>NC_080097.1:54298360-56698360 GCF_950005125.1 Chionomys nivalis | reverse complement strand
ACTGAGGAACCATCTGTTGGAATAGTCTGATGAATTAATCTTCACTCATTCTGACTGTCCTAAACTGCTAGGGTGTCACAGAGAATTCTCTAAAGCAATTGATACCCTGTGGCCAATTATCATGTCTTACTAACATACATACTTAATATAATAACAAATCACAATTGACAAGTATCAGTTACCTGTTCAATATGAATTGGCATTTCTCTCTTAAGACATAAGTAAGATTACATCAGCCCTGACTTCACTGCTGAAGACTGTAGTAGTATTTTCTACAACATTGCCTAAGATTTTCTGTAGATAAACAAGGCCCTGGTAAGATCTTCAATGATTATTAGGGAGCTAGATCCGGAAGTGAGACAGACACGGACCAGCCCATGAAAAGGTTAATATAGACTGGAGTGAGCTGAGGATCTGAGCTTAGAAAACAGATGGTTAAGGCTGTATGAGATCGACTCTGGGAGGTGACACAGGCTGGCCTTGCCCTAAGAATAGAGGTGTGTGTGTGTGTGTGTGTGTGTGTGTGTGTGTGTGTGTGTGTGTGTAGGCACACACGTGCTTGCGTGCACAGACAACCAGAACAACCACAGAGCAACCCAGGTCCTGCTTTGCCAGCAAAGCATTATGGTTTTCAGAGATTTTGGAATTTCCTCCTTTCACACATAGTGGCTTTCTTGTCTTAGTTGTGAACTGCAGTTCCGATATTAATTGGATCTAAATTACTCATCTGGTCCATGGGTTGGAACTTTGTGGCATTTCTGGGTCACAGTGAAGAGATAACTGTTTTGGGATACACATTACTATACAAGCTATAATGAAAATTGATAATTCTTCCATGAAAAGGAATCATATACAAATGACACATTATCTGCACATACAGATAGGCAACAAAATCCTTACAGACTAAAAATTATTAATTATATGCTACCCATTTAGGGGAGATCTTTTAAAACCATGGACCAGGCTTCAATTTGGTGATATCTAATAAAGAATTTGAACATATATAAAAATAGGATTTGTTTTAGTATATTTTAATCTTAAAATTAAGGAGAGCAGTGGTGGCACATGCCTTGAACCCCAGCACTTGGGAGACAGAGGCAGACATATGTCTAGAATTAAAGGTCACCCTGGTCTACAGAGTGAGTTCCAGGACAGCTAAGGGTACACAGAGAAATGCTGTCTCAGAAAAGAAAAAGACAGAGCAAACAAACAAATATAGTGAATGAGGACAACACAAACATTGTGGGCTATTGGACAATGCTTTCAAGAAGCAAATGGACTTGTGGGACACAGCTGCCTTTTATGGACAGAGCTTTGATTTCAGTGATTCCTAAGATGGGCTGTGATCGTTTGGTTCTAATTTATGTGTTAATGTGCTTAACACTTGTAATTATTGGAAAAATTAAAATATAATCATACCATCAGCCATTATCCCTCCAACTCCTCCCAGGTTGCTCGATCCCATTCAGAATCAAGGCCGCTTAATCTATAGTTATCATTCTCTCCCTTTCTCTCTCTCTCTCTCTCAACATACACGAAGATAATATATATATATATATATATAATATATTATATATATATATTATATATATATCCAGCTTACAGAGTCAATTTATTATTTCTTGAATACATATTTATTTTGAGTCTGACCACTTGGGATTGGATAACCATTAGAGGGGATCATCTTTGGTGAAGACTATTTCTTCCTCTCTCTGGAGTTTATAATTGCCTGTTGCTCTTCATCTTGGGATGGGGCCCCCTACTATTTTCCCAACCACTTTGGAAGCTCAACTGGAGTTGTCATTGTTCAGGTCTTATTTGAGCAGTCACATTGCTGAGATTTCATAGGTGTACTTCCCTCTCATATCTAGAAGATATTTACATCAAGGATTTTAACTCTAGATTATGTGTGTGTCTGTGTTTGTCCATGTGCATGTGAGCACACATGCCCTTGGAGGCTGGAGGAGCTGAGGTTACAAGTGTTATGAGTCATTCAGCATGGGTGAACTGAACTAGGGTCCTGTGCAAAGCAGTCTCTACCATTAATATGTCTGAGCCTCTCTCCAGGCCTGCATGCTCAATTCCTGGGACCTATGACTCACAGGTGTAGGTGCTATGAAATACTGATGGCATGAATCCAGCGTGACTGTAAAAGGTGAGCTCTTGTCTCTGAGAAGGTCCTGTAAGAGGCCCATAAATGTCGAGAAGAGACATGATCGAAAATATTTTTAGGTTGAATGAAGTATTGCAATTCTAGGCATTTCCAATTGAAAATCAGAAGGTAACATTGGCAGATAACATATATGCTGATAAAAAATGGGATTGTGATTATACCAAAATAGTGATATTATTTCTCTTGAGATCTGTTTTCAAATTGTCTCTCAAACGTAATAGAAAGGCTATATCACTTTTCACAAAACTATATTCAGCTGGATTGAAATGCATGCAATTATTGGCATTAATTTCAGCTTATCATAATTCAAACTTTATCTGTAGGACTTATGGTGTGTGAAACATGGTATTGAGAGACTGGATTCCCCATTAAAGAAAAAATGAGCAGGAAAATGAACTAAAAGTTCAATCTGTAATTGAGTTTCATTCCCAAATTCTGGCATGAATATTGTTTACAACATCAGAAGTAACTTAATAATGTTTTGGTAATGTCCTTAGCTTGACCATCTTACCTCTGAAATGTAAATGATTTCACCTTAGTTAGCATGAACACTATTTAGGAAATCCCAGCATTGGAGATGATTTAATTCCTTGTCCCTTGTGAAATTCAGAATTGATGATGATCTATATGATGTTACCCATTTTTTAATGATTTTGCATTAAATGTCCTTTTAGAACTTACTTTTTCTTCTTTTTGACAATTTTATATATTGTATTCGATGTATTTTGGGCATTTTTACCCAAGATCATCCCCTCTCATCTACCACCATTCCCACTGAGAACTTCTTCTCTGTGCCTAAATGTTCTTGATGACCTCTGCCAGGACACATCATTAAACAGGAGGGTAGAGTGGTGATTGCACTGTCTTCACTTAATTTTATGAGTTCTTCTATTCTTATGTTGATAAAATAATAATTATGTTGATATAATAAATAATTTTATTTATTTGTTTGTTCATTCATTCATTTATTTTTGAGACAGGAGTTTTTCTGTGTAGCCAGGGCAGTTATGGAACTTGCTCTTTACACCATGCTGCATTTGATCTCAGAGATCCAGCTGCCTCTGCTCCCCAGCTCTGGGATTAAAGGCTTTCTCCACCACTGCCAGACTGGGTCTGTCTCTTTGGACTACCATCTCTGGCCAGGAACTGCAGCTGTACTATTTGGATTAATCGTGGATGAAGAAATCAAGTAGTGTAGGAGGTCCTTCTTTCTATGTGTTGCTTGTATTGGTTAATGAATAAGGAAACGGCTTTAGCCTGATAGGCCAGAACTTAGGTAGGTAGAGAAGACAGAACTGAATTCTGGGAGGAAGAAAGAAGAGTCAGAGAGAAGCCATGGATCTTCTGCCTGAGATGGAGGCCAGTTAGAATCTCCAGTAAGCCATTGCCACATGGCGATACACAGATTAAAGTAGATGGGTTAAACTAATGTGTAAGAGTTAGCCAGTAAGAAGCTAAAACTAATGACCAATCAGTGTTTTAATTAATACAGTTTCTGTGTGAATATTTCAGGGCTAAGCTAGCTGGGAGCCCAATGTGGGGCATGAACCCACAACCCTGGAATTAAGAGTCCCATGCTCTACCAACTGAGCTTTAGCCAGGCAGCCAGAACAAACAAGCAACCCCCTCCCTGCAACAAACCACTTCAATAAATTTTTGCACTGGCCCATGAAAATATATTTATTTAGTGTTTTTCAATGTCAATAAAAAGTCATTTCTACAGTGACATTGGCTCCATCATCACTACCTATAATCAAAATGGCAGGTTGGATTTTATTTAGCATCAGCACTGTCATCAATCCCTAAAGAATAAGATTTAAAATTAGTGGTTCTGTTCTTCAAATTTCTTTGGACAGATTTTTTTTTGAGTTTCCTCAATCCACTTGGTTATAATCTGTTTAGAATGAATTAGTTTAGAAATAAATATTCCTAACTACTTAGAGCATGTCAGATCTGAAACACTATTTGTACACCTCTCAGCAGACTAACTATTGACAAATGATCGTCAGGGATTGTTTTGTTTTGTTCTTTTAAAACCAACCATAGGCCGGGCGGTTGGTGGCACACGCCTTTAATCCCAGCACTTGGGAGGCAGAGGCAGGCGGATTTCTGTGAGTTCGAGACCAGCCTGGTCTACAAGAGCTAGTTCCAGGACAGGCTCCAAAACCACAGAGAAACCCTGTCTCGAAAAACAAAAACAAAAATAAAAAAATAAATAAAATAAATAAAACCAACCATATAACCACATGTCTAGCTTTTTACCACAGAGCCTATCTAACTGGCTGTGCTGGGTACTTTTTGTCAACTCAACACAAACTAGAAACAGTTGTGGGAAGAGAAGACCTCAGTTCAAGATTGTGTCCATTAGATTGACTATGGGCATGTTTGTGGGGGTACATCCTTGGTTGCTAATGGATTGAGTTGGGCCTGGCCTACTGTGATTAGTGCCATTCATGGGCATGTGGTCCTGGGTTTGAAAAGAAGCAAGCTGATCCAGTAGGCAGTTTTCCTCTGACGTTCCTGCCTCTGCTCCTGCTTCAGCTCCTGCCCTGACTTGCATCAGTGACGGAGTGCAGATGAGACGTGTGAGCTAAATCAACCCTTTCCTGGCCATGTGCTTTCTTTGGGACAGTGTTTTAACACAGTAACAGAACGTAACTAGAACAAGTGTGACTATTTTAATGTGTGTGCTTGTGTGTACACATGTATGTCGGTGTATGTGTTCCCATCCCTGTGTAAGTGCAGAGGAAGATGTCAGGTTCCTCTACTGTTTTCTGTCTCACTCTTTTGAGATGGGGTCCCTCCCTGAACCTGGAACAGACTGTTTTGTTGAGGCTGCTAGCAGCAAGCATCAGCAGGCTTCCTGTGTCTGCAATGAGGATACAGGCGCATCAGCCTCACTCAGCATCTGTTATGTGGGTGCTGGGATCTGAACTCAGATTCTCCTGCTTGTTTAGCTAGTGCTCTTACCCACTGAGTCATATCCTCAGCAGCCTGAATTGAAATATAAGTGTTTTTGTTGTTGAGAAGATGTTCTTCTCAGTTCCACTGCTTTGTCTTGTGTCACCATCCTTGACAGCTGCTATGTTAGGTAGCATGATTTGCATATAATACGATTTCTGTTATCACCTTTGTGAACACTCACAAATCCCCAAAGGTTGAACAGAGCCTTGTATTTACCTGACAAAAAATAAGTGTCTGCCCCCTTTTAACTGAGAAATCATCTCTTTTTGAGTTGTATTATATTCTATCATGGTAAAGAAGTCATGCTGAAATTAAAAATAATAACAGATAAGGTACTATGTTTTTATTATGAATACTGAAAAGAAAATAGAAAGCAAGGCTTGGGTATCTCCACGTCTCAACTGTGGATGCAGCTGAAAGTGACAGCTGAGTGTAAGAATGGTGGCTGGGGGGTGGAGTGTGAGGCAAGGCTGAGGTGTGTGTGTCTAAGTGATCCAAAAAGAATGCTTGCTTGTTTTCCAAGTACCATTAAACACACATTATTTGTAATGTAAATTAAAATATCATAGATATTCTCTATGTGTTTCATTGATTAAGTCACCAGGAACACATGTAACTACAATGGTGCCAGTTTGTCTACAGTTGGAACATAAAACACTGGCAGCATCACACTGAAGTCATGCGTGTTTAACAATAGCAAGAGCACACATTTATTCATTTCACACTGCATTGGAACATGTAGTCATCTACAAAATTCATACTCGAAAGTCATAAACTATAGTTACAAACAGACACACAGAAACACACACAAACACAGAGAGAGACATCAAGGTCATATTTCCTAGCATCCCCAAATAACATCATCAACTCAGAACCAGGTGTTCAAATACATTAGCCTAGGAGAGGACACCCTCACTGAAAACACCACGAAAACATGGCATGGAAACTAAATAAATACAGAACAGAAACTCTACATTCTCTAAGTCCACAGAAAATGGGGCTGGGAGATGTACGGCGCTGGACAGGACAATGGAGGTATGCCAGCATGTATTCCCCAGCATGAACTTGTGTTCTAGTGTCTGATATATGTTCTTCAAGGATGTCTTACAGTTTTCTCTCTGGCTTCCTGGACTGCAATGCCCTAGAAGAACAGCGAAGTGGCTCTTGATGAGTTGATGCACTTCCTGTCGCAGGTGCAGAACATCAGCACAGATGTTAGGGGAGCAGAGTGAGCTCTATGCAAATAGTCAGGGCTGAGAGAAACTTTCACGAAGCAGAGGAATCTGAAGCACCCTGGGTTTAGGCATTTACTGCCTGAATCTACTCCAATATGCGCTCAAGGGAGCAAAGCAAGGTGGCTTTGAACACCTTTACTACGCATATGTGGGAGGAGCCCAGGAGTTTCCAGGGGGAGTCAGAGCATGGGCTCATCTGTTTGTGGGATGACACCAAGTTACTGACTGGAGATTAGATGACACTGAGGTCGATTCTTCAGGGAATCCCAGGCTAAGTTCAGCCTCACCCCAACATGGTTCATACTGTTTGTCGGGTCAGTAGAGAATTATTTTATATCCTCTCTAATGGATACACAATAATGTATTTCAGAGTTATTTGAAGCCTTAGAACCATCTCCTCAAATAAATATGATATCTAAACTGAATACATATATGACCATATGTTTTCAAATATACATTTCTTTGATTCTGCACTCTTCTTTGTTTTTGTTGTCTTTACAGGAGATGGGTCATTAGTCAGTCTCCAGGGCAGGGCTTGCTTTCCAGCTCTCTATCAGAAACTGTGTGCCACCTACATCTCTTCCAGTATAAAAACTTGTCCTTGAAAGTTGCCTGGTCCAAAGCAAGATTTTACTTCCACTCCCAGAAGAACGTGACAGTCTGTCTGTGTGGGTCAGGGAGCCATTAAGCTGTAGCCACCAGTCATGTTATCTGTTAAGTGTCTGACAGGACAGGACCCTGAGCCAAGGTTGCTTGGATTTTTATGTTCATTTATGTTAATTTAAGAATTTTCATTTGTTTATTTTGAGAGTCTCTCTTTACAGCCTTGTCTGGCCTTGGAGTCAAGATCTGCCTGCCTCTGCCTCCCAAGTGCTGGATTAATGGAGGTGCAAAAATCCCCGGCAGCATGGATTGTTTTTTAGCAATGTGTGTCCAATGTAGGGAGACTTTTATACACACACACATTCTGGCTACAGTCTCATGCCAAGAACGTCATAACCATGAGAATCCCCGGTAGTCTGAGGAACTATGGATGCGCAGTAACTAAGAATGTCAAGATATCACAGGTTCTTCCTCACACCTTTTATTTCATTTTTGTTTATTTCACAGACTCCTGACTCACATTGAATTCTGTGTCTGAATTATGTTTCTGAGCTTGTGCATCTCTTAGGATTTAAATCAGCATACTAACTCTGTTTTTGCCATCTTTAAAATAAACACAACGAGGCTGTCTTAGTTGTGTTATTCTCTACGTACTGCCCACTCCTGGGTAGATGCTGATTTTCTGAATAATTTCCCATAGAAGGTAACTGCCTAAGACCATTTGCAAACCTCGTACATACACTTCAGTGTTGACTGATGGAAAAGTAGAGACTTTTAGTTCTTTTGCCTTGAGGATGTCAAAGACTGACATCGACCAATTGACAGCAGGGCACCATAGCCTAGAAGCCGGCAATGATTGAGATGAACAAGCTCAGAGGAGCTCATGCTGCTGAGAGACCCCGCTGCTACAGATGCTGAGCACATGGGGAGGCTGGGGGTGTGATTGAGCTGACTGTGAAGAGCTTCCCTAGATCTGAGCATGTGGGAGCTGGGGTGCAGGGTTTGGAGACAGACACTGAGAGCCCTGGTCTCCATGGTACCTCTGTGGTGGCTCTTCTGGTCTGGACCTTTGTCAGCCCCTCCTGCTAGGTTATGATTTAGGCTGGCACCACAGGTCTGAGGCCCTAATGAACGGAACCACATGTGGATTTGTGTGTCCTAGGTAGGGGGATAGAAGGTAGGGACTTGTAAAGATTACCATGGACCATAAAGCATAGAAGCTCATAGAGACTAGAGCAGGCATAAAAAGAAGGGAATGGAGCTAAGAGGCTGGAGGAACTTGGCCCTGTTTCAGTGGATGATACATGAGAAAGAGGGGATACTGAAATTGCTATCACCTTAATGGTTAAGCTGTGGGACAATAATATTCTGACCAGGAAGGTCCATCGACACTGGCCTCGGCTCTGTCTCCTCCATCTCCAGGACCCGTGGTGCTTGCTCTCACCTTTCTTTCATATGACACAGAGGAGGAAAAAGTTCCCCCTTAGCCCCAAGACAAGAGATATCCAAGCTTGGTTTTGGGCCTGTCAGAAGGGCAGGCACTGCACAGAGGGACAAGTAAGAAGGAGCTGCTCCGTGGCCTTGCCTGAGCTTTGGGCAATGTGTGTACATTGTTGAGGAATGAGCAGTAAATAGAAGTGTGCCATTGACCTGCCTAGCACAGAGTTGCTCCCTGTGATATGAAACCAGCCTTCTGATTCTGCAAAGAGAACTTTATTGAGATGGTGGCTTCTGTCCTAGGATAATCCTGGACTCAGCTGTAGGGAAGATGGTGAGTCACAGAGGGGTCTGGTTTGCTCTGTAGTTAGCTGTGTTTCATCGTTTTCTTAATCCAGGATAGGAAACTTGACACTCTGGTGAAGACTCTCGGAGCTGAACCATTTTTAAACCCAAAGGAGACGATGCCTGCAACTGCTTTGTTACACAAGAGAGGCCCTCCAGAATCGCCCTGTGAATAGAGAGGGGCCACAGCGGGCTGAGCTGATTTCACACTAACCCAGCCTTCCACCATAAAGCATGACTTGTGTGCTCTGTGTGAGGGAGATCAGAGGGCAGACCTGGGGCTCTCTCTAATTTTGGACAGGGTTACTGCTTCACCTCCCTCCTGAGTCCAGACTCCAAGTCTATGATCCATTTTCTATGAAGGTGTGTGGGACCCTCAGGTCAAAGCTATTGTTTAGAATTGTGGACAGGTGGTTGAGCCTCATGTGAGCATGGAGGACCAGACCATTGACAAAAGTGGGTGCCTGTGTAAAGAGACCCCTGCTTGTGGTAACAACACACAGAGGGAGCCCAGCTTCCTAAAGCCTGGGCCTTAGTGACAGGAGAACTGTGCAAATCCTGCTTTATACCAGCTGATGATGTGGGAGTCCCCTCTGTGTGCTGTCATTACCATAAATGAATTAAAAAACTGTCTTTGCCAGTTGATAGCGCAGAACTTAGGTAGGCAGGGAAGACTGAACTAAATACTGGGAGAAAGAAGGCAGAGTCAGAGAGATGCCATGGGACCGTCACCAGAGTCAGACATACCATATCTTTGCCAGTAAGCCACTGCCACGTGGCTATATACAGATAATAAAAATGGGTTAAAATTAAGATATAAGAGTTAACCAATAAGAAGTTAGAGCTAATAGGCCAAACAGTGATTTAATTAATACAGTTTCTGTGTGATTATTTTGGTTCTGGGAAGCTGGGACAAACAAACAGCCCTCTCTTTGCAACAATTGGCACCAATGCAGTGGACTAAATCCACATAAAACCTTGCAATAAGCTAACTTCACAGTGGTTGCTTGTCAGCTCTGATGCCCTAGCTAGTTACTGTTTCCTGCTGTTTCCAGGGAGAAAGATCACAGTCAGAGGGAAAAGGAGTCCCTGATGCTTGGTCCCTAGGTTCCAGATTGCTTATCCCCTCCCATGGAGACCCGAGAGAAAGACAATCCAACTTACCTTAAAGGAAGCACGCTTGATCTTTGGATCCCCCACACAGATCTCAATGGCTTTGGTGTAAAAACGTGGAAAGCGGGACACACACTCCTGGTCCTTCTGGACTGTCAGCTCTACCTCTTGAAGTGTGTTTGAATAGTCACCCTCGGGGGCCATCCTTCCCCAACCAGCCACATAGCACACGTCCCCTGGCTTCACCTGGACATTGCGCCTGGGCAGGTTGAGGGGCTTCACAGCTTTAGTCCTCTTGGCCTTCTTCTCCAGCTGTGGGGAAGAAGGGAGAGTGCAACTCGTTGACATCTGGGCTGAGACACCAGGATGGAAGAGATGAAAGGAGCGCAGTGAGAGCAGGAGGAGCAATCCCAGGACAGGATGGGGACTCTTCTCACCTTTAAGAGCATGATGTCATTGGAGTTATCCATAGGATAGTAGTCTGGATGTGGGATGGCTTTTGCCACAGGGATGGCCTGCTGGGTCTTCTCTTTGATCATTAAGTTGTGGGCTCCTAGAGTGACTCTCATTGTGCTGTAGAGAGCAGAGTGCAGATGGGAGATGCTCAGTGAGAGAGGACACAGTGCAGGAGCTGTAAGAGGCTGGGCGGGCAGGGTGGGGCTCTAGCTGAGGGGACTGAGGAGCCAGAAGGGCATCAGGGTGTGAACTACTGCTTTTGTCTTCTCAAGGGCACTAGACTCCTGAAGACTCCCTCTTGCTTCTCCACAATTTTCCAAAGTTTACATTGACACTTAATGTGCACTTTCAGCCTCAGCCACTGCTGTACTCTGACCAGTGTAGTTGCTTTCAACTCAACTGTGCTGCTGGCTCTGGGCTCTCACCCTTTGACCTCAAAGTTTCCATGATGACAGACTTCCATTATCACAGTCCTACCCTCCAGTGAGCTCTCACAGAAGGAATCACGATTAAAGCATTTAAATTCCTTTCAGGATCTCAAAAAGCATGTCCTAGCTACTTCTCCTCACCTTCCCATGCAGTGAGCAGCTGTCAGCACAAAGTTGTCTTTTACCAGGAAGCCTCCACAGCGACTCTTATTCCCATCAACATTCACAAATTCAACAAATGCCATGTAGGGGCGGGAGTGGGGCTTGACCTCATGGCCCCCGATGATCTCCTCTGAAAGAAAAGGCAGAATATGGGGTGTCTGGGAGCAGCAAATGACGTCAGGACGGTGACGGCAATGGGACCTGCAGTTCCCCAAGATGTTGTAGATTGAATTCCTTACACATAGAATAATCTTTGCTGAATCCTAAGCCTCGGGGCCCTGCTCTGAAAAGGAGTGGGTAGCACTCATCCTCCAGGACCTATTTACAAATGCATGGAAGGACAAGCTCTAAATCATGAGTCTACACTGAGGAAATCCTGAGTGAATTGCCTGGTCTTTTTTCTTAATGTGTTTGTCTGACCCTCTGATGTCTTGATTGGTGTCATGTTTTCACCTTTTACCCAACCCCTATCTGGTGGATTTTTTAAAAACTCTCCTATTCTGGTGCCCAACACATCTTGGGTTCTCAATAAATGATTTTGGCTGCATGAATGAATGACTTCTAGTTAGCTGCAGGGCTAGTAGTTAAGATAGCATGGGATTCAGGGCCCTGAAGCCATTGGAGTTGTGTGCTGCCAAAGACAGGAATAGCTAGGGACATGCAGAAAGAATTGGAGAGGCCAATCCAAACTGCAAATTTAGTGGAGGGTGCAATGCTGGCATTTGTTGCCCTGGGCCTCTTTCTTCAGTAATTGAATGGGGAGGTTGCTAAATAATGATAATATTCTTGAGCTGGTGGTCTTACTCCATTGCAGGCTGGTCATTAAAGGGGCCGTTGGTCTGGGCTTAATTAGTTAATGATGTGCTTTTTGGAGGTTTTTATTTTCTTAACATCTCTATCTAAGTATGATCCACTCCCCAGGCGACACGAAGATCAGGGAGAAGCTAGTGCCCACCGTGTCCTCTGAGGACACCGCCCTTCTTCAGACCCTGTTGAGGATCTAGCCAGTGACAGGCTTCCAGGTCTGGGTTGGTCTGGGACCTGAGGTTTAGAAAGCTCCTGGTTCAGAGAAGAAAGTTCCTGACTAGAGCTGGGCAGAGACTCCACAGAGGTATTATGGGATGGTACCTCTAGAATCAGGGTGTTCACTCACCTGCACCAGCTCCAAGTGGCAGAAGAAAGGTCAGGAGAATCAGGACTGCTGCCATCTTCCCAGGAAGGCTCTCAGGTTGGAGAACGGCAGAGTGGACACAGCCCTTGAAGGACGAAGGAGGTGAGCGCTCAGTGACCTCACAGGCCTTTAAAACATGTGCACCTCTGCTCTGATTGGCTTTATTAGCTCAGGACATTGTCTGGTTTGGGTAAAAACGACATGGTCACCACATTGACATCCTATGAGCTAATCCTGGATAAAGACCAGGAAAAGAGGGTGTTAAGGTTGTGGTTGAGGAGGGCCTGAGACCCCAGGAAGTCCACTGTGCCTGCACTGAGACAAAAGTGTGGCCTTTCTTACCTCTTACATCCTTTCGCATTCTGATAAGATCGATTTTCGTTTCTTTGGTTTCTTTCTTTCCATTTTAAAAAATACAGATAACCAATTTACCATGAAACAGTTATAGAACTACAAATATGCAGATAAAATTATACAGTATTTAGTGAGAGTTATGCAGAGCCATACTTGCCAAGGAAGAGTTTCAGTACATCCTCTTATAACCTCTGGGAGTTCTGATCATACCGTGGAACCATCTGTTGGGACAGTCTGATGAATTAATCTTTGCTCACTCTGACTTTCCTAAACTGCTAGGATGCCACCGAGAAATCTCAAAAGCAAGTATTTACCCTGTGGGCACTGATCACATCTTACTGTCGTGCATAGTTTAGTATAATAATGAATCACATTGACGTGTATCTGTTACCTGTTTATTGTTTATTGGCATTTATCTCAAAGCAAGAGCTTCAGGATTGAATTTAAAGGTTAGGAAAATTAGATGAGCCCTGGCCTCCCTGCTGAGGACTGCAGTGGTGTTTTCTGCAACAGTGCCTAGGATTTTCTGTAGATCCAAGGGGCCTTGGTAAGATCTTGAGTGATTATTTAGTGGGCTAGATCCAGAAGTGAGACCGACAGGGATGCAGCCCTTGAAAAGGCTGATATTGACTGGAGTGAACTGAGGATCTGAGCTAAGAGAACAGGTGGTTAAAGCTGCGTGAGAACAACTCTGGGAGGTGAGACAGACTAGCCTTGCCCTAGGGACAGGTGTGTGTGCATGTGTGTGTGCATGTGCATGTGTGCGTGCATGTGCATGCATGTGTGTGTGCGTGCATGCGTGTGTGTGCATGCATGTGTGTGTGTGTGTGTCTATGCACATCCAGATAACCCAGAGCATGTCAGGTCCTGCTTTACCACCACAGCTTTTTGTTTTATTTTTGAATTTCCTTCTTTCCTACTTTATGACCAAGAGAGGTTTTCTTGTCCTAGTTGTGAACTGCAGTCCTGATATTAATTGGCTCAAAATTAATGATCTGGTCTATGGGTGTGTAGCCTTTTGGGTTTTCTGGGCCACAGTGAAGGGATAATTGTTTTGAACTACGCATTACTAATGCAAGCTGTAATGAAAGAAGATGCTTCCCCCTGGAAAGGGACCATATATAAGTGACACAATATCTGCACATACAGGCAAGCAACAAAATTCTAGAGAATAAAATAATGCTAATTATACGGTGCCCATTTGTACAGAATCTTTCAAAACTATGGAGCAGGTTCCATGTTTGTAATATCTAATAAAGAAATTGTACACATGTAAATAGTATAATTTATTTTGGTATGCTTTTGTCATAAAAGCAAAGGAGGACAACGTGAATTTTGTGGGATATTCGACATTGCTTTTGAGCAAGAAATGCTTCACTCCCCAGCCTGATGGACATAGCTCTGAACTCAGTGAATTTCTAAGGTGGGACTGAGATATTTTAGTTCTAATTTTATGACTCGTGTGTTTAACATTTTAAATTAAAAGAAAATTAAAATTGAATTATAACATTCCCTCCATTATCCCTCTAAATCCTCCCAGGTTTCTCCATCCCCTTCAGATTGTGGCCTCTTATTCTTTAATTATCATTCTTTCTCACTCTCTCTCTCTTTCCCTCACACAAACAAGGGGATAAAAATATAAATCCAGCCTACAGGGTTGGTTTATTATTGCTTGAATGCATAATTCTTAGGCCTGATCACTTGGGATTAGAAAATTATTAGGGGGACTCATCTTTGGGGAAGACTATTTCTCCTTTTCTCAGCACTTTATAATTGCCTGTTGCTCTTCATCTTGGGATGGGGCCCTTGGTTTTTCCCCAAATACTGTAGAAGGTCAACTGGTGTAGTCATTGTTCAGGTCTTGTTTAAGCAGTAATATTGCTGAGATTTCACGGGTGGAGGTCCCTTGTTATATCTAGAAACATTTATCTAAAAGATTTTTACCCCTTGATTATGTGTATGTGTCTGAGTTTGTGTCTGTGCCTGGATTTGGGCATGTACACTTGAGTACAGGTGCCCTTGGAGGCCAGAGGAGCTGAGGTTACAAGTAGTTATGAGACATTCAACATGGGTGCTCAGAATTGAACTTGAGTCCTCTGGAAGAGAAGTGTGTTCTGTTAAGACTTACGGGCATCTCTCTAACCCTGTGCACTCAGTTCTTAAAAGTAGTTGTTCACACATGTAGGTGCTGGGAAAAAATGCCAGTGTGAATACAAAGTGTGGTTGTGAAGTGTGAGCGCTGGTCTCTGAGAAGGACCTATAAATGCCCTGGAAAGAATGTGAAGAGACATGAGCAAAAATATTCTCATAGGTTGAATAGAAGATTGCAGTTCTAGGCATTCCATTTGAAAATCAGCAGGTAACAGACATGCTGAGTAAAATGAACTTGGGAATATATCAAAATAGTGACATTATTTTTGGAAATCTTGAGATCTGTTTTCAATTCTCTTGCCAAATGCAATAGCAAGGCTACATTACTGTCACAAAACTGTATTCTGCCGTGTTGAAATGCAGATGGTTCTTTGCCTTACTTTGAGCTTTCCATAATTCCACCTCCACCTGGAGCACTTATGGTTTGAAATACAGTGTTGACAGACTGGCTTTCCCTTAAAGATGAAGTGAGCAGTCAAATCGACCAAAAGCTTCCCTCTGTAAGTCAGTTTTCATTCTCAAGCTCTGGCACAAATATTTTTGATGACACAGGAAGTAGCATGATAATGTTTTGGTGATATCCTTAGTTTGACCATCTTACTTATGAAATGTAAATGATGTCACCATAGTTAGCATGAACACTTTTTAGGAATTCCTGGCATTTGGAGATGATTTTATCCCTTGTCCCTTTTGAAATTCTGTCCTGGTGATGATTTAATGTTTTTGCGCTAAATTTTCTTTTAAAAACACTTTTTCTTCTTTGACAACTTCATACATGTAATCGATGTACTTTGGTTATTTTTACCCACAATTTTCCTGTCTTATTCCCCTTCTTTCCCCACTGAAACCTTCTTTGTGCATAAATTTTTTTGATTTTTTTATGCAAGGACATACCATTAAACATGAGTCTAGTGCAGTGATTGCGCTGTCTTCTCTTAATTTTATGGGTTCCTCTTGAGCTTCCTTCTTTTTTTTTTGTTGTTGTTGAGACAGGATATTTGTGTAGTCTCGGCTGTCCTGGAATTTGCTGTGTAGACCACGTTGGGCTTGAAATAAGAGATCCTCAATGAGTCTAGTGCAGTGATTGCGCTGTCTTCTCTTAATTTTATGGGTTCCTCTTGAGCTTCCTTCTTTTTTTTTGTTGTTGTTGAGACAGGATATTTGTGTAGTCTCGGCTGTCCTGGAATTTGCTGTGTAGACCACGTTGGGCTTGAAATAAGAGATCCTCATGTCTCTGTTCTTCAGTATTGGGATTAAAGGTGTATGCCACCATTGCCAGCTTCTCTATGTTTTGAGTTCTTATATAATGTTATAGAAGTCATTCTGTGATTATATATAATAGATAAGGAACTATATTTACTTTGATTATGAAAATTGACAAGAAAATAGAAAGCAGGTTTTGATATGGCAACATCTCAGTTGCAGATGCAGTGCAAAGTGACAGCTGAGTGTAAGAATGGTCGCTGGGTAATAATGTGTGAGGCATGGCTGAGATGTGTGTGCTTTTAATGATGAAGAAGAAGGCTTGCTGGTTTTCCAAATAGCATTAAACACCCATTGTCTGCAACAGTAGAATAAACCATCATTGATAATTTCTGCATTTCATTTATTACATCACTAGGAGTACATGCAAATTTTATAGTGTCAATTTTGACCATTTGCAGTTGCAAGATGAAACAGCTGAAGCCTCATTCTACCATCAAACTAAAGCCAAGCATGTGTGTCAATAGCAAGAGCACACATATGTTCACTTTACACGATATTGGAACATGTTGTCATCTACAAACTTCGTGCTCAAGAGTCACAATATAGTTACTAAAACAATCACATACACACACCTCATAATGTTCTCAGGGAGCTTATGATTTTATGTTGGGCTGTATGGATACCAATTCTGGATGACATGCAGCCCTCAGGTCACCAAAACACTCTGAGCTGGTCTTTACAAATTGAGCGGCTTCTTTTCTTTACTTCTTTCCTTTTTTAAAAATTAATTGAAAATATTATCTTTTCATACAATATATTCTGAGCATGGTTGACTCCCTCAATCTCCACACAGATCCACTCACTTTCCCACCCAGAAACATTATTAAAATAAAACCTTACAAATAAATAAGAACACAAACCAAAATTTACTAGATCCAAAGTCTAAAGCACTCAATTTTTTTATTTTTTTTCTTCTTTTTTAAAAAACAATCTCTTTTATTTTACATACCAATCCCAGTTCCTTCTCCCTCCCCTCCTCCACTCCTCCACCATCCCCCCACCCCACCTCCTATCCCAGAGGGTGAGGCCTCCCATGGGAAGTCAATAAAGTCAGTCACATCACTTGAGGTGCTGAGAAGAAGGTATATTTTTCTGTGGGTAGAATGTTCTATAGATATCTGTTAAATTCAAATATGATTTAAGCTTTAGTAATGTTTCTTTTACGAATGAGGGTGCTCTTGTTTGGGGGGCGTAGAAGTTCAAAATTGAGACTTTATATTGATGGATTTTTTCCTATGATGAATAGGAAATGTCCTTCTTCATCTCTTTTGATAAATTTTAATTTGAAGTCTATTTTGTTAGATATTAGGAGAGCTACTCCATCTTGTTCCTTAGGTCCATTGGATTGAAAATCTTTTACCAACCCTTTATTCTGAGGTAATATCTGTCTTTGAAGTTGAGATGTATTTCTTGTATGCAGCAGAAGAATGGATGCTCTTTTCATATTTCAGTTAGCCTGTGTCTTTTTATAGGCAAATTGAGACCATTGATATTAAGAGATATTAATGATCAGTGATTGTCAGTTCCTGTTATTTTCTGGTTTTGTGTTGGCGGTGGTATTTTGTGTGTGTCTCCTTTCTTTGGGTTTTGCTGTTGGGGGTTTATCTATTGCCTATGGTTTGTGGGTGTAGCTAATTTCCTTGGGTTGGAGTTTTACTCCTAGAACTTTTGATAGGGCCGGATTTGTGGATAAGTATTTTTTAAATCTGATTTTGTCATGGCATGTCTTGTTTTCTTCTTCTATGGTGATTGAAAGCTTTGCTGGGTATAGTAGTCTAGACTGGCATCCGTGGTCTCTTAGTGTCTGCAGAACATCTATTCAGGACCTTCTGACTTTCATTGTTTCCATTAAGAATTCAGGTGTAATTCTGATAGGTCTGCCTTTATGTGTTACTTGTCCTTTTTTCTTTGCAGCTCTTAATATTCTTTCTTTATTCTTTACTTTTAGTGCTTTTATTACTATGTGGCAAGTGGAAATTTTTTCGGGTCCACTCTATTTGGTGTTCTGTAAACTTCTTGTACTTTCACAGGTATGTCCTTCTATAGGTTAGAATTTTTCTTCTATGGGGTTTATTCATCATGTGACAGACAGGACCCCCTTTCCTATCTGTGGACGTGGGTCTGAGTCAGCAGCTTGACTGGTCTCCATTTCACACAGAGTGCAGCAAATGGCAGTGTCCCTGGCCATGCTCCTAGGCTTGCATTCTTCCCCTGTGGCAGGGAAGAAACCAGGAGCTCACTTTAGTTCAGGTTCAGGCTCACTGCTTTCATGAGTAAGGATTCATTTGGCCTGAGGGGTCCTTGCCTTCTGGCTTTGCTCCAAAAGACCCAGGACTGGGCACCTACAATCCCAAGGACTCAGAGCCCCTAGCCCCTGCCTTTGTGCTTGACGCACTGCAAGGGCAGCCCGTGCCGTTCATGTCTGGTCTTCCCTTGTCAGTTTCTGGGACACTGGAGTCTAAAGGATGATCCCTTCCTCACTCGTGGAAACTGTGCCACTCCCACTCCTCATAACATTCTGCCCATGATCCATAGTTAAAAGTGTGGCCTCTGATCTTTGTCCCTTCTGTTTGTCTGTCTGCCTTTCATTCCCAGTGTGTAATCAATCCAGCAGTGCTAAACTCGGCCCCACTGGCACCCCTGCCGCCTTCCACCACAGTGAAGCCCAATCTGGGGCGGATCTCTCTTCTACCTGTCCTATCCCCACTGTTCAGGGAGCCCTGTCTCTGATGATCCCTCTTCCCACCCTACTGTGGGCTAGCAGTGCTGGGGAATTTTCCTGTCTACTTCATGTATGAAAGAATGTGTGGATGGTGAGGACACACAGATGAGATTCTGTTTTAAATGTATGTTCTACATGTCCTGTATGTCTCTCTTGTTATTTGGACCTGTTTAAAATTTGCTGGGCTGCTCTAAAAGGCATGTGGCTTCTCTGAGACTTGCACCACGTGACCAACGCCATCTTGACTAAGGGCAAGGAGGCCGGGTCAGATGATCTCACCACTACCTTTGCTATAGGTGACGACCACCATCTTGACTAAGGGCAAGTCAGGTAACCTAGTTACCATCTTTACTGAAGGTGCTCTGCCTCCTCTTGCCTTTTAGTTACATTTTTGTCTCTAAATCCCTCGTACTGACTCTGTTACGTCTGGTGTGTTTTGCACAGTGGCATGCTTTTGGTAGAACCCAGAAGAGCATCTGCTTTCAACTACTGTTTAATATATGTGTGTGTGTGCATGCATGTGACTTTTGATTTAATGTTATGTGTGAAAATAAGCTACCTTTAACTCTGTATGTGTGTATATGTGTATGCAACCTGAGTTCAACTGCGTATATTTGTACATGTACTCACTATTAAAAAATTATTTTAAGATTTATTTATTATCCATATAATGTTCTGCTTGCATGCCAGAAGAGGGCACCAGATCTCATTAAAGATGGTTATGAGACATCACGTGGTTGCTGGGAATTGAACTCAGGATCTCTGTATGTTAATAATGCATCGTGCATTTCCAAACATCTATCAAACAAATATAGGTTCTCACTACACAAATGGAAACTATTTGAGTTTGTAGAGATGTCAAGTAACTTAATTTAATCATTTGACATCATATACATATAACACCACTTTAAAGCCTGAAAATGTGTGATTTAATAAAAAAAAATTTAGCCTAACATTTGATAAGGAAATTAGCTTTATAAAACACACATATATTGGTATTGGGGAAAAAAACACAGGGAGGCAAAAGGAGTACTATTTATTCAAATTTTGCCCTATACTAGAGAACACATCAGCTACTTAGGTGAAATTCTATGAAAATTCTGTAGTAGCCATCCATGATGACTTGCATTAACTAAGGACACTTGCATTCTAAGGACACTGAGGGGAAGCAGGACATGCTTAGATCAAATCCAAACTTTCTACCTCTCTTGTAGACCATGCAAACTACAATAAGAAGGTGTCAGTTGTCCCAACATGGTTTCCTGGTGTCATATTGCAGTGAGCTCAGAATGTCACTAAGTTGGCAGGGTTTTTGATGAAATGAACTTGGGAGTTGTTGTGGAGAGGGTGATTTAATGATCTCTGGAAAGCTTTTCATGGAACTCTGACCCCAAACATACATATTTTACCTTGAGAGAAATGCAGGAATGAATTCATTTGCTATATTTCTCAGGAGTCATCGGCCTTGGAACTTAGACCTTGTCTAAGCTTCAAGGATTCTCTCTCTACTACAGTGACTCTAAACTTGATAGTTAAGGTGTCTTGGTGGTCTTTCCTTTATCGTGCTACACAGATATATCATGGACTTTTTTAGAAATTGTCAAACTCTGAGAGACAATTCAGAGAGTCCCCTTTCCCTTGGCAATCAGAATTGATAACCTAGCTATCACTTAATTCATTACTTATGATAGACTCATTTCTCAGGAATTAAGACTTCTAGGCAATCCAAACTCAAGGTTCTATAGAGACAAGCTCATTCTCTGGACAGGAGGATCTTACTTTGCGGCTGAGACTGAGTTTGAAAGATCAATCCTACTTCAATGCATGGAGGGCTGGAATTACAGGTGAGCATCACCATCCCTCACTCAGAAACCAGAATGCTTGAGTCTGATCATTTCTAAGAGGGGAGTTGGCTGCACATTTCTTTAATGTGGAATCCATGGATCGTAGCTGTAGGGAAAAATGTCATTCCTGACTTAAAGGACAAACTACATGATGTAGAGTAGCAGCTTGATCCTGCTGATAGTTGTCACTCAGTTGGAACTGTGTTCTGTGTGGGCTCTCCTACAGTGCTTCAGGCCAAATACTCCTGAGAAATATGGCAAATTAATCAATTCCTGCATTTCTGTCAAGGTAAAATATGTATGTTGCTGAAATGCATGTGTATTAGTTACTTTCCTATTACTCTGATAAAGCACCATGACCATGGCAGCTTCTAGGAGAAAGACTAGGACATAGGGATGCAGGTGTGGCATCAGTGGAAGGCATGGCAGCAGGAGCAGGACGATAAGGAATGATATCATTTACTAAGTTTTACACAAACATGGGTGTGACAGAGAGAGAAAGAGAAAAGGGTGGGTAAGGAGCAAGGGAGGGAGGGAGGGAGAGAATTGGAAATGGTGTGAGTCAACACCTGCCCCAGAATTGAACTTCCTTCACCAAGGCCATATTTCCTAACATCCCCAAACAGCATCTTGTACTGAGATCCAGGTGCTCAAATACATGAGCCTAGCAGGGAAGGGGAAAGCAGGAATATCCTTACTAAAAACACCACAGGAAGGTGGCATGGGACACAAATACAGAATGTTAACTCCATATTCTCTAAGTCCCCAGAAAATGGTGCTGGCAGAAGTATGACGTTATACAGGACAATGAAGGTATACCAGCATGTATTCCCCAGCATAAGCCAGAAAACCATGTGTTATTGTTCCTGGTCTGTGTCTGTATCCTTCAGTGGTATCTTGCAGTACTTCTGGCTTCCTGGACTGCAATACCCTGGAGGAACAGAGAAGTTGGGTCTTGATGAGTTGAAGCACTTCCTGTCCCAGGTACAGAACATCAGTACAGATGTTAGGGGAGCTGAGTGAGCTCTATGCAAATGATGAGGACTGGGAGACACATCCACAGACTAGAGGAATCTGAAGCAGTCTGTGTTTAAGGCATTTACTGCCTCTGAATCTACTCCAATATGTGTTCAAGGGAGCAAAACAAGGTGGCTTTGAACACCTTCACCATGCAGCTGTGGGAGGGGCCCAGGGGTTTCTCTCCAGGGGGAGTCTGAGTATGGGTTCTTCTTTGTGTTGGAGGTCAGGAAATTACTGACCACAGATTAGATGACATTGAGGTCACTTGTGTCTTGGTGGCCAGGGAATCCTAGGCTCAGTTCAGGCTCCATCCTAACATGGTTGATACTGTTTATCAGGTATTGACTACCTTTGGTAGAAATTTATTTCTGTTTCCTTTCTAACGGAAGCACAGTAATGGTTTTCAAAGTTATTTTAAGCCATAGAACCATCTCCTCAAAGTAAATATGGCATCTAAACTGCGGTCATATGTGTGGTCTCTAACAAGCCTTTTTCTTTGATTCTGCACTCTTCTTAGTTTTTGTTGTCCTCAAAAGAATTAGGCCCGTAGTGTATCTCCATGGCAGGGTTTGTTTTCCAGTTCTCTGTCAGAAACTGTGTGCCACCTACATCTCTTCCTATATAAAAGTGTGTCTTTGAAAGTTGCTTCATCCAGAGCAAGATTTTACTTCGTCTCCCAGAAGAACATCACGCTCTGTCTATTTGGGACAGGGACCCATTAAGCTGTAGCCACCAGTCATGTTTATCTGGTAAGGGTCTGACAGGACAGGACCCTGAAGCCAAGGCTGCTTGGAGTTTAAAGTTTATTTTAGTAAATTTAAGCAATTTTTATTTGTTTGTTTTGAGACAGATTCTCTCTGTAAGGCCTCGGCTGGCTTTGGGCTCAGAGATCTGCCTGCCTCTTACTCCCAAGTGCTGCATTAAGGCGTGAGCAACCATGCCTGGCACCTTGGATCGTTTTAGCGATGTGAGTCCAACACAGGGAGACTTTCATTTAACAAGCAGCCACACATCCTGGCTCCAGTCACATGCCACGATCTTCCTAACAGTGAGAGTCCCAGATAGTCTTAGGAACAATGGATGCAGCAGGACCCAGGAACATCTAAATATTACAGGAACTTCTCCACACCATTTTTTTGTTTTGTTTTTCTACTTTTTTCAGCCTCCTTGATTTATGTTTAGTACCATTTTTGAATTATTCTACAAAATACATGCATCTCTTAGAATTGAAATCTGCACAATGGCTGTGTCTGTTACTTTTTAATAAATACAATGAGGCTGTCTCGATTGTATTATTCTGTAGGAACTGCCCTATATCCTAGGTGGAAAAGAGGCTTTTCTGAATAGTTTCCCAGTAGAAGCTAATAGACTATAGTCATTTCCAAACTTCATACACGTCAGTGTTGACTGATGGAAAAGTAGAGATTTCTAGCTATTTACCCTTCCGGATGTCAAAGACTGACATAGGCCAGGTGAGCATCAGGGAGTCTTAACCTGGAGGCCAGCAGTGACTATGATGAACAGGCTCAGAGGGGCTCAGGCTGCTGAGTGACCCTGCTGCTATGGATGCTGAGCATATCGGAAGAACTGAGCTGACTGGGAAGAGTTTCCCTAGGACTAGGCATATAGGAGGTGGGGTACAGGGTTCTGGAGAGAGACAATGAGAGCCCACACATCCATAGACCCACTGTGATGCCACCTGTAGCCTGTACCTTGAGAGACCCCTCCCTGCCAGGTTGTGATTTAGCCTGGCACCACAGGGCTGGGGCACTAATGGAAGGAACCACACTTGGCTTGGTTTGTAGAGAAATAAGAGGTAGGAATGTCCTCAGATCTGCATGATCTGTAAAGCACAGATGTTGACAGACTCATCAGAGCCAGCATGAAGAGAGCAGGGTGGAGTTAGGAGACTAGAAAAAGCTTGACCTTGTACCCGGAGGAGGATAGGAAAACAAACTCTAGATGAGCAAGAGGGGATACTGAAATTGTCACCTTAATGGTGAAGCTATGGGACAGAGATACCCTGCCTAGGAAGGCGCATCCACAGTGACCTCAGCTCTGTCTCCACATCTCCAGGACCCATGGTGCTTACTTCCACATGACAGAGGAGGAAAAAAATTCACCCTGAGCTCCAAGACAAGAGACACCCAAGCTAAGCGTTGGGCCTGTCAGAGGGCAAGTACTGCACAGTGGGACAAATGAAAAGGAGCCGGGCAATGGCCATGCCTGAGCTTTGGGAGGGTACAGTGTTGGGGTGAGCAGAGAAATTAAGTGTGCCATTGGCCTGCCTAGCACAGAGTTGGTCCATGTGAATGAACAGAAAACCAGTCTTATGATCCTGCAAAGACACCTTTATTGAGTTGCTGGCTTCTGTCCAAGGACAATCCTGGACTCAGCTGTAGGGAAGACGGTGAGTGAGGGAGGGGTCTGATTTGCTCCGTAGTTAGCTCTGTTTCATTGTTTTCTTTATCCAGGATAGGAAACTTGACACTCTGGTGAAGACCATTGGTGCAGACCCATCAGGACTGCCAAAGGAGGCAATGCCTGCAGCTGCTTTTTTACACACGAGAGGTCCTCCATCATCGCCCTGTGAATAGAGAAGGGTCACAGATTACTGAACTGTTGCTCACCCTAGTCCCAGCCTCCCTCTCATGTCAAGGCTCCTCTCTGAGGAGTATGACTTGTGTGCTCAGCTTGTGGAAGATTGGAGGGCAGGCCTCTGGCCCCTGGGCTTCCCATTCTGATTAGGGACAGGGTTACTCCTTCACCTCCCACCTGAGCCCGGCCTCTGCCCTTTCTGCAGGTCTGTGATCCACTCCCTATGAAGGTGTGTGGGACCCTCAGCTCCAGGCTATTGTTAAGAACATGGGGACAGGTGAGTGAGCCTGATGTGAGCATGGAAGACCAGAACATTGAAAGATGTGGGTGCCTGCTCTGAGGAGACCCCTGCTTGTGGTAACAACACACACACAGAGTACAGCTTACTAAAGCCTGGGCCTGGGTGACAAGAGGTCTGTGAAGATCCTCTGTACTGGCTGCCTCCTCGTCAGCTCTGAGGACCTGACTAGTTACTAGTTCCTTCCTACTGTTTCCAGGGAGAAAGATCGCAGTCAGTGGACAAAGGAGTCCCTGGTGCTTGGTCTCTAGGTCCCAGATTGCTTTTCCCCTCCCATGGAGCCAAGAGATGAGAACAATCCAACTTACCTTAAAGAAAGCACGATTGACCTTTGGGTCCCCCACACAGATCCCAATGGCTTTGTTGTAAAAGCCTTGAAATCGAGACTCACACTCCTGGTCCTTCTGGACTGTCAGCTCTACCTCTTGAAGTGTGTTTGAATAGTCACCCTTTGGGTCCATCTTTCCCCAACCAGCCACATAGCACACGTCCCCTGGCTTCACTTGGACATTACGCCTGGGTAGGTTGAGGGGCTTCACAGCTTTAGTCCTCTTGGCCTTCTTCTCCAGCTGTGGAGGAAGAATCAGGAGAGAGCAGCTCAGTCGGGAGCCTGCTGGCTTGGGACCCTTTGAAAGCCAGGATGGCAGGGAGGGAAGGAACAGAATGAGAGCAAGAGGGGAGGGGCAATCCCTGCAGCAAGCAGAGCACAGGGAACGGTGGGGGAAGTTCTCACCTTTAAGAGCATGATGTCATTGGACCCATCCTTAGGATTGTAGTCTGGGTGTGGGATGGCTTTAGCCACAGGGATGGCCTGCTGGGTCTCCTCCCGCATCTTGAAGTCATGGGCTCCTAGAGTGACTCTCATTGCGCTGCAGAGAGCAGAGTGCAGATGGGAGATGTGCAGTGAGAGAGGACACAGGGCAGGAGCTGTAGGAGGCTGGGCGGGCAGGGTGGGGCTCTAGCTGAGGGGGACTGAGGGGAAAGAAGGGTCTCAGGGTGTGAACTACTGCTTTTGTCTTCTCAAGGACACTAGACTCCTGGAGGTTCCCTCTTGCTTCTCAGCAATATTCCAACATTTGCATTGACTCTGAATGTGCACTTTCAATCTCAGTCACTGCTGTAGTCTGACCAGTGTAGTTGCTTTCAACTCAACTGTGCTGCTGCCTCTGACCCCTCACCCTGTGACCTCTAAGTTTCCCTAATGACAGACTTTCATTGTCACAGCGCTGCCCTCCAGTGAGCTCTCACAAAAGCATCCAGGAGTAGAGGATGAAAACTCTTGTTGGGGTCTCAGAAATCATGGGCCAGCTGCTCCTCCTCACCTTCCCCTGCAGTGAGCAGCTGTCAGCACGAAGTTGTCTTGCACCAGGAAGCCTCCGCAGCCACCACTTCTGCCATCATCTTTCACAGATGTAATAAATGCCATGTAGGGGTGGTAGTGGGGCTTGACCTCGTGGCCCCCGATGATCTCCTCTGAAAGAAAGGCAAGAATATGAGGTGTCTGGGAGCAGCAGATGAGGTAGGAGGGAAGACCTCGGGAGGGGTGATGGGGTGAGATCTACACTTCCCCAAGACTGTTGTGGACAGAATTCCTTGCACATAGATTGATCTTTGCTGAGGCTGAAGCCTCAGTGCCCTGTTCTGAGAGGGGTGGGTAGGACTTGTCCTCCAGCCCCTGCTTTACAAATACATGGAGGGACAAACTTCTTTCTTTATGATGCTAGAGACCAAGGGGATGCTGGATGGCTCATGTTAATCTTTCACTATTAGTGATTCTCTGGAGACCTCTCCTGTCTTTATTTCTGTCAATTTTGTCACCTTTTACTCCATGCTCTTTAGAGAGGGATTTTCTAAAGTTCTCCTGTTCTGGTAGCCATCATATCCTAGGTTCTCAGTAAATAATTCTGACTGCATAATGAATGATTTCTACTTAGCTAGGGATTCACAATTCATGGGATTGAGAGCCTTGGGAACATTGGAGGAGTGTGCTGGAATAAAGGGAATAGCTGGTGACATGCAGAAAGTAGAGAGGCCAGCAAAAACTAGAATGCAAATCTAGTGGAGTGTTCAGTGTCACCCTGGACCTCTTTAGCAGCCTGAGGGTTGAGGTTACTAAATGATGCTAATACTCCTGAATTAGTGTACTTACCTTACCCCATTGCTGGCTGGCCATTAAAGCTGCCCTGAATCTAGGCTCAGGTAAGGTCAATGATGTACTTTTTAGTAACTTTGCACTCTCTGCTACTTCTCCTTTTAGGGATGATCCACTCCCCAGGCGACACGAAGAGCAGGGATAAGCTAGTGCCCACCGTGTCCTCTGAGGACACCGCCCTTCTTCAGACCCTGTTGAGGATCTAGACGGTGACAGGCTTCCAGGTCTGGGTTGGTCTGGGACCTGAGGTTTAGAAAGCTCCTGGTTCAGAGAAGAAAGTTCCTGACTAGAGCTGGGCAGAGACTCCACAGAGGTATTATGGGATGGAATCTCTCTGGGACAGGGGTGTTCACTCACCTGCATCAGCTCCTCCAAGCAGCAGAATAAAGGTCACGGGAATCAGGACTGGAGCCATCTTCTTTGAAGGCTGCTCAGGTTGGAGGAGGGCAGAGTGGACACAGCCCTTGATGGATGAAGGAGGTGAGCGCTCAGTGAGCTTACAGGCCTTTTAAACATGTGCACCTCTGCTCTGATTGGCTTTATTAGCTCAGGACATTGTCTGGTTTGGGTAAAAATGACACGGTCACCACACTGACATCCTATGAGCTAATATTGGATAAAGACCAGGAAAAGAGGGTGTTAAGGTTGTGGTTGAGGAGGGCCTGAGACACCAAGGAAGTCCACTGTGCCTGCATTGAGACAAAAGTGTGGCTTTTCTTATCTCTTACATTTTTTTTTCCTTTCTGGCAATATCTCTTTAATTTCTTTGGGTTATTTTCTTTCTTTTCTATTTTGAAAATAATAATGACACCCAATTTACCACAAAACAGTTATAGCACTAAAAATACATGGACAAAATTATACAGTATTTATTAGGAGCTAATACTGTGTCCTATTTGATGAGGCAGAATTTCAGTACATCTTCGTTTTAACCTCTGGGAGTTCTGATCATACTGTGGAGCCATCTGTTGGAACAGTTTGATGAATTAATCTTCGTTCACTCTGACTTTCCTAAACTGATAGGATGTCACAGAGAAATCTCAAAAACAAGTATTTACCCTGTCTGTGGTCGTTGATCACATCTTACTCTCATACATAGTTAAATATAATAATGAATCACAAATGATGTTTATCAATTACCTGTTTACTATATATTGATGTTCATCTCTAAGCAAGAGCTTCAGGGTTGAATTTAAAGGTCAGTAATGTTAATTTAAAGGTCAGCACTGGGTTCCCTGATGGAGACTGAAGTGGTATTTTCTACAACATTCCCTAGGATTTTCTGTTGATAAACAAGGACTTTGATTAGATCTTGAGTGATTATTTAGTGGACTAGATCTGGAAGTGAGACAGACAGGGACCCAGCCCTTGAAAAGGCTGATATTGACTGGAGTGAGTTGAGGATCTGAGCTAAGAGCACAGATGGTTAGAGATGTGTGAGATCAGCTCTGGGAGGTGAGACAGGCTGGTCTTGCTCTGAACACAGGTGTGTGTGTGTGTGTGTGTGTGTGTGTGTGTGTGTGTGTGTGTGTGTGTTATGTGTGTGTGTATCTGTGTCTGTATGTGTATATGCGTGTGTATTCATGTGTGTGTTGCCCATGGAGGTCAGAATAGGATAATGGATGTGCTGGAGCTGGAGTCAGGATACTTGTGAGACATCATGCGAATGCTGGGAATTGAACCTGAATCCTCTGCTAGAGCAACAAGTGTTCTAAACCACCGAACCATCTCTCCAGCTCATTATCCAGAGATAAGAGGATGATGTAATTCATTATTTGCAATGATACAGTTGAAACTGAGACATGATCCTAAGACAAATAAGCTAGGGACAGTAAAAAGATAATGCATAATCTCACTGTATCTAATATAAAACAGAAGCTGCAGAAGTGGAGACAATAGTGGTTCATGGAGCTGCACAGATTAGAATTGGAAGCTCTTGATCACAAAGCACAGAATTTCAGTTAGGGCAATGAACAACTCTTTGAGATCTGCTGCACAGTATGTTAATAATGCATCATGCATGTCCAAACATCTATCAAATAAATGTATGTTCTCACAGCACAAATGGAAACTATTTGAGTTTGTGGGATGTCAACTAACTTAATTTAATCATTTGATATCATATAATATCACTTTCAAGCCTGAAAATATGCAATTAATGTAAAATTTTAAAGACGTTGTTTAATAAAGAAATTGGCTTTATAAAACATGCAAATATTGATATTGAACAAAAAAGGACAGATAGGCAAAAGAAGTTCTATTTATTCAAATGTTTCTTCATACTGGGGAACACATCAGCTACTTAGGTGAAATTCCATGAAAGTTCTGTAGCTATTCATGATGACTTGAATTAATTAACATTCTAAGGACACTGAGGGGAAGCACGACATGCCTGGATCAAATTCAAACTTTTTACCTCTCTTGTAGATCGTGCATACTACAATAAGAAGGTGTCAGTTGTCACAACATGGTTTCCTGGTGTCATATTGCAGTGAATTCAGGTTGTCATTCTCTTTGGCACTAAGTTAGCAGGGTCTTGGAGCAAATGGACTGGGGAGTCGTTGTGGGGAGGGGATGTTGGAGAAGGGAGCCACTTGTTCATCCCAGCTGCCCAGAAACAAAATAATCACACAGAAACCATATTATTTAAATCACTGCTTGGCCCATTAGCTCTATCTTCTTATTGGCTAACTCTTACATCTTAATTTAACCCATTTCTATTAACCTGTATACCACCACAAGGTTGTAGCCTACCAACAAAATTCCGGTATGTCTGACTCTGGCAGCAGCTCCATAGTGTCTCTCCAACTCTGCCTTCTTCCTCCCAGCATTCGGTTCTGTCCTCCCTGCCTACCTAAGTTCTGCCCTATCAACAGGCCCAAAGCAGTTTCTTTATTCATTAATGGTAATCAACGCACACAGAGGGGACTCCCACATCAAGGAAGACTTAAATGATCTCTTGAAAGATGTTCAGGGAACTCTGACCCTAAGTGTCTAAGCTACAAGGATTCTCTCTCTGCTACAGTGACTCTAAACTTGATAGTTAAGGTGTCTTGGTGGTTTTTCCTTTATTGTACTACACAAATCTATCATAGACTTTTGTTAGGAGCATATATATATAGCTTTTCAAAACAGGGTTACTCTGTAGCTTTGGAACCTGTCCTGGAACTAACTCTTGTAGACCAGGATGGCCTCAAACTCACAAAGATCTGCCTGCCTCTGCCTTCCAAGTGCTGGGATTAAAGGCATGCACCACCACCGCCCAACTAGGAGTCATTACACTTTGAAATCAGAACTGATAATCTAGCTATAAATTAATCCATTACTTACGGTGGACTCATTTCTCAGGAATTAAGACTTTTGGGAAAGACCCAAAAAGATGAACATGAGATGTACTCACTCATAATTGGTTTCAAGCCATAAATAAAGGACATTGAGCCTATAATTTGTGATCCTAGAGAAGCTAAATAAGAAGGTGAACCCAAAGAAAAACATATAGTCATCCGCCTGGATAAGGGAATTAGACAAGATTGCCAGGCAAAAACAGGGAATTTGGGGGTGGGGTGGGATAGGCGTAAGGGGAAATTGGGTGAGAAAAGTGAGAAGAGGATGGGGGAAGCTTGGGGGAATGGGATGGTTGGGATAAAGGAAGGGTGGATATGGGAGCAGGGAAGTATATATCCTAATTAAGGGAGCCATCTTAGGGTTGGCAAGAGACTTGACTCTAGAGGGGCTCTCAGGTGTCCAGGGAGACATCCCCAGCTAGTACCTTGGGCAACTGAGGAGAGGGAACCTGAAATGACCCTATCCTATAGCCATACTGATGAATATCTTACATATCACCTTAGAACCTTCATCTGGCAATGGATGGAGATAGAGACAGAGACCCACACTGGAGCACCAGACTGAGCTCCCAAGGTCCAAATGAGGAGCAGAAGGAGGGAGGACATGAGCAAGGAATTCAGGACCACGAGGGTGTGCCCACCCACTGAGACAGTGGGGCTGATCTAATGGGAGCTCACCAAGGCCAGCTGGAGTGGGACTGATGGAGCACGTGATCAAACTGGACTCTCTGAATGTGGCAGACAAGGAGGGCTGATGAGAAGCCAAGGACAATAGCACTAGATTTCGATCCTACTGCATGAACTGGCTTTGTGGGAGCCTAGCCTGTTTGGATGCTCACCTTCCTGGACCTGGATGGAGGGGGGAGGACCTTGAACTTCCCACAGGGCAGGGAATCTGGACTGCTCTTCAGACTCGAGAGGGAGGGGGAATGGAGTGGGGGGAGGGGGAGAGGACTGGGGAGAAGGGGAGAGGACTGGGGAGAGGGGGAGAGGAGTGGGGGGAGGGGGGAGGAGGGGGAGGGAAATGGGAAGCGGGGAGGAGGTGGGAATTTTTTCAACAAGAAAGAAAGAAAGAAAGAAAGGAAGGAAGGAAGGAAGGAAGGAAGGAAGGAAGGAAGGAAGGAAGGAAGGAAGGACAGACAGACTTCTGGGCAATCCAAACTAAAAGTTGTATAGAGAGAAGCTCATTCTCTGGACATGATCTTACTTTGCAACTGAGGCTCAATTTGAAAGCTCTATCCTCCTCAGCCATGGAGGGCTGGAATTACAGGTGAGTATTGTCATATCTCTCACAGATGTCAAAACCATTGAGTGCAGTCATTTTTATGAGGGGAGTTGGCTGCACATTTCTGTGATTTGGAATCCATGTATCTTAGCTGTAGGGAAAATGTCATTCCGTGTTTAAAGGACAAACTACATGATGTAGAGTAGCAGCCTGATCCTGCAGAGGGGTTGTGTTCTGTGTGGACTCTCCCACAATGCTTCAGGCCAAATACTCCTGAGAAATAAGGCAAATGAATCCATGCCTACATTTCTGTCAAGGTAAAAAATGTATGTTGCTAAAATGCATGTGTATTAGTTACTTTCCTATTACTCTGATAAAGCACCATGACCACGACAGCTTCTAGGAGAAAGACTAGGACATAGGGATGCAGGTGTGGCATCAGTGGAAGGCACGGCAGCAGGAGCAGGATGATAAGGAATGATATCATTTACTAAGTTACACACAACCATTAACATGACAAAGAGAGAAACAGAGAGAGAGAGAATTGGGAGTGGTGTGAGTCAAAGCCTGCCCTAGCAACGGACTTCCGCCATCAAGGCCATATTTCCTAACATCCCCAAACAGCATCATCAGCTGGGGACTAGGTACCCAAATACATGAGTCTAGAGTGGGAGGGACATCATTACTAAAAACCACCACAGAAAGGTGGCATGGGACACAAATACAAAACAGAAACTCTATATTCTCTAAGTTCATGGAAAATGCTGCTGGCAAATGATTGACATTGGACAGGACAATGGAGGTATTCCAGTATGGATTCCCCAGCACAAACCAGAAGACCTGTGTTGTTGTGTCTGCTCTGGGTCCTTCAGGGGCATCTTATACCCCTGGGTCTATGTCCTCCCGAGGTGTCTTACAGGTCTCTCTGGCTTGCTGGACTGCAATGGCCAGGAAGAACAGAGAAGCTGGGTCTTGATGAGTTGAAGAATTTCCTTTCCCAGGTGCAGAACATCAGTACAGATGTTAGGAGAACAGAGTGAGCTCTATGCAAATTGTCAGGGCTGAGAAAAACTTCCACGGAGCAGAGGAATTTGAAGCTTTCTGTGTTTAAGGCATTTACTGCCTCTGAATCTACTCCAATGTGTGCTCAAGGGAACAAGGCAAGGTGGCTTTGAACACCTTCACCATGCAGCTGTTGGAGGAGCCCAGAGGTTTCTCTCCATGGGGAGTCAGAGCATGGGCTCATCTTTTGTGTGGGATGCCAGGAAGTTACTGACCACACATTAGAAGACATGGAGGTCACTTGTGCCTTGGTGGCCAGGGAATCCCAGGCTCAGTTCAGGCTTCATCCTAACATGGTTGATTCTGGTTGTTGGGTCATTTACTACCTCTTAGTAGAAATTCATTTCTGTCTCCTCTCTAACAGAAACACAATAATGGTTTTCAAAGTTATTTTAAGCCATAAAACATGCCAAAGTAAATATGACATCTAAACTGAATACATATATGACTGTATGATTTCTAATATATGTTTTTCTTTTGATTCTGCCTCTTCTTTGGGTTTGTTTTTTGTTTGTTTGTTTGCTTGCTTGTTTGTTTTTATTCTTTTTTTATTTTTTTTTTTTTTGTCTCCAAAGGAACTAGTATATCTTAGTATATCTCTAAGGCAGGGTTTGTTTCCAGTTCTTTATCAGAAATTGTGTGCCGCCTACATCTCTTTCTATATAAAAGCATGTCTTTGAAAGTTACCAGACCCAAAGAGAGACTTTACTTCATCTCCAAGAAGAACATGGTGCCCTGTCTATTTGGGACAGGGAACCATTAATCTATAGCTACCAGTCATGCTATCTGTTAAGTATCTGACAAGATCTGACACTGAAGCCAAGGCTGTTTGGAGTTTGAAGTTTATTTGAGTTAATTAAGCATTTTTAAATTTATTTGTTTTGGGACAGAGTCTCTCTCTATAGCCTTGGCTGGCCTTGGTCTCAGAGATCTGCTGGCCTCTGCATCCCAAGTGCTGGATTAAGGTGTAAGCAACCATGCCTAGCACCTTGGATTGTTTTAGCAATGTGAGTCCAACACAGGGAGACTTTTCTTTAACAAGCAGCCACACATTTTGGCTATGGTCTCGTGCCAAGATCTTCCTAAAAATGAGAATCCCAAGTAGTTTTGGAAGTATGGATGCAGCAGTAACCAAGAACGTTAAATATTAGAAGTATTTCTTCGCACCATTTTTTTAATTTTTCTATTTTTTCCAGCCTCCTTGGCTCATGTGTAATTCTGTTTCTGAATTATGCTTCTGAATATGTGAATCTCTTAGGATTTATATGTGTATAATGACTCTGTAAAATGAGGCCATCTTGGTTGTGTCTACCCACTGCCCTCTCCCCTAGGTAAAAATGATTCTTTTCTGAACAGTTTCCCAGTAGAAGCTAATAGACTATAGTCATTTCCAAACCTCATACATTTCAGAACTGACTAATGGAAAAGTAGAGATTTCTAGCTATTTACCCTTCTGGATGTCAAAGACTGACATAGGCCAGGTGAGCAGCAGGGAGTCTTAACCTGAAGGCCAGCAGTGACTAAGATGAACAGGCTCAGAGGAGCTCAGGCTGCTGAGTGACCCTGCTGCTATGGATGCTGAGCACACGGGAAGAACTGAGATGACTGGGAAGAGCTTCCCTAGTCTGAGCATGTGGGAGGTGAGGTCCAGGGTTCTGGATAGAGACAATGAAAGCCCTGTCTTCCATGGACCCTCTGTGATGGCACTTCTGTTCTGGACCTTTGAGCAGTACCTCTCTACCAGGGTTTAAGTTGGGCTGAAACCACAGGGCTGAGGCCTTAATGGAAGGAACCCACATGGCTTGGGTTGAAGAAGAATAAAAGGTGGGAATGCCCTCAGATCTGCATGATGTGTAATGCACAGATAGACTCATTAGAGTAGGCATGAAGAGAGGAGGGTGGAACTAGGAGGCTGGACAAAGCTTAGCCCTGTACCCAGAAGAGGATAGAGAAACAAATTCTAGATGAGCAAGAAGGCTTGCTGAAATTGCTGTCACCTTAATGGTGAAATTGTGGGACAGAGATGCCCTACCCAGGAAGGTCCATCCACAGTGACCTCAGCTCTGTCTCCCCTGTCTTTAGGACCCATGGTGTTTTTCCTCTCTTTTCTTCCATATGACTCAGGGAAGGAAAAGAGTTCACCCTGAGCCCCAAGACAAGAGACACCCACACTCAGCTTTGGGCCAGTCGGAAGGGCAGGCCCTGCACAGTGGGACACATTGAAAGGAGCTGCTCAATGGCCATGCCTAAGCTTTGTGGGGGTATGGTGTTGGGGTGAGCAGAAAGCAGAAGTATGTCATTGGCCTGCCTAGCACAGGGTTTGTCCATGTGATATAAAACCAGTCTTTCAATTCAGCAAAGAGACCTTTATTAAGATGCTGGCTTCTGTCCTAGGACAGTCCTGGACTCAGCTGTAGTGATGGTGAGTCAGGGAGGGGTCTGGTTTGCACTGTAGTTAGTTGCGTTTCATCGTTTTCTTTATCCAGGATAGGAAACTTGACACTTTGGTGAAGGCTCTTGGAGTTGAACCATCAGCACGTCCATAGGAGACGATGCCTGCAGCTGCTTTTTTACACACGAGAGGCCCTCCAGAATCCCCCTGTGAATGGAGAAGGGTCACAGAGGACTGAGCTGTTGTTCACCCTAGTCCCAACCGCTCTCTCATGCCAAGGCTCCTCTCCAAAGAGTATGACTTGGGTGTTCTGCTTGTGGGACATCAGAGGGCAGGCCTGGGGTCCCTGGGGTCCCTACTCTGATTATGGACAGGGTTACTGTTTCACCTCCTTCCTGAGCCCAGGCCCTGACTTTCTCCAGGTCTGTGATCTACTCTCTATGAAGGTAAATGGAACTCTCAGCTCCAGGCTATTATTTAAGAACATGGGGACAGGTGAGTGAGCCTGATGTGAACATGGAGGAGCAGATCATTGACAAATGTGGGTGTCTGCTCTGAGGAGACCCTTGCTTGTCTTAATGACACAGGCAAATCCTGCTTTATACCAACTGTCTTCACCAAGGCTCCTTGTCAGCTCTGAGACCCTAGTTAGTTACAGATTCCTGCTGTTTCCAGGGAGAAAGACCATAACCAGTGGGCAAAGGAGTCCCTGATGCTTGGTCTCTAGGTCCCAGATTGCTTTCCTCCTCCCATGGAGCCCAGAGAGGAGGACAATCCAACTTACCCTAAAGGAAGCACGCTTGATATTTGGGTCCCCCGCACAGATCTCAACGGCTTTGTTGTAATAGCCTTGAAGGTGGGACTCACACTCCTCATCCTCCTGGACTGTCAGCTCTACCTCTTGTAGTGTTTTGGGAAAGAGGCCCGTTGGGGACATCCTTCCCCAACCAGCCACGTAACAAGCATCCCCTGGCTTCACCTGGACATTACGCCTGGGCAGGTTGAGGGGCTTCACAGCTTTAGTCCTCTTGGCCTTCTTCTCCAGCTGTGGGGAAGAAGGGAGAGTGCAGCTCAGCCAGGAGCCTGCTGGCCTAGGACCCTTTGAAAGCCAGGATGGCAGGGAGGGAAGGAACAGGATGAGAGTGGGGTGGGGAGGGGCAATCCCTGGAATATGTTGAGGGTAACAGGTCTCACCTTTAACAGCATGATGTCATTAAGGATTTTCTTAGCGTTATATGTGGGGTGTGGAATGGTTTTTGCCACAGGGATGATCTGCTGGGTCTTCTCCTCTTCTTTGATGTTGTGGGCCCCCAAGGTGACATTGATTAAGCTGTACCGAGAATAGAATGTAGATAAGAGTTGTGGACTCAGAGAGGATGCAGCCCCAGGAGGTGTGAAGGGAAGGAAGTGCTGGCCATGGTGGTGCCCTAGCTATGGGAAACTGAGGGGAGACGGAGTGACTGTGGCTTCTGCGTGTTAGTCATAGAGATGATAGCATTCTAAGCTCCATTGGTACACCACATTGCTTAGGGTCAGTACACTGTATTGTTCGTTTGTCCTGTGGGGCTAACCACTCCCCCCCCCCGGGTCTAAATGTGCTTGATTCCTTAGCTGCCACTCTGGTGCCGGGCTGCTTCTCCATCATGAGACTTGCTGGGTCCTCTGTCATCCTAGTCCCCTTAGGAAGAAGGCAAGGTCTCCGTGGAATGTTCCCGGGAGGGTATGGGCTGTTTCTTGCTCCTCACCTCCCTGAACAGTGAGCAGCAGTCAGCACAAAGTCCTCTCGTATTAGGAAGCCACCACACGTCTTCGGAGTAATCTGATCCATGATCTGAAGATATGCCATGTAGGGTCGAGAGTGGGGCCTGACCTCATGTCCGCCGACGATCTCCCCTGAAGGGAAAGCCAGCTGTTTTGTAAGCACTTGCTAGTCCATGAGATGGGCTTTGCGTAATGGCTCCTGATTTGCTAGGCATTTAGGAACCAGCAGAGGCCTGGAATTTGGAGCAGGCTGTAAGGAAAGCTCTCAAGTTCCCCTTGGCTAAAAGGAGAGAAAAGTAGGTCTTTGTCTGTCCATCTTTCTTCCACATAGCTGGAGGCAAGATTAAGTCTCTGGGCAAGAAAAGGCTAAGAACCATTATGTCTGTCCCCTACTTCTGTTCCCAGAGGACTCTAACCGTGCTCCCTCCCCAGCCCTGTGATGCCTGTGATGGAACAGAGCTGCTTTCTATGGGACAAGGCTTAGTCTACAATTCGTGGCCTCCTATTTCTTCAGGCGTGGCATGTAGTAGGTGCTCAGCAGAGGTCACTGGCTTCGTGAGTGAGGACGCCCACTCATTCCTAGATGCAGCTGCTGGCATTCTAGAAAACAGAGAAATTAGCGCTTGCCCAGGTAGTGTCTCATGCTCAAACACTGTGGGACCATAAAAGCCTGGGAGGTGCAGAGATGAAGGAAAGGACCTAGTGGCTTGGAATTCAGCAAAAGCACTTATCCTGAGGCCAGCATCCCCACCTATTCTGGGATCTAGGTTTCTCTGATGAGTGCTTGGTGAGGAAGTGCCTGTATCGTCAGAGATGCAGAGCTAGGCCCATTCTGCCTGCTCCAGAAGAACATAGTGTTCTCTGCTTTGCAAGTTCCTACTCTTTACGTTCTACCCTTAAACTTCTAAAAAAAAAAAAATCTACTTTCCAGATGACAAGATATGGCTCAGGGAAGGGCTAGCACTCAGTGGCTCTTCCTGAGAAAGACCACTGCCCTCCCACCAGTGGTGACAACTGACCACTAAGGAGGTGTTCACTCACCTGCCTCTGTCCTGGGGGGCAGAGAGAAGGCCAGCAGGAACAGGAGGAGCTTCATCTTCTCTAGAAGGCCAAGTAGGTCCCAGTGCCTGGGGCTTTGCCCTTGCTCTCTTTTAACCTCTAGCAGATGAAGGAGGTGGAGTGGGCTCAGCGACCTTGTGCCTCCTTTGTTTTTATGATGCTTTATCACAGAAGGCTTTCTATGAAAGCTCCTACCCTTACTGTCTCTGCCTGGTGACGTCTTCTGAGCGTTTGTGTGAGAACCATGAAGTAACCACAGCAGAACCCACAGCCAATGACTCAGAAAGCCGCCAGTTACAGCCCATGGCAGGAACACAAGGGTACAGGGCGGGGCTTGTAAGATATTGTATCAGAGTCCCAGAAACCCAAGTTCCCAGTGGTGGAAGGCGAATGCTTTCAATGCCACACTGCTGAGTCCAAAAGAACAGATCGCATTCAGGCTGATCTCTTGTACTAGAACCAAGCGTGAACTGACCACCTAGTGTGGGGAGGGGGGGGGGGGTTATCAAGGGCATCCTTGACCAGAGTACAGTCTAGGAGAGCAATGGTAGAGTGATGGATAAGGCAGTAACAGATAGGTCTACCAACACCTGTCAGCCTGTTTGACACCATAGCTTCAAAACTTTCATGTGACAAAGCCCTTTCTTATGAAATAATCCACATTTGACATTTATTGACCAAAAATAAGAGATTGCTGCAGGCTCTGGGAGTTGAACCACTGACTGACTAAAACCTGAGTCATTCCTACTTCTTCAGGAAAGCTGACATTTGTCCCATGAAAACCTATGAACTAAGGTTGGAAAAAGTTCCCAAAGGACAGTCAGGTCACTAAATTGCTGATATGGTACGACATAAGGAAGCAAACTTAGCAACCTCTGTGTGTGTGTGTGTGTGCGCACGCGCTCTGTGTGTGTGTGCTCTGTGTGTGTGTGCTCTGTGTATGTGTGTGCTCTGTGTGTGTGCTTTGTGTGTGTGTGCGCTCTGTGTGTGTGTGGCTCTGTGTGTGTGCTCTGTGTGTGTGTGTGCTCTGTGTGTGTGAGTGTGTGTGTGCAGAGGTGAACCTTGAGGATCATTCTCAGGCTCTGTCTGTCTTGTGTTTTAAGGCATGGTCTCTCACTTAGCTTAGTGATTAGGCTAAAGCGGCCAACCAGAGAACCTCAATTATCTGTCTATCTCCATCTCCCAGAGCTTGAATTACAGGTGTTATCACCACACCCAGCTTTTCACACAGGTTCTGGGAATGAAACTCAGGTCCTCACTCTTGCCTGGCAAACACTATTTATCCAGCTGTTTCCCAAGTACCTCTTAGTATTTTATATAATCTTTCCAGAAAATGAAAGATATTTACTTGGTATAAACTAATGTCTGGTATATTAACTACCAATAGGTATTCATTATTCACTAAAAATCAGCCTGTAATAACAAAGGAACCATGGAACCAAAATATCAAGTCATGCTACAGGAGTGAATAAATTCATCCCAACATTAGAGACAGTATGACTTACTCATATGACACAACAAAACATGTCAAAAAGGCCATCATTTCATCTGTAGTACCATAATAGACGATGGTTTTGACTCATACTATGAACATTCTCAAAAATGTCATCTTCACCAATGTATCAGGTCACCAAGACCTTAGAGTCACACCATCATAGAATTTTAAATTCTCATCTCCTTGGTTTTATTTCAAACAGTTGTTAATGAGTGAAAACAAGTCATACAAAGTCAAAGGTAGCCGGGCGGTGGTGGCGCACGCCTTTAATCCCAGCACTCAGGAGGCAGAGGCAGGCGGATCTCTGTGAGTTCGAGGCCAGCCTGGTCTACAAGAGCTAGTTCCGGGACAAGCACCAAAAAGCTACAAGAAACCCTGCCTCAAAAAAAACAAAAAAAAAGAGTCAAAGGTACTTTAATCTGTAATTTCCTAAGAGAAAAATAATCAAATTTTAGTAAAGAAAATCTTCCCTTGTACAATGAGTTTCTTCGCAGAAAAAAAAAAAAAGTGAGCACACCATACACTTTTGACAAAGGACTTGAAGGACTCAGGCTGGAGTTGACCTGGAAGCCTCCTCCTGGAGGACTAGCTCTCAGAATATCTAATGGTGCTATGCAAGCTGCCCATGAAAATAGCTATTAATAGTCCTACCTAGTTCTAAAACCACAACAATGACCATCACAGTAAGATATACCCAAGGTTGCAAGAGTGTCACCAACATCCTGGAAGTAACTAACAACTGTCTAATTAGACAAATGGCCCACTCAGTGGGAGGAATTCGTGTCTGATACTAGAAACCTAGTCAACTGCCTGTGGCTGTGATGTCATGGAGCCCATAAGAGGAAAACCTACTACTGGCACTTTCCTAAACCAGTGGGGTCCCTGCTGCACTCTACATAACGACCCTCGCATCACAGATGAGTGTAGCTCTAATTCCTCATCAAATAAGTTTCATTTGCAACAGATGGAGACCATTACAGACATCCACTGACTGGTGAAAATGCAGAGAAGGGAGAGTATGGTATGGGAACACTGGAAATACAGTGTTCCTGTATGTAATTCCATTAAGCATATTCTGCAATGTTGACTTAGTGGTCATGAATTGCTTTAGTTTGTATTTATCTTGTATTTATTACTCCATTAATTTTGAGAAGTAAACTTTCTGGACATAATAATCTTTGTTGACATTTTTATTTACTCTTATGGCTTCAAATCTGTCATTCCATTCTGTCTTAACTTTTATGATTTCTGCTGAGAGGTCCGATGTCATCATGGTGAATTTGTCTTCGTAAATGAGTCCTTGTCTTCTTTCAGCTTTTGCTATTGTCTTTGTTTTGTAGTTTTCGCATTTTAGCTAAAATTTGTTGTGAAGAGGACCTTCTCTGTTCATTTCTTCTTGGGTTTCTAAATAGAACTTGTGTTTAGATGTTCACTTCTTTGCATGGATTTGGGAAATTTTCTTTTATAATTTTATGTAATATGTCTTCTATGCCTTTAGTTTTTTTTTTTTTTTTTTTTGTAATCTCGGTTCATTCTTCTATCCTATGGATTCCTAGGTTTTGTTTCTTGAGCAAATCACAGAATTCTAAACAAATTATGATCATCCTTATCTTTTAATGATGCCTGAATATCACATTTCACCAGACTTGTCTCCCAGCTTAGACATTATTTCTTCCCTGAGCTAGTCTATTGTAATGCATTGACACTGTAATCTTTTTTTAAAAAAAAATATTTATTTTATTTTTAATTACTTTCAGATGCAAACGTTTGTGTGTGTGCGCGCGCACGCACGCGTGCACATCCACATTTGTACATGGATGCAGTGCCCATGGAGGACAGAAAAGGGTATTAGATCCCCTGGAGATGGAATTACAGGCAGCTGTGAAGTTGTGAGTCATGTTATATGGACCCTGGGAAATGAATTCACGTTCTCTGCAGAGGAGGAAGTGTTCTTCACTAATGAGCCACTACTCCAGCGTGAGTTTCACTGATTTCTCCCTCTGCTCGAATTTGTAGTTGAATCCCAGTAGCGAAGCTTCCATCTTAATTATTGTCCTTTTCAGTGTAAAAATTTTGGTGTGTTTATAAATATTTTCTACTTTTTCATGTGTCATCACTAATTGCCTTTAGCTCCTTCTTGAAGGTTCCCTCAGTTCTGAATACTTTCAAGAAACTAAAAACCTTTGTGACTTTATAACATCTAAGATCCCTTTAAAAAGTATTTCCTGTAAATTTTCTCCTATGTGACCATTACTCTCTGTTTCCTTTGTAGTTCTGGGTTGAAAACTGGAGAGTGTGGACATTGCCCACCAAGGCCACTTCCATTCTTAAAAGTGGCTTGGTTTTACAAACTGGAAGGTGGAATTCACATCTTAACCTTCTAGAGTGACAACTCGCTTCCTCCTCTCTCTCAGAGTCTCACGTGTGAACCTTCTGACCGCACCTTCTTAGGATGTGGCAAACAGTTTGGTTTGAGGCAGGTAAGACATATGCTGCCTACTCACTTACCAGAAGCTTGAATTTATCGCTGCAAAACGTGTGGTTTTCTCTTTATCATGCTTAATAATTCTCCTGTCATATCATCTATCATTCAGTCTTGGTGTAGCTGTTCTGCTGTGAGGAATTCTGGTTATCTTAGTTTCTCTGTTTCAGGCCAAATGACTGACAAAAGACCCTTAAATACACACGAAATAGGAGGGTCAGGTCTTCCCTAGGAAAAACTGCGTATTGCAGGAGCCTGTCTCTGAGAAATCCGTACAAATAGCACAGTGGTGTTGCTTTACCTCGTCAACGTGACACTTGGGAATTGGTGACAACATTGCTCTGACCACATTTCTACTTGTGATCACTTACCAGAACCCCCAAAGTTGTCTAAAAACTCCAAACCCTTTTAATGTTTCCTCATTTTAAGTTTCTAAGTCTGGAAGGTTGAGGATCTAAGGATCGGTTGGTAGGCCATGGTAAATCTACCAAAGCGTTGAATAGTTCCTAAGCGCTCTAAGAAATCATGCATTTGACTTCTTTTGGTATCACATACTAAAGATTTAACTCTTTAGCTAGGAGCATAACAAGCATCTGCACAAGTTACTCAATAACTCTTGAGGACATGGTGGGGTGGGACATAATAGAGTTTGTGTTAGTGCATGGCTTTAGTTTAGCTCCTTCCTTCCTAGAAATGTCACCTTTGACCCAATCTTCACAGGGCGAAGGGAGATGGGCATTTTAATTTTCCCCACTGAGGTTATAAGAGTTAAGGAGGGAGAAAAGACTCGCTGCCAAGAAGAATCTCAGCCTGGTACATGCTGGGTGTCTCAGAAAAGTGTCCTGAACGTTATCAATTCCCAAATGACTTACGTAGAGAAAAGATGAGATGGGGCAGCGGCACATCATAGATATCTGAAACAATTTGTGTGTGTGTGTGTGTGTGTGTGTGTGTAGTGTGCATGCATATGGTCATGCATGCGTGCATGTGTGTATATGTGTGTGTGTATGTGTGTGCCTGTGCATGCGTGGACAGAGGCTGATGTTGGTATGCCTTCCTCAATATTGCTCTCCAGCATACTTGTTGAGACAGTTTCTTCATCGAACATAAAGTTTGTTGTTTTAGCTTGACTACCTGGTCAATGGGGCCCTGGGATCCACCTATCTCTGCCTCCCAATGCTAGGGTTACAGACATATGAGGCAATTCAGACTCCTGTAAGTGCTGTTAATGTTTTTAAGACAGGTTCTCACTATGTAGTCCTGGCTAGTCTGATACTTGCTATGAGATTCAGGCTGGCCTTGAACTCACCAAGATCTGCCTGCCTCCATTTCCAGAGTTCTGAGATTAAAGAAACGTGCCACAACTCAGAACTCAGCTTTACGTGGGTGCTAAGAATCCAACCTCATGCCCACATGCTTGCCCAGCAAGTGTGTTAGCTACTGGGTCATCTCCTCAACCCTCCTGAAATAATACGAGGCTGCCATTTGGTAGCAGAATTTGTTTCAATACATGTCTTGAATACAAATGCAGTGAAAAAGATGTCAGAGAAGAAATCAGGCAAATGGCGTTCAGATTAATCTGTATCTTAAAGTGTTTTAAGCTTGCACAAGGGAGTTGCACAGGCTCTCCCTGACTTCTCTACATTCTGCATGGAACTGCTCATCTATCACATTTTAAAGGCAAAGAGACTCAAAAATGTCAAGTGATGTACCCAAAGGTCACATGGTTCCAGAAACATGTGGACATACATATGTGAAATACATGCCTACCACAGTGAAAAGCTTCTTTACCACTCTGAGAAGTGGTAGAGCACATTAGGCAGATTTCAGTAGAGGAAAGTGCTCTTAATAATCGGAGCTCACCTGAGAATGTCTGCTCTGGGGAACCCAAGTGCTTTCTCTCCAAGGAACTAGAGAGGTTGGAAAACATCTGTCTTGGTTCTGTGTTGCCGTGAGTGCAAACACAAAATCGCTTTGGGGGGCCTCTTGCCATTCCGAGTGTCTCTCAGCTGGAAACACCTTGTCCTGGAGCCTTGGGACCTTGATTTCCTCTTCAGTTAATGGAGCTTTCTTGTCAGTTTTTAGGCTGCATGATTTTTATTTATCATTTGAGCTATGACATGGGATTTTTAAAAAATTAAAATGTAGGGGCATTTCCTCAAATAAATTGTGTGTGTATATATGAGTTAAGGTATCATTTGAAATCATCTATCTATCTACCATGTATTTTTCTCCATGACTAAACTAAACTATATCTATAACCTTTACATATGTATTTATATACATGTGTGTATTAAGTTATACATAAATTTATGTTAGTTTGTGTGGGGTTGTGGATGTGGGTGTGAGCAGGCATAGTGCTACTAAAGTGTTCTGTTTGTATCCTTTTATTTCATCCTTCCAAACATGATCTTGGTACACGTTTTCTCAGGAATACTTTCAAGAAGATGCAAAGTCAACTGCTCTCCCTCATTATGAAGGTGACCCAGTTCATTAAGATAGTCTGCTGTAAAGATCTTTATGGGCGACAAGACATGAGGGTCACAGGAACCTAAAGGAAGGAATTTCTATAGACTATGTGTGTGGGGGGGGGGGGAGAGAACATGCGTGTGTGAGAGAGAGTGTGAGTATGAGAGAGAGAGAGAGAGAGAGAGAGAGAGAGAGAGAGAGAGAGAGAGAGAGAGAGAGAGAGAGAGAGAGAGTGTGTGTGTACTTTGATGAGGCGACATTCACTTACTATTAGGGCTAGACTTAACTCCAAAACAGTGACCCAGATTGGCATCAAGTGTTCTAGAGGATGGTTTCTGGTCGCGTCTTGATAGAATTTTCAGGGTACCATGGGGCCTGGTATCAGTGAAGCCTCTCACTCTATAGACTTGGGCTCCACGGGTCACTGCGGGTTTGCAAACTAAGCATGACAGCTTGTGAGTTGGGGGTTGTTTTCCTTCTTTATCTGGTACTACATGAATCCCCTCAAATCTGGTGTTACTTAAGAAATATAAGGACCTGTGGTATTTATTCCACTTCATAGTTGGTAGTGACCTGCATACCCTGTGGGGCATCCTAGAAATGCCTCTCCTGGTTGGGTTTGTTCCCCTCAGGGTAACTCCCTTGGCTTTATTCTTCCTGCATCACTCCCTCAGCCAGGGGCAAGGTTCTACTGAGTATAGAATTGGAAACCTCCAGAAGATTTCCATGTCATTTCCAAGCCCATATACTGCTGTTCTGACCTCAAATATGGAAATACACATAAAACCTGTAGGTTATGAGGTAAATGTGATTATTCTCAAACAAGTTGGGTTTCCTCTGGGTGGGTTTTCCACTTGGGGACATTCTGATGGCAGTCCTCAAGATTGCTTCATGAGGGAATAGACAGAGTCCATCATCCTTGCTTTTGAATGTCCTTTACCTGGCACTTAGTAGATGTACAAGATCTATTTGTTTGGTTATTGATCATAAAACTAGTGGTTTCTAGTCCTTTCCAGTCCTGCTGTGGCAAGTTTGTTTCTTACTAAACTGGCAGCTAGAGCCTGGGAGGACAGTGACCCACTTTGCAATTGGTGATTTAACCTGGTAAAGAGGCTGCCGTTACTGAGTGTCCTGTCTAATGAACTTTGACCTCACAGGGGACATTGGCTGGACCTGTTGGCCTCAGCTATGCAGATGTGAGATGGGGCTGAATGCTGCGGGGGAAGATTTGCCTGGCTACTCTCTACGATTGTGTTCTGGAGTCAACAGGTGCTGGTCGCTCAGAGCCTGCCAGGCAGGGCATGAGACAGACGGGCATCCTGTTAATCCATTTTTAAATGTCCTGGTAGAAATACATCATCTCAGAAGGAATGGGGGCACTGGGTCAGAGCAAGGTCAACCACACTGGCAGGAAGTAGGGCTTGAAGCCATCAAGGCAACCATTGAAGTGTCAAACAGAGCTGAAAAAAGAAACTCTGAGCTGGCCTGGGATCCAAGAGGTGCCCAGAGGGAGGGTAGGACTGAGCAGCCTCTCTCTTTCCCAGCTCTCCAACAGCTCTGGCTGTGTTCACCAGACAAATCACGCCCACCCTGCAGAGGAGGTAGAAAAATAAAAAGGATTATATTTACACCTAAGGTTTTGTAAATTGTGTTGCTAATTATGTATGAGTCAAGAAATGTTCATCTAGGTCACATTTTGTTTTATTTTTGGTGTTTTGAAACATGGTCTAATATAACATGGGCTAGCTCTGGTTCTCAGAATGGAGCCAAGGATGGCCTTGAATGCCTGATTCTCTTTCTTTCTTTCTTTTTTTTTTTTTTTCTTAATTTTTTGAGACAGGGTTTCTCTGTAGCTTTGGAGCCTGTCCTGGAACTAGCTCTTGTAGACCAGGCTGGCCTCAAACTCACAGAGATCCATCTGTCTCTGCCTCCCTAGTGCTGGGATTAAAGGTGTACACCACCACCACCTGGCTGAATACCTGATTTTCTGAGCCCTGGGAGTACAGGTGCAGCCCATTTTTGAGAAGAACATTATTGTGCTGAAAGGTGTGTGTGTGCGTGTGCATGTGCATATGTGCATGCGCGTGCATGTATGTTTTTAGGATATCTTCTCAATAGAATTATTGCCACATAATGTAAACATTAAAACACTGGCAATTACTTAAATCTCTCATTTACTGCCGTGAGTCTCACTAAAGAAGAAAGATGCCCAGGAGTCCTGTTGTGTTAGATAATCTCTAGCGCCAGAGTCCTTACTGTGGTGTGACACTCTTTCATTAATACAGCTTGACAAGTTCAGGGCTCCCACCAGGTGCTAATATTCATGATAAGGAGCAAAAGCCTTAATCCCTGCTTCCAGGGAACAAAGAGCCCTGCGGGTTACCTTTCTCTTTAGCTCTAGCATTGGGCTCTGTCTTTGGCTCAGGACACTTACACTAGCATGTCCTTAGTCTCTTCTCATTTGTTTGTTCATGTGTGTTGTTTGACCATCACATGGTGACCTCATAGAATGTTTAGGTTTGAGATCCTGTTATCCTTGACCCCTGCCACCAGACCACCTCCCTTTGTCTTTACACAACCTCCCTTCTGAGAGTAACAACCAGCAAGATCACAAGAAAATACACCAACAGGAGTGAGAGTCAGCAAAAATAACTTTTGGAGCAAGGGCTTGAGATTTGGGGATTGTCTGGGCCATACATTAGCACAAAATTGGAGAGAATTAGAGGGAATGGGAATTTGTGAAATGTCATAACTTTTTTAAAAATGCAACTCATAAATATGTGTTTACCCTTTTATGATTTTTTTTATTGTATGTGCATTGATGTTTTACTTATAAGCCTGTGTAAGGGTGTTATAGTCCCCCAGAACTGGAGTTACAGACAGTTGTGAACCACCATTACGGGTACAGGGAATTGAACCCGGGTCCTCTGGAAGAGCAGTCAGGTGTGCTCCCAGATACCTTGCAGACACGGGGTATGCAGGGTTTACTTTTCCTGGGGAAACTATGAAGAGAGCAGAGAGTGACACGAAACAGAAAGGAGGGCCATGAGAAAGTTCACAATTGACTGAGAGATACTCAGAGACAAATGCAGACTGAGTACCAGAAGAGAAAACCTTCCCGGAGGCTCGCAGAATCTCCGCAGCATTGGGTTGGGGAGAACTGTTTAAAAGTAACTTGATTCCAGGAGCACTTTTGCATTTTCCTGTCCCTGTGAGGGTCAGGGGCTGGGAAAGCCTGGATTCCTGAGGGTTTTTCTGACTCTATTGATGACTTGGTATCTGTCATATGATCTTATCTCCTTTGACTATTTTAAATGTTTGGTTACTTCCAACTGATATGATATCCACCCTCCTTCCTGCATGCTTTTTTAAGAGTAGAGATTAATTGTGTAGCCCTGTGTGGTTAGTTTATACAACAATCAACTTTTATCCTTTACTATCTCACCAGCCCTCGTTTTATTTACTTTTTGAGACAGTATCTTACTATATAGCTCAGGCTAGCCTGGAACTTGCTGTGTAGTGCAAGCTGGCCATGAATTCCAGATCCTCTTGCATCAGATGCCGGAAGCCTTGCTCCAGACATGACCATGGACCTGGGATGGATGTGTGGAGTCAGCACCGTGAAGAAATTGCGACCACCTGTTGTTCAAACAAGTGCCCATGGATAGCCTGGGCTGTCTTTATTTCTACAGTGTCAATGGTTTGCATGAACAGCTTTACAAACAGTTTTCACTTCCTAAGTTTCTAAAAATGGTTACAATAATTGCTAGTTTGTCCCTTGCTTCTTTCCCCTTCCATCTCCCAGCTCTCCCAGTGGTAGCCATTACCTTATACATCCATCTCTCGACCGTCAGAACCATAAGCAGTCTTGCAAGCTACAAAGGAACTTTTCTGACTAGGCACACCTGCGGGAGAACAGTGTGACCAGTTGGCAGCACATGCAGTTACACCTCATGCAGGGAGAAAGATGCTTTTGCCTCTGGTGGTTAATATTACGTCTGGTAGGGTCTGGGTTCTCATGATCAGCTCACCAGCCAAAGCTGGGTCAATCCATTTGACATTCTGTACTACTCTGTTCCCTCTGGGGACATACCAAGTTTTTCATTTATTTTATAGCCAACTTAACCAGGAGAGTTACTCTTAATAGTTGGTACTGCTTGTCCCTTGTTTTTATGTCCATCTCTCTTAACTTCTTGGAGTATTGGCACCATTATTAAAAATGAGGGAACTGTGGTTTTCTATGATTCTACCTCATTCCTTGTTCCTTGAATGTTCCCATTAACTCTTGATATCTACTTAAGAACATTTCTTTAAAACTCTCGTGGTTAAAATCAATCATTCTACAGCAGTTATACAAACATGTAATATTAAACTTCATGACCTACTATGACTCGTTCAGGCCAGCAGTATGGCTAACATGGTAAAAGCAAGGAGAGCATGAAGCACACACACTCCCGGGGTCATGCCCAGAATCATGCAGAGAACTGTTCATAGGTTCTTGCCAAGTGGGTTAGGATCTCCAGGGCCTTGCTACAAGGAGAGCCATTCATGTTATTCTTGGGCCTTGTGCCCTGAAGACGTCACATGGCTCCCACCACCCAGCTTTCTGAGTGCTGGGATTATAGCCATGTACCAGAAGGCTTGGCTAACTATCTTTTTCACGTGAGTTCCATCTTAATTTCCCCATTCTTATATAAAACAACTGTAAATCCATGCCTGGACATCCATATCAGCGCCATCATTGGACATTCCAGCTTGAACTCTAGATAGATGGAAGGGAGGAAGGTACCACCAATATCTGAGGAAAACCTGAACTAAGTTGATGATGGAAGTGTGTGTGTGTGTGTGTGTGTGTGTGTGTGTAGCAGGCCTATATAATAAAATCCTCAATATTATAGCTTCTAGATGAATATTAAACATTCCAATGGTGTAATCAATCAATTAATAATACATTTTGACAGTTCTTTCAGTATTTTAGATATAGTAATAAAAAGAATTTCCATGAAAAGGTGTTAGAGAAAGAATTTAAAATACCAGGAGGTAAGTTGTGGCTGAAAATTCATTTAATTAGTCAAAAACCATAAACTTGTAATGAAATGTTCTTACCGTAAACCACGCTTCTGAGTTTCACTCTGTCAAAAGTGCCATTGACTTTTTACAGTCATCATGGTCACAGATGAAACCTCAGAGAGAGATCGTTGTGGGCCTGAGATCACAGACAAAGGCAAACTTGTTGAATGTTTTGAAACTTTCCATTCTAGGTACTGATATGGGGGAAGCCAAATTATAACAGGCCTGGAGAATCAGTCTCCACACAGGAAGAGATGGAGCGTCTGGCTCAGGACAATCCTTTCACTCAAACGGAACACACTGAGTTCTCTGTGCATGCTGCTCTTTAAAGCACTGGGAGCCAAATGGTGAACACTGATGTGTTTCTCCTCTTGAGACCAGAACGCGCACATACATGCTTATTAATGATGGGCAAGTATTCCAAAGAAAACTAACCACAAGACAGTATGATAGGTTAATCTGATCTTTGTATAGGATCGTCAAAACTTTCCTGGGAAATGAGCATTTGGCAGTTACGCAAAATGTACAGTTGAAGATGAGACGTATTCTCTGAGCTGTTCACCCAGTTAGAGGTTCACGTGTCCTGATGCTTTAGAGTGCTGCGTGTTACAAAAAACAACGAGGAATCATGCCAAAACTGATTTTTTTTTCTTTTTTCTATCAAACATATGAATTCAAAAACAATAGGAATAAGTTGATAGATTTAAGTCTTTGAACATTTGAGTCTTCTGTTCAACAAAGCCATCATAAAATGCCAAAGCAAGTTTGGATTCAATGGCAATGTTTCTAAGGCTCTGCCTGGTGAGAGGCATCTTCTCTAGAAGATGTTGATTATGGGGAGACAATCGATTCAACTTTAAACATTAAAGAGGCTTGACAGATGTTTTCCCCAGAAGACCAATCTCCAAGGGTTAATGGATTTTGAAAGTAATCATGAACCTCACTAGTAGTGAGGACCCTGCTGCCACGATTTCCTTAGAGATGTTCATGCGTGTGTAATACACAGACCCATTAAAGGACCTGCCTGCAACTGTTCCAGAGGATAAACTAGAAACAAGCCAACTGGGTTAAGAATGAATACTTATTTTCTTGGGAGTTAAAATGCCAAAATGAATGAGCTGTATTTCCATGTGTCAACAGAAATAAAATCTCAAAGGTGTATTATGGATTAGCTTCTCCAAAGGGGGAAAATAAATTCGATTCCATAGATAATTGACTAAAAGTGTTAGCAATGCATTTGAAAAACATGATATGGATATCTTTCTTGAAAATGCAATTATTTAAAAATATCATCTGAAGATGAGATTTCTAGCCAGGTGTGGTGGCACATGTCAGTAGTCCCAGCAGTCAGGAGGCAGAGGAGGGTGGATCTCTGAGTTCGAGGCCAACCTGGTCTATAAAGCTAGTTCCAGGACAACCAGAGCTACTCAGAGAAACCCTGTCTCAAAAAATTAACAAAGAAAATGAGATTTCTGAGGGCTTAGAATAGGGTATAAGTCATCCTTTAAATAAAAAAAAAAAATGTGTATGAGTGCTTGCCTGTCTGTGTACTATGTGTGTCCCTTAGAAGTCAGAAGAGGGTATTTGAGCCCATAGAACTGGAGTTACAGATGGTTGTGTGTAGTAAGAGCTGCGGGCTGTGTTCCTGCTGCCCCAGCTCCTGGTCACCTGGCTAGCTTATGCCCCGGAATAACAACACACAAAATGTATTCTTTTAAACACTGCTTGGCCCATTATATCTAGCCTCTTTTTGGCTAATTTTCACGTATTAATTTAGCCCATTTTTAATAATCTGTGTAGCAAAGGTGCGCTTACCAGGAAGATTTTAGCCTACGTCCATCCTGGGTCGGAGCTTTATTGTATCTGCCCCAGAGAGCAGAGCTAAAGCGTATGAGCTCACTTTCTCTTCCTTCCAGCATTTTGTTCTGTTTACTCCACCCACCTAAAGGCTGGCCAATCAAATGGGCCAAAAAAGGGGGGATTAACTGGTTTGATGGGATGATTGGTATTTGTGAATTACTGTTTTTAGAAAATTGTATTGGTACTGTTTCTTGTATATTGATATATTAAATATTGAATGTGAGTGTTCCTACCTCTATTTTTGTATAAGAGTATGCTTATAACTTTGTCTATATTGTATTGATACATCTACCATATTACAATGTACCACTAATACTATTTATATTTTATTGATACATCTACCATATTACAATGTACATTTCTACCTCTAATACTATTTATATAATAACATTGTTTACATTTGATATATAATGACATTGTTTACAGTTGAAGATCATTGTCTTCATATATTGCACAGTTGTTTATTCTCTTAGTCTTCAAGTTAGATAGGTATTAAAAATTATATGTTTGTCATATTTATTTTTAGGTTAATCAGGTTTTTTAGATACATAGAGATTATATTTAGTATAGATAGTATGATCTTCAGCCTCTTCAAAGAACTGTAGAAAAATGGCCTTTAATCTAACCTAGAATTCTGTGCCAACGAGACACAATTACTCCTGGCAACACCACTCTACTCCCGAGAGAACGTTGAGCACCAGAGACACTCCACTGGGAGCTTGTCTTCTTGGCAGAACTGGCCTTTGGGTTAAGAAAAGCCCATACCTCAACTACTGACAGAGATACAAAATATCCAAAAGTAGATAAAACAGGATTGCCTTATCTTGCCAAGACAGGGTAAGATAGTTCTAAGGAAGTTCCTTACCTTTAATAATGGTATGTCAGTTATGTTAGGCCTTAGCCAAAGTTGGTTGACTCAACATTGCAAACGAGACTTTGGGTGATTGCCCAGGTAGTCAGCTGTCTCTGTCAATTGTTGCACATTTTGGATATCTCTCATTTGTTAGGTAATATTAATTTTCCTTCTCAGATCTTTGACGGAGCTAAAGATTAGATAATTGTAGTTACTCTCTACATTATTTAGATTCTTTAAAATAAAACGTTTAGTATATTTATTATTTGTTTCTACTGTATATAGTTGTATTTGGTTTGGCTCTATCTTATTTTAGACAAAAAGGGGAGATGTAGGGGAGACCCAGCCAATCACCTTGCTAGCAGGGGGCGGGGTCCCCCAAGGATATTTTTTACTTATAAAGATTGTGGGCATGCTCCCAGCCGCCCCTTTTTTTGTTTTTTCTTTTGTTTTGTTTTGTTTTTTGTTGGAACTTTGGTTTTGTGAGTCTTTCCCTAATTAAAGCTAAATATTTTATTATAATTTCCGTCTGCCTTTCATTTACGCCCGTACACCTGGCGCCCCACGTTGGGCGCCAGTTGTGAACCACCATGTAGGTACTGGGAATTGAACCTTGGTCCTCTGGAAGAGCAGTCAGTGCTCTTAAGCACTGAGTCATCTCTCCAGATGTCTCCCTCTTTTTCTTTTTTTGGTTTTTTTGTTTTGTTTTGTGCCCCCCAGCCGCGCTATTGGCTTCTGTCACTCAGGACAGCACATAAATGGAACACAGTGAAGAATAAGCAGTGTCAGAATCCTCAGGCTCATAGATGACCCACGGTCAAGGGGCTCAACTTTCCTTCCTTTAACACCATCTCTTGTGAAGTCCCCGCAGTGGCCCTCCAGGCAAGATCGCTTCTTTAGTTGTTAGCCATGCCTTTATCGCCAGGACTCCACCTCAGAGGTTTTTCTGGGTGTCCAGAAAGTGTAGAAACTTTGGGTGGACATTGTGGCATTCACCGCAGGAGTTGGATGCCAGCTCACTTCACCCTTTCGTCTCAGTGTCCCCCAGGCCTACAGTGGGATACTTTCCTGGAAAGCCCCATGAATTTCCTTAGAAATGTTGAGAGCCAGATGATGTTCATCCTCACATCTAAAGTCATCCTCTCCCTGTAAGCCTGCATCGCTGTTGCTAAGCATTTGAGTAGGGTATCTCAGCAGCTTGGCAAATACTAAGTAATTCATCAGGTCTGTCTACAGATCCCATCTCCTCCCTTTTCCTGCTGCAGTACAGAGTTCCACTGCTCTTCAGCCTCTCACGTTCCTCATTACTGCACTAACTCCATTGATAAGGCTGCTTGATCTTTCCTGTCAGGGGCCCTCTGCCCTCTCCTTCCAGCTGCATGTTGGTGCATACACACTCAGGTGGCGGTTGAACATTCCCCACCTCGACATGGGTCTTCCTGGTGTTTTCAGCCATCTAGCTACCTGCAGTTACCAGAGTCAGGTTTCCATTTTATAATCTGATCATCTGACTTTTTTAAAACTCTGGTTAATAAGGCAGGAGAGGTGGCTCAGTGGTTGCTCTTGCAGAGTACCCAGGTTCAGTTCCTGGCACCCACATGGTAGCTCACAACCATCCCTAACTCCAGTCTCAGCGATCCAATGTCCTCTCATGATCTTCACAGACCACAGGCACAAGGCCTGTGGTGTATGATACACATAAACTAATAAAATAAATAAATCTCAATATTTTTTAAAAACTAGTTAATAGCTTTCAATTTCTACAGATAGAAGAAAGTAAAACCTAAACTTCTTCAGAAGCCAAAAGTGGAGGGGGGGTGACTCAGTGGGCTGAGTCTGGGCCTGTCGTCAGCTCCCCATTTGATCTCAGAGCAATGCAGGGTTACTTGAGGTCACCAGGAAATGTCACCTTCTTCTCTCTAAGCTGCAGTTGTGTGGGCTGTGTGGTCACTCAGTGTGCCTGGAACCTGTTATCTCTTTTTGGTTGAGATTCAATGCAAATTCTACCACATCTAGCAGCCCCTCCCTATGAATGTTTAAGGGGCATTTCATGTATTCATCATTCTACCTCTTTTATACAATTTATCAGATGTACTGTCATAATTTGCATGTAGATGGAATATCTCCTTTGAACTCCCAATATTTCGGGGTGGGGTGTGCCAGTTACTTTCTGATCTTGAGACACTGCCACAGACGGTAAAGTTTCATTGTCTTTGGAGATTCACCTCTGAGGCTGAGGCATTTTGAAACTTCCAGGAGCTAGCTCTCTCTCTCTCTCTCTCTCTCTCTCTCTCTCTCTCTCTCTCTCTCTCATTACAGGCCTCACCCCCCCAGAAACAAGGTGCCCAAGTCAAGGGTGGTGGCTCTCATTTATAGCCTCAGCATTCAGAAGGCTGGGGCAGGGGGATTGCCTTGAATTTGAGTTCAACTCCAGTCTGGACTACAAAGTGAGACATGTCACATTCCAACAAGAAAAACAGGGTGCCCAGACTGGCATTAAAGGGCATGTTGTTGTCCTGCAAAAGGGCTAGGTCTATATATAGCTATATATTTATAGCAGGTCAAGCTGGGAACTGGACAGGGGAAATGAAGCAACGTCCAGACTGAGGCACGAGCAGGCCTGTCTTTCAATCAGAAACCCAGGGTGGAGATGCTAACTGATGATTAAACAAGAACCAAACAGATTTCACTCCATATTCAACACTTCTTATTAGTTCCCCAAATTAATACAGATCCAGAAAAGTGGACTAGAAGGATAAAGGGCAAAACCATGAGTGATAACACTGCATAATAATACTGTTTACATTAGACATAGCATTCTCCCCTCAAGATGCCTTGCTTTCCTCCACCAGAAAATCATCCCGGTATACTGGCTAAGTCAGAACAAGGTACTTTTCTGAATTTTGCTGCAATTTTGTCATAATAAATATGCATATCACCCGGTGTCTAGATTGTGAATGATCTCCTGCTTAATTGTCCTGGTGTCTATTGCTTTTGGATCTCTGGTGAGGGAGAACTGGTCCTTCTTTGTGTCCCTCAAACTAGAGGATGAGCTCTGATTCTTAAGGCAGCCGCTCATTTTCCCTGCTCATTGGTAAGCCCTTCTTTGTCTCCACTCAGCCTTTGCTGAACCAGTGTTCAGGTGTCTTGGAGGAGCTCAGGGAAAATGAAGTGCCCTTTCTCTTTCAAGGATGTTTGTTGTCTCTTCCCCAGCACCTTGTCATCTCCCAGGCCTGACTTCCCCTGATGTCCTAGTCAGTGTCGGGTTAGCACTGTCCCTTGTCTTGGTGGTTGCTCACAGTCATCTGCTTTGGAGTCCACCCGATCTTGGTTCCACCAAGGCCTGCATACCTTTTGACTGGGCTGGTGTTCATGCTTCTTGACTGTCTGACAGTTGAGGTTCTTTTTGCAATCGATCCAGAAAAGGTCTAATGTCCTTGACGGGAGAGAGTCCAAACTCACCCCTTCATGTCTCTTTGAACATAAACCTCCCGGCTTTTGTTTCTTGTTTTACCTGAAATCTCTGTCCTCATCACTCTTGGAGTCCATGAGAGAACGCTAAAATGATGGCTTGTGATCTTCAATCTTATGTAATCCCTAAATTCTTTGCATGAGGTTAAAAGCCATGGATATATCATGATACCCTTCAGTGATTTCATTGAGCTAGACAGAGAACAGCACAATTTGCATGAACCACTCAAAAACACAGAGTTTTCTATAGCTGGTTGCAGAAAAGAGAGCCAGGGAAGTTCCAAATTTGAGAAGAATTTGCCGGTTTACTGCTGGCTTGAAGATTAGGGGCATCGAGCAGCAAGGACACAGCTGAGAGCTGCCCCACACTGATGGCAGTGAGAAAACCAGCCCTCGACTCCAGCTGCAAGGAACCAAATCCTATCAACAACCTGAGTATGGCTTTTTTTTGTTTGTTTGTTTCTTCCCTAGTGCTTCCAGATGAGAACACATCCAAGTGTCACTTTGGCTCTGACTTTCTGAGACTAGTGCCAGGAACCCAGCTACACTCACCCAGACTGTACATCTACAGAACTATGAGACCTCAGGTGTTATTTTAAGCTACTGGGTTTGTATAATTTGTTACACAGCAATAGAAAAATGAATACTACATTAATAAGAGGTGATCCATCATAAGAAATTTACTATTTTTCTGGGTAAATTAAGATATAGAAGGAGAAAAAGAACACTAACCACCTGGATTGTGATCTTGAAAAAATAAAAGTTTAGCATCCTTTCTTATTTGTTAGTCCCATTTACTTAGTACACTTGATTTAAACCTTCTCATCCTTGTTCTTTCTTTCCATTTATTCTCACTCCAAATTTCCTCTGATCATAGTGTGTGTGTGTGTGTGTGTGTCTCTGTGTGTGTGTATGTCTATCTGTCTGGGAGTGTGTGTATGCATGTGTGATTGTCTATGGAAGTGTGTGTGTGTGTGTGTGTGTTCATGATTGTACATGGAGTGTAAAACAGTCCCAGTTGACCAAGAGGTCACGAGAAGCAAACAATATCTCTCTCCTCCTTTAAGGTCTGGTCTATCTTTCCCACCTCAGAGAATCCTGGAAGGGTGAACAAGGTGAACCGGTGTGAGCTGTGTTATTATGTGCTCCCTGTGGTAGAAAGTGGATAAGTGTGAACAGATAATCCTCATCAGTAACCTACTGTGTACCAGGTTTAGTTTCAAGGGTGTCATTTAATGCATTTAACTCTACAGGAGCAGGATGTTGCACTGTTCATGCCATTGTCTTGCAGTTGCAGAAACAAGACTCAGCCAGGGTAACAGCTCTGCCAAGACCGATCTGGCAACCAGATGTACCTGTGCAGTCTGCTGGTGAAATGTGCTTGCTTTCCAGGTATACAGTTGAGATTCCACTCAGGAAAACAACACATCCTGTGCACTTTACTGAATTTCAAGCCCACTGGGAACTTGTCTATCTACACTATATTCATGGTAACTGCCACTTTGGTTCCTTAAAGTTCTTCTTCTATCCAGGAGGAAGTCACATCTCCTTCACCTCCTAGGGGAGGTGGTGGTAAGGATTCAGTGTGATATCCTTACATCTGAAACATCAATGTACCTTCTGGAGATAAGAGACAAAAGTCTCAGAAACAAATTGAGCAGCTTGTATTGATCCTAGTACTGATCAGACTAGGTCAGGAGGAGGGAGTATCACTTCAAGGAATAAAAGAGGAAGTATTGCAACGGCAGGATCTGAGGGTTGCAGGAGTTTTCCTGTGTTGAGTAGTGTCCTGAGTTAGGCTAACACTCAACTGTAGCAGCAAAGCACATGAAGAATGTCTCAGTCCCACTGTCATCTCAGAACAGGCTTCCTGTCCCTGGCTGGAAGACGTTAAAAGACATGGATGTTAAAACTGCCACAGTGAAGTTCAGTGACAGGCTGTGGCTTTTGCACTAACCCTCCAGCTGTTCCATCTGAGGACTCGGTGGGCGGGGTGAGACAGACTGCTTCCTGTGCAATGCCACAGGTCTGGCTGCTCCTTATTGATGTGCAGGCAACCGCATCAAAGTGGGTGCTATAGCCCCATGGTGCTTTTATGTTGAGTTGCAGATGTGAAGCACGTAGCTTCATTGTGTATTTTACAATATGAATCCCAGAGTGGAAATGTACACAGCTGAGTACGCCAGGCTCCCTTGTTTGTGGGTTTACACAATGACATGACTCTAGCAGATTGAGGTCGGTGAGTGAGGTTTCCAAAAGACATTCTTTCTTTAGTAACAGTGGTGGAGCATGGGGCCTTGCAATACTAGCTAGTCAAGCACTCCACCACAGAGCTATGTCCTCCGCACTCCAAGAAAGATTTTTAATATGGCATCTTTGCTTTGGCCTTTCTCACCCAGCTCATCAAGCTTTGAGATTGGCCATTATGTCTGGGAAAAGAGGGATTATCTATGTCAGAGAGATGATAACATTAAGGACTTATCCCTGCCTTTAGTTTTCCCTTCTACTGGCTCCCTCTCTCTTTCCACCAAAAGGCTTTATTGATGTCTACATTGCTGCCCATGAAGTAGCTACTGGTTCTCTGAGGAAGCGTTCTTGTAGATTCACCTTCTCACAGTGTTTTCCAAAAAATGTCACCTTCTCTACAGAGGGCTCAGTATCAGTTCTTTCATCTAGAGATCTCAGCTCTGGAAGCTCCATACACCTGGAACTGACAGGGTACCCTTCTCACAGCAACCATTGTTCCCTGTGGACTGTGACTAGACCATTCTCTGGTTTCATAGAAAGAAACATGTTTACTAAAAGAATCTGAATACCAGATGATCTTAATTTAAAATAAATTCAAAGGAGAAATAGAAGAGGGAAAAGGATATCAAAATAAAAGAGCCAGAATAATTAGAAAGAGCCAGTGGAGAAGAAAGTTGGTGGAGGGTTGCCAGGATTTGACCTTGAAATACAAAAAGAAGCCCAAGAAGGGGGAGATCCAATTATTCCTTAAGTGTAGAGCTCAATAAACTCCAGGAATAATCAATTCTACAAGCATAATTTCATTACATATGAGAGCTATGAATGCTACTAGTTTAGAGGAACATTTTGACACATGGCAAGCTAATGGAAGTCTCCATCGGAGCTCTGAGGCCTTTTCTCTCTTGCGTGGAGAACACCAGAGGCATGTCCATTCCTCAGTGAGAAGACCACAATATATAGAGCACCAGGGAGGCCTACCCATATTTAAGTTTCTGTTACTGGAACAACAAAACCTGCATGCCAGCCATCATCTAGTGAGTCTCAACTTTGTCTACGTAAGGGCTACAAAGAGCAATCAAGAAGTCTAATAGTAAAAGGATGTTGGAGACCAGCTTCAACAAGGATACCACTCACCAGGGTAGGGGCATGGGAGTTAGAAAAATAAGTAAAGAGAATGAAAATGTGAGTGGAAATAATAAAACAGAAACATAGGATATTATCATGAGGGAGTTCCAGTGAATAGTGAAAAATTTGTCTGCATTCAATTGGTATTGGTATTAGTTCTTCTTTGAAAGTCTTATAGAATTCTGAGTTGACACCATCTGGTCCTGGGTATTTTTTGGTTGGGAGATTTGATGACTGTTTCTATTTCTCCAGCAGTTATAGGTCTGCTTAATTAGCTTATCTGGTCTTGATTTAATTTTGGTAAGTGATATTTATCCAGAAAGTTGTCCATTTCCTTTAAGGTTTCCAATTTTGTGGAGGACAGGTTTTCAAAATATGACTTGATGATCCTCTGTATTTCCTCCGTGTTTGTTGTTATGCCCCCTTTTTCATTTCTGATTTTGTTAATTTGGATGTTTTGGTTAGTTTGGATAAAGGTTTGTCTATTTTGTTGATTTTCTCAAAGAACCAACTCTTTGTCTCATTGATTTTTTTTGTTTTCTTTGTTTCTATTTTGTTGATTTCAGCTCTTAATTTGATTATTTCCTGCCATCTAGTTCTCTTAGGTGAGTTTGCTTCTTTTTGTTCTAATGTTTTCAAATGTTCTGTTCATTCACTAGTGTGGGATTTTTCTAGTTTCTTTATGTAGGACTTTAGTGCTATGAACTTGCCTCTTAACACTGTTTTCATTGGGTATGTTGTGTGGTCATTTTCATTGAATTTTAGGAAGTCTTTAATTTCCCCCTCTATTTCTTCCTTGACCCATTGATGATTCAGATGAGTATTGTTTAATTTCCATGTATTTGTGGGTTTTCTGGAATTAGTATTGCTGTTGAATTTTAGTTTTAGACCATGGTGATATGATAAGGTTCATTGGGTTATTCCAATTTTTTTGTATTTGTTGAGGTTTGTTTTGTTACCGACTATGTGGTCAATTTTTGAGAAGGTTCCATGAGATGCTGAGAAGGTATATTTTTTTTCTGTTTGGATGGAATATTCTATAGATGTCTGTTAAGTCCACTTGAGTCATAACATCTGTTAGTTCTCTTATTTCTCTGTTCATTTTTTGTCTGATTGACCTTCCCAGTGGGGAGAGGGGAGTGTTGAAGTCTCCCACTATTAGTGTGTGGTGTTTAATATATGATTTAAGCTTTAGAAGTGTTTCTTTGACATACGAGGGTGCCCTTGTATTTGGGATATAGATATTCAGCATTGAATTTTCCTCTTGATGGATTTTTCCTGTGACTAATATGAAATGATGTTCTTTGTCTCTTTTGACTTATTTTAGCTTGAAGTCTATTTTGTTAGATATTAGGATAGCTACACCCACTTGTTTCTTAGGTCCTTTGGATTGGTATATTTCTTCCCAACCCTTTACTCTGAGACTATGTCTGTCTTTGAGGTTGAGATGTGTTTCTTAAATGCAGAAGAAGGATGGATTCTGTTTTTGTATCCAATCTGTTAGCCTGTGACTTTTTATAGGTTGAGTTGAGTCCATTTATATTAAAGGATATTAATGACCAGTGATTGCTATCTCCTGTTAATTTAGTTTTCATTGTTGGTGATGTTAATTTGTGTATTTTTTTTCTTCTTTGGGATTTGCTGTTATGAGATCATCAATTGTGTTTTTGTTGGTGTAGGCATCTTCCTTAGGTTGGAGTTTTTTTTTCTAGTATTTTGTGTAGGCCTGGGTTTGTGGCTAGGTATTGGTGAAATCTAGATTTGTCATGGAATATCTTGTTTTGTACTTCTAAGGTGATCGACACTTTTGCTGGGTATAATAGTCTGGGCCTGCATCCATAGTCTCTTAATGTCTGCATAATGCTTGACTATGACCTTCTGGCTTTCATTGTCTCCAATGAGAAGTCCAGTGTAATTCTGATAGTTATACCTTTATATGTTACTTGGCCTTTTTCCTTTGCAGCTCTTAATATTCTTTCTTTTTTCTGTATGTTTAGTGTTTTGATTATTATGTGGCAAGAGGATATTTTTTAGATACAGTCTATTTGGTGTTCCGTAAGCTTCTTGTATCTTCATAGGCATATCTTTCTTTAGGTAGGGAAAGTCGTCTTCTATGATTTTGTTAAATAAATTTTCTGTGCCTTTGAGTTGAACTCTTCCTTCTTCTATACCTATTATTCTAAGATTTGGCCTTTTCATGGTGTCCCATATTTCATGAATAATTTTGGTTAAGCTTTTGTTAGATTTAATGTTTTCCTTAACTGATGAGTCTATTTCCTCTGTTGTACATACCTTCAGCGCTTGAGATTCTCTCTTCCGTTTCTTATATTCTGTTGTTTATCATGATTTCTACTTCTATAATTCCTTCAGCTTGTGTTTTCTTTATTGTTTCTATTTCAGTTTTCAGGTCCTGGATAGTTTCTTTTATATGTTTGATTTCTTTTTTCCTTTTTTTTTTTTTTTTTGGTTTTCTTTAAGTGATTTGCTAATATCTTCCAATTATTTGTTTGTCTCTTCCTCAATTTCTTTAAGGGAATTTCTCATTTCATCTTTAAGAATTTCAAACATTCTCTTGAAGTTGTTTTTTAGTTCATTTTCTTCTGGTTCATCCATATTTGGCTGTTCAGGTCTTGCTGTTGTAGGGTCTTTAGGTTTTACTGATGTTGTGTTGTTCTTTGTGGTATAGTGTGTAATCTTACCTTTTCTACTCATCTTTTCCTCTAATAGGTATGATTGGGGATGTCTGAGATTCTGTTGAATAATCTTCTAGGTGCCAGTGAATCCAAAGCTTAAATGGTTGTTCCTCATGGTACAGTCAGGATCACAGTTCTAGTTACCCTGTTGTTTACTCCTGTTCCTAGAGATAGCCACACCTGTTGTCTGAACTGTTGACAATAATCTTGAGAGAGGGAACTCTCTGATCTAAATCAGGATGGAATGGAGCCTTCATTTTTGATTGAGGTAGAAACAGATCTACTTCTTAACACCTAAAATACCAGGTATGAATATTAGTCATGCCTGTTATTTGAACTGTTGGCAATAACCTTGAAGGAACAGATGTTCCAACTCTCTGACCTTTAGTCAAGGTAGAATAGACCCATACCTATGGCCCCTTTTAAATGGGAAAAGAAAGTCTTGAGAGAAATAAGCATGTAAAAATGCTGTTGAGCAGGCTGGAGAGATGGCTCAGAGGTTAAGAGCACTGGCTGCTCTTCCAGAGGTCCTGAGTTTAATTCCCAGCAACCACATGGTGGCTGACAACCATCTATAATGAGATCTGGTGCCCTCTTCTGGTATGTAGGTATATATGCAGAGTGCTCATATGCAAAATATAAATAATAAATAAAGCAAACTTAACCAAAGAAGAAAATAAAATTTTTAAAAAATGCTGTTGAGCTCACTTAATACTTTGTCATAGAGAGTATTTGACAGTAAATCTCAGAAACCATGGCTGGCTAAGGTCTTTGTAGATCTGAGTATCAGATATCCAGTTAGCAGGTGTGAACAAAGACCATTGAGACTTGTTAAATGTGGAAAGATTAATATTTTATTTTTCTTTGGATCGTCTTCTTATCTAGAGAGATGGGAAAGAATTATCAACCTCCCTTCTTTCTATTAAATTATTATTAGTTAAGTCTATGTTCTGAGCTTGTTAAAGTCTGTTAGAAATTATCTAAAATAATGATAGATAGATAGATAGATAGATAGATAGATAGATAGATAGATAGATAGATAGATAGAGTGTAGGAGGAGGGCTGTCTGGGACAGGAGACCTGCATAGGAAGAGCAATGGAGAAGTGATGTTGGCAGCAGACCTCCTGGCCTGCCAGTTTGGTGACCATGGCATTTAAACCTTGAAGCCATTACTTGATGCTAGACTGAGACAAGTCTTGAAAATGATCAGCTGAGGTTAAATCCCCTGCCAGTTTAAGAACACACTATGCAGGATTCAAGACTGCACCAACACATGGGAAATAAAAGATATCTTGTGTTTGAAATGTTAAAGTTTCAGAGCTCAGGGAACCCCACAGAAGAGGAAGCAGAAAGAGTGTAAGAGCCAGAGGGAATGGAAGACGACACCCTCTAAGTCAACTGAGCAATGCTCATATGAACTCACAGAGACTACAGTATCAAGCACAGGACCAACATGGATCTACATCAGGCCCTCTGCATATATATTACAGATTTCAGTTTAGTATTTTTAAGGGATTCCTGAGTGTGTGAATGAGTGGGTCTCTGACTCTTGTGCCTACTCTTCAGACTCTTTTCCTCCTGTTGAGTTGTCATATCCAACTTCCATAGGACTCCCTTAGTCAACAATTCAATTGAATGCAACTCAGTTCTGCCACTGGAAGTCTTGCCTGACTACAAAAGATGGTCAGTAGAGACTCTGTAACCCCATTACTGAAGATCCTCATTAGGATCACCTTTATAGATTCCAGGAAGTTTCCATTACATTAGGTTTCAACACCAACACATAACACCAATTCCAGCCATCTCTTCCTCTACCCCATTCCCCCACACACACACACACACCAGATTCCTCCATCATGCTCCTGTCCCTAACTGCCTCCAGTCTGCCCATAAAACCAATTTTATCCCCTCAAGAAGATCCGTGAACCACACACCCCATCCCTAGATCCCTTTTCTTTACCTAACTTCTCTGGGTCTACAGATTGTGGCTTCTTATCATTTACTTAATGGTATCACTTATAAGTAAATACATAAAATATTTGTCTTTCTGTATCTGAGTTATCTCACTCATGATGATTTTTTTCTAGATCCATCCATTTGACTGCAAATTTTATGATACATTTTTAAACAACTGAGTAATACTCAATCGAATAAATGTACTACATTTTCTTTATCCATTTTTCTGTTGAGGGAAATATAGGTTGTTTCCAGTTTCTGGATATTATGAATAAAGCAGCAATGAACATGGTTGAGCAAGTGTCCATGTGGTGGGATGGGGCATCATTTGGGCATATGTCCAAGAATGGTATAGATCTTGAGGTAGATCAATTACCAACTTTCTGGGAAACCATCATATTGATTTCCATAGTGGCTGTACAAGTTTGCACTCCCATCAGCAGGGAGGAGTGTTCCTCTTGCTCCACATCCTTAGCAGCATGAGTTGTCACTTGTGTTTTTTATCTTAGCCATTCTGACAGGTGTAAGATAGAATCTCAAAGCAGTTTTGATTTGCATTTCCCTGATGGCTAAGGTTGTTAAACATTTCTTTAAGTGTTTCTCAACCATTTGAGATTCCTCTGTTGAGAATTCTCTGTTTAGATCTGTATCCCATTATTTAATTGGATTATTTGGTTTTTGATATTTAGGGTTTTGAGAACTTTATATACTTTGGATATTCATCCTTTATCAGATGTAGAGTTGGTAAATATATATATATATATATGTATGTATATTTCCCCTTTCTGTATGCTGCCATTTTGTCCAGCTGATGGTGTCCTTAGCCTTACAGAAGTTTTCAGTTTCATGAGGTCTAATTTATTAATTGCTGCTTTTGATACCTGTGTTATTGGCACTCTGTTCAGAAAGTTGTCTCCTCTGTCAATGTGTTCAAAGTTATTCCCCACTTGCTCTTCTATTCAATGTTTCTAGTTTTTTGTTGAAGTCTTTCATCCACTTGGACTTGAGTTTTGTGCAGTTCAATGAGTATAGATCTGTTTGCATTCTTCTATATGCAGACATCCAGCTTGACCAGCATCATTTGTTGAAGATGCTGTGTTTTTTTTTCAGTGTGTATTTCTGGCTTCTTTATGAAAAAATCAGGTATCCATATGTGTGATTTATGTGTGTATATTTATGCCTGGGTCTTCAGTATAATTCCATTGATCAACATATCTGTTTTTTATGTCATTACCATGCAGTTTTTTATTACTATAACTCTGTAGTAAAACTTGAAATGGGAAATGATAGGACCTCCAGCAGTTCTTTTAGTGTTCAGGATTGTTTTAGAAGTCTTGGGGTTTTTTGTTGTTGCTGCTGCTGCTGCTGCTGTTGTTGTTATTTCTTTCTTGGTTTCTTCTTTGAACCATCTATCATTTTATAAGCAGTTGTTTAATCTCCAAGAGTTTATGTATTTACTAGATGTCTTTATTTGCTGTCAGTTTCAAGCTTTATTGCATTGTGGTCAGGTGGGATAGAATGGATGATTTAATCTTTTTGAACTTGTAAAAAATTGTTTTGTGTCCCAGAAAGTTATTCTATTTTAGAAAAGTTTTCATGTGCTACAGGGCAGAATGTGAAGTCTTTGTGTTTGGGTAAAATATTCTGTAGATATCTGTTAAGTTCATTTGATGCATGATGTTAATTAATTCTGATGTCTCTCTGTTTGTTTTCTGTCCAGATGACCTGTCTATAGGAAAAAGTGGGGCAATTACGTACTGATGTTAATGTGTCTTTAATTCTAGTATAGTTTTGTGGGAGCTTTTTTGTTTTTATGAAATTGGGCACCCTGAGTTTGGTGTGTTATGTTTAGAATAGTAATATCTTCTTGGTTAACCACTCCCTTGATTAGTATGAAGTATCTCTTTATATCTTCTGATTAGTTTTAATTTGAAGTCTATTTTGTCATGTATTAGGATAGTGAAGACTACTTGCTTTCTGGTCCATTTGACTGGAGAATTTTGTTCATCCATTTTCTCTAGGATGTGCCTGCCTTTAAAACTAAGATGTGTTTTTTAGGCAGCAGATAGATTGGATTTTGCTTCTTTATCCATTTAAATCATCTGTGTGTTTTGACTGGAAAATTTAGACCAATTAGACTTAAAGTTATTATTGAAATGTGTAGTAATTATGATCATTGTGTTGTTGATTTTTGGTGTTGTTGTTCTGGGGGTATATTGGATCTAGAGTTTGGAAATGTGTTGGGTGGAATGAAGTCAGGTGAACAGAGTGAACCTGGCTGTTTTATAGGATGTGCTTCCTGGTCCATGCTGGTTGTGTGTGGGTAGATAGGTCTGAGTGGAAAGGTTAGATAAGATATAGAAGGGTCCTGTGGTTTGGCTCACAGATAAGGAGTACACTGGAGCAAGCCTACAGCTCCTCTGCAATGAATACAAGGAAAGCCAGACTAGGCTGGTGTACTGGTTGTGGGACCCAGGCTAAATCATGTAGGTTGTGGAAAGGGTGTGTATGAGGAAGTCATGGGTATTCACCAGGTTAGACTCTGGAGGAGGATGTGGCAAGTCTAGGTAGGGAGTGGGATTGTGGAGGTGGAGCAAAAGGTCCTGTGAGTAGATGCAGGAAGGGCATGTCCAGATGGATAACTAGAACTTGACTGCAGTGCAGAAGGATGTTGTGGGACTAGGACAGGGCATGTATATATGAGACCCTGTGGAAGTCTAGAAGTTTACTACTGTATGCTACTAGGTCAGGTTGTGGGACCCACATTAGATCTGGAAGGTAGTGGAAGGATAAGGTTCCGATAGGGTTACTTAGCAGGCTGTACCCTGGAGGAGGATGTGGGAAATCTGGGTATGGAGTGGGGTGATCGAGGCAGCTCTGCCTTGACTTCTTGTTGACCCAAAGGACAATTGTTAGCCATCTTCCTACTGTACTGAATATTATTTCTTGCAAACAGGCTTAAACTGTTGTTATAATAGGAAGTTACCACCAAACTGGTCTATCTTCCAGATAATTCCTAGCTGAAAGACTGGAACAAAACTGTTATTAAACAAAACTGAATGGAATCTCAATTCCCATAATGTTAAAGTTATTATAAATATTTCAACCTAAACATGGAGAAAATAGTACAATAAACACTTCATATATCCTTCATCTAAGACCCAAAACAATCAGGGTTTACCCTGTTCTTATGACAGTTTAAGCTGAGTGTAGTGATTACTTGGAAGGTGGAGGAAGGAGGATCAGGAATTTGAGGCAAGCATGAGCTATTTGGGACAAACAAAATGTCCCAAAACAAAAAAACAACAAAAATGGGACAGGGATGGGATTTCTCCCTAGAGCTATGCTTCATTTCACTCAGCCCAAAGGGCTCACTTCTATACTGGTGGTCTTAAGTCTACTCTGGAATCTTCACTTGGTTGCCCCATGGGCAACTCAAACTCTGAGGTTCAAATCTTTGATTTAACTTTCCAAGACTACTGCTAAGTGGCCTTGGAAGCTTATGAGACTTTTATCCAAACAAAATTCATGCCATAAAATTAACCATTAACAGTTTCATTTACTTTTGTTTCGTGAAATGGGGCCTTCCAAAACCCAGGCTGGCCTCCAACTTCCTATATGTCTGAGAATAAATAACTGTAGGTGTCTCATCCTGCTACTTCCACCATCTAAGGTGCTGACTTGTAGGCATGGTCCACCACTCCAGGCTTGGCTGCCATTAACCATAATCCTGCCACATCCTTGCATTTCCTTCCACAACTGCAAGGATTGATCTTACTGGGGTAGCAAGGGAATGAAGAAATCACACACATGCACAGAGAGAGTGGAGGAGGGACGGAGGAAGGGAAAGGAGGGACGGAGGAAAGGAGGGAGGGAGGGAGGGAGGGAGGGAGGGAGGGAGGGAGATGCCTTGAGTAGTCAATCTCTGACGCAGAAGCTTTAGCACCCCAGAGTGTTTATTATATACAGGTGATCATGGAGGCAGATTATTACATACAGATGAACAAGAATGCAGGGTTATCACACCCAGCTGGATCAAGGAGGCAGGCTTAGCTATTCTAGATAGGAACAACAACTTCAAGAGTGCGATCTTTAGGCTGCAAACATGGTGGGAGAGAAAGCTATGGGGAGCATTTTCCACACACACTGTCAATATTTTCACTCAGAGCAGAGGAAGGCCTTGGCATCCCACTGAGGCACTCTGAGGCATTTGGGGTCCTTGACATGGAAGTGCCATGTTAATAGTAAACCTCCACTAGGGACTTCACTCAACCTTTACACAATCCAGTAGCATTTAGTATATTCAAAAGATATGGGACTATTGCCTCTAGTTAGTTCAAAGACATTTTCATCACACACAAAAAAGAAAACTGTATCTAATAAGCAATCACTTTCCATTCCTCCTTCCTATGCTAGACCCTGGAAAACACAAGTCAGATCTCCCTCCCTCCCTCTCTCCCACCCTCTTTTATAGAGGGCAAAAAGGTCTCATGCAGTGGACTCACCTCTCTCTCTCTCTCTCTCTCTCTCTCTCTCTCTCTCTCTCTCTCTCTCTCTCTTTCTCATGGGTGTCTAATGTAAATGGAACCATATAACATGAGACCATTTATTTATTTACTTATTTTGAGGCAGGGTCTCACTATTTAGCTCTTGTCCCAGAACTCACTATGTAGACTACGCTGGCCTCAAACTCCTTCCCAGTGACGAGGTTAAAAACAAGCACCGTTGTGCCTGTCACATGTGACCTTTGATATCTGGCTTCTCTAACCAAGAAAAACCCTTTAATATGCATCTCTGTTGTAGCATGACTCAGGACTTCATTCATTTTTTATGGCTAAATAATATTCTGTTGTATAAATATACCATATTCTGTTGTATAGGTATACTCTATTATGTTAAATCTTTTTCAGTTGATACTCATTAAGTATTTTAACTATCACATATAATAACCTTTATTAGTAGTTCATGTATAGATATTTGAATGTCTGTTTTCAATTCCCCTGAAAATATACCTATAATTTCTGGGCTATATGGTAATTTTATGTTTAACTTGCTGGGCAAATGCCAGATTATCTTCTGCAACACTTCCATAATTTTACACACACACACACACACACATGCACACACACACAGACACACACACACCATTGGTTTCACTGCCATCGCAATAACAGGGGTTCTGTTTTGGTTTCTACAAAAATTTACTATTTCCCTTAGTTAACGTGTATTTTCTCAGCTACTCTAGTAGGTGTGAAATGGCTTTTCACTGTGGTTTTGCTTTACCTACTCCTAGTGACTAATGATGAGTATTTTTCCAGTGGCCAGATGGCCATCTTCATCCCTTTCTGGGGAAGGGTTTATTCACCTGCCTATCGAGTTGCATCCTTTAATTTGTGTTGGGTTATGGCCTTGGGACTGGGGAGGTGGCTCAGCTCTAAAACAGCTTGCTGTGAAGCGGGCCGTAGCCTGGTGTGTGGAGCAGTCATGCAGACGCAAGAGAAAGGACGGACGTTTCTCTTCCTTGCCTTCGCTTTTCAAGTGATTAGTGATAAAGAAAACGAGTTGCAGCTCTTGTCACAGTTTTGAGTTGGCTAAGAGCTCAGTAATCCACATTGTTACCTGTATATATAAATGTATATTTTCAATCGTTCTTGGCTCTTCCATTCCCGTACTGCCGGGTTGACAGTGACATTTGGACAATGTACCAGGACCATTTTTTTTTTTTTTTTTTTTTTTTTTTTTTTTTTTTTTTTTTGGTTTTGCAAGACAGGGTTTCTCTGTAGCTTTGGTGCCCGTCCTGGAACTAGCTCTTGTAGACCAGGCTGGCCTCGAACTCCCAGAGATCCACCTGTCTCTGCCTCCCGAGTGCTGGGATTAAAGGCGTGCGCCACCACCGCCTGGCATATTCCTCATGATTAACTAACTTCCACACCCTCGCTTTTTCCAGGTTTACTAGGCACTGCCACTGGAGTAGCCCGTAAAATATACCATCTGTTCCCAGGACTTCTGATTCAGTAACTGGGATTCCTGTCCAGAAATCTGCATTTTTAATATGCCCCTGGGTGACTCTGATGTGGGCCATCCTTGGAATCTTTGAGAATCACCATACATTGTAAGTATTAACCAGCTAATTTTTGATTGTGTGGTTATGCTGCCATTTATTCAACCAGGTAATTATTTGTGGCCGTGTAGATGGTTGGCACTTTGACTATTTCATTAGAACACCTGCTGCAAACCTCCTTCTGCCTATCCTTTTGTCTTCATCCCCGGCTGGATATTGACTGATTCTACCCCACGTGAGTATTGACAGGAGCGGAGCTTTATGAGTAGATCTCCAGCGGTCCAACACAGGGTTGGAAGTCCAGGTCCAGAGAAAGTCCTGGAAACCCTGAGTCCTGAAAGAGGGGCCTGAGAAAAGTTAGTGTTCTCTAACAGAAGTGAAGGAGAAATCAGCTTTTGCCTGAGGGAGCTACATGGTAATCATACAGAATTAAAACCAGGGATTGGCTCCCTCGCGTGGGCCTCTGGTGCCAGCAGGATAGGCTGCTGTCATAGTCTTCATACTGCCAAGAAGCTCCACGTCACCAACAGGACCAGGGCAGCGTGACAAACAATCCAAGAAAGCCCCTTTGGGCACAGCCCTGTTGGAGGTGCTTCTCGGGCAAAGGAAACTGCTTGAAAACATAGGGGTTGAAGCAAAACAGCCAAATTCTGCTAGCAGGAAGTGTGTCAGGGTGCAGCTCACCAAGTAATGACAGGAGAAATCTCAGTGCCCAGGGATGGCGGCTTGAACTTCACTGAGGAAAGCAATGATGTTCTGGTTGCTGGATTTGTCCAAACAGATCACAGCGCGGGTGTTCAAGTAGCCAGTGTGTCTGCTTGGGCCCAGCACAAAGGCAAGGAGACAAAGATCATACACTTTGATGATGGGAACACAGGAATAAATGTTTATATTCTGAAGAACAAAACTAGAAGTCAAGGAGCTTTTGCACCTGTGGTCCTCCAGGGAGGACTCTGGTTGCCTAGGAACTAAAGAGGGACTGAAGTCATACTCTTTGGTGAAAGCTTCAAAATGGAGCTGAAGTTAGATCAAAGAAGGGGATGGGCAAAGAGGCAGCATAGTTTTCTACCCTAGCCTAGCTCATAGAAAAGGAAGTGAGGGGGAGAAATTGGAAGCCTTCTTTTCTTGAAGCATTCCTAAGGATATCAAGCCACCAACAGAACTGCTTTGTTGCAGGAATGTCTACGATCACTCCTAAGGAAAGGGAGGCGCTACTGCAGCCTGTTGGTCTGCGACACAGGGAGATGTGCAAAATATGAGCTTCAAAGAAAAAGCACAGCATCCTTCTGTGTCTCAGTGGCTTGTGTCCAGCACAGTGGTGTCCCCACAGATATCCTGACATGTTTGATGGAGCTTTACACGCTGTGGCAGGTCTGCAGGAAGTGGCATCAGGTAGACCCAGAGAGGGAGCACAGGCTCCATGGACTGGCCAGAGTTTTGCTTGTGAATACGTGTGAATCTCATTTGGGGATTGAAAGAAGGGGTGAAGACAGAGATGAAGCAACTGGCCCTTGAAACATCCACATTAGGAATGGGGACAGAAGTGAGGACAGAACAGGTAACCTGTGGGCTGTGGCCTCAAACCAAGGCATGGCTGGGAGATGAGGAGAGTGTCCAGGAAAGGATTGCTCATGTCGTGCGGCTGGTGATACGTGAAGGCTGACACAAATGGGCTTGGTGGATGACACCCACAGAATCACTTATCAGAAGCCCCCCAAATCAGTCATTTCCAAGAAAAGCTAGCCTCTTCCCTCACTGGGAGGAGGTGGGTGTGAAAAGCCAGTCTTTCCTTCTACCCCCTCCCCCATATGCACACAGAGAGCAGACACTTGCCCTGGGAACACAGTCAGCTCTAATGAAGCTCCCTCAACACCCTCTTCCATGGGGAACCAGAGCATGACAGTGAGGGGCAGAAGGGCACAGAGGAGGGGACGGAGCTGTCCCTACAGCACGTGAAAGGACATTGTGAGAGATGGCTGTGGAAGAGGGAAGGCTAACAAAACCTAAGACCACTTGCTGTCTAAGATGCTCCTCTCCTGAAAAGCCTAACAGGGCGGGGCGGATGTGCGGTATGGTGGCTTCCTGTTAGTCATTTCATACATTTCATAGAGAACATGTTTTTTTTTTTCAGCCAGATTAAGACCACTATGCCTATCTACTGGATTTTATGAATAATTTTAGGGAGAATTATCATTTTTAGAACATTTCAAACCTCTTACAGTATTTAGCAATGAAAGATTCAGGTAAGAGAACCCTGATAACAGCGTAAACAACATCAATTTACTTTAGTTAAATACCAGCCAGTTGGGAGAAATTGCAGGGCTGCTGTAGTTACTACTGAAGTCACGGACCCTGGGGTGGGTGCGAAGCTCTGACAACTTGTCACACTTTTCAGGAGAGCCTTGAGCAGAGACAGGAGAGACAATGGTGAGGTACAGGACCACACCTTGTCCAGGACTGCTTAGTTGTGCATACCTCTTGCCTTCTATTTAAACCTAAACTTCATCTCAGGACCCCAGAGATGAACTTGGGGTCGGGAGTGACATCTCTGGACCTCTTTGTTCTTCTGGCTGGTTTGACCACTTTGAATAAATCCTTTCCTTGCTTTTCATTACTGTAGCTGTCTAATTTGCCTAATTGAGAATGGGTGGTTGAACCTGGCTTGGTAGGGCTGCCAGAACTCCTTCTGCCCCCTGGATTCTTGCTACTGTCAATGTGCTTAGTGGGAGAAGTAAGAGACGAGAAGGAAAGAAAGATCAAGGAATAATTGACTTAACCACACAGGCCTTGGCGGGGAAAGGACTGTGGAGGAAGAGTCTCAAGTGTAAGAAGCAAAGCCCATTGTCCACTTACAGGCTGGGGTAGTTATAGCAAAAGAGGGGAAGACCAAAATATTCCCTTTCTTGGCCTGCAGCTGTCCTTTCTTAGAAGTAGCAAGGGTTGAAGATTGTTAGGTGATTGATAAACCTCCACTGTGCCCAGCCATTCTGGGGTCAGCAAGTTGGGGAGGGCAAGAATGAAGAAAATTGAGTTACTTAATCCTGGGAGCCAAATTATTCTAGTTTGAGGCATTGTCATTGTTTAACAAAGACAGAGGGACTTTGCAAAATGGAATGGCCATGGCTGAGCTTTCTGATTTTGTTTTTATTGGACTTGTGAGAAAGGGACGTGCAGTTGTCGTTCTGTAACCACCTTTGGCTGCAGAGGCAGTGTCCTCCTCAAGCAAGCTTTGGGAAGACTTTAGTATGGAAATTTTGGAGGATGCTGATGCTGTGAACCTGTCTTTTGGTGGTGTCATGGATAAAGATGTTTAGTCTCTGGAATACAAAACAGGTTAGGCAGTTAAAAGAAAGAGCCAGGCCTTCTAGACTACGGTCCAGGAAAGCAGGAAGCCTTACTAATGGACATGGGAGGCAGGTGGGAGGGGGAGGGTTCCTCAGAGAATGAGTGAGAGGGCCCAGAACATCAAGGAAAGCATGCCTAGGCCTCAGCCAATGCCAAAAGAACAAGAGGTAAAAGAGAAGGAAAAGGAAGATTGGTAGTTTTCTGAGTAACTGGAAGGCTCTTCCTGGAGGCTGTGTGCAGGATGCATGAAGACTGTAGTCCTGGACCCTGATCTAGCCTGGGGAACACATTTGGAATAAGATCCTAGATTTCTATGGTGAGCATGAGATATATCTATTACCCAATTTCATTCCATCCTAAATGATTTTCAAGTTCCAATTCTTTAAAGAATATTAAAGATTTCTCCTCTTGGTCAAAAGAATAAAATATTATTGAAATCAGAAAGCAGCATGGTTATGATACCATTATATAATTGAAAGGGTTTGTCTTCTCTTCTCCAGCTGCTCCAGTGATGTCCCTATAACAAAAGAAAAGCCAAGGTCGCTCTTTAGCATCTTTCTCTTCCCAGTTTCTTCAGTCAAGAGCAGTGGTCAAGTCCTCCTCTGCATTTCTTGGCCTGGACCACTGGAGAGTGCAGGCGGGTCACTCTGTAGAGTCCTGCGGGCTTGCCTGCTGATTCCAGCATCAGATCCACTGGCTGGAGCTCCTGGAGAGGGCGCTGTGTTCCCAGGGCATCGCAGCAGAGGCCAGTGCCATCCACAGCCCCACTGTTGGCTGCACTGCACTTCCTCGTGTGATACACCTGTCAGGTGTTCTCGGTAAAGTAAAGCTATCATTTCACCTTTTGAAATTAGTGTCTTGTGGAGAGATGTTTGAAACTATATATTGCCCTACAAGTATCAATAATTCTTACTTAAAAGAATCGTTACTGGGATGGCTAAAAATTAGTGACTTTTCCCTAGTTATGTTTTTCCTCCCACATTTATTATTAACTGGTTTTCTTTTGTATCTCATATTTATTTGTATGTTGGCTTGTATCTGTGTAGATTTTGAAATCTTATTTGATTATTTGTTATCCTTTATTTTCATTTATTTTTATTATTAAACCATTTTCTTTAAGAATCTCCTGCATGTTATTCAGAGGATGATGGACATATCTACCTCCTGTCTCCCCAATTCCCTCCCATGCTCCTTGCCTACTTCATTGTAGAGGGCCTGAGGTCCTTGAGTTCATAGATAAGCACTAGGAAAAACAGGAATGTTAAACACACAGGATTGTCTCTCAGAGGAAGGCGATGTATACCTGTTTCCCACCCAGAAAAGCTGAGAACGGATATAGCGAATAGCCTGGTGTTCTGGGTTATCTGTAGGGCCAGGTCACCTGAGTCCACCGACTATTTTGTTTATCCCAGACTCTTCCTCCATAGACCTTTATCTTTATTGTTTCTCAGTCAACAGAACCCATCTTTATGGAAGAGGACATCTGTACTTTGTAAAGAGTTTCAATACAAACATGTCTTAGCTTTTGTTGTATGCATGGGATTAAGTTAATTATCATCAGGACACTTTTTTCCAAAATTGTGCTGGAATTAAATATGCCTAAATTATGTCAGTATCAGAATCTCAAAGTATGAACCAACACCAGCTACTGGACTTCCTTTCTTGCCTCAGGCAGATTGTTGCTTTGCCAGTCCTGGTGTTTGCAGAGCCCCCACATACTTTGTGTGTGTGTGTGTGTGTGTGTGTGTGTGTGTGTGTGTGTGTGTGTGTGTCCAGTTAGGGGCTGCCTATGGGTGTGGGGACCCATCCACTGGAGCATGGAAAAACCTAGCAGTGGCCACATACTCAAAAATGAGTAATTCTCCCCTTCCCCAGCAACTATCCACTGTTCCTGGAGACATCTACCCCATTTATGATGGAATTTAGCCCGATGCAGCTTGCACAGGTCTTGAATAGACAACCACAGCTGCTGTGAGTTCAAGAGTGCAATGGCCTTGTCACGTCAGGAAGACAGCACTTCACTGCCCTCCTCCCCATGATGCCTGCATTTTCCCCGTCCAGAAGACAGAACGTCATTGCCCTCCCTCCCCATGATGCCTGCATTGTCCCACACTTTGAGAAAGTGTCCATTTTAATGCTCAGGTGCTTAATTTAGACAGCTGCTAAGGAAGGCTGTTATTCCCCAGAAGGCCCCTGAGCGTGGCTCGCCTGGGGAACTACATTTCCCAGGAGCCCCTAGCGTTCCACGCAAAGGCTGCGCAGGCGCAGAATGTGGCGCTTGACGCACGCACGTGGGGGACCCCTTTAAAAAGGCTGAAATGCCATCTGTTCTCTTTTTTTCCCCTTCTCTCCTGCAATAAACCTCGTGCGCAGAGTTTTTGTTGTGTCTTGCGTCCTCCTTTCCCTCCTTTCGCGGCGAAGAAGACGAAGAACAGAAGACAAAAGAAGATGAAGACGAAGAAGATTAAGAAGAGAAGAACAAAGGCTGCATTTAAATAAAATGAGAAATTTAAAAAGGCAGGAAAATATTTGTTATTGTGACCTTAATTTTTCAGTTACTTAAGAACTATATTTTATTTACACATATTGACTTTTCTTGTGACTCGTTTTGTGCATACCCTGCCAATGCCATTTATAAGAACCCCTGTCAGTCAAGGGTATTAACCCTTTGTTTGACAGAGCATTGGAAACTGTTTACTGGGAGGATACAATAAACTAGAAATTTTACCAATAACATTTTAGATATTTGAATCCTTTACAACCCTCTGACATACTGTGTTATCTTTATTTTGTAGATGAGGAGGGAAGAGGGCTTATAAATTTTGTTTATAAATTAGCAAGTAGAAAAGTCAGTATTAAAATTCAAATTTGTGTGACTCCAAAATTTATATTCTTCATCTATAATTTGTCATGGTGGAAAAACATTTTAATTTTTAAAAGAGTCTTAGGAGAACTAATATAATCCTAAGTCCTTTTAATGTTGTAATCATGAACTCAATCATTGTAATCTTGTCTTAGATTCAGACATTGTTCCTAGCACATGGGTTTGAGATGTATCATTGTATACATGACATGGTGCTAGTCTGCATTTGTGTTTATGGTGAATTTGGGACTCTGAACAGTAAAGTGTAGAGAAGGTGAATGTTCCTGTTAAGGTTTACTGAGAATAAATGTCCCCAGGTTTTTATTTTCTATAGTTTTATTTAGCCATGATCAATTATGGTCTGAAAACACAAGTAGAAATTTCCATAAATCTTTCTATGTCTTAATTATATTGTAATTGCTCTACTTCATTATGAGTTTTTGCTGTTGATCTTTTAAATTATATATGCATATAATGTGTTCTATTCAAATCCACCTCAATTACCTCTCCCTATGCTCCTGAAAACTTTCCCCTCCAACTTCATGTGCTCACTCTCTCTCTCTCCCTCTCTCTTTCTCTCTGTCTCCTTTTAAAAACACAGAGTTCGTATGCCTGTATGTACGTGGGTATAGGATCGCAGGAGTCACACCCCTAAAGAAAGTGGTCTCTCCCTCCCCAGGAAGCCACCAGTTGCCAATAGCTCCTCAGCTAGGGCTGGGACTTCATGAGGTCCTCCCCATCCATGCAAGGATTTTGACAGGCGTGAACTGGCATAGGACTTGTGCATTCCTTAGCAGACACTGAGAGTTCATGGGTGCGATGACCCTGTCGTGTTCAGCAAACAATGCTTCACTGGAGGTGTCTATTTCCTCTGGCTCTCCTAGTCTTCCCAAAACCTTCTTCCATGATGCCTTGGTAGGAGGGGTGTGATCTAGATGCCTTAGTTCGAGTTGGCTACTCCACTGTACATGCTGACCAGTTGTAGGTCTCCGTATTAACCACAGTCTACTGCAGAACTAAGCTTCTTTGATGAGGACTGAGAGATGCACTCATTTATTGGTATAAAGACAAGAACTTAAGGAGTAGTTTATGATTGTGGCCATCTAGCAGAATAACAGCACTAGATTCCCCCCTGGGGTCTCTGACCTAGCCAGCCATGATTGGGGAGCAGGGCGGTTAATGATACCAGACAAGATCTCATTTTCTGGAGTGAGCTCAAAGTCCAACCAGAAAGCTCTAACATTCATGCCACTATTGCACTAGTGGGTATACCAGGCCAACCGTGGTAGCGAACAGGATTCACAAACACTGTTGCCTGAGTGTTTCTCCGAATAGCATGTATAGAACCTTCCAGAACCATAAAAGATAGCCAATAGGAATGAAGCTTCTACATCAGTACCAGCTTGATTTCTTCATCTCCTATGACTCAAGTACACGATGTCTTCAAAAATAGAGTCTTATGATTAAATACAGGGGAGTAACTAAGAGCCTACAATGGTTTGGGGGGACGGTGAGACTCTACCAACCAACTAATTGAAATGGGGTAACCCAAACCTGGCACTGGGCTTTTTATTTGCTATCCTATGGTGTTGGAGAGATACATGGTCCTTCACGTCAAAGGGTAACTCTACTTAAACTACTTTTAGGTATGTATGAATTTTAGGAAGCTTCTACAGTTGTGGGTTTCCACGTGGCATTTGCAAAGGTCTTCATTGTTAGCTATCCTTCTTCGTATGCCTCTTCCATGCTGTCCTCCCTTCCTTACCCACTATTCCCTTATTGTTCCTAATTTAAACTTAATGTGGAGATGCAAGGAGAAAACCAATTTTGAGATTTGACACTATGAAGATGGTACACCGGAGCAGAGAAGAACCAGCAGAATAGCAACATGGGGAGGCCCCTAACTCAGAGAAATAGCTCTGATTTTTCACGTGGGTGTGATGGTTAATCTCAAATTCCAACTGGTGAGCTATGGAATCACCTGGGAGACAGGCCTCAGGGTGTGCCTGGAAAGACTCCTGAAGTTGGGTTAGCGGAGGTGGGAAGACCCACTCTCTGTGGCACCTTCCCCTATGCTGAGATCCTAGCCCGCCTCAAAAGAAGACAGTGAGCTGCACATACACGCCCACCTCCTTCTGCTCCCTGTCCTTCCGCTCCCTGCCAACATGACAGTGCTCTGGCAGTTGCTGCAATGTTCTCAGCTACTTCATGACTGTGACTTCCCTGCCTAGAATCAAGCCGCGAAATAAACGCTTCCGTAAGCTCTTCTTGTTACAGTGCTGTATCGCAGCAGCAAGAGAAGGGCAGAGTACCCCGCGAAATGGAGGGGCCGGTAAAAACCATCTCTCCGGCTTCTTTGGGCCTTGGCTTTCTGGGATTCTCCCACTCTTCGTAACAGCTGCCTCTTATTCACCCTCCCCCATCTTGCTTGCTTTCTTTTCTTCCTCTTTTCCGTTGAGTTTGCCCTGCTTAACTTCTCCTTTCTGCTCCCATGTACATTTAACCTGCTAGGAACCTCCTTTAAGAAGCATGTCTGACAAGGGTGATCGTGTTTTGGTGGCCTGGAAGGGGTGGGCCTCAGGAGCCCTTGACTTCTGTGTTAGGAGGAAGAAGGCAGGAGAAAGAAACTCTTGAGAGGTACCTTTTAAGTTTTGGGCTCGCTGACATGTTCACGGCACCCTCTGGTGTCCAAACTTTGTTCTTTCATTGTCTATGTCAGCACTTCCCACTGCCCCCCACCCCTGGGCCAATGCTGGGAAAATAGAATTACCAGTATAAAACACTATCTTGTTTCCATAACAATAGTTCTAAGGTAAATATATATTAAACCTTAGATTATCAAACTTATTGAAGAGAGTATCGACACATTGTGGGAAAAGAATCTGCTAAGATATTAATGACTATATTTGATATAGTTACCCAGTTCCCATAATCATTTAGAGATTCCTAGGAGTGTAAATGTATTTTGTCTTATTTGGTTCTAAATAGCTGAAGAAATATTTTCCTTCCTTTTTTCTTTTTCTTAATAGCAAGCTTACAGGAACAGCACAGAAGAGCGACATTAAAAGCATGTACTTGCATGTAGAACAACTCAGAAAAGTATAGTGAACAGATGCAATCTATTGTATAACAAAAAATGCTGCAAACATCATCAGCTGTCATTGATAAGAAATGTACTTATTTTAAATTCCAAATGCTGGCAGATTTTAACAGGTTTATGTATAATTGTTATAAAGTTGAACAATTGAAATGTATTCATTGAAATATTTTGCTTGTGTTAATGCTTTATATCTTGCATTTATACTAAAAATTCACACACAAATGGAAATGGGAAAACTGCCAATACCTGATTTCTGTCCCCTATTTTTTCAGTCACAATCATACACTTAGTTGTCTTTTGACCCCCTGGAAAAAATATCTAACATTCAGAACTACTGACTACAGGAAGAAGAGGGGAAAACTGAGAGTAAAGTGTTTCCCCTCGTAATGGACTCTTAATCACGTTCTCCGTGTGTGCGGCGTGCTAGCTAGGTATCTTTTGATATGATTGTTACACGGTTGTCATGGATAGCACACCAACCAGACAGGCCTTACTTGATCCTGCAAAGCGCCAATAGCTGCACTCTGGAAGCGCAGATCTGTCAGTGTCTCGCCCCAGACGCCGCGAATCAGAAGTTGGGTGGATTTCTGATAGCGTCTGAGTTCACAGAAAGTCACACCAGGCCTGTAAGGATGAGGTTTCTTCACCTCTCCAGTAGAGGGCGAACTCTTGCAAGCGGCTATTGTAACCAGTTGTTTCCTGAGTACTTGACTTGTGGACATTCTGCTTTGCAGGAGCCTTGGTAGGGACACCTCCTTCCTGATCCCCTTCTCCCCTTCTCCTCCTTCAGCTGGAGCTTGGCGAGTGAGAGGAGGCACTGGCGTTAGAGATCTGCGAACACCAAAAAGCTATTTTTTTTAATATTTATTTATTTATTATGTATACAATATTCTGTCTGTGTGTATGTCTGCGTCAGAAGAGGGCACCAGACCTCATTATAGATGGTTGTGAGCCACCATGTGGTTTCCGGGAATCGAACTCAGGACCTTTGGAAGAGCAGGCAATGCTCTTAACCACTGAGCCATCTCTCAAAAAGCTATTTCTAACCTCAGTCTATAACATTTCAGACATCTGGCTCAGCTCTTTGCACATGTAATACACAGAACAACACACTACCTGTTGTCTGAAACAAGACTCCTCACTCACAACCGGCTGGAGAGAAGGCTCAGCGGTTAAGAGCATTGTTCATTGCCTGCCCTTCCCGAATTCTATTCCCGGCAACCACGGGGTGGCTCACGCCCTCTTCTGGCCTGTGGGGGGAAAAACTTTTGGGAGCTCACCAAAGCCAGGTGAACTGGGACTGATGGAGCATGTGATCAAACCGGACTCTCTGAACGTGGCAGACAATGAGTGCTGACTGAGAAACCGAAACAATGGCACTGGGTTTTGATCCTACTGCAGGTACTGGCTTTGTGGGAGCCTAGGCTGTCTGGATGCTCACCTTCCTAGACCTGGATGGAGCGGGGAGGACCTTGGACTTCCCACATGTCAGGGAACCCTGACTGCTCTTTGGACTGGAGAGGGAGGGGGAGGGGAAGTGGGAGGATGGAGGAGGGAAATGGGAGGTGAGGAGGAGGTGGAAATTTTTAATAATAATAATAATAATAAAGTTTTAAAAAAGACTCCTCATTCACTACTCCTAAACCTGCCCCCCAACCTCAGTGCCACCGCCCACTTAGCTGCACAGATTCAAAGCTGAGCACCATTCTGGCCCCCTGTGTTGTACACACCTCATGACCAATACTCTGTATTTTCCTTTACACAGAGGAGAATAGAAATTCAAAAACGCAAAGTGGTTTCATCAAATTTTTAAAAAAAAGAGCAAGACGCATTTTGGGGCTTCACGTGTTGCCCTGTCAATGCAGTGCTGGCAGAACTAGTGTTTTAGACTAGATACGGGGCCCATTTCCCAGCTTTGTGGCTGTGGGATGCCTCATCCGACCCACGGCCAGGTATGGCAAGACTATGCATGAGCTCAGGCACATCTCTGTAGAAAAGCCAGCATTAGGGCAGCCAGGACTGCTCCCCAGTGCTCCAGGGACTTGTGGCAGTCAGGACCCGTCCAGTGAGCATTGACTTTGTTTCCTGTGGTCTAGAGTGTGTGTGTGTGTGTGTGTGTGTGTGTGTGTGTGTGTGTGACTGGTCTTTCCCTCTTCCTCTATTTGTCTCTTCGTTGTTGTGAAGCTGAGGGCAATCATCCTGTGCTCTGCTGACCCGTCCTAAGAGAGCTGGGTGGGAAACCACACTGAGCCACCAATGTTCCATGTCCAGGGAACCATATACGGGTTAGAAAGGCAACCAGAGAGAGGGGAGAAGGAAGGCGTAAAAGTTGGTCATTATAGCAGAGAATGTGTGGTGTCAGGGGTCGTATTAAAGTGATCAGGGGAGTATGCCAGTTTTCTACGCAGACAGGTACTCTCTGGGCCACAGCAGGCACTGTGTGTGATGGAAAGCAAGTGGCACACGAAAAGGCCACATCATCGCCTCTTAATTTTTGCCCCTTCCCAACCTCTCTTTAAATTTCAGCTCCTCTCCTTTGCTGTTCCCTCAACTAATCTTTGCTTCAGAATTCCACAGCAAAGCTCCATTTATTTATTTTAACTTGTATTTTGCTCATCCTTTTGTTTATTGCACCCTAGAGGATGTACGTTCTATAAATAAATAAAACTATTATTGTTGAGTGACTCTATTCAGAACATTGGTTGAAGGAGGGGGTGGCGAATTTTTCCTTTATTTGATTTAGAAATACATTGCAGTCACAACTTTCCCTCCTGCCTTGAAATATGGCATAATCATTCACACTGGGAAACAGAGATAGGGTGAGTTTGAACTTGACATGAATCAACACACCAAAATGTGCCTCCTGTTCTCATTCATTGTGCGATTAAATTCTGAGCATTAAAAATTATGAGAAACAAAAAACAGGGTCATTAGATTTTGATGTGATTATTCCTTCCTTGAAATAATTTTTTAAAAAGTGATTCAGTAGTAACAGGCTGTTGGGGAAAAGGGAGTGGTGGCGGCAAAAGGGCTGCCTTGGACAGTTTTATATCAAAAGAAGTATGGGTACATCGTGACTGTGCAAAGTGTGGGTGCATCATGACTATGCAAAGTGTGTGTACATCATGAATGTGCAATGTGTATGTGCATCGTGACTGTGCAAAGTGTGCGTGCATCGTGACTGTGCAAAGTGTGCATGCATCATGAATGTGCAAAGTGTGTGTACATCATGAATGTGCAATGTGTATGTGCATTGTGACTGTGCAAAATCCCCCAGGACTGCTGCTGGGAAAAAAAAAAAAAAAAAACAAACAGAGAAAGGAGAGCTGGCAGCGTTAACCCAAGTTTTTCTTCAAGCCTCATGTTTATTTCTGAAATTTTCATAAAGGCCATGCATTTGGCCTTGAGAGCATCATCTTTAGGTTTTGAATTAAAACTGAATACATGGTCCACAGAGACTAGTACAATCACCTACCAACCACCAATGTAGGGTGAAGAGAACTTGCTGCCATCTGGCCAACTCTGTTCCCAAACCTGCAAGACGCCTCAAGTGAGTAAGAGTTAGTGATGGACACTAAGCTCGCGGTCACCTATATGTATTCTGCTCGGCACACCAGCGTATCACTGTGCTTTTATAGGACAGATGAAGCCCAACTGTGCAGTCATAGGCAGCAGTAGTTGTGCAACATCGTCACCAAGGGCATCACTAGCTGACGGGCAGTTTTGGTTACATTACAACGAGAAAGGCAACTGCTGTGACTCTGAGCCAAGGCCACACTCCCACCAGGGCCAGTCTGAGATCATGTATGTAAATTCATGATCCATAAGCTCCTGGCCAGTGGTTTTTATTTAAAATAACTGGCAAGTCTATACCAGTCGCTAGGCACTCCAGGTGTACATAGATAGGAAACTGCTCTCAGCACAAGCTCAAGTGAAGTGCTGGTATTCTGTCAGCAAAAGACGTCCCCAAGAGCATCAGCCAACAAGCTGATTGATCCTCCGGGAACTGCAATCTTGCAGTTAGCCGTCATCACCACCAGATGGCACGCGCAGTCTCAGGGCGGAGCAGGTTTGCATGTGGCTTCTAGGCGGAGGCTAGGAAGGACATGACAAAAGTGAGGCTTGAGGTGAAAAAGCCGCCACTCACTTTGTTAGCTCAGGTCTGGTATCTCAGCACATAAGAAAATGAGGTAGATACACTACCACAAGTTGAAAGCTAGCTCTGGATACAGAGTGAGCTCTTGTCTCGATAAACCAAAAGGAGACAAGAAGAGATACAAAAGTGAGTGGCGTGAGGCAGAGCTTCTCACCCAGGAAGTGAGGGGTAGATGAACAACCAAAAAAAGGAGGGGAGGGGAGCCTATGAAAACCACAAAGCAAGGACAGGCAAGAGTAACCTACGTCCTGGTAGCTCTCTCTGCTTAAGAGCCTAAAACAAGGCCGGGTGGTGGTGGCGCAGGCCTTTAATCCCAGCACTCGGGAGGCAGAGGCAGGCGGATCTCTGGGAGTTTGAGGCCAGCCTGGTCTACAAGAGCTAGTTCTGGGACAGGCACCAAAGCTACAGAGAAATCCTGTCTCAAAAAAACCAAAAAAAAAAAAAAGAGAGAGCCTAAAACAGTGATTCTCAGCCTTCCTAATGTTGCAACCCTTTGATACAACCCCTCGTGTTGTGGTGACCCCCAAACATAAAATTATTTTTGCTGCTACTTCATAACTGCAGTTTTACCACTGTTATAAAACTCGGTATAAATATCTGTGTTTTCCAATGGTCTTAGGTGACCTGTGTGAAGAGGTCTTTCGATACCTGCCCAACAAGGGGTTTGCATCACCCATAGGTTGAGAACACTGGCCTAGAACCTAAAGAAAGATTTTGGAACAGGATCACAGGATGATAGGCATGAAAACTGGCTGAAGCTCATCCCCCGACTCCTCAGCCATCTTGTGTCTTTGGAGCAGAGCTTAGATAGCATTGAAGAATACAAAACAGCAAAGCGGAGAACGGGGCAGCAGGAGATCAAGGTGTCCCTGCCAGGGCAGCGCTGGTGAAAACTACATTTTGGGAAAGTAGCTGGAGGGTTGAGCAGATTTCTCTCTCCCGGTCTGGTTTGGGGAGGTGAGTGTTACAAATTCCCTTGGAGGAAGGTAACATTGTCATTGTCCTCACTGTCAGCTCCTTGGCACAGCAACCGAGGAACTTGCTCCCCTCCAGAACACACAGCTGTTGCTGGAAGCATCTGCCTGGTACCCCATTTCCTCATTCCACAGCCCTTTGCAGCTGGATGCAGCCATCTGAATGAGTCTGGGCCACCAAATGTGGGTGGGCATGACTAGCTCACCCTGACTCTTGTCTTCCTGCTTCCCTGGGAAAGGTGTTGACACGCTGGGTGAGGCCACCTGGCAGAGTCTTCCCCTGAACCTGCTTCCTGCAGGACTGTGAGGAAATCCCCTCCCTCCTACGACCTCTGCCTCCTCACATGAGAAATCAACATTCACTGTGTTATGTCACTCATAGTGGGGCTCATCAAACATACTAACTAGTTTACCTTCAGTAATGCCAGAGATTATCGCAGTATAAAAGGGTGGACGGATATATAGATGAAATGCACTGTGAATTGCATATTATCGCCTAAAGATAATTTCTTTGCATTGGGGACATTTAAAATCCTCTACACTAACTATATTAAAATGCACAATTAATTGTTGTCAGTCATCGTAACCCAACTGCAGTATAAAACATTAGATGTTACCTTCCTGTCCTCTGTACCCTGCATCATGTACCACCATACTCTCTCCACCCAACTCCCCAAAATTCAAGATTTTAATGATTCTGTTGAACTGATGTGGATTCAGTGGATCTCTTTTAGCTTGGGAGTTTTGTGGGGTTTACTTGTTTTTGCAACTCAAGGGATGGAATTTGGGGCTTCATACACAGTCCACAGGAACTCTGTCACTGATCCACACTCAGTCTGATTTGGGTATGTAGTTAGACACAGAGGATGAAATATTCGTCTTCCACTGAGCCCCTTGGACTCTTATTCCAATAAGATATGAACTAGGAAGGTTCCAGAACCTCTATGGAGATAAGCATGAGTGAGTGGGTAAGGTTCTTCTAACAACTTCTTGCAGTTTTCTCAAAATCTGCTGTCTTAAAGGTCTGCTGGTCTTACCCTGCTAGCTGGTCTTGAATTCCTCAACTCATCCTCCTGGTTCAAACTCCAGAAGAGTTGAGAGTGAAGGGGAGGCCCATTGGGCCCAGTTTCTAAGACTTTTTAACAAGGTTAGAATCAACAAAAATGCAATGGAGCAAGATTCTGAATTGTCCACTGCAACTGAAAAGCTTTTACAAGCCAAGGGTAAAGTTTTCTCAGGTTCTGAACCTGGAATCCCTTTAGAGAAAATGAGTCATCCAGGGCTAAAATGAGGGCTGAGTAGGACACACTCAGGGCACACAGCTTTCCAGGAAGTCATAGGAGGAAGAAGAAAAGACCCTTTTGTCTGGTCCATAAAAGAGTCAAGGAGTCAAAGTGCCCTAGCCCTGCAGCTCCCTAAAATGGTTCAGTTTAATGAGAAGTCAGAAAACCACCAACAGCCCTAAAATAACAAGACTGTGTTGGGACATTCTTGGTAATCAGTCTTCATACCCCGCCAGCTGCCTGCTTCCCCTACTCCTTGTTCTCAAAAAACGAAACAAAAACCCCAACACATGAGGGTCTTTGCGTAAAGCGTCACCTTGCTTAATCTCTCCAATGGGAAGAAAAGCAGGTTTGACATAGGAAAATGGAATTAATCCAAAGGATATTAGATGAAAGAAAATCAGGAACTTTAGGAAACAGTACCCAAAACAGTGAGGTGCAAAATGAGCTTTGGGGTTGGCCGCGGTCAGATGGGTCAGTGAGCCTGGGGACCTGCCTGTCTCTGCCTCCCCAACACTGTGACTATGAACACACAGCATCACATCCAGCTTTCTCATGTGGGCTATGGGGGTGGAATCGAGCTACCTCCAATCCTGCAATAAATACTTTTTCCCTGTGTCAACTTTCAGGTATGAGATGGGAAAGCTCGGGCCCACCCTGGAAGGCCTGGGGGAACTCAGCTTGTCTGATTAAACCCTGCTAAAGCAAAACCAGGCCAGTGTCATTTTGGACAAAGCTTCTGCACTGGGCTCTAAAAGATCGGGTTAAAAATCAAGATGGAGTCACTCTTGAAAGTTCTCTTCCCCAAAGTGAAGGTGAGTTATCTGACTGAAGAATCCCGAGAGATGTTAGCCAAATTCCCCAAACGGGATAATTGAAGTCTGCATGATAACACCTTTCCCTCTGCTTCAATTCAGAGTCCCCAAAAGTGACCTGAAGCAACTCATCAGGAGTCAGCCATAGACTGTTTCCCGGCCACCTGTCCGTTGTCACAAAGAAGGTGGCCTGGAAACAGTGAATCCGCTCTACCCAGCTTTTTCGGCTAAGAGTCTCTTTGTTTTGAGCATTAAATCTGCTCAGCTGACTGGAGCATTTACTGTTTTAAGATTGCGAAATAACGTCAATTAAACTTGGGCAGGTGAAGCAGGAGCATTAAAAGTTCCAAGTCTGCCTGGGCTACGTAGGGAGACTCTGCAAAAGGGAAAAGAAAAATCTTCCAATAAAATTCTTTGTATTTTATTATTTTTCCAATCTTCATTTCATAAATGAAGAGCCAAGCTCCAAGGGATATTCCCTTAAGAATGAAGTCAGCCTACTTGGAATCAAGGGAAAATGTATTTATTTGAAACTAATTAGAGTTGCAGCCTGAAACCACAGCCTTGAGCAGTCTGAAGATTGACCTAATAACAGCTGTACTGATAGCGTTCAGCCATGGGCGTGACATCATTTTTAGTCTGGAATCACCAATGTTGCCGTCTGAAATTGGGTGTCTTTTAAGAAAGGGACTGGGTCCCCTCTCGGTTCTGGTAAACTTTGGAGGAAGAGGTCAGCAGAGGTTAACAATGTTTCAGAGGCAGGTCCATGGGTGGATTCCCCTGCAGCTCATTACAAATCAGATCTGATTGGAACACTTCCAACTCCATTTTGAGTCTTAATATTTTTGTTTCATTTCCTTGATAAGACTTGACTTCCTGAGTTCTCAAAGTTCGTCATTAACAGGTGGAGGATCCTGGATGGCTGGCACATTTCCCACATGTACATTTTAAGGCCACAAGGCACAGGAGACACGGTACAGCAAGTCATGTGATGTGACAGACTGTGTTTGAGGCCCACATGAACACATACTTATATACCTCTACATGAACACATCTCTCTCCTGTGGCAAACTTCTTTGACCTTGAGTTTCTTATCCACAAAAATGAGTGTGTTGTACTAAATGTGGTGATGCTTGCTTGTTAATTCAGGCCCTCGGGAGCAGAGACAGGAGGATTGTTGCAAGTTTGAAGCTGCATGGGGAGTTCAAGAGGCCACCTGAGGACATATGACAAGCCCTAGTCTCAGTCACCCCACACCACCCCCCAAAAAGTCATGTTAATATATGAAGACGCTGGTGGCACATACGATAATTCCAGCACTGGAATCTGAGGCAGGAGGACCACAGGTTTAAGACTAGCTTGGACTCGTGAGAACTCACAAACTCTAGACCGACAGTTATGGAGCCCACATGGGACCCAGCTAGGCCTTCTACATGTGAGAAACAGTAGTGTAGCCTGGTCTATTTGAGGGACCCCTGGCAGTGGAACGAGGATCTGTCCCTGGTGCATGAGATACATGAGCTGACCTTTTGGATCCCATTCCCTTTGGTGGGATGCCTTTGCTCAACCTTGATGCAGGGAGGGAGGGGCTTGGTCCTGCCAGGCTTTGTTGACTCCCCATGGGAGGCCTTGCCCTTTGGGATGAGTGGATGGAAGTAGTGGGGGGGGGGGTGGGAGGACTGGTGGGAGAGAGAACTGTGGTTGAAATGTAAAACAAATAAAAAATTTTTTTAAAAAAGGACTAGCTTGGGCTACACAGTAAGACTCTACCTCATAAAATAAGCATGCTGAGCAATGAACAGTCTCTTCAGGGCATGAAGAGATGCGCCAGAGGATGTGGTTAACAGACATTTCAAGGTGAGGGATACCGAGCAACCAGTGATGTTATTGACCGTTCCTATGTGAGAGTCGATCCTAATTGCATGCTACTGCAGAAGAGACCCTCTTGGTCTACTCCAGGAGACACAGTGTCCTTGTTCTCTATATTTCTATATTCTATGTTTCCCCTCCTATCTAAATGGAAACCTCAAGTGCAAAATTCTTATTCAAAGTGGCAGAGTTAAGTCCCATGTTACAAAAACCCCACCGACACCTTCTCCAGCTCCTCCCGACAAGTGACTCAGCCTTCCCCTTTCCACCCACCACTGGGCACTCTGTGAGCCAAGAATTCAGCATCGCTGACAGGTCCTTCGGGCAGGGCTTGTTCTACATGCCATGGAAAGGTAAAAACGATGAAAACAATGACCCTATTCACAGGCGCGCGCTCGCGCACACACACACACACACACACAACCAAAACAGATACTAGGGCTCTCACTTACTATGGTGGCATGTGAGTCACATCCTCCAAGCTGGGCCACCGTGTTCTGCTCTGCTATATTCAGGCCACATTTTCCCTCCTGGTTTTATTCATGCCGCTAGCTGTACTGCACAGGTGCCATCTACACATGAGAAATGTCGGGGTCTTGCTTATTGAGGGAGCTCTGTTTGTATGCACTTGAATTTGGTCTGACCAAAAATCAAACATTGGCCACATACCAAGGTGTCATTTATCCTTCACCATTGCTCTGTAGGTAAGGGGTTAGCAAATTAACAACAAAGGAAAATGAATGTTGGGGTGAGGCCTGCATGCCTACAGCCAACACGCTATAGAATTGTGTGACCGGACCCAGGGTCCCATTTGGAGCTCCTACCAATCTTTTTATTACTTCTGTTTATTTTCAGTTCTTTGTCTCTGGAGAGGTGAAGGACTAGAACACTGTTTATTGGTAGCAGGCATGACATACAGCACCACATATACTAAGCCTCTATGTGTGGTGTGCTTAATCCTAACTGGTGATCAGGTGAAACAGATGCTATGATCCCAATTTATGCAGCAGGATGTGGTTTCGTTCTCTTTTGGTTTGCTTTGAGTGCTGGGGACCAACTGATTCCAGAGCCTCAGGCACACGCACATACTCTTCTACTGAACTACTTTCCCACGCTTTCCAATCTTGTGTCTGGGAAGATAGAAATTCAGAAAGTAATAGCCAGTGATTAATGACTGAGTTGAGGCTGAAGAGCTGTGGACAGGGTCACAACGTGAGCTCTGAGCTGCAGCAGTATACCTCTGAATCTCTCTTTCTACAGGAGGGACAGCAGCCTTACACTTCAAACCCCTACCTTGGCCTAGCTTTGAAACCTAGTGGCACAGATACCCATATTCACTGTGGATAGGATGGAATTTTGAAGCTACAGTAGGCATGGTGACATAATCTCAATCTCAGCACTGAGGAGGCTGGAGCAAGAGGAGCTAGTCTTTGAGGCCAGTCTGGGCTACATAGACCATACCCAAAAGATAGATAGATAGATAGATAGATAGATAGATAGATAGATAGATAGATAGATAGATAGATAGATAGACAGACAGAACTTGTCAAGTCAGTGCCCCCTGAGAAGCACAAAGACTGGAAGTGATTTCTGCTGTAAATATACCTGACTATGACGACTTCAAATCCCTGGGTTTAACCAACTGGAACAGCTCTGTCTAATGCTAGGATGATCTTAAAATAGAAGTCTGGGGAGGGAGGAGTTCATAGCAGAAACAGAGACGGTAATTGTGCCTTGATTGCCTGGACTGTGGCTGATGCTGCCCTGGGGACCAGATCCCAGATCTCCACCAAGAGGGTGGTTGCACCAAAAACAGCCCAAAGGCAGCATTTAGTTCCAGAGGGCACCCAGGAGCAGCTACCCACTGACTGGGAAGAGCTTCCATGGGAACTCAGAACATGGGCCTGCTCTGCAAGCAGAGGCAGAGCCTAAATTTAAATAACTTTAATCTCTAAGCATTAAAATGGACCAGCCCAGCCACTTTTCACAATTACCAAAAGGCAAAATCACAGCTACTAAGATCCTCTTTTGCCAGACAGTGGTGGAGCACATCTTTAATTCCAGAACTCAGGAGGCAGAGGTAGGTGGATCTCTGTGAGTTCGAGGCCAGCCTGGGCTACCTACAGAGTTCCAGGCCAGTCAGGGCTATATACTGAGGTGTTATCTGAAAAGAGAAAATAATGTAAACTGGCTTTATTTGTAATTCTAGTGGTAGATAACTCCATAAAAACTAAATTATCCCCAGAGTTGCTCAGAAGGTTTGCTGCCAAAAAAAAGAACTAAAAAGAACAGAAATGTCTAAGTCGCTTTTCTGGTGAGACACGGGTGGGGGCTAGGATACAGGGAGAGGAGAGAAGAGGAAAGTCACGGGTTGACGTTAGGTTGTTTCAGGCCGCTTTGTGGTAAGGATTGGGACATACTTGCTTGCACTGGCCCAGCTGACATTTTCGGCTGTTGATGGTCTCTCCAGATTTCGCTAAAGTCAGATAAGAGCTCTGTTTCATTTTGATGAAGTAGAACTTTGGCACGGGGACCTGCCAAAACAAGCCACCCCCCCCCTTGGACTTTTAGTTTTTGATGTGTGTTTGTTCCCATTTTCATCTGAAGTTTTCAGTGTAATCCCCCCAAAAAAAGATTCTTATCAACTATCTCAGAGAGACTGTGCAAAGCAACCAGTGTGTTCAGCAAGCTCCCGACCCGGCCCCCAGTGCTGCTGCTGTGTGCTGAGAGACGATTCTCAGTGACTGTTTACTCTCAAGTTTTTGTCTAGGAGACATGGGGAACTGAAAGATTGAACAGTCCCCCAGATAAACACAAATGTCCATAGGGCTTATTTATTTTACTTTTGTGGTGTTGGGGAGTAGAACTCAGGGTCCCACATCCTGAAACAGAGGCTTTCCCACTGGGTTATATACTCTGGAACTAAAATCTTTCTTAACTAAGTGCACATAATGAAACCACAGGGAGTCTCCGAAGGAAAGAAGCCCCACTAACCATGAGCTCAGACTGTAAAATGGCAAGGAAAGAGGAAAGCCCTCTCCTTGAGAGCAGATCACCAGACACAACCAGCAGTGTGGCTCAGCCTGGAGTGCTCCAGGTAATCCAGCTACAGAAGAAAAGGATGGTCAAACCACCTCAGATATGCAACGGTGAATGGAACCTCCGCAGAGAGGAAGAAAAGAAGGCAGCAGATTTGAAAGGGTACCAACCACATAAAACTTTCAAAATGAAACACACATGGATATTTTAACTAAAAGTTCAATGAACAGGACAAATATCAAAATAGACATAAATGGAGATTTAGACCCAGTGTGATGGGTGCAAACCTGTGGTCCTTGCTCTTAAAAAGGATGCAGGAGACTGGGCGGTGGTGGCGCACACCTTTAATCCCAGCACTTGGGAGGCAGAGGCAGGCAGATCTCTGTGAGTTCAAGGCCAGCCTGGTCTATAAGAGCTAGTTCCAGGACAGGCTCCAAAACCACAGAGAAATGCTGTCTCAAATAAATAAATAAATGCAGGAAGATTTCAAGTTCAAGGCCAGTCAGGCTATAGACAAACTCTTAACATCAAAGGAGGAGAATATTTAATGGCTTTGAAAGATGTTTCTTAGGAGACCACAAAGTGGGCTGCTATAGAGAGTATATGTACATATATATAATATTATATGTTAGTTTTGTAATATGTGTGCATATGTCTTGTATTGTATGAGGGAATTCAGCAACCTGTAGGTATTTCAGAAGTAGAAAATAAGTGAGGAGTGTCACTGGTTGAGAATTTAAAAAAATAGATTCAGATCTAAGATTCTGAGTTCCAAATACTATTAATAAATAGGAATCCGAGATTTTTGATATGCCAAGATATAAAAAAAGAGAAGTCATTTAGTGCATTGCAGCAGAGGACAGCTGTGGAAGTCGGTGCATGTGCAGCAGAGGACAGCTGTGGAAGTCGGTGCATGTGCAGCAGTCAGAGGACAGCTGTGGAAGTCAGTGCATGTGCAGCAGAGGACAGCTGTGGAAGTCAGTGCATGTGCAGCAGAGGACAGCTGTGGAAGTCAGTGCATGTGCAGCAGAGGACAGCTGTGGAAGTCAGTGCATGTGCAGCAGAGGACAGCTGTGGAAGTCGGTGCATGTGCAGCAGAGGACAGCTGTGGAGTCGGTTTCCTCAGTCTACTATGAGGTTCTCAGGGATTGAATGAACTCAGTTCTTGAGGCTTGGCAACAATCACCTTTCCCTGCTGAACCTTCTTAGCAGCTCGAAAAGGCATTCTATGATGTAAGTTAATTATCTTGTAGTTCTGAAGGTCAGGATTTCCTGGCCATAAGCCAGGGCTTCTGCAGGGCCAGTTCCTTAAGGAGGATTTCAGGTCAGGATTTTTCTGGCATCGAAGAAAATTATTTCTAACTCTTTAGATCATCACCAAAATGAACCGGTATGGGTTGGTGGCTCACACTTCTGTCCTGGCTACTCAGGGTGCTGAGGTGGGAGGAATTCTTGAGCCCATGAGTTTGAAACCTAGCTCAGGAACACAGTAAGACCCAGTGAGGGTGGGAGGTGGGAAGAGAAAACAAAAGAAGAAAAATAACCTATTCAAGGTCCCACAGAACAAGCATGTGGCACAGCTATTCCACAATGCCATCATAATGTCACAGTTGCTCTCTGGGCCATGAGGACAGGGCATCTCCCACATTCAGAACTATCCATACGTTGAAACATTTCTTATTTGTTGTACGCCTGCTTCCATGAGCTGGCTGACTATAGAACTCTTTGGCTGGGGGATGGATAACGTTGAAAAGAGCTACTTCTTCCAATGAAGTAGCTCACTTCTCTGATGAACTATTAGAAACTTACATTAAATCCATCTGTTATTAGTTATGGAAGCATAGCTACAACCTTTTAGTTCCATAAAGGCTCTTGGGTATGATTTTAATTTGTTTAATTTGCAGGTTTTGCTGTATTGCTCAAGTTGATCTTATACCTAGAGGACCTTGGGATCCTCCTGCCTTTGGCCTCCTGTGTAGCTGCGACTTTAGGCAACACCCTTTCCTCTTTAGAAGATCCGAGGACTGGGGTTGCAAGTCAGCAGTAAAGTATTTGATGACCACGGACAAGGCCCTGGACTCTATCCCCACAACTGCAAAAATAAAGGTGGGAGTGAGGAAATGAGGGAGAACGAGAGAGAAACAATCCCTAGAAAAATCATTGGTCAGCAATAGCTTTAGTCACCCTAACATTTCCTGCTACCAAACACCTGGTTGTAGAAACCGTGTACTTAAAATCAGAAACTCAATAAACTGAATCAAAGCAATGGTCTCACACCAAAGCTCTGGTTTTATATGTTCTATTCCAATATTTACTTTGCTTACTTAACAAGAGTTATAAGCACATACATATTAACATCGTCCCGGCAACTTACTACAGGATTACATTTTTATAAACCCATTGAAGATAAAAATAGCACAAGTCAAAGTGTATTGAACCCAGGCACGGTGCCACATGCCCGTCAGTTCAGCACTTGAGATAATGTAGAATGATGAAGAGATGAAATCCAACCTGTGCTGTATGGAAAGATCTTGTCTAATAAATAAGCACAGGACTGAGGAGGTGACAGGATACAGAGTTTGCCATGCAAGTATGGGGACCTTGGCTCAAATCTCTAGAACCCATACAAAGCTAGGCATGGTAGTACAACTGTAAGCCCACCTCCGGGACAAGCTGAAGCAAAAGGACCGTGAGTTTGAGTCCATCAAATACAAGTTCTGGACCAGCAAGGGCTCTCTGACAAGATGCATTCTCAAAATAAGAAAAGTAAATGAACAGGAGTACTTAGAGGTGTATTTTAAAAATATATCCAGGGGTGGAGCGATGGCTCAATGATTAAGAGCACTGGCTGCTCTTCCAAAGGACCTGGGTTTAATTCCCAATACCCACATGGCAGCTTACAACTGTGTGAAACTCCAGTTCCCTGGAATCTGACACCTTCGCACCAATGCACAAAAATAATTTAAATTTTTTTTTTGTGTGTGTGTGTATCAAAAACAGCAATTTAGCTCTTAGAAGTTGGGGTTCTTTAACATGTTATTACTTTAAATAAGGACTATATTTATCTAACATCTCAGTATCATAATCTATGGATAGAATCATTTAAATAAGTAGGATAAATGGGATAAATAGTTATTTATGGGCTTCCTCCTCCTCTTCCTTCTTCTTCCATAATCTTATTGAGAACTGGAACTTACCCTGTAGTCCAGGCTGGCCTTGAAGTCATGGTCATCCTGACTCAGCCTCCCAAATATTATGAGTGTATGTCATCATGCTGGAATATAAATGAACTTTTGATGGTTTAAAATCTTAAAGTTACATAATTCCAATTAAGTTGACATACGTATTCATAAAAAGTCTGAGTCATTTCTTAGTAAGTTAAAACACTGAATCACCATTTACAAATATAGTATCAACTTTGCCCCTGACTTCTTGTGTTCCATAGGAAAGACATATGGGCATATGTTTGGGTTTATTAATAAGTAGGCCTTACAAACAAACTATTGTTATATGATTCAAAATTGCTTTCTTCATGTGTCTCACTAGAAATTAAGTAACTGAATTAAAAATTTCCATTCATATGTGTGTGATATCATGTTTGTGCTTTGACAAAATAAAGCTTGTTCGGAGTCAGAGGGCAGAGCAAGCCACTAATTAACCATAGAGGTCTGGAGGACTGTACAGAAAGGAAACAGGAACTAATAAATTTATTAGATTAATGCTTCATCTGTTAACACTTCATCTGATTAATCCTAATCAATAGAAAATCAGGAGTCAAATATGGGGATAAGAACCCGGAAGATCAAAGAACCGGGAACAGCCGCCGGTGACTTCTTATCTCCATGATTTCTCCAACCAAAAGGGCCGAGATCCTCTCTCTGCCCAGCCTTACGGTTCCCCATTTCCTCTCTGGAGAGTCCTCCAGACCTCTATGCTTAACTAGTGTCTAGCTCCGCCCTCTGACTACAAGCAAACTTTATTTTTTTCGGAACACAAACAAAATGTCACACAACACTTAGATGTGTCATTCTATATGTAAGGAATATAGGGAAAAAATAAAGATGCATTTTACTGATAAAGCAAGTAAGATAAGAAATATTATTTAGTGGCCCTAACATTTCCTGCTACCAAACATCTGGTTGTAGAAACAGTGTAGTTAACATGGGGAACTCAATAAAATGAATCAAAGAAATAGTCACCCTTTATTGAGAAAGGGTGATTTTTGTCTGATTTAAATTGTTTAAATTAATTGCTTCAGAATCTGCTTTTATAGAAGGAAATTAAGAGAGGGCAGATGGTTTGTAATAGCCAGAACCTGGAAACAACCTAGATGCCCTTCAATGGAAGAATGGATGAAGAAAGTATGGAATATATACATATTAGAGTTCTACTCAGCAGTAAAAAACAATGACTTCTTGAATTTTGCATACAAATGGACAGAAATAGAAAACACTATCCTGAGTGAGGTAAGCCAGACCCAAAAAGAGGAACATGGGATGTACTCATTCATAATTGGTTTCTAGCCATAAATAAAGGACATTGAGCCTATAATTGTGATCCTAGAGAAGCTAAATAAGAAGGTGAACCCAAAGAAAAACATATAAGCATCCTCCTGAATATTAACCTTCATCAGGCGATGAAAGGAGACAGAGACCCACACTGGAGCACCAGACTGAAATCTCAAGGTCCAAATCAGGAGCAGAAGGAGAGAGAGCACGAGTAAGGAACTCAGGACCACGGGGGGTGCACCCACATACTGAGACAATGGGGATGTTCTATCGGGAACTCACCAAGGCCAGCTGGCCTGGGTCTGAAAAAGCATGGGATAAAACCGGACTCGCTGAACATAGTGGACAATGAGGACTACTGAGAACTCAAAAACAATGGCAATGGGTTTTTGATCCTACTGCATGCACTGGCTTTGTAGGAGCCTAGGCAGTTTGGATGCTCACCTTACTAGACCTGGATGGAGGTGGGTGGTCCCTGGACTTCCCACAGGGCAGGGAACCCTGATTGCTCTTTGGGCTGACAAGGGAGGGGGACTTGATCGGGGGAGAGGGAGGAAAATGGGAGGCAATGGCGGGGAGGAGGCAGAAAATCTTTAATAAATAAATAAATAAATTTTAAAAAAAGAGAGGGCAGATGTGGGATTAATAAATAGCAGAGAAATTGCAAAAGAAGTTCTAGGTCTAAGGATGGATCCTGGGGAAGGAAGAAGAAAAGGAGGACGGGCAGTTTCATATGAGAAGTTTTTCATTAGGAAGCACATCTCTGTCCTCCAGGGGATTGGCTAGATCGTTTCAAAATGCGAAGGAAGAAATAAAGACCACAGCAGAGGGCTTCGTGGGTTGTGAGGCCTCTAACAAGCTGCTGAGCCTTTGTGAAGCAAGAATCTCAGAAAGAAAGTTTGTATATGATCAAACTGGTTATGACTGGAAGAAAAATGTTCTCACATTATTTTAAATTAATTAATCAATAAATTTTTTAAAAAAAAGAACCGGGTTTATTCTATGTCTCTCCAATTGCCTCTGCCTCTCTCTGTCTCTGTCTCTGTCTGTGTGTGTGTGATTGTGTGTGTATGACTGTATGTGACTGTGTGTGTGTGATTGTGTATGTGAGTGTGTGTGATTGCATGAGTATTTGTGTGTGATTGTGTATGGTGTATACACGTTTGTGAGGATGTGTGTAGACTGGAGTCAGAGTTCAGTGTCAAGCATCTTCCTCAGTCATCCTCAGACTTTTTTGAGACAGGGTCTCTTACTGAATCTGCAGCTCATGGACTCAGCTAGACAGACTAGCCAGTGAGCTTCGAGGACTGCCGGTCTTGCCGTGTGCCTTCTGATTATCAAAGTCAGGAGTCTCTCCTCCTACAGAGCCATTTCATTTTATTTTCATTTTTTGATTTTTGTTTTGTCTCTTTGTCTCCGTGGAATCTTAGAGACTATGTTCTTATTCTTTTTTTTCATCTTTTGGTTTTGTTGTGGTTTTTGTTGTTGTTGTTGTTATGTTTTGGTTTGGTTTGGTTTGGTTTTTTCGAGACAGTGTTTCTCTGTGTAGCTTTGAAGCCTGTCCTGGAACTCGCTCAGTAGATTATGCCTCGAACTCACAGAGATGCTCCAGCCCCTGCCTCCCCACTGATGGGATTAAAGGCATGTGCCACCGCCACCGCCGCCGCCGCCACCGCTCCGCTAAATTCTTATTCTTTCGGTAGTTAAATTTCTGAGAAGGGGTCTCAGGTTTTCAAGAGGCGCTTCTGAGCTCTAGAGTATGCACGTTCCTGACCATAAGCTCCTACATGCGACTGCACGCCGAGTCCATGTGCTCAGAGTCACAGCCAATCAGTAACAATAAAACAGGATGAAGAAAAAACGTCGGGTAAGACCCCAAAGCTGAGCATTGCAGCACGGGCCGTTAGTCCCAACTCCTTGAGAGGCTGAGGATGAGAACGGCCCAAGCCTAAATGTTTAAGACCCACCTGGGTGAGATTCTATCTTTCAAAACTAAAAGAGAACCAGGTGCAGGTGCAGGCCCATAATCCCAGTTGCTTGGGAAATTCAGGCTGAAGGTTGCAAGTTCAAGGCCAGTGTGTGCAGTTTAGTGAGACCCTGTCTCAAAATGTAAAAGGAAGACTGGGGACATAGCTCAGTGGTTCAATGCTTGCATAGCATACGAGAACTTCTGTCCAATCCCCAGTACTACAAAAAATTTAATTAATTAATTAACTTTAAAATGTGAAATATTTCATATCACAATTTATGCTGCTCTTATCCCTTAAAGTTTGCCTTTGTGTACATCTGTCAACCTTCTCATTTGGCAAGACAAATTTCACAACCAGGGAATGTTCAGTGGTAGAGTGATTAGAATGTGTAAGAACGAGAATTCAACCTCCAGCACCCCTGAAATCAATTCATAATCAATATCTACGAAAGGTAACTTAGCAGAAACTGATCTACAGGATCCCTTTGCACACCTGGTGGGGCCCGCAGAGAAACTTTTGTTCCACCTGTGCTAGTGCAGCCGGGGTTATGATTCACCGACAGGCTGTGTTCTTAGAACAAGGCCATGGTCTCAACACCCAGTAACCCCTCCCTCCTCCAGGAATGAGAAGAATTTCCAGCTGGTCTCTGTGGAACTCTGGAACTCTGGAATCAGAGAAATGTGATTACCCACACCAGGCCCACAAGACTGGGCCCACTAACGCTCTTTGTGGAGGAGCAGGCTCACTAGGACACAACATACTTCACACGTGGCGCACCAGGACTGCATGGGGCTCCTATAGGCATCTCATCGGTGTTCACCAGGCTTATGAGGTCCTTCCTCTCACTCAAAATAGAGAAGTCGTTTATGGGTGCTTCTGGGGAGAGACTTTATTTTGGTGGTGTAGTTGCCCATACGTTGGCCATGCTTTTGTAGGTAACCCCTCACCCGCGTTTCTGTGAGTAACACCAATTAAATTCATTAGGGCACCATACTAAACTTGGATGGATGGATTTTTTTTCTAATTTCTTATTATATTCTCTCTCACTCTCTCTCTCTCTGTGTGTGTGTCTGTGTGTGTGTATGTGTGTTTACCTACCTGGTCCTTGGTGTACACATATAGATTAGAGGGTTACAGGAAGACACCACCACACTTGGCTTCTACATGGGTGCTGGGGATTCAAACCAGGTCTTCATGCTTGTGCATGAGCCAAACCCCAGATCTGTTGTCTTACTCCTTGAGATGCCCTCTCCTCCAAAGTCAGACAAATCTATCCATGTTCTTCCTCGGCTCACAGACTTGACAGTGGTGAGGAGGAGAAAGTCACACTCCACAGTGCCAGTTGAATAACATCACTGTCTGTCCCCAGATCCAGCAAGAAGAGTGTCTTATGAGGTGACTCCTACCCTTAGGCATATAAATTTGACCTTCTACTCCTCCACTCCTGGGATAGCCCCCGTCCTCCTGCCTGCAAGCCCTTGTTAGTCTGGACAAGCTAAACTATGTGGTAATATGAATCTCAGAGTCTTGGTGGCACAGCACATCAGAGCATTTTCTCTCACACATGCCAATCAGCTGTGGGTTAGGACAGTCTATCTCCTTAGTGGCTCCTTAATCAATATATGTCACTCAGCAATGCTACCCTGTCCTCAGTCATCCCCAGGTCTTCACTGGAAGTCACACAGCTCAGAGAAAGTGCATTTCCAAGATACACATTTGCTGCCTCTACCTAGAAGTGACCCACAGACTTCTGCTCACTGCCAAACAATGTACCTGGGAAAGAGCCTCAAAAGTGCATGCTCACACCCAGTACTTAGAAAGTACTGTGATTTCTAAACCAGGCAGTGGTGGTGCAGGCCTTTAATCCCAGCACTCGGGAGGCAAAGGCAGGTGGATCTCTGTGAGTTCGAGGCCAGTCTGGTGGTCTACAAGAGCTAGTTTCTAAGACAGACTCCAGAGAAACCCTGCCTTGAAAATAAAAAAAAATAAAATAAAAAAAAAAAGGTACTGTGATTTCTACAGTAGAGCTGCTGTCATGAACTTGTGGCTATAAGAAATGGATACAAAGACTAACAAGAAAGCTCAGCAGGAAAAGACACCAGTTGCCAAGCCTAACTGTAGAAGGCAAAAAGGCACTGTGCACACAGATAAGCACGGGAGAAACCAGGAAAGGTAAACACACGGTTTACCTCTTCAGTGGAATGAGGTGTGTAACCGCTCTTCCTGGAACACCAGGAATGATGTTGTTTACAATCTGGTGATCTTTGCTGGCTGATGAAACAGGCTCTGTCCTTATCTCCCAGAATTTATGCTTTTACTTATCCGAGACCCTTTCCCCTTAAATCTTGAGCATTGCTTTTAGACCACAAACCCACTGTTAGGAATGATGTCATTTGTGCTTTCTAACAGCCTAGGTGGCCAGGCCAATCCTAACACCCACAGGCACTGTGTTTCCCTCAGTCTCCCTAGACCCTACCCTGAGCATTGTTTCTAAGCCAACAAGAACCCATCTCATGGATGAAACCATATGTACTTCAATGTCTTAAAACTGTTGTGCACTTGGGATTAAATTGATGTAGGATTCCCCCATGTATGTTGTGAATACCATTGGTGAATAAAGAAACTGCCTTAGCCTATTGATAGGGCAGAACTTAGGTAGATGGGGAAAACTAAACTGAATGCTGGGAAAAAGAAGAAGTTAGGAGAAGCCATGTAGCCCCACCAGAGACAGACGCGCAGAAACTTTGCTGGTAGGCCACGACCTCATGGTAATGCACAGATTAATGAAGATGGATTAGATTAAGATGTAAGACTTAGCCACTAGGAAGCTAGAGCTAATGGGCGAAGCAGTGATTTAATTAATACAGTATCTGTGTGGTTATTTCAGTTCTGGGTGGCCTCCCTACAACATTGAGTTGTTATCAGAATGGTTTTTTTTTCCCAAAAATTGTGATGTGCTCAAATATGGCTGAAGTAAAATGATATGGGTCAGATTCTAAAAGCTGTTGCCCAGCACGAGTTACAGTAAAATTGGCTGAGCCAAGTTTCATACTTACCTCACCCTGATCATTTTTTTTCCCCTGACTGCTGTAAAGCCTGCAAGGGAATCATCACACCTGATGACCTGAATTCAACCTCCAGGACCCGTATGGCAAAAGGAAAGAATCAAATCCCATGAGTTGTCTTCCGACCTCCACAACATATGCTGTTCAACACACAAGCCCCCAAAGGCAGGGAATGTAGATCGGTAACCAAGCCTACGCTACTTAAACATGACCCTAGGTTGGCTGGTTGGCTGATTGGATTTGAGACATAATCAAGATTTTTCATTGTCTAGAAGTTATCCACATTTGTTTTCATTTTCAAGACAGGGTTTCTCCATAGCTTTGGAGCCTGTCCCGGAACTAGCTCTTATAGACCAGGTTAGCCTTGAACTCCTACCTCTGCCTCCCTAGTACTGGGATTAAAGGCGTGTGCCACCACCGCCTGGCTCACATTCTGAATTCTAACCAGTGACCCAGCTCATAAGGACCTTCCACACCTGAACTTCGTGCTAAAGTTCTGAAGCCCTTCCCCTTGTCTAGCTGGGCTGAAGATGATCTCAGGATGGTCTTGGAAGCCACATATTAAAGGGAGAAGCACCCTGTCTACAAAATGTTGCTTTTCCTGTAGGGTGGGAAAAGGGGCCACACCCTTGTGCTGTCTTCTCCCTCCTGCCTCGGTCTGCATACATTTGGGATGTGTTCCTACTTGATTTAACTGTCTTGTTACAATAGCCAGCAGCTTCTTATATTTCACTGTGGGCTGAGCATGTGTAGTAGACCTTCAACAGACATTTCTTCTTTGGTGATTGCCCATTGGCTAACTGGACACACGCGTCCTCAGTGAACTTACTCCTTTGGGATCCCCTATTTTAAGCTGTAAAAGTTTCAGTGCTACCTACCTTGAGGTCTTGCTAGCTTGAGAGCCCATTGCCAGCCTTGCTGGGAATCATGTGACAAACTATGGAATTTTCCGTTTCCTCATTCCAACCGCTGAGAGACAAGACCATACAGGTCTCTAAGCCAATGAGGGTTAATAGAGAAAGCGCTTATTTTTATTTTCCAAATCCAGACTGCCTAAGGGAACATCGTGTCACCGTAGCTTAATTGTAGCTGGTGTCTTCCCAAGTTTTGGTGCAAACACACACTGCTGAACAGATCTGAACAAAGTTCAGACTTACCCAAAAAATGCAGACAGCCATTCCTTAGAACACACTGAGTGAGCAAATACCCGACTCATCAGAAAAAGAACAAGAAGTAAACTGGAGGAGTGGCGGGGGGAACAGAAATTAACATTAAGAAACAATGAGGGGCCAACGGGGGTGTAGATCATTGGGAGAGTACTTGCCTAGCATACCAGGACCTGGGTTTGAGTCACAGCATTGCAAAGAGGAACAGAGCAAAGAGGAAGGAAGTGAGAGATGGTGGGACACAGGGAGGGGGAGATGGAAGGAAGGGAGAGATGAAGAAAGGAAGGAGGAGAAAAAAAGAAACAAGGAAAAATCATGAAATGATGGAAAGATAGAAGTCCCAGCTGGTGGAGCCTGAAGACATTTCTGTTCTGGGTGCACTAGTAGCCTGATTCTTTACAGCTGCTGAGCTAAAGAATGTCCCAAGACCTTTCACCCACTTTCCCTGCCATGCATATAACCGGGTGTGCAATTTAACTACCTGGAACTGCAACTTGAAACTAGTTTTGCATCCTGTTTAATCCAGAGCGAAGTGCTGCCAAGGTTATCAGAAACTGAAGAGTGTTGGGGCTATCACCCCCAAGAGCCAGTGTTGTCTGCCACCAAACAGACCATAAGCCAGCACCCATCTAGGGAACTTGAGGGCAGATATCCAACCCTTATCGCAAAGGACATTGAGAGGCCAGGTGGAATCACACTGACTGTAATAATGACCCAGAGTAGGGCTGGATCAAACTTACCTGATCTAAATTGAGTCCAAGATCAGTGTCTGACAAACTGTAAAGTAAAGGCCTGTTTTAGCTGAACCTCTTAGAAATCAAAAACCTTTTGAGATCCTCAACAGGTAACTATAAAGCTAAGACTCCAGCCTCCCCCAACTATGTAAGACAGCTGTAAGAAGCTTCTAGATCCTTCCCAAACTACATTATGTGGTCATTAGCCCTACACAAAGGAAACATGACATCTCACAGGGTCCTTGTCCTTGGGTCATCACTGCAGCTTGCTGGGGCAGGCTGTCTAAGCTGAGATGTCTGTGGCTTGGGTTAATAGTCACGGCCCGTTAATCATTACTGAACACCAATATGGTCACACTGTGGGGTGAAACACAGCACCCAAGCCTGCACACACAAGAAAGTATAGCTATAGACTTCTTTCCTGACTTCCTCAGTAACCCATCACATCATTTAATAACATTTTATTTATTCTCTATTAATTTGTGTGTGTTCTATCATTTCTATTACCATCGCTTTCTAGTTTTATTTCATTCTTGTCAGATACAATATCAGGGGTTATTTCATTGATTGGTATTTATTAAGACTTATTTTATATTTACAGAATGTCGTTTATTTTAAAGAACTCTCTATAACCGATAGGAAGAATGCTATCCTGCAGAGTTTAAAATACCTTGTGATGTCTATCACATCCACATGATCTATAATGTCATTTAACTCTCATATTTCTCTGTTGCATTTTTGGGTGGCTTGTCTGTTGGTGAGAATGGAGTATTGGAGTCACCCATTATTATTGGGCTGATGCGATTCCTGTAAATAAGAAACCCAAATGCTCTGGTAGAAAACTCTTAGAACTGATAAATACTTTTCACAGGATAGCAGGATGTAAGACCATCTATCACAGTTGCCTTTCTATACCCACACTAGGCATGCTGTGAAGGAAATCAGGAAAGCAATCTCATATGCAATTGGGATTATATGAGATTATATTAATATTAATAGTAATATTCTTACTACCTAAGAATAATCCTAACAGAGGAAGTAGAAGAACTCTACAATGGAAATTTTAAAATGCTGAAGAAAGAAATTGAAGAAGAAACTTGAAGATGGATGGATCGCCATACTCATTGATACTGCAATTCTTTACAGTGAAAATAACTATATTATCAAAAGTGATCTATACATTGAATGTAATCACCATCAAAATTCCAATGACAGTCTTTGCAGAAATAGAAAAACAATCCTAAAATTTATAAACAAGCACAAAAGTTCCTGGATAGTCCGTTCAATCTCAAGAAAATAGAACAAAACTGAAGGTATCACCTAATCCCAAAATACACTACTATAGTGTAAACACTACTCTGTAGGGACTACAGAAATGTAGTAACAAAAACAGCATGGCATTGGCAACGGTGCTTCCATGTGGGGGCTGTGTGTGTGTGTGTGTGTGTGTGTGTGTGTGTGTGTGATCATCAGATAAATCAGTGGACTACAGCAGCTGAATTTTGACAAAGTTTTCAAAGGCATACACTGGAAAGAAGAGCAGTCCTTTGAGAAATGGTGCTAGGGAAAGTGGACATATGCATTTTGAAGGATGAAAGCAGGCAGCTCTCTCTCACACTGGAACAGAAATCCATTCAAAATGAGTCAAAGGCCTCACTTACCAGAGGACCTGAAACTCTGACACCATTGGGAATAGAGGGGAAACTATTCAAGATACAGGCCTAGGCAAAGACTCTCTGAAAGGAACTCAAATAGTTCAGAAAATTGTTTAGATGAACTTGAAAGACTTCCTGCAACTAGAGAAACAATGAAAAAAGAGGCAGCCTCTCTGGAGAAAATGGTAGCGACCCTTTGCTAACTACATTCTGTCAGTACATCTAGCATATGTAAAGAACCACGAAAACTAAAAAAATCCATAAAGAAACTAAAGATATAAACAGTTCTTAAAAATTGAAATACAAGTAGTCAATAAACATGAAAAATTCCCAATACCTTTTTAAATTACCTGGCACAAGCGAGAAGGAAACACAGAACATGCAACAAACCTCGTAGGAGTTTATTAGAGGGGGTGTATCCAGGCCTGGGGAATCGGTGCACAGAGAGAGAGAGGAAGATAGCGCATCCAGCTTTTTAAAAGCTGCCTAGCACATGTGCACAGGGAGTTGGTATGACTACGTTATATGCTGATGACACAGATGACAGGCTCATACATGCGCACAAGGGTTTAGCTGAGTCATATGTGGATGGAACCATGTATGCATGTACGTGGGTTACTCGGGGCCCTTTAATACTCAGGCAATTGCCTGAGGGCTTGCCTACACGTGCATGGCTCTAGAACCCAGAAGTGCAGCTTTATTTGTGGCTGAATAATTACATCTTTAGTTATTAAGGAACTGAAAATAAAGTCACATTGAGATTCTATCTCATACTGGTCAGAATGGGTTTTGTAAAGAAAACCAGCAACCACAAATGCTGATAAAAATTGGGTAAAGGAGCCCCTATAAGTTGTTGTGGTAACGCTAAGGTAAGACCCAGCCTTGACATTCTCAGTAGTTTACCCTAAGGCAATACCTGGTTTCAAGAAAGACCACAAACTGAGACCACCCAGGCACCACCCAGGCACCACCCAGGAACAGACCATCTGAAGGAAATTCCAACCATTGGTAGCTAGGATCACCTGCCAGCACGCACCCATCCCTTTGTGCCAGGACATCCCTAGACAAATGTCAGCCAGTCAGGGGTCCTGAGCCTTAAAAATCCCTCACCCCAACCTCTGCTATTATAAAAACCTCACCCAACTGAGATGGGGCTCCCCGATCACACCAATACATTGGACATACAGAGAGTCCAAGTGTGAACTTGATTAAGAGTAAAGGTTCTTTGCTTTTACATACAGGACTTGGTCTCCTAGTTAGTTTTTAGGGAATGTTGTGATCTGGGCATAACACTAACTGATCTGGCCACTGTGGAAATCACTGTAGAGTTTCCTCAAAAGACTGAAAATAGCACTCCAATATAGCCCGGCTATACCACCCCTGATTACACAACCAAAGAGCCCAGTCACGGCACCAGAGAGATACTCGTGTTTCTGTGTTTCTCGCTGTTCTGTTCACAACCGCTAAATAATAAAAATCAGTGGGCATGCAACAAATAAAAAAAAAAACAAATAAAGAAAACAGTACAAATAAAGAGCATAGTTTACTCCAGCCATAAAGAAGAATGAAATTATGTCATTTGGGGGGAAGCTATGCAAGTGGATAACATCATTATTATGTGAAATAAGCAAGACTCGGAAAGAAGCGCCATGTTTTCTCTACTTTGTGGATCTTCTATCTGGCATGAGTACATAAAGACATTTTATAAAGATATGACATGAAAGTCAAAGGGAGACAAGAAGGAAAGAGATTAGTGGGAGGGGGAAAAGGGTCAAAGGAGAGAATGTGGGAAGGGTAATATGATCAAGGGACACAATAACTTCAAAGAAATTTTCTTTATATAACCCAGCACTATGCACAAGGAATATACCCTAATTAAAAAAAAAAAAAAAAAAGATGTTAGGATTGAGGAACAACAGGGTAAACATTCATTATCTTCAAATGATCGTCTTGTTTATGCAGACAAAGCCGCACCACAACAGGTTGGGCCTGCATGTGTCGGCTCTGCTGCCTGCCTCTGGCCTCAGTTGGCCTTAGTGCAGGGCTTCAAAGGCCACGGGAGTGTTTGGTTTAATCTTAAGAAAAGCCTCTCCACCAACGCAAGAAACTCAATCAAACCAGATTAGACCAAATTAAAAGGCCAGGTTTAATAAATGTGGCACTCTCGGGTGGACCAAGTCAGCATGGCAGGAAGAGGAGCCCACACAAACCCAAAACCACGTGTTTCTTTTTCCAGTGCAAGCCTAAATAGCCTGTGGGAGTGGTCCTGATCCTCCCCGGGAGAGGGGTCAGTGCTTGGCAGGCTGGGAGTTGGAGTCCAGACCGGGGCAACTCCCAGGCCAGGGCCTTCCAACCACCCTAGACTTCTTGGATATAGGGGTGTTAAAGAGCTGAAGTGACACCCCCAACTTAATATTACATTCCAGACTCTTTGGATATAGAGGTGTGACAAGGAACTGAGGTGATATTTATGACCAACATTTTAGGCTCTTTTTGGATAAAGGGGCATTGGCTCAAGTCTGGCTACTTCCTGTGGGCATGGGGAGACATGGGAGAGGGGAGAGCTGAGAGTTCATGTGTTCACACTCAGCAAGAAGAGTGGCTGGAGCAGCATCTGGTTATCTGGAGAGCACAATGTGAGTTGGTCTTGAGCCAGGCAGCAGAAGTGACCTGTAAAATATGCTTGAAACTGGCTGGGGTCAGTGAAGTAGAACTTTAAATTGGAAACCCTGAACCTCTGAAGACACACCTGAAACCTGTTAATCCTGGACTATGAAGCCTGTTAAAGAGGCATACCTGTCTGTATTTTAGCCGGAAACTTCATTAAATGTCATAGATAAAGTAATAAGTTAACAGTACCTTAAGTTGTTAAATGCCATTAGACAGATCTAGGAGGAATAAATGAGTAAAATTGAGACAGATTTTTTTAGCTATGCAGGCAATCCCAAATCCTCTCCTTACTCCTTGGAGCACATCAGTCTTAGAACCAGTGCTTGCCATTAGCTGCTGAGTACAAGAGGCCCAAAGATTTTTCCTGGGGTGGGGGATTAGTCTACCTGTCTTGGCAGGATGAGATTGATTCCCTAAAAGGCATCCAGGAAGCTGAAGAGGTGGACGGCCACTTTCTGTTATGTGGGTTGTTTTGCCAAACCTAGAGGCAAGGCCTGGAGACAAAAGGTCTTCTGTCTTTTTGAAGGAGCTAAAGGGTGCTGCAGAAGCTGCATGTCTGTTGCTAAAATGCCATGCCCTCAGATCTGTAAAGACACTTGAGAACTAGGTACCATTAACCTGTTATTTAAACTGGGTATATAAGCTAAATTTAGGTGTGTATTTTATCCAATTAGCTACAGTCTAGCAATGCTAGTAGGTGCAAGAAGATTAAAAGGAGTATTTTGAACACATCACAAAAACACATTTACATAGACTGAGCACATTACAAAAACACATTTACACATTCACACAGGCATAGTGTGGCCACATCATTTCAACAGACAGACAAGCACTTTTGGAAGCCTGTGCTAGAGAGCAGGGAGGGGGCAGGAAGCTGGGAAGCAGAGTGGAAGTACATGGCAGGTGGGATAAGAGCACTGGCCATGAATGGGGGGGAGGGATTGGGGGCAGGACGAGAACGCACGGTTAGACATTTAGAAACCACTGGCTTTTGGAGCATTGTTAATTTAGGTTAGATAACCCCAATTTAAAAGGATTTTTCATAAAAAGGCAGCCAAAGGGCGTTTAGGAATCAGCTTGGAATCGCAAGAAACCTGTTTTAAAAGTGGATGCCAATGTGACTCAAGCCTGTTGCAATGTGTCCACCGAACAGAGCCCTTAAGTCAAAACGGAGGTGCATGAGAAATGAGTGAGGGATGTCTCTCTCAAGTCCTATCTCGGCAAAAGCCCCTGGTTTTCGCCATGTGGATCAGGCTTCCAGGCAGGCTGCGACTTCAGCGGAAAACCCGAAAAGTGAATGGGTCATCCCAAGACCCTAAGGGCAAGGCAGTTTAAAAGGAGAACTCACTGAGTGAAGCTGAACTTGACTGGAGGAGGGCACGTGGAAAGGGTGTTTTGGAGAAGTCAGCCTTGGGCGCAACAGACCCTTCTCGGTGGGAACCTCCATCTGTTTGGTTTAATATTTAAAAAAAACCTCTCCGCCAATGCAAGAAACTCCAATCAAACCAAATTAAAATGCCCTTGTTTAATAAATGCAGCACTTGGGTAGACCAAGACAGCAAGGTGGGAAGAAGAGCCCATGCAAACCGGAAACCACGTGACATGTACCTTTTTCCAGTGCAAGAAAATTAAGTCTGTGAGAGTGGTCCTGACCCTCATAAGGGGAGGGGTCAGTGCATGACAGTCTGGGAGCTGGAGTCCAGACCCGGGCAACTCCCAGGCCAAAGGCTTCCAATCAGGGGGCTGTTATTCAAGTTCCTTTCAGCCCTTCAACCCTTTTTCCTGCTGCCGGTCTTCCTCCTTCTCACAAGATGTTGTCAACTCCTCACAGTAAGATGAGAAAAGAAACTAGAGAATTCATCAGCTCTGAACCGAAGCATGCCTGGAGGTTGAATTGGCTTAGTACCTTGAGGGGAAGAACTAAAATGAAGATTTGTATTATTCAGCCAAATCAAACTTCATGAAATCTGATGCTAAATGAGCCAGTTGTGGAAGGGCTGGTTGGCCCTGTACCCCTCCCTGAACTGAGCCGAGTGTTCCTCTTCTCCTTTTGAACCAACAAAAGCTTCATCCGCCCAGCAAACAAAAGACTCCAGGTGGGTCTCCCCCTAAATACTTTGACCCACCACGAGTTCCTCAAAACTGACAGATTCAACACTGGAGGAAGCTGGGGAGATACTAATATACCAACATGTACTTTTCTGCCCTCTGGCAAATGGGTTTCAAAATGTAAGTTAAACTCACCTCCCCCAAAAAAGTTTTCTTTCTTGTTTGTGTGTGCAAGCTTGGGGGCTATGTTTCACCCCCACTGTGTGACCATATTGGTATTCAGTAATTATTAACAGGCCGTGACTATTAACCCAAGCCACAGACATCTCAGCTTAGACAGCCTGCCCCAGCAAGCACTGCCTTGCAGTGATGATCCAAGGACAAGGACAGAGAGGCCCGTGAGAGGTCATGTTTCCTTTGCACAGTGCTGTCTTACTTAACTCTTCACATTTTAACGTGTTGAAAAGCAGGGCAGCCTATCATTTCTGGGTCTTTGCTCCTCAAAGGCGGACTGCACAAGAACACTGGCTTTTGTGCCCAGTTCACACATGGCCACATCTGACCTTTGCTGATGCCACTCTCTAGCAGGTTGGAATCCATATTTACACAAACTTTATGAGAACACAGATTAAAATTCTATTTTAAGAATATGATTAGCTCATAAGGAAAATACAAAGTCTAATTGTAAGTAAATGTATTTGGGGAACGTGTTGTCCTCCCTTACACCTTAGAGATTTATCTGCTTTGGGAGGAGCCATGCCTCTGACCTACAATGATGAGCTCATAGCTCATAACTTCAAATTTTTTTTTAAGGAAGGAACTTTCCAAGATCTTCTATTCTCTCTTCCTATTTCTATAAGTAATTAACTGAAGAAGATTCTCTAATTTCTAAGAAGAGAATGTTGGCTATTACCCATGGGAAAGGTCTGCCTTCTGCCCCTCTTTAACCTCTCACATACTTAGGCAGTAGGGCTCAATGCTCTGCATGGCTGAAGGGGAAAGTGGACTGGGAATAAGCTACCCTGCATGAGTTAGATGGGAATAAAGCTCACTTGCTCTGTCACCTGCCCAGCATCCATATTTGCCCTCATCTCAGCCCATTGGCACTAGCTTCACCTGTGCAGCAACAACGTGCTTCTGTCTCCTGGGAAGTTTTAAAGACCTTCTGCTGCTATTCTTAGCCTTTGAAAGGAAAGGATGAAGCAAAGAGTTGCCTAATGTTTCCAAGAAAAGCTTGTTTTTATCAGCTCCCATAAAACCTTTTTGTGGAACTTTAATAGAGAACTTTCAACAAACCCTCCCCTCCTTTATGCCCAGAGACAGTAGAGTGAGCCACAGGCCCTCCCTCATCAATCACTAAGTAACAAAATGCCCTGCATGCTTGAGTACAGCTGATCTTATGGAGGTATTTTCTTAATTGAGATTCCCTCCTATCAGGTGACTTTAGCTTGTGTCAAGTTGACATAAAACTATCTAGCATAGAGTTTGTCTCTATCTTTCAGGAGTGAGTTTTCTGCCTTAGCCTCCTGGAGTTCTGGGACTAAAGGAATTCTCAGTTGGGTCGGGCTAACTCTTCTATTAAAGTATTCCCCTTGTTTAGAGGAGCCCATCTAGCTTCTAGAACAATGGTCCCTGCCTAAAGTCAACTGATTGTGATCAACTTCAATCTTCACATTATTCCAGAGCGGTCTCAGTGAGGGCTGCAGTGACTCGTGACTGCTACCTTGGCAAACAAACATGCCATGCTGGCATTCACAGCAGTGTTTATTGCTGCCAAGACACGGCAAAATAAAATGAGTAATTTCCACTTCCCCCACCTGAGACAATCAATGAAATTCGATAAAAAGAACTTATGAGTGACTCCTGAGGATGCATCAGACAGGATCAAAGCCAGTTTACTGTAAGAGAGAGGCTTGCACACCCACATTAGGAAAAAGAGAGAGGTTTGCGCATCCATGTTACTAGAAAAGAGGCTTGCACACCCATGTTCCTGACTAGAGAGAGGTTTGCACATCCATGTGACTAGAGAGAGGTTTGCATACCCATGTTTATTGCTACAGCAGTTACAGAAAGAAAATTATGGAATTAGCCTAAGGTGCCCATCCGCAGATGAATGGAGAAGGGTGGTGTGTGCCCATAATAGCACTTTACTCAACCATAAAGAAGAATGAAATTATTTCACTTGAAGGAACATGGCTAGAACAGGAGATTATCATGTTAAGGAGCCAATCTGATGAAGACAAATATTGATGTTTGATTCCTAGCAGTTACGTTGGTTGGCTCACAAATGCCTGGAGCTACAGCTCCATGATGTCTGGCACTGATAGCTTCCATGGGCACTGTATTCAAGCACAACACACAGGCACAAAGTTTTAAATGAAAATTAAGCCAAAGCCAGGCGATGGTAGCGCATGCCTCTAATCCCAGCAGATCTCTGTGAGTTCTAGGCCAGCCTGGTCTACAGAGTGAGTTCCAGAACAGTCAGGTGTACACAAGAGAGACCCTGTCTCAAAATAATAATAATAATAATTATAATAAATAATAATAATGTTTTAAAATAGAAAAGTAGTAAGAAGATGAATATGATCAAAGCACACTATGTCACACGTGAAAATATAGCAATGAAGACACTTCGTGCAGTTACCATGCTCTAAGACACGTTTTCCAGTATGTTTGCGTGAGCGTGGGCTATATGTATAGGGCACACGTGTACATGTGTGTGCAGACTCATTCGTGTCCCACTCTATCACTCTGTTTTTATTCCCTTGAAAGAGGCTCTTTCACTGAACGTGGAGCTGGGCAAAGTCAGCAGCAAGCTCCAACCATCCTCCTCCACTGTCCCACAGTGCCAGTGTTTGCTACAGGAAAGCAAAACCGTGTCCCACTTTTTACATGGATGCAAGGAACTGAAACTCAGGTTCTGGTGCACATTGAGCCATCTACAAGTTCTTAAATTAAAAAAAAGAAAGGAAGGAAGGAAAGAAAGAATAAAGAAAGAAAGCTGGAGAGATAGCTCGGCAGTTAAGAGCACTTTCAGGGTCCACACGGTGGTCCACTACCACGTATAACTCCAGTCCGGGGATCAAATGCCTCCTTCTGACCTTCACAGATTGCAGGCATGCACATAATGCACATACTACATGCAGGAAAATACTTATACACATAAAAGAAAACAAATCTAAATATTTTTAAAAGAAAAAAGTCAAATAAATCTTGGTGTCTAAACTGTTAAACCTATTAAATACTCTCATACACACATATATTTCTACATAGTTGTAATCAGTAGAAAGATGTTTTCTGCTCTTTTTACTTAACTTTGTGTCATTTAGGCACATTCTTAAATTGATATTTTCTTAATATTGGTATTTTCTACATATGTGTCACTATTCTCAGTTGATTTATGCTATTCATCGAAATGACCATACTGTAGTATAAGCTGCGGCTCATTCTCTAGTTCCAACTCTTTGTAATTTACTTTTTATTTATTTATTTCTTTTTGATAAGAGTGTTTTGCCTGCATGTGTGTCTGTGCATCTCATGAATGCCTAGGACTCATGGAGGCCTAGAGAAGGCATTGAATCCCTGGGACCAGAGTTACAGATGGTTGTGAGCGGTCACACGGGTGCTTGGAATTGAGCTGAAGTCCTCTGGAGAGCAGTGAGTGCTCTTCACCGCTGCGCCATCTTTCCAGCCCTGCCAATGGTTTGCAATTTAAAAAGCTCTCTCAGGCACATAGTTACACAAACAACTTTAAAATTTTGAGCACCCCTGCTAAAGAAGATTTCATCTCACCTAGGTGGGCCAAAAGGCATGAAGAAGCAGGTCACCACAATTACATTGAGCTGGGCGGCTGTACAGAGGGATAGGACTGTTCATGCTGCATCAGGAACATGCAGATATTATCCTGTAGCCTCAGTTGGCTTTCCCCCAAGTTGTATTAAGTATGCATGTGCTGATCTTAGAAGATACGGTCTCCAAAAAGAGGAACATGGGATGTACTCACTCATATTTGGTTTCTAGCCATAAATAAAGGACATTGAGACTATAATTCGTGATTCTAGAGAAGCTAAATAAGAAGGTGAACCCAAAGAAAAACATATAAGCATCCCCCTGAATATTAACCTTCATCAGGCGATGAAAGAAGACAGAGACAGAGACCAACATTGGAGCACTGGACTGAAGTCTCACGATCCAAAGGAGGAGCAGAAGGAGAGTGAGCACGAGCAAGGAACTCAGGACTGCGAGGGGTGCACCCACACACTGAGGCAATGGGGATGTTCTATCGGGAACTCACCAAGGCCAGCTGGCCGGGGTCTGAAAAATCATGGGACAAAACCGGTCTCGCTGAACATAATGGACAATGAGGACTACTGAGAACTGAAGAACAATGGCAATGGGTTCTTGATCCTATTGCACGTAATGGCTTTGTGGGAGCCCAGGTAGTTTGGATGCTCACCTTAATAGACCTGGATGGAGGTGGGTGGTCCTTGGACCTCCCACAGGGCAGAGAAACCTGCTTGCTCTTTGGGCTGAGGAGGAAGGAAGACTTGATTGGGGGAGGGGGAGGGAATGGGAGGTGGTGGCGGGGAAGAGGCAGAAATCTTTAATAATTAAATAAATTAATTAATAAAAAAATAAAATAAATAAAAAAAAAGAAGATACGGTCTCATAGTCGCTGAAAAGCATTGTGTCCTGATTAATAGTGTGCTATCCTTTCTCAGTACTGTATAAACCATCCACAGCATAGGCCCTCTCATAGTACACAGCTAACTCACTCTCTTTAGCTAGATGAAAAGGCTACTTGAAAACAAAGCCATTATTATGGGCTGGGAGTAGAACCTGGTGGAAGAACATTTGTCTGGCGTGCATGTCTGATCCTTAGTACCACAACAACAAACAACAACAGCAACAACAAAACTGTCAAAGTCGACGTTCTTCGGCTTCATAGCCTCTAAAGCGTTCTGCCACAGCAGGACAAGCCTGTCCTCTCCAGCACTCGTGGGGGCTGATTTATCTCCCTTCCACATACATCAAGTTTCCCAAAGAGTTCCTGGAGCAAACTGAGCCTGTGACCTAATGTGCAGGCTTAGAAAGAGAGGATACATTATCATAACCTACGGCTTAGCTGCTGGCCAACTAGTGCTGTTACATATACTTGGGAGAATTCATCTTTTTTTCTGTTGGTTTTTTTTTTTTCAGTGATGAGTATTGAACTCAGGGATCCTACATACTAGGCAAGCTTTCTACCACTGATCTACATTCCCAGCCTTCTTGCTTCTGATTTAATGTTAACTCACAAAAATCAAGCCTGAATTCCCAAAACAAAAATGCAGTAGGCAAGTTCTGTTCTAGAAAATTCCCTTCCAAGAAAGCAAAATGAAGCTCTCGTGCCATTAAGATTCTTAGGGTTATTTTATGGTTAATTAATTTTTAATTTGACAGGTTGTAATCATACACATTTATGTGGTAAAACATAATATTTTTATATACATTGTCATGATCAATTCTGACTAAGTTAACAATGGCTTCAAATATTTCTCATTTATTTACCATTAGGACATTTAAAATCCTCTCTTCTTGCTATTGTTATTTATATAGTGTGATGTTGTTAATTATAATCATTCTTCTATGAAATAGCACACCAGTCTTCTTCCTTCCTAGGTGTGACTTTGTACTCATTGACCAATATCTCACCCTCCCCTGCTTGGCTAAGCCACCATCTACTCTCTGCCTCTGAAAGCCTGGCTCTTTCAATTCCATGTATAACATCATGCTTATCTTCCCATGCCTGGCTTACTTTATCTAGTATTATTATCTCCATGGCAACCCATGTTGCCACAAACAAGTGTTTTGTTCTTTTTATTGCTGAATAGTATCCCATTCATATGAATGTGTGCATCTCATTTTCTTTATCCAATCATCAGTTGATGGACACATAGGATAATTCCATCTTTTGACTGTTGTGGCTACTACTGCTCTGTGCTGGGGATGGAACATATTAAGCAAGTCCTGGACCACTAAACTGCTTGTCTAGCCCAAGAGTCATTTCAAGATGCTGAGTTCACATCCGTTGACTATAACGGTGAGGTTTTGAGTCGTATGCTCTACTCTTTCGCTTTGGGGTGGGAAAGACTGTACTGTCTTTGCATAGTAACTGTTTTACTATTCAATGGACAGTGAGTCATCTTATCCCCGAGGAAGAAGAGGCTACCATATGAAACACCAGTGGATATATATCATCCTTATGACCATGTTCCAGGATGAGGATTCTACGGAACATTTTGGGGAGCTGCTTATAAGAAAATCCTCCTCAATTATGAATAATCATAGCTGAGTAACCTGATTCCCTATGGCCTGGGCAGAGAAGTCAAAAAAGCAGTCTTTAGACACCTGATTGGATCTTTCCAGTTCCTCAACCTCCAAATACAAGCGATCTGTGAGCAGCAGACACAGCGTGTCCTGCTTCCTTTATGTTTAGGAAAAGTCTGGAGTATATTTGAAAAGTGCTTATAACTGATACAAAAATTCATTTGACAAAGTACCTGGGCCTCTTTGAGGTTCTTTCTTTTCTTTTTTCTCTTTATCTCTTTCTTCCTTTCTTCTTCCCTTCTTTTCTTTACTTCTTTCTTTCTTCCTTTCTACCCTGTGCCACGAAGTAGTCCTGAGATACTTTCTGGGCTGGTATTAACAGTTTTTGCATAAAACTCCCTATGGCCTTCAATTGACTGGATAAGGCCTACACAGTTTACGAAAAGTTTGTCTGTGTTACTCAACATCTGTGTCTTAATTGTTCATAAAATCTCTTAAAACTATCACCACAGAAACATCCAGACCCGTGTTCAGCATAAACTACACATAGGCTAGCCCAGTGAGCACAGAAATCAATCCAGGTTTGTTCCAGTTTCAGAGATCTGAAAGCTGCACCAAGGGAGGGTGGTGGCCTGGGTAAGCATTTTCACTTCTGTCCAGTGTGTCCTCCATCACGTGCTGACTGAGGCAGAGCACGCTGATGCTCTTGCCAGAAGACCCAGTTCCCAGCTACTGCCGGGCACAGCTTCTTATTAGTAAGTGGGTGGTGCTAGGGCACAGCCCTGAGAGTCTGAGTCAAGATGTGAAGATGACTACAAGTCATTTCAACGCTGAGAGGAATGCAGGGGCTCTTCTTAGGATCCGGTGCATGGTGCTGGAGCACTGAGCCACCTGGGCCATCTGGACAGACATCTGATCCCCTCCTTCATACCTTTCAGAACGAAAGCCACCTCCCTGCAGCCAAGCCAGCTTCCACAACCCTGTGACATCAGGCCAGCAGTTCAAACCCACAGAATTAGAGAGCCGCTAACAAAGCAGGGTTCAGAAACTGAGAGCCCAGATATAGGCTGTGTCCTATCAACTGTTCTCTGCTAATCTAGAATACTGACACTTACAGCCCCGCACCCATCTCCAAATGTCAGGAAAGACCTAATCTCTTTCCCTCTTCTCTGCTCCCTATATAACTCATTCTGGCCTATCAGACACCAGGGTTTACCACCACTTACTGCAGGTATTCACTGAACACCTCAGGCTCCCACCAAGCACCCCTACTAAGGATGCTCAGAGCCTGCTGGCGCCAAAGTCCCCGGTACAGAGAGATATTTGTCACTGGAGCTTTTACTGTCACTACCCTCCTTCTATCGACACACGCCTAGCCACGAGATGATGCAGCAATATAGAATGACAGTGTGTTGTCCTGTAACTGTAACTCCAGTGACTAAGGTTTTCCCTGGGCGAAGAGGAGCCTGCACTGACCACGTTGCTGCAGTTAACCAGGTGTGCCCAGTTAACTCTGAATGTCAGTGCAAGACACAGTCTGGGCTCCGATTGGAAGGCATGCACCATAGCAATGTGTTCTCTCGCCTTGTTAACACAGAAATAGAAATTATATCTAAAAGTGCAGAAGTAATAGAAACTAGCATTACTTTGGGGTCGTTCTAATGATGTTACTGTAGAATTCATATGTATCTGTATTTATAAAGTGCTTTCCACACATGACAGAGATACTCTCACAGAAGCCAGGTAGCACAGGCTGGGATAATTGTCACTGCTGATGAGACGTGTACCTTGCTTCTTTGGCGATGAAACTGACTGTAGCAACCCACAAATCCACTGCCCGTTTACCTGTGAGCAAGAGAGGACCGTCTATCACAACAAGAAGCGGTTATGAGACACCTCAATCCACTTAATCCTCTTAATTAGAGCACAACAACAAAGCACCTTCTTGCAATTAGATACAGAAAAATCCCTGCGAAGGCACCCAGAAAGACAAAGTAACTAGAGTGTTTTTAAATCAGCAAGTATTAAAGCTAGAAAGTTTGTTTTCTGTCGGATATTTGTTGACCTGTGAGTGTGTGTACAGTGTGTGTGCACACCTGAGCATGTACACATGCATGTATACAATGCTGAAGAGTGAATCGCCGAAAAGGAAAGGAGAGAGAGGAAGAGGAAGGAGGAGAGGGAGATACAAAGAAAAGAAAGAGGACAAAAAGCATCATTTTTGTCTTCCAGGAGCACACACCCCAAGGAGACAACGGATTTAAAAGGTCAGAAGAGTCAAGGACCTAAAGAGTCAACCTCTGCATTGTTAGGATGAACGTGTTTCCAAAGAACGTGTAGGCTAAGAAGCAAGGAAACAGTCGCAGCCTGTTTCTTCTTGATCTAGTAGCTACTGTTTTTATGTTAATGTTGGAAGTGTTTCTCTTGATTCTTTTGTTGTTCTTTGCTATCTTTCTTGCTTAAGACTTCTCTTTTGTTAGGACAGAAAAGATTGTCCTTTGTTAGGACAGAAAGGAAGTATTTGGCACGTGGCTGTGTGGATCTGGGGGCGATCTGTATGTTCACTAGAGCCTGAGTGATTCCAGGTGGCCTCCTGGACTATAAGCTCATCTTTTATCAGAAGCTGGGAGGGTCACAGGACGTGCGCCCCCTACTGTTTGCCTTTGAGAACTGAACCCCGGTTCGAGGATCGCACTGGATTCCCACAATTTAATTCTCAGACTCAAGAGACCCAAGAATCTCTGCATGGGTGGTAAAGATGTTCCATTCTGCCTAAATTGATGGATGATAACGAAATTTTAAGAACTGTACTCCTGCGCTCACTCACGGTGATAATCTTGGACCTGTGAGCTCCTGTATGGGCAAGGTTTGATGAAAAGAGAAAACCAGAAAGTGTTTATGTTTTTAGTTGGCCTGGCTACAAGCGGACCAGTGGCGCTTCAGCAATGAATGTTCCCAGATGTGGACAGTCAGGTGGTAAAGGACTCATACCTACGGCTTCTACAGGGAGGAGGTCAGCTAGAGTCAGCAAATAAAAATACCCAACGCCCAGTTAAATATGCATTTAAGTTAAGCAATAGATATTTTTTTTTAAAGAATAAAGGTGTCCGTTCAAGTCCCTATCCCTAACCCAGACGCTATCTCTATTGATGAAAGAATTTTGATAAAGGAACTGATAAAGAAAAAATTAGTTTTCTCCAATAGAGTCTCACTGGTTGTACACATAACAAACTCATCGGGGATTTGGGAGTTTTGTTTATTTATTTTTGTCATCTCTTAATGTTCCACCTGGTTTTTTTTTCTTTTCTCTTTTTTTGATTTACAAATATTTTGCTTTTATATATTATTATTCCAATGTTCTTATGGGTTTCCAATGTGTGCTAGTGTGGGTCTCTATGTCTGTATGTGTTTCTTTTGGCTATCTTTTTTTAATATCTTTTTTTCCTGTTTATTTTCTCTTTTGGAGTTTTTTTCAGTTATCTGTTTTCTAATAAGAAATAGATAATAAGATAATAAGAGGAAGAAAGAGTGTGGACTTGAGTGGGGGATCTGGGAGAAGTAGAAGGAGGGGAATCAATGATCAGAATATATTACATGGAAAAACATTTAGTTTCAATTTAAAAAAAAAGAAGGTGTCCCTTGTTTTTGTGACAGGTAACTCCAACAGGGCACTCTGTTTTATCTGGCAATCAAAAGGAGAGAGATGGTGGATGAGTTTGAGCAGAAATGCCAAGTCAAAAGCTAGCAAGGCTTTCGGGTGAGAATCTGGTGCCTAGAAGGGGTGACCACTGAGTCGCTAGACCTGGTATGATAAGCAGCCCCTCTGAGACAGACCTAGGATCAGTTTGCCTTGGTAAGGGTTCCTCTGGCTGAACCAGATTCTGGTCATCTTTTCGGACTTATTTAAATCTTTCCAACTTGAAAATTCTTGTTTAGGAAGAACTGTAAAATGTGTTTCTGGGCTTTAAAATCTTTGTATTTAAATATCACTTCTCTTATTGTTGTATAAGGACTCACAACTAAGGCATTGCTTTCTGTAAATTAAATTGGGCCTAGGCCTGGGCCTGCTTTTCTGTCTGTTGTTTTCTGGTCTGCAATTATGCTGCCTGCAATTAGTGAACACACACAGTGTTTGAGTAGCCAGTGGCTTCATTTCTCAAGAGGACACAGGAAGATCACCTACAATAAGATCGCCCATAAAAGCCCCAAGTGTTTTCTCCTGCATGAACCTGGGCAGAGTGTCCTATGGCTGAACAGGGCCCTTCCTATTTCCTACCTCTCTAGAACCAGGAAACAACTGGAGAGCTGGACCGGTGTCGCCTGGCTCCATGAATGGGGCTTCTGCCACCGCCCTTTCTCAGGTGGACCTTCCGATAACATACGGAAGCAGGCAGCTCCCAATTATTTCTTGCTAGCATATTCTCTCACTTCCTTTCCTTGTTTTTCATGTCCTCATGTTTGTACACAAAATACCTGAAGTTCCAACATGAGGCTTTAATCCTCCTCTCCCTGGTGGTGTGACTCTCTCTCGACATACTTCTAGATCAGCAAGAACTGAGCCTAGCTCGAGGGTTTCTGCTGTACTCCTTCTGTTTTGTCTCATTTTCAAGAGGAAGTTTGTTATTTTGAAGTTGTGGTTCCAGATATATTCATGACCACTGCAACGGGAGAGCAGCTGCTAATATCTTGATTGGCTGTCATCCAATTAGAAAAGTCGCCTTGCTTTTCTGCTGCTAGAGCAGCTCTGCATTCTTTGATTGCGCCAACAAATGTGAGCTGCCTGATCAGGGTATCTGTGACTTCTCCATGAATTATTTTTTGTTGTAATTACTGTTCTTTTAACATGAGCAAGAAACTCAGGCCAAGGCTCATTAGCCTTCTGTTTTGGAGTGGTCCGGAGAATCCACAGTTTCTCCATGATCCGTAGTTGTGCACAATGGCATACTTGGTCAAAATACTGGGCGGAACCTTTCATCTGTACTAATGCGTCACTGTATTGTTCTACTTCCTGAAGCATGCCTGAATTAATAGGGACGTTATTGTTACGGTTTCTTTCTTCCTGTTCATCGCATTCATCATAATATTTTTCTTTCCACATCAAGTATTGTCCTGGGGCTAATGAAGCTTTGCATATTTGCTCATAGTCCCAAGGAATAATAATATCCCCGCTTACATTTTCACACCTTGTATCAGTCAATGCAACATGCATGCCATTGGCAGCAACAGATCTCCTGAAATTCTTTAAAAATTTTGAAAGTAAATGGGTGATATTGACACACTTTGGGGGCTTGAGGATTTCGAATCACAGGCATTGTAAGGGCTGGAATGATTAGAGGTTTCGTTCAATCATTTTCCTGTTGGTTGGAGTTCTCGTCTTCCCTAAGTAGTCTTTGAGAGTGAGGCAGCAGAGACTGAATTTCTCATTCAGATTGATGAGAAGGGATATTTTTTGTACATAGATATAAATTTGGGGGACTTGAAAGGGGGGAGCCTATCTAAATCACTCTCCTTAAGTGTGGGAACAGCAGCCTTCTGCTGAGATGTGTCCAGAGGGTCTTCCTTTCCATAGTTCTCGGGGGGGGGGGGGGGGGGGGAATCCAATCCAAGCAGTAAAGTTCTGCAGTCCAGACTGTAAAATAATTGACAGGGATTTTTATCTCCTTTCTCACGGGCTGTTTTTACATTGACTCCTGTATGCTTCCACTTTTCAGCATTTGTGGTTGCTTGTGTAGGAAACCAAGGATTAAATTTTACAGTTGTTTGTAAAAAGTTGCAGAGCTGCTGCTCTGGGTATTTGTTCCTTAGATCTGAACAAACCTCTCAATAACTGTATAGCATGCTTTGTAACAGAGGACTGAGAACCCACGCTTATGTTCTTCCCTTCTCTCTTACAGTTGTGACCCCTTGGTTGAGAGGACAGGAAACTGTACCCCCTATTCCTAGTTAAGGAAAAGTTTTCTTACTTTCTTTGAGGGCTGAGCCCCTCACATTGGGCACCAGTTACAGGGCGTCTCTACAAACACCAGGACAGGCAGAGTAATGATCCAAATGAGGCAAGAAGGAAATCTGGTTCAACATGCTCTGTAGCCAATGTTGATTTAAACTTCTAGAGTCCAACACTACCGGGAAGTTTATTTTAGATATTTAAGCACCGAACAACTTTGGGGGAAAGTATATTGAGATTAATGAACTCAATTCCTTGTGTACAATAAAATTTAAGAAATGTTTACATTGAAACTCTTTACAAAGTACATGTGACCTCTTTCATAAAGATGGGTTCTGTTGACTGAGAAACAATGCTCCAGATAAAAGGCCTAACGAGGAAGTGTCTGGGATAAACAAAATCGCGGAGACTCGGGTGGCCTGGCCTTACAGATAGTGCAGATTACCAGGCTTTTTACTGCATCCATTCCTAGCCTTCTAGGTGGAAAGCATCCCTTTTGTGGAAGAGATAAGCCTGGGTGTTTTTACATTCTTGGTTTTCCCAGTGCTTACCCGTGAGTACAAGGACTTTGTGCCCTCTACAAGGTTTTAATCCTCCTCTCCTCTGGTGGCGAGACACTCTCTAGATCTGTAGGAACTGAGCCTAAGCTTGGGGTAGATAGCCCCAGGGCTACCTGCTGTATTCCTTCTCTTTTGTACCACATTCAAGAGTAAGCTTTTGTTATCTCAAAGTTCTGGTTTCAGACACAGTCACAGAGCCAGACCAACAGACTTCATGCTGCCTCTAGTTGTTGAGTAACCATGGACAATTATTCAAAGCACATCAAGGAAAAAGATATGGCCAAGATAGCTAAGTAATCTTAATCACTATGTATGCCTAGCTTGTTGCAACCCTGACTGTAGAAGGTCAAGGTCATTCTTCTAATGCACCCCAGAACCTAGTCTGGCATCATCATCTCAAGCAGGGAAATGTGAAGAATGGGCATGATTTATTTGTTTCACTGGAAAAGGGACAGCAATCTGAAAGCTTGCTTTAGTTAATTCCCTTGAATCATCACTTAAAATTGACCTCTCTGATGTTAGTAGATCAACTAGCAATATGTATGCAAGAGGAACCATGTATCTTATGATATTCTCTACCATGGCTCTTAAAATAGCTCTGCTCACCTTGAGAATAAATAGTGCATAAATATACATTTATTGTGGGCAAGGAAGGGAAGGAGTCATCTCAGCTTTTCTAACAGGCTGACTGAATATCATTGGCCTTTTTCCTGGTTTTATTTCAAAGCTCGTTTTGCTTTAATTTCATGGGACAGGATCTCACTCTGTAACTTGGGCTGTTTGGAAACTAATAATCCTCCTGCCTCACTCAACCTGTGGGATGCTGGGATTAGCAGTGTGTGCCACCACACCTAGCTTCAAAGATTCTTGATAAAGCAAATTATACCTACCATATTCTCATTGCATTAGTTACTTCCCTTGTTGCTGCAACAAAATGCCTGACAAAGGCGCTCTAAGGACAAAGGGTTGATTTTGTTTTCCAGTTCCATTGTAACAAGAAAATCAGGGTAGCAGGAGTTTGGGGCAACTGGTCACATTTTATCCATAGCCAGGAGGCAGTGATGAATGTGTGCGCTCAGCTCGTCTTCACCTTTTCTTCAGTCCTGGACCTCAGCCCATAGGATGGGCATATTTAAGGCAGGTCTTCCCAGTTCAGTTAACCTGATCCGGATAATCTCTCAAAGACACCACCAGAAATTTGTTTCCATGGTAATTCTAAATTCTATCAAGTTGGCAAATATTAACCATCAAGCTCAGGTATGCTTGCGTTGGTTAATTTGGATTGTCAACTTGATGGGATTTAGGGTCACCATGGTAATAAGCCTCTGAGTGTGTCTGTGAGGGATTCCCTAGATTTACTGAGGTGGAAAGACCTCGTGTAACCACACCCTAGAAGTGGTTACACTATTGTTACACTATTTCACGGGCTAGGGTTCCAGGCTGAATAAAAATGAGAAAATGAGCTCGGCACAGGTGCTCATCACGCTCTGCCTCCTGATTTTGGATTCAGTGTTTGACAAGTGGCTACCCTCAAACTATAATCCAAACCGAGCTCTTTCTCCCTTAAGTTGCTTTTTTTTTTTTTTTTCGAGACAGGGTTTCTCTGTAGCTTTGGTGCCCATCCTGGAACTAGCTCTTGTAGATCAGGCTGGCCTTGAACTCCCAGAGATCCGCCTGCCTCTGCCTCCCGAGTGCTGGGATTAAAGGCATGCGCCACCACCGCCCGGCCTTAAGTTGCTTTTGTCTGATATTTTTATCAGAGCTACAAAACAAGTAACTAATACAGAAAATGAGTGTATATCAGAAGTATGGCTGGATAAAGCTGATCATGTGGTTTGAAGGCCTTTGGAATTGCTTTGCAGGAGATGTATGGAAGGGTTCGGAACTTAGGGCTGGAAAAGCCCTGGGACACTATAAGCAGAATGAGATGAGCTATTCTGCGGCAACTTTGAAGATCTGAATGCTGAGATAAATGAAGACAGTAGAGCCCCAGGTCATGAGGTCTCAGGAGAAGAAGGGCTCTATCAGGAGCTGGGCTACACGTCATTCACACACTGTTCTAGCAAAGGATCCTGCTCAGGACCTGAAGATGTGAAGTTGCACCTAAGGATAATGGATTGATTTATTTGATGGGTGAAACATGACAGCAGAAGTGTTCGGGCTGAGGAAGGGGTATTGGAGTTTTGCGTGTGCATTTATCCACATTTGCAGAAAAAAAAGAATTAAGCAGAAAGGTTTTGTTTTGTATTAATCTGCAGAATGGCAAGGAAAGAGTACAAGGAAGATTCCAGTGGCAGCCAAGGCAGATACTAAAAAAAAGAGGCTGTCATTGTTTAAGGGAAGCCACTCACTCTGCACTGGGGCAATAAGAAAGGTGCCTTGAGGAGAAGACCCTATCATCAAAGGTTCCACCTTATGAAAATGTGAAATTATTTGAGAGAAGGAAGCCACCTCAACCGTGAAAGAAGTCAAAACAACCCCACTCTAAAACAACCCCCTAAGGAAATGGTTCTCCAGTCTGGAAGACACACAGCAGCTAATGCCACACGATGATGTAAGGGGGTCCTCCCATCTGGAGCTAGCAGCAGAACTTGGCAGCACCATCCACACGGTATTGCCTTTGTAAGCATCAAAGAGACAAGACTAGGATGGGGAATGTCACAGAATCTTGCTTCACAATTCCAGAAAGCTTCTAAGACCAGGCGATGTGAGGCAGAGTTGGAATCCATACGAGGAGGCCCTAAGAGGCCAAGGAACAACACTGTGAAGGTGAATAGCCCAGGATATTGGTGACACCAACACTGTGTATGGGAGGTCGACCAAGGAAAGTTTTCCTCATGGAGTGGAGTGTAGAGAGAGGCTGTGTGTCCTGTAAACTGTAGTGCTGGAGCACAGGGCTACCCAAACCTTTTGGAGTACAGATCAACCTAGTCCTAGATGCCTGATGTGGAGCTGTAGGATTTGGCGTTTTCCCTACTGGGTTTCTGTTTCACTTTGGCCCAATCCTTCCTGGTTATGCCATCACCCTTCCTTTTTGGAATGGGAATGAGAGTGAAAGTAAGTAACTTGTTTTTAATTTTATAAGAGCACAGGTAAGAGATTTCTCAGAGGAGACTCAGACTTTGGACTTTTAAACAGTGTTGAAACTACTAAAGACTATGGGTATTTTTAAATTTGTATTAAATATATTTTAGTATTATAAGATGGTTGTGAACCTACGGGGACAAGAGATGGAAGACTGTGCTTAAAAGTGGTAATTTTGTGTGTCAGGTTGACATGGGGTGGAGTAGTGATGGTTAATCTTGATTGTCAACTTGATAGGTTTTGAGATCACCAGGGAAATGAGCCTCTGAGCGTAGCCTTAAGGGATTTTCTATACCACGTTTACTGAGGTGGGAAACCCTGCACTAAATGTTTGGATACCACTCTATGGGCTGGGTTCCCAGAGTGAATGAAAAAAGGGAAGGTGAGCTGGGTACTAGCACCACTTTCTGTTTCCTGACTATGGATGAATGTGGCCAGCTGCCTCAGACTCCTACCATAACGGACTGTACCCCTAAATTGTGAGGCAAAATAAGCCCCTCCTCCTCTAAGTCACTGTTGTGTGCCTGTGGCAGAGTGGCCATGTAACATAGGTAAAGGTTCTTGCTTACCATGCAGGAAGCCCTGGGTTCAGTCTCCAGCACCATATAAAAGAAAACGCCCAGGTGATGGCTCAGATGCCTGATGCCAAGCACTTGGACTTGAGTGCGGTCTTCAGAACACACATTATTGGTGAGAACCAACTCCTACAAGTTGTCTTCTGACTTGCACATCACACTCGCACAAATGCATAACCAAACCTGCTGTGGTGGTTTGGATGAAAATGGTCCACAGAGGCCCATAAGGAGTGGCACTATTAGGAGGTGTGACTTTGTTGGAGGAAGTACAATTTTAATTTAATTCTAATTTTAATTGATTATGTTTTACTATTATAAGATGGTTATGAACCTACAGGTACAAGAGATGGGAGGTTGTGGCTTAAAAGTGGTAGGTTTGAGTATTAAATTGGTAAGGAATGGAGTTATGTGGTTAATTTGGATTGTCAACTTGATATGATCAGCAGGGAAAGGAATCTCTGAATATGCCTGTGAGGGGTTTTCTAGACTAGGTTCAGATTACAATCTTTTTTTGTTGTTGTTGTTTTCTGACTGTATCTAAAAAGAAGTTAAGCCGAGAGTAGTGACACATATTTCTCTGGTCCCAGCACTTAGAGGGCTGAGATGAGAGGATTGCTTCAGTCCAGGAGTTCAAAGGCAGCCTGGGCAGCATAGTGAGACCTTGTCTCAAAAGGAAAACGGTGGTTTTTTTATTTTTTAAAACAGTATCTTATCAGGTTAAAGGGGGGGGGGATGTTGAGAGCTATAATGGAGAAGGCAAGTAGGGAAATACTTCCAGGGAGCTAAGCAAAAGACAAGGACTACAGTTATACTGAGTGCTGGAAGTCTGCTAAGAGGGTAGGTAGTTTGGGCTCTAACTACCAAAAGAAAAAGAAAGAGAGAGAGAGAGAGAGAGAGAGAGAGAGAGAGAGAGAGAGAGGATGGAGGGAGGGAGGGAGGGAGGGAGGGAGGGAGGGAGGAAGGAAGGAAGGAAGGAAGGAAGGAAGGAAGGAAGGAAGAAAGAAAGAAAGAAAGAAAGAAAGAAAGAAAGAAAGAAAGAAAGAAAGAAAGAAAGAAAGAAAAGAGATAATGATATGAGAAGGTGAATGTATTAACCAGTTGGAATCCAGTAAATCTTGCTGCCTATATCAAAACATCACTTTAAATAAGATTTATTTTAAGGTAGGCATAATGACTGATGCCTATAACCCCAACCCGCCGGAACCTGAGACAGAAAGATCATGGCAAGTTCAAGGCCATCCTAGACTACCTGGTGAATTCAGGGTCAGACTAAGACACAGGAACTTGCTGATCTTGTTTCAAACAAAATAATAAGACACACACACACATACACACACATACACGCTCACGCACACACACATTTTAAGGCATCTTATTACTGAAACCAAATGGCAGAGAATGATCACTGGGTCCCAGGAGCTCTACATTTCAGGGAAGCTATCCACAAGGGAGGGGAGACTGTCCTGTGGCAAACCATTGGCTCTGCTGAACCCCTGACAGCCCTCTCCTGCTCCCACTAATGCCACTGTTTGCTCTGGCCTCAGTCTTTAGCAGTCCTGAGCAGGGTTTGTACAGAGTTTACGAGTCAATTTCTTCCCTGCCAGGATGTTCATATTCCAATCTTGGCATTTCCCATAATGAAGAAATGAGGAAACAAACAGAGGTGTGTTAGGTTGCAGCTTTGTTTTGCTTTTGTTTTTTCCATTCTCAGTTCAACGTCAGGCAGTGCTGGTCAGCAGAGAAAAGCTTGCCCAGTCATAGCCTGGCACACTGAGGAGGTGCAGGTGTGTGGGGAGGGCTTTGGGTGGGGACAGTCCACTGTGTAGGAGAGGCATCCAGAGACAAGGAGAAGGCCAGTGGGCAGGAGAGGCACCAGCCTGTCCGGATGTGAAACAGGAGGCAAAGCTTCCTCTTCCAGTTGTCACCTGGGCCTCTTCCCTGATCATTCGGATCTTCGGTCACACCTCACAGCCAGATGGTGAACAGCCCTCGACACCAGACCTTGCAGCCCAGAAGTGGTGAAAGGGGAAGGGGGGATTCCAGGCACCTAGAAGAATTCTAAATCACAGGGAAAGAAAAAAAAAAAGAAAAGAAAAGCCAGCTGGACAGTGGTGCACGCCTTTAATCCCAGCACTCGGGAGGTAGAGGCTGGTGGATCTCTGTGAGTTCGAGGCCAGCCTGGTCTACAGAGCTAGTTCCAGGACAGGCCCCAAAGCTACAGAGAAAGCCTGTCTCTCAAAACCACAAAAAGAAAAGAAAAGTCCCTTCTTTCTTTCTGTGCCGATATCGCACCCGCCAACATGGTGAACGTACCTAAGACCCGCCGGACATTCTGCAAGAAATGTGGCAAGCACCAACCCCACAAAGTGACCCAGTACAAGAAGGGCAAAGATTCTTTGTATGCCCAGGGAAAGCGGCGTTATGACAGGAAACAGAGTGGCTATGGTGGGCAGACTAAGCCTATTTTCCGCAAAAAGGCGAAAACTACAAAGAAGATTGTGCTGAGACTGGAATGTGTGGAGCCCAACTGCAGATCTAAGAGGATGCTGGCTATTAAGAGATGCAAGCATTTTGAACTGGGTGGTGATAAGAAGAGAAAGGGCCAAGTGATCCAGTTCTAAGCTGACCTTGTTATGAAGACAATAAAATCATGAGCTTTCACTCAAAAAAAAAAAAAAGAAAGAAAAGAAAAGTCAAGGAGGCCAAGCAATAAAATGTCAAGCCATCCCCCTACCTTGGTCTGTTTTATTGTGATGACGATATACCTGAAGGCAGATGATTTATCAAGATAAGGGGCTCAGCTTGGTTCATTATTCTGAAGGCTACACCTGGTGATGGTGGTGGACTCTCTGTAGAGAACCAAGAAGCACAATGTATCATGTGGCAAAAGGAGCACATTGAAGAGACAAAGCCAACTGCATGGCAGAACCCATTTTCCACATTCATTTGTTTATCAACTCTTGACTTGGCTAACCCACTCACGGAGAAGACCCTTACGACCTAATCACTTCTTAAAGTCAATATCTGGTCCCACTTCTGTGTTTTCTTTATCCGCTTGCTTGTTTTCCGATACAAGAGAGTAACAACGTACCACTGTGCTACATCCCCAACCCTGATCCCATCTCTTTAGCTAGACTTTTCAAGGGGGATTAAATTTCAGTGTGAACTTTGAGGAGGACATTTAGAACATACTAGCGCCCATGGATATTTCTTTTCTTTTAACTCTTAATGGTTTTAGACACACACCATTTAGTTCTAAATCATTTTTCTCTTAGGTCAGTCATTATCTTTTCCTCACTAATTTTACCTCAGGGACTCAACCATAATCTCTCTAGAGGGCAGAGAACTGACACAATTTTCACGCTGTCACCCCACGCCTTGTAAGATACTGAATGAGTGAACTCAGAAGCGCAAGCTAGGACTATTTCCACGTCTCGTAGCAAGCTATCCCATTATCTGTCAATGGAACAGGCCCTCGGCATAGGTGGGATTCTTCTGAAAGGCAGGAATTACAGCCTCAAGCAGCAATTCTGCTAGAAGGTGTCCCTGCGAGTGCCCTTTTCCAAAACCAGCCCTTCTGCAAAAGGCCCTCAGATCTAGGTTTCTCAGAGCCCTTTCCCAGAGTACCATGGTGCAGAGTCTCCAGCCAAATGAAGAGGCGTTTGTGCCTAAGAGGAAAAATCCAGTACCCGGGTCTGTAGGTGAAGATCTCTCCAGGTGCTCGCAACACACCTAGGGATGCCCAGGAGACTAGAAGCAGCAAAGATTATGGCCCCACTTTTTTTCTTCTTTGGTAGAAATCGAGACTTCCAGATATTACCTGACACCAGCAACTGCCACAAGGGCCAAGGAGTGGCAGGAGCTAAGACTGTCCCTGGCAGAAGCCAGGAACTGTGCAGGAACCAGTGACTGAGCAGAACTTCAACTCTGCAAATCCCAGGAGGTCCCAAAGCACCTGACCGCAGAAACTGTTGTCCAGTTTGATGCCAATCCACCCCACACATGACACAGACACACAGCCAGCCACCTTCTAAGTACTCTAAATACTACTTCTGAAGCCCTGCCACCGTGTCATTTTCTCTGAGGTCCCCCCCCCCTCCAGTCTGGAGTCTGTTTTCTCTTGAAACTGCATTCTGGCCTTGAGCTAGGAACAGCTCTCTGGGATCTCACTTCTCTAGCCTAGGTTGGTCCCAGACTTAAAGGTTCACTAGAACAGCTCTGGGGGAAAAAAAACCCACCTGGGCCCTGGGTTGGGGGTGGAAGACAGCGGGGAACAGACTCCAGAACCCAAGCAAATGGTAGAACAGCTGCTTTGAATAGATTTTGTGTTTCCTTCTTATCTGCAAAATTCTTTCTTTCGAATAGCATTCTCCACTGGAGGAATCAGGGAGACGATATCGGAAGACTCTCCGGAAGTCCACTGTTGCTCCAGTCTGGATTAGAACATAAAATCCCCGGCAACCCTAAAGAATCTGTGGAGTGTGTCTACACAGCGAGTCTTCCCAACCCTGAAGAATTGGGACCCGCGGTTGTACTCCTGGTCCACAATAGGAAAACCCTAGATTTCAAATTTTGCCCTTTTGGACTACAGAAAGAAGGGAGGGCAGACAGGAGGGGGGCCAAGAGAGAAGCACTTGTGAGGAGCGTTGTGAAAAACAGAGCTATCCTCCAGGGTCATCAAAGGCGCACCCAAAACCTGGGCTCTGCACACAGCAGTCTGCTCCTCCCCAGGAGTTCTGAGGTAGCCTTCCTAAAGCCCCTGCACCTATCCTAGCCCCCCTTATCCTCTCTCTTCCAATATTGTTTCAAAACAGCACATTTTATTTATTTTCTGGATCTTTATAAAGTAATTCAGCTACTCCTTAAAATCTTTGGCGGTTAGCCCAGGCTGCTCCAGAGTCTCATTTACCTATCTATATGCAAATCCTCTCTAGAGTCAGTATTTATTGCCAGGTCACAATTGTTGATCGGAACTGCAACCCCCAACCCCTCCCCCGTTTACACACTTTTATAAATTCCTTTATTGGTAAGGGAACAGCATTTTTAAAAGAAAGTGGGTGTAGATTTTCACAAAAGCTCCACAGGGCATGGGTGTGCCCCTGGGATTCCAGGAGCCCGGGGTCGGACACACAAGAGCTTGTGGTGCACACTGGGGCAGCACGCACCTGACGCGTGCCACTGTTGTTGAGCCACTGACTGAGCTGTTGCCAGACCCGCCCTAAGGAAGACCCCGTGTCCCCCAACCAGGTATCAAGAGGGGCTCCCACCTTAAGATTCTCAAATCTCTGGCCACCAACCTCACCCCACCCAGGCCTGTGCGCCCTAGGGTTTCATCCCCAGGGGCGTCCCCAGCCGAATGAGCTGAGTCGCCCCAGGTACGTGGGCGGAGCGCGCTGCATTTAAGGCGCACGCCACAGCTGGCAATTGGCCGCGGAGGTGCATGCAAGGTCCGGGTCCAGGTCGGCGCCTGCCTCTGCAACTCCAACTTCGTCACCGTCGCCTCTCAGGAACCAGGACCTGTGACGCCGCCGCGGCTCCCCGCCACCGCCAGATCGGGACTGCCTCCGTGCATCACTGCCTGGAGTACCACTAAGGCAACGCGCGCGTCTTCATCCCAGCCAGGCTCACCGCAGCACGCCCGCATCCCGTGCCCTCATATCCGTCTACCAGCGAGTTGGACTACCAGCCACAGAATGCGCCGGGTGCGTGCAGCCTCTACATCTCCTGGGGCCCTTAGGAGACCATCGGGAAGCGCTGGGAAAAGAAAAAGAAATGCCGGGTCTCAGGACAATAGGGAGTGGGCAATCTTAACACTGAACTCACTCCCAGCCATCAAGAATATATATGATAATTAGGGCTGGCAGTGTATAGAAGTTAGTGTAGATGTGTAGGGTCTCCAGGGTTGTCAAGCCAGCCACACAGCACCTGCTCTGAAAGCTCGTGTTTGAAGATGACGCTAGGATTCTGTTGGATGCAAGGTGCTCTGAAAAGCCATGCTTACACTGAGTCTGTTTGGAACTACACCCCTCCCTTAAGAAAAAGAGATGACCCGTCTGGTGCGACCTATCTGGGAATGACCCACAAAGTGCTAGGGAAACTGGCTAACTTTTCCATCTGCCCCATCCCAGAGAAAGGATCCTTACAAAGATACTGCCGGGGCTGTGCCAATCAAGCCTCGTGTCAACGCAGAGAGGAAGGGAAATATTTTTGGAAAGAGGGGGGAGACTTCCCACGATCCTCCACTTCTCCAAGTCAGGGAGCAGGGGGAACCAGCATTCTTCTTTCATCTGGGCATCTCCTCACCCTCGGCACCTACTCAAGAAAACCTACCTATCTGGGGCTAATATTGCACCTCTGCTTCTCTTCCAGAAAACATTGGAAATTTATTCTGTGGAGCTCAATGGAACTAAAGATGTCAATCAGACAGACCAGGGAGATGACAAGAAGTTCAAGGAGATGAAGAACAAGGACTCAGAACCCAATAAGGGTCGTGAGAAAGAAGAGCTTAAAAAAGAGCTTGATCTGGTCAGTCCCCTGAAGGCGAAAGGGCCTGGTGTCCCCTGCCACTGAGAACTTGTCTCTATAACCTCCCTCTGGTAAAGAAAAACTGGCCTCGATAGCTTGGGATACCCTGGAAGTCTTCCAACTTCCTTGTTTGTTTGTTGTCCAGAGTGTGATAATATCTTTCCTCATTCTGTCCTGTCCTCCTGTGTCCTCCTGTCGCCACTTATCCTTGTTGACAATTGCCTGTGTTCTGGTTGGAGGCAGTCCCAGACAGGACAGGGAGTTAAAGCCTCTGTTGTAAGCCCAAGAGGCAGAAACCATCCCTCTCGCTTTCAGCTGCTTTCTTGAAACATAACTATCTGCCAATCTTCCATGGGCAAGTAAAAGTAAATGAGCTACAGCCTCCAAATATGGAAAACCAAAGCCATAGGCCTTGTGAGGCTTTATGTGTTCCTGGAAAAACAGCCCCAGGGGTAGAAATACTGGACCTGACCAGGCTCAATCCAAGTCCTTTTCTAGGACTGAGCTGTAACTGGGCACAAACACGCTAGCTCCATGGAAACCACCCCTGTCTCCATTCTCCCTATATAAAATGGGAACTAGTTTGCAAGGTCTGTGAGGGGGAAATGAGCTATGTATTTTAAGTAAGTCTCTCTGAAGGAAGGACTTTGGGTTATTAAACCTGACCTCTTACAAGCTGCCCTGGATGTGAAGGTTAAGATACCCTTTCAGAAAGGCTAAAGGGAACCTGAGATCCAGCTAGATTATCCCTGCAGTCTGTAGGCTAACCTCAAAGCCCAGTGCTTGCTGGGCTACCGTTGGACTGATGTAACTAGGAATGCCTATCTGTTCAGGTTGTGGAGAGAATTAAGTAAGATAGGTCAAGGCCAAGAGCAGCACTAGATAACACATGAAAATAATTATTATGTCCTGTGTGTCTCTAGCATTTAAGACATACCTGTTTTCCTTTAAGATTGCTGCTTGACTATACCTCTATTCTCTCAGAAGCCTGCTAATTTTAAATTTTTATCCATATCTATTTATATTCTCTTTGGAGACAGGATCTTGCTGTGAGGTTCAGATGGACCTGGTACTTGATATGTGGCCCAGCTTGCAATACTCTTGTGCGGGCCTCTTGAGTCCTGAGATTTCAGGCATCAGACATCATGCTCAGCTCTCCCTACAATTATGATGGGAAATTTTTCTTGGAGTACTTTCAATACTGTATAGAAAAATCATTCCCATGGTATTAGCCCATTTTCCTGCTTCATTGTCCTCCCTCCACTTTCTCGGTCCTCCCACAAACGTCCCTCAGTTTGTGACACGATGCTTGGATGCCCTTGAACCTTGATCTCTGTGGCAAACTAGAGCCTTGGAACTAACCCTTCTGAATGGAGAGCCTGTGCTACCCCGATTCTTAGGAGCGCCGAGAGCATCCACAACCACAGCCTGACTCTACTCTCCCTTCCTTCCTGATCTCATCCCGTGGGTCCTTTGGGCTTGCCAATCACCTTCAGCCAGTCTTAGCATCCAGCTCTGAGTGAAGCATCCAACTATCTCATAGATACAAGATGAGGATGCCAGGGCTTGCATGAGGTCAGAGTGTGGCCAGTAGCCATTGCATTGCTCATAGAAACCAAGGATGGGGCCTGGGTGGCAACGGCAAGTGCAGTATGTGCTCACAGAGGTGGATGACAGGGATTCAAGTCAAGGGTCTCCTGCACCAGAGCCTCTACTCCCTGCACAGCCTTCTCTGCTCCTCCCCAACCTTCTTGGCCCTTTCTGCCTGTGCTACTTCCAAAGCTTTCAAAGTGGGTCAAAGTTGGGGTGGAGTCTTTTGGAATGAGGCCATTTACTCCCTTTCCTTTTGTGAATTCCAGGATGACCACCGACTCACTAATACAGAACTGGAGCAGAAATACGGTACAAACATCATTCGGGTAAGTCATCAGGGGAACGATCGTCTGGGGGACAAGCATCCTGACTGTATGAGGAAGAATGCTGGCTTGCGTAGGCTGCGGGTAACTTAGAGCCACACCTGTGAAACTGTCCATTTTCTGGATCCTGAGATAAGCCACTCAGGCTGCTGGAGCTGGCGTGTCTGACCCAAGGCCCCAACCAGGTCCTTTCACTGAGCTAGACGCCCAGGCGTAAACAGCAAAGGAGCTGTGGTCTCCAGAACGATACATACCTTCCTCAAGGTTATAGCCAGAAGCTGTTTATGAAGTAAAATGGTGCATGGAAGTCTTTTTATTGGTGGCTGGGGAGGCCATTGCTAGAAAGAAAGGACCCAGAGTCTCCATCTCAGAGCCCAAGGAACCAGAGCACACTGCACGCCCACAGGACTTTACAAATTCCTCACTACACAATATTGCTTCCTTCTATGAATTCAAATTCAAGTTCAATTTCAAAAGTTTAAGCCTCCTTTTTAAAAGCATTTATTTATTTATTATTTATATTTTGTGAGTGTTTTGACTGCATGTGACCACATACATGCAGTATCTGGAGAGGCCAGAGGAGAGCATTAGGTCCCCTGGAACTGTTACAGATGGTCGTATATCACTACAGGGGTGCTAGCCCAGGTCCTCTGAAAGAGCAACAAGTGATTTTAACCACTGAACTATCTCTCTAGCCCAAGCTTGAACCCCTTGACAGAAAATGAATATTCATTTTTTCAAATGAAAACAAGAAAAAAAAACTTAGTATGTGGTTCACACTGGACTAGCAGTGAGAATAGGTAGATAATCCTATCGTTGACAGAATCTGTGAAAGCAGAAGGCTGGCTGTACTATTAGAAATACAGAAAAGGAGTTCTAGAAAAAAGAGGCAAGGTGAAAGGCAATGATGAGTTAGTAGCTCAGAATCCAGCTTTGCAACAAATATTTAAGTCACTACCTAGCGAAAGCATTAGATCTTAGAGCAGACTCCAAAATGAACAAAAAAAAAGACATATTGCCTCTAGCTTACACATAATTAGAAAGAAAAGATATGCACATGATATGGTCTATGATAGAGAGTTTGCGCCGGGTACAATGGCACATGTGTGTTTCAAAGCACTTGAGAGGCTGAGGCAGGATTGCAAGTTCAAGGTCAGTATGGGTTATAGGTCAGTGTCACAAAATAAAAAGTTAAAAGAGCGTTGGCTATGTAGAAGACTTTCCAAGATCTGAGTGTAAGCCCCGGCACAGTTTTCAAAATATGAAATATTTATTGGAGACAGATGTTTAACCTGATTTAAACATTTTGTAATGTATACATATTACATAACACATGGTACCCCACCAATAAAAACAAAAATAATCTTTGTCCAAAAAAATTTTTTAAAAAGTGGGAATCTGGAGAACGAGGCATCCTTCACTTTCCCAGGGCCCTGGGCAGTTGACAAAACATGAAGACCAACTGTTTGTTTCTCTGTGTGTTTTTCTTGGCTTTTTCAGGGTCTCTCCAGTGTCAAAGCTACAGAACTCCTGGCTCGGGATGGGCCCAATGCCCTTACACCTCCCAAGCAAACTCCAGAGATTATCAAATTCCTCAAGCAGATGGTGGGGGGCTTCTCCATCCTCCTGTGGATAGGTGCCATCTTGTGCTGGATCGCATATGTGATCCAATATGTCAGTGATTCTGCATCCCTTGACAGTGTAAGCAACCATCCTGGGCTCCACTTGGTTAAAAGGAGAAGCAGTCACTAAGCAAGCCTCTCGATGAGCACAGTGCTGGGCTAAATCTATTCTGCCACCCATCAGGCAGTGGTGAACATAGGGAAATCAGGAATTCTCCCAACTGAGAAACAAAGGATGTTTCATTTTCTGATGATATAAGTGTGAATTTTAGAATACAGACAAAACACCTAGTCTGTAATGGAGCAGGGGAATAATGTAGTATTTCTGGAACTCTCTTTCCTCAAAGCCAATCTCTCTCCTTTTCCCATGGAGGGCAGTTATACCGGTTCATACCACAGAACTGATCTGGCTGATACCTTGCTAAGAGAAAGAAACCAGCTGCCAAAAGGTAGATGTTGTAGGAGGTCATTGGTGTTAAATACCAGATAGGCTCAGCTTTGGAGAGCACATCCATGGTCCCCAGGCTGGGCACAGGAGCAAAGAGTGATTGATTGCCAAAGAACATGAGTGACAAGAAGTGTTCTAGATCTCAGATTGGGGTGGGGGCTTGGATGTGTGTCTGTATAAAACAAGATATCTTAATGTTAACACAACATTTGTTTCCTTCATATATATGTCCCATCTTTATTGCCTGCAGGTAATTCTTGGCACTCCTTTTAGCATCTCTGAATTTGTGACTGGTCACATGAGATCAGGCAGGACTTTTGCACTTTGGTGTCACATTGGTAGTCAGACTAGACTGTTTCAGCTTAGGAGTTATTGGGTTAGAGGTTGCTATTCCCATCTGTTTCTCTGACTGCTATCTCTCCTCCCCACCCAGGTCTATTTGGGCGCCATACTTATCTTGGTTGTTATTTTAACGGGGATTTTTGCTTATTATCAAGAAGCCAAAAGCACCAACATCATGGCCAGCTTTAGTAAGATGATCCCCCAGGTGAGTAGGAGCCTCCCAACTCTGGTCTCTTCCTGAATTCTGGCCCCACTCCTTGCTATCTGTCATATCTTGGGCAAATTACTTCTGAATAATGTCTCTGAATTCTAGTTGAAGGGGTTGAGGGGGTCACAGGGCTAAAGTGAGATCGAGGGAAATGTTGCATCTAGGGAAAAGCAGGACAGAACATTAGTCATTGCACAATGTGTTCTGAACCACTTTGGACAGTCACTCAGATGGTTCTAGAATATTTCTCACTGACAGTCAAGGAGATCCATCCAATCTACTCTATTTGTGACTGTATTTCGCTTTCAGAGCTTGTTGCCCTAAATGTTCCTGTGGGGACCAAGTGCCCCTTTCTCCTCCTAGGAATCATTGTATCTATAGCTAGGAAACTTCTTTGGCCCCAGATGGCAGAACCACCAGATAGAAAGGAAGATTCTGGTACAAGAGATGCTTCCTGTAGCACCAAGAAAGGAGCAGAGTACTCAGTCATTAAAGTTCCCCCATCAAGAGGACTAGAGTTATGGCTCAGTGGTTCAGAGCATTGACCACCCTTCCAGAGGATCCAAGTTCAATTTCTAGCACCCACATGGCAGCTCACAAATGTCTGTCACTCTAGTTCCAGGGGACCCAACACTAATAAATATTAAATAAATAAATAATTTCCCCATCTCATATCTGCCAGGCAACGGTAGACTTTTCTGGTTCCAACTACAGACCTTGAAAAAAATTAGTTCTTCACCCCATGTGAAACAGTCTTCAGTTTTAGCCTCACCACTCTGAAAGCCAGGGGTCCCAAGGCCCCCCACTCTGGGGTTTCGTAGGTGCAGACAGTGGAAAGGCAAGTGTGTTTCCCAGGGGCTTAGGCGTCTGCCATGACTTCCTTCCACAGCAAGCTCTTGTCATCCGAGATTCAGAAAAGAAGATCATTCCTGCAGAGCAGCTGGTAGTGGGGGACGTAGTGGAGATTAAAGGAGGAGACCAGATCCCTGCAGACATCAGACTAGTGTTTTCCCAAGGATGCAAAGTGAGTATCCAGGAGCATCTTCCTCAAGGAGCCTGCTGGGAGGTAGCAGGCATTCTCTCCCCACTAAGGAAAAAATAGAGGTTCTCGTAGCTGATTGTGAATTACTTTCGAACTTTCTTTCAGGTAGATAATTCCTCTCTCACTGGGGAATCTGAGCCCCAGGCTCGTTCAACTGAGTTTACCCATGAAAATCCCTTGGAAACAAAGAACATAGGCTTCTATTCCACAACGTGCCTGGAAGGTAAGGCCAGTTGGCTCTCAGGGAAGCATATCTCACTTGCATCAACTCTCTCTCTCTCTCTCTCTGGGCTCCAAGATTTTCGTCTCTCCAGTCCCTGGCTGTAAAGCTTTTCCCAGAAGAAATTCAGAATTGAGGGGACCAGATAACCAATGGTAGCCATTGTGCTGTCATGTGCTGGCTCACTGTGCAGGCCACCAGAGAGAGCTGTGAGCAGAAAGCCCGGAGTAAAATGTTTTCTTTCCCTGTAGGCACGGCAACTGGCATTGTCATCAACACGGGCGACCGCACCATCATTGGTCGCATAGCCTCCTTGGCTTCCGGTGTTGGAAGTGAGAAGACACCCATTGCCATCGAGATCGAGCACTTCGTCCATATCGTGGCAGGGGTGGCTGTGTCCATTGGCGTCATTTTCTTCATCATCGCCATGTGCATGAAGTACTATGTTCTTGACGCCATCATCTTCCTCATCAGCATCATTGTGGCCAATGTACCTGAGGGCCTCCTGGCCACTGTCACTGTGAGTTTTTGCTGCTAGGTAGCCTGCACCGCCACCACCCCTACCCCCCACCCCCCACCCCATCCCCGCACTCTTGGCACCTACCGTTGTGGCTGCAGAACCACTCCTTCTCCCATCTACAGAGCAACACACACACACACACACACACACCAGAGACTACCATGGGACAGACTGAATAGACGGTTTCATTAAAGAATTGTAATGTTTCTAATATCTGGACACATTGTCCTTGAAACTAAATTTTCAGATCTAGCTTAATTCACATAGGTTGTTTCACCCCCTTAACATCTAGAGAAGATGAGCTTTTAACCCCCATTTATAGAATTTCTGGAAGCAATACATTCCTCTGATTTACTTTCTAAAACTCCCTCTCCCCACACCTTCTCTTTATGAAGGCGTTAATGCCTTCCTTACCTAGCCTCAAACTTAGCCATGGCTCTCCTGCCTTCTTTTACCCAGGTCCATCTAATTCAGACCTAGACAAAAGCTCCCTCCTCCCCAAGCTGCTGTGCAGGCCCGTGGGGTGGGGCAGAGGGCTCACATGATAGTCATATAACTACACGAACGATGGCAAAAGACATGCCAAAGACAGGGGAAGAATGTTGTTAAGTTCCAGGTCTCACTCCCTGGTTTGGTTTGGTTTTGCTTTGTTTTGTGGTTCTGAACATGGAGCCCAGCACCTCATGAATGCTAGGCAAGTAATTTACCACACCCCAGCTATTTGAGCTCTCTTTTGAGTTCATGAATTCCAGCCATAGCTCCACGGCCTGTCTTAGCTGCCTGCGGACTTCGGGAGCACTTTCTTCAAAGAAGAGACAAAGTGTTCTATAGTTAATCTTTTTTAAGATTATGGTTAATAGAGCTTTAGGGTGGCTTTCAACTCACTAATCCAGACTTCTTGTTGTAATATCGCCTCTGGTCTAACTGTATCCTGCTCTCTCCCAAAAGTCAGTCCCAGGTACCGGAGTTCAAACTGATTGTCCTCAAGGTATCCTTCTCCCCGTCTTGCCAGGTCACCCTGTCACTGACAGCAAAGAGAATGGCTAAGAAGAACTGCCTGGTGAAGAACCTGGAGGCAGTGGAGACCCTCGGCTCCACTTCCATCATCTGTTCAGACAAGACAGGGACCCTGACCCAGAACAGAATGACTGTGGCTCATTTGTGGTTTGACAATCAGATCTTTGTGGCAGATACAAGCGAAAACCAAACAAGTGAGTTTTGTGGAGGCTTATAGCCCAAAGACAGGGACCAAGCCAAAGGGCTGGCTGAGTCTCTGGTCTTAAACGAAGGGTGTGACTGGGCCAGGGCAGGCCCAGCACCCACATTAACCACTGTTCTTTTTCTGTTCTAGAACAAGCCTTTGACCAAAGTTCTGGGACCTGGGCTTCTTTGTCCAAAATAATAACACTGTGTAACCGAGCGGAGTTCAGGCCGGGCCAGGAAAGTGTCCCCATCATGAAGGTAAAGCTACCGCCATTCTTGGTCTTATGTCACAGGCAGTATGAGGTCACTCTGTGCATTCTACCTGGGTGCTTGAGTCAGGCTCTCCAACTGTGTATAGTTTACCCTGGTAAGAGCAAACCTGACTTATCCTGAGATGAGCAGAAGGTCTTCTTCACTCCCTTGATCACTGAGAAACTATAAGGCCACTTTTGTCACTCTCCCCTGTGCCCAGCCTGGCTTCCAGTCAATAGGCTGTCAAAAAGGTTCTGTTGACATAGTCATTTTGCTTGTCGTTGGGCCAAAGGTTTGGGAAATTATCTTGATTTTTTGTCTAGCTAATGAGCCACAAAGGCCTCCCATGCTTGGTTTGAAATACACACAATCTCGTGCCTCTATGATCATCGGTACCTCGCATCTCAATTGCCAAGCCACTCCTCACTGGCTTCCGAGCTTTTATCCTTCCCCTCCATTCTTTTCATTTGCCACCAATTTTCCTTAAACACTGGTTGAGCACCTAGCTTTGCTCAGTTTTCCTCTGTGGGTCCCTGTTTTCTGCTACTTGAATCTTGACCACAGACGCTTTTCAGGAACCCCCATATCTTACCATACACACCTGTACTTCCACTCTGGCAATCTTCTTTCTAGAAGGCCTTTTCTCCCCCATCATCTGTCTCCTATTCACCTAGGCCATAGCTCAGGAAGCCCCCATTCCTCCACAGAGCTCCCACTAGCGCAGACTTCCCTAGTGCCTGTAGGTGGCACCATTGGTTTGTGTTCTTACCATGGTCCTGGCTCAGTCACGGAGAGTCCTGTGACCTTGTCTCTTCCACTGGTCAAAGCCTGTTGGTTCATCCAAAACAGTCTCAAAAATGCAAATCAAAACAACTCTGAGATTCCATCTTACACCTGTTAAGAATGGCCAAGATCAAAAACTCTGATGATAACTTATGCTGGAGATACTCCTGCATTGCTGGTGGAAGTGCAAGCTGGTATAGCCACTTTGGATATCTGTATGGCAATTTTTCAGATAATTAGGAAACAACCTTCCTCAAGACCCAGCAATACCACTTTTGTGTATATATCCAAAGGATGCTCAATCATACCACAAGGACATGGGCTCAACTATGTTCATAGTAGCATTGTTTGTCATAGACAGAACCTGGAAATAACCTAAATGCTCTTTGAGGATGGATAAGGAAAATGTGGTATATTTACACAATGGAGTACTGTACATCAGAGAAAAATAATGACATCTTAAAATTAGCAGGCAAATGGATAGAGTTAGAAAACAACATATTGAGTGAGGTAACCCAGACCCAAAAAGACAATTATCATATGTACTCACTCATAAGTGATTTTTAAACATAAAGTAAGGAAAATCAGCCTACAAACCACAATCCCAGAGAATTTAGACAACAATGAGGACCCTAAGAGAGACATACATGGATCTGATCTACATGGGAAGTAGTAAAAGACAAGATCTGAGTAAACTGGGAGCAATAAAGACCATGGGAGAGGGCTGACGTGGAGGGGAGAGGCAGGGAGGGGAGCAGAGAAAAATGTATAGCTCAGAAGATCTAGGTGATGAGCCGTAAACACTTTTCTCTTTTGATCCCCAGAGAACTGTGGTCGGAGATGCCTCTGAAACTGCTCTTCTAAAGTTCTCAGAGGTTGTTTTGGGTGACGTGATGGAAATTAGAAAAAGGAACCACAAAGTAGCGGAAATTCCCTTTAATTCTACCAACAAATTTCAGGTGAGTTTTTCTTCCTTTCTTTACACAATCCGTTGTATTCTAGACCATCCCTGGGTTCGAAAGACCTTGGCAGGGTGCGAGGTATGTGAGCGTCTGGTAAACTCAGGTCAGGTTTGCCAGTGTAGTCATTGTCATTGTTCTCTTCTCTTCCTCTTCTTTTAACAACCAAGAAAAGATATAAAGCCAACCTTGAAGTAGGGTAGAGAAACAAAGGTAAAGAGCTTCTTAGGGTCTACTGTTCCTAAGAACAGTGCGCATATCCTACATGCAAGCTCACACAGAGAGAGGGAGCAAGAGGCTCTGAACACTCTCTGAATACATAGCACTGATATCATATTAGAAGTATAAGTCGTCTAGAGATTCTTTAAGGATTGTGGGAAAATGTGCTTATGTCCTGTGTAAACACTATGCCTTGTGATATATTGGGTATGAGGAACACCTTATATTTTAATTGGGCACTGGAGCCAATCTCCTAAGGACCTAAGAACCAACTAAATAAATCACTTATAACTGATCTATAAGGTAGGACCAGTGAATCCAATTTATGGAGTAGGAATAGAACACTTAGGATGTGTTGAGATCACAGTCTCACAGTGTGTGAGTGGCACCAGCCAGTTTTGGCAGTCTCTAGAATCTACAGAGTCTACTGCACAGATTCAGAAATGTCAAACATGCCGCCTGAAGCAAGCTTGTCTGAGACTGCCCTGGAAGAAGACAAGCCCTTCTTGAGGACCAGTCAAATGTTTTATTTTGTTTAGGGTTTTATTCCCACTCTATATGCCATTGCTAGGGTCCTCCTTTCTGCCCACTGCTCAGGAAGAACATGGCCGTCATTGCCTAGTGGCCTTGAACCGCTATATCAATGGCCAGTAATCAATCATATCTATCCTCTTCATTCAGGCCAACAAGTTGCCTGCCCAGTGGGATTTCTTACAGAATCCCATGCTGAGCTGAGGGGTATGGCTTTGACTTTGTGTAACAGTAAAGTATAGACATGCTGGATGATGTCTTCATTGTGTGAGCATGACATGTGCCACCACACCTGGGTCTAGAGCTTTTCTTTGTGGTTCTGGGGATTGAATTGTGTTGTGTGGGGGGGGGGGATGTGGATGTCTCACATGTGTTAGGCAAGTTCTGCCACTGAGCTCGGCCCTACTGTCCAAAAAAATAAAGGTGATAATAGTAACCAACAGGAAGCTCCTTGGTTTGGTTTGGTTGAGTTGGGATGAGTTCTGGTTTGTTAATTGGTTGGTTTTATGTCTTTTCTTGGTCACTGGAAAAAAATGAAACTGGCAAACCTATTTTCCTTCTATCATTTTTAAAAATAATATACATTTCTGATAACTCAGTGTCTAACAACTATTGATTTGGAATCAACTGCTAATCCCAAAGTGGTGGCAAATTTTTTTATATTTTATTTTCTCCAAAAAGATTTCAAAATCTTCCTGTCCTTGAGCATCTGACTCAATGATAGAGTGCTTGCCTAGAATTTACAAAGCCCTGGGTTTAATTCCCAGCATGATAGATAGATAGATAGATAGATAGATAGATAGATAGATAGATAGACAGACAGACACCAAGTCTCTCTGAAATTTTATGTGCTGAGGTACAAGTGGGTATGTCTGCCTGCCTGTCTGACTCTGGGTGGTGCCCACATAACGTGCAGATTTAGCCATTTGATTATTATATACTATGATCTATACATATTTTATTAGGCTGATTATCTTAACAGGATTTTTCTAGACGTAGGCTTGCTGAATCAAGAATATTTGTGTTAAACTTGTGAACTCTGATGCATCACTGGCTTCTAAAGTCTACTTGTAATCATGCCTTCTTCCTCTTCGAATTTCCACCTCTCCATCCTGGGACAGAGAGGCACAGGAATTCCTCCTGGCCTTGGCAGCTCAGCATCTGCAAGTGGCTGCTCAAGGCTGGGGAGATGTCTTAGCGAGCAAAGCACTTGCCTGGCAAACACAAGGACCTGACTTTGATCTACAGAACTCGTGTGCGAAAGCTGGGTCGGGGAGTCAGAGTCAGACAAATCTCTGGAATTTACTGGCCAATGGGCAAACTCCAAGTCAAGGAGAGACCCTCAAAAAACAAGGTGGATGGCACCAAGGAACAAGACCCAAGTTTGTTCTCTACCTTTTATACACACACTCACACACACACACACACGCATTCACACATGACTGTCATACACACATAGGTATGTACACCTGAACACACATATGCACCCAGACATATACATATGTGTGTGCACATGCAAAAGATGGCTGCTCACACTAGCAGGGAGGGGTGAGACAAGAACTCTCGCAATACTTCTGTCCATAGGTTGTTCGGCTGAGGGGTGAACCCAGCCTACTCAAAGAGCCTTAAAGAGCTAGTATCTGTTTGAAATGCAAGCTGCACCCAGTGTGAGTTCCAGCTCAGCATGCCCCTCTGAGTCACCCAAATCTGGGTGTTAGCTTTTTAATTAGTTACAAATGCCAAAGGATAGCCATGCTGGGGGTGCCCTGATTCTTCCTCTTCTTTTACCCTCGGAGGGAAAATTGAAAGAATATGTTTTGCCTGCCTGTCCTATTGTTAACTGGAGGAACCACAGCAAAGATGCCGTATCTAACTGGCCCAATTCATGCCCTCCCAGCTCTCCATACATGAGACAGAGGACCCTAACGACAAGCGCTTCCTCATGGTGATGAAGGGAGCCCCGGAGAGGATCTTAGAGAAGTGCAGCACCATCATGATCAACGGCCAGGAGCAGCCACTGGACAAGAGCTCTGCCGACGCCTTCCACACAGCCTACATGGAGCTGGGAGGTCTGGGCGAGCGTGTGTTGGGTGAGCATGGTAGAACATCTGTGTTCATCTCCTGAGAGGCATGAAGAACTCCCATTAACCAGCAGAGTAGTCATGACAACACAGGGATCATATAAAGAATACAAGGGGCTGGAGTATAGTTCAGTGGTGCTGCATTTGCCTAACATGTGTGAGGTCCTGGGTTCAATCCCCAGCAGTGAGGACAAAAGAAAAGCACATAAACAAGAGAGAAGCATGTAAAGGATTGCTGTAAGATTTCACTGGGAGGAATGGGGTTCATTCCAGACATAGTCAGGGACTTTAGAGAAGTCACATTTTAAATTGGGCCTTGAGTTGCAGTATTTGGGTGGAAGGAGGGGAAAGAATCCACGTGAGACAACTGCAGAGGCTAAGAGGAGGAAGACAGGGATCTCTTTATGCACACAGGGAAGCCAGTGGTCCCTGCAGTACTGCAGGATGGATGAGAGGGAGGAGGTGCAGGAAACAGAATTAGGGAGAGAGATTGGGGCCATCACAAAGAGTTCTTAAATATGTGCCGAGGACCCGGAGTTTTGTCTTACGGTTAGGGGGAGTACTGAAAGTTTTGCCACATGGTGAGCCGGTCAGTCACATCCAGGGTTGGTTGTGGGTCATCCTTGCTAGCAAGAGGAGAGACACTGGGCTCCTTAAGAGGTGGCTGCTTTCATTTCACAGAACAAGGGAGGGGTAGGTATTTGATATAAGCGAGGTGGTGGGAGCGTGAAGAAGGGTCAGGTGATGGCGCTTTGTGAGCCAGCAGATAAGACTCAGCAACTCCTTAGAAAGGAATGGTGACTTCAGGAATGTTTACTTATCTTGGTTTATGAGTAGGGGAAAAGTAACGAAGGAACTGAGACGGGGATATTGGAGGTGGAAGGAACTTTAGCAATTCCACCACTGAAGTGGTGTGATGGGCAGTGTGTTCCACTATCAGAAGCATGGCACCTATTCAGAACTGCAGAACCAGAAATTCACAGCCCAGGGTTTTTGATAAGGTTCGTTAAACACCATAAAAGTGCTTGCCACTTGCCTCGGAATCTGTAGAATGTGTGTTTCCACAGGATATTTGAGTTTGTACAGTAGATAAAATGTGTAAATGAGATGCTAATGATTTAAACACCCTACATAACCCACAGCACCAAGCAATCTTTTCAAAGAAAGATTGGCCCCCAACTGACCAGAGTCGCTCTAGGAACCTCCTGTTTGACCTCTCGGCCTGGTTACTGAGATGTAGGAAGCAGTGAGCCATGGTGATGATTATTTGCTGTAAAAACTGTTGCAAGTCACATGGTCTGGGAGTTCTATCAGACACAGGAATGCCTTTCACCTCCGCCCCAGAGAAAAGGATGGTTCTACCCGGTTACTCCTAGTCTCAGCTTAATTAGGGCTGAATTTTCTACCACTCCCCCAAAGACCCAGGGTTGTTTCTTTCCATGTGCTTGTTTATTTTCCTGAAATGGTTTCCTCACTCCAGCCTTCCTTCTTTAGAAAACATCCCTGCTCTGTTCTGACGTGCAGCTCCATGCTACGGTTCATGCCGTGTTTAATGTCTTCAGTTGTTAGTCTCACCACTAACCGGAGACATCTTCAGAAATAAAACATGTCTTACTGGACTTATCTTGGTTGTTACATCTCTAAAGCATAGCATAGAACACCTGACAGGCCCACAGGACATTACTTTTGGATGGAATTGGATGAAGTAGGTCTTTCTTTAAAAACATGCATTATGGAATTGAAGGGATTAAACAACTGTTGGTACACACTGTATATTGGTAAAATAGTAAATGACTGAGTGTATATCATCATGTCATCTCCTTCCTGCTTTTGGCTCAGACCTAGCTGCTCACACATGCTAAACATGTCCTCCACCACCAAACCACACAACAATCCCCCACCCCCCACAACTCTTCATCCTCTGTCATACTTAATCCTGGTTTCACTAACTCCAACATGATTGCCCCTTCCAGGTTTCTGCCACCTCTACCTGCCAGCAGATGAGTTTCCCCAAACCTACCCATTTGATGTAGACACCATAAACTTTCCCACTTCCAACCTCTGCTTTGTGGGGCTTCTGTCCATGATTGATCCCCCTCGGTCCACTGTCCCAGATGCAGTCACCAAGTGTCGGAGTGCAGGGATCAAGGTGAGTGTTCTTTTCCTCTCTATCTATATATTATATCCCTTTCTAAGAAAAAATTACCATGGGAGTCTTTAGTTCTCTTCAAATGAGCATCGTAATTCTCAACTTGGACCTCTTCCTTCACTCTGCTAAGATCTCGGGAACTGTCCTCAAAAAGCAAGACAGTGTCTGTGGGGATGAACCAACGCAGTACCTACAGAGAGAAGAACTTGCCAGTGCTGTGAATTAGACCTTATATTGTCCTGGACTATGATAGAAAATAAAGGGTTTTAATACTTTATTTTCCATAATCCATTTGCCTTCATGATATAGAAGTTACATATGAATTTTATTAATAATCCATTTATCTTCATGATATGGAAGTTACATATGAATTTTATTACCATGTTAGCATTAAGAAAGACTGTTAAAGCAGCACGAGACTGTCTCTAGGAGACACGTATAGACCCTTTTACAAAGGAAATTATAACAAAGGGGAAGACTTCTTCTGGCATCAGGGGGGCATATGAAAGAAGCCTGGGCAAAAGGGAGTCCAGACAGGACCAGTGCCTTCTTTAGAAACAGTAGCGTCTGAGATCCAGAATTTCTCATAAGCAAAATCACAGCACTCTCCAGGTCCTTTGAGAGTAGGCAGTATCTTAGTAAATATTGACCTACAACCCCTACTTAGCCAGCAAAGCCATTACCCACGAGTTTCTGTGTTCTGTGTCCTAGGTTATTATGGTTACAGGTGATCATCCTATCACAGCCAAAGCCATTGCCAAGAGCGTAGGAATCATATCAGCCAACAATGAGACAGTGGAAGACATCGCAAAACGCCGCGGTATTGCTGTGGAGCAAGTCAACAAAAGGTAACCACAGAACTAACGGAGCAGAAAGTCAAGTTCTTACCCACTGGGCCCTGCTGACTCTAAAGAGTTTTCCTAGTGGGATCAAATTTCCCTTTTGACTAATGCCTTCTCAGGGTAGAGCTATGTTGTCATGATTTATAATTTACATTCATTCGTTCACTGAAAATTTTATTGAGTATCTGGTTCATGACAAGCACTGCATTGCTATCCTTGTCTGGTATTTCAAAATTCAATGAAGTAAAGTTGGGTGTAGCTTAACAATAAGCTATGCCCTATATAAAATGTAATTTTAATTGTTGCTGAATATCCAAGAGTATGTCCAAAGAAATTAGTATAGCATCACTAGGCAAGATGATCTTATAAGTCCTGCATCATTGACTAAAAATATTGTACAGCACAGGACAGAGATCTGCAAATTTTATGCCTCAGCTAAGAAAAGAAAAACAAAGAGCAGATGAAATCACTTGCTATTGATCCAGCTGTAGGATTAAGGATATTGAGAATCCTGGTTTCATACATCTTAGGTATTTATTTGCATATTCAGTTGACTTCATAACATGTAGCCATACAAACATACTCTGCTTTTCTGCTTGTCAGAATGGAAGCTTTATTCTGTCAATCATGTCTGTCTTTTGCTCATTTATTCACTTATTCACTTATCTATTAATTCTTTCAACACTTAGTTGTTGCCTTCAGGCTATATGCCAGACACTAGAACACTGTCCCACCAGTGAGAAACTTTCCATTAACCTAGGAGAGGGGCCAAGGTGGGGCATGGAGAATGGTTTAATGAGGAGACACACAGGGAAGGAGCTGCCTAGACCTGGAATGACATAATGAGTCAAAGACTTCAGAGTGGTGGGTCAAATAGAATGTCACCAGTTGGACCATCTTTCATGCATCCAGGGAGAAAGGAAAGAACGATGACTTAGATTGCCTAGGCACTTAGGCCTGGTAGGAACACACAGCTGCCAGGTGATAATAATTACTAGGTAGGGTACAACAGTGACAGTCTCTGGGCACAGCAACAATTGCCCAAAACCAAGCCTTGCTATCACTCCTTTGTTTAAATAAGCAGCCCTCTGCCAAAACTGGGATGGGGCCTGTTTATTTCTTTAGAACAGTCAGTAAGCGGCCGACACTTTTATGGCAGTCACCACACTGACCAGGAGGGAAATGGATTATTTGTTTATTTGGTTTGTTTGTTTACTTTGTCAGACCTAGACTAGTGCTCTGTCACAAAGCCACGTGACATCCCCAGCACAAGTGTACACTTTTTGTCAATATTTTTATTTATCCGCTTTCTCAGCTCTGACTCCATAGCCACACATTCAAGCGGCTGTAAGAAGGAAGGAAATACTCTTCCTTCTTATCTTGCCTTGATATACTTTTTGAAAATACATTTTCGTTAGTTCTTTGAGAATGTGCATACAATGTATTTTGAGGCATATTTGCTTCCCGGTCCCCCAACTCCTCCCAGATTTACCCCACATCCTCTTTCAATTTCTTGTCCTTTAATGTTGAGTTTAATCTGTGCTACCAAAGAGCTAGAATTCTAGAATTTGGTGTCAACAAGAAAAACAAATGTGAAAATCTGCAAACTTACAAGACATTAAAAAAAAAAAGGCATGCAATGTTTTGTTTCTACCTAACGTAAGCTGAGATTCGAAAGCTAAAACATGAAGTATTAGTTAAGGGACGCTCAAGTGAGAAACGCCCATTCCTGGAAAGGGAGACAAGCATAGAGACCTTAAAGTAGTGGAAGCATTAGCGCCTCAGAACCAAAAGAGGCCGGTGGGTGCAAGAGGAGAACCCAAGATGCTAGGAAGGTCAACAGCTCAAACTGCACTTGACCTTGTCGGCCACATTTGACCTTCAAGGCTGCACTTGGCCTTATTGGCAAGCCAATAAAGGATCCTGGGGTCTGCTCAGGGACTAGCTAGGACTCTGATGAAGAGTTCATCAGAAGAGTAGCACATTTTATCTGTATAATCAAGAGTCCCCAGAGAAACAATTCTCAAACTGGGGGTTGAACCCCCTTTGGGGCTTGAACGACCCTTTCACAGGGGTCACCTAAGGCCACCAGAAAACACAGATATTTACGTTATCATTCATAGCAATAGCAAAATTAGAGTTATGAAGTAACAGTTGGGGGGGGGCAGTCACCACAACATGAGGAACTGTATTAAAGGGTTTCAGCATTAGGAAGGTTGTGAACCACGGCCCAAGAGCCTTATTTTTATAGTCAGTGGGTAATGGTTGTGCTCCAAGACTTCAGTAAACTATTCTCCCAACTTAGCACACTGTACACAGTGGGCTTCTATAATCCCGAAACAACAAAAGGGCACCTTATCTATGCGTATAGGCATAAGGGGAATCTAGACACCAGAACATAAGAACACGGTTTGTGTGTGTTTGTTCTGTGTTGCTGGCGACCAGACCTAGGGCTTAGTGAATATTTCAGCAAGCTTTTTATCTCTGAGCTCTGTACTCATCCCAAAGAGGCAATTTTCTGCTCTTCCTTGTGTAGTAAAGCATTGCCCCAGGGAATCAACATTTCTCACCCATTTCTAGAAGGAAAAGGCTAGTTGACATTTTATTCCCATTATTATAGACTAATAGGAAATGGTCTCCTGTTTTAGAAAAACAGAAACCAGGCACAGAACTGGGTTTCAACACAAGAGCTGGCCTTTGGCTTCACCCTGTCTCTTCTGGCCTTCCTAGAGAAGCGAAAGCCGCTGTGGTGACAGGCATGGAACTGAAGGACATGACACCGGAACAACTGGATGACCTTTTAACCAACTACCAAGAAATTGTATTCGCCCGGACATCGCCCCAGCAGAAGCTGATCATCGTGGAGGGCTGTCAGAGGCAGGTGTGTCAGCAGCAGCTCCCAGATGACTGGAAAGGCCTGGTTACCCACTGGGAAGTGTGGCACCGATATCGGGAGGACGGGCGTTCTTTCCGCCTCTGAGATCACCCCATAGCCATGCAGTCTGTCTTTCTTTACTATATCACAAGAACATGGGCTCTGATTGAGAAGCCACTCAAGCACTTGCCGCTGTGGTAGAATACAGATAGAGAGAGATTTTCTAAATGTAAATATATATAACAAAGGAAGTGAGACGTAAGAAATGGTCGTTCCTTCATAACTACGGGGGAGTAGTTTCTGGAACTCCCACAAGTACAAAACACACCATTGCTCTAATTGTATTTATAAAATTAACTAATATTTGTATAGAGGGTACTCAGATTCCATGTATTTTAAATCATCTCCAGATGATTCATAGTACCTAGTATAATGTCAGTGCCGCATAAACACCAGATAGTTCATATTGCTTGGAGGAAATAATGTCAAGAAAATCTGTGCATGTTCACTATACAGGCAATTTTCTTTTTCCAATATTTCTGAGTTTTTTTTTGTCTCTGTCTGTCTGTCTCTCTTTCTCCTTTTGTTTATTGAGTCAAGGTTTCCCTGTGTATCCCCGGCTGGCTTCAAACTCACAATCTTCCTGCCTCGACTTTTCATGCACTGTAAGCATAAGCAAGCATATGCCACCACAGCCAGTTTGGTTTTGTTCTCCAAAATTTTTCTAAATTTGGGTGGTTGGATCTGTGCGTTCAGAACCCCTCAACATGTAAGACTAACCCTGTGAAACACCTCTTTGTTCGGGAATGCGTGCTGGAGATTTTGTTTTATTTCTTCATTTGCGTAGTCTGTGTCAGTTTCTAAGATTGTCCATCTTTATCTTTCCTTCCCAAAGAGACCTTCATTTTGGCTCCAGTAGTTCTCCAGCCTCAAGACAAAAGATGTAGGGGTGCTTCCTGGTGGACCCGTGGTCCCCTCACTTGCCTCATTCTTGTTTTCTCACCGGGTCCCCACAGGATGCGGTTGTAGCTGTGACAGGTGACGGTGTGAATGACTCTCCAGCCCTCAAGAAGGCAGACATCGGGATTGCTATGGGCATAGCAGGTTCTGACGCCGCTAAAAATGCAGCGGACATGGTCTTGCTAGACGACAACTTTGCGTCTATAGTCACAGGGGTGGAGGAAGGTGAGTAAGGTTTCAGGGTGCCATCCTGATAGCCCGGTTTCCTGGGGGACTAGAAGCAAGTCCTATAAAGAGACACATCTTCCCTAGGTCGCCTGATCTTTGACAACCTGAAGAAAACCATTGCCTATACCCTGACCAAGAACATCGCTGAGCTCTGCCCCTTTTTGATCTACATCGTTGCTGGGCTTCCCCTGCCCATTGGCACCATTACGATCCTATTCATCGACTTGGGCACAGACATTGTAAGTGCTACTAAGAGACCTGGTAATAACCCCAGGGATATAAAGATCATACCTGTTGCCTCCAAGAGCCACATGATGAACAAAATCAATGCTTCTCATACGTCTGTTCTATGGGGCCATTTCTCCATCTTTAGTGAGCTTACACGTGACACTCATTCTATGGGTCCACAGGCCATGCTTCCCAGCAATAGACTAGAGATATCGGTCAAGTGTTTGGAAATGAAAATTATTTCATTCCAGAATAAGACTGTTAAGATAAGAATCAGGGCTAAGGATAGAGCTCAGTGGGCTTGATCTCCAGTACTGATTTTTTCATTCTTTTAAAGACATGGTTTTGGCTCTCTCAAAGAATATGCATTCATCAGATTCAACTCCTATGGTTTGGAGAAGCAATCACACAATAATACTCTGGGGAGAGGAAGCATCTTGAGGTGACAGCCCACAGTCACCCCATGCTAAGTTAGAGGACAGTGAACCGAAAGGGCCTCTCTAAACACACAATGAAATAGTGGACTTGGTTTTTGCTGTTCTTTAGTTGGGGCTCTAGCAGGGATATATTGAGTCTCTTTATCCGGCATTTTCAGAGTTTTGTTGTTATTTCCAACAGTCATTCATCTAAGACTCTCCTCTTACAGCCTGTATCCATTTTTAAAAAAGCTTCACAAAAGACCCCATATGACTCTGGCTTAACCAGGCCAAGGAGGAAAAGAAAAACAGCAGAGGGCAAGTCAAAGTCACAGTCCAAAGCGGCCCTGGCCATGGCCTCACTCCCTACGTCTATATAGTACCTAGATATGATCCCTGCTTTATGAGGAAAATAAAAGATTTTTGTCTTTGAGGGGAGAACCGAAATACCCATCCTAAAAGAGAATGCATCCATATTCCAACATCCCAAGCCCTTCTACATTTGCTCATTTTCTCAGCCTGCAATGATTCTCCAAGCGTGAGCCAGGTTTGAAATACAAATTCTCTAGCCAAGCCCATACCACTGCATCGGGACATCTGGATGTAGGAATAGTCTGTCTTTTAAGGGATTTCTTAGTGGTAGAACCTGCAAAAGCACCACTATTCTGCCACATTGCTTTGTGGTCTGGACACATGCCAAAGGGGAAGGACGATGTTTTATGTTATAACTGGCTCTATCTAGAATTACCAGGTGGTTTGAAAAAGCAGATGGACTTTTTTTTTTTAACCCACGGCTTCGCTTGTGCTTCTAGTTAGCATCATGGTGCCACTGACAACATCCTCAACTCAAAAACACAAACTGATTTTTAAAGATGGAGGCTTGTAAATCCCAAGTAGGCAATGCACCCTTGTCATCTGCACCCTGGATGCACCCCCATTCCCCATCTCTACCACCCATTTACTCCCACCTCTGGTCCCCCCACCTTGCTCACTATCACTCTCTTTCCAGAGTTCCATTTCATGGGGGTCTTTCCTTCTCTAGATTCCCTCCATAGCCTTGGCCTATGAAAAAGCTGAAAGTGACATTATGAATAGGAAACCTCGCCACAAGAAGAAAGACAGATTGGTGAACCAGCAGCTTGCTATCTACTCTTACCTGCACATTGGTATGAGGAGGGTGTATTATCGTTGGCCATCCCCCTACCCATGGCTCATTATGCAAGAACCCTCCCAAATAACACATTCCAGTCCTAGGCAGGGGAGGAGGACTGCTCGGAAGAGCACTAGAACAAGGCGGCCCTCTGGGCCCAACACAGCACTCACATCTTGATCTTTGACTTTTTCAGGTCTCATGCAAGCCCTAGGCGCTTTCCTCGTCTATTTCACTGTCTATGCACAGCAGGGCTTTTGGCCCACCTCTCTCATCAACCTGAGGGTAGCATGGGAAACAGATGATATAAATGACTTGGAAGATAGCTACGGGCAGGAATGGGTGAGTCGGGAGTCCTTCCACCACCTGGCCCTCCTCTCTTCTCAGTGCCCACCCACCCTGTCATTGAACCTCCACTCCCCTGAATGGTCTTGATGAGACAGCCTTGGATGCTACTCGGTTAATAAGTCTGGAAGACCTCTGGTGACAATGGGGTCTTTGGGGAAGACACCTGGTCTCTCAAACTCACTTTGCATTAGTTCGGCAGTCGGTGTGGAAGCATAACCAAGCCAACCCCCACAATAGGGTAGCATAAGCTAGTTTCTTTCCCTTACCATCTATGTAAAGAGAATGTCTCTCTGAACACAAGGAGACAGTCTATGATGAATCTGGGTGGAGTGGGGAAAGAGGGTCAGATTTCAGTTTTCCTCTGGGAGGGTTCTCATGGTCTCATCCGTCTCTACCTCTTGACAGACAAGGTATCAGAGAAAATACCTAGAATACACAGGTTATACGGCTTTCTTTGTTGCCATCATGATCCAACAAATTGCAGATCTGATCATCAGGAAAACCCGGAGGAATTCCATCTTCCAGCAGGGGCTCTTCAGGTACCTCCATGTCTGACCTAACTGTGGCACAGTCTTCTGGGTGCATGACCATAGACACATGTAAATTCCACATCTGTTTGCTTCTGTGTGTTTTCCAGAAATAAAGTCATCTGGGTGGGGATCGCCTCACAGATCATTGTGGCGCTGGTCCTGTCCTACGGTCTCGGGAGTGTTACAGCCCTGAGTTTCACCATGCTCAGGTGAGTTGCCCTTCAGTGGGATTATGTAGGACACCAGCTTCTACTTCAAGCTATCACAATCTGAATAAATGCAAGGGTTCCCATGGGCTCTTCCTCCAATCTTCCCAAAGAGATTAAATCGACCCCCAAACTATGGGAACCCATCCCTTGACCTTCCTATTTCTCAAAGGAAAAAAAAAGCATTCTCTAGGCCTAACTGGACCATCGCCACTCTCATCCAACAGGGATCCTCAAAGGCCAATGCCACTTTTAGCAGTCCCATCTTGGGTTAAGTAAGGCCTGTCTTGTGTGATGTAACATATTTGATATTTCTAGTGAGGCAGGGAAAATTAAGAGAAAGCTCCTGCCCCTGCCTCCGCTATTGGCCAGGGTCTGGGTTATCTCCTTGGACAAGCCAGGGCTCACTTTCCTTCTTTTGTTTGCAGGGCTCAGTACTGGTTTGTGGCTGTGCCGCATGCCATTTTGATTTGGGTATATGACGAGATGCGAAAACTCTTCATCAGGCTCTACCCTGGAAGTGAGTATTGAGGAAAATGAATTATGTTTTTGTTTTGCTGAGCTGGAAACCAGACCAGTTGTGCAGGGCAAGCGCCTGGTCAATGAAGTACACCCCCATGACTGCTGATACTTGGACACCACCTCCCACAGGCTATTTCTGATTTATCCTTCTCTACCTCCACAGGCTGGTGGGATAAGAACATGTATTATTGAGACCATGTCGCTCACAGATCTCCTAGAGGCATGTCAGAGATGTTCTTCTTCATGTCTGGCTACTCCCCAGGAGGCTTCTGCACAATGTGAATGCTGTCAAATCCCATACAAGAGGGACTTTCCTACAGAAAACTGTATGAAGCATACATTATGTTTTGTATTTTAAAGCTGAGATTTAACTGTTTATGTAGAATTTTTGTCTCTATGTCTGCCTCCTTATTTTAAATTATGTGAAATTCAGATAGCAGCACAGGGAAGAATGTATTTATATGTATATAAGACTCACTGTGTTAAATAACTTTGTATGGTCAAGGTGTGTACTGGATCTGCCTTAGGCTAGGATATGATTCTTCAAGTCTCACTTTCTTGTCTTTCTTTGTTGTTGTTGTTTGAGACAGGGTTTCTCTGTGTAGCCCTGGTTATCCTGGAACTCAGTATCTAGACCAGGCTGGTCTCAAACTCTGAGATCCACCTGCCTCTGCCTCCTGAGTGCTGGGATTAAAGGCGTGCGCCACCACCACTTTTCTTAGGCCTCACTTTCTTAACCTCATAGAGGCCTAACAAACCCTCCTAAATCTACCCAACACACTTTTTGCTTACTGGAATTTAAAATCATCGGAGGGTACCTGTGACTTAAATAGTGATATTTATTTCTGGTAAAACATTGCCATGCACTCACCAGTGATCATTTTATGTTAGTCATGTTTTTATATTGTAACTGTTAGGTGTGTTTATGTGTGACCTGTATAACTATGTTGACAGACCCAGTGATACCTTGTTTTTAAGTAAAAGATATTTTATAAAATGAAGTGTCATTGTGGTATTATAATTTGAGGATGTTTCCAGAATGCAACACACAGGATACAAGAAGATAAAATGTGATTTCTATTTTGATTTTGGATTTGTTGTTGGTTGCATTTGTTGGGTTGGGTGGGTGGTGTTAATCCCTAAAACCACTACCATAGTTTAAAGTCAAATTTGAAGCAAGCTTTAATTAAATACTGGCTGGGTAGATTGTCTCTGGCCAGGTCTATCTCTGGTTTCCCAGAAGAAAAGAAAAATGGCCCTGAGTCAAGTTTTGCAGTGGATTAAGTATTTCCCATCAGGTCCTATCAGGGGCAAGCATACATCCTGGTGTGTTTTCTGCCTGTGAACCCCCGGCCCACATGATTAAGCACATCTGGTGCAGATGGGTCAAACAAGCTTGTTGAGGAGTGAAAACACGTGTCTTGTCATCTCCCATAAACATCAGCTTTGGGCAAGGGGCTGGCAGATTAGAGGCATTTTTTGGCTTCATGACTCTCTTAGGTATAATAACTAAAACTTAAGATGTAACTTTGGCTCTCACAGTGGTTTTGTTCTTGCTCTCATTTGCCCATGGACAATCTGCGAGTGTGGAGCTTTCCTTCTGAACTCTTTCCTCACCGTCTCTCCGTCAGGATCCCTTTCGCAGCAGCATGTTAGAGAGAGCTGGTTTCCCAACCTTTCTATCACACGCTGATTTGATGGAACTGATGGCTTTGCTTAAATTGTTTCCATACCATACCGTGGTCTTCCCTGCTCTGCTGCCTTTCCAGCGGGGTGCAGTGTCTGCTGCTCTTGCTGCTGGCTGTGGGTCACAGCTCTGGAAAAGGCAATAGGAAAGCTAGGGCCATGTGTGCTCAGGGGACACACTTAGGAACTTGAAAGAAGTGAGGGTTACTGTTTGTGATTGTCCTCTGAGCCCAATAGCCCCTTCTTCAGGAGTTTCAGATGTGCAGGTTGTTAAGATCAACCCAGCTGGGCTTGTTGACTGTTTACATCCCCTCACAGAGGGGCAGGAAGGGTCCCAGGACCCTCCCTAGTGTACCCAGCTGTTCCCTACCACCCGCACCTGCAACTCTAATTGCATGGAGGCTTGTAGGCTCAGCAGGAGGACTAGAGTATATGGGCCAGGGAAGACTATGGATTTCCATCTATGTGACTATGAGCCAGGCATCATTCCTGCTGAGTAAGGACTTTCAAGTGCAGCCACACTCCTGTAGCTAACCCCCCATCTATGACCTATAAGGAAGCCCAATAAAACCATTGGTTCCTCGGAGTGAACTTGGGTGGAATCATACTTAAGTTTGCCACTGTAACCTTAAGAGGAGGGGTAGAAGTTGCTATGTATCCCTCCCTGGAAAGGAGTTCGAGCAACAGGGCTCATCACTGAGGTTTATATAAATAGATTGAAATGTGCATTATGTATTGTGCGTCAAGCTACAACAAATGTTGCCTTCCTCGTGGTTTTTAATTTTTAGTTACAGTAGCAATTATTACAGAGTTAATCTCTGTCAGTAGTTGAGTGAACTAGAAACCGTCTCCAGGGTTATGGACAGGGTGAGGAAGACCTCGCCCCAGCCCTGAAAGGCAGCTCAAGCTGTCTAAGTGTCACCTGTCTTCCTCCGTTTTCTGCCAGACCACCTGAGTGCTTGTGGCTGAGAGACTGGCAGCTTTCAGCTCTGCCAGGGCTGGTGGGAAACAGCAAGCTCTGTGATACAAAGCCTAATATTTAACGTGGTAGGATCAAGAGGGAAAGTATTTAAATTTGAAGTAGTTGTTCATTTATTTCTGTCCTTTTTCTTTAAAAGTCTGCATCTTGTCTTTAAATCTCTTGGCAGTATCTCTGATTAAATTTTTTATGTATTTCTCAAAAATTAAACTAGAAGCCGGAAGGTGGTGACGCACACCTTTAATCCCACCACTTGGGAGGCAGAGGCAGGTGAATCTCTGTGATTTCAAGACCAGCCTGGTCTATAAGAGCTAGTTCCAGGACATGCTTCAAAGCTTCAGAGAACCCCGTCTCAAAAAACAAAACAAAATTAAATTAGGGGATTAAAAGCATTAATTTCTTTCTTGGTTTCAGTGTGTGTGTATGTGCATGCGCACGCAGGTACTTATGTGCGCATGTATTTGGAAGCTTGAGGACTATTTCAGTGTCATTGTCTGGAATCCACCCACTCTCTTTGAGGCAGGCCCTGGCACCGGGCTGGAGCTCACCAATAAGCTAGTGATGAGGTTCCTTCTCCAGAAAGGAAATCTTCCTTCCCTGGATATTTACCTATCTCCACCCCGCCAAACATAGATTGCAAGCAGGTGTGATGGCCCCATGCCTGGCATTTTTAAACAGACTTGAGGGCCAAACTCAGGTCCTCATACTTGCCAGAAAAGCACTCTGCTGACATAGCTATCTCCCCCAAAGCACTGCAAAAGTTCTTGATGCACATTGCCAAATTTATACTATAAATCGTAGCAATGCATAGTACCGCTGGCAATGATAAACAATACATATATCTTGCCTATTACGATGTGAAAGCTCTGGCAAGTATCAAATATAAGTTATACTAAAAGCTACATACCTAGCCCTATCTTTCCTCATTTATTTATTTATTTTGAGGCACAATTGTGCCAAGTTGCCTAGGCTAGTCTTGAACTCACCTGGTAGTCTAGAAAGGTTTTGAACTTGGCATCCCACTGCCTTAGCCTCCCAAGTAGTTGTGATTAAACCTGTACTACCCACCAAGCCTGGCTCAAGAGAGGCTTTACCTTCCCTTAGCAAAGGTGAACGCAGAACAGAACTGGGAGTGTAGCTCAGGGGTAGAGCACTCGCCCAGTGTTGTGAGACTCCAACTCCAGACTGGAAAAGGAAATGTCCCCAACCCCCACCACACACACAGAAGGACGGAGGGAATAGCAGAGACAGAGAGAAAGCTGCTGCTCTGGTGATGGGACAGAAGAAAATAATCAGCTGGGCAGTCGCATGCATTTTTAATCCCTGCACTCTGGGAAGCAGGTGGATCTCTGTGAGTTTGAGCGAGTTCTAGGACAGGCAACAAAGCTATACAGAGAAACCCTATCTCGAAAAGAAGAAGAAGAAGAAGAAGAAGAAGAAGAAGAAGAAGAAGAAGAAGAAGAAGAAGAAGAAGAAGAAGAAGAAGAAGAAGAAGAAGAAGAAGAAAGAAGAAGAAGAAGAAGAAGAAGAGGGGAGAAAGAAAGAAAATAATCTGAAATGAAGGTTTGAAATTAAAATGACACCACAAGACTGTTGGGATGGGGTGGGGTGTTCTTGAAGAGGAAAATGAGAAGTAGTCACTTGTCAAGAGCAGAGAGAATTCTGGGTAGAGACAGATGAGCAAAGCCCTGGGAGAAAAGATATCAGATTATCTGAGCTAGAGGAACAAGAAGCATCTTAGCCTAAGGTCTCTAAAATAGTGTGATGGGTTGGACTTCCATAAAAACAAGCTAATGAAGCTGACTCATAAAGGTGTGTCCCAATCCAGGTGATGTATTACAATCTCAGGATCTTGATGGACTAGGACTCAGTGAGTTTCTCAAGATAGCTCTGGCTCAGAAAGATGTGGTGAAAGATGTGGGGCAAACATGGGAGTCACCTGGTGGGGCCAGGGCTACAGCTGATCAGATAGATTCCAATAAGGATTTTAAAATGGAGATCACCTGTAGATGTTTCAACTCGGCCCACAAAAGGCTACCAAAACCATCCTAACTGATCACATTACGATCAAGATGAAGGGGAAAGAAGACAGTGAAGCAAGTACAGTAAGTAGTCTCCCTTTATCCACAGAGGGTGTAGGGTCCGTCCCCAGTGGATGCCGATGATAACATTTCTAAGATGTCCTAAGTTTAATTACAAGATCTTGAGGCTAGAGCGGATGAGAAATGGGAGGTCAGTCTGTTACCGAACTACAGGCTGCTGTCAAAAAACCAATTCACAGTCTATAACGCATGTTAAAAATCTTAACTCAATTCCTTTTCTTGGTGCTTCTGTACCCCGTTTACAAACACAGCCAATCCAGAAGCAAGGGTGGCGTCTCCCTACGGCCCTTCTGCCCACTGCGTTGCCTCACCCCACCCTTTACTTACCACCAGTGTAGGATCGATGTAAGCGATGTATCCCTTCCTTCTCTAATTTTTTCACAGTTTCACTATTTTTTAAAAAAAAAATGCGCAGGGATATAGTTCTGTGGTAGAACATTTCACTGTCACGTTTAGAGCCCTGGTTTCCATGATAAGAAACAACAACAACAAATAAAGGACAATGACAGAAATCAATATTTTTGTTGTGCTTTTCAAGACTTTTTTTCAAGACACTGCAAAATATAATAAATATAATAAGAAACAACAACAAATAAAGGACAATGACAAAGGTCAATATTTTTTATTGTGCTTTTCTTCTGTGTAGCCCTGGATGTCCTGGAATGTGCTCTGGGAGCCAGAGTGACCTCAAACTCAGAGATCCGCCTACCTCTGCCTCCTGAGTGCTGGGATTAAAGGTGTGCACCACCACCGCCTGGCAATATCTAATGCCTACAATAGGCCCCATCAACCTCATCAAACTTGCTTCACATCAAGGAAACTGAGCTCTAGAGGTCAGTGGCTCAGTGAATAAAAATTGGGGATGGGGCTACAAAAGGGTTCTGCTTTACAGCAGGGTGTAAGAACAATAGCCTGTGAAGCACTTTTTGTCTGTAGATCTGCAGTGACCCAGTCCTGGGGAAAGACTCCCCTCCCTGGAAAAGCCAGTTCTGCCTCCTCTGCATGATCAGTGACGTTCCTGGATTCTAGATAAGCTTGGGCTTCCAGGCTCCTTTGAACCAGTTAGAACAACTATAACTGCCTACTTCCCTCCCCAAAGTACAAGCTTAAATAAAGCCTTTAACACTTGTTTACTTTATATGATCTTACCCTTTAAAAAAAATTATCTCTTTACAATGAAAAAGGAGAGCAAACTGCCCCTTGTTTTCCCTGAACCAATCGGCAGAACTGCTGCCAGCTGGGCTTGACCTGTTCTGCAGTTTGTTTTCTGTTTTGACTTTGTTGTTTCTTAGATGCTACTTACTTTTCCTACTTCAGACCAGATCTCTCAACAGGCTCCTTTCTCTTAGGGCCCCATTCCTACTTTCTGATCATCACACTGACATATTGGGGCATATATCGACATATATGTCCCACTGACATGTCTTAGTGCAGAGATTCTAATGGAAATGTCAGGGGAAAGCCTACTTGTTTAAAATGAATATACCCCCCCAACACACACACACACACACACACACAAGTCATTGTGAAGATAAAGGAGTTACTGCAGAGCACAGCATCTCAGCTCTGGAATTTACTGGGGTTTCTTTGTGTGATGGCTGTTTATATTTTGTGTTTACAAAATGGAGTTTCTGTTGGAATCCTCTGGCCTCGGCTGTCACCTGGGTACCCTGTTCCTTTAAGAGACAAGCCCCGCCCACTTTCAATCCCCCCCTTCCAGCGGCAGCACACATAGATGCACAGGCACATACATGCACACAATCCCATTTGCCTTGTGAAAACAAGTAGTGAGCCTGATCGTCTTGTGACACGTCCACATCACCCTAAGTCGTCATGTTTCTGTAAGATCTTCTGTAAGTCTGAAGAAATCTATCATGCGTTCATCTTCTCTTTGAAGCTATAATCACAGTTGATGCCAGCACTGTCAGGATGGTAGCCAGGATTGGTGAGACAAATTTAATGACATCTGGCGAGAGCTTGGGAGGTCAGGATGCAACAAAACTAGCAGCCACCAACACCGGGAGACAGTATGAGAACAGAGCAGTGCATTTTTATTCTTTCTCGTGATGATGAAGTCTCCCCTCCATAGAGAAGGGCAGGTAGGAGAAGCAGCAGGTGTGCGCGGCCTCTGCAGGTGTGGGTGCTTACAATCAGAGTCACATCCTCTGGTAGGAATGCCTGGCACTCAAGAGGTATGCAACCAAGAAGGACAGTACAAAAGCATTACGGAGAAAAGTTTCAGACAATAGGCTATTTACTACTGAAAGTCTACTCTAGTGCTTGCTTCAGCAGCACATATACTAAAACTAGAACAATACAGACAAGATCATGATTCCTGAACAGGGTGACAGGCAGGTTCGTGAAGTAGTCCATATTTTTAATATATACGACTTTTATTTCTTATTTATTGATAAAAAAAATTAATTTTTTAAACAATAAAGGGAAAAGGTCAACCCCAAACACACCTTTCTTCACTCACATCATAACAGAGAAGGCTCATGGCCTGGGCTTGGATAGACTCCGCCCTTTTGAGATAATTAATGTTAACTCAGTGTAAATAAACCCAGTCACCCAGAAAAGCTGAGGCAGTCAGCGGTAGTGGATGGTTTGAAATGGAGGGGCCACAGAAGGGTAAAGAGATAAAATCTCCACTCTGTAAGGCAAGGCTTTTCAGTGCAGGACACAGGTCCAGTGGCATCTACCAGCAGAACAGCTATTAAAGCGCACACACGGGAGCTTTGCTCCCAGCCACAGAGGCAGAACCTCAGGGTTGCAAAGAGGAGTCACTCTGCTGGCCAAGTTCAAGCTTGAGGAGTTCTTGCATTTCCTACTTATTGTTTACACCCATTTATCCTGATGGTGACAAACAGAGGTTTCCTCCCCCAAAGAAGGAGCTACAGAAGGGGCAACGGTGACCACCATGTTAGAATTCTGCAGGGATATGAGAAAGAGCCTAGTGGATACCAAGACTTTGCTGCCCCCGCCAGAACGGCTCACACGGATGTCCTTAGGCCTTGTAGGGTCACTTCCCCAGGTTTTGGTTAGATGTCCTCTGAGTTCAACATAAGGACCAGTGTCTTAAGGAAAGGTAATACAACCCTTGTTCTCTTCATTAACACATCATAAAAGCAAGAGCCTGCAAGAAAAGCCTCCCAACTCTTCCCCAAGGCTGCTATGTTATCTGTTTACTGACCCCATATTTCATCTGTTTTCATTCCCTAAATGGAGTCTTCTGAAAATAAAAATGTATAAATAAAATAAAAATTAAAAAGGAAGAAAGAAAAGTGATTGCACAGTTTGGAAATAAGAATAGCTAGGGGAGGGGGCTGGAGATGGCTCAGAGGTTAAGAGCATTGCCTGCTCTTCCAAAGGTCCTGAGTTCAATTCCCAGCAACCACATGGAGGCTCACAACCATCTGTAATGGGGTCTGGTGCCCTCTTCTGGCCTGAAGGCATACACACAGACAGAATATTGTATACATAATAAATAAATAAATATTTAAAAAAAAAAAAAAAGAATAGCTAGGGTTCTTGCTCAGTCCAGTAAAGTCAGAGTAGTTCTTAGCCTTGGCTTCACCACTCTAAACAAAAAGATGAACAGGAGAGGGCCTTCCAAAGCTTCTTCCCATCCCACCACCTTTTAGTTTTTAAGAAAGAAAAGCCAACCATTTCTGCAAAGAGTTGGGTATTCTACCTTTTCTGGGATATATATATATATATATATATATATATATATATATATATATATATATATATATATGGAAAATAGCCTGTACTATTATTATTATTATTATTATTATTATTATTATTTTGAGAATTTCATGCTTTTCATATCGCGCCCCTCCAGAGACAAAGTAGCAAGTGCAAATGTTATGAGTCCAATGCCATCTGGTGCTTTTCGAGACCGTGGCATGCTGGTTGGTATGTTCTCCCTACCGCCTACCATCTGGTGGAGCATAGAAACACAGCACGTAAGTATAACAACAGCATTAAACTGGCACTAGGTGCATGCTGCATGTTTACGATAATGTTACTTACTACCTGCTATCTTAGTAAAAATGGCAAACACAAAGTTATGTTAAAGATAAAACCAAAACCAAAGGTAAAATGCTTTTACGAAATTAATCTCTCCTTCCTCCATCTCTCCCTCCCTTCCTTCCCTCTCCCCACACCTCTCTGTGTGTGTATGTATGTGTGTACGCACATGCATTTGCTCATATATGTACTTTGAGATTTATTACAAAAATATATAAAGGATAAATTAAAATTCTCGACACTGTTAAAATTATTGTGTCCTTGTAGTTTGGTTGGTTTTGTTTTTTTGTTTTTTGTTTTGTTGTTGTTGTTGTTTTGCTTATTTTTAAGACAGAATCTCACTGTGTAGCCCCGGCCATGTAGAACTCACCATGTAGATCAGGCTGACCTCAAACTTACAGAGATCTGCCTGCCGCAGCTTCCTAGGTGCTGGGATCAAAGGTGTGAACCACCATGACCAACTGACATTCAGTGGTTTTGATGCCTGGCATCCCCCTGATCATCTAAGAAAACACAAAAAATCAAATTGAATTTTAAAGTGAAGGTAATGGAACTCATGCAAGATACTTGTGCAATAAATATGTCATGGGATGTGGAATGAATTATGGAAGATAATAAATAAGGTGAGTGTTTATCATGAGAGAATTTTTTAAAGCAGATTAGAAATTTATTAAAAAATACCACAGAAAACTAAAGTGTCTCTAAACAAAAGATATAAACAAAAATTTTGAAAAGTCACAGACAAGAAGAGTATATCAGTGATGGAATCTAGAATAAAGAAGATTGTCCCGTATCTATAAGAGCAAAAAGGACCAAGAGATGAGACTACAGGAGCCAAAATGAATAATAACCTTGAGAAGGTACTGCTCCACTAAACCAGTCACTAGAGAAATGCAAGCAAATTCCACTTAGCAACCTTATAGTATACTCACTGAATTCTTTTTATTAAAAAATAATATAAAAATTAACTGGCTGCTGACTCAAGCATTTTCATGGCAGGATCTACTACAGTGGGAGTAAGCAGGTAGACTGAAAGGCAAAGAAATTTGTCAATCTTGTATGACCTTTAGTTCAGACAAACACTCCTCTGGTAATCTAGAATATTTACTTGTCTCCAGGTGGATTTGGAATTTGAAATCATGATCTTTGAGTAATCAGATAATCCAGGATAAGGCAGCGAGAGAGACAGAGAGACAGAGAAACAGAGAGAGAGAAACAGAGCGAGAGAAAAACAGAGAGAGAAACAGAGAGAGAGAAAAACAGAGAGAGAGAGAGAGAGAGAGAGAGAGAGAGAGAGAGAGAGAGAGAGAGAGAGAGAGAGAGAGAGAGGAGAAAGAAACAGAGAGTGAGAGAAACAGAAACAGAGGCTGAGAAGCAGAAACACAGAGAGACAGAGTTAATAGAGCACCATGGTTAGTGGCATACCTGTGATTTCAATACTTGGAAGGTACAGGAAGCATGAGTAGGGATCAGTCTGAGAACTATAGCAAGTGCTAGGCCAGCTTCAGATAGTAACAGCTGTTACTACACAACAAACAAGTGATCTTAAATACAAGATACCGTGGGGCACCAGGAAAAAAAAGCAATAGAACTTACAAAAATATATTCTTAACATAAGCCTCACAAGACTCCAAGCTAAGTACTTTCAAACAAAAAATTGTAATCAAATAAAAAAGCAGGTGGAGAAGTAAGTCATCATGCATGAGAATCAACAAAATTTATTAACCTATATAAGATATGGTCAAAATATTAAAGAAGGGGCTTGAAAGAAGGAGCCATAGTTAACAGCACATACAAATCCTGCGGAAGACTGGGGTTCGGTTCCCAGCACCTACATAGTGGCTCACAACTCTCTATATCTTAGTTCCAGGGGAGTCAGATATCTTCCTGTGGCCTTCACAGGCACCAGGCATACACACTGTGCAAAAGGTTCATAAAAATTAATAAATCTTAAAAAAAACTATTAAAGAATAAAAATAGAATTAAAAAACATATGAAAGGGATACAATTTTACCCAAAAATACCATGCAAATTTGGAGGTTAAGGGAAAGAAAGTGTAGTCATGGAAATTGTAATATTTACTGGTCATAAATATCAAAATAGATGCAGGTGAATAGTGAGTTAACTAGGATATGGATCTAAAAAAATAGCTAGAAGGTAGCACAAAGATGTTTAAAAATAAAAACTATGAGTGGCATTGAAAGAAATAACGAGAAATTAGTCCAATTTATTGTCAAGAAAAATTAAATTCCAAACAAAAATAATCAGGCTTTTCAAGACCTGTAAGACAAGAATACTCGAATCCAACAACCACAATCAAATAGGGTAAATTTCATGATTCGAATGTGAAGCTTCCCCCCAAAAGGCTTGTATGCATTTTGAGCCTGGTTCCAAGTTGCTTGCACTGTTTTGGTAAGTTTTGAAAACTTTAAGAGGTGGAAAGTGGCTGACAGAAAGAGGTGCCTTGGAAAGTTCTGTGTGGTGAAATCTCTACCCACTTTTTTGGCTTCTGGTCTACCATGAGGCTAACAACTCCTCCATACATCCTGCCAGCATGGGACTGCTCTTCCTCACCATGGGTCCAGAATCTATGGCACAAAGAGCTGTGGACCAAAGTCTCTGAAACCGTGAGCCAAATAAATATTTCATCATTCAAATTGTAATCTTGAGTATTGGGGCACCACTACACAGAAGCAAATGATACAATAAATAATTACTATGGCTATATAGAAATACAACTTGCTTTTAAGGAATGACAATTTAACATACAATTTCTCAATAATAATAAAAATAAAAAGTCAAGTCATTTAACAAAATAACCTAGATGTTGGGGAATCACAAAACAGCCCATCAAGCATGAGATTGAGAAAAAATTCCTTTTCATGCAAATAAAAACTGACCCCATTCACCAGTAACAAATTCTTACTTAAATGCACTTAAGGATGCCCTTGAAGAAGAAAACTTACCTAGGCGGAAGGTATAAACTACAAGGGAGAATTGAAAACATAACCAACAGTCAGTATAGTCTAACATATAATAAAACGACAACCTAAAACTAAATTATCTTTTAAACTGGTTGGAAGGTACATGGGCATTTGCACTTTTATTCTTTGCTTCCTTATTTTTAAGGGTAAAACATAGGAACAATTTTAATAGCAGAGGGAAGAGAGTTCCAGGCAGAAGTTCCTGAGACTGGAAAGAAATTGATCCACTGTTGTGGTATATTTGTACTCTGTGTGAAGATGTATTGTTGTGATTGGTGTAATAAAAAGCTAAACAGCCAATAGCTAGACAGGAGGTATAGGCGGGACTTCTGGACAGAGAGAGAACTCTGAGAAGAAGAAAGACAGAGTCACCAGACAGATACGGAGAGGAAACAGAAGGTGCAAGATGAAAGCGAGGTAACAGCACGTGACAGAAGGTAGATTTTAAAATATGGCTTAAGTCATAAGGACTAGTTAGGAATAAGCCTAAGCTAAGGCCAAGGTTTTATAATTAATAATAAGTCTCTATAAAATTATTTGTGAGCTGGTGGCCCAAAGATCTGACTATATTACCTATCAAACTGAGAACAATGTGTCTGGGGAAATGAGACTAGAGAGAAAAGCAGACACCAAAGTCGTAAAAATTTATCACAGTCATTGGCAATAAAGGGTTCCAAACAAAAGACCTAACCATTGTAGATTAACTATTAAGACAACTCTGTTTTATTTGTGCATTCTTTTTAATATTAAGTACCTACTATTAGGGTCTAAATGCATATCATTGTATTCTTCACTAGTCCTGATTTAGCCAAGATTATTCAATTTCTGAGATTGCCAAGGCATAATTCTCTGCCTCATACCTGATAACAGTCAGAAATACCACTGATATTCAGAAGTAACACTATACTGTACTACATCACAGATTGAAATTTTGGCCAAAATAAATCTCTATTGTCGCAGCCACCCTCGTCCTGCAAGGATGACGCGACCACTGGAGCTCTTCTCACTGCAGTTTTATTTCAGGACCTTTTGACAATTGTAAAATCTCTCTCTCTCTCTCTCCTCCCGGGCAAACTTCTCTCAGCCCTTAAGTAGGCCTGGGCTGCCAACCTCAGATTGCCAGGCGGGCACTGCCCATAGGTCCACGCATATGCAAGCAGCTGACAGTCATTGCGTGATAATAGCATAAGTCAGGCTTTAGCCATAGGAGTTGATTATCACAGAGAGCACTCGCTTTCGGGATCGCGGAGGGCGGGAGCCAGCACCATCAGGTGCGGCTCCATGCAGCTCTCTACATTGCCATCAGGTGTGGCTTCACGCAGCTCGCTACACTCTATGCAATGAGAGTTTTATTATTCAAATTATATTATAAGAAGAATAGTGACATGTATGCGTGTAAACCCCACAGCTGTGGAAGCTCAGATGAGAGATCACCTGAGTCCAGAAGTTTGCAGCCTGGGAAACAGTCAGAGTCTGACGCAAAATTCAAAAGTAAACTAATACTGATACCTAGAGGGAAAAGACCGATGTACGTGCTCAAGTGCTAGTCAGCATGAGGATTCAAAGCAACCTACAAAGACTGTAAAGACTCCAGTTTGATAAAGAGAAGAAGGGTTGAATGTTTCAGATGCTGGGAGAGAGACCAAACCTCCCCCTCCAACCTCCATAAGAATAATCAACATAAGAATACTGGCTTGATTAGTATTAGGAAGCACCTTAAGTTCCATTATGAATGAGTCAATAAAAACTACTGGATGGGTAAATGGGGACAGATTTAAACATTCATAATTCTTCTCAAAGGTAACAAGGCACAAGGATTTTGCAGTAGTATTAAAACTTTTTAATCAGTCTATTATATAAAGTTCTCAATTGGTAAAAGTTGGCTTATTTTCATACCCACAAATATTGGTCACTATTTTCAAAAGACATTCTTAAAAAGCAATCAAGTTCATAATAATTTACAAGTAGATGGCACACATCTATATTCTGAGGTATACTATATGTTCAGTTTTACAGTGTTTCAATACACATGTACAAAATTCAAGGTACAAAATTGTTTTACAAAAAAAATACAAAAATGACAGTTGCTGTTCTACTAGGGGTGTGCCTCTGAACACAATTTATATTTTATTTTTTAAACATAAAATCACGTACACAACACAGACAGGAAAAGAGAAGCTAAATACACAGGCTTTAGTTTTCGCAGCTGAGTCAGTCCTGCCATTTCCAGGCGCTTCTTCTGCCTGGTTCTTCCATTCTTTTTTCACAAAACCACTCCGGTGCTTTCCTGATTAAAGAGCGAAGTCCAATATTCAGGATGCTACAAAATTCCCCTCCAAAAGTCCCACATTAAGGAAACTAATACCCTCGCTGAATGATTTATAAATTAATTATTTCAGCCACTGTATCTTCCAGCTAAAGTCTCTCCTTGTGTTCTTTCTCCCTGGAATGCGTACTTCCTGTTTTACTCCTATTAGTACTAGTGTGGGGGGGGGGGGGGTAGCATCTAGGGGAAACCTTGCAATGTCTAGGAAGACTTTCCATACTACTGTAAACCGTTTTGACTTCTTATCTTAAAATACTTTATTACTAGATACATGCCTCTCAAGCTGGCATCCCTGATGTCTTCCAAGACAAAGCCTTGCAGACGAGTCTCGGCAGCTGTTAGTAATGTTAGTAATGTTTGGAATTAACTGATCTCCCACAAGGGTCGCTAATTGACTTCTATGCTACAGCTGCTATCAAGGTCCAAGCTTGCTGCCCTGACACAGATCAGACAGAGAAGGGGCCTCCTTTGTTCCAAAGACCTGATGCTCGAGGTCCCCCACGATGTAAATAATAATACGCAAAGCCCAAATTTGAATCGACTAAGGGTGTAACACGGTGACTCGTGGGTAAGTAAACTCAAGGCCTCTTTCTGGAACACAGGCGGCCAGGATAAAACCGAAAGCCCAGCTCCAAGCAGAAGTAACCTGGGGAGGGACCTAGTCTCTCTGCCTCCTGATTGGCTACCTTGGCCACGGGCGCCTATGATTGGCCCTTGCCGCAAGGGCAGCTGGGACTCGCACGTGCTGCTGCTGCTCCCCACCGAGAGAGGAGCGATGGCTGCCGAGGCCTCGACAACCGGGCTCAGCGCGTCTTCCTGCCACAAAGTGGGGAGTAAGAGTGCGTGGGGTGCTTCCAGGTGCCAGTGCACTCGGTGTGGAAGAAAAGTGTCGGTGGCCTCCGGTGAGGAGCCTGGGGGTTGTTGGGTGTCCCCGTGGGGTAAGCGTAAGTGGGCTGGCGTCTGTGGGAGTTGTACTGGGCCTGCGAGGTCAGGCCGCGAGAGGGAGTGAGGGGGCCATGGCTTGTGCACAGTTGTGCCCCTCAAGGTTCTCTCCACACACCCAGAAGGACAGAGACGCCCTTAACCCTTCCCAGGCCACTGCCAAGTCTCCGGAGCACACTTCCACTTCCACTGCCAAGTCTCCCTCACACTTCCGCCAGTTGATAGACTCATGAAAGAGAGGGCAGAGAAGTGTATTATTGACTGGAGTCACCCTCCTCAAATTTTTTCCTCCTTTTGCTACAAAAAAAGCAAAAACACAAAGAAGAAAAAAACAAGCCAGGTGGTATTGGTACACGCCTTTAATCCCAGCACTCAGGAGGCAGAGGCAGGTAGATCTCTGTGAGTTCGAGGCCAGCCTGGTCTACAGAGTGAGTTCTTGGACAGACAGCCAGGGCTACACAGAGAAACCCTGCCTTGAGAAACAAAAACAAACAAACAAAAACAAATGTTGTGTGATCCTGTGGTCAAGAAGGAATGAAACTTGATTTTCCTGGGTAGTTTTTCTTGTAGGAGTAACAAGTAGACTGAAAAGCACTTAGATCAAAAAATAAATAAGATAAAAAGGCCCAGTTTATCTTAAAGCACTGCTTGGGAAACTATAGATCCTTTTGTGGATCTTGTGATATGGATTTTGTTTTTTGAGGTGACAGTGCAGAATGTTTGCCTTTGTTCACCATACTTCTAGTACTCTCATTTACAATCTACAAAACGAATATTTAAGTTCAGGTTATTTTAATGTAACTTGAGTACTTTAGAGAACTTAAACAGGAATGACTCTAAACACCTGGAATGACTAAAAAGTTCTGTTTCTTTCCCTGTTTCTACTTTAAAAGCAAAGGTCAGTGGGCTCTTTCAAAATGGACACCATTTAGGAGACAGAAACCTCCTGTAGAGAAAGCTGGTAGCATTTTCCATGGGGAGTATCGTCTCTATGGAGGCATTTGTTTTTCAGTACCAGGAAGGGAACCCAGATCCTTGTACATGCTAGGCAAACTAGCTGCCCTTGCTCTAGCCTCCTAAGTAGTTAGGATTACAGATTTGTACCACTAGGGCCTGGCCCTATTTGGAGTTTTGATCAATGCTTCTGTTAGAAAATGTTTTTTTTTTTTTTTTTTTTTTTTTTTTTTGAGACAGGGTTTCTCTGTAGCTTTGGAGACTGACTGGAACTAACTTGGTAGACCAGGCTGGCCTGGAACTCACAGACATTCACCTGCCTCTGCTTCCCGAGTGCTGGGATAAAAGGCGTGCGCCACCACCGCCCGGCCTAGAAAATGTCCATCTTAAGGTGAAAATTATTACAAAAGGTTCTTAAGTATAACCTTTTAAAGCCAGTGGTTTGTCTGTGCATTTGTCTTACAAGATTTGGAAATGCTCAACTGGTAAAATAGTTATGCTTTGTAAGCTGAAGTATACTATAGGCCAACTTGGACAATATCAGAAATTTTATCAAAACAATTGAGAATTTTTATTGCTTTGGTAATATCTCTGAAATATAAATATGACTTTAAAATTTGTTGCCTACTTTCAGTTCGATGAAAAAATAAAATACTTTAGTAAAAAGTCAAATTGGTGATATTATAATTCAGCAAGAGTTCCATAAATGTGTTCTATCAAAACATCACTAACTTTAATTTCCTTTATTAAGAAAAATGATTTTATTTTGTGTATAAGGGTGTTTTGCCTGCATGTATGTCTATGTACCCTGTGTGTGCCTGGTACTTGACGGGGGGGGGGGCTTGTTTTAAATCATCTGGGGAAGCAGAAACAGATCTCTGGGGCTTACTTGCCTGCTAACATAGCCCATTTGACATGCTCCAGGCCAGTTGGAGAACCTGCCTCAAAAAGAAAATACATTATCATTCTCTCTGTGTGTGTGTAGTATACTCATACACACATTCAGAAGCCAGAAGAAGAATTCTCTGATTATGTAGGCTCTAGGGATCAGGCCATTAGGCTTAGCAGACAGCATCCTTGCCTACTGAACCATCTCAGCGGTCCACATTTACATCTTGACATCTTGATACTGTATTTTCAACCAAGGTTATGGTACTTTTCACAAATGTTAGGTTTACAAAAATAATCTTAATGTGGGTCATGTGTATGAAAATAGTAACATTTGGCTTCTATCCTGGTTTTCATCCTTGCTGACATCTTAGATTACTATGAGAGAATGCTTATCAGTGTTTCATTTCAGCCTTTCCTAACCTTTTCATAAGATGGGAAATGTAAATTAGCCAAGGGTAGTGTTAGCAAACAGAATGAAGTTGGACATGGAAACAAAGTTGGAGTCTGGATCAAACTTTTTAATTAGCCAAATTATCAATACGTTTTTCCATCTTTTGATTAGACATAATATTTGCAGCCAGTTCTACATGATATTTACAAAGGTCAAATAAAATTTCAGAACATTCTGTATGATTGTAAGAGGATGGAAAATTCATAGTTGTATAGGTTCAAAACTGGATTCGTGCAAATATATAGCCCTGCATGATTTTGCTTCTTATTTTCTCCCCTCCCCCTTTGACTTTGGTCATTTCTCCTAAATGTTATTTTAATAAGTCAACCAATCTAACTAAACTAGGTATCTTTTCCTATATGATAGAATACTTTTTTTTACTTCTTTTTATTTATTTAAGATTTCTGCCTCCTCCCCGCCACTGCCTCCCATTTTCCTCCCCCAATCAAGTCCCCCTCCCTCGTCAGCCTGAAGAGCAGTCAGGGTTCCCTGCCCTGTGGGAAGTCCAAGGACCACCCACCTCCATCCTGGTCTAGTAAGGTGAGCATCCAAACTGCCTAGGCTCCCACAAAGCCAGTACGTGCAGTAGGATCAAAAACCCATTGCCATTGTTCTTGAGTTCTCAGTAGTCCTCATTGTCTGCTATGTTCAGCGAGTCCGGTTTTATCCCATGCTTTTTCAGACCCAGGCCAGCTGGCCTTGGTGAGTTCCTGATAGAACATCCCCATTGTCTCAGTGTGTGGGTGCCCCCCTCGCGGTCCTGAGTTCCTTGCTGGTGCTCTCTCTCCTTCTGCTCCTGATTTGGACCTTGAGATTTCAGTCCGGTGCTCCAATGTGGGTCTCTGTCTCTGTCTTCTTTCATCGTCTGATGAAGGTTAATATTCAGGAGGATGCCTATATGTTTTTCTTTGGGTTCACCTTCTTATTTAGCTTCTCTAGGATCACGAATTATAGTCTCAATGTCCTTTATTTATGGCTAGAAACCAATTATGAGTGAGTATATCCCATGTTCCTCTTTTTGGGTCTGGCTTACCTCACTCAGGATAGTGTTTTCTATTTCCGTCCATTTGTATGCAAAATTCAAGAAGTCATTGTTTTTTACTGCTGAGTAGTACTCTAATATGTATATATTCCATAATTTCTTCATCCATTCTTCCATTGAAGGGCATCTAGGTTGTTTCCAGGTTCTGGATAGAATACTTTTTGAATTCGCCCTTTGATGGGTGGCTATTACCCCATTAGATATGAACAAATTGTAAAATGTTTAATTGATGAAATTTCGTTACTAGGTCACCACCATGAGTTTCAGTGTGGACATGCCTTTTGTGAACGGTGCCTGTTAGTAACTCAAGAATATACCACAAGTAAATGCCCTGATTGTGAGGTAAGTTTTATAACCTTTCATATTTAATGATTCCTCTTGTTATAGATAAAAATGTTAGACAACTAAAATGTTTCCAATCAGAAACTCCAAACTTATATTTTGACTGTTTAGTCTCTGCATAAAGAAGCATTAACAGAAGATAAAATTGTCCATGGGCCAGGAAGATGGATCTTCAAAGTACATGCAGAGCAAGCCTGAGGACTTGAGTCCACATCCCCCAGACCCATGTCAGAGACGGATGAGTTTCTCCTCTGACCTCACACTAATGCAGTGATGCATACATGTGTACTCTCAGGCACAGACGAGTTCACATGTACATAATACATAAACATTACAATGCAAAGAAAACCCTTTTATCCATTTTTTCATTCTTCAAAGTGATGAAGAAAGTAAATTAAAGTCATAGCTAATGCCCGTGTGTTTTTGACTGTTGGGAGACACTGGCGGAAAGCTTACTTCCTTTCATGTATATCAGTGTGGTGTGTTCCTTTCTAACTTACTCCCCGTGTTCTGTGCCAAGACCTTGCAGACAGACTTGGAACTCTGCTTCTCTTCATCTTTGAGTGGTCGTTTGTAGAGACATGGTACTGTACAAAGACAGAAAAGCAAAATAACTGCTGGATGTTAATATTTACCCCAGAAATACTAAGTATATAGCAGTTCAACTAGGGCTAAAATCTTTCAGCCCTCGAAAGTGAGAACAAATTGGTGTTATGCATTTAAGACAAATACAAACACCGTTTGGTTTCTATAATACATTCCACAGAATTGACTGTAAAATTCTGTAAGTTTACCATTCCACTGGAGACATGGACTGGATTTATAGCCATTGTTCCCCGGCAGGGGTAGTGTTTAATATGGAGGAGTAGATAAAAATAGAGCTCTTGTTTTGTCAGCCTCTTCTGAGCTTTTGCTCTCATGAAACGGGAATAATGCCTGCTTTTTCATATCATGATTTTAAGAATCACAACTGAATGATACAAAAATACTCTGCAAACTTCCAGGGCATTAAAATAACCTTTTAATATTTAATTGTAGGTTCATTGGCTTCCAAGTTATAAACAATCCACCTATATAAGCTATAATTTGTGAATGCTTTAATTATAACAAGAATATCTGCTGTCTTGTCTCCTTTGGAATTACAATTTGTGCCTTTTATTGTGGGAAATTCCTGTACACTTTGATCTTCATGATATGGAATTCTTCGGATGTGGAGGTTATATGAAGACAGAGTCCCTCATCTCCCATGATTATGGTGGTAGATTTTGACAGATTCAGTCTTGTGATGGAGGAAATGTACATGAAGGGAAAGGAAAGAAGAAGGCACCTGGGACCATCTCTGCCCTTGTCCCAAGTAATCTGTGTCTTATTCTTAGGATTTTGAATAACATAGTATCTAGAATGTATTTACAAATAATGGCTTTATTTTTAGGGTTGAAACATTTGGACTAGTTTTATTGTTACTTTGGGAGGGATATGAACTGTCTCATCCTTTCCTCTGTATCCCCATCCCTAAGACACAGTAATAAGGTTTATATTCAGTGTTTTGAGATTTGCTGGATTGTCCCTATTTAGATCTCTGGGAAGTCTTCCTGAAACTGGTAGCCATTCCTTTTGTGTTGGTACCTAAGACTTATTGGAATAATGTATAGGGAGAATAAAAAAATCTACTCCAAATTTAGTCAACAATCTGAATTTAAGAAATGTGGTTTATCACTTTGGAATGGTATCTGTGCTCTAAATATTGAGATTTTTTTAATACTTGTATTCACAGATAATTTATAGTTATGTTTGCATGGAAATCAAGTGCTGTTTACTTAAAATTCAAACCAAAAACTATTCCATTTATAATTGACATTTTGTTCTTCTGAATTTAGTTCAATATTGGCTTGCATTTGCTTTTCCTAGTTGTTTGGTTTTTTCCTGTTACCCATACCCGCTTTTGATTGGTAATAGTTATTGATAATAACCTCTGTATAATTTTATACAGCAAAATGATAGATTCTGTACTGTGATAGGATCATATAAATAGCACCCTAGAAATATTGCCATTTTCTTGACCTTTAAACTACTTTCAAAATAGGTTAGTTCAAAGGAAAGGTAAATCATCATCCAAATAAAGAGATAATTAGTATATATTATTAAACTGCCATATGATTAGAAATATCACTATAAAAAATTTCAGATGTAGTTGGTTGTGGTGGTCCATGCGTGTCTTTAATCCAGCAATCTGGAGACAGAGGCAGGCCTCTTGTGACTTTAAGGTCAGCTGAGTCTATAGTGAGTTTGGGATATTCAGAGCTATATAGTGAAACCCTGTTTCAAAAAAAAAGTAAATTAAGAAATTTTAAGTAAGTAATTTATTGTCTTGGACAGGAAAGCCTTTTTATATACATCACTGGGATGAGAATCATAGAAGAAACATGTTAAAGTTGACTTGTTTGTAATCAAGTGGGGAGAAAAAAGACATAAAAGCAGATAAATGCCTATCTGGGAGAAGACAGAGGCCAGAGAGGGGAGCTGGGAAGAGCTGGGGGTGTGCATGAGTGAGTATGACCAAGGTGCAATGTGCACGTATGAGACGTCCCAGCGACACCAGCGCTTTGCATATTTAGTGTGCACTACTAATAAAGGTCACTTTTTCATTTATAAGCAACAAAAGTAACAAATAAAATTTAAGAGAGACGAGTGGCAGGGCTTGGAGAGATGGCTCAGCCACTTAGAGTACCTGTTCCTGCAGAAGACTGAGGTTCAATTCCTAGCACTCACATGGTGGCTCACAACTATCTGTAACTCCAGTTTCAGGGGATCTAACGTACCCTTCTGGTCTCCACAGATCCCAGATATGAACATGGTATGTAGATATACATGCAGGCAAAACAATCATATACATTATATACACATGTGCATTTATTTAATAATACATGTTATTAAATACCTGCATTTTAAGTTGGGATTCTTTATTCAGTTTTAACTGAAATCTTGCATCGTTGTATTCAACATTTTCTCATATTTTCTAAAAGAAATGTCCTTTATCACATCTGTTTCTAGTTACAGTAACCTCTTACTAGGAAATGATAAGCTTAAGGAAGATTAAGTAGAGATAGAATTTCACAATTAACCAGAAATTAAGATTTTTTTTTTAGCTCTCAGTTTTGAGGATATGCTTTAAAATATCATTTAATATAGTGTGGTTTGTTAATAGTAACATTTTCTTACCTAACTAACTGAATAATACATAAATAGGTAGCACATTTTACTTAGAATGTTGGAAGAAGGGCAGGAGAGGGATGATTTAGTGGTTGTTGCCACATACTGTTCTTGCAGAGCTCAGCTCCCAACACCCGTGTTGGGCAGAACAGTTATCTGTAACTCCAAGTCCTGGGGGATCCAATGCCCCTGTCTTTCACAAGTACCTCCTCTCACATGCACAGACACACAAATACAAATAATTTCACAGTAATGACAATTAATAGAATCCTGTAGTCTGCCATATCTCTTAACAACATTTACCCATTCTTGTGAAAGTCCACAATAATGGATATGTAATAAAGTAATTTTTTTTATTTATTAAAGATTTCTGCCTTCTCCCCGCCACCACCTCCCATTCCCCTCCCCCTCCCCCATCAAGTCCCCCTCCCTCATCATCCCTGAGAGTAATCCGAGTTCCCTGCCCTGTGGGAAGTCCAAGGACCACCCACCTCCATCCTGGTCTAGTAAGGTGAGCATCCAAACTGCCTAGGCTCCCACAAAGCCAGTACGTGCAGTAGGATCAAAAACCCATTGCCATTGTTCTTGAGTTCTCAGTAGTCCTCATTGTCCATTATGTTCAGCAAGTCCGATTTTATCCCATGCTTTTTCAGACCCAGGCCAGCTGGCCTTGGTGAGTTCCTGATAGAACATCCCCATTGTCTCAGTGTGTAGGTGCCCCCCTCGTGGTCCTGAGTTCCTTGCTCGTGCTCTCTCTCCTGCTCTTGATTTGGACCTTGAGATTTCAGTCCGGTGCTCCAATGTGGGTCTTTGTCTCTGTCTCCTTCCATGGCCTAAATGTTTTTCTTTGGGTTCACCTTCTTAATTAGCTTCTCTAGGATCACGCATAATAGGCTCAACGTCCCCTATTCATGGCTAGAAACCAAATATGAGTGAGTATATCCCATGTTCCTCTTTTTGGGTCTGGCTTACCTCACTCAGGATAGTGTTTTCTATTTCCGTCCATTTGCCTGCAAAATTCAGGAAGTCATTGTTTTTTACTGCTGAGTAGTACTCTAATATGTATATATCCCATACTTTCTTCATTCTTCCATTGAAGGGCATCTAGGTTGTTTCCAGGTTCTGGCTATTACAAACAATGCTGCTATGAACATAGTTGAGCATATACTTTTGTTGTATGATAAGGCATCTCTTGGGTATATTCGCAAGAGTGGTATTGCTGGGTCCAGGGGTAGATGGATCCCGAATTTCCTGAGAAACCGCCACACTGTTTTCTAAAGTGGTTGCACAAGTTTGCATTCCCACCAGCAATGGATGAGTGTACCCCTTTCTCCACAACCTCTCCAGCAAAGGCTATCATTGGTGTTTTTTATTTTAGCCATTCTGACAGGTGTAAGATGGTATCTTAATGTTGTCTTGATTTGCATTTCCCTGATCGCTAAGGAAGTTGAGCATGACCTTAAATGTCTTTTGGCCATTCGCACTTCTTCTGTTGAGAATTCTCTGTTCAGTTCAGTGCCCCATTTTTTAATTGGGTTGATTAGCCCTTTACGGTCTACTTTCTTGAGTTCTCTATATATTTTGGAGATCAGACCTTTGTCATTTGCGGGGTTGGTGAAGATCTTCTCCCAGTCAGTGGGTTGCCTTTTTGTCTTAGTGACAGTGTCCTTTGCTTTACAGAAGCTTCTCAGTCTCAGAAGGTCCCATTTATTCAATGATGCCCTTAATGTCTGTGCTGCTGGGGTTGTACGTAGGAAGTGTTCTCCTGTGCCCATGTGTTGTAGAGTACTTCCCACTTTCTCTTCTATCAGGTTCAGTGTGTTCGGACTGATATTGAGGTCTTTAATCCATTTGGACTTGAGTTTTGAGCATGGTGATAAATATGGATCTATTTTCATTCTTCTACAGGCTGACATCCAGTTTTGCCAGCACCATTTGTTAAAGATGCTCTCTTTTTTTCATTGTATACTTTTAGCTCCTTTATCTAAAATCAGGTGTTCATAGGTTTGTGGGTTAAAGCTAGGGTCTTCTATTTGATTCCATTGGTCGACTTCTCTGTTTCTATGCCAATACCAAGCTGTTTTCAGTACTGTAGCTCTGTAATAGAGTTTGAAGTCAGGGATGGTAATGCCTCCAGACAATCCTTTATTGTATAAGATTGTTTTGGCTATCCTGGGTTTTTTGTTTTTCCATATAAAGTTGATTATTGTCTTTTCCAGATCTGTGAAGAATTTTGATGGGATTTTGATGGGGATTGCATTGAATCTATAGATTGCTTTTGATAGAATTGCCATTTTTACTATGTTGATCCTCCCAATCCAAGAGCAAGGGAGATCCTTCCATTTTCTGGTGTCCTCATCGATTTCTTTCTTCATAGACTTAAAGTTCTTGTCAAATAGATCTTTCACTTCCTTGGTTAGAGTTACCCCAAGATATTTTATGCTATTTGTGGCTATCGTGAAAGGTGATGCTTCTCTGATTTCCCTCTCTGCTTCCTTATCCTTTGTGTATAGGAAGGCAACTGATTTTTTGGAGTTGATCTTGTATCCTGCCACATTCCCAAAGGTGTTTATCAGCTGTAGGAGTTCTTTGGTAGAGTTTTTGGGGTCGCTTATGTATACATCATATCGAAAATAACGAAAGCTTAACTTCTTCCTTTCCAATACGAATCCCCTTCATCCCCTTATGCTGTCTTATCGCTATTGCTAGAACTTCAAGCACTATATTGAAGAGGTATGGAGAGAGTGGACATCCTTGTCGTGTTCCTGATTTTAGTGGGATGGCTTTGAGATTTTCTCCGTTTAATTTTTTTTTCTTTTTTTTCCTTTTTATTTATTTATTTATTAAAGATTTCTGCCTCCTCCCCACCACCACCTCCCATTTCCCTCCCCCTCCCCCAGTCAAGTCCCCCTCCCTCGTCTGCCCTAAGAGCAATCAGGGTTCCCTGCCCTGTGGGAAGTCCAAAGACCATCCACCTCCATCCCGGTCTATTAAGAGGAGTATCCAAACTGCCTAGGCTCCCACAAAGCCAGTACGTGCAGTAGGATCAAAAACCCATTGCCATTGTTCTTGAGTTCTCAGTAGTCCTCATTGTCTGCTATGTTCAGCGAGTCCGGTTTTATCCCATGCTTTTTCAGACCCAGGCCAGCTGGCCTTGGTGAGTTCCTGATAGAACATCCCCATTGTCTCAGTGTATGGGTGCCCCCCTCGTGGTCCTGAGTTCCTTGCTCGTGCTCTCTCTCCTTCTGCTCCTGATTTGGACCTTGAGATTTCAGTCCGGTGCTCCAATGTAGGTCTTTGTATCTGTCTCCTTTCATCGCCTGATGAAGGTTACTGTTCAGGAGGATGCCTATATGTTTTTCTTTGGGTTCACCTTCTTATTTAGCTTCTCTAGGATCACGAATTATAGGCTCAATGTCCTTTATTTATGGCTAGAAACCAAATATGAGTGAGTACATCCCATGTTCCTATTTTTGGGTCTGGGATGCCTCACTCAGGATAGTGTTTTCTATTTCCGTCCATTTGTATGCAAAATTCAAGAAGTCATTGTTTTTTACTGCTGAGTAGTACTCTAATATGTATATATTCCATACTTTCTTCATCCATTCTTCCATTGAAGGGCATCTAGGTTGTTTCCAGGTTCTGGCTATTACAAACAACGCTGCTGTGAACATAGTTGAGCATATACTTTTGTTGTATGATAAGGCATCTCTTGGGTATATTCCCAAGAGTGGTATTGCTGGGTCCAGAGGTAGGTTGATCCCGAATTTCCTGAGGAACCGCCACACTGTTTTCCAAAGTGGTTGCACAAGTTTGCATTCCCACCAGCAATGGATGAGTGTACCCCTTTCTCCACAACCTCTCCAGCAAAGGCTATCATTGGTGCTTTTTATTTTAGCCATTCTGACAGGTGTAAGATGGTATCTTAAAGTTGTCTTGATTTGCATTTCCCTGATCGCTAAGGAAGGTGAGCATGACCTTAAGTAGTTTTTGACCATTTGAAATTCTTCTGTTGAGAATTTTCTGTTCAGCTCAGTGCCCCATTTTATAATTGGGTTGATTAGTCTTTTACGGTCTACTTTCTTGAGTTCTCTATATATTTTGGAGATCAGACCTTTGTCAGTTGCAGGGTTGGTGAAGATCTTCTCCCAGTCAGTGGGTTGCCTTTTTGTCTTAGTGACAGTGTCCTTTGCTTTACAGAAGCTTCTCAGTCTCAGGAGGTCCCATTTATTCAATGATGCCCTTAATGTCTGTGCTGCTGGGGTTATACATAGGAAGCGGTCTCCTGTGCCCTTTCTCCGTTTAATTTAATGTTGGCTGTCGGCTTGCTGTAAATAGCTTTTATTATATTTAGGTATGATCCTTTTATCCCTAATCTCTCCAAGACCTTCATCATAAAGGGGTGTTGAATTTTGTCAAATGCCATTTCAGCATCTAATGAAATGATCATATGGTTTTTTTCTTTCAGTTTATTTATATGGTGGATTACATTGATAGATTTGCGTATGTTGAACCAGCCCTGCATCTCTGGGATGAAGCCTACTTGATCATAATGGATAATTTTTCTGATGTGTTCTTGGGTTCGGTTTGCCAGTATTTTATTGAGGATTTTTGCATCAATGTTCATGAGTGAGATCGGCCTGTAATTCTCTTTCTTGGTTGGGTCTTTGTGTGGTTTTGGTATCATGGTAACTGTAGCTTCATAAAAGGAATTTGGCAATGACTCTTCTGTTTCTATATTGTGAAATACATTAAGGAGTATAGGTATTAGCTCTTCTTGGAAGTTCTGGTAGAATTCTGTATTGAAACCATCTGGTCCTGGGCTTTTTTTGGAAGGGAGATTTTTGATAACCGTTTCTAATTCTTCGTGACTAACCGGTCTATTTAGATTGTTCACCTGTTCTTGGTTTAGCTTTGGTATATGGTACTTATCCAAAAAAATGTCCATTTCTTTTGCATTTTCCAGTTTTGTGGCATACAGGCTTTTGTAGTAAGATCTAATGATTCTCTGAATTTCCTCTATGTCTGTGGTTATGTCCCCCTTTTCATTTCTGATCTTATTTATTTGTGTGTTCTCTTTCTGTCGTTTAATTAGTTTGGATAGGGGTTTGTCGATCTTGTTGATTTTCTCCAAGAACCAACTTTTGTTTCATTGATTCTTTGGATTGTTTTCTGTGTTTCTATTTTGTTGATTTCCGCCCTCAGTTTGATTATTTTCGGTCTTCTACTCCTCCTGGGTGCTTCTGCTTCTTTTTTTTCTAGAGTTTTCAGGTGTGCTGTTAAGTCCCCAATGTATGCTTTCTCCATTTTCTTTAAGTGGGCACTTAGTGCTATGAACTTTCCTCTGAGCACTGCTTTCATCGTGTCCCATAGGTTTGAGTATGTTGTCTCTTTATTTTCATTAAATTCAAGGAAGACTTTAATTTCTGTCTTAATTTCTTCCTTGACCCAGGTGTGGTTCAGTAGTTGACTGTTCAGTTTCCATGAGTTTGTCGGCTTTTTGGGAGTAGCATTGTTGCTGCCTTCTAACTTTAATCCGTGGTGATCTGATAAGACACAGGAGGACACTGATATTTTTTTGTATCTGTGGAGGTTTCCTTTGTTACCGAGTATGTGGTCAATTTTCGAAAAGGTTCCATGAACTGCAGAGAAGAAGGTATATTCTTTCCTATTTGGGTGGAGTGTTCTATAGATGTCGGTTAAGTCCATTTGCTTCATTACCTCCAACAATTCTCTTAAGTCTCTATTAGGTTTCTGTCTGATAGACCTGTCCATTGGTGAGAGAGGTGTGTTGAAGTCTCCTACTACTAGTGTGTGTGGTTTGATTGTCTGCCTTGAGTTTTAGTAATATTTCTTTTACATAAGTGGGTGCTTTTATATTAGGGGCGTAGATATTCAGGATTGAGACTTCAACCTGATGAATTGTTCCTGTTATGAGTATAAAGTGTCCATCTCGATCTCTTCTGATTGATTTTAGTTTGAAGTCCATTTTGTTAGAAATTAGTATGGCCACACCTGCTTGTTTCTTAGGACCATTTGCTTGAAAAACCTTTTCCCAACCCTTTACTCTGAGTAGATGCCTGTCTTTGTGGTTGAGATGTATTTCTTGCAAACAGCAGAATGTTGGATCCTGTTTTCGTATCCAATCTTTTAGTCTGTGTCTTTTTTTTTTAAAGACTTTATTTATTTATTTATTGTGTATACATACATGCCAGAAGAGGGCACCAAATCTCATTATAGATGGTTGTGAGCCACCATGTGGTTGCTGGGAATTGAACTCAGGACCTTTGGAAGAGCAGGCAATGCTCTTAACCTCTGAGCCATCTCTCCAGCCCCTAGTCTGTGTCTTTTTATAGGTGAATTGAGACTATTAATATTAAGTGATATTAATGACCAGTGGTTGATTACTCTGGTTATTCCTATTGTTTTTTGTAGTAGAGTTTGTGTGTCTCCCTTCTTTGAGTCGTGCTGGTGAAGGGTCGCTAGATGCCTGAGTTATTGTAGGCAGTGTTGGCTATGTTGGATTCCTTGGGTTGTGATTTTCCTTCTATTACTTTCTGTAGGGCTGGATCTGTGGCTATGTATTGTTTAAATTTGTTCTTATCCTGGAATGTCTTATTTTCTCCATTGATAGTGAACGATAGCTTGGCTGGGTATAGTAGTTTGGGTTTGCATCCATGGTCTCTTAGTTTCTGCAGTACCTCTATCCAGGACCTTCTGGCTTTCATGGTTTCCATAGAGAAGTCAGGTGTAAGTCTGGTCGGTTTACCTTTATAAGTAACTTGCCCTTTTTCCTTTGCAGCTCTTAATATTCTTTCTTTAATCTGTATATTTTGTGTTTTGATTATAATATGGCGAGGGGATGTTTTTCTTTGATCCAGTCTGTTTGGTGTTCTGTATGCTTCTTGAATATTCAAAGGAATATCTTTCTTTATGTTGGGAAAGTTTTCTTCTATAATTTTGTTAAAAATATTTTCTGGACCTTTGAGTTGTGACTCTTCTCCTTCTTGTATCCCTCCTTCTTGTATTATTCTTAGGTTTGGTCTTTTTATTGTGTTCCATATTTCCTGAATGTTTTGTGACGAAACTTTGTTGGTTTTGCTGTTTTCTTTGATCAGTGCGTTTATTTTCTCTATGTTGTCTTCAGAATCTGAGATTCTTTCTTCTATCTCTTGTAGTCTGTTGATTATGCTTGTTTCTGTAGCCTCTGCTCGTTGACCTAGATTTTCCATATCCAACTGGTCCTCATTTTGTGTTTTCTTCCTTGCTTCAATTTCCATTTTCAATTCTTGAACTGTTTCCATTACCTGTTTGATCGTTTTTTCTTGGTTTCCCAGGGCATCATTTACGTATTTACTCATTTCATCAAACTTTTTATTTTACTTCTCATCCATTTCTATAAGGGTGTTTTTTACATGTTGTTTAAGGGACTCTATTGCTTTCATAAAGTCAATTTTTTCCACTTCTTCTGTGTTAGGGTGTTCAAGTCCTTCTGTTGTAAGATCATTGGGTTCTGGTGTTTTCATGTTGTTTTTCATATTGTTGGGTGAATTCTTGCCTTGGCGCCTGCCCATCTCCTCCTATCAATGCTATCTAATGGGTCTTTTAAGTCAAGAACAGGTTTCCCTGCTGGCCAAGGGCCCCCGCTTACAAAGTGCCCTCGCTCGCTCCGTTTCCTGGCTCCCGCCGTGGGCCAAGATCGCTCTCACCACTCAGAAGGATCTTCAGGACCAGGACCAGGCTCCCCGTTTGCCCAGGACCTCGTCCACAAAAGGCCTACCCCTCTCTAGGCCAGCCACCAAGACAGAGGAACTCCCGCTGTCCTCTGCCCAGAGCTCCCGACCCAGTGCCCAAACAGGCTATACTGGGTGATCCCGCAGCCCCGCAGAAGGGAGGGGGAGTGGAAGAGGGCCCTGGGCACAAGCTGGGATGTGCCAGAAATAGAGAGGTCGCAGCAGAGGAGGAGCAGCCCCCACAGAGGGTATCAGCCTTCGCAGGCTTACCAGGGGGGTAAAGGGGGTCTGAGAATGCTCCCGCTCCATTTCCTGTGTCCCGGTGCGGGCCCAGAACACTCTCCCCACTCAGGAGGGTCTTCAGGGACAGGACCAGGCTCCTCGTTTGCCCGTGGACCTCGCCAATAAAAGGCCTCCCTCTCTACAGGCCAGGCCCCCAAAAAACCTACTTGATTTAATTGTAGTGGGGCGAACTGCTCTCAGTGTGGGCTTCACTATTTCATGCCTGGACTATCCCCCATCCACCGCTTCCGTCCGCGCAGGCCGGGGGTCCACCGCTTCCGTCCACGCAGGCCGGGGTTCCCTAAAGTAATTTTAATTAATACAAGGTTTGTACAATTTCTAAAACCCATTCCCATTAAAAAAAAAAAAAAAAAAAAAAAAAACCTGTCAGCAAGCTTGTAATTGCTAGTTCCAAAATTCAAATTTTGAAATTAATTTTGAATTGTCATGTTCATTTTAACGTTTGGCAGTTTGATGGGGGAAAAGGTACCACCCTGTTAAGTTGTAATTTTACTTGATAATTGCCGGGGGTGGTGGCACACGCCTTTAATTCCAGCGCTTGGGAGGCAGAGGCAGGTGGATCTCTGTGAGTTCGAGGCCAGCCTGGTCTACAAGGGCAAGTTCCAGGTCAGGCTCCAAAGCTACACAGAGAAACCCTGTCTCAACAAAACAAAAAGAAAGAAAGAGGGAGAGAAAAGAAACAAACAAACAAAAAAAAAAAACCCACTTGATAACGCTGAAATGAAGTGACTTTTCATGTATCATACATGTGACTTACTAGTTGTTCTCCTTTGAGGGTCCTTAACAGAGGCTTTGCACATCTTCTTTTGAAGTTATCTTCTCTCTTAACTGTAAGGCTCCTTTACACAGTGGTTAGCACTGTCTTGTGTGAATAGAAGACTAAGAGGTCTTCTCTACCTCTAGTGCTTATTGTATTTTGTTGTTCAGAAGTGTTTCCTTCTTCTTCCTGGCTTCCAAGAATTTTAAAACAAGACCTTTCTACATCTCAGTCATAAATACATATATGTTTTAGTACTTGTGTTATAAAGAGCATATATTTGGGGCTAGAAAGGTGGCTTTGCAAGTAAAAGCACTTGGTGCCTGATTCTAGTTTTAAGCCATGGTGATCTGATAAGATACCTGGGGTTATTCCAGTTTTTTTGTATCAGTTGAGGTTGGTTTTGTTACCAATTAGGTCGTCAGTTTTTGAGAAGGTTCCATGAGGTGCTGAGGTGAAGGTATATTCTTTTCTGTTGGGATAGAATATTCTATAGATGGTCTGTTAACTCCATTTGAGTCATAACATCTGTTAGTTTCCTTATTTCTCTGTTAATTTTTTGTCTGAATGACCTGTCCACTGGTGAGAGTGGAGTGTTGAAGTTTCCCACTATTAGTGTGTGATGTTTAATGTATGATTTAAGCTTTGAGGGTGCCCTTGTATTGGGGGGCATAGATGTTCAGTATTGAGATTTCCTCTTGATGAATTTTTCCTGTAACTAATAAAAAATGTCTTTCTTTGTTTCTTGATTGATTTGACTTTGAAGTCTATTTTGTTAGATATTAGGATAGCTATAACAGCTTTTTTCTTAGGTCCATTTGATTGGATATTTTTTTTCCAACCCTTTACTGTGAGGCAATGTCTGTCTTTGAGGTTGAGATGTATTTCTTGTATGCAGCAGAAGGATGGATTCTGTTTTCGTATCCAGTCTGTTAGCCTGTGTCTTTTTATAGGTGAGTTGAGTCCATTTATATTAAGGGATATTAATGACCAATGATTGCTATTTCCTGTTAATTTAGTTTTTATTGTTGGTGATGTTAATTTGTGTGTTGTTCCCGTCTTTGGGATTTGCTGCTGTGAGACCATCAATTGTACGTGTTTTTGTTGATGTAGCCAACTTCCTTGGTTTGGAGTTTTCCTTCTAGTACTTTGTGTAGGGCTGGATTTGTGGCTAGGTATTGATTAAATCTGGTTTTGTCATGGAATATCTTTTTTTGTCCTTTTATGGTGACTGAAAGTTTTTCTGGGTATAGTAGTCTGGGCTGGCATCCATGGTCTCTTAATGTCTGCATAATGCTTGACCACAACTTCTAGCTTTCATGGTCTCCAATGAGAAGTCAGGTATAATTCTGATAGATCTGCCTTTATATGTTACTTGGCCTTTTTCCTTTGCAGCTCTTAAGAGTCTTTCTTTTTTCTGTATGTTTAGTGTTTTGATTATTATGTGACCAGGGGACTTTTTTTTTTCAAGATCAAACTTTATTTTCTAATGCTGAAACAAACTTTTTTTTTATTTATTAGATTTCTGACTCCTCCCCGCCACCACCTCCCATTTCCCTCCCCCTCCCCCCAATCAAGTCCCCCTCCCTCATCAGCCCGAAGAGCAGTCAGGGTTCCCTGCCCTGTGGGAAGTCCAAGGATCTCCCACTTCCTTCCAGGTCTAGTAAGGTGAGCATCCAAACTGCCTAGGCTCCCACAAAGCCAGTACGTGCAGTAGGATCAAAACCCACTGCCATTGTTATTGACTTCTCAGCCGGACTTTTTTTTTTTGATCCAGTCTGTTTGGTGTTCAGTAAACTTCTTATATCTTCATAGGCATATCTTTCTTTAGGTTGGAAAGTTTTCTTCTATGATTTTGTTAGATAAATTTTCTGTGCTTTTGAGTTGAACTTCTCCTTCTTCTATGCCTATTATTCTTAGGTTTGGTCTTTTCTTCTTTTTTTCAAATATTTATTTATTTATTATGTATAAAATGTTCTGTCTGTGTGTATGCATGTAGGCCAGAGGAGGGCACCAGACCCCATTAGAGATGGTTATGAGCCACCATGTGGTTGCTGGGAATTGAACTCAGGACCTTTGGAAGAGCAGGCAATGCTCTTAACCTCTGAGCCATCTCTCCAGCCCCAGGTTTGGTCTTTTCATGGTGTCCGATATTCCCTGGATATTTTGTGTTAAGCTTTTGTTAGATTTAATGTTTTCTTTGACTGATAAGTATTTCCTCTATTATTTCTTCAGTGTTTGAGATTTTCTCTTCCATCTCTTATATTCTGCTGTTATGTTTGCATTTGTGGTTCCTGATCATTTTCTCGTGATTTCTGTTTCTATAATTCCCTCGGCTTGTGTTTTCTTTATTGTTTGTCTCTATTTCAGTTTTCAAGTCTTTCATATGTTTGATTGCTTTTTCTTGGTTTTCTTTAAGGGATTTGCTGATGTCTTCCAATTTTTTGTTTGTCTTTTCCTCCATTTCCTTGAGGGAATTTCTCATTTTCTCTTTAAAAGTCTCCAACATTCTCCTGAAGTTATTTTTTAGGTCATTTTCTTGTTTCATCTATATTGATTGTTCAAGTCTTGATGTTGTAGGGTCTCTAGATTTTACTGGTGTCGTGTTGCTCTTTGTGGTGTTGCGTGTATTCTTACCTTGTCTACTCATCTTTTCCTCTAATTGGTGTAACTGGGGCTGTCTGTGACTCTGGTGATTAAATCATCTAGGTGCCAGTGGATCTGAGCCTCAGATGGTTGTTCCTTGTGGTACAGTCAGTGCCATGGTTCTAGTTACTCTGTTGGTCACTCTGTGTTCCTGGAGGTCGCTCAGCACTCCCGGTGTTTGCTGTCTCAGGACTGCTCTGGTCTAGTTTGCCAGCTTAGATCTGTTTCTGTAAATGTCCCTGGTCTGGATCTGCTCCTGTGGAGGTCCCTGGCTTGGGGTTGGTCCTAGAAAGGTCTCTGGCTCAGGCCTACTCCCTCAGAAGTCCCAGCCTCACGCCCAGGCCTGTGGGGGTTCTGGCTGAGGTCTACTCCCTTGAAGGTTCTAGATTCATGCCTGGACCCACAGCAGTCTCTGGCTCTGGCCCATTTGCTCAGCAGTTTCTCCCCTGTACCTGCTCCCATGGAGCTCGCCACCTCAGGTCTGTTCTATCCTAGGTTGCTGGCCCAGTTCTGCTTCTGCAAATGTCCCTGGTCTGAAGTTCACTATCCCAAGCCTACTCCAGCCCAGGTTGCTGGATCAGTCCTGCTCTTGTGGAGTTCGCCTCAGGCCTGCTCTGACCTAGGTCAATTTTATACCTTTCAATAATAACCCTATGCGTTAATGCTCTCATTCCTCTATCAAATGACACATATTAGCAGATTTGATTAAACAGTGAGGTCTATTTTCTTCCTCCAAGATACACATCTGAAGATAAACTGTTTTATTGAAAAAAGTATTTCAAACAAATGAAACTAGGAAACAAATAGGCATCTCTAACTTATAACAAAATAGGCTTCAAGATGAAACTAGTCAGAACAGATAAAGTAAGTTCCTGCTGATTAAAAGAACAATCATGAAAATGCAAGAATTCTAAGTATACGTGCACCAAAGTTCATAAATACTAGATACAAAGTTACAAATTAACATGTAATTATTATTAACACAATAATAATGGGTGACTCTCACCAAGATATTATTCTACTGAAAACTAAACATCAGAGTTAAATGATATTATATAGAGAGAGAGCAAATAGATTATGTAAAACACCACAGACTAGACATTCTTCTGAGTATCCTATGGAAGTTTCTATAGAACAGATCACACATTTTACACACATTTTAGTGAGACACAAAGTCTCACCAAATAGAAGATAACTGAAATAGTCTCTTATAGTCTGTCTGACCACAACAGAATAAAGCTAGAAATAAAAAGTTTGTTAAATGATGGGTTGGTCACTAACCATTTCTAGAACTGAATAAAAGTGAATACACAACACACCAAAATCTAATAGGATGCAGTGAAACCAGGCTCCATTATGGGAAACACTGTGAAAGTTTCTCAGAAAACTAAAAATATAATTTGCATATGAGCCAGGTATTCTGTCCCTGGGCATATACCCAAAAGATTCTGTATCCTACCCTAGAGCTGCTTGCATGTGCATGTTTATTGTTTCTCTGTTCATAATAACAGGAAAAATGGGAAAAGCCTAGGTATTCATTAGCAGATAAACGAATAATAAAAATGCGATATGTATACATAGTGAAATTTTATTACACCATAAGGAAAAATGTAATTATGAAATTTGCAGGAAAATGGATGAAACTGGAAAATGTTGAGATAACTCGGGTTCAGAAAGACAAACACCATGTGTTCTCTCTAATGCCACTGCTAGTTTCTAACTTTCATATATGTGCATCTATGTATAAGTGGGTACATGTAGATCCCAGAAAAACTAGGAAAGATCCCATGAGAGAGGGATTCTTTAAGAAAGGAAAGTAGAACATGTAATTCAAAAGTGGAAGGGTAAACACTGGGAATGAGAAGAAGATTTAATGGCGGAGGGGGAACAGGGAGATGGAGGAAAGGATTGGAAACTAAAGGTATATGAGAAGACCATAAGAAAATCTGATACTTGATAAACTAATCACAAATAAGTGTTTTAATAGAAGTACCCTTTGTGAATGGATAAAACTGTCCCCCAAAGGTAATTTTAAAAAAAAAATCAGTGCTAGAGTGGCGACTGTTGACTCATAACTGGTCAATTCTCTATGAGTTGTTGGTCAAAGACCCCAGAAGCCTCTAAACAATACAGGTATTTGCCACTGCCTTTGGTTGCCCCCCAGAACTCGGTGATAAAATACTATTGCTGAAGACAGTGAATGCTTTAAGCAGAGAGCCTAGAGAAATCAAGCTGGCACTGGGCTAGAAGCTTCCTCCGTGCTGGCTAACCCTCATCGTGCCAGGAGTTGCAATGGGATTTGCTAAGGCTGACTGTCATCAGTAGTCTTACTCAACTTTAGACCATGAGTTCAATCCATCATCCAGGCAAGATGAACCCACTGGTTTAATAGTGGCCAGTCTGTTATGGGTAGTCAATGGCTTTCTGATTAGATCTGATGTCTGCTGCACAAGAGGGAAGTCACACCTGGTACTGTAAATCTGGTCAAAAAGCCATCACTGGGGAAGGAAGTCTTTAATGGGGAATCTTCTGCTGTTGGTTTGCTGCCAACATGATGTCCCTTCCAGACATCTGTGGTTTTGCCCATAGATTAATGCAGCTATCAGCTTTGGTCGGAGTAGCTTCTCTTTTCGGTGGTCAGTGGTTACTGCAGAGACCCATAACTGGTCAAAACACTGATAATACATGACTGTTGAGTGCCCGGCCACAAATGACGTTCGGGGAACAATGCAGAACGGGCAAAAAGATGTAAGCCAGAGGAAAGAGAACACAGGCTCCCACCCCCAACCAAGACTCTTTATGTAACTGATACTTGCTGGCAAAGGAAAAATCAGTTTCTTCCAATGAAGTCTTACTGGATATATTAACCACACTCCAGGGTGAGTCCCATTCCTAGGAGTAGTTGGACAAAAGGTCTCAGTGGTATTTTTATAGACTTATTGCTTCATTTTGCTTTGTTTGGGCAATTTTTGTCTTACTGGTATTTTGCTTATTTTGATTTATGTTTTTTGTTGTTGTTGTTGTTGGTTTTTTTTTAGGATTTTTAAAAAACAGAGTCTTGCTAAGTTGCCCATTGCTGTTCTTGAACTTGAGATCCCTCTGTTTTAGCGGGGATACAGGCCAGTGCTACCAGGCTTGACTACTTTTTATATTTGGATAACTTTAGGATTTTAAATCTATCTCCAGAAAATGGGCATAATTCTTCATTTATTCAATATTTGTTTTATAGCCAATAATGTTTTTAGAGTTTATACTAGATAGTATTTTGTACTTTTGAATACAGTAAAGATATCATTCATTGTATAGTTTAATAGCAAATTTTACAGTGTTGTTGCAATAATGTCCTTTAGAATTGTAACTAAAAGTTATTTTGGTAAATTTAATGTTCTGTTTAATCATTAGGGTGGTAATTTTTACCCATATTAATTAATGTAAAACCAAAAGTACAGTTTTCCCTTGACTTACAGAGAATTTCAGAATATTTATAGTTATCAGTTTTATTTATGAATAGCACACAAAAAAATAGTTTGGGTTTTGTATTAGCAGAATTTATTGAATGACGTGAATTTCTTTAATCTCATTTTGTCCTAAGGTTCATACAGCTGTCAGTATGAATCAAGGTCATGGATTTATTAAAGAAGATTCTTCTCTAGAAGCATTGCAACCTAAAATGTATGTTCATGTGGACGCTTTAGCATTTAACACTCAGTGTATTTCTAAACAATTTTTAAATTGTTGTTAAAATGTTATTGTTAAATGTGTTTCTAGTCTGTTGTTTATAGAATGCTATTTAAGTTCGTTAGTTTGTCCTGACTGTTAGTGGGATGTACGGTCCAGCTTCAAAAGAAGCAGCATTAGTTTGTCCTTATTTAAAATAAAAGAGTGAAGAAAGCCTGCAAACAGGAGGCTGAGTTCTAGAATTAGATAGTTATTGCAGCTGAATGATAGTAAGTTATAAAGAAAAAAAATACTTTTCTGTTGATCTTAAGAATGGTAGAAGTACAGTATGATGATAAAATGTGGCTTGAGAGGTAATTATAAAAAGAAAAATAGCAACTTTTGAGTTCCCTTATTTTTCCATTCTTCTGTGTAATTTAACCACATAAAAGAATGGAAGAGTATAGGCTGTGTGTGTGTGTGTGTGTGTGTGTGTGTGTGTGTGTGTATACTGTCTTTGAATTAGCTATTTTAGTCCATATATTATATGGAGTTTATTATATTTTCATACATGTATACATTTTTATCATACCCCTTTATCCTTGATAGAGATTTTTAAGCGTAATTATACAACCATTATGTTGTTATTTTATGGCCTTAATTATTTATCTTTTCAAAATCCCCTGCTAGTCTATAACCCTGTTTAAGAGCACAGACCCATCTTATTTCTCTCCATACCCCTAGAACAATACACAGAGAAAACATGTAATGTTTGTTAGATAAAAAGCCATATTTTTATATTTTCTGTAGTTTTTCTGAACTCATATGTTAGTCCCATTGTGGGTAGTGCTACTCCCGAGCTGGGTCTTTCTACATCAATCACTAATGCCCAACAGATTTGCCCTACAGACCAATTTTATGTACACATTTTTCTCAGTTGAGGCTCCCTCCTCTCCGATGACTCTAGCTATGTCAGTTGACGTGAAACTAGCCAGTACACCAGCTTTCTAGGACTTTACTTACATAGTTGCTCATATTTACATAGATTTTCACTTTTTCTTTTTGGTTTCTTTGAGACAGGGTTTTTCTGTGTATCCTTGGCTGTCCTAGAACTTACTCTGTACATCAGACTAGCCTTGAACTCACAGAGATCTGCCTGCCTCTGCCTCCCGAGTGCTGGGATTAAAGGCATATGCCACCACTGCTCAGCTAGATTTTAACTTTTAAAATAATATTTAATATAATAGTCAGTCTAGACTTAAAAATATAGGAGTTTTCAAGGAACTATCTCATTTGGAACTAATTTTATAAATAATACCAAGAAATTATCCAGATTTATCATATTTTTTTTCATTTACCTCCTACATATTCTTGCTTTGACAGTTTGTTCTATGGCTATTCTGGTCTTCCACCGCTACTACCCTATTAATTCTCTTGTTTTCTTTTCTCTATCTCATTTCACTTCCATATTTTTCCTTACTCTCTAGTTCTTCCTAGTCTATCCAGTTAAAATCTCAAATTTTTTGAACTTGAATTACTGGATTTTCACAATACCACCATAGTTTTTCTTTGCATATTTTAATGAGTTAGGGAGAAGCTAAGTTGTGTCTTTGGGTTGAAAACTCTCACCTGAAGTTTGACATCTAGGTGTTGACAGTCACAGTACTTCTGTCACCTACAAACATAATCATCAGTCACTTTCTTCATGAGGTTTGCAAATGATGAGAACACAACTTCAGGAATCATGTGACTAAGTGAGCATAGATCTTTTCTCCATGGAGTGGCCATTTTTATCAAATTTGGGGTTGCCAATTTGGACATCTGCAAAAATAAAACATATAATTTATTGAACAGTGTTGACTGAGTTTAAACAAAGAATAGAGATTGTGGTAGATGATGATGGCTCACTCCCACCAAAGCAGGCAGTTCCTCCTCCATGCTAGCCAGTCATTGCTGTGTTAAGTGCTTTAGCTTTTTTGCTTTACTTCAAAGACCTTTACTTACTTTGGAAATTTCTGACTTAAAATCTCATATAAGCTAATCAAATTGTACTCTTGTCTATATATGTGTAATGTCTAGTAAAAGTTCAAACTTGGTTCTAAATGTCCAGTTTTTAAATTAAACGCTCTACATAAATTTATATTAGTAGCTCTTCATTCTTAAATGCAATTTGGTTTAGACAGTTTTATTTATGGATTGTGTTGTGTGGAGTTTCAAGTTTTCTGAGATAAGGTCTCTTGTTACCCATGTTTATCAGTGCACTTTTAATATTTCTGCATATAAGTACTTATTTGTATGCACACATTACTTTAATTGATGAGCTTAAAACATTTCAGTCATTATTAGTATTTCTTCCCCCAAATACCAAGTAAATAAAGGTGCCTAAGAAATTAAAACGTGGTGTTTTAGGAGAATTTGCTTAAATTAAATTTATATTAAAATTAAATTATTTGAAAGTAATTTTATTCATGGATTTTCCTTATTGATAATTGAGAACATATTCTTATAAGTTATCATCTGGATTATTTTTAATAGAGAATAAAAATGAGAATGCAATGGAGATTATATTCATGCTTGTATTTCAAATAACATGCTTGACGTTTTCAGGGTAAAGAACTGTTCTTCAGACCTTAAAAAGACGATGGACCAGCTAATTGTTGATTTGGAACATTCATCCTCCATAAACAGGACTGTTTCAAGCCTGTCAGCTGTAATGTCGGTATGAAAAACATTGGTCATGAAGCATTGTAAAACCAAACATTTAGCTTTATGCTGAGTAGCTGAACATTTCCTCTCAGGGTTCCTACAATTATTGATTCTTTTAGAAGACTAAAAGTAACAAATCCACTCTCCTCACTTGAATTTTTTGCTTTGCTTTCTGCTTGAACAGTTTTAGCCTGTGTTTATAACAAACCTGTTTGTAAGTCCTTTTCCTAAGACATGCTTTGACTGCCTTGATTTTGAAATTCTTGATATTTTACATGACTATAGTTTTTCCTGTTAACTTAGTTACTTAATCCAAATGCCCTGAAACATGTACAATTAAAATTTTCTAAATTCTTAATATAGTTTTCCAATTATTTTAATGACAGCTAAGAGGCCTAGTTGCATTTGTTATTGATAATGATGTTTGATGTTGAAGATTGAATTTTACTTTACGATGCTGAATAATGTTAATGATGAACGTTTGCTGAAATTGAGCTTAGAAATAGAACAGACTCTAAAATGAAGCTAAATGAAGTATAGACTTTTTGTAAAAATCATTACTGGTCTGGAAAAGGGGAGTGAAGTCTAAATTGTATTCATTCTCGTTTGTTTTAACTCTAATTTAAAAACAAAAAACAGAACCTCATGTTGTCCAAACTGGACTTGAACTTACTCACTACATAGTTCAAGATGATTTGATCCTCCTGCCTGTACCTCCCAACTGCTCTGATTACAAATGTGTGTTACAAATCTGATTATCAAGTTAAACTCTTAACAGAGCCATATTTATAGTCATCTTTTCTTAAAAACTGTTTCTATTTATTTTTCATGATACATTTTCTGAGATAATTTTAAATTGGAGAATGGATTCATGCTGCAGTTTTACTGTTAAGCTGTGTCTTTATGGTGGCCTTGTGGCACATGTTTGTACTAGCAGCGCTTGGGAGGCTGAGGCAGATGACTCACGGGTCACTAAGTGTGGTGGTCTATCACTGTAACCTCAGCACTATAAAGACAGGAGCAGGAGGACTAGTGCAGGTTTGATGACAGTCTGGTCTACATATTTGAGTTCCTGTACTGACTGAGGATATAGCTCAGTGGTAGAATGGTGCCTAGCATACCTGAGGTCCTGAGTTTCTATTAATAGTGTGGAAATAAAATTGTTATTTTTTTCAAATTTTAGATAAGCGGGATTGTATTTTTATTATTGTTGCGTGCTTTTACACTCCTTTGGTAGATCTTTGTTGCATTTATAACCAAAATTACAGCTCAGATTTTTACAATTATAATGTAGCTAAACATTATTTTTGTGTTTTATATTTATATATTGTTCTTTCCTTTAGGAAACAGAAGAAATCGATGAGGCACTGAAGATAGCAGGCTATAATTTTGAACAATTGAGTAATGCTGTAAAAGTAAGCATTTTGAATAATTCTACCAGGAGGTAAAGCATGGCCTCTTTATGAAAAAAAAAACACACTTTTAATAAACTTTATTATAATAAGTTTGCAAATAAAAAACATCATACACCAAAATTCACCACATCTAAAGTCCGTACATCTCCCTGAACTTATACATGGTTAGTACAGAAACTGTTAAGCTGCCACACCTCATGTTAGATTTTATACTTCACTATTGAATATATACCAGAAATCCACGGCATGTTTAGAACTAAAATAACCATTAGCTTCATAACTTCTTCCAAAGCTTATATCCTTTTTCATCTCTTAATATTTACCATTTCTTGTTCTTTTTCTACATGTTGTTCTGTACACACTTACACATGTGTATACACATATATTATTGACTGTGTTCTGCATATAAGTGAGAACATGTGCGTTTTTTTTTCCTTCCTGAGATTGTGTGCCTTCACTTAATAAGTCCACTTATTTCCTCTTTTTAGGGAGGAGGGTGTGGCAGTGCCGAGGATGAAACTAGATTGTAATGCATGTGAAGCAAGCACTTTGCCCCTGAGCTACGGCCCCAGCCAAATGACCTCTGTAAAAGTACACACTTGTATGTGTATCACTGAGGTTAGGTTTTATACTCAGTTTTTAAAAGCAATAATATAATAATAGAGAAACATGCAGAAAAATTGAAAACTACCCTGTCCTGCCAGGATTGGGTTTGTGACATTGTTACTCTAAGAAGGTTAATAAAATCAGAGATTAAGAGGAATCAGGATATGTCCTTTCTGTAAACTGGATTTTTTCATCTTTGCAGAATTTGCCCCTTGTTTGGCTGTGTTCTCCAACAGAGCTGCTTGCTCTGCCCAACAAGAAACTAGCCCCGTAAGCACCCATTACCAAAAGTTTTAGAATTAAGGATTTCAGTGGTTTTAGCTGGTTATGTTGTTATCACTTTTTACGTAAGAGAGGGAGACATTGTGGATTGATTAAATTTCACTATTTAAAAAAAAGTTTTCAATGACTATTCCTTCATTTGTTAAATCTTTAAACAATATTTTTTTTGGTTTTCAGTGAGCACATATTGAACTTTCTTGTTTAAATTTATGCTGTGTATTTTATTCTGCTTGTTGCTATTGTAAAAGGTATTGCTTCCTTAATTTCATTTTCAAATTGTTACTGCTAAGTAGAAATATAAATACTTCATGTTTAAAAAGTCAGCTTTCTCAAAATGAATTAGAAATACAATAATAGTAATGGCGTGAGAGTTATGAGAAAGACAGACCTCGAGAAAAGGCCGGGACAAAGAATGTAACCTGTGATGACAAGGTATGTTGACATAATATCTGAATGGGCACAGTTCAGCCCCAAGCCATCCATCTTCTACTCCAAATCCAATTCCTTTCTTTTATAATATGCTGTACATCTACCCCAATCCGTCATCCCCAAACCTCATAGTTCCAGTATCAGCCCTCTGCCATCAGATGTAGGTGAGACTTTCATCCTGAATTCCTTTCCAGCAGGGGGCCTGTAAAATGCAAAGTAGTGATCTGCTTCACAATGCTCTCCTGAGACTGGTAAGGTAGGCGTGACCACACCAAAAGAAAAAATACAGCAGGATAGAGGCCATGGATCTCAAACAAAAATTTTTAATGTCTTAAAAATAAACATAAAATAGCCAACATTTTTACTCAAGTTTTTTGTTTTGTTTTTTAATAGAATGTAACATGTAGTGTGTTTTACTAAATACATTTTTTACTGAAATTTTTTTTCATATATTTTGATCAGATATTTTCCTTCCCACAATTCTTCCCAGATTCTCCTCTCCTCTCTACCCACCCAATTTTTCACTCTCTTTCTTTAAAAAAGAAAAGAAGAAACAGCACCAAAGTAACCCACAAAAACACAAACATGAAAAACAAACAAAGACCATTAAGACCAAAAAAAAGCCAAAACAAAATGAAACAACAAATTCACAAATCTACCATGGAGTTTATTTTGTGTTGTCCAATTACTCCTGGGCATGGAGCCTGTCCTGAAATGTAGTTGATATACCCAGTGAGATTCCACTGGAGAAAACGGATCTTCTCTTTGCTTGTGAATATCAATTGCAGATAGCTTATTGTCCACTTCCCCTTCTTAGTGTGGGTCCTTTGTATTGATCCTGTGGATCTTGTATGTGCTGCCACAATGTCTGAGTTCATGTTTGCAGCATCTTTGTTGCATCTAGATCGTGTTTCCTTGGCGTCATCGTTATAGTCATCCATTACCTCTGGCTGTTACAATCTTTCTGTCTCCTCTTCCACACACACCTGTGTGGGGGGGGATGGGAGTAGGGGGTTGAAGACATCTCATTTAGGACTGACTGCTCCAAAGTGTCTCACTCTCCGCATACTGTCCAATTGTGGGTCTCTGTATTAGTTCCCATCTCAGCTTTTGTGGTGAGGGCTGAGTAAAGCACTGATCTATGAGTAGTATATCAGTACACCATTTCTAGTTATTTTATTACTGTGGTCCTTTAGCACAGTGGTTCTCAATCTTCCTAATGCTGCGACCCTTTAATAAGTCCTTCTGTGTCGTGAGGACCCATAAGTTATTTTGTTGCTACTTCTTAACTAATATTGCTACTGTTATGAATTGTAATTTAAATATCTGATATGCAGAATATCTGAATGACTCACAGGTTGAGAACCACTGCTTTAGCAGAAGAAGAATAGTAGATTTTCCTCTAGGGCCCATGACCTATTTAGTCTAAGGTTCCATTTAAGCTATGGGTTCCATTTCATGGAGTGGGTCTTAAATATAATCAAAAGCAATTGCTATTCCTGTAACATCCATGCTACTAAAAAACCAGTATGCCTTGCAGGTAGGTCATTGTTGTAGGTTGAAGGAGTTGTAGCTGGGTGATACTGATGATTGCCTTTCTCCTCTAGTAGCATACAGAGTACCTTCCAGTACCATGAATGCTAGTCAGTTGGGGTGAAGTTGATAGTTAAGCACCAGCTCAACTTCTCATTGTTTGATGACGTAAGTAAGCATTGTCTTCAACAAATAAGGCCATACTGTCAGGTTGTAGAGAGTGAATAATACCCTTGGCATTACCCTGTAATGACAAACTATAACCCATTTCTAGCAATGGAGGTTTTAGTTGGTGACATAAAATGACTAGTTGGGACATTGTCTCTCCCTCTTTGGTGACTCTTTATGTCTTTAATACATATACATATTTTTAAGAAGCTTCTGCAGTAGTAGGCTTCCATATAGTTTTGCAAACAGCCTTTCTTGTTTGTTGTCCTTCCCCATATTCCCTCCTTTACCCTTCTCTTCCATCCCAGTCCCTTTTTAGTCCTCCTATTCTAGTTTTCCCATTTTCTTTCCATAACTCTGTCCTATTTCCCTTTCCTTCTGAGATGCTCTCTTTCCCACTAATACCTTACAGTACCTAACATCTGTTGCTACTTGAATTGACATACATTTTGAAAACTTAAAAGCTAAAGCATTCACATATAAGAGAAAACATTAAAATATTTCTTTCGGGGTCTGAGTTACCTCACTAAGGATGTTTTTTTCTTCTATTTCCATCTATTTACCTACAAATTTCATAATTTAATTTTTTACTTAATAGCTGAATAATCTATTGTGTAAATATGCCACCGTTGCATTATCCATTTGTCCACTCAGAGACCTGTAAGCTATTTCCAATTTCTGGCTGTTGTGAATAGAGTAGCAGTGAAAATGGTAAGTAATTATCTCTGTAATAGAATGCAGAGTCCTTTGAGTGGATGCCCAAGAACAGTAGAGTTCGGGCTTGAGGCAGATTCATTCCCAGCTTCTTGAGAAAACACTGATTTCCATAGTGACTGTACCAGTTTACATTCCCACCAGAATGAAGTGCTCTTGCTAGATTGAGTTGTCATTTGTTTTATTGATCTTGGCCATTGTGACTAGAGTAAAATGAAATCTAAAAGTAGTTTTTATTTACATTTCCCTGATGACGAAGAATGTTGAACATCTCTTTGTTTCTTGGTAATTTGTGTTTCATCTTTTGAGGACTCTGTTTAGTCTTGTACCCCGTTTTTAATTGGGTTGCTTTCTTGATGTTGTATTTTAGATCTTTACATATTTAGAAACTAATTATGTGTAATTGCTAAATTACCATTCTGTAGGCTGCCCTTTGTCTAAATGATGTGTTATTTGCCATACACCTTTTCAGCTATCAAGCTGACTAGCCAGTACAAAGTCTTTAGAGTTGAGTTTTGTGCAGAGTAATAGAACAGGAATCTATTTTCATACTAATACATGAAGTCATCTAGTTTGACCAGCAACAATTGTTGCTGTCTTTTCTCCGGTGTGTATTTTTGACTTTGTCAAAAATCGTGTGTTCATATATGTGTGGATTTGTATCTGGTTCTTCAGTTCCATTAATCAGTGTGTATGTCTGGTTTTGTTTGTTTGCTTTGCCAATACCATGCTATTTTCATTTCAGTAGCTCTGTAATACAACTTGAAATCAAGGGTGGTGATACCTCCAACAATTCTTCAGAACTGTTTTATCTATCCAGTTTTTGTGTGTATGTGTTTTCATATGAAGTTAAATTTATTTAAGAGTTGTGCTGGAATTGTTTTATTCTTTCATTCAGTTGTCTATATTTTCTTTTACTTTATTTACTTATTTTGTTTTTTGAGACAGGATTTCTCTGTGTAGCTTTGGTGCATGCCCTGGAACTAGCTGTTGTAGACCAGGATGGCTTCAAACTCATAGAGATCCACCTGCCTTTGCCTCCCAAGGGCTAGGATTAAAGGCATGTGTCACCACCAAATGCCTTTAATATAGCTGATTGTCTATATTTTCATTAAAGCATTTACTTCTATCCTCTTTAAGGTTCTTGAACATATTTATAATTGCTATTTTGAAGCCTTTGTTTTGTGTTTAAATTGCATGTCTCAGGGCCTAGTACAATGGGTTAATGGTATGTGAAGGAGGCGTATTCTCTTGACTGTTCATGTTTGTGTTTTTGTGCTGGTATCTGGACTCTGCAGTTTGAGGTGTTTCTTCATGTCGATATCAGCAATTGTCTTTGTAGGATAGATATTCATTCTTTGCTGTTGCCCATTCTGAATCCTAGGCCAGTGTGGTAGCTGTGAGGTCCCTGGTAAAGAGTTGGTCTGTGGATGATACAAAGGAATAGAGCTAGGGTAGGAAGAAAGGCTGAGAAGAGGCAACGGGAAAGAACTAGGGAAACCTGGGTCCACACCAAGAAGCAGAATCCCTGAGGAATGAAGGTGGGGTGGAAGGAGGACCTTCTGCCTGCAATAAGACTTAAGTTTGGAAATAGGAGTGAAAGAACTGGGGGACCCTAGGTCTGCACCAAGAGCTGAAGTGTGTTTTCTAACTTTGGTTTAGGGATTTTTGTTTTTGTTTGTTTGTGTGTTTCAGTAATTTAGGAAATAGTACTGTAGAGAAATTCTGTTGTCCAAAATGACTTTTGTTCTGTAACGACAAAAAGGAATAAGAAAAAGGTTTTATAAAATCTATCAGCAGATTTTTAGGTATTTTTGGTTTTTCTTTGTTTTATCAAATTATTGATACAAAAATGCTTAGAAGATGTGATCTTGCTGACAAGCACCAGAAGATAAAGTTGAATTTAATGATTTGCTCTGTTTATTATCTTATCACCTCCATGGCTATTTTTGAAAAGTCTGAAAAGTATCTTTTGCATTCAGCAATATATTGATGATGTAACTACTCCAAAGTAAAAATACCAGGTGAGTTTATTGAATTATTTTTTTCAGATGCTTGATGGCACACAAAATCAAACAAGAGAGGAAACACACAGTCTAACAGAGGTTGTGGAGAAAGAATTTGATAAACTTCTTGCTTCTCTTAACTCTAGGTAATAACTTAAAAATATAAACTTGATGAAACCAGTATTCTTAATATTAACTTGTCATTCTGCTCATTTGTTCAGAAAGACGGAAGCAGTAACATGTAACTTTAAAATAAGCTTAGAAGGTCGTCTTTTTTTTTTCTTTGACAGTATTTCTCTATGTAGCTTTGGAGCCTGACCTGGAACTTGGCTCTGTAAACCAAGCTGACATCGAACTCACAAAGAGATTTGCCTGCCTCAGCCTCCCAAATACTGGGATTAAAGGTGTGAGCCACCACTGCCCAGCAGTAGGTGAGTCTTAAAGGCTGATTTCTAGCTGGGAGTGGTGACTCGTGCCTGTAATCAGAGCATTCATTCAGGAGGCTGAGGGAGGTAGGTTTCTGTGCATTTGAAAACAGGCTGGGCAACAGTGTGAGATTCTGCCTCAAAGAAACAAAAAGACTGACTTTCAGAAGTTCAAGTGAAAATATTTCTATACTTCCAAAATTCTGTTTTGTAACTCTAAAGCTAACTTTAGAGTTAACAAGCTTCTTTCATTATGCCTCTGTTTCCCACCCCTCATTTGCCCACATGTGTGTGTGTGTGCGCGCGCGCGCGCATATGTGTTTAAAGCTAGGGTACCGCTCTCTAGCCTAGGCTGAGCTCAAGTACATGATCCTCTTCCCCCAGTCTCCCAAGTACTATTACAGGTCTGAGCTACCACATTTCTTTCTTAAAGCAATTAATAAAGAAAAATATTTTATAACTCATGTTACAGAATTCACATATTTGGGGAGCTACAAACAACTTTTCTTCTACATGGCCATGTCATTTTCTCATGTCAATTTCTCATTTCTTATTTGCATCAGAAAAGAAGGCTTTCTGATAGGCAATTACTAAAAAGTAATTTAATATTACTTTTTTCAAAGCTATTTGACATGTTATGTTTAACCACATACATTTCAAGAAATGCTCATAAAACTTTTGATAGGACTAAAGCAGTGTGCTTAGTAATGCTATTTGTCCATTTGTCTCTACACCAGCCCTTAATCTCCTTAAATTTTTATGGCATTTTATGCCCAGCGCATAAAATGGTTGTTTTATCCCCTTTGGTGCTAGAGATTAGACCAAGGCTTTGTGCATGCTAGGCAAGTGTTCTGCCTTTGAAGAATGTACCTAGATGCAAATATTTTTATGAAGTCAACTGATTTGTTATTTCTTTTGTTATAGTTTATGCTTTTGGTTTCCTCTCCCTGTGCTTTCTTTTGTAGTTGTCATTCTTAGACCTCTGACTTTGATTCTGCCCTACTTTGCTTTCTATTACTGACTTGTTCTCTGGATCATGCTTAGCTAGCTTTCTTATACAGCCCAGGCCCACTTGCCCAGGGATGATGGTGCTCACAGTCAGTTAGGTCCTTCTACATCAATCATTAGTCAAGCTAATCTCTCATAGATGTGGCCACAAGCCAGTCAAGGCAGTTCTTCAACTGAGATTCCCTCTTTCCTCATGACTCTAGTTTATGTCAAGTTTACAAAAACAAAAGAAAAAAACACTAGCAAGCACACTTAAGTTACTTTAGGTCTTGTCTTAGTCACTTTTCTATTGCTGTGAAGAGATACCGTGCCCAAAGCAACTTCTAAGAGAGAGCATTTAGTTGGGCACTTGCTTACAGTTTCAGAGGGTGAGTCCATTATTATGGTGTGAAGCTTGGCAGCAGGCAAGCAGACAGACATGGTGCTAGAGAAATAGCTGAGAACTCTTAGATTTGTAGACAGAGAACCAGGATCTAACCTGGGCTTTTGAAATCTCAAAGCCGGTCCCCAGTGACACACCTTCTCCAGCAAAGCCATACCTAAATTTTTCCAACAGCCCACCAGTTGGGAACCAAATATTCAAATATATTAGCCTGTGGGGATCATTCTCATTCAAACTACCAAAAACATATACCCAAGACTGTTGTATGTGGATTGTACAGTGGTTTTATTTTTGTTTTGCTGAGAAACTTCCAAACTCATTTCTGTAATAGCTGGACTCATTACACTCTCATGAGCAGTGTGCAAAAGTTCATGTTCCCTCTACATCCCGAACAGTGTTTGTTGTTTTCTTATTGATAACCATGTTTTTTTTCTTGTGTTTTTGTTTTGTGGTTTTCCTATTTCCTTCTGTCTTTCTCCTCTCCTGTTTGTCTCTCATTTCTTTCCCCCCCTTTTTTTAACTGATTTTTTTTCCTTTATTTTATTTTTTATGTGTCTGGATGTTTAGACTGCAAGTATGTCTGGGCACCGTGTATCTGCAATGCCCATAGAGGCCAGAAGAGGGCATCATATTCCCTGGAACTGGAGTTCTAGATGGTTGTGACCTTCCATATGAGTGCTGGGAATCAAATCTGGTTCTCCTGGAAGAACAGCTAACGCTCTTAACCTCTGAGCCATCCCTCTCTAGTCCTTCTCTGCCTCTTTTCTAAGACAGCTTTGCTAAATATGAAATTCTGTTCAGATTTTTTTTTTCATTTCCACACTTTATATATATTCCTCCATTGCCTTCTGGCCTTGCCAGTTTCTCCTGAGAGTTTGACCAGTGATCTTAGAGGAATCTGTTGTGTATGACAGGTTACATTTCTCTTCTTGGTCTCATGATTGTTTCTCTGATTTTCAAAAGTTTGACTGTGTGTGTTTATTTTACGTAGAGTTGGTTCATAGATCTTTGTCCCATTAAATTTTGGAAGTTGTTTCTTCTTGTTTTATTTATTTTTTGTTTTGTTTTCTGGGTTTACTGTTTCCTTCCATCTTTCTCCTCCTGTTTGTTTGCCTGTTGGTATTTAACAGGTTCTGTAGTCTCTCTTTTTAATTTTTTCGTTCTTTTTGCTGTTGTTGTTGTTGTTGTTATTGTTCCCTGGAAACAATTTTAATTGTCCTTTCTTCTAACCTTGCTTTTTCTTGATTCTGATTCCACCATTGCCATCTTCTACTTTTGTTGTTGTTGTTGTTTGTTTAACAAGGCCTTGTTGTATAATCCAAACTGGCCTCAAACCCACCATGTAGCCTATGCTGACCTCAAACTCAGAATTTTCTTGCCTCAGCCTTCAGATGCTGAGATTACAGGTGTGTTCCACCATGCCCAGATCTCCAGCCCAGGGTCTAATGCTGCGCAGTCATGCTATCAGTGAACCGCACCTGCGGCCTTGATTCCTTTTCATGTTCTTTTTGTCTTGATATCATAATTATTATTTTTAGGCCACTCTTCTAACTTCTTCTACTTCTTTTTTGTGTTTTCCTTTGTTTCTTTGAACATATTTAAGACAGTTATTTCAAATCAGTCTACAAAGTCCATTGCCTATGCTTCTTCAGAAAGTCTACCATTCTGTTCTCTTCCTTTGAGTGAGCAATATTATGTTGTAGTTGTTATACATCCATATTCATTGTAGTGTTTGTGTTGAAACTTGGGCGTGAAAACTAACAACTTTTTTCAGTCTTTATAGCTTGATTCTTGCTGGAACATTCTAAACTTTAGGATCAGTATAAGATGAAGGCTTTAGGTCTACTCTTGAGTGGCCCAAGTGTGACTTTGTCAGTTCCTCAGTGTACACAACTACTCTTATATCTTAATTTCTAAAAGAATCTCAGCTTCTCCTAGGTCTCAAGTTATCTATTGTATATTATCTATTGTATATCTGCCTATAATCTCTTACCCTTGTATATGTGTCTTGCTGTAGTGCCCCTGAGCATCTCCCATGCTTTTCCACTGCCTTAGATCTAAGACAAGAGATCAGTCCTTCAGACAGCACAAAACAGATTTAACTAATGTCATCAGTCAGTTCTGTTGTTCTCCTTCTGGTTAGAGTTGAGGAATTGGAAACTGTATTCGTGCTTCCAGAAAAAGCCATAAAATGTCTTTATTAAAAAATGCTATTTCCCAAAGTTCTCATGAAATGAGAGTAGCCAGTTTGGGTTTTTTTTTTTTTTCCTATGTTCCATGGTGGAATGAGACTTTCTTACTCCTTTTGAATATCATTCTGTGTATGTAAGTTTTAGGAACTTACTATAATTTAACAAAATAAACATGTTTCCTTTAAAGAAACCACTTTCAAAAATTGTTTATGTTACCAAATGGTTTGGAGAGTATCTGTTTACTTTTAAAACCTAGCCCATTTTCTGTAGTATTAGCAAACTTCCTTTGCTAGAGGCTAGATTTGATTTGCAAGAAATAATGAGAGATTGTTTAATGACAAAAATACTTGACTTTTTCAGTTCAAACCTTTTAAGTTGCTATAATAAAGCAATTTCTAGAGAAGAGAAAAAGATATGTGTATTGGTATCTAACATCTGGTTTGGCACTGTTTATAAGTCTTATTATGACATGGACTGTGTACCTATGGTAATACTTAAATATGCAATAAACCTTTCAAAAAGTGAGTACATATGTCTTTGTAAGGGCACAAAAGACTACAGGATAGATACAGGTTTCTCCTGGTTAGGCAGAATGCTCTAAAGTCTCCTTCATGTCTATGACATAACTGTCTTTTAAGATATTTTTTCTTTTTAAGATTTTTTATTTTTTAATTTCTTTATACCTGTTTATTTATTGTTAAGTATGAGTGTCTTGCCTGCATGTATGTGTGTGTACCACGTGTACACCTAGTGCCTCATGGGAGGTGAGGAGAGGGCATCAGATTCCTTGGTACTGGAGTTAAGAGTCAGTTTTAAGCCACCATGTAGGTGTTGGGAACTGAACCCAGGTCTTCATAAGAGTAGCACTAATTATCTAAACCACTAACTCATCACTCCAGCCTCAATTATTTTATTTTTTAATTTTATATTTTAATTAATTTTTTTACTGTTTGGGGACATGTGCATGTGAATGATGGTGATCGCAGAGGCTAGAATGGGGCATCAGATTCCCTGGAACTGGAGTGATAGGTGGTTGTGAACTGCCTGACTTGGGTACCAGGAACTAAACAAAGGTCCCCTGTAAGAAGAGTAGTAGGTTCCCTTAACTGCTGAGCCATCTCTCCAGCCCCTTTGTTCTTTATTTACACATGAATTTCAATTGTAATTTATTTCAATTTAGTTGAATGACTCATTTAACCACATTGTATGTCAAGTTTATAAACTCATAAAATTATCTTTTCAGGTGGCTATTTGGTTAGAACATGCATCTTTTACCCATGTTATTTAAATTCATCATCAGTGAAATTATTCTGTTATTTTAGTTAAATTCATGACTTGGTAAAATTAGAGCTACTACTCAGTCATAAATTTACATTTACATAAATGTTAGTAAATTATCACAAAAAAACTTTTTCTTAAATGAAGGAAAAAGAGCCTGTGTCAAGAACTTGAAAGGCATACAGATGATTATTTATCAAAATTAGCAACAGTTAAAAGCTACATTGAAGAGAAAAAAAATGATTTGGATGCAGCTATGAAGATAGCAAAAGAACTCAAATCAGCACCTTCACTGAGGACCTACTGTGACCTGACTCAGGTAATTTTAATGTTCAGTGTGAATTAGTTCTGTCGTGGCTGACTTTACGTACTTTAGAACATAGACTTGGTATATCAACTCAAGAAGAATTTTTTTTTTTAATTACACTAAACTCCACAGGTACTCCTTGACTTGTGATGGGATTACAGTTTGATAAACTTATTACAAGTTGAAAATATTATAAACCAAAAATGTTTTTAATACAGATAACCTACCAGGCAACATGACTTAGCAGCAGTGTACTGTAGAAGGTCTATTGCCTACTCTTTGGACCCTGTGATTCTCTCTCTGATACTGTTCAGCATTTAAGAAAGGATCAGACTACAGAGGCAAAAGATCAAAAATTAGATTATGCTTTCAACTTAGTGCATGCTGCTTTTGGAATGTTGTAATGCATACATACATATATTTCAAACTAAGGACTATCTTTTTTGTAATTGATGCTTCTTAGGTGTTTGAGTTCTTCTTTTTTGTTTTGTTTGACTCATGCTCTCCTATGTAGTCCTGGAACTTGCTGTGTAAACCAGAGTGTCCTCAAACTCAGAGGGATCTCTCTGCCACCTTAGTGCTGGAATTAAAGGCAAGCACCATCACACCTGGTAGCATTAGAATTCTAAGATACACACTATTCTATTCATTTAACCTTTTATTATTTTTAATGTTTAGAACATAATCTGATAGTATGGCAATGAGGTAAAAACTGATGTTTGTGTTACTTAGATTTTTCACCACTATGATAAATATCTGAGATAATCAGCTTGTAAAAGGAAAGGTTTGTTTTTGCTCACAGTTTTGAGAATTTTTACCCATGATTGACTCCTTTGTTTTATGTCTCTAGTGCAGATCATGTAGGAGAGTATAGCAAAACAAAACCATATTTCTCTGGCCAGGAAGGAAAAGAGAGCAGAGGTTGAGATATAGCTGTCCCTTTTCAGTGACCTAAAACCTCATATTAGTCCTTATCTCTTAAAAGTCCTCACACTTTTGGTAGCACCACTCTAGGGTTCTGTAGAGGACACTTAGGATGCAGGCTATACAAGACACTTTAATTAAAGGTGAGTACAGATAAGAGCAATAAGCAAAATGAAACTGTTCTCCTCATAAATTTATAGTTGAACTTGTGGCTTAATTTTTTAATATCTATTTAAATTATCCCTATAAGGATAGATGTAGTAACACCTTGATAACTGATTTGAACACTGATGGACATTATAGCTTCTATGATTAGATCCAAGGATATGCTATGTGATCGAGCTCAGGTCCACCCTTCAGACAAGGAGGGATTAAATGCTTTCTTTCATTACAATGATCTTTAATTCTTGAAAGTATTTACTTTCTATCAATACTGTGTGCACAAGACTTATATTTTTTTAATTTAGCCATCAGTTAGCTTTAAGTAGCATACAAAACATTAGGTTTGAATACAGTATTTTCAAACATTTGTTTTCATTGAGTCTTGTCCCCCCACCCCTGATTCCACTGACCTTTCTTGACCCTCTCTTTCTAGCAACCTCCTTCTCACTTCCATGGCCCATGTTTTTTGTTACCCTTCCGCAAGTCCTCTAAGCTTCTTTCTGTCCTATAAAGGTCCATAGCTTACAGTCCCACCAGCATCCACATACATCCATTTTTTTATTCTTTTAACCTTTACTGATTCTTTGTGGATTTCACATCATGCATCCCTATTCCACTTATCTTCCTATTCCCTCGCATCTATCCTCTGCCCTTGTAACCTCCCCTTCAAAACAGAACAATTTTTAAAAGAAAAATAAAAAGACCAAACAAATCAAATAGACCAAAAAGGAAAAAAAGAAAGAAAGAAAAATCACATCATGGAAGCTGTAGTGTGGCCCGTTGAGTCATACAGTTTACTCTTTGGTTTATTCATCTTTACTTGTATTTATTGTTGTGAGTCGTTGATCAGGTTCAAGGTATCTGACTTCTGATATACTATCAATAGTAGGTTCTCATGGGGGCTCCTCTTGGGCATCCTGTTGTTGTCCTGTGTCATGGAGATCTTGCTGTTTTGGATGTGTAGGTTCTACCCCTTAACATGTGCCAAGAGTTCACAGATGAGGTGGATGTTGGGGTGGGCCAACTCAGCCCTGGTTCTGGGCCTGAGTGGCGTCAGGGTTTGTCAGCCTACTAGCTTTTCCTCTTCATCACTTCCCTGGGTGAGCTCTCCAATACTGCCTTGGCTAGCTCAAGCTATGCAGCCTGCAGCAAGGAGCAGGGCCACTTCTAACTCAAGATCCCATTCTTCCTGTCTTCTTATACCTTCAGAATGTACAAATCAGGAAACAGTTACTTCGTTCATCTCTTGTCTTATAATCTTGTGCCTAGAGAGAAAAGTTGTGCAAAATAGAAATGTCTTTCTTATAGCACAAATTGACAGGACAAGATTAACAATATCCTCTTTGCTAACTCGACTTCACTTTCTAAGGGAGGGAATCTTCTCTAGTAACCTTTGTGTCCTCAGAGTCTTATTTCCCATAAACAACCAGATGCAAATGATATACTGAAGTACAGAATTGGAATCTATTGATTTATTGTCTCCATAATCTCTAACTTCAAATGAACAGTGGAGAATTTGCCAGTATCTTGTTACTGATTCTCCCCTAATGTAATTCTAAAGCAGTATGTTTACATGCAAGATTTTGGGGAGAAAACAGTAATAAAACATGGTTTTTACTCTGGCAAATTTAGTTAGGAAGATGAGGCAAGAAGAGGAAGCTTTTAGGGGCTGGAGAGATGGCTCAGTGGTTAAGAGCCCTGACTGCTCTTCCAGAGGTCCTGAGTTTGATTCCCAGAAACCACATGGTGGCTTACAGCCATCTATAATGAGATCTGGTGCCCTCTTCTGGAATAAAGGCATACATTCAGATAGAGCACTCATATACATAAAATAAATAAATAAAATCTTTAAAAAAAAAAAAAAAAGATGAAGAGGAGGAGGAGGAGGAAGCATTTGACGATACCACTGGTGCATAATGAATCTGACCAGAACTTTCTGTGTCCAGATGGTTACATTCTAATTACTTGTTGGGTTGTCTGTTAATGTAGGTCTCTAAACAACTTTCAACTCCATTAGAGACTGTTGTAAACATTGATTTCTACCCTTTACTTTGAGAGCTCAAAAAATAGCCTTGAATTTATCAATTGAATACCTAAAAGGCCATTTTCCTTCTAAAATCTCTTTTAGCAATATTTTAATAAAAGAAACTTTACACATGAAGTATACATCTCTCTTGATTCCAGATTATCCGGACCTTGAAGTTAACATTTGAAAGTGAATTGTCACAAGTTAATTCTATAATTCCAAGGAATCCCGCGAGGTGAGTAAGTCTTGATTTAGGAGCCCATACCAAGAGTTATTAAATAGCAAGTGATTATAATTTGAAATTTTGGATCATACATCTTTCCTAAAGTAACAACCAAATTAAAATAATTGTAATTTGTGGAAAATTACTTAAATGCTTTCTTTTAAGTTAGCTAATGTTGGCAACTGTTGTATAGAGAAGTAGTAAATTTCTAAGAACATTAATTTATGTACTACATTTTTTAGGTTGAATATAAATTGCAGCAAGATTATCTGCATGTTCAACAGTATGGGAAAGATTGAATTTGAGGACTCAACAGAGTAAGTGTTTTTAAGAATGACAAAATGTTCGTATCTGATAGTGCCTAAGACCAAGAGACAAATGAATGGTTAATTTAATTCAGGAACTAAAATTTATCTAAAAAGCTTCATTTCTATAGTTAACTTCTGTTTGTAGTGCTTTTTAAAAAACCTGGAAGAGATTAATATTAGTGGTTTACGCACTGAAGCTCTTTGAATTCATTCTGTTAACAAGCATGAACACTGCTTTTTTGTGCTATACCCCAACATTCTAGAAGGTAGTGAGATAAACAGAGAAATTACAATGCATAAAATAGAAATGAAAAACAAAATGCATTATGAATGTGATAGTAGATGTAAATAGAGCTGTTGCAGAAAATGGAAGGATCATTTCTTCTTGGGACAATAGAGAATTTGGAAAGGGATTTTATTTTCACTTAACTGTGAAAAATGAGTGGCAAGTAGAAAAGAGAACAAGTGGAAGGCAGGTGTCTGAGCAGCATATCGGCAGTAAACTAGCATTCCACACTAGAAAGCCTGCTGCAGTTCCTTTCTGTGTATCCCTGTGTGCATATAGAAGCTAAACCTAAAGACTGTGTTGCTGTCTGACAGCATTTAAAGTTTATTTTCTATTTACTCACTGTTCAGTATGATAGCTACCAATTAGGTGTTGCTTAAATTAAGCACAAGTTAATTGAGATTAAATAAAATGACAAATTCATTTCTTTGGTTTTATAAGCCAGATCACAAATGCTTAGTTGTCACATGTCTTAGTATAATCTTGCTGTTGTAATGAAATGCCCAAATAGAAATTTGTCTCTTCAGTAAGAGACTGGAAAATTCAGTCAGGGCACTAACAAGTTCACTGTCTGGTGAGAATTCTGGTCTCTGCTTCCAAGATGGCAACTTACTAGCATGCATAAGGTCCTAGATTCAAACCTTAGTCCAAGGAGGGGTGGATAGAGTTGACACCTTCAGTATTGTTGGCCTCACAGGATGGAAAAAATGGAGTGCACAGAATAGAAACAAATGTAGCATCATTTGACAGAACAACCAAGGGCTCAAGACAGTTCTTTCCATTTTGTTATTTTGTAGTTTTGTTTTTTTTTTTTTAAGACAGATTTCTGTATGTATCTTAAACTGGCCTTGAACTTGTTGTGTAGGCCAGGCTGGCTTTGAGCTTGCAGTGATCCCTCTGCCTCAGCTTCCCTCACTATCTGTCACTACACCTGGTGTCTCTATCCATTTTAAAAGGTACAACTCACTGTCTAGCAAGATGGCTTAACAGGTAAAGGTGCTTCCACCAAATCTTTGATGACTTGAGTTCAGTTCCCCAGAATGTATATGGTAGGAGATAACTGATTCCCACAGGTTTTCTCTAACCTCCACACATACTATGGCACATACACACCCACACACACATGTACACTTGCCATGGTACATGCACTCATGCACAAATATATACTTAATAAATAAGCAAATGTGAAAAATATTCTAACATACAATGCCATTCAAGGGAGTGGAGTCTTGGTACTACCAGCATGAAATTTTTTTCAGCAGCATCTCAGTACCACCAGCATGAAGACTGTTTTAACATGACTATTAAAGCATTGTTAGTTCATTTTATTACTGCTATCACTAGCAGTTCTGTTCGTTGAAAACCACTTAGAAGATTTTTAAACTTGAAAACAATAGTTAGATTGCATTTTTATTTTCTTACGATTTTCTTTTATATGTGCTTCTTTGTGTGTGCATATGAGTGCAGGTACCTGTAGAGGCCAGAAGAATGGCATCTGATCTTCTGGAACTGGAGTACAGATGACTGTGAGCTATCTGATGTGGGTACTGGGAGCTGAACTCAGATCCTTTGGAAGAGTAGCAGGTGCTCTTAACTGCAGAACCACCTCTCCAGCCCCCCTAGAGATTACATTTTTACATGTTAACTCTGGCTAGGTGTGGACACCTTTAATCACAGAGGCAAGCAAAACTTTGTGAGTCTAAGGTCAGCTTGATCTACCTAGCAAGTTCCAGACCAGCCAGAGCTACATAGTGCTATAATCTGTCTCAAAAGAAGGAAATAAAGAAAAGCTGTTTTACACACAAACACACACACACTTAGGAATATAAGAATAAAAATAAATTGAAAAGGGGGATAGGCATATGTTCCCTATCTATTTACTGGCCATTTGAGGAGAAAGGTGGAAGGGACGCTTGAGTAAATGTAGTAAAGTTTAAGTCAGATCTTGGACTTGATCCCAGGTTTAGGTTATTTATGTTATTTATTCAAATACCCAGACAGAGTAGGAGGCCGCTTGTTCGTTTCCCGGCTGCCCAGACTCCCAAAATAGCCACACAGAAACTGTATTAATTAAATCACTGCTTGGCCTATTAGCTCTAACTTCTTATTGGCTAGCTTTTACATCTTAATTTAACCCATTTCCATAATTTTATATTTTACCATGAGACTCGTGGCCTACCAGCAAGGTTCCAGAGTATCTGTCTCCAGCGGCAACTCCATGGCTTCTTCTTGACTCCACCTCCTTAATTCCAGCATTCAGTTCAGTTTTTCCCATCTAGCTCTGCTCTACCCTACCACAGGCCTAAGACAGTTTCTTTATTAACCAATGGTATTCACGGATACAGAGGGGAATCCCATATGAGTGAGTAACCAAATTATCAGGAGTTTGGTTGTTTGCAACTTTGTTTGGAATAATAATCAGTGTCCTGGGTAGTCTTAATTGTGAGTTTGTGGCAATCATCTGATAGGAGACTCTTCAGTTGCCTACATCAGGCTGGTTTGAGAGCATGTCTATAAGAAATTGCCTTGAGAGCTAGTTCCAGGATAGGCTCCAAAACCATAGAGAAACCCTGTCTCGAAAAACCAAAAAAAAAAAAAAAAAAAAGAAATTGCCTTGATTACTAATGGATGTAGAAGGGCCCAGCCCAATAGGTTTCACCATTTCTAGTTCAGTGGTTCTTTTGTATGAAAAATATAGTTAAGAATGAGTCTATAAGCAGGACAGCAAGCAGGTTTTTGCTTCAAGCTCTGCTTGGGTTGCCCTGACATCCCTCAGTAACAGACTATGACCTGGAAGTAAAGGCCAAACAAATTCTTTTCTCCTCAAGTTGCGTTTGGTCAGAGTGTTTTATCACAGCACCAAGAAAGGAAACTAGCACAGATGGCACCAGACTGAGATAGCCTATTATTCTCTTTGTCATAGAAAGGCCTTGCTGGAGGAACAAGGGCACACTGGGTACCAGTCTTCCCACAGGCAGTGCCCTGGATTAGCTTTGAGGACTTCCATGGATAATCAGCCACCTTCTCAGGCAGTGTGTTCGTCTAGATAATGTTAGAACTTGAATATAGTTACTATCAAATTTCTAAGCTTGAAACCATTCTGCCTCTTTATAAAAGTCTTTGCTAATCTTGTGTTGATTTTAAATGAATACTCTGAGTTAAATTTAAAACTTTTTTCTGAAAGCAAATTCTATAAGTTGTGTGTCCTATTTATTAAATGACAGGTTAGCCTGATGAAGCAGGTACTGAAAAGGTCAAGGGTAGTGCTCTGGAAAATATTTAAATCTAAAACAATGGAAAAGTGACCTGAAAAATAAATAAGACTTAGATGGTGCATAGAGAGAGAGGGGATGAGGCAGACAGAAAAATGTGGAGCCTGGAGAGATGGTTCAGCAGGTAAGAACCATCTTCCAGAGGACTCAGGTTCAATTTCCAGCACCTATATGGCAGCTCACAGCTGTCTGTTACTCTACTTCTAAGAGCTCTGGCACCTTCACACAGATACAGTCAAAATACCAGTGCACAGAAAATAAGTCTTAAAAAAGAAAAATGTGTTGTAAAATGAAAGGTTAATGAGACTAGAGCTAGACTTAAAAGTTGAGTAAGGTCTGATGAGAATTACTATGGAAAGGTCTTTATCTTTATAACACAAGGTTGTTTATACACAGAGACCTTTCAGAAGAGCCCTTTGTACAACTTAGATTGATTTTCCCTAGTGTCAAATGCATACCTTCTGTTGGAAGGGGCAGGTAAATGTGTTATTAATTCAGTTGCCTTTCTTTAATTCGTAAGTTGGCACACTAATATTTTGTGAAGAAATAAAATCCGTTATGAGCTAACTAAAATGTAACTTTTATGGACTCATTCTCTTGCATTTTAAAATTTCTGATTATAATTTGGTAGCCTGAAATTGTATGGATATGAAGAGAAGGCAGAAAAATAGGAAGTAGGGCTGAGAAGATAACTTAGTCAGTGAAGTGCTGCTGTGTAGCTTACCATGCAAAACTTGAGTTCAGATCTCCACACCCATTTACAAAGCTGGGCACTGCAGATGATCCCTGGAACTGCTGAATCCAGGTTCTGTGAAAGATCTTGTCTCAGCAAATAAATAAGATGGAGAGAGACTCAGGAAGATACCAGACATAAATCTCTAGCTTTCACACGTGTCTGTGGTACACACGTGCATGCATTTACACATGAGTCAGCACACGCACACACACACACACACACTCACACACAGAGAGAGAGAGAGAGAGAGAGAGAGAGAGAGAGAGAGAGAGAGAGAGAGAGACTAAATAAACATGTCATACCCAGAGGATTCAGGGAATATAACTATGAGCCTGGTGGAAGATTCTTAAGATTTATACTCACACTACAATCCCAGAGAACTTAGACAACAATGAAGACACTAAGAGAGACTTACATGGGAAGTAGAAAAAGGCAAGATCTTCTGAGTAAATTGGGAGCTTGCGAACCTTGTGGGAGGGATGAAGGGGGGAGGGGGAGGCAGGGAAGGGAGTAGAGAAAAATGTAAAGCTCAATAAAATCAATTAAAGAAAAAGATTTATACTCAACATTCTTTTCTATACCTATTTTAAGATGACAAATTAATAAATAATCTTAATATAATTTAAATGAAACTCTTAAGCCAAGTCAAAATGACTTATTTGGGAAACCTATAATATTTTAGGATCAGATTATTATGATATAACTGAAGTTTTACTCAATTTTTTTATTGATCATACATTTGTTTTCTTGACTTTTTAAAACCCTAAAGCAAGCCAAGTGCGCTGGCACGCAGAGTTTAAAAGTCTGAGGCAGAAGGATGTGAGTTAGAGACCATGCAAATCCCAAGCCAACGTGTACCACTTAGACCCTGCCTCAAACAAAACAATAAAACAGAACAGCCAGTCCCAAAGGTGGCTTGCGGCTTTGATTAGGCTGTTTCTTTGGGAGTTTGAAATGGGTAAGAGGGTTTCTTTAGGGGTAATGACCATGTTCTAAAATTAGATTGTGGAAAGCTCATGCAGCTCTTTAAGGTTACCTTGAATTGTTTCGTGTATTTCTGCATCAGTGAAGCAGTTTACAAACTCATCTTTTGGTATGGGAAAGAAATAGCTTAAAGGTCAAAATTAAAGTAGTCCTGCTGTGTATTTTTAAACAGATGTTACCCGCAAGAAAATGAAGTTGGACCGAATGTTCAAAAGCAGTTTAATAATAAAGAGGAACTTGGTTGTGGTGCATTCTCATCACTAGAAAAGGAAAGGGTAGGCGCAGCTGTCCTTTCTGGTGAAGCACCTGTACCTCCTTTGCAAGCAGAGACCCCTGACAAGCATCTAGAAGGAAAAAGCAAGCAGTCACAGAAAGAGATGGCTGTAGTGATGTCTCCCAAGACTATTGCTGTGCTGCCTCAACTGGGATCTAGTCCTGATGTGATAATTGAAGAAATTATTGAGGAAAACCTAGAATGTGAGTAAAAACAAAAATGGGAGGATCTGTTATCTATAGTTAAAAAGAATTGCTGTCTTTTGTTCATGTGCTCAATAGAAACATACTGCTCTGTGTATCTCATATCCTCATCATGAGTTCGTATCTATTGATCCCATACTCCTTCCTTCACATATTCCAAAGCTGGAAATTTTTGTTTTTTAGCCTTTTATTTATTTATATTGGGTTTGGGGCTGCTGGAGAGGTCTCACATTGTAATGCAGTCTGGCTTAAAATTCACTAGATAGCCCAGGCTAGCCTTCTTTTTATTTTTTATTACTTTATAAATAATACCAATCAAAATTTCCACTTCCTCCCCTCCTCTCACTTCCCCTCCACCCCCCCACACCCTCCCTCTTACCTGCCCCGTGGGAAGTCCAAGCCCCCCCCACATCCAGGCTTAGGAAGGTGTGCATCCAAATAGACTAGGATCCCAAAAAGCCAGTACATGCAGTAGAGACAAATCCCAGTGTCTTATCATTGGCTTCTCAGTCTGCCCCAATTGTCAGCCACATTCAGAGAGTCCAGTTTAATCCAGTGCTCGTTCAGTCCCAGTCCAGCTGGCTTTGGTGAGCTCCAATTAGCTCAGGCACACTGTCTCAGTGAACCAACCCCTCCCAGTCCTGACTTACTTACTCATATTCTCCCTCCTTCCGCTCTTCAACTGGATCTTAGGAGTTCAATCCAGTGCTCTAATGTGGGTCTCTATCTCTATCTCCATCTGTCGCCGGATGAAGGTTCTATGGTGATATTCAAGATGGTCATCAGTAAGCAGTCCTCCCACCTCAGTGACTTGAGTGCTGGGATTACTGACATATGAGCCACCATGCCTGGTTTGTTTTTTAAAGGCCTCTGTTGGCAAAATCCTTTAATTCCAGTAATCAGAAAGCAGAAGTAGTCAGATCTCTGTAAATTTTAGGTTATCTTGGTATATATAGTAAGCCCAGGCCAGGCAGAGCTGCACCGTGAGATGCTGTCTCAAACAAAGCAAAAACAGACAGACAAACAGAATTGGGCCTGGAGAGTTGGCTTAGCAATTAAAACCTTATTACTCTTGCAGAGGACAAGAAGACCTGGATTTGGTTCCTAGCACACTTGTGGCTTACAAACATTTGTAACTCCAGTTCCAGAGGATCCAGCACCTTTTTCTGACCTCAGCAGGCACAAGGCACCAGGCACCCACCATGTACTGCACATAAATATCTGCAGACAAAATATCAACACACATAAAGCAAAATTTTTAAATCTAAGAAAAAAAGAAAACTTCTGAGGTGCAACTTTAATATTTGATTTACTTAGGGTATTTGACATTTTTATGTTATATATTTAAGCCTGATACATATAATGCAAATAAATGGTACATGAAATTTGTGGGCGCAGTTTTATTATTCTGTTCTTAAACTAAGAACACCTTGCCGGGCAGTGGTAGCGCACGCCTTTAATCCCAGCACTCGGGAGGCAGAGGCAAGTGGATCTCTGTGAGTTCAAGGCCAGCCTGATCTACAAGAGCTAGTTCTGGGACAAGCACCGAAGCTACAGAAAAACCTTGTCTCAGAAAAAAAAAAAAAAAGAACAACACCCTTTAAATATTTGTTCTGAAATTCAATCTGTTTGGAGCTAAACTGTTCTAAATATCATTTTATAACAACTAAATATTAATTAAATATAAAAATATTTTAAAATTAAATAAAAATTGTTTGATAGTATTCTGTCCATTTTTATAGTAGTGGAATGCTACAATATGTGATCTTACATTAAACATCTTCTTTTGACAATTTTTAATACCATTATCTGTTTTATTGGTTGACTTTGCAGAAGTTTTTTAGTTGGAATTTATTTGAAATATTTTAATAGAATTTTAAAAACAGAGAGAAGAGAAACAGAGATAGAGAGTAAAAGAGACATTTTTAAAGGAAGCAGTAGTGCCCACTCAAAGTGTAGGCTTCTCAATAGACACCCAGAATGAAATTTTAAATACAAAAAAAAAGAACATCTCTTTCTCTAAATTATCATCATTGATGTTTGAATTACTGTGATTGCCTATCATGACTTATAAGAAATCTTGCCAATCAGGCAGTGGTAACACATGCCTTTAATCCCAGCACTCAGGAAGTAGAGACAGGAGTGAGTTTGAGTCCAACCTGGTCTACAGAGTGAATTCCAGGACAGCCAAGGCTACACAGAAAAACCCTGTCTCAAAAAGGGGGGGGGGGATCTTGCCCATTCCAGTATTTTACCAATTTATTCATAGCTTTTTAGACACTAGTGTCTGATCACTATCAACATTAACAAAACTCCTAAAGTTGTCTTTTTTATTTTGATAAAGCATGCTTCAAAGATGATCCTATGGAGAGTCCTGGATACCAAAAAATGCCTGCTCAGAAAGAGCCATCTGCTCCTGTTGGACCAAAAACAGGTATGCAAAAAACTGTCCACACTTGATGGAGTGGCATTTGCTTGCTGTATGGCAACTCTTTCCTAATATGTAGGGTACACAAAAGCATTTTACTACCTAAATCTGTTTTCCTTTTCATGTTAAATGTTTTTACTATCTGAAAAATTAATTTAAAATTGATAATGTTCTCACAGCTATAACTTCTAGTTACATAGTTACTTTGGTTCTTCAAATTTTTATGTCAGTTTTTAAATTTATGAAGTACAGTAATGGGTTTTCTTATGACATTCTCATACATATGTGTCTTTAAACTTTGTTCTCATTTTTCCCTCCTGCCTCTTGCTTGGCTCCTTCCTCTTCTCAGCTGTTCCTCTTCTGCTTTCATGTCATGAAGATGGAAGTCACAAAATAATCCCACACCAGCTCAGAATTATAAATAATAAAATGGTAATTTATTTAAGGGAAAAACCTTATAGATCACTGTCCTAGATAACAGTCCTCTGCACAAACAGGAACAGAGTCTAGCAGCCAGAAGCAGGAGCCAGAAGCAAGAGAGTGGGCGCATGCTTTACAGCTGCTTTTTACAGTATCAGAGACCACACACACACACACACACACACACACACACACACGGGCTGGTATCTTAAAGGCTATTGGCTGAAGGGGCAGAATGTGCTCCTACAGCACCTCCCCCTTTTGTTTAAATGAGAGAGTTCCAAACCCAATACAAAACTATATACACTAGGAACAGATATCAAGTATAATTAGAATTACAGGGAGCAAAAATAATATTAAGCAAGGAATGTATGCTAAATGTATTAATAAACATCCTATCCTAAGGAGTCTTAAGTCTTGTATTGGAAATGGCTTGGCTAGATTATAAGAGTACAGTAGCTATGACTATCTAATCTTTAACGCCATCAAAGGCCTGAGAAGGGAGATAATATTGCTTGAGAAGGCAGGAAGCGCAATCAAGCAGCTTCCAAAGTGAGCAATATATAATGGAGACAATTAGCTAGCTACCTGAGCAATCACCCAAAGTCTCATTTTGCAGTGTTGAAACAACCAACTTTGGCTAAGGCCTAGTGTAACTGACAGATCATTTTCAGAGGCAGAAAAATTTTCAGAACTGTCTTATCCTCTCTTGGCAAGATTTGACAGTCTTTTTCTTTTTTGTTCTGCTTATCCATTTCTGGAAACCATATACTTTGTCAGTGGTTGAGGTATGGGCAGTTCCTTGCCCAAAGGCCAATGGTGCTAAGAAGAAAACAGACTCCAAGTGGAGTGTCTTTGGTGCTCAACATTCTCTTGGGAATAGATTGATGCTGTCAGGAGCAATCATGTCTCATGTCAACAGAAACCTAAGTTATTTAAGTGCCATGATCTACAGATCCTTGAAGTGGTTGAAGATTACCTATCTAGACAGAATACAATCTCTGTGTATTTAAAGAACCTAGTTGATCTGACTATACAACAAGCATGAACAACTATTGACCTATAATATTTAATACCTGTATAAATTAAAGATTAAAACTTCATGTCAGAATATTAAATAATCTGTAAACAAATGTGCAACTAATGAGGAAAATGACCTCAAAATGTAAACAATCTGTAATGTTGGCTATAAATGACCTTTATTGTGTTGACATATGTTCCTATTTCTAGCCTTTTCGGGTCTTTTATTGTGATATTGAACTTTCTCAAATGCCTTTTCTTTATTGAGATGATCGTGTGATTTCTACCCTTAAGTCCATTTATGTGTGTTGTATTAAATTTACCAAGATATATATGTTGATCCAACCTAGAAGCCAACTTGCATATGGTATATGATCTTCTTTATTATTATTATCACTATTTATTTTCACATATATTATATCCCAACCACAGTTTCTTCTCTCTCCCCTCCCCCCAGCCTATTCCCCTTCTCTGTCTCCCCTTAGAAAAGAGCAGGCCTCCCAGGAACATCAACAGACATGGAATAATATGTACAATACTACCAGGCACATATCATCATATCAAGGCTGGATGAGGTGACCCAGTAGGAAGAAAGTGGTTCCACAAACAGGCAAAAGAGTCAGAGACAGCCCCTGACCCACTGTTAGGAGAGCCACAAAACCACTTAAGCTATTCAGTCATAATTCATATATGTAGAGTATCTAGGTTATACCCATACAGGCCTCCCTGTTTTCTGTGAGCCCCCATGAGTCCCAGTCAGTTGATTCTATGGACTTTGTTCTTTTTTATTTATTATGTATACAATATTCTGTCTGTGTGTATGCCTGCAGGCCAGAAGAGGACACCAGACCTCATTACAGATGATTGTGAGCCACCATGTGGTTGCTGGGAATTGAACTCAGGACCTTTGGAAGAGCAGGCAGTGCTCTTAACCGCTGAGCCATCTCTCCAGCCCCTGGACTTTGTTCTTATAGTGTCCCTGACTACTCTGGTTCCTCCCATCCTTCCTCCCCCTCCTCCACAGGACTCTGCATGTGCTCCCATCAGTTGCTGGATGCAGTCTCTCTGAGAACAGTACTGCTCGGCTCCAGTCCCAGAACACTCTGCAGGAAGGGCAAACTTCAGGTCAAAGGTTTTGTAGCTGGATTGGTGTTCCAGTCCCTCCACTCATGACCTTGCCTGGTTATAGAAGATGATGGGTTCAGGCTTTGTGTCCTCTATTACTGGGAGTCTTTGCTATCGTTACTCTTTTAGATTCCATGGAATCTCCATTGCATTATGTTTTCACCTTGCCTCTGAAATGCCCCCAATTCCAGTCATTTCTCCTAGTATTTTCTCTTTCCCTCTAGTATATGATCTTCTTAATGTGCTGTTGAATTCACTTTGGAAGAATTTTATTGATAAATTTTACTTTTGTGTTTATCAGGAGAGATTGGTGTATAGTTTTGTTGCTGCTGTATGCATTAAATAAAAAGAAAAAGAAGCACTCTTGGTCAGAAAATGATTACAGATACGCAATAAGACAAATTCAAAAAAATAACAAAAAAAAAAGACCTGAATGGGTCACAGTACTAGATAAATGTACAGGGCTTATGAGAGATAGGAAAGAATACAGAAAGTCATAGATTAAAGGAGTAAGGATAATAAAATATTAGAGGTAAAAAAAAATAAGCCCCGTTAAGATGGAATGTACACAGAGAGTTTGGATTTTTTGGCTGCAGAGAGGCATTTGATTCTGGAGGCTGCTAAACTAAACTAACATATATTTTAAAGGTATCTTGGCTTCAAATTTTGAGTCTAAGGATATGTTGCTTTGGAAAAGAGGTTTTGCTTTTGTTTCCACAGAAGGTAAGAACCTATGGATTCCTTCCAGGCTAATGTGGTTTAATGGAACAAGACCCCAAAAAGGTCTCTGTGAACCCTAAAAATACTTTGCCCAACAAACAGCAGAAAGCAGTTTGGAGAAAACAATGCCCAAATTCCCAAAATGATTGTTTATAAATGTTTGTTTTCATTTTTAAATGGTTGATTATAAATGTTTAATGGAAATAAGGAGGATATGATATAGAGATGAATAGTTTGCATTGGTATGGATCTTGGTTTATTGATACAGATTTAAGGTCGATTTTGTTACACTGTGTATATGTATTTCTGCTCTTGTTTAAGATACTGTGTACAGCTCACTTAAAAATGTAATGTATGATTAAAAATTACAGATTAATAGATAGTCATTTATAATAGCCAAACTTGTAGTCATGTCAGTTTTCTAGAAATTGCAGAGATATATTTCAGTTAGATAGATAATCTTCAATACTTCAAAAACCTACGGAATATGGCATTTAAAATGTTTTAAGAACTTAGACTTTTCTCGACAGTAAGACATGTCTGCTTCTGGCAGCACCAATCTACTTCAAGAGGATGATGGGCATCAAAGAGGCTCCTTATGGAGTTTGCTAGCCATTTGGGCAAGAAACTACTCTTACCTGGACTGCTTGACAGTATGCTATATAAACTGGACATTCAGGACCCACAGAAAAATGACTGCTGAACTTGTCAAAAGAAGGTGAGACAGTCCTTCAGGGTTCTGTTTCACAGAAGAAACTGCCAGACATTCTGCAGGACACAGAAGAAAGTGACTGACAGAATTTGCCATTACAAAGCAGAACAGATCTTTCAATTTCCTGCTTCACTGAAAAGTCTTCCAGATACTATGGACCTGTAGGCTATGAATGCCCCAATGTTACAAAAGAACTTTGGGTGACTGTCCAAGCAGCGAGATGTCTCTGTCATTTCTAGAACTTTGGAAGTTGCTTACAATGCACTTCCTGTTTACTTAAGTAATATTATAACCTTCTGGGGTCTTTGAAGACAGTTATAGCTTTCCTTAGCTATAATAAAGATAAATTAGATACGAAACTTTAGACTCACAAAGACAAGATAGATGATAGAATATTTTTCTTAATTTTTGCCTTATATAAATAGACTATTGTAACTAATTCTTGCTTGATAATTGTTTTGTTATATGTAATTTTACTATGTTAAAGTAAAATTTTTCCTCTTTATTTAGACAGAAAAAGGGAGATGATGTGGGAATCACGTCTGGATGCTATGAATATGCTTTATTAACATATGAAAGAAGCTGCTTTGGCCTATGTCAGAGCAGAATACTAAACTGAATGTAGGGAGAAAGAAGGCAGAGTCAGGGAGATGCCATATAGCTGCTGAAGGAGAAAGATACCAGAACCTTACCAGTAGGCCACAGCCTCATGGTGATACATAGATTATTAGAAATGGGTTAGTTTAAGATGTTATAAACTAGCTAGGAATATGCCTAAACCATTAGCCAAGCAGTATTGTAATTAATATAGTTCTGTGTGATTATTCAGGTCTGCACAAACAGGAAACTAAACTACAGCCTCCATTTACATGAGGTCTTTCTGAAGGTGTGGTATGTTGTCTGAAGTTTTTGTCCCGCCCAATCCCACACAGCTGTTTAGTCCCAAATAAACACAGAGAGGTCTACATTAATTATAAACTGACTGGCCTATTAGCTCAGGCTTCTTATTGACTCTTATAGCTTATATTAGCCCATAATTCTTGTCTGTGTTAGCCACATGGCTTGGTACCTTTTTTGGCAAGACAGTCACATCTTGTTTGCTCTGTGGCTGACTTCCTCTGTGTCTGGGTGACAACTGTAGACTGAAGCTTCCCTCTTCCCAGAATTCTTGTTGCCACACCTCTCCTTCCTGCCTGGTTGCCCCGCCTCTACTTCCTGCCTGGCTACTGGCTAATCAGAATTTTATTAAAATACAATTGACAGGGTACTGACCATTGTCGCACAGCAGTGATAGAATCTGGCAGTAAATACATCAAATCCTCAACTTTTCTAAGGATACTGCTTATTACTGCTTCAGTCTAAATACTTCTTTTAATTAAGATTTTATTTAATTATTATGTATCCAGTGTTCTACCTGCATGTATGCCTGCAGGCCAGAAGAGGGCACCAGCACCAGATCTCCTCATAGATGTTTGTGAGCTACCATGTGGTTGCTGAGAATTGAACTCAGGTCCTCTGGAAGTGCAGTTAGTGCTTTTCACATCTGAGCCATCTCTCCAGCCCCCAGTCTAAATGCTTCTTATAGATCTGTTTGTTTATACCTTCTTGATTTAGTTTTGCTAGTCCCTGTATGTCTAGTAATTTATCCCTTTCTTCTAGGTTTTCCAGTTTTTTATAATATATGTTTCAAGGTATTTTATAGTAATCATCTGGATTTCACTGGAATCTGTCTTAGGGTTTTTCTTTCTATGAAGAGATACCATGACCACAGCAACTCTTATAAAGGAAAGCATTTAGTTGGGGCCTTGCTTATAGTTCAGAAATTTTTTAGTCCATTGTCATTATGGCAGGAAGCATGGTGGCTTACAAGCAGACATGGTACTGGAGAGGTAGCTGAGAGTTCTACATTTGGATTGGTGGATAGCAGGAAAAGAATAAGACACTGGACCTGGTTTGAGCATCTGAGACGTCAAAGCCCACCCCCAGTGATACTTCCTCCAACAAAGCCCATACTCACTCCAATAAGGCCACACCTCCTAACAGCACCACTCCCTATAGGCCTATGGGGGCCATTTTCATTCAAACCACCACAACATCCCTCTTTTTTATTTGTAATTTTATTAGTTTGCAATCCTCTCTTTTGGTTAGTTTGGTCTGGATTTGTCGATTTTATTTATCTTCATAGAGAACCAATTCTTTGATTGTATTGTTTAGTCTTCATTCTAAGCTGATCATTTATTATTTCTTCTGCCTGAAGAATTTAGCTTGCTTTTGTTATTCTGAAACCTTGAAGTACACCATTAAGTTATTTGAACTTAGTCTAATTTTGGGTTGTAGGGGAGTTGATACAGGGTCTTATAGTCCAGAGTAGCCTCAAACTCACTATATAAGTGAAGATAATCTTGATCTCCTGATCCTCTTGTCTCCATCTCCCCACTTCTGGGATTACAAGTGTGTAACACCATGTATGGTCACTCATTATTTTTAGTGTGAATGAATACTCAGTAACTATAAACTTGCTCTTAAAACTGCCTAATAAGTTGTAAAACTGTTTTCACTTGATCCTAAAAATTTTGTTATATTTTGAGACTGGCTTTCACTCTGTATCTCTGACTGACTTGGAACTCGCCATGTAGGCCAGGTTGTCCTGAAGCTCCCAGAGATAGCCTCCTGAGTACTGGCACTAAAGGCATGTATCACCACACTCAGCTTTTATTCTAGGAAATTTTTAATTTATTTATTTATTTGTTTATTTATTTATTTCTAAAATTTACTCTCACATTTCTTCAAGTAAAACCAGTTTATCTAGAGTTCAGATTCCAGGTATTTGTATAGTTTCATCTATGTCTCTTTTTGTTTTCTAGCTTTAGTCTACTGTTCTGATAAATACAAAAAAATTCTTAATTCTTGTGTATATTGTATATGCTACTTTGTATTCTAAAATGTTGTCAATTGTATGGAAGGTTCCATGGACTACTGAGAAGAATGTATATTCTATATTCGTTCAATAGAATATTCTGTAGATAATGATAGGTCTAACTGTTGCATGAGATAATTTAACTCTTGTTTCTTTGTTGATTTTTAATTTAAATGAAAAGGTATTGAAGTTGTCTACTATTATTATATCAGTACCTGCCTGATTTTCTAAGCCTTTTAATGTTTGTTTTATGAAAGTAGAAGCACCAGCACTTAGTATACATATATTTATAATTGTCATATTTCTTTATGAATTGTTCCTTTTGTTGCTATGTAGTGACCTTTATCTTTTAGGTAATTTTGTTTTGAAGTCTACCAGATATAATAGATATACCAATTTAATTTTTACTCCTTTGACTCCTAGTCTATGGATATCTTTGTCAATAAGATGCTTTTCTTTGACGACAACAGAACAGCCATATGCTTTGTAATCCAGACAGCTAATTTGTCTTTTAAATGGTGACTTGAAACCTGTCTTGATTACTATTCTATTTTGTTGCTGTGATAAGACACCATAGCCAATACAACTTATAGATTAATTTATTTGGGACTTATAGTTTCAGAGGGTTAGAGCTCATGACCACCATGGCAGAAAGCATGGCAACAGGCAGGCATGGCATTGGAGCAGTAGCTAGTATCTCTCATCTTGAGACATGAGCATGAGGAATAGAGGGCACAATGGGAATGACATGGGCTTTTGAAATCTCAAATCCCACTCCCAGTGACTCACCTCTTTCAACAGGGCCACACCTCCTAATCCTTCCCCAAACAGTTCTACCAAATGGAGACTGAGTATTCAAATATATGTGCCTATGGGGGCCATTCTCATTCAAACCACCACAAGTCTATTTGCATTTAATGTCATTTTTGAGAGGGGTTATGCTGTTATTCATGGTTAGGGTTGTTTTTATTGTTGGTTGAGTTACTGTTTATTCTTTTTCTTTCTCATAGTAGTATCTAGGGCCTGCTGCATTATTGTGTTGGACATAATGGACCCTTCCTATATTTCCTGTGTTTATCTCTTTTTTCTTATTGAGATAAAGACTCTTCCTTATTCTTCAGTGTATAGTATTTCTGCTAAGTACCTTCTGCAGTTCTAGCTTGATGCCTTAGTTTGGGCTTTTTTTTTAAATGTCTTTATATGTTCCCACAGATTTTAATAGAAGGTTTGCTGGATATACGCATTTTGATTGGCAGTTGTTTGCTTTCAGATTTTGGCATGCCATTTCATGCTGTCCTGGATTTTAGGGTTATTGATAAAGATCTGATGTTATTCTGTGTTTGCCTTAGTTGAGGAGTTTGTGCTTTTGTCCTTACAAATTTTAATATTTGCTTTTTGCTTTTTATTTTGAATATCTTGACTGTGATATGTCATGCAGAGTTTTTTTTTATGCTATATTTTTATTGGATAATTTGCCTTTGCCCTCAACACTTCTCAGCCCCTCCTTCTGTTCTGTGGATCTTTATGTTTGATTCTCTTGGACATAGTACACAGTTCTTAAAAGCTTTGGTTATGCTCATTTGTTCTTTGTTTCTTCATATATGTATGAATGTATTATTGCCTGAACTTTGTCCTCCAACCTTAATATTTTTACTTTTATTTTCACTTTTTTATTTTATTTTTAAATTTTTATTTTTACTTTTATTTAGTCATATCTATTGATGTGCTTTTTACCATGTATTTTTTTAAAGATTTATTTTATTTTTTCTGTGTGTGTGTGTGTGTGTGAATGTATCTATGTATATGCACTCATGTGTGTATCCCCTCAGAGGCCAGAATAAGGCATCAGATCTCCTGGAGTGGAGTTACAGGTGGTTGTGAACCACACCTTATATTGGTGCTGGGAGCAGCAAGTTCCCTTAACCACTTGGACATCTATACAGCCCAAACTGTTTGATTTTTTTTTTTCCTTACTCTCTGGTTCTTTGTAAGAATCTAAATATCTGCCGGGCGGTGGTGGCACACGCCTTTAATCCCAGCACTCGGGAGGCATCGGCAGGCGGATCTCTGGGAGTTCGAGGACAGCCTGGTCTACAAGAACTAGTTCCAGGACAGGCACCAAAGCTACAGAGAAACCCTGTCTCGAAAAAAAACCAAAAAAATAAAAAATAAAAAAATAAAGAATCTAAATATCTTTGCGAATATTTTTCTCTGTATTTTCTTTTCCCGCTTCTCTATTGCTGTTGTATCAATCTACTTTTCTAAACTAGATCTTGAATTGATTTTCTTGCTTTATTCCTCTGAGTCATTTGTGTGGTTATTGATTCTTTTTTAAAAATGGGACACTGAAATCATTTTCTGGCATTTCATCTGCTTTATTATCTTCAGTTTACAATATTGAGTTGTAAGATTATGAAGCTGTCGTGGTGGTTTCCTATAGTTTTCGTGTTTCTTGTTGTATTTATGTATCTATTAGGATGAATATGTTGTCTGGTTTCCCTTTTTCCTACTGTTGCTTTGTTTTGTATGAATCTCTTGGGTGTTGCCTTTGCTCGTGTTTATTTTATCTACTATTATGCATGGGTGAAGCCAACTGAAATAACAGAAATATTACTAGACAGCAACAAAAGACACTTGTATATTTCACTTAATAGCATTGATAAGGTTCAGCGAGACGGTAGTGGTTGGATGCTTTGCCCCTGGGTGCTCACTCCTGTCAGGTTGTTTCTGCCAGTACTCTACAGTTTTTGGCTAAGAAATGTTCATGCCCATCCTCCTGTGTTGTGTATTCTTGCCAGTGCCATGATAGGGGTGATAACTTCCAAATATTCTTCATGCTAACCAATCTAGAATGCTTGCTCATGGAGAATCTTTTTTTTTTTTTTTTTTTTTTTTTGGTTTTTCGAGACAGGGTTTCTCTGTGGTTTTGGAGCCTGTCCTGGAACTAGCTCTTGTAGACCAGGCTGGACTTGAACTCACAGAGATTCGCCTGCCTCTGCCTCCCGAGTGCTGGGATTAAAGGCGTGCGCCACCAACACCCGGCCTCATGGAGAATCTTAAGTTTCAGGTTCCTGCCTATACGTGTGGCCAGTACTACCCCTGCTTTCACCCATCTCCTCCTTGATCAATCTTGACCCTCCTGATCATGTCTTCCTAACCCACTTAGCATATTTTGGAACCTCCTTGTTCCCACAGCACCTGCATCCAGGAAGAGAAAACACCTCCCTGGCAACTGTTACTGACATCAGACCTAGTGTCCTTTCGTGGCCACTTTGAACTCTGATGACTTTTTTCCTAAGAAAAAAGTGTTATGTGTGTGAGTATTGTACCGGCATGTATGTTTGTGTATCACTTGTGTGCCTGGTACCGTACCATGGAGGCACTAGGACTGGAGTTACAGATGGTTGTATGTGACAATGAGTACTATGAAAGTTACCTCTGACAAGAGATGTAGTCTTCGCTGGATCTCATAGTCAAAGTTAATAATATACCTTGGGATCATTTAAGACTTAAGGCTGCTAGCCTACTGTGTACTCAGACTGTTTGCTTAACCTGTCTTTAAGAGAACAATCAGCCTTTACTTGCCTCAGATTTTTCCGTGTAATCAACTTTTAGGATCTAAGCTAATATATAGCTATAATCTTAAATTATGTTCTCTTCCATGCCCCCCAACCAGATAATGCATGTGTATTTGCTGAAAGCAGAAAATACAGAAGTTGAAGCAACCTTCTAAAACCTACCATAAAAGTTGAAATCGCTAAGCAATGCTGGCGTATGCCTTTAATGTCAGCACTGGGGAGGCAGAGGCAAGAAATCTTTGGGAATTACACAGAGAAACCCTGTCTTGAAAACAACATTTATGGATATTGGTTGATAAATAATGATGCTTGTTATTTGGGACAGTTAGATGAGTAAGAAACCATGACTTAAGCCTTGTAAGACTACTAGAGATTTCTGTAAAGATTTCTGTAAAGAATCCTTTTCCTTCCCCATGTGATGCTTTCTGTGCTGTTCAGTACGTACAGTAAACCCTTTGTGAGGGACAGACACAGATACAGATGTAGGCATATATTCACATTTATGCAACAGAAGACATGGGGGCATGAAGTAGGAATTCAAATCTGGACTTGCTCTTTGTTAAATGGCTCCAAGGAGAAGTGCTTTTATTTCTTTCTTCAATGTGACACCGATGCATTGCTGGTACTCAGAGTTAGTCACTAATGTATATAATCCTTGCAGTTGTGAGTTGCCATGTAGGTGCTGAGATTTGAATCCTGGTCTTCTGGAAGAGTATCCAGTTATCTGAGCCATCTCTCCAGCCCTTTCTGATCACTATTCTTTTAATTGACTCTATTTCAAAATTTTCAATGGTTATTACTTTCAATTATGTTGTTAATTCTATTTGTTACCCATTTGTGGAATTACTTTAGATGGTTACACAAGCCTAAGACCACAGACTACCATTTCTATGTGGAGGTAGGCCAGCTTCCTTACCAAGACCTCAGATTTCTTTTACCCAATTCTTAGTATTATTAAAGATAGTCTGTGTAGTTTATATTAGGTAGTTCAAATGGTCTGTTGCTCAGTTTCTGCCATATAGCTATACTTTTCAGTTGTAGAGCTTATAGCCTTTGTTCAGTAAATAAGTATATATTAAGTAATCAAAAATGCTAAATATATATGAAAATATTCTTAAGTTTATATTGAAACATTCTCAGTTGTCTTGCCACCTGTGCTTATTCTGTTCTCTTATCTCTTTGTATAGTTTATTAATGTATATGCAAATAAATACACATATATTATCTTTTTTAATTCAGAATGCATTATACCATATACACTGTTTATGGCATTTCCCCTTAGCATAATTTGGATCTCTTTTTTTTTTTTTTTTTTTTTTTTTGGATTTTCGAGAAAGGGTTTCTCTGTAGTTTTTTGGTGCCTGTCCTGGAACAAGCTCTTGTAGACCAGGCTGGCCTCGAACTCATGAAGATCCTCCTGCCTCTGCCTCCCGAGTGCTGGGATTAAAGGCGTGTGCCACCACCGCCCGGCTGGATCTCTTTTTATAGAAGTAGAAACAATTGGACTAATTATTCCTATATAAATAACAAATTTCACTGTCATTAAATTTCTCTGTTCCATGTGCACCAAAGTGCACACTTCTCTAACTGTTGCTATGTACTTTGTGACTTTGCCTAGGCATTTTGCCTTTTAACTTAATTCGTAAGACCTGGATGCAGAGTAACCATAAGCTATATTGCTTTTGTAAGTATTTATATGCATTGACCTGGTTTTGGTGGACTCCATGGTATTCTAATCATTACTAGTAGAATTCTAAGGTCCAAGTTCAGAAAAAAACACTGAAGTTTTATGGTAGAGTTACAGCACATAGTGTGACTTTATAACCTTACATGAACTTGTTCCACCTATAGAAAATGTTTCTCAGTTAGACAAAATGTTTGCAGCTCTTGTTACTAAAGAGTTGATAGTAAAGGCACTTGTAGTTCAGTGGTAGAGCATTTGCCTAATGTGTATGACAGCCAGGGTTCTGTCCCAGACAACACACACACACACACGTGATCCAGTTGTTTTGTTGGGGATTTGGGGTTTAGACTCTTTCCTGAGGCCTTATTATTTTAGAAATGCATCGCTACAAGACAGGTTTGTTTTTGTTTCTATTTGTTGTTGTTTATTTGTTTGGGGTTGTTTGCTTTTAGGAAATTACAGATGCTCACCTTTTATGATTCTTTCCTAGGTCATGTTTTAATAATATGCTTTAAATATGGATTCTTGCCCAGGTGGTCCAGAGCTAGTTTTTGTAAGCCATATAATACATCCTTGCCACTTCTATGTGCGGAAATATTCTCAAATTAAAGATGCTACGGTGTTGGAGAAGAAGATGAAGCAGGTTTGCAATAAGAGCTTGCACCTAGATCCTTCAGACATTTTGGAGCTAGGTAAAGATTCCTCCAGATTATACAATCAACTGTGTTTAAATAATGTAATTTTTGGCCAACCTACATAGATTTGCTAAAAGATTTTTTTCTTTTTTTAATGTTCACATAAATGCTTTGAAATTATTTATGTAAATTTGCTAAATATTAAAATGAAATCTTGACACATAGAGTATAACAGCTCCATTATGTGAGTTGCTTTTTTACATTAATGAGCCCATGACAGTTTCTCTAGGCCTCTTGAGAATGAAGGACTGTTAAGAGAATGGGTTCCAGCTTACCTGTTTCTCCTACCTCACTATGACTAGAGCTCTACTTGCAGCCTCTCTCCTTTTGTTGGGATAGACAAGAAGTTAAGTTAACCCTTTCCTGCCTACTATCCAGACTATAGCCAATGTTCTGTAATGAGACAGGTTAACAAGAAAGAAGAAGAAGAAGAAGAAGAAATATATTAATGTACATGGGAGGTTGAAGCTTAACTACTTAGAGAAGAGAGAACCAGGGTGGAAGAGAAGGAAACCAGAGCCAGTAGTTAATTATGGCAAATACAAGGTGTCTTATGCAAATAAAGCCCTTCAGGCAATTCTGAGAACTGACCTCAGAATAGACAAAAAGCCTATCTCTGCTATTTGATGACTTTTTACTGTCTTCTTTTCTGATGTTTAATCTTTTCTGTATTTCTGAACATTATTAGGGAGTTTAAGAAAATCCTAATATTTTGGAAATTCTCTTAAAGAAACTGTGGGGAGGCAAACCTTATACTTGTTGAGGGAACTCCCCCCCCCCAAAAAAAAATTAGATTAGATTAGAGAGGGCTTGGTCCTGGCAATTTGTTTTGCTTACTATGTTAAAATGACACATTTGACATTTTCTGAGCCTCACACCTTTGTCTCCTACAGTAAAAAGAACCACCTTCATGTCGAGTATAGTGGGGAATGTATTCAAGCCCCAGTACTGGGGAGGCAGAAGCAGACAGATCTCTGTAAGAGTTCAAGGCTAGCCTGGTCTACATAGTGAGTTTCAGGATAGCCAGAGCTACATAGTAAGACCCTTTCTTCAAAAAAGAAAAAAACAACTCCATATTTTATTGTACAGTTCAAGAGGATTAAAACACAAAAGGATGAGAACATTGACAGCTCATAGGATACATTCATTTTCAGGCCTCTTAATCTTTTTTTCATGGATAGTAATTTGAACTAAGTCCTTAGTTTATCCTCCCCTTCTGAATCACACTGTTAATGAGTATTAATTAATTTTGGAATTTCAGATACTACCATTCATTGTATCTTAATTCTAACTTGCTTTTACCAGGAGAAAATAAGTATGTTAGTTAATATATTCGTGTGTGTGTGTGTGTGTGTGTACGTACGTGTACAGTGAGCTAGTGATTTCTGAAAGGCGTTCCTTTAGCTTTCGGATGGCAAGACAATCTCATGTGACTATGCTAATATAGTTTGTGAAACAAGATCCTCATTGAGTAACAACTTGTACTTTATGTGTTTTTAGCCCCTCAATTAGCTTATGAGTTTTTTAGTAAAGAAACTGCCACAGTGTGTTACCTTTTATTCTTACAGCACTTGGCAGTACTGTATAATTTAATAAATCAATGAATTAAGATTTCTTAGTTGGAAAACTAAGATACATATTTGTAAGTTAGAGCTTTACTTGATGTCTTTTTAAATAAACATTAATGATTTGTCTCTCCTATTAGGCGCAAGAATATTTGTCAACAGTATTGAGAATAGAATGTGGTGTCGAGGAATTATCACTGAAATAATTCCAACAAAAACTAAAAATATTAGAAAACCATGTAGTTCAACCAAATTCTCAGTCTGTGAAATTTCAGTAATACAGATATTCATGGTAGATTTTGGAAATTCTGAAGTCCTGATCATCACAGGGTATGAATCTTTGTGATTATTTTATGTTCTTGGCCTGCTTAGAAACATTTGTGGGAAAGAGGAGTGAAAGAAGGAAGGGAGGAATGAGGAGGGGAGGGGGGAAGGAGGGAATCAGTAACAGTTAAAGAGCTATCATTTCCAAAACAATAAAGCAACAAGTTTTATTGTTTTGCTGTATATTTGTCTTACAAAGTAAGTTAAATACTGTCCTTTATCAGTATTATTAGAAGATGAACTTGAAAAAGAGCTTTTTTATGTGCTCTAGATGTGTATCTTATGTTGTCTCAGAGCGGGGGATAAAGTACGGATGGTTCTAAATAAAGTATTAATAGCTACTAGTGATTGGCTAAATTTTTTTTTTTTTTTTTTTTTTTTTTTTTTTTTTTTTGGTTTTTCGAGACAGGGTTTCTCTGTGGTTTTGGAGCCTGTCCTGGAACTAGCTCTTGTAGACCAGGCTGGTCTCGAACTCACAGAGATCCGCCTGCCTCTGCCTCCCGAGTGCTGGGATTAAAGGCGTGCGCCACCACCGCCCGGCTTAAATTTTTAATCTTACTGCTGTAAATTCATTAAAGGATGTTTAAGAGTCATGCTGTCTAACTCACTATAGGTTTTAAAAACTCTTTGCCTGGGTCTTAGGGAAAGAAATTGAAATGGTTTTGTAGTGAGAACCACTATTGCCTGTAGCATGGTTACTTTATTTAATGCTCACAGTTTCATAAATATGAATGTATATATACATATATATATATATAAATGTGTTCATATGAGACAGTGGGTCATTCTCTTTAAGTTTAAGTTGAATAAGTTCAAATAAAGGTAGTCAATATTTAATTCTATGTAGTAAAATAATTTGTTTATAATAATAATACAATAATTAATAAAAAGTATTACTTTAGAATATACATTTTGGCAAGATTTAACTTCAGGTTAATTCATAGAAGTACATACCTTGTAAAGGAGAAAAGACATTCAAAGGTTGAAACATTATTATTATTATTTTTTTTTTTTTTATCTTTCTTGAGACAAGGTCTTAACTGTGTAGCACTGACTGGCCTGGTACTCACTATAGCAACCCAGGTTGGCTTCAAACCAGCAAGAATTCATCTGCCTCTGCTTCTACCTCCTGTGTATTGAGATTAAAGGCATGCATGACCGTGCCTAGTGAAATCTTATTCTCCATATTACTTCTTCCCAGAGTTGGTGACACACACATGCGACCAGAGCATGTTGGTGAACAACGTATTACACTAAGTGAATTCTGTCTGCTTCTGAGGAAGTCTGAACCATATAGCGAAGAGCTGCTGAAAGACATCCTCCCTTTAGCACACCTGTGCTCCTTGAAGGACATCGTGCCATACAATTCTGTAAGTGGAGTGGAAAGTGAGTCTTCCCTCAAAGGCTGTTGGAGTTTTAGTTGTGTTGCCAGTGAAATTGAGCTAGTCTGAAAGAATGAGTTATGTCTTGACAAACACATTCTGCTTATGTACTGTTAGTGCTGTAAGCCTCCAGCTTTCATAGCTGAAATATTTTAATGAAAATTTGAGTTCAAGAAAGTTCGTATGAATGTAATGAAATATCCAAGTAAAACACTACATTTTAGGATCAATTTTGTCAAAATGAATCAGGAAATTGGATGCTGTATATTTCTAGACATTTCCCCCTTTCTTCATATTTTTATTCAGGGCTTGTGTAGCATTCTATTTTAAATTTTATTATACATTTTTTATTGATATTTATTAAGCTCTACATTTTTCTCTGCTCCCCTCCCTGTCTCTCCCCTCCCCCTTCAATCCTCCCCCAAGGTCCCCATGCTCTTAATTTATTCAGGAGATCTTGTCTTTTTCTACTTTCTACTTCCCATGTAGATTAGATCAATGTAAGTCTTTCTTAGTGTCCTCATTGTTGTCTAAGTTCTCTGGGGTTGTGGTTTGTAGGCTGGATTTCTTTGCTTTATGTTTAAAAACCACCTATGAGTGAGTACATGTGATAATTGTCTTTCTGTGTCTCGGTTACCTCACTCAAAATAATGTTTTCTAGCTCCATCCATTTTCCTGCAAAACTCAAGCTGTCGTCATGTTTTTCTGCTGTGTGGTACTCCATTGTGTAAATGTACCACACTATCCTTATCCATTCTACAGTGGAGGGGCATTTAGGTTGTTTCCAGGTTCTGGCTATGACAAACAATGCTGAAAAAAAGGTTTATTATCTCCCCCATTGGAAAGACAATCCTATGTGCTTAACATTCCTGGTTTCTCTGGAGATCTGTGGGCACAAGGATCTTTGTGCTATGCTGCCAATATTTAGTGTCCCTTATTTAGTCTCTTATACTGTTACAGTACTGTGGTCTTAAACTCAGAATTCAGAATTAACTTTTGGAGTTTTGTAATTTAAGTGGAAAATTCATATTCAACATACTGTATTTTTAAGTCATTATAATTTTCATTAATATTTTTGTAGAAGTATTTTATATTATGCTTATGAACGTTTGGCCTCCATGTATGTAAGTGTTCCCCTGTCTGTATGTAACAGATTCACCTGGAACTAGAGTTACAGATGGTTATGACCCACCATGTGGGGACTGGGAATCAAACCCCAGTTGCAAGAGCAGCAAGTACTGCAAACCATTGAGCCTGTCTCCAGCCCCAGTTATCATTTACTCTTCTAAAGGGACTTAAAAACTTACAGCTATCTTAAGGTTGTATCTATAGATTATAGTATGTCAGTATTGTGCATATATAGACTGCTCTTAGTTTATGGTCTCAGCTGTTTCCTAAATGCATGATTGGTTCAGTGTCTTTACTTAAAGTTGCACTGTGCTGGTGTAAAACTTCATCCAACACTGTAACATTAGACCTAACTGTAATTACTACTTTGGAATTTTATATTTTTTCCCATAGAGTGAAGGCTGGGAAAAGGAAGCAAAAGTAGAATTTTTGAAAATGGTAAATAACAAGGCTGTTTTAATGAAAACTTTTGGAGAGGAAGATGATGTGCTTATTGTTGATCTGCAGAAACCACCAACAAATAAAATCAGCAGCGATATGCCTGTGTCTCTCAGAGATGCATTGGTTTTTATGGAACTAGCAAGGTAAGTAACTTGTTAAATATTCTTCAAGATTGAAGTGATATGAACTTGAGAGATGGCTCAGCAGTTAAAGCCTAAGCTGCTCTTACAGAACACATACAGTTTGGTTCCCAGCACCCACAAGGTAGCTCAGAATTATCTGTAACTCCCAGGCCTCCTTCTACTCTCCTTAGACAACAGACACACATGTGGTACATACACTTACCTGGAGGCAGAATACACAGAAACATAAAAGTAGATTATAGCTATAAATAGGAAAAGAAAGGTTTTAAGAATAAAGAAATCTGGCCTAGGCATATAACTCACTTGTTAGAGTGTCTGCCTAGCATGCACAAAGCCCTAGGTTCAACCCCTAGTACTGTATGAACTAGTCACAGTGGCCATTCTGATAACCCTAGTACTTTACCTAGGATGTAAAGGCAGGAAGATCAGAAATACAGGGTCATCCTTAGCTACATAGCAAAATCAAAGCCAGGATTGTCTACATGAGCCCCTGACTCAAATAGTGATGATGAATAAAAAAAAAAAAAAAAAAAAAAAAAAAAATCATGGGCTCATGCTGGCGAGATGGCTCAGTGTTTAAGACTATGTGCTGTTTTTACAGAGGACCGTGGTTCTGGCACCCACATGGTAACTCACAACCATCTGTAACTCCAGTTGCAGGGGATCTAATTCTTTCTTCTGGTCTCTGAGGGAACCAGGCATGCATGTGGTGTACATACATGCTTACAGATAAAACATTCATACACATAAAATAAATCTCAAAAATTTTATTGTGGCCTTTAAACTGAACTTTAGCGGTTTCAAAACATTGCTATCATGTTTTCTAAGTATAGTTACCTGTGAAAATTGCCTTTAGTATAATTTAAGAAATTAAGGCAAAGCTGAGAAAATGGTTCAGTGGTTATGTAAAAGTGCTTGCCACACAAACTTCAGGGACTGAGTTCTAATCCCCAGACCCACATAAAAACACCTCTGGACATACAGCACAAGCATCCAATCTCAGTGCTCCTATGGAGGTGGGAGGGAGACAGAGGCAGGAGAAGCCCTGGGAGCTCAAGGGCCAGCTAGCCTGACCTACACAGCAAGAGAATGGAGATCTTGTGTCAAACACGGTGGAAAACTAAGACCTATACCTGAGGTTATTCTCTGACCTCCACATGTGTGCCATGAACACACCCTCATTTTACACATACCTTACACACACACACACATACACACGCAGTAAATAAAAATAGAAAATGTGTATAGATACTAAATGTATTTTGAGTTTTGTTAACTTTATAAGAATCTATTAAGAGTTCCAAGAATTGTAATTTAGCTGTTCCTGCCTTAAATTATTTAGCCTTTGGGATGGTTCATGATCACTAATCTAATTAATGTCTGAATCTAACATAGATATTTAGCATTTCCCTTTTTGTTTGTTTCACACAAACCAAAATTAAGTTGATGTAAGTAACTATGGAGACAGCAAAACGTTCTAACTCTCTGCCCTGTGTGACTAGATAAGTCCGGAAATGACCCACATATGTTTCCTTTAGAAAAATAAAGGAGCATTGAGACTAGGAAAGGCCACAGAGATTTCACTGATCTCGCCTAGGCACCACAGTCCACAACAATCATGAAATGCTTTTGACCAGTTCCAGCCCCAAAATGCATAAATCCGAGGCTTTGTTATTGAACTCCTGTTCATCCAGGCTGAATAAGTGGAAACCATGCCAAGAAATTTAAATTAGAAGAGGACATTGAAAATGGTAAATCAGTCAGTGTTTGTACAGGCCAAAAACCTTTATAAGAACGGCTTTACTTATGCTTTTAATTAGGTTTAGGTCACAATCACCAAGAAGTCACAGTGAAAAAAATACAACTTTATGCTACCATCCACCCATTTTGCCCGAAGAGACGACAGAAGTTTCAGTCATGGTTTGCCATATAAATAGCCCTACTGATTTTTACCTTCAGTTGGTAAGTATATGTTCTTTTAATAGTTTTGTTTTGTTTGTTTTTTCCAGAGCTGAGGACCAAACCCAAGGCCTTGCACTTGCTAAGCAAGTGCTCTAACACTGAGCTAAATCCCCAACTCCTAGATTTTTAAGTAGAAATGTTTAACAGGAGTAAGTAAAAATTAGCCAAACAATTCTTGAGTACATTTAAATTTCTTCGGAGCTGCACTTTTAACAGGAAGTTTACAGGATTTATGGCAAATTCAAAATCTCTTTCTCCTACAAGTTAGTCAATGGTAGGCAAGGACAGGAACCGTACTTACCTGTGAATGATTTTGCTACTTTGTAGACTCCAGAGACGAGAAAAACTGCTTCCAACCACAAATATCTAAGAACTGTTAGTACCAACTTCATAGTAGATTAAAGACTTTTCAGATTAAGTTTGGGATGTGTGATTGATCAATTAGTTTAGACATCAGATAAAATACCAGGCTCATCATTGACCTCTCATTGCTTTACATGAGTTACCTCATATAAAATTCTTATGTTGCTGGGCGGTGGTGGCACACACCTTTAATCCCAGCACTCGGGAGGCAGAGGCAGGCGGATCTCTGTGAGTTCGAGGCCAGCCTGGTCTACAAGAGCTAGTTCCGGCGGGGACAGGCACCAAAGCTACAGAGAAACCCTGTCTCGAAAAACTAAAAATAAAAATGTTAGCTAAATTATACGAAATGGATATTTGTGGCATGAAAGCTATCAGACTAATTTAGTAAGCACAAGAAATACAGTATTACTGTTTGATGAGAGAAGTCAGACTCATGGTCACAGTTACATACTAATAGTGAGTTGTAAGTATTATATCTTCCCCTGTGTTGTAGCATGAATGTACAAAATCACCAGTAAAAGTTAAGCAAAAAGATTTGGCTGAAATCTGTCAAACTTTTGGATATAATGGTCACTTTGGGGGATACAGCGGTTATACTCTACTCAGTAGCATAAGAAAAATGCTGGCAAGATGGGTCATCGAGGAAAACACAAACAAAAATAACAACAGTAAAAACTTGCTGCCAAGCCTAACAACCTGAGATAGGTCTGGACAACCATATGGTAGGAGAGAACTGATTTCTTCAAGTTGTTCAGCCTCCACAGGAATGGTGTAATACATGTACCCACACATACATAAATGTGATTTTAAAGATTTTTAGTAGTATAAGGATGTAACCACATTATGGTACTTTGAATGTAATATTGTCCCCATAATCTCATAGGGAGTGACTATTAGGAGGTGTGGCTTTGTAGGAGTGGGTATGGCTTGTTAGAGGAACTGTGTCACTTTGGGGTGGACTTTAAGGTTTCCTATGCTCAGAATATGACCCAGTGAGTCAGTCGACTTCCTGTTGCCTGCAAGGTGTAGGACTCTCAGCTATTTCCACACCACATCAGCCTGCACGGACATCATGCTCTCTGCCATAATAACAATGGACTAAACCTCTGAAACTTGTTAAGTGAGCCACCCCAAATAAATGTTTTCTAAGAGTTGCCATGGTCATAGAATCTCTTCACAGCAATAATAAACGCTAACTAACACATATAAACCCAGAAGGTGGAAAATTCTACAGAAAAGGAGGCCCTGATTTATATATATATATATATTTTTTTTTAAAAAAAACAATAGTTTCTCATTTTACATACCAATCCTAGTTCCCACTTCCTCCCCTCTTCCTGCTTTGATTTTTTTTTAATGGTGTAAATGTGGAGATCAAAGGACAACTTGCCAGAATTGGTTCTCTCCTCCCACCATATGGATCACAAAAAAATAGATTGGCAGACTTGGCAGTATATACTTTTGCCTGCTGATTCATCTCACTGGCCCATAAGAGGTTAGTTTTTCAAAATGTATTTTTATTATTTTAATTTTATGTATGTGGGGTGTGCTTATAAGTGCAAGTGGTGGGAGAAGCCAGAAGCTATGAATTCTCCTGAATTTGGAGGCCCCCTGATATTGCTGCCAGAACAGAACTTGGGTCCTCTACAAGAGCAGCATGTACTCTTAACCACTGAGCCATCTCTCCAGCCCCCACCCTGGAAAAGTTATTCTTAAAAGAGGGCTGTGCTAGCCTCTAGAGTTAGTTTATGAATTCCTGAGATCACTGCCAGAAGCGTTATATAATCTTAATACATAACCATTCAGATCATTTAGAGAAAACTAAATATGACCTAGAAACATTAGTAGGAAAGGAACGTTTACTGAAGTAAACTGAGAATTGGTGAAAATGCTGCTCACTAAACTGTGCATGCAGTGAGCTGGAGAGATATGCAGTGGTTAAGAGCACTGGCTGTTTTTTTAGAAGGCCAAGATTCAGTTTCCAGTACCCACATGGTGGCTCACAAACATCTGTAATGCCAATTCCAGGAGATTCTAATGCCCTCTCCTGCTTCCCATGGGTATCATGTATGCATGTGGTGCACAGACATTCATGCAGGCACAACACCCATACACATAATATAAAAATCTTCAAATTTTATGTACAGTATGACTAAGTTCTACTAAAAACAAAAGTGTATATATACAGACATGTCTTGATGAACATGCAGGAAGAAGTTACCTTATTGAATAGAATTCTAGTTTTATTACATCTACACATAATAATTTTATACCAATTCTGAAAGTCTCAAAAATAAATTACACAATGCCTGCCTGATTGATAGATCTATATTGAATGTCGGGTCTAAAGTTTATGAGTTTCTGAGGAGTGACTATAATAAATTCAACATTTGAGTTTCTATTTTCTATTAAGCTACAGTGCCATATCCCTTTCTTTCTCAGATGGAGAACCTGGACTTTTTATCTCTTTTAAAGACAATTGAGGAATTCTATAAAGGAGAAGATGAAGAAAATCTAGAAATCCTTTGTCCTATTCAAGATCAAGCATGTGTAGCAAAATTTGAAGATGGAATTTGGTATCGTGCAAAAGTCATCGGTAGGAAAGTGCATGTTGTTTCCACAGGGAAATGTCGTGTGTAAGGGTAGCATCTTCTGAGCTGTTAGAAAGTAAACCATGGAGGTGGTGTTACCTTCTCTTGCCCTGTGCTCTGTCATATGTCTTTAGAAGGCAGTGGTAATATTAAGAGGTGAGTCTCTGGCTACTGGAATTTGATTTGCTTGATTAGGAATTAATCATCAGGAATCTGGGTAGAAAACCAGTAGATGACACAGAGCAGCAAAAAACCATTCTTGAAAGTTGGCTGTCTCTATCTTTCTCTCTGTTTCTTGCTTTTTTGTTTGCTTGTTAAGGTACAAATCTCTTAACTTCTTTCTGAATTGTTTTATTACTTAATTTTCCTAGGGAAATTGTTTTATTATTTAATTGTCTCTTTCTTTCTGTACATTTTTTACATTCTCCTTAAGTAATTGAATCTAGCTCACAAATAATAGAATTAGAGCCCAGCATGATAGCTCACACCTCTAATTCCAGCACTTAGAAAGCATAAAGAGGAGAATCATTTCAAAGTCATCCTCAGCTACATAGCAAGTTCAATGCTAACCTGAACTATATGACTGTATCTCATGTCTCAGAAACAACAGCAAGAACATTACAAAATGAAATGATAAAAAGTTAAAAGTAAAGCCAGGTGTTATGGTCCTGTCTGTAATCTTAGCTGCTGTGGAAGCTGGGGTAGAAGGACAGATTTTCACTTACATTATTTTCTTTTAATTTATACATTTTCCTAATACCTCAAAATTTTTTGTATGATTAAGCCTTTAGGATAATCTTAGTTTTGTTGTATCTCTAAACCATGGAAGCATTCTTCCATTGTTTTCCCTCACTGACAGTGCTTAGTCTCTAAGATTGTTACACATTTGTTGTTCTGAGACTTGTCACCTTACAATACACTTCGTTGTTCCTCTGTATGAGAGCCCCTGTTCCCTATTTTATCACTTTAAACTACTCCTGTTTTGGTGCTACCATTCTCCATTGCTACATCTCAGAGTCTTGAAGAGTAAAAAAATCATGATGCTGGAAGAATTGAGACTTCTAACCTAGGGGTTGCATGTAGGAGACTGGGAGATTTCTCCACCACCTCAGCCATCCTGGATGTTTGCTGTCACAGACTAACTTCTACAAGTGTCATTTTGAGTTCTGTGCTGTGCCACCTCTCCACATCTTCCAGTCAGTCAGTAACACTGGATTCCTTCCTCTGTTGTAGTGATATGTTGCTGCATTCATCTTTCTGCTTAAAAATGATAGCAACAAGTTTCATAACCCTGTATGTATTCTTAGGAAATCTAAAGCTTTGGCAATCCACTTGGATGATTTCATATGAATCAGTTTATCCTTATTCAAGTTTCTGCATAGTCGAGCTTCCCAAAGTTTTCTTTATAGTACAGACCAGACCAACAGAGAGATCCTGTATGTTTGTGATTTCTAATTTCATAACTTTTAAAGGATTGCCTGGACATCGGGAAGTAGAAGTCAAATATGTGGACTTTGGTAATACTGCAAAAATAACACTTAAAGATATGCGGAAAATAAAGGATGAGTTTCTGGACCCCCCAGAGAAGGTAATTTACCTGTTTCAAGCACTACAGCTAGAATATTAATCCAGTATGAAATAAAAGGTTTTTGTACATAGAAATGCCATGTTAATGTCTATTTTTACCTATAAAGTTTCTGATATAAGAACTATAGATTAGCCGGGTGGTGGTGGCGCACGCCTTTAATCCCAGCACTTGGGAGGCAGAGGCAGGCGGATCTCTGTGAATTCGAGACCAGCCTGGTCTACAGAGCTAGTTCCAGGACAGGCTCCAAAGCCACAGAGAAACCCTGTCTCGAAAAACCAAAAAAAAAAAAAAAAAAAAAAAAGAACTATAGATTAAGTGCTGCTTTATAGATAAAATACTCTTTAAGAAACACTTTATAGAGCTAGAAGGTAGAATACTTGCCTAGCGTGTACAAGGCCCTGGGTTCAGTCCCAAACTCTGCAGTAATAATAATAGATATATGTTGCCAAATAAATATAGACATTTAATATTTTTCAGTCATAAGCACCTACTGGTGTGGAGCTATTCATTCATCCTTATGAGCTATCATGTAATGTGCTAAGAGTTTCAGTTTCTTGACACATTGAGTGATAAAGTTCATTTCAGAAATAATTTTGCCGTTGTTTAATTACTATATTAGTAGTCAAAGATCTACAATAGAAAGAAATGTGGGCAAATATATAAAATACTTAACCATAATCTCTGAGGAGTAGGATAAGAAGGAGGCTTACTTCTAATTTATATTCTCTTGTTATTGAATTTTTTAAGATGTCTTTAAAAAAAATATTTATGTCACTTTATTCACTTTTAAAATGTATTTTATTTTTCTTTTGTGTGTATGTGCACATACACAGATAGGCCATAGCATTCATGTAGTTAGAAGGACAACTTGTGGAAATTGGTTCTCTGCTTTCATTATCTTGACTTCAGGGATGAGACTCAGGTTTTCTGACTTGGGAACATATACCCTTAACTGTGGAGCCATCTCACCAACACAGTCTGTCTTTGTTTTTTAATAGGAAGTATCATAAAAAGAATCTAGAAAATACAGATGAGCAATAAAGAAGTGAATTACTCAAGAATATTCAGTGAGGCTGGGGAGATGGCTCAGTTGTTTAGAGCACTGGCTGCTCTTCCGAGAACTCTGGTTTGATTCCTAGCATCCACATGGCAGCTCACAGTCATCTGTAACTCCAGTCTCAGGGCTTCTGATTCCCCGTATGGTCTCTGTGGGCACGAAGAATGCATGTGATGCACAAACATGCAGGAAAAATACATACATTGCATAAATAAATATTTTACAATATATTCAACTTTTTTTTTTTTTTTTAAGTTTTTCGAGACAGGGTTTCTCTGTGGTTTTGGAGCCTGTCCTGGAACTAGCTCTTGTAGACCAGGCTGGTCTCGAACTCACAGAGATCCACCTGCCTCTGCCTCCCAAGTGCTGGGATTAAAGGCGTGCGCCACCACCGCCAGGCATAGTGACACCTATAATCTCAGCATCCAAGAAGAGGTAGACAGATCTCTGTGAGTTCAAGACCAGCCTGGTCTATATACTAAGTTCTGTATGAGCCAGAGTTACATGGTAGGACCCTGTATCAAAAAAGCAAACCAAAAATATTTAGTGTTTTTAATATATGTTCTTGCGGGATACATCTTTCACAATGGTTTTTGTTGGGTTATTTTTTTTTTTTTGAGACAGTTTTACTGTCTTACTGTAGAGCTCTGGCTGACCTGTCACTAGTCATGTAAACCAGGATGGCCTCAACTCACAAGTGATTCACCTGCCTCTGCCTCCCAGGTTTCGGAATTAAAGGTGTGAGCTACCATGCCCATCCACCTTTCACATTTTTATCAGTTCTAGAATGAATATAAATTGTCCTATATGTGTGCATTTCTCTTTACAATATATCATAAATGTCTTACTTTTAAATGAATGCTTATCATTCTTGTATATATGAATTGTAATAATTTCATTCAACCAAGTAGTTGATTCCAATTATTTTAATCTATAAAGTTATGGGTACTTCACATATTCTGTGAATTTTAAATAGTTTGAATTAGAGGATTTTTTTTTTTTAGGGTTTTACTTGATTTGGTTTAGGGATTTATTTATGTATCTATTTGGAGTTCTGCAGTTAGAATCTAGGACCTCAAGCATGCTTTTCTAGTGTTGTGCCAACCAAGCTATGGAAATATTAGTTTTCTATCTTTATGTAAAACTTTGAAATAACTAATAATTAAGATATATATATGTATATATTTTCCCCTCAAGACAGGCTTTTGGAGCCTGTCCTGGAACTCACTCTGTAGACCAGGCTGGCCTCAAACTGACAGAGATCTGCCTGTCGTGAGATGATTCAGCTGTTGAAGGCTAGGCTCACTACCAAAAATATAAGTTCATATTCTTAATAGTGGAATTTCATTTGATACAGGCAATTAAATGTAAGCTGGCATATATTGAACCAAGTAAAAGAACACAGTGGTCCAAAAAGGCTAAAGAAAAATTTGAAGAAAAGACTCAAGACAAATTTGTGACATGTTCTGTTATTAGTAAGCTATTTCTATCTTTGTCTATTATTAGTAGTATTTAAATAAAATTAACATTATATAATAATGGTCATATTTTAGAATAAATTCAGTGTGCCTAGATAATAGTAATAATGAGAAATAACATTCATTTAGAGTTAGGACTGGGGGAATTCTAATCTCTGTTAAGCCTTGCAGTCAAAGCACATCAGGAAGAAAAAATTCATACCTTTGAAAACTAGTCATCCTTATGATAGATAATGGTTTGCACCTTATAGTCTCTGCTACTTGAATCACTGGGGCCAGAGACTTGAGGCCAGTGTCAGCAACATAATCAGTTCCCTTTTAAAACAATGAAATCATCAACCCACCTTTACTGTGGCCTTTTGCAAACATAAAGCCAAAAATTAGCTTATTTATCTGCATTTACTGGGTCTAAGGTTTAATCTTATGCAAGTGAAGAGAGGCAGAACTTGGTGAGTAAATAGCTTTTGTTTATTTCCTTGGTTACTTGGGGTTTTTTTCCTTTAATTTGTCCCATTCAGTTGTAGGTTCTCTCCATATTTTGAAAAATGTTATTCCAGTTTTACATATTTTCAGGTCTACACCCCTAGATGACCACTAGCCCAGTTTTCTAACAAAAGTTCTGAAAATCAAAAGTTGGATGACTGAGTCTGTTATGATGTGTGTGCTTTTATCTGAATTGGGGAGCCTTTGTCTCCTTTTCAGTAAATACACATGCTGCTTCAAGACAGAAATGGGTGTTGTCTGCTTGCCCCTCAGTCCATTTTGAGTATTCATTGTATATAGTGTGTGTGCATTCTTTAGACTGAAGAATTCTGAATCTCCAAACATATCTGGTCCTAAAGATTGTCAATAAGGAAATGTGAATCTTAGATAAAAAATACACACACATGTATATACATACATATGTTTGTTTGTATGCAATTTTTATCTTTTCCAAATAACAAAATCAGTGTTGGGTTTGGTGAGCCCTGGTATATGAAATACATAGGCTGTGTTTATTTAAAGAAGATCTGTAGTGGCTTTTCAGCTCTGTCACAGTCATGAATGAATCCAACTACCGTAAGAGGATTCTGTTTGTAGTGAAAAGGAGCTGAGATAAACTTCTGAAGGATTAATAGCTTAAAAGTCATGCAGTGTCTATGATAACTTTGTTGATAAAAGAAAGTATTTAGAAGAAATGGTTCAGTTGAAGAGAAATATAATTATAGAAATTGCAACCTTGGTGTATAGAATTTTTACATCTGGCTTCTCTGAGATGAACAGCAAAGTCCTCCTAGTCCTTGAGCAAATTCTTCTGAGTTTGGAACAATTTTAACTTGGATAGCTGCTGCTTAACATTTGGATATAAAACCTTTGAATATATATTAATTTTTATAAATCCAAAAACCTTAAACTGCTTTTGGTTCATTATACAACAAATAGCACATGATAGCCTAATGTAAAATTTGTAGTACTCTCTACATGCTGTACACTAAGGTAAATCACTGTGGCTTCAGAATAGTGCTCTAACTCCTACGAAAGCTAACATTATTCAGCCAGAAATCTCATATATGCAAAAGTCAGAAGTTGCTTCCAATTTTTAGAAGACAAATTTACTAATTTAGTGCACTTTGTAGCACATGTCTTTCTTTCCCAAACTAGTTTTAATGATTTTACAGAGATTCTGGAAAATAATGTGCTCTTGGTTGAGCTTTTTGATTCTCGGGTTCCTGGAGCAACTGCTGTTAGTATTAATGCCCAGCTTGTCAAAGAAGGCCTAGCGACTTATGAAGCAGGGTAAGTGTTGGTACAGTATCACCTTAGTTCATAGGTAATGCTTTAATCACCAGAAGAAAAGGAATTTCCTGTTCCTGCATGAGAGAAAAGATGGTAGGGGAGATGGTTGGAGTCATTAGTCTGAGGAGGAGTAAAGCAGCCTTCTTTTCACTTCTAGCTGGAGTGAAAATCAAGAGAAGGGCTTCTTGAGATAACAACTGCTTCTAAGATAAAGAGGCTAACATATTATTTCCAGGTGAAATCTGCTTAAGCAGCATCTTGGTCCTATTTAAGAAACTCAGAATGAGAAATAGCACTAAGGATAGTGGTAGGGTCTGCATTCCCAATTTAAGAAATTCTTATTTTCCTGGGTTTGAAGGATTACGTTAGTCAGGCCTAAGCTTTATTGTCCAAAGCAAGGAGCAGCCAGTGGTTGAGGTGATTTCAGGTGATCTCACAAGGGTAGAGTGGTGGTGGGTAGTTTAAAGGTCAACTGAAAGAATTCTTCCACAAAGGAGGCATGCAAAGAGGGCAGTCCTACAGGGTCTTTTCAGAACCACCTGTATGTAAGAGAGACAGTAACTTCCAACCAAGGCCTGTAGTGACTCCTACTAACAAGAACGACCTGTTATCATGTTCCCCTTTCACTGTTAAGTCTCATGTGGAATACAAAGAAATGAAAGTAAACATTTAAAACTATTTTGAAATTTTTCTTTTAAATGCTAGGGTTTGGGGGGAGGCTGTCCATATTTGTGGAATATGCATGTATGCATGCACTTGTGTATGTGTGTGGTGTACACACATGGAGGCCAGAGATAAAACACAGGTGTCATTCCTCTGGAGCCAAGAAAATTTTTTATGGGACATTATTTTTCAGTGCTACCTGGGGCACACATATTATGGTAGGCAGGCTGGTTGGCCAGTGAGACGTGGAGCTCCTCTTGTCTTTGTTTCCTCAGTACTGGGATTACAAGCATGTACCACCATGCCTGTTTTTTATTATTATTATTATTATTATTATTATTATTATTATTAGTGCTGGGAATCAAACTGAGGTCCTCAAGCTTGTATGGCAAACATTTTACCAACTGAGCTATATCTTCAGCCCCCAAAGCCAGGATTTCTTTAAGATGCATAGATAGCTAAGTGAATTATAACAAATTGTTATATATCCATCAAGTTCTGCCCTGACCTCCATGTGTGTACTATGGCATGTACATGCCTACACACATATACCACATACACACAAATGTAAAACATAAAATTACAATAACTATAGTGACTACAGATAAAAAAAAAAGTCTAGGCATAAAAGGAAATTACTATACACTGTGACAAAAACACTTTCCCTTAAGATCAGAAATAAAAACTAAGGCAATTTCAGCCTTTCTATTCAGCAGAGTACTGGACTCATAGCAGACCACTTAAACACGAATTTCCATCTTAGAGAAGCAATTTTAAAATAGTTCTTGTTCATAGATAATTTGATCTAACATGTAAAAAACATTTTAAAAGGCTGCAAACTTACAATTAATAAATAAATTTAGCAAAATCAGCAGGATACAAAGTCAACATGTTATGTTTTTAGAGGGCATGATTCTCAACCATGGATGCAGTAATTGAGATGAGTGCTTTAACACAAGCAATGTCTTAATCCAGTGATGGACTCATAATTTAGTGTTGGTATTGGGAAAGGATGTAAACTTTGGGAGGTTGGGACTAGTTGAAGGCGTCTTCTGTCCCACTCTTCCTAGCTGCCTTGAGGTAAGCAGCCTCTGCCACACATTCCCTCACCCATGGTATTCTGTCTCATCTCAGGCCCACACAGTGGGTCCCACCAACCTTTGATCAAAACCTCTAGAAACAAATCTTTCTTCCTTGTTAGTTTCTACTGGCTGTCTACCATGTGACAGAAAACCTGTCAACAAAGTCAGTTCATTTTACATGATAATGGAAATTTTACAAAGAAATGAAGAGTGCAATTTTGTTACAGTAGTATCAAGAAAAACATGTTTTAAGAATTAACCAATATGCTGGTCAGTGGTGGTGCACGCCTTTAATCCCAGCTCTTGGGAAGCAGAGACAAGCAGATCTCTGAGTTTGAGGCCACCCTGGTCTACAGTGAGTTCCAAGGCAGCCAAGGCTACACAGAGAAAACCTATTTCAAAAGACAAAAAAAAAAAAAACAAAAAACAAAAAACAGAGAGCGAAAAAGAAAAAAAACAGAGAAAATTAAAAGAACCAGCATGGGGCTGGAAAGATGGCTTAGCAACTAAGAACACTGGCACCTCTTCCAGAGGTCCCAGGCTAAATTCTCATCACCCACATGGTGTTCACAATCATCTGTAACTCCAGTTCCAAGAGATCCATCACCCTTTTTTTTACTTCTGTAGGCACTGCATTCACATGGTACACAGATGTACTGGCAGACAAAACATCCAAGGCATAAAATAATTAACCAAAGTGGGTGGAAAACATATATAGAGAAATCAGAAGTTTTCTGAAAGATATTAAAGAAAATGTAAGTGGAAATTTATCCCATGTTTATGGATTAGAGCATTTGATGCCATCAGTACCACCCTAAATGAGCAAGAGATTAATGATCTCTATCCAAATTCTAACAACAGTTTTTGCAGAAATAGGAAAATCTATGCTAAAATTCATATGGAAATTCAAAATAATAAGTAGCCAGGGCATTCCTGAAGAACCTAAAGGACATGTACATCCTAATTTCAAATCTTACTACAAACCTAAAATAATCAAAACAGTATGGTATCAGCAAGTACATGAAGGAAATAAATTCATAAATCTGGTACTCAGAAGAGATATGGTGGGTGATGTAAATGTCAGCAACATATAAATGATAAACAAGGAAAATGAAGTTATCTCATTAGTCCCTCAGTAAAGATGAAACCCTGTGGGTTATCATGTTTAGGAAAGGGACAAGAATGTGAGCCTGAGGCAGGTAAACTAGAAGTAGATAATACTTGAAAGAGTAGCTGTATTCAGGTGGGAACTGAAAACTATCCATTAGGCAAGAACAAAACAAAAGAACAGCACAACAAGAAAAAACCTGTTAGTGATCCAGATCTCAGCTTAATGGGAAAGTTTTTTTTCTTCATCTAGTTGTCTGTGGTTAAAATATCTGTGGGGGTTTTATTGATGTTGTTTTGTTTGTTTTTCCAAGACAGGGTTTCTCAGTATAACAGCCCTGGCTGTCCTGGAACTCACTCTGTAGACCAGGTTGGCCTTGAAGTCACAGAGATCTGCCTCCCAAATGCTGAGATTAAAGGCAAAATATATTCTGTTAAATGTAAAATACTTGAGTTGTTTCACTGAATGCATTCTAATGGTAATTACACTTCTATTTACAAACTGATACTTTTTACTGACCAATACTGACTGATACTCTCTAGCCAAAGGTTGTGAAACTCAGAGTTGTTTTCTTTGTGAGTTGAAGTTGTAAGGTTGATAAATTAATCTATTGTTAAAATTAAAAAATTTGAGTTTAAGCCGGGCGGTGGTGGCGCATGCCTTTAATCCCAGCACTCGGGAGGCAGAGGCAGGAACCAAAAGCTACAGAGAAACCCTGTCTCGAAAAATCAAAAAAAAAAAAAAAAATGTGGGTTTAGATTTGTGTTTGTGTGTGCCTGCTTTGCTTTGGTGTTGGTGAAGCACTCTTTTTAAAGAAAAGTTAACTTTAGTAATTGCTATTGATACCAAAGTTTGGAAACAAAATTACAGATAAAACATGTTCTTCTCTTAAAATAAGCAAATATTAATATCTTACTGACTATTCTTTTTGCCAACTTCTGTTATTTTTTAGATATACCCTCAAAGATAATTCTAAAAAGCATCTTGAAGTATGGGATCCTTCTCCTGAAGAAATCATTTCAAGTGAAATAAACAGCTTAAGCCCTCTGTCTGTAAAATCTCTACCTAATGAGAATTTCCAGGCCTTATATAACAAGGAGCTGCCTGTGAATATATGTAATGTAATATCTCCTGAGAAGATTTATGTTCAGTGGTTATTAACAGAAAACTCACTTAATAGGTATAACATACAATTATTAATAGGTATAACATATTGTTAATGGGTATAATAGACAATGAAAGTGAGTGCCTGTGGTTTCATTCTTCTTATACTTTGCTTCAAATATCTAGATGCCATAGTGTTTAATTTTTGAAAGTCATGAAATTATTTCAACTAAATTGACTCTAAATTCTTTTTATAAAAAAATCCTAACATCTTGTTTTTGGCTATTGTCGTACTAGAATTTATCCATGCGTACTTACTAAGTACCTTACTCCATGACAGCCTGTGTTGGTATTGAGGATTCTTTGTTGGCATAGGGCTTAAACTATAGTCAGGAGAGAAGATGAACAAATAAAACTTTGTGTATGGATGATAAAAGAGTAATAAACAGAAGTAAGACCTTTGAGAAGGAGAATGGTTTTAAGATGTTTGAGGGTCTTTTCAAATGTGTCCTAAGCTAAGCACTAAGGAAGCAGAGGCAGGCCTCTGTGAGTTCAATGTCAGCCTGGAAAACACAGTGAGCTCCAGGTCAACCATAGCTACATAGTGTGACCCTCTCTCTGTACAAAGTGGTGTATAACTGTGGGGAGCTCACATTCTAAACTGCTGTGTGTCTGGAGAGAGACCGGAGAGCAGCCCAGGGTTGTATATGAAGAACCTTAATCTCAAGCAGAGCGAAGAACAAGTTCAAAGGCAGAGATGCTTTATACAGTCAAAGTTGTATCCAGATTGACCAGAGGGGAATGACTAAAGGATTTTGGAAGAAAATATCTTGTCAGACAGACCAATAAAAGATTATTTGAAATTAAAACATTTTGTATCCTACAGTTTGGAAGAGAAGATGACAGCCGCCTATGAGAACTCAGAATGGAAACCTGTTAGGTGGGAACGTGACATGCACTGTGCTGTTAAGGTCCCAGCTAAAAGTCAGTGGAGAAGAGGCCAGATTATCAGAATGGTCACGGACACATTGGTGGAGGTAAGTGTCATCGTGAAAATGCATTTCACTTGTTCAATGATTACTTACTTCAGTTCCTTTTATGCTTTACAACTCGAAAAAAATTCTTCAAATGTTGCCTTTCCCTAAATTTAAGCTTACTGTTCTCACAGGTCTTGCTGTATGATGTGGGTGTTGAACTAGTAGTGAATATTCACTGTCTAAGAGAACTTCAAGACAGTCTAAAGACCATGGGAAGATTGTCTCTAGAATGCTCACTTGTTGATATAAGGTAGTTTTTAACTAAATAAATTTTCTCGTTATTATATATTATCATTTTAAATATTTTAGCATGGTTTGTCAGTTTTAATTAATACATTCTGAAACTTTCATTCAATCTCATTAAGGGTTTTTTTGAGAGGGATGTTGAGATAAGTTTCTCCTGTGTCAGCGGTTCTTAACCTGTGGGTTGTGATCCCCCCACAGGTGTCACATATCAGATATCCTGTATATCAGATATTTATAGTATGATTCATAACAGTAGCAAAGTTACAGTTATGAAAAAAACGTGAGGAAAGAACTGTATTAAAGGGTCACAGCATTAGGAAGGTTGAAAACCACTGCTCTGTGTAGTCCTGGAACTTGCTCTGTAGACCAGAGATTCACTTGCCTCTGCCTCCTGAGTGCTAGAATTAAAGGTGTGCACCACCATGCCCAGATTCATTAAGGGTTCTAGGAAGAGGGAATAATACATGTTTGGGCCTATAAATGTAATAACATTAAAGAAATAGAAGGAAGCTAAATAGAATTTAAACTGTTGAGAATAAAAAAGCTTTGAGGAAAACTAAAGGCGGAGGGAAATAAAATATGCTTCATAAGCTTCCAGTTATACAGGAAGACAGAATTGTAAATTAGTAACAGTAGTAGGTAGTATAAAAGACCAACAGAAAATAGAATCAGAAAACTGAAAAATCAACTGAATGTGATGTCCATACCTGCAAGTCTAGCATTCAGGAGCCTGAAGCAAGACAATCATAAGTTCAGTTCTTTTTTTTTTTTTTTTTTTTTTTGGTTTTTCGAGACAGGGTTTCTCTGTAGCTTTGGAACCTGTCCTGGAACTCCCTTTGTAGACCAGGCTGGCCTCGAACTCACAGAGATTCGCCTGCCTCTGCCTCCCGAGTGCTGGGATTAAAGGCGTGCGCCACCACCGCCCGGCCGACAATCATAAGTTCAAAAACCAGCCCAAGCTACATAGTGAGACCTGTGTTCAAAAAAAAGGAGAGAAGGCAGAGTTAGTTCAGAACAGATGATTGACAAAAAAAGCAGTTTGAAAAGAGATGGCAATTCGCAACCCAAGAAAAATTAGAAGTAAATAACAGAAAAGTGGGGCTAAACTAGGAAAAGTACAAAAGCACCTCTGACTGTGGAGGTGGCTCGGTGGGTGGAGGCACTTGGCCACTATGCCGAATGAGGTCAGCCTCCAGGACCCACATGCAGAGGAGAACCAAAGCCCCAAGTTGTCCTCTGACCTCCACATTTGTATTAGGGCATTTGTGAATGCGGATACACATATAGAGAGGATAGCTTTAAAAAGAAATAAAAATAATTTTAATTTTGAAAAAAATCCACAGGGTTCAAAAGAAGAAAGATCTCTTATCACCCAAGAAGAGTCAGCATAAGTTTTATAAACATCTCAAGGAAAAAAACTGGTAACAGTACAAGAAAAAAAACATTAATTCATGAAAGACTTCAGAACTATATATCGAGAAAGTACATGACTTATCAAAGAAAATCAATTCAGAATAGTGAACTCTCAGAGATAGTTGGTTTACAAAAGAAAGAAAAGCCTGATGTCATCACTAGTGCTTTATAATAAAAATAATTAAGTAACATATTTAAATACTTAAAGAAGAGGGAAGGTATAGGTTTTCTATCCAGACAAACTTCAGTGTAGCTGTAGAACAGACACACACACACAATGTATAATATATATAATACAGAGATACAAATACTAATAAGAAATACATAGAAACAGGTTAAAGAAAATGAAAGTGGGAAAGAAAATTATGTAAATAGCATAAATTCATGTTCACATTTGTTTCTCACCATATGAGGGTTCAAACCATGCATGCTTTTATATTATTTCTAAGTATATCAGTACTCTGTGATACGCACTGTAATACAAATAGTTATTCCTTTTGCTTCAGACCAACTGGTGGAAGTGACAGGTGGACAGCAACAGCCTGTGACTGTCTCTCACTGTACCTTACTGGAGCTATAGCAACCATAATCTTGCAGGTAGGTAAAATGTCCTGGCTAGTTTTATGGCAACTTGACCAAGCTAGAGTCATCTGAAAGGAGGGAACTTCAATGGAAAGGATCATTCTCTTAATTAGTGATTGATGGGGATGGCCCCACTCTAGTGGGTGGTTCCTCCCCTGGGCTGGTGGTCCTGGGTTCTATAAGAAAGCAGGCTGAGCAAGCCTTGAGAAGCAAGACAGTAAGCAGTGCTCTTCCATAGCCTCTGCATCAGCTCCTGCCTCCGGGTTCCTTCCCAGTTTTAGTTCGTGTCCTGACTTCCGTGACACAAGATAAACAATTATAACAGATATTTGCTTATTATTTCATTGAAGTTGTCATCTATTCTAAGTTTATTTTCTTGTTAAGAAAATAACAGCAAAATATTTGGAAGTTTTTTCCAAACTATGTTGATCTTACATTAAAGTAGTATACTTGTGCATAATAACTTTGTGGTATGGTGGCATATAATAATAATCCCAGAACTCAGGAGATAGGGGGAGTATCAAAAGTTAAATCCCGGCCGGGCGGTGGTGGCGCACGCCTTTAATCCCAGCACTCGGGAGGCAGAGACAGGCGGATCTCTGTGAGTTCGAGACCAGCCTGGTCTACAAGAGCTAGTTCCAGGACAGGCTCCAAAACCACAGAGAAACCCTGTCTCAAAAAACCAAAAAAAAAAAGTTAAATCCCTAGCAGGGCACGTTGATGTACTACTCTAATCCCAGCACTCTGGAGGCAGAGAAATGTCTGTGAGCTGGAGGACAGCCTGGGCTCTACAGCAAGTTCTAGGCCAGCCAGGTGCTACATAGTAAGACTCTGTCTTAGAAATTAATTAATTATATAGATGTGTGTATGTGTGTGTTTATTTATTAAGATACACACACACTCTGGGCAGTGGTGGCACACACATTTAATCCCAGCACTCTGGAGGCAAAGGCAGGCAGATCTCTGTGAGTTCGAGGCCAGCCTGGTCTACAGAGCTAGTTCCAGGACAACTAGGGCTGTTACACAGAGAAACTCTGTCTTGAAAAAAAAAAAAAAAACCCAAAAAGGTATATACAGGCATATCAGAGCACACAAGCCATGGCTTCTATGTAGAGGTCAGAGTACAATTTATAGTAGGTGGTTCACCTTTTACCTTGGGGTCCTGGGATATTGAACTTAGGTCATTAGATTTATCAGTAAGCATCTTTACCTGCTCTGACAACTTGCCCAACAGAAAAGCTACAATAAGTAAACAAGTTAAATAGATGGTCCCACAAGTGTTCATGTGACTGAATCGAAGTATTTCTAAAGTCATGTGCTTGAGTTGAAATTGTGTATGTTAGAAAATAACATATAAAGTAACTATTGGACTAGATGACTCAGAAGTCTGGCTTCTTTTCTAGAGGTCTTTTTTTTTTTTTTTTTTTTTTTTTTTTGGTTTTTCGAGACAGGGTTTCTCTGTAGCTTTGGAGCCTGTCCTGGAACTCCCTCTGTAGACCAGGCTGGCCTCGAACTCACAGAGATCCGCCTGCCTCTGCCTCCCGAGTGCTGGGATTAAAGGCGTGCGCCACCACCGCTCTTGAGTTCAATTCCCAGTAACCACAGGTGGCTCACAACCATCTATAATGAGATCTGCTGCCCTCTTCTGGCCGCAGGCAGAACACTAATAATAAACCTTGCCAGGCCTTTCATTCCAGCACTTGGAAGGCAGAGGCGGGTAACACTCTGTCTTGAAAAACCAACCAAACAAATAAATAAGTGAATAAACAAACTAGCTAATCTTTAAATAAAATATAACATCTTTTTAAAGTCTTTAGACAATTAAGCTCAGGCTCAGACTGGAGAGATGGCTCAGTGGTTAAGGCTAGTCTTTCAGAGTTTGACCGGGGTTCAATCCCCAGGACCCTCATGATAGCTAACAACTATTTGTAACTGTAGTTCCAGGGGATCTACCCTCACACAGACAAAACTCCCATGCGTATGAAATAAAATTAAAAAGCTGTATTTTTAAGAAAATTAAGCTCATAAATCAAGAAGAACTGATACAGTGTGCATATTTGTGGGTGTGGCTTTGGGAAGCATGTCTTTATAAGAAAGGGTTCTATTTTCCTCTGTTCTGTTCTACTTCATTGAATTTTCTTATGTAACTCATTTTCCATGTTACCTTTTTTATGTATACTTTTTTCACTTTTATACCTTTTTGATTTTTTTTTGGTTTTGTTTTTGTTTTTCAAGGCTGGGTTTCTCTGTGGTTTTGGAGCCTGTCCTGGAACTAGCTCTTGTAGACCAGGCTGGCCTGGAACTCACAGAGATCCGCCTGCCTCTGCCTCCCAAAGGAGGCAGGATTAAAGATGTGTGCTACCACCACCCAGCTACTTTTATATCTTTTCATATGAAATAGAGCATGTTTTGTAGTATCTTCCTTTGTGTTTTGTAGAAAAGTAAAGCGCACATTGGATATTTTCCAGAACTGAAGGGAATAGAGAAGCGTGCTAGCTGGTGATACTTCCTCTCACCTCAATTAGGGAGGGTGAAATTTTTGATTGGGGTTTTTGGTGGTGAGAGGTTTATTTGTTTTGACCATAGTAGTGAGGTCTTCCTAATTTATTCCCAAAACACATACCTGAAAAGAGATACAACATAAAAATTAAAATGTTTCTATCAGTACTGATTCTCTTCCATGCTGTTTCCCTTATATATTTAGATGTCAAAATAATGTTAGCTGGGATTGATTCTTTCATAGAAAATGTAGAAGAAATTCTTTTGAAAAATACTGCCTGTGAGATTTCACTTTTTGTCTGATAAATCTTTTCAGGAAAACAGCACAACATGGCCATTACCTGTGAAAATTTTCTGCCGAGATGAAAAAGGAGAACGTGTTGATGTTTCTAAATATTTGATTAAAAAAGGTTTGGCTTTGAAAGAAAGAAGGTACGGACTTTTGAATAATTTTTTGACGTCAATTTCTGATGATGCTTCATAACTGCCTATGTAATCTGTGGGTATTTTCAAACCTTTGCTCTTAAAGATGATTTATAATCTAATTCCTAATGAGCTATCCCAGAAATAAATTGCTTATTTCTTTATTCACATGAGTAAAACTCTTGCATACCAAAAACCAGCTTATTACGTACTGGCTTTCAAAGATACATGTGGGCTTCTCAAGAGAGAGCTTTGTCACTGGGGCTTGGGGAGCTAGTTTTATGAGCATGTTAACACAAGGAGGATTACTTGTATGATAAGCTGGGGAAAGACAGAGAATCTGAATAAGAGGAGACCCCCAGAATAGGACATATTCCCCCCTTTTTTAAAAGATTTATTTATTATATATACAGTATTCTGTCTGCATGTATGCCTCAGGCCAGAAGAGGGCACCAGATCTTATTATGAATGATTGTGAGCTACCATGTGGTTGCTGGGAATTGAACTCAGGACCTCTGGAAGAACAACCAGTGTTTTAACCACTGAGCCATCTCTCCAGCCTGCATATTCCCCTTTTTGTCCTTATGCATGATTTTCCACATGTGCCATGGCATCTGATCCATGATGGTGGAAACCCACAATTTTGGAAGCGAATGGTTTGGAGCAAAGAGTATCCGTTTTCTCCAACAGCCATACAGGTTCCAGCTTTGGTTAGGCTGAAAGCTATCACGAACAGCATGGCAGGAGGACTTGAAGAGGGGAGGAAGAGAGAAGGAACATGAAGAATGAGAGCATGGGGACCTCCTTGGGCTGGAGTGATGGTTTAGTAGTTAAGAGTACAGGCTGCTCTTGAAAATGACCTGGGTTCAGTTCCCAGCACCCACACGGTGACTCACAACCATCTGTAACTCCAATTCTAAAAGATCAGAAGCCCTCTTCTGGTCTCTGAAGGCACAGACATACATGTAGTCAAAAGACCCATACACAAAATCAGTATTTTTAAAACAATATCATAAATCATAGTAACATTAACAAATTAATTTACAAATTGCATTTGTAGCAGGAGCTGGATGGAAGTTGTTGAACAACTTTGAACAGTAAATTATGTAGTTACAAAAAAGGCAGAAGCATTTTATATGTTAATTCTGGTGTTCCTTATTTTTTGAATTTTCAAAACAACTTTTGTGAATAAGATCATTATATTTAAATGAAAACTCGTGAGGTTGACTTTTGGCACCAAAAAATATATTTTACAAAAAGAAATATTTCAAGTACATTTGTAAGAGAGGGATGTTTAATTTAGTGTGAAACCTGCATATACATTATATATACTCATGCATTTGTATCTGTATAGATTTACATATCTTAAAATCAGATGAGTTGATAAGTGACTTACAGGCCTTATTATCTGAATTAATCACTTTTTTCAACATAAAATAATAGGACACAAATTACATAAAGTGAATTATGTAAAACCCTTGGGAAAACATGTCAGCTGGCCAGCACATGACAACACTGAAGGAACCCTTTCTTATAAAGGATTAAAGACGTGTCTAGGGGAGTTTTTCTGAGAGGAATCTAGGAGTTGTATCTGCTGCTTGACTGAGAGTTTCAATACAGGCAGGGGATGAGAAAAGAGGGCAGGGTTGGAGCTTTGTGTAGCTTCTGGAGAGGAAGGAAAAGGTATGACTGGAGGCAACTTGATAGGCTAGAGAAAATATAGAAGTCATATCCTCTTGAGCAGTAGCAGTGGATTTTTAAAAAGCCAGCTGAGGCCCTGAATATTCAGTTCACAGCTTGGATTTTACCTGCAAAGGAGATACCAGCAGATATATAGATACAAATAAAATAGATATAGGAACAGGTAGGTAGAGATACAGGTACACATAGATACAAATGGATATAAATACATACAGACAGATCTTTTTTGAGAACTTAAAAGTAACTTTTTTTAGTTTTAGAATTGCCTGTTTATCTATCAGGGTGGCAGGGAGGCGACCAAAAGATGAACAGAGAGGTTCAAGTAGGTTGGACGAGAGAATCTTAGCCCAGTGTGAGGGGTCTAAGGGGAGCTCAGCAGTTGTTAGCCAGGATGACGTTCACCAAAGTGGTGATTGAGGGTGCAGATAGCCTGAAAGATAGAGCTTTACATTAAAGTTTCGCTTTGGATAAAAGGGAAGAAGAGATAAGCATCCCTGGATGGCATGAGGGGAGAGAGAAGACACAAACACCAGCACATACGGAGCTTTCCAGAGCACATCTTACTTTTAAAACTTACCCAGAATGGGTGTCTGTCTTAGGGTTTCTATTGCTGTGATGAACAGATGGAACATCATGACCAAAAGCAAGTTGGGAGGAAAGGGTTTGCTCAGCCGACACTGCACATCTCAGTTCATCAGTAAAGGAAGTCAGGACAGGAACTCAAACAGGGCCGGATCCCGACGGAGAGGCCATGGAGGATTACTGCTTACTGGCCTGCTCTCCATGGCTTACTCAGCCTTTTTTATAAAATCCAAGACCTCCTGCCTGGGGATAGCACCACCCACAATGGGCTAGACCCTCCCCCATCAATCACTAATTAAGAAAATACCCTACAGGCTTGCTTACAGCCCTCTCTTATGGGAGGCACTTTCTTAGTAGAGGTTCCTTCCTCTCAGATGACTTTAGCTTGTGTCAAGTTGATATAAAGCTATCCAGCACAGTGTCAAAGAAGCAGATCGCTTATAGTTTCCAGTTTCTTCTAGAGAAGTAGATAGCAGAGCTGGCAGAGAGTGACCCACCAGGTGTATAATGCCATCTACAGTTCCCACGCCGCTTTCCTCTTTTTTCCTCCTGTGACTGTCTAGTCCACCTCATGAAAGACTAGTTCATCCTGGACTAGAGGAAAGGTTTTAGTTAAATGTTAACACATATTTGAATGATTTTTTTCATTATTTCTTTAGAATTTTATCTTCCTTTAGATATGTTTTTGTTGTTGTTTGATATTACAGAACTAGTAAATCAAATAAGAGCCATTCATCTGAGACACCTTTGGAAATCCCCCCGGAACAAGGAGAGCCAATAGTTACTAAGTGCTTTAAAACTAACTTTGATACTAACAAGAAAATTGCTGATAAAATCAATGAACACAAAGTACCTCATTCAAAGGAGAAAAAATCAGAAACCAGAACCACCGGATGCTATAAACCACCAGCTATTCCTAACACAAATGCATTTGAGGCAGTAGTGAGCTGCATTGGTGATGATGGAACTATATTTGTAGTGCCTAAATTATCAGGTAAGGTCTTTTATGTTATAAAGGTTTCTTCAGTAACTCTGGACCTAGCATGATAGAAAAAAACTGAAAGTCTTTAGGAATATTTACCCTCTCTGAACCTCATTTTCAAGGGCTTATGAGGAGAATTAGGTTATTTCATCCAGTGCATGCAGAGTTCTTTTAAAAATTCCTAGCTAAGCTATTTGAGGGTTTTTTTCCTTAAATTACTTTAAATAATAAATTATTTCAACATATGTCCCCAGTTCTCTCAGCCAGAGGACTGTCTGTGTCCCAGTGCTTGTCTGCTAATGTGACCTCTCCGTAGTTGGAGAAGCACAAGGCTGGAGACGGGATGGCTCAGCTGTTAAGATGCATACATACTGCTCTTGCAGAGGCCCCAAGTTCAGACCCCATCACCCAAGGTGGGTGTTTCAAAATTGCCTGTTACTCCAGCTCTAGCGTATCCAACACTGTCTGCTGGCCTTCCTAGGTATCCACATAGACGTGCTTGTGTGCATATAATTAAAAATAAGTCTTAGAAAAGAACAAGTTAGAGAAGTGGCTCAGTGGTTAAGGGCATTAGGAGTTTCTGTGATTGACAGGCGGGCGGAGGTCTTTTGCTGAGGCAGGCTGCTCCAGGACTAGATGCACCCTTCCCTTCCCCCATCAGTTGACCGTCAGGGCAGAGAAACTAGTATTACAAGGTTTCTGTGGAATGCTGAGTTTGTTTCTGTTTACCTGATAAGAATCCTCACTGTTTACTGGGTAAGAATCTGCCTGGATTGGGACCAGGCTCTCATCTTAGGACATTTTCAGCAGCACTGCCATTCTGGTACCTGCTTTGTGACAGCAGGTACCACAGAAAGCTGAACTTAAAAATGACCTTCAAAGAGAATATTAAGGGAAAGCTTCCTTCCTACAGCCTGTTAAAGTGTGTGTGCGTGCGTGCATGCCCGCCTGCCCGCCCCCCCCCACAGGCATGTATCAGATCCCCTGAAGCTAAAGTTACAGATGGAGTGCTAGGATTTGAACTCTGACCCTCATGATTGCTCGCAAGTACTCCTGAGCTATCTCTCCAGCCACTTAAATTTTCTTTTTAGAATCTTTCTTAGAAGAACATCCTTATCAAAATCTTTGTAGCCAATACAAAATTTTGTGACCTAACAAAACTTCTATCATAAAATTCAATGAATGTTGTCTTATATTAAGAAAAAAACTAAGCCGGGCGGTGGTGGCGCACGCCTTTAATCCCAGCACTAGGGAGGCAGAGGCAGGCGGATCTCTGTGAGTTCAAGGCCAGCCTGGTCTACAAAGGGAGTTCCAGGACAGGCTCCAAAGCTACAGAGAAACCCTGCCTCGAAAAACCAAAAAAAAAAAAAAAAAAAAAAAACTATACTTTCAATAAACTATACTGTTTTAAATGTTTATTCTCCAACGTTTTTGTTTGAAGATCAGAAAGTGTTGTAGTCAAATCATTTTAATGTTTTATTAAAACTTACTTAATAGATTCAAAAATAATACTTTATAATAGTTTAAAAAAAGATTCAAGTCTGGGTAAGGGCATATGTGTGCCACAGCATGTGTATGAAGGTCAGAGGACAGTTTTTGTAGGTGGGTTTTCTTTTTCTACTGTTGAATCTGGGAATCAAACTCAGATTGTCAGGTTTGCATAGCAAGTACCTTTACCCACTAAGCCATCTTTCTTTGAAGTCTCCATTTTAAGAAAAAAATTTACTTTGTTTTTTTTTCTTTTTAAATATTATTTTCATTTATGTGTATGTATCTGTTATATGTGTGGTACCAGAGGAAGAAAGAGAATCTTGGACCCCTGGAATTGGAGTTACCAGCAGTTGTGAGCCACAAGTGTGTGTACTGAGTCCTTTGAAAGAGCAGCAAGCACTCTTAATCAACAAACCAACTCTCCAGCCCCCATTTTAATAGGTTTTTAAGAAATAAGAATACCTAAATGTGGGACTAGAGAGATGGCTCAGTGGTTAAGAGCACTGGCTGTTCTTCCAGAGAGTTCAATTCCCTGCAACCACATGGTGGCTCACAACCATCTATAATGAGATCTGGTGCCGTCTTCTGGCATACAGGCATACATGCAGGTAGAACACTGGATACATAATAAAATACTTAACATACATACATAACATATATATATATACATATATAACTTAATGTTTTTTGTAAGGCAGTAAAGATTAGTCAGGTCTTTGAAGAAGTTATTAAATGTAAAATATATGTCAGAATAAAAGAAATTAAGATCACCTGATTTTATTCTAAATCTCTTACTCAGTTATTTTTAGTTATATGTATGTGTTGGGGGAGGTAATGCATGTGTGCTTAGATGGCCATGGAGTCCAGAGGGCATTAGGTCTGCTGGAGCTGCAGGTGTTTGCCAGCCACCCAGCCAAGCTCAGTTCCTACATACAAGAGCACTACGTGATTTTAATCACTAAGCCATTTCCCCAGACCCACAGACCTGTTTGTTTGTTTTTAGGTAAGTAGGGGTGAAGTGGCTGCATATTTGAGGGGTGGGGCCTGGGAAGGCCAGAGGATGAATCCGGTCCTTGGAGCTGACATAAGTAGGTTTTAATCTGGGCTCTAGACCTTTGGAAGGGTGGTAAGCACTCTTAAACACTAAGCCATTTTTTGAAAACTTTTTCTGTAAATCAGTTTTGCTAGATCTTTTGTAAACCATACAAGAGGTTTTGTTTTGTGTGCTTTTCCCCTCAATCTTAGGTTCCAAAATTAACATTTCAAAAAACTGGATCCCATAGTTAACATTTGAATATCTACATTTCATTTACGCATGGCTGAATGAAAACTTTGAATCGCCATTTTTGTTTAAGAAGGGAAAAGAAAATGTAGGCAACAGCTCCTCTAGGCCCAGAAGTTGTCTTAAGATGTTCGCACGTTTAGATGTGCATGCGAATAAGCCCAGAAGTTGTCTTCAAGATGTTCGCACGTTTAGATGTGCATGCGAATAAGTCCAGAAGTTATCTTCAAGATGTTCGCACATTTAAATGTGCATGCGAAGAATTTTAGTGTGCAGTGATTATTATTAAAAAATTAGAAGAAAAGCTAAACATACATTAAGTAGTTACTTTTAGGAATCTTAGAGGCAGATTAAGTTTCTAATCCCATTCTTTTTTGACATGTATTTTCTGTAAGATTGTTGCACTGTGGCCAGATACCTCAAGACTTCAGTTAAGACCCATGTTGCCTTGAGGTACCCAGAGAGCCAGAGGGAGCATTTTTCTCTGTAGAGTTCAAGGGGTCCCCAATGTAGATAAATCTCTAATGCTACAACCATTAAATTTTCAGCCTTCGTTAGGATAACTATCAGAGATCCACATTAAACACAAAATAACACACATTAAGTCAGAAGCACTCTTAAACTGTGTGTGTGTGTGTGTGTGTGTGTGTATGTGTTGTTTGAGACAGGGTCTTACTATGTAACCTTGCTGCTCTGGAACTTGCTGCTGTAACTAGTGGTGCCCCGAATTCATAGAACTGTACCTATTTCTATGTCCCAAGTGCTGAATCAAAGGCATGTGTCTTCTAGCAAACTCAGATTAGTCAGCTAAAATTTTCCCTTAGAGCCACCAAAATATCATAGGCTTAATATTCCCCATGTTAACACAAATTATAATAGAGATCTCTTACTTTTTTTCGTTTGTTTTGGTTTTTTGTTTGTTTGTTTCTCTGTGAACCTCTGGTTGTCCTGAATCACTGCGTAGACTAATCTGGCCTTGAACTCACAGAGATCCACCTGTCTTGAGTGGGGGGAATTAAAGGCAAGGCGAGCACCACCACCACCCGACTTCAGATTTTTAATTCAAATTCAAATATAAGGAAGACAAGTTTCTCAAGAGTCTTTATCTCCTATCAGTTTGTACTGTAAACTCACCAAGAAAGAGCCAAATGGTTCCCACTTGGAGATAAAAACTAAGCCAAAGTCTAAAGGTGCATGCCAAATCAGGCTACACTGGAAAGCAAAGTGGGTGTTCTGCCAAACTGAATCTGAGCTTTGCTGTTACATAGCCAGCCCTTCAGTATTCAGTGTCGTCCTCAAATTGACAGGCATTTCAAACATCCCTTCCTTAGTAATTGGCGCCTAGAGCACAAAACAAACCAAGGTCCTGACCACAGGGGCTTAGGAGTGCTCAGGATTTCACTGCTAAGGCAGACTGCCTCCAAAATACCCCAAACTTAAGTTAGTGTGCTGACCAGAACAGTTAGAGATAGGCAAAATTCAGGATGCTAGGATGTAATACTTATTTACCATAATTGACCAGCCATTAGTCTCCACTCCACTCCGTAACTAAGGAGACAGCCCTGACATACAACCTGCTGCTAGGCCCATTTCTCTTTCAGAGATGTCTCTCAACAGACAGGGGCGGCACAGGGCGACAACTGTCTTTTAAGTCCTGGCCTGCCATAAAGGCTATAAAGGCCCAGTTACCTTTTATTTGTTTGTTTGGAGTTTTTTTGTTTGTTTGATTGGTTGGTTGGTTTGGTTTGGTTTGGTTTTTTTGGTTGTTTGAGACAAGGTTTTCTCTGTATCTTTGAAGCCTGTCTTTGAACTCACTCTAGACCAGGCTGGCCTCAAACTCACAGAGATCCACCTGTCTCTGTCTCCTGAGTTCTGGGATTCAAGGTGTGTACCATCACTACCCATCTCCCCAGTTAACTTCTTAAGAAAAGCATAATTTTCCAGGTGAGTAAGATGATCCTAGGTAACAGCTGTTTGAAATATGACAACACAGTGTATTTAAAAATAATTTTGGCAATAATTTCTTTGTAGTGTAAATCTCCCATCAGCCTAAATGGCCAGACTTGAAATCTCCTGTTTCTGTTTAAATTATTCAAAATGTGACCTAGGACCCAGACCTGAAAGAATTTGAAGGATAACACCACATGTGGAATGATAAGCCCAAAGTGTACAAAAATTAATAACCTCTATCTGTGGCCGGCTTCCCTTTGGGCATTAGTCAGAGCCATGTGTACAATAGGTCCTTCTTTTCCAGAGTGTAAATTCTCATGGGTGGGGATGGGTGCATATTTCTGCTATGCACCCATCAAGGTAGGACTGGAGATTTAGCTTGCTGTTAGAGTGTTTGTTTAACTTGCTTAAAGCCCTGGGTTTGGATCACTGGCACCATGAAAAATCCTTTCCTGTTCTGAGGTCAGAAACATGTTCTGCTATATCATTTTTTATAGAAGACATCTACAATTCTGCTTTCTAGGTTCGGTTTTCTTTATTTTTGCTTGTTATATGTCATTGAGTGAGCAGGAGTTCTTTCTTTTTTTCTTTTGAATGTTTAAGATAGCACTTCACTGTGTGGCCCAGGGTGACCTTTGATTTGCGTCTCTTGGTAGTGCTTCCTAAGTGGTGATTACAGAAATGGACTATGGACCTGGCCTTTATAAATTTGTTTTTCACTTTAGTTTTTAAACTATTCCAGAATTGTTTTTGTTTTTTTAGAGAGCTGTAAAGAAGATATTCGACTTCATTTTGTAAAGCTTTAATAATTTTGACCTAGCCCATTTACTTAGTATGGCTTACTTTCCCTGCTGCTAGGTAGTGCTGCCTTTACCACAGATCAAGGCTCCACCCTCAATAGTATGCTTACCTGCACAAGATCCACAAAGATCACACCAACTGACACATAGACATGAATGGAGGGAATTTACACCAGGCCCTACCCCAAGATGAATAGCCATATGCAAGCTTGTAAAATGTATAAAATGCTCATGGATTCGGGGGAGGTGAGGTGGGAAGAGTCGGATCAAGGAGAGAGGTGGAAAGGATGCAAATATAGCATAAAAGTATAAAATTCTCAAATTAAAATATTCTGTACATGTATTGATTTTTCTAAACAATTCTCATTTATTCTGTGTTGGCACCTTTACCAGAGTATTTCCCTTAGTCGTAATATAGTCCTTTTCCTCTTCAGTATATATTATGTCATGTCACATAGTTACTTGATCTATGTATGTCCTGTAGTCAGTGTAAAACAAAGCTCTTTCTCCATTTGGAATGAAAAAATATCATTTATTCTGAGCAATATATAAGTGACCATGGCTCGGGAACATGGATTCAAGTTTCCCTGAATGACATGTTCCAGTGTACAAATGGTTGCATTATTTCCTTATAGTCACATAACAACAACAACAAAAAAGATCATAAACCGGTGCATCTGGATGCTCTCAATGAAAGTAGAAAATAAAAGTTTGAATTTGTTAAAATAAGAAATCACTGCAGATATCTGCAAGTTCTTAAGGCTGCCTGAAATGATCCCTAACTCAGGTAACTAGCTCGCACAGACTTAGACTCAGGAGCCTCATTAGGGGACACCTGATGAGGAGGGTTTGGTAACTGTGCATATACTGACATTTTCCTCTTAGTTGCTGAGCACCTGAAAGAGCAAGCCTGCAAATACTTGAGACATAGAATAACAACAGCTAATCTAGCTTAATTTGAGATGTCTAATCACTAAAACTGTTTGACTGTCATGAACTGGTATCCCTTCTAGTCCTCTTGGTACCGATAATGTGGGTAGATGTGGTCATACCCAATTTACAGAGAACAAATCGAGGCTTATACACCTACCTAAGATAGCAGAACTAAAGAAGCAAGACTGGGGTGATCACTGACTCCAGAGCTTCCCTTCAATGAAGTAGTCATAGGAGGGCATATAGATACTGTGGGAATAATGAGACAGTTAGTAGTGAAATGGAAAAATTAGAGCTGGGCTGAGGAGATAGTTCAGTCATAGGCAGATTCTGGGGATTTACTAGCCAGCCCAGTCTAGCTGGCTGAAATAGTGCATTCCATGTTCAGTAAGAAACCCCATTTCTGAAAGTGAGAAACAAGGAAGGAATCTGGCAGTCAACGTCAGGCTTCATGAGTACTCAGATGTGCATGCACACATTACACACGCACTATTAGAAAGCTGAGCATGGTGGCACTGCGGAGACGGTGACAAGTGGATCTCTGGTGTTCACTGGTTAGCCAGCCCAGTCTTTCTAGCTAGTTGCTCACTAGTGTGAGACCCTGCCTCAGTAAAACAGAACAGCGTTTGTGGTTGTCTTCTGGCCACCTTCACACGTGCACACACAAATGAAAGTTAGAATTTTAGCTTCTGTCTTCAGTATTCTCTCTGCCTAAACATAGACAAATACATGGCTTGTATTGTACTTAGCTGTGCCCTCAAACTGACACCTTAAACTGAGTTCTTTCATGTTAGGTTGTCTGGTTAATGGAAAAGAGTACTTTGATATTTGTATTTTCACAAGAGTGAAGTATTTATGTGCTGTTAGTAAAACTTTTAAAAAATAATGTATTAAATGCTGACTGAATTAAATGTTTATAAAAATTTTATTGGAAACCTGACCTTAATTCTTTGTATTACCTAAGTTAGGAAGTTAATAGGTTGTTGGTGAAAAGTAATAACACATTTTCTCCTAAATGTATTATATTTTCAATAAATCCTTCAGAGTTTGAACTCATCAAAATGATGGATGAAATTCAAAGTAATTTAAAGTGCCTTGGTCTTCTGGAGCCATATTTCTGGAAAAAGGGAGAACCTTGTGCAGTGAGAGGATCTGATACTTTGTGGTATCGTGGCAAAGTCATGGAGGTTGTGGGAGGCACCATCCGGGTGAGTCTAAACACTAGAGGAGTACATGGCCAGACTAGATGAAAACACCTTTCGATGAATTTAGGAAGATCAAACACACTATATTATACTGTTATTTGTAACAAGGATTTTCTTTTTTATTTCCTTTCTGTTGTTCTTGGTATTTTTGTTCTGTTTTGGGTTTAGTTTTGAAACACAGTCTCTCTATGTAGGCCATACATGCAATTTGGGATCCTCCCAAGTGCCAGTATTACAGACCTGCACCACTACACCCAGCCTCTGTTTACAGATATACTAGAACCTGAATAATAAAGAAATCACTGCAGGTGTGATGTGACTGCTAGTGCCTAATGGACATACCACCTAGCTGTAACTGGTAGTCCTATGTAATCACACACATTATTAAGTAAAACAACTTATTCTTGGCAAGTTTGCTTGGCATAGCTCCTTGGCAGATTAGTCTAAGTTATGGGTTAGCTTACCTTTCACAGCAGGGAGGTAGCTCTTATATTTCTCTAGAATTTTTAAAAATTGCTTCATGCATTGAAAAATGAAAATGTAAAATATGGTATAAATACCTCTATTTACCAAGTGATGAAATTGATCAGATATTTTATTTTTATAATACTAGAAATTTAACTATTAATTGGTGTGGGGTAAAATATTAAAGAAAAATATTTTGCATTTTTACTTAGACAGAAATTTACCTGTTTGGTGGTACCTAATAATTACATAGTTCAAATTTCAGCTTCTTCCACATTTGTAGAATTAACATGCCTACCTAGTGAAAAATCACTCTACACACTTAGTGATTAACAAGAAAAGAACTCATTAATAAGGCACATCTGAGTCTGAGTAACGCAGGGAGCCTGCCCTGAACAGAAAGTCTAACCAGCTCATCATATACACCTTAGGCTCACTCATTCTGCCTGTGCTGTTATCCTTACCTCTCATCCAGATCCCTGCTCCAGGGCCCACTTGGAGCAGTTTAAACAGAGGCAGGAGACTGCAGAGACTGCAAGCCTGGCCACTTGGGCAGATGGGAGATTTACACAGCAAGGATATTGTCAGAATTATTTCTTAAGTCATACACCAGTGCTGTTCTTTTCCAGCTGTTGTTACCCACAGTCACCTTGCCCACCTGGCAGGATCATGCTTCTCCTGATAGAGAGCATGGACTTAATGGCAGGCTAGGACTTGATGTTGTGACCCTGTGCTGCCCCCTTGAGCTTTCCTGAAGAAACATGTTCTTTGATATGGGAATGGGCCTAATGGCCAGTTGGAAGTTAGGGTTGTCTCTTTGTGTTGTGGGAACAGAGCCTAATTGGAGCCTTAGCAGCAACCAGCCCAAACCCCAGTTGTGTTGCAGGGCTCTCTTTCCTAATACTTCCATCAGGCCTGGCTAGTGCACAACTTATCTTACAGCTCGATTGGAGGCAGCTGTCCTTTAGCTAAATTCAACTTTGTGTAACTTAATGTTTTCTACACTGTTTACTTTATATCATCAGTTTCACTACTTCAGGTTTCCTCTGCATCATGAACACATCACCACACTGAACAACATTTGGAGAGAGATTTTTTTGTGGGCTACATTGAAAATCTTGTCTCAAAAGCAAGCAAACAAAAAACCTTATTTTAGTGCTCCTTATTTTATGACAGTTTAACAATTGAATGATCAAAAGAAAGGCATTTCCAAAACTAGCTGAGGTATTTAATGCCCAAGGGTTTCATTTTTTGTTTTTAAAGTTTTATTTTTATTTCAAATTATGCACATGTTTGTGATACATGCAAGTGAGTGCAGGTGCCTTCGGAGGCCAGATCCCCAGGAGCTGGGACTACAGGTGCTGTGAGCTACTTGATGTGGTTGCTGGGAATCTTAACCATGGACTTCTGGAAGGGCTGCACATGCTCTTAACTGCTGAGCCGTCTTTTCAGCCCTGTTGCAGTGCATTATTTGTGCATAGGTGTGGGTTGCGTGTGCAGCACTGCATACTTGTAGAAGTCAGGGAAACTATGGAGTCTGCTCTCTCCTTCCACCTTTCCATGAGTTTCAGGGATTTAACTCAGACTGTCAGGCTTACTCAGCAAGTACTTTGTCTGCTGAGTCATCTTATCAGCCCTTTAATACTCAAGTTTTAAAAATAATAATAATAAATTTGATTTAAAGGCAACCTGTATGACTACCTCTTAACAATTAAGTTTCATTCTCTATGGAATGAGGAATATAGATTTTCTCTTTATATATGTCTCAGTATATAGGTCTGGCTGGTCTGGAACTCGATATGTAGACCATGCTGGCCTCTAACTCAGAGATCCACCTGCCTCTGTCTGTGTGTGCTAGGATGTCCTGCTATTGAATGCAAGCTTTTAGCTTGTTTTGTCCTTTTGAGACTGTGTAGCCTAAGCAGGCTTCGAAGTCCAAATCCTCCTGCCTCGACCCTTCTGAAACTGAGATTACAGACATGTGCCCATGCCTGTCTGTTCCTTTGTTCACATTTGTTGTTTGAGACAGGGTCTTGCTTTTTAGCCATGTCTGGCATGACACACTGTGAGCGCGCACTGGTCTTGAATTTGTGGCAGTCCTTCTGCCTCTCTTCCAGCTACCAGAGTTAGATCTGCACCAGAAGACCCAGAGGTTTTGTTGCTTTTTAAACTTTAAAATTTTGTCAATGTCAGGGATGTGTTAGGAAGGATGCTTCCTGTCCTAACTTGTGGAGGTCAGAGGACAGTTTTATGGAGTCATTTCTTTCCTTTCATCTTTATATGTGTTCCAGGAATCAAACTCAGGTCTTTAATCGGTGTGTGTGGGGGGGTATTTTGTCTGCATGTATGTCTGTGTGCCATGTGCGTACAATGCCCCCAGGATCCAGAAGACAGTGTCAGATCCCCTGGAACTGGAATTAGAGTTAGTTGTAAGCTTTCATGTGTTGCTAGGGACTGACTGACCCCGGAGTCCTCTGAAAGAGCAGCCAGTGCTCTTCACTGTAATGCTCCACCCCCAACTTCTTTTTTTTTTTTTTTTGGTTTTTCGAGACAGGGTTTCTCTGTGGTTTTGGAGCCTGTCCTGGAACTAGCTCTGTAGATCAGGCTGGTCTCGAACTCACAGAGATCCGCCTGCCTCTGCCTCCCGAGTGCTGGGATTAAAGGCGTGCGCCACCATCGCCCGGCTCACCCCCAACTTCTTAAAACTAGGAAATCTCCTTTGTCATCTAGCTTTTAGATACATTTTAATCAAAACTTGGTCTGTTTCAGGTGCAATATTTAGATCATGGGTTCACTGAGAAGATTCCACAGTGCCATCTTTATCCTATTTTGCTGTATCCTGACACACCCCAGTTTTGTATTCCCTGTCATCTCTATCAGACCTTACCGGTGAGCAGAGTAATGTGTGGGCAGTCACTTTTAAATTTGTCTTATATAATTAATAGTTTAGAAATTAGAGTATATAATTAAGACCCTTTCAATTGTAATACAATTTTTTTCTTTTTAAATTTTGTTTTGTTGTTGTTGGTTTTGTTTTGTTTTAACAAGGTCTCACTATATAGCCTTGGCCATCCTAGAACTCACTAAGTAGACCAGCTGACCTCAAACACATAGAAATCTTCCGGCCTTTGCCTCTCAAGTGCTGGAATTAAAGGCATGCACCACCATACCTGACAAAGGGTTTGTTTGTTTTTAATGTGTCTGAGAGTTTTGCCTGCACGTATGTAAGTGCACCATATGCATGCAGTGCTCATGGAGGCCAGAAAAGGGAGTAGGAGCCAAGGAACTGGACTTACAGATGCTGGTTAGCCGGCATGTAGGTGCTGGGAACCAACCCAAGTCCTTTGAAAGAACAGTAAGTGCTCATAACCACTGAGTTCTTTTTCCAGGCCCCATCCAGCAATATAAAATTAAAAATATCTACAAGTAAAAGACAACTTAAAGACCTTTAATGAGAAAGTTTACACAATTTACTGCAGTATATAAAACCTCTTAGTAAATGGTCACACTCTGCTGAGACAGTCCTAAGCAGTTATTTCTTCAGTTTTAGCAATAACAAAGCTCAAACAATAAATGTGGTGGCATAAATGAATGTAGACAGATTATATAGATATATATAGCTTTAATAAGGAAATAGACTTACAGGACCACAGGTTCCCGCGGAGTATTGGAAAAGCGGAGCAAAAGAAAAGGTCTGCTGGGCTCACGCCCGGCAGATTTATCCGTAAACATTAGCCCGAGGCGAACACGCCCCCAATGGGTGGGGCTATGTCCCTACATCTCCCCCTTTTGTCTAAATAAGATAGAACCAAACCAAATATAACTATATACAATAATAACAAATAATAAATATAACAAACAATATTGAGAACAAAACTTTTGCTAAACATTTTATCTTAAGGAGTCTAAATAACAGAGAGAGTAACTATAATTATATAATCTTTAACTCCGTCAAGATCTGAGAAGGGAATAAATATTACTTAACAATCGAAAGATATCCAAAATGTGTAACAATTGACAGAGACAACTGACTACCTGGGCAATCACCCAAAGTCTCGTTTGTAATGTTGAGTCAACCAACTTTGGCTAAGGCCTAACATAACTGGCATACCATTATTAAAGGCAAGGAACTTTCTTAGGACTATCCTACCCTGTCTTGGCAAGATAAGACAATCCTGTTTTATCCACTTAGGGATATTTTGTATCTTTGTCAGAAGTTGAGGTATGGGCTTTTTTTAACCCAAAGGCCAGTTCTGCCAAGAAGACAAGCTCCCAGTGGAGTGTCTTTGGTGCTCAACGTTCTCTCGGGAGTAGAGTGGTGTTGTCAGGAGTAATTGTGTCTCTTTGGCATAGAAATTTTAGGTTAGATTAAAGGCCATTTTTTACAGCTTTTTGAAGAGGCTGAAGATCATACTATCTATACTAAATATAATCTTTATGTAACTAAAAGACCTGATTAACTTAAAATATAACAAACATATAATTTTTAATACCTATCTAACTTTGAAGACTAAAAGAATAAACAACTGTGTAATATATGAAGACAATGATCTTTAACTGTAAACAATGTCATAGTATCAGAGGTAGAAATGTACAATGTAATATGGTAGATGTATCAATACAATATAGACAAAGTTATAAGCATACTCATACAAAAATAGAGGTAGGAACACTCACATTTAATATTTAACATATCAATATACAAGAAACAGTACCAGTACAATTTTCTATAAACAGTAATTTACAAATACCAATCATCCCAAAAAACCAGTTACCCCCTTCTAAAAGGTCTGCTGGGCTCACGCCCGGCAGATTTATCCGTAAACATTAGCCCGAGGCAAACACGCCCCCAATGGGTGGGGCTATGTCCCTACAAGTAAATTCCTTTCCTGTTGCAGTTTCTGGGGCTCCAGGGTCAGAGATGGCTTGACTGGGTGGTTCGAAATTGAGTCCTTTGTGATAGTGATTGAAAACGTCACTGAAGTATATCCATTCAGAGAATTCCTGGAGATCCAGGAGCTATTTGCAAAGGGCTCATCACATGGCTGTTGTCTTGCCTAGAGGCTCCAACACGTTAAGAAATATGTCCCTTGGTGAATATATACTGTTGGCCTGTATAGGCACTGCATGGGCAGATTGAACTGGTTTTAGAGTTTTAAATATGACATGTTGTCTTTAATATAAATTTAGGGTTTTTTTTAAAGAGGGTTCTTTTTGTAGCCTTATAATTTTTGAGAAGGGATGGTTTATAGCCCTGGCTGGTCTCTAACTCCCTCTGTAGCAGAGGATGACCTTGAATTCTGATCCTCCTGCTTCCACTTCCCAGGTGGTTGGGTCATAAGTGTGTACCATCGTGTCTAGATACATGCTAGGCAAACTCTCTACCAACTAAACTGTATCCCCTGCCCTAGTTTTTTATGCTTTGAAAGCATAAGATGTTGAGTACAGTAGGGAGAAGCTCAGATAAATACGAATTTCTTAATAGATACCTTCTATTTTTCTAATATATATGTGTCCTTATGTGGGTATATACATAAGTGTGGGTGCTACAGAGTCCAGAAAGGGGAGTCAGTTGTCCTGGAACTGAAGTTACAAGTAATTATGAGCTGTCCAACATGGGTGCTGGGAACCAAATTCTAGTCCTCTGCACGAGGGGGAAGACCTTGTCGCTGCTGAGCCATCTCTAGCCCCTGGATAGGAAATTTTCGAGATGATTCTTGTTGGCTGCCCATGATACTCATGTGAATTTGGTTCTACCACCAGACACTCCCTGCTTATGGCTGTTTCTTTGTGTCTTAATTTATTCTTGCTTGGTGTCATGTTATGAAGTATAAGTGTGTTCATTCTGCACAGGTTGGAAATGTGTGGCAGCCGGATGCCATAGAGCTGCTTCAGGAGCTGCTTCCAAAGAGAGAGGTGGACATTCACATTATGGTAAGTTGTCTTTAAAGTATAGTCAGTTGAAACTGTTTGTCATGAAGTATTATAATCAATATAATTTGGTGAATATTTTTGATGACAAGCCATTTTATATGTGTTTGTATGAGAATATAGATTATTTGTCAAGGTTATAAGTTATTACTTTGGTTGCTATACTTATTTTAAATAAGCCTAATTTTGAACAAGTTCCTGAGAAGTTTCTTAAGCATTAAATTGGATGACTGGGAGATCTGTTACCAATAGTTTCTTTACGCAGATACAGGGCAGTATGCCATTGTTGACATGCATCAATAGACGCCACAGTGTGCAGAGTCTGCTGCCATACAGCATTGTGTAGGGTGCAGATGGTCCTAGCAGAGTCTGTCACAATCTCTGTCCTCAAGGGCCTCCCCCATTTAGTGAAGCAAGACATCCGTTCTGCAGAACCAGATGAGCCAGGAGACAGTGGAGAGGCAAGCACAGCAGGATCTACAGAGGAGGGGATTAAAGGTGACAGTCCTGACAGGGTCCCAGAACTCACAAAGACATACTGGAACAGCGTCGGGAATAGTCTGGTAGAAGGGTAGAGGTTTCTAGAAAGGGGAGAAGTGGCCCTGTGAAGGATGCTGAGCACTAAAGTAGTAAGATTAATCCATAGCCATTTGAGGCCAGGCATTGGGAGAGAAGAAAATGGTTAGGAAAATACTTCTTCATTCAGGAGCCACAGGCTCCACCTAAATAAGAAAGCTGGTAGGTTAGTGCTAAAGGTTCCTGCCCAGCTACTCCAAGAATCCTTGTCAAGTCACCTAATAAAAGGTAGAAATTAATTTTTTTTTACTTAGTCAAGGTAATTTTCTTTACAGCTTAGCTTTCAGGAAAAACCACCCTTTGGTTTTTCAGACTGAATTTTCAGTGTTCCTTAGCTCACTTGGCTCCATGTCTTGCCCAGACATGCTCCTCCAGCATTAGATACACTGAGAAATGCTTCTGAGGCTTGAACAAAGCAGCCCAGGGCCATGTCCTTGGAGCTCTTCATGGTGGAAACAGACAGCAGATGCAAGTACAGTGACCTCACTGACCTATGTAGTATAGCAGGCAGATGGTGGTTTGGCAGACTCTGGTATTAAAAGATGCAGCTGGAAAAGAGGTTCCATGTTAACATGAATGTCAGGTGACATTTCAGTCAAGACTGTAAGGTGTGACAGGACAGGGCATGCTGTTGCTGGGAGAAGGTGCCATGGACCCACATAGAAGCAGCCATGTGTGGAAGGATGGCAGAGATGTGATTGTGAGGGCCTGGCCTACCCTGCCACCCAGGCACACTGTGTGTTCTAGGTATTTCCTACTGGCTACTTAATATAGTTGGTTAGTAGGAAACAGAAGCAGATCAATCATTCAAAGGCATTTCCCTTTCCTCTCTGAGGATGTTAATTTGAAGAATAGTGGGACTAGTGGAAATGGGAAAAAAAAATAGCTTAACTGCAGATTCAACACAATGCCCATCAAAATCCTAGCAAAATTCTTCAAAGACCTTGAAAGAATGGTACTCAACTTCATATGGAAAAGCAAAAAGCCCAGGATAGCAAAAACAATCCTGTACAAATAAAAGAACTTCTGGAGGCATCACAATCCCTGACTTCAAACTCTACTGCAGAGCTACAGTACTGAAAACAACCTGGTGTTGGCATAAGAACAGACAGGAGGACCAATGGAACCGAATAGAAGACCCAGATATCAATCCACACATCTTCGAACACCTGATCTTTGACAAGGAAGCAAAAAATATCAAATGGAAAAAAGAAAGCATATTTAACAAGTGGTGCTGGCATAACTGGATATCAACATATAGAAGAATGAAAATAGACCCACGCACAAAACTTAAGTCCAAATGAATCAAAGACCTCAACATAAAGCCAGCCACACTGAACCTTAAAGAAGAGAAAGTGGGAAGTACACCTGAACACATCAGCACAGGAGACCACTTCCTAAATAGAACCCCAGCAGCGAAGACACTGAGAGAAACAATTAATAAATGGGACCTCCTGAAACTGAAAAGCTTCTGTAAAGCAAAGGACACAGTCAACACGACAAAACGACAGCCTATAGAATGGGAAAAGATCTTCACTAATCTCACATCAGACAGAGGTCTGATCTCCAAAATATACAAAGAACTCAAGAAATTGGTCAACAAAAGAACAAATAGCCAATGAAAAAATGGAGTACAGACCTAAACAGAGAACTCTCAACAGAGGAATCTAAAATGGCTGAAAGACACTTAAGGAAATGTTCAACATCCTTAGTTATCAGAGAAATGCAAATCAAAACAACTCTGAGATTCCATCTTACACCTGTAAGAATGGCCATGATCAAAAACACTGATGACAACTTATGCTGGAGAGGCTGTGGGGGAAAGGGAACACTTCTGCATTGCTGGTGGGAGTGCAAGCTGGTGCAACCCCTTTGGATGTCAGTGTGGCGATTTCTCAGAAAATTAGGAAACAACCTTCCTCAAGACCCAGTAATACCACTTTTGGGTATATATCCAAAGGATGCTCAATTGTGCCACAAGGATATGTGCTCAACTATGTTCATTACAGCTTTGTCTGTCATAGCCAGAACCTGGAAACAACCTAAATGCCCCTCAATCAAAGAATGGATAAGGAAAATGTGGTACATTTACACAATGGAGTACTACACAACAGAAAAAAATAACGACAGCTTGAATTTTGGAGGAAAATGGATGGAGCTAGAAAGCATTATTTTGAGTGAGGTAACCCAAACCCAGAAAGACAGTTATCACATGTACTCCCTCATAGGTGGGGTTTTTTTTTTGTTTTTTTTTTTTTTTTTTTGGTTTTTCGAGACAAGGTTTCTCTGTGGTTTTGGAGCCTGTCCTGGAACTAGCTCTTGTAGACCAGGCTGGTCTCGAACTCACAGAGATCCGCCTGCCTCTGCCTCCCGAGTGCTGGGATTAAAGGCGTGCGCCACCACCACCCGGCGGTGGTTTTTAAACATAAAGCAAAAAAAAACCAGTTTACAAACCACAATCCCAGAGAACTTAGACAACAATGTGGACACCAAAAGAGACTTACATAGATTTAATCTACATGGGAAGGAGAAAGTAGAAAAAGACAAGATCTCCTGAGTAAATTGGAAACATGGGAACTTTTGGGGAGGATTCAAGTTGGGGAGAGAAGCAGGGAGGGGAGCAGAGAAAAATGTAGAGCTCGATAAATATCAATAAAAAAGAAATAGCTTAACTAGCTGTGGACCTACCAATTCTTGGTAATTATGAGTGGACTTTTTCAGTGCTAAAGCCATTATCGTTATGATATCTTATTTGAGAATGTTGATTTCTTCTTATTCTTGATATTTGGAGATTTTTAGTTAAAATTCATTTCTTTGCCTCTTAACCTGTTCTTAGTATAAATTAGTATCATCTAAAGATGATCCATCTGTAGTATCTAATAACTAGGAAATCTGCAAGTATATTTTATATAAGTCTAAGAGTAGAATTACCGCTTCATCATCTGCCAAAATATCAGGAAAAAAATTCTTGCTGTGCATCACTCAGACTGTTTGGTAATGCTGTTATTGTTGGAAACCCATGTCATATTTGCTAACTGTAAAAATTTAGGCATTGAGTAAAAGTTTTTATAGTAACAGTCTTCCTTATCAAAATTAATAGGAATTGCCTGAAAATCCATGGGGAAAATTGTCTGTTCATCTCTATTTTGATGGGATGTCACTTTCTCATTTTATGGCTCATCATAAATATTGTATTTTTGAACATTCTGAGGAGATATTTAAAGAAGTAAGTGAACTGTTTTCCTATAAATAATATACATTTTAATTGATTCTGATTATAATGTCACAACCCGTTTACACCTCAAGTCTTTTGCTGTGTCTCCTGTAGCTCAGGTTGGCCTTAAAAATCCTAATGCTCGTTCCTCTTTAAAATTCATCCACCTGCTGGGATTACAGGCAGGCTCTGCCACGCTCTGCTCACACCACCTGATCTCTTACAGGGGTGGAAAATGAGAAGTCGCCAATTCTTTTTATATATTATGAAAAGCATTTTATTTACATTAAAAGTTTACTAATGTTTCTGTATCTTCTGCCCTTCTTTATGTTAATCAATGTTTGAGTTTGAACATGAGATGTACTGTATAAAATCTGTATATAGAGTTTCATGCCAATAAAGGGCTCTGTCCCCACATAAAATGTGTCATTTAACTTGAACTAGAAGCCTTATATTACAAGGTGAGTGTCGCTAATCTAAAAATCCAAAATACGATGATCTGAAATTGAAAATGTTTGGGGTGCCAACAGATATTGAGCATTCAAATTTTAGCTGGGCATGATGGAGCAGGCCAGCATTTGCAAACAGAAACAGGAATGCTATCAGAAAATCAAAGTCATCTTTAAACTACATAATGAGTTGGAGGTCCACCTGGGCTACATGAGTCCCTGACTTTGAAAATATAATAGGATTTTTATCTTGATTTTTAAAATTTAATTGTTTAAACTTTGTTTTATGTGTATGAATGTTTTGCCTGCATATGTGTATGTGAATCACATGCATGCCTAGTGCCCCACTGATGTCAGAAAAAGGATGCTAGATACCCTAAGACTAGAGTTAAAGATGATTGTGAGCTGAGGGGGTCCCTGTAGGCATTATACAGGGAAGCAAACTGCACAAAGAGATAAGAATGAAAACCTGGTGCGGATGGACTTCATCAGCCTGGATCAGAGACTTTGGGGAGTCTAATGCCAAGTGGTTCATTGTCGGCATATTTAAAACACAGTAAAATTTGGGGAAAGGTTTCCAGGCAACAGTCAGTCTAATCAGTCCAATTCCAGGTGTACAATGAAGCTTAAGATTGACTACATAGGGAGCTGGAGAGATGGCTCAGGTTGGGAGCACTGATTGTTCTTCCGGAGGTCCTGAGTTCAATTCCCAGTGACCACATGGTGGCTCACAACCACCTGTAATGCTCTCTTCTGGCCTGCAGGCATGCACGCAGACAGAACACTGAAAACAAAATAAATGAATCTTAAAAAAAAAAAAAAGTGACTACATAGAAACTTCTTTACAAAGTACATATGACCATAAAGGCAGGTTCTATAGCTAAAAGACCTAGAATCTAGTGTGGCTCTGACAGGTACCATAGAGGCCAGCAGGCAGGTGACATCTCCCCTAAGAATGGGTAACAGTCTAGGGACTAGGGAGGGAAGAATCTGGAATAATTATTCTAGGGAATTAGGGTGAGGTCTGCCTCTGTGATAAAAAGTGGATGAGGTCTGCCTCTATGATAAAGAGTGGATGAGGTCTGCCTCTATGATAAAAAGTGGATGAGAGCAAAAGGCCATCAGTTCATTAACAAATCCACTCCCAGCTTTCTGGATGGAATGCAGGTGTTTGATTTTTATCTTCTCCATTGAAGAAAGACACCCCTGTATGATTAACATTCCTGATTCTCTTAGTGCTTCTCTGTGAGTACAAGGACCTTTGTGCCCCCAAACAGTGAGGTACTATATGGGGTGCTAGGAATTGAACCCAGGTTTTTTTCAAGAATAAAATGCTGAGCCATTTCTCAGCATTAGGGAGGCAGAGGCAGGTGGATCTCTGTGACTTCAAGTTCAGCCTGGTCTACAGAGTGAATGCCAACATGACTTATGCATCTAGTTTCTGCAAAGTATAAAAAAATTTTTTTAAAGAAATATTTTGTTAGAAGATAAAAGTTTTTAACTGATAAATAATACGCTATTATTTCAGAAACCAAGAGGTCAGGATAAAAAATATGAAGATGAACACTGGAAAATAAGATTTGAGGTAAGTTACAACCCAGATATTTTGGAAACTTTCAGTAATAGAAAGGATCTGATACATAGCCAGCAAGCTGGCTTAGCTGAAAGGGCAGTTAGCAAGAACAGTTGCTGCCAAGGCTGACACGAGAGTTTGATCCCCAGAACCCAGGCGATGGGAGAAGAGACCTGACTCACACAAGCTGTCTTCTGACCACCACACATGCCCTCTGGCTCTTACCACACACAAAAATAAATTAAGAAAAAGAAATTTGAAACAGGGTCTCACTATGAAACTGTAGACCAAGCTGGCCTCAAACTCACTAAGCTCCACCTATCTCTGCCTTCCAACTGTGTTGGTATTAAAGGTGTGTGCTACCATGCCCAGCCACAAAAATTACTTTAAAATTAAAAGAAGAGCCATGCCTTTGATCTCATCACTCAGAGTTAAATGGATCTCTGAATTTGAGGCCAGCCTGGTCTACAGAGGGAGTTTCAGGATAGCCAGAGCTACACACAGATACCCTGTCTTGGAAAAAAAAATAAATGAAGAAAAAAATTCAAAATATAACCATTTTATTTATATGCTGTAAATGTATTTTCTTCAAATACATAACTCATTGGATTTTAATACTTATTGAGTTGTGCAGCTAGCACTACTAAAACAAGAACATTCCAAAAAGAAACCAACTGCAGTCGTTTTCTATCCTTTCCTTTCTCAGCTTGTCTCTATGGATCTTCCTATTAGATGAAGTCAAACAATACATGGCCCTTTATCCTTGCTTTTTCCTTTATCTTTTTTTTAAAATAACACGTTTTCTCATTACATTTATTTATTAGAGGTGGTACATGTACATACCATATTTCTCACACACCAAGAAATATTAAATAGTAATGAAGTAACCCACAAATTTAAATATGATGGCTTGTTTAATTTGTTTATGTTACTACATTCCTAAAGCAGAAGATATCACTGATCTTTGCAGAAAACCTGCACCTATACCATGTGTATATTCCTTAACAGTTGGCTCCCACGATCCTCTTGAGAATCATGTGTTTGCTTTCCCCTGAACTTTATAGAACTTAATGTCTTACCTTCTCAGTGGCTTTAACTTACCTCCTGTGAGCATTTGTGTGTTATTTTAGTTTCCTTTAAAACTACTTACAAAAGTAAACGAATGTTATAGAATAAGGCAGCTCAGTGTGGACGCATAAGCCTTTAATCCCACACTTGGGAGGTAAGGCAGTCTGATCTCTGGGAATTCCAGGCCAGCCTGTGGTACAGAGCGAGACCTGTCTCAGAAAAGGTGTATGTGTGGGGAATGTCACCCACTCTGTACCTCAGCACCCCAATTCTACTCCTTAGAGGTAGTCATTGTTGATACTGTCAACTGTATTCTATCTCCATGTGGATATACATCAGTGGACCTGCATGCCTTTGTTTAACCCTTCTTTAGAAGTGAGGAGTCAACGCTGAAGACGATGAGTCACCCGCTTTTTGTGGTGTTCAGTACTTAGGAGGACTTGGTTTCTGGTAACTGAAATAAGTTGGCCCCATAATGAAGTTTTATGTTAATTTTCATGATTACCATTCTGAAATTTAATTTGTTGTGTGGTTTTAGGAATTGCTTTTGCCTGAAATGGAGGCTCCCATTTTACCACCATATCTGTCTTCACTTCTCCCTCCACCAGAGGAACTGTATGCTGTGCAAGTAAAGCACATCATCTCACCTAATGAAGTACGTGTCAGTCTCCATCTTCCTAGCTGTCAGGTCAACCCATATTTGTTGATACTCGGACACTGGTGTTTCTTAGGCATCTACCCATTTCCCAGGGCTGTCTTCTTTTATTTACTCATATGCTTATATGGACTGTTTAAATTTAGATTTATTTAATGTTATGGTTTTTGCCTATACGTATGTATGTGCACCAGATACATTCCTGGTGCCCATGGAAATCAGAAGAGGTTTATCAGGTCTCCTGGAATTGAAATTAGATGGTTTCGAGTCATTGTATTGTGAGTGCTGGGAGCTGAACCCAGGTCCTCTACAAAAGCAACTACTGGCCGGGCGGTGGTGGCGCACGCCTTTAATCCCAACACTTGGGAGGCAGAGGCAGGCGGATCTCTGTGAGTTCGAGTCCAGCCTGGTCTAGAAGAGCTAGTTCCAGGACAGGAAACAAAAAGCTACGGAGAAACCCTGTCTCGAAAAATCCAAAAAAAAAAAAAAAAAAAAAGAGCTAGTTCCAGGACAGACTCCAAAACCACAGAGAAACCCTGTCTCGAGAAACCAAACAAACGAACAAACAAAAAAAAAAAAAAAAAAAAAAAAAAGCCCCTTCTTTAGGCGGATCTCTGTGAGTTCGAGACCAGCCTGGTGTACAGAGCAAGTTCCAGGACAGGCTCCAAAGCCACAGAGAAACCCTGTCTCGGAAAAAAAAAAAAAAAAAAAAAAAAAAAAAAAAAAAAAAAAAAAAAAAAAAAACTTGCATCAAAAGCAACTACTGCTCTAAACTACTAAGCATTCTCTCCAACTCCAACCCCAGGTTATTCTTAAAGCATATTTATTTTTAACTTATTTTATACCTACGGGTGTTGTATGTCAGAGGCCAGAAGAGGTTGTGCAGAATCTCTAACTGGAGTTACAGATGGTTATGAGTCAACACATGGGTGTTGAGGTACAAACCCAGGTCGTCTGAAGAACAGTCCTCTGTGCTCTTAACCAGTGAGCCATCTCTTCAGCCCCAAATGTGTAGCCCAAGTAAGCATATCCTACTTGCCTGATTACTTATGTTTTTAAGGTGGACCTTTCCCTTCTGTGAAATATTGAACATCTCACCCTTATATCTCTCCCTGCACTGAACTTATAATGTTCTTATCCTTGCTCTGGTTTTTCTGAACTACTTAAGACATTTCCCACACTGTCTATTCATGGTATTTGACCGTCTTTGTCTCTAGACGATAGGTCCATGTGTGGAGGTGTGTGTGCCTGTGCCGAGGTCAAAGGTCCTCATGCCTACATGGCAAGTGCTTTATTCCCTGAGCTGTCTCTCCAGGCCTAACTAAGAATTCTTTGTTTTACCTGGGACAAAAGTGTCATTAGAGCTATTTCTTGGGAAAATTTTACCTCATTTTTAAAAGAAATGTTATTTTAAAGTTGTTTATAAATTAGGAATTTCTTCATTCTGGCAATACATAACTATGAAATATCTCTTCCATTCTAAGAGACTTAAACTTTTGCTGGACCTCACAGCCAGAATTATTATACACACTGTGAGGTCATTTAAGCCATCCTCTGACTTCCACACATGTGCTCTGGTACCCATGTGCCTCCCCCACAATATAAATACATGTAAAATAATTTTAATTAAAAATGTACATGATGGTCAAAACCCAAAGAGTTTCTTAATTAAGTCTAGCTCAATACTTCGTTATGTTGCAGTCAAGATACTGATGGGGACTATAGAATCCACTTCTGAAGAGTCATTGCCAGGTATGGTGATACATGGCTGGGATTCGAACTCAGGAGGTAGAAGCAGATGAGTAATGGTTTGAGGCCAGTATTAGCTACATGACACCCTGTCTCAGAACAAGTAAATATTCACTTGATATGTCTAGAAGGCTCACTGCTGGCTTGGGGGCCCTTTCAGGGGACTGTTCCAAGCATAGCTTAGTACTTCCTGGAACACAACTATTTCTACAACGAGTCTTCACAACCTCACTCTTCTTCAGTTAAGTCTCTTGGCTTCAAGATCAGTGTGGCAAGACACAGAGGGCACCCACAGAGCCACAGAACAGGAGGCAGTGGCCACTGGGCCCTGACTGGAGGCCACCCACAGGTGAATTCAAGAAATTACAGAATTTGCAAGGCTGTTTTTCCTTCTCTCCCTGCCACTCCCTTGTAGGTGTATATTTGCCTTGATTCTGCAGAAAGCTGTTCTCACCATCCTGGTGACACAGATGACAGTGGAATCAGTTGGGAATCTGAGTCAGAGAACCTGGAGGAAGCACTGCAGAGATATAACAAGAATGTGGAGAACTTCCCTCCCCTGACAGACTTTAGTTCAGGTATGTTCATGCTGTGCCCGGGTTCTTGGTAAGATTGCCCTGTATCCAATGGGCAGGGAGTTCGGAGGGTTATTTATAATCTAAGTGGCATCTCCTCTCCTCAACTTCACATGTAGGCTTTCTAGATCCTAAAGACACCCGTTTCCTAAATTAGGAAGTGACCCAAGTGCATGAAGTAACATGTCTCTCTTGTGGGGACGGTTTCACTCTGCAAGAGTCAGGTGAGCTGAAAAAGTAAGGGTCTACAGACGCTTGTTTTTAAGTTGGAGGCTTTCCCACTAGCTCTACTTGTGAAAGCTGACTTTCGGGCTGCAGTGGTAATGAATAACTACAATAACCTGGACGACAGTCCTGAGGCTGTGATGGTTTGTCAGGATAAGTTAAAATTCTTACGTTCTCCTTTGCAGTCTGTTCTTCACATTGTTATTAATGCCCATGATTCTTTTCTGAGGAAAATTTACCCACTTGCCAATGACAGTCCCTGAATACCAGGAGTATCTTCACATTTTCCTGTATGGGGCATAGAGCTGTATTTATTCATGGTCTGTTGCATGTAACTGTATGTTTAAGCGAAGAGTAAAACATACCAGCCTAACTTCTTACCTGATTTAACTTGATAATCTTCTGGTAAGCTATAACTTATTTTGACTGATAACTGCTTTTGCTTGGATTGTCCTTCCCTCAGACTGTCTATCACAGTAAAAGTCTCTTGCTCAGCTCTCCCCATGTTGGAGGTCTTATCTTCTCTTACCTCTCCCAGCATGAAGCAGCATCAGCCCCCTCCCCCCAGCCCATGTTACAGAAGCACAGTGAGCAGGTGCCACTCAGCTGCATCTGCAGTGATTGCAAGGGCGCTGTGCGCTTAGGCCTCACAGTTAAGGCCTGTGTAAGAGGAAACTCATCAGATGGGTTTTGTGTACACCGACTTTCCAGTCCAGAAGGAAAATCCTTCCTCATTCATGCATACCTCCAGGAAAAGTCCTAGTCGGGACATAATGTAATTTCTGGATCTAAACACACATGGTCTGTTTATTTCACAGCTACTTTATGCCTCCAGGGTTGCTTTTCTTTTTCCAATGCTGAGGATCTAATCAGGACTTTGCCCATGTGGAGCAAGTATTCTACTCTGCCAGTGAGACCTTACCTGTGTGAAAGTAGAACTAGGAAATCTGAGGATGGGCGGGTGTCTTTCTTCAAAACATAATCCTTAGATATTAATGAGAAAAGTTGATAAATGTAGACAGAAAAGGGGAAGCCACCATAAGGCCAGACAGTCTTCAGTTCTGTGTAGTGATCATATGATTATATATTTATTTCTTTGTAATTTTTTAAGTTTATGATTTGTTCCCGCTTTCTGCTTTTCCAGAAATGCCTTGCCTTGCAGAATATGCTGACGGCTTGTGGTACAGAGCAAAGATCATTTCCATTAAAGAATTCAATCCTTTATCTGTCCTGGTACTATTTGTTGATTATGGGTCCACAGAGAAGCTGACAGTAAACAGGTAAAGGAGAAGAAAAAGTTGAATAAGAGGCTTTTCTTCATTCTGGCAACACATTATACCTGTTGCATTCTAAGAGACTGGAACTTTTGCTGGACCTCACAGTCAGAATTATGAGACACACTGTGAGGTCACTTAAGACTTGAGACTGCTGACTGTTCACCCAAACTGCTTATTTGACCTGCCTGTAAGGGAACAAAATAGCCAGACAGTGGTGGCACATAACCTTTGATCTCAGTAGAGGCAGGAGATCTCTGTGTTCAAGGCCAGCCTGATCTACAGAGTGAGTCCCAGGACAGCCAGGGCTACACAGAGAAACCCTGTCTTGAAAACAGAGAGAGATAAAATCCAACCTTACTTGCTTTGGGTTTCCCATGTAATCAACTTTTACAACCTAAACTAATGCATAGCCTTAATCTTAAATTTTGTAGTCTTCCATATCTCTAACTCAGAAAACAGTGTATAAGTGCTATGAAAAATCATTTGGTAAAAGCAACAAATAGGTTGAAAAGCAGCCTATAAAAATGAATGTCATGGGGCTGGAGAGATGGCTCAGTGGTTAAGAGCATTGCCTGCTCTTCCAAAGGTCCTGAGTTCAATTCCCAGCAACCACATGGTGGCTCACAACCATCTGTAAAGAGGTCTGGCGCCCTCTTCTGGCCTTCAGGCATACACACAGACAGAATATTGTTTACATAATAAATAAATATTTAAAAAAAAAAATGAATGTCATATATGTTGAAAGCAACATAGACATTGCTTTATAATAAAGTATTTGTTAATCTGTGTCAGTGGGGATGAGTTGAAGTTAGTAAAGTTTCATCACTCATAAAATTCTGTTAAACATTTCTCTAAAGTGTCTCTCATTTCATTCCCATGTGATGTTTTCTCTGCTGTTCAGTAAAAGAGGGAGCAAAGCCCTTTGTTAGGGACACGCAGACACAGGGACAGACAGAGTCCTAGGGCAGCATTCAGGCAAGCTGGCAGGCACATATTTAGACTCATGACAGACAGGGCAGAGACATGGAGAGCATGAAGTAGAAGACTCAGATCTGGGCTCGTTCTTGGTTAAATTACTCCAAGGAGAAGCGCTTTTCTTTTGCTTAATTTTATATATTTTTTATTTTATTGGCAACTAGGCTTTGCATTAATGCATTAAAACTGATACACTTCATTAGTTTTACAGTTACTTTACAGGTGTATATATATGTGTGCACATATAGACCACAGTGCATGTGTTGAAGTCAGAAGAAAACCTACAGGAGTTACTTCCCTCCCTCCACCACATGGGATCCTGAAACTGAACTCAGGTCTTAGGCTCCTCAGCAGTAAGCCCCCCCCCCCGCCCCCACTGAGCCATCTCACCAGACTGGACTGATAATTTTAAAAATATATCCATTTTATTATTTTTTACTTATGTGTATGTATATGGGTTTAATGCAGATTAGCACAGGTATCAAACAAGATCATAGGTATCAGATCCTCTTGGAGCTGAATTTACTAGTAGTTGTAAGCCACCAGATATAGGTACCAGGACTCCAGATTAGGTCCTCTGCAAGAGGAATATATACTTTGACCACTGAGTCATTGCTTTAGCCCCAAATTGGGAATTTTGAATATATTTTTTTATTTTGATAGGATATATATAAAGTTTATCATCTTAGTATTTTAGATGTACAATTAATGGGCTCCTAAGTACATTGACAATATTGTTCAACTTTATACTTTACATTTCCAAAACATTTTAAATCAATATACACATATACACAAAAATTCTGCCCACTAAATAACCATGCTCCATTTTACCCTCAGCCCAGTAAGCTACTTTCTTCCCTTCTGTTCTTTATCTAGTCTTCAAGATTCATCCATGTGACATATGCCAGTTTGCTTCCTAAGGCTGCTGTGTCTGTCTCAACTTTAGACACCCTTCATGAGTTGGCATTGGCACTGCTCTGCTTCTTCTATTGTGAACAAGGCTGTAATGAATATGAGTATATAGGTACCTTGTTAAATTTGAAATGTATACCAGAATCATATATGATTCTCCATAGCAGCAGTGCCATTTTACATCGGTAACAGTGCCCAAGGGCTTTGGTTTTTCTGACTTTTCTTCACTGTGCTCCTAGTGTCATTTTCACAAATTCCAGTGTCATGAAACTTTTGTTTTCTACTGAGTGATAGAGTTTTAAATATGAGAATTTGGATTGTGACATTGTGATCATTTTATCAATCTCTTTTCTAACAGACTCCGTCAGATTCCTGTTCAGCTTATGCAGTATCCAGCCCAGGCCATAAAAGTTCTCTTGGCAGGATTTAAACCTCCCTTAAGTGACTCGGGAAAGGCAAGAATACCATACTGTCCCAAGTGGAGCATGGAAGCATTGTGGACCATGATAGACTGTCTCCAAGGAAAACAACTTTACGCTTCCTCTGTGGTAATTATCTATTTTAATTAGCCAAATTATCTTAAAGCTATTTACATAAACCCTACTAACTTTGCAAAGCATTTTGCTTCTGCTTAAGAACAATAGTTAAAGCACAGAAAGCTGCGTAGACTATAGAAGTTCAGTCTTAAGGCTAGCTAACTCTTCCTATGGGGGCTTGGGATGGAACTCAGTAGAGCACTTGCCTCACATGCACAAAACCATGGTGAACCAAGTATGGTGAGGTACACCTGTGATCCCCATTCAGGATATGCAAGCAGGTGGTCAGCACCCTGGGCCCTGTCACACCCACCAAAGAAAAAAGTGAGCTTTAACAAACTTTATCTAAAGTGATACATATAATGAGTAATATAAAATATAAAGATGCATATCCTATAATCAAAGAACCTTCAAGTTAATGAAAAACAAGCATGCATAGCATTAATCAGAGGTAAGATCAAACAAAGGACAGTAGAAGTATAGGTAATTTTGTAGGCTCAGGAGAAATGTAAGAAATGATTATTTCATCTGAAGAGACCTGGAAAGGTACTTAAGAAACCTCTTAGTAGGCACTCAAGTAACTCACTAGGAAAGTAGGCCTAGAAAATGACACCCAAGCTGCATCCTGAAAACTGAGGAGCACTATGATCAGAGAGACTGGAACTGTAAGGTGGCCAGACCTATATCAAAACTACAGGTCAGGGGGCTGGAGAGGTGGCTCCAGTGAGGAGCACGCACTTGCTGCTCTTGCAGAGGGACCTAGGTTTGGTTCCCAGTGGCTCACAACTGTCTACCCGTTCCTATAATTTGCCCTCTTCTGAGCTTGCTGGAACTGTATATACACTGTGAACTTAGATCATGAAGGCAAAGCACTCATACACAAAGACCGATTAGTTTAAAAGATAGTATGTAAAGTAGTATCTAGATAGTATCTAAATCTTTTTAAGCTTAACATATCACAATAGTATCCCACAGGCAACCAGGAACCTTGTTTTGCATAGTATCCTAGAACTGGAAAGTTTATACACACACACACACACACACACACACACACACAAAATCTGGCTTCTGGTTTAACATTATAAACCCCAGGACTCCCAGACCTCCTTGACACAGCCCTGAGCTGGTGACAGAGAAGGTACCTTGTGGGTGGCCTTTGGTCCTTATGACTGGTATTCAGGCCCTCCTGCTTCCCTCCTTCATATTCTCTGCCAGGTCCTAGAACAAAGAATCCTGCACACTGCCTTCCATAAGGCTCGTGGTGAAACAAGGCTATTACTAGAAAATACTTCTGGAATACTCCTATTTTGTATCATGCATGCTGTACATAGTTTATACAAGATGTTTCTCAAGAAGTTAGTGAAAGTACAGACTGGCCAAGTACTTATTGTAAATATAAATATCTTCATCTCTATGAACAGCTGCCAAATTTTAGTTTATGCATAGCGGATATAATGTGTGGTGTATAGAATGTAAAGGTACTTTAATGGGGGAGAATGGAAGGAATAGGATTTAGCAGGAAACCATCAAAGATGCCCTCTGAAGGTAGAGTATTAATTAGTCTTAGGAGCCTTCCTCCCAATCAAAGAAGGCATGGAGGAGGGAAAGGGCACCCAAGACAATACTGTGTTTTATTTGCTGGTGTTGGTTTTTGGTGATCTTCCTGATTCTTCCTCCTGACTGTTAGGATTACAGGTGTACACCCAGCTACATTATTATTTTCTTGATAACTTTTTGTTTTGGTTTGGTTTTTTTGAGACAGGGTTTCTCTGTGTAGCCTTGACAATCCTGGAACTCTCTGTAGACCAGGCTGGCCTCAAACTCAGAGATCTGCCAGCCTCTGCATCCTGAGTGCTGGGATTAAAAGTGTGTGCCACCATTGCCCAGTTGATAACTGTATCTTTCAATTTTTAGGCTCAGGTACCAGAACAAATAGTGACATTATATGAAGATGAACAATACCCAGTTCATATGTCCTTGGTAGAAATGGGGCTTGCAGATAAAGATGAATGATGTAAGTGTACATTCTTGGTCAAACATTTAGTCAGCAAATGGGTGTCTACACATAACTGCTATGGCAGAGATTAATGCTAAATTGCTTATGAAAGCACCTCAGATATTCTAATTTCTCAAAAGATGAAGTTCTATAAGAACTCTCCTCCAGATTTTGTCACCTTAGGCCTTTCTGCCCCTGGAACACCATTATCAATGACCCCTTGTATTTGTAAATATGATCAGGAATGACTGTCATGACTGCCCTAGTCTGATGGGTATGGGGCAAGCCAAACAGGACAGTAGGCACCACAAGTAACTTGTGCTCATTACCAAATAGCAGGCATACAGAAGCACTGGGGGACCCAGCCAGCTAACAAGTGGTTCAGCTAAAATAAAGCATTAAAGGCAAGTCTTACAGTAACATTTGTTTGTTTGTTTGTTTGTTTTTTCAGGTGTACAAGAGCACCTGTAGCTGCCCAGAAAGTTTTTGTTAGATTTATACCATTTCAGGTTTGACTTTTAACTTGTTCTGCAGTGGTATCATTTTTCCTCCTTCAGTCATATTTGTTATATTGTTAAAGAATGGTGTGGGGAAAAGTTATTATTTTCTTTGAAACTTTTGTTTTTACTGTAATTTCAAAATAAAATTTAGGCACATAGAAATTTTAGTTCATGTTATTAATTAACACTTTGCTTAAGAAATATCAGAACTGTTGATGGTCCTGCAGTGTCTCACCTCACCCCCACTCCCTTACAGAGGTATGATTGAGTTGACGTGTATAGCTACATAAGTCTTTGTATTGTAGCCGCATATGAACCTGTAAGACCGAGCACCACAGCCTAGGTAGCGTTCCCACTGTTGGCTCTGCTGTGTTGGTGGCAGCTCTACTGCACTAAGCTCTCTGCCCATCTGAATGCAACCTTACTGTTAGCTGCTGAGCTGGCAGTGGGCTTTGCTGTTGTTTTTCAGTTGCATTCTCCTACAGGCCTTATACATGTGAGAGGTTCTTCCTCTATGTGCGTAGTAGTGGAACTTGCTAGGTCAAGGAGTAGTTACTTTTGAAAAGTTACACATTCCTGAAGATGGCAGTTGACACCTTTTCTTTTAAAGTTCATGCCCTACTTAAAAATTCTTCCACATTAGACTGGTAACAGTTTTGTGTTTTGTTGTTTTTCACATTTGGGATTTTGTTTTGTTTGGGGGGGCTTTGTTGTTACTGTTGTTGTTGTTTCTGGATTTTTAAGACAGGGTTTCTCTGTGTAATAGCCCTTGCTGTCCTGGAACTTACTCTGTAGACCAGGCTGGCTCAAATTCACAGAGATCCACCTGCCTCTGCCTCCTAAGTGCTGGGATTAAAAGTGTGTGCCACTACCTCCTGGCCATTCAGTTCTTAAATCAACTGGAACTGATATTTTTTAATGAGTAATTGTCAATACCTATTGTCCTAGTTATTGTTAACTTACAGTGAGCAACTTGCCCTTTCTTGGCTTGCTTGTGCTGCGTACCACGTCTCTGGTAACAACATGAAGGCTGTAATTTGTTCATGCCTGCTACTTCTGTTTTAAGATTTATTTTTGTACACAGTATTCTGTCTGCACATATGCCTGCAGGCCAGAAGAGGGCATCAGATCTCGTTATAGATGGTTGTGAGCCGGGCGATGGTGGCGCACGCCTTTAATCCCAGCACTCGGGAGGCAGAGGCAGGCGGATCTCTGTGAGTTCGAGACCAGCCTGGTCTACAGAGCTAGTTCCAGGACAGGCTCCAAAGCCACAGAGAAACTCTGTCTCGAAAAACCAAAAATAAAAATAAAAATATAGATGGTTGTGAACACTAGGAATTGAACTCAGGTCCTCTGGAAGAGCAGTCAGTGCTCTTAACCACTGAGCCATCATCTCTCCAGCCCACTACTTCTGTTTTTGACAAGTTATACAGCCACTCAGGTTGTAACTGCGTTCTCCTAAGACTATTTACTACTTGTAATATGGTTTGGCCTATTTGTGTTCATGAGTCTTTGTAGCAGTAAACGACAGTTTTCATTTTATTATTGGCTGCATAATGTTTTGATGCTCACTTTCTGGGAAGCCACAGCCTGGGGAGCAAGTATTTGAGACACCTCTTCTGCTTCTTATTTTAAAAGCCTGCACAAGCCATGTGTGGTGGCACATGGCTTTAATTCTATCACTGGGGACACAGAGGCCAGTGGATCTCTGTGAATTCAACGTTATACTGACCTACAAAGTGAGTTCCAGGCTAGTCCTGGCTACATAGTGGGGCCCAGTCTCAAAAAAACAAGAACAAAAAGCACAGATGTTAAAAACAATAACAAAAACTGTACATAGTCTACAACAAAGTAATTATGCTTTCTCTTCCTAATTGTAGAAAGACACACTAGGGGAGCTAGCTGCTTCTGTGTTTCAAAGAATGTAAAACAGGAAGAAACTGTGATAAAACTTTAATTTTAAAAATCAAATAATCTTTACATTTAGACATACACATATGCACACACACATACACTATAAATTAAACAACTCAACACACAAGAAATGTACATACTCTGAACAGAAAAGCCATTTAGTGTTAGTTCATGAAGACCTTTACAGTTCCGTGTCCATTAGAACGTTACCATCTTTGTCCTTTACTCTGACTCGACCAGATGTGTACTTTGTCTCTTGGTGGCCATTTGCATAGACAGTTTTAACAGTCCCATCTGGATATTCTCGTCTCTTGAACTGGGCAGTATGGAGCTCTCTTTGGCCATTATTAAACTCTATGATTTTGTTGCCATCACTGCAAAATTTAAACCAGAATATAATTTTTTTAAAAACTATATCAGTAGGACCTAGGCATAGTGGCAGGCACATGACTGTAATACCAGCCCTCGGGAGTCGAGGATAGGAGGACAGAGTTCAAGACCAGCCTGAGCTACAGGTGCAAAACAGGGCCGCTGAAATTTAAAACAGAGCTGGAGGTAGCTCAGTGGAAAAATACTTGCCTGGCGGGCATGAGACCTTGGTTCATTGCTCAATAGTATGTAAGAACAGAAAGAAAAGAAACAACAGGAAAGCAGCTAAAAGTAGCCTTTTTATTCTGGCGATTATTTCTTCTCCTAAACACACTCCATGGTCCTCTTCCCAACTATAATATTTCATTTCAGTTCTAGCTACCAAGTTAGCCTTTACATGTGACCATGAAAGTTTCTTTTAAAAACTCTTTTCCTTTTTTTTTTTTTTTTTTTTTTTGGACAGTTTTTGTGTAGCCCTACCTGCCTGCAGCTCACTATGCAAAGTGGACTGTCCTCAAACATCCATCAATCCACCTGCCTCCTTAGTGCTGGGAGTAAAGGCTTGTGCATGTCATTATGCCCAACTCAAAGGGGGTCATTCATTGTGTTAAAGTTTAGCTGTTCAGGTTCCTTGGGGGAAGGCTGGGATGGCTCCTTTTTTTTTCCCCCACTAAATTGAAGACCACCTAAGTACTTTGAACAACAAAACAAATAGAATATGAAAAAATTAACACAAAGACATGTTGGGCATATCTGTGGGACATTCACAATAAATTTCCAGGCTTAGGTCCAAAGTGCCATGACCAACAGAAGCCTGGAAATCAGCAATTTGTAACATAGATGGGCAGGTGTTACTAGCAGAACATCCTGTGCCACATACACACGTGAGACCCAAATCCATTCCAAGAGTTGGTGCTCTCCTGGGGATCCCTGCCCAGCACAGCTGCATATCAACATCCAGGTGGTTCAGTGGCACACTACATCTTGAGAGCCACTGCTCTGAACTAATTAATCTATGTTGAAGCTAGATGCATAGGTACATACTTTTTATTTCTCTGCTTATTACACAAAATTTCAAATATAAGACAAAAAAATTTTAAATTTGTTCTGATGTTACTCAATGTATAGTAGCTTTCTAATTTTTTCAACTACTGTTTATTTGCATGTGTATCAGATTTCTACACTAAGGGGGAAACAGTGCACTGACCAAGTCGGTGTATCACTTCAATCAGTTTTAGCTTTCTTGGCAGTTTGTACCATAGGCTTCATGTTGGTTAGTGCGTTGTTTCCAAAGATGGGATACTTAGTGGTCACATCCTAAGGTAAAGAGGGGAAAACTCAAGAATTGGATGTAGCAGAGCTTCCCCAGGGCTGTGATTAAAATAAACTCTATATCATTAGGTTGGTTACAATGCACACCTATAATCTCAGCATGGGATAGACAAAGGCAAGAAGGTCAGGAGTTCGAGGCCAGCCTAAGCTACAAGAGACTCTGCTTTTAAAAAGTCCCTAGCCAGGCGGTGGTGGCACACATCTTTAATCCCAGCACTCAGGAGGCAGAGGCAGGCGGATCCCAGCCTGGTCTATAAGAGCTAGTTCAGGACAGGCACCAAAAACTACAGAGAAACCCTGTCTTGAAAATCCAGATAGACGGTCGCGAGCTGCCGGGGTGTAGAGGGCGGTCGAGGCGGTCGCTAGGGCAGCGGTGGCAGAATGTTGGCTGCAAGGGCACTTAGCCTAATTGGCAAGAGAGCCATTTCCACCTCGGTGTGTGTTCGAGCACATGGGAGTGTTGTGAAGAGTGAAGACTATGCTCTCCCTAGTTATGTTGATCGGCGTGACTACCCCTTGCCTGATGTGGCACATGTTAAGCAGCTGTCTGCCAGCCAGAAGGCCCTGAAGGAGAAGGAGAAGGAAGACTGGAGCAGCCTGTCCAGGGATGAGAAAGTCCAATTGTACCGAATCCAGTTTAATGAGAGCTTCGCTGAGATGAACAGGAGCACCAACGAGTGGAAAACAGTTGTGGGCCTGGCTATGTTCTTTATTGGCTTCACTGCGCTTGTTCTGATTTGGGAGAAGCACTATGTGTACGGCCCTATCCCTCATACATTTGATCGTGACTGGGTAGCCATGCAGACCAAGTGGATGCTGGACATGAAGGCCAACCCCATTCAGGGCTTCTCTGCCAAGTGGGACTACGACAAGAACGAGTGGAAGAAGTGAGACCTCGCCGCTTGCCAGCCCCCTCCCCTCACTCGGCATGCTGGAAGCCGCTGTGTTCAAAGGTCCATGCTAATAAATGACCAGTTTACGTGAAAAAAAAAAATCCAGATAGATAGATAGATTAGATAGATTAGATAGATAGATAGATAGATAGATAGATAGATAGATAGATAGATAGATAGATAGATAGATAGATAGATAGATGATGGAGAGAGGGAGAGGGAGGGAGGGAAAAAGGGAGGGAGGGAGGGAGGGAGGGAGAGAGGGAGAGGGAGGGAGGGAGGGAGGGGAGGAAAGAAAGAATAAAAAGTCCCTGGATTGGGCAGCCAGGGATCACATAAAGCTAACTTTCAGAAATAATTATTCAGAAGGACAAATAAAGAGTTTGTTGGTTTTGAAAGGTTTGGATCAAATATGTCAAGAGAGTAAACTGTAACAGACTGGGCAGAGAGGTTGAGAATTTAAAAATACAAGCAAGAGAGGACAGGTTCAGTGGCTGTGTCAGCTGCACAGAGGGCAGCCTGCCTTCTGTGTCTCATTCTGCTTTCAGGGTTCACGTAACTTCTAAACAAATAACTACCTCTCCCTTCCTCTCCTGAGTACTGAGCAGACTCTCTCTAAATCCTGTTAGCTCACATTGCTTCTAAACTTCCCAGTGCAAGCATGCTTTTCTCTGACTCTGTGTACACTTCTCATTCAGCTCACTGAGACTTCTAGTCACTAGTATATTTCGTTTTGTATTTGGGAGGGTGCAGAGCCAAAAGAATTCTCTACTTTATTCCCTTAAGACAAGGTCTCTCACTAAACTGGAAGCTTGCCATTTGAGCCAGGCTTGCTTACTAATGAGCTTCCAGAACCCACCTATCTTTCCCCTACCCCATCTCCAATGCTGAGGTTCCAGGAACATGCATCCACGTCGTATACAGGGTGGTAAGTCCCACTCAAATCTTCATGACTACACAGCAAGTGTTGTTCTCTACTGAGCCAGATCCCAGCCCCAAATGTTTCAGATGTAAAAAAAAAAAAGTTGAACCATGAAAATTTGGAAAATGGAGAAACAGATTTAAGAGGCAGCATACCGTTGTACTCGGACAATTGTGCCATCTGGAAAGATGCTCTCTTCTTGACCATCAGCAAATAAATTCTTAATAGTTTGGTCAGGGAATGTGATTTCTTTCCTTCCATCTGGGAAATGTTTTTCTGTTTTAAAAATGGTTGTTATCAATATATGTTTTTAAGAAAGATTGGAATTTAACAAAGTAGACAAAGTGAGTTTGTACCTATTTGTCCACTTGAGAAATGTAAGACTTCAAGGCCTTCTGGGTATGTGGTGTGAGTGGTCTGAGCAGCAGCGTAGTAGTAGACCTGCAAAGACATTTAGTCAGTTGCCCCTGCTCCTGAGATGATGCTCCTAGAAGCAGCGCCCTGAGCATACGTACCACTCTCTCATCAGGCATGACCTGCTTCACGTCACCATTAAAAAACGTAACAGTGATGCTCTTCCCATCTGCACTCACTTCTTTCCGAGTTCCATTGGGAAACATTATAACCCGGCACCCATTTTTATAAACCTTTTCTACCTAAAAAGACACAAGGTAAGATTTCCTCCTCAGACCATGCAACAGAGATACAAGGAATCCCAGCCTGTTTACCCATGTCCAAATTCTTACAATAAAAAATGAAACACTTCCTAAAATCAGAAGTAGAGAACACCTTTATTTCATCAGGGTCATGCTGCTCTGAGTTAGTTGTTGCTGTTCATATTTCATTTATACTAACAACTCACCTAAAACAAAACCTCTCCTCATCATCATGGTACCCTACAGAGACTCAGAAAGCATGGCTACTTCTTGAGGACTAAGGAGGATAAACAGTTTGAAAAACATGGCTACTTCCCTTGACTGTTTATCCTCCTCAGTCCTCAAGGCTAGCCTAAACTTTGGCCATATCCTTTCAATTAATGATCAAGATTGGGGTATATGAGACAGATCTGTCCCTTAGTCACCTCCTCCAAACAAGTATCATTGATGTGCTTTTCGCTCCTTTTGATCAGCACACCCCCTTTTTCCACTTGGAAATGTTTGTGAGGCCAAGACAGAGACCAGAGAGGTGGCTTACAGGGTAAAGGCACTTGCTGTCAAGCCTGAAAAACTGAGTTCAATCCTCAGGACCCAGATATTGGAAAGAGAATACCAACTCCTGGAAGTTGTACTCTGACTCCCTCATTTGTTCTGTGGCACACACGTGCCCACACAAATAACTGTAAGGCCAAAACAAAGTTGTGCAAGCTGGCAATACAAAGACCAGAGAAGAGAAAATCTAGGAGACCTAGTTGTGTGTGATGTAAGAATGAAGATAAAGGGTGATATTCCTCCTTTTGTATATCACGAAATGTTCAAGCCCCACAGTCCTGAAGCTAAGCAGCTCCATAGCCTTCAAGACTCTAGTCACATACCAGAAGAGTCACTGATGGGCTGCATGCATAATGTTCGCCCCTGCTAGTACAACGAAGCGTCCTAGCCATCATGCAGTGCAGCATCACATGACATGTTTGTGGTAACAGTGTGAGGCTATGCTGAGTTACCAAATAAAGTACAGAATACTTGATAACATAAAACAGCTATGTGCTGGTTTATGTGCTTTCTGTACTATGTTCTCAGCGCATACTCCTATATAAAAGAGTTTACATGAACTCCATACTGTGTGTTTGTATCATCACTGTCTCCTGTACTTAAGCTCATCTTGTATCACTTTGTTCAACTAGGCCCTCAGGACAATAGCTCTACCATATACATTCCTGTGCTCACACACCCATACATTCATACACAGACATGGCATGCCCCTGGCCTGAGGTAGATGATCTCATTTAGGTCTGTGTAAGCTCATTCTAAGATGTTCCTGTGATAACATAACCTGTAAGAATGCAGTTCTCAGAACAGTCCGGCTGTCAAGGGACACTCTTCTCAGAGTATAGACCCCCTATTTTATGCATGGTTATTTGTACTATACCACATTCACTATTTTTTAAATGATTTATTTTTATGAGAATTGGTGTTTTGCCTGCATGTGTATCATATCCCCTAAAACTGTAGTAATAGACAATTGTAAGCTGCCATATGGGTGTTGGGGATTGAGCCTGGGTTCTCTGGAAAAGCAGCCAGTGTTCTTAACCACTGAGCCATCTCTCCAGTCCCATATTCATTACTTTAAATTCATTTACCTTTCCATCAGGATGACTGATTTCTCCCTGGATTTCTTCCTCTTTTTCCTCTTTGTTTTTATATTCAAGATCTGGGAAGTTCACTGGTTCACAAGGCTCTCTGGGCAAGGCAGCCTAGAAGACAAGATGCATTAAGCAGTTACAACCTGTACTACTAAATAAAAGCCATATTCTAAAATTATGTGATACTATGTCCAGTGTTTGTTGTTATATAAAACAACATTTACAATAAAAACCCTTCTTTATTCCTGGTTTAGAAACTCAGCATTCCATTTCAATTCTGAATAAAGTACATTCACATGTTTAACAATATAAAAAAATTTACTTGTCCTTTATCCGAGATGCCCAAATCACGAGGAGGCACAGACTTGGCTCTTTGAGATAGATTCCCTGTTAGAATGTAATTATTAGAGTTAGTTTTAATACTTAATGAAAATATTTAATTTATTGATCTGGTAAAACTATTTCCTTTGGGGGCCAGTGAGATAGCAGGTAAAAGCACTTGCCACCAAGCCTTGGAACCCACAATGGGAGGAGAGAACCAGCTTCACAAGCTGTCAGTCACCTTCCACATCAGCACAATGGTTCACACATATCCACACCAGACACAAAGCATTTCCTTTATCAGTGCTGTTTTATCTAACTCTACCTTCTTGTTTATTTGTGTGTATGTGTGAGTCTGTCTGCCAATATACAATGTACTCAGGCATTCGGGTACCAAAGGAAGCAGGAAGAGGGCATCAGATCTCCTAGAGCTGGAGTTATAGGCAGTGGTGAGCTATCCAGTGTGGGTGCTGGGAACAGAACTTGAGTCCTGAGAGCTCCATCACTGAGCCATCCCTCTAGCCCTGCCTTAGAGGTCCCAAACAGCCAGCACCAGCAGTTCCATACAATAATGGATTTAGAAAACACCAACATCTGAAAGGTTAGTTTATGGACGATAGAAGAGTGCAGAGGCTGGCTTTAAGTCCACCAGAGGGCACATGGGAGCCAGGGCTCTGGTGCCAGCAAGATGTTTCCTCTGTCTGCACAGGATACAAGAAGAATGCCATTCTTTAACTGACAGGGCAAATGTGCAAATTATACAACTATAATTGCCACATCATTTCTAACCTTTAACCTCCATCAGAGATGAGATACTTCTCCCTTTTTATAGGTGAGGAAATGAGACCAAGGCTGAGAGGATAAATTACTGTATCTCTAAGGCAGAACCAGAATTAGTGCCCCGCCAGCTGATTACACACCGAATTCTCTGTTATAATCTAGTATGAAACTGAACCCTCAGACTATCTACAGCTGGACCAGGGGACAGGAGCATGCAGAGATTTCTAGGTGCAGGCTCATCTGCAGTACTGTACAGACAGGTGTGACATAAGAGGGGAGAAAAGAAACTAGATAACAAGTGGTGCTTGAACAGCCAGACAGATTTCACAGGTGCTGTGGCTCATAAGCTGATAAGGTAAAACTTAAAACACAGGAGACTAGAGAGATGGCTCAGCAGTTAAGACCCCGATTCAGTTCCCAACAACCACAGAGCAGCTACCAACATTCTGTAACTCTAGTTCCAGGGGATCCAATGTCCTCTTCTGGCCTCTGCAGGCACCAGGCAGGCATGTGATGCACATGCCTACATGCAGACAAAACATCCATAACACATACTTTAACAAAACAAACGCCACCATGCAAGGAAAAAGGAGGCCCTGCAACATTAATAATTTTTGATAAACAGAAGAGATAATGAGCAGACATAGGCCAGCCTTAGCTTCATAGCAAGTTCAAGGGTAACCTAAACTCTCTGAGACCCCATTTTTTTTTAAGGGTTTGACAAGTAATAGACTGAGAAAAGATATTTGAGATAGAAGTAGATCAGAATGGTTAAAGTCTTAAATAAGTTATTTTCAAAAGAAAACCATAGCTGAGTTGAGTTGTAAAGCACCTGTCTTGAATACATGAAGCCCTGGGTTTCAATTCCCTATAACTGGGGGGAAAATTCATATAGGTAAACCAGCAAAGGCAGTGGTGTTCGATGTAATTAAATAATCAGAAAAATGCAAATTAAAGCAATGATAACAAGAGTTATACATTTACCTGGCTGTTAAAAACTAAAATCTGACAGTGTTGAATATTGGGCAAGAGTGGAACCAGGTACTTTCTTAGCTATTGAGAAAACCGGGCTAATGAGGGTTCAGTAAAGAAACATACACACTGCCAATCTAGAGGACCCACGTGGAAGGACAGCACAGACTCCTACAAGCTGTCTTCTCAGTCCACATGTGCAGCTCACAAGCAACACAATAAATAAGTGTGATAAACTGTAAGAGTGTACTCGTATGTTTTGGGAATATTTTGGTACAATCTAGTGGCATTAAAGATATTCTACCAGTTGCCCAGTTACACCAGCACTTGCTATGTCCTAGAAAAAACATGTGGGGCTGGAGAGATGGCTCAGCGGTTAAGAGCACTGACTGTTCTTCCAGAGTACCTGAGTTCAATTCCCAGCAACCACATGGTGGCTCACAACCATCTGTAATGAGGTCTGGCGCCCTCATCTGGCCTGCAGGCATACATGGAGGCATACAGTTGTATACATAATAAGTAAAATCTTTAAAAAAGAAAAAACGTGTATTCCAGTTACAGACAAGAATGTCCATGATATTGATGCAGCACACACTGATTAATACAAGTGAATTTGTTGACGCTGGAGAGACAACCCAACAGTTAAGAGCACTGGCTGATTTTGCAAAGGACCTGGGTTCAGTTCCCAGCATGCACCTGGCAAACTCATAACAATTACAGAAAGAAACAGTGTGAAACAATTTATCAATTGTATGGGCACATGAAGGTTTTTGTTTTGTTTTTTGTTATTTTTAATGTTTGTTTCTTTTTCTAATTTTATTTGAATTTTTTTATGTATAAAAGCTTTGCATGTATACCAACATGCAGGAAGAGGGTATCAGAGCCTATTACAGATGGTTGTGAGCCACCAAGTAGTTGCTGGGAAATGAACTCAGGACCTTTAGAAGAGCAGTCAGTGCTCTTAACCTTTGAGCCATTTCTTCAACCCTGAGCACATGTAGTTTAAAAGATTACATGGAATGCTATATCAGGAATTATCTGAGGAGTAGGACCAATAGAGAAACCCCCCCTAAAGAGATATACCCCCCTACACATACAGACACACAGACACACACACTTCAAGTTTCTCCAGGAAATTTATGATGAGGTAGGGAAAGGCTACATACAGTACAGGCTCCAGTGGAGAATGGGCCTCAGGAAGAGCACTCAGTTCTGACAGCTTATCTCACAACTAAATGAATACATGCATATTTCCTGGCCTTTGTCTATACTCTAAAATTGAACCATTACAGTTTGCACAAGCTATAAATGAATCCATTTTCCTTTACAAGTCTGTTCCCTAACTCCTTTTGAAACGGGAACTAAGGCAGCATCTTATATGCTGGTGATGCAGAGGCTCAAGAACGTTCATTTAATTCCTAGAATACAGTCTTCTCTCGTCCTGCTGCTCCCATCCACCTCACTCTAAGCCAGTCTCACTTGGCGGCCCAGATTGGCCTGCACCTGTAGTGACCCTCCTGCCAGTGGAGCAACAGGCGTGGTCACCACACTCAGCTCAGATTCTCTATAAAGTTCTGAAATATAAAAGGGCCATGCAGCCTCTTACCTTGTGCTGGCAAATACTTTTTCTTATATTTTTCTACCTGGGCTCTTGAAGAAACATGACTCTTTTGAAATTGAATAGATGAATTCTATGAGACAATTTTTAAGATAATTATTAGTCTACATTTCATGTCACTGAGTAAAATTAACTCATTTAAGAGCTGTTCATCTGTACTCCCACTTACCACAGTAAGTGGCTATCTAGGAATGAACCACACAGTATCCCCCAACTCAAGACACACAGCAGACCTTCATATCAGGCTCTTCCTCAAGCTGCCCTCTTGTCCCCACTGGTTGATGAGGTTGCTTTACACTTCCCCCATTCCCAAATTTGTGCCCATTACCAGCACTGTCAGGCTCTCCCCACCACCAATCTGTGCTCTGTCTGGTCTTAGCTAGGACAATCCCAGAAGTTGCCACCATCAATTCTAACAATACCGCCAATAAACAGGTGCACAAATCACAAAGATTTAGACTATGGGGTAGCCCACCAAACAGTTCACCAGGTATTCTAAAGAGTCAGGGTTGCTTCATAAAATGGTAAAGTATTTAAAGGCTAGGAGGCCATGATTTCTACAGCTCTTTTCTACTGCTTTGGCCACACACAAAACATGGTTAGATGTTCAGAGCAATGGCAGTTTGGGGCTCCATCACACCCCTTTCATCTCTCCACTAGGAAGCTTCCATGATGAAGTACAGTGGAGGACAAGCGAATGTCTCTTCCAGGGTATTGTGTAATGATAGTGATATTTCATTTGTATTATTTTGTTGTTGTTTTTCAAGACGGGGTTTCTCTGTAGCTTTGGGGCCTATCTTGGAACTAGCTCTTGTAGACCAGGCTGACCTTGAACTCACAGAGATCCACACCTGCCTCTGCCTCCCAAGTGCTGGGATTAAAAGGTGTGTGCCACCACCACCCAGCTCGTTTGTATTTTAATAAAAGTTTGCCTGAAAGATCAGAGTAAAACAGCTGCACTGATCATCAGCCTTACAAACCAGGCTGTGGTGATGCAACACCTTTAATCCCAGTAGCTACACTAGTTTGCCATAGAAACCAGGCAGTGATGGTGCACACCTTTAATCCCAGGCCTTGAGAGGAATATAAAATGGGAGGAGACAACTCTGTCAGTCTCATTCAGGGATTCCAAGAGACAGGATCTCCATTTCAGACTTAAGCCCGTGGCTGGCTGTTTTGCTTTTCTGACCTTCAGGTTGAACCTCCAATATCTGTCCCTGGGATTTTATTAATCGTGCTACAGTACTGTATCCCGTCTTTGCAGATCATTCCTCTAAACTCTCTTCCAGGCAATGTTCACAGCCTAGAGCACACAAGGACCTAACAGTTCTTGATCCATACATGTTTGGTACATCCTCCACCTGTAGCCGTCAGCCTTCTGCTAGAGCTTCATTCATGGTTCATGACAGTTACTCTTACCATTGCAAACCTGCATCCTCCTCCCCTGTGAGTAGCATTCACCTTTGCCACAATCCAGCTCTACACCAAAGAGCTCAACAACAACAGCAGTTATCGTTTGGATGCATGGTCTCCCACTCATGTGGCCCCCACCGCAGCCACAAACCAGCCTTCCTGCTATCCTAGTTTGCTTTCTATGGTTGTGATAAAGACCGTGGCCAAACGCTGGGGGAAGGGAGTGGGGGTGTCCTAAATTGCAGTCCACCACTAAGAAAAGCTACGGAAGGAACTCAAGGTAGGAAATGAGGCAGAGATAGATCACAGAGGAACACTGCTTTCTAGCCTACTCTTCATGTAGTTGGCTTGCTTATACTAGTCAGGACCACCTGCCCAGCAGTAGCCAGGCCTACAGTAGGCTGGGCCCTCCTTCATTAATCAAGTAAATGCCCACGCCAACTAGCCTATAGGCCAATGTAATGAAGCATCTTCTTAACTAAGGTTCACTTGTTCTAGGTGACTATAGTTTGGCCAGTATACCGCCATAAGACCTTTTGTTTCCACTCAAACAACTTCCCCACATCTACCTCCTGCCTCCTCTTCCACCCTTTTAGATCAGGTGAGCATGCTCCTGTTTTCCTAAGAAAGACCTTTTGGGGATTTCCCACCAGCTGCCACTATGCATCAGCCTGGTCTGGGCTTGCCACACAACAGACTACACCTAAGCAGTGCCCTCTTCCCTGAGTCAGACTAACCTGTTCCTTCTACAGTAACAAAATCCTTGCCCCCAGCCACTACCTCAATCCCTTCACCCACGATCAAGGGCTCTACAGGAATCTTACGCTCTACCATGTCTTCCCTCTTTCCACAGTCAGCACTCCAGGGTTAGAGTCTTAATGTGTACAACTTTCTGGGCTTAGAAAATAACCTGGCCAATTTAGTCCTCAACAGGCACAGCAGGCCACTCTGAATCTCAGGTACTGTCCCTTGACTCAGGACACCATGACGCTCTCTGGACGGTCATCCTCATGACTTTACCACTGCTTTATCACTAAGCCAGCTCTTTTCCACGAGTACCTCATGAAGCACAAATTCTAAATGTATCAAGTGTCGTCCCCAAGCTGCACTTTCTCTAACAGCGTCTAGGGCAGCACTTTACAATGATAGCTAGGAGGCCTGCCATGTTTACCTCATCATTCCTGAGCACCATGGTAGTCTGAATAAGAATGGCCCCCATTGGGTCATATATATGTGAATACTTGGTTCCCAGATGGTGGAACTGTTTGGGAAGCATTAGGAGGTGTGGCCTTGTTGGAGGAGGTGTGTCACTGCCGATGGGCTTTGAGGTTTCAAAGTCCATCCCATTCCCAATGACCTCTTTCTGTCTCTTGCTTGAGGATCAGGATATAAAATCTTAGCTACTCCTCAAGCACCATGCCTGCCGCTGCCATGCTCACCACCATGATATTTGTGAACTCTTAGCTCTGCAACTATGAGCCTCAAATTAAATGCTTCTTTTATAAGTTTCCTTGGTCACAATGTTTTGTCATAGCAATAGCAAAGTGATTAAGACAAGTGATAAACTAACTACACATCATCCAGAATTCCCTTCCTGAACAAATTCAAGTTGACATGTGAACTACAGTGCTTTTGACTTGTGCAATGATCACCCCTGAACATTTCCTGACTTTTGAGTCTTGTGAGAGTCCTCCTGGATCTGTTAAACACTAACTTCTCACCCTTTGGATCCACCACTCCATTTCCTGGCTTTATGAGTTTAAATGGACACACATTTACCATCACCCTGATTTGGCAAAACCAGCTCCCCCAAACCTACCGTGGCGTCATCCTTGTTTGTGGCTGTCCCGTACTGGGCCTTGGGGCTGCTCTCAACAGCCTCTGCTCTCTTCCAGGCGTCCAGTCGGAATCTTTCCATGACTTTTATCTCTTCTCGGAGGTCTGTATTCTCTCTGACTAGCATTTCTATCTGGCTTCTAAGGCGACCATGTGCACTTGACCATTTTGTCTCCTTCCTTTTCAGATCTTCCTGTAAATCTGTTATTTGCTGTTTCAGAGCCTCTCAAAAGAAAAGTTACTAGAATTAATGTAATGGGGAAAGAGATACATCAATAAAACAAAGTGTCAGCCCACCTCCACAGGAGAAGAGGCCTAGACAGTAAATGACACTGGGGTTTTCAGGAGATGGGATGTGGAAGTCAGGTCAGTGCTCACCTGACACTGTCAACAATGAGTGAAAAGCCAGGAGAAAGCAGAGCAGCACTGAGTGTGGTGTGAGGGAGCGCAGCATAACCTAACTACTACTAAAGCAGCAGCAAAGAAAAATGACGGGAACTCCTGCACAGAAGACTAGGGATCCATGAGTGAGGTCGCCCAAAGGTGGAGAGTGACTTCTGACTGCTCAGTCAGTTCCAAATTACATCCCTTGTTCAACGCCCAATCCCCTCGCACTATGCACTTGACCAGTCTTTAAAAAATACTGTCAGCCAGGCGTGATGGTGCACGCCTTCAATCTCAGCACTAGGAGGGCAGAGGCAGGCAGATCTCTTTGAGTTCGAGGCCTGCCTGGGCTACAGAATGAGTTCCAGGACAGCCAGAGCTGTTACACAAAGAAACTCCATCTCGAAAAACTGGAAGAAAAATTAAGGAAAATAAAGAAAATGATGGAGGAATGTGGCTCAGCAGTGAAGTGCTTGCCAGGCAAGAACAAGGCGCTGGGTGTGAGCCCCAATAGCACAGTGAGAAATGTAGGGAAGGGAGGGACAGGAGTGGAGAGGGCTGGGAATATACCCAGAAGCAGAACACAGGCCTCTGTATGAGAGCCTAGGTTCAATCCCAAGCAGAAGGGAAAGTGCTCCTCTTGTACCCTGGAGACTAGTGAAGCAGGCTCGCCTCACAGGACTGAGAAGTGGCCTTTCAGTGCCTGCCTGGTTAGTGTTAGTACCTCTACTTCATAAAACTGAAAGGGAAGGAACACTAAGATTCATTCATTCTGTGAAACCAGTATTACTCTGATACCAAAACCCATACAAGCACACAACAAAAGTTCACATTTATGTAGTTTCAGGCCCCATCTTGGGTTTCAGGATCCTCAGTGCTGAGGATTGAGCCCTAGGGTTTAAGAATGCCAGGCAAGTGCGGAGTTAGATCCTCAAGCTTGAAAATTCTCAGTAAAAGTATATGCCGATCAAATTAAATAATACTTTAAGGCTATACAGTATGATCAGGCTGATTTCATTCCAGGGGTTCAAGGGTGGTTAAATATATAAATTCATAAATGCAATACAACACATAAATAGATTCAGGAACAGAAATCCCATGTTCACCTCAATGGATACAGAAAGTCTTAGACAATATTCAATATCCTTCATAATAAAATCCCTGAAGAAACTAGGAACAGAATCCTAGAGCAATAAGACAGGAGAAATAAAAGTGATACAAATAAGGAAGAAATTCAGTTGTCTCTCTGTGAAGAAAACATGAACCTATCTAAAACCCTAAAGCCTCTACTAGAAAACCTTCAGATCTGACACATTTGGCAGAGTTACAGGATATATAGTCAATATACAAAATATAACTAATTCACTAATACATTAATCTCATTCACTTGAGAACTTGGCAGAAATCAGGAAAACAATCTGTTAAAATAGTGTATGTATGTATGTACGTCAGAGGCTGTGGAAATATACAGCATATGGCAATTGATAATTCAGATGTCCACCCACCAGGGGAATGACTGATGAAAGTTAATCCTGTCCAGGAAGGTCTGCAGGACCATTGACTCTGGAAACTTGCTCACTTTTGCTAAGGCAGCTTGGTGTCTCCCCAATACCTGCATTGTAGTGTGTACTCTCATGTGATGTATATATGTAATCTCATGATTGCATCTCAGTCTTATGGGCACATACATCTGTGGGTGATCAGGAAGATGACTTTTCATTTAACTATATACTTTTGATGTATTTACTATTTATATTATATACTTGAATATTTACTGGGACATGCTTCATAACTGAATCTATTTGTCCCACAAGGATTGTAGACACCTAAAAGCCTGCCTTGTTCTTTTGCTCAGACTAAGTTAGCTCACTTTCACCTCAAAACCAATTCAAAACTAGACTAAAGCCTTTCTGCAAATGGATCATAAGTCTGGAACTTTGCGGCTATGCACAGGGTCAGAGTCACAGATATCTAACCAGGTTGCTACACAGGAAGCCAAGACAGTAGGATCTCAAAGCCAGTGTGGACTGTGCAGTGAAATCCTGTCTTAAAAGCAAATATATAACAAAATAAAATCGTAAGTAATATATGGTGTATAATAACTAATGCTGCAGGTGTGCACATGGATGACATTTGTCAGATGACATGATGGCATTGCCCCTAGGTGCCATACAACATAGGGAAAAAAGAAAGCATAGGCTGGAACCCACAGCACTAATATGAAAAGTACCGAAAACAGGTGAGCTCACATTTTATGCAGGAAATAGCAGACAGCCATGTGAAACTGTGGTGTTGAGAAGCTGAGGTTGTTAAAGTGTAATATATTTACTAGGTTTTTATACTTAGCTAAATGAGTTTTCTCCTTAGAAAGCTTTGCATGTGTCAATGTATAGCATTATCATCTGGTTTTCCCAGGTTTATAGTCCTAATAAAAATTCATGCCAGGTGGTGGTGGTGCACACCTTTAATCCCAGCACTTGGGAGGCAGAAAGAGGTGGGTCTCTGAGTTCAAGGCCAGCCTGATCTACCAAGTGAGTTCCAGGACAGGCTCCAAAGCTACAGAGAAACCCTAAGGGGGAAAAAGGCATTCATGGAGTTGGAGAAATGGCTCAGTAGTTAAGGTCACTGGCTGCTCTTCCAGAGGACCAGGGTTAGATTACCAGAACCCACATGGTGGTTCACAACCATCTCTAACTCTAGTCCCAGGGGATCTGACACCCTTTTCTGATCTTCAGGGGCTGCACATATGTAACACACATACATTCATGTAGGCAAAACACTTATACACATAAAAATATACAGTAATAAAAGAAATGGATTTCTTTTTAACTGCTCCTTTCCTCTGATCATGCCCATGTCCACCTCTGCGATGCAAAGAACCATTATTTGCCCTGTCATTCTGTAAGTTTTGGAAGTAAACCCCTAGTTAGTATGTGGCCATAAATGACTATGAATGAAAAGAACTAGCAGCGGTCACTGTGTGACAGGTCAAAATGAGGGCACAACACAGAACTGGAGCACATTCGAGTTCTGGCTTCTGGGTTGCACAGGATCTTTGCAGGAATTCTGCTAGTCTAAAGGACTGGTGACTGTATCTCTCAGAGTTGGACCGAGATGTTCTGATGCAGTGTTGTAGACACCCAGTTTTCTCCCCACACCCCCTTCTTGAGGTGGGGTTTCACCCTGTACCCTTTTCTACCTCGACCTTCTAAGGGCTAAAATTAGTAGTACACATGATAGCCAGCTCACACTTTCTTTCTGAGACATCAAATAGCTCTAATGGGTTTCTTACAAGATTGCCGTCTTTGTTAGCCCTTGACTGTGGTGCACAACCAGATACCTGTATTTCTTCACGCTCCTTCTTATCTGGAAATGTCCTTGCAGCTGCTGTGTACTTTTCAAAGACTTTGCGTTCCTTTTGTAGTTTTCTTGTCTCCTCCTTTTTATACTCTTCTATTCGAGCCAGTTCTCTTGCCTTTTGTTGCTCAAAGTCAGCAATTTCTTTCCTACAACAACAAGCCACGATGTCATGGGATAGTCTCAGTATAATGATCCGTGTGTACCCAAGTGTGATAATATTCACCTTTCTTTCTAGCATTGGGTGGCACAGAGTAGATACAGGATCCCTTGAGTATCAAGAACTCAATACTAGCCTGAGCAACACAGTGAGACAGACGTCTGTCTCAAAACTAAAGAAGGCCTTGATGCTAAATCCTAAGGCCCTAATCACCAATGCTAAAAATAAAAAAAATAAAAATAAAAATGCCATCAAAATGGAACCCAGGGCCAGCCTGAAAGTTACTGATCTAAGTGAATCCACCTACAATGCACTGGCCTCAAAGATTAGCCAGTACGTTTTCCCTAACATTCATTCAGTAAGCATCTACTAGGTACCTATTGTGAATCTACAAAGTGGGACACCACAGCCTCTTACATGCAATGGAAAAAACAAACAGTAATAGCGCCAGCAAGATGGCTCATCAGCTAAAAGTGCTTGCTGCACAAATCTGACGACTTGAATCAGATCCCATGGTGGACGGAGAGAACAGACTCCTGAGAACTGTCCTCTACCACACTGGCCCCATGGCATGCCTAAGCCTTGCAGTCTCACACACACAACACATACATGATACACACAAGTAATAAAAAGGAAAATAAATGTTTGAAACATTAGAAGCAGTAAGGAGAGAGACAAGAAGCACCACATGCACACAGAAATAATATGAGGAAAGCTGGTGGAGCAGGGAACTGGAGAAACTGTCCTTCCAACCTAAACCAAGCCAAGAGGAGGCAGCAACCTCAGAACTCTGAGGTCTACTAAAGGTGCATCAGGTATCCACAGCTGAAGAAAGCCAGGGCTGGAAATCAGTTGCAGCATTCCTAGGATCTACTAGTAACCCCCTTATCCTGGGCCTCTGGCAGACAGTTCTAGAACTGTCATCCATCCGGAGGCACTCTACTGGTGCCAGGCTGAGAAAACTAGAGGCCATGTGCTCTGATCTGCCCTACAACTCACTGAGGGGCAGGCAGAGCCAGACCCATGTTTCAGCATCCTTCCCAGGGAGGCTTGTTGAAGGACTGCAGAGACAAAGCAGCTCATGGGGGTCAAGATGGCTAACTAGAAGCACCCAGCACTCACCTGCTTCTCCACAAAGAAGAACTAAAGCAACGGGTATATTGTTCACTGAGTGAGCAATCACAGAACACTGGAAATCAGCAGGAGAAAAATGGTCACCTGGACCAGGCAGGTGAGACTGCTCAGAGGGGAGGGCGCTTGCTACTAAGTCTGACAACCTGAAGCTGATACTCAGGACCCACACAGTAGAGACAAGAGCTAGTTCCAGTACAGGCCCCAAAGCTACAGAGAACCCTAACTCGAAAAAAAAAAATTGTTTGGTTTGGTTTTTGAGACAGGATTTCTCTGTGTAGCCCTGGCTATCCTGTAACTCAGTCTGTAGACCAGCCTGGCCTCAAATTCAGAGATCCTCCTGCCACTGCCTCCTGAGTGCTGGGATTAAAGGTATGCGCCACCACAGCCAGCAATAAATATAAATTTAAAAATTCATTTAGAAAAGGAAACCTTGTAAGATGTAGACATCTACAACAATGGTGTAACAAAAACAAAATACCCTGCTATTACTATGACTACCCCAGTTTCACAGACAAGGACTCTGTTCTGCACCGGGTGGGTGAGAGGGGCCCAGCAAACTCAAGCATATAGATGTTCCCAGTACTACCTGCTGGCAAGTTTCAGTTTCCACAGGCTTATAATCCACTAGATACATAACCTGAAATCTGTACAGCAGTACTGCTTTGGCAGAGATTCCCGTCTGTTCCCATCTCGGAAGCCCACAGACGTTGTACTACACTGACACCGCAGTAGCTGCTCAGGAAACAAAGCTGGCCGAAGAGTGGCCGACTCAAGCCCAGAGTGCCCCGTAACGCAGGAGACTGCTGTTTACACAGAGGGGATATACCCTTAATTAAAAATATATTGACAGAACAGAAAGTTGTCCTTTTTTCATTTATACTTGTTATTTAAAGTGATCAAAACTTCTAACACAGTCTTAAGGAAACAAATATTGTATTTTCTCTTCTCACAGATAAAAACTTACCTCAGTTTTTCCAAGGCACTTTCTCGTTCAATTCGAAGTTTAGCTAAAGATGTATTCTCAGCTTTAAATTTTTCTATTTCTGATTCCAATTCAATAACTTTCTCTCTCAAAACCTGAGATCGAACACTGTCACCTATAAAAGAGACGATAAACTCTGAACTTTACAGGAGGCTTACAACAAACACTGCTATCTGTGAACACTAGAGCCAAGAAGGTTTATCATTGAACCTGTCATCATATTGCAGAGGAAACAAAACTTCAGACAGCAGAGAAGGAGGGAACATGAAAGAACCAAGGTGGACACTGCACACCTGCGGTCCTGGCACTGGGGAGCAGAGGCAGGAGGTACTGTGAGTTCAAAGCCAGCCTGTTCTACACAGTGAGTTCCAGATCAACAGAGGACTTTTTTTTTTTTTTTTTTTTTTTTTTTTGGTTTTTCGAGACAGGGTTTCTCTGTGGTTTTGGAGCCTGTCCTGGAACTAGCTCTTGTAGACCAGGCTGGTCTCGAACTCACAGAGATCCGCCTGCCTCTGCCTCCCAAGTGCTGGGATTAAAGGCGTGCGCCACCACCGCCCGGCTCAACAAAGGACTGTTATTACAGGTAAAAAGAAACTAACATGAGATCTTAAGGGATAATCAATATCCAAGCCAAAATGTAAGCTTTATTATTATACCAAAGAAACACAGCTGAGCATGGGCGTACACCTGTACGCCTAGCACTCTGGAAATGGAGGGAACAGGATTAAAGGCCGCTTGAGGTACATAGCTAGTCCAGGTCAACTGGTCACCATCCTGTCTCAGACACACACGGGAACAGGGGGAGGAGGGACAAATTCAGATTTTTCCTTCACCCTTTTAAGACTCAGTTTCCATCTGGAGTCAATTTTGACTTATAAGTCATTTGAGTTCAAGCTTGGCGTTTTCCAATAACCTTGAGGGCTGTGAGAGACTTCTGATTTAGCCCATGGGAAAGAGTATTTTGGCCATGAGAAAGGAACTCTATCTAGTAGAACTGACACCAAACCTCAGGAATGTCAAGACAGAAAGTAAGGCTGCTTCCCCTCACCCAAGGACAGGAATGGTCTTGTGGTTAGACACTGACTGACTATGCTGTGCTTTGTTCTGTCTTTGCATATAAGCAAGTTCTGAAATAAGCTCTGGGCTGTTTGGCTGTTTCAGCATGACGGAACAGACCTCCAGATTTTATCCTGTGTTTTCTGTCTCAGTTTCTTTTATCTGACATTTCCTTAGCCTTAATGTCCCCCAATCCAGGAACCCTAGCTGACTTTGTGGGAGCAAGCTCCTACAATCTAGTTTGCTATTTTAAAAATAAATAGCTAAATTTTTAAAGTATTTTTATTATTTTAAGTTATATGTAGGTATGTATGTCTATCTGTAGATATATACATGTGTGTGGTGCCCACTGAGGCCAGAGGCATCAGACACCCCCAACCCCCAGAGCCAGAGGTACAAACAGTTGTGAGCCACCTCATGTGGGTGCTGGAAACGTCCTTTGGGCCCTCTGTAAGAACAGCTTTGCTCTTAACTGAGTCATCTCTCCAGTGAATGCTTTTACCCTTCAGCTTCAGCAATCAGTTCATCACTTAGTCCTATACCCATGAAAGATACATCCGTAATATATGTCCCCATTCATAAGAAAAGCACATAGGAAAAGCATCTACAAGGAAAATCCCCCAAACAGCATGGAATTTACCTTTGGAAATTTTAGTTATAAATGTTTTGCTTTAGCCGGGCGGTGGTGGCACACGCCTTTAATCCCAGCACTCGGGAGGCAGAGGCAGGCGGATCTCTGTAAGTTCGAGACCAGCCTGGTCTACAAGAGCTAGTTCCAGGACAGGCTCCAAAACCACAGAGAAACCCTGTCTCGAAAAACCAAAAAAAAAAAAAAGTTTTGCTTTGTTACATTTTTAAGCATTCAAATTTCCTACAAAAGTATTATTTTTATTTCAAATTGGTTAAATTATAATTTCTGTTTAAACCATCCAATACTTTTAGCTAGATATTTAGAGTTTATGTGTATGTTAGAATAATCTTAAATTTTTACCTTAAACAAAGGGTAAGAAAAGATGACTCAGCTGTTAGGAGTACTTGCGACTCTTCCAGAGGATCTAAACTTGGTTCCTAGCACCCATTCACAACCACCTATAGTATCAGCTTAGGGGACTGGATGCCCTCTTCAGGCCTTCTCAGGCACCCACATAAATATGGAATACACATAATGTGGGATTTCCCTCTGTGTGCTGTGATTACCATTAATAAATAAAGAAACTGCTTTGGACATACAGCAGGGCAAAACTGAGTTAGGCAAGGAAAACTAAACTGAATGCTGGGGAAAAAAACGGAAGAGTCAGAGAGAAGCCGGTAAGCCACAGCCACGTGGGGATACATAGATTGATAGAAATAGGTTAAATTAATATGTAAGAGTTAGCCATTAGGGGGCTGGAGAGATGGCTCAGTGGTTAAGAGCATTGCCTGCTCTTCCAAAGGTCCTGAGTTCAATTCCCAGCAACCACATGGTGGCTCACAACCATCTGTAATGAGGTCTGGTGCCCCCTTCTGGCCTGCAGACATACACACAGACAGAATATTGTACACATAATAAATAAATATTAAAAAAAAAAGAGCCATTAGCTAGAGCTAATAGGCCAAGTATTAATTTAATTGATACAGCTTCTGTGAGATTATTTCAGGGCTGAGCAGCTGGGAACCAACAAGCGGCCCCCTTCTTACAACATACACACAATTCTTTTTTTCTCTAAGAAGCATGTTTTTATTTCTGTAGAAATAATATTCTAATACATACATACTCATATATACACTTTTCTATGTATAGATTGTTTCAGAATGCATAAATGGGATGCATGGTAATGTTTGTGCCACCATGAAAGGGGGTAAGGCCAAGTATAAGGAAGGGAAAAACTGTAAATTTATAGCACACTCTCATACACACACAGACACATTGCACCTTATCAACAATTTAGAATTTCTCAGTTTCAGTTCCTAGCAGCCAACTACAAGCCACAAATATTTGATGGACAACTTCTGAAATTATTTTTAAGCTACACTCCATTCTGAGTAGCAGTACAATGTCACACTGAAACATCACCCTTCTGTTCAGTGTACATCCATGCAACTCACAAAGTCACTTAGTACCAAGATTAGGGTATCAAATCCACTGTTGCAGAATTGCAATGTCTACATTTAAATAACCCTTTATGGCCCCAAAGGACAAGGGTAGTAGTATTGGCAACTTGACTGTGCCAAAGATAAGCTGCATGAAAATGAGATGAACATAAAAAGACAAACTACAGTGCAATGGCCTGTGCCTGTAACATTTTCTCATGCCTTGACTTACCTGGTGGTTGGTCTTGACTCATGTTTAACTTGGGTTCATTTTCCAAGTGTGAATCTATTTTGGGCTTTGGTTTCAGAGAAGGGAAGAATTTCACCATCAAGTCAGATGGAGGAGGGGGGCTTCTGCTCCTGTCAGACTTGCTGAAGTCCTCTCCCTTCTTGACTGGTGCAACCTTCCTTTTGATTGTTTTGTCCAGAACACATACTTCACTCTTACTGGGGTACTGTGTCTGGGGTGTATCATATATGGCTTCATCTCTGAGAATAACATTATGTTTACATGAGTTCTCCTCAAGGTCTGTCCAAGATCTTTCATCATCAAAGTCAATTTTACTCACATCTTGAGATGAAGGGAATCTTGATGGCTCAGATACTTTATTTTTCAGGCTTTCGACTATGACAGACTCATCACTGCTATACTCTTTCTCAGACAGGTCCAGATCAGCATCTCTCCATTTATCTTCTTGAGTCCCAGTGTCCCTAAAAGGTCCTTTAGCACTGCAGACTTGTGGGCTGTCCTCTTTGTTGCTGAAGACCCTGTCCCCAGCCTCAGGGGACGGTTTTATGGTAACATCAGGCTGCTCCTCAGAGTCGGTGCTGCTCTCACTGTTGGCAGCATCGTCGTCACTTGCACCCCAGCAACGCTGACTTCCACAAGGGCTGGTTTGGAAGGCTTTCTTACTAACTTCCCAGGATGGTTCCCTCGAGCCATCAGCTGAGGACCCTGGCTCCAGTGGCAGGAGCATGGCCGCACTCCTCCTCTCACAGGCGACATCATGGTGGGGAAACTCACTGTGGTGCCTCTGCCCACTGGGATCCATCTGATGCGCCTTCTCCTGCCGCACAGCTTTGACAGGAGTAGAAGACATCCTGTGACCTCTGTACATCTGTTGATCCCTTTCTAAGATTTTCAATACAAATGAGGAATTACTAGAAAATGATATTTCATCAGCAGCCCGTTCCAAAAATAAAAATTCATCTAATTCCAGGTTTTCCTTTTCTTTTTCTCGTTCCCAATTCTCTAACTTTTTCTGAAGAGAAATGTCGAGGGACGATTCTGTGTCTTTCCCTGTCTCACTTCTCAGGCTCTTAGAAGTCACACCGTCAACTGGCCCTGTGGAAAGAGGAAGCCTCTCTCTCCCCTGTGTCTGGTCCCACATCTTACAGCCAGCATCACAGGACTTTATACATGTGGGTACATTTTCCTTATTATTAGCTTGTACATTTCTTTCTAATTTGATCTGGTGTCTAAGTTGTCCATCACATTTCTTCCCCATCTGTACTTTCAGTCCTGGTGGAGAGAGACTTTCCCTCATATTGATCTTGGTCACTTTGGATTTCTGACTGAGTGGGGCAGAACCAGCCTTGGTTCTGGCTTTACTGTCCTTTTTAACAGTGGGAGTCTCTGCACACAGGTCTTTATTTATAAGAGCAGTTTTCCTCGACAAGTGTTGTCTATCTACTTTACATACTGACTGGTCCTCAGGTGGGCTCTGGCTATTCACTGGTTTACTCTCTTTTCCTTTTTGAAACTTAGATTTAGCATTAGTAAACCTAGCTAAACCTTCTCCTCGTTTTAAAAATGGTTGCTTGGGTTTTGCTTTCGTTAGCAATGGTCCTTCCACTTCCTAAAGTAAAAAGACAAAATCCAATGAATGTGCGTACACGAGTGATCTCAGTCATTCCCAGAGCCAGTCGCCGCTGGAGAACCACCACCACTTCATGGAAACAGCACTACTCACCTGCAGCTGCTTCCGTTTCAGTTCTTGCTCCTCCAGTCGAATCTGCTCTTCTAAGTAGTCCTCGAAAGTCTGTTTCTGTTCTCTAATGGCAGCTTTGATGGGCCTGGTCATAAGACAAATGGCATGACACTCAGCTTACAATAGGAGCAGTTTATACTCTGTAGCACGATACAAACACAGAGACAGATATTGGTGCAACCCGAAAGTCAGAAAAGCAAAGCAGCCAGCCACTTCTTACCTCTATCTTTGTCTGAAATGGTCATCCTGCCTCCAGGAATCTCAGAATGAGGCTGTGTGTGTGAGAGCTGTCTCCTCCCGTTTTATATTCCTCTCTAGGACTGGGATTAAAGGTGTGTACCACCACCGCCTGGTTTCTTTTTTTTTTTTTTTTTTTTTTTTTTTTCACCGCCTGGTTTCTATGGCAAACTAGTGCAGCTTCTGGGATTAAAGGTGTGTGCACCACTGTCTGGTCTGTAAGACTAGCTTTTTAAGCACATCAAGGACTTCCTTTTAAGATGTACATAGTGGTACATACCTGTCATCTCAGCAAATTTAGGGCCAGTCAGAGCTGCACAGTGAGACTCTGTCCCAAAACAAAACAGGGTTGGCAAGATGGCAACAGGTAGAAGTGCCTGCTGAGCAAGTCCTATGACCCAAGTTCGATCCCCAGAATCTACAGTGGAAGTAGAAAACTGACTCCCAAACCTTATCCTCCACACATGTACTGTGGCAGACATGTGCCTGCCCATGTCCTCGCAAGCACGCGCACGCGCACACACACACACAGAGTATAAAGAAAATAAAATTTAAGCAAAATACACAAAAGACTTCTATTTACCTTGTCTTTGAAATCTAATGAAATCTACAACCTTCTCTAAACCCCAAATTACAGAAATGCGTAACTTTGAACAGGACTTGGGGGACTAAAGAACCCCTCTGAACTCCATCCACTGACCGCAAACATTCGCTGTATAAAATACCATATTCACTATTTAACCTTAAGCATTTTATATATACAATATAAAATAACTAATATATTAGGTATATTTTTTAAATTAAGAAAGGTCCTTAATATTGTAAGTAGTGCCATAATCAAAAGTTATTTGGTCTATAATATATATTAGAAATTTAAAGGTATTTTTTAAAGGGCCTATTTAAAAAATACTTTTATTTGAATAATGTTTTTGTTCTCTAACTTAAACTAATTATACAATTTTAATTTATAACTACACCAAATGTGAAATTTCAACATCTGGTTTTCCTTTTCTCCACAACTGCATTTAAGATATATTTTTTTTTAATGGGAGGGGGCAGTCAAGGTCACACTGTATATTCCTAGCTGTCTTCAGATTTTGCTGTGTAGCCTCAGTGCCTAAGATTATAGGCTTTGAGCCATAATGCCCAGCAGAAGGGTTTGTTTGTTTTTAAGTTCGTCCAGTACATGGCGACTTGAACTGTCCTATTTCCCAACCAGGGTCTCTTGATTGACAGATGCAACAGCTTATATCATCAACTTTGTTCATGGACGCATATTCAAGTGAAAATAAGAGAAGCATAGATCTTTTGAACATAGTGCTCAATAATGAAAAAATACCAAGTGGCTTCACTTCTTATTACTTTGAGTATGAGTCATACCTTTCTTCAACATTAACCACTTCTGAGGAATCTCCACTTTTTCCTAAGTTCACACCCTTTCCTTCCTCACTCTTCCCCATCCTCTTTTCCCAGCATGGCAAAACACCTTCTCCTAGAATAAAAATTAGGAACAATTTAGTTCAAAAAATGCAGAATAAAGTTTTAGACATCAGACAATCACAAGGTACTACATAATACTAGGGCCTTGGATTTAGCTCAGTGTAGAACACTTGCCTGTATACCTAAGTTTGATCCCCAGCAGAACAAAAACAAAAGACAGCATTTATAAAAGAAGAATACAGCCAAGTGGGTTGACATACACCTGTAATCCCAGCACCTGAGAGGCAGAGACAGGAGGACTGCCATAAACTCAAGTCAGCCAGGTTATATAGCAAGACCCTATCTCAAAAAACAAAAGAAAAAAATGTATTCCAAAAGTTTTAGAAAATTCAAGGTTTTTTTTTTAAAATAAGATAAAGAAAAAATATAAAACAATTAAGATACCTAACATTCTTCAAGAAGTTGTGTCTTAAAAAGTAGGGATGTTTACTGGGTGGTAGTGGCACACCTTTAAATCCAGCACTTGGGAGACAGAGGCAGAAGATCTCTGAGTTCAAGGCCAGCCTGGCTTACAGAGTTAGTTCTAAGACAGCCCAGGTTACAGAAAAATCCTGTCTCAAAAAAACAAAAAACAAAACAAAAAAACAGAAGGAAAGGGCATTTAATTTTCCATTTCAATGAGTAACTCTAGGTTAGGAAAGAAAGTATTAGGCATAAAGGGAATTAATTCTAAATGCTACATAGAGAAACTTTTTATTATGCTGTGTTCTTCTATAACATAAATTACCAAAAAAATCATAAAAACACATTAAATTTTTGAAATGTTGAAAATAACTATCTCCACAAAATATATTAAATAGATATATTATTCGATAGTTATTCTAATAATGATAATTACAGAACATACCAAATTTTTCCATGGCGAATAGAAAAAAAAGTATTATATAATATTTATAATTGCAAAAATGTAAAAAAAAAGAAAAAAAGAAAATGGGATATTGTAAGGAGAAGCGGGCTGTGTCCTGCCACCCAGCTAGCTAAACCCCCGAAATAACCACACAGAAATTGTATTCATTTAAACACTGCCTGCCCCATTATCTCTAGCCTCTTATTGGCTAACTCTCACATACTAGTTTAACCCATCTCCATTAATGTGTATCACCACTTGACTGTGGCTTACAGGCATGAGTCTAACCAGCATCCGTCTTGGGCAAGAAAACCATGGCATCTGCCTGTCTCTGCTTTCTTCCTCCCAGAATTCTGTTCTGTCATCCCTGCCTATCTAAGTTCTGTAAGACTTTAAGACAATCCTGAAGCCATTTTTGACAATTCTGAATCCTCTCAGCCTCTGTGCCATAGTGCTTCCCTCCTCCCCTGGGAACCAAGGACCTAACAGCTACACTTGCACGTACTCAGTTCCTCAACAATTACCCATACACGTATGTTTTGGTTTAGTCCCCTGGGAAATGGGGTCAAAATGACCTCTTACCTCACCTGATCTGGCAACAGCTCTCCAGTCAATTATTGGTAATAGCCCTTTCGAATAAGCCAATCAAAATAGCCAAAGAACAACCCCCTTTGCTTCTGTGGCCCCTTTAAAAGTAGCCTGTGCCATCTATTCGGGGTCCCTCGGCTTCCCAAATGCTGGGGGACCCTGTCATGACAGAATTAATCAAATCCTCATGCTTTTGCATCGGCTGTGGTGTGTGAGATGCGTCTCTGGGGGCGACTCTTCCTCGGTGTTTGGACGCTGGAGTCCAACAGTTCCTGCCCTATCAAAAGGCCAAGGCAGTTTTTTTATTCAACCAATGAAAGCAACACAAATACAGAAGGACCTCCTACACCAATGGGACAAGAAGCATGGTTGTTACTTTTTTTTATTGCTTGACTGAGGAAATGGGTGTGACACACACCTTTAATCCCAGCACTCAGGAGGCAGAGGCCAGTGGATCTCTCTGAGTCTGAGGCCAGCCTGGTCTAACAAAGCAAATTCCAGGACAGCCAGGGCTACATAGAGAAATACTATCCCCAAAATCAAAACAAAACAAAAGAACCCTCTGGCCATGCTAGCATGAGGACTGGAGTCTGGCTCTCCAGAGCCCCCCTACGTGCTGCGTGGGCATGGTGACATGCCTAATAATTCCAGCCTCCAAAGGCAAAGACAGGTGTTCTCCAGAGTAGAACTGGCCATACTGGAGAATCTGAGTTTGACTGAGACTCTGCCATCATGATTAAGATGGAAGAGTGATTGACAATGATTCCCAAAATCACCCTTGGGCCTCTGTATGCAAATGCACACACAGATGCATGCATACATACATGCACGTAGAGTAAAAGGGAAAAGAAAAAAGAGATTAGCTAGGGGAGTATAGTATAATGTACTTACCTAGGATGCGTAAAGCTATTCTCAGCCTGCCTGCCCTCCTCCCCCATCTCTGTCTCTCTGTCTCTGTCTGCCTCTCACGTACACACACATACACACACAGAAGACAGAAGGTAGAGAAAATTCATCAGAAAAGCCAAATGAGCTCCAGGACTTTGTTACCACTGAAGAGTAAGTCCAGTTCTCTGGCAGGAATGTGTCTCGCTGCTGGGAACACAGAAGTACAGCGAGACAACCTAAGTACTGTGAGGAGCAGTGCCCATCACAAACCTGCTTCTCACATGTCACAGCTGACCTGCAGGTCATCAGTTCTCACCTACCAAAGCTTTCACAAGGAGTTTTTAATCAACCCCAAACTCTTTCTAAGCTCTCCAAAATATAATCCATGCAGAACTCACTGCCTCCCTCTTTGAAGACCCCATGCTACCTGTGACATATGGAGCAGGCATGGATATCACAGCTGTTCTTAAAATGTCAAAGTCTGGCCCAGCTCAGGGTCAGTGGCCATGACAATTAAAAAGTGGGACCTTACAATTAAAGTGACAGAGGATGGAAGAAAGATACAGAATAGATGACCCTTTGTCATAGGACAACTTGATAACAGTTGTGACTCACCTGAAGGATGATTATGGTTTTCTTCCTTTAAATCCTTTCTTTTCACATGTGTTTCTGGATATTGTGATTCATAAAACAAATCAGAAGCATTTTTTAAAGTTAAAACAGAATCTTGATGAGTAGCTCTACAGAAATTGCTTTGTTCATCAGGTAAAATGTTGGAAGCATGCGGGTTTTCTTGAGCTGGATTTCTGTAGCTTTCTGATGGCAGAAGGGGAGTGGCTAAACTTCCTGGAGTTCTGTGCGTCTGGCTCTGGTCATCAGGTAGCAGCGTACCTTACAGATGGAAACAATGACGGCTGAGACATCCTACAAGACTTTGACTTTTACACAGGAGTGATCCCTCACCCCACAAAATAGTTTCCAAAATAATGAAAGTATTTTCTCCTCATTAGTACATTATTTAACAAAACTACCAAATTTCTACTCAAGGTAAACATACTTGAAGGTAAGAGGGTATTTTTACTAGATTTTCTACAGAGTGAAGATGGCACAGCTGCAGTACTCCTGACTCGGAAGGCACTAACTACCCCATGCCATCTGTGAAGACACCATGGCAGCTGTCAACTCTGTCCAGGGACAGGCAGGCACAGGAGCAAAACAGTGCAGTGGTACAAACGATCGGGGCTGCATCAGTTGCTATGAGGTGACTAATCACCTCCTTCAAATCAACCCTAAAATTTTGGTATTGTTGGGTAAAGAAATTACTAACCTACTTTGTAGTTTCTAAATGTATGTTACTTTTGTCGATTTTGTTTAAGTCTCAGCCAGACGTATGCCTCTAGACATCACTCCTCAGAGGATGGAAGGCATACCACATGCTCTCTCTGCTCTACCAGCCCCTGAAAGCCTGCTGCTTGCCCTGTTCACCTAAACCTGGGATAAAGACGCATGGAGAAGGGTTTAATAAAAGTCACTGCTGCTGGGATGCAGCTCAGTTGGCAGAGTGCTTGCCTAGCATGAATTGAGTCTGTGTTTGATCCCCAGCACGGTATAAAACCAGACATGTTGGTGCATTCCTATAACCCAGCACACAAGATGAGACAGAAGGATCAGAAATTCAAAGTCATCCTCAGCTATATATGGAGTTTAAGGTCATCCAGGAATATATCCCTGTCTCAAAAAACAAAGTAATCACTGCTGCCTATTATGCATCCACTTCATCTCCAGCCCACATCTAAAATGAGAAAGTCAGTACCCCATAGGAATTCAGCTTCAGCTTCTCATTATCCCTCCCCCCACACACCCCAGCATCTAAATATTTTTGAGTGGCAGACATCTAAATGTCTGAATCTAAAAAGTTCTTTGATAAAATATCCCAGGTAGCCATTTTCAAAGTATGATCTATATATCCCAAAAAAATCTTCAAGACCCTCTGAGGAAACTACCAAGTGAAAACTATTTTCATAAATTATCTATTGGTAAAGCAATGGCAAACTAGAAAACTGTCGGACTCTTAGTTCAAAGAAGGACAGCAGTGTTGTGTTAGCACAGTGTTTACTACCTCTGGGCATCACAGTTTACAAGTAACATTTTACTCAGAAATGCTGCAGCCAAGCTCCTTGGTGCCCAAAGATGCTACGCAGGATGCTGAGGGAGCAAAGTCATCACTTGCCCTACCCAGAGCTGGGTCCCCATGCTAAATACTGAACTGCCAGGCAAAATGTGACCGCTGCTGCCATAGCAGAATGACTGTGAGGGACTAGTTGTTTCTTAATGCATTTCCAGCCTGCTCCACAGCAGGGAACTGATTCTAATAATACTGTAAACCTGGTCAAAAGATCATGGCTGGGAGGTTATAGGCCCTAGGAAATAATCCTACTACTGTTGTTTTGCTAAACGGCTACTGGAAAAAGATCAGTCAATTTTCTTTTCTTTCTTTCTTTCTTTTTTTTTTTTTTTTTTTTTTTTTTAGAAACAGTTTTTCTGTTTAAAAGCCTTAGCTGTCCTGGAACTCACTTTGTAGTAGACCAGGCTGGCCTTGAACTCAGAAAACTGCCTGCCTCTGCCTGCTGAGTGCTAGGATTAAAAGACATGGGCCACCACACAGGAGAATGGGTTTTCTCCAGGCTTGTGGCCCCTAGCTGGCCCCATACTCTTGCATATATAAGAAATACTAATTGAGCCATGAAGGATGTGTCAGGTATAGTTAGGTGGAGTGTGAGAGTAGATGTCAAAATACATTGTGTGTGTATGTGTGCATAAAATTCTCAAATAATAATAAATTTAAGGCCTGGTCATCATAATAAGTTCCAGGCCAGCTGGGGGTTGTAGAATGACAGCCTGTCTCAAAAATAAATAGTTAAGTAAATAAAGGAATATCCTCAAATAATATAAAAAGTTAATCGTATTAAATTTCAAACGTTGAACAAAGGTTTGAACAAATTCATAAGTCATGCCTACTGCAAAGCAAAACGGGGCTGTGCAACTGAATGCAAACCCGCCTTACTCAGAGAACATCATTCTGATTTACAAGAATAAATGGCAGACAAACCACGATTATTCAAACTTGAATTATTTTGGCAGACATTTTCTCAAAAAGAAGGCTGTGACTTCAAAGAAAGCAGCTCATGGTATTTGTTGCTAAAGACATAATTTGGCCTTTCAAGTAAAACTTGTAATTCTGGAAAATGGCTGCCACAGTGAATCTGTTTTGTTTTTGTTTTTTTTTTTTTCTTTTCTTTTCACAGTGAAACTGGAAGCTTTACAGTACTTCAAGACTTTTAAGATTGAGTGTGTGGTCATATTAACACATGTAATCTTTGTTGCTGTTGTTGTTTTGAGATAGTATCTCACTATCCTAGAACTCACTTTGTAGACCAGACTGGCCTTGAACTCACAGAGATCCACCTGCCTATGCCTCTGCCTCCCAAAGGCTGGAATTAAAGGCGTGAGCCACCACTGCCTGGCTACAGGCACTTTTTGTACTGTGTGCTATCTGTCAATATTCTGAAGACCTATGTAATTCAATAAATCATTATTTTCTGGATAAGCAACACATTAAATCATATATTAAAAACAATCTATTCAAAATGTCTAGATAGTCAATTTCTTTAAAATGAAGAAAGTTCATTGATATAGTTTTAAATTCCATGCAGGAAACAACTACTAAAAAAAAAACATTTCCTTCACAATTATCTCAAAAAGACATTAAAGTACCCTTTTCCCCTAATAACGTAGCCACATAAAAGTTGGACTTTTTTTTTCAAATACTTTACTAAAACAGTATCATTCGAGAGACCCGATGTAGAAGTAAATGAGAATCAGCTGACTTCTTTTCATTTAAAAAAGATGTAGAGTACCACAAGGACATGTGCTCAACTCTGTTCATAGCAGCATTGTTTGTCATAGCAGAACCTGGAAACAACCTAAATGCCCCTCGACCAAAGAATGGATAAGGAAAATGTGGTACATTTACACAATGGAGTACTACACAGCAGAAAAAAATGACATCTTGAATTCTGTAGGAAAATGAATGGAGCTAGAAAACATTATTTTGAGTGAGGTAACCCAAACCCAGAAAGACAATTATCACATGTACTCACTCATAAGTGGTTTTTAAACATAAAGCAAAGAAAACCATCCCACAAATCACAACCCCAGAGAACCTAGACAACAATAAGGACCCTAAGAGAGACTTCCATAGATCTAATCTACGTGGGAAGTAGAAAAAGACAAGATCGCCTCAGTAAATTGGGAGCATGGGAGAGGGTTGAAGGGGAGGGGAGAGGCAGGGAAGGGAGCAGAGAAAGATGTAGAGCTCAATAAAAATCAATCATAATTTAAAAAAAAAAAAAAAAAGATGTAGAATCTTTTGGGAAGATGCCCAAAAATGGGATAGCTAGATCTTATGGTAGATTGATTCTCAACTTTTTGAGGAACCTCCACACTGATTTCCAGAATACAGCCCCTACAAAGACACACAAACTAAAAGTCTGGTCCCTGACTGGTGACTCTACTGGAACATGACTTTTAGGAGCTGGAGCCTAGTGGGCATAAATTAGGTTATTAGGGGTCCCCTTGAAGGGGACACCACCCCTCCACATCATGAAGCAAGCAGCTCTTCCATCACCTACTCCCACCACAGCAAATGAAGCTGCCACTGGCCCACAGCAGCAGATCAAGCAACATGGGCTGAAACCTCAGAAAATGAACCAAAGTAAACAGTTGTTCTGTCTGCCTGTTTACCCCAGGTACCACTCACAGCAATGGAGGGCTGACTAACATCATAATTTACCATAAATACATTCTTTACAACAAAGTAATTTTTAGTATCTTCAGTAATTTTTTTAAATATTTATTTATTTATTATGTATACAATATTCTGTCTGTGTGCATGTCTGCAGGCCAGAAGAGGGCACCAGACCTCTTTACAGATGGTTGTGAGTGAGCCACCATGTGGTTGCTGGGAATTGAACTCAGGACCTTTGGAAGAGCAGGCAATGCTCTTAACCACTGAGCCATCTCTCCAGCCCGTATCTTCAGTAATTTAAGAGTACAGGAGAGAGGGCTGGAGAGGGGGCTCGGCAGTTAAGAGCACTGACTGCTGTTCCAGAGGACCCGGATTCAATTCCCAGCACCTACATGGCAGCTCACAACTGTCTGCAAATCCAGTTCCAGGGTGCTGGACCCTAGAGTCCAAACACTGAGGAGGAGTCGCCCCCAGAGACCACCTCTCACACCATAGCTGATGCAAAAGCATGAGGATTTTATTAATTCTGTCATGACAGGGTCCCTCAGTATTCGGGAAGCCGAGAGACCTCAAATAGCTGGTACAGGCTACTTTTAAAGGAGAAGGCCACAGAAGCAAGGGGGGTTGTTCTTTGACTATTATGATTGGCTATTACCAATAATTGGCTGGAGAGCTGTTGCCAGATCAGATGAGGTAAGAGGTCATTTTGACCCCGTTTCCCAGGGGACTGAATCAAAACATACGTATATGGGTAATTGTTCAGAAACTGAGTCAACATCTTAAAGGTTATCTTGCCCCAATTTCTGTTAGGTCCTTGGTTCCCAGGGAAGGAGGGTAAGCACTGAGGCATGGAGGCTGAGAGGGTTCAGAATTGTCAGAAATGGCTTCAGAATTGTCTTAAAGTTTTACAAGGGGATCTGACACCTTCACACCATGTGTGTGCACATAAAATAAAGTTAAATAAATCATAAAAAATTTCTTGTAAAAAAAAGTGTGGGAGTGAGACTATGACCACAGTACAATGAATATACATGTATGAAATGCCATAATGAAACTGTTTAATGAAAAATCAACAAGAAAGCAAAGTAGACCTTGCCACAAAAAAGACAGGGAGAGAGGGAGCTAGATTTTGGATCTTGAGACCTCAAAGTCTGAAAACAAATCCCTGTGTCGCTCAATAATAGAGTGTGTGCTCTGCAGGTACATGGCTCTAGGTCTAACCTCCAGTATCAAAATAAAAATTTTTAAAAATTGAAAATTAAATTAAGAAATTCAGAATCCCATTGTGTCAAAGCTAAGTGTTCCAAACTGTATAGGGCTAGATCTCACATTAGTAACTGCAGTCCACTCCTGTCACTCACTCATCCGTACTTTACAGTAAAATGTGTCACAGCCTGTTATTTGAATCGTCTTTTTGGGGGAGGGAGAGGAAGGGGTTCAAGACAGGTTTTCTCTGTAGCTTTGGAGCATGGCCTGGAATCACTTTGTAGACCAGGCTGACCTTGAACTCACAGAGACCTACCTGTCTCTGCCTCCAAGTACTGGGATTAAAGGTGTGTACCTTTATTGTTTATGGATTCTACAAAGCAATTATAAACTATTCAATTATTTTAAGATAAGCTAAGTATGGTGGTACACTTGGGAGTTCTGCAAGTTTGAAGACAACCTGGTCTACATGGAGTTTCAGGACAGCCAGGGTTACATAGTAAAACCCCATCCCTGTCCCTGTCTCTTTATCTATTGATAGGTAGGTAGGTAGGTAGGTGATGATAGATAGATAGATAGATAGATAGATAGATAGATAGATAGATAGATAGATAGATCCACATTTTTTTTTTTTTTTTTTTTTTTTTGGTTTTTCGAGGCAGGGTTTCTCTGTGGTTTTGGAGCCTGTCCTGGAACTAGCTCTTGTAGACCAGGCTGGTCTCGAACTCACAGAGATCCGCCTGCCTCTGCCTCCCGAGTGCTGGGATTAAAGGCGTGCACCACCACCGCCCGGCTCAGATCCACATTTCTTACCCCCACCCCCCACGGCAGCCCTCTTAACCACTCTCACTTGGCATACTCATTGCCAATGTCTCTTTCTCCGTATTCTCAGTGTCCAGTATTGTATCTGAACAAAACAGGCACTTCCTGGACCTCTAAAATATGTCTCTTATAGGGTAGTGCCAAGAAGCAAACATACTGCTCCAAATCACTTCTTTCAATTTGTGAGACATGTTAATATCTGTCTTATGGTTTCTATTGCTCTGACCACATCAACTCATATAAAGAAAAACATTTACTTGGGGCTGGCTTATAGTTTCAGAGGTTTAGTTCATTACTGTCCTGGTGAGAAGCATGGCAGCATGCAGACAGACACGGTGCTGAAGAAGGAGCTGAGAGTTCTACATCTTGATCCGCAGGCAGCAGAAGACCATATGCCACACTGGGTGTAGTTTGAGCATAGGAGACCTCAAAGCCTATCCCCACAGTGACACACTTCCTCCCACAAGGCCACACCTTTTAATAGTGCCACTCCCTATGGGCCACACATTCAAACACATGAGTCTATGGGGCATACCTATTCAAACCACCACATCTGATAAGAATTTATACAAGTACTGGGACTAGAGAGATGGCTCAGCAGTTAAGAGCACTAACTGCTCTTCAAGAGGACCCCAGTTCAATCCCCAGGACCCACACGGCAGCTAACAACGATTTGTAACTCTAGATAGTTGAAATTCAACACCCTTACATAGACATGCATTCAGGAAAACCACCAATGCATATAAAATAAAAATATTAAATTATTTTTTAAAAATTTACACAAATACTGGGGATATAGCCTAATTGGTAGAGTACCTGCTTAGCGAGCACAAAGTCCTGGGTTCAGTCTCCAACACTGAATAACTGAGCTTGGTAGTACAGACCTGTCATCTCAGCATTTTGGAGGCACAGACAAAGTGAAAACTATCCCTGTTACTTGCACCAGGCACACTAACAAGCACTGACGATATGGAATTTGCTTGTCCTCAGTCATGACTGAGGAATGTTTTTGTTACTGCTCCAGGTCAAATTCCAGTGCTGTTTTCTTCTGGTAAGTGCCTGGTGCTTCCTGTTAACAGACTCAGCACACGAGAAACCACTGCCATCTACTACCCCAGGAAACACACAGCTCTTCAATCAGGAAGAATGGGCTCTACAGTTTTACCATTGTAGCCCTGAAAAGTTTCCATGCACCAGTCAGGAGCTGGACACCAGTAACTCTACATGTAACTTAGCTTTTCTTCTCCTAGGTCCCCCTGCCCCCAAAACCACTGTCTAGCTGGGGATGTAGCTCAGTGAGCATGTGAGAGGCCCTGGGTTCAGCCCCAGCACCATGTATATATGAGAATGCCCTCAAGCATGGCACATATACTCCGAATGCTAGAACACCTCTCTGATTCCAGTATTATTACACTGTCACTTCACATTTATCTACCAGACCCTGAAGAAGTCGGAGTTCCCAACCTCTGAAAGGCAATGTAGAAATAATCTGCCAAGCAATTAAAAAAGGTAAGAAGCATGTGTAACTTTGTCTCATTGTATTAACTGATGGCCACATATAAGTAAAACATACCTGGAAGCATGTGCTGCCCAGATACCATGATGAGCAGCTTCTCTTGTTCTTCCATGAGCCTCTGCAGTTGCTCCAACTGCTGCCTCTTCAGTTGTTCCTGCTTCTTTTGCTGTATTTCTTTCAGCTTTTTAAATGTAAAATCAAAGTAGCATTACACTTCATGACACCCCTTACTATTTATCTTAATTCCTTCATTCTCCCTTCCCAGATCATCCCTGATAAATAAATTCAAAGAAAGACCCCCCAAAATAAATAAATCTGCCATAACAACACTAAAATCGCCGGGCAGAGGTGGCGCACGCCTTTAATCCCAGCACTCGGGAGGCAGAGGCAGGCGGATCTCTGGGAGTTCGAGGCCAGCCTGGTCCACAAGAGCTAGTTCTGGGATGGGCACCAAAGCTACAGAGAAACCCTGTCTCGAAAAACCAAAAAAAAAAAAAAACCACTAAAATCTAATTTTTTTCCTAAAGGAAACCATATCAGTATCTCAAATAACGAGTGGGGAAAACAACTCCTTTGAGTCTTAGAAGGGGATGGGTACACCAGGACATCACCTATTTTTTTAATATTTAATCAATCATTTCCAACTTCATGTTTAACAAACAAAGTGGCAATTTAAAAACATGAATTTATCTTAACAGCTACATTTTGTATATGTGTATCAAACACATCTTAATGTTCCACATCAGACAGAAAACAAAAATCTGGAATTTGAGGGTTCAGAGTAAAGGGAAAACAAGATAACGATAATGCAATGCCTACAACAACACAAAGGAGACCTCAGGCCACACCCTACCTGCTCCAGTTTTTTAAAAAGCGGGTTTTTATTAGTCACTTCTTTGAGTTCACTCGAAAGATCAGACATAAAGTCATTTTTGTTATCTTCCTGGTATCCAGGAGCATCCTGACATGACACTATTGGTTCCTTTTTAACTAAAGGAAAAACTGCACAGGCTTTGGAGCTTTCTGGGTGTAGTTTGTAAGGTCCTCCAGCCTCCAACTTCTGTTCTTCATGAAATGAATCCTCTTCACTACTAAAGCTGAAGCTGTTTGAGAAACGGGTCGCTTTCACAGGGAAGCTGGTAGAGACATTTGTAATTGCTTGTTTCTCGTCTGCTTCCAAAATAGGAAATCCTCGATTTAATATGACTCCTGCCCGAGAAGGACTGGTCATCCACTGGGTTAGGAAGTCCTGCCCACTGTTTAATTCTGAAGAGGTTGGCATCAGGAACATTTCCGTCTAATAACCCTTTTAAAAACACTGCGAAATCCAGAACACCTGTAAGAAGGAAAGCCAACAAGTGTTCAAAAAACTGTCACAAATGCTCTGCCCAAAGTAGCACATCCTCAACCCAGCTCAAAATCAAACATTAGATACGCAGACGACTTTAATGGGGAGTGACAAGTTGGCTGAGTGGTAAAGACACTTGCCACCAAGCCTGATGGCATGAGTTCAATCCCCAGGTCCTACGTGGTAGAAGAGAAGAACTACAAGGTGTCCTCCCAGCTCAGCATTCTCGCACAACACATACACGAACATGCACAAACACATGCAAACACACACACACTATATAGGTAAGCATAAAATAAAAAGACTTTAATGAAAAAGCAACTAAGTAATAAACTGGATGATTTGAGTTTTGCCTTCAGAAATCTAATTTGAGTAGATCAGAAACTTCAGGACACTTCTAACCATTTAATTACTAAGATATACACATGCTAGATCACTTGACCTAAAACTATAGGATCTTAGACACTTTTAAGTTGTTCAGTTACTATAAATAAATAAACAAACAAACAAACAAGAAGGCACAGCCAATGTCAGGTAGCCTATACTTGTTTCTTTGCCCAGTTGGGGAACTAAACAAAAGTCATCACACAAGCACCACCCACAGCTCCACAGGCCTGCTTTGGCACCCCATCCCCATGTGCACAGCTCCTCAGCCACTGGAGTCCTGTCTATATTCCAGATGACCCTAGCCTCGACATTTAGCATGGATCTCGGTATTAATGGTATTTTGTTAGCATGTTCATTCATACTCTACCAAACTGGAGATTCTGAAGAGCCTACACCCTCCACTGCCTAGCTCCATGCAAATAGAAGGAACTTGGTAAATCTGTTTGCTAAAATTGTTAAAAATAAATCAGAACTTTCCATTTAAAATAAATTCAGTACAACAAAGTATTATTTGTACTCATTCAATACAATAAAAATTACATTGGCTCGAGTCATAGGAATTTCCTGTATGAATCATCAGACTTGATGAGGAACTATGCTACACGGAGAAAATAGACTCTTTCCTTTAATGTCTGATTTCCTCCATTACCATTTTCTAATTTCATGTTCTATGTTAGGCTCTGGGTACATACAGCTGTTAACAAGGTCTTAAGGCTTCTATTGCTGTGATAAACACCATGACCAGGGCTAGAGAAATGGCTCAAAGGTTAAGAGCAGTGGCTGTTCTTCCAGAGGTCCTGAGTTCAATTCCCTACATGGTGCTTTACAACCATCTGTAATGAGATATGATGCCATCTTCTGGTGTGCAGGCATGAATGCACACAGAAACACTGTATTCATAATAAATAAATCTAAAAAAAAAAAACACGCCATGTCTTGAAGGAGAAAAGGGTCTATTTCACCTTACAGCTTGTAAATCCATCACTTAGAGAAGACAGGGCAGGAGCCTGAAGACAGGAGCTGATACAGAGGTTATGGAGTGCTGCTTACTGACTTGCTAGGTTGCCTTTTTTTTTTCTCAATTATTTTATTTATTTTACATCCCGAACACAGTTCCCCTCCCTTCTCTCCTCCCAGTCCTCACCCCCACACATTCTTTTGCCCTCCCCCCACTCCTCTGTTTCTATTCAGAAAAGGGCAGGCTTCCCATTGATATCAACAAAACATGGCATATCAAGCTGCAGTAAGACTGAGCACCTGCCTTCATATTAAGGCTGGACAAGGCAGCCCACTATGGAGAATAGGGTGCCAAAAGCTGGTGAAGAGTCAGAGACGGCTCCTGCTCCCACTGTTAGGGGTCCCACAAAAAGACCAAGCTACACAACTGTCTCCTGTATGCAGAGGGCCTAGGGCCTAGATCTGTCCCATGCAGGTTCTCTGGCTGTTGGTTCTATCTCTTTGAGCCCCTATGTGCCCAGGTGAGTTGATTCTGTGGGTCTTCTTGTAGTGTCTTTGTCCCCTCTGGTTCCTACAATCCTTCCTCCACCTCTTTCATAGGATTCTCTGAGCTCCACATAATGTTTGGCTGTAGGTCTCTGCATCTGTTTCTACCAGTTGCTGGATGAAGCCTCTCTGATAACAATTGGGATTAGGCTATGCACCCATCTATAGCAGAGTATAGCAGAGTGTGTCATAGGCATCATTACATTGATTTTGTTTATTTTCCCGAGTCATGTTTGGTTCTATCCTAGACCTCTGGGTCCTAGTGATTCAGGCAGTGTCAGAGGTTGGTTCACGCTCGTGGCATGGCTCTCAGGTTGGACCAGTCATTGGTTGGCCATTCCCACAATCTCTGAGCCACTTTTACCCCAGTGCATTATGTGTCTGGGTTGGTGTCCCCGTCCCTCCACTGGAAGTCTTGCCTGGCCACAGGAGAGGCCAGTTCAGGCTACATATCCCTACTACTGGGGTCATCCTTGGATCCTGGGAGTTTCCCTTGCACTAGGTTTCGATCTCACCCTGAAATGCCCCCTTTTCCAGTCATCTCTTTTAGTATTCTCCCCCTCCATTCCCCAGCCTGATCCCTCATGTTCCCATCCCCACCCACCCCCAGTTCACCATGATGCATTGGCTTTGCAGATGCTTAAGGAGTAGAGAGAGTCAGGTATTACAGCATAGGCAGATGAGAGAGTAAGAAGGTAGAGTGGAAGAGGGAAGGGTGGCCTGGGAGCCTAGGGCCCCTTGGGCATAGGTTTAATCACTCACACATACATATATACACACACACAAATATGGTGATATATTGTTTATGCTATAACAAATAAAGCATGCAGAGGTAAGCTACTAGTCAGCCATAGAGGCCAGGCAGTGGCGGCACACAACTTTAATCGCAGAACTAGGGAGACCGAGGCAAGACAGATCTCTGTTAGTTCAAGGCCACCCTGGGTTACAGGGGAATGTTCCAATCTAAAAGAGAAACAAAGCCAGGTGGTGGTGAAATGGGAGGAGACAGAAGCTCATTGCACTCAGTCTGAGGAGGCATCTAAGGAGGCAGTCTGAGGACAGGTCTGAGCATTGGTAGAGGTAAGAACTCTAGTGAGCTGGCTGCTCTACCTCTCTGATCCTTCAGCTTTCATCCCTGATAGCTGACTCCAGGTTTTTATTATTAAGAACAATTAGAATTCGTGCTACAATATATCTTTTTTTTGCCCCCAAGCACTGGGTTGGCAAAGACTAAAGACTGCTAATATTCAATATGACAAAACAGAAATTTTTTTCAGTAAATATTCCTTTGATATATAACATATTTTGAAAGTAAAGCAGTTTTCTATCCAAGGTATAAAATGCACAAAAGCCATGACCTAGCAATATTGACTCTAGACATTATGTACCACTGTTATATTGGCACAAGATCATATTTGCAATAAACTGAAAGTAAGCCAGGTATTGTAACCCACACCTGTTATACCAGCACTGAAGAGACTACGGCAGAGGGAGTTCCAGGCCAACCTGGTATACAGATAAGACCCTGCCTCAAGATGTAGCTTTGTGATGTTTGTTTACCATGTGAGACCTGGATTCAGTATCCCACACTAAAATAAACAAGCCAAGTGTAGTAGTGGCCCACACCTATAACTCCAGCACTTAGGAAGCTGAGGCAAGTGTTGTAATAAAAGCGGCGGGGCTGTGTCTCTGGCACCCAGCCGCCCGCACGGCTTATGCCCCAAAATAATTACACGGAAACTGTATTCTTTTAATCACTGCCTGGCCCATTGTTTTCAGCCTCTTATTGGCTAGCTCTTACATATTGATCTAACCCATTTCTAATATTCTGTGTAGCGCCACGAGCTGGCTTACCAGAAAAGATCTTAACCTGCGTCTGTCTGGAGTGGGAGAATCATGGCGACTCCCTGACTCAGCTTCTTTCTCCCAGCATTCTGTTCTGTTTGCTCCACCCACCTAAGGGTTGGCCTATCAAATGGGCCTAGGCAGTTTCTTTATTAATTAACCAATGAAAGCAACAGATTAACACAAGACCCACCTCCATCAGGCAAGTAGATTACCATGAGTTCCAGACCAAACTAGCTTACATCATGAATTCCAGGCTGGCTGCCCCACAGAGTAAGACCCTGTTTCAAAAAACCACAAGGCAGGTGGGGGGGGGGGGCTGGAGAGATGGTTCAGAGGGTAAGAGCACTGGCTGCTCTTCCAGAGGTCCCGAGTTCAATTCCCAGCAACCACATGGTGGCTCACAACCATCTATAATGAGACCTGGTGCCTTTCTTGCCAGCAGTACATTGTATGCTTAATAAATAAATATTTAAAAAATAAACAAAACCACAAGGGGTTGCAAAGAGGGCTCAGTGGGTAAGAGTTCTTCCTGCTCTCCCATAAAACCCAAGTTCAGTTCCTTGCTACCACATGGGACAGACAGCCATAACCACCTGTAGCTCCAGCTGCAAGGAATCTGATGCCCATTTCTGACCTGCCAGCACTTGAATTCATAGGGCATACATGCATTACCCTTGCACACATACACATAAATAAAAACAAAAACCTTTAAAAACTAGCCAAGATATACTGTTAATCATAATAGTCAGAGAAATGTGTATTATAAGAAATATAGACAGGGAAAAAAACAGAAAGAAATATAGACAAGGCTGAAGAGGTGGCTCAATGGTTAAGAGCACTTACTGCTCTTGTAGAGGATGTTCAAGTTCCAGAACCTATCTGGTCACTCAAGGCCATCCAAAACTCCAGTTCCAGGGAATTCCACACCCTCCCCTGACCTGTGAGGGCACTACATAGACAGTGGGGCACATACATGAAATTCACCTGTGAGGGGAAAAAAATCGAGTTATAAAAATCAGAATGGTGGTTACCCAGGGTGCTGGTTAGTGTTTGTCACCTCGACACAACTAGAGTCACTTGGGAAAAGGAACCTCACCTGAGGAACTGGCCTCTAGGCAAGTCCTTGGGGGCACTGTCTCGATTAGGAACTGATGTGGGAGGGCCCAGTCACTCTGGGTAATGCCAATCCTGAGCAGGTGATTCTGGGTGATGTAGGAAAGCAAGCTATGCCATGAGCCAGTAAGCAATACTCTTCCATGGTCTCTGTTTCAGTTCCTACCTCGATCGAGCCCCTTCCCTGCTTCTCCGAATGATAGACCATAACTTGTAAACTGAAATAAGGTCTTTCTTCCCCCAAGTTGGTCAGTGTTTTGTCACAGCATAGGGAACCAAACTAGAACACCGAGAAAGACAGGGATTGGTTCTTCTTGGGAAAGGGCTTCTGCCTTCAGGGAATACAGACACTATGTGATACACTTAATGGATAAGGAAAATGTGGTACATTTACACAGTGGAGTACTACACAGCAGAAAAAAATGACGACATCTTGAATTTTGTAGGAAAATGGATGAGCTAGAAAACATCATATTGAGTGAGGTAACCCAGACCTAGAAAGTCAATTATCACATGTACTCACTCATATGTGCTTTTTTTTTTTTTTTTTTTTTTTGGTTTTTTGAGACAGGGTTTCTCTGTAGCTTTGGTGCCTCTCCTGGAACTAGCTCTTGTAGACCAGGCTGGCCTCGAACTCACAGAGATCCGCCTGCCTCTGCCTCCCGAGTGCTGGGATTAAAGGCGTGCGCCACCACCGCCCGGCTCATATGTGCTTTTTAAACATAAAGGAAAGAAAACCAGCCTACAAATCACAACCCCAGAGAACCTAGACAACAATGAGGACCCTAAGAAAGACCTACAGGGATCTAATCTACATGAGAAGTAGAAAAAGACAAGATCTCCTGAGTTAATTGGGAGCATGGGGACTATGGGAGAAAGTAGAAGGGGAGGGGAGAGGCAGGGAGGGGAGCAGAGAAAAATGTAGAGTTCAATAAAATCAATTAGCCGGGCGGTGGTGGCGCACGCCTTTAATCCCAGCACTTGGGAGGCAGAGGCAGGCAGATCTCTGTGAGTTCGAGACCAGCCTGGTCTACAAGAGCTAGTTCCAGGACAGGCTCCAAAACCACAGAGAAACCTTGTCTCGAAAAACCAAAAAAAAAAAAAAAAAAAAAAGAAGAAACCCTGTCTCGAAAAACAAAAAATAAATAAATAAATAAAATCAATTAAAAAAAAAAAAGAGTAGCATACATTAACTGGCTGTCTGTAACCAGTATATAGAATGGTAATTTCTTTTAAATCTGTTGTAAGAACACTAATCCTAATTTTCCTTACATTAGGAAACTACCTAAAAAGGTACAGTGGGGATTTTTCAGTCAACCTTGGTGAAATTTCAACATCCTTAGTAAGAATTTTTTTTAAATCCAGACTTGGGAGCTCACACATGGGATCCCAGCACAGAGGAAAGAAGCTGGTGATCAGTGTGCAGGCAGTCTGGCTACATGGCAAGGTCCAGAAGACAGTGTGAGTTAATGTAAGGAACTGTCTCAGAAACAAAAGCCAGAGGTGGGAGAAGGCTCAAAGTGGGAAAAGTGCTTACGGCACCAGCCTGATAACTTGACCTGGTTCTGGAACCCCAGGTGAAGGAAGATGCCAACTCCATGAAAATGCACCCTCACCTCCAACATGCATAAAACCAACACAAATCCTAAACACGGTAATAATACTTTAAAATAGTAATCTTTAAATGAATAAGAAAAGTCTAAATTTATAAAGTAAACAAACTGCAGTCACTATAATGTGAAAACTGCCACTTCCCTACTAGACTGACAAAAGTGTAATGTTGATCTAAAACAGCATCTTAACACTGTCTTTACACACGCACACACACACCTTTTTTTAAGCCCTAAAACTTTGTACCTTTGCAACAATTCCATTATTATGATCCTAAATATACACATACTGCCATTTTGAAGTACAGAAATACTGATTTGCAGTCGGGCATTGGTGATGTGTGCACACCTGAATGCAGCATTCAAGCTGGAGGCCAGCTTGAACTACATAGCAAGCCCTTGTCTCAAGAACGCCAAAAATGTTCCCCCTAAATCTGCTTTTTATGACTAAATCGAAGGCCTTGGTAAACCACAAATAATAGAATGTCTAGAACAGTATATTATGTAGACTCAGACATTAAAATCTGAAGTACAACGGCATCTGCTCATGACGCTGTAGACATTACCGTAAATTAACTACACACTGATAAAGCTGTCTTTAAAAATCTTTTTTTAAAAAAAATCTAAAGTTTTGACATCTTTAAAGTTAGATCGGGACAAAACATAAAATATCCACACAGGAGGCGGAGGAAGATACGAGGGGACAATTCAGACCCTGAAAACTTTCTCAGCTGACAGGTCCGCCTCCCCTGACACACAACTCCTTGAAAGCAACAAAGCTTTTGGAGAAGGCCGGATGGACCCTAAAGACTACAGCAAGCGGCGCCACTGCACTCGGCCCGGCGAGACAGCGTCCCCGGCGCGCGTCACCGAGCTTCTCGTCTACCTCACCCGAGACAGAAACCCCCACCACCCTCCCTTGAGGGGCGACCTCCTGGGTCCTCGAAGGAACAAAGCGGACTTACAAGTCCCGGAACCACCGCCGCCCGCCGGGCGCCCAGCCCTCCGCGCTTCGCCAGCCCGAAGCCCGAGCTGGCCTCTCAGGACCCGGGCGACGGAAGGGTTCCTTCGCTCCTCTCGCCCACCAGTTACCGTTCCACGAAGACCCAGCCGTTCAGACCACTCCAACCAGTGACACAGTCACCATCGAGTAGCCGAGGCATTTACGAATGAGCCGCCACAACCACCGCGGCGGCCAGAGCCCTGCCTCCTGGACAGGCCCCGCCCAGCCCTGTTCCGATGACTCTTGGGAAGTGTAGTTCCTACCGCCCCTGTGAGCTTGCGCGCAGGCATCGCATGCACACGCAAACTACAACTCCCAGCAACACCGCCATAAACGTTGCTAGGGGATGCGCTTTGCGCGCTCTTTTGCGGCGGGCACTGGTCAGCAGCTCCGTTGTTCCGGGGAGTAAGCTCAGGTAGTCGTGACACCTGCAGTAACAGAAGGCTTGGTCACCGATGCCGGGAACATGGAAACCCAAACTTAACCTGAAGATGACAGGTTTTGAAGAGTTTTGTTGACTTCGCTTTTCTCTTTAGACGGATCAGTCTTAATAAAGACCTATTGAAAAAAAAAGCAGTGACATTGTTTGGTAGGCTGATTAAGTGACGATAACCACTGATAAATTCACTCCAGAAATAATCATCTGCTATGTGGGTAATAGGTTGCTTGACAAAGTGTGTTTGTTCGGTATTTAAATTTTATATAGCATACTGAAAGTGCAGATATTTAAATATGTGGAATGCTGAACGCAGATTTCACTATTTGTATTGCCACCAGAGGTCTTCCAGAATACAGACCTGACCCTTTAATCTAAAAGCCACAGCACTTCATGTTACCACGTGTACAGTTCTGGTTTGAACAACCTTGTAGACCAAATAGCATTTTTTTTTTGGATTTTGTTATTATTTTTAAGCTATTTTTACTTCATGTACATGCATGTTTTGCCTGAATGTAAATATAAGCCCCACATGTGTGTCTGGTGCCTGCGGAGGTCAGAAGGGGACATCGGATCCCATGGAACTGGAGTTACAGATATTTGTGAGCTACCAGGGTTCAGTGAGTGAACCTGTCGCAAACAAATAAGATAGAAGGGGGCGGGAAAGATGGCCTAGCAGTTAAGAGCACTTGTTGCTCTTACAGAAGACCAGGATCAATTCCTTGCTTCTACATGGCAGCTCACGACCATCCATAAATCCGTTTCCAGGGAATCCAACCCCCTCCTCTGGCCTGCAAGGGCACCAGGCATGTATGTAATACATAGACATACAAGTAGTGAAACACTCACATACATAAAACTCATATATATGAAAATAAGTAAGCTAAATAAAAAGGCTAGAGGGCCAGGGAGATGGCTCAGCAGGTAAAGGTGCCTCTAAGCCTCAACTGTGTGAGTTCAGTCCCTGGAACCCATATGGTGGAAGAGAGAACTGACTCAGGAAGGTTGTCCTTTGATCTTCACACATGTGTCATGGTACATGCACATACACACATAAGGGACTTGATTTAATAACGTGGACAATGATGGAGGTAGATGCCTAATAACAACCTGTTGCTTACAACCTCATGTACACATGAGCAAACACACACACACACACAATAAAGGTATTCTTCCTAACTAATGCCCCTGGTGACTCACCAAACTCTCTCCATCCTCTCCTCCTCCTTCAATAACTTCTTTCTGGGTACAGGGTTTCCTGCAGCCAGCCTCACCTTGAACTTGCTGCATAGCTGAAGGTGAGCATGAATTTCTCATCCTCCTGCTTTCCATGTGCTGAGACCACTGGCCTACCTTACCTTGCTTGGTTTATTTGGTGCTGGAGATCAAGCCTGCCCCCATAACATTTTTATTTTTATTTTGCTTTTCTTTTGAAAGACAAGATCTTGTGCAGTCCAGAATAGCTTTAAGCAATCATTTCAGCAACACTAGCCTTGAACACCTGATCCTCCAGTCCCCATGATTTCCGAGTGCTGGGGTTACAGGACTGCACCTTACAAGGAAGTGCCTTGTTTCCCCTCTGATTGGCAGTGTGAACCTGGGAGAGTGGAGCCTGAAAATGAGGCACACCAAAGTCTCAGGAAGTAACCAACTTTATTTGGGGCATCAGACGATTTATGCTCTGAGGGTTAAGCAAGGTCACATGAGCAAAGTTCACATGAATTAGGCTGTATACAGTCGTGAGGGCGTGTTCACATGAGTTAGGCTGCACAATCACAAGGACGACCTCAGGTCAGGACATCATCTAAGCAGAAAGATAATCTGCAGAAAACCCACTCACTGGGGAGGGACACCAAAGAATAGTTCAAGAACAATCTTGTGCTTAGAGAGCATGTGTATGTGTGTGTGTGTGTGTGTGTTTGCTAGAACATGTAAGCACACAAGTGGGAGGGTTTGTACATCTGTGTATGTGGATTTGCCTGTGGAGGCCAAGCCAGAAGGTCAGTGTTAGCTTGGGCGTCCTCAATTGCTTCCCACTTTTTAATATTATTTCTGAGGCAAGGTTTCCCCTCACCTCCACCATGGAACTCGCCAGTTTTGCTGAAGTGGTTGACCAGCAAGATCCTCCTGTCTTTCTCTGGCTGCCCTGCACAGAGGCTACAAGCATGTGCTACTGTGCACAGACATGTTTTATTTTATTTTCTGGATGCAGGGAATCAAATGCAGGTCTTCTGCTGATCTGCTGATGCCTTGAGCACTTTACTGACCGTGCTAACCTGAGCTATCTTCCCTCTTTTTTTTTTCATTCAATTTTAGTGCTAGAGATCCATACCCAGGACTTTTTACAAACTAAATAGGGCTCTATCAGTAAGCCAAATAATTTTTTTTGTTGTTGTTGTTGTTGCTTGTTTTTCGAGACAGGGTTTCTCTGTGTTTCTCTGTGTAGCTTTGGAGCCTGTCCAGGCACTAACTCTTATAGACCAGGCTGGCCTCGAACTCACAGAGCTCCACCTGTCTCTGCCTCCCAAGTGCTGAGGTTAAAGCCATGTGCCACCACCTTGGTATTTTTTTAACTTTATTTTTAAATAAATTTGAGGCTAGCCCAAGCTGGCCTCAAACTTATAACCATCCAGCCTCGACCTCTTGAGTGCCAAAGTAACAGTAAAATTGCCATCACATGCCTCTAGACCTTTATAGTTCTATTACACATCTGTGATGCTTTACATTATACAGTAATTAGATTAACCATTTTATAGGTTTTGATTATATATATTTCTTGAGGCAGGGTCTTACCTTGTAACCCAGACTGGCCTAGAACTTACTACGTAGTCCACCATAGCCCCACATTTATAGCAGTACAGCAGCCCTCCCTCAGCATTTCCAGACTCTGGGACTTCAGGTGCGGGCCATGACACCAGGTGGCTTTTTGTTTTGTTTTGTGTTTTCCTATTGTTTGGTTTCATTTTCTTTTTTTCCTGGTTCCTTGAGTGTAGACTTAGGTTGTCGGTTTGGCCTTTTCTTGTTTAAATGTAGGCATTCAGGCCTGCAAAGTGGCTCAGCTCAAGGTAAAAGCACTTGTTCCCCATGACTGATGGCTTGAGTTCAACCTGCAGGATTCACAGTGGAAGGCGAGAGCCTCCTCTCAAAGCTGTCCTCTGGCTGTGGGAGCCTCCGTGCTCACACGCACACGTGCACACGTGCACATGCATGCGGGCGTGCACACACACACACGCATACACAAATGCAGGCTTTCACAAGTGTGAATTTCCTTTAGAACACTTTTACTATGTCTCGTCAATGTTGGTGTGCATGGTTCCTAAGGTCCTTTGTGGAAACATTCACTCCCATGTATTTTCTGTCGTCAATTTTCCCTGTTCCAGGTTTCCAGTTTCATCTTATTAAGGTTCAGAGGTGGTATTTTCTATGATTTTTTATTAAGATAAATTTACCTAGAATTGTTGAATATAGAATATTTCTCGTGCCTTGGTCTTTTTATATAAAAATATGATCAAGTCATGTGAAAACACACAAAAACTATGCTCATTGTACATCTCCATCTTTCCACGCCTACAGGGTTCGGTCACAAATTATACCTTTACACACCGTGTGCCTGTTGATGAGCTTTGTAAGGATTGTGTTACACACTTCCATTTGTTTTTTAAATCATAAGCTGATTTCTTTTTGAAAGATAGGGTCTCCCTGTTTGGCATAGTAACTCCCGAGGCAGGAGGTGAATCATTGTGAGGTAGAGGCCAGGCTGGTCTATATAGTGAGTTCCAGGCCAGCCAGGCCTACACAGTAAGACCCTATCTTAAAAAAAAAAAAAAGAAAAGAAAAAGATAATGTCTCCCTTTGCAGCCTGGCCCAGCCTGGAACTAGCTGTTTGGCCAGGCTCTGCTTACATTCTTCCGGCCTCTGCTTCCCCAGTGCTGGGATTATAGAAGCGAATAGTTACGTCCAGTATAAAGTAATTCAGATACAACCTCATAAAATAGGTTGTATGATGAAACTTGAACCCCGCACAAAGGTGAAGTACCTTGTCTACAACTCCCCAGCAATAAATCGTGGCGCCAGCACTCAGCCCCGTTCCTTTTACACTCCCTTCTCTATTCTAGACCTTCATTCTCATTTTGGTCATCTTATTCTGAGGAATCAAATGATTTCCAAATTAGTCCCCACTCAGTACATTCCTGAACCTAGCACCCAGGACCCACACATGTGAGACTATCAACCAGCTGACCGGTATAGCCCTAGCCCTCGAGTCTCGGGTTAGTGGCGGATCTATTGTGCGCTTCAAACTCAGGAAGTTTTCCTTTTGTTCCACTGATGATGCTGAAACTCGAACTCAGGTGTCCCCCGAGTGTTAGTCAAGTACTCTACCCATGAGCTACCTCTTCAGCCCTAACTTCTCCTGTTTGATCCCAAACATTTGGGAAACTTGTTTCTTACCTGTCCTGAGATTCCGGTACTCTACCTAGCTCCCATCCACAGTTATTTCTCTGTCAAAGTCACCATACATTACGTCTCCCAGATTCAAAATCTGGATTTACCCCTACTGGCAATTTACAGTCTCAGAGACGAAACCGAAAGTCCTGAAGGCTAGGCTGATCTGGAAAACAGACGGCCAGCGGGGAAACACGTCGCAGAGGTGATAGGGACAGTGTCGAGACACCACGCTAAGCGCTAAGGGGCGCTGGCGACGGCGCAGACTCGGGATTCTGGAGGCGCAACCACGGCCCCGCCCCGCCGCGCCCCGCCCCGCCGCGCCCCGCTGCACCCGGAGCGGAAGCACCGCGGCTGGAACGCTGGCTGCGGAGGACCCAGGAGCCGACCGTCCGGAGCCGAGGACGTCCACCGGGATCGCCGAGCAGGTGCGTGGGTGCCCCAGGAGGCCGTCTGGTCGTTCTGAGGGTCCGGGTAGTACTAGCTGGGTGGCTGTCGTGACCTCGGTTGACGCCTTCCTCAGGGGTCGCGGCCCTAGGCCGGGTGCACCCGGGAGGTCAACCTTGTCTGCGCGGCCAGACGCCCCCGAAGAACCGTCCCAGAACGCTACGTTCCCTTACTCTCTGAAAGTTAGATTTCCAAGGAAACTCATGCAAAAGTACAATAGTTTGGTGAATACTGCGGCATATGTAGGAAGCAGGGTAGCGGAAGAAATGAGTTTGTTGAGGTCTGGAGCTGAAATTTAGCCAGATCTGACTGTAAAAGTTAGCTCTGGGTCCTATTAAGACAAAAATTAAAAATAAATGAAAGGGGTAGGTGGGTTAATTTACACTTTTGGCCAAGACCGGGTATAGAGAAGTTCTTATCTGTCTGGGCCTTGTCTGTGTCAAAGTTACAGTTTATTTAAAAGAAAAAAAGGTCACTCCGAGTAAGAGCGTGCTGCAGAAGTTTTCATCGCATTTGACTCCATCCTTATTCCGGAAGTACTTTTTAGGTATATAGGTTCACGCTGTGTGCCAAGGAGATACATCCAGAACGTCTGTTTCCCATTCCAGACGTACGCTGTTGGCGCCGTTTAGTCTGGCCATGCTAATAGTGTCAGAAGGTTTTTCTATAACCCAGGGCTTTATGCGTGAGTGTTTTAAAGTGGTCTGGATTCTAGCGAGGCATATAAATAAAGCATAGCTCCTAAGTAGAATTAGCTTCTACGTAGAAATGATGACAAGGGTGGAGAACAGCCAATGAAAGAAAAGTAGGATATGATCAATTCTGGGACCGATGGCAGGTAGCCGATAGGAAGACAGTTCTTGAAGGGTCAGCCCTAGGACTTCCAAAAACGAAGAAATGTAAAGACTACCCACTACTGTTTACTAGAGAGGCAGCCTTTCTTCACTGTGTGGTCTTTAAACTTTTATCAGAAGTTAGGTCTCTGTAGCTGTGTGGGCTCACTAGAGTCTCTGTTCTATGGCATCCATCTACATGTGTGTTTTTATGGCAGTACCATAGGGTTTTGGTTACTATAGCTCTGCAGTATAACCTGAGATGAGAGCATCCTTCTTTCTGCTAAGGATCACTCTGACTATTGGGGGTCTTTTGTGTGCCCTTGTAAATTTTAGGATTTTTTTTTTTGTCTTCTTTGAAAAATATCTTTGGGATTTTGATTGCTTTGAATCTGCAGATCATTTTCAATAATTCAGCCATTTTTATAATATTCTGTCAGCACATGGGAGGCTTTCCTTCTACCTTCTTCCTATTGTGCTTTAAAGTGTTCCTCATAGAGGTATTTCACCTCCTTTTATTGGATTTATTTCTAACTTGATTTTTGTTTGTTTTTTGTATTTTTTATTTGTTTTGTGAGCCTGTCCTGGAACTAGCTCTTGTAGATCAGCCTAGCCTCGATCTCACAGAGATTCGTCTGCCTCTACCTCCTGAGTACTGGAATTAATGGCATGTGCCACCACTGCTTAGCTTCTAATTTGATTTTTAAAAGCTATTGGAAATGACCTTTCTTTTCCCTTAGGGTCTTTTTTGACGAGTTTGTTATTGGTTCATAAAAAGGATGCCTATCTTTGTTGATTTTGTTTCCTGCCACTTTTCTAAGAGTCTTACCAAGTCTAAGGACCTTCTGGTAGAAGCTAGGCATGGAATCACACACCTGTAATCCTAGCACTCTGAGGGATAAAACAGGAGGATCACCGTGAGTTTGAGGCCTGGGCTTCCACACTGAATTCTACAGCCAGTACAACGAGACCCTCGTTTAACACTAAACCAGCCCGGTAAGTGTGGTGGTGCATGCCTTTAATCCTAGGACTTGGGCGGTAGAGGTAGACAGCTAGATCTCTGAGTTCAAGCCCAGCCTGGTCTACATAGCAAGTTCTAGGCTAACCAAAGCTACAACAATGAACAACAAATACCTAAAGTAAACAAAAAATGCAATAAAAATCAACAGTGCAAAGTTTCTGGTGGAGTCCTTAGGATCTTCTGAAGATAGCGTCACATCATGTGGAAATAGGGATGAATGTTTCTTTCATTTCTCTCATCTTACTAGTCCAGTGAGACTTCTGGCACTATGTTGAAGAGTGGAGAGTGGTACCCTTGTCTCCTTTCTAATTTTAAATGGAATTCCCCATTTAGTGAAATGTCATATTTAACTCTTACTATGTTGAGGTTCATCCCTTCTGTTTCTGCTTTCTCAAGGGCTTTGTCATGAAGGGATGTTGGACTTTGTGAAAGGCCTTTAATGCGCTGATAGATGTGATCATGTGATTTTTGTCATGAAATCTTTTTGTCCGTTGTATTATATTTATAAATGTAGATATGTTGAACCAAGCTTACATCCCTGAAAACTAACTTTATTACAGTATTTGATCTTACTAATGTCTTGAAATAAATTTACAATATTTTTTATATTTATTTATTATGTATACAATAGTCTGTCTGTGTGTATGCCTGCAGTCCAGAAGAGGGCACCAGACCTCATGATAGATGGTTGTGAGCCACCATGTGGTTGCTGGGAATTGAACTCAGGACCTTTGAAAGAGCAGGCAATGCTCTTAACTGCTGAGCCATCTCTCCAGCCCAATATTTTTAAGGAATTTTGTAGTTGTTGGAGAATTTTTGTTTTGTTTTGTTTTGTTTTTCGAGACAGGGTTTCTCTGTGTTGCTTTGGAGCCTGTCCTGGAACTAGCTCTTGTAGGACTAGGCTGGCCTCGAACTCACAGAGATCCACCTGCCTCTACCTCCCGAGTGCTGGTATTAGAGGCGTGCGCCACCACTGCCTGTCTAGTTGTTGGAGAATTTGGTGTGTAGTTTTCTTTTTGTTGTTGTTGTGTCCTGTCTGGTTTGATATCAGGGTGATACTGACTTTGTAGAACGAGTGTGTTAGTGTTCCTTCCTCTTTCTGCTCTGAGGGGCAGTTTGAAGAGTTCTGGTGTTGGCTTCCTCTTAACAGTATGGGAGACTGTGGCAGTGAGCCATCCCGTACTCTGTGTCACTCTGTGGGCACATTTTTTACTATCCCAACTTAGGTACCTGTTACGGCTGCTTGAGTTGTCTGTGTCTTCTTGACTTAATTTTGGTAGGTCGTGTATTTGTAGGAATTATTCATTTCCTCCAGATTTTCTAGGGTTTTTGTTTTGTTGTTTGTTCATTTTTTTGTTTTGTAATGCAAGTTAAAGGATTCCCAAAGATACTCTGCATTTTATTCCAAGGTATTGTAACATCCCATTTCCATCTCTAATTTTTTTTTTTTTTTTTTTTTTTTTTTTTTTGGTTTTTCGAGACAGGGTTTCTCTGTGGTTTTGGAGCCTGTCCTGGAACTAGGTCTTGTAGACCAGGCTGGTCTCGAACTCACAGAGATCCGCCTGCCTCTGCCTCCCGAGTGCTGGGATTAAAGGCGTGCGCCACCACCGCCCGGCCCATCTCTAATTTTTTAACCTCTCTCTCTCTCTCTCTCTCTCTCTCTCTCTCTTCCTCCCTCTACTCTCTCTTTTTTTTTTTTTTTTTTTTTTTTTTTGGTTTTTTGAGACAGGGTTTCTCTGTGGTTTTGGAGCCTGTCCTGGAACTAGCTCTTGTAGACCAGGCTGGTCTCGAACTCACAGAGATCCGCCTGCCTCTGCCTCCCAAGTGCTGGGATTAAAGGCGTGCGCCACCACCGCCCGGCCCTCTACTCTCTCTTTAAGGGCTTATGTAGCCCAGGCTTGTCTGAGACTTACTGTCTAGCTGAGGATAACCTTGAACTTCTAACCCTCTATGGCCACCTGTGGTACTGGGATTATTGACTTGTACCACCATCCCCAGTTTAGCTGACACTGAAGAGTCAGCCCATGACTGTGCAGACACTCCTCAAACTGTATTTTTGGTCAGCCTGCCTAGAAGTTTGTCAGTGTTGCTTATCTTTTCAAAGAACCAACTTTTCGTTTGGCTAACCCATGCCTCGTTCTTTTTTAGCCCGTTTCACTCATTTCTGCTCTATCTACAACTTTTGATTTTGACTTGTTCTTGTTTTCTAAGAAGTTGGGGTGAATCATTAGTTTGAGATTACACTGATTAATTTTATTTTTGAGACAGTGTCTCACTATGTAGCCTTGGCTGGCTTAGATCTTACAATGTAGACCAGGCTGGCCTCAAACTCAGAGAACCACACTCTGCCTCTTGAGTGCTGGGATTAGAGATGTATGCCATCACACCCTGCCCTACTCTGGTCTTTTAGTGTAAGCAATAATAGCTATAAAGTTCCCTCTTAGATCCGTCTTTGCTTTTGCTGTAGCCCAGACTGGCTGAGCATCTCCTTTTAGTCTTTTAGTCTCTCTCTCTCTCTCTCTCTCTCTCTCTCTCTCTCTCTCTCTCTCTCTCTCTATTGGTGGGTCAAGCCCTTTCCATTTGAGGTTATTATTGAGAAATGTTTAATACTTCCTGTTATTTTTGTTGGTTGTTTTCCTGGTCTGGTGGATTGTTCGTTCTCTTCTTTTTCCCTATTCCTGATAAGAGTTTGCTGGCTTACTACGAAGTTGGTCCCGGCTTTGTTTTCATGCCTCCCAGAAAGGTGTTATTCCTTCTGCTCTTGTGATTGAGGCTATTTTTCCTCCTTTGTGGTAGTATGAGCATCATTCTTGAAGTGTCTTCTGCAGTGCTGACTTGTTGGCTATGAACTGCCTTAGACTGTAGAAGGAGCGGCAGGCTGCGTTCCTGCCACCCAGCTCCCGGCCGCCTGACTAGCTTATGCCCCAAAATAACAACACACAAATTGTATTCTTTTAAACACTGTCTGGCCCATTAGCTCTAGCCTCTTATTGGCTAATTCTCACATCTTGATTTACCCATATTTAGTAATGTGTGTAGCACCACGAGGTGGTGGCTTACCGGGAAAGATTCAGCATGTCTGACCTGGCGGGGAAAGGCATGGTGTCTGTCTAACTTCCCTTCTTACCAGCATTCTGTTCTGTTTACTCTGCCTACCTAATTTTCTGTCCTATCAAAGGGCCAAGACAGTTTCTTTTTTAACCAATGAAATCAACACAAAACAGAAGACCCTCCCACATCATTAGACTGTGCTTTTCTTGGAATGCCTTTATTTATCAATCCAATTTATTTTGGAGGGATACCAAGTGGGTTTTTTTAAAAATATTTATTTATTATGTATACAATATTCTGTCTCTGTGTATGCCTGCAAGCCAGAAGAGGGCACCAGACCTCATTACAGATGGTTGTAAGCCACCATGTGGTTGCTGGGAATCGAACTCGGGTCCTTTGGAAGAGCAGGCAATGCTCTTAACCTCTGAGCCATCTCTCCAGCCCCCAAGTGGGTTTTATTTACTTATTTATTTAATGTATTTATTGTGTGTACAGTGTTCTGTCTACCTGTATGCCTGCAGGCCAGAAGAGGCCACCAGATCTCATTACAGATGATTGTGAGCCACCATGTGGTTGCTGGGAATTGAACTCAGGACCTCTGGAAGAGTAGTCAGTGCTCTTAACCTCTGAGCCATCTCTCCAGCCCCTCTATTAATTCTTTCAACACTTAGTTGTTGCCTTCAGGCTATATGCCAGACACTAGAACACTGTCCCACCAGTGAGAAACTTTCCATCTAGCCAAGGAGAGGGGCCAAGGTGGGGCATGGAGAATGGTTTAATGAGGAGACACACAGCTCTCCCAATTTATTTATAATTTTATATTTAGCCGGTCAATACCAGCTCTCCAATGCTTTACAATTTTATATTTAGCCGGTTAGTACCAGCTCTTTGATTATTTATTACTTTATATTTAGTTGGTCAGTACCAACTCTTTAATTATTAATAATTTTATGTTTAGTTGGTCATTACCAACTCTCTCATATTTTTTTACCATAATTTTATATTTTTTTTGGTCATTACCGATGTATTTAGCGCCATTGGTCATTACCAGATTTTTCCCATCACCTTATATGTAGCTGTAAATAACAGGTCATTACCGTTAAGGGTATAATATCATTTGTTGTTATTAAATCTCAGTTTTAGTCTCTGTGTAGCTGTTAAACCCTTAGCCTGTTCCCTTGTTAAGTGAAGAGGGATTTTAGTCATACTTTATTTTGTATTTTTCTTTCCCTGAGGGGAAAGCTTAGGTCTTAGTTTTTAGGTTTAATATTTTATTCAAAATGAGTTCTGTGTCCCATAAATCGAGAACATTCAAATGTTTAGTTTGTATCTTAGTTTTGAAGCAACAGGTTTCACATCACAGCCAACTGCAGGCACCATAGTCGGCTCATCTCAGCAGGATCTCTTTGTCTGAAGTCTCCCTGTAGCGTGCGTGCGAGTTGTAGGTCCGGATCAGGCTCCTCTCTGTGGTCTGGGTTACTGGATTTCTCCTGGAGCCGTTTTCTTTTCTGTTGCTTTTGTGGCGCGGTTGTCAGTTAAGCTGTCCTCAGGTCCATTGTCCTTCTGCTGAGTGCATCGAATTAGTCGCTTTGGAAGCCATCTTGTTTGTCCTGTGGGAAAACACAGACATGCCCTCGACCCCATATTAGGATGGGGTCGGGTCCCTTCCAAATCCCAGTGCACTGATCTGTTTATTTGGCTTTAGCAAATGTGGTTTTTGTACCGTTATGTCACAGTCTGTCCACGGCTGATCGTTCATGGGCATCTGTATTTAGAAAGTTTAGCACAAACAATGCGTGATTTAAGGCATTGTGTGGCGTTTGAGGATACAACTCCCCTGTCTTTATTTTTTGGAGTTGTGTTTTTAAGGAGCTATATGTATGCTCCATAATTTCTTGTCTTTGAGGATTATATGGAATATCAGTCTTATGAACAATATTTTATTGAGTACAAAATCTTTGAAAAGCTTTGTTACCATATCTGGATCCATTGTCCGTCTTTATTACCTTTGGCGTTCCCATGCATGAAAAGCATTTTAAGCAATGAGTTATTATATGCTTGGCAGCTTTTTCAGTTTGTGCTGTGGTCATCATGAATCCTGAGTAGGTATTAATTGTCATATGTACATATCTCAATTTTTCAAACTCAGTAATGTGAGTTACATCCATTTGCCATATATGGTTAGGAAGAAGTGCTCGGGGATCTACCCCCAAATGAGGCACAGGTAGATATTGTGGGCATCTCTCACATTGCTTAACAATTTGTCAAGTAGCTTTTCTGGTCAGCTTAAATTATTTTCTTAAACTTAAGCTGTTTTGATGATGTAAAGCATGTGACTGCTGTGCAAGTTTAACCTGAGATATAGCAATTATTTTTGTAAGTTTGTCAGCTAGAGCATTACCTTCAGCTAACAGACCAGGAAGACTTGAATGTGCTCTGATATGTCCCACAAAACATGGTAACTTTTTACATTGTATGGCTTTTTGAATCTGTTGAAACAATATTTTAACTTGTTCATTGCTAGTTCCTATATGACATTGTTTTTAGGATCTTTAATGCTTTATAAATATACCGGCTATCAGTATATAAATTAAAAGCCTTATTATCAAAATTCTTAAATACCAGAGCTACAGCCAGCAGTTCAACTATTCGAGCTGAAGCTGGTTTTGTCTGTACCTGGCTATTGTTAAACAGAGACAGTTTGTCTGCAGAGTTACATGATCAGCTCAGACTGGGGTAATGGCTCTTGTGCCAAACCAAAATATGGGCCTACACCAGGCCAGCTAGGGTGACATAAAAACTCTGTCTCAAAAATCATGTGTGTGTGTGAGAGAGAGAGAGAGGAGAGAGAAAGAGAGAGAGAGAGAGAGATTTGGGAAAATGTCATAAAAGCATTTTTTTAGGGGACTGGAGAAATGCTTAGCAGTTAAGAGTGCATATTACTTTTTATTTATTTATCTATTTTTAAAACATTATCTTCTCTCATTTTATGTACCAGTTCCGCTTCCCACTTCTTCTCCTCCTGCTGCTCCCTCCACCTTCCCCAGGGCATGCTACTCTTACTAGGGACTGAATTTAAGTTCCCAGCACTAAAGCCAGGTGGCTCCCAAGTGCCTATAATGCCAGTTGCGGTCCATGCAGCATCTCTGACCACTAAGGGCACCTGCACTCATGTGTACATATCCCACCCAATGACCACGCATACACACAATTAAAAATATTAAAAATAAATATTTCTAAAACATTTTCCATGAGAAAATGCTGAAAAGCAAACAAACGAACCCTACAACGGGGTTCCATCCTCAGCATTATGAAAATAAGGAGCATGTATAATCCTGGAACTGGGAGTGCAGCCAGTACCAGAGCATGTGCTTAGCATGTATAATCCTGGAACTGTGAGTGCAGCGAGTACCAGAGAATGTGCTTAGCATGTATAATCCTGGAACTGGGAGTGCAGCGAGTACCAGAGCATGTGCTTAGCATGTATAATCCTGGAACTGGGAGTGCAGCCAGTACCAGAGCATGTGCTTAGCATGTATAATCCTGGAATTGGGAGTGCAGCCAGTACCAGAGCATGTGCTTAGCATGTATAGTCCTGGATCTGGGAGTGCAGCCAGTACCAGAGCATGTGCTTAGCATGCCCCAAAGCAAGGGGGGGAGAGAATGGCAGAATGCACAGCCACCAGAAGCTCGTGGAGGTGTCTGAGACTATGGTGTTTTCTCTGCACAGGTCTCGCCCTTCCTACAGGCTGGCTGAAGGCCCCTCCCAGGCCTCACCCTTCCTTGTTTTATTTTGTTGTGGTTCTATTTGTCTCATTATCTTTTCTGCGTACCTGTGGAGTTCAGGCTTGGTGGCAGGTGCCTTTGCCCTCTGCCCTGCTCACCTTTTCACTTGAGGGAGTCTCTCGCCTCTTCTCCTCCATGTCTTTTTGCCTTTCTGAGTGAGGATCCTGATGATGAGACTGATCCACAGTGGAGGGAAAGCTAACGGTTGGCCCGTCATTTCACTGATAACAGAAATATGGCATTGGCTCCATTTTCTCAGAGCTACAGCGAGGCAAAGGTGGATGGGTCCCAACCCACTCCCTAAAGGCCCTGCCGTGCCCTCTATACTGCCCCGAAGTTGGTTGTGTGGAGTGGGCTGAGCTGCCCATCTTACTGGAACACTTGAGTGTTTATGGCACAGCTCAGGCATCTACCAAAATAAATGGATTGTAGGGTAATACCCAGGCTAACAAGAGCTCTGGATAGTGGTCAAATTCTACTGAATATTAAACACCCACATGTAATTCACTTTCCCAAGGAATGGCTGTAGTCTGCCTCCATTTAAGTCTAACTCAGGAAGCAGAACACCCTCACATTCTCTAGAAAGATGGAAAGTTCTGCACAGGAATGCATGCGTGCGTGCATGCATGTGTGTGTGCGCGTGCGTGCATGTGTGTATGTGTGTGTGTGTAGGGAATGAAGGCTGAAGCTAGATTTCAGCCCTCTTCCTTTTTTATACTGAGTCATGTGACTTGGAGCACAGTTTCTCCTCTGTGACGTGGGGATAAAGTGTCAAAACCTATAACTAAGCCAGCTAGAATGCTGGCCTCACACACCCCGGGTTCATCCCCACATAAACTGTAGTGACTCATGCCTATAATCCGAGCACTTAAGAGATGGAGACAGTTGGACGGGTGGTGGTGGTGGCTCACACCTTTAATTACAGCACTTGGGAGGCAAAAGCGGGCAGATCTCTGTGAGTTTGAGGTCAGCCTGGTCTACAAGAGCTAGTTCCAGCACAGGCTCCAAAGCTACAGAGAAACCCTGTCTCAAAAGAGAGAAAGACAGAGACAGTGGAATCAAGGGCTCAAAGTGTCTCGACAAAACAAGTTGACATATCACAGAGATATTTGCACATCAATGTTTATTCACAATAGTTAAATTATGGAACCAACGTAGGTGTCCGACAACAGGAACAGATAAGGGAAATATGATGTTTATACACAATCGAATTTCTTTCAGCAATAAAGAGGAGCAAATCATGTTATTTGCAGAAAAATGGATGCAACTAGATTAAGCCAATCCCAGAAAGACAAATATGTTTTCTCTCATTTGTGCGTCATGAATTTCACATAAACGTATAAAATCACACATGTATGTATATATGTAATACATATGTATGTATCCAGAAGTAAAAGTGTCTAGGATGGCACAGCAGATCACAGAGTGAGGGGGTGGAGGTATGGAAGGGGTGTGTTCAGTATATAATATACACAGAGATGACAATCAATAATGACAACAGCAACTGAAGCCTGTGACTCGAAACCGTTTTTTCTTCCAGGATGGCTTTGGGGATCTTTGCAAATTGTACGTTCTGCTTGAAAGTCAAACACTTACCTCGTCAAGAGAAGAAGAAGCTGCAGGCTGATATCAAGGAGAATGGAGGGAACTTTTCATTTTTATTAAATCCTCAGGTATTTCCAAATCTTACCGATTACTTTCTGGTTAATACGAACTTTCAGGGAACATGGCTCTGGTTAGAGAGTTAGCAAAGACTGGCACCAGGCGACACTGGGGTGTGCTCCCCTGGGGGATGGGCCAGAAGAAGCAGGGGGTACCAGAGGACTGAGCTCAGCCTTCTGCACTGGGAGTTCCTACCTTGGGAATCTGATACCATTCGGGTTTAGGCAAAGATGTAAATAGAATTTCAGACCAGCTGTGCCTGTTTTTTAAAGAGGAGAGGCATATTGTACCTGCTTGTGAAAGGCACGCTGTGTCACTGGCCAGGAGGGCAGCACAGGGGCAGAAGCACAATGTGAACTAGTCTTTCTGCAGGAACTTACTTACCTCAGAAGAGCTATTTAGATACAGTTTCACAAGCGGAATGGAAGTCTGAAGGCAGTATGTCCCAGACTGCTAGCCTTGTCCTTTCCTCTTCCCTGTGTTGCTAGGTCTGACCCTGGTTGCCTCTCCCTGGGTCCATCCCGGGTATTACCATAGAGAGCCTCATCTTCTCTAAGAGGCCAGTTCAGCTCCAGCAGGGCACCACAAAGAGCAGTCCCCACGTGCCTCAATTCAGGCAGAGATCTGCATGCGTCCATCACATGGCTTCCTGACTTCCCAGCCTCCGTTTTCATGGGTAGATAATAATCCACTGAATAGTAATAAGTAAATCTGGTGGTGGTGGACACACCTTTAATCCCAGCACTTGGGAGGCAGAGGCAGGCAAGTCTCTGTCAGTTCGAGGCCAGCCTGGTCTACAGAGAGAGTTCCAGGGTACCCAGGGCTACACAGAGAAACCCCATCTTGAAAAACCAAAAAAAAAAAAGGAAGTAATAAGTAAGCTGTCTTCTGGGTAGAGACAAGGGTCTCCGTTGTTTGGGAAACTCTCACATACTGTGTGAGATCTTTTGAACTTTTGTTATTTATTTATTTTTGCCAATGTATGTAAGTGTTTGAAAACGTGCACAGCAGCAGTGATAAAGGAGACACAAAGCCAGGTATGGTGGCTCACATCTGTATCCCATCACTTGGAAGGCTGAGGTGTGAGGGTCAAGTTCCAGACCAGGCTGGGCTGCAGGAGACCATCTTAAAAGGAAAGATGCAATCAGATATAACAATAAATAAACATCTGTATATACCTAGTGATGAGGAATGAAGTTGAAGATAAACTTTTTATAAGTGGAAAAGCAAGCTCAGATAGTATGAAAACGTGCTACCCTCTGTGCGGTTATACCCGTTGCCTGTAAAGAAGAGCTCTAGAAAGATCTATGAGGAGCAGCAGTGGGGGAGGGTCAGTGGATCCCTGTTATTACTTTATAGATATCTACAATATGCATGTACTCTTTATTCACACTGTAGCAGAAAAAAATGGGAGGCTAGGGTGATGGTTCAGTGGGTAAAGTGCTTGCTGTGCCATCGTGAAGATCTGAGTTTGGACCCCAGAACCTATGCAAATGAAAAAACATGGTCTGTAATCCCTGAGCTCCTACAGTGAAACGGGAAGTAGAAACAGAAGTATGTATGTGTGGATACACACACATACGTGTATTATCTGTGATCCCGTCTCAAACAAGGTACATGAAGACTAGCATCCAGTGCTGTCCTCTGACCTTGACCTGCACAGTGCGGCTTATACACGCACCCACAGCACACAGACAAACAGACATATCACACACAGACACACACATGCAGTCCCAGTTTTTAAAAAACCAAATAGAACTGCAAAGTAACAAAATAAATACCTTTTGGTACCTCCCTTTTCTCTTTCTTTTTGTGTGTGTGTGTGTGTGTGTGTGTGTGTGTGTGTGTGTGTTCCCCTTGAGACAGGGTTTCTTTGTGTAACCGCTTTAGCTGTCCTGGGACTTGCTTTGTAGACCAGGCTAACCCTGAACCCCACAGTTACCCCCTGCTTCTGCCTCAAGAGATCATAGAAGAAGTACGTAAAGATGTATGCATGAGTGCACTCCCAGCATGGAGAACTTAGAAGCTACCAGTGATGGGCTGGAGAGATGGCTCAGTGGTTAAGAGCATTGCCTGCTCTTCCAAAGGTCATGAGTTCAATTCCCAGAGGGCCTGCAGACACACAGAATATTGTATACATACCTGTGATGTAGCCCATCCATCCCCACAGTGTGGTCACTATTGGCTTAGGCCAGAGGATGGAGCTCCGTGGTGGGTGCTCTCCCAGCAGCAGATTGTGCTCCAGGTTTGGTCTAGAACTGTGGTTGGGGCGGTGGGGGTGAGGGGATAACAGCGTGTTCGTTTTTAAAGTTTTTCTAGGACTGTACATTGTGTTTTTCAAAATCTGAAAAAAAAATCACTGTGAACTTAAACACTTTTAAATAAAATAAGACCTTTAGGGGTTAAATTTACTGTTGGTAAATATTGTTTTTGCTGCTGTATAGTGAACAAACTGTTTTCCCTTAGTGCACACATGTGATCTTAGACAATGCTGACGTCCTGAGTCGGTATCAGCTGAGCTCCATTCAGAAGAATGATGTCCAGATTGCAAGCCCAGATTTCATATGGGACTCCGTCAAGCAGGGGAGACTCCTGGATGTGAAGAACTATGATCCCAAGTCACCAGCTGTCGTGTCCCCTCCAGCTGACAAGAGCTGTGTTGGTGAGTGTGTCCTACCAAGTCCTTAACGTGTGATTGATGCCGTGATAGACATTTGGACATGTCACAGGTGTTGTGAGGAAAAAAATTATCCAGGAATACTACAAAATAATTCATTTTACCTCAGACAGAGGAAACAAGATCCTGAAGGATAAAAGGCCAGCTTAGCTACAGATAGAGATTTTTCAATGTGTAAGTCTACTGAGGTTAGACTTAAAATGGCTAGTAAACCCTGATTGCCTCAGAATATGTGATGTGTAATTTTTTTAAAAAACTATTATATTTTAATGTATTTATTAAATAAATGCCCCATGGTGCACATATGCTGTCTACCTTCTTTCGGATAGGGTCTCCCACTGGTGTGGAGCTCACCAATTGGTCTAAGATGGTTTGTGAGGGAGCCCCGGTGTCCTCCTGTTTCCTGCTGCTGGGGTTTCTAGATTGCCCTGACGTCCTCGGCCTTCTGCTTGGGTGCTGGGGCTGAAACTCAGGGCCTCACACTTGCAAACTGCTTTACTATTGGTGTGTAAGTTTAACTGAGGATAGAACCACACTTGGTGTTGAGAAAGTGATTGCTAGCCAGGCGGTGGTGGCGCATACCTTTAATCCCAGCACTCAGGGAGGCAGAGGCAGGTGGATCTCTGTGAGTTCGAGGCCAACCTGGTCTACAGAGTGAGTTCTAGGACTGGCTCCATAGCTACTGAGAAACCCTGTCTTAAAAAAATAGAAAGAAAAGAAGAAAGCGATGGCTGGGCTGGTAAGATGGTGCAGGAGGATCGCTGGGGCCTAGGAGTTCTTGGCCAGCTTGGGAAACATGGTGAAACCCTCAACCAAAAACATCCAAAAAAAACCCAACAAAACAAAAACTTAACTGAGGCTGAGGGTATGCGATAGAATGTTTACCTGGCTTGTTTAAGGCCCTGAGTGTGAGTCCCTAGAACACTGAATGGGGAGGGGAATTATATCAAATTAATTATGATTATGCAAATAATCATATTTAAGAATCATAACAAGGTCAGGTGGTGGTGGCACATGGCTTTAATTCCAGCACTTGGGAGGCAGTGGCAGGTGAACCTCTGTGAGTTCGAGGCCAGCCTGGTCTACAGAGTAAGTTCCAGTGACAGCTAAGGCTACACAAAGAAACCCTGACTAGGAAAAAGAAAACAACAACAACAACAAAAAAATCCTAGCAATTCTAGCAGTTGGGTTCACAGTTAATTGTAAATCTTTGAACAGCTAACAAGTTTTTCTTTTAATTCCAGAGGTGGAAACAGAAGATGTGTCTTTGGACAACGCACCAGAGAATGAAAACACTGAAGTCACCCAGTAAGCCAAATATTTTTGAAAACTTCAGTCGTGGTATTAAAAGTATAAATGGTGCTGAGGGTGGTGACACGTGCCTGTAATCCCAGCACTTGCGGGCTGAGGCAGGGCTGAGCTACCTATGGAGACCCTGCCTCACAAAACAAAGCCAACGAGCAAAGGACAGGTGATATGCTGGACTCCTTTATATTATAAAGGACTTGTAGCTCAGAAAACCATTGCTTGGAATCAGAGCCGCGACCGAACACGCTGACCAGAGAAGGTGGCCCTGTCTTTTGTGTCTGCTTCTGTAGCCTGTCCTCACCTCCTGTGCACTAGGGTCTGGCTTTGGTGCTGGGAGTCCGGAAGAGGAGGACGGAGATTTCCCTGGTCAGCCCTCAATGAACGCACAGATTAAATAATTATCACACTCCAGCCTCTACGTAAAACCAGAAAATGATAACTAATCAATTCGTTAGGCAGAGGATGACTCCAACTCCTTTTTCACAATTATTTAACCATTTCTAGACTACTTAAGGAGGGATCAAGAACTTACTCCACACATCATAAGGAATGGGGGTCTGTTGGGAGAGTCTGTGTGATCCAAAGCTCCATTTCAGTCTTAAATGTTGAATTATATAATTTTCAGGGTTTCTGCGGAAAATGTCGAAATTCCTCACTTTCTTCAAGACTTTGAAGTTGTGAAGTATAACGTCTTAGAAAAAGTAAGAGTCTTATTTCTGCTTAGAGAAAAGAAACTGATTAATTTCTGAAAGCGTTTCCTCTTTGGTGATTTCCTCACTGTCTTAAGCTGTTCATATTCTGAACATCACATGTCCTGTAACTCAAGTTGGCTTTTAGTGCTCAGAAATTGTTTAAATTTTTGCCTGTTGTAGTACTTCATGCCTATAATCCCAACACTTAGGAGGTTGAGCCAATGGGTTATGAGTTCAAGGACAACTGCAGCTACACAGTGAAACCCAAATAAACCCTCTCAAATAAAACCCCAAAACTAAATAAACTTTAAAGAAGAAAAAGAAATTCTTTTAATGTTCTTAGTGAAAGTCATTCATGCTCATACTATATTTGTTTTTGAGACAGGATCTCATGTATCCCAGGCTGGCCTTGAACTTGCCACATAGTGAAAAATGTCTTTTAACTGATCCTTCTGCCTCCACCTCCCAAATGCTAGGGTTATAATTATGTACCATCCAGTTTTGCAGTACTTGCAGTCAAACCCAAGGCTTCAGGCTTGCTAATCAAACACTGAACTAACTGAGCCACAATCCAGCCACTTATAACCCATATTTAACAATCTAAAACATCAATATGGCATTAGAAATAAATCTCTACTTTGTCATTAACTGTTTCTAATATTTGGAAAAGATAGATTTGACACCAAACATTTATGCCATGTTGAATTGTTCCTTTTGGATTAAAGGAAAACAGAAAACTTTATTGGCAGAGTCACACAAATTAAAATCAACACTTGCCTTTGAAGTCATGTCCCACTTATACTTTTGAATGTTCGAATAAATATAAATTTAAAAGGGTATTTCCCTCTATAATGAAAAAATGTGAAAGTGGCATTATAAATTCACAGAGAAAAATTATACAAAAATATTGGTAGTGATTATATTACTCTGATAGGGTTTCGAGTGATTTTTTTGTCTCTTATAGTTCCATGTTTTCTAAGTTACATTGCTCCAGCATATTAGGCAGCCTTTTCTGATGTGGAGGGTGGCTAGTTTCCACAGCTCTGCTTCTAAAAGGTACCCTGTCTTGCAGGTGGGAGCGGACAGAGGCCAGGAGACTGTGGTAGTAGAGCTGCAGACTTCCCAGGACCCCGGGGACTGCCCCTTTGTGATAGCAGCACACTTCCTCCTGGCTGACGGCGTGCAGGTAATGCCTGGAGTTATGTTCCTGTGTCTTTACTCCTCCTGTTGCTAGTTTGCTTAAAGGAATCAAGCCGCCTACCTACCTGCTAAGTGTTTTCGTATCTGGGGGCATAGTCAGCTGGGCTGCTGAGGTGGATAGTATGGCTACTGGGTGGCTCAAGCAACAGAAGCTGTTTCTCCCTGTGCTGGACGCTGAAAGTCCAAGATCAAAAGGGACCAGAGATCCTCCGCCACTATCTTTTCCTCCTCCATCTTTCCCTCTTCCTCACCCATCTTCCTTCCTCCTCACCCATCTTTCCCTCCTCTTCCTCCATGTTTTCCTCCTCCTTACCCATCTTTTCTTACTCCTCCTCCATCTTTCCCGCCTCTTCCTCCATCTTTTCCTCCTCCTCACCCATCTTCCCTCCTCCTCACCCATCCTCCCTCCTCCTCACCCATCTTCCCTCCTCCTCACCCATCTTCCCTCCTCCTCACCCATCTTCCCTCCTCCTCACCCATCTTCCCTCCTCCTCACCCATCTTCCCTCCTCCTCACCCATCTTCCCTCCTCCTCACCCATCCTCCCTCCTCCTCACCCATCTTCCCTCCTCCTCACCCATCTTCCCTCCTCTTTACCCATCTTCCCTCCTCCTCACCCATTTTTTCTTACTCCTCATCCATCTTTCCCTCCTCTTCCTCCATCTTTTCCTCCTCACCCATCTTTTCCTTCTCCTCATCTTTTTCTCCTTTGTTCCTTTTCTTTCCCACCCTACCCCACCCCCGTTTATCTTAAAGAGACAGACAGTCTCACTCTGTATTCCCGGCTTGCTTCAAACTTGGCACTCCTTCATTAGCCTCCATAGTGTTACCATTACGGGCGTGAACCACACACCTCCTCACAACAGAGTCTTCCCTAGGACTCACTGGGACAGGCCAGACTCTGTTGTGCTGTGAGGTGAAATTACCTGGCACAAGTGAGAAGGAAGCACGAAACACGCAATACACCCGCTTAGGAGTTTATTAGAGGAGACCTGTACAAGCCTGGGGAAGTCGGTATGCAGAAAGAGAGGGCTGAAGATAGCGTGTCCAGCTTTTAAATGCTGCCTAGCTCATGCGCACAGGGGGATTATGTAGTTACATCATACACAGATGACGGAGCTCAGGCAAGCACGCAAGGGCTTATGTAGCTGAGTCATATGTAGGTGACGCAGCCATCCCGCACGTGGGTCATGCCGGAGGACCTATAAGGTCCCTGGGGTATTTTGCCTGAGGGCTTTGTCTGCACATGCGTAGTCCTGGAACCTGGAAGTGCCAGCCTTGCTGGTTGGCTAAAATCATAACATAAGATACTCGGGACTCAGGTCACAGAATGCTGGACATCACAAGGAAGGCATCACAGAAGCCCAGTTCAGTGTCGAGTCAGGAGCCCAGCTGTTCTAAAATAATTCTGAAATAAAAATAGATCCAGAGTGAATGCCCAAAAAGTAAATAAAGTGTGCACCAAGCATCGCCCACCAGGGAGTTTTCTCACGTAGATAATCAGCCTTGCAGATCTACTGTGGCCAGAAACACAGCGGCTGGCAGGACAGAGTCCATTCTTCAGTGAGAGAGGTCCTCACACAGGTCCACAGAGGCTTTGGAAGCTTCTCATCTGGCCCCTAGCCCAGATGTGACCCAGGTGGAGAGGAAAGACACACACCTCAGATGGGACCATTCAGGAAGCCCTGACCCTCGGGTGCTCATATCTCAGAGCATGGGTTCCAGGTGACCCTGGAGATGTATCGTGTCCTATGAATTGCTACTCTCAAAAAAGCCCAAAGCAGCCGGGCGGTGGTGGCACACGCCTTTAATCCCAGCACTCGGGAGGCAGAGGCAGGCGGATCTCTGTGAGTTCGAGACCAGCCTGGTCTACAAGAGCTAGTTCCAGGACAGGCTCCAAAACCACAGAGAAACCCTGTCTTGAAAAACCAAAAAAAAAAAAAAAAAAAGCCCAAAGCACTGAAGTCCTAACCTTGGTGCGAGTTTACCGGAGATGTCACTACAGGTTACAGCTGTTTTGGGAAGAGTGGAAGGTTGGAGACAGATCTCACTCTTGCCTCAACCTCTCAAATGTTGGGATTGCGAGCCTACTGCCCCAGCCTCCTAGCTGATTTATCAGGTTTCCCTGGGGACAGAGTTAGAGCCTTAATCCAGGGTCAGATGTGTGCAGGTAGGAGATATTTAACTTTCTATGTGGTTATTTGTTATTTGGATAAAAAGTAATTAAAAAAAATTCATTATGGGCTGTGTTATATCTTTAAGAAAGAAGAGAGTAACTCTGTGTAGGTCATACTGTTTAGCTGGGGGCTTCACCCTAGCTCCTGGCCTACGCTCCCTCCCCAGGAAGGGTCAAAAAAGCCTGCCAAGAGTCCTCTCCTAAGCTACGTGTCTTTGCCTCATCAAGCCGCCGTCCCGCAATCAGTCATGGATCAGGTAATGCAGTTTGTTGAGCCAAGTCGGCAGTTCGTAAAGGACTCAATTCGGCTGGTTAAAAGATGCACCAAGCCCGACAGAAAAGAATTCCAGAAGATTGCCATGGCCACAGCCATAGGATTTGCTATCATGGGATTCATTGGATTCTTTGTGGAAACTGATCCATATCCCTATTAATAACATTATTGTGGGTGGCTGAATGCTTTCTCTTCGCGGGAACTAGGAGCAAATGAGGGTGTGAGAAGCTTATGAAGTAAAAAGTTGCCTGTATACTTTATGTTTTCCTTTCCTTTTTCCCTCCCCAAGAGGTTTTGTATTTCTAAACTAAAATAATTGCAAAATAAACATTTTTCTCATGAAAAGAAAAAAAAAGCCTGCCAAATGGTGACCCCCCCCAGGAAAGGTCAAGACCACTCCCACAGGCTATTTAAACTGCCTCCCCCCCCCCCCGAGAATGAACACATGGCCTCCTCGTTTTTGTTTTTGTTTTGTTTTGTTTTGTTGTGGTCTTCCATTCCAAGGGGCCACCCAGGAGTGATGATGGTGGTAGCCATTAAACCTGGGTATCTTTTAATTTGGTCTGATCTGATCTGATTGGGATTACTGCATTGTTGGCAGAGAGGTTTGTCATCTAAGAAAAAATACTTAGCACTTTGGCTACCCTCCATCCTTAGCAGGCTCAGATCCCAGCACTCCAGCAGAGGTTCATGGTGTGTATATGTGGGGGCCATGGCCACCTGCCAGGGGAAACCCTCACCTAAGCAGTAGTGAGAGGTGTTGTAGGGAAAGGCTTCTGCTTGCCCTGCCACATGAAGCCATCTTAGCAGAAATCTCCAGAAATAGTCAATTGTTAGGACGCTCTCCACCACTTAACAAAGTACCTGAAATAATTAACTTTAAGAAGGTTGGTGCTAGAGAGATGACTCAGAGGCCCAGTGCTTGCTTTGGCTCCCAGCATTCATTTTTAACAATTAAAAGAAAAGAAAAGCTTTAAGGGCCGGGCTGTTGCTCAGTGGTAGAAATCTTGCCTAGCAGGTATGAGGCCCCTATGGTTCTCTTTGGCCCTGGTCCAATTGCGATCCAAACTCTAGCATCTGTCTTTTAAATGGAGTGGCCTGGGAATATACATCATTTCTACACGGTTCAGATACCCCAACGCGAACAGCCCATGAGTGTGACATCTCCCTGTAGCCGTACATCTCAGAGTCAGGATTAATCAACATCTAGGGGACACCAGGACTCCATCTTCCTCTGTCGTCTGGGGTCAGTGTCAGCTGAATTGCTCCGTGTCACAGGGCGGTTTTTCAGGAAGAGCAGAAGATGCCCCCTGTGAGTGGTCTTGAGGGACCTGTGCCTTTCTCTTCATCTGCCTGAGCACAGAACCTTCCTGCCCTCTTCCTCCTGGGAGCTCACTTTGTCTTGACTGATGCCGTCCCCAGCTGTACCATCCTTTCCAGGGATTTCTTCTCTTCTTCCCCACCCTTGATTGACTTTCTGCACTTCCTAAAAGGAGAGGAGTCTTCCAAGTTCATTAAGCCGTTGTACAAGGCGCCCACCAGCTCCAAAGCGTGCTTGAACGAATGCTTTCCCACCAGGAGTCTTTCCTGTGCCGCCCACTCGGGCTTTTCCTCCCACACCTCCAGCTTTAAGGCTACCCTGGTGAAAATGGAACAGTTTAAGTGTTTCTTTTCTGTTGCTGTAATAAAAACACCAGGACCAGTGCAACTTAGAGATGGGAGGGTTTGTGTGGACTTTCTGTTCCAAGGGAATGAGATTCTTAACCATATCAGGGCAGGAAAGTGTGCCAGCCTGCCCTGCCACCCCCATGATGTTCTCCCACCCACCCATCCCCCACCGCAAGGCCATCCCTCTAAGCCTTCTCAAAAATCACCTGCCAACTAGGGACCTCGCACTAAGGTCAGCCTGTGGGAGACATTTCCACTCACACCAACATGGTAATTCTTTTTTGTTGCTGTATTTGTTTTTGTTTTGTTGTTTTTTATTTGTTTGGTTTTTTCAAGACGAGATTTCTCTATGTAGCTTTGGAGCCTGTCCTGGAACTAGCCCTTGTTTGTAGACCAGGCTGGCCTCGAATTCACAGAAATCCGCCTTCCTCTGCCTCCCAAGTGCTGGGACTAAAGACGTGCACCACCACTGCCCAGCAACACGGCAATTCTTTAAGAAAAGTAGTGTTAAACCCCTTTATGGCAGGATGTAGGTATTCACTGAGGATGAGCGTGTTCATAAGTACCTGTGTCTTTTCGGTGTACTGCATTTCCCAGACGAGAAGAGAGAGCACCGGAAAGCAGACCTCTGAAGGCGCCAGTGAATATTATGACCGCTACATTGAAGACCTGAAGAGACAAGGATTTCTGCTCCAGGAGCAATTCACAGCTGAAGCAACACAATTAGCATCTGAAAAGCTGCAAGCAGTAAGCCAGGATTGTGTTGCTTTGGTTGAGTGGGGAGGTTGTGTGTGTGTGTGTGATTGTTGTTTGGTTTGGTTTGTTATTTTAGATACTCTCTGACTCTTTAGTCCAGAATGGTATCAAACTCAAACCCCCTGCTTCAGCCTTCTTGGTGCTGAGATTTTAGTCGGGTACCACCACACCCAGCTGTGGCTTACCATGTAGCTCTGTCTGGTTTAGAACTTATTATGTAGATCAGGCTGGCTTTAAACTCACAGATTTATCTGCCTCTGCATCCAGCAGTTTGGGTATGTATTTTTAGTTATTTTATGTGTATGATGTTTTGCCTGTGTGCCTGTCTGTATACTACATGTACTGATGAGTGTTAGCATCCAGGCACACCTTAGCCTTGCCCCTTGGGAACCTGACATGGCACAGTGCTGCGCATGGCAGACAGAACCCTGTCCCTTTAAGAGACAAGCCCCGCCTACTACCACTTCTCTGTCTGCCTGCCTGTCTGTCTGTCTGTCTGTCTGTCTGTCTCTCTCTCTCTCTCTCTCTCTCTCTCTCTCTCTCTCTCCCTCCCTCTCCTCTGTTCGTCCAATAAACTTTCCATATGAGTCCTGCCTGAAGGCATATTTGTCTTTCACGCGCCATGGGACCTCCTAAATGTCCCACCTTGTTCTGTATTCATAACACAGAGGCCAGAAGAAGGTATCAAGTCCCATGGAACTGGAGTCACAGACGGTTATGAGAAGACATGTAGGTTCTGACAATCAAACCCAAGCCCTCTGGAAGGCAAGCCATTGTGCTTAACCACTGACGCATCTCTCTACTTTTGACTTCATTTATTTTTTGTTTGTTTTTGTTTCTGAGACAGGGTTTCCCTGTGTAGCCCTGGCTGTTCGGGAACTCACTCTGTAGACCAGGCTGACCTTGAACTCAGAGATCCACCTGCCTCCGCCTGGTTGGATTAAAGGTGTGCACCACTGCCAACTTGTCAGGTATGACATCTCACGCTTATAATCCAAGGCTGAATTGAGAAGATCCAAAGTTCATTTATCCAGAACTGCATAGTGGGTTTGAAGTCAGCTGTGGTTTCCTAAAGGCCTGTCTCAAAGAAGGAAATAATGTCTTAAGTAAAAAACAAAACAGCAACAAACCTGGCAGAGGAGAAGGGAAGCTAAGAAAAACCGTAAACTTAAGATATGGACACTGGCTGGGATGTGGGAGAAACCACAAGACATGTTGTGTATCTCAGCAACATGCGCACGTCTCTGAAAGATTTCACTGCAGTCGGGGCTATGACTCCAGGCTTTCACTACATGTGTTTAATGCCACGGATAGGCCTACATCTTACAGAGAAGAGGAAAAGGCAAGAGGAAGAATAAAATGGGAGAGAAGTGGTAGGGAGTGGGGCCTCCAGCAGGAGTATGTGCAGTGAGCGATGAGGAACAGGAACCCCAGTGGGGAAAGGAAGCCTGAGTTGCCAGTTACCCAGCATCCTAGTATGCTCTCTGTTGCTGTCACAAGATACACGAGGCTAAAAACCTTACGAAGAAATTTATTTGAGCCAGGCGGTGGTGAGCCAGGCGCACCCCTTTAATCCCAGCAATCGGGAGGCAGAGGCAGGTGGATCTCTGTGAGTTCGAGGCCAGCCTGGTTCCAGCCTAGTTCCAGGTCAGTCTCCAGAGCTACAGAAGAAACCCTGTCTTGAAAAAACAAAGAACAACAACAACAAAAGAAGTTTATTTGACTCACAATCTAGTGGCTTGAAGGTATAAGCCCCTTGACTCTGGCATCCTGTTGAAGACTACTTGTCTACATAATGACATGGAGAACATCCATCAAGAAAAGTGTCCATGCACACTGAGGCTCTTCCCTGTGTTCTGAGTACCCTCCACCAGTCTCTTCTTACAGGGTCGACCGCTGTGGGGTGTAGTGGGGATTACTACCCCACCACTCCACAGTGGGGACCAGGCTGCCAGCATATGAACCCTGAGGACAAATCAAGCCATTCCCTGCCGCAGTGTCTGGCTATGGGAGTGGGTGCCTCTCTTGGGCTCTGTTATTTTTTCTTATGCTTCCTTTCTGGATATATGCTGTTGTTTTGTTTGTGAGGCTGGACATGGAACCCGAGATCTCGGATATACTAGGCAGGTGCTCAACTACTGACCCATATCCAGCCCCTGTGTCTGTTTTACAAAAAATGCTCATGAGGATTTGTCGTTTCATTGTTTCAGTTGCTTTTGGAGGAGGTCATAAGTTCAGGCGCTTTGAGCCAGGAGGTGAGCGCTTTGGTGGAGATGATCTGGGCAGAAGCTCTGGGGCACCTGGAGCACACACTTCTCAAGCCAGTGAACAGCATAAGCCTGAATGATGTAAGTCAAGCATGCCATTGAATCAACACAACGAAGCTACTTCCTGGTGGACTGGTGTAAACATTAGTGCTAACAGTCACGTACTGGTTGCTTTACTCTGAAGTCCACCCCTCACTGTTCTTTCCTCATTCTCTGAAGAAAGGGAGCATCAAGAGAACCAGATGTTCCTGTCACGTTGGTTCTCAGTGGTGGCCAATACAGGCCTAAGCGTTGGTGCCAAGGGTGTTGTTGCCAAGGGAGAGAGTGGTAGCGCCCCTCTTAGATACCCAGATCCTGGCCTACTCGAAACAACTCCTTCAGCCTCTCACCTTCTCAGTGTCTTAGGGAAGGCAGGCTTGCTTCTAGCACACCAGGACATGGTGTTCTCTTTTCTATTACATATAATGGTGGCTGAAAGAACAAGTGATTGACAGAAGATATTCCCAGTGATGCAACTGAGCAGTCAAATGAAGATAATGTAGGCAGCTTTCTCTGTGGAACCAAACTAATTGTTTCAGGGAGAAGCAGCTTTCCTGCAGTTAGGTTCATAATGCACGCGCATAATTGGGAACATGTCCCTGGCTTGATGCTGACATTGCTCTGTGTTTCTCTATGAAAAGCAAGTCTTAGCCCGGCGGTGGGCAGGCGGATCTCTGTGAGTTCAAGGCCAGCCTGGTCTACAGAGTGAGTTCCAGGACAGGCTCCAAAGCTACAGAGAGACCCTGTCTTGAAAAACCAAAAAGAAAAAAGAAAAGAAAAGCAACAATTGCATTTGTCCTCCTGTCCGTTCATGTCCACATGTGTATAGATGATACTGCATCTTTCCTCAGTGTTGTAGCCACTGATAAGTTGCCATGATCCAGGGAATAACCCTGCACTTAGACAAATGCGAGCAACCCTCAGTAAACTCAGTGAGTTGTTTTTAGAAAGATGTTTGTGTAGCAGGGCATGTGTTGAGAAGAAGAAGGATCCAGAAGGAGCAGGAGAGGGATGAGAGAAGGAATGAGTCTGATCAAAGTGCACGCACGTGTAAGACTACCAAAGAATAAATTAAATACTGTTTTTAAAAAGACGCGAAGAGCCCCTAGATGTGTCCCCACAGTTGAGCTGAGACCAGCTTTGCAAGCATCTTCCTTCCTGGCCTCACTCACAACTGAGCTGGACCTTAAGATCAGCATTTGCTCTGGTGGCTGTGTGAATCAGTTTTCAGTCACTATAAGGACACACCAGAGACAGTCCATTTCTACAGAGAAGATTGCTTATGGCCCACAGTTGTAGATCTCGGCTGTGATAGATTGAGCCTGTTGTTTGGGCTTCTGAGGAGGCAGCGCATCCATCAGGAGTGTATAGTGATGCAAAACCCACTCATTTCAAGGCCAAGAAGCAAAAGAAAAGACCCACTCAGTTCCATGGGTTCCACGAGGCTCTTCCTCCTAAAGGTCCCACCTCTTGCCTGAAGCACCTCCCTAGGGACTAAGCTTTGAAACCTTGACTTTAGGAACGCAGTTAAGACCCAAACTAACAGGACTGAAACTGTGAAAGATTTAATAAAAGATATTCTATTTTATAAAGGCCCAAACTGTAGCATATTCAGCGGTCTACAGAAAACTCGTAGTTCCAATGTCTCCAGCAGCTATTTCAGATACTTTTATGCACGTCTCTTCTCTGATTATCAGGATTTAAACTTTAAGAAGCATATTTGCTTTTCTGTTGGCAGGTGAGTAAAGCAGAGGGGGTTCTCCTTCTCGTAAAAACAGCACTGAAGAATGGAGAAACAGCAGAGCAACTGCGGAAGACGATGGCCGATTTCTACCGACTGATTCCTCACAAACACCCAGCATCCGAAGAAGTTAACCTGAGGTTGTTAGCTCAGAAAGAGGACCTTTGTCAGGTACGGCCCTGGAATAAAGAACTCGGTTTAAAATGTGTTGCACCGTCATGACTTTAAATTATGGTGAATTGGGGCTGAAGAGATGGCCCAGTGGTTAAGGGCACTGACCACTCTTGCAGAGCACCTGAACTCAGTTCCCAACACCCATGTGGTGACCCACAGCCGTCTGTAACTACAGTTCTCGGGGACCCAGTGTCATCTGCTGGTATCTGTGGGCACCAGGCATGCATGTGGTATACATACATGCATGTGGGCAAAATACTCATACAGATAAAAATAAACAAGTTTTTAAAAAATAAAATAAAACTGGGCATGGTGGTACATGCCTTTAATCCCAGCACTTGAAAAGCAGAGACAGGCAGATCTCTGTGAATTTGAGGCCACCCTGGTCTATATAGTGAGTTCAAGGTTATCCAGGGCTATGTAGAAAGGCTCTGTCTCAAAAAACAAATGAAAATATAATAATAGTAATAATAATAATAAAATCTGTGTGGGGAATAATGCCAGGCATGGTGGTGCACACCTGTAATCCCAGCACTCAAGGAAGGCAGAAGGAGAAGGAGCTCAAGGGCAGTCTCAGGTACATAGCAAGAGTGAGACCAGCCTGTCTCAGGGGAGGGAGCTTGGTGATTAGGAGCTCTTGTTGCTCTTGCCAAAGACCTGGTTTCAGTTCCTAGCACCCACGTGGTGGCTCACGGACATCCACAATTCCATTTCCAGGGGGTCCCATGTCCTCTTCTGACTTCCACCAGTACCAGGCATATGCGTAGACACAGACATACAGGCAGGCAAAACATTTATACATACACAATAAAAGATACATGAATCTTGTAAAGATGATGCGTGTGCCAGACAAGGTGGCCCACACTTTAATCCCAGCACTCAGGAGGCAGAGGCTTGTGGACATCTTTGAGTTCCAGACCAACCCGCTCTACACAGTGAGTTCTGCGACAGCCAGGGCTGTGCAGAGAGACCCTGTCTCAAAAAAGAAACAAAGCAAAACAAACAAACAAAAAAGTCACGTTCGTGGTGATTGTGTGTGCTCTCGATATCAGTTTCTGGTGATTGTGTATGTTCTTGACGTCAGTTTGTTGGGATTTGAAATCCCACCTCTCGACATTTCTGTGAGGACGTTTCTAGAGCTGTTTGACTGAGGAGAGAAGGTTCACCCTGAATGTGGGCAGCAGCATCCCATGGACTGGGGTCCAAGACTCAGTGTAAAGGAGAAAGAGAACTGACAGCAGTTTCACGTCTCGCTGCTTCCTGACTGCAGACAACATGGCCAGCAGTCTCACGATCCCGCCACTCCTTTCTCCACCACGATAGGCTATCCTCCCTAAACCAAGAACCTAATCAATCCTTCCTTCCTTAAGTTGCCTTTGTTGGGCATTTTGGCACAGCAGTGGGAAAAGTAGCTAATTTAAAGTATAATACTAATGTATACTTCCACTGTGGTATCAGTGAGGCAATTCTTCCTATGTCTCTGTCTGTCTGTCTGTCTGTCTGTCTGTCTGTCTGTCTTGGAGATGGGAGTTTCTGTTATGCATCTCAGCCTAGCCTTCAACTCCTGGGCTCAAGTAATCCTGCCTCAGTCTCCCAAGTAGCCAGGAAAACTGGTATTGTACCAAGCCTTCTGATTTTTAGAAACTTTGTTTTTACTTTTGAGAACAGTCTTGCACTGCAAGTTGGGCTGGCCTGGAATTTACCATCTAACCAGAGCTAGCCTTGCACTCATAGCGGTCTTCCTGCCTTTCCCCAAGTGCTAAGGGTACAGATGTGAGCTGCCACACCCAGATTTATTCGGTTTAGTATACTACCAACACGAACTATTTATTAATCAAAAACCTTGTAGGAAAAACTAACTTTTCTCTTTTCAGAAAATATGAAGGTAATACACATCCCTTGGATGTGTAATAGCTAACTTCTCTGTATCACTTCTACCCGCAGCTAGTGAGAGACATGGTGAATGTTTGTGAAACTCATTTATCCAAACCCAACCCGCCGTCTCTTGCCAAGTACCGAGCCTTGAGATGTAAAATCGAACATGTTGAACAAAATACTGCGGAATTTTCCAGGGTTAGAAGAGAAGTGTTGCAGAGTAATCACGGGTAAGCACAAAGCAAGTCCCTTGGGCTCTGTAACAAGGCTGCTCTTTGAGGTCCTGTTAAAAAGCCAATCAAGGTAATTAGAGAAAGTAATCCTCTACTTTCAAACAGACAACTAGAGTTAGACAACAGAGAAGTGCTTTCTTCTGTGTTTACGGTTTTATCTCGAGGGGCTGCCAAGATGGTGCAGTGGGTCAGAGCACTTGCTGCTAAACCCTAAAACCTGAGTTTAATCCCCAGGACCCACGTGGTGGAAAAAGAGAACCAGTCCCACAGGTTCTCCTCTGACCTTCATAGCAGTTCCGTGACACCCATGGGCATGGATGTGCGCACCCCCCCACACACACACACACACACGACAAATATAAATAAAATTTAAAAAAGAAAAATCAGTCCCATCCAGGGGCGTATTCTTTACTAACAGGTTCTCCTCATTCTCCCATTCTGCTTTCTCGGTGACTCAAATTTTATTGGTATTATTATGGTGATTGTACGCATATATGATGTGTGTGTGTGTGTGATTGTAGGTGCACACCTATCACAACACCCATGAAAGGGTCAGAGGACAACTTTCCAGGGTTGTCCCTCTTCCCTGTGGACGCTGGTTTACTCCACAAGCACTTTCCCCACTGGGCCATCTTGCCAGCCTGTGACCTAATCTTGTTGAAGGTTAGATTTAAACTTCCAGAGGATGCCTTTAATCCCAGCACTCGAGAGGCAGAGGCAGGTGGATCTCTGTGAGTTCGAGACCAGCCTGGTCTACAAGAGCTAGTTCCGGGACAGGCACCAAAGCTACAGAGAAACCCTGTCTCCAAAAAACAAAAAACAAATAAATAAATAAATAAATAAATAAACTTCCAGGGGATAAAGGTGGCACAGCTTCTTAGTGTGCATAAGGCCTTGGGCTCCCTCCCCAGCATCACAGCGCCATATACACAGTGTTTCAGTTTTTCTTCTAGTTAAGAACATAGCGTAACATAGGTGTGCATTCTTCTGACATGTCCATCTATGGCATGAAAACACATAATTGAAAAACCTGGGGAAAGTTTTATCATTACTGCATTTTATTTGAGTGGTATGGGGGTGTACCGTGGCATATGTGCGGAGGTCATAGCACAACTCTGGGAGTCAAGTGTCTTCTTCTGCCCTCTGGGTCTCGGAGATGGAACTCAGATGGTCAGACTTGGTGCCTGCCAACCCTGTGCTGGTTATTCTTTAATAGTCAGCTTTATACAGCCTGTCACCTGCGGGTGTGTCTGTAGGAGGTTGTCTTGATCGTTAACTGAGCTAGGAATACTGGTCAGCACCACTCCCTAGTTTGGAGAAACTAGCTGAGAGAAAGCGCAAGCAAGCAGGGATCTATGTTTTTACTCTCTTTCCTTGCTCTTGGTTGTGGGTGTGGTATGAGTAGCTGCTCTAAGTTCTGCCTGTACCCTTCCTCAGTAATAGACTATAGTCTGGAACTGTAAACCAAATGAATCCCTGAGTTGCTTTCGGTCAGTGTACTTTAAAATAGAGCAGAGCTGAAACCAGGTTACAGGTCACTAAATGTTAGCTGATTCGAATTCTCAGCCTGTGATCAATTAATTCCTTCACATTACATTTTTCTTGGCCTAAACAGTCTGGTTTTGGTTTGAGACAGGGTCTCATTCTTTCCTTGAACTTACTTAAAGGGATCCCCCTGCTTCAACCTAAGACTAATGTATTTTGTGAAAGTTTAGAAACCGCGTAAAACTACAAAGAAATCGCCAGGTAGTGGTGGTGCACGCCTTTAATCCCAGAACTCGGGAGGCAGAGTCAGGCGGATCTCTGTGAGCTCAAAGCCACCCTGGACAGCTAGGGTTACACAGATAAACCCTGTCTCAAAAAACCAAAAGAAAAAAACAAGATCAGCCTCAACCTCACTGTCACTGCCCACAGGTAATAGCTACTGTAGTATCTGGGAGTGGAGCATCTCTCATTGTGAATTATTCTGTCTTTGATTCACCTTGGATGTGCTGGTAAATCAGCTCTCTGGATTAAATACCCTAATTGTTGACAGTGGATGGGTTCAGGCACAATCTTACTTTTAGCCCAGGCTAACCTGAAATTCACTATGTAGACCATGCTAGCCTTGAGATTGTACCTGTCTGTTTCCCAATTGCTAGGATAACAGGGGTGCACCACCATGCACAGCTTTGAGTGACATTTGTTCATTTCTGTGGTATAAATACTCCACCCGTGGCCACTGTCAAGGTACAGTAGAATGCTTCTGACCAAGGCTTCATGGCTTCCTCAGCCCACAGCCCACTGTCCCCCAGCAGTGCCTCTCTGTCTCAGCCAGTCGTTCACGGCCACTGTGAATGCTTTCATCACATCCTGCCCATTCTTCCTTCTAAGCACTATTATTTATTAGTCTCTCTCCATTTACTCTGCAGTCATCTTTGGTTAGGATGACATCATCCCACCAGGACCTGCCACATCCTCCCTGATGTGTTTGCCTCTCCTACCCCACCCACTTGAGTTCCCCTAACAATGTTAGGTCATAGCATGTGCACCACATCGTGCCATATTCCAGTAAGTATCGCCTAAAAAGAGTAGCCTTCCTACCATGGTTTTTTTTTCTGAAACTAGTTGTTTCCTTAGTAACATAAACAATTTAGTAACTTCTTAATTTTTGTCTCTCCCATTAGAATGTAAACTCAATGAAGCCAGAAACCCTGTTGTGTTATTTCTGATTCCTGGGGAATTCAGCATGGGTTCTGATTGTGAGTGCACAGGGAATACATTTCCTACCCATAGCCAGAGGGATCCTGCTGTAGCTTGACACAGCCCACGGATGGAGCATCTAGAGGACAAGTCACATTGTATGTGTGTGCTGCTTACTTTCTGTCATCTTGACATAAAGTACAGTCCACTGGGAAGAGGGAACCTCAACTAGGGGTTGCCTCCATCAGACTGACCTGTGAACAAGTCTCCAGGGTATTTTCTTGATTAATGATTAATATGGATGACTCAGCCCACTGTGGACAGTGGCAGCCCTGGACATGTGCTCCTGAGTTGTGTAAGAAAGCAGTTCAGGGCTGGAGAGATGGCTCAGAGGTTAAGAGCACTGGCTGCTCTTCCAGACATCCCAAGTTCAATTCCCAGCAGCCACATGGTGGTTCACAGCCATCTATGAGATCTGGTGCCCTCTTCTGGCATGTAGGCATACATGCAGGCAGAACATTGTATACGTAATAAATAAATAAATTTAAAAAAGAAAAAGGAAGCAGTTCGAGAGGAGCCAGTCAGTAAGCAGCATCTCTCTGTGGTCTCTGCTTCAGTTCCTGCCCCCATGTTTCCTGCTTGATGGACTGTAACCTATAATCCAAACAAAAACAAAAACTCTTTTCTCTTGCCTTTGTTTATGGTGTTTATCATAGCAGCAGAAAGCAAAGTGTGTGTGTGTGTGAACAGATTAAGTGGATTCTTTTATATATATGTGAATGAAATGATACATTCTCTGTAGTTGACAAAAATTTGTAATCATATTTTGCATAAACTTTTATGGTATTTATTATTACATTTATTTATTTATTTAGAGAGAGAGTATGGAGTGTGTGTGTGTGTGTGTGTGTGTGTGTGTGTGTGTGTGTGTAAATGCATGCACTTGCTACAGCGTGCACGTGAAGATCAGAGGACAGTTTGTCAGGGCCGGTTCTCCCCTTCCACCATATGGGCTCTGGACACCATCAGCTTACTGGCAAGTGCCTTTAACTGCTGAACCACGGACATCTGAGTTTTCTGGAGTTTTCACTCATTAATGATTTTTATTTTTTTCTAACTGTGAACTCAAGGTTTTCTTCTAATTCTTCCAGTCAGAGTTCAGGAGATGTCTTGCAGATATTTAGAGTTGGCAGAGTGAACGAAGCCACAGAGTTTTTGAGCAAACTGGGCAATGTACGGTCCTTATTCCATGGATCTCCTGTGCGGAATATTCTTGGGATCTTGTCCCGGTAAGATGCAGTATCTTTCACTTTTACTTTTCAGGCTCATGAACGTGAAATGTTCCTTTTGCTTGTCTACTTTTGTCTAAGTTGTGTGTCTTTGATCCTAAACAATACCAAAGTAAATAAACAAATCGCATGAACTTTTCAGTTAAAAGCAGCAAATCTATTCATAGAGAAAATTATATATCACTTAATTTTGTATCTGTAATTATGTATTCTATATATTTTTTAAGTGTTCCACATAGGTATGGAGTTGCTCCTTTAGAATTTGGGCATGGTGATGCCTATAATCCCCTCTGAGGCTGAGGCAGGACAAGTTGCATCTAGTGCAAGCCCAGCCTTGGCTATAGAATGAATTCAAGGCCAGCTAGGACTGTATAGAAAGACCCTGACTCAAAAAAAATAAAACAGAACAATCAATTGTTCTTTCACAATGACCTCATATAAAAATGAGCTAATCTACATTTCAGAGTCAGTGTCCAGGGAGTGTGGGTTATTTACCCAAAGCACAGCCCTAGTTTTCTGATTGCTTTGGATAAATTCTCAATATTGGAGGAGAAGTTGAAGTTACAGGGTTAAGGAGAATTGTGAGTATATTTCTGTCCTTTAATCAAGCACTTAGGAAAATTGAAAGGTACCATCTGGGTGTGACAGTGCAACTCTGGAGGCAGAGGCAGGCAGATCTCTGTGAGTTCAAAGCCAGCTTGGTCTGCATAGCCGGGTCCAGGTCTCCTGAGGCTACATAGTGAGACTGTCTAAAAAGAAAAGGAGGAAGAGGAGGAAGAAGAGCTGAAACTTAAGGGCTGGGGATGTGGCTTGTAGTAGAATGTCCGCCGAGCATGAGTGAGGTCCAGGATTCCATCCCAAATTCCGAAAAACAAATTAATTATATAGAAAAGTTCTATTCTATTCAAAAGCCGTGTTTCAAAATTAACTCAATCTTCTGGTGCAAAATTCAAACAATTGATATTTCTGTAATCCATAAGAGAAGCCTGTCTTGTCCTGTGTAGAGAATACCATGGTTTTTGTGCTGAGAGAATTCTGTACTGATGAATTTTTTTCTGAATATTTTGAATCCGTGACTGGTTGACTGCGGGTATGAAAGACCAGCTGAACTCTGACCTGAGGTTTGTAAAGACAGGCGAATCTGCTGTTGGTCACTGTGTTTCAAGGCTGTGTGGAAGAGTCCTTTCTTCTGGTAAATCATGGTCCTGCCCTCTCTTTCAGAGGACTGCTTTTACCCAAAGTAGCCGAAGACCGTGGTGTGCAAAGAACAGACCCTGGAAATCTGGGAAGCGGCATTTACTTCAGCGACTCACTCAGGTTCGTGTGTTCTGTACCATCCCCCACCACTGAGGCCTCTTTGCAAACTTTCTTCTCTTTCTTTAGTGAGGAAGTCTCTCACCCATAAACATACCATTGAAAGTAGCCAGTTCCCTCAACATACAGTAGAAGCATGGCTTCTGTGGTGAATGTGTGGGAAAATTGTGTTATTTCCTTGCCAACAAACCTCTCTGCCAATGTAAACAATCCCAATCAGACCAAATTAGACTGAATTAAAAGATACCCAGGTTTAATGGGTGCCAGTGCTCCCAGGTGGCCCTGGGAAAACCCGGAGTTGGGGAGGAAAACCGGAACAACCATTGGAAAGGGAAAAGGGGAGACCACGTGTTTATTCTCTGGGGGGGGGGGCAGTTTAAATAGCCTGTGGGAGTGGTCTTGATCTTCCCTGGGGAGGGGGTCACTGTTTGGGGCTTTCTTGGAGGTGGAGTTTGGACTGAGGCAACTCTCAGGGGAGGGAGCTTTGAAATGGAACTTTCCACTCAACATTTCAAAAATGGATACCAGGGGGCTGGGTTGAAGCCCCCTAACAATCCAGACTCTGTATAAAGGGGTGCCAGGGAGCTGAGGTGATGCTTCTGACCAAACATTTCAGACTCTCTTTGGATAAAGAGGGTTAAATCTAGCTACTTCTTGTAGGCATGGGGCAACGTGGGAGAGGGGAGAGCTGGGCTCACGCTCAGTGAGAGGTGTGGCTGGAAAGGCATCTGGTTTACTGTCATCCTGGAGACGTCAGACATCTGTTTCTTGAGGGAGATGAGAAGGCAGGTGGCTAAAAGAAAAAATATTGTTATTACCCGTCTTGTTTGTACCGTCAAAGATGAGTGTGCCAGGATGAGGAGCAGATAGGCCCTCTATTGTGGCATCTTGGAAAACTGGAGGATGGAGGGTCCTAACTGCTGGACAGACCAAGTATCCTGAGTAGAGGGGTCTGCTTGAGCCTGGATAGATGGTACCAGCATGGGTGTCCAGAAGCTTGGCAGCCGAGGGGGTGGTGAGGATTACTGTGTGAGGTCCTGTCCACCGAGGTTCAAGAGACCTAGGAACTAGCTGTCTGAGGAGTACTCTGTGCCCTGGGGAGAGTGGAGAAGGTTCAGGGGCATTAGGGCCCACTGGTGTGGGGGCAGGGAGACAGCTGTCAGCATGTGAATGGAGAAGGGACCTCAGAAGGAAGTAGGGCAGATACCTAGCCAGTAGAGGAGTTTGGGCTGGGAGGTGATGATTAAGGAGAAAGGGCCTGCCATAAAGGAGCTTGAAAGGGCTCAGACCTATAGGGGAACATGGGGTGGCTCTGAGACGGGTAAGGGCAATGAGGAGAGGAGAGGGCCAAGATAACCTGAGCTCGCCAAGCGGTGATGGCTCACGCCTTTAATCCGAGCACTCAGGAGGCAGAGGCAGGCGGATCTCTGTGAGTTCGAGACCAGACTGGTCTACAACAGCTAGTTCCAGGACAGGCTCCAAAGCTAGAGAAACCCTGTCTCGGAATGGGGGAGGGGGAACCTGAGTTCAATGGAGAACTTGATTAGCTGTTGTTTGATGAGTCTGTTGGCCTTTTCCACCTTTCCCAAGGATTGTGGGCGGCAGGGGATGTGGAATTTCCAGAGGTTGAGAGCTTCTGACACAACCTCCATGACCCTGGAAATGAAGGCTGGGCCATTGTCTGTTTGGATGGTCTGTGGTCCGTGGGACGCCAAACCGAGGAATGATGTGGTCCAGGAGTACCTGAGCCACCACATCTGCCATTTACCTGGAGGCCAGAAATGCTTCTGTCTACCCTGTAAAAGTGTCCACAAGTGTTAGGAGATAACTGAGCTTTTTATGAGTAGGCATATGGGTGAAACCAACCTGCCAATCTTGGCCCTGTTGGTATCCACGAAGCTGATGCAGAGACTGACATATATGGAGAGCCCTCTGTGAACTGGCCTGGGTACACGTCTGACAGGAGGAGTCAACCTGTGAAATATGATCTCAGAGATGGGCAGGGTCAAAGAGGGGCTCTAAGAAGTGGAACAAAGCTTTTTTGTCTGGCAGTTAGGACCTTCACCCTGTGTGGGGCCTATGTGTAAAGTCTGGTGGATGTCTGAAATGATCGACAACACCTGGTCTTGAAGAAGGGCTGCAGATGGTTCAGTGGTTAAGAGCACTGCCTGTTCTTCCAGAGGTCCTGAGTTCAATTCCCAGCAACCACATGGTGGCTCCCCACCATCTACAGTGAGATCTGGTGCCCTCTTCTGGCCTACCAGTATACATGCAGGCAGAGCACTGTATACATAATAAATAATAACCCCCCCCCCCCAAAAAAAAAAGAAGAATGAGACGGTCTTTAAGGCGAAGTAGGACTGGCTGGTGGTGAGTAGCAACCTCAGGGGTGGAAGTGTCCAATACTTGGGGATCTACTGAATCAGGGAGTGTAGGGACAGAACAGTCTGGGATGGGAACCTGAGAGGCTGTTAAAGTGAGAAGAAAGTGTGACTCAGGAGAGAGTGTGAGAGCCATAGTGAGTGTGGCCCTGAAGCAGCTGAGAATATCTCAGCCCTGTAGAGGTGCAGGGCAAGCAGGTACGACTAGGAAGGAATGAGAAAAGAATCGCCCTGCAAGAGTACAGGGCAGTTGGGGCTGGAGAGATGGCTCAGTGGTTAAGAGCATTGCCTGCTCTTCCAAAGGTCCTGAGTTCAATTCCCAGCAACCACATGGTGGCTCACAACCATCTGTAAAGAGGTCTGGCGCCCTCTTCTGGCCTTCAGGCATACACACAGACAGAATATTGTAAAATAAATAAATAAATAAATATTAAAAAAAAAAAAAGAGTACAGGGCAGTGACAGAGTCTTAAGTAGGAAGAAGCGGGTCCTGTCTACCCCCATGACTGAAATTGGTGAAGGGAACGTAGGGCCCAAATGAGATGTTAAAACACAATGGGTAGCTCCCGTGTCCAAAAGAAAACAAATGAACTTACCTGCTACCTGCAGTATTACCCTAGGCTCGGAGAGGGCAATGGGAGTCACCAAGTCTGGGCCATATCAATCCTCTGCCAGGCTGAGTAGTTTGAAGGCTGGCACAGTCTCACTTGCCATTGTTGGTGAGGCTAGACCTCCATGGTGTGGCATAGAGGACGAGCCTGCACGGGAGCATTGTGATTTCCAGTGTCCAGGCTGCTGGCAGATAGGGCATGGCCTCATAGGCAGTGGAGGCCCAGGGCAATACCTTGCCAAATGGCCATTTAGGCCACATTTGTAGTAGGCTCCCGGCAAGGTTGACTTAGGCTGAGCTCTGGCTGGATAGAGCCTCATAGTCAACTTCCCTGTCCCACTTCTGGGGGTCCTGGTGGCCTCAGGGCAGCTTCTAGGGCTTAGGCTTGGAGCATTGCTGCAGCCTCGTCTGTTGGGAGGACTCAGCTGCCTCTTCTCGGGCATTAAAAACTTTAAAGGCCATATTTACCTGTATTAGGGTTTGGAGACCCTTTTTAAATTTTTTCCTTTTTTTTTTTCTTTTCCTGGTTATTTGAGACAGGGTTTCTCTGTAGCTTTGGAGCCTGTCCTGGGACTAGCTCTTGTAGACCAGGCTGGCCTCAAACTCACAGAGATCCACCTGCCTCTGCCTTCCAAGTGCTGGGATTAAAGGTGTGTGGCACCACCACCCAGCTTAAATTTTTTTTCTAATATATGGTGCTGACTGAGAAATGAAATGGGCAGCCAGGATGGTGGCTCCCACTGGGGAGGCTGGGTCCAGTCTAGTGTACTGAACCATGGTCTCTTGTAATCGGGAGGCTGGGTCCAGTCTAGTGTACTGAACTATGGTCTCTTGTAATCGGTGTAAAAAATGACTGGGTTTTTGTCAGCTAGCTGTGTGATTTCCCGAAGATTATCGAAATTAACTATTTTTTTCTGAGACCATCTCTGTACCCTGAAGGAGGCAGCGGACCATCATGTCCCACCTCTGTGGCCCGTTTTGGCCTGGTTGATAATCCCAGTGTGGTTCTGTGGCTGGCACTGTCCACTTGGTGGGTCTGGTCTGCGCACTGTGTAGCTGATGCCTGAATTCTACTTGGCTCTTCAGGAATGAGAGTAGAGGCCTGGATAACAGAAATCATGCCAGGTTAAATCGTAGGCCTGGGACAGATAGTGAAACTCCTTAATATAAACAGAAGGATTAGCAGAGAAAAACCCAACTGGTTTTCTGCCCTCTCGGGAGGTAGCAGGAGCTGATGGCATCATTAAAGTCCATGTTCCCTTCTCTTTTCCAGATCTCTCTCAGACAGAAAACATCTAATTCCTCAGAACGTCACTGTGAAAAGTCAGGCAGGTGCACATCTCCTGCCCGACTTCACAGTGATGATCTAACTTGTATCTTTGGAGATGCCTGGTGGTAAACTTTGGAAGGCTCTCCCTGGGAAGTCTTTTGACAATACAGGCTTGAGTATCCCTTGTCTGAGGAATTAGACGTTTCTTTCAGATTTGTTGTCTGGGTTTCTGTCCTGCCCGGTTCCCGCAATTGTTAAGTCCCAAAGAAATTGCACAGAGGTCTACATTAGTTATAAACTGATTGGCCCATTAGCTCAGGCTTCTTATTAACTCTTATATTAGCCCATTATTCTTGTCTATGCCAGCCACATGGCTCGGCACCTTATTCGGCAGGGCAGTGACATCTCGCTTCTTCTGTGGCTGGGTCACGACTGCAAACTAGGACTTCCTTCTTCCCAGAATTCTCCTGTTCTCGTTGACCCATCTCTACTTCCTGCCTGGTTGTCCCGCCTATACTTCCTGCCTGGCTACTGGCCAATGAGTTTATAACTAATGTAGACCTCTGTGTGATTTCTTTGGGGTTAAACAGCTGTGGGAACCTGGTAGGACAGAAAACCCCCACCAACACAGATTTGAGATTATTTGTGTATACCCAAATCCACATGTGACATTCATTCATGCTTCATCTACACCTGATCAGTGTAGCCTCCTGGTGATTTTCTACACTGTGTTTAGTGCGCCCACCCTCAGACTGCAACCATCACAAGGTTAGGGCAGAATTTTCCATCTGTGGTGTCACACCAGGGCTCAGCGTTTTCCATTTCAGAGTTGTTTCAGCTCTTGAGTCACAGTTTTGGATTTGAGACGCCCAACCTGTTTCTTATGCAGTGAAGTGAGGCTGGCCGGTAGCAGGTTATAACCTCTGCTTCTTTCCTTCTCCGTGCAGTACAAGCATTAAGTATTCACATGCGGGAGAGACAGATGGCTCCAGACTCCTGGTTGTCTGTGATGTTGCCCTGGGAAAGTGTATGGACTTATTCAAGAAGGACTTTTCTTTAACCGAGGCACCTCCGGGCTATGACAGTGTGCATGGAGTTTCGAAAACGGCCTCTGTCCCCACAGACTTTGAGGTATTTTATTTCGGGAGACATGCAGACCCGGGGTTATGGGTCAGTAGCTAAGCCCTTGCCGAGCACTTAAGAACAAATCGAACAGTTGGGCAAACAAACAACAACAAAAAAAAGCCAAAACAGACAAAATGGGCCCCAATGTGCAACCACCAGCCCCAGAGGGTTATTTCTATTTTTATTAAATTTGTTTTCATTGAAGTCATGCCCATCTATCTACCACCCCAATTCAGTCTTTGCTAAGTTAACGAATACGAGATTCTGCCTCTCTGGGAGCCTCTGGCTGCTCTTTTCTTCTTCACCTCCTGTCAATTCCCATTTGCTCTAGGATGACGAATTTGTTGTTTATAAAACCAGTCAAGTTAAAATGAAATACATTGTTAAATTTCGCATTCCTGGAGACCAAATAAAGGACTTCCATCCTGATGAAAATACTGAATTAGAGGAACACAGAGCTGAGCCTTCAAATGTTTCAAAGGTTGAAGGTAAGACAAATTTCTTGAGTGCTATTTTATGAGATAATATAAAATGGAAATTTTTTTCAAAAGCATTTATATTCATGTTTGGTAAGCAGCACCCATGATCTCCTATTTCATTTTATCTTTTTATCTTGAACATATAAAAACCAAGATGCTTAAGAAAGATGAAGTGATCTCAGAATCCCCTGCTTTGTCACTAGCAAGCCTAAACTGACTTGTCCTTGGGGTTGTGGTGACTCCCCTGCAGGCTTTACAGCAGGCAGGGAAAAGGGCATCCATGAAGGGACAAGAATGAAACTCGGCTCAGCACAATTTTATTGTAACCGGTGCTGGATAACCACTTCTAGAGTCTGGCCCAGATCATTTTACTTTAGCCATATTTAAGCCCAGCACAATTTTGGGAAAAAGTATTCAGATAACAATTAACTCAGCCCCAAGTGTGCAATTTAAGACATGTTTGCATTCAGATTCCTGACAAAGAACAGCTGACTTCTTTCACAAGGATGGAGACTGTTGACTCGGAGATAGTGCCCAGGATTTAGGGTCTATGGAGCTTTACCGAGGTAAACATAATGCCAGTGGTGTTGGAATTGGCCTGGCCCTATGATAACATAGAAGTCACTGTTAGGTGTATTTCTTAAGACCAGCCTCTCCGCTGACACAAATAATTCCAATCAGACCAAATTAGACCGAATAAAGACGCCCACGTTTAATGCAGTGCTCCCAGGTGGTCCAGGAAAGTATGGTGAGGGGAAGAGTGCAGGGGAGACCATGTGAAACCAGGAGACTGAGACCACATGTTTCTTTTCTGGGTGGCAGCCTAAATAGCCTGTGAGAATGGTCCTGACCCTCTCTGGGGAGGGGTAACTGCTTGGTGGGCTTTCCCAGATGTGGAGTCTGGACCAAGGTGACTCCCAGGGGAGGGGACTTGAAATGGAGCTACATGCTCCATTGGCGCTCCAAGGATGGGCGCAAACATCCCAGAGTCCTCGGGTGTAGTGTTGGACCCTAGAGTCCAATCACCAAGGAGGAGTCGCCCCAAGAGACCATTTCTCACACCACAGCTAATATAAAAGCGTGTAGATTTTATTAATTCCGTCATGACAGGGTCTTCTGGCATTCAGGAGGCCAGAAAGACCCTGAATAGCTGGTACAGGCTACTTTTAAAGGAAAAAGCCACAGAAGCAAGGGGGGTGTCTGGGGGTTGTTCTTTGACAATTATGATTGGCTTATTCAAAAGGGCTATTACCAATAATTGGCTGGAGAGCTGTTGCCAGATCAGATGAGGTAAGAGGTCACTTTGACCCCATTTCCCAGGGGCTGAGTCAAAACATACGTGTGTGGGTAATTGTTCAGGAACAGTCAACATCTTAAAGGTTATCTTGCCCCAATTTCTGGAGAACGTACGTGCATGTGTAGCTGTTAGGTCCTTGGTTCCCGGGGGGGGGGGGGGAGCATTACTGCTGAGACTGAGAGGCTCAGAATTGTCAGAAATGGCTTCAGAATTGTCTTAAAGTTTTACAGTAGGGGTGTCAGGGGCCTGGGGTCTCACTTTTGACCAAACACTTAGGCTGTTGTGAAGCATGAATGACCTCACTCATAATAGTGGGTTTATGGTTTAAAATCAATGCTCAAGATGTAGAGGAAAAAGGCCTTGGATGAGTAAAAACATAAATTCTGGGAGATGCAGGCAGAGCCTGTCTCATCAGACAGCAAAGGATCACCAGGTTGTAAAAGACATCATTCCTAGCCTTCCAGGAAGAGCAGCTTCACACCTCATTCCCTTGAAGAGGTAAACTGTGCTAAACTTTCCCGGCTTCTCCAGTGTTTATCTGTGTGCACAAGGCTCTTCGTTCTCTACAGGGGATGATTTAATAATGTAATTCATTTTGGGGTCTCTTTTTTTTTTGTTGTTGCAATAACAAAATACTGTGCGCTTTTTTAGTTATGTGATATTTAATCGCTACATCATTCTTTACTTCATCATACAGATCTGCTTAAATTATATATCTGCTCTTGGTTTAAATTTGGTCAATCAGGCCGGGCGGTGGTGGCAGACACCTTTACTGCTAGTACTTGGGAGGCAGAGGCAGGTGGATCTCAGTGAGTTTGAGGCCAACCTGGTCTACAAAGCGAGTTCCAGGGCAGCCAGGACTGTTACACAGAGAATCCCTGTCTTGAAAAACCAAAAGAAAAAAAAAGAAAAGAAATTAGTCAGTCAGGAGCTGTAGAGTTGGTTGAGGGGCTAAGAGCACCAGCTGTTCTTTCAGAGGGCTCAGGTTCTATTCCAAACACCCACATAGCAACTCATAACTAACTCTGGTCCTAGAGGATACAATGCCCTTTTTGGCCTCCCCAGACCAGGGACACACATGGTACACAGACACGCATACAGGCAAAACACCCACACTTTTAAGATAAAAATGTCTTAAAAGTTTGGTAGATTATATACATCTAAAAATTTACCCATTTCTTTTAGATTTTTCATATTTAATGACAAGTATTTTTTTCCTTCTTTTTTTTTTTTGTTTTTTGTTTTGTTTTTTCAAGAGAGGGTTTCTCTGTAGCTTTGGAGCCTGTCCTAGAGCTAGATCTTGTAGACCAGGCTGGCTTCAAACTCACAAAGATCCGCCTGCCTCTGCCTCCTCCTGAGTGCTGAGATTAAAGGCATGGGCCACCACCACCCAGCTGGCATGAATTTTTTAAGGTATATCGTAGTGACTTTGAATTCCATTAGTAGCTATCTTTCATCACTAATTTTATTATTTTGAGTTTTTCTGTCTTTCTTCTAGTTAGTTTATCTATCTTAACGAATATCAGAAAAATTAAAGGATTCCTTGTTTCTACCTTACCACAGTGGGATAGAACTATATCAGAGGGCTGGATGTGCTTAAGAGCCCTGGCTGCTCCTCAGAGGGTCTGGATCCAACTCTGGTGTCCACATGGCAGCTCACAGCCATCTGTATCTCCAGTGTCAGGGGCCCTACACCCTCTTCTGACCTCCGTGGGCATCAGGCACCCACTTGGTACACAGATATACATGGAGGCAAGACAACCATATACATAAAATTAAAAAATTTAAATAATTTAAAAATAGAAACAGACAGAAAGTGATACAAAGAATCAATGAAACAAAGAGTTGGTTCTTTGGAAAGAAGAGCGAGTTAGATCCTATTTTGGTCTCCAACACAAATAAATAAATACTTTAAAAAAATTATTAATGTGTGTGTACATGTTTCAGTACATGTGCACATGTGGAGATCAGAAGACAATCCCTGGTGAGTCGTCCTTTCCTTCCTGTATGGGCCGTAGGGATCGACTTCAAGTTGTCAAGTTGGGAGCAAGTGCCTTTACTCAATGAACGTGCTCACTAGCCCAATAAAATACTTCTTTAACAAAATAGTAAAGTAGAAATGCATTTGAGAATGCTGTCCTCACTGGGTTTCTGTTTCCTAACTGAGTATTAAAAACAGTAGTGGCGCCGGGCGGTGGTGGCGCACGCCTTTAATCCCAGCACTTGGGAGGCAGAGGCAGGCGGATCTCTGTGAGTTCGAGACCAGCCTGGTCTACAAGAGCTAGTTCCAGGACAGGCTCCAAAACCACAGAGAAACCCTGTCTTGAAAAACCAACAAAACAAAACAAACAAACAAAAACAGTAGTGGCTTTGAGTGTAGCTCATTTGGTAGAGAGCTTGCTTCACATGGATGAAGCCCTGGGTTCACTCCTGAGCACTGCCACCACAACAGCAAAAAGACAGACAAGGAGGCTGGGGAGATGGCTCAGAGGCTAAGAGCCCTGACTGCTCTTCCGTAGGACCCAGGTTCAATTCCCAGCACCTACATGGCAGCTCACAACTGATTGTAACTCCAGGATCCAACACCCTCCCTCATACAGGCAAAACATCAATAAAATAAAAATAAATTAATTTGTTAAAAAAAATCAGTCACTCGGGGCTGGAGAGATGGCTCAGAGGTTAAGAGTACTGACTGCTCTTCCAGAGGTTCTGAGTTCAATTCCCAGCAACCACATGGTGGCTCACAGCCATCTGTAATGAGATCTGGTGCCCTCTTCTGGCCAGCAAGCATACAGACAGACACAACACTGTATACATAATAAATAAATAAATCTTTAAAAAAAGATCAGTCACTCATAGTTCTATTTAAAAAAAAAAAAAAAAAGACAAAACAAAACCCAGATAGCGTAGCAGCTGGATGTGGTGGCACATTCCTATAATCCCAGCACTTGTGAGGCTGGGGCAGGCAGCTTTCCAGTTTGAGAGTAGACTAGGCTAGCAACATAGGAAGGTCTTATCTTAAACAAAAACTCATAGAATACTATGAATATAATAGTATTTTCTCATCTTCCCCAAACTGTAATGTCTAAACAATGGAGTGAGTCATGGGGATGAAGGTGATAACAACAGAGCCGTGCCTGCTTTCAGGCTGACATTGTGTTTATCACCTGCAGATTTCCAGTTACCAGACGTCAAGCCCCTCACCAACGTCAAAGCTGGCCTTCAGGACAACTCTGCGAACTCTGTCCCTCTTGACAGCGTTCACATCAAGGGAAGAATAATAGACTTTGTAGCCCAGGTATGCATTTTGTGGTTTTATGACATGGAATTAAATGAATATAAGTCACAAATAAGAATGTGGTTGCAACCAGGCGGTGGTGGCGCACGCCTTTAATCCCAACACTTGGGAGGGAGAGGCAGGCGGATCTCTGCGAGTTCGAGGCCAGCCTGGTCTACAGAGGGAGTTTCAGGACAGCCAGGGCTACACAGAGAAACCGTATCTCAGAAAGAAAAAAAGAATTTGGTTACAGCTGGGTAGTGGTGGCACACACCTTTGATTCCAGCACTCAGGAGGCAAAAGCAGGTGGATCTGGATCTCACTGATTTCAAAGCCAGGGAGGTCTACAGAGTTAGTTCTAGGACAGCCAGGTCTACAAAAACAAAACAAAACAAAACAAACAAACAAAGAATTTAGTTGAGGTTTATAAACTAAATAAAATACATATGTCACTTGTTTAAGGAATAATGGAAAGGAAAAAATTTTTAATTAAGTACTAAATACATCCTTTTTTTTTTCAAATATTCTATCTATAGTTGGTTGAACCCATCATGGAATTAGCATCCACGGATATAGAAGACCAGTTATATATTATTCTAAAATCTACTCATTGAATGCATTTCCCACTTAGGTTTTTAGCTTATCATGGATTTATTAGAACACGCCCCCCATCGTAGGGCCAGGACTGTCTGTACTCCAGAAGTTCCCAGCCACGTGACACTTGGGAGGCAGCAAAATTCTTAGCATGAGAGGGGCTTTTTGATTTCTACTGCTTGGTCACACATAACTGCCTAAATACGCAGCTGGTGTACCGGGCCAGTGGCTTGAACAGGTCCGCTGTGGGGTAGAGAGCATCGAGCCTGGAAACCAGGCTTGTGAATTTGGGAGGCCTGTTGAAAAGTTAAGGGGTTTAAACTGTGCTCATTGGGGACACCTGTAATCCCAGTGTCAGAGCCTGCTCCAGCAAAATCAGCTGGGGTGTCTGGGTAGGGGCACGAGGATTTAGGAAATGACAGTTGAAAGAAATTGATACAGAAAACACAGGATAGATTTGGAGGACTGCCAACTTACTCTGGACAGCCTCGAGTTTATTTTTCAGCCGGCATATGTATGTATGTATGTATGTATGTATGTATGTATGTATGTATATACACTATTTACAGGCAAAGCAGATCAAAGAACAGCATAATCATTTGACCCCCTCCCTGCACTGACTTTGAGAGACAAGTAGCCTCATTACCAATCCCATGAGTCCTGCTAGCAGCGAACAGTCTCTGTTTTTTAACTGGATGTGCCTGTGGCTGGCATTCAACAGTCTGTATCTTAATAGATAATGTGTTCTCTCACATGGGCAAAAGTGCTCTTTCCCATGGGCTTGATCAGAACATTCTCACAGCCCTCAAGGATACTGGAGCAAGCAGAGCAGACTAGCTTGAGCTCAAATGACTGTTAAGTCAGAATGGACGCCAGGTGGAAACTGAGTCACTTATGGGCTACCACGCCTAGTACTTGGTAGGTGAAGAAGAAAGGCAGGACAGTCCCAGGTTCAAGGTCAGCTCCAGGTACAAGTTCACCCTGGGCTGCGTGAGACCCTGTCTCAAAAAAAAAGAGCAAAACAAAAAACATTTAGGAAATGAGTATGTGTAATTATTTTCATTAGTTTTTGTAAATGTTCCATGTGATTTTATCGATTATCTAAAACAAATTTTCCCTCCTCTTTCAGATCATTGTTTTTCAGACATACACAAATAAAAGTCACGTGCCTATCGAGGCAAAATATATCTTCCCTTTGGATGATAAGGCAGCTGTGTGTGGCTTCGAGGCATTCATCAATGGGAAGCACATAGTAGGAGAGGTAAGAAGAGAAAGCACACTGAGTCCCACATTCCCAAATTGTCCTTGTCTGAGTACCCATGGCAGCGAGATGGGAAATAGCAGCATTAAAGCCAGAACTACGAGACGGTCAGTGATGGCGCCCACCTTTAATCCCAGCACTTAGGAGGCAGAGACAAGTGAATCTCAGTGAGTTTGAGGCCAGCCTGGTCTACAAAGCGAGTTCTGGGACAGCCAGGGCTGTCACGTAGAGAAACCCTGTCTCGAAAAACAAAACAAACAAGCAAACAAAAAAGCTCATACTTAGAGGTTTTGTTATTGTTGTTTTGTTTTTTAGGTTTTTTGTTTTAGGTTTGTTTGTTTATTTGGTGTTTTGTTTTGGTTTGGTTTTCTTTTTTTTTTTTTTTTTTTGGTTTTTTTTCGAGACAGGGTTTCTCTGTGGTTTTGGAGCCTGTCCTGGAACTAGCTCTTGTAGACCAGACTGGTCTCGAACTCACAGAGATCCGCCTGCCTCTGCCTCCCAAGTGCTGGGATTAAAGGCGTGCGCCACCACCGCCCGGCTTGGTTTGGTTTTCGAGACTAGGTTTCTCTATGTAGCCCTGGTTATCCCGAAACTCTGTAGACCAGGCTGGCCTCAAATTCACAGAGATTTTCCCACCTCTGCCTCCAAATGCTGGGATTAAAGGCAGTTGCTACCACCACCTGGCATACATATAGGTTTTTTTAAGATTTCATTGTACAGTTTTCATTGTGTAGCCCAGGCCACCTCACACTCACTCTGGAGACCTGGCTAACTTTGAACTTAAAATATTTCTTCCCCAGTCTCTGAATGTTGGGATTAAAGGCGTGCACTATCACATAACTTCATAGCTCTTATGTAAGTAAGCAAAATGAATCCTGCTGAACTGAAATGAACATTCTTAAAGATATAGATAGATAGATAGATAGATAGATAGATAGATAGATAGATAGATGATTGATAGGTAGATAGATGGATGATTGACAGGTAGATGATAGATGATTGGTGAGAGATAGATAGATAGATAGATAGATAGATAGATAGATAGATAGATGATTGATAGATAATAGATAGATAATTGGTTGATAGATGATAGATAGATAGATAATAGATAGATAGATAGATAGATAGATAGATAGATAGATAGATAGATAGATAGACTGTACCCCCCAAAAAGTAGCAGAAGCTAGGTATATAGATATAGTATCTAGGTGGAGCATTTGCTTAGCATACACAGGCCCTGGCTCTATCCTAAAGACTAATCAACAGTTGCATTTATAACCAATGACTTATTAAATTTAAAATAGACTTTGGGGATGAGGACTGGTTCTGTGGTTAGAAGCATCTGCTGCTCTTGCAGAGGACCCTGGTTCAGTTCCCAGCACCCATATGGCAGCTCACAACTATAACTCCCATCCAGGAGATCCAACTTCTTCTTCTGGCATGGGAAACAAGTGCATATATAATAATACATAATCATACATGCAGGCAAAATACTCATATCAAATAGAAATTAATATTTTAAAAGAAATTGCAGTTTAATAAATAAATGGGTTGTAAACGGTAATAAAAAGCTTATATAGTGATGCAAGCCTTTAATCCCAGCACTCAGGAGGCAGAGGCAGGTGGATTTCTGTGAGTTTGAGTCCAGCCTGGTCTACAGAGTGAGTTCCAGGTCAGCCAATGGCTACGTAGTGAGACTCTGTCTTTACAAGAGAGATAGAGAGAGTAATAATTTTAAAAATCACTAAATTAAAATAAATAAATAACTTTTTCTTGTGTCTGACAAAAGTTCCAAACTTTAATTTTCAACTACTGGCTGGAGTTTGGTCCTAACTTCGGCCTTTTCTAGTTCAGACTCTTATTGGGCAACACACTCTTGGTGATCCAATTATGTAAGTTTTCATGCATCCGAGACTTAGTTTCCTGGCTTTAATAAACATTGGCGTCATTTTCCTATGAAAGCCTAAAGTCGCTCTTCCTATAATGAGCATTTTAAAAGTCTTTCTCGAAGTTGGGTATGGCGCCTCACACCTGTGGTCTCAGCAGAGGCAGGAGGATTGTTGCAACTTCAAGGCCAGTCTGGATACATGGTGAATTGCAGGCTAGTCTAACATAGAGTGAGAGCTTGTCTAAAAGATCAAAATGAACAAAATTATTATAATAGTTGTCTTTTCCAGATAAAGGAGAAGGAAGAGGCCCAGCAGAAATACCGAGAGGCTGTCAGTCAAGGCCATGGCGCTTACTTGATGGACCAGGACACTCCGGTACAGCTTGTTACTCACCCAGTAGCCAGCGTATTGTGGGAAATAGTTTGAAATAGGAATCCATAATAGGAACCAAGATCATTTATAGTACTCTAGGCTCATAAGATCTCTTGTATATACTACACATGGTGCCATACACCATAATCTCAGCACTTGAGAGGTAGAGGCAGGAGGATTGCTGCAAGTTCGAGGCCTGCCTTTTCTACATAGTGAACTCTAGGCTATGCAAAGCTACCTGGCAAGACCTTGTCTCAAACACACTCACAAAAATCCATTTGGAGAAAAGGGGGGTAAGCCAGGCATAGCCATGGGAGTTGTCTAAATTAACGGGAAAATGAAGTCTGTGCACTAGGAAACAGGAAGAGCTGGTGCTGCCACGGGGCACTGGGTTGCCAGAACCGATGGCACACATTTGAAGTACACAATTTTCATCCCAACTGTAAAATGTAATATGTAAAATGTAATGTTTTTCCCAGAACTAAACTCACTTACCAACATGTCCAGTTTTCACCATTCCTGTAAGCGCTTTCTTTATGTTTGGTTGAGGGAAGAACACACTAAAGGCTAATACAGATCTAAGAGTAAGTTGCTTTAATTTTTTTACATTCATTCATTCATTCATTCATTGTGTATGTGCGCACACTTATACCACAGCATGCAGAAGTCAAAGGACACCTTTCTGGAGTTGATTCTCTCCTCCTACCACATAGGTCCAGGAGACTGAGCTCAGGTCGTCAGCTTGGTGGCTCGTGCCTTTATTCTTTAATTCCCTGTCGTTGTTTTAGCTCTTTCCTCCAGACGGATGTGCTTAATGTCAAAAGCAGAGATTTAGGGCTGGTGAGATGGCCTAGCAGGTAGAAGGGCTCGCCGTGCAAGCTTGACACCCTGAGCTGGATCCCCAGAACCCATGTAAAGGCAGATGAGAAAATGGATTTCCTTTGTTACTTTGTCCAAATGTGTTAAATTTTTATCATAGCGATAGAACGGCAACTGTACTGAAAGATGTTGAGATGAGCTCCTTGGATACCAGGAAAAAAGATCTGTCCAGAACTGGGCACACTGGTAAAGAATTATGATACCTCCCCAGTGAGAAGCCAGCATTTAGAGGTGAACAAGAAAGAGGTCCTCACTGAGAGTGCATGACCGGTTCTGGCTGATGCACCAAAGAGAACCAGCCCTGAGCAGAAACCCACATCCCCCGCGTGGCAAAGGGGGTGGAGCCCTTGAGCCCTTCCCCAATGGCCGTCCTCCCCTGTCTCCCACAGATGTTGTCCCCATCACTAGTGAACTGCTCCGGAGCTCCCCCGATGCTAGCCATTGTCTATCACCATACTCTGGGGAGGAACCTGGCTGAGTGTCCTTGACGTCACTCTAGCGATACAAGGAACAAACTACAGAGTGGATCTGCTTCTGAGTAGCTCTTTGTATTTTAGGATGTTTTCACTGTCAGTGTTGGAAACCTTCCCCCTCGGGCTAAGGTCCTCATCAAAATCACCTACATCACAGAACTCACCTTCCAGAGCCCTGTGGCTGTCTTCTTCATGCCTGCCACCGTAGCGCCCTGGCAACAGGACAAGGCTTTGAATGAGAACCTTCAGGTGGGTGTGCTTAATATGCGATCTGATGGAAGCCAGGTATAGCATGCTTTAATCCCAGCACTTGGGAGGCAGAGGTGGGCAGACCTCTGTGAGTTCAAAGCCAGCCTGATATACATAGGGAGTGCCAGAGCACCATAGTGAGATTCATTCTCAAAAAGCCAATATATGTGTGTGTCCATATACACACACACACACACACACACACACACACACACACACGTATATACCTACATACACACAATACATACATACATACATACATACACACACATACAAACACATATAGTGGGGGGGTGTACAGGAGAGATGGCTCAGTGGTTTAAGAGCACTTACTGTTATTGCAGAAAACCTGGGTTCAAATTCCAGCACCTTCATGACAGCTAAGAACTGTTTGCAACTCCAGTACCAGAGGATTCAGCGCCCTCTTTTGGCCGTCTCAGGCACTGCACCCACTCGCCTAGTGCACACATAGTATGCAAAGCATCTAAACACATAAAATAAATTTTTTTTTTATTTTTTTTTTTATTTTTTTTTTTTTGGTTTTTCGAGACAGGGTTTCTCTGTGGTTTTGGAGCCTGTCCTGGAACTAGCTCTTGTAGACCAGGCTGGTCTCGAACTCACAGAGATCCGCCTGCCTCTGCCTCCCAAGTGCTGGGATTAAAGGCGCGCGCCACCACCGCCTGGCCATAAAATAAAATTTTAAAAAAATCTTCAAAAAAGAAAAAGAAAAAAATTTTATGGTAATGGTCAGAGGTGTTCCTGACATCAGTTTAATGTCAGAAGTTAATGTCATCTCCTGACCCTATGCTGTGTGTCACTACTTGGAAATGAGACTGTCTCTCTTGTCGTTGTCAACTGTGCCTGGCCTGGCTGAGATCACCTTAGTATTCTAAAAGCTTACTGGAAATTCGATTATTCACATATACTTTTCCTCTAACAGGATACAGTGGAGAAGGTCTGTATAAAGGAAATAGGAACGAAGCAAAGGTTAGTACCTAAAATATAAATCGGCTGATTAACTCATTCAGTGGGCATTGGCTTTATGGTTAAATCTCATTTACAATTTTTGGAAAGGATGAGAGATGAAGTTCTTTGCTAGAGGGCTTGCTCGCCTGCGGGAAGCCCTGGCTTTGATTCCCAGTGCTGTGAAATAACCCTTAGAGACAGCTGTGAGTGGGCACCTAAGATCTTGAATTAATATGGTCTCTTGGTTTTCGGCAGCTTCTCCCTGGCTATGTCCATCGAGATGCCCTACAAGATTGAATTCATCTCCAGCGACACACACAAACTGAGACAGAAGGTCAGTGAATCCTTCCTTGGTTTCTGAAGAAATCTTAGTTTCTCTTTAATTTTATCATATCAAAAGTATATGTATGTGGTACAAAAGTGAACTAACGTGACACCGGCTTCCACAAGCGGCAGTAATGCCCCGTGCTGCCCCGCAGATTGGCGTCCAGCTGTCTCTTTAGATGTTCGAGCTGTTTCTCTGCTGTTGTCTTAGGGCTTTAAGTAATCATTTTCACCGTTTTGCCTTGATTCATCTGCTCCATATAAGAATGGGATGTGGCTCAGTGTGTAGTGTTGGCCCAGCACTCACGAACCCTGGCTTTGATCCTCACTATTGGGGGTGAGAGGAAAGTTGATGTTTGACATCCTGTTTTGATAGGAGTATGTAAACAATGTTTACGATTGAGCCAGTAAATATTTTTATATAAAGATTTTTTTATTTTCTGTGATGATTATCTACCTCTGTGCATGTATGTGTGCCACTAGAGTGCCTGGTTTCCACTCTGGCCAGAAAACAGCGTTGGATCTCCTGGAACTGGTGTTACAGACAATTGTGAGCCTCCACGTAGGTGCTAGAAACCAAACTCCAAAGTGTGATCCCAAGGTGTCTGGAGAATGTTGTGTTTAGTCATTCCAGGTTCTGATTGTGTGGTCTGCTTTCTGCTATGTCCAGATAGACATCCACATCTGTGATCTTTAGATACAGAATGAATTGTCTCCGACTTAACTAGATTTGACTGTGCAGAGTTTCAGGACCTTAACCAATCTGATAGTGGATTCATAACTTTGTGTTACTGCAGTGTTGATTCATAATGGAGTTATGTAAATACTGCAGGTACTTACGGGTGGCAGGCAGGTCAGTACAGACGGGCAGGATACTGTCATTCCTTTCTTTACTTTGTCTGTGTTTGTTTTCTTTTGCAGAGCACTGACTGCAAAGCTGTGGTTAGCACTGAGGAAGGCTGCTCCTTAGACAGCTTTGGATTTTCTCTCCACATTGTTTTGCGTGATGCATATCTCCCAAGAATGTGGGTTGAAAAACATCCAGAAAAAGAAAGTGAGGTATGTTCCTTCTTACTCGGGAGAAGAAACACTGCCAGATGTGATAGTTCATTTAGAAAAGCTGAGATAGGAGAATTACCACTAGTTCAAAATGTGCCTTGACTATATGGCAAGAAAACATCAACATACATACATACATACATGCATGCATGCATAAATGAAGTAACTGAGCACAGTGCTTCATGCCTACTAATCCTTGAGTGCTTGAGAAGTAGAGTCAAGGAGAAATCAGGAGTTTGATGTTATCCTTACATACAAAATTTAAGACTATTTTGTGCTATAGGAGACCCTGTCTCAAAAATATAATAATAATAATAATGATGACAATGATGATAGTAATAGAAGTAGGAGGTACCATCTTTTGGGGGAAAATGTATGACTAAATATGCTACAGAAGTTGGAATTGGTTTTTTGAAACAGGGTCTTTCTATGTAGTGTAGGCTGGTCTTGAACTTATGATCCTCCTGATTAGTCCCCCAAGTGCTAGAAGTGCAGGCATGGGCCAGCCCATCCAGTGTTAGCGGGGTGAGGGGAGCTCTTGGTCCTTGTCTCCTTAAAGGAAAGAAGACAGTCTAGAGGCATAGACAGTTTAACCAGTTTAGCAAAGCTAAGCAAAGAAAACATTCAAGAGACTGAAAGCAGCCCAGTGCCCTTTTCCATGGATTTCCAGTAAGTTTCATGAACATTTACAACATGGGTGGTTTATTTATTTATTTTTTTTTTTTTTTGGTTTTTCGAGACAGGGTTTCTCTGTGGTTTTGGAGCCTGTCCTGGAACTAGCTCTGTAGACCAGGCTGGTCTCGAACTCACAGAGATCCGCCTGCCTCTGCCTTCCGAGTGCTGGGATTAAAGGCGTGCGCCACCACCGCCCGGCGGGTGGTTTATTCATGGGCTAAGGTAACCATTTCCCTACCAAGTCATGATGGATCAGACCTTCCTCTTAGGACATTTCTTCCTATGATCTTCTAGAAAAGCCCGCAGGATGAGTGGTACAGAATCACAGTAAGGGTGGCGGGTCTTTTGAGGATGCAGACTCTACCTTAGTGCGCGTGAAATGCATGGCGCCTTTGCTTCTGATGTAGCAGGAGCCACCTAACTATAGTCTCATGGCTGTTTAACCACATGAGGCATTTTATATGCCAGGAGGCACAGCTACCAAGAGACAGCTGATATTCTCAGTTACCTGGGACCCATGTAAGTTGTCCTCTGACCTCCACATGATAACATGTCATGTGTGTGGGGGCAGACATGCACATGTGTGCACACACAGATATATATCATATATATATATATGATACTAGAAAAATAAATAAAGGCCAGAGAGATAGCTCAGCAGTCAAAGGTGCTTGCCTTCAAGCTTGATAGTCTGAGTTTAGATCCTTGGAACTCACATGGTAGAAGAAGAAAAATGACTCCCATAAATTTTCTCGACCTCCAGGTGCATACAGGGTCATGTGTGTGCCCACCCACCCACATAAGTACAAACACATATACACATGAATAAATTAATAAACAAATTCAATAAAAATTTTTTTAAAAAATAAGTAAAGTTAGCTGGGCAGTGATGGTGCACACCTTTAATCCCAGCACTCGGGAGGCAGAGGTAGGTGGATCTCTGAGTTTGAGGCCAGCCTAGTTTACAGAGCAAGTTCTAGGACAGGCAGAGATGCACAAAGAAACCCTGTCTTGAAAAACCAAATATATATACTTTTATGTAAATATAAAATTACTTATGGCCATAATACAATTGTGTACATTTGCAACAAAGAATTATTATTTTGATTAAAATTCAGGCAGACTTGGGGCTGTGAAGACTGAGTTCGATTTCACAGACCCACTTGGTAGAAGAAGAGAACAGGTCCCCACAAATTGTCCTCTCACTTCCACGTCCATGTGCCCATACATACATGCACACTAAATAAACAAATAAAGTAATTTAGAAATAAGGAAAATTATAATGAAAATAACTTAAAGAGCTGGAGAGATGACTCAGTGGTTCAGAGCTCTGGCTGCGCTTCAGAGGGGGCAACTTAGATTCACAGCACCCGCGTGGTAGCTTACAACCGCCTGAAACTCTGGCTCAAGGGATCCAACATGTTCTTTTTGCTTACAGGGACACCCATATCCACATAGATAATCATGCAGACAAACACCCATGCACATAAAAAATAAAATGAAAACACAGCTTAAAGCTGAAGCTTATGATAGTAGGACTAGTTTACATACTGATTAACAAGAGGTCTGTGCACGTATTTTATCAATCACTATGACATCTGTATTCCTTTTATAATAGTGTGTGGGTGAGAGACGTGTAGTCATTCATTGTTTCTACAAGGTCAAATCCTGTGGGGTTTGTTTTGTTTTGTTTTAGATAGTCTGCATTTGAGGTACCAGAGTATTGTATAGCCCAGGCTGGCCTGAAAGCCATTAAACTTCAAATCCCCCTGCCTCTACTGCCCATGGGTAGGAATTATAGAGAACTACCACATCCATTTTATGCAGTGCTAGAGATCAGACTGTGTGTAACTCAGCCAAGTCTCTACCAATGAGCTGCATCCCCAGACCCCAGTGCGTACTCTTGGTTTCTCATGTGCTTTTGTCTCCATCTGTAACATTTATATCTCCATCTCTAGCATTCTGGTTTTTATTTGAATGCCTGGGATACTATTCCCTCCCCCCCTTAACACTTGTAGATCATTTTATTATTGGAAAAATAATAGCTGGGAGTGGTGATATATTCCTGTAATCTTAGCACTTTGGATGAACAGGCAAGAGAATCTTAAAGGTTCGAGGTCACCCTTGACTATATAGCAATTTTAGGCTAGCTAGCTTTTGTTACATGATGCAGACCCTACTTCAAAAGAATAAAAGAGAAATGGTATCTGTTTTATTTTGGTAGTGTTAGTTTACTAAAAGGTTTTCTTCTTTTTTTTTTGTTTTTTTTGTTTTTCGAGACAGGGTTTCTCTGTGGCTTTGGAGCCTGTCCTAGAACTAGCTCACAGAGATCCGCCTGCCTCTGCCTCCCGAGTGCTGGGATTAAAGGCGTGCGCCACCATCGCCCAGCTGTGTGCGTGTTATGTATGTGTGTGTGTGTTGTAAACATGTGCACAGAAAGCCTATACAGGGCAGAAGAAAGCTTTGAGCATGTTCTTTATTTCCCAGTGGCTTCTGGGTTGAAGTCAGGTCACCAGGCTTGAACAAAAAACATTTTTACCTGCTGAGGACCCATCTCACAGTTCCTAGAAGCTTTCAGACTGTAGGTGTTCCCCCATTTAAGATCCAGTGTCTTCTTCTCCTTCTAGGCTTGCATGCTTGTCTTTCAACCGGATCTGGCGGCCACCCTTCCTGACCTCCGTGGAAAGAATGAAGTGATTATTTGTCTTGACTGTTCCAATTCCATGGAGGGTGTGACATTCATGCAAGCCAAGCAAGTTGCCCTGTACGCTCTGTCTCTGGTGGGTGAGAAGCAAAAAGTGAACATTATGCAGTTTGGCACAGGTTGGTGCACTATCTCCAGCCCTTCGTGTATCTCTAACATGAACATGTGCAGACTGTTGGGGCCTGGCTGGCCTCGTCTATGCAGTGGGAGACAGCTTAGCCCAGAACGCTGAAGTCAGTGCTTCTTGGTGAAGATTTTGTCTCCCTCTCCTGATCATAAGCTCAGAAGTCACTTGTTTTTTTCCTCATCTGCATGATGGGCAAAAAGTCTTGTAAGGGTGGAGCTAACCTAGGCCAAGGATTTTCAGCTTTGCTATATAGTGAGTACCACACAAATGTGGCCAATGTAATCAACTAAACAAAACACAGGAACCTCGGTTTATTTAATGGGAAGGCTCCAAGAGTCAGGACCAACATTTGCAGCCAGCACGCTCGTAGATACTGTGTTAGAAATGGGCTCAGGCAGCACCAGGCCAGCACTGTTACTAGGTCAGTGTCACCCTCCAGGAGGGAGAGCAGGGACAACTCAACAATATGACAGGGCAGAGCTAGGACTGGTGGCTCAAATCCACGGGTCAGTTTAATGGCTTAACCACCAAATAGGAATTATTTAAGATGGCTTGAACCACAGTTATTTGGCCATGAATCCTAGTTGGATATGATTAAAGTGCCTTTGAGCTGGGCGTGCTGGCTCATTCCTGTAACCCTCAGCACTCCAGACTGGTAGGACTGACAAGAGTTCAAGGCTAGCCTGGCCCACATTGTGAATTCCAGGCTAGCCTGAGCTACAGAGCAAGACCCAGTCTCCAATGGATGGATGGATAGATAGATAGATAGATAGATAGATAGATAGATAGATAGATAGATAGATAGATAGATAGACAGACAGACAGACAGATAGATAGATAGATTGATAGAGATAGATAAATGACGGATAGATAGATAGATAGATAGATAGATAGATAGATAGATAGATAGATAGATAGATAGATAGATAGATAGGTAGGTAGGTAGGTAGGTAGGTAGGTAGGTAGGTAGGTAGGTAGGTAGATAGATTGATTGATAGATAGATAGACAGACAGACAGATAGATTGATTGATTGATAGATAGATAGATTGATAGAGATAGATAAATGACGGATGGATAGATAGATAGATAGATAGATAGATAGATAGATAGATAGATAGATAGATAGATAGATAGATAGATAGATAGATAGATAGATAGGTAGGTAGGTAGGTAGGTAGATAGATAGATTGATTGATAGATAGATAGACAGACAGACAGATAGATTGATAGATTGATAGATAGATTGATAGATAGACAGACAGACAGACAGACAGATAGATGAGGCATCTCAGAGATGAAAGAAGGAGCATGGAGTAGGATCAGGGGACAGTCCTGTCCCGTTGAGTCCCATCTTGCCATCCACGTAGCTTTTTTCACAGTGAATCTAGGGTTGTTTTTCAGGAACATGGATCATACAGGGACGGCGAGCACTTTGCTGGAGACTCTGCCCTGCCAGGGCTGAGCTGCCCATGCTACTGAAGTGTCCCGTATTTGAGGATTCTACACAGAGCTTGACTCAGAACATTTTAGATAGCACAGCTTATAAAATATGATTCAAACATGAGTGTATGTTCAAGTGTTTGCACACAGTTCTCTGAAAAGGAAACACGCATGTAAACATCCAGTGTTCTTTATGGTAGAAGCAGTGGTATAAAGTAGCGCTGATTTTATTAGTGGTCAGTCTGGTGAGTGTTTAATAGTAATGTATCACACTTTCTTATTACACAGGTTACAAGGAGCTATTTTCATATCCTAAGTACATTACAAACAATAAAGTGGCCACAGAGTTCATTATGGTAAGAACTGTCTTCCCCTCCTGAGTCTTGTGCTTGAGTGATGCTGTCCAGGACTTAATCCTGGGCATTGCACCTTGGTGGATGTGAGTTAGCTTTCTCCCCCAATGCATGCGCTAAGCCGATTTCTAAGGAGGGAGGTTTCTTCAGTTCACACTGTAGACGTTTCAGTCGGCGCTTGCTTGGCCTTCTGGCTTTGGTGGCAGCACAGCTTATTACAGCAGAGGGAGGACGTTCATTCACCTGAGGGCCCAGGAGCAAAGCAAGGCAGGGGCCGGGTCCCAGTATCCCCTTCTATCAGGGCATACACCCCAATCTGAATCTTAGTACACTAGGTCCCACCAACTCCAATAGCACCACAGGAGATAACAAAACCTTTGTGGGCTGGGAGATGCCAGTTATCCATCCCACAGCAGTGGCCCCTGGTGACAGTGACCGTGACGGGGAGGATGGCATGACCTTTCTTTAATGGGAATTTAGCAAGAGTCAAAAGAGAAAAGTCAAACTTGAAATCCCAGCACTCGACAGCCAGAGGCAGGAAGATCAGGAGTTCAGAACTAGGAGGTAGCTACCTAGTAAGCTTGAGGCCAGCCTGAACTGTGCTGTCGAAAACACCTAAGAAAGGGGCTGGTGAGATGCAGAGTGGGTAAAGATGGTCCACCCTGGACCCACATGTTAGAAGGATTGGCCTACACAAGTTTCTGTATGACCCCTACATGTGCACCATGGCGCCCGTGAGCCCCACACCCCACACACAAATCAGAAAATATCAGAGCCTGGAGAGATGGCTCAGTGGTTAAGAGCACTGACTGCTCTTCCAGAGGATCCAGGTTTGATTCCCTGCACCACTGTGGCAGCTCACAGTCATCTGTAACTCCAGTTCCAGGGATATTGTCTGCCCTTTTCCAGATTCAGAAATGCATGTGGTACATAGACATACGTGCAGGCAGAACATCCAATTAAAATGATAAAATATAAAATAATAATAAAAAAAAATTGAACAACCAGGAAGAGAAACTGCCTACGTTCCTACCGCCCAATGTGGCCCTATAAGCATTTTGGAAGTTTTTCTTCTGCCCACTGTTTTAAAATGAGCAAAGTCAAGGGTGCGTCGACAGCATGTTCCTTCGCACAGATGCTCAGTCCTTTGAAAACTGCCTTCGGATGTTCAGTGGTAATACTATCGTTACTGTGGGGCATGGAATAAACTGAGGGGATATAGGTATCTTTGTTCCATGCGTGTATAATTTCTGTATGACACTGTGTCCCCAGGTTCTGACCTGCTCGCTTCAGTGAATGAGGCATACAGATGGCCATGATGGGGAGGCTGGAAGGAATAAACTGATCTTATAAAGGATTCACCAGGAAACTTGCTTAGGAAATACTAAGTTATACAAAAGTAGAATTTAGCTAAAGGAGCACGGCCTCAAATATGACTGGGAGATAAGTAATGCAGTAACCAGGCTTCCTAGGAACTACAGAAAGAGAAGAGAAGTAGAGCTGACTTCTAATGGAAGGGCTGAGGGTTTCCAAGCCTGTGTTTCTCGTAAGCTTTGCTCACCAAGACTGCCAGGCAGGCAGGAGTACCTGGGTCAACAACCACCCAAAAAGAGCAATACTGCTCTGATTCAGATTAACTGGGACAATATTTTTACTGCGTAAATCTCCCATTTGTCCAAAATGGCCAAGCTTGTAGTTTCTGCCTCTGTAAAACATGTTTAATTGTTCAAAATGTAACTTGGATCTGGGACCTGTAAGAGATTTACAGGTGACAGCATATGTGGAATGCTATAGCTCAAAATCTGTCCAAAGCCAGGTGGTGGTGGCGCACGCCTTTACTCCCAGCACTCGGGACGCAGAGGCAGGCGGATTTCTGTGAGTTCGAGGCCAACCTGGTCTACAAAGTGAGTTCCAGAACAGGCCCCAAAACTACAGAAAAACCCTGTCTCAAAGAATAAGAAACAAAAAACAAAAACAAAAAAGTCTATCCAAGCTGTTAAGGATTTCTGTTCGGGACCACTTTCTCTTTGGACAATTGCCAGAACCAGACATATGCTTCTTCCTTCAGCATCCCCTGGTGTTTGCAATGAATCCTCACTGGGGGGCTGGAAGAAGCCTTAATCTGTCATAGCACCCAGAGTGTAGTGGTTGCCATGTTCGCCCCACAGTTAGTGATGAATGTGCCTTCAGCTGTGCCGCTTCCTCCCCTGCAGTCTGCAGCATCTGCCATGGGGAACACAGACTTCTGGAAAGTTCTCCGCTATTTAAGTTTGCTGTACCCTTCTGAAGGGTTACGGAACATTCTCCTCATATCTGACGGGCACCTCCAGAGTGAGAGCCTGACACTGCAGCTTGTGAAGAGAAACATCCATCACACCAGGCTGTTCACCTGTGCTGTCGGGTAAGTCTCGGGTCACCACGGTGGCAGAGGCAGCTAGCACACAAGTCGTTAGTTGGCCTGTCTGGGGGTTTTGCAAGCTTGAAAGTCAGTATGAGTATATGAAATCTGTATGTTGCAGAGGAGTCGAGCTCTTGGCTTGGGACCATGCTGCCAGGGTCTCACAACTGCAGGACCTTGGGCAGGCTGTCTCTCATTTGTAAAATGAAGGCGAAAATGAAATACCTACCTCATGGGACTATTACTTCGCATAAGAGTTCATGGGACCAGCTTGTCCTTAGCGGCCTGGCCCAGCTCCCTGGAGCTGGTTGGGCATGCTTGGCAATGCCTGCACTTGGGACCACCCCTGCCTCACCCCTGCCTTCTCCCTCTCTGCGCTATAGGTTTCCTGCATTGCAGTGAAACCCTGGAGTCAGTCTTCCCACAGATTGTTGGAATCACTCTTGCCAATTGTAGTTAGCATCTGTGTAAGGAGGGGGGGCTCCTGCTGTTTGTGAAGGGCCCCCAACCATTGTCTTCCCCTAAGTTTCTGGGTTCTTCCAGCACAGCTCCCACCCCAGGACACCAGGTGACCCTGTTCTGAGGCAGGGGACTAGTGAAGTAATATGTAGACCGCTGTGTTGTCCTCACGAGTGAGCTCTGACGACAAGAAGCCCCCGTTTTCTGGGGTCCGGGATATCCACGTACCTTCCCAGCATTCCATTCCTGGGCTTTCATAGCCTCTGAAGGTGCTCTATGGCTATTGGTGACTAAAAGCAGCTCTTGCTGCCCCCACTCACTCCATGCCCCTGCTCACTATATGTTCCCTTTGTATCAATTGTTCCTTTATATGACAAGGTCTCACTCAATAGCCTAGGCCAGCCAGGAAATTACTATGAAGACCAGGCTGGCTGGAACTTGTAACCCTGTCCCCTCAGACTGTCGAGGCTGAGATTACAGGCATGTGCCACCATGCCGTCTAGGCTGGTGTATTTTGTTTTGTGACAGAGTCTCATGTAGCCCAGGCTGGCCATGAACTCTCAAACTAACAGAGGCAGACCTTGAACTCCGATCTTCCTACCTTTGCCTAGGTTCTGGCACACCTAGTGTATTCAGTACTGGGAACTGAATCCAGTGCCTTGTGTGTGCCAGGCAAACGCTCTACAATGCTCTACAGCCCAGCTCTTCAGGCTGCTATCTGCATCAAGTGTCATTCTGATAGTTTTTGAGGTTTTTTTTAATGTTTGTTTACAGTTTGTTTTGTTTATGAAAGGTCTCTTTGTGGCTCAGGTTAGCCTCAGAATCTTCCTGTCCCAAGTATGACATCATGCCCAGTACCCTTTGGAGTTGTTGTCATTGTTCGTTTTTAAGTATGGAAGTATTAGATTTTATTTTATTTATTGCTTATCATCTTTGCTGTGGAGGTTTCTGCTAACATACCATGACCTGCATAGTGTCAACCACATGAAGCAGGAAGAAAGTTCGGTTCAACACGACTTAGTGGCCAGTATTGGTTCAGACTTCTAGAGTCTGACACGATGCAGTTTATTTTAGGCATATTTAAGTACAGTACAATTTGGAAAAAAGTTTCGTGGTGTAACACAGTCCCGTGTGCACAATAAAGCTTAAGACATAATTACATCAAAAATCTTTTCAAAGTACTGTCATCTCTTCCGCGTTGTGTTAAAGGCTTGGGGAAGGGTCGGGTGTGGCCCTAGGCTATTATCCACCTCTGGTCCAGTTTACAGAGTCCTGAGGGGACAGGTGTGGCCTCAGTCATGTGGATAGTGCAGGGTTCTCCAGCCTTCCAGGTGTAAAACAGATTACCCATCTGTGCCTTTGAAGAGACAGCCCTGCACTTTAACATTCCTAGTCCGCCAGGGCTTCTCTGCACATTTTAAAAACTGATAAACTGCCGGGCGGTGGTGGCGCACGCCTTTAATCCCAGCACTCGGGAGGCAGAGGCAGGCGGATCTCTGTGAGTTCGAGACCAGCCTGGTCTACAGAGCTAGTTCCAGGACAGGCTCCAAAGCCACAGAGAAACCCTGTCTCGAAAAACCAAAAAAAAAAAAAAAAAGAAATATATAATATTTTAAGGAACACATGGTAATCATAATGAAAGCCCCCATTGTTCCCCTTTACGCTTCCCCAAATATACCTTCCCACCCCCTACGTGAGTTCAGCATTTTTGCAGGCCTAACTAACTATCGAGCCAGATACATCCTGCTCTGGGAGAACTTATGTCAGCTGGCAGCTACTTGCGGTTACAAAGTTAAAGATTATAGATATGGGCACCATGCTTTAAGGACAACAATATTCAAACCCAGACAATTCTTTCATGTCTGCAAGACATGTTTTTATGCAGGTCCCTTTTCTTCAAGGGCGTCCCATGCCTCAGTCTCTCTGTAAAGGCAGACTTTGATAAGGTGCTCTTTCCCATCCACTAGACCACACTTCTCCCACCAGCATAAGCCCCTCTGTACGGTAAAGATGGATCTTTCCGTACCCTGGATCTTTCCGTACCCTGTTTTACACTGTGTGTTCCCCATGGTGCATACCAGATCCTCTTGTTGGTTCCATATGTTTGGTGTCGAGGGTGTAGTGGGAGCTGCGGGCTGCGTTCCTGCCACCCGGCCCCCGGCCGCCTGGCTAGCTCATGCCCCAAAATAATTACACGGAAACTGTATTCATATAAACACTGCTTGGCCCATTTCTATTCATGTGTGTAGCACCAGTAGGTGGTGACTTAACAGGGAGATTCTAGCCTACATCCATCTTGGGTCGGAGCTTCATCGCATCTGCCCTGGAGAGCAGCGTCATGGCATCTGAGCTCACTTCCTCTTCCTCCCAGCATTCTGTTCTGTTTACTCCACCCACCTATGTTCTAACCTATCAGGCCAAGCAGTTTCTTTATTAATTAACCAATGACCTTCCTCCATCACTAGGGCATTTACTCTCAAGAGTTAGCACTGTGAGTATTCCTGAGGCTCTTTCCCTGTTCTGTGTGTGCATGCCCTACTCCCCTTTCCAGAACCGTGAGACATGGTCTGTGTTCCAAGTTTTGTTTCCTCATATGTACCTAACAGTCTCTATTGAGTGAGGAAAGTTCCCAAGATTGGGAGTTGTAGTTAGTAATTCCAGATAAGAGATTTGAGAGGCATTAGACCCCTGTTGAATCTCAGGGAAATATTCGAGAAAGAACAGAATTTCCAGGGGAAATTACAGCTGTTGCATGTGTGTCTGACAAAGGAAACCTAAACACTGCCCAAGGAATCACCAATGTAACGAGAGAGAAAAAAGCCTGCAGGCTGCACAGATTTTGCAAATCCCCATGCTGTCCCATGGACTCCCACTGTGAGAGTCTGTTTCCACAGGTGCTTTGCCACAAGGAAACCATTGCACAGGTAGTCACACACCGAGACGAGGGAGGCAGAGGCAGGTGGGTCTCTGAGTTCAAGGCCAAGCTGGTCCACAGAATGAGTTCCAGGACAGCCAGGACTATTGCACAAGAGAAACCCTGTCTCGAAAAACAAAAACAAATGAACAACAACAAAAAAATAATAAAATGTTTGAAATGTGATCAGTTCTACAGCAAACCGTCACATCTTAAGGACCTTGTCTCAGTGTGGTGCTGGAGTATTTGAATATTTTAACTCAAAGACCAAGCAGAGTTGGAAAAAACAGGTATGTGGGGGTATTTTTTAACATCTTATCTGTATTCCTGTTTTTACATGTACAAATTCTACCTTCTTGCAAGTCTGATAGTAACTTTCATCTCTTTGTGAACGGACAAGACTTACAAGGAGGCCAAAGCTTTTAAAAACATTTTCTTTTCTTTTTTTTTTTTTTTTTTTTTTTTTTGGTTTTTCGAGACAGGGTTTCTCTGTGGTTTTGGAGCCTGTCCTGGAACTAGCTCTTGTAGACCAGGTTGGTCTCGAACTCACAGAGATCCACCTGCCTCTGCCTCCCAAGTGCTGGGATTAAAGGCGTGCGCCACCAGCGCCCGGCTAAAAACATTTTCTTAAATAATAAGAAAGGCCAAGCCAGACATGGTGGGCCATGCTTTTAAATTAATTGCAGCCCCCCCTCTCCCTCTGCCCCACAGAGCTGGTGCTGCAGAGGTGACCACACCCAGGGGTTAGTTTTTCATTGTGATAAAATACGTACAGGATTTACAAGTCCGTTTCATTGGTGTGAATTCATTCGCAGTGTTATGTGGAACCAGCATTACCAGCTAATTCCAGAACTTCGCCACTGTCCTTGACGAAAGTCTATAACAGGAAGCTAAATAATAACTCTGCGTTGCCTCCTGCCTCTAGCTCCTGAAAATATCTATTCTGCTTCAGTCTTTATGAACTTGCCTTTCCAGATGATTTAGATGCAGAGGCATAGCACGCTTGTTCTTTTGTGTCTGGCTTATCTACCTTAGCATAATGTCCACGAGAATCATCTGTATTGTGTTTTTAAACAGGATTTCTTTTCATTTGAAGGTCAAATATTTTATTATTTTTATTGGGTTTTGAAAAAGGGGTCTCATGTAACCCAGCTTGAACCGTGGCTGGGCTTGAACTCCTGCTGCCTTCGTTACGCTAGAGTTGAGATTTCAGGTATGTGCCACAATGCCTATTTTAGGGATGAGTAATAGCCTGTAAAATATGCATATAAAATAATTCATTATAGATAGATAATAGATAAATACATTAGTAGATAGGTAGATCATAGATAGATAAATACATAGGTAGATAGGTAGATAGATGATAGAGAGACTAGGTAGGTACATACATACATACATACATACATACATAGTAGACAGAAAGGTAGATATGCATACACACTCATTTCATTTGTTAACTTTTCAACGGACACAGCTTATTTCCACCTTATGCTGCTGTGAATGGCCCTAATGTAACTCTGGTGCACGGTATCTGTCTGAGCCCTTCCAATTGTTCAATTCTTTTTTTTTTAATTAATTAATTTATTTATTATGTATACAATGTTCTGTCTGCATGTATGCCTGCCCACCAGAAGAGGGCACCAGATCTCATAGATGGTTGTGAGCCATCATGTGGTTGCTGGGAATTGAACTCAGAACCTCTGGAAGAGCAGCCAGTGCTCTTAACCTCTGAGCCATATCTCCAGCCCCCCAGTTGTACAATTCTGGGTTTGTACTTAGAAGTGAAATTACTGACTCGTGTCATAACTGCTAGGATTTGCCGTTCTTTTTTCTGCAGCCGCTACACATTCCACATTCCCACTGGCCATGTTCCAGAGTTGCCAGGCGTGTGCGGCAGGTGCCTCCACTGGTTGAGCCATTGCCGCAAACTGAAATAAAAAAACTTAAAGTATATATTTAAACTGCTGGAACCTTTAGTCCCAGCACTCATGTGGCAGGGGCAAGTGGATCACTGTGAGTTCGAGGTCAGCCAGGGCTATATAGTAAGACCCTGTCTCGATCCTTTTTCCATTATCACAGGAAGTAAATAAGAACCAAACAAGCTATAAAATCCCCAAAGACAGAATTAAGTTTTCTTTTTTTTTTTTTTTTTTTGGTTTTTCGAGACAGGGTTTCTCCGTAGCTTTTGGAGCCTGTCCTGGAACTAGCTCTTGTAGACCAGGCTGGCCTCGAACTCACAGAGATCCGCCTGCCTCTACCTCCCGAGTGCTGGGATTAAAGGTGTGCGCCACCACCGCCCGGCCAGAATTAAGTTTTCAAGTGTTAAGTAGCATGTAGCAATTTTAGCGTACTGGGGACTGAAACCGCCTAATCATCCGTACCAGGCCAGCACTCTACCAACTGAGATGTACCCCCAGCATGTTTCGTCAGATGCTAGCATTGACGGAGGAGCATTTTCTCTTTTATTATAGATAGAAGCCCAAATGACCAGGATGCGTTCCCCGAGCTGCCACTCCGTCTCTGTCAAGTGGCAGCAGCTCAGCAGAGATGCCCCTGAGCCTATGCAGGCTCCAGCCTGCGTGCCCTCCTTGTTTCACAACGACAGACTCCTTGTCTACGGATTCATTCCTCACTGTACCCAGGTAGGAAGATGCACAGTTCCTTACACCGTGGGAAAGACAATGAATGTCGATGCTGCTCCTCTCCCACCTCCACCTCTTGGCCTCTTGTTGGCATTATGGTCCCCACCACCCCGGGTACCTGGCAGGGGAAGCTCTTGATTTCTCTTGAGAGGGGAGGATGTTACCAGAAGGGCTGCTGTTACACTGTTTCACTTGCTGGGAGTAGAAAAGTTAAGGAAACACTCGTGTTTCTCCTGTTTCAGGCAACTCTGTGTGCACTCATCCAAGAGAAGGAATTTCATACAATGGTGTCAACTACCGAGCTTCAGAAGACAACTGGGACTGTGAGTCAAATCTTAAGTACTGGGCTGTGGGTAGAACTCAGCGGGAGAACACCAGCCAAGCAGGTGGAAGGCTCTCTTCTGCTTCCCGGTACACACTTAAGCTGCAGACAGAGTCACAATTTTCAGCTCTCACGTATAAGCTCCATGTTCTTCCTTTGTTGTTCTGTGCTGATGTGTCAGTGTACATGAAGGGTGGTCCAGGGTTCTCTGGGCAGTTGGGATGGGGACACATCCCTTTGACGGGTCTTCATCTGGGATTCTTGGATCTGGGTGTATCTCTACAGGGTTCTATGGGTGTGAGTAACTGCCAGTAAACATGAGATTTTTGCCAGGTTGAATTGTGTTTACACACTTACAACTCCAGCACTTGGGACGTAGAGGCATTAGGACTGGGAATTTGAGGTCCTCCTTGGATACAAAGCAAGTTTGAGGCCAGCCTCGGCTACATGAGACCCTTTCTCAGAACAAAACGTGATTATCCATTTTGGTTTTGTTTGAGATACTGCCTAGTTCAAGGTGGCCTTGAAGATGAAGCACTTCTCCTGCCTCAGCCTCTTGAGTGCTGGGTGTTCCATTCGTGCACCACCACACTCTGACAGTGTCTAGCAAAGGTTGTCACAGACCCTGTGGGTAAGGACGCGCCTCACAAAACTCCCCAGTTCAGATGCCAGTCGCAAGTCTTTGTCTCACGTTTCCCGCTTGCCCAGCTTGCCCAGCCTGCCAAAGCTGCATAGGAGTTGGAGGTTCCCTCAGCCCTTTCTCAGAACTTAGGAGCCGGGCGGTGGTGGCGCACGCCTTTAATCCCAGCACTTGGGAGGCAGAGGCAGGCGGATCTCTGTGAGTTCGAGACCAGCCTGGTCTACAAGGACAGGCTCCAAAAAACCACAGAGAAACCCTGTCTCAAAAAACCAAAAAAAGCCGGGCGGTGGTGGCGCACGCCTTTAATCTCAGCACTTGGGAGGCAGAGGCAGGCGGATCTCTGTGAGTTCGAGACCAGCCTGGTCTACAAGAGCTAGTTCCAGGACAGGCTCCAAAACCATAGAGAAACCCTGTCTCGAAAAACCACAAAAAAAAAAAAAAAAAAAAGAACCTAGGAGAACAGTTCAGATCTTTTTTTAAATCTTTTTTTTAACAGTGTTTTTAATTTTTTATTCTTTTGAGAATTTCATGCATGAGTACTGCATTTAGATCTCTCTTTCCCTCTCCAATTCCTCTTGTGTCAACTCCCCACTCTCAAGTTCATGACCTTTTCTTCTATGATTATCCTCTCTCTCTCTCTCTCTTTCTCTCTTTCTCTCTCTTTCACACACACACACAAATAAACAAACAAACAAACAAAACCTATTGAGTTTAGTGTTTCTCTATGTACTCATGCCTAGGGCTGGCCACTTGGAGCTGAATAATCTGTCAGGGGGCTCGTGCTTAAAGAAGACTATTGTCCCTTTCTTAGAAGCTGTTGATTACCCATAGGTGATTCATCTGGGTGGAAGGTGGAGGGACGGGAGACCCTCCAGAAGGCTGCTGACCAGCAGATACTCAGTCTTAAATAGAGTCAAAAGAAAGAACTGGTGTCTGAAGACTGCTCTGACCTCCACATATACTCTAGTCTTCAGCTCTCCATACACATGCACAAACACACGCACGCACACACACACGCACGCACGTGTCTCTCACACACCTGTAAAGCCATTGTAATCATTTTCTTCCCTCGATGCTTACACACAGATGATTCATAAGCTGGCAGCTCGAGCGCTGATCAGAGATTATGAGGACGGTATTCTCCATGACAATGAAACCAACCACGAGGTTTGTTCTCCCAGTAAATGCCACGAAGCATTGTTCTATGTCATTCTTAAATTGATTTGCTCATAGCGATACAAAGTGGGGGTGGCTGAATAAAGAAGAATGTGATTTCAGGGCAGACATCAACATCTATGATGTCAGTCCTGGGGTGTGGGTGACCACTGAATTCAGTAATGAAAGAGTTAATGCCAGTGGCTTTCTGAGACTTCTGTGATTTTCTCCCCATGAGGAATAGTCTGGAGGGGTGCTCAGGGGATGTCTGTGAGTACCTGGGATAGCCCTCCTCTCTCCTCTGCTGAGCTGTAGCTCAGCAGCTAAGAGACAGGATGCCTCAGGACACTAGGCAGAGTCACACTCACCTTGCTCCCTCCTTGATGGACAGAGGAGGGTCCTGGCAGAGGGGCCCCTTAGACAGCTACTGTAACAGTCAAGCTGTACTGTTAGGTGAGGTTTGAGCATTGGTGTTCAATGGCATTCCTAAAAAGATGTCCATACCATGTAGGGACCACTGACAATCACAGGGCTACAGAAAAAGGACTTGTTTCTCCTGGCAGCCCCAAGCAGAGGTTGAAGTGGGGCTTAGAAGCACAGAAGCCACAAACACCTGCTGCTGAGCCACAGTTACCATTTTCCACCAATCAGGAGTCAAAGATTAGGGGCTTTCCTTATGTGTTCCATCATTGTCAATTAACACAGAATGTAAGCCTTTCAGTCCAACCAACCAGATTCATTTGTTCTTTTGGTTGTTGGGTACAGCCGTAATGTTTCTAGAGAACTGAAGATGCATAACAACTATATCAAGGAGGAGGTGGGTCAGCTGTTGGAAGGCCCCTTGCTCTCCTAGTGCCTGGGAACCTAAACTTTGTTTCACTTCCAAGTAAAGTGGAGTCTGAAGTCGAAATGGCAGTACTTAAGTCAAGGAGCTTTTGCCTGCTCCCTTCAGTGACCACTTGGATTAGCACTCTCTATGTTCTCTTTGACTTAAGGCCCGTTTATCTCTGAGTGCATCTGGCTAGCTTTGCCTTGAATAACCCCAATCAAGTAATGATACCTATACAATTCTTTTTTTTTTTTTTTTTTTTTTGAGACAGGGTTTCTCTGTGGTTTTGGAGCCTGTCCTGGAACTAGCTCTTGTAGACCAGGCTGGTCTCGAACTCACAGAGATCCGCCTGTCTCTGCCTCCCCAGTGCTGGGATTAAAGGCGTGCGCCACCACCGCCTGGCCACCTATACAATTCTTCAGCTATATAGTGGGAGCTTTGAGAGAACGAGAAGACTCTCAGCGTGTGAGAGAGCTTGGAAAGCTGGGGAGGGAGGACTATGTAAGTTTCTTCAGTGACTCAACTGAGTCAGCCGTCTCAAGTCACCTCCCTAAGATACTTAGACAGGACCCCTGACTCAGCATCTGATTTGAAGTACTAATTATAAAGGTATTTATGTAGGGCAGGAGATATAGCTCAGTTGGTAGAGAACCTACCCAGCTTTCACAAGGCTCTGAATCCACTATCCAGCACTGCACAAACCCAGTCTGATGGTGCACACCTAGAATTCCAGCACTGTACAAACACAGTCTGATGGTGCACACCTAGAATTCCAACCCTAAACCCAGTCTGATGGTGCACACCTGGAATTCCAGCCCTAAACCCAGTCTGATAGTGCATACCTACAATTCCAGCCCTAAACCCAGTCTGGTGGTGCACACCTAGAATTCCAGCACTGCACAAACCCAGTCTGATGTTGCACACCTAGAATTCCAGCACTGTACAAACACAGTCTGATGGTGCACACCTAGAATTCCAACCCTAAACCCAGTCTGATGGTGCACACCTACAATTCCAGCCCTAAACCCAGTCTGATGGTGCACACCTGGAATTCCAGCCCTAAACCCAGTCTGATGGTGCATACCTACAATTCCAGCCCTAAACCCAGTCTGATGGTGCACACCTATAAGTCCAGTCCTAAGCCCAGTCTGATGGTGCACACCTATAATTCCAGCACTGCACAAACCCAGTCTAATGGTGCACACCTATAATTCCAGCCCTTGGGAAGTAGAGGCAGAAAGTTCTAAAGTTCAAAGTCAGCAGCACCAACATAGTTGAGTTCCAGGCCAGCCTAAGATACATGAGATGCAGTCTCAAAAGAAATGGATGAGCCAGGAATGTTGGCGTGGTGCACGCCTTTAATCCAAGCACTCAAGAGGTAGAGGCAGCTGGATCTCTATGAGTTCAAGGCCAGCCTTGTCTACAGAGCGAGTTCTGGGAGTACATAGTAAAACTGTCTCAAGAAAAGAAAATAAAAAATTAAGGAAAGAAGAAAAGGAAGGGAATGTATATATTAAATGATTTATTTGTCACAGAAAAACACTCAGATTATTTTATGCTTTTTCAATCTCAGTCTACATAAACAAACTAACACAGTTTCTCTCCTAGATGAAGAAAAAAACCATGAAATCTCTGATTATTGAACTCAGTAAAGAAAATTCTCTAATTACACAATTTACAAGCTTTGTGGCAGTTGAGAAAAGGGTATGTATTATTATTAATTTAAGATTAAACTGGGCTGGAGATATGACTCAGCTAGAACCCAAATCCAGTTTCCAGCACCCACAGACCTACAGATGGCTTGCAATAGCAACTCTAACTCCAAAGAATCTGGCATCCTCTTCTCTCTTCTGGCTTCTGTAGGCACCACACACAATTTAAAATTTTTTTTTGTTTCTTTCCTTTTTTTTTTTTTTTTTTTTTTTTGAGGTAGTGTGTAGATCAGGCTGGTCTAGAACTCACCAAACTGGCTGCAAACTCAGAGATCCACTTATACCTATCTCTGCTCCCTGGGTGCTAAGAGTAAAGGTATGTGCCACCACATCCAGCTGAAAATACTTTAAAAAGAAATCATTAGCTGGGCAGTGGTGGCACGTGTCTTTAATCCCAGCACTTGGGAGGCAGAGGCAGGCAGATCTCTGTGAGTTTGAGGCTAGCCTGGTCTACAGAGTGAGTTCCAGGACAGCCAGGACTGTTTCACAGAGAAACCCTGTCTCGGAAAAAAAGGGGATGGACGAAGGAGGAGGAAAAAGAAGTTCATTGCCAGAAGTGGTGGTGCAGGCATTTAACTCCAGCACTGAGAGGCAAAGGCAGGCGGATGTCTTTGAGTTCCAGAACAATCGGGGCTACATAGTGAGACCCTGTCTCAAAACAAAACAAAAATAAGTAAATAAATAAAAAGAAATGTAAAAAATAGTAAGCTTTTCTCTGGATGTGGAGGCATTCCTGCAACCCTAGCACTTAGGAAACAGAGGCAGAAGGAAACTGAGTTCAGCCTAGGCTGCTGGGCGGTGGCGGCGCACACCTTTAATCCCAGAACTCAGGAGGCAGAGGCAGGTGGATCTCTGTGAATCTGAGGCAAGCCTGGTCTAACAAAGCAAGTTCTAGGACATCCAACATTGGTATACAGAGAAATCCTGTTTCAAAAAACAAAAACATGAGTGAGCACTGGTGACACATGACTTTAATCCCAGCTCTTGGGAGGCAGAAGCAGGTGGCTGTGAGTTTGAGGCTAGCCTGGTTTCCAAAGGGAGTTCCAGGATAGCCAGTTACGTGGAGAAACCCTGTCTTGAAAAAACAAAACCAAAAAAGAAAGTTTTGATTATTTACTAACACTCTCTATATAAATGTACATTGTTTTCTTTTTCAAGACAGGGTTTGCCAGTAGCTATGGAGCCAGTTCTGGAACTCACTCTGTAGACCAGGCTGTCCTTGAACTCACAGAGATCCCTGTCTCTGCCTCCTGAGTGCTGGGGTTAAAGGCATGCGCCGCCACCACCTGGCGCTGTATGTATATTTTAAGACGTCTATGTCTATAGAAGCCAGGCGGTAGTGGCACATGCTTTTAATCCCAGCACTCAGGTTGATCTATGAATTGGAGGTCAGCCTGGTCTGCAGAGTGAGTTCCAGAATAGTAAGGACTGCAGAGAGAAACCCTGTCTTGAAAAGAAAAAAAAAATCTATAGTAGTTTGGGGCTAGGATGTGGTGCCATAATGTAGTTAAGCCCCAATACACAAACTTGCACAAAAAAGACATACTATAATTTTTGTTGTTGTTGTTTTGTTCTTTTGGGGTTTTTTTTGTTTTTCAAGACAGGGTTTCTCTGTATAACAACTGTATCTATCCTGAAACTAGCTTTGTAGACCAGGCTAGCCTTGAACTCACAGAAATCTACCTGCCTATACCTCCAAGTACTGGGATTAAAAGCATGTTCCACCACCGCCCGGCTTTATTTCTTGATTTATTTTTCAGATTGGCCTTTAGGCAAGTCTATGGGGTGTTTTCTTGATTGATGATTGATACGGAAAGGCCCTCAATAGCGAGGGGCATATATAATCCAAGTAAATGTCCAGATATTCTAAGATATTCTAAACCTAACATCCATAAGTCTTTAGAATGCGTTAATTATTTAATTCGATATCAAAATTATTTAATTTTGATAATATTTCAAAATTTTAATTCCATTGTGATTCTATATAGGATGCTAATGAGATTCCTTTTGATAATGCCCCAAATATTTTGGAACTTGTGGCCAAAGAAGATGTAGACTTTCTGCCATACGTGAGTTGGGAGGAAAAGTACCCAGAGGCCTTCGTAACACAGGTAAGTACAATCACCAAATTCAGTCATCCATTGCTTAACGATGGGGGTGTGTTCTGAGAAGTGTGTCAGAACAGAGTTCATGACTGTGTTAACATCCTAGAGTGACTTACCCAGGCCCAGTGGTCCAGGACGATTAATGAGTATGTGGCCTTCATGAAATAAAGAAACACAGTAAACAGAAGACATATGGAGAAAACTGTCAATTCAAACTAACCTTGTTTGAATTAAATAGAAAGCATGCTTTTTTCTTGGGGGGCGGGAAGTGAGGACAGTGTCTGTACATCACCCTGCTATCCTGGATGGAACTTGCTATGTAGACCAGGCTGTCCTGGAACTCACAGAAATTGGCCTGCCTCTGTCTCCCAAATGCTGGGATAAAGGTGTGTGACATTACACCAGGCCACAGAAGGAATACACTCTTAAAAGACAGTTTATAAAAGAATCTTGGGCCGGGCGGTGGTGGCGCATGCCTTTAATCCCAGCACTCGGGAGGCAGAGACAGGCGGATCTCTGTGAGTTCGAGACCAGCCTGGTCTACAAGAGCTAGTTCCAGGACAGGCTCCAAAACCACAGAGAAACCCTGTCTCAAAAAAAACAAAAAAAAAAAAAAAAAAAGAATCTTGGAGCTGAGTGCAGTACACACAGAGTCCAGGGTCATCCTTAGCACGTGGAAAGTTCTAGACCAGCTTGGGATATGTTAGATTCTGTCTCAAAGGAACTAAGAAGATAATCATTTAAACTTTTCTTAGACTTATTTTTTATATGTATGGCTTTCTTGCATGTATATGTTTAGGACACTGTGTCCACATCTGTGTGACAGTCAAGTGTGAGATGACCCTCCGTGTACAGGAAAGACTCCCTGAGGTGGAGTGAGCAAGAGAAGCAGAACATTGTGCGGATAGTTACTATGGTTTCCACTATGTCTTTAAGAAGAACAGAACATAAATGTATTTGCTTAGCTCGTTTGCTTGCTCTTGCTTTTATTTACTGTATATATTCCCTTTCTGGAGATGCTGGGAATTGAACCCAGCACCTTGCATATGCTAAGCAAGGACTATACTGCCCCTTAACACTGACGTGCATTCATCTCCCAGGAGGTCAGCAAGTGGCGTGGGGTGGGGGAAAGGAATGTTAGAGGACACCTGCTTTGCTATAACATATCCGTTTGCACACTGTTGCTTTTGTACCATAGGCAGAGTCTGAGTGTTCAGGACTAGAGCAGGATGATGTCACCAATGGCAGCAGACCACAGCAGGTATACCATTAAACAGAACTGTGCATGGTAAATTTCCAGGTTGGTTTTGCACTCGTACTAGGTTGCCTGGCCCCTAGGCCCTTAGCTTCCTTCATCGCCTCTTTAGTTCTGTGTTTACATTTTAATTTCCATCTCATTGAAATTTATCCTGGTGTAAGATAAAAGTGTAAAACCAACCTAATCTCCAAAGCACTTGACTTACTGTCTACTCTGCAATAACAATCTAATTATTACAATGTTACCAAAGGCTTTAATATATGAAAAGTCTGCCAGGCAGTGGTGGCTCACACCTTTAAACCCAGCACTCAGGAGGCAGAGGCAGGCGAATCTCTGAGAGTTCAAGGCCAGCCTGGTCTACAGAGCAAGTTCCAGGACAGGCTCCAAAGCTACAGAGAAACCTTGTCTTGAAAAATCCAAAAAAAAAAAAAAAAGAAAGAAAAGAAAAGAAAAACAACACACACAACTTCATCTTTTTGTTGTTGTTTTTGTTTTTTCGGGTTTTTGTTGTTGTTTTGGTTTTTCAAGGCAGGGTTTCTTTGTGTTGCTTTGTTGCCTGCCCTGGAACTAGCTCTTGTAGACCAGACTGGCCTCGAACTCACAGAGATCTGCCTGCCTCTGCCTCCTTAGTGCTGGGATTAAAGGAGTGCGCCACTACAGCCCAGCTAACTTCATTTTTCTTAATATTCCAGTTTCTCAGCAGGCATGATGGCCCAGGCATATAATCCCTGCTACTGAAGAGGAATATCACAACAAGTTTGTGGCCAGCCTAGGCTACAGAGCAAGTTAAAGAAAGGCTAGCCTGGGCAACTTAGTGAAAATGTTCCAAAAAACAAAATACAATACAAAAAAATTAAAAGCCATACATGGTGGTACAATGCCTTTAATCCTAACACTTGGGAGGCAGAAGCATGCAGCTTGCAGAGTTTGGGGTCTTTGTGGTCTACATAGTGAGTTCCAGGCCATCCCGGGCTACACAGTGAGACCCTGTCTCATTCTGTTGTGGTGAAATACCTTGACAAACACAGCTTATGGGAGAGAGGATTTATTTTGGTTCACAGTTCCAGAGGACACACAGTTCATTGTGGTAGGGAAGGCATGGGGCGTGGGGATGGCCTCACACACTGCATTAGCAGTCTGGAAGCTGAAAGAGATGGGAAATGTCCAGAAACCCTCAAGGCCCACCCTAGTGCCACACCACCTCCACCAAGGCTCCACTTCATAAAATCCCATGATCTTCCCAACAGTGCCACAACTGGGGACCACAGGAGTTCAAACACATGGTTCTGTGGGAGGCATTTCATGTTCAAACCACAGCACTAGGCATACAGGCTCATGCCTGTAATCCTAACTCAGGAGATTAAGGCAAAACCAGCTAGGCTGGCCTATCCGGCTTTATGTCTGCTGTGATTACAACCTTGGCAGGAGACAAATACGCCATGCAGTCAGAGCTTGAGTGTGGAGGTTATTTAGAGAAGGGTAAAAAGGAGGGGAGAGAAGGAAAGGGAGAGGGAAGGAGAGGGGGAAGTAAAGACCTGCTTGCCTCTTCAGAACAACATCCTAAAGAGAGCTGGAGTGGGCGGAGCAGTGACACAGCAGCCATAGAACCCTGGGCTGGCTTGGGTATGCCTGGGTTCCTTCTGCTAGGTGGCAGGGACAGCATAATGCCTGAATCCTAGCGATGTCAGTCTGGGCTACAGAGTAAGACAATGTCTCGTAGGCCTGAAGGTGGCTTGACAGGTCAAAGTGCTTGCCGGACCAGCTTGATTTGATCTTTAGAATCCACAGTAGAAAGAGAGCCAATTCCCAAATGTCCTCCTGCTTCCACACGTGCACATGACACTCATATGCATGCACACACACACACACACTAATAACAAATGACACAGAATTTCAAAGGTCTTGTCTCAAAGAGGCTAGAGTTGTAGCTCATCAATAGCAGACTTCCCTGTGAGAAGTCCTGGGTTCTAATCCTAGAGTCCTAAATAAAATATGAGGAACCCCCCCCCTTCTCTTTCTCTTTGTTGTTGTTCTTTGAGATAGAGTCTCAGTGTAATCCAGGATGACCAGAAATCTCTATGTAGCCCAGGCTGGCCTCAAACTCAAGATCCCCTCCCTTAGCTTCCCAATTGCTGCTATTATAGGGCTGTTACCAGGTATTTCCAGGTTTAAGAGTTGACAATAAGGACCTATGTAAGATGTGCAACGTGAATAAGATATTTTTATTCACATATTTTAGTTTTAATTATGAATATGCGTGTGCATTTCTCTGCAGGAGCCTGAAATAAACATCAGACACTTTGCAGCCGGCGCGCCATTAGGCAGGTTTGCCTCACCTGAGGTAGGTGCTGGGTCCTCTGGAAGGGCAACTTCACAGTAGCTTGTTTAAAGCAGAGAAATAAAGTCAGGTGTAGTGATTGCACGCCTTTAATCCCAGCACTCAGGAGGCAGACACAGGCAGATCTCTGTGAGTTTGAGTCCAGCCTGGTCTGTGTAGCAAGTTCCAGGCTGGTCAGGGCTACAGGGTGAGAGCCTACCTCAAAATAATAAACAAACAAATAAATAAATAAAACCAAACAGGCAGAGCAGTAGAATAGGTCAGAATACACTTTGCGGGAATAGCAGTTCACATAAGCAAAGATGCTTAAGAGCCCAGATTATTTTCTGGGGCATCCTTCCAGAGAAAAGAGGATTTGCTATTTCAGGTGGTTTAGGTGGTTCTCTAATCATTTTCCTACTGCACATACCCCTTCTGATTTTAATCACAAACCTGCCCGGCTGTGCATGGGCACAAGATAGTAAATTGAGGGTTCTCCCTACGAGTTCACTTTGAGGACACTGTCAGCCTTACCGCCCACGCAGCTAAAACCAGTTCAGGCCAGATTAACCTTTCTGGTCTCTTATCCAGATACATTAGGAATACTTTGAACAGAAGGTATCTAAATTTGATTGTTGTTAGTGAAGGAGAAACTTTCTGTTACCCAGAAAGGGGTGTGTATAGGCCAATGTAGGTGGGGATGGGAGAGTTCTGAGGTGGCTGGGTGCCTTGTTCAGAAAGGACTGCGTGTGTGTGTGTGTGTGTGTTTGTGTGTGTGTGTGTGTGTGTGTGCAGGCCTGTGTGCACACGCACATGTCACATGCAGGTGATGGAACTCAGCTGCCAAGAACATTATTACAAATGTGTGTTGGGGAGGTAGGATCCCAGACTACTAACTTACCCTGTCCTTCCTTTCCTCGGGCCAGTACCCATGGCTCTGGTATTCTTCAAATCTTACAAATGTTTTGCCTTTTACCCTTGGTCTTTGCGTATTAGCTTATTATAAAACTTTTAGCCAGAAGTGGTGTGGTGGCTCACACCTGTAATCTCACCTCAGAAGGCTGAAGAGGATTGACAGGAGTTGATGGCCAACCTGGGTTGCGTCATAAGACCGTGCCTCAAAAAAGTAAAAATAATTAAATATTAAGTTTTTTTCCCCCTTGGGCCCGGTAAGCCTCTCTACCGATGAAATAATCCAAATTAGACCAAATCAGACCAAATTAGGAGAAGCCCAGGTTTAGTGAATGCTGAGCCTCCCCCCCAGGAAAACACAGAAACGCGGAGAGGGGAATGGAAAAACAAAAGACCACTGACTCCCTGAGGAGGGGTCATCGTTTGGCAGGCTTTCTTGGAGGTGGGCTCTGGACTGTGGCCACTCCCAGAGGAGGGGACTTTGACCCCCTGCCAAATATTTCAGACTCCTTGTATATATGGATGCCAGGGGCCTGTGGTGCCGCTTCCAACCAAACACCAAATACATTTAGGCCTTGCATATAGGTGAGTGGTAGGACAGTTGATCAGAAATAAACGGGAAATCAGATAAGCATTATGATCTTTTTATAATGTTTGTCTGTTTGTTTATTGGCATGCTGGGGGAGGGTAAAGTGGACTGGATGCATGGAGGTCTGAGGATACCTTGTACAGACTGGTTTTCTCTTATCTATCATGTGTGTCTTTGAGATTGAGTTTAGGCTTAGCCACAGTGTCTCTGGCTGTCAAGCCATCTCACCAGCCCACATACTTTTTTTTTTTTTTTTTTTTTTTTTTGGTTTTTCGAGACAGGGTTTCTCTGTGGTTTTGGAGCCTGTCCTGGAACTAGTTCTTGTAGACCAGGCTGGTCTCGAACTCACAGAGATTCACCTGCCTCTGCCTCCCGAGTGCTGGGATTAAAGGCATGCGCCACCACCGCCCGGCTCCCACATATTGTTTTTTATTTATTCCTTTCTCTTGTTCCTTTGGTGGTGTTTATGAATGAACTCAGAGTCTGGTTTGCTTGAGCTAGGGAAATTCCCTACCACTGAGCTTTATCCCCACTCCTCTTTCCGTTTTGTTTTTGTTTAAAGTTTTGTTTGTTTGTTTTATTTGTTTTGTTTTTGTTTTTCGAGACAGGGTTTCTCTGTAGCTTTGGAGCCTGTCCTGGAACTAGATCTTGTAGACCAGGCTGGCCTCAAACTCACAGAGATCCACCTGCCTCTGCCTCCCGAGTGCTGGGATTAAAGGCGTGTGCCACCACTGCCCAGCCTATCCCCAGTCCTCTTGTATTTATTTATTTATTTATTTATTTATTTATTTATTTATTTATTTGGAGACAGTGTTTCAGTGTTTCTCTGGGTAGTTCTGGCTGTCCTGGAACTCCATCTGTAGACCAGGCTGGTCTTGAACTCAGAGATCCACCTGCCTCTGTCTCCCCAGTGCTGGGATAAGAGGTGTGAGCTACCACTGCCCGATTAATTTTTTATTTTGAAATGGTGTCTCACTATTGCCCAGACTGGCCTTGAAATTCAAGATCTTCTTGCCTGGGCCTCTTGAGTGCAAGATTAGAGGTGTGAGCCACACTGTACCACACCTGGCTAAAAGCCTTTCTCCCTGGACCTACTTACCTCTCAGAGTTGATTTTTGGGTTGAGGGATCCCTAAAACCCAGTCATTCAGCTACTTGGGAGAATGTTTGCTAATTTATTTTGTTCTGCTTTCTCTTCACATACACAATTTTGCCACCTGGGCAGCCCTTCTCGGTCTCGTCTGAAGGGAAGGAGAAACAACCCCAGCTACATTTGACTAAAAGACACAAAAAAAAGCTAAGGAGAAGTTTTCAAGAAGTTTCTGAAGATTTTGAATGTGTGACCCCAGAGCCACAGTCTCGTGCAGCAGCAGAGTCTCTCAATGTCCACTCACAATCGGAAGGTGTGGGCCAGCCACTGGGTGTGAATCGTGTGGCGTCAATGGAAAGAGAGAGGGGATATAAAAGTTGTATGTTTGTGATGAAAGCAACATGCGCGGCTGCTCCCATGGATTCTTCCGCTCCTGCAGAGCGGGTTTCTTTCCTTTCTCCCTGCAGCTCCCAGTCTGCTTTGTTCTCTCCTCCGAGCCACATCCCCAGTGCTCTTCCTCATGCTGCCCCTCTCCCTGGTGCCCCCTGTCTTCCTCTCCCTCCCTCACCCCCTGGTGCCCCCTGTCTTCCTCCCGCTGCCCCTCCCTCCGGTGTCGCTGGTCTTCCTCCTCCTACCCCTCTCCTTTTTCGCAGCCATTTTCCTCCTCTTCACAGAGAATTCATCCCAGACAACTCACCTGTGTTTGGTCAAAGCCGTAAGCCTGTAGGAGGTACCAACATCTTCCATGATTCGGGGTCTCCTCCCGGGCGTCCTTTCTCGGGCTTTGGCAGTGTTACTGCTTTCTCAGGTGGTTTCTCCAGTTCAAAGAAAGTTTCCCAAAGGCCTGACATCTCCGTCTTGTCTTCCAAAGTCCCCGAGGCACCTTATCTAAAGTCTAAGGCAATTCTTGGCCTTCCTCCTCTCTCCAAAGTTCTTCGCTCTGGGCATCCCCGGAGGGCTTCACATCGTTTTCAAAGTGCCTCCCTCCCTCGGGGACCTGATGAAAGAATCGCAGATACCAAAATGGATTTGGGTGAATCGGCTTTCTCCTTTGAGTCTCTCTTCTTAAATCGTTCTGCCAGCGCTGCGCCCTCAGATGGCTTCGAAGGCCTGGGTTTTCAAGACATGAATTTGCCTGCCTCATTCGAAGCAAAAATGGATGAAGCAATGGGATATGACGCATGCAAGATAGAGACTTATGCAACAAATGACGCTTGTGCAGAGGAAGATGAGGAATGGGCGATCTGCGGAAGCGCTTCCGTGGAGGAAGATGAGGGATGTGTGGTCTCTGAAAGCTTTCCTGCACTGTGGACTTCGCTCTTTGCCCTACAAACCGAGGTATTCGTCTTATCTCTTCAGTTAGCTTCACGGCTTACAGCAGTGCATCTGAGAGCAGTTGATCACAGAACAGCGTATTGCCAGTCCTTAGTGGTTCAAGGTGTGTGTCAGCATGGGAGAAAATGTCTCTCAGTGAGTAGTCAGCTGAACTAAAATTCTGCGTGGTGGTGGATGCTGTTTGTCATTGTTAGTGACTGTTAATATTTGTCAGTTGAAAATTAGCATCCTGGGGGCTGGAGAGATGGCTCAGTGATTAAGAGCACTGGATGTTCTCCTAGAGGATCTGAGTTCATTTCCCACCACCCACATGGCAGCTCACAACTGTCCGTAATTCCAGTTCTAGGGGAATCTGACGCCTTCACACCAGTGCACATAACATAAATTTAAATAAATAAATAAAAGAAGAAAGAAAGAAAATTATCATCCTTGAAGAGGATTTACCCCCTAAGTTCTAGTGCCAGGAATTGAAGTTGACAGAAATTTCCTACTGCCTAGTAAACACAGGTGCAGTGAGTATTCTGAATATTTCCTCTATTAATGTGTGAGCTACTGTTACTGTAGTAGCGTGGAGGGCCACAGCTCTCCATTCGTCAAGCCAGTCAATACTCTGTAACTCTAGCTTCGGCACTGGCTCTGAGATCCAGGCTCACGTATGTAATTGTTTTGGTGGGAAAGCATTTAGTGAAGCAAAGAGGACTTCCCTCGGCGTCAGAGTAAGTCCTGGCTTCACCACGTTGTGTTTGTGGGGTCCAGTTGTCTCAACAGCATAGCAGGGATACTAGCGGTATTTACCACACACAGTGGGGGCTTTTAAAAGGCACTTATGTATATTTATAAAATAAAATCTTTTTTTGTTTGTTTGTTTGTTTGAGACAAAATTTCCCTGTGTAACAGCCTACCTCTCCTGGAACTAGCTCTTGTAGACCAGGCTGGCCTCAGAACTCAGAGATCCGCCTACCTCTACCTCACAAGTGCTGGGATTAAAGGCTTAATAAAAAATAAAAATAATGGAGACCAGCCTGGTCTACAGAGCGAGTTCCAGGACAGGCTCCAAAGCTACACAGAGAAACCCTGTCTCGAGAAACAAAACAAAACAAAAAAATAAAAACAATGAAATGTGGCGGAGGGCTGGCAAGGAGGCTCATGGGGGAACGTGTTCGCCACACAAACCTGGTGGCCTGGGCGTGATCTCTGGAACCCACATAAAGGTAGTTTTATATATATATAGCATGTTTTGCCTGCATTAGTTTATGTATGTCATGTACATGCAGATGCCTGTACAGGACAGAAGGCATTGGATCCTGGAACTGTATTTACAGGTGGCTGTGAACTGCCTGATGTGACTTCTGGCAACTGAACCTGGGTCCTCTGCAAGAACAGTAAATGCTCTTAACCACTGAGCCATCTCTCCAGCTCCAGCTTTAATTTTTTTGAAGCAGAATCTTGCAATATAGGCCAGGCTGACTTGGAACGTTCTATGTGGTTCAGTTAGGCTAGAAGTTAAGACACACCTGCCTCTGCCTGCCAAGTACCTTATTATTGGTTTGCATAATGGTAAAAATAAAACAATGCTGTTCCCCAAGGGGTGGCAGTGGGTCCCAGGCAGGGAGCTGCTCGGTGGGTCACCCGGTCCCATGAGGAGCCTCAGTGGGTGAGAGACAGAGACAGACAGGCATGCTGTACAGAGTGAGGTTGGATATTTATTTAGTGGGTTATGGAAGGGAAGGGGAAAGGGGAGAGAGAGGGAGAAGGTGGGACAAGGAGAGAGTGACAGAGAGAGAAAGAGAAACGGGGAGGAGAGGAGAAGAGAAGCTACCTCTTCGGGAGAGAGGCAGAAAAGAGAGAGCTCAGGCTGGAGGAGGTAGGGTGTCCACTTCCCTTGGCAGAAGGGGAGGGGTTGGGAGAGGGCAGGGCTTGTCTTTTTTTTTTTAATATTTATTTATTATGGATACAATATTCTGTTTACATATATGCCTGCAGGCTAGAAGAAGACACCAGACCTCATAACAGGACATTAAAGGGACAGGACAGACCCTTACAATCTTCGTTTTCATTTTTTAAATATGTATATATATATATATTTTTTTTAATTAGGATCTTGTTTGTTTGTTTGTTTGTTTGTTTGTTTTGGTTTTTCAAGATGGGGTTTCTCTTTGTGACAACCCTAGCTATCCTGGAACTCAGTTTGTTTGAGGCTGGCCTCGAACTCACAGAGATCCACCTGCTTCTTCCTCCTGAGTGCAGGGATTAAAGGCGTGTGCCACCACTGCCCAGCTGGAAATAGGATCTTATCATGTATCCCAGGTTGGTCTAGAACCCCCTACGTAGCTCAGGCTGGGCTCAGACTTACAGCTTGTCCTCTCGCAAGTGCTGGGTTACAAATACAAGACGCCGTGCTTGACGTATTCTTGGTTTTTGTTTTATGACACTGATATTGAATATGGACATCACACATGTAGACAAGCATTCTGTCCCAGAGCTGTAACCCTAGTCCTTTTCATTTTTTTTTTTATTTGTGTGTGTGGTGTGTGTATATACCCGAGTTTGTGTGTGCAAGTGTTCTTGTGGATGTGAATATAACTGTGTACACGTGCACATAGCAGCCAGAGGTCAATGGTGAATGTCTTCCTCAGTTGCTTTCCACTTTTTTTTTTTAATTTTTATTTATAGCCAGGTGTGGTACATGCCTTTAATCCCAGCACTCAGGAGGCAGAGACAGGCACATGACTCTGTGAGTTTGAGGCCAGCCTGGTCTACAGAGAGTTCCACGACTGGCTCCATAGCTACTGAGAACCCCGTCTTGAAAAACCAAATAATAATAATAATAATAATAACAACAACAACAACAACAGGGGCTGGAGAAATAGTTCAGAGGTTAAGAGTACAGGCTGCCTTTCCTGATGTCCTGAGTTCAATTCCTAGCAACCATATGGTGTCTCACAACCATCTCTAATGAGATTGGGTGCCCTCTTCTGGCCTGAAGGCATAATTGCAGGCAGAATACTGTATACATAATAAATAAATCTTTTTTAAAAAAACAATAATAATAAGCCTTCACACCGTGCTTGGTTAAGAAATTAGGTAGCTGGGCATGGTGGTGCACTTTTAACCCTGTACTAGGCAGGCAGAGGCAGGTGGAACTCTGTAAATTCAAGTTCAACCTAATCTATTGTAAGTTCTAGGACAGCCAGAGGTATATAGAGAAACCCTGTCTCAAAAAACAAACAAAAATACAAACAAAGAACTGGATGAAACAAAAGAAGGAAAATAGATGTTTTGGGGATTTGGGGAACTTATTTTTATTTCTGGGTATGATGCTTATGGGGGGTGTGTCCTGGAGTACAGAAGAGTATGTTTGATCCCCTGGAGATAGGGCTACAGATACTGATGAGTAGCCCAACATGGATACTAGGAACTGAACTCAGGGCTTCTGGAAGAGCAGAAGTGCTCCCAACCAGTGAGTATCTCTCCGCTGACTGGGATTTGTTGTTCTTATTCTTTGTTTTGTTGAGATAGAGTATCAGCCCTAAGAGTATCTTCAGTCGATCAGTTTTAGGAGCCAGTGAGCATGCTCTCCCACATACTCCCCTATACTGTATGCATGCCTGCATAGTCTCTCTCTCCCTCCCTCAAATATACACTAATTAATAACATTTTTAAATGATTTATATGCATGCCTGATGCCTGAGGATGACAGAAGAGGACATTGGATCGCCTGGAATTGGAGTTGTAGATGGTTGTGAGCTGCTGTGTGGATGCTGGGAATTGAACCCAGGTTCTCTTGGAAAGCAGCCAGTGCTCGTAACTGCTGAGCCATCTCTCCAGCCCCATTTGTGTTGTTTTTGAGACAAGGTCTCATATTGTATCTCTGTCTGGCCTAGAACACACTATGTAGACAAGGATGGCCTTGAACTCACAGGTATCCACCTGCTTCTGCACCACCACACCTGGCTATAATAAGTAAAACTAAAACTAAAAGGCCAGGGAGAGATCCTCACAGGTAAAGGCTACAAGCCTGACAGCCTGAGTTTGAGCGGTGAACCGATATTTAAGGAGGAAAGAGAGAACTGAGTCCCCAGCAGTTGTCCTCTGACCTCCACAGGCATGCTCTGTGTCCTGGTTATGGTCACTATCACTGGGATGAAACACCATGACCAAAAGCAAGCTGGGGAGGAAAGGGTTATTCTGCTCACACCTCCAGAGCACTGCTCATCACTGAAGGAATTAAGACAGGAACTCAAATAGGGCAGGAACCTGGAGAGGGGAGCTGATGCAGAGGCCATGGAAGGGTGCTGTTTACTGGCCTTCTCTCCACTGCTTGCTCAGCCTGCTTTCTTTTGGAACCCAGGACCACCAGCCTGTGGGTGTACCCACCCATAATGGACCAGGTGTGCCCTGTTGACTGAGGTTTTCTGTCCTGCCTGGTTCCCGAAGTCGTTAAATCCTAAAGAAAACACACAGAGGCGGGCGGTGGTGGCGCATGCCTTTAATCCCAGCACTTGGGAGGCAGAGGCAGGCGGATCTCTGTGAGTTCAAGACCAGCCTGGTCTACAAGAGCTAGTTCCAGGACAGGTTCCAAAACCACAGAGAAACCCTGTCTCGAAAAAAAAAAAAAAACAAAGAAAACACACAGAGGTCTACATTAACTATAAACTAATTGGCCTAGTATCTCAGACTTATTAACTTTTATAACTTATATTAGCCCATTATTCTTATCTATGTTAGCCACGCGGCTCGGTACGTTTTTCAGCAAAGCAGTCACATCTTGCTTCTTCTGTGGCAGACTCACAACCTCAGAAAAAGCTTCCTTCTTCCCAGAACACTCTGTTCTCATTGACCTGCCTATACTTCCTTCCTGGCTACAGGCCAATCAGCTTTTATTTAAAATATAATTGACAGAATACAGACCATTCTCCCACACCAGTGCCCCCCATCAATCATTGACTAAGAAAATGCCCTACAGGCTTGCCTACAGCTGGAGGCATTTTCTCAACTGAGGTTCCCTCTTTTCAGATGACTCTAGCTTGTGTCAAGTTGACAGAAAACTAGCCAACACTTTGTGATTATGGTGCACGTGCCCTTTCCAGCATCTCTCTGTCTCTCTCTCTCACACACAAACACACACACACACACTTTTATGTTTAGAAAAAAAACTGTCCCATTTCAAACTAAATAAGGATATACATTTTTTTGGGGGGGCGGGATGAGAGGCCCTGCCCCTCCCCACCTCCACACAGGGACCAACCCTGACCCTTGAGCAGGAGACAAAACAAGAGTCCCTCTCCTGCAGTGTGACAGATGGAGATTTGTTATTGTTTCTCTGGGTGACCTGGCAGAGTCAAAAGGATTCAGGTTCCCAACAGGATGGAACATAAGTCTTTAGCCAGGGGTTCTCAAATCAGAGAAAGCCACTGGTCAATCCAGGGAAACAAAACTGACAGAAACACATAGAAAGACACACAGACACAGTAAAGACAACCAGGGGCAGCCACCGCACTTTTACACACCTGAACAGATGGATTCAGTGATGACTCCCACGTGGATCCCAGACACTGGGTCAACAGCTATGTCTGACTACTGTGTGTCCAAACAGAAGGCACCTTAACCAGACTCACCCCCAGAGGTGACAGAACAGGCCACTTTCTAACTTGTCTCCTTTTGGGGTGAAAGTGTCAGACCCCTCTGAAGTATTAGGCAGCGACTGATGAAAGGTATCCTAGGGACCTGGAACATCTCAAGTTGTGCAATCTCTAGGAGTCCCCTGACCACCACACTCTTCCTCATTCCATGGGGCTCTGAGAACCCCCCTCAGTGTCTCAGGGTCTAATCTCTGGGATCTCAGCAGGACCTCCAGAAATGTTTTTGGGTATCCACCAGGGAAGACTGCTCAGATATAGGTGGTTTTTTGTTTGGGTTTTTTTGTTGTTGTTGTTGTTGTTTTAGTTTTGGTTTTTCAAGACAGGGTTTCTCTGTAGCTTTGGAGCCTGTCCTGAAACTAGCTCTTGTAGACCAGGTTGGTCTCAAACTCACAGAGATTTGCCTGTCTCTGCCTCCCGAGTGCTGGGATTAAAGGCGTGAGCCACCACCGCCCAGCTCAGATACAGGTTTAAGCCAATTGAAAGTCTTTATTAGCTGGTTGGCAGCTATACTGAGGGTTCAAGATCCTAGGGTAGCACTGAGCCTTTCTCAGAGTGAGCTTTTAGGCAAAAAAAAAAAAAAAAAAAACCAACAACAACAAAAAAACATGTCTGGTTGAAACACTTCAGTTAACAAGGACAGTTAGCTAGAAGCAGTACTACAGAAACAAAAAACAAGGTTAGTACATTAGAGACTTTCCCAGAACTATGGACTTTGATGGATTCGACCTTTGTTTTGGTTTTGGAAGGTGGTGGTGTCTACATCCTGAGTTTTACAGCCTGATGGTAATTCCATCATGGAGTCAGTTGTGCTAAGGCCTGGGGCTCTGGTACACTTGGTCTGATGGTATATATTTAATACTGAAAAGGGAATTATGCTAGAAAAAATACTGTATGACATAGAATCTACGATTATCAATATAATTTTTTTCTTAATTTTACAGGATGGTTTCTGGAAACTGACACCATCACTAGGATTTATACTAAAACTTAATGTAAATATTCTACACGATTTTCTTGAAGAAAAAGGCATTCGATCTCTAGGTAAGCCACTGTTTTCAATTAATTAAGTCACTGTGTTCCTTCATTTTTCCAGTCTCTTATAGGCAAACTCCTAATTGTAGTAAATTATTTTGTAAACTAGTGCGTTTATTTAATAGTTTTGGAAATTCCATATGAATAGAATTAATTTTTTTTTTTGACACAGGGTCTCACCATGTAGCCCTGACTAGCTTGGAACTCTCTGTTTAGACCAGGCTGCCTTTGAACTCTCGGAGATCTGCTTGTCTCTGCTTCCCAAGTGCTGGAATCAAAGGTGTGTGCCACCATGCTCAGTTACTAGAATCAGATTTATTAACAGTCATGACTTTACTAATGATGGGAATATTTTATTAGCAATTTGATTAGAGTGCATGGCACCAACTACTGCAGAAGAACAACCCCAAATCTGGGAATAGTGACACACACCTGTAATCCTGCCATTTGGTAGCCTAGCCAAGTGGATCGTGAATTTGAGAATAGTTGGGCTACATAATGAGACTGTGCCAGTGATAACACTATTCAGTGCTCAATAGTACCACAAGGACGTATGCTCAACTATGTTCATAGCAGCATCCTTTGTCATAGCCAGAACCTGGAAACAACCTAGATGCCCCTCGACCGAAGAACAGATAAAGAAAATGTGGTACATTTACACAATGGAGTACTACACAGTAGAAAAAAATGACATCTTGAATTTTGTAGGCAAATGGATGGAGCTAGAAAACATCATATTTAGTGAGATAACCCAGACCCAGAAAGACAAATATAATATGTACTCACTCAAAAGTGGCTTTTAGAATAAAACAAAGAAAAACCAGCCCACAGTTCACAATCCCAGAGAACCTAGACAACAAAGAGAACTCTAAGACATACAAGGATCCAATCTACATGGGAAGTAGAAAAAGACAAGATCTCCTGAGTAAATTGGGGCTGTGGGGATCATGGAAGAGGGTAGAAGGGGAGCCATTTTAGATTCCTCTGTTGAGAGTTTTCTGTTTAGGTCTGTACTCCATTTTTAATTAGATTATGTGATCTTTTGGTGTCCAATTTCTTGAGTTCTTTGTATATTTTGGAGATCAGACCTCTGTCTGATGTGGGGTTAATGAAGATCTTTTCCCATTCTGTAGGCTGTCATTTTGTCTTATTGACCGTGTCCTTTGCTTTACAGAAGCTTTTCAGTTTCAGGAGGTCCCATTTATTAATTGTTTCTCTTAGTGTCTGTGCTGCTGGGGTTCTATTTAGGAAGTGGTTCCCTATGCCAATGCGTTCAAGTGTACTTTCCACTTTCTCTTCTATAAGGTTCAGTGTGGCTGGCTTTACGTTGAGGTCTTTGTTCCATTTGGATTTGAGTTTTGTGCATAGTGATAGATATGGGTCTATTTTCATTCTTCTACATGTTGATATCGAGTTATGCTAACACCACTTGTTAAACATGCTTTCTTTTTTCCATTTGATATTTTTTGCTTCTTTATCAAAGATCAGGTGTTTGAAGATGTGTGGATTGATATCCGGGTCTTCTATTCGGCTCCATTGGTCCTCCTGTCTGTTCTTATGCCATACATCTAACTTATAATATGGTTTAGGTTTGTCTTATACTGATAGCCACAATGAGTTGGCTGACATGGGTATAGTCAGAAATTTCTGCTGTTTATCTGCTGTGTGTTTAGGTTTCCTCCAAGATATTTATAGCAAGAACCTAAAGTTCTTCATAACACTCCATGCCTCTCTAGTTATTGAAGGCAGCAAGTGATGGAGTGGGAGACTCTGGGCATAGCTCAGTGTCCAAAGAACCATCAGGATAACGTGATAGACATATGTGTTCTGATTGGTCACAAGGACCTTTAGAACATATGAAGTGGGTTTTATTGGCTTTCACAACCTAAATGTATTGTCTCATAATTCTGGGATATCAAATTTGATAATTTACTAATGTAGTATGATTCAACTATAGTATAATTCTGTTGTTCTAGAAAAAACAATTTATTCAGGCTGGACTTGAACTCATGGTAATCCTCCTGCCTTAGCATCTGGGTGTTGGGATTATAGGCATGAGCAAGCACACCCGGTTTAATGGACAGTAATTTTTAGGCAGGCATTGGTGGCACATGCCTTTAATCCTAGCACTCAGGAAGCAGAGGCAGGGAGATCTCTGTGAGTTCGAGGCCAGCCTGGTCTACAGAGTAAGTGCCAGGACAACCAGGGCTACACAGAGAAACCCTGTCTCAGGGGGAAAAAAAAGTAAAAGCAAACAAAAATAATGAATGAATGAATGAATGAGGATAATACAAACTTTGTGGGTTTATCTTGGCTCATGGTCTAGAGTGTTAGAACCCCTCCAGGAAGACCCTTTGTCCTAAACCATCCCAAACCTCCTAAACAGCAGCGCCACCTGAGAGTCGAGTGCCCAAACACATGAGTGAGCCTGGGGGGACATTTCTCATCCAGATCACCACATGAAGTAAAGGAGATCTTTGTTTTTTTTAGGTACAAAAGGAAGAGACTGTCTCCTGGACCTAATTGCCACCTTGCTGGTACTGCAGTTTCTTCGTACCAGGTTGGAACAAGAAGGGATGGTTGCCAAATCACTGATGAAGATGGATGACACCTTCATCTCAAGGTGCTTTAATGTCCTAATAAGAAACTTTTCAAAAAGCCAAAGTATCGTTATTGGCCTGTTTCAAACAACTATGTGGGCTGGCACATGAATACAGATGGGAGCCACGTGTCCTAGGTCTAAGTATTTAGAAATCATGAAGCCAAGCTGGGAATGTATCTCAGTGGTAGAGCTCTTGCCTCGTGCACAGGGACCTGGGCTCAGTTCTGCTGTCCTGAGCAACTCAACACACACTGTATGTCAAAGTACCAACCAGGTCATGATGGCACATTCCTGTAATCTTACCACTGAAGAGGTTACAGATGGAAATCCTGACTTACAGCCTAGCCTAGGCTACACAGTAGGGTCCTGTTCCAAAACAGAAAAACAGAAGAAAAAAAACCTTATCAAACTATTAAATAAAATACATTAACTTGGGAGGCAGAGGCAGGCGGATCTCTGTGAGTTCGAATCCAGCCTGGCCTACCACAGCGAGTTCCAGGAGAGGCTCCAAAGCTTCAGAGAAACCCTGTCTCAAAAAACCAAAAAAAAAAAAAAAAAAGAAAGAAAGAAAGAAAGAAAGAAAGAAAGAAAGAAAGAAAGGCACTCCTTTAATTTCAGCACTGAGGAGGCAGAGACAGACGAGTCTCTGTGAGTTCGAGGTCAGCCTAGTCTACATGGCAAGTTCCTGTCAGCCAGAACTACATAACAAAGAGACTCTGTCTCAACAAAACAAAACAAGAATCTTTTATCTTTGATAGGCTTTCTGACCCCATGATATTTAGTGTCTCCACTGACGCAGTAAACCAGGCCAGGCTGAATTGAAAAAGTGTAACAGCAGGTTTATTGAGAGCAACTCTCGGGAGGGTTCTCTGGTCCAAGAGGCTGAGGCCAGAGAAGTCGTGCACCTGGACTAAGGCACGGAGATTTTATAGATGGTAGGTGAGGGGTGAAGCTAGGTCTGTGCCCAAGTGTGGTCAAAAGCTGAGCACTTTGGTGGGCACTTGGGCAGCTGGTGGCATGGAAGGCAGGGAGCTGCGGTAGTCATCAAGAACTGGACTTTTATCCCAGCACTCGGGAGGCAGAGGCAGGCGGATCTCTGTGAGTTCGAGGCCAGCCTGGTCTACAAGAGCTAGTTCCAGGACAGGCACCAAAGCTACAGAGAAACCCTGTCTCGAAAAACCAAAAAAAAAAAAAAAAAAAGAACTGGACTTTTGTCGCCTTTCCTTTGTTAGACTCTCAAGTGGGTGGGGTTTGGAGAGACAGACTGGAATGAGGTAAGCCGGGCTTTCTGGACCCTTCAGGGGTGAGCCAGAGGCTTCAGCTGAACAATCATGACAAATGCAATCCCATTGTCACCTGGATAAGCAGGTTCAAAATAGCTTTGGTTGACTCCTGAGTAAAAGCTGTACAACATCTCACAGCCACGTGAGACACGAACCCAGCTCCACCTATACATCCCACAGCCACGTGAGACATGAACCCAGCTCCACACTATACATCCCACAGCCACATGAGACACAAACCCAGCTCCACCTATACATCCCACAGCCACATGAGACACAAACCCAGCTCCACGCTGTACATCTCACAGCCACGTGGGACCAGACCCAGCTCCACCTATACATCCCACAGCCACATGAGACACAAACCCAGCTCCACGCTGTACAACATCTCACAGCCACATGAGACATAAACCCAGCTCCACGCTGTACATCTCACAGCCACGTGGGACCAGACCCAGCTCCACGTTGTACATCTCACAGCCACGTGAGACACGAACCCAGCTCCACGTTGTGCAACATCTCACAGCCACATGAGACACGAACCCAGCTCCACACTGTACACCCCACAGCCACGTGAGACACGAACCCAGCTCCACGCTGTACACCCCACAGCCACGTGAGACACGAACCCAGCTCCACGCTGTGCATCTCACAGCCACGTAAGACACGAACCCAGCTCCACGCTGTACACCCCACAGCCACGTGAGACACGAACCCAGCTCCACGCTGTACACCCCACAGCCACGTGAGACACGAACCCAGCTCCACGCTGTGCATCTCACAGCCACGTGAGACACGAACCCAGCTCCACGCTGTACATCTCACAGCCACGTGAGACACGAACCCAGCTCCACGCTGTACATCTCACAGCCACGTGAGACACGAACCCAGCTCCTCACCCCACATTGCATATCATAATGGCCCTTTCCCCAAAGAAAAAATTAGGAAGATGAAAAAAAAGGCTAAAATCTTTAAATTTTCCCCAGAGAACTAACAGATTTATTTTTAGGCGCATGTGTGTAGGAGTGTACAACATATCATATATGTGGAAATCTGAGGACAGCTTTTGGGATTGAATTCAGGTCATTAGACTTGTCAATAAGTACCTTTACCTGCTGAACTATCTCACTAGCTCCAATAAATTTGTTTCTTCAAGACAGGGTCTCACTCTGTAGACCAGGCAGACCTTGATTTTACAGAGATCTGCCTACCTCTGCCTCCCAAGTGCTGGGATTAAAGGTGTGTGCCACTATACCAACTATGTGGGGGGGGTTGTTTTGTTTTTGTTTTGCCGAGACAGCGTTTCTCTGTAGCTTTGGTGCCTGTCCTTGAACTAGCTCTATAGACCAGGCTGATCTCGAACTTAGAGACCCACTTGCCTCTGCCTCCTGAGTGCTGGGATTAAAGGTGTGTACCACTATACCAACTATGATTTTTTTTTTTAAGAAGGGAGTCTCATGTATCTCAAATTGGTCTTGAGCTCACTATGTAGCTGAGGATGACCGTACACTTCTAACCTTCCTGTCTCTATCAACTGAGCCACACCCAAATAGAATCTTTCTTATTTTTGTTGTAGGGGAGGTTCAATGGCTCAGTGAGTAAAAGTGCTTGTTGTGTCAGCCTGAGGACCTGAGTTCAATCCCCAGTATCCACATGGTGGAAGGAGAGAACTGTCTGTCCATACTCAAGCCGTGGCCATGTGTGCACTTGCATCTTATTGCATTTCTAACACACACACACACACACACACACACACACACACACACACACACACCCCGACCTGCCCAGTGGCCAGCAAGGCCAAATCTCTGAGGATTGAAGGATATTCCAAGACCTGTGTAGGGTACCAGGCATTTGGATTCAAAGGTAATGTAATAAACAAGTTGGACGATGGTGGCACACACCTTTAATCCCAGCACTCAGGAGACCAAGGCAGGTAGCTCTCTGTGAGTTCGAGGCCAGCCTGATCTTCAGAGTGAGTTCCAGGACTGCCAGGGCTACACAAAGAACCCCTGAAAAAAAATCCAAAACCAAAGAAGGAGAAGGAGGAGGAAGAGGAGGAGGAGGAGGAGAGGAAGAGGAAGGAGGAGGAGGAAGAGGAAGAGAAGAAGAGGAAGAAGAAAGAAGCAGAAGAAAAGAAGAAGAGAGCAATCCAAACAAAACACTTCTCATTTTTATCTCATTTTTATTATTAAAGCTAACAAAACATGTGGTAATGTTTGCAGTTAGTTTGAGCAAATACATCAGTGAATGTGTCTGGTGTACTGTCTCATCACTTTTGGTCAAGTGTAAAGAGCCAAGACTATTCCTCCCAGGTCTTCGCCTTTCTCAGAGAGATCATGTGGACACGTAGGACATTCTTTTCATGTCCTTTTTTTTTTTGTTTTTGTTTTTTTTTGGTTTTTTTTGGTTTTTCGAGGCAGGGTTTCTTTCCTGGAACTAGCTCTTGTAGACCAGGCTGGCCTCGAACACACTTTCAAGAAGGCTCCTGTCTTAGCTAGGTTCACTGTTGCTGTGATGAAACACCATGACCGAAGCCACTTATTTGACTTACATTTCCACATCACAGTTCATCAGAGGAGGAGGTCGGGGCAGGAACTCAAGCAGGGCAGGAATCTGGAGGCAGAAGCTGATTGTAGAGGCCATAGAGGATGCTACTTACTGGCTTGCTCTTCATGGCTTGCTCCCTGTGCTTTTATAGAACCCAGGGCCACCAGCCCAGGGATGGCCACACCCACAATGGGCTCCCACCACTCATTTTAAAAATACCCTACAGGCTTGCCTACACCTTGATCTTAAGGGGCATTTTTAAAATTACCGTCCCCTCCTCTCAGAGATGACTTTAGCTATGTCAAGTTGACGTAAAACTATTCAGCCCAGCCATATTGTGGGAAGAGCTTTCTGTGTGCTGCCCAATTCATTCACAGGTTTCTTACACAGGCTTTCCCACACATCCACACCACACACAATAGTAAGTTAAATTACACTGTAAAACTTTGGTGTAAGGGCTGGGGACGTAGCTCTGTACAGATGACTCTCAGGTGTTCTTCAAGTATCTGGAACAAGTTGAAAATTCCCAGACAGTGAATGAACATTGAAACGGGCCTCGGGGACACTGAAGAGGGACAACAGGAAACAAAGAGGCAAGAAAAAGCTGCAGCTGTCCTGAGGGATTAAGGGGGCTGTGCCCACAGTGAACTGGGAAGAGAGGCAGGTAAGTCATGTAGAAATGAGAACTTTATGCAGATTTCAAGAATTGCCTTTATTAAATATCTTCATTTTTGACAATCATTTCATCCAATACAGTGTTATAGATTTGGAACCTTTCACATATTCTGAACCAATAGAAACTTTTTTTTTTCTTTTTTTTACTCTAGGACTATTCCATGGGCTCTTGAGAACATAAAGAAAGCAAGAGAATGGGCCAGAAAAACAGAAAGCCAGTATCCATCTATCTGCCAACGGCTTGAGCTGGGTAAAGACTGGGAGTCCGCCACAAAGCAACTACTGGGGATGCAGCCCCACGCCAACAGCTCTCTTTACCGACTTCTACACTGCAATCAAGGCTGAATTCAATGAAATTTCATTTTAAACGTTTCTCATATATCTTTTTGTTGTTATTTTGTTTTTGCTTTTTTTTTTTTTTTGGTATTTTGAGATAGGGTTTCTCTGTGTGGCCCTTGCTGTCCTAGAACTCACCCAGGCTGACCTCAAACTTACAGAATTCTGATTTCCTTTGTCTTCCAAGTGCTAGGATTAAAGGCACACACCACCACCTGACTGCCTGTTCATATTTCTGTGTAGAAAATAATCAAATAGTAAAAGGTACTGATAATGACATGTATTAGTAGTTTGGGTTTTTTGTTTTGTTTTTCTTTTTTTTTTTTTTCTTTTTTTTTTTTTGGTTTTTCGAGACAGGGTTTCTCTGTAGCTTTGGTGCCCATCCCGGAACTAGCTCTTGTAGACCAGGCTGGTCTCGAACTCCCAGAGATCCACCTGCCTCTGCCTCCCCAGTGCTGGGATTAAAGGCGTGCGCCACCACCGCCCAGCTTTTTTTGGTTTTTTGAGACAGGGTTTCTCTGTGGTTTTGGAGCCTGTCCTGGAACTAGCTCTTGTAGACCAGGCTGGTCTCGAACTCACAGAGATCCGCCTGCCTCTGCCTCCCAAACTGAAGGTGTGCGCCCGGCCCTTTGTTTTTCAATGTAGCTATCAACCACTTTAAAATAAAATAAATGGAAACAGGATTGATGAATCATTTAACAACAATAAAAAACTGTAATGTTAGAGACTGTCTCAATGTCCTGGTGGGGTGGGCACTCATTGCATCTTCCCTCCAGGAGTTCAGCGGAAGGCAGACTTACCAAGCAGTAGGGAAGGAGTTGGCCTTTGGTTTAGTCTTGCGTTCTAGGCCAGTGCATGTTTCTGGGGCCCTGGCCACCAGACAGCACAGCCGATGACGCACTTGTTTCCTCTGTGGCTGTCCTGTCTGCAGATGTCATGCTCCTTCTTCCATGGATCATGTTTTATTGCCACATCCTAGAAACCCAAAGGTCATCTTAAAATTTCTGCTATTTCACCTTCTAGATTTTTTTTCTAGGTCTTGAATTTTACTTTAGGATTATGATCCACATTAAGTTACTTTTTTATTGTTACATTTGGTTTGACTATGAAATGTCCTCATAGGCTTGTTAATCCCACTGGCCAAGAATAAGATCACTGCTGTTGTGCCCAGAGCATGCCCCCCGCACCCAGAGGGAGACCACCAGAAAGCAGAGTGGACTGGACTGCAAAATGCAAGGTTAACTCTCTTTTATTGCAAGTACAAGCAAGTACAGGCAATTTCTGGCTGGCCAGGAACTTCCTCTTCACTACCCCGAAACGACAGGGTAGAGAGAGAAGTTAAAAATTTCTTTGCAGGGTTAGTTTTTAAAAGGTGCAATCTACAAAGAGGCTTTTTTTGAAGTGGCTTTTGGCATGGTGCAGGGCCTTCTGCCCCCTCCTATCCTGATAAGTCAGCTTTCTCCTTTTTCTTCTTGTTTTATTTGTTATTACCAGGTGGCTGGCTGGCTAAGTGACCTTGTGCTTGGAATCTCCCTGGTGGGAGGGGGAAAGGAAAGCGCTGCTAATCTGTGTTTCTAATTTTAAAACATATTGCTAGGAAATTCTTGTCCCTTTGAAAATAAGGGGTGAGGCCGGGCGGTGGTGGCGCACGCCTTTAATCCCAGCACTTGGGAGGCAGAGGCAGGCGGATCTCTGTGAGTTCGAGACCAGCCTGGTCTACAAGAGCTAGTTCCAGGACAGGCTCCAAAACCACAGAGAAACCCTGTCTCGAAAAACCAAAAAAAAAAAAAAAAAGAAAAAGAAAATAAGGGGTGAGGGTCTCTCAACTACCACATACACAATACTGGCCAGGTGGATAGGCTCTGGCCAGGTCCACATCCAGGTTTCCTGGAAATGTCCCATAAACAAGTATGGCAAGGAATTAAAAAGGAAAACCCATAATTCATTGCATTTCCCATCAGGTCCAATGGGGGCAAGCATACATCCTGACATATTTCCTACCTATGTGATCAAGCACATCCAGTTTAGTTGGGTCAAACTTATTTAGGGGAGTAAAAACATGTTCTGTTATTTCCTATAAGCAACAGCCTCCAGCATGTCAGGAACTATCTATTGTAACATGAGGGCCGGCTTGTTGGGGTTTCTGTCCCACCTGATACCCAACAGCTGGCAAGCCCCAAAGAAAATCACACAGAGATCTCCATAAGTTATAAAACTGATTGGCCCATTAACTCAGGCTTCTTGTTAACTCTTGTAGCTTATATTAATCCATTGTTCTTATCAATGCTAGCTACATGGCTCTGTACCTTTCACAGCGGGGCAGGTCACATGCTGCCTCTTTGGTGGTCTGGGCTGGACTGGGAGGATTGGGCTTCCTCTTTCCTAGCATTCTCCTGTTCTCATTGCCCCGCCTCTACTTCCAGTCTGATTGACCCACCATTACTTCCTGCCTGGCCAATCAGCATTTATTTAAAACATGATTGACAGAATACAGACAAGTCTCCCGCACCAATCTGTCCTTAGGAAAGGGGCTGGCAGATCAGAGGCATTTTTGTTTCATGGATTGACGGCGTAAATGAATGAAGACAGATTATAAAAATATATACAGCTTTAATAAGGAAATAGACTTACAGGACCACAGGTTCCCGCGGAGAACAGGAAAAGCAGAGAAAAGGAGCTGCTGGGATCATGCCCGGAAGATTTATCAGTAAACATTAGCCCGAGGCGAACACGCCCCCAATGGGTGGGGCTATATCCCTACATCTCCCCCTTTTGTCTAAATAAGATAGAACTAAACCAAATACAACTATATACAATAATAACAAATAATAAATATAACAAACAATATTGAGAACAAAAGTTTTGCTAAACATTCTATCTCAAGGAGTCTAAATAACATAAAGAGTAACTACAATTATATAATCTTCAACTCCGTCAAAGATCTGAGAAGGGAATAAATATTACTTAACAAACGAGAGATATCCAAAATGTGCAACAATTGACAGAGACAACTGACTACCTGGGCAATCACCCAAAGTCTCGTTTGCAATGTTGAGTCAACCAACTTTGGCTAAGGCCTAACATAACTGACATACCATTCTTAGAACTATCCTACCCTGTCTTGGCAGGATAAGATAATCCTGTTTCATCCACTTAGGGATATTCTGTATCTTTGTCAGAAGTTGAGGTATGGGCTTTTCTTAACCCAAAGGCCAGTTCTGCCAAGAAGACAAGCTCCCAGTGGAGTGTCTTTGGTGCTCAACGTTCTCTCAGGAGTAGAGTGGCGTTGCCAGGAGTAATTGTGTCTCGTTGGCACAGAAATTTTAGGTTAGATTAAAGGCCATTTTCTATAGCTCTTCGAAGAGGCTGAAGATCATACTATCTATACTAAATATAATCTCTATGTAACTAAAAGACCTGATTAACTTAAAAATAAATATGACAAACATATAATTCTCAATACCTATCTAACTTGAAGACTAAAAGAATAAACAACTGTGCAATATATGAAGACAATGATCTTCAACTGTAAACAATGTCATAGTATCAGAGGTAGAAATGTACATTGTAATATGGTAGATGTATCAATACAATATAGACAAAGTTATAAGCATACTCATACAAAAATAGAGATAGGAACACATTCAATATTCAATATATCAATATACAAGAAACAGTACCAATACAATTTTCTATAAACAGTAATTCACAAATACCAATCATCCCATAAAACCAGTTAATCCCCCTTCTTCCTCTTCTTTTTTTTTTTTTAAATACCCCTAAGTCCATAAAAATATCACCCCATCCCCTCAACCCTAAACCAACCACTAAAAGATGTCCCTAACCCTGAGGGCAAACTCTATTGGGAGAGGGGATGTCGTCCTCTAAGATTACTTCTTGCTGACATGGGGGCGACGTTCTTCTTAGGGGGTCCTGTGAAAGCAAATGATGGTAAAATTCCCAATTTAACCTTTGACCTAAGAAAATTGTAACTAGTCTCAGAGCGTTTTGAGAAGGTCCGGCCAGAGTGTTGTCAAAAATGTGCACCATTTGAAATTGTTTCATGTAGTTGGTACCAAAAAACAGGTCTAATATTAGCGCTTTAAAAAAAAAAATTCATGACGTCATAAAAACCAGATTGAGTTGATGTCGTGGGGCCCCATCTTCATCCTGGAAACTTCAAAGATTACTGTAGGAAAATTTGTTGCTTGTTATGGGAAATTTAAACATTAACAACAAGGACATATACTGACATATAAAGAAAGACACAGATATGAGGAAAGGCAAAGAAAGTTTAAGACATATATATATATATATATATATATATATATATATATATAAATTAATACTTACAGAACATGTCCCTCCATCAGTAATTAAATATTCAGGGTCCCTTAAATTCTTTGAAGATGGGTATTTTCCTGTGGAGATAAGAAGAGAACCCTGCCCCCAACCTATCTGTATTACTTACCATCAGTATGATTGCCATCCATGTGATTGAATTGTTATTTATCTTTCCCAACTGGCTTCTCTTCATCAAAACGAACCTTTATCAATTTTGACGGTATCCACAATTTTTCCTCACCTGTGGAGACAAGAGCAAATCCCCTTCCCCAACGCAGCACATCTCCTGGCTTCCATTGTGAGGTCAGCACATCCTTGAAATAAACTGGTTGATTTAGTTCAGTAGACTTTTCCATTATCCAATGTCTTTCTGCAGCCGATGTTCCCTTCTCATTAGCGTTGAGAAAATTCAAGGTTAACAAAGCATTATGTAACCTATTTCTGGGGGTGTTTTCCACCCCTTTCTGTTTGTTCAACATATCCTTTATAGTTCGATTTGATCTTTCTATGACTGCTTGACCTGTAGGATTGTATGGTATACCTGTAACATGCTTGATATTGTAATAATCAATTCTATTCACCATTGCCTTCTGTAATGTCTGAATCTCCTGTCCAGAATTATGTTCTAAAGCCTTCATTGAGGATTCTAAAGTATGAAGTTTGTCCATTAGAGATAACATCTCATCTTTGGACATAATTTTTATTTTATTTGTTTTTGTTTTTCAAGACAGGGTTTCTCTGTGGTTTTGGAGCCTGTCCTGGAACTAGCTCTTGTAGACCAGGCTGGTCTCGAACTCCCAGAGATCCGCCTGCCTCTGCCTCCCAAGTGCTGGGATTAAAGGCGTGCGCCACCACAGCCCGGCTGGACATAATTTTTATAGCATAAACCGTGCCTTCTTGTATTGACAATCTTTCCACCAATCTGTCATAAGCTTTAGACAAAATCCGATTGTCACATTCAGCAGTTTTGATTCTCTCAGTTAATGTTTCAGTTCCTACAGAAAGGGACTGAAGCTTACAATCCAAATCAGCTGTTCCCTCTTCCATAGTAATGAATTTCTCCTTAACATCAGCCTGTACCTCTTTTAAATTTTGTTCAGTTTGTCAAGTTGTGTTAAACAAAGATCTGTTCTCTGCCTGGAGAACTTCAAACTGATTTTTGAGAAGATTGTTTTCATTCTTAATTGTTTTTAAGCGTTCAACCTCGTCTCGTAAAGACTTTATCATATTTCTATTATCAAACCATACAGTACCAAGGAAAACTAAGAAATCCCAGAAAGATCCATATCTGTGGGCTGACAGACACTTCTTGTAAAATCTCCCACATGGTACAACTGAAAAGGCTGTTAAAGTCTTGAATGGTAATGTTTTCGAAAGAAATGCACCCGAGTCCACGTGGTCTAAGCCAGAGCCGGTCTGAAACAATTAACTCAAAACAAAAATTATTGTACTGCCTGACAAGGGAAGGGGTTACTTTGCTGCTTTGGCGGCTTTTGCTTCAAAACCGCAGGTGCTTTCGTTAATTCAGGCAGTGAGGCTTTGGAAGACAAGCAGGGAGTGGTTACCTGCTCTGGCCCGAGTAAGTCTGAAAGAAGGGGCAGGCCCACCGTAGGCGTAAGGGGCCGAGTGGGGGTCGCTGCTCTGTGACTGTATCGTGGCCTGGAGTGGGGGAAGGGAAAGCGACCAGGGAGCACACTTCCTGACCTCCGGTAACTAGCTTGCTCGCAAAGGCTGGGAAAGATGGAGCTTGCGCCCCCCCCCCCCCCGTGCCGGGGCGGGGGCAAAATAGCCCGACTTTGGACGCCAAATGTGACGGCGTAAATGAATGCAGACAGATTATAAAAATATATACAGCTTTAATAAGGAAATAGACTTACAGGACCACAGGTTCCCGCGGAGAACAGGAAAAGCAGAGAAAAGGGGCTGCTGGGATCACGCCCGGCAGATTTATCAGTAAACATTAGCCCGAGGCGAACACGCCCCCAATGGGTGGGGCTATATCCCTACAATGGATCTTTAGGCATAGTAATTAGAACTTAAATTGTAACTTTGGCTCTCACTGGCTCACATATTGGGAGCTTGGTTGTCAACAGGTGAGCCTTTGGGAAGTAATAGCATTATGGAGCAATCCCCCTATGATGCTCTTGTTGGAAAATGCTGGGAAGCAAGAGGTAAGAGGTAGGGCTTGGTTGAAAGAAAACTGATGGAGGTGTACCTGTTGTGCTGCTGTCTTGCTGCTCTGTCAGCTCGATTATTTCCCTTGGAGACAATAGAGCTGTCAGACTGATGAGACCGGCAGTGAATAATTCCTATAGCTTTAGGGAGATGGGAAGCTTTTAGTAAGTCCATGATATGCTCTGAGTTAGTAATAGAGCCTCCCTTCGTCGTGAGAAGTCCGCGCTCCTTCCAGATAGCTGCATGAGACAGTTCCTTCCACCAAAGAAGAGGTTTTATCATTCCTGGGAGTGGCTGGTTTCCTGCGTTCCTGGATCCCCTCCTTCTCTCTCCTTGCTCGCCCTCTATGCGAAGCAGCTCTCGGCTCTCTGCATGAGCCCCTTCTCCACCCCATCACCAAACCCTTCCGGAGACTCCAGCAGGCCCTTACCCAGGCCGCAGCCCTCCATCTTCCGGATTTAACCCGCCCCTTTTCTCTCTACGTAGCAGAGGAGAGTTACGCTCTGGGAGTCCTTGGTCATCAACTGGGACCCTCCTTCGCAACTGTAGCTTACCTGTCAAAGAAAATGGACCTCACCACTCAGGGCTGGGCACCCTGCATACGTGCTCTGGCGGCCGCTGAACTTCTTATTCGTTAGTCAAAGAAACTAAACTTTGGAGCACCCACTACAGTCTTCTCTCATCATAACCTGTCCAACCTCTTAACTTACAAGGGCCTACAGACCCTACCCCCTTCTCGAGTTCTTTCCCTTCAGGTGGCACTGGTGGAAGATGCCAGTCTCACATTTCAGTGCTGCCCACCCCTTAATATTTCAAATCTTCTACCTCAACCTAATGTGAATGATTCCCCATCCCATTCCTGCGTTGAGGTCCTAGAGGACCTACTGCCTCACCCCTCACATATACAGGAGGGCAGCCTGTCCCAGGCTACTCATACCTGGTACATGGATGGCAGCTCCTTTCTATGTGATGGGACTCGCAGAGCAGGCAATGCCATAGTATCAGACACGGAGATAGTTGAGGCAAAGGCACTCCCTGCTCATACTACTAACCAGCAGGCGGAGCTGATAGCTCTCACCCGTGCCTTTCATTTGGCCTAGGGACAATCTTTAAATGTTTACACAGATTCTAAATATGCGTTTCATATCCTGCTGTCTCATGCAGCTATCTGGAAGGAGCGCAGACTTCTCACGACGAAGGGAGGCTCTATTACTAACTCAGAGCATATCATGGACTTACTAAAAGCTTCCCATCTCCCTAAAGCTATAGGAATTATTCACTGCCGGTCTCATCAGTCTGACAGCTCTATTGTCTCCAAGGGAAATAATCGAGCTGACAGAGCGGCAAGACAGCAGCACAACAGTACCTTTGAAGGATGTTTCATCTCTCATTCTTGCTTTCACTCTACGCTTCCTGTCTGTCATGAGGTAAAGCCATTTTCCGCTGCCACTTACGTTCGGCCATAATGTTCTGTCTTACCATGGACCCAGAATCAGAGGAGCCAAATGACCACAGACTGAAACATATTTGGCCTCCCTGCCTCACACAGGGTGACAAGGAGAGAGGTTACCAAGGCATAGCATTTCTCAGCTTTGTCTCTGAAGTATGGTAATATTTTACATCATAAAGAACAAAATTTTAAATTAAATGCAAAGTAAACCATCACTTAAAATAGAAAACAAGCAGGGACAAATATGAGCATTAAAGTCAGGCAATGGTGGTGCACCATTTTTTCCCAAAGGCAGGTGGATCTCTGTGAGTTCGAGGCCAGTGTCAAGGTGATGGCTGAACCACCATGTAGGAATCATTTAAGTGCTTGAAACACAGAAGTTTTGCTCTCTCTTTCTAGATAGAAAGGGCTTAAAAGGTGTAAGAATTCCAAAAGAGAAATTACTATAAATAATTGGAAACATCTTAAACAATGGGCCAAAAATAAAATAAAACCTTTTTGTTTTCAATAGTTTCTCTAAGGTATTGTCATAGCCAGGGAAAAGTTAACACTTCCACTCCCGGCATTCCTCGGGTAGCCCTTTGTGTAAAGCCTCTGTATAAACACTTTAAAACCGGGCTGGAGAGATGGCTCAGAGGTCAAGAGCACTGCTTGTTCTTCCAGAGGTCCTGAGTTCAATTCCCAGCAACCACATGGTGGCTCACAACCATCTGTAATGAAATCTGGTGCCCTCTTCTGGCCTGCAGGCACACACGCAGACAGAACACTATAAACAAAATAAATAAATAAATCTTAAAAAAAAAAAAAAACACTTAAAAAAAAAAAATCCAGTCCTGTGGTCTTCAGACTTCTTGTTCTCTTCATCAGTATTTACCTAAAGTCCAGACTGCCTCCCATTCATGCAGTTCAGGATGTCCTTTCCCACCACAACCCTTGCCTCCTTTTCCAGTGATTTCTACTGGACTAGCCAGAAGGGGACTTTTGGTGAGAATCTAAGAACAAAACAGCAAGAACAATTAGGCAAATGAGGAAGTGGGAAGTCCCCCAAGCTAGGCAAGCTGTTGTTTATTTGGACAGAGGAAAGATATTCAAGGGGTGGAGCCATCAGGACTCAGGTGCAATAGGAGCATGCTGTGGAAACTAGTCTTTGGCCGGCTCTTCCCTGGCTGAAGATTTGAGTATGGATGAATGGATCGATGAGTAAGGGCACTCACCATGGAAGAGTTGCACTTGCCTTCAATCTCCAGAATCCACATGAAGATGGAATGAAGTGACACCACGAATATCATGGAATACACACAATAATTAATAATAATGGAATTCATCTGTAGCGATCACACTGGTTTCATTAGTGTCAACTTTCTAAAACAGATATAAAGCTATTTACAAGTTAAACACCCCAATCAAAGATAAGGCACACCTGCAATCCTAGCACTTGGCAGCTAAAGGCAGGAGGATTGCCATGAGTTCAAGGCTATGAAGGAAGCTGTTCCAAGCCAGTTTGAGCAACATAGCAAGACCCTGTCTCCAAAACAGACAAGTAAATAAATAAGCATGTTGCCATGTTTTTATAAATCTGCACATCTCTTTCGGTTTTGTCCTGTGATGTGAAGATGCAATGTTAACTGCTCAGTTGGAAAGATCACTTTCTGGGTTTGACAGCTCCACCCCCTTTCATTTTATGTGTAGGGATAGTTTGCTTGCATGGATGTTGTAGGGATTCAGCAGAATAACTGTATCTGGGTAGAGAGTAGAATGAACAGATGTTTTTAGAAGTTCTTTGACCTTGAAGAATCCCTGTGGAAAACAATCATTGTTTTCTGTGATTTGTAGAATGGTTTTGCTGAAAGGGCATTGCAGCCATCCCATGACTCTGGTTCCTCGTACACTTGAGGTTCTTGTATTATTGTGTATTGCAAGCGACACATAATAAGGGACTAGAGTCATGGGGCATGCGATGCTGTCCTTTAGTAAGACATGTAAATTGGATTAGAAATGTTGGCATGAGGACATACTTTGTGTAACTTTCAATAAATCCACCTTTGTACAGTTGTTGGGGTTCAGTCCATCAGAGAGACTGGACCTTCCCGCTGTCAGATAGGCCCTAACATTTCATCTTAGAGTGCCTTCCTTCTTCAATAGACTTGCACTACACAGTACACTCCAACACATGTATGTCCATATTCCATATGAATGGCCTCATGCCCTCAGAGACCAAAAGAGGACATCAGATTATTAACTCTGGTATGAGGTCCAGCAAAAGTTCCAGTCTCTTTGAATATAAGAGATATTTTATCATAATGTTTTGCCAGGAAAGCAAAAGTTCCCTATCACAGACTTGTTATCAACTTGAAATTCAAAGCAAGAAAAAATATATATATTTTGATTTTCCAAGACAGGGTTCCTCTGTGTAGCCCTGGCTGTCCTGGCACTCACTCTGTAGACCGGACTGCCCTCGCACTTAACAGAGATCTGCCTGCCTCTGCCTCCCAAGTGCTGGGACTAAAGGTGTGTGCTACCACCACCCAGCTGAAAAATATATATTTTTGTTTGTTTGTTTTTCGAGACAGGGTTACTCTGTGGTTTTGGAGCCTGTCCTGGAACTAGCTCTTGTAGACCAGGCTGGTCTCGAACTCACAGAGATCCGCCTGCCTCTGCCTCCCAAGTGCTGGGATTAAAGGCGTGCGCCACCACCGCCCGGCTTGAAAAATATTTTCTTAAGTGGATTTCCTTAGCATTATTTAATGAACATTGCACAATTGTCAATTATTCATAATCTGGACAAATCACTTTAGTACATCATTCTCTCATATATATGCTCATATATATGATATTTATGTATTAATATCTGATATTTATGTATTAATCTATCTAGAGGTGATTTTTTTTTTAAAGATTTATTTATTTATTATGTATACAACATTCCTTCCATGTGTGCCCGCATGCCAGAAGGGGGCGCCAGGTCTCAGTATAGATGGCTGTGAGTCACCATGTGGTTGCTGGGAATTGAACTCAGGACCTCTGGAAGAGCAGTCAGTGCTATTAACCACTGAGCCATCTCTCCAGCCCCTCTAGAGGTGCTTTATAGGCCAGTCTGGCTTTGAATTCTCCACTTTCCTGCCTGAGCCTTTGGAAGGCTGGGGGTCTAGGCATGTGATCCTGTCCTAAAATTAATGTCTCCCTAGTGAGAAATCACTCCACACATTTAGATTAATAAAAGGAAATGTTCTTTAATAATAGCACGAATCTGACTCTAGATAACGCCTGAAAGGAGCCAGCAGTGAACAAACGCCTACTGACTTATATACACCTTAGGCTCACTCATTCTGCCTGTGCTGTTGTCCTTACCTCTCACCCAGATCCCTGCTCCAGGGCCCACTTGGAGCAGTTTAAACAGAGGCAGGAGACTGCAGAGACTGCAAGCCTGGCCACTTGGGCAGATGGGAGATTTACACAGCAAGGATATTATTTCTTAGTCCATACAGAATTATTTCTTAAGTCATACACCAGTGCTGTTCTTTTCCAGCCGTTGTTACCCACAGTCACCTTGGCCACCTGGCAGGACCATGCTTCTCCTGATAGAGAGCCCAGGGACTTAATGGCAGGCTAGGACTTAATAACAGTTGTGACTCAGGGCTCAGCCATTGAGCTGCTCCTTAGAGGCATTTTTGTTTTTGTTTTGTAAATAAGGGGATAGGTTTAATAGCCAGTTGGAAGTCAGGGTTGTCTCTTTGTGTCGTGGGAATGGAGCCTAATTGGAAGTAAATCTTAGTGCACAAGCCTTAGCAGAAACTCTCAGCAACACAAAACTTTTGGCACAAAAATTTCTTTCCTAGAGTTTCTAACAAGCCTGGTTATTATATTAATCTTCCAGTCATATTGGAGGCAAGTTTATTAGTAAATCTTTTATACCATCAATATTATTCAGATTTCTCTTACATCAACTCCACACCTGCCTCTGATATTTTCACTTAAAAGCAAGGGAACTTTTTTTTATTTTGCTTTTTTTATATTTATAAACAAAACCAACCTCCCTTCCCAGCAACTCCCCGAACAAACAAAAACCAGATTAAATCAAATGTGCAGTGAACACCCCCAGCAAACATCTGTATATGCAATTGAATACTGTGTCTGCTATGGTGACACAAACCTCAGACAAACAATATACAGTGTTCTGGGGGTGGGGGTCCCAAGTTTTAACTCTGTGGATTTGGGGGAGACAAGATGGGGGAAGTGAGAGAATGGGGAAATCAATGTATTTTCTTAATTCTGTCCATATAAACATATTCATGAAGACCAGAGACAAAAGGGGACTGGGATGGTGAGGAAATGGGAGATGATGGGAGTGTGGGACTCTCTCAATTCTACTTGACCAAAAAATATGGAAGAAATTAATTCCATGGTGGGAGAAGAGATAAAAAAAAAAAAAAAAAAAATGGAGGCAGAGGATGGGAAGGAGAGGAAAACAGAAGGGACCAACAGGGAAAAGGACCCATGGCAAGGAAGTGGAAAGCAGTCCCATGCCGGTGTGAGAATCTGTCTGCTTCTCTCTTCAGGCTGGAGGGGGGGGGGCTCTCCTACCGTGCCAGGCTGGGGGGGCTCTCCTACCGTGCCAGTCCCTCCCCTCTTCCAGGATCCTCAGGTCATAGTTCTTTTTGGCCACTTGAAGTTTGATGCGACTCACAGAGTTGTTGAGGCGACGGCAGGCATTCTGGGCGGCCAGCGGGCTGGGAAATACGGCCTCTATAGATAGTGTACAAGGCAGCAAGGTGCGAGCGGCGGCCATTCTCTGCAGGCCCGCTGCTGTCCCCCCCACCTGCAGCAGGCAGCCCCTGAGCATCCTTAAGTGAACATGGGGATCGAACGTAAGAATGATTTTGACTGGCATAGCAGGTGCAAATAATCCAATTAATTAAATATAGCCCATGCATTGCCCAGTCTGACAAGCTGAGATCTGTCCTTGGAGCCCACATGGTGGAAGGAAAAAAATCGACTTCCGCAACTTGTCCTCTAATCTCCACGTGCATGCTATCAACACACACACACACACACACACACACACACACACACACACACACACACACACTTACTCGGGTACTGGGACCAAGCCTCCAGCCTTCATCTGCCAGGCAACATTCAAAGCCCAATAGATTATGTATTATTTGAGACAGTCCCGGCCTCCACAGCGCTGGAATTTCAGACTTGAGTCGAGTCACTGGACAGGCCAGCCTCTTTTAATTTCATTTAGAATGTGCGTGAGCATTCTTGTGCCAGGGCGTATGTGAGGACAGAAGGCAACTTTCGGGAATTCTCTCCCTCACTATATGGGTTCTTGGGAATCAAATTCCCCTACACGGACCCATTCATTTTACAGGGTTTCTGGGTGTCACAGTCCTAGCTAGTGGAACTAGTGTGTTTGAAGACCCTGTTGGGCTCGAACTCACAGAGACCCGCCCGCCTCTGCCTCAGCCTGAGCGCTGAGATTAAAGGCGTGCGCCGCCACCACCGCCGGCCAGGGCTCCATTCGGTACCTTTAAACGTTACTTATTAAAATGAAACATCCCGCCGGGCGGTGGTGGCGCACGCCTTTAATCCCAGCACTCGGGAGGCAGAGGCAGGCGGATCTCTGTGAGTTCGAGACCAGCCTGGTCTACAAGAGCTAGTTCCAGGACAGGCTCCAAAGCCACAGAGAAACCCTGTCTCGAAAAAACAAAACAAAACAAAACAAAAAAACAAAAACGAAAAATAAAAATAAAAAAAAAAGAAAAAAAAATGAAACATCCCTATAGGCTATATTTAAATTGATTCGATCATTGACACCTGACAAGCCAGTCAACCTACACCAAGAATTCTTGCGCAGCCTTTCTGCGCAGGCAGGTCTCGTTAACGCGGAGGGCCCCTTTCCCAGAACCCTCAAGATCTCCCTCCCAGCTCCTCTCCAGCTGGCCCACAGCGGGTCTCCTCGGGCAGAGCCTCCGCAGCCTGCAGAAGGATGAGCGCTAGGACCGCCCCTCGCCCTCTCCTCTGCCGACCCCTTCCGCTCGTCGCCACAGGCAGCGTTCTTCCGCCTTTCGACCCGCCCATCCACTTCCCGTGGGCGCCTCGGGGCTCGGGGGACGGGTCGTGATTGGTCACTATGTGTGTCAATGCGGGGTTCTGAGCCCACAATTGGCTGGCTTTCCTCACGGCCGAGTCACGCCGCTAAAGCGGCTTACGGCGGAGCGGCAGGCGCGCGGAGCTGTCTGGCTGCGCGTCTCCGGCGGTTTTCCGCGTCGGTTTGCAGCGCGTTTGTGATGGCGGCGGCGGCGGGGGCCGCGGCTGAGGAAAGCGCGAGTGTGGCCGCGATAGCAATGTCAGTTCCCAACAGCATCGGCGGGTGTCCCGGGGCCGAAGGAGAGGGCGTGGGAGCGGCGGGCGAAGAGAAGGACGCAGCCCCTAAAGGAGCGGAGGTCGTGGGGGATAGCGAGGAGGATGGGGACGACGTGTTCGAGGTGGAGAAGATCCTGGACATGAAGTGCGAGGGAGTACGTGGGGGGCTGCGCGGCGAGCCGGGGCGGGGGACGTGTGGGGGAAAGCCGAGCGGGACGCCGAGCAGCCGGGCGGGACTGTGCCGGTCCGCTAGCGCCTCGCGCCATCTCGGACGGGACTCCGGCCGCCTCCGTGGAGGATGGATGATGCTTAGGGAAGTTTCAAGCGTTGTTTTGGCAGAAGAGACGACGCAGGCGCGTGTGATGTTGAGAGTAGCAGGTGCGAGACAGCTGGCGGCGGGGCTTGGGTTGCCTCCGGCGTTCGGGGGTACGATTTAGGGCCATTGGTGTCCTTTAGGACGGACTGGTGGGGATCATATGAGTCGTCATAGTTCATTCTCCACGCCGTTGTCCCATTGGCTTCTAAAAGGAGAAAAGTGCTCCGTGGTTAAAATTAAGGAATTCCCGTTCGGCTTCACAATGTAAAACCCCAGTCGCACCGAGCGGTTGGGACGGTAAGCGTTTCCGAAACCTGGGTGTCATCCCTTTCTCCTCTTCGCGTTTTACGAATTTAGAGTAAGGTTGAAAGAAAAATCTTAGCACATTCTGCTTGGGCACTTCATCCTCCTCAGCCGCGCGGTGGTGGCGCATGCCTTTAATCCCAGCATTCCGGGGGCAGAGGCTGGCGGAGAAATTCTTACTCTGTCCTTCCAAGTCTCGGGATCCATCTGTTTGTGATGCCCTTCCCGAACCTTGCAGATCAAGATACTTTCTCATTTCTGTCCTTTTGGTCTGTGGAGGCCTCTAGTTAAGGCATTGTCTTTTATGCTCTCGATTATGGGCTCTTTTAATTCGGGACGTGGGCTTTTATTTATGTGTTTATTTATTCATTTATTTGCTTTTCGAGACAGGGTTTCTCTGTGTAACAGTCCTGGCTGTCATGAGACTCACTCTGAGACTGACCTCGAACCCACTGAAATGCGCCTCCTGTCTTCCTGAGTGCTGGGAATAAATGCACTCGCACCCCCGCCTGGCCCGTGTTTTTTTTTTTTTTTTTTTTGGTTTTTCGAGACAGGGTTTCTCTGTGGTTTTGGAGCCTGTCCTGGAACTAGCTCTTGTAGACCAGGCTGGTCTCGAACTCACAGAGATCCGCCTGCCTCTGCCTCCCAAGTGCTGGGATTAAAGGCGTGAGCCACCACCACCTGGCCCGTGGTTTTTATTAATGAATCCCTGATATTTATTCCAGTAACGGCATTTGCCAGCTCCCCCCACCCCTGTACTGAGGACTGCAAGCAGGGTCTCATGAATACTAAGCAAGAGCTGTACCTCCGAACTCTAGCCCCAGCCCTCGGATTATTAGATGGGTGAATGAAATGTGGGTTTGGAGAAAGGAAGCAAGGGCAGTAGATAACTTTCATGCCTATACGATGCTTTGTTTCTGTTGTGTTTTCTGTCGTTTGTGATCTGCCATATGCTGTCTTTCTATCTTTCTTTTTTTTTTTTTTTCCGAGACAGGGTTTGTTTCTCTGTAGCTTTGGAGTCTGTCCTGGAACTAGCTCTTGTAGGTCAGGCTGGTCTCGAATTCACAGAGGTCAACCTGCCCCTGCCTTCAGAGTGCTGGGATTAAAGTCGTGCACCACCGCTACCGCCCTACCTTGATTTCTTTTTCTCTTTCTTTCTTTCTTTCTTTCTTTCTTTCTTTCTTTCTTTCTTTCTTTCTTTCTTTCTTTTTGTCCATTGACACACTTTTTTTTAAAAAATTAACTGCTATTTACTATGTATTGTGTTTAAGTTGACTTGATGGTAGATTTTTTTTTTTTTAAGGCTGTGCCTTTCTCTAAGAGCCCCCCCCCCCTTGTTGTTGTTGAGATGGGATTTCTCTTTGTAGACCAGGCTGGCCTTAAAACTCAGAAATTTGCCTACCTCTCGCTCCTGGATGCTGGGATTAAACGTGTGTGTCACCACTGCCCGGCTTGATGGTACAGATTCTTTTAAAGATATTTTTTAGCCTTTATTTTTATTTTATGTGTATTGGTTTTCAAACTGTGTATGTGTCTATGCACCACATGTGCCCAGAGAAAAGGGCATTGAGTCCCTCAGAACTGGAGTTACAGATGGGTTTGAGCTGCTGCATGGGTACTGGGAATTGGTCCCAAGTCTTCTGAAAGAGAACCAGTTCTCTTAGTCTTGAAGGCTTGGTATCGGGCTTTCTTCTGCATCCCCCACTGTGGATCCATTCACCACCTGTGTTTTGAGGTAGGATCTCCCTCTGAAGTTGAGGCTGGCCTAGATCTTGAGACCCCCCTACAGTTACTGATGCAGGAAAGTCCTCATGTCAAGGTCGAGTTAAATAATTGAAATTCACTGTCATTATTATGGAGCTAGAGAGAGAGTGCCAGAGTTCAAATCCCCAGAGCTCATGTAAGTGGGTGCAAGTCTGTAATCATGCTGTTCCTGCTGGGTGGTGGAAGCAGTGCCTGTTGTACCCACCTGTTGTAGTGTTGAATGAACAGGCAAGATCCAAGCCTCATTTTGTCCTACACTGTGTGTCTGCATTTGTGAATGGTCAGACATGGATTCTGGGTACCAAAGTAGGATCCTCAGTAAGAGCAATAAGCAGTTTTAATGATTGCTCTAGCAACTGGCCCCAGTTTGGGAATTTTAAAAAATTTTAAGATTATAATAACACAATTTCCCATTTTTCTTTTCTCCCTCCAGATCTTCCTATATATCCTTCCTTGTTCTCTGTCAAATTTATGACCTCCATATCTTAAAAATAACAATCCAAGCTTGGTACAGTAGCACACCCCTTTAATCTAGCACTCAGGAGGCAGTGGCAGGAAGGTATCTTGAGTTTGAGGCCAACCTGGTCTACGTAGTGAGTTCCAGGACAACCAGAATTATTATATAGTGAGACCCTGTCTCAAATAAACCAATTTAAAACTCCTGTGAGTTTCAGCTGAACTACTGATTACTTCTGTGATCTTTGACTAATTACTTATTCTATCTATCTGCAGTCTTCAGATTCAACTAAGGAATGAATAATAGTACCTACTTCATAGGTTGTTGTAAAGCTTAAGCTATTGAAAGTAAATATTTAGACAGTGTATGACATTTTGCAAAGCATATCATGAACCCTGTGTTATTAGATCTGTCTGTGCCACGTGCCTTTTTTGTATATATATGTATATTTTTTCTTTTAGATTTTTACTTTATGTGTGTTTTGCCTGAGTGTATATATGTGCACCGCATGTGTGCCTTGTGCTTAGAGAGGTCAGAAAAGACTAGAATTATAGTTTGTGAGTCCTCCATGTTGGCATCAAACCCAAGTCAAGTCCAGGTCCTCTGCAAGAGTAGTAAGTGCGTTTGTTTGTTTGTTTGTTTTGAGAGACAGTTCTCATAGTGTAGCCCAGGATGGCCTGAAATTAACTATGAAACATAGGCCTTGCCTCAGACTTTGCAACTGTTTCCTCTGCTGCTTCACAAAGGATTGTAAGTGTACTTGCTTTTGTTTATATGTGCATGAGGATACCTTTGGAGACCAGAAGAGGGCGGCAGATACTCTGGAGCTGCTGGCTGAAGTGAGCTCCCTGTTTGTGCTGGTAGCCAACTTCTAGTCCCGAAAGAGCAAGAGCAGCAAAGTGCTTTTAATGGCTAAGCCCTGTCTCCAGCTCCCAGCTACCATTGTGCTGTCAGAGGTCCCGTGTGTGCCAGAAGCACCTTTACCTGCCAAGCCATCTTGCTGCCCCTAACTCCTTCTTAAAACTTTACTGAGGGCCGGGTGGTGGTGGCGCACGCCTTTAATCCCAGCACTCGGGAGGCAGAGGCAGGCGGATCTCTGCGAGTTTGAGACCAGCCTGGTCTACAAGAGCTAGTTCCAGGACAGGCTCCAAAACCATAGAGAAACCCTGTCTCGAAAAACCAAAAACAAAAAAAAAAACCTTTACTGAGATCTGAGGAGTTAATGACATTGTCAAAGAAGTACAAGTATACTGCTGCTGTGTTTTTGTTTTTATTTTTATTCTAAGCAGTTACTAAAAATCTTTGACTGACTTGAACTTGCCTTTGTTTTTCATTGCTATTTTAAGAGTACACATTGTTTTATATATATTATATACACACACACATAAATATATATATATCCCCCCCGACAGGCTTTCTCTGTAGCTTTGGAGCCTGTCCTGGAGGTTGCTCTTGTAGACTGGGCTGGCCTCGAACTCACAGAGATCCGTCTGCCTCTGCCTCCCGAGTACTGGAATTAAAGGCGTACTCTGCTGCCACCACCATCTGGCAAGTTTTTGTTTGTTTGTTTGTTTGTTTGTTTCTTTTTTTTAACTTATTATGTATACAATATTCTTTCTGCATGTATGCCTGAAGGCCAGAAGAGGATTCCAGACCTCATTACAGATGGTTGTGAGCCACCATGTGGATGCTGGGAATTGAACTCAGGACCTTTGGAAGAACAGGCAATGCTCTTAACTGCTGAGCCATCTCTCCAGCCCAAGTTTTTGTTTCTTTAAAAAAACAAACCGAAAAAAAGTTAATGGTACTTTTTTCTTAAACCACTGGCCTCAAGAGATGAATATGCATATTCTCAATATGGTGTTTGTTAATTTTCATTTTGATGTACTTTTCAAGTTCTCATGTTCTTAGCAGTTGGGTGGTTTTGAAATTTTAATCAGTAATGTGTCTGCTTTTAATTTAATTTGTACTACAGGGTAAGAACCTTTATAAAGTCCGATGGAAAGGATATACGTCTGATGATGATACCTGGGAACCCGAGATTCATCTGGAGGATTGTAAAGAAGTTCTTCTTGAATTTAAGAATAAACTTGCTGAGAACAAAGCTAAAGCAGTCAAGAAAGATATTCAGGTATCAAATCTTATCTCATACTTTTTTGGTTTGATGCTCTTTTTTTTGTTTGTTTTTTGTTTTTTCAAAACAGGGTTTCTCTGTAGCTTTGGAGCCTTTCCTGGAACTAGTTCTTGTAGACCAGGCTGGCCTGGACTCAGAGATCTGCCTGCCACTATCTCCTGAGTGCTGGGATTAAAGGCGTGTGCCACCAGTACCTGGCTGATAGTCATTATTTTATTTATAGAAAGTATGTATAGCCGGGCGGTGGTGGTGCACGCCTTTAATCCCAGCACTCGGGAGGCAGAGGCAGGTGGATCTCTGTGAGTTCGAGACCAGCCTGGTCTACAAGAGCTAGTTCCAGGACAGGCTCCAAAGCCACAGAGAAACCCTGTCTTGAAAAATTAAAAAAAAAAAAAAAAAAAAAAAGTATGTATAGTAAATAATTTATGATATCCAGTATTTTTGTCATGAATTCCATGTTTCTTATTTGTCCTCACATATAGCTTCTACTAATTGTGCTCAGCTCTTTTCCATCCTGTCATTGTATTTGGCAGACAAGTGTAGTTTGTAAGCCGTGCTTGTCAGTTTACGTAATGAAATATCTACCATAACTTAAAGAGAAAGTGGATTTTACCTTACATTTGTAGAGATATTAGTCTACCTTTGATGCCGAACACCAAGGTATTGTAAGCTCATGTTTTTATAAGCCAGGAAGCACAGAAGAAACCAGGGTCCACAGTCTTTATCATCATGCCACATTTGAAAACTAAGGATTTCTTATTAGACTTCACCTCCCTAAGACTCTACCACCACCCATTAGTGCCTCTAGGTACCTTTGGAGGACATTGAGCATTCAAATTGCAGTAGACCTAAATGTTGGTTTCTAAGATGGGGCATACTTGTAGTCCCAGTACTCAGACAGTTAGGCTGGAGGCCAGCCAGGGCTGTATAATGTGACCCTATTTTAGTGACAAAAGAGAGGGGTGTATTCAGTGATACTGCACATGCCCAGCATATGCCACGCCCTGGATTCAAGCTCCAGTGCCATGCCGAGAGTAGGAATGATAAACATAAAGGTGAAGGAACCACAGAGACATATAGACACATCATAATTTCAGATTTGCTTGTGATTATAGCAACTATTCATTATTTGTGGAGATTATTGCTGTAAGTTTTTTATTGTTTTGCTCTAGTTCACAGTATTATTAGATTATAATATATATTCATATTCAGTCTGTGTTATTAACATATCTTTAACCTTTTCTGCATGTTAAATCTTTTTTACTTTCTAGTTTTTTGAGATAGGGTTTCTCTGTGTAGCCTTGGCTGTCCTGGAACTCACTCTGTAGTTGAGACTGACCTTGAGCTCACAGAGATCCGCCAGCCACTGCCACCCAGCTAAATAGTTCTTTCTTGAGACAGAGTCTCATAATGTAGCCCTTGCTGGCTTAGACCTCTCTCCCAGGCTGCTTTAGAACTCAAGAGATACACATGTCTCAGTACCTCAGTGCTGGGATTGAAGATGTGCACTACCATGCCTGGCTTTGTTTTTGAGACAGGGTTTCACTGTGTGTATATGGCTGGTCTGGAACTGTGCAGATTAAGCCAGCCTTGAGCTTCTGATCCTGCCTCTACCTCTTGAGTGCTGGAATTGCAGGTATCACATCTAGCAAAAATAAATAGTTTTTAATTCCCATCCTAGTGTGTGTGTGTGTGTGTGTGTGTGTGTGTGCGCGTGCGCGCGTGCGTGCGTGTGTTTTGACAAACTTGAAAGTTTGCCACTGAAGTAAACCTTTAAGTCCCAAGCACTTAATTTTGTGTAGATGTTCGTGGCACTTGTTTTGCCGTCCTCATTGCTTTAAGAGATTCAGGAAGGCCGGGTACTGGTGGCGCACGCCTTTAATCCCAGCACTTAGGAAGCAGAGGCGGGCGGATCTCTGTGAGTTCGAGGTCAGCCTGGTCTACAAGAGCTAGTTCCAGGACAGACACCAAAGCTACAGAGAATCTTGTTTCAAACAAACAAACAAACAAAAAGATGTTCAGAAGATGAAGCTGGTGCCACCATACTCCCTTACCTTTTCAATCTTGGTGATGCTGTAGGAAAACATTTCCATCTGTTCATTTATTTAGTACAAGACAGTGTTGGAAAATGAGTCATAAAATTAGTTTGGTCAAGTATTTGTTTGTTTGTTTGGTTGGTTGGTTGGTTTTTTGAGACAGGGTTTCTCTGTAGCTTTGGAGCCTGTCCTGGCACTCGCTCTGTAGACCAAGCTGGCCTCGAACTCACAGAGATTCACCTGTCTCTCCCTCCCGAGTGCTGGGATTAAAGGCGTGCGCCACCACTGCCCAGCTGGTCAAGTATTTTATTTATACAAATACCTTATTCTTTATTTTCTGAGACAGGGTTTCTCTGTGTAGCCCTGGCTATCCTGGAACTCATGTAGACCAGGCTGATCTAGAATTCACAGATCCTTCTTCTGCCTCCTGAGTACTGGGATTAAAGAAAGGCATATACAGACCCAGCAGTGGTGACACATGCCTTTAATCCCAGCACTCAGGAGGCAGAGGCAGGCAGATCTCTGTGAGTTCAGGGTCAACCTGATCTACAAGAGCTAGTTCCAGGACAGACTCCAAAGCTACAGAGAAATCCTCTCTCAAAAAACCAAAAAGGGGAAGAAGAAGAAGGAGAAGAAGGAGAAGGAGGAGAAGGAGGAGAAGGAGAAGAAGGAGAAGAAGAAGGGAAAAAAAAAGCATATACCACCATGCCTGGCTAAATATCTTATTCTTAAATTTCTTTTTAGAATAGAAAAACATTTCAGTAGGAACTATTTAGGATTATAAAACACAAATGAATAAGATTCCTATGTAGTTAATGTGCTTGCTCCATTGAACTGAAATATAACAAGTTTAAGAACTCAGGGAAAGGTGATAGCTGAGCATATAGGTATGCTTGCTGCCACACCTGGTGACCTGAGTTTAATTCTCAGACGTCATATGGTGAAAAGAAAACACAATTCCTCAGGTAGTCCTTTGATCTCTACATGTATACTGTGGCATTCACGCATATGCATGCATGCTCACACAAAATAATTTAAAAAGTCAGTTACACCCCGTCATACATGAGACTGTTACTTTTAACTCGTGTTTCGATACCTCCAAAGCACATTCTTTTTCTTTGTCTCCTTTTTAAATTGACATTCATCACCTCCAAGTCCTATTTGCTAAGTCAGAAACGTAAGTAATAAACATATTGAATTTAGGTAACTTAAAGAAGTCAGATTTGCATTAAAAATGTTTTCATTCCATTTCATCAGTAGTCCTCTCAAAACCCTTGAAATTATATTAATGTTTTAACCCTCTTTGTATTTTACAGAGACTGTCTTTAAGCAGTGAGATATTTGAGGCAGACGGTGACAGTGACCAGCAAAGTGACACGAAAGAAGATGCTTCACCGAGGAAGAAAAAGAAAAAAGTAAAGTGCAAAGAAGAGAAAAGCCCAGATGATCTGAAAAAAAAAAAGGCAAAACTGGGCAAACTAAAAGATAAGTTCAAATCAGAGCTGGAGAACACCTCTGAAAATTTAGGTTTTGATGTAAGGACAAAGAAAAGAATTTTGGAAGTCAAGGAAGAAGTAAAGGACTCCAAAAAGCCAAAAAAGGATGAAATAAAGGAAACCAAGGAATTAAAGAAAGCTAAAAGGGCTGAAATACGAGATTTGAAGTTTAAAATACGAGAAGATGTCAAAGAGAACCGCAAAACAAAGAAAGAAAGGTCTATTGAGTCTACACTGGAGTCTGAGTCACCTGTACCTTACGAGTCCCTCTGTCCAGCAGATGACGGGGAAGACTGGCTTTCTGCAAACAAAGAAGAGAATCAAAAGATAAAAACTGTAAAAGATAAGACAGGACTGGATACAGTGCAAGAGGGTATTTTTGAGAAACAACTGGATGGCCTTGTAAGTACAGAAGAAGATGATGGTGCCCGAGTTAGAAGGAAGAAGAAAAAGCCAAGGAAGTTTGAGGAACCACAAGAAATCAAGAAGCTAGAGAACACGGATACATTTTTAGAAAGGAAAATGATACCTAAAAAGCAGAGACATCAAGACAAGGGCAGAAGTAACCTAGAGTTAAGTAAGTTACCATCATCTGTGTCTGCCCAGGCCCTAAAGGGCTCCAGACTGAGTGGGGAAGAGAAGGGCCTCAGGTCCCCTGACTCAGCAGAGGAGGTAAGGGCAGTAGAGAACTTGCAGAGTACAAATTGTTACTGGGTATTGAAGGGTCAGGGACTTTTACAAGGAATGAAGGAAAGGGTCAAACTAGAATAAAGTGTCATTAGATGTGGTGTGACTGAGGGCAGCTGCATGTGCTCAGATCTTCATGCTCTCAGACCCAAAATTTGCCTCTTTCACCTTGTTTTCTTTTACCAGACATGACAAAAAAAAATTTTTTTGCAGACTTATTCAGGTGTTGTGCAACATTGTATAGACAGGCCTATTAGCTTCATCAACTTACTAAGTTTCATTTTGGAATGGGTGTGTATGTATTCTCTTTTTTAAAAATATTATTTGAGGAGACTGGAGGGATGACTCAGTAGTTAAAAGAGCACTGGCTGCTCTTCCAGAAGACCCTGGTTCAATTCCCAGTGCCCACATGGAAACTCGAAACTGTCTGTAATTCACCCTCACACAGACAGACACAGGCAAAACACCAATGCACATAAAATTACAAGTTATAAAATAAATACTATTTGAGAATGTGATACAATATATTCACCCCCCACTCTTCCCCTAATTTCTCCCAGATCCACTCCTACCTTTCCCCTCCCCCAACTGTGTGTCTTTATTTTTATTATTATTATTCTCCTTCTTTAGTTTCATATCCAATTTATACTGGCCATATACTTCTGACTGTGGGATACTCCACTGGCACATGATAGTCTTAATCTTAAAGAAAGCCTACTCCTCAACCGGCCAGTGGTGGCGCACGCCTTTAATCCCAGTACTCTGGTGGCAGAGACAGGTGGATCTCTGTGAGTTCAAGGTCAGCCTGGTCTACAAAGTTCTAGGGCAAGCTCAAATAGCTACAGAGAAACCCTGTCTTCAAAAACCAGGAAGGGGAAAAAAAGCCCATTCCTGGGAACCGCCAACTCCAGAGCTCCTCAGTGAGGGGTGGGACTTGATGTCACCCTTCCCTTTTGTGTTAGAATGATGCCTAGCTTGATCTTGTGCCTTTCTACCTTCCTTCCTTCTTTCCTCTCTGCCTCTGCTTCTCTCTAACAAAATGTCTTATACTGTAGCCCAGGCTAGTCTTGAGCTGATCCTAGGTGCTGGGGGTGAGAGGTTACAAATTTAGCTTTCACTTTTTTTTTTCTTGAGTTGGGAATCTCACAATGTAGCCCTGGCTGGCCTTGAACTCAGAGATCTACCTTCCTCTACCTCCTAGGAATTCTGGGAATAAAGAACACTGTAACCAACATACTACGTGTATGCCAGTACCTGCAAAAACAAGAGGGTATGAGATTTCTTGAAGCTGGAGTGCTGGGATTAAAGGCATGCACCACCACCAGCCAGCCATTTTCCACTCTTGATTCCTCCCCCTCCCCACCCCCAGAAATTTTATGGGACCTTGTATATAAAGTAGATAATACAAGTCAAACATTTGGTGATAAATCATAAATTTGCTTTAAAAATAATCTCTGGTATTTATATACTTTTAACATTTAGTATATAAATTTACCTACTAATGAATATACTTTTTAAAATTTTTTAAGTATTTATTTATTAAGTATACAGTGTTCTGCCCGCATGTGTGCCTTCGTGCCAGAAGAGGGCACCAGATCCCATTATAGATGGTTGCAAAACACCATGTGGTTGCTGGGGCCTCTGGAAGAGCAGCCAGTACTCTTAACTCTGAGCCATCCTTCCGGCCCCAGATACACTTAACTTTAATATAAAATTTTTTTTAAATTTTTTTTAATTTTTTTTTTTTTCGAGACAGAGTTTCTCTGAAGTTTTTGGTACCTGTCCTGGAACTAGCTCTTGTAGATCAGGCTGGCCTCGAACTCACAGAGATCCACCTGCCTCTGCCTCCCGAGTACTGGGATTAAAGGCGTGCGCCACCACCACCTGGCCTTTAATATAAAAATTTAAATCTTGGCTGAATATTTGATTCTGCAAAATGTTTTTTTTTTTTTTTTTTTTTTTTTTTTTGGTTTTTTCGAGACAGGGTTTCTCTGTGGTTTTGGAGCCTGTCCTGGAACTAGCTCTTGTAGACCAGGCTGGTCTCGAACTCACAGAGATTCACCTGCCTCTGCCTCCCGAGTGCTGGGATTAAAGGCGTGCGCCACCACCGCCCGGCAAAATGTATTTTTTGGGAATTGACCCATATCTTGATTTTATAGTTGTTGATGAGGAAAATATCTCCTTACACAAGTATGTAGTATAAAATAGCAGATAATTTAGGGCCATTTCAGAAACCAAAGTTCTAATCTCAAGACAAAAGATTAGATTATGAAACAAGGTATTAGGCTAGTCTAGAATGATCTGACTGCAGCTGAGGATGACCTTGAATTGAGTCTCTTCAAATTACATATTCGGGGATTATAGGCAAGTACTAACTTGCCTAATTTACATAACACTAGGGCTTGAATGGAGGTCATTGTGCACGCTGGGCAAACACTGTCACCTGAACTAGTATAGGAAAAGTTTTTACAGTGAAAACACACAATGGACGTGAGTATGACGAATCTGGAAGGATTGACATTATGTGGTGGTACATTTGAGCTTGAACTAATTTTTGGTTGTTGAAATTCAGAAATGTGTTTCTCTTGTAAAAGTTTTTGCTCTCTTGACATTTCGGTTAATTGACTCCATCGCTGAAGCTTTGGTCTGTAGAAAGATAGTAGGTCCTGTGTACAGGCACATAGCTACAATCTAAGAACTTCAAAAGCTGAAACAGGGATTGGGAATTTGAGAAACCCTGGAACTACATTGCAAAACCCCGTCTGAAAAAAAATTCAAAAGAATTATTTGTGGTAGTATTATCCTTAGTGAAAAACGAGTAAGTTTGTTTAGCCATGGGGAAAATGATTCAGAAAATACTAGTGTATCAACCTGGGAACTATAATAGTCAATTGAAATATAAGGTCAGTGTATCAGAAGGAAAACTTCAGAAAATATGATAGAGAAAAAAACAACAAAAAAACCCACATGTACAATGTAAATAAAAGCAAGAGTATTGTCTGTAATGCTTACAAGGATTCAGAGGAATGTAGAAAAATGAAATAGTTACGGTTGCTTAATGAAAGTTTGGGTTTTGTTACTTTTTTAAAGATTTATTTGTAGCCGGGCGGTGGTGGCGCACGCCTTTAATCCCAGCACTTGGGAGGCAGAGGCAGGCGGATCTCTGTGAGTTCGAGACCAGCCTGGTCTACAAGACCTAGTTCCAGGACAGGCTCCAAAACCACAGAGAAACTCTGTCTCAAAAAACCAAAAAAAAAAAGGTTTATTTGTATGAATATTTATTGTGCATCGTGTGTGCGCCTGCAAAGTCCAGGAAAGCACATCAGATCCGTGGAACTGGAGTTACTCATGGGTGCTGGGGACTGAACTCAGCTCCTTTTTTTATTTATTTTGGTTTTCTGAGACAGGGTTTCTCTGTGGGACAGTCCTGACTGTCCTGGAACTCACTCTGTAGACCAGGCTGTCCTAGAACTCACGGAGATCCACCTGCCTCTACCTCCCAAGTGCTAAGATTAGAGGTGTGTGCCACCACTGGGCTCCCAGATCCCTTACAAAAACACCAAGTGCTCTTAACCTCCGAACCATCACTGCAACCCCAAGAGGAAGGTTTTTATAGAATTAATTTTGTAGCAGTTTAGTTTTTATCATACAAAAGAATGCATTTCACAATGGCATTTTTATACATGTATATAGTAAATTTTGATCATATTCAAGTGGTTTTTGTTTGTTTTTTAATTTGTTTGAGACAAGGTCTCACTGCATAGACCAAGCTGGTCTTGAGTTTATGTAGATATGTTCCTGCCTCCCTAATGCTGGAATTAAAGTTTTGCATCACTTTGTCATGCTCAAACATTTGAAATAATAAATTCTTAAAAGAAAATGGGGCAATGAGTATTGGGTTTTGAGTTTCATTTTGTTTAGGCTTATGTCAGAAGGATAATCTTTTTTTTTTTTTTTTTTTTTTTTTGGTTTTTCGAGACAGGGTTTCTCTGTGGCTTTGGAGCCTGTCCTGGAACTAGCTCTTGTAGACCAGGCTGGTCTCAAACTCACAGAGATCCGCCTACCTCTGCCTCCCGAGTGCTGGGATTAAAGGCGTGCGCCACCACTGCCCGGCCAGAAGGATAATCTTGATTGGAGGACAAGTGGAAGGAAAACTGAATAATCACCAACTGTGTGCTTGAGGACTTGCAGATAGATATGGATGCTTGAATATTTTGCAAATATACAATATCAGCATTTTATCTATTATTGTTTTGGATTTTGTATTCGTCTTTTTTTTAGGAGTCCAAAAAAAATGAACCCAAAGAAAAATACCAGAAAAGGTATGATTTAGACAAAGAAGAAAAATACCGAAAAGAGCCAAAGGTAATAAAATGTAAGTATAAAAATTAAAATATTTTCATGTTCATTGCCATTGTTTAAGAAATTTTTTTTTTTTTTTTTGGTTTTTTTCGAGACAGGGTTTCTCTGTGGTTTTGGAGCCTGTCCTGGAACTAGCTCTTGTAGACCAGGCTGGTCTCGAACTCACAGAGATCCGCCTGCCTCTGCCTCCCGAGTGCTGGGATTAAAGGCGTGCGCCACCACCGCCCGGCTTGTTTAAGAAATTATTGAGCCGGGTGGTGGTAGTGCACGTCTTTAATCTCAGCACTCGGGAGACAGAGGCAGGTGGATCTCCATGAGTTTGAGGTCAGCCTGATCTACAGAGTGAGTTCCAGGACAGCCAGGAAACTGCCTCAAAATACATACATACATACATACATACATACAATTACTGATTTTATATGTATATGTGTGTCTGGGTGTGTATATATATGTGCATGTGTAAGCAGGAGACCTGAGTGTTCTAAGAGGGCACTGGATCCCTTAGAACTGGAGTTATGGATGATTGTGAGCCACTATGTCGGTGCTGGGAATCCATGGGGTCCTTTGCAAGGGCTATAAATACTCTTAACTGCATAGCCATACCTCTGTTTCATCTTCTATATAAAGAACTTAGTTTACCCTGAAGATTATCTCTTTTCTACTCTGTAATGTTATAAAATTTTGTTCTTCAGGGAATTTAGAGCTTTATACTCTATTTAATAACTTAGTTTAGAGCTGGGCAGTGGTGGCGCACGCCTTTAATCCCAGCTTTTGGGAGACAGAGGCAGGCGGATCTCTGTGAACTCAAGACTAGCCCAGTCTATAGAGTGAGTTCCAGGATAGCTGAAACTATACTGAAAAACCCTCTTTTCTTTATTATTTTTTATTTTAAAGGTTGAGTGTCCCTTTTCTGAAATATTGGGGACAAAAAAGTTCCTGATTCTTCATTCTAGTTCATTGATATTTATATGTACATATAAATAGATTTCTTATGAATGAACCCAAATCTAAATCCAAATTTGATTTTGTATGTACATGATATAGTCTGAAAGTAATTTTGTGACATATTTTTAGTGTTCCAGTGTTTTTGTGTCCTGTTAAGAAATTAAGAATGAAATTTTTTACTTGGAGATTTATATTGGTACTCGAGTTTAATTTGGGGGGTATTGGGGATTTCTCTAGTGTTTGGTGTATATGTCTGTGGTATAGGCAGATCTGTGGGTGTTTGCCACATGCACTTAGAGGCTGAGGAGGACATAGGGTTACTGTTCCATCACTCCACCTCTCCTACCAGGGCCTCCCTTTCACTGAGACTGGGGTGAGTTGCCAGTCAGCAAGCCCCAGCAATCCACCTGTCCACACCTCACATAGTTCTAGAGTTTCAGACACAGTATACCCAGATTTTTTATTTTATTGTTTTTTTTTTAGCTAGGAGATGTGAACTCAGGTCTCGTGATTGCACACAGGCCTTCTTGCACCTTATGCCATCTCTTCAGCTCTCCTGACTTCAGGTGTTTAGCTTCTTTCAAGGCTAACCTCAAATTCAGAGCCCTGCATATCAGCCTCTGCAACTGGGATTAAAGGGTTACCTTACCCCACCTGGCCAGCCACACACACTTTTAATTCTCCTTTTCATCCCAGGTTAGAGGTTGTCTGCATCTCCAATTGTAAAAGCAGATTTTATCTTAGGTCTAGACCCAAGACATGGCAGTATTAATGCTGTTACTTTAGTGACTCATACATAAAGTAACAGTAAGGACTGCATCTATTTTGGACAATACAAGAAACACTACGTTTTAGAGATTTGTTGGGGATTCAAAATACTATCAAATTAATATCTGAACAAGATGTCCAGGGTGAATGCTGCTGTTCAGGTGTTCTGAACTAGTTAGTCTTCGGTGATTGTGACAAAGGAAATCTCAGCAACCCTAGTCTCAGCCTACCTTTCCTCCTGGCAAAGGCATCAATCAACCTGTGTATGCCTGTCCTGGAGCCTGTGCAGAAGTTGGTGCTAAATGGGGAAAAGTGCATGGTGTAAGAACACTAACCATGCGCCTGATAAAGCCACCAAATTCTACCAGCTTTGAACTAAAACAGATATGGAAGGAAAACTGGGTAGATCAGTGGTGAGTGCTTAGCATGCAAGGTCCTGAGTTCTCTCCTGAGTACCAAAACTGGGCATGGGGGTGGGGTAGAAAAAATACGTAAAGCACTAGATAATTTGGAAGGGCTATTGTAAGTACTGATTACATAGGTTTATACTAACAGGAATATTGGAAACCAGTCCACAAACATGAAATAGTTTTATTTAAGGCAAAAAATGCCCTTGAAATTGGCATAAAAGATGAAGGATCTTGCAGGGGTGGTGGTGTTGCATACCATTAACTCCAGCACTTGGGACGCAGAGACAGGCAGGTCTCTGAGTTTGAGGTTTACAGAGCTAGTTCCAGAACAAGCCCCAAAGCTACAGAGAAACCCTGCCTTTAAAAATTAATTAATTAATTGATTAAGGGTCTGGGATGATAGAGTGTGTCCAGGTTGCACAGGGAATCCCCTGCTTGCTGTAGGAATTCCTAGCCAAGTTAAACTCATTAATATAGGATAATTATTGAAATATTTATCAATGTTTCTTGCTTGATATGGTTGTCCTTATTATATATAATTTTGTATTAGGCTTAGAACTCTCTTACTTAAACAAAAGGGAGGTGCTGTAGGAATTCCTACTGCCAGGAGCCGTTAAGTTACCCACCCACTTGGGCATGGCCTCTTACATTATTTATGCCTATGTAAAGTGTGCGTCAAGGCTCTTTTCTGGCTGTGGGATTTGGTTGCTGTTCTCTGTTCCAGCAGAGAACTGTGACTTGTAAGTTTACCTCTAAATAAATAACCCTCTATTATTCTCAATTCTGAGCTAGTGTGGGATTTCTTTTAAGCATCCTTCTTCACCCCCCACCCTCCCAAAAAAAAATGTAGGAAGGAAGGATATGTCACTCAAGCAAATTTGAGTATACCTTTGTCACAGCTTTTTGGATACTGAGCAGCCAGCAAAAAGAGTAGTTAAAATGATTTTATGACTGTAAATCTTACTTTGCTTTATAAACAAGGCAAGTATTCGTAATAATTACAGAAAATATGTTTATTCAATTGAATACAGATTTTTTCTTCTTTTGATTGTAACAAATTTGCAACTTACAGTTAACCGTGGGCTTTAATTTTGACACTAGCATTTAAGGAAATCAGAAGTGCATTTGATTTATTTAAAAAAACAGAAGACAAAAACGATGCTGAGAATAATTTGAAAAGAGAAGAAATACCGGTGGATTATAAAACTACAGATGATCATAAAACCAAGGACAAGTGTTTACTTAAAGAAAGAAGAAATGCTAGAGATGAGACCGACACTTGGGCATACATTGCTGCAGAAGGGGATCAGGAAGTTTCAGACAGTGTGTGCCAAACGGATGAGAATTCTGGTGAGTTTGCTTGGCATTGTTCAATAGAGTGACTTTTTTAGTTGTGCCCCATACTTTTCTCTCAGAATAAGGATTTTATTTGGATCTCCTGAATACCTTCTAATACTGAAGACTCAGGCTATTCTTTGATATCTAAATGCATCAAATATTTTCTATTTTCCAGCTTAATGTTTTTATTTTATTTTTGTTAAAGAAAAACTATCTTTTCATTTTACATCAATCCCAGTTCCCACTACATTCCCTTCACCTCCTTCCCCCACCCCCATCAACTCCTCAGAGAAGGTAAGACACATTGCTTTGAGGAAGGTCCAGCTTAATTTTTTTTTTTTTGAGACAGGGTTTCTCTGTAGCTTTTGGTGCCTGTCCTGGAACTAGCTCTTGTACACCAGGCTGACCTCAAACTAACAGAGATTTGCCTGCCTCTGCCTCCCCAGAGATGGGATTAAAGGTGTACGCCACCACCCGGCCTCCAGCTTAATTTTTTAAATTTCTTTTTATTGATATTGAGCTCTACATTTTTCTCTGCTCTCCTCCCTGACTCTCCCCTTTCCCCTCCAAGGTCCCCATGCTCCCAATTTACTCAGGAAATCTTGTCTTTTTATACTTGCTACTTCCCATGTAGATTGTATCTCTGTAAGTCTCTCTTAGTGTCCATATTGTTGTCTGAGTTCTCTGGGATTGTGGTTTGTAGGCTGGCTTTCTGTGCTTTATGTTTAAAAACCACCTATGAATGAGTACATGTGATAATTGTCTTTCTGTGTCTGGGTTACCTCACTCAAAATAATGTTTTCTAGCTTCATCCATTTTCCTGCAAAATTCAAGCTGTCGTTATTTTTTTCTGCTGTGTAGTACTCCTTTGTGTAAATGTACCACATTTTTCTTATCCATTCTTCGATCAAGGGGCATTTAGGTTGTTTCCATGTTCTGGCTATGACAAACAATGCTGCTATGAACATAGTTGAGCACATGTCCTTGTGGCACGATTGAGCATCCTTTGGATATATACCCAAAAGTGGTATTACTGGGTCTTGAGGAAGGTTGCTTCCTAATTTTCTGAGAAATCGCCACACTGACATCCAAAGGGGTTGTACCAGCTTGCATTCCCACCAGCAATGCAGAAGTGTTCCCTTTTCACCACAACCTCTTCAGCATAAGTTGTCACCAGTGTTTTTGATCTTGGCCATTCTTACAGGTATAAGATGGAATCTCAAGAGTTGTTTTGATTTGCATTTCTCTGGTGACTAAGGATGTTGAACATTTCCTTAAGTGTCTTTCAGCCGTTTTAGATTCCTCTGTTGAGAGATCTCTGTTTAGGTCTGTACTCCATTTTTTTATTGGATTATGTGATCTTTTGGTGTCCAATTTCTTGAGTTTTTTGTATATTTTGGAGATCAGACCTGTTTAGTGAAGATCTTTTCCCATTCTGTAGGCTGTTGTTTTGTCTTGTTGACAGTATCCTTTGCTTTACAGAACCTTTTCAGTTTCAAGAGATCCCATTTATTAATTGTTTCTCTCAGTATCTGTGCTGCTGAGGTTCTATTTAGGAAGTGGTTCCCTGTGCCAATGCGTTCAAGTGTACTTCCCACTTTCTCTTCTATGAGGTTCAGTGTGGCTGGCTTTATGTTGAGGTCTTTGATCCATTTGGATTTGAGTTTTGTGCATAGTGATAGATATGGGTCTATTTTCATTCTTCTACATGTTGTATCCAGTTATGCCAGCACTACTTGTTAAATATGCTTTCTTTTTTCCATTTGATATTTTTTGCTTCTTTTATAAGGTGTTTGAAGTGTTTCAGATGTTTGAAGATATGTGGATTGATATCCGGGTCTTCTATTCGGTTCCATTGGTCCTCCTGTCTGTTCTTATGCCAATACAGCTCAATTTTTTTATCTTGAGATTTCATTTAAAAAATGATCGAATGAAAACTGCATGGTGGCACCAGCCCTCAGTAGGTATTGGCAAGAGGACTAAGAATTCAAGGTCACCCTCAGCTAAATAGGGTATTCAAGGACTTGTAGCTGAGCATTCCAGATTTTCCTGTCTCTGCCTACTGAGTGCTGGGACAGTAGATATGTACCATCACTCCCTGCTATGCATTTTTATACCTTTGCAGAAAATATATTGTAAATGTTATCCTGGGAACATTTTGAGAAGCGAAGGGTCTTTTGTTTTATTTTGTTTTTTTGTTTTTTGGTTTTTTTTGGTTTTTCGAGACAGGGTTTCTCTGTGGCTTTGGAGCCTGTCCTGGAACTAGCTCTTGTAGACCAGGCTGGTATCGAACTCACAGAAATCCGCCTGCCTCTGCCTCCCGAGTGCTGGGATTAAAGGCGTGCACCACCACCGCCCGGCGAAGCAAAGGGTCTTGTGTAGAATACAAAATATAAAAACTCTGGGAAGAAGGAATTTAGACATGTACATGTATAATAAGTATAAATGAGCTAGCTTGAATTCACATTATGTGAAATGTGAATCTTAAGGAATAGATTAAAAATGTTTTTCTTTAATCCCAGCACTTGGGAGGCAGAGGCAGGCGGATCTCTGTGAGTTCGAGACCAGCCTGGTCTACAGAGCTAGTTCCAGGACAGGCTCCAAAGCCACAGAGAAACCCTGTCTCGAAAAACCAAAAAAAAAAAAAAAAAAAAAAAATGTTTTTCTTTCAAACACCTTTTTTTTTTTGCAACAGGGCCTCACTACATAGTCCTGATTGGCCTGAAGCTGTTCTGTAGATGAGAGGCTGGGCCTCCTGCTCACAGAAATCCTGTCTCTCTGTCTTCACTTCTGAGATTAAAACACTCAGTCTTATTTTATTATTTTAAAGAAAAAGTTTTTGGAACTATTTATTTGTATGAGTGTTATCCATCCCCCTGTGTGTGTATACCACATGAATACCTGATGCCAAGGAGATCAGAAGAGAGTATTGGATTCTGTGGAACTGGATTCACCATGTTGGTGCTGGGAACTGAACCTTGATCCTATTCCCTACAAGATCAGCAAGTTCTCTTTGAGTCAACTCTCCAGCCCCTATATTGAAATTTTTAAAAAATAATTCAGAATATATAACACAATAGATATTCTAGAAAACATCATCTCCAGATATACTTTTCATAATGGACTTTTGAAAAAATTGTTTTTGTCTTAAAATAGGGTGTTGTGTAACCTGTACTTACCTCAAATTCCTAATCCTACGTCAGCGTCCCAAGTTTACCACCATTCCTATAGCTTCCAAGCAACATTTAATACTTCAAAGATTGCTGAGGATATTTTATGTGACCAAAAGTTCTGTATGGAGAAATTTGTAAAACATTTCTTGGAAGTCACTAAAATCTGCTTTTCCAGCTTACATGAAGACCTGGGTTTGGTCTCTAGTACTGTGAGGATGCTAATAAAATCTTTGCCATTTTTATTAATAGAAAAGCATTTTATATTTTGGTATTTACTTCAAGCTGATCATAGCCTGCTGCATCTAGTTAGAATCAAACCTTCTAGCACTGGCTAGAGATCTAGCTCAGTTTGCTGTTCTCAACTCTGCCAAAACAAAATAATTTCCCAAAATGTTTACAAGTACCAACTCTTAAGATTTATGTGGAAGACTCAGCCAAATCCAAGTATGTCAGTAATGATCAAAGTCTGCTATATAAACTGTAACAGGCTGAAGACATGACTGCTCCTGCAGAGGACCCAGGTTCAATTTCCAACACCCACTTGACTGTTCACAACCATCAGTAGTGCAGTTCCATGGGATTTTATATCGTCTTCTAGCCTCCAAGCGTATTACATGAATGTGACAAACATATTCAAGCAAAATACCCATACATACCTTTTTTAATTAAACAAGTCTATTTACTTGGCATTAGGAAGAATCTATTAATTAGTTCAGCAATGTTCAGTCAGACTCATGCATAGCTGTGAGATGGAGAAAAGGTTACGGATGTCACACACTTATGGTGATGGAACAAACAAGCTCTTCCACAAACACAAACTCCTACATGAAAATTAAATCCTTAATAGAGTAGGGAGACTTAAGATGCTAGTAGTCAAGGGGCTAAGGTTTCTGACCTTGGGATAGCGGAAGACTGTAAACCTGTGTAACACACTTTTAATCCTAGTACTCGGGAAGCAGAGACAGGCGGATCTCTATGAGTTCAAGGCCAGCCTGGTCTACAGAGCTAGTTCCAGGACAGGCTACAAAGATACAGAGAAACCCTGTCTCGAAACACCGAAAAAAATGGGAGGGGGTGAGACACTATACACGCACAGCCGTGTACTACTGCATTGTGTGCAAGCCAGGGGACAGCTTCTAGGAGCGGTGTTTCTTTTTCCACCGTGGGGTTAGGGATAGAGCTCAAGTGGCCAGGCTTGCCAAGCAAACGCCTTGAATTCCCTGAGCCACCTTACTACCTCCAAAGGTATTTTTTGTTTGTTTTTTTGTTTGTTTTTTTTTAATATTAGTATTTGGTGTTTTGCCTTCGGGTATGTCTGTGACTGGAATTCCAGGAAGTTATGAGCTATGATGTGGGTTCTGGGAATCGAACCCCAATCCTCTCACTAATAGCCAGTGCTTTTAACTGCTGATCCATCTCTCCAGGTCCCACCAACAAAATGGCTCTAAGTAAATTGCTTGTCATGAGGCTGGATAAGTGTATGGATGAACTGAGCCACAGTGTAAGCCAAGCTACTATTCTAGCCAAGCTCTCATAATTACAGTTTGCTGATAGTGTTAAGCTTGGCTTCATTTATCCTGTTCAGTTTCTCCCATTGCATTAACTGACTGGCATTCCTTCCTCTAGCCAGGCTCAAGAATAAGGGATTCATTGTGGACTGAGAGCTGGCTATGTACTATGTACCAAAACTGTCTCTTGTAATCCTCAGAGCTACTTCAAGCCTCTCCCCTTACAGGTCCGCACGTGTGGAGTAAATGCAAGTACAATATAAAGAATAGCTTTGTGAATATTAGCTGCTGTGCTTACGATCACTGCTGCTTCGGAATCATATGACTTGCTCAGTGCTTACAGCTGGGATACAGGACCAGAGTGTGGAGCACCGAAGAAAAAAAAAATCCTACTCTCGTCATTAAATATTTCTGGACTTGTTTTCCTTTTTTTTTTTTTTTTCCTCCCAAGACAGGTGCCTGTCCTGGAATTTGCTGTGTAGATCAGGCTGGCTTCAATTCACAGAGATCCCACCTGCCTTGCCTCCCGAGTACTGGAATTAAAGGGGTGCGCCACCACCACCATCCAGCTCATTTGTATTTTAATAAATCTTGCCTGAAAGATCAGAGTAAAACAGCCACACTGATCAAACCAGGCGATGGTGACACACGCCTTTAATCCCAGTAGCCACGCTAGTTTGCCTTAGAAACTGGGCAGTAGTGGTACATTGCCTTTTGTTTTTCAAGACAGGGTTTCTTGCTGGGTGGTGGTGGTGCATACCTTTAATCCCAGCACTCAGGACGCAGAGGCAGGTAGATCTCTGAGTTTGAGGCCAGCCTGGTCTACAAGGGCTAGTTCTAGGACAGACACCAAAGCTACAGAGAAACCCTGTCTTGAAAAATCAAAAAAAAGAGACAGGGTTTCTCTGTGTATTCTTGACTGTCCTGGAACTCGTCTGTAGATCAGCCCGGCCTTGAACTCACAAATATCCGCCTGCCTTTGCCTTTCGAGTGCTAGGATTAAAGGCATGTGCCAACCCCGCACTGCCTTTTTTTTCCCTTAAAGACAAGGTCTTGCTGTGTTGCACTGATTTACTTTGTAGAACTAGGTTAGCCTCAAACCTGTGACAATCCTACTTCTGCCTCCTGAATGTTGGGATTACAAACATGCGCCACCATACCTGGCTAGCTGTGTTTTATTGTTTCTTGAGACATTCTCACACCGAAGCCCAGATTATGCTTACCATAGATAGCCCTACTGCCTCAGTTCTCAAGTGCTGGGATTCTAGGTATGAGCCACAGTCTGCTCTGGTTTTCATTTTATTAAAGTAACATGTAGACATTTTAGATTATCCTGAGTATGCCGATCAAGTGTGTGTTACAGTGAACATGTGTCTTCTAGTGTTCAGGAGCCTGAGGGCCATTAGCTAAAGGAGTAGACTGTCAGTGGACATTGAGATATGGGACCTTATTGCCTGCCCTGTAAGAGCATTTGGTGTACAGGAAGGGAAGGATCATAGCAATCGTTTGCATTTGCATACAGACTAGTTTATACATAAAGAATGACCTTTTGTAGATGGTTAGAAGCAACGTGTATCTAAAAAGAATGGCCAGGCCGGGCGGTGGTGGCGCACGCCTTTAATCCCAGCACTCGGGAGGCAGAGACAGGCGGATCTCTGTGAGTTCGAGACCAGCCTGGTCTACAAGAGCTAGTTCCAGGACAGACTCCAAAACCACAGAGAAACCCTGTCTCAAAAAACCAAAAAAAAAAAAAAATAAAAAAAAAAAAAAATAAAAAGAATGGCCAAACAGGAAAACTTGTAAGAAACCTGGACTATAGCTTAGTTGGTAGAGTGCTTGCACAGCATGTAAAAACTGGAACTAGATCTACCTACCATCTTACCCAATTGGGTGTATACCCAAAGGATTTTATGTCTAACAGATATATTTGCACATCTGTGTTTCTTGCCTCTCAGTTCATGGTAGCTAGGAAGTGGAATCAACCTAGATGCCCATCAACTGATGAAGGGATAATGACAAATGTGGTCCATCCACATATTGGAATGAAATTTATAAATAGCCTGAACTAGAAAAAAATACACTGGATGAGGTCGTATAGCCCCCAGAAGACAAATGCTGCATGTTCTCTTTCATAATGAGAGCCCTAGCTTCAAAGCTTTTTGGTAGTTTATTATAGGGTACATGTAGAAGTTAGCGAAGTAGAAACAGGCCCTTAGTGGATGGCTGCACTTCAGAAGGAGGAAATAGTAGAATACAGGTGAAATAAAATTAAAAAGGGAGAAAACTGAAGTGAAAAGAGTTGGAGAAGATAGTGGAGTGATGGGTGGGGAAAGCTTAGGCTGCTTGGGATCCTGTGACCCTGTAATTCAGATAGGATACAAGAGGTATAGTAGAGCATATGTGGCGTGAAAGGACAGTCAGGAGTACTGTGAGCTAAGGGGAAGCTGAGGTGTGGGGCATGGAGAGTTAACCAAAAAAAGGAATGTGTGACGAAACATGAAATCCCACTAGCTTGTGAGCTCATTTAAAAAAAAAAAAAATTTAAGCCAGGCTGTGGTGCTATGTGCCTTTAATTCCAGCACTTGGGAGGCAGAGGCACACAGATCTCTGAGTTCCAGGACAGCTGAGACTACATAGAAACCCTGGCTCAAACCCCCACCCCAATAAAATAAAATAATTATATTTAAATGTAGTATAAATAAAAGTTTGTTTGAAATGTGGCAAGTTTAATAATCAGGCTTATGGCTTTATGTTTTTTTTTAGTGGTACTCCATAAGATTATGTGTTAATGATGCTTTCTGTATTTCTGTATTCCAGATGGCAGGCAACAGATTTTGAGTTTGGGTATGGATCTACAGTTGGAATGGATGAAATTAGAAGATTTTCAAAAGCACCTTAGTGGGGAAGATGAGACCTTTACCACAACAAATACGATTCCAAGTAGTGAGTGATTTGCAAATTATTTGGCACTTGCACAAATCTAGATTCATAAGATCTAATGCACCTTCCTCTTTATCACAGATTTGTTGAGGGATGCTGTGAAAAATGGAGATTATATTGCTGTGAAGGTTGCGTTGAACTCAAATGAGGAATACAACTTGGATCAAGAGGTACTTTGTTCTGGGGGTGGGGGCTTGGTCTTACAAAGAAGCACCGAGAGTAGTTCTCGCACAGTTGAGTTATTTTCTTAGAAAAGTACATATGTGTTCACATTTCCAAGGTTGATCACTCTATAGACCGTGGAAATGTACATTAGAATTCCAGAAATTCCAGCTCTCTAAAATGGCTGGTTTAAGTAGTATATTATTTAATTTTTTTGTTTTCTTTTGTTTTTGTTTTTCGAGACAGGGTTTCTCTGTGGTTTTGGATCCTGTCCTGGGACTAGCTCTGTAGACCAGGCTGGTCTTGAACACACAGAGATCTGCCTACCTCTGCCTCCTGAGTGCTGGGATTAAAGGCGTGCGCCACCACAACCCTTATTGATAACATTATTTTATAACTTTTTAAGTGTCTCATCTTTTCTAGACAAAGATTATATGATTATATTCTCATAGGTTTTTTTCTTTAATGATATGTTTTTAATTTTTAAAATTTTTCATTAACCCTTTTTATTGATTGGGAGGGGAATCTTTTTAAAATTTTTTAATCTGTTGGTAGAAGTATAGGTTACCCTCAGTCCCTTTTTTTGTTCTTTGTTTTTTGTTTTTTTGAGAAGGGTTTCTTTGTGTAACAGTCCGGGCTGTTGGTCCTGTAACTCACTTGTAGACCAGGCTGACCTCAAACTCATAGAAATTCACCTGCCTCTTCCTCCCAAATGCTGGGATTAACGGCGAGTCCCACCACTGACTAATGCCTTCAATCACTTAAAGAAATTTTTTTTTTCTTTAAAAAGCCAGGGCCATGTAAACAGGCCTTGTATAACCAATGATGACCAACACCTGATCCTCCTACCTTTACCTCCATAGTGTTTAGATTATGCGTGAGTCACGACACTCACTAATGAAATTTTTCCTCTGATCATTTTGAATAGTGTTCTGAATTTTATAGGTAGATAACTGAGTATCTACCTCAAAATTTGCCATTCATTTTATATCAAGAAAATTTGATATAGAATTCATTACAGCAAATTTTTTTTTTTTTTTTTTTCGAGACAGTTTCTCTGTGGTTTTGGAGCCTGTCCCGGAACTAGCTCTTGTAGACCAGGCTGGTCTCGAACTCGCAGAGATCCGCCTGCTTCTGCCTCCCAAGTGCTGGGATTAAAGGCGTGCTCCACCACCGCCCGGCCAGCAATTTTTTTTAATTTTTGAAAAGATTTGTTTATATATATATATATAAACAAATATATATATATATATGTTTGTGTATGTATTTTTATATATATGGATGTTTTGCATGTTCACCAAAGAGGATATCAGATCCCCTGGGACAACCGTTAAAGATAGTTGCTAGCTGCTGTGTGGTGCTGGGAATTGAACTCAAGACTTCAGAAAGAGCAGCCTGTACCTGCTGAACCATCCCCCAGACATGAATTAGTTTCAGTGTGTGTCTGGGCATCATGTGCATGTAGGAGCTGCAGAGGCCAGAAGAGGAGTCAGGTAGTTGTGAGCTGCCATGTGGATGCTGGGAATTGAAGTGAGTCTTCTGTAAGAGCAACAAGTGCTCACTGAGCCTTCTCTCCAACTCCTTAATTTTTTTCCTCCTTTGGCCCCAGCTGCCCTAAAATTAAATGTGTATATAGTTCAGGTTGGCTACAAATTTGCAGAAATCCTTCTGCCTCTGCCTTCAAGTTACATGAGCCGCCATACTTGCCGCCTTATATAGGGTGGTTATACAATTTAATGGCAACATTTATTTTATTTTCCTTTTTAATTTTTTTTTTTAAAAAAAAACTATCTTCTCATTTTACATGCCGAATCCATTTCCCAATCCCTTCCTTCTTCCTGCTCCCTCCCATTTTTTTTTCATTCTTTTTTTTTTTTGAAACAGGATCTCACTGTACATCCCTCACAGGCCTGAATCTCAGAGAGATCCAGTGTTGGGGTTAAGGTATACCACCATACCTGACAGCAGCCCTTATCTTTCTTAAATTCTAAAAGCTAGGGAGACATTAGTGTATAAAAGGCTTGCCATCAAGTGTGAGGACCCCAGTTTGAATCTCCAGAATCCATATAAAGCCAGGCTCAGTAGCTTGCATCTGTGATCCCAGTGCTCCTAAGGCAGAATAGGAAGTAGAGACGGGAGAAATTCTGCTGTATGTAGTAGTGTACAAGAATTGACTTTGCCTTTTTTTTTTTTTTTAAACTTTTCTCATTTTATGTATCAGTCACAGTTCCCACTCCTTTCCTTCCTCCCATGGGGAGTCAACAAAGTCTGGCATATCACTTTGAGGCAGGATCAAGGCTTCCCCCTCCCCCACCCCCATATGTAGGCTGGGCAAGGAATCCCTCCATAGCAAATAGACTCTGAAAAGCCAGTTCATGCACTGGGGATAAATCCTGGCCCCGCTGCCAGTGGCCCCACAGACTGCCCCAGCCACACAAATGTCACCCACATTCAGAGGGCCTAGTTTGATCTTACGCTGGTTCCTCCACTGTCAGTCCAGAGTCAATGGAAGACCTTGCTTTTAACAAGGTGAAAGGCAAGGGCCTAGTTTGACCTCTTGATCTCTACTTATGCACAGTCCTTATGCCCACACATGTCATACACATCACACACATACACATTTTTAAAATTCTAGGGCTGGGATATGGCTCACTCAGAAAAGTGCTTTCCACACACGCATGGAGGACCTGAGTTTGGGTTCCTGGCACATGTATATAAAGAGCTGGGTCAGCAGCACCTATCTGGGAGGCAGAGATAGGTATAGCCCTTGGGCTTGCCAGCCAGTTCATGTAGCTGAATTTGATGAGAGACTGTAGTAAGGAGCAGCGGGCCGCGTCCCGGCTAGCTTAACCCTCAAAATAACCACACAGAAATTGTATTAATTAAATTACTGCTTGGCCCATAAGCTCTAGCCTCTTATTGGCTAACTCTCACATCTTGATTCAACCCATTTCTAATAATCTGTATGTCACCACGAGGTCGTGGCTCACCAGGAAAGATTGACATGTCTGACCTGGCAGCTTCATGGCAGCTCGGCTCTGTCTGCCGCTTTCTTCCTCCCAGAATACAGTTCCGTCTTTGCCTGTCTAAGTTCTGCCCTATCAGGCCAAGCAGTTTCTTTATTGATTAACCAATGAAAGCAACACTAATACTGAAAGACCTTCTACACCATTTCCCCTTTTTCTGTTTAAACAAAAAGGCTTTAACTTTACCATAGTAAAATTACATGTAACAAAACAGTTATCAAGCAAGAATTACAGTTACAATATTTATATCTATTTTATCTTTTATAACAATGGAAAACTGTAACTATAAATTCTTCAACTCCATCAAGACTCCAGAGGGATATAATATTATCTAAGTGAACAGGAAGTACTTTGTAAGCAACTTCCAAAACTCTAGAAATGACAGAGACATCTCACGGCCTGGACAGTCACCCAAAGTTTCTCTGTACCGTTGGGGCATCCATCTTCAGCCTACAGGCCCATAGTATCCAGCAGACATTTCCATGAAGCAGGAAACTTCAAAGACAGTCCAGTCACTTTCTGCTGTGTCCTGCAGAATGTCTCACAGACTCTTTCATGAAACAGGAACCCCGAAGGATCATCTCACCTTTAGGCAAGTTCAGCAGTCCTCTCTCTGTGGGTTCTTCATGTCCAGTTTATGCAGCTGTCCAGGCAAGAGCAGTTTCTTGCCCAAGTGGCTATCAAACTCCATAAGGAGCCTCTTTGATGCCCATCTTCCTCTTGAAGTAGATTGGTGCTGCCAGGAGCAGACGTGTCTCATTGTCACGAAAAGCCCTAAGTTATTAAAACATTAAATGCCATATTCTATAGTCTTTGAAAGATATGAAGAATGCCTATCTAACTGAAATATATCTATATATCTAGAAAAATCTAACATGACTACAATCTTGACTATTATCAATGATAATCCATTAACAACCTATATTTCCTAATTATACATTACATTTTTAAATGAACTACACAATCACAATACTTTAATCAAAATTAGAAATATGCATATAACAAAATTGACCTTAAATTAGTAAACCAAGATTCATATCAATGCAAATTATTCATATCTATATCAAGAAACCTTGTTTCAGGAAAAAATAAATAAGGTGGAGAGGGGACTGGAGAGATAGTTCAGTGATTTAAGAGTATAGTTGCAGAGTTCTCAGCACACATGGTGGGTGGCTCACATAGCCTATAACTACAGTTCCAGAAGATCTGATGTCTTCTGACATGCGCGTAACCGCACAGAGATACACAGGCATTAAGGTGGCAAGCTTTTGAGGAAAACAGTGGCCTTTATTAGAATATTTTAGTAAGCAAACTTACCTAAGTGGATGCTTAAATTAATGTACTTCAGCGATTTCTCATTGAAATATCTTGACAGCAGAGACTGGTGTCTAAAATGTTTCTGATTATAGAATATGTGGTTTCTCCTTAACGAACTCCCAGGATTCTAGCGGGATGACACTGCTGATGTTGGCTGCGGCAGGAGGACAGGATGACCTGCTGAGGCTCCTTATCACCAAAGGTGCAAAAGTGAACGGGCGCCAGAAAAACGGGACTACAGCTCTCATTCATGCTGCTGAGAAGGTTTGAGACCTGACTGCATGAAGGGATACTGAGAATCTGGTTTTGTAGTTAAATAACAGTCATAACATAGCCTTACTGTGTGATTTCAGGGGGTCTGTGACATGTGAATTAAAATTTGACGACTTACCTAGGTGGTAATTTATAATGAGTATAGTTCCTAGGTACACTGACAGTGTACTTTAAAGAATTCTTGGAATTAAATTTGTTTTTTGTTTTTTAATAGAATTTCTTAACCACTGTGGCTATTCTTTTGGAAGCTGGAGCTTTTGTAAATGTCCAGCAGAGTAATGGGGAGACTGCACTCATGAAAGTAAGTCTCAGTTTCACCCTGGGGGTTCATGCTGGCACTGCAGACTGGGTAGTCCCTGGAATTCAGCAGAGCAGTAGAATATGGTGGTGTCAATAATGTACTGGAAGAAGCTTAGTCTAAGGGACCCAGCAACAGTCATGGAATGAAGGTGGTAGGCATTGAGTCAGCAGAAGAAATGTATCGGCACGAATCGGGAACGGAAGGGACTGTGGGTGTTTCAGTGATTGAGAACTCTGCTGGAAGCAGACGGTGTTGAGAGAGGCAGATGGAGCCAGGATGACAAAGAGTGTAATTTATTAGAGTTTTATAGATAGGTGTCTGTGGTGGTCTCCAGACAAGACAGAAGGAAGAGTTTGTCTGCTAAACTAGGCTTTTCCTAGAAGCAATTACTATGTCTAATGCCAGTTAAGAAAGTGAGATCAGACATCCATACACATCCAGCTGAATCTAGCAGGAATTGGGAATACAACCAGGATCCCTGTAGTCATATGAAAGGGTGCCCAACACCCATCTTTACAGGGTTAGAAGCCTGGGAATAGGAAAGGACTATGATGTGCTCTTATTATTGTGTATTTGGTGAGTCCACCTCCTTTGAAATTGTGGCTTGCAGATAAGCTTTGAGTTGAAGATTGTTGAGTCTTACAGCTGCTGCCAGCCACCCTGCTTGTGCCCTTCTTTGAGTGGTAGGTTGTGTGTACCTCACTGACCGTGGCCCAGAGTGGCTCCTTCCTCTGCAGTAGTTCCAGATTTCTGGTTCCTAGTTTTGTTAGGACTCAGTGGAACTAGGTGTCCCTAGGTGACTCGTCTTCTCTCTTCCCTGAGGTACATTTTTGCAGAAGCTCTGTTCTAAGTAGGGATTTGTCTACAATACCACATTCCACTTTGTCAGGTATGAGCGGTGAGTTGGATTGTAGTACAACTCCAGGCTTGTCCTGAACCCTGTGTTTTTTATTTCTCTTGGGCCTCCTGTCTGACCCTTAAAGACTTGGTCATTGCTTTGTGAGCCCCTCCTAAACCTGATTTGGGTGGTGTACCCAGTCCTTTTATTCAGGAGTCTGGGCTTGTGTCTTTAGTCTTCATAGTACTGTCTTACTGAGAAACTGCTAGACAGCAGACACTTGCACCTCTGTAGAAGAAAGAGCACAGGACAGGGAGTAGAGTATTCTACAGGATCATCAGGATTGGGGGTGTTCCTGAGGATAGGTGATTTTCCTGAGTTAGGATCTCTGGCAGCCAGAGGCAAGCAGCAGCTGGGGTAGGATTGTAGAAGAAAGTCTAGAGAGAATCAGGACATTTGTCCTGGGGACTGACTGTTCCTCCTTACTAAAACCTATAGTTTACTTCTTCTGTGCTGTCCTGTTACTAATGCTGTCTTCCCTTTCCTGTACAATGCTTTGCCCTCTTGAAAAAGCTGCCAGATGTGTGTGGAGAAAACTACCCACCCCAACTGAAGTTACTCTGGTTTACACTGAAAAATTGCTGCTCTTCTTTTCTGACCTAGGCTTGTAAAAGAGGAAATTCAGACATTGTACGCCTGGTGATTGAATGTGGAGCTGACTGCAATATTTTGTCAAAGCACCAAAATAGTGCATTGTACTTTGCAAAACAGTGTAACAATGTGCTTGTGTACGAACTGCTGAAGAGCCATTTGGAAACGTAAGTGTCAGGAGAATGTGCCATGGTTAAGTCAGAGTGAGATAACGACTATTTATTTGAGGATATCATATTTGGAATAGTTTGTGTAGGAAAATGTTTTAAAAAGATTATCCTCTTGGATTTCTCCTCAGTAGATCATACATTTCATAAATGGCATACTTATTAGGTGCATATCTGTGCAGGTTACTAAAATCTTAGAAAACCCTGGGACCATTTCCTTAACATGGTAAATTTAGGAATGGAGCTGTAGCTGAGTAAAATGCATTTAGGAGGTTAGGGCAAGAAGAGTCTTTGTCCGCATAGTTGGTTCATGGCCAGACTAGACTATGTAAGACTCTCTCAAAAAAGTTGTCTACTCTTAATTTGGCTAACATCTTCATGTGCACATGTGTGTAGAGAGGGAGGAGTGTGCATGTGGAGACTATAAGTTGACATCTGTGTCTTCTCAACAGCTTTCTACCCAAGTGCATTATTTTTCAAGTGCATTTGGAACCATATTTTGTTTCAAGTTTATGTCTTTATCAGTGAAGAATTCTTTTGATGGGCTGAGTTGTGGTTCTGTGAGCTTTTGCCTAGCATATGCTAAAGCCTGCGGTTCCATCCCCAGCACCACCTAAAAACAAAATTTTTTGGCAATGCTTGCCAAAACAATGCTTGAGAAGTAAGGTCCTTAGTTTTCACCCTGGACCCTGGTGAGACAGCCTGAAAAAAACAGCCCGTTGCCTTCTGAGCTTGAAAACTAGACACTAAATATTCTAAACAAAAAGTAAACTACATTCTAGGCAAGGGACTGAGTTGCATCTTGCCCTTGTGAAACTTGACAACCTGTTTCCCATAAAGAATCCCCAGAGGCTAGTTCATCCCCATCCCACACTCTGCTTTTTTTTAATTTTTTTTTTAAATTTTTTCTGAACATATGGGTAAATGCAGAGAACCTGTCAGGGAGGTGCCCAGCCATCTTCCTTTGCTCTGAACTGAGGGGCTCTCATTTCTAATTTTTCATTCATACATTAGCCAATCGCAAAGTGAATTTTGTGCCAGACAGTCTCAAAGGCCAGTATTATGGAGAAGACTGAGTAAAAGTTGCCCTTGTGCAACTCCTGTTTGATGAAAAGGAAATTTAAAGGCACTGTCATGAGAGGAGAACTGCATGGGGCAGAGTTATAGTTCCTTCTCACAAAGGTGCTGCTAGGCTTTGTGGTTCGGGTATAATGCAGGTATTCAGGCAGCTAAAGCATAAGGATTCCAAGTTCAAGCGCTCCTTAGTCTACAGAGTGAGTTTGAGGCCAGTGTAGACATGAAATGCTGTCTCAATATCAGAGGTGAGGAGAGGCTGGAGACGTAGGTAACAGAGTAAGAGTGCTTGCTGTGCTCCCACATGAGCAAGGTGGGGCGTGGTTCCCTTCACACCTCTCACCTCTGCACTGTGAGACAGTGGAGACAGGAGGCTGCTGGGGTCTCTGGCTGCCAGCCTAACTGGATAGTGAGCCCCAGGTTCAGAGAACAAGCTGCTTCAGAGTGGTAAAGGATGACACAGCGCTGTCCTCTGGCCTAACCACTTCACACACAAGCAAGCACACAACACAAAATCAGAGAAGCAGTTTCCAAAAGTGAAGTCAGGGCTAGCGGTGTACCTTAGTGGTAGAGCACTTGTTTTAGCCATGTGCAAGGGCCACGGTACTACAAAAAATAAAATTTAAAAGTTAAAAAGTAATGCTGAGTGGTGGTGGCTCACGACTTTAATCCCAGCATTCAGGAGACAGAGACAGACGGATCTCTGAGTTCAGGGCCAGGCTGTTCTAAAGTGAGTTCCAGGACAGCTAAGGATATACAGAGAAACCCTGTCCCAAAAAAACAAAAGAAGCAAAGTTAGTGGGAAAGCTTTATGGGCATTATATATCATAAATACATCCTTTGGTGGTTTCCTTCTGCAGAGGGGTAAAGGGAGGGCAGGATCTCATGTATTCTAGTTTCAGACTCACTGGCTTCCTTCCTTGACTTCCTCCTAAGTACCAGGACTATAGATGCATACCATCACATCTGGTTTATGTGGCACTAGTGATCTAGGTTTCATACTGAGCTACATCTGCAACCCTTAATGTATGTATTTTAAACTTGAATTTTACAGTGGGATGCAATGTTAAAATGATATAGTACACAAAGTGTAATGATCAGATCAAGGTAGCTGGAGTTTAATTTGTTGATATTTAATTTCTGTGGTACAGTGTAATAATTCAGTATACCTACATTAACAGTTAAGATGGGGTCTCACTCTAGCCCAGGGTGACCTCAAACTCATGGCATAATATCTGAGTTCTGAGTCACCATACCCAACTATTAACAGTCTCTGTCTTTTCTCACTAGACTTTCAAGAGTTGCAGAAGAAACAATCAGAGATTACTTTGAATCTCGCCTTGCTTTGTTAGAAGCTGTTTTCCCAATAGCTTGTCATCGACTCTGCGAGGGACCAGATTTCTCAACAGATTTCAATTACAAGCCTCCTCAAAACATACCAGAAGGTAAGCATATGCTCTCCTTCAAACTTGAGTGTTTGAAAGATGAGTTAATTCCTAAATAGACCTTTACTTTAAAGGAACTTTTTAGCAGAATCCACTGTGATAGCTGGCAGAGCTGCTCTGGCAGGAGGCCTCTCCATCCCACCTTACCTACCACTGGAATCCTCTTTCAAATGTTAGGAGCTGGTTCTTGATAACTGTAGTTGTCTATTAAGTCTAACTAGAAGATAACTTCACAATGCTATGCCTAGAACCTTTTTTTTCTCCTAAATTTTATTATCTCTACTGGGTTTCCCTTGTTTTCTTATGAGACAGGGTCTCACTATGTAGTTCTTGTTGGCCTGGAACTTGCTATGTAGTCAAGATAGCCTTAAACTCAAGAGATCCGCTTGCCTCAGCCTCCTGTGTGCTGGGATTAAAGATGTGCCCTACCATGCCTGACTTGGGTTTTGCTTGTTTGTTTTTTAATAGTCTTATTCCAATATTCCTGTTTTAGCCTTCTGAGAGCTAGGATTACAGACATGAACCATCATTTGGTTTAATTTAAAAAAAAACAACAAAAAACAACCTTGGGGGTTGTATGTCAGCAATGAGTCCTGTCCCCCCTCCCATTGGAATTAATGACAGAGCTATAAGCAGTTAATGATGCCTAGAGGATCATTGATTGAGTTAATAACCCAGCCATGCTCATGTAGGCAACCTTAACTAAATATAGTGGCCATCAAAAACAAAATAGTTCGGCAATGGCACCTTTAACCCCAACACTCAGAAGCAGGTGCAGCCTGATCTACAGCACGAGTTCCGTGACAGCCAGGACTGTTACATAAAGAGACCTCGTCTCGCAAAAGCAAAAAAAAAGGTGGGGGGGGGACCTATTGGGAAGAAGCAGTTTGCTTGGTGGGGAAGGGAGAGGAATAAGAGGGTAATGATGGCTAGAATATAAGCAGAGTATATGAAGTTATAAAGGATAAATAAAGCAGAAGGGCTGACCCAAGTTCAACCACAGAATCCACAGTAGAAGAGAACCTACTTTTTTTTTTTAATATTTATTATTTATTATGTATACAACAGTCTATCTGTGTGTATGCCGAAGGCCAGAAGAGGGCACCAGACCTTATTGCAGATGGTTGCGAGCCACCATGTGGTTGCTGGGAATTGAACTCAGGACCTTTGGAAGAGCAGGCTATGCTCTTAACCACTGAGCCATCTCTCCAGCCCTGAGAGAACCTACTCTTAAGGGCTGTCCTGTCTTCCACCTTTGTACCATGGCACATTCAAGGGTGCTGGCTTATGCCACCAAGCCTGATGACCTGAACTTGGTCTCTAAATTCCACATGGTAGAGAGAATCAAAAAAAAAACAAAAAAAAACAAAAAAAGCATTGATGTAAACTACATCGTTATATATTTATGACTGACACGCACTTGAAGACTTCTAGGAACTAAACAGAATTTTGCACATGTATTTATGATTCAGCTGTTATCTTAGGACACTTTTAAGTTACACGTTTATGCACATGTGTGCAAGCATTCATTCATGCCATGGTGCGTGGGTGGAGGTCGGAGAATAACTACAGGAGTCAGTTTTCTTCTCCACCACGTGGATCCTAGGGTGGGAGTCGTGGTCAGGCATGGTAGGTAAGTGTCCTTTAACTGCCGCACACAAACACCATCTAAATAATTTTTAAACATTTTATTTACTTATTTATGTATACAGTGTTCTGTCTATATGCTTGCTGGCCAGAAGGCACCAGATCTCATTACAGATGGTTGTAATCCACCATGTGGCTGCTGGGAATTGAACTCAGGACCTCTGGAAAAGCAGTCAGTGCTCTTAACCTCTGAGCCATCTCTCCAGCCCCACAAACACCATCTTAAACATTTTTCTTTTTTTTTGAAAATATAACTTTATGTTCTTCACTGTTTTGCCATGGGTGTCAGGTTCCCTGGAACTACAATGACAGTTGTGAGCTGCCATATGGGTGCTGGGAATTGAATCCAGGTCCTCTGGAAGAACACCCAGTGCTCTTAACTGCTGAACCCTCTCTCCAGCTTCCTTAAACATTTTTTTCATTACATTTTTGTGGGGGCGTGCTAATGCCAGAATGCGTGTGCAAGTGAGAACAGTTTTAGGGAATTGGTTCTCTCCTTTCATCGTGCTGTTCTTTGGGAGTGAAAATGTGGTCAGGTTTGGCAGCAGGTGCCTTTACTCACTGGGCCGTCTCTCCAGCCACCTTAGTACTTGTGAGGCGCCGAGGCAGAGTGTTTTGCTTATTGTGCATCACATAAACTGGGTTTAGTGGTACATCCCAATAATCCCTGCACTCAGGAGGTGAAGAGGCAAGTTTATCTTTTTGGACAATAGTGAATTTGAAGCTATCCTGGACTACTTGAAATCCTGTGTAGTATTCATTATACCAGTCAAAGACAGCCAGTTGCTGACTTGCTGGCTAATGAATTTGGTTTAGTTTTGTATTTTGAGACAGGCTTTCCCTATGTAGCCTAGGGCTTGTCTTACTCCTGACAGTCCTCCCTCCTTGGCCTCTTAAGTATTGGGCTTAGAGCACACAATACCCTGACTGACTCAGGGCTGTTCTGAATATCTAGGCTGTGTGCATTGAAGGAAAGGGGCATTTGGCTTGATGTTACTGTAGGTAGGTAGGTAGGTATAGATGGTTGATAGATATGCACACACACTCATTTTGTTAACTTATCAATTGATAACATGGACACATCTTATTTCAACCTTATGCTGCTCTAAATGGCCCTGATAGAGCTGAACCAACCACGCCTACATAATTATTTTCTATTTTGCTTTCCCTTACTTGCATGAACCAGAAATCCTACTATTCTTGTGAATTTTTTTTTTTTTTTTTTTTTTTTTGGTTTTTTCAAGACAGGGTTTCTCTGTGGTTTTGGAGCCTGTCCTGGAACTAGCTCTTGTAGACCAGGCTGGTCTCGAACTCCCAGAGATCCGCCTGCCTCTGCCTCCCGAGTGCTGGGATTAAAGGCGTGCGCCACCACCGCCCGGCTTTGTGAAAAATTTTTATGGCACTCCATGCTTTCTAAGGATAGGAGGTAGGTCCCTCGGTTCATTTCCATGTACCACCAAAACAAAAACTCTTTAATGATAATGTAGGCAAAGTAGAACTTCTGGAGAGGCTTTTCATTCCTGAAAACTACAACCAGTGGACTGGTTAATTAGGTTACATGCATTTCTGTCTCCTAAACCATCTTGCTGGTTCTCAGGTTCGTTTGTAGTGTTGTGCATGTTACATATAGAGATGCTTGCACGCCAAGCCTGATGGCTGAGACTTGATTCTGGGAGCCCACACAATAGGAAAGATCCAGCTCGCATAGGTTGTCCTGACTACCACACATTGATGTCAAACTATGTAAATTTTCTTGTTGTGAAGACACAGTAACTAAGGCCAGAGAGATGGCTCAGCGGTTGAAAGTGGTTGCTTCTCTTGCAGTTTCCAGCAACCACATGACAGCTCACACTCTAACTCCAGTTCCAAGATTTCCTAATCTCCTCAATCTGGTCTCTGCAGGCAGCAGGTGCAGATACACATGCACACAAAATACTAATTTCAGTAGAAAAAAACAAACATGAAAGTCTCTTCCCTTGTGGTTGCTTGGACAAGAGGTCAAGTTCTGTGGTTTGAAAACTGTAGGATAAAGTACGAGTGTTTTGAGTAGGAGCAGGAGGATCTTACCAGGGAGCTTCTACTGCCAGCAGGCATGACCTCACCCCCACACACTGATAGCATTAATCTTTTCTACTCATCCTTCTTCAGGCTCTGGTGTCCTGCTCTTTATTTTCCATGCAAACTTTTTGGGTAAAGAAGTTATTGCTCGGCTCTGTGGACCATGCAGCGTACAAGCTGTGGTTTTAAATGATAAATTTCAACTTCCTGTTTTTCTGGTAAGATTTTCTGTAGTTAATTGAAAATTGTGATCAAAAGTCATGTGACTTTGTTTTATTAAGGTCTTTAATGTGCCCTTTAATGTGCCCTTGGTATGGGCACTTTTTATAAAAGAAAATGACCAAAATTTTGTTTATAAGTACTTAAATTCACTTTAATGCCACTAATATATATCTCAACATTCTGAGAATAAATTCTTAGCCCTGAGACCTTTTACATGAGGCCAGAATAAAATGGTTGTGCTTATGCCTGTGACCTAATGTATAATTCTTTTGACGTAAAGGAATGCCTTTTGGTGTGTTTTGGTTTGATTTGGTTGAAATAAAGCTACCAACAAACCTTCAATTCCTTATACTCTTATATGATTGTTTAATTCTGGTGTCAGGTCACATATGTGCACCATCACTCCTAACTTAAAATTTTACATTTTGCCATTTGTGGAATTCTTTCCTGGTGCTATTGTTATAGTCATTTCTTCTGTGCTTGCACTATATATATTAGATTTTTGTGTTTTTTAGTGTTTGAGATAGGGTCTTTATCAAGGCCCTGGTAGGCCTTGAACTTAACATTGTTCCAAATGCTGAGTGGAATGTGATCTTAAAATCAAATCACACTACACTGACTCAGAACAAACAAACTTGAGGGTGGGATGTGGGAGATTTGAGTGGGTAAGAACATTTGGGTACATGCATGTCACAGTGGGTGAGGACAGATGCCAAGTGATTGGCTGGCCAGCCTGATCAATGAGAGATCATGTTTCATGGCATTAAGTCAGAAGGTGATAAAATTTTTGACACCACATTCAGCACATTTAAAAAAGCAAACAACCCTAACCAGAAGCTGAGCCATCAAGTCTAAGGCCAGTCTGGGCTACACAGGGAAATCCTGTCCCAAAGGAAAAAAAAAAAAACTCAGTTTATTGATCTCCACTGTAAAAGGTTCTAGTGTTTGTAGATGTCAAGTCTGATTTTTCTCTTTCCCTCTAGGATAGTCACTTTGTTTACTCGTTCAGCCCTGTCGCCGGCCCCAATAAGTTGTTTATAAGGTTGACGGAATCACCCTTTGCCAAGGTGAAAATCTTTCCTTCATACTTACGGTAATTGCTCAGGTTTCAGTGTTCAGGGTCCAGAAGAATCCTCTCTCCTAGGGCAGGGATGCTGGTTCTCTGAGGCAGTGTACACTAGCTGAAGGTGAGGTCTGAGGGCATCCCTGGAGAGCATTCCAGTCCTGAGTTGAGTACTGATCTGCCATTTTGGCTAGGCACAATCTCCATGTGAAAGGAAGCTGGATTTTTTTTTTTAATAGTCACTTTTTAGCTAAAAATAGCAGCAACCCAATATTCTTACAAGGTGGGAGCTTTCATGTGTACTAACACTCATTTTCTTTTTAGGTCAAGTTGCTAATAGGTGCATACAGAGTGCAGCTGCACTGACCTAAGTACCAAGACCAGGGCTGTCTTTGAAACAGTGTGGAATCCTGGCGCATCTGAAATGTTCAAATATAGTTTCCCTATAAACTTGCAATTTAAGCCTGTTTGTTGCCTGGTAAGGACAAACAGGGCCTTTATAATGCATAGTCTATGTGTAAGTGTTTGTGCCATTGTTCGAATGTTCAATGTTCTGCATAGTTTATTTCCACAATGTGGAACACTACATATGAGAACTATTTAATTAAAAACTTTTGAACTTGAAATTTTCTACTAGTCTTTTGAGTAGTCTTTGAAAAAACAGATTCAGGCTGGGCTATGGTGGCTCTTGGCTAACTCTAAACTCCAGTTCAGGGTCAGCCATGTACCTGACATGTACCCACGGCATGTACCCTCTCCAAACTGCTCTTGGCGATGGGGAGTCAGCTGCAGTCACAGCATGGAAGAAGGGGAGTGTATTAAAGTGTCTGAATAAGACCTGTGCTTTGCTTTGTACAGTGAATTACACTGACCAAAGTGAAGAAAAGAAGGCAAGGAAGAAGCTCAAGGACATGTTTGGCTACATAATGAGTTAGAAACTTAACTGAGAGAACATGTCTGAACAAAATAAAAAATCCCAAGTTGCAGAAATGTGTCTTATGGCAAATTGCTGGACCATTCAGGTCTTTTTTTTTTTTTTTCCCAAAGCCTGCTGTGACCTGTAAGAGACAAATCTTTCATCAGTAAGTAGGAATGTCATACATGTACACACAGGCATTGTTTAGACAAGCTCTTCCTACAGAATACCTGCTGGCTCCATCCTGTAATCCTGCTTCAGGATTATAGGTATGTCCTACCAGGCCTGGGTCACCTTGTATAATTGTGTGCTTTTTATAAGAGGTTTCAGCCCACCAGGCAGTGGTGGCTCAGCCTTGACTCCCAGCATTCAGGAAGCAGAGCAGGTAGTTCTCTGTGAGTTCGAGGACAGCCAAGGCTAAAAAGAGAAACCCTGGGAGAGTGGGGAAAGGTTTCAGTCCTAAAGAAAATAATTTGTTAAACTAAAATCACCAAGCCTTGAGCAGTCAATACATTTTTACCTGGGTAGGTCTTTTTCCCCCTCTTTATTTGAGCCCTGTCTCTCTTGGAATTCACTATGCAGACCAAACTGTCCTCAAATTAAGAGAATCTGCCTGTCTCCAAATGCGCCACCAAGCCCTGTCCAAGGTTGTGGCAAGTCATACACTCACCATACCCAACGAAATGGCATTTTCCTAGTTTGTGTTGAGAGTAGACTTGTACTACTTTTGTTATATTTAAAATTATATCAGTTATTTAGCTTCCTTTATGTTCTTTCTGTATTTTCTATGTTTCCTTTTTAACCTGTACCATTAAAGCAGGTGCTTTAATGGCAAGTCCACTTACAGGCTTTTTTTAAAAAAAATGTATTTTAGCCCTCTTTGAAGGCCACATAGGCCATGCTGTGGTGGCACAAGCCTTTCTTTGATCCTTGTGTGTCCTGAATGTAGATGCTTCTTAGGTCTCAGGCAATACCTTCCCCGCTGGTCAACAGCACCACACCTGCAACAGGCAAAACAGGACAAGAACAAGAGAAAACACTATCAGGGGTTTTGCCACGACACCATAAACATCTTATATTGTTAGCATAACAAAACAGGAAATATGATTCTTTCCTAAGCAGATGGGAGAAGAAAGGAACCGTCATTCCTAGCATACCATTCTACAACATTTCTAAAATCATACTTTCCAAAGGAACCTAAGGAAAATGTCATAAATCTGGGGCCAAGAGGAGCTCTGAAGCCAGTGGATGGAGCAGTATGACTAAGCTTGTACCTGAACAGTGATCCTGCAGACAAGTGCATGTCTTCAGACAAATCTGTTCCAAGAGACTACGGAATTTTCCTGCCACAAATGAGAGAAATCTGAATCAGCTCATGTAAGACCCTTTTCTCTTCTAGACCTCACTAGACATTTCCAGTCTAGATATCCACCTACTCAGGCTTCACAGTGCTATTTCAGAAACACTAGAGCAGAGCTCCTAAACTGCAACTTTCTACCTGGCAATGAGAAGGTCCTGGCCCTTTTTGCTCTGAACCCAAAATCTGGACTCATTCCCCAAGGTCAAGGACAGAGATGACTGTGGAGAGGCAGTACAGACATTGGAGAGAGCCAGTATTGATATCAAAGTGAACATTCGCCAGATAGCCATTTCAAGAATTAGCAATGTGAGGCCGGGCGGTGGTGGCGCACGCCTTCAATCCCAGCACTCGGGAGGCAGAGGCAGGCGGATCTCTGGGAGTTCGAGGCCAGCCTGGTCTACAGAGGGAGTTCCAGGATAGGCTCCAAAGCTACAGAGAAACCCTGTCTCGAAAAACCGAAAAAAAAAAAAAAAGAATTAGCAATATGGGGGTGCTTCAGCCAAGGTCTCCAAGGTTAATCTAGCTTGATGGTGAGATGAGTTTGGGAGTTTGGGGCCACACAGAGAAATTTCTGTACTGAACTTGGTCATATGCAGCAACATAGAAAAATCTTTAACCCAAAGAAGAAAACCCTGTTTCCTCTCTCTTTCTTTCTCTCATAAGGTCTCTCCCTATGTGGAGACCTGGCAATCCTGGAAGAAACACATACATACACATTCCCCCTTATCTCTCTTGCTCCAGTATACCTCAATACTACACACATTATACACAAAAGAATGCAAGAAAGCAATCAAGAGCGTTCTTAAAGATGGCATGCAGGCATTGTCTCATTGACACAGGTGGCATTGTAAGATTTCAGCTCAAACTCAGTTAAACTGTCTTCCAACAACAAAACATTGGGCCTGGTGGTGGGGCACGTACCTTTAATCCCAGCATTAGAAGGTGGAGGCAGAATTTGAGGCCAGATTGGTTTCAGACTTCCAGGCCAGCTAGGGCTACATACTAAGATACTGTCTCAACCAAAAGAGGAAAAAAAAAGGAAACACTAGAACTCTGACTGAGGTTGTAAGCTCTGGGTTCAAAGCCAGAGGACCACCAGGTAAAATGGCTGGGCATTGGTGGATCATGCCTTTAATCCCAGTACTCTGGAGGGAGAAGCAGAGGATTTCTTGGTTTCGAGGTCAATCTGGTCTACAGAGTGAGTTCCAAGCCAGCCAAGGCTTTGCACAGAGAAACCCTATCTCAAAAACAAAGAGTTGTACATCCCTGTTGCCCCAGCACTCTGCTGCTTGAGGTAAAGGAATTAAGAGATGAAAAGAACACTGGCAAGAGACTGGCTGCTCTTCCAGAAAGCCCAAGTTTTGATCCCCAGCACCAACACGATGGCTCACAATTGCCTGCAACTCAGTTCCAGTGAATCTAATGCACTCTTCTGGCATCTGTAGGCACAGGGCACACAAAACACTCATACAGAAAAATGAAAGAAAAGGTGTAGACTAGTTTGGACTACATAGTGGGTTACATAATAAGACTGTCTCAAACTAGTCAGACACCAACACTGGCTGTTACCTATGCCAAGGGTAGTAAGTACAATCCACGGGGAAGTGCCCTTCTAAACAAAGAACTGCCACCTGACCGAATGCAGCAGTGTGAGCCCAGCATACCTGGCTTTTAAGCTCTTCTACGTTAGACCAGTGCCTGGAATTTCAGCAGTTTCATGTTGTCTTAACAACCTAGGAATAGAAAAATAAGATTTTAGCCATTTAAAAATCAGACCTTATAACTGGTCTCTTAAAAGTTCCCAACAGTAATGAAGACTTCAATAAAACACCACTTGGTGCTGCATGGCCTACTTTTATTTTGAAAAATTATTTTTATTCAGAGGGTAATTTCTCTGATCCAGAATAATCCCTATTTCCATAAAGAATACTTAAGATTCAGATTTCCTACCATTGTACTAAACTCTATAAACCTTAAACTCTAAAAGATATTCAAATATATTAACAATTGAAAATGTTTATGGACATTTATTTTGTGAGAAGGCATGCTACAACATAGGTCAGAAGACAACCTCTGGGAGGACATTCTCCTCCACCATGTCAGTTCCAGAGATCAAAGTCAGCCAGTCAGCAGCAAGTGCCTTCACCCACAGAACCATCTTGATGGTCCAGTTAAAAGAAAAGGAAAACCGGGCATGGTGATGCCCACCTTTAAATCCCAGCAGTCAGGAGGCACAGACAGGCGGATCTCTTGAGTTCAAGGCCAGCCTGGTTTACAAAGTTACTTCCAAGACAGGCTCCAAAGCCTCAGAGAAACCCTGTCTCTGGAAAACTAAAAGGAAAAAAAAATAGGAAAGTTTTTTTTTTTTTTAAATTAAGCTTTCATCATCATAGTTCCCTTTCACAGATAACTAGCCCCTTGACACAATTTTAAAGCCTTGTTATAGGAGCTGAAGAGATGGCTCCAAGGTTAAGAACTGCCGAAATCTGGGGTTTGAATACCAGTACCAATATGGCTGCTCATAGATGTCTGTAAACTCCAGTTCCAGAGGCTCCAACACCTGCTGGCCTCAGTGGGCACCAGGCACATATGAACTGTCAATACGTGCAGGGAGAACACACATTTTAAAAACTGATAAACTTTCTGTGCTTGTACCAAGGTCAGCTACAGCTATTGTGCTCCATCAAGAGTACCCGACGGAAAACCTTAGGTACCGTTCGTTCTCCACAGAGCATGAAACATGCAATTACGGTCTGTTCCTTGCAAAATGTGTTTGGATAACGTGCTGGAATCATGAATAAAGTAGGGCAAAATAGCAGTGTAATAATCACAACTATCAGATTTAGGTTCAGTTTTCCTTTGTTTTGAGACAGGGTTTCTCTGTGTAGCCCTGGATGTCCTGGACCTAGCTTTGTAGACCAGGCTGGCCTTGAACTCAGAGATCTGCCTCTGCCTCCCTGAGTGCTTGGATTAAAGGCACAGGCCACCCCCCCACACACACACACCCTGTTTCCTTCTATTAAAAAAAAAAGGTTTATGTTGTTTACTTCATAAATAAATACATTAACACTTTAGACAGATAACAGTCTGGGAAAAAAAGTCATTATTTGACTAGAAATCTCTTAGGAATTTTGTCTCTTTTTATTTCCAAAGATTTAGGTAGGTAGGGGTGTGTGTGTGTAGATGTGGAGGGAGAGAGACTATGAATACAAAAGGTTCAGTTTTAAGTTAGGAGAGTTAAGTTTTAAGTTATATAAACACAGAAAACCAGACCTCTCCCTAAACCAGGAGTGTTTTGAAGTACCACTTAAATATTACGCCTGACGTAAGGAATACTGTCCCAAATTCATATCTGGATGAAATATTTTTATTTAAAGGCCTTACAAAGTTCTAAACATGCTTACTGGGGATCCACAGAACTGCTGTGTACTTTAATGCTTTATAAAAACCAAGCTTTTGTTATAAAACCTTATAATTTTTTAAAGTGTCCCAAAAATCAAATCAAACACTGTATTGGCCAAGTGTGGGTGTCAGTATTCAGGCATCTGTACTGCGTTGCCCTTGGGGTCCTGACAGGCTATGTCCTGAGCTGCAGCCACTAAGAGCACCTCCTTGTGAATACTCACTATGTTCCCTTCTAAAAGGGCCCTGCACACCTCCCATCTCTCTGTTCCTTTCTCTCTCCATCTCTGCCTATCTCTGTCTCCTTCCGGCCCTCTCTGCCTCTCTTTTCCCTCTTGTTCCCTCTCCACTAATAAAACCCTCCACGTGAGTTCTTTCTGTTGCATGGCGTCTTTCTTGTGCCATCTTTAAATTACAACAGTAGGAAGGAGCATCTCTAAGGACACAAAGATTTTAAAAGGGACATTTTATATACTCAGATACACAGTACCATCCCTAATCCTATGATTGCAAGAATATTAAAGATGCCTTCCTTCCAAGAAAAGGCCCACTCTACCAATGTATCATTCCCCAGGCCTTTGAGTGGTAAAAAATAAGACTTTCCCACCAGGTATCAGATATAATACGACACTCAATGTACAAAGAAATAACTGTAGAAAACAGATACCACAGCCCAATACTAGGCAGGCTGTTATTTAAATCATATGTGAATAGTAAAAACTCAACAGTACTTAAAGGCAAACACAATGAAAAATTCTTGCTATAAAGTAACCTAAAGAAAAGGTGACATTTCCTGATGTCTCCAGTTTCTTATTAAGAATGACTTTCTACCAGAATGCTCCCTTCTCAACAGCAGGGATTCTTTCCCAAGAAATACGCGTTTAGAGGTCTTATGTTTTAAGGCTGGGGGTTCTGTTAGTAAATATGACAGGAGAGCCCATGAACACTAGACCTCACAACCAATTATGGCCCTTTCCATTGTAACAGAAAATTCAGGCTACTAAGGCAGTAAGAGTAGGATATTTTATAGAGGAAATTTATCTTTTCCTGTCATATTTATGATTAAATGTTTGTGCATATGGGTGTTTTGTCTGCATATATGACTGGAGTTGCAGACGGGTGTGAGTCACCATCTAGATGATGGGAATTGAACTCGGGTCCTCTGGAAGAGCCATTTCTCCAACCAGCTCGTTTTTTCCCATCAAAGGTTACAGGTAATATTTGATGGTGTGAGCAAAGAAATATTAGGCTTGCAAATACATAAAATATAATAATATACAAATTGATGTCATCAAATACGATTTTAACTTTGTTTCCTAGGACAGACATTATGTATTCCACGCTGGCTTTACATTATGTAGATGAAGATGACCCTGAACTGATCTTCCTTCCTCCAACTTTCCATGTGCTGGAATTACAGGTGGTTAATATAGGAATTATCCACTTCAAAGCAAAGATAAATCCCAAGGTTTGGGTCATCAGACTTGAACATAAGCCAGGGCAGTGATGAACTTGAGGCGACTGCCCTGCCCCAGCCTCCCGAGAAGATGCCATACACCAGGTACAGGGAGCTGGTCCTGGGGCCTCAGGTCTACCACTGAGTTCGCTCTTCTTTTGGAGACAAGTAGATGTCTAAGTTGCACGAATTACCCCTGCACTAGAGCTAAGTAGCACCGCAGGATTGACCCTGTGATCCACCTGCCTCAGCTCATGGACAGCTGGGCTTACAGGGCTGCACCACCATGCCCAGAATTACGAGGCTTTTCAAAAACAAAAATCCAGCACCACCTGTGTAGTCAAAGTAAAATACAGTCACTGAAAACCATCAGAGTGTAATCAGGTTTGGCTGGACCACACTGACTGCCATTTTTTTCTTTTGCTTTTTTTAAACAGCACCCCACTATGAAAGCTAGGCTGGAGCTCCTGACATGCCTCTGAGTGCTGAATAATGGGCACGGTATCCCTGAACCAGTAAACTCATTCAGTTTAAGGAGGAAGATGAACTTAAAGAGCTGTACTGTTTTCTTTAAAAGTTCAATTTTCGCCGGGCGGTGGTGGCGCACGCCTTTAATCCCAGCACTTGGGAGGCAGAGGCAGGTGAATCTCTGTGAGTTCGAGACCAGCCTGGTCTACAAGAGCTAGTTCCAGGACAGGCTCCAAAGCCACAGAGAAACCCTGTCTCGAAAAACCAAAAAAAAAAAAAAAAAAAAAGTTCAATTTTCAAGTAGATTATTGCCATCCCCAAAAGGTCAGCCAATTTGTCAACCATGCTAATAAAAGGCACTGGAGGGCTGGACAGACAGCTCAGTGGTTAAGAGCACTTGTTGTTCTAGAGGACGTGGGTTCAGTTACCAGCACCCACACGGCAGCTCTAGTTCCAGGAGACCTTGTTTTGGCCTCCTTGGCACGAGAAATCTATATGAGGCACATACATACATGCAGGTAATGCTCATACACGTAAAATAAAATTTTTTCATTAAAAATGTTAAAGGCGCCAGACATGGTGGCACAGGCCTTCAATTCTACCACTTGGGAGGGAGCAGCAGGCCAATCTCTTTGAATCCGAGGCCAGTCTGGTTTACAGAGCAAGTTCCAGGCCAGGTTCCAAAGCCACACTAGAAACCCTGTCTCCTAAAACAAAATCAAAAACCAAAACAACAACAATAAAAATTTAATTCAACAGACAGGGAGCTAGAAGTAATGGGAAAAAATTCACAACCCAATGCATGAGCAAGGACAGAACTAAGAGCAGAGCAGGGGCTGAGGAAATAAGCCTGAGGCTCCACCTCCCCAAAATGTTTCCTTTCTCTTAGATGGAGAGAACAACAAACAAACAAACCAACCCAGACAGACAAAAACCACAAAGGATCTCAAGGTTAACAGCAACCATCTCATTTCTCACTTGGGTTTCCTTTCTTGTAACTCTGCAGGGCCCCCAACCCACGTCTCTGTCTAGGGGAGCAGGTCCAAGGCTCTTCAGTACCTTCTAGGCCTACTTTTTCTGTATTTGTTTTGGGGACAGTCTCACTACGCAGTCCAGTCTCACAATCATCCTCCAGAAGACATCACTTTATTTTCAACTTTGGTTAGGTTTTGGCGACAGGGTTTCCTGCAGCTTTGGAGCCTGTCTTGGAACTCCCTCTGCAAACCGCCTGTCTCTACCTCCCAAGTGCTGGGATTAAAGGAGTGCACCACCACTGCCACCCAACTAAACTTTGTTTTCGAAGACAGGCACTAACTACTCTGTTCCAGGCTGGCCTGGCACTCAGAGATCCACCTGCCTCTGCCTGCCTTCCAAGTGCTAGAATTAAAGGGGCCCACAACCACACCTGGCTTACTTCCAACTCAATGCTGGGCCCATTTTGTCTTCCACCCCTTGTCACGATCTTCCACATTGCTGCTGCCACCACTCACCCTCTTACTTTTCATCCTGGCCACCTTCCAGTTTATTCTCCAGAAATAACGACCTAAAATACAAACTGCCCCCACACCCAGTGTTTTCTCATCTCTCGGGCAAAATCATCACAAATATCTCCAGTGACAGGGAGGTGGATCATACTTTGAGCAGAAGTAGGTGGGGGTAAAAAGTCTTATTCGAACCACATATACAACCAAGCCCACAAGCAGTGATTTGGGTTGTCAACTTCATTACATGGGAGCAAATTAGAAAAGAAACATCTAAAGAGACTTCCATGATGAGAATGACCAAGAGCTTTGGAAATGCTTTGCCAATATGCCTACTGATCTTAGGTGCTAAACTGGTTGGGATATAGAGAATAAAAAATTCCCATCAGTTAGAATAGACATCAAATGGAATTTATGACCCAAATAACTAAGCCACTCCACTGTTTATTCTATGAACACATTCGCACAACACATGCCCACATATGGTAGAACGGGGACACATAACTGCCCAAAAGACCTTTGAGTATATAAAATAGCCTATTATGAGGTCTGAAATAACAGTCTAAAATACTGCAGAGAAATAATGTACATACACAGTGTGTACATATGTATGTCCTGAAATATATCAAGTGTCCTATGCCTGCGTGAAAACTTATGGAATACACAAAATCAGTAATGCTACCCCTGAATAGTGAAGTTGGGAGGTCAGCAGACAGTTTAGGAACTAGTTATGTGGCATTCTATACCTAACTTATGAATAAAGTTAGTCTACTCTGATTTTTAGTTTCCTCATGCTGAAAACTGACTCATCACAAATAAGAGCATGTATTATAAATACCCCATTCTGGAGCATACTGTGTAACACGAGCAGCTGCAGTTTTCTGAGGGAAAGTCTTCCATGGATCCAAACATCAAACACAGCCTCAACACGGCGCCACGTTTTTACATGCATGTTTATTGAATATTTCAGCACTGTTCAGCTACAAACATTTTACCAGCAAGTGACCTGTGTCTCACCTTTTATTCCCCTCCTCCTTTTTGGTTTTTCAAGACAGTGTTTGTGTAGTCCTGGCTTTAGACAAGGCTGGCCTCCAACTAAGAGATCCACCTACCTCTGCCTTCTAAATGCTGGGATTCAAGGCGAACGCTACCACAGCCCAGTGTGTCTCACCTTTTCATTATCAACAGCTACCTTTTAAAATTCTTACTGTTCAACTATGTATATGTATCTGGGCGTGTTTGTATACATGAATGCAGTTCCCAGAGGGGACAAAAAAGGGTTGCTGGATCTTCAGAAGCTGGTTGTAAGACTACAGACATGGATGCTGGGAACTCAACAGGGGTCCTCGGCAAGAGTAACAAGTGCTCTTCACCACTGAGCCATTTCTCTAGCCCAATTGCTATGTCTTTTACTGATGACAATAAGCGAAGATATTTTCCCTAAGCATCAAGAATTTTTATGTGCATATTGCAGAATCTTCCATCATGACATTGATCCTAATTATCATAACTTGACTTAAAGTCAAACATCAGCCCTTCCTTTTTTTTTTTAATATTTATTTATTACGTATACAATATTCTGTCTGTGTGTATGTCTGCAGGCCAGAAGAGGGCACCAGACCTCAATACAGATGGCTATGAGCCACCATGTGGTTGCCAGGAATTGAACTCAGGACCTTTGGAAGGGCAGGCAATGCTCTTAACCCCTGAGCCATCTCTCCAGCCCCCAGCCCTTCCTTTTATTTCCCATAGATTCCTAACAGGCAACTAACCAAAGTCCTAACCATAATTCAGTAATAATCCACGGGTCTTCTGTGTTGCTTGGGCCCCAATCTTTGGGCATGCTCCCATGTGTTCTACCCTGACCCAACTGGCAGATGTTGACTTCTCTACTCTCAGTCCGTAAAGCCTTAACTCTTCTCTGCCTGGAGTGTAAGGTGCTTCAAATTGAAATCTCCCCAAATAGCAAGTTATCTGAAAACCAAATACAAATGCCTTTAACATTTTTACATTCATGTTGGTGTGTAAAAAACAAATATGTGAAAATGAGAGATCTTGGGAAGTCAGTTCTCTCCTTCCACCATGGGGGTCACAGAGATCAGACTTCAGGCTTAGCACCAAACTGGCTCTGAATTCTTGCCAAGCCTTCCTCCCAAGTTGTTAGGACTAAAGGCACAAATCACTATGCAAGACTTAACCAGCATGAATACCCTGCCAAGAATCTCAATGACTCTTAACAGAAGTAGATCTAGAGTCCCAGTCTTAGTATGGGTTTCTACAGCCTTGTACCTACTTCCCAGGTCCCAACATGTCCTATGAGATGCTATCTGGTCATATATATCCCCCAAACAGATGTAACTTACTGGAAAAAGAACAGGCATTTGTACCCACCCAAATTCCTAGACAAAAGGACCCAACTCCTTTTTTGTACTCAACTGAATCCTTGAGATTTCCCTTCTTCATGGTATGGAAACAAGTCTCCCGTTGTTCGAGTCCCAGTGCTGCCTGTTCTTCACTGGTGAACAGTGTGCTATCTCTATTATCTTTCAGAGTTTCTGGCAGAAAGGAACCTGCCATCTATTTCATGCTGCCTTGGGTTTCAAAACATTTGCTGAATGGAGCTTTTTACTCTGTCTGCCACGCCCACTACAGAAACAGACATTCTGGTGGCTTTTGTGAGACAGGTCTTGTCATGTAGCAGCACAGGAACTCATGATTCTCCTGCCTCAGCCATCTGCAGGCTGACATTAAAGGCGCACACCACTACATATCGCTTATCTTCTTACCTATGCCCAAACAATCGGTATCATTCACAAACGTAACTACTAGTAACATCTCAGAATAATTCATTCCCAAGGCCCCGCACAATTTAAAATCATTTATTGACCAAATACTATGTTCCTTTTATTGCTTCATCAGAGTGGTCTAACAGCCCCAAATATTTCTATTAAATTAATGTTTATTTCACATTAAACATCCCATGGCCCAATGCCTGGAAACAGGATGTTTTGGGTTCTGCAATTTTTAGTGGGAAAGAACTCAGGGATGTTTGTATATATATAGTAAGTGGGTTTTGTTTTTGTTGATTAGACAGGGCTTCACTATGTAGCCCTGGGGCTACCCTAAATTTCACTGTATAGATGAGGCTAGAATTAATTGATCTACTGGAGTTTGCTGCCACAGTCAGCAAATGACAGATCTAGGAAAAGCGATTCCTGCAGAGGGAGCGATGCACAGCATTCTGATGCCCCTGCTTCCACCGTTAGCCCTCAGTCAGGTAGGATTTCTACTTGTGGCATCATGCCAATGGCCTAAAGTTTCAGATTTTGAACCTTTTAGATTTCAGACTTCCAAGAAAGGTCTAACCTCCAACTCAGGACCATGTACCTTGTATTCCCAATACTAGGACAAGGTGTATGCCAACATACTTAACTCTAAATCACTTTAACAAGATAGTCAAACTATTTTGAAGGATCCCAAACTATGTATTATTCCTATATATATAGTACCCAGTTGATTTTGTTTTTGACTCTGATGGTCAAAAGAACTATTGAAGGACAAATAAAAACAAAAGGAAAAACAAAACAACAAGCCAACCATCCCAGCAGTCAAGTGGCCTAATTGAACCAGCATTAATGTGGCCAAAAGTACTTCTATCCCAGAGGGGCATTTCTGGAACTCCAGCTGTTCTAGATAAAATCAGCTCAGAACTGAGCAGAACAGGCAGGCCTGCCTGTAGATAGGAGACTGGGTGAGGCTAAGAACCAGAGACAGGCTAATAAAAATAATATAGGGTATTAGGGAAATAGTAAAGACATGGAGTTTCTATACAAAACAATCTATTAAGTTTGTAATACTCCACAGAGCTAATTGTCTCTCCAAACCTGTTCCCTGTTCACTCTGGTATACAAGGATAAAATATTTGACCATCATTTTATTAAATGTATTAAAATATATTTTCTATCTCACATAATATCTATGGCTATGTAGAACAAACTGGTTTTAGCTAACTTGAGTCCACTCATTTCTGTGGAAAAGCACTAAAAAGATATAAAACTAGTGGAACAGATAAACACAATATATCAGCAATATAACTTGAAAAATTCCAAAATCCTTTCAAATAGCACGAGGTACACCCCACACACACACCTGATGTGTAAAGGACAGACCCTGCAGTGGGCCCTGTAGCATGTGCACAACTGACGTCAGCTGTCAGTTCACTTTGGAATGCAGAGAGGCACTAAGATGACTTTACAAAAGAAGACCACGCGGGGCGGTGGTGGCACACACCTTTAATCCCAGCACTTGGGAGGCAGAGGCAGGCGGATCTCTGTGAGTTTGAGACCAGAGCTAGTTCCAGGACAGGCTCCAAAACCAGAGAAACCCTGTCTCGAAAAACCAAAAAAAAAAAAAAAGAAGACCAAACAAGCGAATACTCCATAAAGAAAACTGTTAATACATATCATAAAAAACCTGACATCTTATAAAACACTAAAAATAGTTATAAAAGCTCATTTTTAATAACTTTTAAAGTATGAACCACCACCCAGTGAATAGTACCAGGCATTAGCCCAGGGGGAATGCTGGCACAGCTTAGCAGGTTATGGGCCTAACACACGACCCTGGGATTTACTACCAAACACCACAGTGGAAACCCAGTGGCCACTGTTAAGGAAGCAGGCACGTGAAAAGCCAAGGAAATCTGGTGACTTGAATTCTCCAAAGCATTTTTGGTTTGGGGGGGTTGTTTTTTTGAGACAGGCAGGGTTTCTCTGTTGTCCTAGAACTCACTTTATACACCAGGCTGGCCTCGAACTCAGAGATCCGCCTGCCTCTGCCTCCAGAGTGCTGGGATTAAAGGTGTGTGTCACCACCACCCAGCCTCTCCCAAGTATTTTAATAATAAACACAAAAGACCAATATGGATATTTTGCTGTTTTGTAAGTAACACCGAACTATGAATTACAAATTTTACACTGAGATTGGTAAGGTTCCTGGGGACTTCGGGCACATAGGTCAAGGGGTTTCTGCACTAGACTATACCTGAGGAGTAGCTCAGATGGGTTTATAAAATACCCACTTGCTCATTCAAACGTGTTCAAGGACTCAGTCCTGACTACACCCTGACCTTGAAATCATTACAATTTCTGTAAGCAGATCATCAGTGTGTGGAGCTGTGTAAAGAATGACCACCGTCATGGTGTGAACTAGCCTCAACTGCTAGACTAACCTTTCACATTTGAGTTCCTAGTAGCTAATTCTTTCCACTTTTAGTTTCAGTCTTCAATGCAGACAAAATAAGAGGAAACAAACAAAATAAAACCAGGTTGGCTTAGCTTTACACTCAAAAAGAAAGGCCACTTTTCCTGCAGATACTGTCGTAGGCCCAGGAAACTTCTAGATCCTCCAGTCTTCCAGCTTGGGAATCCAACACCAAACACCATTGCATTTTGTAAAACTGACATACAAAACACACTGTAATTTTAGTTTCAAGTTTCTCTGATACTGCCAGTCTGATCATTCACTCTCCAGCCTCAGAGAACGATGTCTTGATGCTCATCCATTCAGCTTTTCCCTGCCTTCCACGTGCTTATTCTTATATAATGCTTTATTGAAAACTGGGTGGCACATTGTCTGGCTCTTCTTGGTCTTAAATAATGGTGTACTTAAGAATTGGTTTATGGGTTTTCTTCTCATATTTCTCTTGCCGCCTAGTAGACCTCAAATTCAAAATAGGACCCAGTGTATTTTCTTTATTGTTACAGGCACAGGCTGAGACAAAAATGGTCAATAAATATTTATTGAATGAGTACACTATCAGAGATTCTCATTAGCATACTTTTATTGATACTGAAATACCCACTCTTCACTGTGTAGATTAGCCCAGGCTGGTCTTGATGAGAGGCAGAATTACAGATGTACACTTTCACACTTATTTTAGGAAAACTCATTTTAAAATTTAGATTATATATATTTTTTTTTCTTGAAATTCCCCTTAGAATCCTATGAACACTCTCAAGATACCAAAACACACCCATGATCAGGTCCCTAATTAAGCAGTGGGGACTCTGCATAAAACCTATGTCATGTCCTCATATAGATTTTTAAACCACAAGTTACTTACAATCTAATAAAATGCTACATCGACATGAACTATTATGTACTGTTTAGGGACTAACATAAAAAACCCTTTAAGTATGAACCAAATGTTGACTGAATCCATGAATTTGGAGTCTGTAGAGAAAGGGCAACCTGCACTAAATGGCAAGCACTGTGTGCTAATAACTTGAGTACTAATAAAGATAAATAAGATGGAGGCCTAAGAACTAAATACATGTACACTTACAGAGCATGAAATGAAAAGAGTGACAAAATACTACCTGAGCAACCTACTAAACAATAGGGAAACACAAGATACCAAACAGCTTAGGGAACAAGGTGGGGAGGTACTGAACTGAGAAGTAGTTTCAAATAAATCTTTCACATTATAGATTGGGAGATGCTGCATTTGAAAAAGAAAATGGAACCGGCTCTAAAGTTACAGAGAAACCCTGTCTAGAGAGAGAGAGAGAGAGACAGAGAGAGAGAGACAGAGAGAAAGAAAGAAAGAAAGGAAAGAAAGAAAGAAAGAAAGAAAGAAAGAAAGAAAGAAAGAAAGAAAGAAAGAAAGGAAAGAAAAGAAAGAAGGAAGAAAGAGGGACCAGATGTTACTCCTTTAAAAGCATGTACTCAAGACTGTGGAGACAGTTACAAAAAGAAGAGAAATGATCAGCTGTTGTCATGGCCTCAGTAACTAATGATAATACCTTGAGAATAATTTTTAAGTTTATTTTTAACATACGTGCATATTTTGCCTGCATGTATGTCTGTGAATAATATGCATGCTGTATCCCACATGCCAGAAGAGAGTGCTGGATCTCCTGGGAATGGATTTATAGATGGTTGTAAGCCACCATGCAGGTGCCTGAGAATCAAACCCATGCTCGTAACTGTTCAGCCATCTCGCCAGCACCTGAGGATACTATTTATCACACAGGAAAGCTTTGCAGTGTTTTAATGCCCTTCAACCCACTGCTGAACACCTGCTTGCAGTAAAGGAGTGGAAGCTCTTCTTTTAGAGTTATCCTTCCGCCATCGCTCCTGGACTTACCTTTCACACTAGAAACTCCTGGAACACTTTGCATCTTCCTCTTTCCTGGCAATATCCAGCTAAATTCATTCTGCATTACTTTATAAGAAACTCAAAGACTCCCTACTGTCATCCCTGTGTGTGTGAATATTCAAGTATCCAAGGTCTCTGCTTCCTAGAGCATTACTATGAACCCAGCCAGTTTAAACTTAGCTATCTAAAGACACCTACGTGATCTATTTAAATGTTATCATCCTCATGCCTTCTTCCCACATTTCCCAAAAGTACTTTTATTTGCTTCCAGACTGTCACAGTGCTTTCTTTTTATTAGTACTATGCATATAAAGTCCCAAGATGAGCAGGAGGCCATTTTCTCCTTCCACCATATGATCAAAAGGCTTGCACACAAGCACTTTCTGTGTCCTTTATTACTAACACAGTACCACTTTCCACATACCACTAAACTTTAAATCCTAACAACAGGGACCTGAGTCGCAGATTTGGGTACATTCACTAGTAAACACACAGCTGTGCTTGAACTGGTGTCCTTCATTCACAATCAATAAGGACTTCCTAGGAAACAACGGTAAATCACTAGGTAATGGCTAGTGTTCCTACTTCGTTTTCTTCTTGTGAGACTGGGAATTGAATCATGAGCCTCAACTGCTAAGCAAATCCACTACCACTGAGCTGGATTGCTGCCATTTTTGCTGATGCTAGTTTTCTTGCAACAAGGTCTGGTTTAACTTATACCAGCCACTATCTAGCTGAGGATGACTCTGAATTTTGTGATCAACCTGCCTTATCACACCGGGCAGGCCTGGCATTGAAATGGAACAAAACTGAACATTATACATACATTTAAGAGAAATTTTGTATGTCGAATCCCTTTACAGGATATATGCATCCTGTACTGACATTAGGTTATCAAGCAGGTGATAGATACAATAACAACAGTGAAAAGGATACAGCATAATTCACTGCCAGAGAACTGTGAGCTCCAACTCGTTCCTTGCTCAGTTGGCAAACACCCACTATTTTGCTTAAAGAAACAGATCTTTCACAAATTCGAATCCATAATAGAGGATATTTAAACTGTTTTTTCCTGTTTTCATAGGGTAGGGAGCATAAAAGACTTGCTCATGCTTCAATAACCATTCTGTTACAACCCAGCACTGAAAGGTCAACCCTGTATCAGCATAATTGTGGATTCTAGGAACACAAATCGTGAGATAAAATTTGGCAAAGTCACTGTGTTAGGATGAATCCTGTCCCGTATATGAACATTTCAAGTTTCCAAAAGCAAGAGATAAGACTACACAAATTTTTTTGAGCACAATATATCCAATTATCACCCCAATAGCTAAAATAAGCTACTTTACATTTTATTGATATTAGCCTTTCTACATGTAATTCAAATACTCAATTTTCTTTAAAAAACTTGAATACGGAAAGTGAAGGTACAAAAACAGATTTAAAAACTCAGCTTCAGGGCTGGAGAGATGGCTCAGTGGTTAAGAGCATTGCCTGCTCTTACAAAGGTCCTGAGTTCAATTCCCGGCAACCACATGGTGGCTCACAACCATCTGTAATGATGCCTGTCGCCCTCTTCTGGCCTGCAGACATACACACAGACAGAATATTGTATACATAATAAATAAATAAATATTAAAAAAAAAAAGGCAGGTTCTTTAAAAAAAAAAAAAAACAAAAAAAACTCAGCTTCACAGGCTCACAAGGTTCAAATACTCACTCGATAGCCAGACAGGACACCGCTTGACAGTGCAGCTCAAGCGAGCTCACCTCACCCGACTACCCCTGACTCTAGCACTGATTTCTCCTTCCAAAACTGTTCCCCACTCTTAGCTGAAAGAGGGCAGCTGCATTGCTGCTTCCCTCGCACCCACACGCTAAGCTCTTTCTATGGCATTTCCTCTTCTCAACTACAACACACATGCCTATGGGGGTCCCTGGGAAAGCACTGGCCACACGAAGCAGCAGAGCAGCTGTGGAAGGTCAATTCTGGACTAAGAATTCCAGATAATGCCTAACGCACTTAACATATACTTAATGGTATACCAATTTATAAGAGCATAAACAGCAACTTGTGATAGGTTATCTTTCTACTCCATTAGTCCAATATTCCAAAGCAACTCACATTATGAGAACCAGGGTTTCCATAAACACTGGACCCAATGAGTGATCTCAAAGGGGGTATGAAACCCTGAGGCTTAGTTTACTTTACCCCCATTCCCTGCGTCAAAATTAGCAAATAAAATTAAAAGTATCAATACATGTCATTTTCCAAAACATTTTAATGTCCGTCATTTTTATAAAATTGCAGTGGCTCCAAATAAATCTTGCCATGTGACAACACATAAGCAACAATGTTAATGTGCCAGCTAATTCCAACACATAAACCTAAATTCCAGGAATGGAACAGACAGAATCTAAAGCTTCAATGCTCAACAGTAAGTAGTTTTGGGCTGCGGTAAGTACATGTGGGGTAGGGAGGAAAAGCATATTTGGATTCAGAAGATTTCTGTCATCTTGAGGATAGCAAACGCTGATGGGCATGGTGTCTGCGTTTTAAACTGCTGTCATTACGACCAAGAACACAGTTCTGAGCACCTGCATACACATGAAGCACCTAGGGTAGCCCCAAGAGCCCCTTCCCCATTTTTACCAAATTTTTGTGTTTAAAAGTAAAGAACTGACTTTTGGAAAGATTCAGCTCATTTTAGTGTGACAGGACTCAATCATTTCTTGAATAAAGAAAATTAACAACAGATAATTCACTGTTTACTGTGTCAAGGAACTTAGTTATAATTAATGGATTTAGAAAAAGGTTTTCTTCTCATGAGTCTATATCAAAATAGCTCATCTGGAAACAGGTTCATTAGCTAACCATCTTTGTGTAGAAAATATCTTAGTCCTGGGATCCCAAGAACAAAAAATTGACTCTTATAAAAAGATAAAGCGTGCCTTTGTTATGTTACAAAGCTAGAAATCTGGGGCTATAGAGTGTGTAAAACACTGGCTGCTCCTTCAAAGGACCTGGATTCAGGTTCCAAGCATCTACATGGTAGTTTACTATCTGTAACTCCAGTTCCAAGGAATCCAACACCTCCTTTGACCACCACAGGCTTCAGGCACACACGGTACAGATATACATGCAAGCAAAATGTTCACACAAATAATTTTAAAAAACTCTTTTTAAAGACTAGTTAAACAAGGAAGGCGACGATTTTCTTGATCGCAGATAAAGAATCACCACAGAGTCAAATTCTTAGGTTGGTGGGGGGAAAATCACAAAATGCTTCAACAATTAAACTTCTGGCAAAATTTCTGAGACACAAAAATTCTATGCAAAGGTAACCTTTGGTAAGTAAGGCAGGTATCTGGATGCCAAATAAAATCATGGTTCCTAAATGGATTGTCTTATTACAAGTTGACATGAGTCCATCTGATATTACAATGCCCATTGTTTCTGTTTTATTTGTTTTGAAACAAGGTCTCATTATGTAGCGCGAGCTGACCTTGAACTCAGATCCCCCTGACTCTGCCTCCAGACAGCTGAGCCACCACATCTGTCCAGCCTTCATATTTGAAACAAACTACTGCCAATCTAGTAACTATGGGCTATCATTATAAAAATCTTAATATACATAATTTTCAATTAATAAACACATAGATGCATTTAGAATACATTCTTTGTTGGTCTCAGAAATAAATAAGATTACTTATTTTCCTCTTTAATTCCTTGATGGGTACTATTTTCTAACATGACTAATGAAAAATACGGCCAAGAAACGAAGATTGTTTAGAATACTTATACACTTAGGAAATGCGGTTACCAAAGTCAACCCATTACAAACACAGCAAAATGCTATCATTCTGGGCATGCTTACCAGGATGTAAGCAACAGTTTCCAGTGCCTCTTCAGCTGGCATTAAGGACTCCAAGTATACCAACTCCAAGACTGACCTGGTAGCTTGTTTTATCACTAATACAAGTACAGACAAGAATGAGCAGAGTGAAATTCCTAGTGAGACTTTCAGAATGTACTTATTTAGGTGTGTACGTATGTGCAGGAGCACATGCGTACGCAGACAAAAGTACTTCAGATGCTCTCCACTTCCCCCATCTTTTCAAGTGGGCTAGCCTGGCTGAAGACCAAGCTCAAGGAATCGACTCTCTGCTCCCTCCACACAAAATGTACTTTTCAACATAATCATCTTCATTTTGTTAAGAAGGTTTAAAGCTGGGTGGTGGCGGTGGCACATGCTTTTAATCCCAGCACTCAGGAGACAGTGGCAGGTGGATCTCTGTGAGTTCGAGGCCAGCCTGGTCTACAGAGTGAGTTCCAGCCAGAACTACACAGAGAAACCCTGTCTTGAGAAACGAAAAAAAAAAAAAAAAGTTTGTGAACACAATAAAACAAAAATTCAAACAAGTGTGACAAAACCTGTCAATCTAATATGAAGCAACCCAGGGGTTATTACATTTTCCAATCAGAAATACCATATTTGGCAGGGCTTGTTGACTGTCAACAAATACTCAGGGGGTCTATTAGATTGGGAGGACAGAAATCTTAACCTACAATATACTATGACATTAAGCTATGACCAAAATAAATTTAAAAATTACATAACCCAAAATGCAGTTCTACCTTTTTGGGAGGTGGCAGGGACAGGCGCATGTTTCCGCCTGCCAGCCCTGTACCTGAGTAACAAGTCTAACACATTAACCAAGTAGGATCACCAAACCACCAGCACCAGTATCACGTGAGAACTTGGTACAAAGAAATGTGTGCTCCTTGGTTCTGCAATTTTACTGAAAATCAGACACTGGGGTAGAGAGCCCAGAATCTGTGTTATGGAGGCTCAGAGATCTGTGTTTAGAGAGCCTCCTCACTCAGATCCAAGAAACACTGACAGAAGGATGGACAGAAGGATTGCTGCTGTCCCATAGAAGACCCAGTTTTTGCACCAATTTATCTTTTTAAAAAGCTGCTCATTTTTAGTCTGCACGCCAGCTACAGTCTAGTACACACAGAGGTCAGAAGGCATCGGGCCCCGGGAACTGAAGTTACAGCTTATTATGGGTTGTCAAGTGCGTCCTTTGCAAGGGCAGCCAGTGCCCTGAATGGCTGAGCCATCTTTCCAGTACCCCACTGTGCAGAAACTGTTTGGCTAAGTAGACACCATTTGTAGACAATTATTTCAGTGATCATTTTCATTCTGCTAAATTAATGGGTCCAAAATGAAAATAATGTGTAACATTCAAATAAGTGCAAAATTTTCTAACCAGTTGAAAGAATTAACAGAGGTTAAAGTATATTCTGGAGAAATTTTTGATACTGCTAACACCAAAAAGTTCAGAAATTACTAACAATTACCGAATAATTTAAGATTCAGTTTAATGTTACTCATTCATTCATAAACGTATCGATTAACATTTAAATCTAAGAAATCAGTGAAATAATTATATAGTAATTGAAAATACTCAAAAAAATGATCTCTAATTATGTTGTTAAAATGCATGCAATGTTTTATATATTTTTGCATGAGATTACATAACTTGTAATGTAGGTAACCCATAGTCAAATACAGCAAAGGTAATATACGTAAGACTCACACAGTTCTTTGAAAACCCAGAAACATGCAAAATCTCATTTAGCCAGTGGAAGCTAGAACACAGAATTATTTCAAAGACCCAGTAAGAAATAAAGCATGGAATGTAACGGGTAAATGTGGCTTCTGAAGTTTTCACGCTAACGTACTTATGTACCTTAAACGATGTGCTCAATACATGAATTAAATTTAATGTGACTGTCTTTACAACATAAGCCAAAAAAGATTTGGTAAATTACCAACGCTGAAGTCTTCAACACTGTCAAACTGCTTATATACAGCATTTAAGAAAGGGCCCCAGACATTACCTTATTGACTGAACTTTAAAATATGGGAACAATGTATTCAAATTTAGTATGCTTGCACTTAATTCTACCCAACTGTACTAATCCTAATCTTAATTTGAGATCTGAAGTCCCTCACAGGGAATTGAGGTAGGTAGTTTCTACAAGACAGGATTAAATGTCATTGCAAATATTGAGCAGCCCCTGTGAGAGACCTGTTTCTTTTTATCTTCTTTTATGAGTGTAAATGTTCTGCCTGCATGGATGTCTGTGTACCGTGTACACCTAGTGACTGCAGAGGTTGTAAGAGGACATGGGATCCCTGGAACTAGCGTTAATAAAGGTAGTTATGACTGGCCATGTGGATGTTGAGAATCAATCCCACGTCCTCTCTATAAATCAATGCTCTTAACAACTGATCAATCTTCCCAGCCCCTGGTAGTTTTTTTTTTTTTTTTTTAAGATTTTTATTTATTATGTATATAGGTTTCTTCCTTCATGTATCCTGCAATACAGAAGAGGACACCAGATCTTATTACAGATGGTTGTGAGCCACCATGTGGTTGCTGGGAATTGAACTCAGGACCTCTGGAAGAGCAGCCAGTGCTCTATTCCTCTGAGCCATCTCTCCAGCCACCTGGTAGTTGTTTTTAAAACAGAAAGACACACACTGAAAACGAACAACACTGCCTTTAGCCATTTTTAAGTGACAAGTAATTACGCTCTTGAAAAGAGGGAAGTAGTAAGTAGTACCAATGGTTATTTCAGTCATACATGTCTGAAGGGATCCTTTTTGAACCTGTATATGTACCTGAATACTCGCTACATTGAAATTTTCGGTAACTCAGACCTGGAAATAACAGATTATTTCTGTTCTTCAAAAGGAAAACAAAAGAGAAAATAAGGCATAAACTTCATCATGTAAATAAACAACAATGAAAAAGGAAATTTTAGAGGTGGTCATAATCTAGACAGTTTTATAAAAACAACAAAACGGTAGCAGTCACAGGAATTTTAAGTGTCTTCAATGTTTAAAGTTTTATTTATTTGTTTGTTTTCAAACAGGTTCTCTGTATAGTCCTGGCTGCTCTGGAACTTCCTCTGTGGACCAGGCAGGCCTTAAACTCATCCACCTGCATCTGCCTCCCTGGGATAAAATGTGTACACCACCACAGTGCAACTAAAGCTTTATTATTCAGTAATCAAGAAATCACCCCACAACAAAAAACATACTGCTTATGACAAAGTGCATTTGATACTTAAACAAAAAGATAGCTTTAAATTTCTACAAACATAAAATAATTTCATAATGACATATTTTGATTTGATATATACAAATTAACATACTGTATGACGGTGGCCTAAAGATGTTGATATTTTTAAAAGATGCATGTAAAATCTTAGCTATATCCATTTATTTCCCACCACCAATAAAACGAAAGAAAATCTTGCCCACAAATGTCTATGTAGAAGGGAAACACAGGGAAACAAAAGATAAATACGCACTGCTTTCTCTTGAGACTTGTTTCCCTTTCATTCAGTGGAACTGGAAAATGAACCCAGTGCCTCAGCGGGGCAAGCATCCACCTAATGAGAGCAACAGTGAAACCCTGACCACAGGGCCTGGCTTTTCCTAATTCTGCCCTGGCTTCCTGGCACAAGCAATAAAGTCCAAACTAGCCTTCACCTTGAAGCAGTCCTCCTGTCTCAGCTTCCTGAGGGAAGGGATGATACTTGACAGCACTTTGGTGGTTTATGAATTTTATTAATTTTTTTAAAGTTTTTTTTTTTCCCCCTTAGGAGAGGGTGGGGGGTTACATCTTATGAACCTGCATGTGTATGGCACATGCAGTCTGAGACAACGTGCCAGATGTTTCTCTCCTTCCACCATGTGGATTCTACGACGAAGCTTGGAAGCAAGTGCCTTTATCCAGTGAGCCATGCTACCAGTCTTAATTAAGATTACATTTTACTACCCGAGAAGCCCTAACTACATTAGTATCCAGAGAACATTTAACCACCACTCGATTCTTCAGGAAGCCTTCTCCATTTACCCTAAAAGACACACCCCACATATCTGTATCAACAGAACAGTTTACTGTATCCCAACTGGTCTCGTAAGCAGCTGCACAGCGAAAGACTGGAGGAAAGCAGTCTAAGAATGGAGTTGTGAGGAAAAAAAAAAACAAAAACAAAACCAAGAAAACAAGAGTCTTGTGACAGGACACTTTAATCATGTGATCCTCTTAACCCTCAGACAGGAACTGTCTGGTGCTCTGACATGGCCACTGCATCAGACTTTAGTTCCCCTCATTTATCAGCTCAAATCCCCAGGTCCACTGCCTCTGGACAGTAAGCAAGGATAAAGAGCTCTGATTGGGGCTGGTGTCACTGACACTGCATTTCAGCACTTTTAAAGCTTCGATCACACATCTGATTATATTCCTTCACAAAATCTCATTCGTTTGATAACACAGTTGCATCCTTTTCCTCGTTAAAATTGATGTTTTAACTGTCAATTTAGCTTCCTATTAGTCACTCACAGTGATACTTAGCAATTTACATAAAAATAAGTTACTCTAATATTCAAAGATATTTCTGAATAAACTTTAAGCTACAATTTAGTGTTTGAGAAACAAGAGCCAAAGCCTGGACCCTGTCCAAATATCGTATTGCTAGTAAATACCAATCATAGCTAACATAATGCCCCAAATACACTGACATCTAAAAAAAAATGATATTTTACTGAATGTTTGGGGCTGAACATAGATTATAGAAATACCCAAAAACATCAAAGAATAAAATTTACAAAATACAGATAATCCAAGCTTTTTTTAAAAAAAAATCTCATCTGTCAAGAAGAAAATTGTTTACTTACAAAATAAAAGCAAGAAATTCCAAAACAATGATAAAATTGGATGTTCCTTTATTTTATATGAACTACAATTAGCATACGCATCCTGAACTCTGCAAGACTTCAAAGTTGATTATTTCAAGACACAAAAAAAATAAGACTGTAGTATTCTAAGATTAAAATATCATGTTAACTTTTGCTGAAAGAATTATGATAGCATACATGACAACTTCACACTAAATCAGAAAGTGGGAACTGTTTTCTTTTTTTTTTTTTTTTTTTTTTTTTTTGGTTCCCTGACCGGGAATCGAACCCCGGGCCGCGGCATGAAAACTGTTTTCTATACTGCATTTTTCCTACAAGCTTTAAGCAAATCACCAATGGTATGCTAATTAATGAGGCAAGTGGAATGAGACAGCTGAGACACCAAAAGCACTAACAACTGGGTAACAAGGAGGTCACGGGTGTTCCACTTGACTGTCACTCAGAGGCTGACTCTTCTGGGGAAACCTTCTAAGTACTGGAACAGGGTTTTCTTGATGTAGGAAAGGAAGGCTGTGTAGACTTTTCTTGGAGCTACAGTTGAGCCTGAATACTAAACTCTCAGGAGACTAGGACCACTCAAATGTTCTTCAATAAATTACACAATTTCACAGCCTTGGACAAAGGCAGCTTGGTATTAACAACAAATGATTAAGCATCTTGGAATCTTAATTCACAATTAAATCAAATACTGGAGGAGAGATAGTAACAGAAAGACAGTTAAAATATTAAAACAAATCAATTAAAATTGCAATTAAGAACTCATTAATTCCCAAATTAATGTTAGAAGTTAAAACAAGTTCCACTTCCCATCACCTTATACTTATGAAAACTGTAATGGGAATTAGAGTGGCTATTATTTTACAATCTCAAATTTATTATTTTCAAGTAATTGCTAAACACAAAACTTCTGAATATTCCAAGCATTTAGAAAATATTTTCAGCCCTCTGCTGTGTCTGAAAAGAATAAAAACACTAAACAACAAAATGAAATATTATTTGGTACAAAAGGTTACATCTTAGTCATGCTTTACAACCAATTGCTTTTATGTAAAATTTTGATTGACTGAAGTCATCTTCCCATGACATACCTTTCATCAAAAGGAGGCAGGAACTATTTACATAAATACCATCTACCCCAGAACATTCTACTCTGCAGACAGGTATTCTGTAAAAGGACGAATACACAGAAATTTTTATGTGAGAAATACCACCTATGATCATTAGCTGGTCAACTAGACATGTTAAATATGAGAATCTACATCTACATATGAAAATTTAAATACTATGGAATGAAAACCACAACATGGCATCAGTTTCCCCCAAGCACTGAAAATGAAAATTCAAAAATGGACTTTCCTAGACGAATCTACTCAGATGCTACTGAGCCTACCAAAGGTGGGAGGGAACATGAACCAGCATTTGAACAGTACTAACATCAGGCGGGGTTACTGGGCAGGCTTAACACAAGGAAGTACTTCCAACACAGCAGCGTCACACTACCTTTTAAAATACTTCTAGAAAACAAGAAGAAATGCTTCAGTGGCTAAGCTAACTGTTGGAGAATAAGACCAAATCCACTTTCACTGACGTTCTAGTGATGGTGTCTGTTTGTGGCTGACTGGTCAGTTTAAAGCTTAACACCAATTCGTCAAGTGACAATAGGGGAAATGTAGGTACTGAGACTAAATAAATGATGGAACAAGATTAAAACCAGGAATTGTTTTATAATCAAGAGAGAATTTACCTTCAAACATTTTTGTTCAAGATTCAAAAGATTTATTTGAAAAAATCAGCACAAAACAAAGAGATCCTTAATAACCTTTCTCAGAATATATGAATAGTCAGAATCTATATGAAATGTAAGCAACAACTCTAATTTTACACAATATGGATGGTTTATACAATCTGAAGCCCCATGCCTCCCACCCACAGATACACTACAACACTACACTATTGATCCCCACTGACATCAGCTTTCACTAACAGTCTGACTTTGGGGTTATTGGAACAAACAGAAAAGCAAAATCATTTCCACTTTTAAATAGGATTAGCTAAAGCAACCACAGCAAGTTTTATAAAGTCATGAGGGAATACCACTAAGAACATTTTTAAATTAGGCAAAATCATTTCTTTATTGATATTAAGTAACTACATAGATTTAATAATAATGTGGCATAGTTATTCTTAGCTATGATCACAACACATTTCAACATTCACAATGATGGGCATCTTTATCGCTAACCTAATCTACAAAGCTTATGAATAAAGAAAATACAAAAAAAAAAAAAAACCTCAAGCTTTACAAAAGAAAAACTTCAATCTACGTACGTTAACAATAAAACCATTTTTTTCCAGGTAACAGACAACGTGTAAAGGCATACCATTGAAAGTGTTTTTCTAAACAGCCGGGAATGAAAGAATATTTAGTATCTCCGACGCTTATTAGGGCCTTCAAAGTTGCCCCCTTGACTTCCTCTACCAAAACCACCAGGACCTCCACTCACAGGACCTACACCACTCATTGGTGTCTGTGGAGTTTCAGAACCTGTTCTATTTCCCATAGGCGAACCCATCTGGGACGGAGGTCCTTGAGGAAACCTATCATTGTGCTATAATGACATATAGTAAAGTCCATTTGGAACACGCCAAAATATAAGTGACAAGAAAAATTGGCAAAATCCCAAGTGGTGATGTCAGGAAGTTCAGCAGAAAGTCCAGCAGAGTCAGGATCAAACATAGAAGGAAGAAAGGAGCAATTTAATTAGTTCCTGTTTTTAAAAAATAAATAATAATAAGCAGCATCTGAAGATTTACAAGTTGCTAAGCTATACCCCATTTGGTGAAAAGAACTGATTCTGACATAAGCAAATGTCTCCTTATGCCCAATCACACTGCTCTGATCCCTTTTTAAAAAGCTTATAACTACATGAAACTATGATGTAATATATATCATTTATATATATATTATCATTTTGCTCTGAGATGGAGTATCTGTTTGTAGCCCAGGCTGGCCTCTAACTCATGATTCTACCTCTACCTTTACCTCTCAGGTGCTGGGACTATAATATAAACATGCTCCATCTGTCCTGGCAAGAAAGATACTTTTTAAAAAGATATCAGAGATGTAAAACTGAGGAGCAGCATTATACTATTTTCGAAGTAAACATTCTATAAACTTGAGAATCAATGCTTTTAAAACACAAAGCACTAACATGAACATCACAAAAAACTAAAACTTAATAGAGACATATGAAATACTTTCCTTTAAAGACTAGCATTAAGAAAATAAGATTAAGTTTCAAGAACTGTTTAAATAACAAATTATTGAGAACACATTAAACATCTCTATCATTTATTCTGTGATACTTTATAATAGTTAATCTCAAGTGATGAACAGAATTTTGTCTTAAAAAAAAAAGAAAAAACCACCAAAGATGACATTTAAATTAAATTTACAATTTTAAGTAATGTGTAGGAATATAGGTTGGTTATGTCTATGTTACTGCTAACGATTAAATGCTAAAGAGAAACTTAACCAACATACTTCAAGTTTCAGGAGTTACATTGCAAAAATGCTGCCTCTCCTAAATATATCAACTTCTTTATGTGCCATCTGACTGTCCTAGATACTATGACCCTGCTTTTTTTAAGACCCTTGTACAATAAATTTTAAAATGATATCAAGAAAACCAGTGCATGCTTCATTTTTGCAATGCACAATGTATTCCTTTTAGTCCCTTCTGATCACCACAGACGTAGAATGATGGCATGTCTAAGTTAAATGCTAGTGTATCTTCCTTCTTAGCCATCAATGGAACTTTAACTTTTGGTATGGTAATCCAAACACCAAACACCCTCTTTGAAATCTAGTCACCAATTTTACTTTTCAGAACAACTATCAACAAGCATTACATGAGGCAACATTTTCCTACTCTAAGGCCTCAGAAACAGTAAGAGGCACCTTTCCTGCTAACTGATATGCAAAGATGACAGAAATTACAACTGAGAAAGTCAATTTTCATGTTTTACCCATACAAAGATATCTTCACACTCATGGATCAAGACCAAAAAAAATCTGTATTTTTAGGTTACTAATACAAGCAATTATTACTTTTATGAAGAGAAGATAACAGTGTACCTTTAGAAAGCTTTAGAAAAATAAAGTTTTAGTGTTAACTATTTTCCAGTGAAGCAAAATGGTCTGAAATAAATTACATTGTTTTCATAAAAACTAAAATCTGTCATTTCGTACATAGTAGAGTTTTGTTTCCAAAGGTAAATAGTCTACATAGAAAAAGCACAATATAAACATTTAGCATTACATCCATACACTCAAAGACAGATGTAAATTAAAAGTACTGAAGAATAATTGTAGTGGCATATATCTTCTATATTGAGGTAGCAAAGTAAGTAGTGATGGCAATACTAACATAACATCTGGCAACTTAAAACTGTCTCAAATAAATAAAAACTTAACCAAGTTGCTTTCTCTTCGTTGGCTGTACATCTGTACTACCAAAAACAATGATGCCTGGCTATCGTAAGTGTGAAGTTACCTTTGGGGCAGAAAAATGTTTAGTTATAAAATAAAATCAAAATAATTTTAGTGATACGTTACCACTGTGCCATTATCGGGTATCATTGGAGTTCCCATATTTGCAGCTCCTTCTGGTCCCATGGCAGGACCAGGGCCCATTGGTGGGCCAGGTATAGTTCCTCTGTTGTTCATATTCATACCCATCATTGGAGGAGGCCCTTGGGTACCAGCAGGTGCTGGGCTAAATGCATCTATGCAAAACAATCTACACTTAGAGCTGTCCTATCTTAGTTTGGTGAACATTAACAACTTTATAACTCATAAAAACAAAACTATCATCAAAATAATTTTCCTTCCTTAAGAAAGGAACACTAAACCATCAACAATACAGCATCATATACACAGTAAAATTCTCTTTATTAAAACAAACCTACAAGAAATAAGTAAAGCCAATGTCAATTTTTTAGAGCAATTGAGACTAAGATATGCAAAGTTTCAAAAATCAGAAATACTAAGTGTAGCTTAAAGAAATGACCCTTGATAATTTTACATTCCACCAGTCTTAATAAATGGTCAAGGGTTGGCACTCAAAAACCAAATACAACTAAAACTATTAGCATATCAAAATAATGAATCTTAAGAAGGAAAATTAGTCCAGGGAATTACACAACATAAGCTATAAAAAAAAAATCCCTTGGCTTTTACAAAATTGTTAAAACTTACCAAAGAATGGTTTTTCAATTTTATATTAAAATAAATAGTCTAAACAAAAAAAAAATCTTACTCAGGTCAAACCAGGTTTTAAAACACAGTTACACCCAAACAGAAAATGATTATTAGGGAGTACTTCTAAAAAGTGAAATTCTGAAAAGAGGCATAATCAGACTTCTAATTTGGTCATTAAGATATCCACCTGAGTCATATTACAATACTGTCTGAGCTGTACTCCAACATGTATGGTAGTCTGAAATAAAACATTTTAAGGGATGATATTTTTTATTTTTAATTTTTTAATCTTTTATTTTTTAATTTAAGGGATGAGTTTTTTGATCATAAAACTCTAAAACCAAAAACTAATGCCAAAATCAAGATTTCTTCTACTATTTCAATACATGGCCAGTTTTCAGATATTCAGAACTGACTTTCTTAAGAACACAGTAAGTCCATGGCACAGTACCTAATGCAGCTGAACACTGCAGTGTCAAGACTAAGGAGCAGGAGAAAGAAGGAAGTCACACTCCTTGCCAATCCATGGTGTCACATGCTATTGCTCTTTGAACTCTAATCCAAGAAACAACCAATTTCAAAGGAAACAAGTTCCTTAATCCCAACATATTCTAATTAATCAACACTTAAAATTAACAATTTCTACTTCCTCAATACGGTTATAAACATGAATATAACAGAAAAGAAAGGCAGATGGCAACAACTACAAGCCCTCTTAGTTCAATTTTTCCTGAAAAAAAAAAAAAACAGGTTAAAGGCCTTTGTTTTCCCCTCATTTTTTTTAAAGGGGAGATCTTGTGTGTAGCCTAGAGGTGTTGCTGTCACATACTCCTGCCTCAGCCTCTTTGATGCCAGAATTATAGGGATGAGACCCCACGGCCAGTTCCCTTCTTTTTATTAGTATTATGAGAGTTCAGACAGTTAATGATAAAAGTCGGAACATGTCAAGTAATACTCCCAGCTATCAGTAACATGGACCTATTTTCCGCCTCCTACCTGTACAAATCTAAGAAATGTTGGCATTATCTGGTATGTCCACTTGTAATACATCAAAAGTGATGATGCCACACTATCAACAGCAATAGGATTTGTGTGGTGCAAATACAGGGCCTTGAGCACAACCACTGAGCTACAACCCTAGCCCATTTATGAAACTTGATGTACTATGATAGTTTTAACAACTCAACAATTCAACAAGATGGAAACTGCATTAAACCATCAAGTCTTAACACTGACTGAACATTAAAGAAATGAACCAGACTTTTGGAGAGTGCTAAAAGGCATGTTATGATTTCCTAATAAATGTTGCAAAATTCTTTATTTCTTCTGAATTAAGTAATACAAAAGGGTATTCTCATAAAGGTGTTAAGCAAAAGAATGTTTTCAGATCTCTCTGCACTACCAAAAAATGCTTAAAATTTTACAAGTCAAAGTTTGATTCTGAGATAAATGGCAATAATTCTTTGAAATTGAACTTCATAATCTTCTTACTGTTCTTAAAAAAATGCCATCTATTTCCTTATGCATTACCCACAAATTACTATGAAAAAATACTGAGTCATATCACCATTGTATACAAAGCTTCAACTCAGAAATCTTGTTATACTAATGATTCCACATGTCCACACACTAACTGCATAGATAGGTTCATGGGGCAAGGGCCACGTTTCATGCTTCCTTTGCATACCACAAATGCTAAGTCACACGCTGAAGGCCAAGAAAAGTGACCAAAAGGATAGTAATAAAGTATTCTAGATTATCTAAGAATAAAAGAACTAGAATTACAAGGTTTTTTTTCATGGCTAACCAGAAAATATTGATACAATTCCTTATTTTCATATGCTACAAATCTTAAGAATATATTAGTTGGTAATGCATTATATGTTCTGATAGTATAATTGTTAAAACAGCATGCACATATGAATTATACAAGTTTCAATTTTGTGACGATTCTATTGGACAATTTAATATAAAAAATTATGTAAAATGTAATTCATTGGCCAATGATTAAAGTATACCACTTCAAATTTTAAGTTTACTAATAAGAGTCATGATATCTATACACTTTTCCCTTACCTTATTTATGATACTATTTCTTAACAATTTTGCAACTCCTCTAAAGACATGTAAGGCATCTTATTTCCTCAACAAGCCATAGAAGACTGTGAAGAAATACTTCCATGCTAAATACCTTAGCCATGAAAAACATTTAAAACATTTTGTAAAGTAAATAAAAAGGCTCGGTCTCAAACAAAAAGTAAAAATTTAAAATAGGAACTCTAAAATCAACTGAAAATACAACTTAGAATCTGTCAATTTCCAAGGGAAAATGACACTTGCTTTGTACAATATGATAGCATTGTATTTAAGCAAAATGGTTAGAATTGTTGCACCCTGCATTAAAACCTAGTTTAAAGGCTTCTTTCACGGAATATATCAAATTGTATTTTTCAGCTATAAAATATTCTTCCTAGACACTTTTTAAATCCATTCATTAAATATAAGAAATATCACCTTCATAATTGGCTCCATGTTTCAGGTTCTCAGCATACAAATACCATGAACAGCATATAGTCCCAAAATAATTACAAGTAAGTTAAGTTACATAAGTCTTTTGCTTCAAATCCCTACCTCCCATGTTTATTGCTCCTCGGGGACCCATATCACCCATTCTCATTTCCTGTTCTCTCTGTAAGTAAACATAGTTGTCAGAGTCAACCTATCGATCTTATGACTTGATATTTCCCATCTAAAATCAAACAGAAAAGAGTGAGTTGGGATATCACTTTCCATAAAAAATTCTGAAATTTTCCAACATTATTTACTTAACAAGACTACTAGAAAAGAGGAAATGAAAGGGAAAAGGTAAAAAAAAAAAAAAAAAAAAAAAAAAAAACAAGACAACAACAACAACAACAAAAAAAAAAAAAAAACACTCCAAGCATCCAAGGCTTAATAAGCATTAAGTGCTTAGAATATTCACTTGATACAATAAGACCAGGTTACAAATGAACCAGACTACATAAAATCTGCTAGCTTTTCAATGCTGTCACTCCAAAGAAACTTTCATCAAAGATACACCTAGCCTGAATAACGCCAATTATATTTAACTTCCACGTTACAGAATTCTTAAGGTTACAGGCAGTTTTCATTATATAAAACTTATGAAAGATCCATGAGTTTTTATTCAACTAGTCAGGCATTATTCCACCTCTGGTCTATATATACACCCTAAGTATTCGGTCTACACTAGCAGTTATAAAAAGATTTATGTAATATTGCTTTCCTTTAAATAAAGCAGTGGTTTTATTTAAAACATGAATAAACTGTTTCTCATTTTCCAAGTTCTGAAATGATGCATTGTAGAATTATAACACAAGAGTCAGGTCATATAAATTAACATTTGAAATTTCATTACATAGCTACTTTGTAAGAATTATCTACTGCCAGTTACTTCAAAATTAAGCCAATGAAATTAATCAATAACAATGAAATTGCAATACCACTTTAACCAAAATATTAAATGCTGAAACCATGAAAAGTACTCTGACACAAAAGTATCAATGAGTGTTTCAATTCAATCCATGGCTGAATGAAACAACAATTATTCTTGGGAAAAGCAACTGTTGTTAAACATAAATGCTTAATGATGATATAATACTGGAGAAAATAGCATATAAAATCAAGGGCCTAAAATGCTATAATGGAAGAATAAATGGCATTAAGTAGTAAGTAACCTCTTTAAAGACATCCCAGAGTGGTAGGTAGGGTGTAGGACTCAGTAGCAGAGCACCTTTCTACCAAACACAGAGTCCGAGGTACGATCCCGTAGCACAGGTATGACGCGGGAAAAGTCCTGCCCGCTTAGAATCGAAGAAATAATTATTTTAATACAGCAATGTGAAATGAACAAAGCTACGATACAGCCAAAAGAAATGTTTTACCATATAATTTAGAAAATGTAAATACAACTTCCTAAGAAATACGCTTTTTCTTCTCATAAAATTTATGTATTAACAGATACTATCATTAACATATGAGAAGGCAAGAATAAGTAAGGCTGGACATGTAAAGCATGCCTTTCGTCCCAGCACTCCCATAAGGCAGAGGGAGAAAGGTATCTATCTCTGTAAGGTGCAGGTGAGTCACATCTATGTGAAATTCTGTCTCAAAAATGAAAAACGCAAGATCATAAGATCAAAACGATGACCAATCAGATGTTATACAGAAAAAACTTTAAACATGTTAAATATTTATTAGTTAAGTTTCCTTCTCATGACTTCAGGAGATTGTTATGTTCCAAATCTACTGTCACAAACTTCTACTGAAATACAATAGCACAGTAACATAATAACCTGAAAGTGAGATGCAGGGTATTGTCTATTCACATCAACCTAAAGAATTCACAACTGCGTGCTAACCCAAAACGCAAGAGACCCTTCTCCTATAAAAAATTTCTTTTAATAATGTTGGAGATCAAATTCAGGGTCTCAAGTAGGATAAGCAAGAACTGAGCAATAGCCTCAGGCATGAATAGCTTTTAATATATTTTAAATCAGACAAAAGTTAACATTTTCTTAGATATTAGTAATGTTTTAACTTTGTCGTAAGTATTCATTATAGTGTAAATTGAAAAACTGTAACCAACATCTCAACAGTCTTTTAATGGCGACTAGAAAAATGGCCCATTGTTAAGAGCAACTGCTGCTCTTCCAATGACCTAAGTTCAGTTTCCAGCACCCAAACCAGGTAGTTCATAACCATCTCTAACTTAAGCAGCAACGGATCTGGTGCTCTCTTCTGGTCTCCAAGGTACCTGTATATATATGGCACACATATATACACATAAATTTAAAAAGAAAAAAATCTTAAAAAAATAAAAGACTTTAATTCATGAGGTCTAGAGAGATGAGTCAGCAGTTAAAGAGCATACAAATGGATGGCTCATACCCTTAGTAATTCTAATTTTAGGAAAACTGGAAGCCTCGTCTGGTCCCTGTAGGCACCTGCACACATGCAGTGCACATTAATTCATGTAGGCAGGCAGAGACGCACATTCACACACACATACACACGCGCGCGCACACATACAAAAGGAAATCTTCAAGATTTTCATGCAATAAAATAAAACTACAATGAGAACTCAAGTTTTAAAATAGATTCAACTCTATCAGGCAGAATGATCATTGTGTGTGTACACATGTGTATTATATGCAATGTTCAAATGGCACATCAAGACCCAACTGGTGTGCTTTCTTGATTCCTTTCCATCATTTTCTTTTTTATTTGGGGGTGGGAAAAAGAGTTTCACTGTGTGAACCTGGTTGTCCTAGAATTTGCGATTAGAAGAGACTGGTCTCAGACTCAAGAAAATGCAACTGCCTCTGCCTCCTGAGTGCTGGGATTGACAGCGTACGACATCATGCAAAGCCTTCCACCATTCTTTTTTTGAAACCCTGGCTGGCCTGGAACTTAATATGTAACCTTAGCTGGCCTCAACCTTCTAGGAATCAGTCTGCCTCTGCCTCCTGAATGCCGGGGATTAAAAGCACATGCCATAGCACCAGGTCCAGCTTTTTATTTTGAGGCAGAATCTCTCACTGAACCTCAAGTTCATCAATTGTGAGAGGTTGGAGTCTCAGAAACTGAGCCCCAATGCCCATCATGTACACACACACCAAGGTTGTAATTACAGGCTTACATAACCATTTATGACTGCAACACCTGGCTTTGTAGATGGGTTCTGTGGTCTTGTGCTTGGAGAGCATGCACTTACCAACTGCGCCACTCCCCGGCCTATTTCTTTTTTTTTTTTTTAAATATTTATTTATTTATTATGTGTACAATATTCTGTCTGTGTGTATGCCTGCAGGCCAGCAGAGGGTACCAGACCCCATTACAGATGGTTGTGAACCACCATGTGGTTGCTGGGAATTGAACTCAGGACCTTTGGAAGAGCAGGCAATGCTCTTACCCCCTGAGCCATCTCTCCAGCCCCTCCCCGGCCTATTTCTACAACCATCAAACTGTAGCAGAAGATATAACAGATAAAGAGCTAGTAACTAACTTGCTCGAGGCAATATAAAGAGAAAATGACTGAGTTGTCATAAAAATTCTGCTAACAGAATTCTTAAAATTTTGCCATTACAAGAGGCAATAATCCCGACTGTAAGACATTGTCTTTCCATAAAAGAATTATAAATTAACAGATGACAAAATAAGAAGCAAAGTACAACTGTTTTCCAAAGCAAAGTACTGAGAAAAGTAATCCCAGGGTAGCAGAAAAGTACTTTCAAAAAGTACCCCTTCAGAAAACATGCAAAGTAACATTTAACATTGAAAGTTCTAATACTAAATTTATAATACTGAATTTTATCAAGCATTTTCACAATACCAACATCCATGACATTCCAATATGGCAAAAACAATGGGTTATGAGAAATTCCTGGTATTTCAACACAATCAGGGGACTTGAACCCACTGTGTACTCATATTATTAATGACATACATCTAATTAAAGTATGATTATGAAGATTTGAATGAAGCAGCAAAAAAAAAATCAACTAACTTTATTAAACCCATCATAGACTTTATTACTACCCTGTATAACTGAAGAGAACACACAGACAGCCTTCTACTACATTATAAAAGAGGGTGATTATTTTAAAAAGTTTCTATGTGATTGGGTCTCACAATAGACAAACCACTTTCTTTTTTTTTTAAATACATTTATTTATTTATTATGTATACAATATTCTGTCTGTGTGTATGCCTGCAGGCCAGAAGAGGGCACCAGACCTCATTACAGATGGTTGTGAGCCACCATGTGGTTGCTGGGAATTGAACTCAGAACCTTTGGAAGAGCAGGCAATGTTCTTAACCTCTGAGCCATCTCTCCAGCCCCTAGACAAACCACTTTCAACACAAAGTAACATTTTTACCTAGAACTTCAACATCTGATTGTTGACATATTGAGAAATATAGTTTCTGTGTAAAAGAGAGTAAAAATTAGATGATTTGCGTAAAAGACCAATAATTTTTTACATGATGCCTAAATTTTTTTCATGACGGGAGTTCTACTCCAAGTTCAAGGCAGAACAACAGGCTTTAGTTCAAAAGTATTTCTAAGATACTGCTATCCAAGTATTATCCATGTAAGAAATTATTATTATTATTATTTTGCTGGTGGGGGGAGGGATAGGTGGCAGAGAGAAGATAAAAGTCTCCCTGTATAGCCCTGGCCAGCTGCTAGGAATAAAGGTGTACATAAGCACATTTGACTTCATGGATAGTTTTGCAATTCATGAAATACAAAAGCAAGTATGTGAAGATAACTATTTGATATGTCAGAATATTAAATTTACAAATTTACCATTTACACTTCACAAAGCTATTCAATATTAACGACACAGAGTAAAAATAAGACTCTATTCCTTAAGTAGGCATGTAAAATTCTTTAATTTACTCTATACTATCTCTATTTGTATGTGTGATGTGTGTGCATGCCCACAGAAGTCAGAAAAGGATGTTATGGGTGGTTGTGAGCCACCTGATAAGGGTGCTGGGAGTCAAGCATGGGGCCATGGGAAGAGCAGCAACTAAGCACTGGACCATTCATCTCTGCAACCTCAACATGTTCTAAATCATTGCTGTAATTTGTAAAATGGCAACTATAAATAAAACTAAAAAACTCTTTCAAGTCTTGAGTAAATTTTAATTAGTATAAAGGAACCTAGACGTCATATAGGTTGATAACCCACTGCTTTGTTGCTTTATATCTTTTGTTTTTGTTTTTGTTTTTTTGTTTTTTTTTTGTTTTTCGAGACAGGGTTTCCCTGTGGTTTTGGAGCCTGTCCTGGAACTAGCTCTTGTAGACCAGGCTGGTCTCGAACTCACAGAGATCCGCCTGCCTCTGCCTCCCAAGTGCTGGGATTAAAGGCGTGCGCCACCACCGCCCGGCTCTATAACTATTTTATACAGAGAGAGGTGTGTTGCCTACATAAATATCTATGCACTACTTGCTTTCCTGGTACCTGCAGAGGTCATAAAGGGGCATAAGATGACCTGAAACTGGAGTTACAGACAATTGTGAACCACCACGTGGGTACCGAGAATCAACACCTGGTACTCTCGGGGAGCTGCCAATGCTCTTAATTGCTCAGCCATCTCTTAAGCTCCTATTTTATCTTTTACCATGCACATATCACATTGAGTGTGAGTTACAGGTGGTTCTGAGTCACCTGACATGGGTGCCAGGAATCAAACTCTGGTCCATTGGAAGAGTAACTCATACTCTTAAATGCTAGCCCATCTTTCTAGACCCAAGAGAACTTTATTTTTAAGATTATTTGTTTATTATGCTTTCAGTGTTCAGTCTGCATGTATGCCTACAAGCCAGAAGAGGGCACCATATCTCACTACACATGGCTTTGAGCCACCATGTGGTTGCTGGGAATTGAACTCAAGAGCTCTGAAAGAGCAGACAATGCTCCTAACTGAGCCATCTTTACAGTCCCCTCCCCCACGAAGAGAACACTTTAAAGTTCTAATCATCCTTCCTACCTATAAAAACATAAAGTAGAGTGCTGGAGAGATGACTCAGCGGTTAAGAGCACTGGCTGCTCTTCCAAAGGTCCTGAGTTCAATTCCCAGCAACCATGTGGTGGCTCACAACCACCTGTAATGAGATCTGGCGCCCTCTTCTGGCGTGCGGGCATACATGGAGGCAGAATGTTGTATACATAATAAATAAACCTTAAAAAAAAAACAAAAAACATAAAGTAGAAAAAAAAAGTCTACACCAACATACATTAGTCTATTCCCAAAGCATGGTTAATATGTCACTATTGGCACCTAATACCACTTTTCATTTAATACTTAAGATAGAAGTATGATTTTAAATATACATTTCACATAATCAAACGGTGTGGTTGTTTATGAATTTTACAATTATCTGCATATATTGAGTGTGTATGTATATGTAAAAAAAAGGACTTGCAAAAAAAACTGGTTCTTTTCTTCCACCAAGTATACAGGGATCAAGTGCCAGGCTTGACAGCAAGCCCCTTTACATACTGAACCATAATACTTACTGAGTACTAAGTATTGCTAGCTTGCTGTGTTTTATTTTAAGGCAATGTAATTTAGAGGAATCACAGAATTTGCAGGGCAAAAGTGAAGTATATTTTCCTTTTAATGTAATCTCAATGGCGATAATCAACAATCTTAAGTTTGTAAGAATTGTCTAGGGAACAATTTGCGACACTTTTAAACATTTGAACACATGCAACATAGAAAGAAAAGTTCTGATAGTGAACAAGATCCAATCTTATCCATAAATATTTCTAAACCTAAATTTATAAATATGTCAACCAGACCTACAATTTATTTTCTTTGCTTTATTAAGGAAATTTTTGTGTAACAGAGTACTAACCAGTCAAACTTCCATGAAAAAATAGTAAATAAATACTGTCAGTAAGCAAGTGTTAGCTAAGATACTCTTCCTAGGCACAAAGAATAGCACAAAAAACTATCATCATGTAAGCTATCAACCAAACAAAATTAGGAAAAGTTTTGCAGAGGCTGACTTCTGCCAACCTAATCAACATAGGAAAAAGCTAGAAAAACCTGGCACTCTCCAGTCTCTTCTCTCCCCAGCTTGCTTTTCAAGCTAGCCTTAGCCTGGCCCAGATTGACCTCCCATTAAATCAAGTTTCCAGCGTCAGTCTCACAAGTGCAGGGGTTACAGGCTCAAGCCATGATCCCTAGCTAGTTTAGCACTTTTAATTTATATCATTGAAAACGACATCCAAAATTCTATATAATGCACAATTAGAGAAGGAGTAAATACATGATGAAATATAAACTCCCAGAATATAACTGTGACTTTCTGCCTTCAATTTGAACACACGCATTCTAAAATACTCGTACTACAGGTAGCGGTATTCAGTTTTTTGTTTTTGTCTTGCTTTGTTTTCTTAAAGGAACCGGAGTTACAGACAGTAGTGAACTTCCATGTAGGCGCTGGGAACTGAATCCGAGTCTACCGGAAGAAAAGCCAATGCTAATAATTACTAAGCCATCTCTCCAGCATCAGAAGTCCTCAGTTTTATCATGATTAAATGAAATTTCTAGCACATATCATTATAGAATCAAAATTTAAAAGAAAGAGGCCAGAAAGATGACTGTTATTAAGAGCACTGGCTGCTCTTACCAAGGACATAGGCTTAATTACCAGGACCCACTATGGCTCATACCATCCATAGGGGATCCAATGCCCTCTTCTGGCCTCCCCAAGCGCCAGGCACACCAGACATACATGCTGGCAAAAGATTCATACACATAAAACAAAATTTAATAAGAGACAAAAAAGAGGAGGAAAAGGAGGACAGCAAAAGGATTCAGTAAGAGAATGAGAGAGACAAAGTATTCAAATATTCAAAGTCCAATAATCAGTGGCATTACAAATGCTAGTATAGATGAGAAGCAACTGGAGGAATCATCGGTCATTATTGGAGAGAAAGCAAAATAGCATAAACACTGTGAAAGAAGGTCTGGTGATGACATAACTCTTTTACCATATGATTCAAATCATATGGCCAAAAGACACTTAAGATCGTGCTCAACTTCCTTAGCAATCAGGGAAATGCAAATCAAGACAACATTAAGATACCATCTTACACCTGTCAGAATGGCTAAAATCAAAAACACCAATGATAGCCTCTGCTGGAGAGGTTGTGGAGAAAGGGGCACACTCATCCATTGCTGGTGGGAATGCAAACTTGTGCAACCACTTTGGAAAACAGTGTGGCGGTTTCTCAGGAAAGTCGGGTTCAACCTACCTCTCGACCCAGCAATACCACTCTTGGGAATATACCCAAGAGATGCCCTAACATACAACAAAAGAATATGCTCAACTATGTTCATAGCAGCATTATTTGTAATAGCCAGAACCTGGAAACAACCTAGATGCCCTTCAATGGAAGAATGGATGAAGAAAGTATGGAATATATACATATTAGAGTACTACTCAGCAGTAAAAAACAATGACTTCTTGAATTTTGCATACAAATGGACGGAAATTGAAAACACTATCCTGAGTGAGTTAAGCCAGACCCAAAAAGAGGAACATGGGATGTACTCACTCATATTTGGTTTCTAGCCATAAATAAAGGACATTGAGACTATAATTCGTGATTCTAGAGAAGCTAAATAAGAAGGTGAACCCAAAGAAAAACATATAAGCATCCTCCTGAATATTAACCTTCATCAGGCGATGAAAGAAGACAGAGACAGAGACCAACATTGGAGCACTGGACTGAAGTCTCACGATCCAAAGGAGGAGCAGAAGGAGAGAGAGCACGAGCAAGGAACTCAGGACCGCAAGGGGTGCACCCACACACTGAGGCAATGGGGATGTTCTATCGGGAACTCACCAAGGCCAGCTGGCTGGGGTCTGAAAAAGCATGGGACAAAACCGGACTCGCTGAACATAGCGGACAATGAGGACTACTGAGAACTGAAGAACAATGGCAATGGGTTTTTGATCCTATTGCACATAATGGCTTTGTGGGAGCCTAGGCAGTTTGGATGCTCACCTTAATAGACCTGGATGGATGTGGGTGGTCCTTGGACCTCCCACAGGGCAGGGAAACCTGATTGCTCTTTGGGCTGAGGAGGGAGGAAGACTTGATTGGGGGGGTGGGGAATGGGAGGTGGTGGCGGGGAAGAGGCAGAAATCTTTAATAATAAAAAAAAAAAAAAGAACTTCTGTGTAGAAGGCACGCAATACGGCCATTACAGAAAAAAATATGCAGAGTCCATAAAGTCAGAAGTAGCAATCCCACTTCCGGGTACATGGCCAATGAAAATAAAATCAGTTTTCCAAAGAAAAATAAATAAATAAATAAAAATTGCTTTGTCCAATCAGAAATTCAAGTAACAACAAGCACGAAGATTACTTAAAACAAAAGAGCTTTCACTCAAAAATAGATTTTTAAGCTTTAAAATGCAGCAAAATCAATAGTTGTTTTTTAATACATTGTATATTTCTGAGACTGAATTGCATATAACCATATAAAATCAATCTAATAGGTATCAGCAGACAAGAGGGAACACATATTTTACATAAATTAATATATGAACACATATATTGCATTGAGAATATTTCAATGCACTTACATGGTGATATATATTCATGACATAATTTTCAATTGTTATACCAAATTCACTGAAAAAAATTCTGTTTTGTTTCCTGAGATAGGGTGTTCATGAAAAATCTTCCTTTCTCAGTATAACTACTGGGATTACATACATGTGCCACTAAAAAGATGCTTTTGGTTGCTAGAATATACCAGCAATACTTAATAATTCTTCAAATTTAATTTTTTTAATACCAAACTACTAAGGATATGATGCCAGGTGAAATTATGAAAGATGAACTAAAGAACAAAACATAAACTGTACAAGAGACAATCTAAAATTGGTCCCATGGAAAGGCAATAATGGAAGAATACAGTATACAGTCCAATGTTATGAAGAATTACACATATACTTCATGAAGAAGAAAATCTTTGTTTGCTGTTTAAATCATGCCAATAGTTTCGTAGAAGCACTAATATGTTGACAAATACATTTTTTCTAAGTAGGTTGCTCAAAGTAACAGAATTTAAAATTTTAGATTTTAAGTACGAAATAAAAATCAGTTATATCAAATTTGAAGTTGCAAAAGACAAGATTTAAAATGCAGAAGACATAAGACAAAAAGTAAACTTACCAAAACACTTTCTTTCAAATTATTCAAAAAGTCTTTGAAAACACAATTATAATTATCAATAATATAACTTAAGCATATCACCAGTAGAGTATGTTTACAAATCAAGGTTTGCAGTGCCTGCCAGCAGTGAATATTAAAATACTCATTTATCTAGTTGAATTCAGAATTCTTGACATTTGGGTGATACTACATAGCTTTATGCTGTCGGTATTAAAGCTAAAAACATTTAAGAATATAACCACCAAGTAAATAATTCCTGCAAAATGGCTCTACACTAAAGTCACAGAGCAGAAGTAACAGTCTTCTTCAAATGTTACTAATTGAAACATTTACTAAATCAAAGTATTAATTATATTACAGATATTAACAGCATTTCCAAAGCATGTTTAGACCAACCTTTTCTTTTCTCTATTGCTAACTCTCTTATCCGCTTACTCAAAAAAGGTAAATATTTGTTAAAAAAGATCTTACCATCTGAATCAAAAATTATTAAAACTTACCATTTCAAATGAAAAGACATACAGTACACCTACAACACAGTACAATAATAAACCAATTTTATCAGTGAAAATTTTAAAGAAAACCATGAAAATAAACCCTTCCAACAGACAGAATGCTTCTCTAAACCAGTAAGAACACTTTAGCTGTACCTCTTAAAGGTCCTTTCCTGTCTACATACTATGTACCAAAATTCCTATAGCACAGGAAATAACAGGAATTTTCCCCACCTAAATGGAAAAATCTTTCTGTAATGGAAACCAGTCTTCATGTAAAGTGAACAGAATCCTCACATTAAAAAGTTAGGTATGCTGAAAATCAAGCACACAGATAAAAAAGTTGACAGGATTTTTTTTAATTATATTCATTATGTGATTCCATTATAAAAACCTATGAGTCCAGTAGCTTTATCTCAGTGCCATTCTGTGTTTTCCTAACAATCTACAAAGGACAATACACAAAGGCACGGGGACTCATAAGGTTCAGCTAAAACTATGACTGCAGATTATCTACCTACCTATTTACTTACCTACCTTTTTTTAACAATTTTATTTTATTCTTTTATTTATTTTTTGCTTTTTAAAATTTATTGGGTTTTTTTGAGCTATACATTTTTCTCCGCTCCCTTCCCTTCCTCCCCTTCTACCCTCTCCCATGATACCCACACTCCCAATTTACTCAGTAGATTATTCAGGAGATCTTGTCTTTTTCTACTTCCCATCCTACCTATCTTTTAATCTACAACATCTCCCCATATAGTACATACTCCCATGGTGGCCTCAAATCTGTGATCCTCTTGCCTTACCATAAAGAGTATTAGGGCTACTAGCTTTAGCCCCTATGGCCAACACTGATATGTGCACATAGGGAACATAAACACAAAAGAACTATTTGATTCTTTCAGCTTACATCTAACTAACTATAATACAAACGCACAAACCCTGACCTCTAAAGACTCAGTATAACAGCAAACAAAAACATTTTAAAACTTAGAATCTAATTTGTAGGCACTAAAAATCAAACAAGAAGAAAAGGCTGGGTTGAACAATCAGAGGTAATATACAAACTGTGTTTATACAGAATCTATACTATAGACAAACTCCAGGAATATGAGAGGGGGGAACAATGAGAGAGATGATGTATGTCTGAAACACCAAGTTGTACCTTGATACGAGGGAGAATGACATATAAGATATTTAATAACTTCCATTAGATGTGCTCAGAAAAAAAACTTTTATATATGAATCATAGAGCAAAGAACCCCATGTTCATTAGGCTGGCCGTGTGATTCTTCCAACAAAGCTAATTTTGTATCTTCTATTTTTAAAAGTAATTTAATGCTGGGCGTGATGGTACATGCCTTTAAGTCCAACATTTGGGAGGAACAAGTAGGCAGGTCTCCAAGTTTGAGGACAGCTAAGACTACTTAAAGGAAATTTAGAAATATATATATTCAGATATATATTCAGATATAAACATATAATTTTTATGGAAACTTGTAAGTAATCAGCTATTAATAAAACCAGTATTTTAGCATAATTAAAGAATTAAGTATCTAAATAAAAATGATCAGTATGTTTTACTGGATGTTTCCCCGCACATACACCATATGTATGCAGTGCCCTTGGAGACCACAAGAAGGCATGGATCCCCTGGGACTGGAGTTACAACAGGCAGTGAGCCTACCATATAGGTGTCAAAAATTAAGATCTAATTTAGAAGACCAGCCAATGCTCTTAACAGCTGAGACATCTCTCCTGCCCCTGACCAATACTTTCAGTCAGATATATCTAATCATCAAAATCTTAAAGAACATTTTCAATAACATCAGCAAATATTATAAGCTTAACTAGTGTATTTTTATTTAATCAGAAGTCTGTTTCAATTATGTACCCCCAAGATACAGACAGCTTTCTAATTAACCTAGACTCTGTTCTTTTGTTATGTACACAATAAAAACAATTCCTGAAAATACTGTATACCCTCCCTAATATTTACAAGTCTTTTGCTTATAGAAAGAACCAGTTAAATAAGTGAAAGCGTAAAAAACCAAACTGGCCTGGCAGTGGTGGTGCATGCCTTTAATTCCAGCAACCAGGAGACAGAAACAGGCGGATCTCTGTGAGATCAAGGCCAGCCTGATGTACAAGAGCTAGTTCTAGTACAGGCTTCAAAGCTACAGGGAAAGCCTGTCTAGAAAAATAAACAAAAAATTGTCTATTTAATTGGAAGCATGGGTACCATGGAAGAGGGTAGGAGGGGAATGGAGAGGAAGTGAGTTGAGTAGAGAAAAATATATAGCTCAATAAAACAATTTTTAAATAAGCCAAACTGGTTACAAATACATTAAGACCATTACAATCACTGTATCATTTGTTTAGAGTTTTATCAACATGTCCAAGTCTGTTGACAAGTTGACCTGTAAGTCAGATGAAAGTCCAAACCTTCAGTACCATCCCTTCAACTATTCCCACAGAATGAAAAGCTATGGAAGCTAATTGTAACATTCCTCTGAATGGTCAGCTATTTGACTCCTTTCCACTCCTCTAAAAAAGGAAAACATTCTATTGCAAGCCAATCAAATTAACTCATTAAATAATTTAAAAGGAAAGAGGTATAGTCATGTAGAAAAATACAAAATAACAACTTATCTAAAACATGCATACATCATTTCAGAAAATAAATTTGTACCTACCAACCATATCATTAATAAGAAAAAGAAGGTGTCATTTCTCCTTGTTAGCTCCGATTAATGACTTTTATTATTCCCAACCCCCCTGTTTTGGTATGCACATGTTACACCAGGGCAAATCAATTTTATAAATAAATCATGGAGGTAATGGAAAACATCCATACAAAATACAAAAAAAAAAAAAAAGACTGACATGGAGGCATCAACACAGTAAAGTTAACACTACTGATTAAGAGGAAGCAACATCAGAAGAAAAATTGTTTAAACCTCTACTGACGAAAACTAAAAAAATTTGGAAACCCGAAAGAATAGCGTTTGGCAGCATCTCTTTAGCCGTTGCTTAGTTAACTCTTGCACTGACTTATAAATAAGACTATCATGAACCTAATATGGATTCCTCAGGAACCTTTGAGCTTACGATATGAGCAGATCTGCTCAATAGGCCTTCTAAAAGCACTGGAAAGGAAACAAAAATTAATTAATTTGCATTGTAATTTACAGACTGTTGACTTTGTATAATCTGAGCCTTTTCTTTAAGATCCCCCCAATTACCTGACTTCAGATTAGGAATCAGCAAACAGGGCCAAGTAATAAATATTCTAGGCTTTGCTTGCCATACAGTCTTGATATAATATTATTGTTCACATCTAGTCAACTTAGACTCTGTAGGGCAAAGCAGATGTTAACAAACTAACCAAAGTGTTTCAATTCATTTTACAAAAACAGAAAGCATGCAGATGAACATGACCTTCTCTAATCTGCTGACCCCTAGTGCAGATGAAGTCACTAAAATCTTAAAGTACCATTACTTGAGATCATCTCCTGCATATATATAGTATGAAAGACCAATTCATGGTTGGCATCCAAATTCAAAAAGCACTATTCATAGAGAACGCTGTACTATTTAAATTGTATATATGAATTTCCAACTCTTTCCCATGTTTCCTCAAACCCATTTACTGCTTAAAAACTTGAACTCTACTACCACAGTGATTTCAACATATTTAAGTGCATCTTAAGCATCACTAAAAAAGTTGTTCAACATTTTAAAATCAAGAGCTGTGTTCCAGCATAAACCTAATGATTCAAAATATTGATGGATCTCAAGTACTTTTCAATAATTTCATGGAGGTATCACACATTGTTACCTACTAATTTAGCAAAACTATATTCCCAAGTACACAATGACAGAATCTTCTCCAATCAGACAAACATAAAATTATTTCTAGGTAAAAAAAAATGTAAGGATTTATTAGACAAAGTGGCATGCACACTCTTAATCCCAAAAATAGGGGGGCAGAGAAGTTGGGAGATCTCCTCTGAGTTGAGGACCCACTGTCTAAATAGCAAGTTCAAGGCCAGTCCAGGCTATACAGAGCAAGACCCTATCTCTAAAACAAACAAAAAGCACAACCAAAAAAGAGGTATAGGGAATCACTGTGTATCAAGTACTCGGTAGGAACAATGAACCTTAAGAATGCTATGCAGACTGTCACTAAACTGTATTTCTAGGCTAGCTTTGAATTTGTAATCCACCAGTTTCATCCTCTCAAATACTGGGGTTATAGACCCTCGAGCCAGCACTTATAAGGTCACTGTGGAATATTTGTAACTGTGCACAGTTGTATTTGTTGTGACTGGTGTAATAAAAAGCTGAACAGGGGGGCTGGAGAGATGGCTCAGAGATTAAGAACACTGGCTGGTCTTCCAGAGGTCCTGAATTTGATTCCCAGAAACCACATGGTGGCTCACAACATCCCTAATGAGATCTTGTGCTCTCTTCTGGCCTGCAGGCAGACATGCAGGCAGAACACTGTATACATAATAAATAAATCATAAAAAAGAAGGAAAGCATGTAATAGTTTTAAAACAATTAATTAATTAATGAAAGCTGAACAGAACAGCCAAGAGCCAGGCAAGGAGAGAAAGAAAGAAAAGGAGAATCTAGGCACAAAAGGTGAGACAATACGGAGATATAGCATGAATAATAAAAACCTAGAGACAGATACTGGGTGCAACCTGAATATCAGAAAAACAAAGCAACCAGTCACTGGCTCTTACCTCTACCTCAAAGTGAAAATGAAAAATCCCACCTCCCAGAACCTCAGATTGAGAGACTGAGGGTGAGACCTGTCTCCTCCCATTTTATATTCCTCTCTAGTGCAGGAATTAAAGGTATGCACCAACACCTCCTGGCCTCTATGGCTAACTAGTGTGGTTGCTAGGATTAAAAAGAAGTTGGGAGATCTCCTCTGAGTTGAGGACCCGCTGTCTAAATAGCAAGTTCCAGGCCAATCCAGGCTATACAGAGCATGCCTGGCCTGTATGTTTGACTAGTGTGGCTGCTTTGCACTGATCTGCAGGCAAGGTTTATTTATTGAAAAATAAACAATATATGGAGAGGAAACAGGAGGTACAAGAAGATGGAAGAGAGGTAACACCTCATGATAGAACATAGATTCATATAAATGGGTTAGTTTAGGTTATAAGAGCTAGTAAGGAACAAATCTAAGCTATAGGTTGAGCTTTCAAAATTATGAAGTCTTCATGTCACTATTTGGGGGCTGGCTGGCAGAACAGAGAAAGACACGTTACAGGGTGATACTCATAATTTTAAAGAGTTCTTCCTAGCTGGCCAGGCATGCCTTTAATCCTAGCACTCAGAAGGCAGAGGCAGGAGGATCTCTTGATTTCGAGGCCAGCCTGGTCTACAGAGTGAGTACCAGGACAGCCAGGATTAGTTTCTAAAACCCTGTCTCCAAAAATCAAAGCATTCTTCCTAAGGGATTTGAAAAATAACGTTCATGAATAAATATTAAATCATTGGTTCGCTATATTTTCCTCTTCCAACAACTGTTTGGACGTGTGGGTTTGTTTTTTTTTTTTTTTTTTTTTTTTTTTTTTTTGGTGTTAGGGACATGCTGCCACTCAATTATACATAGGTCATCCCTGGGTTTTACTCCTCTTTTTTTGAGCCACAGTTTTATGTACCCTAGGTTGGTCTCCAACCTAGTATATAGCCAATAAAAAGCTTGAAATTCTGACCCTCCTGCCTCCACCTAGCCAGTGCTGAGATTACAAACCTGTACCATCATGCAGGTTTGCAGTGTGGGACGGAACTCAGAGCTTCATACATGTTAGGTTAAGTGCTCTCTTGGCTTAGCTTCATTCTCAGCCCTATTTCAAGCCTTGATACGGGTGTTACAATGGAAGTCCGACGTTAAAGGAACACAGCTTGAATAAATAGTTGACTTAGCATATACTATTTCCAAGTTCACTGTGTGCATGTATCGTAAATTTCAGGGAGTAATGGTATATGTCTATAATCCCAGCATTTCAGAGGCAGATAGATCTCTGAATTCCAAGCCAGCCTGATCTACAAGTTCCAGGACAATCAGAGCCACATAGTAAGACTTTGTCTCAAAAAACAAAACAAAACAACAACAACAACAAAACACAAGTAATGTATATACTTAATGTAGAATATCTGGAATAGATATGAAATGCTATCCCTTTCGTTAACGAAAACCAAGCATTAATATTTACTTCGTTAGAAAAAAACTTCATATTTAAGTCTGATCCTATATAAATTATATCAAAAAATAAAAGACTTATGGTATCCTATACTACTTGACAGCTTAATTTTCTTAACTTATAGCATATGAAATGACCAAATGTGAAAAATCACAAGACCATTATAAAAAATAATCTCATAAAATTCCCATTGATTCTGAAATAAGTATGGAATGTATAAACACTGTACATCTATCATATTTAACCTAAATACTCTTCACACCATGGTCAAATACATTCTAAACTGATAAATTAACATGCATACATACATATATATGGGCTGTAGAAATGGATCATTGGTTAAGAACACTGGAAGCTCTTTCAAAGGATCTGGGCTCAGCAAGGCAGTAGTAGCGCACGCCTTTAATCCCAGCACTCAGGAGGCAGAGGCAGATGGATCCCCGAGGTTGAGGCCAGCCTGGTCTACAAAGTGACTCCCAGGACAGCCAGGACTATTACGCAAAGAAACACTGTCTCAAAAAAGCAAAAACAAAACAACAAAAACTGGGTTCAATTCCTAGCAGCCATGTGGTAGCTCAAAACTGCCTGTAACCGTAATTCCAGGGAATCTGAAGTCATTTCCTGACCTCCATGGGCACCAGGCAGTCACATGGCACACATAATACATTCAGGCAAAACACAAGTACATGTGAAATTTAAAAATTTAAATGTAAGCCTGGTCTACAAGAGCTAGTTCCAGGACAGGCTCAAAAAAAAAAAAAAAAAAAAACCCCACAGAGAAACCCTGTCTCGAAAAACCAAAAACAAAAAATTTAAATGTATACATATACATGCTCGCTCTTTCTTTTTTTTTCTCTCATACACACACATACACACACTTCAGATAGTGAAAAGAAAGACATGTTACAAGACTGAAACTATCATAGTTAATTTATAGTAACAACAGCTATTCTATTATCAAGGAGTTTGACATTTTCTAAGCAGAAATTAAGTACAAAATAAGAATGACAATTTAAAGTTAATTATATCCCCAGAATTCCAAAAGACATGCATGACAAAAAATAACTATTTTAAGGCTGACTTATCATATATCTAAATATGTTAAGTTCTGTCCTTCATCCTATGCTACACTATTACTTAGGGGTTGTTGGCACATGCCATTAATCCCAGCACTCAGGAGACAGAAGTAGGTGTATCTTTGAGTTTGTGGCCAGCCTGGTCTACAGAGTTCCAGGACAGCCAAGGCTATACAGAGAGATCCTGTCTCGAAAAAGAAAAGAAAAACAGAATTACAAATATTCCAACCTATGGTTCAACATAATTCAAGTATTTTACATGAATCAGAATTAGTCTCAAGTGTATTTCTTCTGTTTTTATTCCTTTTCTTGTTCATCCATTATGCATGTGTGTACATGTTTATATACTTGGAAAAACAACTTTTGGGAGCTGGTTCTAACCTACTGTGTAGTCAGTCTTCGAGAATATAATTAAGGTCATCCGACTCCAAAGCAAATGCCACTTTTACTTGCTGAGCCGTCTCATCAGGCCAGCTTTCTTCTTTTCCTCTTATTATTTTTATTTATTTATTTGTTTACTTATTTTTGTGATAGGGTTTCTCTGTATAGCCCTAGCTATCCTGGAACCCGGCAGATCAGCTGCCTCTGCCTCCAGAGTGCTGATATTAATAAAGGCATACGCCACCACTACCTAGCCTACAACTTTTTACTTTATGTTTTTTTGAGACAGGCTAGTCTTGAAGTTGCAGTAACTATCATGCTTTGACCTACAAAGTGCTTGGAATATAGGTATATGCCACTATCTCCAACTTTCAACAACATGGGCATGTGTGTGTGCGTGTACCCCTGCTCGTAGGATGCCATGGGAAGGCCAGAAGTTGTTGGGGAAATGTCTTCCTCAATTACTTCTCAAACTTAGTTTTTGAGACAAGCTCTTTCATTGAACCTGGTGCTCACCTGGCCAGCAACCCCTGGAGATCCTGCAGGGATTACAAACATGCCTAGTCATGCATCAGATTTCAAGTTCTCATGTTTGCACAGTCAATATTTTACTCTCTGAGTCACCTCCCCAACACCAACAGTCCTTTTGTGTTTTTTATTTACATGTCACAGAGCATGTGTGGAGGTCAGAGGACAACTTCTGAAAGGTGGTCATGTCCTTTCACAGTGTGGGGCCCAGTAAACTTAGGTCTTCAGGCTTGGCAAGTGCTTTGACACAATGACCCATCTGAAAGTACTACTCCCCAAAATCTTTCAAAAACACAAGTAACAGCCGGGCGGTGGTGGCGCACGCCTTTAATCCCAGCACTCGGGAGGCAGAGGCAGGCAGATCTCTGGGAGTTCGAGGCCAGCCTGGTCTACAAGAGCTAGTTCCAGGACAGGAACCAAAGCTGCAGAGAGACCCTGTCTCGAAAAACCAAAAAAAAACAAAAAAAAAACAAAAAAACAAAAAAAAACAAAAACAAAAACAAAAAACATAAGTAGCATGTTGTCTTTAAGGTTTGGTAGGATGAAAAGGGACAGTGGTCAAAGACTATAATTTGCTACTCTAATCAGACTTTCATTATGTGGCTCTAAGTATGTAAAACATACTTTTTCTAATAATTTGAAAGTAAATGTTTAAATCCAATTCTGGTCTAGTAAATAATCGTGTGAAATAATAATCTACTTTAGAAATGACAATAAAAGCAGCATGAGTATTTTATGACTAATTCACCTATTCCCAAAGTTCACTAGATAGCTATAAAATTTTATACTAATTTAAAAGATTTCTGAAAGAAAATGATTTTTTTTCTTATGAATTTAGGAGCTGAAGAGATGGCTCAGCAGTTAAGAATACTTGCAGTTTTTCCTGAGAAACAGGGTTCAGATCCCAACAAATACGTCAGCAAGTTCACAACAGTCTACAAGTCCAGCTGCAGAGAATGCTAACCTGAACACACGCTCTACGGTCACACAGAAACATACACCTACTTTTTCTTTCCTTTTTGAAAGAAAAACAAAAATTTACATGGCCAGCATGATGGCTCAACAAGTAAAAGCTCATATACAACAGACAACTGAAGTAGGTTCCATATTTGGAAGCTATGGTGAAAGTGAAGAGTCAGCTCCCAAAAACTGTCCCCTGATCTCCATACCTGGCTGCCCACATTCACTCATAACACCCCCCTACACACACATAAATTTTACCCTTCCAAAACTTAAGGAATTCATAATTCAATTTTAAAATAAAAAAATGTTTCCAAATTAATTCTACAAGCAGAAAAGTAAAATTGAAACTAGTCATTCATAATTAATATCTAATTATATTAACATCTATATTAATTTTTCACTAAGCAAAAAATGCAGCTACTTCAAAAAGTATGCAACTGCATTAATGATGCAACCAACTTATGTTTAAAAATAAGAAAATTCTTTAAAAGCTTAGAAATTAATATTTTACTTCTTCCTTTCTAGTCCATTAGAATGACATTATTAATAGCAGCACAAACAATTATGTTCATTATAAAACATGTAAAGTTCATGTCGGGAAAAACACCAAGAAAGTTAGTATATACCTATTTTATTATGAAAGAACCCTTTAATAAATATTCAGATAAATAAAAAAGTAGGTAGAAATTTTTAATCCTCAGTGGAAATTCTTTAAGAAATATACCATATATGGCTTAGACATGATAATAATAACCAATATTAGTCTGGAAATATGCTAAATTCTACTTCCTTTTACATTATAACACAGCATCTTCACAGTTAAGACCAACAGATTTATGTTGAAAACTACTGAGACTGCAAGTTTAAAATAAGTCATTAAATGCTTAGTATCCAAGAAGGAAAAGATAATTGAAAGATAAAGCTAGAAACTAATAAATAAAAATTCAAAAGGCTTTAAATTTTTTTCATTGGTAAATTTGGTGATAGAACAATTACAGGCATTTATTTAACTGAATTTCAGTGGTACATAATTTCCATGCAAAGAATACTTAGGTGATAGTAGAACAAACACTTTCTGTTACTATAAGATTTTTTACTATGTGTTTCTTCATTTTATTAAAAAGATAAAAAATCATTCCCAGATATAAAAGAATGAAAACAGAGATTTGAAAAAAAGCACCAAAGATTTAATACTTTCAGACTCAGAAACTTACTAAGTAAGTTTTAGTTCTTAAAGTATCTGGCTTTTGACAAGAGAAGAAAAATAACAGTGGATATTTTTCAGAATTCAAGCAAACAGTGAAACTCTTGCTTAATTATCATTAAGAACTTAGAGAACTTAGTATTTTTGAAGTATTCATGGAGCCACCTTTATTGTGAAATAACAAACAAAAAAACGTGAGCCCGGCAAGAAGTCATTTGCTGAAAGCAAGCCTGAAGACCTGAGTTTGATCCCCAGAATACATATAAGGTATAAGAAGGTTGTCCTCTGACCTCCAAACACAACCACAGCACAAGCTCCCAAGTCCTAATAAATAATTTTTAAAAATTTAAGCCTGGACTACTGTGAAGGAAATTCAGGAACAAAAGAGTTGTGTCGAATAACCTATAACCAGGAAAAGTCCATAGAAGAGTTGCTCTAGTCTACATAACGGTGCACAGTGTGGAAAGAAAGGAAGAAAGGAGGAGGAAAGCTCCTACAAATTGTAGCTAATGGGAATACATCAGACAACATGAAAGGCCCACTCTACAAATACACTTATAAGACCTTTTCAGATGTGGGCTTAATAGTAACACACTAACAAAATTGAATAATGCTAAGTATTTTATACAAAATAATTCAGAAAAGGAAATGTACAAGACAAAAAGTTCAGCCGTGTTTAAAGGTATTATGGCTGACACTGCATATATCTAAAACTTTCAAAAATAAATTCTTGAAATGGTACAGTGCAAACATCAGGTAGAGATGATGCCTGTATTATCAAGGTATCTTATTGAAGAGCATGTATTCTTACCAATCAATTAAAACAGAAAAATATAACAGCCATTTTATTAAGTTATAAATATTACTTCAATGAATGTATTACTTAAAAGACATTAACAAAATCACTTGTTTAACAATCATAAAAAAATTCAAGAATCAGAAAGTATACTATTAAATACTACAAAATCTAAAAACTTCTGAATACACACCATCTAACATACTAATGAAATCATGTTGATTAAGCAGTCTTCTACTTACATTTTCCATGTAGTTTGGTTTAAAGCCCTCCTGCTGTCTCCTCAACTCCTCCTGCTCTCTGTGTCGAATCATCTCTTCTTCACGACGACGATGCTCCTCCTCGTGTCTGCAAACATTTTTTAAAATTTCAGCACTATGACATTTAAGCCATTGGAGAAAAGGTAATTTGAGTAAATTCTGAAAATTACATTATATATGCCAAGTTTGTGACTAAGGAGATCCTAGATTTCACCTTCTAGTTTGTTACAAGCCTCCAAATCAAGAACAACTAAAAATCAGAGTCACAACATGTACCTATGCTTCTATCAAGGAACTCCAGCCAACTTGGTGGCAAAGCTCTGTGATCTCATCAGGGGACCACTGAGACACAGGATCACAGGATTGAGTCTAGCATGGACTAGCATGGAGTTGTCTGAAATAGATCAAGGAAAAGAGATGTAGCTCAGTGATAGAAGATTGGTCTAGCATGGACAAAGAATGAACTGAGAGGGGTTCAATCTAATCCAACACTAGGAAAGGATAAAAGAGAGGAGGAAAAAAAAGAAAAGTCTGTATCTATAACGTACATAGCAAAATTCACAGACATTCACAGATGGGAAGAAGGGAAACAATGGGAATAAATGGGAAGCAAGAAAGGGTAACGTGGTTAAATATGGACAAATTATACTACATACAGGTGAAAACGTCATAATGAACTGTTATATATAATTAATATATGCTAATAAACTTTTAAATAAGGAAACTATAAGAACATTACCACAAAGAACTGACACAAAAATTCAATTATGCATAGGGGGCATTATAAACCCTTTTTTCTCTATGTTCATCAGCCCACTAAAGAAACTCCCTGGAATAGTCAATACAAAACTGCAAATCAGTCATTTTCTGTCTATGGATAGTTTGAGGCCACAGTAGCAAAACAGTTGAACTACCCACCAAGACCTAACATAGTCACTATTTTGTGCCTTTCAAGAAATATTTCTGACAGGTAGCAGAGGCACACACCTTTAATCCCAGCACTTGGGAGGCAGAGGCAGGTGGGCCTATCTAAATTCAAGGTCAAGTTCCAGGACTGTCAGAGCTGTTACACAGAGAAACCTAGTCTGGAGAAAACAAAAAAAAAAAAAAAAAAAAGAGGGGGGGAAGGAGGGAAGGAAGGAGGGAAGGAGGGAAGGAGGGAAGGAGGGAGGGAGGGAGGGAGGGAGGGAGGGAGGGAGGGAGGGAGGGAGGGAGGGAGGGAGGAAGAAATATTTTTTGAAAGAAAAATGTTTACTGACACTTTCTAAAAGAAAGTAAACTTCACTATTTTGTATGTGTATAATACTAAAATAATAATTAAACTACAAAATGATTAATAAACAGATGATAATACTAAAGTAATATTCTCTCATGGTATTGGCATTAAATCAAGTCAAATTGAAATATTTGTCATACACACAAACAAGAAAAACACTACTTTTGAGCCAGGCAGTGGTGGTGCACACCTTTAATTCCAGCACTTGGGAGGCAGAGACAGGCAGATCTCTGTGAGTTAAAGGCCAGCCTGGACTACAGAGTTCCAGGACAGGCTCCAAAGCTACAGAGAAACCCTGTCTTAAAAAACCAAAAAATGGTAATTTAAGTAGTGGATTAAGCAATAAAAATACAGTGACACAAGTCATTAATCTAAGCACTCAGGAGACAGTGGCAGGCATCTCTCTCTAAACTCAAGGCCAGCCTGATCTACAAATCAAGTTCTAGGCCAGCCAGGACTACATAGTGAGAACCTGTTCCCAGAAAAGTGAAATACATGTTCCTTTAGTATATTGTCAATTTTTATAGTACTCTTTTAAATCACCTTTCTATATTAAGAATCTCAGCAAAATTCTCAAAATGCGACATACTACTGTATGGTTTATGTACAATTTTACCACAAAAAAAGCATGTTTACTAAAGTATTTCTTCCACTACCAGAAGGAAAACTGAGGAATTCATGGCAAATTTCTGGGGCTGGAAAGAGCATTTCCTGCTTTTGCAAAAGATATGAGTTCAGTCCTCAGCATCCACACAGAATGGAACACAACTGCCTGTACATCCAGCTCAAGGAAATCCAATGTCCTCTTCTGGCCTCATCAGTCACTCATATCCATATTCATATCGCTCTTTCCCTCCACATCTACACACAAACACACACACACACACACACACACACACACACACGCTCATACGTACACAAAGAAGAACAAGAGGAGGAGGAGGAAGCGGAAGAAGAAGAGGAGGAGGAGGAGGAGGAAGAGGAGGAAGAGGAGGAAGAGAAAGAGGAAAGCTAGGTAGGCTGGTGCAAACCTGTAATCCCAGCACTCAATAGAGAAAGGAAGGTTTCAAGAGTTAGAGAATAGCCTGGGATACATAGTAACCTCAAAGCTAGCCTGGATTCAAAGCTAGACCTTGACAACAAAGCAAGCAAGCTATAGTAACAAAGTCAGAAAAAAGGGTTAACTTCTTCCACAGACATTATTAACATTAAGTTTTATTGTCAAAATAATACTTTCAGTTTGACAGGATGGTACTATAGTTAAAGAGCTTGTTATTCAAAAGCAAAGACTCCAAATTCTAATCCGCAGAACTAAGGAAAAACTGAACAAGGTGGCATGCGTCTATAATCCTAGTGCTCCTACAGTAGTAACATGAGAGGCAGAGACAAGAGGATCCCCAAAAACAACAAAAGAGATTGTCCTAAAAAAAAAAGATGGAAGGTATGGATAGACACTCACAATTGTCCTCTAACCTCCACAGACACACCATGACTGGAGAGAAGTGTCAGCAGCTAAGAGCACACTGACTGCTCTTTCAGAGGTCCTGAGTTCAATTCCCAGCACCCACACAGCAGCTCGCAACCATCTGTAACTGTAGTCCCATGGTATCTGATGCCATCTTCTAGTGTGCAGACATACACACAGATGAAACACCCGTATACATAAAATAAATACATGAGTAAAATCTTTTTTTATAAAAAAGTACACTGACGCCGGGCGGTGGTGGTGCACGCCTTTAATCCCAGCACTCGGGAGGCAGAGGCAGAAGGATCTCTGAGTTCGAGGCCAGCTTGGTCTACAAGAGCTAGTTCCAGGACAGGAACCAAAAAAGCTACGGAGAAACCCTGTCTCGAAAATCCAAAAAAAAAAAAAGTACACTGACACATATCTATCTCCCCACTCACACCCCCAAACACACAAATTTCACATTCATATACTGTGGAAAAAATACTTTTAAAGTTTTATTTTGTTTTGCATTCTTTATTTTATTTTTCTAGTCTGGGTTTCTTCTGTGTAGCCCTGGCTATCATGGAACTCTTCTTTGTAGACCAGGCTGATCTCAAACTCAGAGATCTGCCTGCCTCTGCCTCCCAAGTACTGCACTTGTAGGAAAGGGTTTTGGCTATTCAGCTAGACAGACCACACACTCATGACACAGTAGCCTCAGTTTCCCGAGTGCTGCAATTACAGGAAGGAGCCATATGCCCCACTTAAAATTTCCCATATTAAAAGACTGTAAGAGCCAAACGCAGAGACAGTCTCTGTGCATTCAAGGCCAGCCTGTTCTGCATAGTGAGTTCCAGGATAGCCAAGGGTACAACAGAGAAACCCTGACTCAAAAATGTCAAAGACAACAGGATCCAGGGTATTTTAATAGCATTTTTTTTTCTAATTTTAAAACGTCAAGGCCAAGGGGCCAAAGAAATGGCTTAGTGGGTCAGATTAAAATTACTTAACACCAAGTCCATGCAAGACTGAAAACCTAAGGTTCAATTCCCATAACACACACAACGGTGGAAGGAAAGACCCAGCCTTAGAAAGCTATCCTCTAACAGTCACAAGACACATGTTGACACACCTATACAACTTCCTACCTACACATCCACCCCCTTTCTCTTTCTCTGGAACAATTTTTTTTTTTAAATTCAAAGCTAGGCATGATAGTGCATACTATAATCACAGCACTCAGGAGAATCAGGCAGGGGGACTGAAACCAGCCTAGGTTCACAGCAAGACAGTTTAAAAAAAAAAACAGAATGAAGAAAAATATAGTAAAATATGACTTGCATTCCTTGTGAAATCTGGAGCGGCACCCCATAATCAAACACATGAATTTTCTACAGTAAAATAAATATTTACACACATTGAAAAGAACAAAGGTATCACATAGTTCCATGAGCTCAGGTCACTCCTTGCCACAAAGCTCATGTCAGACTCTGCCAAAAATGATGTAAGGGGTTGGAGAGACAGCTCAGGCTGCTATTCCAGAGAACCTTGGTCTGATTTCCAGCACCTACATCTGTAATTCCAATTTCAGTGGATGCAAATGCCCTTTTCTGGCCTCCTTGAGCAAAGGGCATGTATGTGATGCACAGACATAAATACATAAATGTAAAGATTTTTAAAATAAATAAACAAAGGATATATTTTAAAAGTTTGGTTTGGAAACTGATAATGTGGTATACCTAGAGTTAGCAGAGTGCTAGCCTAGCATGTATGAAACCCTGAGTTTGGTGCCCAGCACTGTATAGTAGATGTGCCATGGTACTTGAGTGTACCCCTGGTACTGGGGAGGCGGAAGCAAGAGGATTTAAAACTTCAAGATCACAACAAAGGGAAGAAAAAAAAAACAGTATTCAGGAGGCAGAGGCAGCCGGATTTCTAAGTTCGAGGCCAGCCTGGTCTATCTACACAGCTAGTTCCAGGACGGCCAGGGCTTTTACAGACAAAACCAAAACACTCCCCCCTCCCGCAAAAAAAGGATTTCAAGGTCACCCTGGCGTAAGTGAAAACCCACGTCTGCATAATCAAGCTTGGTGGCACATGCCTTTAATCCCAGCACTCATGAGAAGGCAAAGGCAGGCAGATCTCTGTGATTATCTACACTGCAAATTCCAAGGTAGCCAAGGGATACTACATAGTGAGACCATTTCAAAATATTAAAAAATAGAAACAAGGGGCTGGAGAGATGGCTCAGAGGTTAAGAGCACTGACTGCTCTTGTAGAGGTCCTGAGTTCAATTCCCAGCAACCACACATGGTGGCTCACAGCCATCTATAATGAGATCTGGTGCCCTCTTCTGGCACGCAAGCATACATGGAAGGAATGTTGTATACATAATAAATAAATAAATCTTTAAAAAAAATAGAAACAAAATAAGTGTTGATGTGATGGCTCAACCGATAAAGTGCCTATTTTACCAAGTATGAGGACCTGAGGTCAGATCTCCAACACTCTCAAAAAAGACACACTAGTGTACATCTGTAGCCAACAGTGAGGGAAGGTGCATGTGGAGAACAGAGGATGAATAACATCAGGTGTCTTCCTTCCTTAATATCTCTCAATTCTTTTTGCTGAGAGGCAGGGACTCTTGATTAATACAGAATTCATTTACTCAGACAGCATAGCCAACTTGCTACACTGATTTAGTTAATGCCTTGTTTCCACTTTCGGCATTACAGACATTTCCACCCTGGGATCACAGGAAAGCTGCTAAACCTGGGCTGCTTTAGTAGGTACTGGGGATGCAAACGGAGTTCCTCAGGCCTGCACAGCAAGTACTAAGCCATCTCCCCAAATAGAAATCATCATCACATCCCTTTCTCTTTTTTGGTTGGTTTTTTGAAACAGGGCTTCCCTGTGTAACTCTGGCTGTCCTCCAACTCAAAGTTCAAAGAGATCCACCTGCCTATGCCTCCTGAGTGTTGGGATTAAAGGCATGTGCCACCACAACTAGGTAGTATAAATTTCGTAATTTATTTCTTTTGTCCACTACCTTATACCAACACTGAAACAGTTTTTCATTCTAATGCTTTTAGATTTATAGAAAAGTTACAAAAGCAGACTTTATCCAACCTCACATGATATTAGCATTACAAATAACCACCAAGCAATTGTGAATGAACACAGAAACAATATTAAAAACACATTTTTGTATCTCAACTTGATTTCAATATTTTAAATTTTATTTACATATTTTGCGTGTGTGCATGCACACATAATATGCCCCCGTGTACACAGGAAATCAGAGGACAAGTTACAGAAGAGTCCTCATCTTCCATCAGGGAGGCTCCAACAATTAGAGGTCCTTCACTGCCTTTAGCCATCATGACACAAATAAAATCCTTGATTCAACTTTCACCAAAGTCCCCATCTATAGCTTCCTTATGTTTTAGGCCTTAATAGGAATTCCATACTACATTTGGTTATTCTCTCTTTTTCACATTTATGTATTGGGGGTGGGGTACATATTGCCACATCTTACAAATCAAAGTCAGGACAACCTGTGAGAGCTGCTTTCCACCAAATGGTTTCCAGAGTTTAAACTCAACTCACCAGGCTTAGCAAGGTCCTTTACTGCTAAAATATCTTAGGAGTTTAATTATTTCTCTCCAATCTCTTACAGTTCAGTCTCTTTTATGAAGAGACTTGCCCCCTTTTATGAAGATCAAGGAAAATATTATTAGGAGTTTGAAAAATAGGGCAAAGAAACTATAAATCTCTTCAGTTGCTAGGAAAAAGGAAACAGAGAAAGGGAAGACATATTGCCATGTTTTTTAGTTTGAGAGCAGTGAGCATCCTCAACAGAGGAAGGCAGGCAGCTGAACAGTGGGAAATCAGAAGCATGGTGGGAAAGGGTATAAGTAGATCCTCAGAAGAATAAAAAGGAAAAGATGTCAGGGAAGTATAACTAGTATTCAAGTATTCAAAGAAAAACAGAAAACAAAATTTACTCAGAAAAGCCAGGCAGGGAGGGACTAGAGAGATTGCTTGGCAGAAAGTTACTGCTCCTGCAGAGGACCAGAACTAGATCCTCAGTACCCATGATGGGCAGTTCACAATTGAAACTCCAGCTTCAGGGACCTGATGCCCCATTCTAGCTTCTATGGGAACCCACATGCACTGGGATTACACATGCACACACATAGAGATACCTGCACATAAATAAAAGTCTGAAAAGAAATGAAGCAGGCAGGCTGCAATGATACATGATGAAAACTTGCAAAAGATTGCATTATTTACTTACTATTTATGAGACTTTCTCTCATTCAAGTTACCCTCAATTTCACAGTACTCTTGCTACCTCAAGTAACTATTTGTTATTTGAGTGCTGAGATTACAAACATGTGCCATCATGGCTGGCTTGAAATGATTGTACAATTGATTTTGTTTGTTGATTTTTTTAAACTTTTTATTTGCTTCTGTGTATGTACATCACAGTCCATATATGAGGTAAGAAGCTGTCCTTCCACCTTGTTGGGACAGGCTCTCTCAGTTTTGCCTTCCTACTGTATCCTCCAGATTACTGCATGTCCCAAAAGTCTCTATTCTACAGTTGCCTGCCTTCCATCTGGAAATAAAAATGCAGGGATTACAGATGTCTGCCACCTTAACTAGCTTTCTATCTGGGTTCAGGGATCCAATTCAGGTGGTTAGGTTTGCACATCAAGTGTTTTTGACCCACTAAGAAACCTCCCTAGCTCTTTCTTTATTAGGTGTTTTAAGACAATTTCTCAGTGTAGCTTTAGAGCCTGTTCTGGTACTCTCTCTGTAGGCCAGGCCAGCCTCAAACTCATAGAAATTCACTTGTCTCTGCCTTCCAAGTGCTGGGCTTAAAGGCATGCGTCACCACTGCCTGGCCTCGGGTTTTTTTGTTTTGTTTTGGTTTTTGTTTTTTTTAAGATTTATTTACTTTGAAAAAAGAAAAAATGCTGGATAATGGCACACACCTATAATCCCATCACCTAGGAGGCAAAGGTATGTGAATCTCCACGAAGTTGAGGCCAGCCTTGTCTACAGGGAGTTCCAGGACAGCCAAGGCTACACAGAGAAACCCTGTCTCATAGGGGAAAAAAAAAAAGATTTATTCTGGTCTACAAAGGGAGTTCCAGGACAGGCTCCAAAGCTACAGAGAAACCCTGTCTTGAAAAACCAAAAAAAAAAAAAAAAAAAAAAGATTTATTCATTTAGTCAGGTATGGTGACACATTTTTAATCCCAGCACTTGGGAAGCAGAGGCAAATTTCTGCGTGCAAGGTCAGCCTGGACTACCGAATGAATCCAACACAGCCAGGGCTACACAAAGACAAAAACAAAAACAAAGGTTTATTTATTACTTTATTGTGTACGAGTGTTTGCTTGCCTAAATGTTTGTATGTGTACGTGTACAGATAAATGTGCATGCATGCAGAGGCCAAAGGAGGGCATCAGATACTTTGGAACTAGAGTTACAAAGAATTCTGAGCCACCATGTGAGAGCCAGGAGTTGATCCCAGAATCTCTGTGGAAGTATGACATGGTTCCTAACCACTGAATCACCACTGCATCCAGCATTGGCTTCTTTTTAAAGAAAACTGAAGGACACTGAGTCTGTTCAGGATACATAAGTGCTTGCCCCTATGAGCTGGAGACCCCAGTTTAATTCCCAGACCTCAGAAAATAGAAAAGACTCCAATAATTTACCCACCTAACTCTATAAGATCACCATGGCAAGTGCACACAAACACATTATACATACACACATGAGGGGGGATAATTTTAAAGAGAATTTATTATTTTGTAGACAATCCTTTAATTTGCACTCATCTAGCTTTTTCTCCTGACAAGAAAGGGGTTATGTATGGCAAGAATGTCTGAGAAGATATCATATGCTATATCCTTACTGAGAAATATCAACAAATGCATGGTATGAAGTATCTCATTAGGATAATGAAAATTCTGACATTTAGTCACAGTGCTGTCTACTAAGAATCTCTACTTCGAATTTCCTATTTTTCCACTTAACCTTAATACGAAAATTTAAGATTTGTTTTTAATTGTGTATGTAAACATCTATGCATGAATATGTGAGTGCAGATGTCCATGAAGGCCAGAGCATTTTGTTCTTCTCCCAAGTTAGACAGTATAAGTTGCTTGACATGGGTGCTGGGAGCAATTAAGAGCACTGGCTACTCTTCCAGAAAACCATTCCCAACACCAACATGGCAATACAACCATTTGTAATACAGTCCCAAAGAGTTTGGTTCACTCTTCTTGAATCTAACGGCACTCCAAGCATGCATATCATACATAAATATGTAAGCAAAACACCCATACACATTACATAAATTTTAAATAGAAAAAAAAAAAACCTTTAAGGAGAGCAGTAAATGCTCTTTACCACTAAGCCATCTCTCCAACAATAATTTACAATTAAAATATTTTTTAAAAAACATGTATCTGTGCACTGTGTGCATGCAGTGCCTGAGGAGGCCAGAAAGGGGAACTGTATAACTGGAGTTAGAGAAAGTTGTTAAATGCTTTTTTTTTTTTTTTTTTTTTTTTTTTTTTGGTTTTCCGAGACAGGGTTTCTCTGTGGTTTTGGAGCCTGTTCTGGAACTAGCTCTTGTAGACCAGGCTGGTCTCGAACTCACAGAGATCCACCTGCCTCTGCCTCCCGAGTGCTGGGATTAAAGGCGTGCGCCACCACCACCCGGCCTATTAAATGCCTTTTTAAGTGTCTGAATGGAACCTGGGTCCTCTGAAAGACCAGCGCATACTTTTAATCTCCGAGCCAACTCTCCAGCATCCACCATATAAACTGTTAATGATGTCAGTTTTATTTGTATTAACACTATGCAAAAGTCCTGTTGTTCAAGAATTTGTCCACTTTCACATTCATCTGTAAATCTTATCTTCTAGGTATGGTAAGGCACACCTGGACTGCCAATCATAGGGAAACTGAAATAAGAGGACCCCCATGGAATACATAGTGAAACAAAAAAAGAAAAATTGTCTTTTCTATAATTATTACTATACTCTTTACTTATCAGTGATTTATCACCTTTACTTATTAATTTGATACATGAAATTCTACTGCAAAGAGCTGCTTTTTTCCTGTTATATATTTAACTGTCTGATACTTTTAGCAGTATGGAACTTATATAAATTTTGTTCTATGGTTTGAAAGCTAATGATCTCATTCTTTGTTTCTCTGTCTTAATCTCTCTACCTTTCTCCCTCATTTCTCCCTTCTTTTGGTTAAACTATTGGCCATGAGAAGCTGTCATGTTGGTTTCCAGGTTCTTCTGACATAATCTACCCTTGTTAAAGACCCCTTGTTAGTAGGTACTTCCTTACTATTAATACAATTTCTTCAAAAACCATGGCTTGTTTGATTAGGGAAAAGCACTTACAAGAATGTGAAAAATAAGTGTGCTCACTGTTGCTGACATCACTGCTTCTGGGGTCGTTTAGTGAATAGCGTTATGAAAACATTAGTTTAATTACATACTTGTACATCTGCGTTTACCTATCAATATTAAAACCCTCTGATCTCACAGTAGTGATTCTAATATAACATACATCATTCATCTTGTCTTTCTTCATTCTCTAACAGTGATAACCTGGGTCTCACACTACAGTTCCTAAACTGTTCAGAATGCTGGATGTGGAAGCACACACCTATGATCTCAGCAGTTGAAAAAAGCAAAGTAAGACAGCCTGTAGCAGAGAGACCAGTACACACTCAAAAGTGCATGCCGCCCCCAATACAAACACAAACACCTATACCCTTAAAACTAGATTACACAATAAGAGGCTACTAAGAACAAGAAAAAACAAGGAGTTGGGCAGTGGTGGTGCACACCTTTAATCCCAGCACTTGTGAGACAGAGGCCAGCCTGGTCTACAAGAGCTAGTTCAGGACAGGCTCTGACTTCAGGGAAACTCTGTCTTGAAGAAAAAAAAAAACCTAGATTATGGAATAAATGTATGACTTGCCCTGTATGCATGTGTGTGTAACTATTTTTTCTTTTAGAAGCAGTTTTGTGTGTGTTTTCTTTGTTTTTGTTTTTCGAGGTTCGTAAGAAAATTGAGTGGTAGATTGTATTCCCAAATACTTCCTCCCATAACGAAATCCACAACAACCTACTGTGAACATGTCCATGAATGACACATTTGTTAAAATCCGTTAACCCCAGTAACACATTAACATTCAGAGTTCAATGTTTCTGTTAGGGTTCAGTTTTGGTATGCATGTTGTAGGTTCAAAGAAAGAAAAAAGGTAGGATTATACAAAGCAGTTTTATTGCCCTACAAATCTGAGTTCCTGAAGAGATGACTTAGAGGTTAAGAGCACTTGCTATAGCCAGGAGGTGGTGGCGCCTGTCATTAATCCCAGCACGCAGAAGCAGAAAAAGGTGAACCTCTTGAGTTCGAGGCCAGCTTGATCTACAGAGCTAGTTCCAAGACAACTTGGGCTGTTATGCAGAGAAACCCTGTCTTGAGAAACCAATCAATCAATCAATCGAGCGCCTGCTGCTTTCGTGGAAGACCTGGGTTCAAAGAACCCACGTGGAGGCTTACAACCACCTGTAACTCCAGTTCTGGGAATCTGATGCCTGTTTCTGACTTCCACAGCATACATACAGGTACTCTCATCACATGAAAATAATCTTTAAAATAATTTTCCACATCATCACCTCCATTCTCTAACCTTAAACACTGATCTTCCCATCTCCTTAGCTTGCTATTTCTATAGTAACTGGAGTCATACAATATCTGCTCTTTTTAGATTGTAAATAGTAGATTCTTCTACTTAAAAATAAACATGTAAGGGGGCTGGAGAGATGGCTCAGTGGTTGCTCTTCCAGAGGTCCTGAGTTCAATTCCCAGAAACCACATGGTAGCTCACCACCGCCTGTAATGCGATCTGGTGTCCCCTTCTGGAGTGCAGGCAGATATGCAGGCAGAATACTATTTATACATAATAAATTAAAAAAAAAAAAAAGCATGTACAACGCCTTACATGTCTTCTCCTGGCTTGATAGTTCATTCGTCTACAGAGCATGACAAATATTCTACTGTCTAAAACTTTCAGCTTACCAAGTCCTTTCTTTTCCAAGGCCAACTGCAGCTACATACTAACTTCAAGACCAGTTTTGGCTACATTTGAAACCAGTCTGAACTACAAGAGACCTTGTTTCAAACCCAAACAAAATAACAAAAGATTATTTAGGTTCCAAACCAGGTTTTTCTTTTCTTGTTTTTCTTTTTCTTTTTTTTTTTTTTAAGATTTACTTATGTGTTGTATAGACAGTGTTCTGTTCTGTCTGCGTGTATGGCTGCAGGACAGAAGAGTGCACCAGATCTCATTACAGATGGTTGTGAGTCACCATGTGGTTGCTGGGAATTGAACTCAGGACCTCTGGAAGATCAGTCAGTACTCTTAACCACAGAGCCATCTCTTCAGTACCCTCAAATCACTTTTCAACGTGACTATGTTATTCATCTCTATCAGATTCATGTGATAAATTTTATGTAGCAATTAGGATTTTCTCTTCCACACTCTATTTGGTTTTGATTAGTTGTCTTCCTTCCTGGAGTGGAAAGGGGTGGTGGCAGTTATCTATAGGATTCATTACTATACAAAAGTCTAGTTGACAAATTGGGATAAAAGAGAAAGCTGGATTTAAATAAGGTTTTAAATTTGGGAAGAAGTTTCCTTTTCTTTGAGAAACTGAGAAGATCTGGACTGGTTTCCATGAAAACAAAAAACTGTTTACATAAAAAGAAACCATGAGTGTCCTTTTCCTGATGAGGAAAAGCACCTCAGGAGCTCTCAAACTGTGAGGTACACTGAAAGTATAAGAGTAGCTCTCAACCTGGCGATGATATTTTGTCGGCATGTGTGTCTTTGTGAGGGCATAGAATCCCCTAGACTGGATTTACAGACAGTTTTGAGTGCTGGGAATTAAACCTTAGTCCTCTGCAAAAGCAACTAGTGTTTTTGTTTTTTTTTTTAATTTATTCATTATGGATACAGTATTCTCAGTATTCTGTCTGCATGTATATCTGCAGGCCAGAAGAGGGCACCAGATCTCATTACAGATGGTTGTGAGCCACCATGTGGTTGCTGGGAATTGAACTCAGGACCTTTGGAAGAGCAGGCAGTGTTCTTAACCACTGAGCCATCTCTCCTACCCCTTACGACTTTTATATGAAAAAAAATTCAAATTTGTTTCATCTATCATAACTTTGTTTAAAATGTTAACTTATGCTAGGCGGTGGTGGTACATGTCTTTAATCCCAGCACTTGGGAGGCAGAGGCAGAGGATCTCAGTGAGGAGGAATTCAGCGAGTTAGAGGCCAGCCTGGTCTACAAAGTGAATTCCAGGACAGTCAGGACTGTTCCACAGAGAAACCCTGTCTTGAAAAACCAAAAAAAAAAAAAAAAAAAAATTAAAGTATGATTTTTGAAACTTTGAAGACTAAGTGATTTTTAATGCCCATGCCCGAGCAGGGGATGTAGCTCAGTTGGTAAAGTGTCTATCTACCACACAAGAGCCCAGGCACTGCATAAACTGAACACAGTAGCATGAACCTATACTTTTTTTTTTTTTTTTTTTTTTTTGGTTTTTCAAAACAGGGTTTCTCTGCCTACCAGTCCTGGTGTCCTGAACTTCCTTTGTAGACCAGGCTGGCCTTGAACTCACTGAGATCCACCTGCTTCTAGCTCCAAAGAGTTAGGATTGAAAGGGTGTGCCTCCATCGCCCAGCAAGTCTATACTTCTGGCGTTTTGGGAAAATAAGGCTGGATGTTCTAGACTTTGAGGCCAACCTGGTAGACAATAGCAGTGACAAACCAACTGAGGTCACATAGTGAAAACCTATTTCAAAACAAAACTAAAGCAAAATAGCAATCTAAATGTATCTATCTCGGGAAGAAGTCTGGCAAATGACTGAACATTCTTACAATTAATTACACGCAACACTTAACCTCAAAATCTATGCAAAGAGTGCCCTTTACCAGCAAAAGAAACACAATTCTAATTTCCTACATGTGGATGAAAAAAAAAAGGTTTCTTCAGTATTTTTACTATTTTCACAACTTACAAAGGATAAGAGAATTTTATCAATAAAACATACAACGAAATACATCTATGTTAGGTATTAATTTACCTCAGTTGTATTTGCTTCCGTTTTTGTAATTCTTGGTTTCTGAGTTCTTCTAAGCGTCTGAGTTCTTCTTGACGTCTCATTAGATCTAAAAAAAAAATATTACTACATATTAGAATTTTTTAACCTTCCTTTTCTGAGTTTTCACATCCAAGCATGGAATGTCTATTACTGGAGCATATAAGAGCTAAGAAAATACTGGTTCTACTGCTTTCTATTTTTGTTTCAAAGATTTATTTTTATTTTATATGTATGAATAGTTTGTGTCTACAACACGCACGGCTGATATCCAAGGATGCCAGAAGAGGACATTAGATCCCCTAAAACTGGAGTTATAGACAGCTGTAGGTACTAGGAATCAAACCTGGGTCCTCTGGAAAAGTAGTCAGTGCTCTTAATTGCTGAGACATCTCTCTAGCGATCTCTTTTTGATTTTAATCCTAATTTTTGGTGGGTTGTTTTAAAAGATAGGGTCAATCTATTCACAGGAGTCATATAAGACCATGGGAAAACAAATATTTACATTATAGTTCATAAGAGTAGCAAAATGAATTATAAATTAGCATAGAAATAATTTTATGGTTGAGGGTCACCACAGCATGAAGAACTGCATGAAAGAATAATAGCATTAGCCGGGCGGTGGTGGCGCACGCCTTTAATCCCAGCACTTGGGAGGCAGAGGCAGGCATTATCTTAAGAGAAACCAGATGTCGTTCCTCACATATATAATCCCAGCACTTTTTTTTTAAAATATTTATTTATTAATTATGTATACAATATTCTGTCTGTATGTATGCCTGCAGGCCAGGAGAGGACACCAGACCTCATTACAGATGGTTGTGAGCCACCATGTGGTTGCTGGGAATTGAACTCAGGACCTTTGGAAGAGCAGGCAATGCTCTTAACCTCTGAGCCATCTCTCCAGCCCCAATCGCAGCACTTTTGAAGCTTAGGGAAGGTGGATTGTAGTGAGTTTCAAACCACCTTGGGTTACATAGCGAGTTCTAGTTTGTTCTAGGGCAGTTATTCTCAACTTTCTTAATGCTGTTATTTTTTTTTTTTTTTTTTTTTTTTTTGGTTTTTCGAGACAGGGTTTCAATGTGGTTCTGGAGCCTGTCCTGGAACTAGCTCTTGTAGACCAGGCTGGTCTTGAACTCACAGAGATCCGCCTGCCTCTGCCTCCCGAGTGCTGGGATTAAAGGCGTGCGCCACCACCGCCCAGCTAAGATAATGCTTTGATAAATTATGTAGTCTTGGTTGACCTCAAACTTGGAATCCTCCCAACTCCTTGCAGAGTTCTGCCATTGGTTACAGGTACACAATACCATATGCAACCATATGCAACTTCTATGCCATTTTAAAGAAACCAATAAAGGATAAATATCAGACAGTCGCCGGGCGGTGGTGGCGCACGCCTTTAATCCCAGCACTTGGGAGGCAGAGGCAGGCGGATCTCTGTGAGCTCGAGGCCAGCCTGGTCTACAAGAGCTAGTTCCAGGACAGGCTCCAAAGCCACAGAGAAACCCTGTCTTGAAAAACCAAAAAAAAAAAAAAAAAAAAAAAAAATCAGACAGTCAAACGATGATCATAAAGTGATACCTAAACCTAGGGTTAATACTTCTATACAGGTGTGGTGTGGTGGCACACTTTAAATCCCAGCATTCAAGAGACACTCTGGGAGTTCCAGGCAGCCAGAGCTACATAGCAGAGAGACCCTGCCGTCAAAGAGATGATAGAGAGGTAGAGAGGTAGAGAGGTAGAGAGGTAGAGAGAGAGAGAGAGAGAGAGAGAGAGAGAGAGAGAGAGAGTGTGTTTCTGTGTGGGAAAATTATAATGGAGAATATTACATTAGCTGGGCACTTGGGAGTAGAGGCAAGAAGATCTCTGTGTATTCCAGACCAGACTAACTAAACTATATAATTATAGAGTTCTAAGCCAACCAACACTATATAGCAAGATCCTATCTCAGAGAAAGAAAAAAATGGGGCTGGAGAGATGGCTCAGCGGTTAAGAGCATTGCCTGTTCTTCCAAAGGTCCTGAGTTCAATTCCCAGCAACCACATGGTGGCTCACAACCATCTGTAATGAGGTTTGGCACCGTCTTCTGGCCTGCAGGCATACATGTAGGCAGAATATTATATACATAATAAATAAATAATTTAAAAAAAAGAAAAAAATGAAGTAAGACATATGAATATACATACATAGTCACAGAGAAAAATCAAAGAATTAGGCAGGAGACATGGCTCAGTTTAAGGGTACAGCATATATTGCTCTTGCACGGGCACTGAGTTTCATTCCCAGTACCCACATGGAAAATAAGAAACTCTGTAATTCCATTCCCAGGGGACCTGACATTCTCTTCAGGACTCCCTCGGCACACATGTACTTGGTGCATAGATACACATGCAGACAAAACACCCATACACACAAAAATCTTTAAAAAAGGAAAACTAGCCACTAGCCAGGGGTTGGGAGCACATGCCTTTAGTCCCAACACACAGTAGTGAGAATCAGGAAGATCTTCATGAACTGGAGACCAGCCTGGTCTACAGAGTGAATTCCAGACAGTCAGGACTACACAGAGAAAACCCTGTCTTGAAAAAAACAAAACCCTTGTGACCCAGCCCCCCAACAAAGGGAAAACATAGGAATTGTCTCCTACATTAATAATCAAAAACATATGGAAACCAAGTTCAGTTTGTAGTCCTACCCTCTGAAGAGGCCGTGACTACCCCCCCAAAAAAAAAGAAAAAGAAGGGGGAGTGCTTGAGTCTAGAAACTAGAGCTCATGAATGCAGAGGACAACAGTGAGATTCTATTAAAAACAAAGTCCTGTATTTTATCCTAACAGAAATTAGAATTTAGCAAAAGGATTTAGAGATGAGTCATCAATGTTTTTTCTTTTTTCTTTTGGTAATAGCGGAAAGAGGTATTTGAGACGGGATCTCATAAAATCCAGACCAAATTTTAAATCATTATATGTAGCAGACAATAACCTTAAACTCCTGATTCTCCAGCCGGCATGTGTCAAACGTTGACAATTCAGGCATACAGTACCACATGACAGTGAACATTTGTCACACCAGGCATAGTACTGTACCCTATACTTCCAGCACTTGAGTGAAGAATCGGGAGTTCAAGTTTATCCTCCACTATGGCCAAGTTTTAGGTAAGCCTGGGCTACATTGAGACCTCCCCTCCTCTCTCACCCTATATCTCAAAAAGAAAATTTAACACGCCTTTAATCCCAGCACTTGGGAGGCAGAGGCAGAAGGATCTCTGTAAGTTCGAGGCCAGCCTGGTCTAAAAGAGCTAGTTCCAGGACAGGCTCTAAAACTACAGCAAAACCCTGTCTCAAAAAAACCAAAGGGGGGGGGGCAATATTGATATACTTAATTCCAGAATTTAGGAGTTGAAGGTAGGAGGAGTAATCAAGGTCATCCTCTGCTACAGAGTTAGAACTTCAAGGTCATCTACTTACAAAACAATCTACATTAAAGAAAAAAAAAAAAAAAACAGGGCTAGAAGGTGGGCACTGGTGCTACACTCCTTTAATCCCAGTACTTAGGAGGCCTCTAGAAATCTCCACCGTGAGGCCAGCCTGGTCTACAGACTGAGTTGCAGGACAGCTAGGGGTACACAGAGAAACCCTGTCTCAAAGTGAAAAAAAAAAAAGACTGCTCTTGGGGGCTAGAGAGAGCTCAAAAGAGCACTGGCTGCTCTTCCAGAGAACCTCATGGTTGAATGCCAGCACCTAGGTCTGAATACTATGACAGCTCACTACCACGGGTTACTCCAATTCCAGGGGGTTCAATGTCCTCGTCTGGCTTCCAAGACAATAGGCATACTGTGTTACAAAGACATGCATGCAGGCAAAATATATATGTATTTAAAAAAAAATTGTTTAAAGACTGCTCTTACAAACTGAGGTATCAGTTTCATGTTCTTCCCAGTTTTTAAGAACCTATTCTTAGCAGGGTGGTGGTGGTACATCCCTTTAATTCCCAGCACTTGGGAGGCAGAGGCAGGTGGATCTCTGTGAGTTCAAGGCCAGCCTGGTCCACAAAAGCTAGTTCCAGGACAGGCTCCAAAGAAACCCTATCTCAAAAAACAAAAAAATAAAAATTTTTTAAAAAAGAAAAAAAAAAAAAGGACCTAATCTTTCTGATTCCCCAAAGTTATTTGAACACATAAATCTTTTTCTTCTCTACCAGTTATCATTTGATACTCCCTCCTCCCTCCCCTAAACCTGAGGTCCAACTGGGGATTGAATCCGTAGCCTTGTGTATGCTTAAAAAAAGTACTCTATAATTTAACAAAAATCAAAGCTCCATTTTGGTTCTCTTCTAATGCATAGTAATATAACCTTAAAGCCAGTACTTAATCATAATCTTTCTATCAAATAAAATTTTACATACGGCTCTGGGAAGTGGTGGTGCACACCTTTAATCCCAGCACTCAAAGGCAGGGGCAGGCAGATCCTGTGAGTTCGAAGCCAGCCTGGTCTACAAAGTGATTTCCACAACAGTCAAGGCTTCACAGAGAAACCCTGTCTCAAAAAATAAAAGGGAGGGGAGGGGGTATTTACGTGTGGCCTTATTTCATTCCTATCTTACACAAATTGTATACTATGCTTCCCTTTCTTTCAATGGAATGATATCTGTATTACTACTAAAGTTAAACATCCTTCAACTACCTCCAGCAATGCCACTCACGTAAGAAACTCAAAAAAATTTTTCAGTGTCTCTTGTAATCCAGGCTGCCCTGGAACTTGCTAACCAAGGTTAACTTTGAAATTCCGATTCTCCAGTTTCACCCAAGTCCTAGAAGTACAGGCATTCACCAACCACTTCCACTTCAAATACAACCGTGGGCTTTATTCATTCTAGTCATGTAACCTACCAACAGACCCAGCCTACTAACACCTTTCCCCCCTTATTTTCATGTGTTTGGGTGTTTTGAGAGCATGTATGATTGTGAACTATTTGCATTCAGTACCCAAGGAGGCTAGAAGAGGACGTCAGAATCCCTGGGATTGGAGTTTTAGACAGTTGTGAGCTGCCATACGGGTGCTGGAAATCAAACCTGGATCCTCCAGAAAAACCAGAGCTATCTCTCCAGCTCTCTCACACTTTGAGAGGCTGAATGAACATTCTACATTGGAAAAGCTAAAACCCAGAAATCCAAATCTGAAACAAATCTGTTACCAAGCTTTCTGGATGAGGGATACTCAATCCTGCTAAACTTCTGGGGGTTTTTTTTGTTTGGTTGGTTTTTGTCGTTAAAAATCTCATAAGGAGTGTGGCTTACATCTACAATCCCAATACTCAAGATGATAATCAGGAATTCAAGAAGAACCTGAGTTACCAGGTAAGACTCTGTCTTTAAAACAATCACAAAAGTTCTCATGAAAAATTTTTAACTAATATATTGAATCATAACTCGTTTCTGAACTCCTAATTGGCAAGTTAATGCAAATACACAGCACTCAGAAGGCAGAGAAAAGCAGAACTCTAAGTTCAAAGCCAGCTGGTATACATAAAAAGACCCTATCTCCAAAAATACAATCACAACAAAATATTAATACGTATCAGTGGTACATCTCTTACCTTGCCTCATTAGCATTAATTGATGTTCATGTCTAGCTGCTTCCATCTCTGCCTCCAGTTTCTCTTTGGCTTCTCTGATGTTTCTATCAACCTGTTCACGCTGCTGCTTTTCCATTTCATCAAGAGCTTTCCATCGAGATGCATATTCAAATTCAAATGTCCCGGGTTGAGCAAATCGTGGTGGCTGTTCTCTTTCCCTATATTACATTAAAAACATACAAAAATGTATGCTTAAAAGGTAAACAACAATAGAGAAAAATAACAACTATTACTTATTGGACATTTATAGTATTTATGGCCTGAACAGTGAGGCATAATACATTGTCTCCTGACAATATCATGAAAGTGTCTATATACATGTATTTATGAAACTTCCCAAGAACATCAACTAATAAGTAATAAGACAATGATTCAAACTTACAAAATGCAATACTCTAACCCATGTTATCATTACTACCTCCCATAAAGACTTTCTCATTTTCATTCAACAACTATATATAACGAAACCTGCAACATACAAACCCAATGAGTCTTAGAATCAGATTTTCTTAGTAATAAAAATATTTTGTTATGTACCAAGTTAAGTAGTTGGGTTAAAGATAACAAACTGATATCACTCTGTAGTTATATATATAACAGCTCTGCTGTTATAACAATTTATGGCACAACTATGTATATACTATTTTCAATACTCAAATAATAAATGAGCAAACAAATAACTAAATGAAAAAAATACGCCGAGCTTAGTGGTAGTGGTGCATGCCTTTAATCCTAGCACTCAGGAAGCGAGCCAGGAGGATCTATCTATATGAGATGAAGGCCAGCCTGATCAACACACTGCGTTCCTGGCCATCAGGGCTACATAGTGAGACCAATGTCTCAAAAAAAAAAAAGGCTGAGTGGTGGTGGCACACACCTTTAATCCCAGCACACAGGAAGCAGAGGCAGGTGGATCTCTGTGAGTTTGAGGCCAGACTGATAATGAGTTCTAGGACATCAAAGACAGGCTCCAAAACTACAGAGAAACCCTATCTCCAAAAAAAAAAATAATAATAATAATTAATAATGGCACAATTTTCATCTCTTCTACAGAAACCTCACAATTGGAATTTTCATTTTACTTGTAATTAAAGGAAAGATGAGCTAAAGCAACACAATTCCAAGCACTAACGAAGAAAATTATCACGGAGCAAGCGGAGGCAAATAACAAGAACCACATACAAGGACCAGGAATTTAGGTCAATAGTAGGCACAGGATTTGATACTGGGAGGGCATGCAGAGAATAAGAAAGGAGGGGAGCTGTCTGAATTTAAGACCCTATCTCAAATTGGGGTGGGGGGAAAAAGGAAAGAAAAGAAAAATAAGAGGCATGGTGTTGCACAAATTTAACCCCAGCTTTCCTAAAGCAGAGACAGGCAGATTCTAGTTTGAAACCAGTCTGGTCCACACACAGAGAGGTCCAATCCATCCAGGGCTACACAGTGAAACCCTGACTCAAAATTAAAATAATAACAAGAAAATTTAAAGAAAGAAATGAGAAGAAATGGCTCAGCACATAAGAGCACTCCCTGCTCTTACAGAGGACTAGAGCTTCATTCCCAGCACCCATGTCGAGCAGCTCAACAACTAAGCCTCTATCCCTGCTCCAGGGCTCTGATGCCTCCACTGACACCTGCACTCATGTGTACATGCCCACATGCAAATCCCAGACCGGCCAGAACTACACAGTGAAGACTAAAAAAAATAAAAAGAATTAAATAATAAAAAGTAGAAACTTGCCGGGCGGTGGTGGCGCACACCTTTAATCCCAGCACTTGGGAAGCAGAGACAGGTGGATCTCTGTTCGAGGCCAGCTTGGTCTATAAGAGCTAGTTCCAGGACAGGCTTGGGAAGGCTCCAAATCTACAGAGAAACCCCCACGAAAAGCCAGACAAACAAAAACAAAAGTAGAAACATTTCTAAGTAAAACTAGCATGCTTTACCTATGTCTAAGAAGGGGAAATAATGTGGCTGAAGAAATGGCTCAACAGTTAAGAGCAATTACTACTATTGCAAAGGACCCATGTTTGGCTCCCATAAGCCAGCTCAGAGCCATCTGTAACCCAGTTCCAGGAGCTCCAACACTTCTTCTGACTCCTGTGAGCTCTTGCACACATGTGGTGCATATACATAGCCTTAGGTACATACACATAAAAATAGTTTTGAATATAAAAATAACATTCCATATAGACCAAACCACTCTATTAACCAAATTATGCTCTAATAGTACTTTAGAAAAATGTAATAAACCACGTTGGGCGGGGGTGGAGTATGCCTTTAATCCCAGCACTTGGGAGGCAGAGGCAGGCAAAGTCACTATGGCCAGCCTGATCTACAGAGCAAGTTCGAGGACAGGTTCCAAAGCTACAGAGAAACCCTGCCTAGAAAAACCAAAAAAAAAAAAAAAAAGTAATAAACCCTAAACACACACATCTAAAATAACTTTATCGGCCGGGCGGTGGTGGCGCACGCCTTTAATCCCAGCACTCGGGAGGCAGAGACAGGCGGATCTCTGTGAGTTCGAGGCCAGCCTGGTCTACAAGAGCTAGTTCCAGGACAGGAACCAAAAGCTACGGAGAAACCCTGTCTCGAAAAATCTAAAATAACTTTATCAAGTCTTACTTATGATATTGCTGAGTCTTCTGCATTAGCTTCTCTGGTAAGCCATCTTCATCATCAAACTGCTCCATGGGTTCCACAATTACTGGACGAGGTGTTCTAGGTAAGTATAAAGGCATTAAAAAAATTAATTTCATGACTACAATTAGCACTCTCCTAAAATTTATAATAATGGCAAGGCGGTGGTGGCGCAAGCCTTTAATCCCAGCACTCGGGAGGCAGAGGCAGGCAGATCTCTGTGAGTTCGAGACCAGTATGATCTAAACAGCTAGTTCCTAGACACCCGCGTCACACTGTGACCCTGTGAGTTTGAGGCCAGCATGGCCTACAAGAGCTAGTTCCAGGACAGGCACTAAAAGTTACAGAGAAACCCTGTCTCAAAATAAATAAATAAATAAAATTTATGATAAAAATATTCACTTGAAAAATGTCACAGTAAAGAAAAACGTCCCAAGAATCATGCATATCCATATATAAAAATAAAGCCAGGTGTGGTGGCACAAGCCTATATATAACCCCCAGTACTGGAGAGGCAGAAGGATCTGTGAGTTCAAAGTCAGCCTGGTCTACAGCAAGAGTTTCCATATGACAGTCAGTGCTACACAGTGAGACCCTGCTACAAAATCAGTTAATTTTTAATATCTGGTTCAAAATAGGGAGCCAAGATAGCTGTGTGGGCTAGTTGTTTTGTCGACTTGACACAAACTTTCTAGTAGTGGTTTAAAGGAGATCTACTGGACTGCAGGCATGCATGCAGGCAGAACATTGTATACATAAAAAATAAATAAATCTTTAATTAGAGCTACTTCCGGGACAGCTAGAGACTTACTCAGAAAAACCCTGTCTTGGAAAAAAAAAAGGGGGGGAGAGCTCATTTGAAAAAAAAGGGGAGGAATGGGGCTGGAAAGCTGACTCAACAGTTAAGAACACTGCTGCTCTTCCAAAGGACCCAGGTTGAATTCTTAGCACCTACATGGTGGTGGCTCACAACAGAGATCTGACTCCCCTTCCTGGCTCTACCAGTACAGACATACATGCAGAAAAACACTCATACACCTAAAAAAAAAAAAAAAAATTAAATAATTTAAAGAAAGAACAAAGAAGAAGGCAGAAAGGTGGAAAATTATTTCTTGCTGGGCAGTGGTAGCAGAAGACTTTCACCCAGAAGGTAGAGGCAGGTGGATCTCTATGAATTCAATGCCAGCCTGGTCTACAGAGCAAGTTTAAAGAGCTACACAGAGAAACCCTGTGTCAACTCCCCCATATGATAACACCTCCCCCCCAAAAAAAAGATTTCTCAGGCTAGAGTAATGGCTTAGCATACTTAGGAATATTAGCTGTTCTTCCAGAGGACCCACATACAGCTCACAATTGTCTGTGTCTCCAGCTCCAGAGTATCTGGGGGGGGGGGGGGAATCCTCAATGGTTACTATGATTTACCTATAATCCCAGCACTAGGGACTATGAGGCAAAAATGATCTCAAGTTCATGTCAGTCTGGGCTAGAATGAATTGTAGGGTAAAGGACCCACAAAAACTGAAACAATCACACTGCTTCAATAACGAAAGGCCAAACCCATCTGTCCAAAAAAAATTATATTTTTCTTATGTGTATGAGTATTTTGCTTGCATGTATGTGAGTATACTACATGTATGTCTGGTGCCCATAAGTCAAGAAGATACCAGCTTTCCTGGAACTATAGTTAGGGATGGCTGTGAAATGCTGTACATGTGAGGGAATTGAATCTGGGCCTTCTGCAAGAGTTACAAGTGCCCTCTCTAGTCCCATTAAAAAAAAAATTTTTTTTCCGAGACAGGGTTTCACTGTAAGTTTTGGAGCCTGTTCTGGAACTCACTCTGTAGACCAGGCTGACCTCAAACTCAAAGAGATCTGCCTGCCTCTGCCTCCCAAGTGCTGGGATTAAAGGTGTGTGCCATCACCACCCAGCTCAAAAGTGTTTTAGAGACTCAAGAAGGAAATACACTAAGTACCTCTGACAACACATCATACAATTCAGAAATGACAAGGTTAACTATATGAAGCCAAAGGATAATGAGAATCAAGTTCAGACAGATACAATATAAAAGTCAGATGGATCTCCCTGAGTTTATGGCCAGCCTAGTCTACACAGGAAATGTTAGGATAGCCAGGGTTACATAGTGAGAAACATAGTGAGATCCTGTTAAAAAAAAAAAAAACAAAAAAAACCAGGTACTATAAATTTAACCTTTACCACTAGATAACTGGTAACATTAAGGAAGAAGGGAAGGATAACTTTCGGGAACCGAACTTGACAAATAAAAAATTTACAATGTCGCCAGGCGGTGGTTGCGCACGCCTTTAATCCCAGCACTCGGGAGGCAGAGGCAGGCGGATCTCTGTGAGTTCGAGACCAGCCTGGTCTACAAGAGCTAGTTCCAGGACAGGCTCCAAAACCACAGAGAAACGCTGTCTCGAAAAAAACCAAAAAAAAAAAATTTACAATGTCACCCTAATTCTCCCTTTTGTTGTTTCTAAATAGTCTCAGAAACAAATGAGCAAAAATCAGTCACAAGCCCCATTATCACATCACATACCAAAAAGAATGAGGAATATGTGGTGTGGAATTAAGTATTTAAGGGACTGCCCCATCTTATCTTTAATGGGAAGGTGCTAACATGTCAGCACCTGTGGTTTCATTATGCTTACCACTCCTTATGGAAGCTTCCTTTGTCTTTTATCTCACTTTAACTTAAATTTCATTTTACATGACAAAAGTTTTTAAATCTTGACTTAAATTGCATTTATAGGCACAATTGATATTTATTTTATTCATTTTTAACAAATATGGGAACATGTAGAAAAAATGACTGAAAAACACAAATGAAGTGCCCAATTGATGCCAAACCCAGAGTTATGGGACAAGAGAAACGGCTCAGTCAGTAAAGTGCTTGTCATACAAGAATGATGATTTGAGCTCAATACCCAGCATCCATGTAAAAAGCCAACTGGGGCAGGCACCTGTAACTGCAGAGCTGGAAAGATAGAGATGGAAATATACCTGGAGCTCACTGGCCAGCTAGCATAGCTAATCATAACAGTGGGCCTCCAGCCCCAGTGACAGCTTATCTCAAAAACAAGGAGGCTAACTCCTAAGGAAGACAACCTTTGTTGATATTATACAATCACACCCCAAAACAAAAACCTATGAAGCTATGATTTTGTAAGACTTCCTCCACCCCATTTTCCCATCAAATGCATTGTTTGTTAGCAACTTGAAAGGTATTCTATTGTGGAGAATAAATAGTGCAGGGCTCAGTTTAAATTAGTCACAGGAGTAGAGACAGGACTCTGCAGTGAGCGAATGTACTGCTGCTGCTCTTCCAGAGGACCCCAGTTCAGTTCCCAAACCCCCATCAGGTGGCTCACGAGCACCACTAACACAGACTCGTGCTGGTCTTTGAAAACCACTATTTAAAAAATTAAAATGTGCCTCTAGAGCAGCGGTTCTCAAACTTCCTAATGCTGCGACTCATGCTGTGGTGACCCCAACCATAAAACTATTTTGTTGCTACCTCATAACTGTTAATTCTGCTATTGTTATTAATCGCAATGCAAATATCTGGGATGCAGGATATCTAATATGTGTCCCTCAAAGATGCTGCAGCCCACAGATTGAAAACCACTACTCTAGAGCGATGGCTCAGTGGTTAAGAAAACATACTGGTCTTGCCAAAACTGGAGTTCAACTTTCTAGAACCCATATTTAGTAGTTCACAACTATGTAAAACTGCAGATTGAGGGGAATCTGATGCAACATTTCTAGTCTCCAAGGGCAACTGCAGTCATGAGTACATATACTAATACATATACATACTTAGAAGTAAAAAAATAAAATTAAATAATTTAAAAAGAAAATTAAGCCAGGCAGTGGTGGCACACCCTTTTAATCCCAGCAGGCAGAAGCAGGCAAATCTCTGTGTGTTCAAGGCCAGCCTGGTCTACAAGAGCTAGTTCCAGGACAGGCTCCAAAGCTACAGAGAAACTCTGTCTCGGGCGGAAAAAAAAAAATTAAACTACACATTACAAGACTGGGAAAGTTTAACAACTGAGCCTATCTACCAAGTGCTATCTTCCCCAGCACTGCCCATCCTTCCTAAAGCACAAGCCACAAGTTGGACATGGTGGCACACATCTTCTTCAGTGGCAGGCAGATCTCTGGCAGCTCGAGGCTAACCTGGTCTACATAAACAGCACATAGTGAGACCCTGTTTCAAAACAAAACGAAAATGCAAGCCACACACTAAAAGAAATATTTACAATACTTATGTGTACCTAGATTATGTAATTCAGGAAAAGAAACAACACAATTTTTAAAACGGGGGGGGGCAAAAATGTTTACATACTTCATGAGGAGATACACTGACCAAAAAAGCACACAAAACCTTAGTTATCAGAAAAAAATTTAATTTAGCCAGGCAGTGGCAGTAAACACCTTTAATCCCAGCACTCAGGCAGCAGAGACCAGCAAGTCTCTGTGAGTTCAAGGTCAGCATGGTCTACAGAGTGAGTTCCACAGAGTGAGTTCCAGAACAGGCTCCAAGGCTATCTCGAAAAACAAAACAATCTAATTTAACCTCCAGTGAAATACAAAGCTGTCATTCACTGCTGATGAAAAAGAAGAATGAGAAGTGACACGACTACTCTGCAAAACATTCTGACAGTCATTAAGCTGAACAATCAGCAATTTGTGCCCAGATGGGGCATGGACACACACCTGTCATTCCAGCAACTAGGTAAGTTAAGTTGTTCTAAGTCATCCTCAGCTACACAGTACGGCTAATGACAACCTGGTCTTCATAGTAAGATTATGTCTCAAAACAACAACAAAAACTTACTTCATTGAGCCAGTGAGGCACCACACATGCCTTTAATTCTAGTACTTGGGAACGTGAATAAGGAAGATTATAAATTCAAGGTTTGCTATACATAGAGTTCCAGGCCAGGTAGTGGTGGTGCATACCAAAAATCCCAGCACTCGGGAGGCAGAAGCAGGAGGATCTCGGTGAATTTGAGGCCAGTCTGGTCTACAGAGTGAGTTCCTGGACAGTCAAAGCTACACAGAGAAATCTTGTCTTGAAAAACCAAAGTCAAGCCTTGTGGTGCATGCACACCTTTAGTCCAGTTGCCAGCCTGTCTCCATAGCAAGCTCTGAGTCACCCAGAGCTATGCAGCAAGACCTTGCCTCAAAAAAATTAATAAAATAAACCAACAAACATCAGAATTCCAAACAGACACACTCTATATTTAAGAGGACATAGGAAAAGACAGTTAAAACTTACGTTGTTAGCAAGAAGGCCCCATCACCACATCTCTCCAGAGCCTTTCGTGCAGGAGGTTTCGCTGCAAATTCTACAAAACCTTTTCCTGTAGCTCTACCACGATCATCCACAACCACAACAGCTTTCTCTACTGGACCAAATTGTGAAAATGCTTGTTCTAGAAGCTCATTGGAAACAACTGGAGAAAGGTTCTTGACCGTGAGGGCTGCTCCATGTGTAGCAAAGCGAATTCGGAGAGGTCTGCTCTTCAGTATGGTGCCATCCAGCTCTGCTTTTGCAATTTCAGCCAGTGTTCTGGATTCCTTTTTAAAAGGAAAAGTTATTTTTAAAGTCGAATAACAAAAAAATTAAACTAGTGGTTTAAGCTCTAAGGAGACTGGGTAACACTGGGTCCCTTTTATCATCAACTTGCTGTTTACTAGGTATTAAAAATATCATTGTAAACATTTCTAAGCTTAAAAAAAAAAAAAAAAACAACAGCCTGGTCTACAAGAGCTAGTTCCAGGACAGGCTCCAAAGCCACAGAGAAACCCTGTCTCAAAAAACCAAAAAAAAAAAAAACCTCAATCAGGATGTGTGATGCACACCTTTGATCCCAGCCAGAACTTGAGAAACAAGAGACAGGTGAATAGCTGAATTCGGCCTAGTCTACAAAGTGAGTTCCAGGAGAGCCAGGGATAGATACACTGAGAAACCAGCCTCAATGAATGAATGAATGAACAAATGTAAAAATGGTGTCTTTGAGAATAAGTATCAGTTTCCAGAACTACCACGCAAACAATAATTCTTTATACATACCTCAATATTTTAGACACTGGTTGATTGGTTCATTTATTTATGGGCTTTGTTTTTTGAGTCTCCCTATGAAGCCTGGGCAGGCCTTAAAGTCGCCCCTTCCACCATCCCTGCTTCTATTTTGTGAGTGCTGAGATACAAACATGTGCTACCATGCCTGGCTGACACAGCATCAAGTCCCCACTGTCAGCCTCATTCACATTATTTGCAAACACTACCATTAGCTCTTGTAGGGTTTTGATTTCCTTTTGTTGTTGTTTTGGTTTATTTTTGTTGTTTTTTTTTTTAATTTTGTTTTGTTTTGTTTTCGTTTGGTTTTTCGAGATAGAATCTGTGTAACCCTGGCTCTCCTGGAACTCTGTAGATCATGCTGGCCTCGAACCCAAGAGGTCCACCTGCCTCTACCTCCCAAGTGATGGGGTTAAAACTATAAGTCACCACCATCCAGTTCACAATTGCTTCTTTGTTTTGTAAAGACTATGTATGTATGTATGTAACTATCTATCTATCTATCTATCTATCTATCTATCTATCTATCTATCTATCTAGATATCTATCTATCTATCATGTATATAGTGTTCTACCTACAGGTAGGCCTGCAGGCCAGAAGAGGGCACCAGATCTCATTACAAGATGGCTGTGAGCCACCATATGGTTGCTGGGAATTGAACTCAGGACCTCTGAAAGAGCAGCCAGTGCTCTTAACCACTAAGCCATCTCTACAGCCCTCACATTTGCTTCTTAACAGGAAGGCAAGAACTGTTACAGTCCATAAATTACTTGCTACTTGATTCTCAATGAGACCCTATCTCTCCAAACACTGGACTAGTAAGATAGCTCAGCAGATAAAGGCACTTATTACCAAGCAAAATGACTGATGTTTGATTCCAAAGACCCACAAAAGGTAGAAGAGAACAGACTTCCAAAGGTGTCCTTTCCCTCTACATGTGACACTACTGAGAGCGTGTGTGTGCACATGCGCATGTGCAAATTTAGCAAAAAATCCAAACAGAGGGTTGGAGAGATGGTGCAGAGATTAAGAGCTGCTTGTTTCTTTCATAGGTACTGAGTTCAATTACCAATAAACAAATGGTGGCTCACAAACATCTATAACGAGATCTGGTGCTCTCTTCTGGTGTGCAGGCATACATACAGAACACTGTATACATAATAAATCTTAAAAAAATCGAAAGAGAAAAACTTTCCTCCTACTTGGAGATTTCACACTTTTGGTACAAGTATATATAATGAATAAATGATAAAACAGAAATATTCTTCACTGTGCCCTGGGACTTCTTCAAGAAGAACCACAAAGAACTGTTAATTAAGAAATCTATCTAGGGGCTGGAGAGATGGCTCAGTGGTTAAGAGCATTGCCTGCTCTTCCAAAGGTCATGAGTTCAATTCCCGGCAACCACATGGTGGCTCACAACCATCTGTAATGAGATCTGCTGCCCTCTTCTGGTCTGCAAACACACACAGACAGAATATTGTATACATAATAAATAAATATTAAAATCTGTTTAAAAAAAAAAAAAAAAAAAAAAAAAAGAAATCTATCTATACCAGGCACTTATAACTGAAAAGAAATCTAAAAAGGTTATTTTTAAATAACAGTAAAGGCTGACATGGGCAAGGAAGGGGACGACTAGCAGGAGGGGGGAAAGGGAAACTGCAGCTGGGATGTAAAGTAAAATGAACTTACTTAAAAATAAGTAAGTAAGCCGGGCGTGGTGGCGCACGCCTTTAATCCCAGCACTCGGGAGGCAGAGGCAGGCGGATCTCTGTAAGTTCGAGACCAGCCTGGTCTACAGAGCTAGTTCCAGGACAGGCTCCAAAGCCACAGAGAAACCCTGTCTCGAAAAACCAAAAAAAAAAAAAAAAAAAAAAAAAAAAGTAAGTAAATAAAAGGCCAGCAAGATTGCCCTGAAGGTAAAGGTGATGCCACCAAGTCTGATAACCTGGGTTCAATCCCCCGAACTAACACTCCTACAAGTTGTCTTGTGGCATCTACACTTGCACCACGTTTACATACCCAAAACATTTACAAACACACAAATGAATGTAAAAAATTAAACTTCTCACCAGCCAGTGGTGGCACACACCTTTGATCCCAGCACCCAGAAGGCAGAGACAGGAGAATCTCTGTGAGTTCGAGGCCAGCCTGGTCTACAACAGTTAGTTCAGGACAGCCAGGGCTGTTATACAGAGAAACTCTGTCTCAAAAAACAAACAAAAAAATTCTCCTGGCCGGATGGTGGTGGCGCACGTCTTTAATCCCAGCACTTGGGGAGGCAGAGGCAGGCGGATCTCTGTGAGTTCGAGGCCAGCCTGGTCTACAAAGGGAGTTCCAGGACAGGCTCCAAAGCTACAGAGAAACCCTGTCTTGAAAAACCAAAAAAAAAAAAATCTCCTAAAAGTAGATAAATGTTTGCAATCTAAAAACTACATTCTTCTGGAAAATCCTATCTATGAAACTATTTTTATAAAAACACAAATAATTCCAACCTATTCAGAGATAACCAAAACATCTTGTACCTTGTCTTAGTGGTTCAGGCCTGTAATCTCCACTACTCAAAAGGCTGAAAAAGAGGATCACAAATTGAAATTTTAAAATTATGGGGGGGGGGCGCTAAAGATGGTTCAAATGTTAAGCATGTGTACTGTTCTTTTTCTCTCTCTCTCTCTCTCTCTCTCTTTTTTTTTTTTTTTTTTTTTTTTTTGGTTTTTCTAGACAGGGTTTCTCTGTGGTTTTGGAGCCTGTCCTGGAACTAGCTCTTGTAAAGGCATGCGCCACCGCTGCCCGGCATGTATACTGTTCTTGTATAGGATCTGTGTTCAGTTCCCATCACCTACACCAGGTAGATCACAACCACCTGACTTCAGATCCAGAGAATCCAACTCCCTCTTTTGAATGGGAGGGACACCTGCATTCACATACCCCCACACAGACATATACAAACACATGTAAATAAAAATAGTAAATCTGGCAGTGCAGTGGCGCATACCTTTACTCCAAGCACTTGGGAGGAAGAGGAAGGTGGATCTCTAAGTCTGAGGTCAGCCTGGTCAACAGAGTGAGTTCCAGAACAGTCTTCTCTGTGTAGACAGAGAAACTGCCTTGGGGGCTGGATAGATGGCTCACTGACAGCCCTTCCAGAGGACCCTCGTTCAATTCCAGTACCCTCAAGACAGGTTACAACTCTCTGTAACTCCAGTTCCCGGAGACCCATGGCAAAACACCAATGCACATAAAATAAAAATAAACTCATGCACAAACACAAATACCAAAAAAAGAATTTTAAAAGAAGCTCCAATGGAAAGCTTCCACAAACCTCTCAGTAGCGTGTCTGGAACTCCAGTACACACAAGACCAAGGTCAGAGGATCCGGAGTTCCAGGTCAGTATGGGAGATATACTGAGGCTCTCTCTCAAAAACAGATAAAACGTATACAAATTGCAATTACTATATTAGACATAGCTGGGCAGTGGTGGCTCACAGCCTTATTTAATCCCAGCACTCAGGAGGCAGAGGCAGGCAGAGTTCAAGACTAGACTGGTCAGGACAGCCAGCACTATAGAAAAACAAGCAAAAATCAGACACAAAGGTCTAACCGTTAAAACAAAAACCACTTCTGTGTATAATGCATGCCCCCCTGCACAAATGGTTGTTAGTGTGGTAGTTTGAAAAGGTGTGGGCTTCTGAGGTTTCAAAAGCCCAGCCATTCATTCCCAGTTAGCTCTTTTAGTCTCCTGCTTCTTGGATCAAGATGTAAGCTCTAAGCTACTGCTCCAGCACCATGCATGCCTTCCTGCTGCTGCCACGCTGCTCACTGTGATGGTCACAGACTCTAACCTCTAGAACACATGCTACAAATGCCATGGCATGCATGTATGCCCCCGCACACACGCGGTGATGATAAAACTGCTTCAAACAGATAAGCTAGGAATAATCTTGCCTTGCATACTGACATTTTTCTTCTTTAAAGAAGCTGGAGGATAATATTTAAATGCTGGATTAAATCAAATACAGCGTAGCACGCATTCTTGCCCCAATTACTAATGTCAGGAGTCTGCAGACCGGGGTGACTTAGGGTAGATGTAGGCAGTCAGTGCAGGGGGAGGGAGAAATCTTGTTAAAATGTTGGCGATGGAACCCTGGGCCTTGAGCATGCTAGGCCAGCGTTCCGCCACCGAGCTACATCCCCTGTCCTTCAACACACATCCCCTAAAGAGCAAAAAGATGATGTGGATCATTCTTTTAAGGAACAAATCCGCAGCTCAGATTTCTCATCAACTTCGTTCATTCCCGCACCCCCCACCCCAATTCACCTCGTGACAACACTACTTCAGTCTGGCCAGACCGTCAACCGGGACCCCGCCCCCCTGCGGGTACCTGGGCGCCCGCAGCGACAAGCCTGAGGCTGGCAGGGGACAGAAACGCTGTGGCGCCCCCACGCCAAGCCGCAGCCCCCGCAGCCTTTTTTTTTTTTTTTTTTTTTTTGGTCTCCTCGCGCCCCGCCGCAGACTCACCAGGCGGATGAAGCCGAAGCCTCGGTCGCGGTTGATGAAGACCTCGCTGGGCTCGCCGTAGCGCTCAAAGAGCCTCTTGAAGTCCTCCTCCGTGATGTCGGTGGGCAGGTTCCCCACGAAGAGGCGGCAGCGCTGCGTGTACGTCTTCTCGCCCGGCTTGAGGAAACTCTTGATGTCGATGGTGAAGCCCATCTCCTCGTCCGGGTGCTCCTCCGAAGGCGCGGGTGGCGCCGCCTGCTCCCCGGCCAGCGTCAGCGCCATGGCCGCCGCGGCCACCGGCTCGCTCTCGCCGGCCGCCGACTCCAGGGCGCGAAGGCGAGCGGGGTTCTTCTCAATGCGTACTTGCTTCAGGTTTCCTCTTAACATCATCGTAGCGACTTCGCCCCGGATGCTGGTGCGGCCTAGACGTCAGTGCACACCCGTCTCCACATGTATCTATGGAAACGAAGCAAGGAGAGCCAGGTAAAGGAGGGGAGCCCTGCCTCCCCGCAATCACGCCCGCGGTGGCCGAATGCTCAAAATGGCGCCGCTTCAAACTGCGGTTGGGAGAAGAGACGCGGGCTGGAGGCCCACCCCTCCGCAACACGCCTGCGCAAACTCCGCGCTCGCGGTCCGTTTGCAAGCTCGGCGCGTGCGCACACGGGGGCGAGCCGAGCCGTGCAGTCCACTCCGAGGGGCCGTCGCGTCCTAAGACAGTGGAGACTTCTGGGGTAGGGGCTTGTTTTCGGTTTTTGCTGTTTGCATCTGGACGTGTTCGTGTCTGAGGCTGGCCTTGAACTTTCAATTCTCCGGCCTCAGCCCTGGGACACCAGGTCAGAAACTGCATGTAAGGAACAAATTATATGTGTGCACTACGGTGTGAAAATATAATAATTTCGGGAATGTATTTACCCTTTTGAATATTATGGTAATTATCATTAGACAGGAAAATGAAAATTTGCATGTTTTCAGCACTGGGTAGACTGGGAAAGAAGGATACAGATTTCAAGGTCAGCTCAGGCTGCGCGGCTAAGTGGTGTAAAAAAGAAAAAGAAATGTCTTCCTACCTTTTTCTTGAGACAAGGTTCTCTGTATATCCCTGACTGTCCTTCCTTCTTTAGACCAGGCTAGCCTCCAACTCATGATCCAACTCATGATCCACCTACTTGTGCTGGAATTAAAGATGTGTACCACAACACACCTGACACCACGGGCCACCACCACCCTGCAATTTAACAGATTTGTAAACAGCGTTTAATAAAACATCACTTCCAGCTGGGTGGTGGTGGTGCACACCCTTAATCCCAGCTCACAGGAGGCAGAGACAGGCAGATCCCTGTGAGTTTGAGGCCAGCCTGGTCTACAGAGCTAGTTCAGAATAGCCAGGGCTTCACAGAGAAACCGTGACTCAAAACAAAACAAAACAAAAAAATGTAAATAAAACAATATTTTCAACAAATAAAAAACACCTTTTGACATGTATGGTAGCTCACACCCGTAATCCTAGCTAGCTCTTCAGAAGCAGAAAAGCATGACAAAAATAATAAAATTGTTAAAAATAATTTCCTAATTAAGCAATCCAATTTTATTTTTTCAGAGCTGCAACCTGAACCCGAGTCTTTCAACATGCCAGCACTGAACTTTGTCCAAAGCCTTACAATCCAATTTTCTGAAACAATTGTTTTTGGGTTTTGTTTTATTTGGGGAGAGTTATCTTTTCTTTTTGAGACAAGGTCTACGTAGCCCTGGTGTCCAGGAATTCTCTCAGTAGAGGTTGGCCTTGAACTCACAGAGACCCTGCCACCCCTGTGTCCGCCTCTGAGAGCTGTGGTTGAAGGCTTGCACCACTGTGCAGGTGTGTTGTTGATTGTTGACTTCAGACAAGAACTCCATGAAATGACTTATAAAATTAGTATAATCAGAACCTGGTGGTGGTGGTGCTCGCCCTCAGTCCAAAAACTGGAGAGGTGCAGGCAGGTGGGTATCTACGAGTTCAAGGCCAACCTGGTCTACAGAGCAGACTGGTTCTACTACTTGTCTACTAGTAGTAATAATTCCAGGCTAGCCAAGGCTACACAGAAGCACACAGTCTCAAAAAATGAAACAAACAAACAAAAAAAACAGAAAGAAACAAATTAGTATAAGCAGATCATGGACTTCTATGGACCACAGACTTAAACATCATAAACATTCTCTAAGGATGCAATGAGCAAAACTTAAGATTTGTGAGCAGTTCTGAACCTCTCAACTCAACCCTGTCGAATACACTTCCTGCCACATACAAAGAGAATCCTCAAAGGCCATGAAAACTAATCTCACATGCCACCCTACAAGAACTTCAGCAGCTTCTCTTAAAGTTAATTTTTTTAAGATTTATTTATTACATATACAGTGTTCTGTCTGCACGTATGCCTACAGGCCAGAAGGGGGCACCAGATCTCATTACAGATGGTTGTGAGGCACCATTGGTTGCTGGGAACTGAACTGGGGATCGCTTGAAGAACAGTCTATACTCTTAACCTCTGAGCCATTTCTCCAGCCCAACTTCAACTCAATATTTTTTTACAATATGAAACTCAAGAGTGGGACAAGTTCATTAGGCATCCTGCGGATGAGGTGGTCCCGAAGTCAGGCGCTGCAGGCTGAACCCTGAAATGCATTCCCATGGAGGTGGGAGTGTCAGGAACATCTGAAGGATGTGTTTGTGACTTAGGTGGCCTTGTCTCCTCTGGGTGTGCTGCAAGCCTGCCAGCTTTGGGAGCCTGTTGCGACCCTGGTTTGTGGCTGGTGTGATTGTGTCCGTGCCTGACTAGAGATGTTTCTGTGACAGTGATTGTGTCAGCACCATGTGTATAGCGGAGGAAGGGTGCTGTTGTAATCAGGTGGTTGGATGTGTGTGTGTCGCTTGGAAGTTGATATCCTGCGCATAACTGGTTTGGCTGTGAAGGTGACTGTGATGGCAGTGGCGCTGAGGTGGTTAGTACTGGTTTCCGTGGCCTGTGACTTTCCTGTTTTTTTCATCTGGGTGATTGTCTGACGTGTGTGTGTGTGTGTGTGTGTGTGTGTGAGAGAGAGAGAGAGAGAGAGAGAGAGAGAGAGAGAGAGAGAGAGAGAGAGAGACTGACTTACTGACTGAAGGATTGTATGTGCTGTTTTCATGAACGTCAATAAAGTAGAATTATACCCTTGTTAAGGAAAGAAAGAAAGAGAGAGAGAGAAGGGAAGGAAGGAAGGAAGGAAGGAAGGAAGGAAGGAAGGAAGGAAGGAAGGAAGGAAGGAAGGAACTCAAGAGCTGGAGAGATGGCTCAGTGGTTAAGGGTGCCAGTTGTTCTTTCAGAAAACCTAGCTTCCAACTAGCTCAGGATCTAGTTGCATGGTTCTGACACTAGGTCCTAAGCACCAGGCATACACATGGTACACATATGTACAGGTAAAACAGTCATTTCATATGTGTGTGTGTGTGTATTATAGCAGCTTTTTAAAAATTAGTAAAAGTATGAAACCTTTTATTATTAATTAAATTTATTCATATCTTTTACAATCTGACTGAAGATTGCCCCCCTTCCTCCTATCCTCCCATTTCCTCCCCTTACCTTCCCCCCTGTAACCTATTCTTAAATTTTTATCCAAGAAAAATAAAAAATATGGGGGCTAGTGTGATGGCTCAGTGCTTAAGAGCACTGACTGCTCCTCCGGAGGACCCGGGTTCAATTCCCAGCACCCACATGGCAGCTCGCAGCTGTCTGTAACTCCAGTTCAGGAGAATCTGTCATCGTTATACCAATGCACATGAAATAAAATTAAATAAATTTTAAAAAAAGGAAAAGGAAAAATATGTTCATGGGACTTTTTTATGCAAATCTTCTTAGGAGCTTTGTTTGTTTGTGGCGGGTCTCCTACACTTTAGGCTGACTGTGTAGCTGATAGTGACCTTCAACTCATGATCAGTACACCTTCACCCTTCAAGTACTGGCATCACAAATTTGAATCATGATAGCAAGCTGCAGAGGGTTGGGAACATGCTTGTACTTTAGATGAAATCAACAAAAACTGTAAACAAAGCCTTGCACTGGTAGGGGATTAAGTATTGTACTTAGTGGTGTGGTTTTGTTCTTGACTTGTTGTTGTTCTGTTTTGAGACAGTCTTACTAGTAGCCCTGGCTATTTTGGAACTTGCTATGAAAATCAACCTGACCTGGAACTCAGTGAGATCTACCTGCTTCTGCCACCCAACTACTGGGATTAAAGGTGTGTTTCTAAAGGTAACAGAAACAGAGACACTTTATTAAAAAATAAAAAAGTTACCAGGTGGTGGTGGTGCACGCCTTTAGTCCCAGCACTCAGGAGCCAGAGGCAGGCAGATCTGAGTGAGTTCGAGGCCAGCCTGGTTTACAGAGCTAGCTCCAGGGCTTCAAGAGCTACGCAGAGAAACCTTGTCTTGGGGAAAAAAAAAGAGAGAAAAAAACTGTCTCAGGCAAACCTCCTAAATTCCCACAAAACAATGTGTTTAGACCAAGTCTCTTAGCTCTCCCCACATTAAGCTCACTCAGTTTGTTATTTTTTATGAAGTCTCTATCTTTCATCCACATCATGGAATCAACAGTGTAAGGGCCATACTGAAGCCTTTACTTACCACATATTCAGTGTCCAACCAGCAGATATTTTTGAATCTATTTCAAAAAGCTATCCCAGGTTGGAGAGATGGCTAGTGATTAAGAGCATGTACTGCTATTGCAGAGGACCTAACTTGGATCTCAGCACCAGCAGGGTGCCTGACAAGCACCCATAGCTCCTCCGGTTCCAGGGAATCTGAAGCTGTTCAGCCTCCTCGCGCACCTGCACGCATATAGTGCATATAAACATTTGCAGGTACACACAAATACACGTATAAAATGTTATTTAAAAAGATAGCCCATACACAAATGTTCTATGCTAACTCATCTTCTGCTGAGTGCTAATTACCATCTAATAATGACTGTAGTTGTCTTTTTTTTTTTTTTTTTTTTTTTTGATTTTTCGAGACAGTTTCTCTGTAGCTTTGGAGCCTGTCCTGGAACTAGCTCTTGTAAACCAGGCTGGCCTCAAACTCACAGAGATCCGCCACCTGCCTCTGCCTCCCAAGTGCTGGGATTAAAGGGGTGTACCACCACTGTCAGGCCTGTAGTTGTCTTTCTATTATTATTGTTGGGTTTCTGTTGCTGTGAAGAGACACCATGAACCTAGCAACACTTTTTTTTTTCAAGACAGGGTTTCTCTGAGTAACAGTCCTAGCTGTCCTGGAACTCCCTTTGTAGACCAGACTGGCCTTGAACTCACTGAGAACCACCTGCCTCTGCCTCCCAAGTGCTGGGATTAAAGGCAAGCCTCACCATTGCTCTTAGATTCTGTTGAATAATCTTCTAGGTGCCAGTGAATCCAACAATCAGATGGTTGTTCCTCGTGGTACAGTCAGTGTCACAGTTCTAGTTACCCTGTTGGTTATTCCTGTTCCTGGAGGTAGCTCAGTGCTCCTGTGCTTTGGTCTGCTCCCTTGGAGTTTGCTGTCTTAGGCCTACTTTGGCCTTTGGCCTAGGCTGCTGGCTTTGATCTGTTTCTGTAAATCTTGGTCTGGATCTCTTCCTGCAGAAGTCCCTGGCTTGGAGTTGGACCTGTTCTGGTGGAGATCACTGGCTCTGGATCTGGTCGCTGGCTCAATCCTGATCCGCCCGTGTCCCGGGACTGGGTTTGCTCCTGGTGGAGCTTGTTCTTTCTGTGTCTTAGGTAACTGGTTCAGTTCTACTCTGGTTCAGGTGGAGATCACAGACTCTCTCAATGATTTTTTTAAAAGAGGTGAGTTGTGGGGCTGGAGAAACAGTTTGGTAGTTAAGAGTGCTAACTGCTCGGGCTGGAGAGTTGGCTCAGTGGTTAAGAGCATTGCCTGCTCTTCCAAAGGTCCTGAGTTCAATTCCCGGCAACCACATGGTGGCTCACAACCATCTGTAATGAGGTCTGGTGCCCTCTTCTGGCCTGCAGACATACACACAGACAGAATATTGTATACATAATAAATAAATAAATAAATAAATAAATATTTAAAAAAAAAAAAAGAGAGTGCTAACTGCTCTTCCAAAGTACCCAGGTTCTATTCCTAGCATCGACATGGCAGTTTAGAAGTGTCTGTAAACTCAGTTCCAGGGAATTCAACACCGTCATGTAGACATATATGCAAACACAGCACTAATGCACATAAAATAAAAATAAACAACTTAGAAAAGAGATGAGCTATGAAGGGGGTCTTAACATGCTTACAGACAAGACCTGCCAGAACCAACTCATTCATCATCATCTTTTTCTTTCTTTTTTTTTTTTCTGTTTTTTCCAAACAGGGTTTTTCTGTGTGCTCCTGGCTATCCTGGAACTCACTCTGTAGACCAAGCTAGCCTCAAATTCAGAGATGTATCTGCCTCTGTCTCCTGAGGGCTGGGATTAAAGGTGTGCGCCACCATGCCCAGCTATCATCTCCTTCTTCATCTTCTTCCTGCTCTTCCTCATCCTTTTTGTCCTCCTGTTCATTTTCCTGCTCCTTGCAGCCCTGACTGCCCCTTTTCTCTGCATCAGGTTTCTCTTAGCTCTGTAGGCAGCTGTATTCTTTTCATCCTTTTCCTTCATCATGGCCTTCGTTCCCTTGGGCTGCTTGTTATCTGCAGTAATGCTGTTCCACATAGTTAAAAGACAAAATTTTTCCTGAGGGATACAACATACATGTTTACTCACCCCATATAGGGAGCCCACAACAGGCCAAAGCACGACACCACCAAAGTCCAGCTTGGTGAACCAGAGTATTGGGGTTCCCTACAGGAATATGGGCGAGGCAACACTTGTAGGAGCAGAGATGACTCAAAGACGGCTGTGTCACCAAGGCTCACTCCAGGCTGGGGAGAGCTCACAAAGTGAGGACCCTAGAGCATAGTGCACAGCCTGCAGGCAGCTCAGTAGATTGGAGAGGGTCCTTTCCTCAGCTGGTGTCTGCTCCTTCCAGGCAGCTGGTCTGCTCTCAGTCTTCTTCACAGCCCTGTTCCTTCAGTCTCCCAGGAACTCTCTGAAGCTCCTTTGAGTTGTTGGCTTTTCTGTTTAAAGAGCATCCTGCAGTGTTTGAACCTCAGAGGAAATTGTCACAGAACGCTCATCTCTCCCAGTTTCGTCACAAGCCATCAATGACGAGCCAGGATGTGCTTGGCTGGGCTTGGGGCAGTATTCAGAACAGACCAAGAAGAAGGCCTAAAAAAATTCTTGGGCACACTACGACCCTTGCATTTCTTTTGTCTCATCTTGAAGACAGAATATAGGTTTTTTTTTTTTTTTTGAGACAGGGTTTCTCTGTGTGTGGCCCTGGCTATCCTGGAATTTGCTCTGAAGATCAGGCTGGCCTCAAACTCATATAGATCTGCCCACTTCTGCTTCTGAATGCTAGAACTAAAGCATACACTACCACTGCCTGGCCATAATTTCCCATTTTTAAAAGTTTCATTATTATTATTATTCATTGTTATTTTTGAGTCAAGGTCTCACTATGTAACCCTGGCTGTCCTTGAGCTCCCAATGTAGACCAGGCTAGCCTCAAATTCACAGAGATCTTCCTGCTTCTCCCTCCCAAGTGCTAGGGTTAAAGTGTGGTCACTTTATATTTCCCCTTTTCTTCGACAGACATGGTCTTCCACCTCTCTGAGCCCCTCTTAGAGAACTAAGAAGTTAACAGAAGCATCTGGGTACTTCCTGTGCTCCCGGAAAGGACGGTACGCACAGAGAATGCATCCGATGGCATTGGCCTCTTGGTTCCTTACGTTCTCCTTTGCCTGTGTTTAGTTGGCTTCTTGAAAGCACAGAGTGGCCCAGGGCCCATCAGTCTCTCACTTATTGGGCTCTGTCTCTGGAGTTCACCATGCTACAATTCCTGACACTTTCTAAAGGCAACCTTTAAAAGCTAGTAAAACTGGATCAGTAGAAATACTCAGGCACAAGACTGTTTTTTGTTGTTAGGAAATCACTCTAGCAGGTGATTGAAGGAAAGAGCTGTCATAGAGGAACATAGCTTCCACAGAGAGAGCAGGAAATTAAGTCAAGACAAAAGTAAGTTCCGGGCTGTGATGGCGCATGCCTTTAATCCCAGCACTCAGGAAGCAGAGGCAGGCGGATCTCTGTGAGTTCGAGGCCAGCCTGGGCTACAAAGTGAGTTCCAGGACAGGCTCCAAAGTTACTGAGAAACCCTGTCTCAAAAAACAAACAAACAAACAAACAAAAAGCTGAGTCTTTCCACCAAACTAACATAAGATGATGTCCCACAGACATGCTAAGGACCTGTCTCCACAGACATGCTGAGTGACCCATCTCCACAGACATGCTGAATGACCCGTCTCCCACAGACATGCTAAGGACCCGTCTCCACAGACATGCTGAGTGAGTGACCCATCTCCACAGACATGCTGAATGACCCGTCTCCCACAGACATGCTGAGTGACCGATCTCCACAGACATGCTGAGTGCCCCATCTCCACAGACTTGCTGAGTGAGTGATCCGTCTCCAAAGACTTGCTGAGTGCCCCGTCTCCCACAGACATGCTGAGTGCCCCGTCTTCCACAGACTTGCTGAGTGAGTGATCCGTCTCCAAAGACTTGCTGAGTGCCCCGTCTCCCACAGACATGCTGAGTGAGTGACCCGTCTCTACAGACATGCTCAGTGACCTGTCTTCAGGTGACTAGATTTTGTCACACTGACGACACTTAAGCATCACAACTGAAAACACATGTTGATGAAAACATAATCATAACTTATATTTAACCCCTCCATTCATACTAAGCAAAGGAACAGGTGCTTTTGTGTTGTATGTATGCGTGTGCATGTACACAAGTCTTCATGTAGAGGCCAGACGTCAGTCTTGGGTCTTTCCTGAGAAGCTGTCCATTCTATTTTTGAAACATGGTGTCAAACTACTTACCCCCTATAGGGTATCAATGATAGACCAAGGAAGCAATATTCCAATATCAATTTAGTAAGTCAATAAATTTATTGGGGCTATCTACAGCAGTATGGATGAAGGTTTAGTTACAGGAGCATGGGTGACTCAAAGGCTGCTTGCTGTGTCACCCAAAGCCCACCCCAGCCTGGGTGACAACTCATACGAAAGCTGCATACTTAAAACTCCCCACAAGATCTCCTCTTCCAGTAATATATATAACATGTATGTATGTATATTATATATTTACTGTACCTATATGGATATATTACTATACACACACATAGATAGAGACGTGTGTGTGTGTGTGTGTGTGTTTCTGTCTCTCTCACTGGGACCTAGAGATCACTAATTAAATGAGACTGGCTTTTCATCCCAAGCATTTTGCCCAGCGAGCTATCTCTAACCCCATGACATGGCCTCGATATGCAGCGCAGCCCATGCTACTTTTGAACTCAGTAGGCAGCTAAGGTTGCCCCCAAACCTACGGCAATCTGCTCAACTTCCCAAATCCTGGAATTACAGAATGCCACCATACTTAACTGGGACTCACAGTGCTAATTTTGTTTGTGCTTGTCAGTGGAAAAGTCAACACAGCAAAAAGGTAAGTTCCATGCCATGATGAAAACGCTTTTGTTGGGCTGGAGAGATGACTCAGTGGTTAAGAGCATTGCCTGCTCTTCCAAAGGTCCTGAGTTCAATTCCCGGCAACCACATGGTGGCTCACAACCATCTGTAATGAGGTCTGGTGCCCTCTTCTGGCCTGCAGACATACATGGAGATTATTGTATACATAATAAATAAATAAATGAATAAATAAATTAAAAAAAAAAGAAAACACTTTTGTTGTCTGACTCTTTGAAAAAAAAAATGTTTTCTTTTTGGTTTCGAGATAGGGTTTTTCTGCATAACACTTGCAGTCCTGAACTTGACCAGGCTGGTCTTAAAGCTCAGAAATCTGTCTGTCTTTGTCTCTGAATGCTGGGATTAAGGGTGTGCACCACCACACTTGTCTCCTGAAAATGTATTGATGGCTTTCATGAATCATCCAGGGAGGATGACTCTAAGTACAAAGCCATCCTTTCTGCTATGTAGTAGAAAGTTGGAGACTAGCCTGGAACACATGACACCTTGTCTCAAAAAAAATAATATAGGGCTGGAGAGATGGCTCAGTGGTTAAGAGCATTGCCTGCTCTTCCAGGGGTCCTGAGTTCAATTCCCAGCAACCACATGGTGGCTCACAACCATCTGTAAAGAGGTCTGGCGCCCTCTTCTGGCCTTCAGGCATACACACAGACAGGATATTGTATACATAATAAATATTTAAAAAAAAATATAATATAGATGGAGCAGGTAACATGGTTTCTAGCATTTAATAACAACATCCCATTAGGACTAGAGAGGGCTCTGTTTTTCCAGAGAACTTGGGTTCAATTCCCAGCACCCACACAGCAGCTCAAAACTGTCTGTAACTTCTGTTCCAGGAGACCTGACATGCATGGCAAAATACTGATTCACATAAAATAATAATTAAAACATGACATCCCATTAAACCATCTCACTGGTTTTATGTGTGTGTACATAAACACACATACTGTAAAAGGACCCCAGACCTTAGTACAACGGATTCCATCATGAAATATCATTCAGGCTGTAAAACTCAACACCTAGACAGCACCACCTACCAAAGTGAAGACAAAGACATAATCCATCAAAATTCATAGTTCTAGGGATGTCTCTTAATGTATTAACCTTGAGTTTTGACTTCTGCAAGTCTACTTCTGGCTCACTGTTCTTGCTAACTGAAGTGTGTCAACCCAGGACATGTTTTTTGTGTTTAAAAGCTCACCTGAGAAAGACTTGGGGCTACAAACACCTAGAGTAGTTGCCAGCCAGCTAATCAGCTAATAAAGACTTTGCATTGGCTTAAACCCATGTCTGAGTATTCTTCTCTGGTGAATTCCCCACAACAATATGTATATATGTATGTATGTACGTACGTATGTATGTTTTGTTTTGTGAGACAGGGTTTCTCTGTGCAGACCTGGCTGTAGGAGGAAGCCACTTGTTCTTTTGGCTGCCCAGCTACCTTAGACCTGAAATAATCACATAGAAACTGTATTATTCACTGCTTGGCCCATTAGCTCTAGCTTCTTATTGGCTAACTCTTATATTAATTTAACCCATTTCTATTAATCTGTGTATCACCACATGGCAGTGGCTTACCAGGTAATGTTTCCAGTGTCTGTCTCAGGTGGAGGATCCATGGATTCTCTCTGCCTCTGCCTCCTTTCTCCCAGTATTCCGTGTGTGTCTGCCACCCCCCATGCTCCCCAATCCTAGCTCTGTTCCCTTATAGCTCTACTATAGGCCCAAAGCTGTTTCTTTATTCATTAATGGGAATCACAGCATACAAAGGGAAATCCCACATCACCTGGCTGTCCCAGAATTCATGCTATAGATCTTGAACTCAGAGATCCACCTATCTCTGCCTTCCCAGTGCAGAAGTGGTGCTGAGACTAAAGACATATACACTCTGCCTGGCTAAATTTACTGTTTCAAGGATACCTTGGCTACTTGGATTTTACATTATTTCTAAATTTAGAATAATGTCTTTTTTGTTTGTTTGTTTGTTTTGGTTTTTCGAGACAGGGTTTCTCTGTGGTTTTGGAGCCTGTCCTGGAACTAGCTCTTGTAGACCAGGCTGGTCTCGAACTCACAGAGATCCGCCTGCCTCTGCCTCCCGAGTGCTGGGATTAAAGGCATGCGCCACCACCGCCCGGCTTGTCTTTTTTTTTTTTTTATTTTATGAGGCAGGTTTCTCTGTAGCTTTGGAGCCAGTCCTGGAACCAACTCTTGTAGACCAGGCTGGCCTCGAACTCAAGAGATTTACCTGCCTCTGCCTCCCGAGTGCTGGTATTAAAGGCATGTGCCACTACCCAGACCAAAAGTAAAGAGCTGCTTTGATTTTGTTGATGTGTTCTCTTTCTAATTAATTTTTTTTTAGATTTTATTTATTATGTATACAATGTTCCTCCTGCATGTACACCTCTATGCCAGAAGAGGGCACCAGACCTCATCACACATGGCTATGAGCCATCATGTGGTTGCTGGGAATTGAACTCAGGACCTCTGGAAGAAAAGCCAGTGTTCTTAACCTCTGAGCCATCTCTCCAGCCCCCTAATTTATTAATTTCTATGCAAAATCAATATTAAAAAAATTTAAGCCAGGCGGTGGTGGCGCACGCCTTTAATCCCAGCACTTGGGAGGCTGAGGCAGGCAGATCTCTGTGAGTTTGAGGCCAGCCTGGTCTACAAGAGCTAGTTCCAGGGCAGGTTCCAAAGCTACAGAGAAAGCCTGTCTCAAAAAAACAAAACAAAAAAAAAATTAAGGGATTTTAGTTAGTATTGTGCTCAAAATAGATCAGTATGGGACAGATGTATCATCTCCCAATCTAAGAAAAATAGTTATTTCCCCTCTATTATTTTTTAATGATTTATGTGTGTGAGAGACAGTTGTCTTCATTACACTTTGAGCACCATGTGCATGCAGTACTTGAGGAGGCTAGAAGAGCATCAGACCCCCTGGAACTGGAGCTGCAGAGGGTTTTGAGCCTTGTGGTCGTATTCATCTGCACAACCATCTCTCTATTCCTATTCTTTTTTTTTTTTTTTTTTTTTTTTTTTTTTTTTTTTTTTTTTTTTTTTTTGGTTTTTCGAGGCAGGGTTTCTCTGTGGCTTTGGAGCCTGTCCTGGAACTAGCTCTTGTAGACCAGGCTGGTCTCGAACTCACAGAGATCCGCCTGCCTCTGCCTCCCGAGTGCTGGGATTAAAGGCATGCGCCACCATCGCCCGGCTCTATTCCTATTCTTATCCTTTCTTCTGCCTCTTTCTCTTCCTCCTATTTGAGCCAGAGTTCTCACTATGTAGTCTAGAACTGGCTATGTAGTGATCTCTAATTTGGAGAATTGCTTTTCATTTCCTCCTAGGTGCTAGGATTCAAGATTTGCACCATATTATTTATTTTCTATTTTTGATGTTTTTGCTTTTCCAAAATGGGTTTCTCTGTATTTCTGACTGTCCTGGAACTCACTCTGTAGACCAGGCTGGCCTCAAACTCACAGAGATCTGCCTGCCTCTGCCTCCTGAGTGTTGGGAATAAAGATTGTCACCACTTTATGCTTTCATTTTTGCTTTTTCCAAGTTTTCTCTATATGGCTCTGTCTGTCCTGGAACTCACTCTATAGATTAGCCAGTTAAGTAACTTCAGTTCCAGGGGATGTAACACCTTCTTCTGAACTCTGCAGGCACCAGGTACATACAATATACATACAGGCAAAACACTCCTACATTTAAAATAAAACTAAAAGAAATGTCATATTTTCTAAAATACCCTCATAGGCCTCTGAGAGTAACATGACATTTTGGAGACATCTCAAAGCTATATGTATATCCAAATCAATCAGCTTTTACCTCTGTATCTTTTGGTTTTTTGAGGCAGGGTTTCTCTGTGCAACAGCCCTAGCTGCCCTGGAACTAGCCCTTGTAGACCAGGCTGGCCTCGATCTCAGAGACCCTCCTACCTCTGTATCTTACATAACACAATAGCTCATGCTGGAACTCATTATGTATCCCAGGTTGGTCTTGAATTAGTAACAATCCTCCAACCTCAGCTTCCCTAGTGCTAGGATTACAGGTATAAGCCATCATAACTGATTTAGACCCAATCCTGAATAATTAAAAGTAATTTTTATTTTTTTGAGATAGGGTTTCGTATACCCCAGGGTGACCTGACCCTTGTCGATTGCTTCTACCTCGAGTTTGGAAATTACAGGCCTGCTGCCAAACAGGCTAATGCAGTGTTGCAAGACCAAACCCAGGACTTTTTGTGTGCTACGCAAGCACTCCACCAATTGAAACTGCATCCTTGGCTTGAAACAAGGTACAATTTAACACAAATGATTTAGTGGGTATTCTGACAAATGCTCTCACGCAGTAGCATCATTGAATGTGTAAGTGTTCCCATGTAGAAGGAAGCATCACTTAGGTCATTGTTAATAAAGACAGTCTCACAAGAAAAGCCCTGTCTTAGGGTTTTATTGCTGTGAAGAGACAAGACACCATGACCACGGCAATTCTTATATTTAATTGGGTCTAGCTTACAGTTCATCATGGTGGGAAACATGGCAGTGTAGTCAGACATGGTGCTAGGGAAGGGGCCGAGACCTCAAAATCCACCCACAGTGACACACTTCCTCCAACATGGCCACATCTTCTCATAGTGTCACTCCCTGTGGGTCAAGCTTTCAAACAGGAGGCCATGGAGGCCATTCTTGTTCAAACCACAAGCCCCAAAGGTGGAAAAAAACAAAAACAACTCATACATCCTAAGAATTTAATAGATGATAAAATTACTATCAGTAATCAGAAGCAAAAGAGAAAATTATCAAACTCAGAGTGATCAGGAACCTAGATGGCCATCAGAATTTTTAGATTTGCTTATTCTTCTTTGGGAAAACATCAAATGACAGATGATGCTGGTGCAGAAGGGCATGGAGAACCCTGGGGTCCAGGATTGGGGGAGGCTTCGGGAGTAGCAGTAGAGGTTGTGGCTGTGGTCCAGGCTTCCAGAATTGTGGCGGTGAAGCCGAAAACAAGGAATAGAAACACATCACCAAGCTAGGCTGTCTAGTCAAGGACATGAACTCTGTCGTGGGATATTTGCATACTATGTGAAAATTATGTTGTTGTGATTGGTGTAATAAAGAGCTGAACAGCCAATAGCTAGGCAAGAGAGAAGAGGTGGGATTTCAGGCAGAGAGAGGAAGTCAGAGGGATGAAAGGCATCGGGGACATCAATGGAACAAGTCAAGCATACATGGCAGGAGAAAAATAACCAAGCCCCGTCACAGAATATAGGTGAATAGAAATAGAATAGCTAGTTTAACAGTTTCTGTGGGCTTACTACCAAAGTCTTTGGAGGTCTCAAGATCTCCCTGTCCATTAAGGAATCTTAGATTACTGACTTTTTTCCTGGGTTCATCCCTAATGGATGAGGTTCTAAAGATCATGCCGGTGAGGAAGCATACTCAGGCTGGCCAGCAGATCAGGTTCAAGGCTTTTGTCGTGTTTTTTTTTTTTTTTTTTTTTTTTTTTAATAGATTTACTATGTATAGTGTTCTGTCTGTGTGGATGCCTATATTCCAGATGAAGGCACCATGTAATTGCTGGGAATTGAAGTCAGAACCTCTGAAAGAGAAGCAGTGCTCTTAACCACTGAGCCATCTCTCCAGCCCCTTGTCACTATGTTTTGGGGACTACAATGGTCATGTTGGTCTTGTTAAGTGCTCCAAGAAGGTAACAGCTGCCATCCAAGGGGCCATCATCTTGACCAAGGTTTCCACTGTTCCTACAGAGACTACTGTGGGGAACAAGATCAACAAGTCCCACACTGTTCCATGAAAGGTGACAGGTAACTGAGACTCTGCTGGTATGTCTCATCCCTGCCCCCAGAGGCACTAGCATCGTCTCTGCTCTTGTACCCAAGAAGCTTCTGATGATGGCTGGTATTGACTATCTAAAATCAGCCAAGGGCTGCCACCCTGGGCAACTTTGCCATCTCTAAGACCTACGGCCACCTGACCCCCAACTTCTGGAAAAATACTGTATTCACCAAGTCTCCTTATCAGGAATTCACTGGCCATATTGTGAAAACCCATATCTGAGTCTCTGTCCCAAGCTCTAACTATGGCTACCACATAAGGATTTTTTTTTAAATAAATATTTATTATGTATACAATATTCTGTCTGTGTGTATGCCTGCAGGCCAGAAGAGGGAACCAGACCTCATTACAGATGGTTGTGAGCCACCATGTGGTTGCTGGGAATTGAACTCAGGACCTTTGGAAGAGCAGGCAGTGCTCTTAACCACTGAGCCATCTCTCCAGCCCCACATAAGGATTTTCATACAAGAAAAAAATACAATGAATTAAATCTTGAAAATGTTTTTCTTAGATTCATAATTTTTCAAATTTCATACATGGAATATACTTTCACAGGAAAAAGTATACCACTGAAATATTAAATACACACACACACATTTTTGTTTAGTTTTTTTTTTTTTTTTTTTTTTTGGTTTTTCGAGACAGGGTTTCTCTGTGGTTTTGGAGCCTGTCCTGGAACTAGCTCTGTAGACCAGGCTGGTCTCGAACTCACAGAGATCCACCTGCCCCTGCCTCCCAAGTGCTAGGATTAAAGGCGTGCGCCACCACCGCCCGGCCCTTTTGTTTAGTTTTTATACAGGGTTTTTCTTTTCTTTTTTTTTTTTTTATACAGGGTTTTTCTGTGTAGCCCTGGCTGTCCTAGCTTGCTATAGATACCAAGCTGGCTTTGAACTCACAGACATCTGCCTGCCTTTTGCCTTCCAAGTGCCGGAAATAAAGGCATGTGCCACCACCATGCAGCTACATACACACATACACCTTTTAATGATTCTTGTATTCATACTAACATAAAAATAGCTATATATTCTTTATAATTATAATTCTCACATAACAAAAGCTAAAACATTTACAGATTAAATTGAAAACGAAAAATATAAAGCCAATAAATTCAAATTACCTTTATTTAGTGTAACAAATGAACTGATTTGCACAAAGAGAGAAATGTTTTAAAAAAAAAAAAACAGAATTTGGTTTACTAGCAAATAGCTGTAGCTGCAGATTCTACTCTGTTCTTAAACTGTTTGAATGTTTTCTTTTTTGGTTTTCCAAGACAGGGTTTTTTTTTTCCTGTATAGCCCTGGCTGTCCTGGAATTTGCTCTGTAGACCAGGCTGGCTTCGGAACTCACAGAGATCCACCTGTCTCTGCCTCCTGAGTGCTGAGTTAAAAGGTGTGCACCCCCACTGCCTGGCCTGAACATATTTCCTTTAACAATGTCAAAAATGCTTATTACGTATGTATCTTATTCTCTGGCTCTTGGGCCATTAAGTGGGAGTCCTCTGAGAATAACTTTAAAAAGGTGAGATCCCCACATAGTAACAAAACCCAAACTGCTTTTAATAATCACTCCAATTGCCTTTGCATCTGGACAGGAATATTTTTACTACATATTTGCTATTGGACATACCGGAAATGAACTCCTGTAAGAGTTCCACTTAAGAGTGCCACAGTGTAATGGTACTGGCTCCTGGTACTAAACTTTTCTGGGTGATACAGACACTGCCATGTCTAGAGCAGACAGGACATTACGTGTACAACAGCAGCACACCATTTTCCCCATCTTCATAAAGTTTGTGGTCTACACTGTCATCGGTTGTACTTTCCACGTTAGATTTTAATTTTGAATACTTGGCGCTGTTGTTGATGTGCATCTCACTTTCTTCGTGTTTACTAAGAATATGGGACAAATGCTGCCAATCTCTGCACCCATTCTCATTTCTCAGTTGATTTTTCCCTTCCCCGAACAGTCTGCAATACAGGCAGAACACCGCATCTTTGGAGGCTGAATAGAGCAGCCAGGACCTGGAGGTCTTCTCACCGCTGGGAAGGATCCGTGTGTAGTACGCTTCGGAAAACTTCCTCCCTGTATTGTCCTTTGGAAAATGAAAATTTCTTATTTGAGGTGGATCATTTTTGACAAGAATATCACGTTGTTTCATATTCAAGATCCGGGGCCAGGAGCCTGGATCTGAAGATAGCACACCTGACATACCAGAGTCTGAACTCCCGTCTCCCAGGTGCTCTTGAATTGTATCAGGCATTGCTGTCTCAGGGGCTGAGTTCACATGTGACTCCTTCGATGTGTCTAAGCTACATTCTGCTGCAATTTCTATTACCTCTGAAATCTTCTCCTTTTTTTCTGGTGTTTCTCCTATTTTTTCTGAAAGTGTACTTAATTCATATAATCGTCTTTCATTTTCTTCTCTGACAGCATTCCTTTTTCTGTTTTGTAAAAGTGATATTTTTGATTTTGTTTCCATTATCTGTAAAGAAATAGAGATTACAATTTTATTGACATTTAAAAAACTGAAATACATAAATAAGATCAGGCAATGGTTCACAGTTAGCTATCAAAGAAATAAGGTCTACCAAGATCTGCACTCAGTGTACAAATATACATGAAGCAGAGCACTAATACTGCTAAATATAAAACCAAGCAGAACTAGGCAGAGCACACCTATCAGGACGCTGCAACTGACAGACAGAAGTGGAAACATAGGGACACAGTGAAAAATGACAACTTCACGAAAGCTCTGGTGGGAATTAAACAATGTGCGTTGAATTGGGAAAGAAGTTTGACAATTCATCTGACACTTTTGAAACATGATCCATACAGACAAGGTATATTAAAAAAAAAATAAGTATAAAGCCAGGCATTGGTGGGCATGCCTTTAATCCCAGCACTTGGGAGGCAGAGGCAGGTGGATCTTTTCAGTTTGAGGCCAGCATGATCTACAGAGTAAATTACAGAACAGCCAGGGCTATGTAGAGACACCCTGTCTTGAAAAACCAACCAACAGGGCTGGAGAGATGGCTCAGAGGTTAAGAGCATTGCCTGCTTTTCCAAAGGTCCCAAGTTCAATTCCCAGCAACCACATGGTGGCTCACAACCATCTGTAATGGGGTCTGGTGCCCTCTTCTGGCCTGCAGGCATACACACAGACAGAATATTGTATACATAATAAATAAATATTTAAAAAAAAAAAAAACCAACCAACAAACCAATAAACAAAAAACTAAGCATAAACTGGCTAAGAGAGTAAACACCTTAAATCCCAGGACTAAGGAGGCAGAGGCATGCAGATAGTGTTGCTTTTGAAGAGGGTCTGAGTTCTGTTCCCAGAACCAATGTTGTACAGCTAGCTCCTAAATGCCTGTAACTCCAGCTCCACGGGAACTGCCATCACATGCACACAATCTCACAATCTCACAATCACACACACACACACACAATTAGGGGCAGGGCTGGAGAGAGAACTCAGAGATTAAGAGCACTGGCAGCTCTTTCAAAGGTCCTGAGTTCAGTTCCCAGCAACCATATGGTGGCTCACAACCATCTTTAATGAGATCTGGTGTCCTCTTCTGACCTGCAGGCATGCACGCAGGCAGAACATTGTGTACATAATAAATGAATCTTTTAAAAAAAATTAAGGGGGGCTGGAGAGATGGCTCAGAGGTTAAGAGCATTGCCTGCTCTTCCAAAGGTCCTGAGTTCAATTCCCAGCAACCATATGGTGACTCACAACCATCTGTAAGGGGGTCTGGTGCCCTCTTCTGGCCTGCAGGCATACATACAGACAGAATATTATATACATAATAAATAAACATTTTTTTTTTAAAAAAAATTAGGGCTAGAGAAATTCCATAAGCAGTTAGGTGCACTGGCTGGTCTTCTAGAGGATCTGGGTTTGATTCCTAGATTCACATGGTAGCTTCACATCTGTTTGTAACTACAGTTCCAGAGGAGCCAACATTCTTTTCTAGCCTCTGAGGGCATCAAGGATACATATGATGCACAGACAAACATGCACGCAAAACACCCATGTACATGAAATAGTATTACAGAAACAAATGAAACAAGGGATTACCTCTTTATATTCACTGGCACAATTCTGGCAGCAGAAGCTCTTTTGCTGACCCGAAATCAGAACCTTGTGTCCAGTATTCTTGGGAATATACTTGCCACACTGTTCACAGCAGTTCATTATTAGACCATTAGTCAATCTGTATTCATTAAAGCAATTGTTACTACACAGTTTATGTGTTACACTGTTAATACTGATTTCATGACGAACCTAAAAGAAAACAAAATTTCTTAAGACAGTATTTTACAATTTATTGCCCTACAGTATTTGAATCTCTTTAAAATATTTGGGAGGTGGATGAAGGGAATCATCACTCGTGTAGAATGGTGTCTGTGCACTTAGCAGTAAGGTGGTTCTAAAGCTGTAACTAAAATAAACTTACGTCTTTCATTTGAATGGCCCCCAGTTACTCAACATTAGACTTAGCTACTGAGGATAATGTAAACAAAGGACTGCCTGAATAATGCCTGGTTCCTCCTCTTGAACATGTATCCAGCTATTACCCCACACATTCTTAGGATCTGCTGCTTTCTTCATTGTCCTTAAATTACTGAATTACAATTAATTCCACAGAAACAGACACGTACTTTCTACACTATGAAAATGATGTATATCTATCTCTATGCATAAATATCTTTTGAGGGGAGAGACAGGTCTCACTATTATATAGCCTTGGCTCTCCAAGAACTCACTATATGTAAAGCAGTTTGGGCTCAAATTCAGAGATCTCCTTGTTCCTGTTTCTCAGATGATGGGATTAAAGGTATGCATCACTACTTAGTGGTAAATCTTTTTAATAAACAGAATTCTAACATCTTAGTAGTTTTTCAAACCTAATAATCTAGAATCTAGACATTATGTAGATGACAGAGCTTACAGTGGTACTTAAAACTCAGCACTATGCCTATGAGCCTAAATAGTAGTTGTATAAAGAATCAGACCTCTCCTAACTTATTACACATTATACATCTTGACTTCGTAAAAACTTCTTTTCTGAGATCCTGGTAGTATTCACAGGGAGACAGAGATGCAGTACAAAATTCTGGTGAGGACTTGCTTGACTCCACTGGAGGAATAACAGTTGCTGTCTTCAAAGGAGAATCTCTGTAACTCAAAGGAAAACAAACGTCTTAAGATCACCATGATTTAAAATCCACTCTCAACTTTACTTCCACTATTCCCTAAATAATACAGAAGAAAATTCAAGCGTAAACTCTTTAGAAATGCACTAAAGGCCAGGCAATGTTGGCAGATGCCTTTAATTCCAGCACCCGGGAGGCAGAAGCAGGCAGATTGTGAGTTTGAGGGCAGTCTTGTCTCAGAGCAAGTTCCAGGAGAGCTAGGGCTACAAAAGAAAACCCTATCTCAAAAAAACAAAACAACAAAAACACTAAAATTCTTAGCATTCTAGAAAGATTTAAAAATGCTATTCATTGGGGCTAGAGACAGCGTAGTGTTAAAGGGCATTGGCTGTACTGGGTGGTGGTGGTGCACACCTGTTATTCCAGCACTTGGGGCAAGTCAGGCAGATCTCTGAGTTGGAAGCCAGTTTGGTCTACAGAGTGGCTTCCAAGACAGCCAGAGATACATGAAGAAACCATCTTGAAACCCTGACTCCTCCCCAAAAAAGGGTACTGGTTACTCTTGCAGATGACCTAGGTTTGGTTCCTGGCACCCACATGGTGGCTCATAACTGTCCATAACTCCAGTTCCAGTGAACCTGGCATCCTCTTTGGGCCTCTCAGGAAACCAGACATGCACGGAGTATACTTAAGACACAGGCAAAACACTCATACACATAAATAAATTCTTAAAAAAAACAAAAGCTAGCCGGGCGGTGGTGGCGCACGCCTTTAATCCCAGCACTTGGGAGGCAGAGGTAGGTGGATCTCTGTGAGTTCGAGACCAGCCTGGTCTACAAGAGCTAGTTCCAGGACAGGCGCCAAAGCCACAGAGAAACCCTGTCTCGAAAAACCAAAAAAAAAAAAAAAACAAACAAAAAGCCGGGCGGTGGTGGAGCACGCCTTTAATCCCAGCACTCGGGAGGCAGAGGCAGGCGGATCTCTGTGAGTTCGAGCCCAGCCTGGTCTACAAGAGCTAGTTCCAGGACAGGCTCCAAAACCACAGAGAAACCCTGTCTCGAAAAACCAAAAAAAAAAAAAAAAAAAAAAAAAAAGGAGGGGGGGCGCAACTGTAGCACCTAAGAGAAGGGAACTAAGTACCCCAATTTTTAAAAACCTGAAAACGGAGGCTTGGGACTGGAGAGATGGCTCAGTGGTTAACAGTGCTGGCTGCTCTTCGAGTGGTCCTGAGTTCAATCTCCAGCAACCACATGGTGGCTCACAACATCTAACAGTAGCATCTGATGCTTTCTTCTGGTATAAAGGTGTACAGGCAGATAGAACACTCATATATATAAATAAATCTTTAAGAAAATTAAAAACAACTTGAAAACATCTCTGCAACATCTACAAGTCTAGCTTACAGTTGTATCCAGAGTATTTATTTATATTGGTGGCATTAACCCACATGGAGAAACGCTGAGGTCTGCTTACTTTTTACATGCTACATTCCGTGTCTTTCGAGTCCGTTTATGAGAGAAAGAAGAAAGGCAGGTGGTTGAACAAAAGAGGTGAGCTGATCCTTTTCGTTGATAAGCTGTCTGCCCCTTCTGTAGAGGATTTTTACAGTTTGCACAAGTGATTTTAACAGGTTTAGTAAGATGCTGGTTTGAGGGCTGGAAATTCTGTTTAGGAAGTGAGGCCACTGGTGATAAAGAATCCATTCCTTGTTGTTTCTGGTTACGAGGAAATGATGCTGACTGGGAGATCCAAGAATCTTAAAAACAAAATGTGTAAGAAAAAGTCATAGAATAAATAAAAATATACATTAGGACACATTTGAATTTTAGGCTTTAAGAGGCTCAGAAGCATGTGGTTAAGGTAAAGTAACTTTGACAATCAATCCAGCATTCCTCCTACTGTTCAGATGGGTATGAAGTGTTTCCCGTGGGCTCACCTGTTTCCACAGCTGTCTCCATCTGGTGGGTACAGGGCCTACCTGGTAGAGACAGGGGCCAGGGGAAGGGCTTAAGGTTACAGCACTGTAGCCTGGTTCAAGCTCCTGCTTTCTGCTGTACTATAAGCAGCAAGTGTTATCCTGAATGGTGGTGTAACCTATAATCATAGTGTGATGGAAATATAACAGAAGGAAGACCACAAGATTAAGGCTAGCCTGGGCAAGACTCTCCAAAAGCAAATGTTACAAGCAGCTGCCACCGGCTCCTCCAGCTTTGGAGCTACTTGTCAACTTTCCCAGCTGCAATGGACTGTATTACTTCAAAGCATGAGCCAAAATACGTCCCTCCTACTTCAAGCTGTTTTCCAGGAACTTAAACACAGCTATTTTTAAAAAGTAACTAATATAGATAGCTCAGAGGTTAAGAGCACTGGCTGCTCTTCCAGAGGTCCTCAGTTCAATTACCAGCAATCACATGGTGGTTCACAACCATATGAATTGAGATCTGGTGCCCTCTACTGGTGTGGAAGCATACATGCAGGCAAAACACTATACATAATAAATAAATCTTCAAAAAAACCAAAAACATTAAAAAAAAAACTTCTTAGCTGGGCAGTGGTGGCACATGCCCTTTAATCCCAGCAGAGGCAGGTGGATCTCTGTAAGTTCGAGGCCAGCCTGATCTACAGAGATACCGTTTTGAAAAACAAAGAAAAAAAACAAAAACAAACAAACAAAAAATCTTTAAGAAGTACCTAATACAAATTTGAATTATCAGGAATATTTTCTTTTTTTTTTTTTTTCGAGACAGGGTTTCTCTGTGGCTTTGGAGCCTGTCCTGGAACTAGCTCTGTAGACCAGGCTGGTCTCGAACTCACAGAGATCCGCCTGCCTCTGCCTCCCGAGTGCTACGAATATTTTCTTTTATCAACGAAAAAAAAACATGTTTCCTAAGATTATGCAATGTGACAAACCATCAGCTATTGTCGCAGTCCACAGACGCAGAACCTGTTTCCTGAATTTACTAGATTATACAAGTACATTAAGCTTTGTGGGTTTGTTTGCTATTTCTCTGTGGTGCTGGGATGTACACGCTACCAGTCCTCTGGCTAGCTTTTCTGTTATATACTGAGATTATACCTGATTCCCTAGTGCTGTAAGGAATAAACGGAACACATATCAACTGTAGATTAAATAGAAGTTACACTGGGGTCACTTCCTCTGCCTACTTGAACTTAAATAGCCAACCAGATTTAAGCAGCAGCAGGAAAAAAAACAGCAATTTTTACAAGATTTGTCATTGCTAAGACTATGGGGGAAAATAAATCCTCAACTCCCAAAATAGTTGTGTTTTGTGGACTTACTGATACTTAAGGGAAGCACATTTTTACATAATTAGGAAACAAGGATATCATTTTTTTTAAAAAAATTTATTTAACTTTTATTTTATGTGCATGGGTGTGAAGGTGTCAGATTCCAGGGAACTGGAGTTTCAGGCAGTTATGAGCTGTCATGTGGGTGCTGGGAATGGAACCCAGGTCCTCTGAAGAACAGCAGTGCTCTTAACCGCTAAGCCATTTCTCCAGGACTAAGATACCATTATTATATTGCCTAAGATGGTAATTTATCTGATAAAAAAAAAAATCACTTTAAGTTTGGCACTTACATAAAGTGTGTACAATTTTACAAGGCAAATATAATTCCTAAATAAGAACTTTTGGCTGGGTATGGTGTTGCAGAGGCCAACATGACTGGCTGAGCTCTAGCACAGCTTCAGTTCTGTATATCCTGCCTTTAAATAAATCAGTTAATTTACCAACTGGGAGGGGGGAGAGGGAAGTATTAGTGTTTCTATTCTACTTAAAGTCTTAGTCAAAATTTCTTATGCCACATGTTCAGGATGTATTTTAAGACCAGAAGAAGCTGTCTTAAGTCACTGTTCTATTGCTGTGAAGAGACATATGACCAAGAGAAGTCTTTTTGTTGTTGTTTTTTCGAGACAGGGTTTCACTGTAGTTTTAGAGCCTGGCCTGGAACAAGCTCTTGTAGACCAGGCTGACCTGTGAAATCTGTGGCCACTTCTTCCACTGACTGAATTCAGTTAATCTGACTACATAGTTTGCTCCAGGGATTGCAAGATTCCATTTCCCATGTGCTAGGATTTTAGGGAGGCTGCCACACCCACTCAGTTTTTATGTGGAATCTAGGCATTTGAACTCTGGTCTCCATGTTTAGGCAGCAAGCATTTCATTAAACTTTTTTTTGTTCCCATTTTGGTTTTTTTGAGTGTTTCTCTATTTAACAACCCTGCTGTCCTAGAACTCACACTGTAGACCAAACTAGTTTTAAACTCACTGAGATCCACCTGCCTCTGCCTCCCAAATACTGGGATTAAAGGCATGGGCCACTACTGCTCCTTAGGCTGCAAGCATTTTACCTATGAGCTATCTCCCCAGCTGGATATTTTATTAGTTTTTATCTTATTCCTAATTAAGTTTCAGGAGAAACAGTAATTACCTAGTTACTAAAAGTACAATGCCTTTGAGTCATTATCATGGGGGAGGTATGGGGGAAGGAGAAACTGTGATTGGGGTGTAAAATAAATAAATGAAATCATTAACTAGCTAGAAATGTTTATAAAACAAGACAAAAACAACACAAGGATGACAAAAAAAATTCTATAGATTTCTTTCGGAGGCAACAGAATCCCACCGTGTAGCCCTGGTTGGCCTCAAACTTGTTATATAGACCAGGTTGATCTTAAATGCAGAGATGCACCTGCTTCTACCTCCCCACTGCTGGAATGAAGACCTGTGACACTGCACCTGGACCTTTTCATCAGTTTCTTTAGATAAAGCTGCATGTGACAACAGCTACCCATGAAGTGGGTGCTAGGGTTACAGGTACGCACCACAAACCTAACTTTGAGTTGTTAGGTCCTTAAAATTCAACACCCTAAAAAAAGCACTAAATATCAAACCGCATATTCGTCCCCTTCTCAGCCACATACGTAACTTTAGAAAAGCCCTAAGAGTCACTGATTCAGCCCTTAAAAACAGTTAAGACATACATTACTTTAGATTTTACAAAAATTACTTACCCTCTCCAAATTGCAGATACAAAAGACTTCAGAAGTATATTAAGTAACATTATTTTCATATGAAAGCCAATAAATTATTGTATATAGAATATAACAGATATGAGTTCTAAAAAGAACAGCGATGGGAGCTGAGATGGCATAACTAGTAAAATGCTTGTCCCACACTGTGCAAGCATGAAGACCTGAGTTTGATCTCCAGTACCCATGTGAAACTAAATAAATCAAGTAAGAAACAGAATAAAACAAACAAAAGGCAGGCGAATGAGATGGCTTAGTGGGTAAAGTCACTTATAGCCAAGCCTGACAACTCGACTTGCATACTCAGATCCCATACAGTAGGAAAAAACTGATCACTGCAAGCTGCCTCCTGACCACTACATGAGCTGTAGCAAACACGCAAACACAAACACAGACACACAAACACACATTATAATCTAAAATTTTCTTTTTAAATTAAACCAATAAGCCGGGCAGGGGTGGTGCACGCCTTTAATCCCAGCACTTAGGAAGCAGAGGTAGGCAGATTTCTGTGAGTTCTAGGCCAGCCTGGTCTACAAGAGCTAGTTCTAGGACAGGCTCCAAAGCTAGAGAAACCCTGTCTTGAAAAAATATATGTATTTATACATACATACACATACATATAATTTTTAAGACAGAGAGAGAGAGAGAGAGAGAGAGAGAGAGAGAGAGAGAGAGAGAGAGAGAGATATAAAGCCAGTAATGGTGGCACATACCTTTAATCCCTGTACTCAGGAGACAAGAGACAGGAGGATCTCTGTGAGTCTGAGGCCAGCCTGATCTACATAGTGAGTTTCAGAGCAGCTAATGAGTACGTAAGTTCAAGGCCAGCCTGGTCTGCAAGAGCTAGTTCCAGGACAGGAACCAAAAGCTACGGAGAAACCCTGTCTCGAAAAATCCAGAAAAAAAATAAACTATTTGAAAACTAAGGTAGAGACCAACAGAGGAAGACAGCCCTGACTTCCAGGCACTTGAGTACAGACTCACAGAAATCTAAATGTACTCAATACAAGGCAAATAATACAACTTACTGCTTACCAGGATTGGGATGTGCTGCACATCTTCCATTCTGAAGCGCATCTACTACATCCAGCCTACCAGGATTAAAAGGTCCTACTCCAGGCTTGGTCTGTGAAGTTAAAGATGAGGATGTTTGTACATTAACACTAAACCCGTGAGTGCCATCTCCTAAGTTGGTACAGTGATGTACAATCTTTACGTTCCTATCTCACCCGTTTCTAAAACTGTAACATTAGAATTAGTAGAGTCAACTCTGTAGTGATACTATTAGTACCCATTCCTGAATTTACCTTACTTCTTGATAGACTGGAAATGAAGAAATCCAAATTTTTGGTACTGTTTTTGTTTCCATGAGGTCCCCATTCAGTAAAATTGGTAGGATTTTTCTCCTCCCCTCCATCTGTCTCTGTGTCCCCCTCATCATCAATAACAATTGTTTCACATATATTTCCCTTCTGAGACGTAAAATCTCTTAAAGAAGGAGGAATGATGGAGTAATTTCCTTGTGGATTTTCATGTTTTGAAGATGTAACTACAAAGTTTCTCTCCTCAGCTACTGCTGGAGCACAAATTGGAGGCTGTATGGATTCAACGAACACAACATCATCATCTTCCACTGGTGAGCTTCCAGATGCACTGGTTGAAGAACCCACATCTGTGAGGTGAGCTGCCATGGCCAATTTTCCTAGGAAGGCATGAGCCTGTACCATCAACTGATCTTCCCACTGAGTGTTTATCCACACCGAAGAATCTGTAAGAGACATAAAGGAGCATTTTCATTTTTCTGCAGTAATAGCACTGATAAAACTGTTACAAACAACTCAAGTGATACTCATTCTATTTTCCTGTTCACCACTTTGTTAAATTCTACTTCTGGTGTTTGATGGGAATTATGCAATTTGATGCTAACAGTGCTCACTTTATGCTACTCTCCACTTACAACAAAAACAGCCTAAGCTTTCTTTAAATTTAAAATAACAAAATTTGGGCTGGAAAGATTGTTTGGCAGTTAGGAGTTTGTATTGTTCTCTTACATAAGACCCGAGTTCAGTTTCCAGCACCTCTATCAGGAGGCTCACACCTGCATTTAATTCCAGCTCCAGGGGTTCTGACACCCTCTTTCTAGACTACACAACCACCTACATCCACAACTGCACATGTCCACATAGACACACAAGTAAAACAATAAACTTGAAAAACAATATATATATCAGCCAGGCATGGTGGCACACACCTTTTTTTTTTTTTTTTCCTTTTTCAAGACATGGTTTTTGTGGGTTTTTGGAGCCTGTCCTGGAACTAGCTCTTGTAGACCTGGCTGGTCTCGAACTCACAGAGATCCACCTGCCTCTGCCTCCCGAGTGCTGGGATTAAAGGTGTGTGCCACCACTGCCCGGCTTACACACCTTTTTTTTTTTTTTTTAAATATTTATTTATTATGTATACAATATTCTGTCTGTGTGTATGCCTGCAGGCCAGAGAAGGCACCAGACCCCATTACAGATGGTTGTGAACCACCATGTGGTTGCTGGGAATTGAACTCAGGACCTTTGGAAGAGCAGGCAATGCTCTTAACCTCTGAGCCATCTCTCCAGCCCCACCTTTTTTTTTTAAAAAAAAAAAAAAAAAAAAAAAGCCGGGCGGTGGTGGCGCACACCTTTAATCCCAGCACTCGGGAGGCAGAGGCAGGTGGATCTCTGTGAGTTCGAGACCATCCTGATCTACAAGCGCTAGTTCCAGGACAGGCTCCAAAACCACAGAGAAACCCTGTCTCGAAAAACCAAAAAAAAAAAAAAAAAAAAAAGTATGTTTCTTTCTTTTTCTAATTTCATTTATTTGGTGTTTTTTGTTTGGTTGGTTTTGGTTTTTTGAGGCAGGATTTCTCTGTGTAACAGTTCTGGTTGAGATTTGCCCGCCTCTTTATTTATATATTTTTTAAATGTATAAGTACTCTGAATGTATACCTGTAGAGCAAAAGAAGGCATCAGACCCTATTATAGGTGGTTGTGAGCCACCATGTGGTTGCTGGGAATTGCACTCAGGACCTTTGAAGAGCAGGTGGACCTTTGCTCAGCACTTGAGAGAGAGAAGCAGAGGCAAGAGGATCTCTTGAGTTTGAGGCCAGTCTGGTCTATATAGCAAGTTTCAGAACATTCAGAGCTAAACAAAGACCCTGTCTCAAAAAAAAAAAAAAAAAAAAAAAGAAAAAAAAAAGAAAACAATATCAAAACTAAAGCTGGAGAGATGGCTCTGTGGCTGAGAGCACTGCACTGCTCTTCTAGAGGACCAGGGTTCAATTGCCAGCACCCACATGACAGTACACAACTATCTTAACCCATCTCCATTAATCTGTGTATCACCACGAGGCTGTGATATTGAACTTACTGAGATCCGCCTGCATTTGCCTCAAGTGCTGGGATTCAAGGCAAGCGCTACCACTGCCTGGTTCAGAAACCTTTCCTTTATTGAGATTCTCTACTAACTGATGCGGCTAGCTTGTTGACATGAAACCATTCAGTTACTCTGCTCAAAAGAGAAACGTTACTGTTTGACCACTTAGTTATGTTACACTGAGCAAGTCACTACATCTCACTGAATTAAGTTTTCTGGATTGTAAACAAAATGGGGATATAAAACAAGATTATAGCTTAATATGTTCCAAGACTGACGTTAGAACCTTACACTTGCTAGGCAAGTGCCATACGTCTAGTCTACATCTCCAGCCCTAGATATTTTAAATCTTGACAGTTACTGTTCTCTGATTTTATTTTTCCAATAGAAAATTTCACCTATAAAAAGTAATTTTTTTTAATTAATAGAATACCTAGCTAATAGATAAAATGGAAGATTCTGATTTTTTTCAACATAGTGAAAACTGCCATTAAAAAATGAATCAGAGTTTGTGTGGTGCACTTCCTTGATCCCAGCACTCAGAAAGCAGAAGCAAATGAATCTCTGTGAGTTCAAGGCAGCATGGTTTACTTTGAGAGCTTCATGACAGCTAGGACTACAGAGATGCTGTCTCAAAACAAATAAACAAAAATAAATAAATAAATAAATAAATGAGTTGCAGCATTAGGAAAGTTGGGAACCACTGACTTACCAAGTTCCAGGACAGCTAGGTCTAGATAACAAGATCTTGTCTCGCCGGGCGGTGGTGGCACAAGCCTTTAATCCCAGCACTCGGGAGGCAGAGGCAGGCGGATCGCTGGGAGTTCGAGGCCAGCCTGGTCTACAAGAGCTAGTTCCGGGATAGGCACCAAAGCTACAGAGAAACCCTGTCTCGAAAAACCAAAAAAAAACCCCAGATCTTGTCTCAAAACCCAACAAAAAAAAGCAAAAAAACCATAAAATGGTAAAGTCTCTAAATGTATACTGGCAATGTATAGGCAAATACTTTAAAACTTCTATCTCATGAGGTCCAAAGGAAACTGTGGATATATGATTAACAAGCGGTGCCTCTGAGCATACCAAAAAGGTCTGCTGACCTCTGGGCTTTAGGTGCCTGTGGATCCTCTCTCCTCTCACCCTGACCCCACCCTAAACCTCATGGCTTCCCGTCCCAAGTTCTCATTCCTATATAACCTGGCCATTCTGGCTATGTGCCCTCTTAGTCTCTTCTCTTTGGTCCCCCTCCAAGTCCATGATTCAGACCATTCTGAACGACCTGCTCTGGACTATTCCAGATGCCTCTGCCTGTACTATCTTCAAGGCTACAATAAAAATCTTCTCAACCATACCTTGGAGCAGTCACATCCTTTGTTCATTCAATGTTAAGTTTTACAGTTGTTTAGACCTTGGGTCAATTTAATTTTGTTATGTGGTGCTTCCCCCCCCCCTACACCCAGACAGGGTTTCTCTGTGGTTTTGGAGCCTGTCCTGAAACTAGCTCTGTAGACCAGGCTGGTCTCGAACTCACAGAGATCCGCCTGCCTCTGCCTCCCGAGTGCTGGGATTAAAGGTGTGCGCCACCACCGCCCGGCTATGTGGTGCTTTTATATGAAAATTTAAAAAAGAATAAAATTGGTACATGTTCTCCATCAGACTGGCCTGTAGGCAAGTCTGTAGGGCATTTCCTTAGTTGTTGAATAATGTAGGAGGGCCTGGCGCAGTGTGGGTGGTATTACCCCAGGGGCAGTTGGTCTTGGGTTGTAGAAAACAGGCATGGGGAACAATCAAGCAAGTAGCTAGAGTTTCTGCCTTTAGGTTCCTGCACCAACTTCCCTTCATGATGAACTGTAAATGTAAGACAGAGTGAGAAGAAAAATGCAGTTGATAGCAGCCTGACTTGTGCAGTTTCAAAGGGAAGCAAAGGCTGACATAGTCATTTTTTTCCCCTCCTTCCTTCTTTTGGTTTTTTTGAGACAGGGCTTCTCTGTAGCTTTGGGGCCTGTATTGGAACTAGTTCTTGTAGACCAGACAAACCTCGAACTCACAGAGATCTCCTGCCTCTGCCTCCTGAATGCTAGGATTAAAGGAGGGAGCCAGGCTCTCTCTAGCTTTTAAGAATGGAGACTGAACTGTGTGTGGTGGTGTATTCCTTTGATCCCAGTACTCACAAAGCAAGGGCAGGAGGATTTCTGAGTTGGAGGACAGTCAGATCTGTAGAGCAAGTTCCAGGACAGAGAGGGCTACACAGAGAAACCCTGTTGGATGTGGGTTGCTAAGGGAGGTGGGAAGGAAACTAGGAAGATAGAGAGGCTCAGCAGTTAAAAACAGTAGTAACTCTTGTAGAGTGTGTGTGGGGGGGGATAGACAGAGAATTCTACTGTCTGATACTTTACCCTACATCGGACAGGGGCTAGATAGATAGATGTTCAGCAGTTAGGAGCATTTGCTGCTTTTCCAGAGGACCAGCATCCAACTGACCCTACTCGCAAAGACCTGTAACTCCGGCTACAGTAGATTCAACACTTTCTTCTGGCTTCCTCAGGAACACAAAGACAACACACACTAAATATTTTTTAAAAATAAAAAAGATATGTCTAAGAAGTACTACATGAGAGATCACAGAGGCTACATGGAGAGAAGGTTCAGTGGTTAAAATAATTGGCTGCTCTTCCAAGGGTTTGATGCAGCTCACAACCTGCTCTCTAGTTCCAAAGGATCCCCTGCCCTCTTATGGTCTCCTTGAACACTGCATCCAAACGGCACAGACATACGAGCAGAACACCTATACATGGGAAAGAAAATCTTTCAAAAAGGGAAATTCGCTAATTTGCTCTTCCTCAATCTTAAAACATTTGTCAGAGCCGGGCGATGGTGGCGCACGCCTTTAATCCCAGCACTCGGGAGGCAGAGGCAGGCGGATCTCTGTGAGTTCGAGACCAGCCTGGTCTACAGAGCTAGTTCCACGACAGGCTCCAAAGCCACAGAGAAACCCTGTCTCGGGGAAAAAAAAAAAAAAAAAATTTGTCAGTAAGTTTTTTAGGTATTTAGCTTTTACTTTATAACCTCATTTTAATGAATTGGAGCTTAGTCTCATTAAAGACTTCTAAAAAACAGCAACGTTAGTGGTACTTACAGGTGTGACTCTTGCCATAGATTGCACTGGCTCGGCTTTCCGGCCAGAGACCACTCACTCAAGCAGCAATTTTTCGAAGTAACAGAAAAGCAAACTTCATATGCAACAGTCTATCCTAGTAAGTTTAAAAAGGAAAGATAAGCAAAATGACTCACAAAGGAGATGTTTTCCTTACTTCACCAGAATGGCTTGAAGGTTCTACAATAAGAAAAAAAAATAACAAAAGCCTTTAGCACCAATAGCGAGGAGGTAGCACCAACCCTGACCACCAGAGGAGGAAGTATAAAGGTGAAATCATTCCAGAGCTTTTCTAGCAACCTTCTCCAAATAAACAGAGATCAACTACTAAAAAAACTACAGCAAATCAAGCTCGATCTAGTCCTTCCAGTTTCAGAATTAGGAAGAGTGCACAGCGGCGCAGAAGGATAAGCGAGTCCAAGCCAGCAAGGGATTCGAATCCTATTCCTCCCATGTCCACCCTGCGTCACCGCCACCAATTAAGTACCAAGAAGGTGGAAGGTGTTCAACAACTGGTTCCATTTGCCGCAAGCACTTGCCCGGGGACCTAAGATTCCTACGCCTCTGGAGACCACGACAGGCACAAGTCAGACATAAGAAATTGCTCCACTAAGACTAGAAGCTGCTGCACAGCGCGGCGGAGAGGAGCAAAAGAAAAGACTCCGCAGGACTTAAGCGGATCCCCACCACCACAGAAAACTTGGAAGCTAGATCAGACAGACGATGTGAGAGTGCAGCCATTAGGAGGGGGTGGGGGTGGGGGTGGCGGGGTGGTGTCTAACGGGCTCCACACCCGACTGCCCACCCACCCACGCGCTCACCCGTCCACAGCAAGGAAAGGAAAACACCCCACGACCTCCGGCCGCCGCCACCCCCACCCCGCGTCCCCCGTGCCCCAGCATCCGCCCCACCCAGCCCACCCAGCCGCGCCCGTGCTCCCTCAGCCTTCGAGTCGCACGAGAAGCCGCCCGGGACATGAGCGCGGCCCCCAGCGCACCCCGAGGCCCCGACGCAGCAGCGGCAACACCGGCCGCCGCGGGCTGCTAAGCCCGGGTCGGTGGGAGGCTCCCGAGGCTGCCCTCACCCATCTCCGCCTCCCCAGTCGCCCCCGCCTCCTCCTCCCGAGGCTGCGCTGCTCCCAGCCACCCCCACTCTCCGCGGCCCTCGACAGGAAAGACAGCGGGGATAAGCCTCACCCGGTTCTGGCTGCAGCTCCGCGGAACGAACCTCCCCTCCCCCGGCCCACCCCCCTTCAGCGACACGCACAACTCCGCTCGGTCCAGTCCCGGCTTTAGCGCTGGTGAGGAGGAGGTAGAGGAGGCAGAGGAGGCGGCGGCGCGGCGGAGCCCACGGAGGCCCCGCCCTCCGCACGCTCATTGGCTGCTGGCGAAGGCGGCCCGGAATGCCTCGGGCATGTCCATTGGCTCCGTCGGCCTTCGTTCAGGACCCTCCTCGGTGAGGTAGTCAGACCGGCTGTCCGTCAAAGCTGGGCCACGCCCTCGTGCCTGCCGTTCCCTCCCCCCCACCCCGCCGCCAGCCTCGGGCTTAGCCCTCCCTCCTCCTCCCTCCTCCCTCCTCCTCCCTCCTCCCTCCTCCCCCTTCCTCCTCCCTCCCTCGGTGCCCCCGCTCCGCCCCGCCCCCACTCGCCGGGTCCGCCGGGGTCAGGAGCCCGAGAGGCGAGGCCCGCGGTACGGATCGCTGTGTGGCCTCGGGGCGGAGGAGTCTTCGTCGAGGCTTCCCGCGGGGCCGGGATCGGGCCACCGGACCTCGGCCTCTAGACGGTCGCCGCGGTCCCCCGCGACTCTGCCCGAGGAGCGACGCGGCCTCGATGCCCCGGCGTCCTCCCTATCCAGGCCGCCAAGGCCCGGGGAGACGGCCGAGCCCCGCAGTGCCTGCGGCGGGCCGAGGGGGCGGGCCGGGCCGCGGCTGCAGGGGACTGGCGCGCTGGCGGCCGTGCGGGCGCTTCCACCTTGCCTCGCCCGTGGGAATGGTCCCCCACCTCCGCCATGGCTGCGGCGGGAGGAGACGTCGTCCTCCATTTTGTGGGATCTTTAGGGACAACTTGGTGCCCATCAGAACCGAACCCCGTGGGGCCGGGAAACTTGGCCCGGAACAGCCCCAACCGCGCTCTGCCATCGGCCGTGCCCTCGGCGGCTAAGGGCCTGCGCGCCTAGCTTGCGGCCGGGCCACACGACGGTGCGCGCCCCGGGGACCCGGGCTGTCCGGGCTCGGCCGTCGGTGCCTGGCAGTGCGCGCGCTCCCGGGCCTGCCCAGCGCCTGTGCCCTACATTGACGGGGGCGCCTCGGCCACCCGCGCCTTTCGCTCCTCCTGCCCGACGTGGCCCCGTGGGCAGAGACCTCGCCTGGGAGCCCCGCTGGGCGCGTTCGGAGCAGAGCCGCGGGAGGGCGGCACGAGGGTCCTTTGTTCGTCGTCTACACCTAAGTCTGGTGGTTTGTTTGGATTATAGCTGATGTTGTTGCATTAGATCGAAGTAGTGTGTGATAGACCAAGTTGCTGTATGATGTGCGAAAATATATGACTATATATATATATAATATGATATATATATATATTATACACAGTTTTTCACTGTCTAGCATAGTCAGCCTTCAAACTGTAGATACTTTTCCTGCCTCTGGAATGTTGGAATTGTAAGAATTACACCACTGCTGTTTTGCTTTTGCCTCACATACGATTTCAAAATAAACAGATCCCACATCACGGGACACATGCCTGTAAAACCAACATTTAAGGGGTGTAAGTAGCAGGATCAGTCAAGGCGCCCTGGGACACTTGGCATTGTCTCATATACAGGAAGCTGGGGAGGAATAAGATAGAGAGATAAGACATACTGCTCTTAGAGACTACCAGGGTTTGCATCCTCCTGTGGCTTTTTCCAGTTGCCAGCCACTCCCGTTCCCGGTGAGCCAGTGCCCTCTTCTGGCCCACCTACGCACATAGGTGTGTGCATACATACAAGCACGCATTTATTGCATGCATACTTTCAACGTTTAAAACACATGTCCACGGGAGGCAGAGGCAGGAGGATCTTTGTGAGTTCGAGGCCAGCCTGGTCTAGAAGAGCTAGTTCCAGGACAGGAACCAAAAGCCACGGAGAAACCCTGTCTCAAAAAATCCAAAAAATAAATAAATAAATAAATAAAAATAAAACACATGTCCAATCCCCCCCCTTTTTTTTTCTGAAGTGCGATAAAAGCACATTTAGTCAATGACAAGCAAATAGACCTCTAAGTTATGTTCTTGTCTATATATCAATGGGGGCGCTGAATACGCCTTTCTAATGCTTTACATCGTGCACATTCCCAACATCAGCATTTTATTTAAGTCTTCAACGACTGTTTGAAAATAAATGTGATAATCATAACATTTCAATAATTGCTGAAGATGATAACCATCTTTTTTATGTTTAGGCGTTTGGAAATACGAAGCTGTAGGTACATTGAGTTGATACACAAAAGCTCCTTAGATTTGGAGAGATTTAATGTTAGGTTTGTGAGCTACAAGTTGTGTATTTTCTGAAAATCCATCTCCACAATATTTAGCGTTAGTACTGTTTTTTGTTTTTTTTTTTTTTTTTTTTTTTTTGGTTTTTCGAGACAGGGTTTCTCTGTGGTTTTGGAGTCTGTCCTGGAACTAGCTCTTGTAGACCAGGCTGGTCTCGAACTCACAGAGATCCGCCTGCCTCTGCCTCCCAAGTGCTGGGATTAAAGGCGTGCGCCACCACCGCCCGGCTAGCGTTAGTACTGTTAATAACTAAACCTTAAAGTATGTTTTCCCTAGTGATTACAAAATCAACAACTGTTCTTTTACTATGCTGATATGTTCAGTTTGATGCTACTATACAAGAGTGCCACACACAGTAAGTTAGAACTACAGGCGTTTATTTGACTAATGGATTTCTGTAGGAATTCCTACAGCCAGTAGCTCTTACATATTAGTTTAACCCATCTCCATTAATCTGTGCATCACCACAAGGCTGTGGCTTACTGGATAAAGTTCTGGCGTCTGTCTCTGGCGGAGCTACATGGCTTCTCCCTGACTCCATCCTTCCTTCTCCCAGCATTCAGTTTAGTTTTCCCGCCTACCTAAGTTCTGCCCTATCAACAGGCCAAGGCAGTTTCTTTATTCATTAATGGTAATCACCGCACACAGAGGGGAACCCCACTTCAATGGATTTATTTATTTATTTTTGGTTTGTCAAGACAGGGTTTCTCTGTGTAGCCTTGGCTGTCCTGAAACTCACTCTAGACCAGATGGCCTCAAACCCACAGAGATCCGCCTGCCTCTGCCTCCCAAGTGCTGATCAAAGACTTGCACCACCACTGCCTGGCTAATGGCTTTAGAGACTGGAAATTTCAACAGCCAGCCACATCTGATGGGCAACTCTTGAAGTGTCCTAAGTGTGAGACAGAGGATAGGAACTGAGCTCTACAGAAACTCATGTCCATGATAAAGCCACTCCTTCAATAGCTGTTTGACTCAGGATTTCTCTAGAAGTCCACCTACAATGGTAGAAAGTTCATGATCCAGGCATCTCTCAATGTCTTGATTGCATTGGCAATTCAGCAGCAGATAAAATTTAATATATATTTTGGAGGGAACATTCAAAGTATAATGGAGATTTGAAAATCTGGGACCGCCGTGCGGTGGTGGCGCACGCCTTTAATCCCAGAACTTGGGAGGCAGAGGCAGGCAGATCTCTGTGAGTTCGAGACCAGCCTGGTCTGCAAGAGCTAGTTCCAGGACAGGCTCCAAAAACCACAGAGAAACCCTGTCTCAAAAAAAAAAAAAAATGAAAAAGAAAAAAGAAAATCTGGGACCATGTTTTTTCATTACTGATAAATGATACTTTGATAAATTTAATGTCAAGTGGTGCACACTTCTTTATTTCCAGAACTCAGTAGGCAGAGGCAGACATAAGTCTAAGGGTAACCTGGTCTATACAGTGATTTCCTGGCCCACAAGAGCTCCATAATGGACCTTGTTTCAAAAAACAAAGAAAACAAGTCACAAAACTTTTTAAAAATCACAAAGACTCTATTAGAGAAAACTTCAAAGACAGTATGATATAGCTAAATTAAACTGAATTTTCCATTAGCAACCTGCATTTAGAATCTTTTGTGTATGTTGATGCATGTCCATAGCACCAGCACTTGCAGAAAGATTGTGAGTTCAAGACCTACCAGGGTTTCATAGACCCTGTGTCAAAAGGACAAAAATAAATTAAAAATGTCTAAGATAAATATTTCACAGTAAGCCCCAGGCAGAAAGGCACATGGTTGCAACCCAGACCCTGAAGACTGAGGCAGGAAACTGGAATGCTGATGTCATGCCTGCACAAAGGAATGAGTTCTTGTTTCGAAAATAAAATGTGGCAGGGCAGTGGTGGCGCACGCCTTTAATCCCAGCACTTGGGAGGCAGAGGCAGGCAGATCTCTGTGAGTTTGAGACCAGCCTGGTCTACAAGAGCTAGTTCCAGGACAGGAACCAAAGCCACAGAGAAACCCTGTCTCGAAAAAGCAAAAAAATAAATAAATAAATAAAATAAAATTTATTTCACCAGGAAAATACTAAAATGTTACAAGAATTAAAAGATAGTAGTTAACATAGCACATAGACAAGAATTTTGGATATTATGTTTATTAGACATCCCAGAAGTAAACCCTGGATTTGATGTGCGGCAACATTAATAAAGTTGGAAAGGATTTTCTATAGTGGATGAACAACACAATTCAAAATGGAAGAGCACTTAATTCAAAACAGGGTAATTAAAAGCAAATGCCTTTTCCAGGACACCCATGATAACATCGAGTGACCCTGCTTCAAAAACAAACAAACCCCAAACAAATCTTTACAACCATGTCCAAAAGACAGACTATCCAAGCAGAGGAAAAACTGTGTGCTTTGAGACAGGTTCTCACTTTGCAGCCCAGGATGACCTGCAACCTGTGGTAGTCCTGCCTCAACCTCCCCATTCTCCACTGACAAGTGAACGCACCACACCAAGCTAAAAGAGATAGGGAAGAAATGGTAGAATTACAATCATTACAATCCCACGAAATGCAGACGGATCTCTGTGAGTTTGAGGTCAACCTGGGCTAGAGTGAGTTTCATGACAGCCAAAGCTACACAGAGAAACCCTATGTTGAAAAACAAAACAAAATATTTAGGGAATGGAGAGATGACGTGGCCATTAAAGGTGCCTGTCACTTTTGCATAGGTCTCAGTTTCAGTTCACAGCACCCATACAGCCGCTCAAAACCACTCATAACAGTTTCACAGAATTTAATACCCTTTACTGGCTTCTAGCAGTCTTGCAAAACACCCATACACATTTTTTGGTTTGTTTTAATTTTTTTTTTAAGATTTATTTATTTATTGTGTATACAACATTCTGCCTCCATGTATGCCCACATGCCAGAAGAGGGCGCCAGATCCCATTACAGATGGTTGTGAGCCACCATGTGGTTGCTGGGAATTGAACTCAGGACCTCTGAAAGAGCAGCTAGTGCTCTTAACCTCTGAGCCATCTCTCCAGCCCCCCCTTGTTTTTATTTTTTGAGACAGGGTTTCTCTGCAGCTTTGGAGCCTGTCCTGGAACTAGCTCTTGTAGACCAGGCCAGCCTCAAACTCACAGAGATCTGCCTGCCTCTCAAGTACTGGGACTAAAGGTATGTGCCACCATTGCTCGGCTGCATCGTTTTGTTTTTTTTTTTTTTCTGAGTTTTGTTATTCTGGTCTTACTATGTAGCCCTATCTTGTAGACCAGGCTGGTCTTGAATTCACAGAGATATGCCCTGCCTCTGCCTCCCGAGTGTTGACATTAAAGGTGTGTGCACTCACACTCCGCATTTTTTTAAATTTTTTTATTTATTTATTCATTTATTTATTTATTTTGGTTTTTTGAGACAGGGTTTCTCTGTGGTTTTGGAGCCTGTCCTGGAACTAGCTCTTGTAGACCGGGCTGGTCTCAAACTCACAGAGTTCCGCCTGCCTCTGCCTCCCAAGTGCTGGGATTAAAGGCATGCGCCACCACCGCCCAGCTAAAATTATTTTTTAAATTATTATCTTTTTATTTATGTGTGATTTTTTGAAACAAGGTTTCTCTATAGCTTTAGAACCTGTGCAGGAACTATCTCTTGTAGACCAGGCTGGCCTCAAACTCACAGGATCTACCTGCCTCTGCCTCCCGAGTGCTGGGATTAAAGGCATGTGCCACCACTGTCCGACTTTATAAAATTATTTTTATGTGTGTGAGCATGTGTGTGTATTTGTGTCTGTCCAGAGAAGCCAAAAGAAGGTGTGAGTTCTTCTGGAGCTGGTGTTACGGGTCTTTGTAAGCTGTCTAATATGGATGCTGGGAGTGGAACTCACGTCCTCCAGAAGGGCAGCACTCTTTCTTTTTTCATCAGTTTTTCAAGACAGGGTTTCTCTGTGTAACAGCCCTGACTGTCCAGAACTCACTTTGTAGACCAGGCTGGCCTCCAACTCACACAGATCCAGCTGCCTCTGCCTGTGCTACCACCACGACTGAAGATCAGCAGTCTTAACTCCTGAGCCATCTCTCCAGCGACAAGTTATTTATTTATTATATATACAGTGTTCTGCCTGCATGTATGCATGTTGGAGGGGGGTACCACATCTCATTACAGATGGTTGTGAGCCACTCTATGGTTGCTAGGAATTAAACTCAGGATCTCTAGAAGAGCAGCCAGTGCTCTTAACCTCTGAACCATCTCTCCAGCCCCAAGAGTTATTTTATTATTGATTATGTATATGGCTGTGTATATCTGTGCACATGGATATGTGTAGTGATGAGACAAGCAGACCATATCCCACCGCCCGGCTAGCTTTACCTGAAATAATTACACAGAAACTGTATTCATTTAAAACACTGCCTGGCCCATTACCTCTAGCCTCTTCTTGGCTAACTCTCACATCTTAATAGACCCATTTCTATTAAATCTGTGTAGCACCACGAGGTGGTGGCTTGCCGGGAAAGATCCTAACCTACGTCCGTCTCGGGTAGGAGAATCATGACATCTGCCTGACTCTGCTTTCTTTCTCCCAGCATTCTCTTCAGTCTACTCTGCCTATAGTCTTTTGGTAATCTGCTGAAAGACCAAGGCAGTTTCTTTATTTGACCAATGAAAGTAACATATAGACAGAAGGCCCTCCTACACCACATGTGGTACCCACAGGGGTCCAAAGAGAACATCGGATCACAAAGAGGGGGAGTTACAGGTAGTTGTGAGCTGTCATTAGTGGACACTGGGAATCAATTTCAGGTCCTCTGAAAGAGCAGCAAGTGCTCTTAATCCCCGAACTCTCCAGCTCCCAAAACTCACTTTTAAGAAAAAAGTTTATTTTTTTTTTATTACTTTTTTTTTTTTTTTGGTTTTTCGAGACAGGGTTTCTCTGTGGTTTTGGAGCCTGTCCTGGAACTAGCTCTGGTCTCGAACTCACAGAGATCCGCCTGCCTCTGCCTCCCAAGTGCTGGGATTAAAGGCGTGCGCCACCACCGCCCGGCTCAAAAAAGTTTATTTTTCACAGGTTCTTCTCTGTCCCTCAGTGTCTGTGAGGGATTGATTGGTTGCAGGTCCTGACTTGTGAAAGAAAGTCCACCGCATGCCCTAAAGCAAAAGCAGCAGAGTGTTTGCTTCGAGCTTATGCACATTGTCCTATATACTTTGAATCATCTCTAAATGACTTATAATAGCCGGTACACTATAAATGCTATGAAAACAGATGCTAGACTGTGTTGTTGTTGTTGTTTTGTTTTTTTTTTTTTTCTTTTTCAAGACAGGGTTTCTCTGTGGTTTTGGAGCCTGTCCTGGAACTAGCTCTTGTAGACCAGGCTGGTCTTGAACTCACAGAGATCCGCCTGCCTCTGCCTCCCAAGTGCTGGGATTAAAGGCGTGCGCCACCACCGCTCGGCTAGACTGTGTTGGTTAAGGAGTAACAACATGGAAAGGCTGTATAAACTTGGGATGGGTACATTGCTTTTTCTGTTTTCCATTTGGTTTAGTTGAATCCACAGATGCAAAACCTAAGGATATCAAGGGTCAGTTGTACTGCGGTGAGCATGAATTTTAAACAAGACCCAAAACTGAATTCAGGAAGTGATGATTAAACAAAGCCATGTGTGTGTACATGTTGGAAAATGTGTTGAAACATGTTAAATACTTACTTGCAGAAGTGAATAATCACTTAAGTTGAAGAGAATTAAGATGACCCCTATCAAAATAAAACATGCTGGTAATCATTGATTCAGTGGGTTTTGTTTGTTTGTTTGTTTTGGGGGGGTGGTTTTTTTGGAGCAGGGTTTCTCTGTGTAACTTTGGAGCCTGTCCTGGCACTCATTTTGTAGACCATGCTGGCCTCAAACTCACAGATAGCCACCTGCCTCTGCCTACCAAGTGCTGGAATTAAAGGCGTGCGACACTACCGTATATCTTATTGATTCATTTGGTTTTTTTCTTAAAGATTTATTTATTTGTGTATATAAGTGTTCTATCTGCATGTACACCTTTATGCTGGAAGAGGATATCAGATCCCAGTATAGATGGTTGTAAGCTACCATGTGGTTGCTGGGAATTGAACTCAAGACCTTTGGAAGAGCAGCCAGTGCTGCTCTTTGAATCTCTCCAGCCCCCATTGATTCCAGTTTTTTTGTTTGTTTTGATTTGTTTTACTTTTGAGATAGGGTTTCTTTTTTTTTTTTTAAAGATTTATTTATTTATTTATTTATTATGTACGCAGTGTTCAGCCTCCATGTATGCCCTCAGGCCAGAAGAGGGCACCAGATCTCATTACAGATGGTTGTGAGCCACCATGTGGTTGCTGGGAATTGAACTCAGGACCTCTGGAAGAGCAGTCAGTGCTCTTAACCGCTGAGCCATCTCTCCAGCCCAATAAATAAATCTTTAAAAAAAATAAAAAGCAAAACCAAACCAAAAAAGTTTATCTTTTAAAGCAAAAAATGCAGTCTTGGTGTTATGGCTCAGCTGATAATGGTGCTGGCCAACTGATCTAACATCTTGAGTTCAATCCTAGACATTTGTAATGGCAAAAGTAAAATTGCTGCAGATTCCTGAGTGGCTGCAGTGGGCAGTGGGCCATGAGACCACGCTGCAGGTCCCCAAGTGGAGGCAGGCAGGGGGCAGGGGGTCCGGAGAGCATCCAGTCCCAGGCAGGGACAGCACAGTTCCTTGAGTGGCTTCTGCAGGCCACGAGGAAAGACAGACAGATGAGCACACCACGAGACCATGCCGCAGGTCTCTGAGGGTGGCTGGTTCCAGGCAGGGAGATATGTGGCAGCAGGCAAGAGACAGAGACATGGATAGGCATGCCATGCAGAGTGGGGTTGGATATTTATTTAGTGGGTTATGGAGGGGAAAGGGGAGAAGGAAGAAGAGCAGAAAGAGCAGAGAGAGATAAACAGAAGGGAAGGGGAGAAGTGGGGAGAGACAGAAGCTGCCTCTTAGAGAAGGAAATGGAAAAGGAAAGACTCTGGCTGGAAGCTGAAGATCAGGTTGCCTTGGCAGACAGGGGGTGGGGGGGTGGGGGGAGTGGGTGTGGTTTGTCTCTTAAAGGGACAGGACAGATCATTACAACATCTACATGGTAGAATCGGAGAAACAACTCCCACAAGTTGTCTTTTGGCTTCCATTCATGTTCTATGGCATGTGTGTGCAAACATACACAAAACAAATGCGATAAATTCAAAACAAAAACATATATTGTAGTAAATAAATAAACTGGTATCATCTCTTCTGTCAAGAGTTTATTATCCTTATCAAGTATTATGTGCTGTAGACAATTTTATATGCTATAGTTGTGTGTGAATGGCAGTGCAGAATCAGAATCACTACAAAAGCATGGGTTATACAGCTGCCCTGGGTGATACAGCTGGGGAGTCACTGGTGACAGAACGCTTTCAGCTTCATTATAATCTTAGGTACTCTATTTGTATATGAAGTCTGTCACTGATCAAAATACTGTTCTGGGTGGCCAGGAAGATGGCTCAGCAGTTAAGAGCACTAACTTCTCCTGCAGAAGACCCAACTTCGATTCCCAGCACCCACATGATGACTCACAATCTTATGTAACTATAGTTCAAGGAGACCTAATGTCTTCTTCTGCCTCCACGGGCACAGCAGGCATGTGATGCACGGAAATACATGTAAGCAAAACACCTACACACATAAAACATTCACACACAGATATATTTGTACAAATATTGTTTCTATATAAATCATGAAATAAGTTTTGATGTGAATGTAGAGAAATGGGAGCTCTTGCACACGGGTAGGAAGAAGGTAAAAGGGGCATCGTCTGTGAAAAACAGCATGGCTAGTCTTTTTTAATCTTTTTACCATTTTATTGAAAATAGATTTTTTCCCCTCACATAATATATCCTGATTATGATTTTTCCTCCCTGTACTCCTCCAAGTTCTTCTTCACTTCTCCTCTCATTCAGATCTGCTCCTGTTCTGTCTTTCATTAGAAGACAAACAGGCTTCTAAGGGATAATAATATAAGGGATAATATAATAAGATAAAAACATAATCTATTACATCAGAGTTGTGACAAAAAGAAGAAAAAAAAAGACCCCAAGAGAAAGCCTAAGTATCAGAGACTCACTCATTTGCACGCTCAGGAGTCTCAAAAAGAAACCACTAACATGCTGGGCAGTGGTGGCCCTCACCTTTAATTCCAGCACTCGGGAGGCAGAAGCATGTAGACTGTGAGTTTAAGGCCATCCTGGTCTACAGAGTGAGTTACAAGACAGGTTCCAAAGCTACACAGAGAAACCTTGTCTCAAAACAAAACAACAACAAAAAAAAAACCTAAAAAAACAAAAAACGAAAAGAAAAGAAACCACTAACATATTATGTCTTATTCAGATGATCTGGTGCAGAGCCACGCAGGCCCTGTGCATACTGCCTCAGACTCCGTGAGTTCAATACAGCATGGCTTTTCTTCAACACATTAAAATTAAAGTTAAAATGGCAGTCATGGTGGCACATGCCTTTAATCCCAGCACTCAGGAGGCAGATACAGGCAGATCTCTGAGTTCTAAGACAGCCTGGTCTATAGAGTGAGTTCCAGGACAGTCGGGGTTACACAAAGAAACCCTGTATTAAACAAACAAAAGTTTTAAAAATGATGATATAGTCAGGCAATTCCTCTTCTATGTACATACCAAAAAGAACCGAGAGCAGAGGCACAAAGAGGTATCCTTATACATGCATTCATTGTCTGTCACTGTTGACGTTAGGTGAAATGTGGCTATAACTGGGTCTCTATTCAGTGCTGTGTGGTATAAACATACACCGGATCAATAGTCACCCATTTACAAAAGGGAGGGGGACTTCTGACCCTGTTACAACATGACGAAACCTGAAGATGCTGCATTAAGTGAAACATGAGTCACACTAGACAAGTACTGTAAGGTTTCATCCTTGCACGATATTTAAAGTTTTCATTTGCAGCAGGGCGATGGTGGCGCACGCCTTAAATCCCAGCACTCGGGAGGCAGAGGCAGGCGGATCTCTGTGAGTTCGAGACCAGCCTGGTCTACAGAGCTAGTTCCAGGACAGGCTCCAAAGCCACAGAGAAACACTGTCTCGAAAAACAAAACAAAAAAAAATAAAATAAATAAATAAATAAATAGATAAATAAAAAATAAATAAATAAAGTTTTCATTTTCAGAAAAAGGTGGAATGGTGGCTGCCTGGAGTAGGAATGGGTGCAAATAGACCGAAATCAACTACTCAGAGGAAGTGTAAGAACCCAAGTTACAGTTTAAGTTTTAATTACTATGCTTTAGAGATCCACGAAACAAAAATGCCTCTGAACTGCCAGCCCTTTGCCCAAGGACAGATAGTTCCTGAAATGCTGGAAGCTGTTGTTTATGGGAGATAAAAAAGACTCGTGGTTTCTACTCCCCTAAACAAGTTTGGTTGACCCCTCTGCAGCGGATGTACGATCACATGAGGGTGGGAGGTTCAGTAGCAGGAAGAAAGTCAGGAGGTTTGCTTGCCCCTGATTGGACCTGAGAGGAAATACTTTAAGCCCCAGCAAACCATGACTCAGGGTCATTTTCTGGGAAACCAAAGATGAGCCTGGCTGGAGGGTCCATCAACCTGGCCAATATTTAATTAAAGCTTGCTTCGGCTTTAAACTGTGGTAGTGGTCTTTGAAAAGTTTCTGCACCCCAATAAGTCTCTCAGCCCACACAATAATGGGGATCAGACCAAATCAAACTGAATTAGAAAAAGTGCGGGTTTAATGGATACAAATGCTCCAGAAGGCTTTCCAGCCCTTCCCCGCCAGAGAGGAGACGAGAAAGGAAGACTGGAAAACCATGTGTTTGTTCTTGGTGGGGTGGGTTAAATACCCTTCAGGAGTGGTCTTGAGGATCTCTGGGCAGAGGTTATCGGTTGGCAAGCTTTCTTGGGGGCGGAGTCTGAACTGAGGCAACTCCTAGGGGGATGGGGCTTGTGGTGGAACTTCCACCCCAAAACATCCAGACTCTGGATATATGGATGCAAGGGGCTCCGGTGAGGCCTTCACCCACACAGGCTTATGTTTGACTATTATACTTGGGGGCCTCATCCCAGCCCCTGGCACCCATCTTTGGAATGGAGCTGGGAGTTGCCTTGGTCCTGACTCCAAGCAGTGACTCCTCCCCAGGGAGGGTCAGGACCACTACTACAGGCTATTTAGGCTGCCCCCCCTCATGAACACGTGGTCTCTGGGTTTTGTGTGGTCTCCCCTTCTTTCTCTTCCCCTTGCCATGCTTTCCCAGTGCCATCCGGTAGCACTGCATTAAACGTGGGCATCTTTGGCCGGGTGGTGGTGGCGCACGCCTTTAATCCCAGCACTCGGGAGGCAGAGGCAGGTGGATCTCTGTGAGTTCGAGATCAGCCTGGTCTACAAGAGCTAGTTCCAGGACAGGCTCCAAAACCACAGAGAAACCCTGTCTCGAAAAACCAAAAAAAAAAAAAAAAAAAAAAAGTGGGCATCTTTTATTTGGTCTAATTTGGTCTGATTGATTTACATCAGCGGGGAGACTCAACTAAGAAATATTCCTAACATTGGTTAGTGGGATAAACAGAAGAAAGAGTGGAGACAGAGTTGCAAACCAAGATAGGAGCTTTGTGGAAAATGAGTAAAATGACAATAATAAGTCTTTATCAGTAATTTCTTTAAAATTAAATCACGGTTGTTAAGTTTAAATTCCTGGCTAATGGGAATCTGCCGCTGATGATGTACTAAGCCAATCAAACCAAATTAATAAATCCTGGTTTATTCCGAGCAAAGCAATCCTGGGTGGTCCCAGGGGAAGTTGAAGAGACCGGGAGGAGAAACCACAAGGTGGGGGCTTTTAATACCCTCAGGGATGGAGCCGCTGGTTGTGGGCTTTCTCAGGGGTGGAGTCTGCACTGAGGCAACTCCAGGGACGGGGGCTTGGAGTGGAACTTCCACCTGAACATTCCAGACTCTGGATTTATGGTGCCAGGGGCTGGGGTGAAGCTTCCATCAGAACAACAATCACCAATTAAAAGCCACAGACGGGGCATCCAACGGTTGGGTCCTTAGGCTCAGCAGCTGGAGGGCTTGAAGATGGCTTCTCACCGCTTGCATTGGCAGGCCTGCATACTGAAAAGTCCTCCCAGGAATTCCGTACAGCACCTCCCACCCTATTAGAAAGGCATAACAGGGCTCAGCCTGGGAACAGCCATTTCTGGTTCAACCTGTTTTGTCTTCAGAGAGAATGACTGCTCCCAACACCAAGTCAGCTCAGAAGACAGGGCTGTGGGAACCACAGCTTTTCCACCTCCTTCTGGTTCAGTAAACAAATACTGACTCTAGAAATTTCTTTGCTTCTCTGGATTTATTTTCTTCTCCTTCACTATTTATTATTTTATCTTGAGATACTAGGAGTTAGGTAGCTAGGTATGCAGACAGATAGTGAAAGGGGTCATGACCAGGTAATAAAGGTGTCGAATTTCCAAGATACAACCTCTCTGGACTCTAGGGACTTCATGTGTCCTTCCCCTGTGATTTCTATTATCACTTCCTATTACCTAACTTGCTGTGGTCATGTGAAACATTTAAAAAAAAAATACTTAGAGGCTGGTCTCGAACTCAGAGATCCTCTTGCCTCTGTCTCCTAAGTGCTGGGATTAAAGACACACACCAGTCTAATTTATAGAAAGTTAATTTATACGTTTTATTTGGTAAGTGTGTTTGTTGATTTGAATAGGTATGGGCCCGATATACTCATGTGTTTGAATGCTTGGCCCATAGGAATTGGCACTGTTAAGAAGTGTGGCCTTGTTAGAGTGTCAGCACCAGCCAGCTTGTTTGCACATTCCTGAAAAGGGGAGTGAGGATTGAGGAAAGAAATAGACAAGAGACAGAAGAGAGAGTTCTGAGGGCATCCAGTGAATACTGTAACAGCCTCAAGTTTATTATTCATAGTGCTTATATACCCCAATCACAAGGGGAGAGCAGAAGACTTTCATGATACAAAGAACAAGCAAGTATAATTACCTCCTTACATCTCAAAACACCCAGTAACCATGCCCTAAGTCAAACATCCTGTTATTTGTCCTTTGAGAAGCAAGAAAGGGTTTGAACTCTCTGACCTTTAGTCAAGACAGAGCCTTACTGACAGAAGGGTGGGGGTGATATGGGATTTCCCTCTGTATGCTGTGAATACCACTGGTTAATAAAGAAGCTGCTTTGGGCCTATTGCAGCACAGAGTAGGGCAAGGCAGGAATTCTGAGCCGATAGAGGAGGAAAGAGTAGACAGAGTCAAGGAGACGCCATGTAACCACCACAGAAGACAAATGTTAGACAACAGACAGAACCTTACCAGTAGGTCACAATAACATGGCAATACACGATTCATAGAAATGGGTTAATTTAGGATGTAAGAGCTAGCTAGCCAGGTAGTGGTGGTACATGCCTTTAATCCCAGCACTTGGGAGGCAGAGGCAGGCAGATCTCTGTGAGTTCGAGGCCAGCCTGGTCTACAAGAGCTAGTTCCAGGACAGGGTCCAAAGCAAGAGAGAAATCCTGTCTTGAAAAAAACAAAAACAAAACAAAAAAATAGCTCGCTAGCAATATGCCTAAGGAATTGACTGAGCAGTGTTTTAATTAATAATAATAATAATAATAAAAGATGGAATGGATACAAAACTGTGGACTCTGACATTGTTGAAAGAGTGTCAGTGGGGGGAGGAGGGGGCTTTGAGGTCTCCTATGCTCAAGCTATGCCCAGTGTGATACACAGTCTCCTTCTGCTAACTGTGGATCAAGATGTAGAACTCTCAGCTACTTCTCCAGCACCGTATTTTCCTGAACACTGCCATATTTCACACCATGATGATAATAGACTACACCTCTGAAAATGTAAACCAGCCCCAAAGGAATGTTTTCCTTCATAAGACTTTCCTTGGCTATAGTGTCTCTTCACAGCAATAAAATCCTAAGACAGTAAGTAAATCAAAAGTAATATCAGAAATAATATTAAAAATTATACTAGGAATAGATTAAATGTACTTTATGGATACAAGTATTGGGTTACTTTAATCTTGGAATCACAGCAATAAAATCCTAACTAAGACAGTAAGTAAATCAAAGTAATATCAGAAATAATATTAAAAATTATACTAGATTAAATGTACTTTATGGATACAAGTATTGGGTTACTTTAATCTTGGAATAATATGTGTTAGCATAAGATTTGATGAATGACCTTAGCTGCCTGAATATGTAACTGTCAATCATAAACATTTTCCTTCACTTTTAGAACCTGATTTTCAAAATTTTAAATTACATTTCAGGTATACTTTTCTGTTTAATAAAAAGATTTTCCATGGGAAGGTTGTTATAAAAATGTTCATCACCAAATTAGATAACCCAGAAACCTACCAATAATGAATCACAAAGAAAGAAAAAAATCTTTACAAATCTTTTATTAGTAAGGAAATTAAACTAATTGCTAAAAAATGTGGGCAAAAAAGAAAAAATACCCCAGAAATTCTTTGATCTTTCAAATGTCTTCACTAATAAATTCTGCCATACATTTGTGGAATAATCAATCAATATCAATATTCTATAGACTCTTGGAAAAGGTTGAAATGGAAGCACACCTTCTCTATTCTTTCTTTGAAGCCAGCAATACTTGGATATTAGATAAAGTTAGCATCATAAGAAAAAAAAAACTATGAACCAAAACTTCTGATGAGTACTGGTACAAAAATTTTTAGCCTAATACTACAAAATAAAATTCAACTGCATCATAAAAGACTGGAAAGATGGCGGCACAGTGGGTAAAAGCGTTTGTTGTTGCAGAGGACTTAGACTTGGCTCCCAACACCAACATGGTAGCTCACAAACTCTAGTTCCAGTGGACCCAATGTCTTTATCTGACCTCCTTGGGCACCAGACATGTATGTGGTACATAGCTATACAGCAGAAAAAACTGTTATGTGGTACAAGAGGTCCTTCTGTTTGTGGAGAAGACAGAACAGAATTCTGGGAGGAAGAAAGCAGAGTCAGAGAGCCGCCATGGAGCCACCAGAGTCAGACATGCTAAATCTTTCCCAGTAAGCCACTGCTCCATGGCAATATACAGATTAATAGAAAAGGGTTAAATCAAGATGTGAGAGTTAGCTAATAAGAGGCTAGAACTAATGGGCAAAGCAGTTGCTGTTCTTTTGGAGACAAGGCCACGCATGCGCAGAAAATACAGCCTCCCAGTGGACTACGAATCCCAGCGGTACAATGGAAAGCCACGCATGCGCAGGACATTTTCTCCCAGACACACCTGGACTTCCCCTTAAAAACGGGGGACGCCTTAACCCGCCCCCTCTTTCCTTTCGTCTCTTCACCCCCGTCCCTTACCTGTTGTTCCCCATTAAAGTTCGCTCACGTGGGACCCTGTGTGTCTCGTCTCTCTTTCCCGAACCCCGCACAAATAATAACAGCAGTGATTTAATTAATACAGTTTCTGTGTGGTTATTTCAGGGCTAAGCTAGCCAGGTGGCCAGGACAAACAAGTGGCCCCCTCCATGCAACAATTAGCGCCAACACGATGGACTAATCCACTTAAAAACCTGAGAGAGCTTAATTTTAAACACAAAATACAGAGTTTAACATAGTTTTTTAATGTTTGTTGGCAGCATGCCATAGCTCCTTTTTTTTTTTATCCCCCCCCCCATGCCATAGCTCCTTTAAGAGAGATTTTCCTGACTCACCCACAGCAGAAAAAAAAAAATGGCAGTTTTAAAAATACTGGCTTTCGCCGGGCGGTGGTGGCGCACGCCTTTAATCCCAGCACTCGGGAGGCAGAGGCAGGCGGATCTCTGTGAGTTCGAGACCAGCCTGGTCTACAAAAGCTAGTTCCAGGACAGGCTCCAAAGCCACAGAGAAACCCTGTCTCGAAAAACCAAAAAAAAAAAAAAAAAAAAATACTGGCTTTCTGGGCTGTGCCCCCAGCGCAACCTCTGACTCTTTTGATGGGGTTTGTGAGCATATTGCTCAGGCTTGCTGATTGCAACTTGGACCGGCTGTATGCCTGGAAGTGGGGCGGTGTGTGTGGCTCAGAGGCGCAAGCAGCTCCGCCATGCTGGATTGGGCTGGGCAAGCAGGCACTGCTGTATTACCTGTACAAAAACACAGCTTAAGTTTTTAAGAAGCACTTAGAATTTTAAGAAGTGCTCCTGGACAGTAAAGAATTACAGATACACAGTAGGACAGATTCAGACATAAAAGACCTCTAAATGAGTCATACTGTTGGATAAATGTACATAGGCTTGGGAGAGAGAAGAGTATAGAGAGTCATAAAATAAAGTTAACACTTAAAAAAAAGGGGGGTAAAGTCTTTAAAGAGACAGAGTAAGATAGTCATAGATTAAAGGAGTAAAAATAATTTCTTTTTCTTTTTCTTTTTTTTTGAGATAGGGGTTCTCTGTAGCTTTGGGGACTGTTCTGGAACTTGCTCTGTAGAACAGGCTGACCTCGAACTCACAGAGATCTGCCTGCCTCTGCTTCCTCGGTACTGGGATTAAAGATGTGCGTCACCACTGCCTGGTTGCAACACAGACACTTGATCTTAACTACAGAGAAATCTCTTCGGTTCACCAGACCTGTAATTCTTGATAGCCCACAAGAGGGGTTGCTTTGCTCCAAACTGCTACCATTGCAAAAGAACCGACTCTTCCTTTGTAGCTGTTCTTTATTTTCATTGACACCTGTGATGAGGGAAAATATCCCCTGGTTGTGGGTAACGCTACCAATGCAATAAGCCAATCAAGCTGAATTAAAGTCCAGGTTTTAATCTGAGCCAAGCATTCCTGGGTGGTCTCTGTGTATCCCTGGCTGTCCTGGAACTCACTTTGTAGATCAGGCTGGCCTCGAACTTAGTAATCCCCTGGCCTCTGCCTCCCAAGTGCACCTCTAGGCACTTTTTTTTTCTGTTTCACATGACCACAGTAAGTTGGGTAATAGGAAGTAATAATAGGAATCACAGGGTAGGGTCACACTGAAGTCCATAGGATCCAGAGAGGTTGAAAAAAAAACAAACAAACCTGGCTTAGCAATGTTGGAGCACAGCTTTAGTATCAGTACTCATGAAACGGAGACAGTCAGATCTCTTTGAATTCTAGGACAGTCCAGTCTACTTGGCAAGATCCAAGACAGCAAGAGCTACATAGGAAAACTGTCTCAAAAAACAAAAACAAAGGAAACCAACATCTTTACCAGAGACCTAACATCGGAGTTAGATCTCCCTTTCCCAATCACGTTCTCCAATTCTGGTGTATGGACCCAGGACTTTGGACATCTAGACAGGTGTTTTGCTGTATTACATCCTTAGTCTTTTAAATTTTTTTCCTGCTTTTGAGATAGGGTCTCCCAAGTTACCTAGACTGGCCTTGAACTCTTACTTCTTTTGCATCTGCTCTTAGATTATCTGGCATTATAGTCCTGGGATACCAGGCCTGTCTAGTTCTATAAACTTTCTTACTTAGACTATGGGTCAATAAAGCCATCTGGCTTCAAAACAGGGGCGGCTATATCAAGCCCAGAGGAAAACAGCTGTGCCATAATCATTCCCCCTTCCCTACTGTGTGGATGTCACATTATGCACTGCAAATCCTAATTCTCTGATAAAATATTAGGGGGTGAAAGCTGAAGGATCAGAGAAGCAGAACAGCCAGCCACTAGGGTTCTTACCTCTACAAAATCCTCAGACTGAAAAGGGTTGAGTTCCTGTCTCCTCCTGCCTTATATTCCTCTCTCCACCCAGGCATATCACTTCCTGTCTCCACCACCCTATCTCCTGTCTCCTCCTCCACCGCAGGAATTAAAGACGTGGGATCCCAAATGCTGGGAACAAAGATGTGGACTCTGTCTCTCTTTTAGACTGGTTAAATCTCACATAGCCTAGTGTGGCCTTGAACTCCTGATTTTCCTGCTCCCACCTCTCAAGTTCAGGGATTAAAGGTATGTACCACCAATGCCTGGCTTTTATGGTTAATTAGTGGTTAGCTCCACCCTCTGATCTTCAAGCTAACTTTATTTATTTAGCACACAAAATATCACCATAACATTAGATTATAAAGATTTCTTTTTTAAAAATAAATATAAAATGTTGTGTGTACATATGTGTTGGCATCAGATCCCCTAGAATTGGAGTCACAGGCAATTACAGGTGGCATGAGCCATGTTCTATGCATGCTAGGAACTGAGCCCAGGACTTCCGCAAGAGCCTTGAGCTCTCTTAACTAAGGAGCCACAGACCTTTGTGGTTTCTATGCTTCTTGGTTCTATGGTCTGGTCTATAATTTTCGAAAATCGCACCTATTTTGTGCTGAGTTTCCAGATACAGAGGCGTAAGGCTTTATCCATATCACTTTGAAACTGCTAGAGGAAACCCACTCCCAGATATAGGAACAGGCAAGAGTTTTCTTAAAAGGACCAAATAGCACAGGAAATGATTCTAAGAATTGACAAAAGGAATTGCATGAAACAAAAAACTTTTCTACATATTAAAAGAAATGTTCAACAGCATTAAGAAGATGACCTACAAAATCAGGATTTCTTTGTGTGGCTCTGGCTGTTCTAGAATTCACTCTGTAGCCCAGGCTGACCACAAACACAGAGATTTGCCTGCCTCTGCCTCTGGAGTGCTGGGATTAAAGGCATACACAACCACGGCCTGGTAAACAAACAGTTCTCAAAGGAAGAAATACAAATGACCCACAAAAACTTGAAAAAGTATTTGACATTCTTAGTCAAAAAGGAAATGTACATTAAGACTATTTTGAGGTTCTATTTCACTCTCGTTAGATTGATTTCGTCAAGAAAGCAAATGAGGCTGGAAAGATTGCTGGTTAAGAACATTTGCTGCTTTTACAGAGGACCACATTCATTCCATAGCTCTAGTTCCTGGGAATCTACCAACTCTTTGTCCTCTGTGGGTGCCAGGCACAAATGTGGTACACAGACATGCACACAGGCAAAATCACTCCTACACATAAAAAAAGAAAATCAATAAATCTTTTAAAAAGAGGAAAACAATGACAACAAACGCTGACAAGGATGCAGAAAAGAGAAGCTCTCATTCACTGAAGAGATTTAAATTTGTACAACTTCTGAGGAAATCAGTATGAAAGTTCCTCGAAAAATCAACAATAGAGCCACTGTACAGCCCAGGTACTCCACTTGTTACTATCTGCCTTGTGGACTCTAAGGCAGCACTGAAGGTACTTGGACATCCCATGTCCATGGCTGCACTATTCACAGTAACCAGGAAAGAGAACCACAGAGATGTCCATCAACAGACGAACAGATAAAGAAAATGTGGTACTGTATTATACATACAGTGGAATTTTTTTGTCGGCCATATGTATATGTACATATATAAAATTTTTAATTTTTTGTTCATTGATGTTTTGTCTGCATGTATGTCTTTGGGTTTTTTTTGTTTGTTTGTTTGTTTTTTTGGTTTTTCGAGACAGGGTTTCTCTGTGGTTTTGGAGCCTGTCCTGGAACTAGCTCTTGTAGACCAGGCTGGTCTCGAACTCACAGAGATCCGCCTGCCTCTGCCTCCCAAGTGCTGGGAGTGTCTTTGGGTTTTTTTGTGGGTTTTGTGTGTGTGTGTGTTTTTCTGAAACAGGGTTTCTCTGTAGCTTTGGAGTCTGTCCTGGAACCAGGTTGGCCTTGAACTCACAAAGATCTGCCTACCTCTGTCTCCAGAGTGCCGAGATTAAAGACGTGCACCACCACTGCCTGGCAGTGCACGTCTTTGTGAAGGTGTCAGAATCTCTGAAACTGGAGTTACAGACAGGTGTGAGCTGCCAGGTGGGTGCTGGGGATTGAACCTGGTTCTTCTGGAAGAGCAGCCAGTGCTCTTAACTGCTGAGCCATCTCTCCGGCTCCAATAAATAAGTCCCTAAAGAAGACTTGAAGTAAATATATCCTTAAGGCCAGCAAAAATTGGAACAGCTTTCTACCTTTGCCCTCCCAAGACCAGGTGCACCCCATACCAAAAAGCTGTCACCCCATTTGAAAGTATGTTTGGGAGACCTTCCCCAATCCCTAAGCTCAGAGATGTTCATAAGGCAAATATTATCACTATCTCCTCAAATTCTTACAGGCTCTGCAACAGACCTCTCTCTCTCTCTCTGTGTGTGTGTCTTTTCTTCCTTCTTTCCTTTTTTTAAATTTATTTATTTATTATGTATACAATATTCTGTCTATATGGATGGTTGTGAGCCACCATGTGGTTGCTGGGAATTGAACTCAGGACCTTTGGAGGAGTAGGCAATGCTCTTTAATCACTGAGCCATCTCTCCAACCCCCTTCTTTCCTTTTTAAAGACAGGATTACACTATGTATCCCTAACTTCTGGCAACTGCACAGACAGGCAGTGAGTGCCAGCATTAAAGACATTGCACTACCACACCCTACCCATTATAGTCTTGGCAAGTGTTTAACCACTGAGTTATTCTCCAACTTTGATTTGTACTTTCTTTGTTCGATTTTTTTTTTTTTTTTTTTTTTTGATTTTCGAGACAGGGTTTCTCTGTGGTTTTTGGAGCCTGTCCTGGAGCTAGCTCTTGTAGACCAGGCTGGTCTCGAACTCACAGAGATCTGCCTGCCTCTGCCTCCCAAGTGCTGGGATTAAAGGCGTGCGCCACCACCGCCCGGCTTCTTTGTTCGATTTTTAAAAAATATTTATTTTATCATGTGTATGTATGTGTGTGGCTCTGTGTGCGTGTGTGTGTGTTTGTGTGTATAACACATTGGAGTGTCCCAGGACAAGAAGGTATCAAATGCCCTGGTGTGAGAGTAACAGGTATTTGTGAGCATCCTGACTTGGATTCGTGATCTTAGCTTGGGTTCTCTGAGCCAAGAGTGCCCTTAACTGCTGAGCTGTCGCCCTAGGCCCCAATTTTTCTTTTGAGATAGACTGTCATTTAGGTCAGGCTGACCTTGAATGTACTATGTGGTTGAGGATGAACTTGAACTTCTGATATTCCTTCTTCTAAGACTTTCCAGGTTTAAAACCATTTTTAATTGTTTTCTTTTCAAATTAACATGTGAAGTTTTAGTATTATTATTACAAAGTTTTAGTATTATTAATATTTGCATCCACTCCTCCCCCATAATGCCCTCCCTTTTCACTGTCCCCCCCCTTATGCCATTGCCGTTCCTCCTCTGAAATCACCTCCCTTCTATGTTCATGTTATACGCATTCTGTTACAGTCTCGCCCCACCCCTTCCCATGTTAAGACATCTTTCTCCTCTCTCATAGTCTCCTTTCTGCTTTTATCTCTCTCTCTCTCACACACACACAAGCACACACATACATATTAAGATATATTTGAGAAAAAAAAAACATGTGGTATTTGTTGTTCTGAGTCTGGCTTATGTCACTTGACATAATTATTTCCAGTTCCATCCGTTTTCCTGAAAACGTATGACTTCATTTCTCTTTATGGCTGAAAACCATTCCTGTTCGTAAACCACATTCTCTTCGGCCACTCATCCGTTTGCGGTCGTCTGGGCTGGGTCAGCTTCCTATCTAGTGTGAATAGTGCCGAGTTAACTTGGATGTCCACGTGGTCTGTTGATCTAGAATCTTCAGATGTGTACCAGGTGTTGTATAACTGTTCCTAGTGTTAGGTTTTCGTTTTGTTTTGTTTTTTAATACAGGGTCTCATGTAACACGGGCTGGACTCAAACTTACTCTGCAGGCAAGCATGAGCTTGAATTATTGAGTGCTCTGCCTTCGGCTTCCTCATGCTACAACTACAGAGGTATGTCACCATGCCTGGGGTGCCTCTGCACTGACTTCTATCTAGCTGGAGCAGCTAGCTAACACTTTCAGCAGCAGCGAATGAGCGCCCGTCTTTCTCCACATCCTGCCCATCTCTGATCATGTGTATTTGTGGCTCTAAATATACATGTTCCGATAGTCATTTCTTTTTCTAGATTAGAGAGATTTTCTGCTATAATTTCATTGAAAAGATTTTCTATGTCTTGGGTTTTAATTTCAGCTCCCCTTGTATCCTATGGACCCTTCAGTTTGGTCTTTTGATCATGCATACCCCAGAGTCCTGGAAGCTCTGATGATGTACAACTTTTCCTTTGTTGCTGTTTGAATGTAGTGTCCTTGCCTTTAGTACCTGATATTCTTCTGCTTGGTCAAAATTATTGGTAATTCTTTTCACTGACTTTTCTTTTGATTCATTGAATTTTCATGTCTAACATTTCTATTTGTCTTCAAAATTCCAGTTTTCTGTCAATCCTTTTCTTCCATGGTGCTGATCTTTGGTGATAACCCATCTTCTGATTTTTTTAACCTCTCTGTTACTATATTTCCTTGCTGGGTCCTGGATTGCATTTATCTCCCTGTTTGTGTCAGGCAAATACACACATCTCTTTGAGGAAGTAATCTTTTTTTTTCCTAGTAAATGATTGATCTCTTCTTGCATTTTGCCTATTTTAGTATTTTTGAGTTCAGTAGTTGAAGAGGTCTGATCATTTGGAAGAGTAGTGTTACCTTGCTTTTTCTTACTTCCTGGTTTCTATGCTGTGACCTACTCCTCTGTTGTTTGACTATTGCTTCAGTTTTATAGAGAGGTCATCTCATTGAGGAACCTACTTGCATGGTCTCAATTCTCAGCACCTCCTAGGGAAGAAAAAACAGGAACAACATGAAACCAATCAAAATATTAAAATACATTTCAAATCAGTGAGAACCCACTAGTTCATCATCAGAAACCATAAAATAGACAGTGGGGAAGCTGATATAGAGTGTTCTATGAAGTTAAAATTATTTAAGATAAATGTAGAAATAATAGGGCTGGAGAGATGACTCTGTGATTAAGAGCACTGGCTGCTCTTCCAGAGGTCCTGAGTTCAGTTCCCAGCACCCACATGGTGGCTCACAGCCATCTATAGTAGGATCTGATGCCCTCTTCTGGCATAAAGTCATACATGAACATACAGTGCTCATACAATCAAATAAATTACTTTCAAAGAATGTGGAAATAACGACAGAGATAAAGGTAGAAGTCAGGAAAAGGGAAGCACATAAGCCAGTGGAGCAGAAAGAAGAGGAGGAAAAGGCTGTTCTGGAGGGGGAAAAGAAACAGGAAGTGGAGGCTCATGCCAAGAAGCACAACATCTGGGACATGAGGGTGAGAGTTCAAGTTCAATTGGAGGCCAGTCTGGTTCCATGAGAACTTTTCTCAGGAAAAGCTACCGAACAAATGAAAGCTATGATGGCTCACACTTGTAGCCCCAGGAAAAGATTGCGTGAGGTCTACCAGGACTACATAGTGAGATCCAGAGAGAAAGAGAGACAGAGAGAGAGAGAGAGAGAGAGAGAGAGAGAGAGAGAGAGAGAGGAAAAAGAAACAACAAAGCAATTAAAAAAAAAGAAAATTTAAAATCCTCCCAAAGCTAAAAGGGGGTGGGGTGGGGAGATGTATAAGTAATGAGAAAGTTTGAAAGTAAAATTTGATAAATATAAGACATGGCATGAAAAACCAAACCACAAAAACCATGAGGCTGGAGAGATGGTGCAGTGGTTAAGAATGTGTACTCCTCTTATTGAGGATTTGAGTTCTATTCCTGGCACTAGCATTGAGTGGTTCACAATGACATGCAACTCCTCCAGTCTTGCTGTCATGACTTCAGCCGCAATAAGGCTGACACTTCCGGGTTCTAGGGGCCATGCATGTGCAAACAAGCCTCATGCAGAAGTTCCTAATGGCCCCCAGGGATGTTAAAGGGCCCTGCATGACCTACCTGCGGCGTGGATTACAGCATCCACATATGACAGCCCTTGGGCGCATGCATGAGACCCGTCACCTGCTTATGACTGAGACACGTCAACCCCTGTGCACATGTGCTAAGCTGCTTTTAAAAGTTGGACATGGCATCTTCCTCCCTCTCTCTGCACACTGACTTCCCCAGGCCTGTGCATGCCCCCCTCTAATAAACTCCTAAGCGGGTTTGGTGCATGTTCTGTGTTTCCTTCTCACTCACGCCAAGTAATTTCATCGACACCTTTGATCTCTGTGGGCAGGGACACACACACACACTCAGGCATAATTAAAAGTAAAATAAATCTGTGGTTGGAGAGATGGTTCAGTGGTTAAGAGCTCTTTCTTCTCTTGCTATGGACCCAGGTTTGGTTCCCAGAATATACATGGTGCCTCAGCCAGTGATAAATCCAAGTTCAGGAGGTCCAATGTCCTCTCTTGACCATGGGCTCCAGGTACTTACATGGCACACATACATACACCCAGGCAAAATATGTACATATACCATACACCCATGCTGGGGTTTGCAGTCAACTGTAACTCCAGCTCTGAGAGATCTGACACCCTTTCCTGTCCTCCCCGCACACTCACACAAGTGCATACATAAATTTATTTTAAATTAAAAAACAAACAAACAGGGGGCTGGAGAGATGGCTCAGCGGTTAAGAGCGTTGTCTGCTCTACCAAAGGTCCTGAGTTCAATTCCCAGCAACCACATGGTGGCTCACAGCCATCTGTAATGAGGTCTGGTGCCCTCTTCTGGCCTTCAGGCATACACACAGACAGAATATTGTATACATAATAAATAAATAAATAAATATTTGAAAAAACAAACAAACAAACAAACAAAAATCAGGCCAGGAGATGGTAGCACACACTTTTAATCTCGGCACTTGAATGGCAGAGTTGTATGGATCTCTGAGTTTTGAGGCCAGCCTGGTATACAGAGCAAGTACCAGGACAGCCAGGGGTAAGCAGAGAAACCCTGTCTTGAAAAACCAAAAGCAAACCAAACAAACTAAATAAAACCCAACAACAACAAAGAACCAACCAAACAAAAAACAGCAGCAGCAGCTGCGGCACAGACTGGAGAGATGGCTTAGCATATACCAATTTCTCAGCAGACCAAAATCCAGTTCTCAACAGCCACTTCAGGCAGCTCACACCCCACCGTGAATCCAGCTCAAGGGGCATCCTACTGACCTTTGAGGACACCAGCACTCACATGCACATATCTACATAGAGACACACACGTACCCTTCATAAAAAAAATAATTTTTAAATTAATTAATTAAAAAACTTAAGAGGCACGGGGACTGGAGAGTAGCTCAATAACTTCTATTCCAGAGGACTTAGGTTTGCTTCCCAGCACCCACATGATGACTCACAACTGTCTGTAGCTCCAGTTTCAGGGACCCAAGTCCTCCTCTTGGCTTCCTCAGGCACCTGGCACACACATGGTACACAAACAAACATATACATAAAATAAATAAGATATACTTAAAAACACACATACACAGGGCTACAGAGATAGCTCAGTAGTTAAGAGCACTGGGTGCTTCTCTAGAGGACCAGGGTTCAAATCCCACCAACCACATGGCAGCTCATAGTTCCAGTTCCTGGGGATTCACAGTTGTAGTGGGAGCTGCGGGCTGTGTTCCTGCCACCCGGGTCCCGGCCGCCTGGCTAGCTTATGCCCCGAAATAACAACACACAAACTGTATTCATTTAAACACTGCCTGGCCCATTATATCTAGCCTCTTCTTTGCTAACTTTCATATCTTGCTTAACCCATATTTAGTAATCTGTGTAGCACCATGAGGAGATGTCTTACCGGGAAAGATTCAGCATGTCTGACCTGGCGGCTTGCTCCATCGCATCTGACCAGAGAGGAGCGGCATGGCATCTGGTTCACTTCCCTTCTTCCCAGCGTTCTGTTCTGTCTACTCCACCTACCTAATTTTCTGACCTATCAGACCAAGCAGTTTTCTTTATTGATTAACCAATGAAACAACAGATTGACAAATGAGCTTCCCACATCACACAGTACTAAGCATGCACGTGGTACACGCAGGCAAAATACCCACACACATAAAATAAATAATTTGTTTTTTGAGATGTAATTTCTCTGTGTAACATCCCTGGCTGACCTGGAACTAGCTCTTGTAGACCACTAGGTTGGCCTCGAACTCAGAGATCTGCCTGCCTCTGCCTCCTGAGTTCTGGGATTAAAGGCTTGCGCCACTAACACCTGGCAATAAATGAATCTTAAAACACACACACACACATACAACAGAAAAAAAAAAGATGAAAAAAGGTTAAATGTTGAATAATCTTTTGTTTCTGTTGTGGTGATCAAGCAGAGAGGACTTCTTTTTTATATATATATATATTTATTATGTATACAATATTCTGTCTGTGTGTAATACATGCAGGCCAGAAGAGGGCACTAGACCCCATTACAGATGGTTGTGAGCTGGGAATTGAACTCAGGACCTTTGGAAGAGCAGGCAATGCTCTTAACCTCTGAGCCATCTCTCCAGCCCCCTGGATTTTCTTTTTTGTTTGTTTTTTTCGAGACAGGGTTTCTCTGTAGCTATGGAGCCAGTCCTGGAACTAGCTCTTGTAGACTAGGCTGAACTTAAACTCACAGAGATCGGCCTGCCTCTGCCTCCCAAGTGCTGGGATTAAAGGCATGTGCTACCACCGGCCAGCAATTGTGAAATTTTTAAAGTCATACTATGTTTTATGATGCGATAAGAATAGGAGATCTTGAGGAATGAACAAAGAGGAAAGGTTATGTTTACAGTATATCTTTGTGTACCAGTACAAAAGAATACAGGATCAGTGGTGCTGCATAGCTTTTTGTCAGCTTGACACAAGCTAGGATCGTCTAGCATGAAGGAAGCTCAATGGAGAAAATGCCTCCAAAAGATTAGCATTTTCTAAAAGGGTCCAACCCACTGTGGATGGTGCCATCTCTGGGCAGGTAGTCTTGGGGAGTATAAAGGAGCCTATTGATCCAGGTGTGGTCAAGAATGCTTTAAATTCCAACACTCAGAGGTTGGTCTTTGTGAGTTTGAGAACAGCCTGGTCTACAGAACGAGTTCCAGGACAGCTAGGGCTACACAGAGAAACTCTCTCGAAGGTCCTCCCTCCCCTGCAAAAAGATCTCAGTCTCAAAACACAAGTTTTTTGTTTTCTTTTTTAGCATTGAAACAAGATCATGCTATGTACCCCTGGCTGTCCCAAAACTTGCTATAAAGACTACGCTAGCCTGGAACTTGACTTGATCTTCTTATGTGATGAGAATACAGATGTGCACTAACACACCCAGCTAATGAAATTATTTATGTTCATTTTGAGATTGCAGTTTACCAAAATAGCAGTTCATTTAATTTTCTCAAGCATTTATTTGATAATTCTTCCACACTAAAGAGCTCACCAGACTGGAAGAACATCCTAGTTTGCTTCTATTGCAGTGATAAAGGCAACGACTACAAGACATGGAAACGATCACACGGGAGGAAAGGGTTGATTTGGTTCATGTGAGGGTCAGCCATGATGATCTAAGTCTGGGCAGGTGACCCAAAGGAAGTTCTTTACTTCTTCCAACCATTATCACCTGGCACTCTGGTCATAGACGAATTTCAATGGAGGCTGGAGTCTTAGTTGTTTACCCTGAGATGATGCAGGGCTGCAGGAGAAACCACAAGCTGAGATCACCTGACCCTTCCCCTTGGCCCCTATCTCCTTTCCCACGGCAAGCTCCCTATCCCACTTTAACACAGGCCTTCCCTTCTTCTTCTCCTTTTTAAGGATGACACCCGCAAGGTCGTTTCCTGCTGTTTTTCTGTCTGAGTCAGAAAGCAGCGCTTTAACTTTCCTTCCCCACTTAAAAAAGGAGCTCTCTGTGAAAACAGGTGATTGGGTGTGGTTTGTGCCTAATTCGGGGAGCCCCTTTCAGTTACTTTCTTCAAACAAGGCCTCAGGTGTTATGATCTGCTGGGCCTGGTCTGTCCCCCCTGGGTACCCTGTTCCTTTAAGAAACAAGCCCTGCCCACTCCCAACCCCTCCCCTTCTGCTTGCAAGCAGGATTTCCTGGGTCCTCCAGCCTGTGAGTTATCTCTCTTTTCTACCTCTCTCCTGAAGAGGTAACTTCTGTTCTTCCCCTTCTCTCTGCCTCTCTCTCTTCTTCCCCCTTCTCTCCTCCCTTTACTTTCCCTTCCAAAACCCACTAAATAAACTCATACCCAAACTCTCTCTGCATGGTGTGTCTGTCTGTCTCTCACCCCCTCAGGGGTCTACCCCACCTAGGAAAGAAGGACATCTAGTAAGCAAAAGAAATCATACCTAGGTTGTGTTGACATAATACCACGACTTAACTCCTCACAAAATCAATTTCAGAGGAATTTTAAGACTCCACAACTCTGTTTAAAATGCTTTATTCTGGTGACTGTGAGTGTGGTTCAGGGGTAGAGTACTTGCCTCACATTCATGAAGACCTAGGGTCAGTCGCCAACACCAAATAAACTGTGCCTGTGATCCCCAGAAGCCTAGAAATGGAGGCAGGGGGTTCAGAAGCTCAACATCATTCTGCCCTGAATCGTGAGTTTGATGCCAGCTTGTCTCAAAATACTATTGTGAAGCTGAAGGCATGTGCTTTGCATGTCCAAGACTCTAGTACCACGTCCTTCCTCAGCAGGCTGTGGCAAGAGGCTCGGGACACACGTTCAAGGACACACGTAAGGACGCAGATCAGCTCACAGGGTGAAAGGCAACAAGGCCTGGGAGTACATATCAGTGGTTGAGCCCTTGCCTAGCTCATGAGACTCTAGACTCCATCTGAGTACAAACGAGCAAGCATAAAAAAGAGACTTTTTTATACTAGAATTTGGGAAATCTTAAGACAGTCAAGAGACACAAATATTAGTCCTTTAAAAATTGGTGGCATCAACTTTATTGAAGTCTGTTTTGATTTTGTTTTTGTTTTGTTTTTTTGTTTTTTGTTTTGGTTTTTCAAGACAGGGTTTCTCTGTGGTTTTGGAGCCTGTCCTGGAACTAGCTCTTGTAGACCAGGCTGGTCTCGAACTCACAGAGATCCGCCTGCCTCTGCCTCCCGAGTGCTGGGATTAAAGGCATGTGCCACCACCGCCCGGCTTGAAGTCTGTTTTGAATTTGCTAACAAAAGACTCAGTTAAAGACAGGTTGCCAGGCTTGGTAGCACACATATGTGATTCCAACCTGAGAGGTTGATCAAGCCAGCTTGGGCTACATAATGAACACTTGGCTAAAGAATTAGAACTTATCTCCTACAGAGAAACCCTATCTCGAAAAAAAAAAAATTAGAACTTATCTCAAAAGAATGAGAGCCAGGCAGTGGTGGCGCATGCCTTTAATCCCAGCACTCTGTGAGTTCGAGGCCTGTCTGGTCTACTAGAGCTAGTTCCAGGACAGGCACCAAAGCTACAGAGAAACCTTGTCTTGAAAAACAAAACAAAACAAAAAAAATTAATGAATAATTAATAAAATAAAGAATAAAAAGCACACATTTCCAAATAAGACTGTGGATGAGAAGCCTCCACCAAGTATTAAAAAGAACAGCTAGTAAAGTGGAAGAAGAGACTGTTTAAGACAGAGAAGAGGGAAGAGCTGTGGAGAGTCACAAAGGCTCTGAAAACAGCAGCAAAGGGGGATGGGGTGGGGGAGGGGTAGAGCTGACTAGAGCTTCAGCCAGAGGGCCTCCCACAAGGGCGAGGGGATGCTGAAACCTCATCCACGAGGTAGACCAGGTAGCTCTGGTGAAAGATACTGGTGTCCTACCATCAGATAAGCACCACCCCTCGCCACCCTCAAAGTCAGCTGTGAGTTTTGGGGAGACAGATTCCTCCAGTGGACAGCAGAAGGAGGATCCATCAGACATCATCCAATGAAGGATCTTAAAGCCTAAAAGTGAGCAATCTGGGGGGACCAGAAAAGAGAGAATCACCATGAATCGGAACCGAATTTAATCCAGAACACCTCCAAGCCAGAGACAGCCCTGGGAAGAGTGTAGAGCCAGATGCTGACAAGCCAAAGCAAGCAGGCTGCAGAGGCTCAGTTCAGGCGATGTATTACATAACAATGCAGCCTCATTAGCCGAAAATGGGCCAGAGTAACTTTTTGGTTTGGTTTTCAATGTAGGGGTGCTCAAAGGGTTCTGAGAGTGTGAAGACAATCTCCTTAGGTGTGATCTCCTTTTCTGTTTTTTTTTTGTCATCCCCCAACCTCCCCCCCCCCTTTTTTTTAAAGACAGGGTCTCACTATGTAGCCTAGGCTGGCCTGAAACTCACAGAAACCTCCCGGCTCTAAGCACTGGGATTAAAGGTGAGACTGAGAATGTAACAATTGCTGTCATTACAAACAGAAACTACACCATTAATTTCTACCGAGTAGACTGTTGTAAGGAGAAGTCAGTGTTAGAAATATTTCCTAACGCGAGCTCTCTGCTGGTGCAAAAATCCCAATCAAGCCAAATCACAACAAACTAAATTAAAAGAGGGGTGGGGGAGGCCACGAAGGGACTCTCCCGGGAGTAGTTTAAATAGACTTGGGGGAGTGGTCAAGGTTTTGGCAGGCTGCCTTGACCCTCCTCCTCCGGAGGGACCTAGGCTTGCGGGCCACCTTGACTCTTCTCCAGGGAGGGGTCAAGGTTTGGTGGGCACAGGGGCGGGGCCTCCAAAGATGGAGGCCTGAGACCGGGACTTACAGTCAGTTTTCCAGAATTAATGCTTGTGTTGAATGGTAATTTTTCTTTTGTTTCTTTTCTTTTTTTCTTTTTTCTTTTCTTTTTTTTCTTTCTTTCGAGACAGGTCTTCTCTGGCTGTCCTGGAACTAGCTCTTGTAAACCAGGCTGCCCTTGTCTCTGCCTCCCAAGTGCTGGGATTAAAGGCACGCACTACCACCACCTGCCTAACGTGCATAAAAACCTTTAGGTTCGATGATGAAAATTACATAGAACAGTAGTCGCAGCGAGGCAGCAATGGCACAAGTCTTTAATCCCTGTATTTCTGGAAGTAGAGTTCAAAAATGTAGGACCCTGCCATGACAAACAGCACAAAGAGAGACCTGAGTCTCAGTTGTTTACCCTAAGGCAATACCTCATTCAGAGAAAGACCTCAAACTGAGACTACCCAGGCACAATCCAGGAACAGACCATCCAAAGGAAATTCCTAACGTTCCAACCATTGTAAATAGGATCACCTGCCAGCACGCACCTATCACTTTTCACCAGGACACCCCTAGACAAATGTCAGCCAATCAGGATTGAACCTGTCACCCCACACCCTGCTAATGTAACTTTTCTGGTTTCTACCTTTAATTGTGTTCTCCAGAAGGGTGGTGTTCCTCTTCTTGCAGCTGCTGCACTGACGAGGTCCCTGCCGGCTTATAATGTACACACAATAAACCTTGCTTTTTGCATTTCGGTGAGTCAGTCTCCCTGGTGGTCTTTTGGGGTCCCCACAGACTAGGCATAACAGAAAACAGCCTGATCTACAGAGCCAGTTCCAGGACAGTTAGAGTTGCTACATAGAGAAAGCCTGTCTTGAAAAACCCAAACCAAACCAACCAAATAACTCCCAAAATAGTAATTGTAGTGTACCACTGTTACCCAATCACTCTGGAGGCACAAAAAAGAAGACTGGAAGATCAGTCCTTTATGAGTGTGGTGATTTCTCAGAAAATTAAGAAACAACCTACCTCAAAATCCAGTAATACAACTTTTGGGTATGTACTGAAATGATACTCAATCATACCACAAGGACTTGTGCTCAACTATGTTCATAGCAGCATTATTTGTCATAGCCAGAACCTGAAAGCAACCTAGATTGTAGAAGGAGCCGTGGGTTGCTTCCCACCACCCGGGTGGGCTCCCAGCCACTGGCTAGCTTTACCCCAAATAATTATAAGGAAACTGTATTCTTTTAAACACTGCTTGGCCCATTAGCTCTAGCCTCTTACTGGTTAACTCTCACATCTTGATTAACCCATTTCTATTAATGAGTGTAGCACCACGAGATGGTGGCTTACCAGGAAGGATCTTAACCTGCATCCATCTTGGAGAGGAGAGCTATAGCGTCTACCTCATTGTCTTCTTCCCAGCATTCTGTTCTGTTTATTCTGCTTACCTAATTTTCTGTCCTATCAAAGGGCCAAGGCAGTTTCTTTATTAACCAATGAAAGTAACACATAGACAGAAGACCCACCTACATCATTTCCCCCTTTTCTGTTTGAACAAAAAAGAAGGCTTTCATTTTAACATAGTAAAATTACATATAACAAAACAGTTATCAAGTAAGAACTACAGTTACATTATTTATATCTACTTTATCTTTTATCATAACTAAGGAAAACTATAACTGCTGTTCTTTTGGAGACAAGGCCACGCATGCGCAGAAAATACAGCCTCTAAGTGGACTACGAATCCCAGCGGTACAATGGAAAGCCACGCATGCGCAGGACATTTTCTCCCAGACACACCTGAACTCCCCCTTAAAAACGGGGGGACACCTTAACCCGCCCCCTCTTTCCCCTCTTTCCTTTCATCTCTTCACCCCTGTCCCTTACCTGTTGATCCCCATTAAAGTTTGCCCACGTGGGACCCCGCGTGTCTCATCTCTCCTTCCCGAACCCCGCATAAAAAATAATAACAATAACTATCTCTTTATTCTTCAACTCCATCAAAGACTCCAGAAGGATATAATCCTACTAAGTAAAGAAGAGGTAAGCAACTTCCAAAACTCTAAAAATGACAGAGACATCTCGCTGCCTGTACAGTCACCCAAAGTTCCTCTGTACCATTGGGGCATCAATTTTCAGCCTTCAGGCCCATAGTATCTAGCAGACTTTTCCATGAAGCAGGAAATTTCAAAGACAGTTCAGTCACTATCTGCTGTGTCCTGCAGAATGTCTCGCAGACTCTTTCATGAATCAGGAACCCCAAAAGATCATCTCACCTTTAGGCAAGTTCAGCAGTCCTCTCTCTGCGGGTTCTCTGTGTTCAGTTTATGCAACAGTCCAGGCAAGAGCAGTTTCTTGCCCAAATGGCTATCAAACTCCATAAGGAGCCGCTTCGATGCCCATCTTCTTCTTAAAGTAGATTGGTGCTGTCAGGAGCAGACGTGTCTCATTGTCATGAAAAGCCCTAAGTTATTAAAACATTAAAATGCCATATTCTGTAGTCTTTGAAAGATATGAAGAATGCCTATCTGAAATATATCTATGTACATCTAGAAAGTCTAACTAACATGACTAAAAGCTTGACTATTATTGATGATTATCCATTAACAACCTATATACATTACATTTTTAAATAAACTACACAAACACAATACCTTAATCAAGATCAGAAACATATATAACATATACATATAACATAATCAACCTTAACTATATACAAATAAAGTGAAATTTATACCAATGTAAATTATTCATATCTATATAATATCCTCCTTTAAATGTAAAAGAACATTTATTTATTTATTTATTTTTTAAAGATTTATTTATTATGTATACAACTTTCTGCCTCCATTTATACCCACACGCCAGAGGAGCGTGCCAGATCTCTTTACAGATGGTTTGGAGCCACCATGTGGTTGCTGGGAATTGAACTCAGGACCTCTGGAGGAGCAGACAGTGCTCTTAACCACTGAGCCATCTCTCCAGCCCCTAAAAGAACATTTATAAACAATATTTGGGAATATGGACACAGTTATTTCTCTCCAAACTGCTTCTTGCTGTACAGGGGCGCTGTTATTTAGGTCTTTTATGGTGTATTCTGTGTGCCAGGTTCATCTCAGTCAGCAGTTGAGCATTTTACTTAATCCATTATAGTACTACATAGCAGAAAAAAAATGACATCTTGAAATTTGCAGTCTGCCAGGCAGTAGTGACACACTCCTTTAATCCCAGCACTCAGGAGGCAGAGGCAGGTGGATCTCTGTGAGTTTGAAGCCAGCCTAGTCTACAAGAGCTAGTTCCAGGACAGGCACCAAAGCTACAGAGATACCCTGTCAAAAAAAAAAAAAAAGAAAAGAAAAGAAAAGAAATTTGCGGGCAAATGTATACATCATATCGACCCAGAAAGACAAATATAATATATACTCACTCATAAGTGGCTTTTAGGCATAAAGCAAAAAAATTTAAAAAAATTAAAAAAACAGCCTACAATTCACAATCCTAGAGAACCTAGACAAGAAAGAGGATCCTAAGAGAGACATACATGGAATCTAATCTACATGGAAAGTAGAAAAAGACAAGATCTCCTGAGTAAATTGGGAACATGGGGATCATGGGAGAGCGTAGAAAGGGAGGGAAGGAGAGAGGAGCAGAGAAAAATATATAGCTCAATAAAAACAATTTTTAAAAATGTTCAACCCTTGGTTACCTTGTTAAAAATTGTCTTAGTTAGGGTTTCTATAGTTTTGGTAAAACACCATGACAAAGAGTAACTTGGGGAGGAAAGGCCTTGCTTCATCCTACAGCTTGTAGTCCTTAGAAGTCAGGGCAGGAACTCAGGGCAGCAAGTGCTACAGAGGCCATGGAGCAGTCCTGTTTACTGGCTGCTTTCTTCAAGAATCCAGAACCACTATCCGAGTGGTGGTACTACCTATGGTGAGCTGTGTCCTGCCATATGAATCATGAATCAAGAAAATACAGTACAGGCCAAGATAGTGGGGGCATTTCTCAATTGAAGTTCTTTTTTCCAAATATGTCTAGGTTTGTGCTAAGTTGACAAAAGGAAACCAGAACAAAGCTCATCCTGGAATACTTGAGACTATATGTTAATACACGTGCGTGCACGCACACACACACACTCATACACATGTACACACATGCACACACATTCATACACACGCACACACACATTCCTACACAGGCACACACACATATTCATACACACACACATTCATATACATGCACGCACGTGTGCATTGTCCTCCAGACATGACGTGGTCATTGCCCTCAGCTCTCAGCAGCTGTGATTCCTTGCATGAATTTTGCCAGGACTGGTTCCGCTAAAGTCCCATCATGGACAGGAATTGAGGGGTTCGTGACTCGTTCCACCAGATGGTGTAGAAGAGGTTAACTACTGATGAGGTAAGAGTTTTCCTTTTTTTTTTCGTTGCCACATTTTGGCAGGCGTATGTGTATGTAGGTGTGTGCTCATACATGACATGGTGAACATGTGGAGGTCAGAGGATCAGTGACTTTTAGAGTCTTTAGGACTCAGTGTCCAGTTGTGGGTCTGTGTTTTAGTTCCCATCTATTTCAGCAGGAAGCTTCCCTGGAGATGGATGGATGAGACCTGATCCATGGGTATAACAGAATGTTGTTAGGAGATTTATATTGCTATGTTCCTTTAGCAGTTCATTAACATTTAGTTTTCTGCTAGGTTCATGGCCTATTTAGTCTCAGATTTTTGTCTGCTCAAACAGTGTCAGGCATGGGTTCCATGTCATGGAGTGGGCCTTAAATCCAATCAGATAGTGATTGGTTACTGTAACATGGAGTGCAGGTGGCCTGGCTAGCTTACCACCAATCTGTAACAGGAACGAACCAGCAGGCTGCTTGTCATCCCAGCTGCCCTGATAGCTTACACCAGAAATAATCACACAGAAACTGTATTCATTTAAACACTGCCAGGACCATTAGTTCTAGCTTCTTATTGGCTAACTCTCACATCTTGATTTAACCCATTTCTAACAAACTTTATGTCACCATGAGGTTGTGGCTTACTGGGAAAGATTCAGCATGTCTGACCTGGCATCTCCATGGTGGCTCTCTCTGACTCTTCTTCCCAGCATTCTGTTCTGTCTACTCTGCCTACCTAAGTGTTGCCCTATCAAAAGGCAAAGGCAGTTTCTTTATTCAACCAATGAAAACAACACATATACAGAAGAACCTCCTACACCAGGTTACTCCCACAGCTCTCTGACAGGGTTGCACCAGCAATATTATGCAGTCAGGTCACTACTGTAGATCAAAGGGCTTATAGCTGGGTTGGTGTCTACCTTTCTCCTCTGGTAGTGTGCACGGTGCCTTCCAGTACTATAAAAACGACTAGCTGTTCTGTGGTGGTGCATACCTTTAATATCAGCACTTGGGAGGCAGAGGCAGGTGAATCCCTGTGAGTTTGAGGCCAGCCTGGTCTACAAGAGCTAGTTGCAGGACAGGTGGGACTGTTACTCAGGGAAACCCTGTCTCGAAAAAACAAACAAAAAAAGCAACAAAACAAAACAAAACCAAAAGGACTAGCCAGTTGGAGTGAAGGCTCCAGTTAGGCACCAGCTCAACTTCTCTGTGTTCAATGAGATGTGTAAGTATTACCTTCAGCAATAGGGCCTTACTGTTAATTTGTGGAGAGCAACCAACAATCTTGGAAATAGTCAGAGTCCTTTAAGGGTTTCCATGGTGCCCTTTTGACCAGCAACTCAATTAGATACAACCCATTCCTGGCACTGAAAGTTTCACTTGGTGGCAAGAGATGTCTGGTTGGAGCTTTGTCTCCACTGTTCTTTGGTGATTACATTTAGGTTTCTTTTATATAGTGTATATTTTAAGGAGTTTCTACCATGGTAGTGTTAATCCCAATGATTGAGTTTAAAGCCAAATGTGAAGTGAACTGTAATTAAATACTGGCCAGATGATTGGATTCTTAACCACTGAGCCATCTCTCCAGCCTGGGATAATTTTTTTTCTAGTTCTATCCATTTACCTTCAAATTTCATTATTTTAGGTTTTTCTTCTTCTTTCCTTTTTTCTTTTCATTTCATTTCTTACTTTCTTTTTTGTTTTGTTTTTTTTTTCAAGACATAGTTTTCTCTTTGTAACAATCTTGGTTGTCCTGGAACTCACTCTGTAGACCAGGCTGGCCTTGAACTCACAGAGATCTGCCTGCCTCTGCCTCCTAAGTGCTGGATTTAAATGTGTGCACCTCCACCACCTGGCTTATTTCACTTTAAAAAAAATAGTAACATTTCTTTCTTAACTGCACTGCATTTTCATTATTCATTCCTCAGTTGCTGACATCGAGACTGTTTCCAGTTCCTGGCTACTGTGACGAGAGCAGCAAGGCACACAGCTGCGCAAATGTCTGGAGGGATACAGAATCCTCTGTGTAGACACCCAAGAGTGGTCTAGCTGGATCTTGAGGTCTTTTATTCCCAGCTTCTTGAGGAACTGCCACCCTGATTTCCTATTGGTTGTGAAAGTTTGCACTCCCACCACAAATTAATGAGTGTTCCCCTTACCCCATATCCTCAACAGCATAAATTGTCTTTTGCTTTATTGATCTTGGCCATCTGACTGGGATAAGATGAAATCTCAAAGTAGTTTTGTTTGCATTTCCCTGACAAGTAAAGATGTTGAACATTTCTTTAAGTGTTTCTCAGCCATTTGTGTTTCAGTTTTCAAAATGTCAGAATTGTTTGTTCAAATCTATATCCCATTTTTTAATTGGGTTATTTGTTTTCTTTATGTTCAGGGTCTTTTTTTTTTAAGTTCTTTAGATATGAGTCCTCTATCTATGGGTAATTGGTAATGATTTTTTCCCCATTCTGTGATCTGCTGCTTTGTCAGAATGATGATGTACTTTGCTATACAGAAGATTTTCAACTTCATGAGGTCATTCATTAATTATTGGCCTTAATGCCTTAGTTAATGGCATTCTGTTTGGAGAGCCTTTTCCTGTGCCAATGAGTTCAAGACTATTTCCCGATATTTCTACCAGATTCAGCATACTGGGTCTTATGTGAAGGTCCTTAATCCATTTGAGGTTGAGTTTTGTGCAGGGTGATAAATATGGTTCTATTTGCATTTTTCTCTGTGCAGCCATCCATCTTGACACTGTTGAAGATGCTGTCTTTTTCCAGTGTGTATTTCTGGCTTCTTTGTTTAAAACCAATTATCAATATGGTGTGCAGACTTATTGAAAGTCCCGGTCTCCGGCCTCCATTTTTGGAGCCCCATCCCTGTGCTCGCCAAACCTTGACCCCTCCATGGGCAAGGCAACCCGCCAAACCTTGACCACTCTCCCAGTCTATTTAAAAGGTCCCTGTGTGGCCTTTTCTCTCCCCCTACCTTGTGGTTGCGGCTTCCTTGTTCCCCTAGGGTCCACCGCAGAGTGCAGAAATTCCATTAAACCTAACTATCCTTTAATTTGGCTTGTTGTGATTTGGCTTGATTGCGATTTTTGCATTTTCAGAGAGCTCGCATTAGGAAAATTCCTAACACTTATGCCTGGGTCTTCAACTCAATTCCACTGATCAATGTGTCTTTTTTTTATGCCAATACCAGGATGTTAATATTACTATAGATCTATAGTACAATACCAGGATGTTATTATTACTATAGATCTATAGTACAATTTGAGATTGAGAATCGTGATACCTCCTGCAGTTCTTTTATTACTCAACATTGTTTTAGCTATCCTATTTCTAGACCAGGCTGGCCTCAAACTCACAAAGATCTATGTGCTTCTGTTCCCCAGATTCTGGAATTAAATTATTTATGTAACTATAATTATTTATAATTTCATCTTTAATATACACCTGATCCTATAGAGTTCTGAAGTTAGAATGATTGGTATGACATTACAAATCAAGCTTTAATTTTCTAGCAACTTACTACTTTATACTCTTATCAATGCCATACATACAAATGACAGTTTCTTTTTCTGTGCTTTTCATCGATACTGGTTGTTCATTATCTATCCTTCTCTCTCCCACCTGATGGAGGAAGGTCATTGGCTAATAAAGAAACTGCTTTGGCCCATTTGATAGGCCAGCCTTTAGGTGGGTGGAGTAAACAGAACAGAATGCTGAGAGGAAGAGGAAGTGAGCTCAGATGCAGGGCAGTTCCTCTCAGAGCCAGAAGCGATGAAGCAAGCCACCAGATCAGACATGCTGAATCTTTCCTGGTAAGACTGATGCTACACAGATTATTAGAGATGGGTTGATCGGGATATGAGAATTAGCCAGTAAGGGCTAGAGCTAATGGGCCAAGCAGTGCTTAAAAGAATACCGTTTGTGTGTCGTTATTTTGGGGCATAAGCTAGCCAGGCAGCCATGAGCCAGGCTGTGGGAAGTGGCCCGCAGCTCCCCACTACACCCACCCCTGGCCTCCTTTCTTTACCTCCTTCTGATAGAAGAGGGTTATCTGTCTATGTGTTACTTTCATTGGTTAATAAAGAAACTGCCTTGGCTCTTTGTTGGGAAAGAAAATTAGGTAGGCAGAGTAAACAGAACAGGATGCTGGGTAGAAGGCAGTGAAGCAGACATGATGAAGCTCCGGCCCAAGATGACTGACATAGGTTAGTATCTTCCCGGTAAGCCATTGCCTCGTGGTGCTACACACATGAATAGATATGAGATGTGAGAATTAGCCAATAAGAGGCTGAAACTAATGGGCCAGGCAGTGTTTAAATGAATACAACTTGTGTGTTGTTATTCCCGGGCATAAGCTAGCCAGGTGGCCAGAGGCTGGGCAGCAGGAACGCAGCCCACTGTTCCTACGAAAAGCAGGCCTGCTCGCCTCATCACTACATCCTTCTTTCTATCAAGTTTGCTTTCAACCTTGTTGAAAATAAGGACTATTTTAGCTAGGCATGAGCTAGACATGATAGCTCATGCCTGTGATCTCAGCACTTGGGGAGTGTGATATAGGAAGACCATCAAGACATCAGGATCCAGTCTGGGCTACAGAGTGAAAACCACTCATCACGAGACAGAATCTGTCATCCACTCATTGGTTGCTTGTTCACATTCAAGTTCACACCATAGTTTCAAATCCTCCTTTGGAAGAACAACTTGAAGGATTATCTCATACCTAGCCTTAGGTGAAAATCTGAATTTTGTTTTACAAATTAAGGATGTTGCCAGGCAGTGGTAGGGCACACCTTTAATCCCAGCACTCGGGAGCCAGAGGCAGGCAGATCTCTGTGAGTTCAAGGCCAGCCTGGTCTACTGATGGAGGATGGTCATCTTTCTATCTGTTGCTTTCATTGGTTAATCAATAAAGAAACTGCTTGGCCTCTGATAGGGTAGAATTAAGATAGGCAGAGTAAACAGAACAGAATTCTGGGAGAAAGAAGCAGAGTCAGTGAGTCGAATTGATTCTCCCACCAGACACAGACGCAGGTTAAGATCTTTCCTGGTAAGCCAGCTCATGGTGCTACGTAGAATATTAGAAATGGGTTAGATCAATATGTAAGAGCTAGCCAATAAGAGGCTGGAACTAATGGGCCAGGCAGTGTTTAAAAGAATACAGTTTCCGGTGGAGGGCTGGAGAGATGGCTCAGTGGTTAAGAGCATTGTCTGCTCTACCAAAGGTCCTGAGTTCAATTCCCGGCAACCATATGGTGGCTCACAACCATCTGTAAAGAGGTCTGGTGCCCTCTTCTGGCCTGCAGACATGCACACAGACAGAATATTGTATACATAATAAATAAATAAATATTAAAAAATAAAAATGAAAATAGTAAAAACCAAACAACAACAAAAACAAACAAACAAAAAACCAAGGAGCCTGAGTCCCATATGTAAAAGCAAAGAACCTTTATTCAAGTTTGAACTTGGACTGTCTGTGTGTCCAAAGAGAGAATCTCGAGCTCAGTTGGGGAGCTGGGGTGGGGTTTTATCTTAGCAGAGGTTGGGGTGAGGGATTTCTAAGGTTCAGAACCCCAGATTGCTGACATTTGTCTAGCAGTGTTCTGGTGAAAGGGGGTGGGTATGTGCTGAGAGACATCAGGTGCTCCTATCTACAATGGTTGAAATGTTAGGTATTTCCTTCAGAACATTAGGTACTTTCTCCTTGGATGGTGCCTGGGTAGTTGCTGGGCCCTACAAACTGGTCTATGTAGGTCAGTAGTTCTCAACATGGGCGTCAAACGATCCTTTCATGGGAGTCGCACATCAGATATCCTGCATATAAGATATTTATATTCCTTTTTAAGAAAATATTGATTTATTTATTATGTATACAATATTCTGTCTGTGTATATGCCTGCAAGCCAGAAGAGGACACCAGACCTCATTACAGATGGTTGTGAGCCACCATGTGGTTGCTGGGAATTGAACTCAGGACCCTTGGAAGAGCAGGCAATGCTCTTAACCTCTGAGCCACCACTCCAGTCCCATACATTCTTTTTTTTTTTTTAATTTTATTTTTGGAGACAAGGTTTCTCTGTAGCTTTGGGGCCTGTCCTGGAACTAGCTCTTGTAGATCAGGCTGGCCTCGAACTCACAGAGATCTGCCTGCCTCTGCCTCCCGAGTGCTGGGGTTAAAGGCATGTGCCACCACTGTTCAGTTGGAAGCATCATCTCAGCCCCTGGCATCCATTTTAGAATGTTGGGTGGAAAGTTCCATTTCAAGCCCCCTCCCCTGGGAATTGCCCCAATCCAGATTCCACCTCTGAGAAAGCCTGCCGTGTAGTGGGGAGCTGTGGGCCTCTTCCCACAGCCCGGCTAATGGCTGCCTGGCTAGCTTATGCCCCAAAATAACAACACACAAACTCTATTCATTTAAACACTGCCTGGCCCATTTCTATTCATGTGTGTAGCACCCCAAGGTGCGCTTACCGGGAAGATTCTAGCCTACGTCCATCCTGGGTCGGAGCTTCATCTCGCCTTCCCTGGAGAGGAGAGCATGGCGTCTGTCTCTCAGAGGAGCTGCCCTGCATCTGAGCTCACTTCCTCTTCCTCCCAGCATTCTATTCTGTCTACTCCACCCACCTAAGGGATGGCCTATCAAATGGGCCAAGGCAGTTTGTTTATTGACAAATGACCTTCCTCCATCACTGCCGAACAATGACCCCTCCCCAGAGAGGGTCAAGACTACTCCTGCAGACCATTTAAACTGCCCACAGAGAACAAACTGTTTTCTCCGGGCCTACTTCTCCCTGTCTGTGTCTACCTGGTCTTCTTGTGGGTGGGAGCAGGGGGGTAAAGGGGGTGGGGAGGTTGAGCTGGGGAGGGGCCTGAGAGGCCACCCGGGAGTGCTGATATCCATTAAACCTGGGCCTTTTTCTAATTTGGTTTGATTTGGTCTGATTTGCATTATTGCATCAGCAGAGAGGCTTATTGGGCCGGAAAAGCTTTACAACTACCACCTGGCTGATATTTACATTCTTAACAGTAGCAAAATTACAGTTATGAAGTAGCCACAAAAATAATTTTATGGTTGAGGTCACCACAACATGAGGAACTGAATTAAAGGGTTGCAGCATTAGGCAGGTTGAGAACCACTGATTTAGGGAGTTCCAGGCCAAGTAGGATCATGTAGTGAGTAAGTATCTCTCTCGCTCTCTCTTTTTAATTTGTTTTTTCGTGATATGGTTTCTCTGTGTAGCTCTGTGATGGAGGAAGGTCATTGGTTAAAAAATAAAGAAACTGCTTGGCCCTCATAGGTTAGAACATAGGTGGGTGGAGTAAACAGAACAGAATGCTGGGAGGAAGAGGAAGTGAGCTCAGACTCGATAGCTCTCCTCTCTGGGGCAGATGCGATGAAGCTCCGACCCAGGATGGATGTAGGCTAGAATCTTCCCGGTAAGTGCACCTTGGGGTGCTACACACATTATTAGAAATGGGCTAGTCCAGGTGCAAGAGTTAGCCAAGAAGAGGCTAGATATAATGAGCCAGGTAGTGTTTAAAAGAATAGTTTGTGTGTTGTTATTTCAGGGCATAAGCTAGCCAGGTGGCCGGGAGCTGGGGTGGCAGGAACACAGCCCGCAGCTCCCCACTACACCTCTGACTGTCCTGGAAATTGTTATGCAAACCAGGTGGCCTCGAACCTGGAGATCTGCCTGCCTCTGCCTACCAAGTGCTAGGATTAAAGGTGTGTGCCCTTTAGAAACTGACCTGGAGGCAAGTGGGAGCCATTAAATAGCTTTGTAGACATATTTTCCTAAACTAATTTTCTTTCAATATTTATAAGAATATTTTCTGTGTTAATTTTTTCTTTTTGATTTTTGGTTTTTGTTTTTTTTTTTTTTGAGACAGGGTTTCTCTGTATATCTTTGAAGCCTATCCTGGAACTTCCACCATAGGCCAGGCTGGCCTTGAACTCACAGAGATCCACCAGCCTCTGCCTCCTGAGTGCTGAGATTAAAGGTGTGCACCACCACCATCCAGCAACTTATTTAATTTTTTATGATATGAGTGTTTTGCCTACATCTATGCATGTGTACCACATGTGTGCCTGGTGCCTGAGTAGGTCAGAAGAGGACATCAGATTCCCTGGGACTGGACTTAATAGATATTTATGAGCCACCATGTGGGTCCTGGGAACTGAACTTTTGGTCCTCTGCAAGAACAGCCAGTGCTCTTCTCCTGCCTCTACTTTAAGCAACAGAAGGAGGAGTCTAAATGTGGAGTGTCACGCCCCACCTTGTCCCACAAGGAGGACGCGACACACCGGAGCTCTTCTTGCTAAGCAGTTTATTCAGGACCTTTTTACAATTATCTCTCTCTCTCTCTTTCTCACTACTCACTCACTCACTCAGTCACTCACTCAGTCACTCACTCACTCTCACTCTCTCCCTCTCTCTCATTTCCTCTCTCCCTCTCCTTCCTCTCCCTCTCTTTTCCTCTCTCCCCGGGCAAACCTCCCCCAGTCCTTAAGTAGTCCTGGGCCGCCAACCCCAGATTGCCAGGTGGGCACTGCCCTTAGGTTCACGCATATGCAAGCAGCTGACAATCATTGCGTGATAATAGCATAAGTCAGGCCTAGTTGATATTAGGAGTTGATTATCACAGAGAGCACTCGCTTTCGGGATCGCGGAGAGCGGGAGCCAGCACCATCAGGTGCGGCTCCACGCAGCTCTCTACACATAGCCATCAGGTGTGACTCCACATGGCTCTCTACACATAGCCATCAGGTGTGACTCCACGCGGCTCTCTACACATAGCCATCAGGTGTGGCTCCACACAGCTCTCTACACATAGCTATCAGGTGTGACTCCACACGGCTCTCTACACATAGCCATCAGGTGTGACTCCACACGGCTCTCTACACATAGCCATCAGGTGCGGCTCTACACGGCTCTCTACACATAGCCATCAGGTGTGACTCCACACGGCTCTCTACAGTGGAGGTGTAAGCCTACAATCTCAGCACTGAGGGTGAGGCAAGAGGCCAAGTCATCATCCTCCAAACGGCTCTCTACACATAGCCATCAGGTGCGGCTCCACACGGCTCTCTACACATAGCCATCAGGTGTGACTCCACACGGCTCTCTACAGTGGAGGTGTAAGCCTACAATCTCAGCACTGAGGGTGAGGCAAGAGGCCAAGTCATCATCCTTTGCTGCACATCCATACTGAGGCCAGCCTGGGCTACAGGATACCCTATTCAAATTAAATTGATTAATTTTTAAGAGACAGGTGTCTCTGTGTAAAAACCCTAGAACTTGCTTTGTAGACCAGGCTGGCATTGAACTCATAGAGTTCTGCCTGCCTCTGCCTCTCGAGTTCTTAGATTAAAGGTATGTGCCACATCATGCCTGGCGGGGGTAATCTAGTTTTATTATTATTTTTATTTTTCCATTCAAAAATTTCCACTTCCTCCCCTCCTCCCATTCCCCTCCTGCTCCCCCACTCACTCTCCTCCCTCCCCCTCCAGTCTTAAGAGAGGGCAGGGTACCCTGCCCTGTGGGAAGTGCAAGACCCTCCCCCCTCCATCCAGGCCTAGGAAGATGTGCATCCAGATAGACTAGGGTCCCAAAAAGTCAGTACATGCAGTAAGACAAATTCCCAGTGCCATTGCCATTGGCTTCTCAGTCTGCTCCAATTGTCAGCCACATTCAGAGGGTCCAATTTGATCCCATGCTCGTTCAGTCCCAATCCAGCTGGATTTGGTGAGCTCCCATTAGCTCATGCACCCTGTCTCAGTGGGTGGACCAACCCCTCCTAGTCCTGACTTCCTTGCTCATATTCTCCCTCCTTCTACTCTTCAACTGGACCTTGGGAGCTCAGTCCAGTGCTCCGATGTGGGTCTCTGTCTCTATCTCCATCTGTCGCCGGACGAAGGTTCTATGGTGATATTTGAGATATTCATCAGTGTGACTTTGGGACAAGCCTAGTTCAGGCACCCTCTCCTCTGCTGCCCAAGGACCTAGCTGGGGACATCCCCATGGATACCTGGGATCCCCTCTAGAGCCAAGTCTCTTGCCAACCCTAAAATGACTCCCTTAATTATGATATCTTCTTCCCTGTTCCTGTATTTGTCCTTTCTCCATCTCAACCCTCCCACTCCCCCAAGCTCTCCCTAATCCTTCCCTTCTTCCTTCTCTCTCCCCCTCTCCCCCTTCCTCCCACCTCACTCCCACCCCCATGCTCTCAACTTTTGCCTGGTGATCTTGTCTGGTTCTAATTTCCAGGAGGATGTTTTTCTTTGGATTCACCTTATTATTTAGCTTCTCTAGGCTTGTGAACTATAGGCTCAATGTCCTTTGTTTATGGCTAGAGTCCACTAATGAGTGAGTACATACAAGAAAAATGGAAGGATTTCCCATGCTCTTGGATGGGTAGGATCAACACAGTAAAAATGGCAATCTTACCAAAGGAAATCTATAGATTCAATGCAATCCCCGTCAAAATCCCAACAAAATTCTTCACAGACCTGGAGAGAACAATAATCAACTTTATATGGAAAAACAAAAAACCCAGGATAGCCAAAACAATTCTATACAATAAAGGAATTTCCGGAAGCATTACCATCCCTGACTTCAAACTCTATTACAGAACTACAGTAATGAAAACAGTTTGATATCGGCATAAAAACAGAGACGTTGACCAAGGGAATCGAATCGAAGACCTGGATATTAACCCACAAACCTATGAACACCTGATTTTCGACAAAGGAGCTAAAATTATACAATGGAAGAAAGAAAGCATCTTCAACAAATGGTGCTGGCATAACTGGATGTCAACCTGTAGAAGAATGAAAATAAATCCATATTGATCACCATGCACAAAACTCAAGTCCAAGTGGGTTAAAGACCTCAATATAAATCCGACCACACTGAACCTGATAGAAGAGAAAGTGAGAAGTAGACTGCAACACACAGGCACAGGAGATGGCTTCCTATGTACAACCCCAGTAGTACAGACAATAAGGGCAACATCGATAAATGGGACCTCCTGAAACTGAGAAGCTTCCGTAAAACAAAGGACACTGTCATTAAGACAAAAAGGCATCCTACTGAATGGGAGAAGATCTTCACCAACCTCATATCAGACAAAGGTCTGATCTCCAAAATATATAAAGAACTCAAGAAACTAGACATTAAAATTCTAAATAACCCAATTAAAAAATGGGGTACTGAACTGAACAAAGAATTCTCAACAGAAAAGTTTCAAATGATCAAAAGATACTTAAGGACACGTTCAACTTCCTTAGCTACCAGGGAAATGCAACTTTGAGATACCATCTTACACCTGTCAAAGTGACTAAAATAAAAAACACCAATGATAACCTATGCTGGAGAGGATGTGGAGTAAGGGGAACACTCATCCATTGCTGGTGGGAATGCAAACTTGTGCAACCACTTTGGAAATCAGTGTGGCAGTTTCTCAGGAAATTGGGAGTCAACCTACCTCAGGATCCAGCAATACCACTCTTGGGAATATACCCAAGAGATGCCCAATCATACTACAAAAACATTTGTTCAACTATGTTCAATAGCAGCATTATTTGTAATAACCAGAACCCGGAAACAACCTAGATGTCCCTCAATGGAAGAATGGATAAAGTGTGGAACATATACACATTAGAGTATTACTCAGTGGTAAAAACAATGACATCTTGAATTTTGCATGCAAATGGATGGAAATAGAAAACCCTATCCTGAGGTAATCTATTTTTAAACATACACACATATACATTTACTAGGAAGGAAACAATTTTGAACTACATGACACTATTTGGATGGAAAATTCACCTCAACCCTTGACATCCATATATCCAAAGAATTTTAATGTTTGGGTGGAAGCCATACCCCAGCCCCTGACACCCACAGGAGTCTGGAATGTTCAAGTGGGTGTACCACCATAAGACTCCTCCCCTGGGAGTTGTCTCTGTCCAGACTCCACCTGACAAAGCCCACCAAAGGATGACCCCTTCCCAAGGATGCTTAAGACCACTCCCACAGGGTATTTAAACCGCTCCCACAGAGAACAGACTTCCTTCCTGGCCTCCTTTCTGAGGGGCTGGAAAGACATTTGGGAATGTTGGTATCCATTAAACCTGGGCTTTTTCTAACTCAGTTTGATTTGATCTGATTATTGCATTGGCAGAAGCTTGCTGGGGTGCAGAAACTTTTTAGATAATGTGTCAAAAATAAAAGAAGGAATCCCTCTCAAGAAAGTGTTTTGGGTTCTTTGAGCTTAGAAAGTAATGACCTCTCTTGGGGTACAGGAGGTGACAGCAGCAGTTGGCTCTGCTGAGATGCTGAGGAACACTGGAAGAGCCTTAGAACTAGTTTCTGGCCTGCCTTCCTGTCTGACTTCCCTGAACCTAGATTTCCTCACAGCAAACAAAGAAAACTGGAACTTTTTCCCTCCAAAGAAACCTAGAGACTGTAGCAATCTGCCCCACCCTCTTTCTCTGGTAGAGGCCCCTGTGCTCCTCAGGCCTCCGACTCAGGATGCCAATAAGGGTAGCCTTGAACTCCTGACCTACCTCTCCAGTGCTCTCATTATAGACAGGCTTCATCACATCAGCCCCAAACTATTGGCTTTAGTGCCCACCTTTAATCCTACAAGTTAGCTAACGTGGACCATAATCCAACACTCGGACACAGCAAAGAGAACTGCCTGGAGGATTTTAAAGGTAAAAACTGTAAGCGGGGTGGCACAAGCCTTTATGTTTCGGGATTGGGTAAAGTATACAACTTTTGAATCATTGGATGGGATGTAGGGGATTTGCAAAACAGTGACTGTCAGCAGACAGAAATTTTAAAACAGTGGTTAATCGGATACCTACAAGGATGTTCACAGCAAACAGGTGTTTGGACACCTGGTGGGCCACTTTGATCATGGCAGGCACACTTTCTTGGAAGTGTTTATGACTTTCCTAGGCTGCATTACCCTCAACCCCCCCAGGTAGGTCCTGTCTAAAATAGAGTTCTTTTTCAAAATGGAGTTTGTTCTGCTCCTTCAATATAGGCAAGCAAAACACTCAAATATACACAAAAAATTATTAAGAATAAAATTTAAAATGGTAGTAACTAATAAAAGTCTTGTTAATTTTTAGACTGCAATTTTTTGTTTTGTTTTGTTTTTCGAGACAAGGTTTCTCTGTAGCTTTGGAGAGGGTCCTGGAACTAGCTCTTGTAGACCAGGCTGGCCTCGCACTCCTTCCTCTGCCTCTCGCGTGCTGGGATTCAAGATGTGCACCACCACTTCTTGGATTGTAATTATTTTTGTTATAAACCAAGTAAATTCAGGGATCTGGTATGGTCATGCATACCTGTAATTCCCACACTGAGGCTGGATAATGAGTTCTAGGCTAGCCTGGAATGTGTAGGGAGACCTTGACTCAAAACAAAACAAAAAAAATCTCAAGGTTTAAAGATGTTACTCAGTGACAGAAGGCTTCCCTGGTGTGTGCTTGGTCCCAAGTTCCATCCCCTGTGTGTAAAAAAATACAATCAATTTAAAGTTCTACTCTCCTATGTGTGTGGTTGGGCCACAGTGTGTGTGTGTGTGTGTGTGTGTGTGTGTGTGTTCATATGTTTAGGGCCGATGTCAAACTTAGGGGTTGTTTCTCCAGAGTCTTTTCAGATATAGTTTGTCCCTGGAACTGTAGCTCACTGACTAGGCTAGGTTGGCATATAGGTAACCCTAGGTACTAGTCTCTACTTACCCAGTGCTAAAATGGCAAAGTGTACCTTTATGGCTGGGTGTGGTGGCACACACCTTTAGTTCCAGCAGGCAGAGGCAGGCAAATCTCTGAGTTCAAGGCCATTCTGGTCTTGAAAAATCATAAGCAAAACCAGCCAAACAAACAAAAAAGATGTGCCCTTATGCTGGACTCATATATTACATATACAGTGTTCTGCTTGCATGTATACTTGCAGACCAGAAGAGGGCACAAGATCTCATTACAGATGGTTGTGAGCCACCATGTGGTTGCTGGGAACTGAACTCAGGACCTTTTAATCCCAGCACCCAGGAGACTGAAGAAGACAGATTTCTGAGTTTGAAACCAACATGGTCTACAGAGAGAGCCCCAGGACAGCCATCTCTACGCAGAGAAATCCTGTCTCAAAAAGACAAACAACAACAAAAGAAAAACAAAAGAACAAATAAACTACCACAAGCTTCTCTTTTAAATATTTTATTCTTTGAAAAATAATTCACATGCACACAAAATATTTTGATCATATCTGCCTCCTTATACTTCTCTCTTCTTTCTATTGTATGTGTGCCTGTGATTTTTTTTTCTTGAGCAAAATTAATTTTCTAACAATTTATTTGATATCAGAAACTTTGGTGCCGAAAATTAAAGTTAACTCACATTCTCGAAATGACTTCCATGTGTTCCTCAGTAGCCGCTGTCTCTCCATCAACCAATGCAAAGTCCACACTTTCTCCACTCCATTGCGACCACCTGCCAGGGGGTTACCAAAGCCTGTGCTTAGGAGTTTTCCATGCACTACAGGAGAATTCTGACTCTATGGCAGGACTCTAGAGTGTACAGGTGTCAGTGCAGTGAACCCCTGACAGGACCTTCTACAGATAGCCCTCCATCTCCCAGGAGAAAATTTGGTTTCTTGCTGTCCAGGCATTGTTGAAGGAGCTGCGGGCTGTGTTCCTGCCACCCCAGCTCATGGTCGCCTGGCTAGTTTATGCCCCAAAATAACGACACACAAACTGTATTCTTTTTTTTTTTTTTGGTTTTTCGAGACAGGGTTTCTCTGTAGCTTTGGTGCCTGTCCTGGAACAAGCTCTTGTAGACCAGGCTGGCCTTGAACTCCCAGAGATCCGCCTGCCTCTGCCTCCCGAGTGCTGGGATTAAAGGTGTGCGCCACCACCGCCGGGCACAAACTGTATTCTTTTAAACACTGCTTGGCTCATTAGCTCTAGCCCTTACTGGCTAATTCTCATATCCCGATCAACCCATCTCTAATAATCTGTGTAGCATCAGTCTTACCAGGAAAGATTCAGCATGTCTGACCTGGCGGCTTGCTTCATCGCTTCTGGCTCTGAGAGGAGCTGCCCTGCATCTGAGCTCACTTCCTCTTCCTCCCAGCATTCTATTCTGTTTACTCCACCCACCTAAAGGCTGGCCAATCAAATGGGCCAAGGCAGTTTCTTTATTAGCCAATGACCTTCCTCCATCAAGGCATCACTCCTCTGGTTTCTTCCAGTTGCTGATGCTTGTCGTGATTATCCAATTTTTGTTTGTTTTGTTATTTTCAAGACAGGGTTTCCCTGTGTAGCCCTGGCTGTTCTGGAACTTGCTCTGTAGATTGGGCTAGCCTCAAACTCACAGAGATCTGCCTGCCTCTGCCTCCCGAGTGCTGGGATTAAAGGTGTGCGCCACCACCACCCAGCAAGAGATAACTTCTATAACCTGATGTGAAAAACAGTTTTACAAGAATGGGTATGGAGAAAGCTCAGGTGCCAGAAAATAAATCTTCAGTCACATAGATTGCACAAAGGTCACCAGACCAGATGGCACAGCCACTCTAGCCTTCTGGGTAGAAAACAGGTTTTGTATCCTTTCCCTTGGAGGAACATCCCTGTGTATTTAACTTTCCAGGTTTCCCTACTGCATGTCTGTGAGCAAAAAACCCTCCATGTCTCCGTAAGGTGGGAATCCCAAACCCCTCCATGGTACTTCTCAGTTGTCCTAAGGACCTACCTACCACCAGGTCCCACCTCCTGAATGTTCCATGTCATCTTAATACTGTCACCTGGTAACAAGATCTTCATGGCACCAACCTGGAGGGATAAAAACCACATCATTATTGGCAAATAAAGACTTTCTATTGATTTAAACCAGTAGTGTCTGAGCAGTCTTCTCTGGTAGCTACCCCACAACAGTTTTGGAGGCCCTGCTGAGATCCCCAGAGACCTTGAGACACTGGTAGGGTTGGGGGTTGGTGGGGAGGGGCCAGTGTGTGTGCTCAGAGCTCCTTGGAGCAGGAAGAGTGTGGTGGTCAAGGAGCTCCCAAGGGATGTATAACCTAAGTTCCAAGTCCCCAAGACTCCCTTTTATCAATCACTGCCTAGTACTTCAGAGGAATCTGGTACCTTGCTCCTAAAAGGAAACAAATGAGAAAGTCACATAGTCTGCTTCTTGTAACATGAATTCTAATTGTTCTTTTTTTTAAAAAAAAAAATTATTTATTTATTTATTTATTTATTATGTATACAATATTCTGTCTGTGTGTATGCCTGCAGGCCAGAAGAGGGCACCAGACCTCATTATAGATGGTTGTGAGCCACCATGTGGTTGCTGGGAATTGAACTCAGGACCTTTGGAAGAGCAGCCAGTGCTCTTAACCTCTGAGCCATCTCTCCAGCCCCTCTAATTGTTCTTAATAAAAACCTGGAGTCAGGGCCGGGCGGTGGTGGCGCACGCCTTTAATCCCAGCACTCGGGAGGCAGAGGCAGGCGGATCTCTGTGAGTTCGAGGCCAGCCTGGTCTACAAAGGGAGTTCCAGGACAGGCTCCAGAGAAACCCTGTCTCGAAAAACCAAAAAAAAAAAAAAAACCTGGAGTCAGATATTAGTGAAAGTTGAGGTCAGAGAAGCAGTGCAGCCAGACACCAGAGAGACCTTTTACCTCTATCGAATCCTCAGACCAAAAAGGCAATTCTGTCCTCAACTGCCTCTTCAGACTGCGTCCTCTGACTGATTGCTGCAGACTGCACTTCAGACTGCCCTGCGCTCCTGACTCATCCAGCCTTGTATTCCTCTTCCTGTCCAGTCATATCATTCCTGTCTTTTGTTTGTTTTTTGTTTTGTTTTGTTTGTTTTTTGGTATTTTGAGTCAGGGTTTCTCTGTGGCTTTGGAGCATGTCCTGGAACTAGCTCTTGTGATGTGGGAGTGTCTGTATCTATTTGTTGCTTTCATTGGTTAATTAATAAAGCTGCTTGGCCTCTGATAGGACAGAAAATTAGATAGGCGGAGTTGACAGAACAGAATTCTAGGAGAAAAAATGTCGAGTCAGTGAGTCGCCATGATTCTCCCACCTGACACAGACAAAGGTTAAGATCTTTCCTGGTAGCCGGGCGGTGGTGGTGCACGCCTTTAATCCCAGCACTTGGGAGGCAGAGGCAGGTGAATCTCTGTGAGTTCGAGACCAGCCTGGTCTACAAGAGCTAGTTCCAGGACAGGCTCCAAAGCCACAGAGAAACCCTGTCTCGAAAAACCAAAAAAAAAAAAAAAAAAAAAAAAAGATCTTTCCTGGTAAACCAGCTCGTGGTGCTCCACAGAATATTAGAAATGTAAGAGCTAGCCAATAAGAGGCTGGAGCTAATGGGCCAAGCAGTGTTTAAAAGAATACAGTTTCCGTGTAATTATTTTGGGGCATAAGCTAGCCAATGAGGGAGCCGGGGCGGCTGGAACGCAGCCCCGCCGTTCCTCATACTACACTCTTGTAGACCAGGCTGGCCTCGAACTCACAGAGATCCGTTGCCCTCTGCATCCTGAGGGCTGGGATTAAAGATCCACTGTGCCACCACTGCCTGCCTATCTAGTGGCTTAGCTCTGCACTCTAATCTTCAGGCAAGCTTTATTTGCTAGATTACCAATGAAATATCAGTACAGTCACCTCTGGAGGTTGGGTCTGGTTAAGGCACCTTCTATTTGGACATACAAGAGAGGTAAGATGCAGCCACTGATCCGGTTTCTGGTATCCATGCAAGACACACTGGATTCCCGTCTGTTCAGGTGTTGACTGTGTGTGGCTACTCCTGGCTGTCTTTACCCTGTGTGTCTCTCCATATGTGTCTTTCTGTCAGTTCTGTTTTCCTATATTGCCCTGTGACTTTCTTTGGTGTGAGAACCTCCTGGTTTAAGACCTGTGCCCCTCCTCTTGGAGACCTGAATCCTTTTGGCTCTGCCAGGTCACCCCAGAGAGACCAAACCAAACCTCCATCTGTCCCACTATGGGAGCCCAAATGCTTACTTGTTTCATTGTTTGACTCCGGGCTCAAGGGTCAGGGTTGGTTCCTGTGTCGAGGTGGGGAGGGGCCCGGACTCTCATCCAGGGCCAGCTGCCCTCTACTGCGACTGTGTAAACAGGTGAGCGTTCTCTCTGCTCCATGCCTGCTCTAAGAAGCCCCTGGGAAGGGGGAAAGCTCCCCTGGGCTGAGCCAGAAGGAAAAGAGAAAGTTTCTCTTCTTTCTTTTTCATAATGTATGTCTTCTTTTAAACTAATGATCCTGTATAACTAGAAACTCACCATTCTGGAAAAAGTAGAAAAACTGCCCCTGGGCTGGACATGAGATCTTTGCCAGACAAATGGGACAAAATGGGATTATCCCTTCTCTCCAACACTGACCAAGGAGACTAAACATTTCTTTCTAGGTTCTTTTTAGAAGGATTAAAGACAGATGCTAAAATGATTGTCTTTGCCATCCAGTCGGCCACAGATAGTGAAAAAATTTTTTTTGAGACTTTAGAAACAGTTCTGACTTTGACTCCAGTCCTAGCACTTCCACATGTCTCAAGACCAGTTTGTTCACAAAACAGAAGACAGGAGGGTTTTGTTTTTTTTTTTGGTTTTTCGAGACAGGGTTTCTCTGTGGTTTTGAAGCCTGTCCTGGAACTAGCTCTTGTAGACCAGGCTGGTCTTGAACTCACAGAGATCTGCCTGCATGTGCCTCCCGAGTGCTGGGATTAAAGGCGTGCGCCACCACCGCCCGGCTGCCAGATTTCTTTTGATTCAATCAAAAATAGAGATCCCTTACTTAGGAAGTAGTCAAAATGAGAGACCAACACTAAGACAAATGCTGGGAAAACTGACTTCACCAAGATCCGGCCTGTCAGGAGAAGATATAAGAACTTGCTAGTTTTTAGAGATATCATTTCCAGGTGGGTGGCAGCACATCCCACTGTCATAGTCAGGGTTTCTATCGCTAGGAAGAGACACTGTGACCATGGCAACTTTTTTTTTTTTTTTTTTTTTTTTTTGGTTTTTGGTTTTTCGAGACAGGGTTTCCCTGTGGTTTTGGAGCCTGTCCTGGAACTAGCTCTTGTAGACCAGGCTGGTCTCGAACTCACAGAGATCCGCCTGCCTCTGCCTCCTGAGTGCTGGGATTAAAGGCGTGCGTTACCATCGCCTGGCCCATGGCAACTTTTATAAGGAAACATTTAATTGGGGCTTGCTTACAGTTCAGAGGTTTAGTTCATTATCCTCATGGTGGGAAGGAAGCAAGGCAGCATGCAGGCAGACACGGTTCTGGAGAAGGAGTTGAGAGTTCTGCATCTGGATTGGCAGACCACAAGAAGAGAATAAGACATTGGCCTCTGACTTGAGCATCTGGGACGTCAAAGCCCGTCCCCACTAATACTTCCTCCAACAAAACCACACCCACCCCAAAAAAGGCCACACCTCCTAACAGTGCCACACCCTATGGGCCTATCAGGCAAATTTTCATTTAAACCACATTTCACTGTCTGGTCCCCATAGACTTGTAGCCATATCATAATGCAGAATCCATGTAGTCTAACTTCAGTAGTCCCCATTGTCTATCATTGTATCAACACTGTTTAAAAGTCCAAAATTCAAAGTCTCTTCTGAGACTCATGCAATCTCTTAACTATAATCCCTGTAAAATCTAAATGAAAAAGCAGATTACATACTTACATCTTGTAGTAAGGAGGCCTTTTGTTCATTTCTCAGCTACTCAGACTCCTGAGATAACTATACAGAATTGTATTAGTTAAATCATTGCTTGGCCAATTACTTAAGTGTATTGCTAGTTAGCTCTCACATCTAAAATCAATCCATCTCCATTATCTTATATTTTACCACGAGGCTCATGGCCTGCCAGCAAGGTTTCAGCATGTCTGTCTCTGGTGGCAGCTCCATGCTTCTCCCCTGACTCTGCCTTCCTTCTCCCAGCATTCAGTTTAGTTTTCCCTGCCTACCTCTGTTCTACCCTGTCAGGCCAAGCCAGTATTTTTATTAACCAATGGTATTCACAGCATACTGAGGGGACTCCCACATCAACTTCTAACATATAGTGGTGCAGGATATACATTACCATTCCAAAAAGGAGGAAGGGGTCCATAATGAGGAAATACTGGATGAAAGTGAGACCAAAAAATAGCTGGGCAAACTTCAAACTCTACATTTCCATGTCTGAGGTCAAAATGCTTTCCAGATCTCCAGCTCCTTTCAGCTCTGTTGACTGCAGCACACTTCTTTCTCTTGGGCTGGTTTTACTCCTGTTAGCAGCTTTCCTTGGTAAATATCCCTGTCATCTCCAATATCTTGGGGTTTCCAAGTCAATCCAGGTTTCACCTTTATATTTTCACACAATGGCCCCCCCAAATGCCCAGGTCACAGAGTCCCCCCAAAACCAACTAGGAGACTGAGTCCTGTATGTAAAAGCAAAGAGCCTTTATTCTTACACAAGTTTGCAGACTCAGACTCTCTGTGTGTCCAAGTTCCGGGTGATCAGAGAGCCCCGAGCTCAGTTGGGGTTGGGTTTTTGTAGCAGCAAAGGTGGGGGTGAGGAATTTCTAAGGTTCAGGACCCCCGATTGGCTGGCATTTGTCCAGGAGTGTCCTGGTGAAAAGTGATGGGTGTGTGCTGGCAGGTGAGTGTATCTACAACAGTTGTTAGAAATTTCCTTTCCTGGGTGATGCCTGGGTAGTCTCAGTTTGTGGTCTTTCTTGGAACCAGGATAAACTATTGAGACTCAGGCCTCTATCGAGCTTATTGTGGCTGGGTCCTACACATGCAAAGACACCGCTGACATAAACCTGGCCTCAGTGGCTTTCCTTAATCTCAGAGGGAGATTCCATAACCTCTTTCTTGTTTCCTTGACGCTACAGACAGAATCTTGTGGCTGAGGCTGCCAAGTTCTGCTGCTTACTGGGGCTGAAACATGGAATGTTCCTGGGAACTGATAAAGACAGATACAGGGGAGGTGATACCAAACATGGCTATAAACCAGCAGCTCCATCCATAGTCCCTTTTCTTCTTCTTCTTTTTTTTTTGGTAGGGGAGTTGAGATAGGGTTTCTCTGTGTAGCTTTGCAGCCTGTCCTGGAACTCACTCTGTAAACCAGGCTGGCCTTGAACTCTTTCAACTCTTTAGTTAGGGTTTTTGTTGCTGGGAAGAGACGCCATGACCATGGCAACTCTTCTAAAGGAGAACATTTAATTGGGTGACTTACAGTTCAGTGGATCACTCTATTATCACCACGGTGGGACTGGTGACATGCAGGCAGACATGGTGCTGGAGAAGGAATTGAGAGTTTTACATCTTGATATGCAGGCAATAGTATGTGACCTGGGACCCTGGCGGCGGCTTGAGCATATACGAGCCCGCGAAGCCCACTCTCGTAGTGACACACTTCTTCCATCCACACCCATAGCAACAAAGCCACACCTCCTAAGAGTGCCACCCACTATGAGCCTATGGGGACCAACTACATTCAAACTACCGCCCCCACTTTAAGTGTCTGATCGTACTGGAGAAAGAAAAGATGTGGGAGTTTATCTTTTGAGATAGGATTACATAGTTTATAATTCTATGTGTGCTCTGTGGCTGGGCCCCTCGTTGTTAGGAACAAGGGAGTTTCCATCGCAAAGATTAGAATTGTAAAGCTAGACTTCCTGAAAAACTCCTTAAGAAAGGACTGGCTTGGGGGCTGGAGAGATGGCTCAGAGGTTAAGAGCACTGACTGTTCTTCCACAGGTCCTGAGTTCAATTCCCAGCAACCACATGGTGGCTCACAACCATCTATAATGAGATCTAGCGCCCTCTTCTGGGGTGCAGGTACACATGCAGGCAGAATAGCTTATACATAATAAATAAATAAATCTTTAAAAAAAAAAAAAGAAAAAAAGGACTGGCCTTTTGAAAACAGGGAAAGCCTGGGGAATCAGATTCCATGCCACAGGAAAGGACCTTGGGAATAGAGTTAGTCATTTCTAGCCAATAACTGGCTGGGATTGCTGGTTGGACTGTCAGCCCATTGACTGACAAAACTTACTGTGACTGGGAACAGCCCAAATTAAAGTGAGAGAACTTTCAAGGGTGCGAATGGAATTTGTCCGCTATCCAAAGCGTTGCATCTCGGCAGTTCTGAGTCTAACCCCAGCTGGTCCACCTTGCCGGTTAACAGCAGCAGTTCTCCTTATCCAGGCACTGGTGAGTCTGCCTTGTCCGTCACCCTTGTGGGCACAGTGATGTTCCTGGGCCCTAGACTACATGGTGGACATTACCAATGGTGACTAAGTGTGCTCTTCGGACGCTTTCCCCCTTGCTAGCGCTGTTAATGGAACGATGTCAACCCAGAACGCGGGTTTTTACTTATGCTTGAGCGCTCAGCCTGAGAAAGGCTACACTGGGGTCCCGAATCTCCGGAGTAGTCGCCAGCCAGCTAGTGAAGACTTTCTGTGGGCTGACACCTGTGTCTGAGCAGTCTTCTCCAGTGAACACTCCATAACACAAAGCATCCCTAACCATGAAATGAATCACTCTTTAAAAGATAACAAAGCCACAAAGAAGAAAAGGACTTTAGGAACAAGCTAGAGGAGTAAGACAGACGTGTGCTGGGATGCTACAAATGACACCAGAAACGAGAGCTTTCTCTCAAGGACACAGGATGTGTGAGTCTCTCATTTTAGTGAAGAAACTCAGGCTTCAAAAGACTTGGTTACTGCTAGAGTTAGAATGCTTCTCCTTTCCTTCAGGACTCCAGGGCTGTCACTCAGGAAACACAAACAGAACATTCAGGAGTTCAAGGTTGTCCTGTTACACAGCGAGCTCAAGGCCAGGCTAGGCTACGTCAAACTGGGGGGGGGGGGGGGCTCAAATTGAATTGCTATTGTGACAATACTAAGGAGTTTAGATCACTAGGGTCCCCCTTACGAATTCGTTACCGCCCTCATGGCAGTACAGCGAGTTCCTCATCTAGGAGCATGGCTGTTGTGATTTTGGCAGCGCACCAGGTCCCCCTGCTGGTGTGGGGGACCTAGGTGGGTGGCCCGAGGCCAGTCCCATGAGGGGCTGGGAGAGGTAGGAAACAGGCAGACACGACATGCAGAGAGAGTTTGGGTACAGTTTACTTAGCGGGTATTGGGAAGGGTATAAGGGTAAGGGGGTTATGGAGGAGAGAGAGAGAGAGAGAGAGAGAGAGAGAGAGAGAGAGAGAGAGAGAGAGATGGAAAAAGGAGAGGCAGAAGTTTCCTCTTCAGAAGGACAAAGAGAAAGAGGAAGAGGGGAGGAGGGAGATCAGTTGAGGGGGGCATTGGGAGTGGATGGTGGGGCTTGTCTCTTAAAGGGACAGGGTACCCAGGTGACGGGGCTGGCCAGCAGATTTATAATTACAATGGCCCCTTACTCATTTGGGTGTCTGCTCATGTGTTGCTGTCCACAGTGAGGCAGTAGGAAGGCTCTCCCCATCTGGCACCTTGACAAACTTCCCCAAATCTAGCACCAAAAATCTAGAACCAATAAATTACCATTACATTGTGTGTGTGTGTGTGTGTGTGTGTGTATGTGGTTTTTCGAGACAAGGTTTCCCAGTAGCTATGGAGTCAGCCCTGGAACTCACTCTGTAGACCATGCTGGCTTTGAACTCACAGAGGTGGCCTGCCTCTGCCACCTGAGTGCTGGGATTAAAGGAGTGCACCACCACCACCTGGTTAAAATTCCATTCTTTGTAAATTCTGCAGGCCAGTCACAGAGTTAGCAAGCTGTGGGATCAGCATGTTTTCAACCCCTGAGGCATTCTTCCAGTCCTCCGGACTCTCCTCTGGGGGCATTTTGTCCGTTTTGGCTTTCACAGATAAAGGCTTTAGTTCAGTGCCTGGTCTGTACTCACCAAGGCCACTGTGTACAAAGTTCATTCCTTGCTTTCTTCCTCCAGACGAAAGGAGGCAGAAGGCCTCTTTTTCCTGCTTGAAAACTCCTAAACCAGGCATTTCCCCAGGGGCCTTGTGGAATGTTTAGAATGTTTGGTGAGGATCCCCTTCTTCTCTACATCAGGCTATTGTACTTGGTATTCCATCTCACTAGATTCATAGAAATTGCAGCCTACATAGGACCTCACCCGGGTCACGTGTAGGGGCATTCAGCCCGACTGCACCCTTCCCTTCTCCAGGCCCCAGGGTTGCCCTCCCCAGGAGCACAGGTGTTTTTATGGATGCTCACAGACTTGTGGATGAGCATGTTTTATTGGATAAGATTCTAGATGCAGCTGGGTGTGGTGGTGCCCACCTTTAATTCCAGCACTCTGGAGGCAGAGGCAGGCAGAGATTGTGATGAGTTCGATGTCAGCCTGGTACACAGAGTGAGTTCCTTTCCAGGGCAGCCAGGGATACACAGAGAAAGCCTACCTCGGAAAACAAAACAAAGAAAGATTCAAGAGGGCTGGAGAGATGGCTCAGTGGTTAAGAGCACTGCCTGCTCTTCCAAAGGTCATGAGTTCAATTCCCAGCAACCACATGGTGGCTCACAACCATCTGTGATGAGGTCTGCTGCCCTCTTCTGGTCTGCAAACACACACAGACAGAATATTGTATAATAAATAAATAAATAAATAAATATTTTAAAAAAAGATTCAAGATACATTGGCAGAATAGGCATTGTTGAGTTCTTTGGTCTTTGCTCCCCTTTGAAACTTTTCAAGCCAGATCTCCATCATCTGACTGTTCTCAACGTGCCTTTCTTCCAAACTCCCACAACAATGCATTAAGCTCTGAACACTAAATGGTTTTTCCAGCTCAAAGTACCAAATTCCTTCCACAGTCTTCCCCAAAGCAATTGGTCTGTGACAGCTGTAATGATCTGCCTCTTTAAGAGACAAGCCACTCCTACTCCCTCCCCCATCCGCTGAGACAAGCAGGTCTTCCTTACAGCTTGCAGCCTTAGTCTCTCTTTTCCAGCTCTTGGAAAAGCAGGTTAGGTCTCCTCTCTCTCTCTCTCTCTCTCTCTCTCTCTCTCTCTCTCTCTCTCTCTCTCTCTCTCTCTCTCTCCTCCCTCCCTCCCTCCCTCTCTCTCTCTCTCTCTCTCCCCCTCTTCTTCTCCCCCCCTTCTCCCCCCTCTGTTCTTCTCCCTTTCTCCTTTCCTTCCATAATCACTAAATAAATATCTAACCTCTCAACATGGTGTGCCTATCTCTCGCCCACCGCCCACATGGCTCACGAGCTGTCTCTGCCTGGGACTGGCTGCTCTCAGGACCCCCTGCCCACTGCCTACCGCCGCCGGGGGATCCTGCAGCAAGCTACTCGGGGATCGGGGTAACAATTTTTTTTTTTTTTTTTTTTTTTTTGGTTTTTCGAGACAGGGTTTCTCTGTGGCTTTGGAGCCTGTCCTGGAACTAGCTCTGTAGACCAGGCTGGTCTCGAACTCACAGAGATCCGCCTGCCTCTGCCTCCCGAGTGCTGGGATTAAAGGCGTGCGCCACCATCGCCCGGCCGGGGTAACAATTTTTAATAATCCGTTACAGCAACAATACCCCACTCTCAGTGCTAGGTTCTTTTTTTTTTTTTTTTTTGGTTTTTCGAGACAGGGTTTTTCTCTGTGGTTTTGGAGCCTGTCCTGGAACTAGCTCTTGTAGACCAGGCTGGTCTCGAACTCACAGAGATCCGCTGCTTCTGCCTCCCGAGTGCTGGGATTAACAGCGGCGTGCGCCACTACCGCCCGGCTCAGTACCAGGTTCTATTTTGGTGTGCTTTCTGTGTGGTGCACCGGGGAGGAGGAAGCCAAAGGATCAAGAGCTGGAGTTAAGCTTGATTTGCATGAGACATTGTTTCAAAGGAAGGGAAAAAGGAAACTTGACTGATAACTCTGGAAACTGTAGGATGCCTGCTTTAACTGACAGGAAAGAAAGGGAAGCAACCGTCTTCCCAAGGGGCCAAGAATCCACCGCCCTTGCTTTCTAAGAAGCCATTCCTGAAAGGGCTCTTACCTTACAGCAGTGGTTCTCAGACTTCCTAATGCCATGACCCTTTGATACAGGTCTTCACGTGTGGTGATCCCCAACCATAAAATTATTTGGTTGCTACTTCCTAAATGTAATTTTGCTACTAATATGAATGGTAATGTAACTATCTGATATGCACGATGGTCTTTGGTGACCCCTGTGAAGGGGTCACTCGACCCCTAAAGGGGCCGTGAGGCACAGGTTGAGAACTTCTTACCATACTAAGGAGACTAGCATCACCCTTTCATGAAAGAAGAATCTCCCATTCCTGCCTTCTTCCTCCTCCTTCTCCATCAGAGTCTTGTGTAACCCAAACTAGCCCTGAATTTACCACGTACCCGAGATTGGCCTTGAATGCCTAATCTTCTTTCCTCCCCGACCCTTGCTGTCCCCGAACTCACCCTGCAGACCAGGCTGGCCTTGAACTCAGAGATAAACAAACAAACAAATAAATAAGAGCAAGGCGTTGGTGGCGCACTCCTTTAGTCCCAGCACTCGGGAGGCAGAGGCAGGCGGATCTCTGTGAGTTCGAGACCAGCCTGGTCTACAAGAGCTAGTTCCAGGACAGGCTCCAAAACCACAGAGAAACCCTGTCTTGAAAGAACCCAATAAATAAATAAATAAATAAATAAATAAATAAATAAATAAATAAATAAATTCTGGCATTAAAGGTGTACACTGACGCTGCCTGGCTCTTTTTTTATTACCAATGGGGAAATTCAAAGTATTAGTTTACATTAGCTACTTAACCTTCAGGCTCAAACCACTTTTAGATCAGAACCCCTAGTCTTCTGGCCTCCATATTGGGAAGAGGAGTAGTTCACACTCGCCAGAAAGCTCTTTGTTACTGGCCTACCCAATGTGTTCATTGTGCTGTATAAACCAATTTGTCTTTTTTTTTTTTCTTAAGAAAAGAAAAATTAGGGGGCTGGAGAGATGGCTCAGTGGTTAAGAGCATTGACTGTTCTTCCAGAGGACCTGAGTTCTATTCCCAGCAACCACATGGTGGCTCACAACCATCTGTAATGAGATCTGGTGCCCTCTTCTGGCATGCAGGCATACATGGAGGAAGAATGTTGTATACATAATAAAAAATAAAAATCTTTTTTTTTAAAAAAAAAAATTACACTAAACTTCTTTCAAAAAGTAAAAAAAAATACATTTGATTTGATTTGAAGTACCATTGATCTGTTTGTGATCATCATTATCTTGACTACATTTGAGCATAGTGTTGGTGGTAGGTATACCAATGTAGCCCCCACAAACTGCTATACCTAATTTTTTCTGCCCAGCCAAGATGGTATGGTTCTGTAAGTCTAGCAATTTTTTTTTTTTTTTTTTTTTTTGTCACAGGGTCTCCCTATGTAGCCCAGGCTGGCTTAAACTCATGATTCTTGTTCTTGTTTGCTTTCCATAGCTGTAATAAAACATTCTGATCAAAAGCACCTTGAGGAGGAAGGTTTTATTTGGCATACACACCCCAATCACAGTCTACCATGAAGAGAAGTCAGGGCAAGAAGTCAAGACTGGAATCTGGAGGCAGGAAGTGAATCAGAGGCCATGGAGGAGTGATGCTTACTGACTTGCTCCTCTTAGCTTGCTCAGACAGCTTTCTTTTACAACCCAGAACCACTATGTGCCCAGTGATAATGTGACCCTCAGAAGCCTGGGATCTTCCATGTCAATCATTAATCAAGAAAATGCCCACAGTCATGCCTACAGATCACTCTAATGAAGGGTCCCTCTAATTCGGATGACCCTAGCTTGAGGCAATTTTATAAAAAACTCACTGGTACTATCATTCTACCTCTGCCTCCTGAGTGCCAGAATGATTGGTGTGCACCGTCAAGCCTAACTAAATGAAGTATATATCTCTAGTACTCCACAGAGCCAATTATGACAAGCATTTATTGATGTCTACAAGTTCTACTCATGGGTGCTCATTGTGTCTCTGAAAGGAGGGATTATCTATACACATGAGGAGACAGGCTTAGAGCAGTTACTGCATGCCTAAAGTCAGTTGCCCTGTGGTAGGCGATGCTGGAATCCAAATGCTAGTTTGTGGCTGTGCCATCTCAGGGTGATTTCTTGGTCCTCAGAGCACTAACGTTTACATTTGCATGTCACTGTCACAGAACTTGTTCAGTCCTTAAACAGCTCTGTGCTGCTTTCTTTTACGAATGAGGGAAAAGGGTCAAAGAGAAGGGACATTTCTGAGGGTCTGATTGGCCAATTAAGTATTTGAGAAAAGCCGGGCGGTGGTGGCGTCTGCCTTTAATCCCGGCACTTGGGAGGCAGAGGCAGGTGAATCTCTGTGAGTTCGAGAACAGCCTGGTCTACAAGAGCTAGTTCCAGGACAGGCTCCAAAGCCACAGAGAAACCTTGTCTCGAAAAACAAAACAAACAAAAAAAAAGTATTTGAGAAAAAAACTTAATGCTCAGGTCTTTTTTTCTTTTTAACTTCAACTGCTACTTTTCTTTTAAAATATTATTTATTTATTGTGTTTGTCACCACACACATGGCAGAGCAGGCAGTAGGAGGCCAGAGGACAAGTTCTTCAGGAAGTTGCTCTCTCAGAAGTCATCAGGTTTGGTAGAAAGGCCCCTTTATCTCCTGAGCCATCTGGCTGACCCAAACTGTTACTTTCCATAATTTGCAGCTCAATATCTTCATTCTGTTACCTTACCAGGCACATTCACTAGTGTTCCATAAAGATGTATATGAGCCACGAGGTGGTGGCGCATGCCTTTAAGCCCAGTACCTGGGAGGCAGAGGCAGGCAGATCTCTGTGAGTTCAAGGCCAGCCTGGTCTACAAGAGCTAGTTCCAGGACAGGCACCAAAGCTACAGAGAAACTCTGTCTCAAACAACAACAACGGGAAAAAAAAAACAAACAAAAAAATCAAACAACAATAATAACAACAATAAACCCACCACTACGATCACCAACCAACCAACAAATAAACAAAACAAAAGAAGTGATTTGTGAGTGCTTTCACTGTCTGTGTTCTCAGCCCTAATGTGGTTATTTCTTCTGTTTTGGGGTCTTAGCTACTTTAGACTTGTCAGGTAGGGAGTCAGAGCATCCTCCCGAGTTCCTCCATGGCATGTCTTTCCACTGTGCTAGTTTTCCTGAAGACTCGGTGGTTCTTGTCCATCCAATGCACAGCTGTAGGCTCTGTAACACTTGGGAACTTCCATGTGCTGGAGCCTAGAGAGATGGCTTCACTCGGTGAAGTTCTTGCCATGCGAGCACACCACGAAAAAAGCCAGGCATAGTGTTGAGTACTTAGTCCTGGGGAAGTGGAGAGTAGAACGGGCAGGAGAGTCACCACAGCTCACTGGTTAGCCATTCCAGTGGATTTGGTTAGCTTCATATTTGGGGAGAGACCCCCATCTTAAAAAATAGGATGGTGCCAGGCATAAGGGTACATGCTTTTAATCCCAGCACTTGGGAGGCTGAGGCAGGTGGTTCTCCATAATGTCCTCCTGGAATGACTTAGTCCTTGCACGCTTAAGCTCTCAGCAGCTGTAACTACTTGTGCAAGATCTGTGCAAATTTCAGCCCATGGCAGTAAGGGGTCCATAATGTACCCTTCTAGATACATGGGCAGGTAACGGTTGATTGAGGGAAGGGTTCCTGAAATCCTGTCTCATCCCAAGAATATATAGGCAGTTAACAGCTGGTGGGGGAGGGGTTCACAAGGTACTTTCCCTTCCTAGGAATAAGTAGATGACTAATAGTGGCTGGGGGAGGGGCTCCAGAGGTGCCAGGACATAAAGTGTTAACAGTTGAGCTGGGTAGTAGGTGGTGCAGGCCTTTAATCTCAGCACTGGGGAGGCAGAGGTAAGCGGATCTCTGTGAGTTCGAGGCCAGCCGGACCTACAAAAGCTGTCCTAGGACAGCTGGGGCTGTTACACAGAGAAACCTTATCTCGAAAAATTAAAAAAAAAAAAAAAAAGTTTTCTTCAAGTATAAGTTGCCTATGCTCCTATAAGTAATCCTAATTAAACCCATTCATGCACAACTTGTGTGGAGTCATTGATTTGTCTTTAGTACTTTACCTGGGGTGAATGGGCATTTGTTCCTTTCCCTAGGAAAACTCCATGTAACATCTAGTCCAATCAAAATTCTTATATTGCACATAGATATTCATATAGTGTTACATATTTGTAATACTTGAATTTAGGAAGTGTAGGCAAGATTAGGAGTCCAAAGATAAGGCCGGGCGGTGGTGGCGCATTAATCCCAGCACTTGGGAGGCAGAGGTGGGCAGATCTCTGTGAGTGTGAGGCCAGCTTGGTCTACAAGAGCTAGTTCCAGGACAGGCTCCAAAGCTACAGAGAAAGCCTATCTCGAAAAACCAAAAAAAAAAAAAAAAAAAGTTCAATGTCCAATGTAAGTAGGCCAGTGTGGAGTACATGAGGCATTTGAGCAGGGAGGGTTAGGTGGTACATGCTTATGTCAGAATTGGGGAGGTAAAGGAAGAAGGACCAGGAATTCAAAGTTTTCCTTAACTACACATTTGAGTTCTAGGCCATCATGGGGTGTAAGAACCTGTTTCAATTAACCAAATAAATACTTGAGCATTTTCCAAGAAGGGTCATGCACACCTGCCTCCTACCACGTGGGTTCCAAGGATCCAGCCCAGATTGTCACCAGAGAATAATGAAGTATAAAACAGCGCTCATCAGGGAAGCGATAGCAGTCTAAAGCTGCTCCAATGTGAATAGCTGGTGCAAGTCAATCAAGGAGCTTACCACATAAAAACACTTTTAACCATAAGTTCAGGTAGTCAACTTAAAATAAGGCTGGAGAGATGGCTTAGTGGTTAAGAGCACTGACTGCTCTTTCAGAGGTTGTGAATTCAATTCCCAGCGACCACATGGTGGCTCACAGCCATCTGTAATGAGATCTTGTGCCCTCTGATGTGTGGGCATACATGGAGGCAGAATGTTGTATACACAATAAATATTTTTTTTTTTAAAGAATATGGATCTAATGTTGTCATCAGACCCCCCTCCCTCAAGGCTCAGGAATGTATTCAGTAGAAGAAGAGAACAGGATTTTAAGAGCCTGAGGTGGTGGATGACTACAAGGAAACCACAGGGAATGATACACTTATTACTCTCTCTGAGAGGCTGGGACAGAACTCATGGGACCTGCAAGGGTTCAGGTTCCAGCACTGTGAGGTGAAGTGGACCCTGGGGTCCCATTGTTATAAACAACAGGAATGATACACTTATGACCTCTCTGAGAGGCTGGGACAGAACTCATGGGACCTGCAGGGGTTCAGGTTCCAACATTGTGAGGGGGAAGTGGACCCTGTGGTCCCACGCCTACCCAAGAAGCTATTTGCAACTATTATCTGCTGGCAAACGGAAAATTAGTTTTTTTCTTCTTTTTTAAATTTCATTTATTATTTATACAGTGCTCTGCCTGCAGGGATACATGCAGGCCAGAGAGGCACCAAATCTCATTACAGATGGTTGTGAGCCACCATGTGGTTGCTAGGAATTGAACTCAGGACCTTTGGAAGAGCAGGCAGAGCTCTTAACCACTGAGCCATCTCTCCAGCCCCGGGAAATTAGTTTTCTGCAAGGGAGTGTCATCGAGTATTTCAACCACTTGTCCAGGCAGCCAGGACAACACACATGAACTCCTTGCTTTTTTAAGTGTACTTTTTCTTTTGTTTTGGCATTATCCATTTATTTGCTTTTTTGAAGACTGGGTTTCTCTGTGTAGCTTTGACTGCCCTGAAAATCACTTTGTAGATTGGGCTGGCTTCGAACTTGGAGATGAACCTGCCTCTGCTTCCTAAATATTGGGATTAAAAGTGTGCACCAGCATTGCTTGACACGTTTTGGCATTTTTCTGTCTTACTAGTTTCCTATTTGCGTTTTATTTTTTGAGACAAAGAACATGAGGTGGGGGTAGGGAGGTGAGGAGGTTCGAGAAGCTGGGGAAAACATAATGAAAATATACTGTATGAATTTTTTTAAAAGAAAAAAACCAATATGGCCCTAGATTGCAGCAGAAAATGGATACTACCACATTTTTTAGCGAATTTTCTTCTTCCTCACATTTATTAAGAGGACATTGTTGTGACAATGACATTGAGTATGCAAAACAGTATTGTGTAATAATATGAAATTTCACAAGTATGTTTTAGTGTTTTGAAAACAAAAAAAATTGTTTATGGAATTTTCTGAAAAATATTCCTTGAAAAGCTAGGTCACATAATGTAGGTCTCTTTCAGTTAGTAAAAGAAACAGTGCATGTATGTAATTTAGACGCGGGTGAAGGCAGTTGTCTTATTGAGAATGAACCAGTTTCTACCATGTTACTCTTTGTAAATGGTATCCACTAGAATTTACACATTAGTCTTGAGTCCTCAATCGATAATTCACTTCATTAAAAATTTCATGTTCATTATCATTCTGAAAGTATTTAAAATGCAACGTCATATTCTCATTAATAGGCGGTATTATCAATCCGAAAATTGAAGTCTAATGCACTCATCCTTTTGGCTGGGGAAGTAACCAACAGCATCAGTTGTAATCCCGCTAACAACCGCCAGGGTGAGGTGCATCTGCTAGGTCTTTACAGGGAGTCCTGGAAATCCCGCACCACGACATCCGCCGCAGACGTAGGTGTAGACGAGGAACAAAAGACCCTCGTGCCGCCCTCCCGCGGCTCTGCTCCGAACGCGCCTGGCGCTGCCCAAGGGGCCACGTCGGGCAGGAGGAGCGAAAGGCGCGGGTGGCCGAGGCGCCCCCGTCAATGTAGGGCACAGGCGCTGGGCAGGCCCGGGAGCGCGCGCACTGCCAGGCACCGACGGCCGAGCCCGGACAGCCCGGGTCCCCGGGGCGCGCACCGTCGTGTGGCCCGGCCGCAAGCTAGGCGCGCAGGCCCTTAGCCGCCGAGGGCACAGCCGATGGCAGAGCGCGGTTGGGGCTGTTCCGGGCCAAGTTTCCCGGCCCCACGGGGTTCGGTTCTGATGGGCACCAAGTTGTCCCAAAAGATCCCACAAAATGGAGGACGACGTCTCCTCCCGCCGCAGCCATGGCGGAGGTGGGGGACCATTCCCACGGGCGAGGCAAGGTGGAAGCGCCCGCACGGCCGCCAGCGCGCCAGTCCCCTGCAGCCGCGGCCCGGCCCGCCCCCTCGGCCCGCCGCAGGCACTGCGGGGCTCGGCAGTCTCCCCGGGCCTTGGCGGCCTGGATAGGGAGGACGCCGGGGCATCGAGGCCGCGTCGCTCCTCGGGCAGAGTCGCGGGGGACCGCGGCGACCGTCTAGAGGCCGAGGTCCGGTGGCCCGATCCCGGCCCCGCGGGAAGCCTCGACGAAGACTCCTCCGCCCCGAGGCCGCACGGCGATCCGTACCGCGGGCCTCGCCTCTCGGGCTCCTGACCCCGGCGGACCCGGCGAGTGGGGGCGGGGCGGAGCGGGGGCACCGAGGGAGGGAGGGAGGAGGAGGGAGGGAAGAGGGAGGGCTAAGCCCGAGGCTGGCGGCGGGGTGGGGGGGAGGGAACGGCAGGCACGAGGGCGTGGCCCAGCTTTGACGGACAGCCGGTCTGACTACCTCACCGAGGAGGGTCCTGAACGAAGGCCGACAGAGCCAATGGACATGCCCGAGGCATTCCGGGCCGCCTTCGCCAGCAGCCAATGAGCGTGCGGAGGGCGGGGCCTCCGTGGGCTCCGCCGCGCCGCCGCCTCCTCTACCTCCTCCTCACCAGCGCTAAAGCCGGGACTGGACCGAGCGGAGTTGTGCGTGTCGCTGAAGGGGGGTGGGCCGGGGGAGGGGAGGTTCGTTCCGCGGAGCTGCAGCCAGAACCGGGTGAGGCTTATCCCCGCTGTCTTTCCTGTCGAGGGCCGCGGAGAGTGGGGGTGGCTGGGAGCAGCGCAGCCTCGGGAGGAGGAGGCGGAGGCGGGGGCGACTGGGGAGGCGGAGATGGGTGAGGGCAGCCTCGGGAGCCTCCCACCGACCCGGGCTTAGCAGCCCGCGGCGGCCGGTGTTGCCGCTGCTGCGTCGGGGCCTCGGGGTGCGCTGGGGGCCGCGCTCATGTCCCGGGCGGCTTCGCGTGCGACCCGAAGGCTGAGGGAGCACGGGCGCGGCCGGGCGGGCTGGGTGAGGCGGACGCCGGGGCGGGGGGCGCGGGGGCCTCGGGGCGCGGGCGGCGACGGCCGGAGGTCGTGGGGTGTTTTCCTTTCTGGGCTGCGGGCGGGCCGGGGAGGGGCCCGTTGGCCCTCCCTCCTGGGGTCCGCACTCCCACCCTTTCTGCCTGACCGAGACCCCAAGTTTTAGAAGGCGAGCGGCGCCGCCTGAGTCTCGCCGGTCCTCTTCGTCGCTGGTCTCCTCCCCGGCGCTGTGCTGCGCGGCTCTGCTCCGCACGTATTGTTTGGCTGGGTCTCTAATGGCGGACGGGGAGGCAGCGCTGCCGGTCGCGGACTGCAGGGGGGGCAAACCTCGGGCCCAGGGCAACTGCTTGGGGCAAATATGGGCAATATCAGCCCAACGCAGACGTGAACTGTTTCTTACCTGTAAATTGGTGCTGAGTTTGATTGAAATGACGGTGGGTGGTAAGATTTGAGAAGGAGTGCAAGTCCCCTTGCTGGCGTCGGGGCAATGTTTGTTCTCCACCCCCCTCCCTTTCCCAGGAGCAGCTTGATGCCCTCAGGTCCCTTCCCCTGGAGATTGTAGCTTTCACATACGTTTTGGGCCCCGAATAAATATTTCGCTTCCCTTGCCTAGGAGTGGGCTGTTTTGCGTGGGCTCGGGATAATAATAGAGGGCCGAACCTCCTTGACCTCTTAGTCCCTTCTCTGCCTCCTCCTGGTGAAATAGACTTGGTGCTCCTACCAGATTGGGTGTTGATCCATTTTTCTTTTCCTTTTTTCTCTTATCCCAGGACCAGAAATTTCGTTCAACCCTATCTGGTGCATCTTTGGCAGAAAGTGAGGAAAACACCCCCATTGTGAGTCCTTTGCATCCAATTTGTTGCTTAATACAGAAGGACATCGTCAGCTTTATAGGTGTTCAGCTATGGTACTTGGCCCTCCTGGTTGTTTTCAGAGGGAGGAGTCTTCGCTCGGGTGGCAGCTGCTCCGGGGAGAAGCCCGAGTGATGCCTGGTGAGGCAGCTGGGAGTGGGCGCTGCTGTTTCCACCGCTGCAGACATCTCTTCTGCTGCTGCAATACCAACCTCAGCAACCAGACGACGGGCTTCTGCAGCTGCTCACGTTACCGGGGAGGAGGGGTGGTGTGAAGGAGGGCATATTTCTGGTGCCCTCTAGAGTTGCAAAGTGGGAATTCACGTTATTTCGTTTGAAGTGCACGCAACCATTTTTTGACATTTTTCTTGTCATAATGGTTAATTGATCTAAGGTATTGGAAAACTAGAGAGAGCTGCTTAACTTTATTTCTGGTCTAAATGACAAAATTTGGGCCTTAACGGTGGATGTATTTCTAGATATTTTCATGTCTTTGGTTAAGAAACGATGAAATATCTGTTTCTTTAGTATCTATCTACTGTTTCACCTCATCAAGTAGAAACTGCTTGGAGCTGTGTAGTCTTATTCTTCTACGGTGTTGACTGGTCTTCCATTAACTCACTCTTCTTACTTGCTAAAGTTTTTATTGTGTGTATCTGATGTATTTGTGTTGGGTGCGCATGCCACAGCACCAGTGTGTAGGTAAGGATAGGTATTGGAGTTGGTTCTACTCTTTGAGACTTGCTGGATTCCATGGAACCAGCTCAGGTTAAACAAGCACCTCTCTCCACTCAGCCATCTTGCTAGCTCTGTCACTTATTTTGAGAGGGAGTCTGAGTCCCTGGTTGACCTTGAACTTTTGTTGCATAGCCTAGGTGATTTTGAACTTGACCCCTCTGTCTCAACTTTACAAGTGCTGGAAGGTTTATGTGGTGCTGGGAATCAAACCCAATGTTTCCTGCATGCTAGCAATTCTCTACCAACTGAGCTACATCCCTAGTCCCAAACATTCTTGAGCCCAGCACAGTTCGAGTTGTAATTTGTAGACTTTCAAAGGTGTGTTATAATAATTGGTAATTGTAGTTTCTTTTGATATTTCTTTTTTTTAAAGATTTATTTATTTATTTATTTATACAGTATCCTGCCAGAAGAGGGCACCAGATCTCATTATAGGTGGTTGTGAGCCACCATGTGGCTGGCAGTCAGTGCTCTTAACCGCTGAGCCATCTCTCCAGCCCTCTTTTGATATTTCTTATGTGTATGAGTATTTTGCTTACATGAATGTATGCGCACAATACATGTATCTAGTGTCCAAGGATGTCCGAAGAGGGTATTGGATCCCCTGTAACTGGAGATGTTGTAAGCCACTGTGTGTGTGCTGGAAACTGAACTTGGATCCTCTGCAAGAACAAGTGCTTTCTTTTGACTGCTGAGCCATCTCTCCAACCTAATGTTAAACATTTTTTTATGTGTATTAAGTAATTTAATTTATAGGACTTGATGGTATAGCTAATATTTTTCCCTTTTGAATATCTTTTTGATTCTTAATTTGCAGAGGAGTAGATAAACATAGCAAGATACGGGGTAATATTTAGTAAAGCCACGTCTGAACTTGGCAGTATGATTGGTGGTGGAGCCCAACATCAACAACCATGCTCTACCTTAAGATTCTCATGACATCTCAAATGAAACTGAGTCAAAATGATCTTTTCCTGCTTGGAAGTAGAAACATAAAAAGTGCTTGAATCTTGTTGAATGTTTTTTTAAAAAATAAGAGAATGCCAGATGTTGGTGGCTCATGCCATTAATCCCAGCACTCAGAAGGCAGAGGCAGGTGGATCTCTTGAGTTTGAGTCCAGTAAGGGCTATGGAGTGGGTTTCAGGATAGCCAGGGCCATACAGAGAAACCCTATGTTGGAAAAAATAAAGGGGATAGGAATACACTCACACTTAACTTGCATTTATTTTTTAATTAATTTTGACTAGGATTATGACCCAGACTGGCCTTGAATTCACTGTGTAGCACAGGATGTCAGAGTGCTGTTCTTTCTGCCTGTTTCCTAGTTGGTGATGTTACAGGCATGTGCCACCATGGCCTGCTTCATTTAGATTTTTTACTGCCTCAACCAATAGAGGCTGTTTGTAGCGGTATTATTTTTTGCAGTATATGTCCCGATTAGTCTACAAATCTTTTAAAGAATTTTATTGTTATTACTATTTCAGACTAGGTTTTACTATATAGTCCTGAAGCTCTTTTTTTTTTTTTTTTTTTTTTTTTTTTTTGATTTTTGAGACAGGGTTTCTCCGTAGCTTTTGGTTCCTTGAAGCTCATTTTGTAGACCAAGCTGGCACTGAACACAGATTTACCTCCCTCAGCATTCCAGGTCCTGGGATTGCAGGTATGTGCCACCTGACATGGCCTGACTTTGTGTTCCTCATTTGGTGAGTCAGTTCTTTGTCTGGCACTTTGGTATTCCATAGAAGCTGGCAGAAGAGTGTTTTCAGTTTGCACCTGTATGAGTCTGTCAGACCATAGATTGTATAACTGGGTTCATTTTGTAGTCTGTCCCTCTGTTTTGCTTGTGTGAGGTATAGAAGTATGCAAGCAGTGCTGTTGGGACAGAGTGCATCTTTGCCTTTATTAAGATGCTCTGGTATTACTCTGATAGAAAAGAATATGTATGAAATGATGGAAGTCTTTGTTGTCAAGAGTTGTGGTATATTTTAATTTTGTCTCGTTATGCATTGCTATCTGTCCTATTTCATTGATACCATGAACACATATTTTTATGCTAAAGGGACTTCTTATAAGAAATCTTAGGCTTATTATTTGCTTCTTGCTGTGTGTCTTTAAGGATTATAAGAAAAGGTTAGACTGCTAACCCAGTCTGAGTGCTGGGATTCCGTTTGTGAGCTGCCATAGTGGTAACTTGAGAGAGAGAGTGTCTGTCTTTCTATCTTTCTCTTTCTGGAATATCTCTCATTAGGAAACAGATATCCTGGAGTCCATGTTTAGTAAATTTTTATTTTAACTTTAGTTGATTAATTTTCCTTCTAATACTAGCAGTATAGGATGAAGATTTTACAAATTGAACATACTCGTCTAAAAGGTGCGCAGATCCGAATACATACAACTCATAAAGTTGCCAGTGAGAAAAAACAGGCTGTTAGATAAGTGCCCAAGTTTGAAGTATGCCGTTCAGAGCAGCAATTACAGTTCATTATTTTTTTGTATACCATCCAGGAAATTCTGTTTTACGTGTTTGGAATTGGAAATTTATATCTGTAGTCCATCTTCCTTTTTTCTTTTTTTCCCTTTCTCTCTTTCTCTCTCTGCTTACCTGCCTTTCTTTGACCAACAATGGGGGAATTAATCTAGGGTCTCATGCTAGGCAAGAGCTCTACCATTGAGCTACAACCTTAGCTTGTATTATCTTAGTTTTAGAACAGCTACATTATAGATTTATTTATTCATTCATTTCATTTTCAGCATAGCAATAGCCAGAGCATTTCCATTGCCAGTGCTAAATTCATGATAAAAAGAGAGTTGATCAAGCTGGACTTGGTGCCAAATCCTGGTGTGGTGGCGCACACCTTTAATCCCAGCACTCTGGAGGCAGAGGCAGGCCGATCTCTGTGAATCAGACGTTGAGGGAAGCTGGGGTGTGAACTGGAAGCAGGAACTATGTAGGAACACTGCTTCCTTGCTTACTTTCTGGCTTTCTCCCAGGCTCATGTTTATCTGGTTTTTCTTCCCTCCTGTCTTCCTTCCTTTTTTCTCTTTCTTCGCTCATGTCTATCTAGATTTTCTTTCTCTATTGCTCTCTTCATTTTTCAAAGAGGGGGCTTTCTCTATATAACAGCCCTGACTTTCTTGGAGCTTCACTTATAGATGAGGCTCTCCTTGAATTCACAGAGATACACCTGCCTCTGCCTTCTGAGTGCTGGGATTCAGGGTGTGCACCATTATGGTGGGTTTATCTAGTTTTCTTAAATAATCCATTATGTCAGATATTTTGATCACATTCTGATGTTCCCTAGACTGCCAATAAAATTCGCTTTGAATCAGAGAGCGAAGATAGCTACTAGCTGACCAAAATTAACCATAGAGGTTTTGGGGGACTGAGGACAGAAAGACACATGAAGTAGTAGGGTGGGAAGAGAGGGTCTCGTCCTTCCTGGATTGAAGCAGGAAGGGGGGAGGTCACTAGTTGCTTCTCTACCACTTTTCTGATCATTCAGTTCAGGTTCTTACTGTAATATTTGACTTATAAAGAATAATTAGATGAGCTCCCCCCCCCCACTTCTCTGAGACAGGGTTTCTCTGTAGTTTTGGAGCCTGTCTTGGAACTTACTCTTGTAGACGAGGCCTGCCTCTGCCTCCTGGTGTTGGGATTAAAGGCATGCGCTGCCACCACCTGGTTTAAATTCCTTTTTTCTTTCTTTTTTTCTTTTTTGAGACAGGGTTTCTCTGTGTTTCTTTGGAGCTTGTCCTGGAACTAGCACTTGTAGAACAGGCTAACCTCTGCCTCCCGAGTGCTGGGATTAAAGACAGGTGCCACCACTGTGTGGCTCTAGATAAACTCTTTAGGCCCAGGTCCACTTGCCCCAGAGATGCCCACATTGGGCTGGGCCCTCCCACATCATAAGTCAATAATATTCCTCAGACATGACACAGGCCAATCTGATTTGGGCAGTCCCTGAGCTGCAACTCTCCCTTAGATTACTCTAGGCTATGTCACCTTGACAACTGAAGTTGTATTATGTCTAAGTTCCTAACAGACCATTGAAAATTAGAAATAATAACTTCTTTCTTTGTCAAGAATAAGCTCTTCTTCATGGCCAGAATTGTGTGTGTTGTACGTATGTACATGTACATTTGGTACACACGTGTGTGTACATGTGGAAGTCAAAAGTTGATGTTGTCTTCCCCAATTGTTCTCTATCATAGTTTTTTTTTTTTTTTTTTTTGAGACAAAGTTTCTCTGTGTTGCTCTGGCTGTCCTAGAATTAACAGATATTCATCTGCCTGTGCCTTCGCCTCCCAAGTGCTGGGATTAAAGTTCTTTTGAGGTAGTCTTTTACTGTTTTTTGATAGGGTGGTGGTTGTATCTCATAGAGATTGTGTTTAAAATTTAGTATGAGATACTTATGAAAAGTATCAATTGGCTGGGTGTGGTAGCACACACCTGTAATTCCAGACACAGAGGCAGGTGGGGCTCTCTGAATTCAAGGCCAGCCTGCTCTACTTGAGTTCCTGCTAGCCAAGGCTATATAGTGAGACTTCGTGTCAAAAGTAAATAAAAAATTAAAAACAAAAAGACATTATAAGGGGCCTGGAGAGAAGGCTCAGTGGTTTAAGAGCACTTCCTGCTCTTACAGAGAACCACACACTATGCTGTACATAAATATCTTACCCAGAATGTAAAAGGTAACATACGCCTTTTTATCTTTTTCAGTGTAATAAGATAAGTGATCATTAGAGTCTAAATTTGTATTTATTTAATACAAGTTTATAGTGGTATTTTATTTATGTTTTAATAAATAAAGCTTGCCTGAAGATCAGAAGGGCAAAACTAAGCCACTAGAGGTAAGGCAGCAGTGGCACACACCTTTGATCCCATGGTTTGGGAGTCAGGCAGATGAATCTGTGAGTTGATCAATGCAGAAACAAATCCACGTGGGGGTGGCTCACACCTTTATTCCCAGTCATAGGAAGTTCTAATATTTTATGTGTATGGGTGATTTGCCTGCATATATGTCTTGATTGCTGTATGTATATCTGTTGCCAATAGAGGCCAGAAGAGGGTGTCTGGTTTTCTGGAGCTGGACGGTTAGAGATGTGTGTTACCCATGTCAGTGCTGGAAATAAAATCTGGATCCTTTGGAACAGCAGTTTAGTGTTTATAGCTGCTGAGCCATCTCTCTAGCTCTCTTTGGTAGGTATTTTCACTAGTTTATGTTCACTTTTAGCTGAAATGTACTGGCTTAGTACTCCTAAAGTTTATGAATCTCCAGAGTGATATCTATGCTGTCAAGGTTTTCTGATGACTGGCAGTCCTTTGGTGGTTTCAGAATATGGGTGGGGCAAGGGACTGGTAATTAGAAAGACTGGGGTACATATAAGAGGGTTGGAATTTTTCAATCAAAAACTGTTACCTCTGAGGACAAGGACGGGAAAGAGTTGAAGGTTAACTTTATCATCAGTGTTCACAAGCTTCTATGGAAAACCTAAAGGGAAAGGTTCAGAGAGCTTTTGGATGATGAAATTTTAGAGAGCCCTGTAGGAAGGCACCGCAAAGGGGGCATGGACTGTTGGACTTTTTTTAGTTCTTTAGATCTCTTCTGTAGTCTCTAAAATATCATTTCTATAAAATAAACTGTTAAATGTAAATTCTAAAATTGAGTTGTATGGACAACTTTAGCAAAATTTGGACATCACCAGAAGATCTTGAGAACTCAGTTTTGAACTGGTTAATCAGAAACACAAGTTAAAACAAATACATGGCTTGCAATCTGAATGGGAAGGTGAATGAGTTTTCAACCTATTGGATCTGATGTTGTCTCTAGGTAGATGGTGTCAGGCTATCTTGCTGATGTTCAGGGAAGCCCTCTAATTTGGTCACAGATTTTCTGTACTGATTTTTGAGTGGGAGTATTGGAGAAACTTCAGCGTTATCTTTTCCCCCTTAATTGATTGTCTCAGCGTTTCTATTGCTATTAAAAGACACTATGACCATGGCAATTTTTTTTTTTTGTGGTTTTTTGAGACAGGTTTTCTCTGTATCTCCGGCTGTCCTGGAATTCACTCTGTAGACCAGACTGACCTCGAACTCACATAGACCCACCCTCCTCTGCCTGCCTGAGTGTGCTGCAGCTGAACCATGGCAACTCTTATAAATATTTAATTTGGGTGCTTGCTTACAGTTTCAGAGATTCAGTCTATTATGGTGAAGAGCATGGTGGCATGCAGGCAGACTTAGTGCTGGAGCAATAGCTGAGACTCCTACATCTTGCAGGCAACAGAAAGTTTACAGAGACACTGAGTATAGGAAATCTCAAGGCCTGTCCCCACACCAGCACATTTCCTCCAAAAGGCCACACCCACTCTACCAAAGCCACACCTCCTAACAGTGCCACTCCCTAAGAGGTTGTGGGGGCCAAATAAATTCAAACTACCACATTGGTCATTCTGTCTTTTTTCTTCCCCATGTAGTTAGTTGTCGTCTTCCACTTTTTTCTTTAAAAATTGCTGTGACAGCCAGGTGGTGGTGGTGGCAGCACATGCCTTTAATCTTAGCACTTGGGAGGCATGCACCACCACCATCCGGCCTTAACATAAACAAGTCTTCTTAACTCACTAAATCATCTGAAGCTTCTATTTTATTATTTTTAATTATTTTGTTTGTGTGTATTTGTATGTATGTACACCATGCTTTCAGAAATTTGCCTGAAGCTGTTAAAGACAGATCAGTCTGACATGGATGCTGGTAATGGAACTTATATCAACTACTGAGCTATCCTTATGTTGATCTTATGTTGTAGTTCATACCTGTATTCCTAGTACTTTGAAGGCTGAGGTAAGATGATCCACCAGTGTTTGAAGCCAACTTGGACTACATAGTGAATTCTAAGTTAGCCTGTGCTACAGAGTTAAGACCCCTTCTCAAAAAGATACAAAGAAACCGGGCGGTGGTGGGGCACGCCTTTAATCCCAGCTCTCGGGAGGCAGAGGCAGGTGGATCTCTGGAAGTTCGAGGTCAGCCTGGTCTACAAGAGCTAGTTCCAGGCCAGGCTCCAAAGCTACAGAGAAACCCTGTCTCGAAAAACCAAAAAAAAAAAAAAAGATACAAACAAAAAAACCGTGTATTCCTGTAAAATATGTTAAAATAAGATTTACTGTTTGTTTTTGTCTTCACTGTGGTGAAGATCAGACTCGGCCTCATGCCTGTTAGGCAGGTACTCTACTATTTTGTGTCTTTTTGTGTTTGAGTTATTTTACTTAGTACAATATTTTCAGAGCTGTTGTGTGTATCAGAATTTAATTCATTTTCATGGATGAGTACAACTCTGAGCGTATAGTACAACTTTTTTGCTTATTTATAAATTTAGTCATTAACATTGTTTATACTTTTTGATACTTATAAAAATGCTCCTATGATTGTTTTAGTGCTATCCATTTGATTCTTTGCTTTCAGTACTGTTTTCTGTTTGTGTGTGTGTGTGAAATGAATAAAATCAATAGGGCATATGTTACCTATTTAGAACAACTGTCAAATTTTTCCACCATACTATAATATTTTACAGTTAATTGGCGTGCACAAAATCCCTAGTTTTAGGGTATCCTTGTTACTTTTCTTTAAAAAAAAATATGACAGACTAGACGGAAGATGGTTCAGTGATCAAGAGCATTGGTTTTGTTTTCCCAGCTCCCATATGTAGGCTTAACAACCATCTGTAACTCCTACTCTAGTGGATCATCCTATACCCTCTTCTCACCTGGGGACACCAGGCATGCACATTGTGCACAGACATAATTGGAGGCAGAACACACATACACATAAAATTTTAAAAAGTATCACTTCAGTGGGCACAAGGAAGAAGATATTATCTCTTTTTTTTTTTTGGTTTTTCGAGACAGGGTTTCTCTGTGGTTTTGGAGCCTGTCCTGGAACTAGCTCTTGTAGAGCAGGCTGGTCTCGAACTCACAGAGATCTGCCTGCCTCTGCCTCCCGAGTGCTGGGATTAAAGGTGTGCGCCACCACCGCCCGGCTATCTCTTTTATTAAAGTTTAAATTTTTTATTTTAATTTTTTTTATTTTTGACTGGGTTCCAGTCAAACTTTGCTGGCCTCAGACTTGCTTTGTAACTAAGACTGGTCTTCAAGGCCTGGCTCACCTACCCTTGCTTCCCAAATTAACCAAATGCTGGGATTATAAACATGTGTGTCCTCTCCCCTTTAGCATTTTTCAATTCTTAGGAAAACCCATGTAATAGCCTTCCTGCTGGAGAGAACTCAGGGTCTTATGGAATGCTAGTTAAGCATTCTATCACTGAGCTGCATGTACCCCTCACTCTATGTTTTACCATCCTAATTCTTTTTAGAGGCAAAGTCTCACTATGTAGTTCTGGCAAGTCTGGAACTTGCTATATAGACCATCTCTGCTTTCTGCACATTGAAATTAAAGGTGTATGTCACTATATTTCTCTTAAGAGTACAGCTCAAAGCTTGTAATACTGCTGGGGGCTGTGGTGGAGCAAGCCTTTGGTCCCAGTTCTTGAGTTCAAGGGCAGCTTGGTCTGAGTGAGTTTGGGATAGCCAGGGTCACACAGATAAGCCCTGAAAAGCCCTGTCTTGAACGTCCCCCCACCCCCAAACAAAACAAAAACCAAACAACCAAACCTGTATTTTTTTAAATATTTATTTGTTTATTATGTACACAATATTCTTCCTGTAGGCCTCATTACAGATGGTTGTGAGCCACCATATGGTTGCTGGGAATTGAACTCAGGACCTTTGGAAGAGCAGGTAATGCTCTTAACCGCTGAGCCATCTCTCCAGCCCCAAACCTGTATTTTTAACACTTTGGAGGCAGAGGCCCTAGACTGTGTGAGACTTTCTTCTCTCCCCCAAAACAAAAGCAACGAGAGAGAGAGAGAGAGAGACAGAGACAGAGACAGAGACAAAAGCAGAGTCAGACACTCTTAGTGTTAATGTCAGCAGTAGATCTTGGGAAACTTTCTTTTGATTTTGTAAAACCAGAACTATTATTAAACAGTTTCCCATTTATTTCTCTCGTAGCAACCATTTTACTTTTCATTTAGATGAATCTGACCATTGTAGGTGGCTCAATTTTATTTTAATAGTACTCCATTCTAGGGTCTTCTGTACTGCAGCTTGAATGGTTTTCCATTTTGTAGATATACTATATTTTGTTCATTCCGTGGTAGACATTGGATTTCTTCAACCTCTTAGCATTTTTGACTAATAATACTACTACGGACATAGATGTACAAATATCACATTGAATTTCTATCTTCGTGTCCTTTTGGACATGTATCCAGTGATACAATTGCTGGATCCCATAGTAATTCAAGTAAAAAAATTGCTTATAGGGCCTTGGACAGTGAAGTGGATCAGCAGGTAAAGGTGCTTACACTTAGGACCTGGGTGTTGGAAGGAGGGAACTGACTTCTGACCTGTACATACTGTATGCATTTTTGTGCACTCATATCCATAGACGTACACACCCATGTACATGCACACTCACATGCACACATACACGTATAACACAGCTTTTAAAATACTGAGATTTCTTCATACATTGAGCTTTTTTTAAATCTTTTGAGACAGGGTTTCTCTTTGTAGCCCTGTCTTGGAACTAGCTTTGTAGACCAGGCTGGCCTTGAACTTAGATCCACCTGTCTTTGCTTCACAGTGCTGGATTTAAAGAGCTTGCCACCACCTTGAGACAGGCAGTAAAATGTGGCTCAGACTGGCCTGAAGCTCTTGCTGAGATTACAGATAATATACCATCAAGTTGAGATCTCTTGGTTTCATGTACATTTGCCTAATGGCTGATGATGTTGGAGAATCATTTGATTTGAATTTTGGTAGTTTGAGTGTTTTATTTATGCATGGTGTTTATTTAAAAAATATGTTGGAGTATTGTGGAACCTACCCACATTTATTTCTATATTCTTGGCATTGTCTTTATTTTCTTGGTAATAATTCTTTGCACAAAATACTGTAAATTTTGATCAGTCTAATGTTTTTTCTTATCTGTGTTTTTGATGTCATCCAAAAAAATAAATGACAAATCCAGTGGCATGAAGTTTTCTCTCTTTCCAAGAGTTTTAGGTGGCTTCTACATGGTCTAAGGAAAGGATCAATTTTGTGATTTCTTTTTTTTCTTCTTCCCTTCAGGTCATCTTTATTTTTGTTTCCATATATGAAAGAAAGCACAGGAACAGTTATTATTTTACTTAGCATGATTTCCTCTAGTTCATCCATGTTCCTTTAAATAACAGGATCCTATTCTTCGTGCTAGAATATACTTTCTGTATATTATATTCTTTATCCATTCATCTAGTTACTTCTCTGTTAAGGACTTTTGGATCTGCTTTTTTGGAGACAGGGTCTCTCTGTAGTCTTGGCTATCCTTGAGTTTGATAGACAGACCGTGCTGGTCTCTAACTTACTGAGATCCTCCTTACTCTGCCTCCCAATGTTGGTGGTAAAGGCCTGTGCCACCAAGCATAGCATGGATTTGTCTTTGTAAAGATTACTATAAGTTGCCTGTAAGGTGTTTGCCAGAATTATATATTCAGGTAGTTCTGGATTAAAAGGGGGAGTTTGGAAATGTTCCACTTTTCATTATTTTTGGGAGTGGTTTAAGAATGGTTGTTGATTATTTTGAAATGTTAATAGAATTCATAAGTAAGTTATCTGTCCTAACCTTATTTTTTCCTGAGATGTTTCTGATTACTGACTTACTCGCTTAATCAACTTGCCTGTTTTAGGTCTACTCAGGTTTCATATTCTTCCTTCCTATGAATTTAAGAATTTTTCCCCCATTTTCTATTCATCCTTGTTATCCAGTTTGGCATATAATGAATTGCTCATGGTAATCTTTAAAAATTTTATTTCTGTAAAGTTGATAATTACATCCCCATTTTTTTAGTATTTTGAGGCTTTTTTTTCTACCCCAAAAGAATCAATCTTTGTTTTTCTTTTTTTCTATTTTGTTATTTCTACAGTATTTTTTATTATTATTTACTTCTTCCATTACGAATTTGGACTTAGTTTGTCCCCTCTCCCTTTTTTTGTTGATGTTTCTCTGTTCCTTACTGATTGAAGAGGTTTTGTTTTTGTTGCTTGTGTTAGTAGACAAGGTCTCATGTAGCCCAGGCTGGCCTTAAGCCTTCCTGCCTATAGTGTACATAGTAATAAAGCACTTAGATTCTTTAAACCCGAGTTGTCTTTAACATTTAGAATGAAGATCTTCCATTTACAAAGCCCTGGGGTGATTTTATGAATTCTTAATTCTTTTTTTTTAAATAATTATTATGTATACAATTAGTCTATCTGTGTGTATGCCGAAGGGCAGAAGAGGGCACCAGACCTTATTACAGATGGTTGTGAGCCACCATGTGGTTGCTGTGAATTGAACTTAGGACCTTTGGAAGAGCAGGCAATGCTCTTAACCTCTGAGCCATTTCTCCAGCCCCCTGAATTCTTAATTCTTAAGTGGGAAAGTTTATCTGTGTATAGCCACTGTATTAGCACTGGTATCTAGCAGCACTGCTAAACACTCTTGGTAAGTTGCTGTCACTGTAAATTTTTGATTTCTTGACCAGTTAACAGCTGCTCAGTTTATATACTTTTCAACTGTGTTTTGAATAAAGTTTTTTTTGTTTTGTTTTTTTATCACCAACTACACATTTTTCTATTGCTGTCCCTGTCTCTCTTTTCTTTTTATCCACCAGCCTCTGCTTCCTGAGTACTGAGATTAAAGGCGTGCACTACCACTGCCCGGCAGAAGTATCATGCATCTTAAAGTTTAAAAATGATTTGAGTATTTTAGAGATTTTTCTCAAGCTTTTGTTTTCTTTTTCAAGTTGGAATATTGTGTCTGTTCCTTACAAGCATGCTGCTCCTTAGTTAGCTGCTGCCTTATCAGTCATCTTGTCAGTGTGTTTGTAATTGGTCAGGCTTCTGCTTTATCTTCATAATTATGCCCACATTATCTCTTTGGCTACCCACCAGCCCTCTGGATAGTTCTTCTCAAAATTGCTCATTATAAGTCTCAAAACAACTGGGCAGTGGTGGTGCTTACCTTCAGTTCCAATACTTGGGAAGCAGAGGTAGGCAGATCTCTGAGTTCGAGGGCAATCTGATCTACATACAGTACAGGGTGAGTTTCAGGACAGCCAGGGCTACACAGAGAAACCTTGTCTTGAAAAGCCTTTAAAAAATAAGTAAATATAAAGACGTCAACATTCTGATCTCCCTCCTTAGAGGAGTATGCAATTTTTGTTCTCGCCATGAATTTGTCTGTTTTCTTGTGGGATTCCCATAGCTAATATGAGCCATGGCCAATTTATTGTAGCTTTGTTGCTGTTTTTGTGTTGTGCTTTTGTTTTTGTTTGTTTTTAGACTAGTTTTCGCTATGTAATTCTGGGTATCCTTGAACTTGCCTTATAGACCAGGTTGGTCTCAGAATCCCAGAAATCTTCCCATTTCTCTTCCTGCATGCTGGTGTTAAAGATGTGTGTGGACCCAAACCAAACCCAGTTGTCTTACTTTTTCTTAAGCTTTCCTTCAATCATTGTACTCGTTGGGAGATGTGATCCATCTGGTCAGAGATTCTGCTGCACTGTCCTGGTCTCTCAGTCCCCTAGAAAGGCATAAGCATCAGCAAATGCTTTCTCAGCTGTGCGGCTCATTCCCAGAAGAAGAGCTCACTGCTCGGCTCCAGTAGAGGAGGCTTCCACTTACTTGTTCTTTTCCTAGCCATGAGCTGAACACTGAGGCTTGAATGCCTAAGGCAAAAACTGTGCTCTTTTATTTTGTAATATGAGGCTTTGGTGCCAGGGTCTCCTGCCTTCTCATTATGGGTTCTAGGGTTACAAGTGGGTGCTTCTGTTCCTAGTTTATGCCGTTCTAGGGATCTGAATCAGGAATTTGTGTATGCTAGGCAAACAGTCTACCAACTGAGCTACATCTTCATACTTTTTTCTGCTTTAAACATTTTAATTTTATAACCAGATAGGATATAGTTTACACCTGTAATCCTAGCACCTGGGAGGAATAAGGCAGGAGAATTGCCACAAGTTCAAAGCTAACTTGAGCTACATTTCAAGTACCTGGCTAGCTAGGACTATTATAGTAGTCCTATCTCAAGCATTAAAACTAAGCCTCTGCCACAAGTTTGCTTAAAAAAATAAAAATCATGTGGTCCAAAAATTAGGAATTTGATAAATGGTAAACATTCTCTACCCCGTCACCCATTAGTTGAAGTGATAATTACATTTATGTCCTCTATCTTAGTATCTCTTTGCACTTTATAGTTTTAAGCTAGGTTTTTAAGATTTTCACCACCAGGGACTGGAGTGATGGCTCAGATGAAAAAATGTTTGTTGCACAAGTGTGCAAGTATTAGGACCTGAGTTTAAGCACCCACATAAGCTGTGTGTGGTGGTACATGTCTGCCATCCTAGCAGAGGAGAGGTAGAGATAGCAGTAGCTCTGAAACTTGCTAGCCAGTCTAGTCCATTTGGTGAGCTCTAGGTTAAGCAAGAGATTCTGTCTAAAAATTAAGATGAAGGGGATAGAGAGAAGGCTCAGAGGTTAAGAACACTGACCTCTTTCAGTCTTTTTTTTTTTTTTTTGGTTTTTCGAGACAAGGTTTCTCTGTGGTTTTGGCGCCTGTCCTGGAACTAGCTCTTGTAGACCAGGCTGGTCTCGAACTCACAGAGATCCGCCTGCCTCTGCCTCCCGAGTGCTGGGATTAAAGGCGTGCTTTCAGTCTTTAGTTCAATTCCCAGCAACCACATGATGGCTCACAACCATCTATAATGAGATATGGTGCCCTCTTCTGGTGTGAAGGCATACATACAGGCAGAACACTGTATATATAATAAATAAATCTTTAAAAAAATTAAGGTGGAGAGATGACTCAATGATTAAGAGTGCTTCTTATTCTTCCAGAGGAGTTTGTTCCTAGCACCCACTTTGAGCATCTTACAACTACCTGTAACTCCAGCTCCAGGGAATCTGAAGCCCTCTCTTAGCCTTTGTGGGTATTCACACATATGTGGCATGCACTTAGGACACATACATATAAATAAAACTAAATTTTAATTTAAAAAATAAGATAAAGAGCTGCCTTAGGGTTTCTATTGCTATGAAGAGACACCATGAACATGGCAGCTCTTATAAAGGAAAAACACTTAATTGGGGCAGCTTACATTTTCAGAGGTTTAGTCCATTATCATCATGGCAAGACATGGTAGCATGCAGGCAGACATGGTCCTGTATCTGAGAGTCCTACATCTTGTTTGACTGGCTGCAGGAAGTGAATTCAGTCACTGGGTGTGGCTTGAGCATAGATGAGACCTCAAAGCCTACTTCCACAGTGATACTCTTCCTCCAGAAAGGCCATACCTCCTTCAACAAAGACAAACCTCCTAATAGTGCCCTTCCCTATGAGCTTATGGGGGCCAGTTACATTAAGGTTACCACAAGAGGCTTTTGGCCTCTGCACACATGTTTATGCATGCCTGTATATGTGTACACTCATGAATGTGCTTACATACAAATACCTTTATAGTTATTGTCTCTTTAGGTAATATCCTCTGAAAATAAAGCTATCATCTATAAATCACTTCAACTTCTGTCAGGTCTATAAGTCTACCTACAGTGTATGCTCTCTAAACCCCCCACCTGTCCATTGACCTCTTTCGGTTCTAAGGTCTCAAAATTTCTTGAGAATTATGCTCTCTTTCTCTCTTTTTTGTGCACACAATCTCATCTTCATTTGTATTTGTTCTAGTTTTTTTGTTTTTTTATTGATATTTATTGAGCTTTATATTTTTCTCTGTTCCCCTCCCTGCCTATCCCCTCCCCCCTTCATCCGTCCCCCAAGGTCCCCATACTCCCAGTTAACTGAGGAGATCTTGTCTTTTTATACTTTCTACTTCCCATGTAGATTAGATCTATGTAAGTCTCTCTTAGTGTCCTCATTGTTGTCTAAGTTCTCTGGGATTGTGGTTTGTAGGTTTGTTTGCTTTATGTTTAAAAACCACCTATGAGTGAGTACATTGTGATAATTGTCTCTCTCTGTGTCTGGGTTACCTCACTCAAAATAGTGTTTTCTAGCTCCATCCATTTTCCTGCAAAATTCAAGCTGTCATTATTTTTTTCTGCTGTGTAGTACTCCGTTGTGTAAATGTACCACATTTTCCTTATCCAGTCTTTGATCGAGGGTCATTTAGGTTGTTTCCAGGTTCTGGCTATGGCAAACAAAGCTGCTGTGAACATAGTTGAGCACATGTCCTTGTGACACGATTGCGCATCCTTTGAATATATACACAAAAGTAGTATTACTGGTCCCAAAAGTGGTATTACTGGGTCTTGAGGAAGGTTGTTTCCTAATTTTCTGAGAAATTGCCACACTGACATCTAAAGGGATTGTACCAGCTTGCATTCCCACCAGCAATGCAGAAGTGTTCCCTTTTCCCCACAGCCTCTCCAGCATAAGTTGTCATCAGTGTTTTTGATCTTGGCCATTCTTACAGGTATAAGATGGAATCTCAGAGTTGTTTTTTTTTTTTGTTTTGTTTTTTTGTTTTTGATTTGCATTTCTCTGATGACTAAGGATGTTGCACATTTCCTTAAGTGTCTTTCAGCCATTTTAGATTCCTCTGTTGAGAGTTCTCTTTTTAGGTCTGGACTCCATTTTTTTTTTAATTGGATTATGTGATCTTTTGGTGTCCAATTTCTTGAGTTTTTTGTATATTTTGGAGATCAGACCTCTGTCTGATGTGGAGTTAGTGAAGATCTTTTCCAATTCTGTAGGCTGTCGTTTTGTCTTGTTGACCGTGTTCTTTGCTTCACAGAAGCTTTTCAGTTTTAGGAGGACCCATTTACTAATTGTTTCTCTCAGTGTCTGTGCTGCTGGGGTTCTATTTAGAAAGTGGTTCCCTGTGCCAAAGCGTTCAACTGTACTTCCCACTTTCTCTTCTATAAGGTTCAGTGTGGCTGGCTTTATGTTGAGTTCTTTGATCCATTTGGACTTGAGTTTTGTGCATGGTGATAGATATGGGTTTATTTTCATTCTTCTACATGTTGAAATCCAGTTATGCCAGCACCACTTGTTAAATATGCTTTCTTTTTTCCATTTGATATTTTTTACTTTCTTGTCAAAGATCAGGTGTTTGAAGATGTGTGGATTGAAATCCGGGTGTTCTATTTGGTTCCATTGGTCCTCCTGTCTGTTCTTTTGCCAATACCAGGCTGTTTTCAATACTGTAGCTCTGTAGTAGAGTTTGAAGTCAGGGATTGTGATGCCTTCAGAAGTTCTTTTATTGGCTATCCTGGGTTTTTGCTTTTCCATATGAAGTTGAGTACTGTTCTTTCAAGGTCTGTGAAGAATTTTGCTGAGATTTTGATGGGCATTGTGTTGAATCTGTTGTTTGCTTTTTAGCTTTGCCTTCTCTTTGGCTGCAACATAGTAGGTAGGCATTAGGTTAGGTAGTCAGACAATTTTAATTACAGCTGGATATGGTAGGGTGGCACATACCTGCTAACCCGATACTTTAGACTGATACAGGATTGCCATAATTTTAAAACTAGATTGGGTTACAGAGTGAGATCCTTTCTTTTTTTTTTTCCATGTAAAATATGTGTTATTGTTCTTTAAAAGGGTTCAGGGTTTGGTTTTAAATCAGCCTACACACCTTTCAAAAGTCTGACATCTCTCACCATGCAAAACTGGCTACCGCTAGCAATACTTCGTTAAATCCAAAAGAAAAAAAAAGAGATCCTTTCTAAAAGCAACAAATGAATAGAAATAGTTGAATGTAGCAGAGCATTGGAAGGCCTGGACTTTTGAGTTTAAAGGCATGTGTGTTCATACTGTGTATGTGGACAAATTAGGTTCTTTAAGAAAGTGTATGTGTATATTAATTTTTTTCTTTCGAGTTAGGGTTCCTCAGTAGCTACGGAGCCAGTCCAGGAACTTGCTCTGTAGATCAGGCTTGCCTTTTAACACACAGAGAGATCCGTCTGCCTCTGCCTCCCGAGTGCTGGGATTAAAGGCTTGTGTCACCACCGCCCAGCCGATTTTACTTTTTTTTGGGGGGGGGGGGCTTTGAGGCAGGTTTTCTCTATAGTTTTGGATCTTGTCTTTGAACTAGCTCTTGTAGAGCAAGCTGGCCTCAAAATCACAGAGATCCCTCTGCCTCTTCGTCCCTAGTGCTGGGATTAAAGGCGTGTGCCACTACCACCCAGGTAGATTTTACTATTCTTATATGCATGTCTGCATCACATATATGCCAGGTGTCCATGGAGGCCACAAGGAACTATCTGATTCTCTGGAACTAGAGTTACAAATGATTTTGAACCACCACGTGGGTACTGGGAGTTGGACATACATCTTCTGGAAAAAGAGCTAGTAAATTGCTGAGCTACCCCTCCAATCCCTAAACTACAATTCCTTTTTTTTTTTTGTGGGGGTGGTTTGGGGATAGGATTTCTCTGGGTAGTCCTGGCTGTTCTGGAACTTGCTCTGTAGACCAGATGACCTCGAACTCAGAGATCCACCTGCCTCTGCCTCTGCCTCTTGAGTACTGGGATTAAAGGCATGCGTCACCACTGCCTGGCCTTTCCTTATTATATATAAAGATAAGTTTTTGTTGTGTTGTGGCTGACCTGGAGTCTATGTAAAAACAAGTTGGACTGGAAGTCCATCTGTCTTTACTTGGAATTAAAGGCCTGTGCTATGTCTGGCCTGCAATTTCTTAATCATTAACATAGGATACAAATTAAATTGTTTTGGGAGATGATTGAACAGAGAAGTGGATTATATGGGTTTCTTGTGGCTGCTGCAACAACAATAAAGTTGGTAGCTTAAAATAACAGAAATTTATCCTGATAGTGTTAGGGGCCAGAAATCTGGAATCCATTTCATTGGAATCATATCAAGGTGTCAGCAGTACCACATTGGAGGCTCTAGGTAGGGCCTGCCAACCTTAAATTGGATGGTTGTGAAAATTTTGTTAACGGTAAAAGGTTTCTGAATGTTCAAGGACCAAAATTCCAGTGAGTTCCATGTTCAGTGAAAGATTCCAACTCAAAAAAAAAAAAAAAAAAGTAGATAGCAGTAGAGGAAGATACCTGATGTTGTCGTGTTAGTTTTGGACTTTCTGTTGGCACTTACTGTTTACATTTTGGGTAAACTTTATGGAGTAAATAGTGTATCTCTAGAAAGAAAGTGGGAGTGTATGTCGTGCACATGGTTACTGAGAATTGGCTGTGTTCCTTGTTCCCTTGTATGTAGCTATATGGATATGTAAACTATGAACTGCTTGAGACCACAGAAGATAATGACAGCAGTCTTATAACAGAAAACAAATGCATCTTTAAAAAATGAAGTCACACACTTACATATATATTTCATTTCCCTGAACAGGTTCTTTGGCATGGACACAAGTTCAGTGGGAACATTAGAATCGACTGATCAAACTCCTGTTCTATTAGGAAGTACAGCCATGGCAACTAGTCTCACAAACGTAGGAAATTCATTTAGTGGCGCTGCGAATCCTTTAGTATCTAGATCTAGTAAGTTTCAGAATTCATCAGTGGAAGATGATGATGATGTTGTTTTTATTGAACCTGTACAACCTCCTCCATCTTCTGCACCTTTGGTTGCCGATCAAAGAACCATAACATTTACGTCTTCAAAAACTGAAGAACTACAAGGAAATGATCCCAAAATCCTTCCTTCCTCGAAAGAGTTGACTTCTCAGAAGGGCAGTGTAAGTGAGACAATTGTCATTGATGATGAAGAGGACATGGAAACAAATCAAGGGCAAGAGAAGAACCCCTCACATTTCATTGAAAGGAGACCTTCTGAAACTAAAAACAGAACGAATGATGTGGATTTCTCTACTTCCACTTTTTCAAGAAGTAAGGTAAACACAGGAGGAATGGGTAATAGTGGTATTACCACAGAACCAGACTCTGAAATTCAGATTGCTAATGTTACAACATTAGAAACAGGCATAAGCTCTGTGAGTGATGGCCAGCTAGAAAGTACTGACGGGAGAGATATGAACTTAATGATTACTCATGTGACATCACTGCATAATACCAACCTGGGAGATGTCTCTAATGGACTTCAGTCAAGTAACTTTGGTGTTAATATGCAAACGTACACCCCATCTTTAACTTCACAGACCAAGTCTGGAGTAGGACCTTTTAATCCTGGTAGGATGAATGTTGCAGGAGATGTATTTCAGAATGGAGAGTCTGCACCTCATCATAACCCTGGTAAGTAGTCACACTCTATTTCATACAAATAATTTGATATTTTATCTGATTGTTCTTTCCCAGTAGTAAGAGGCATTGCCTTGTTTAATATCTTCATATAGAAAATGTTTTAGTTCTGTTGACATCAAAATTTGAAATTTTAATGTTGTTAAGCAACTGTGTAGTATTATTTGTGAAGTAGAATATTAATTATGATTTTATGTTTAGTGGATTAAAAATAATATAAATATAACATCTTGCTATATATTACTTTTTGCTAATATGTAATAGTGGTTGAATATGTAAATTAGATTAATAACATCCTTAAGACTGTTATATAATAAATTTATTATGTGTTCGGTGTTCTGCCTGCAAGTAGACCTGCAGGCCAGAAGGCAGCACCAGATCTCATTATGGATGGTTGCGAGCCACCATGTGGTTGTTGGGAATAGAACTCAGGATCGATCGATCTATCTAATCTAATCTATCTATCTATCTATCTATCTATCTATCTATCTATCTATCTATCTATCTATCTATCTATCTATCTATCTATCTAATCTATGTTTATTTTTGGTTTTTTGAGACAGAGTTTCTTGTAGTCCTAGCTGTCTGTCCTGGAACTAGCTCTTGTAGACCAGGCTGATCTTTAACTCACAGAAATCCGCCTGTCTCTGCTTTTCTAGTGCTATCGTTAAAGGCATTTGCTATCACTGCCAGGCCTCTTTTTCATTTTTCAAACTATTTTAAGAGATGATTGACATGCACACATTTATTATATTCAGCTCAATGACTTTGAGGTCTTTGTGGTTTGTTTGCTTGTAATTATCTTTGTTCTTTTGAGCCAGGGTCTCACTAAATAGCCTTGACTAGCCTGGAACTTGCTACGTAAACCAGGCTGACCTTGAACTCACAGAGATCTGTTTACCTCTGTCTCTAAAGTACTGAGTTTAAAAGTGTGTGGCAGTACGTGTGCCTTGTATTCATTTTTGATTGTCTATCTAGTGTTAGGTTTTTTGTTTTTTTTTTTTGAGGCAGTTTCTCTGTGTAACCTTGGTTTGGCAGTCCTGGAAATCTGTAGACCAGGCTGGCCTTCAACTCACGGATCTGCCTGCTTTTGACTCCCAAGTGCTGGGATTAAAGGCGTGTGCTACCACCACCCTGCTAGTGTTAGTTTTTTATTTTATTTTACTTTATCCCAGTATTTTCATTAATCACTTTATTTATTCCTTACCATTTTTGAAAGTTGGTATAATTCTTAACTGTTGGGTCTTCCTTTAATCTATTTCTCTTCGAAGAATACTATTATACAGAGATTATTGTATAGCTGGGTGTAGTGGCACATACCTGTAATTCTAGCACTTGAGAGATAAAGGCAGAAAGATGAGGAATTCAAAGCCTTCCTTTGCCACGTAGCACATTTGAGGGCTTCTTAAGCTACAGTGAGATACTATCTCAAAAAACTCACTCTCCAAACCAACCAACATATAAAACTGGCCTTTTTACAATGTATTTCTCTCCTTTTATCTCTTTCTCTGCTCTGCACATAGATATGCCTGTCTCTATCTCAATTTCTCTCTGTGTCTGTCTCCACATTCATGAAGAGGCCGTGCTATATCTAGTATTGGTTATGGACTTGCTCTCTCCTGATTTGGTCAACCTGTATTCTTAAAACATCTCAGGACCACCTACCCAAGGATGGCACAACTCATGCAATGAGCTGGGCCCTTCCATATCAGACAGTGATTAAACTTGCCTATAGATAAATCTTATGGAGATGTTCTCACTTGGGAGTCCCTTTTCTCAGATAACTTGAGCTTGTTTGTCAAGTTAACATAAAGTTAGCCAGGTCACAGACAAAACATGGGAGTTAGGTTTTCTTTCCTTTTGTCTTGTTGGACCTGGGACGTATTGACAAGTGCCTTTACCTCTGAGCCATCTCACTTCCTCATCCTTAAGTTTTGCAGTGTTAGGGATCTGCTGTACAGACTCTACTGAGCCATAGTCCCAGCTTGAGCATTTTTGACTTATGACATATATTGCCTTATGGCTTTCCAGAACACTCTTACAAGTTTATATTGCCACCATGTATTTATTAGTATATTTTTCTTTTTTCTTTTCCCCTCGACACAGGATTTCTTTGTGTAAAAGCCCTGGCTGTCCTGGAACTTACAGAGATCCACCTGCCTCTGCCTATTAAGTGCTGGTATTAAAGGCATGCACCACCACTGCCTGTCATAGAATAGCAGTTTTTCTAGTCATTATAAGTATGTTAATATTAGTATGAATATACAAATAATAATGTTGGTTATCACCTTTAAGAAGAATCGATTACTTTAGCCAGGGCTACATTGTGAGACCCTGTCTCAAAATAAAAGTGAATTAATTGATAATATCTGTAATTTTGAGAGCATAGTAGAGTTACGGTTTGGAATAATACCTTTTTTGTTGTTGTTGTTTTTGTTTTTTTTTGAGACACTGTTTCTCTGTAGCTTTGGAGCCTGTTCTGGAACTAGCTCTTGCAGACCAGGCTGGTCTCGAACTCACAGAGATCCACCTGCCCCTGCCTCCCAAGTGCTGGGATTAAAGGCGTGTGCTACCACCGCCCGGCCACTTTTTTTTCTTTTTAAAAGAAAAATTATGCCTTACGTGCCTGTCTTGTTATGTGCATGTGTGTGTGTGTGTGTGTGTGTGTGTGCAAATGCCTACAGAGGTTAGAGGGTGTATCAAATCATTTGGACCTGAAGTTATAGGTAGGTGTTAACCTCTTGACCTGGGTTCTGGGTACTGCAAAAGAGCACCAAGTGGTTTTGACTGCTGAGCCATCCTTCAGCCCTCACAATAGTTTTTTTTTTTATTTGTTGTGGGTCTGGTTTATTTTTCTTTTTTTAAATATTTATTTATTATGGATACAATATTCTGTCTGTGTGTATGCCTGAAGGCCAGAAGAGGGCACCAGACCTCATTACAGATGGTTGTGAGCCACCATGTGGTTGCTGGGAATTGAACTCAGGACCTTTGGAAGAGCAGGCAATGCTCTTAACCACTGAGCCATTTCTCCAGCCCCCAAATAAAATCTTAAAGCACCATTTCCCCTAAGTAAATATAAAATAGATGCCCTTGTTTATAAAGTATGCTTTTAGAGACAGAACCTCACTTTGTATTGTTGGCTGACCTGGAACTCTTGGTCTACCTGCCTCTGTCTCCTGAAACTTGTGTTAAAAGTCCTCTTCTTTAAGCTTAATATGCTTAAGCATTTTATTGTCATTTATTCGTATGTATGTTTGTTTGTTTATTGGGACGGGGGTTTTTCTATAGCCCTGGCTGGATCTCACTCTGTAGACCTGCACCATACCTTCGCCCATCATTACAGGCATTTTCCCTTCTGGAATTACAAGCCAAAATAAACTCTTTTAAGTTGACTGTGCTCATTGTATTTGACCACAGATCAACAAAATACCTAATATGCCATCTTCAAAGACAAAACTTTAAACTCAGCTTGGTGGCAGGAAGCACAGTTTGATCTTTTTTTTTTTTTAAAGATTTATTTATTTATTTCTTATGTATACAACATCTGCCTCCATGTATGCCCGCATGCCAGAAGAGGGCGCCAGATCTCATTATAGATGGTTGTGAGCCACCATGTGGTTGCTGGGAATTGAACTCAGAACCTCTGGAAGAGCAGCCAGTGCTCTTAACCACCAAGCCATCTCTCCAGCCCCCACAGTTTGATCTTGAAGTGGGATGAGGCTGTGAACTCTAAGAGGTCTTCCCCCTGTGATTTGTTTACTTTCGGGGACTACACATCCTAAAAATTCCATAATTTCTCTAAACAGTTATACCAGATGGGGACCAAGTCTTTAAATACATGAGGACATTGCTCATTCAAATCACCTCTCTGCCAGGGTTTAGCATTGCCCCGGTTGGCTTCAAAATTCACTATGTAGTCAATAATATCTTTGAATTTTAAAGGAATTTTCTTTTTTATTTAATGTGTGAGCTTTTGCCTACATATATGTATGTGCACCACATACATGCCCCGTGCTAATGAAGACCAGGAGGTGGCATATTCCCTAGAACTGGAGTTACAGATGGTTGCTCTCATCATGTGGGTGCTGGGACCTGAACCCTCATCCTCTCTCTGTAAGAGCAGTGGTATTTATTTATTATTATTTTTTTGACTTTTTGAGACAGGGTTTCTCTGTAGTTTTGGAGCCTGTCCTGGAACTAGCTCTTGTATACCAGGCTGGCCTCAAACTCACAGAGATCTGAGTGCTGGGATTAAAGGCATGCATCACCACTGCCCAGCTAAGAGCAGTGTTCTTAACAGCTGAGCTATTCCTACAGCTCCATTACTTTGTTCCTACCTTCCACGTGCTGGGATTATAAACTTGTGTTACTGTGCCTATGTTTTGTGCTGAGGACTGAGCCTGGGCTTTATGCATGCTTGGGGAGCACCCTGCCAATTGAGCTACATCACCATCTTCCATTATTTTTTAAATTGAAGAGTGTTATGCTTGAAACTATTAGGCTGATAGAATGGATCAGAACCAAGAAATCACTCTTAAATATTTTTGTAGGTAAAGAAGTCTCCAAGTTTTGCTAGCATGCCTGGTTATTGATTTCTCTGTCTGCACTTCCTATCTCATAGCCAGTGACATATTTTTTAGTGCTTCCTGTATGCTAGTCACTATGCTTTGTTACATGTATTACCACTTTTAATGCTTGGTGCTATTTCTAGTTTAAAGAAGAGTGAAACACAGTTTTCTAAGTGGGCAGAATGCAAATTTATTTTTACTTATTGCTTTGTTGTGTGTATGTGAACGGGTGTTTGTGGAGGGTTCATGTGCAGTCCTTTGGATGTCAGAGGTTAATCTTGAGTATTGTTCCTCAGTCACTGTCTTATTCTTTGAGACAAGATCTCTTATTTGCCTGGAACTCACTAAGTCGGCTAGGCTGGCTGGCCAGTGAACCCTTGGAATCTGTTTCTGCCTCAGCCTCAGTACTGGAATTATGAGTGTGTACCTTACTTAGCTTGCTTCAACCTCCCCCGCCCCCCAGGAAAGTAACAGTCCTAACTGTCCTGGAACTTGTTTTGTAGACCAGACTGGCCTTGAACTCGGAGATTTGCTTGCCTCTGCCTCCTGACTGCAGGGATAAGGCGTGCATCACCACCACCCGGCTTTTTTTTTTTTTTTTAAAGATTTGTTTATTATGCATACATTGTTCTGCCTGTCAGATCTTATTTTAGTACTTGTGAGCTACCATGTGGTTGCTGGGAATTGAACTCAGGACCTCTGGAAGAGCAACCAGTGCTCTTAATCTCTAAGCCATCTCTCTACCCACTTGGCTTGCTTTTTTAAAAAACAAAACAACCCAGCAAGCAAAGAAAAAAAAATAAAAATTGTGAGTTCTGTTCAACTCAGATTCTCATGCTTGTGCAGCAAGTACATTACCAACTTAATCTATTCAGCTCCATTCTTTTTATTTTTCGAGACAGGGTTTCTCTGTGCAACAGTAATAGCTGTCCTGTAACTCACTGTGTAGACCAGGCTTGCCTTGAGCTTGCAGAGATCCATCTTCCTCTGCCTCTCAAGTGCTGGGATTAAAGGCGTGCTCCAACACTGCCTGGCCATTCTTTTTTATTTAAACTATCAGAAAAAAAATGTGCTTTTATCATGTAGAACATGTTGATTAGGAATATGTGTACATTGTGTTATGGCTAAATCAAGCTGATCTCACAGCACACCATATACTTCCTTTCTTTTCTTTTTTTTTTTTTAAATATTTATTTATTTATTATGTATACAATATTCTGTCTGTGTGTCTGCAGCCAGAAGAGGGCATCAGATCTCATTTCAGATGGTTGTGAGCCACCATGTGGTTGCTGGGAATTGAACTCAGGACCTTTGGAAGAACAGGCAGTGCTCTTAACCTCTGAGCCATCTCTCCAGCCCCATACTTCCTTTCTTTATGAGAATAATTTAAATAAATTTACTGTCTTGCCATTTAGACATGTATTGTTTCTAGAAAGCAGACAATCTTACCCACAGATGCTCCTACTTCTGCAAAATTGTTGCTTTATGCAAGGCTGTGGTAGTGCACATCTTTAATCCCAGCACTTGAGAGGCAGAGGCAGTCAGATCTCTGTCAGGTTGAGGCCAACCTGGTTTACAAGAGCTAGTTCCAGGACAGTTAGGACTGTTACACAGAGAGAAACCCTGCCTCAATTAAAAATAAATAAATAAATAACCCCCCAAAATATTGTTGCTTCATTAGCATCTGAGGCAGGGTCTCACTTTAGAGCTCAGGCTTGTCTTAAATTTGTGGCACTCCTTTTTCAGTTCCTCAAGTGTTGATTATAGGCATGAACCATCACATGTGGCTTTAATTAGTATTATAAACTTTGGCATACTAGAAAAGTAAAACTATTTCTTTACTAATAAAGTTCTATGTCTACGAATACCTATTTGATTATTTTCTCCATATTTTGTTTTAGATTCCTGGATCTCCCAATCAGCATCATTTCCTCGTAACCAGAAACAACAGGGGGTGGATTCTTTATCACCAGTGGCCTCACTTCCTAAACAGATATTCCAGCCTTCTGCTCAACAGCAGCCCACTAAACCAGTTAAAGTCACTTGTGCAAACTGTAAGAAACCTCTGCAGAAGGGGCAGACAGCTTACCAACGGAAAGGATCAGCTCACCTCTTTTGTTCAACCACCTGCCTTTCTTCTTTCTCTCATAAACCTGCTCCAAAGAAACTCTGTGTTATGTGTAAAAAGTAAGATTAACCTTTCATACCATTCCATGTGGTTAAATAATGATCATAATTTTTTTTTAGAAATTTCATTGAGACACTTAGAGATGAATTCATTCATGTTTTAAAATTTGGTAAGCTACTTTGAAAGTCTGGTGGCTTATAGATTGGGCTTCCTATTTGGTAGGTTTTGAACTAATTTATTTAGGCCCTTGTAATTTTGACTGTCATCTCCAATGAATCCCTTGCAAAAATGTGAATATTTATATAATATAATAACAATATAAATATATTTAGTTGATTTTCTTTTTTTCTTTATTTACAATGCTAGGGATCAAGCCCAGAGCCTCACCTTATAGAGGCACTCTACTACTAAATGCATTATTAATTGTAAGAATATAACTTAATGTTAGAAAGTTGTGTGCTTACACTTACGAAACCGATATGATACATTCTATATATTTGAGTATTTTTTTGACTGTTGTCAAAATGTAGTTTTATGACCCAGGTACTTTTACTTTGTTTTTTTTTTTTTTTTTTTTGTATTCTTGAAAATAAGAATTTCTGTCCTGTTTTAGATCTGTTTTCAATGATTGCAAACAAAACTGGATGATAAACTGTATTGAGGGTCAAGTGGATCTTTTTGTACTCTCTCAGAGCTGCCCAAATCTGAAACTAGTTTAGGTGTATTGAACTTCTGATAAAGTCTTAGTGTTTCATTCTTATAGTAAATCCAAGGACAAAAACAATTGTTCTATAGTGTTTAGATTATTTTACAATATGCTTAAATGCTGTAATAGTCTAGAAATTTAGTATTTAAATTTAAAGTCAATAGTAGTATTATTTTTGGTTTTTTTTTTTTTTGGTGTTTTTATTTTATTTATTTATTGATTGATTCAGATGTCTTGCTTTGAAGTCCAAGCTATCTTAGAACTTTATATAAGACATTTTGGCTTCAAAATTATGGTAGTCACACTATTTCTCCATTGTACTGGGATTACAGGTGCATGCCCCCTTATTGTATTTACCCATCATTTTATTTATTTATACATTAATTCATTCTATAATTTAGGGTCTTATGTAATCTAGGTTGACTGTATACTGAGGACCTTGAACTCCTGATGCTTTTTACCTCTACCATCTAACTATTTTTTTAATTTATTTTTTATTGCTTTATAAATAATACTATTCAAAATTTCTACTTCCTCTTCTCCTCCCATTTCCCTTTCTCTCCCCCACATACCCTTTCTCTTCCCCCTCCAGTCCTAAGAGGGGACAGGGTACCCTGTCCTGTGGGAAGTCCAAGTACCTCCCCCCTCCATTCAGGCTTAGGAAGGTATGCAACCAAACAGACTAGGATCCCCAAAAGCCGGTACATGCAGTAGAGACAAATCTCAGTGCTATTATCATTGGCTTCTCAGTCTGCCCCCATTATCAGCCACATTCAGAGGGTCCAGTTTGATCCCATGCTCGTTCAGTCCTAGTCCAGCTGGCTTTGGTGAGCTCCAATTAGCTCAGGCACATTGTCTCAGTGGGTGGACCAATCCCTCCTAGTCCTGACTTCCTTGCTCATATTCTCCCTCCTTCTACTCTTCAACTGGACCTTGGGAGCTCAGTCGAGTGCTCCAATGTGGGTCTCTGTCTCTATCTCCATCTGTCGCCGGAGGTTCTATGGTGATATTCAAGATAGTCATCTGACTATGGGACAAGGCTAGTTGAGGCACCCTCTCTTCCACTGCCCAGGGTCCTAGCTGGGGACATCCCCGTGGACACCTGGGAACCCCTCTAGAGCCAAGCCTCTTGCCAACCCCCAAATGTCTTCCTTAATTAAAATATCTTCTTCCCTGCTCCCATATCCGTCCTTTCTCCATCTCCACCCTCCCACTTCCTCAAGCTCTCCCCAACGCCCCCCCCCCCCCACCAACTAAGTATTTGGATTAATGATGTGAGCCACCATGCCTGGTAAGTGGTGCATTTAAGCAGAAAATACTTTGTGTAGTCTCTCCTGATGTTAAATTTCCATAATCTAGGAGTCTTAATGCTTGCCTATTAGTTGGGGAGGGTAATTGAACTGGTATTATCAGTTGAAGTAAATTAGTCTTTGACTTTAATTTAATGCAACTATGGTAATTTTAGTTTTTCCAATCTTAAAACCTTGTTAGTGCATGTGAAGATAAAGTATTAGTGACAGAATCAAATAATTGTACTTTTTTTTGTTTTGTTTTGTTTTTGGTGTGTGTGTGTATATATATTTTTTTTTTTTTGTGAAAGGGTTTCTCCGTGTATCTTTCCTGCCTGTCTTGGCACTTTCTCTGTAGAGGCTGGCCTCGAATTCACAAAGAACTGCCTGCCTCTAACTCCCAGTGCTGGGTTTAAAGGCATACCCCACCACTGTCTGGCTGTTTTGACTTATTAATCTTTTGTTTTTGTTTTTGTTTTTTGAGACAGGATTTCTCTGTAAATTTGGAGCCTGTCCTGGAACTCACTCTGTAGTCCTGCCTGGGCTCGAATTCATAGAGCCTGTTCTCTGCCTCCCGAGTGCTGGGATTAAATGGATGTGTCACCACTGCCCGGCGACTTTTTGATCTTTTTTTTCCAAGAGTACATATTTTATACTAAAAGTGATCTCCTGAATCTAAAAATGATGTTTGATTTCCACGAATTAGTCTGTGGAAATTAAAAATATCAGTTACAACTTTTGTTTTTAGTTACTTTTGAAATGGAACTTTAAGTTGTACCTCTTATTTTTTCAGAGATATAACTACAATGAAAGGAACAATTGTTGCTCAAGTAGATTCAAGTGAATCCTTCCAAGAATTTTGTAGTACATCTTGCCTGTCTCTCTATGAGGACAAGCAGAGTCCTGCTAAAGGAGCTCTAAATAAATCGAGATGCACAATCTGTGGCAAACTCACCGAGGTTTGTACTTTTCACTTGCTCTCACGTGAGATCATTTTGGATGTTGACAGTTTCCCCCTATTCTTTTATTGGTGCCTGTGTCCTTAGAAGTGAAGATATATAAACTTCTTAGAGTATTCCATTATGTAATCCTAGTCTTCCAAGAAAGCTGACTCAGGAAGAATTAATTACTTTGTTTATTTCATCAGGTTGACAGAAAACAGTCATAGTATTATGATTGTACTTTCCCCTTTTTATTGGTTCTATATGTTTATTTATACAAATGGGTAACTACACAAGAAACAGAAATAGGCAAATAGAAATGGAAAAATTTCCAAAATTAATTCACATTATTATGATATTAAAGTAACTTATATATGCATACTTTATTTGAATTGTTTGTAGTACTGACTTTTTTTCTTCCTTGCCTAGTGCAGTGTACTTTATCATTTCTTTTGGAGTTGTCTAAAGATTTATAATAAGTCTGTTTATGAAAGTGTGGATTTTCTGTTGTGTTTGGTTTTTCGAAACAGGGTTTCTCTGTGTAGCTTTGGTGCCTGTCTAGGATCTAGCTCTTGTAGAACAGACTGGCCTCTAACTCTCAGAGATCTGCCATCCTCTGCTTCCCAAATGCTGGGATTAAAGGCGTGCACCACCACCACCCAGCTTTCTGTTTTTAATTTATTTTTAGAGAAGTTTATAGTGATAATTCCTATACATTCATTTTCTGTAGTGCGATGCATGCGTTCATATGTTTTTGTGTATATAAACAATTCAGAGATATAGAAAAATGTATTTTGATTTTTGCTTTTCCTCAAATTAGCCTTCTTGTGTTTATGTTGCTGTTGGATTAAGCTTTTTAGCTACTTGAAAACAGATACACTCTTAAAAATCTGTTTGTTTTTCTTTTAGATTCGCCATGAAGTTAGTTTTAAAAATATGACTCATAAGCTATGCAGTGACCACTGCTTCAATAGATATAGAATGGCCAATGGTCTAATAATGAATTGCTGTGAACAGTGTGGAGAATATTTGCCCAGTAAAGGTGCTGGAAATAATGTTCTGGTGATTGATGGTCAGCAGAAAAGATTTTGCTGTCAGAGTTGTGTCAGTGAATACAAACAGGTAACTCATGTGCTAAAGCCCAAGGTATTTTGGGTGAGTTTGGAAGCATTGTAGGAGGATTTAGCCTTATTTGTTTTTGGAATCTCATTTAATTCTATAATTTTTTATGTGAAGATGGCTTAACTCAAATGAAGGAAGAAATATGTAGGTTTTTAAAAATTAACTTGTGATCTAGTATAAGTCTTTTGAATTTTCTTTTTTTGGGGGGATTTGGAGAGGGACTTTCAAACTGTTAGAACTTGGGTTGGGAATGATTACCTTTGTATTTCAGCTTTTAGATTAATTTCCAGTTTTAGACCTCTAATTTGACTTTACAAGTACATGTAGACATAAGATACTCCTTTGTATTATTTTTAGGTATCAATTTTTAGTCTTTATTTTGTATATTTTTTTGAAACTTAAGGAAATAGCCAAGCTACTGATAGTTTATCTTTTTCTTAAAGAGAAGGTATCTTTTTTTTAGTGATTTTTTTTTTTTGAGGTTTTCTTTTTTTGTTTGTTTGTTTTGGTTTTTCGAGACAGCTTTTTTGTAGCATTGGAGTCTGTCCTGGAACTCACTCTGTAGACCAGGCTGGCCTCAAACTCACAGAAATCCACCTGCCTCTGTCCCCCGAATGCTGGGTTTAAAGGTGTGCACACCGCTGCCTGGAACAGAAGGTATCTTAATGTATGCGTTGCTGTACATGTCTCTGAAATCATTCCCTATCACTACATGGATTGATCTTTTTCATTCTTTATGGAAGAATAGTCCATTTTATCGTAATTTTATGAAATCATTATTAAAAGTTAAATTATGAAAACATGATTAGATTAATATTTAATTAGTTCTTTAGGGCTACTATATACCAGATATCATGGGTTCTGACTTAATAAATAGTAATTGACATTCTGACAGTTCTGGAAGATGAAAGTTCAAGTTTCTGGTGCTGCCTCTTCTTTACTTCCTACTTCTCTACAACTGTTTTTGCTTTGCCTTTCTCTCTTCTTAAAGGGAAACCAGGTTTATTTCATTATATCCCCACCCCTATGACCTTGTTTAACCATAACAATACATAACAATTCAATTGGAAGTTAGAGTTTCAAAGTAGGAATTGGATTGAAGGGAGCACACGTTTCTGTCTATAAGAATAAAAGCAAAGATGCTCAAAATTCTCACTATATTATCTTTATTTTGCTCTGTTTTAAGACAGAACTCTTAGTTTTGGTTGGCTTTGAACTTGATCTCCTGCCTTGGCCTCCCAAGTACTGGGATTGTAGACATATGTCACCATTCCTACGTTGTTCATTGTATTTTAATTATGTATGCTCTTTGGTTATTTACATTGATTGTATTTGTATGCTGGAAGTACTGTAGTTATAATGGTGTGCCTCTATATATTTCTTCTCATTCTTTGGTCAGCTTCCAAACCTTTGTGTCTTATTAATTTAGGAAAAGGTATATGTATATCTTTATCTTGCTTATCCCTCCCCCCTTTTCTGCACCTAGGGCCTTACATTTGCTACGCAAATGCTTTTCCACTGACTTGTATCTGCATCCCTTTTTCTGTCATTTCCATTTTCTACTTGATGTATTGGGAGGGGTGCTAGAGATGGCATGGGTGTATTGTGGATGCATATATATAATTTATGTATGTATGTATGTATGTATGTATGTATGTATGTATGTATGTATGTATGTCACAGGTTAGTCGTGAGTGTTATTCTTTAGGCACCTTGGCTTTTGAGGCATTTACCCTGAGATTTGGTGCTCATGTTTAGACTAGACTGACTGGCTCCAGAGTTCCAGAGCATCTATCCATTTACAGTCCCCTAGCACTGGGATTACAAATGTATGCCACCACCATGTCCAGCTTTTTAAGTTAGATTCTGGGGATTAAACTTGTATCCTTATAATTGCTGGAAAACACTTCACTATGTGAGCTGCTTTCTTCAGACACCTGCCATAATTTTAATTTTATGTATCTGGGTATTTTGCCTATATGTATGTCTGTGTACAGCACTTTCATGCCTAATACCCACAGAAGCTGGATCCTCTGAAGGAACAGCTAGTGGTCTCACCTATTTATTCCTCTCTACAGTCCCTTGTCTGTCTGTCTGTCTTTCTGTCTTTCTGTCTCTCTTTTCATTCATTCAGACAGGGTCTCTCTGTGTAGTGCAGGCTAACCTCAAATTCATAGCAACCAATCTGCTTCAATCTCCTGAATAGCTGGGGTTATAGCCATGTTGCCTACAGGTCTGGCCTAGTTTCTTTTGAATATCAACTTTCATTGATTTTATTTTTTCATTCTGTTTTTACCATTTTTCTGCTTTAATCTTTATTTCCTTTTCTCTATGGTGAGATTATAGTGATTTGCTGGCGTTCAGTAGTAGAACATTTACATCTTGTTTGCCTGTTTTCTTTTTGTTTAGTTTTTTTAAAAGATTTTATTTATTTATTATGTATACAACATTCTGCCTCCATGTAAGCCTGCATGCTAGAAGAGGGCGCCAGGTCTCATTACAGATGGTTGTGAGCCACCATGTGGTTGCTGGGAACTGAACTCAGGTCCTCTGAAAGAACAGTCAATGCTCTTAGCCACTGAGCCATCTCTCCAGCCCTTGTTTAGTTTTTTTAAGATAAGAGTTTCTCTGTGTATTCCTGGCTGTCTGAAACTCATTCTATAGATTAGGCTGGTCCTGCCTCTTTTGGAATTAAAAGCATGGGCTACCACAGTCAGACTTCTTTCTTTTTCTTTTTTTATTAAAAAGATTTATTTATTTTCTGTATATGAGTGCTTTGTTTGCATGTACTAGAAGAGGACATCAGAGCCCACTATACGTGATTGTGAGCCACCATGTGGTTGCTGGGAATTAAACTCCAGAAGAGAGGCCAGTGCTCTTATTTACTGAGTCGTCTCTCTAGCCTCCTTTTTCCTTTTTTAAAGGGAAGTTGGAATATTGATTTGAGATTTAATGAATGAATGACAAGTTCTTTTGTTAAGGAATCATATTGTCTCAAATAGGTATTCTTCTTGTCTCATCCCGCAGCAACTAGGCAGCAACTAGACTTATGTAAAAAGATGCAATCCCCGAGCCTAGCGGCTGTGGTGGCTATTGCTATTGCTTCCCCTCCCACCCTCCTTATTTTCCCCGCTTTTACTTTGTATCACAGGCTGAGCCTGAACTAGCTAGGTGAAGATAACTTTGAGCTGCTGGTTCTCTGCATTCCAGGTGGTACAGTTGTGTTTATGTGATGCTGGGGCTTCTTTCTGTCCTATTGCAAGCACATTCCTACTGAGGTACACCTCCAAACCCTTTGTGTTTCTAGTTTAGGTGAGGTGCAGCCACCTTCTCTGTAGTTTTAGTATTGGTCAGACTACCTTTGTTAGGATTTGGGATAAGAATGATTGTTGGTAGTTAAGCTTTGTTATTACTGTATGGTGGACTGGAAGATTTGGTCTTTAACATAATATTGGCTGGAGTGGAGGAGGGCTTAGAAGAGATACTTTACTACTGAAGTTTAATGTGGAAATCAAGCTCTAAAAAAGCTTTGCCTTTTCTTGTGTGGGTGGGGCTAGAGTAGAGGGGTAAATGCTTTGTTTTTCTATGCTGCTGGTATATATATATAGTAGTTGTGTTTCTTCTGTAAGCTCTTCTGATACTAATTTCAAGATTTTATTCTTTAATTTTAAAAAATTGTGGATGTCTCTTTCTCTGTCCCTCCCTCCCTCCCTCCCTCCCTCCCTCCCTCCCTCCCTCCCTCCCTCCCTCCCTCCCTCCCTCCTTCCTTCCTTCCTCCTGGACAGGGATGAAGTTAATCTAGGGTTTACTCAGCTTCTATCTATACATTAAATCAGTCTTTTGCTTGATGTGAGGCATCTTCAGGCAGTATTTCACGTATTCATTTGTTTGCTCATTATTTATTATGCAGGCAAATTAATTATTTATTTATTTAGTATGTAGTGCTGTGTCTACACATGCCTGCACACCAGAAGAGAGCATTAGATCTCATTACAGATGGTTGTGAGCCATCACGTGGTTGTTGGGAATTGACCTTTGGACCTCTGGAAGTGTAACCAGTGCTCTTAAACTCTGAGTCATCGCTCCAGTCCCCAGGCAGTATTTCTTGGAGAATTCTGTCTTCTTTTCTTATTCCTCCACAGCTCCAAAGATAGCACAGAGTAGTTTCTATTTATTATCTTACAGTTCTCTGATTCTTTAATTTTTTTTTATATTTATTTCTTTGTTCTTTGAGACAGGGTCTTACTATATAGCCTTGGGTCCAGCTTGAACTTCCAGAGATCTGCATGCCTCAGTCTCTGAAGTGCTGGGATTAAAGGTGTGCAGTACCAGACCTGGCTCCCCATCTTGTTTTTAAATTGAGAGCAACTATTTTATTTCTTCTTCAAGCATATTATAACTATTGAAGCATTTTTATGATGACTACTTAGGAAATCTTTGTCAGATAATTCTAACATCTGTAATTTGGGTTTTGACATCGATTGCTTTACTAATTTTAAAGTTTCAACTTTCCTTTTGGTGATGAGGATTACTTTTTTTTTTTTTTTTTAACTTAAATGTGATTTCGTAGTCTAGGGCTCTTATTCTCTATTTTGTGTGTGTTGGGGGGTGTTGTTTAATACTAAAGTGCTTATCTAGAATTAAAGAACAGGCGTTCTTTAATGCGGCCAGGATGTGAAGGGATGAATCTTTCTCACATTGTTATGATAATGTTTTATCATTATATCACCCCCCCCCCCACACACTTCTTCAATAGTGAGTACAGAACAGAAAATGTACTGTTGAAAGCTGGGGGGGGGGGGCTGGAGAGATGGCTCAGAGGTTAAGAACATTTATTGCTCTTCCAGAGGTCCTGAGATCAATTCCCAGCAACCACATGGTGGCTCACAACTAACTTATAATGAGATCTGATGCCCTCTTCTGGCCTGCAAGCAAACATGCAGACAGAACACTGTATACATAATAAATAACATAAATCTTAAAAATAAGTTAAAAAAAAAGAAAGGAGAAGGTTTAAAATCAGTCAGTCATTGAAGCAGCTTTCATAGATTTTTTATTTACTTTTCAGTCTGACAGCTTTTCTTCATGCACTTACGAAATCTTTTAAAATGTTTTAGGTAGGTAGTCATCCAAGTTTCCTGAAGGAAGTTCGAGATCACATGCAGGATTCTTTCTTAATGCAGCCTGAGGTAAGCAGGAATGTTGGTGAGATTGAAGATTCATTTAAATAAAAAAAAATCATGTTTGTATATGTGTATATGTATGTGGGCATATGCAGGTCAGAGGACAGCTTGTGGGAATTAGTTATCTTATACTATGTAAGTTCCTGGTGTCAAATGTCATAACGTTGCATCCATTTTCAAGCATGAAAGTGTATTTTAACATAATAGTTGTCTGAGGAATTATTAAAATTTATTCTCTTAAATTATATCAGATGATGAATGTTTTAATTTCCTCCAAGAGATAGATTTTTCAATTCCACCAAATTTTTCATGTTTTTTATTTGTCAGAAAATCCTTGTGTGTCATTAGACAGTTCTTCTCAGATACAGTTTTGGTGTTGCTTACCTGAACTAATGCCTCTCTCACACATCTGCTCCTGCTGTCAATGTTTCTTACCACTGAGGCGCTATATATTATTTTCCTCTCTCCGTGCTCCATTTTGAGGTGTTTTTTGTTGGTGCTGTATCTCTTTGAGACATGGTCACATTATGTAGCCTACCTTCCTGCTTCAACTTTGTACATGCTGAGACTGATAAATGCAGCACTGCTGTCAGTTCCTTTCACGTCTGTCCTTCTCACACACGCACTCATTAGTTCTTTCCCAAAGCCTCTTTTGAGATACCGGTGGTTAGGTAGCCACAGTTCTTTTCTGTGCAGATCCCTTCATTATTTTGTTTTCCAAATAGTAGTTGTCCAGAACTTGATCTGTTTTTTCAACTTCTGGGCTCCAAAATCCACCTCCAGGCAGTGAGATTTAGTAGCCATAGAGTTTTCTTTGTTTTTGTTTCTTAGAGATGCAGTCTTGAACACAGCTCCAAAACCACGTACACACAGAAAAGTTATTATGCCTCTCCTAGATTTTCAACTAAATATCAACAAAAACCATTTTTTTTTTTTTGAAGGAGAGTGAGATGACGATTGGTTGGCTAGAACTAGTTTAGTGGGTGGCACAATTAGTTTGCATTTAGAAAGAATATAATGGAATCATTTGAAATGACAGGAAAGGCTTTGAGTCAGGCATGATGACATATTTCTGCAATCCCAGATTTTATGGGGAAGGAAAGAAGGTCATAAGTTTTGAGGCCTTCCTGGGCTCCATAGAACTCTGTCTTTTGCTGTTAAAAAATGCTTTATGAAATTAGTTCTAGTTGAGTGTGTATGTGTTTGTGTGTGTGTGTGTGTTTAAATATCTTTTTATGTTCAAATTTTAGAAATATGGAAAACTGACAACATGTACTGGTTGCCGAACACAGTGCAGATTTTTTGATATGACTCAGTGTATAGGTCCTAATGGATATATGGAGCCATATTGTTCAACTGCTTGCATGAACAGTCACAAGACAAAATATGCAAAGTCACAAAGTAAGTTTTAAGTATTTGGAAAGTTTTTTGACATAATTGTATATTAAAGATAGCTGATCTTATTTTTATATAGTTTTAACTGTTTGATTTTCTCATACTGAACTTCTTTATTGCAAGCCTAAAATTATTTTGATGATTTCCATATTTTTTAATTTTTAAAAGTTAGTGAGGCTTTATTTGTATCTGATTAGCTAAAACTATTATTAAGCCCGAAAATATCTAAAACATTTTTATGTATTCTTGTATACTGTAGATAATTAAATGTTTATTTTCATTTTATGTGTATAGGTGTTTTGCCAGCATTGTCTGTGTGTACTTGTGTATGTGCAGTGCTCACAGAGGTCTGAAGAAGGTGAAGGGTTATCTAGAACTGGTGTTAAAGTTGGTTAGTTGCTTTGTGGGTGCTGGGAACAGAGCTTGGTTCCTTTGCAAGAGCTCTTTTTTGCTGAGCTTTCTTTTAATCCCTGGCAGTATTTTTTGAAGATGAAAATATCTTGAAAATTTAAGGTACAAATAATATGAGAAAATTTGTAGAGAGACCCATTTAAAAAAAAATCAGTTAACATTTTCAGAAGATCTTTTACTTTATAAGGAAATCAGGTATGTATCTTTTTTTTTCTTCTAGGTTTGGGAATTATTTGCCATTTTTGTAAGCGAAACTCTTTACCTCAATACCAAGCCACAATGCCTGATGGAAAACTGTATAACTTTTGCAATTCCAGTTGTGTGGCTAAATTTCAGGTTTGTTACTTTCCCCCCTCACCCATAAAATGCATATAGAAAACAATTATCATAATATGCTTTTTTCTTTTCTGCTTCTTTGGGCGGAGACTATATATATCACAAGTCACAGAAGGCCTTGCTGAACTTCTGTATAGATTTGATGTGATTCAGAGCTTGAAAGAAAATGACTTTTATAGGATTTAATTCAGTGTTGGATGTATAGTGCTTTTCTTGTTAAATAGTAGCAGTGTCTTTAGTCTTGAAACATTAAGCATATTGTTATCCAAAATAGAAATGAACACTGTAAAAAGGGGATTTAGACTTATAGTAGCTTTTAACTTAGTCTGGGATCCATTCAGGGAGACATTATTGATTTTTGTAAATGATGGGTTGTTTAGCCTGGTGGTGGTGGCGGCGCACACCTTTAATCCCAGCACTTGGGAGGCAGAGGCAGGTGGATCTCTGTGAGGCCAACCTGGTCTACAAGAGCTATTTCCAGGACAGGGTCCAAAGCTACAGAGAAACCCTGTCTCAACACCCCCCCCCCAAAAAAAAAACAACAATAAAAAAGCAAACCAAACCAAAACTAAACAAAAAAAAAATTCTCAAAAAACTTGGGTTGTTTGATAGTTTTTTACATTTGGAGTGTGGATAATATCAAAAGATAATGTTTGGTTGACCACTCTGAAGGAATAGTTTAGGTGTTCGTAGGTAGCACTAGTAGGTTTATCTATTTATTGTATGTGAGAATTTCAAATCAGTGCATAAAAGCCATGATTCATGAGTTATTCATCCAACAGTTCTGTTTTATTCCGGGTACTATGCTCTAGGTTAACTTATTTATTTTTGTTTTTTTTAATTTATCCTTATTTTATGTACATTGGTGTTTTACCTGCCTTTATGTCTGTGTGAGGGTGTCAGATCTTGGAATTATAGACACTTGTCTGCTGCCATGTGGGTGCTGGGAATTGAATCTGAGTCCTCTGGAAGAACAGTCAGTGCTCTTAAGTGCTGAGCCATCTCTTCAGCACCTAGGTTAACTTTTTAAAACTGAAACTATAGTCTTTTAAATATGTATGCTACAGTAGTTACTACAAATAACTACCATTTAAATTGAGGTTTTTAAATTCAGTGAATGAATATTGTTTTCGTGAGTTACACTCTCATTGAAATTAGATAATAAACTTGTTCAACACTAATCTTTTCTAACTTGAAATTTACACTCTCATTGAAATTAGATAATAAACTTGTTCAACACTAATCTTTTCTAAGTTGAAATTAAGTCAATTGATGGATAAAGTTGCTTTAGTGGTGCATAATCTTTCTTTTTTTTATTTTTTTTATTTTTATTTATTTATGCATAATCTTTCTAATAGTTTAATTTTTTTACACCAGAAATAAAGGGATAATTAATTTGTGAAGAGAAAGATAGGGATGATGGCCTTCTGCTTCTCAGATACTAAAACTACCTTTATTTCTTTAGATGTTAGGTATTTTTTAATTTTATTTATTTTTTATTTTTTTTAAAGATTTATTTCTTTATTTTTTTTTTAAATTTTTTATTTATTTTTTTAACAAAACAGTTTATAAGCAATTTGCTATTTCTCAGAGTTTAGGAACTTAAAAATCCAATATGGCTCTTGCAAGTTCAGTGAAATAGTAAAAAAGGCTTGTTAACATTTCAGTCATCTGATAGTAAAATATATTTTTATGTTTTCTTTCTCTTTCTCTTTGCCTCCCTCCCTCTTTCTTTGTTTCATCTTGTTTTTTCTTGGGACAGTTTCTCTTTGAAACAGTCCTGACTGTCCTGGAACTCACTCTGTAGACCATGCTGGCCTTAAACTCATAGGGATAGGCCCGGCTGCCTTCCAAGTTCTGGGGTTGAATTAAAGATTTGCACCACCACTGACTGGCCTTTCTTTTTTTCTTTAAACTAACTTTACTTGTATTGTACAATATGGTATTTAAAAGTGATTGTTTCTCCCTCTACTTTTTCTTGAGTAATTTTATTAGCCACTTGTTGCATGCACAAGGTTATGCTTAACCTGTATATGTATGGAGAACATACCCAAAAGAATGATAAATATTAGTGTATTTAGGTTAAGATTCAGAGAAAAAAAAGCTGGGCGTGGTGTTTGCTTACTCCTTTAATCCCAGCACTCAAGAGACAGCTGTAAATAGCTAGTCCGGGACCTCCAGTACTACATGGAGACTGCCTCGCACAAAGAATCAAGGAAAAAGGTTCAAGTCTATGTATGTTTATATATCCTTCCTATCTTATTCTGTGATAATCCTGTATGGTTATCAACTTTTACTTTTTTTTGTTCGTTATTTTGAGGCAGGTTTTCTCTGTGTAGTCCTGACTATCCTGGCACTTATTCTGTAGACCAGGCTGGTCTTGTTCACAGAGACCCACCTTCCTCTCTCTCTCAAGTGTTGGGATTAAAGGCGTACACCACCACCACTTGGCTTTGTTACCTCTTTTAAAAGTAATACATGCATGTTTTCCTTGATAAGGACTTAGAGTAAGGATTATGGGAGTGATGTAGTGGGGCAAGTTATTAATAGCTTAATATTTCATTTTTGGAAAGATCAGTACAGGTTTATCTCCTTTCTGTCTTTTCCCTCCTTTTTCACCCTCCCTTGTTATCCTCCTTCCTTGCTTTCATGTTGTAGTTCAGAACTTGGAGAGCTAACCTATTATCATTTTTTTTAACTGAAAAAAAAAATAAGCTGTAGTTTTTTCTTCTTTTTTTTATTTAATTATTTTAGGTAATTCTTGGTAAACATTTTGATTTGTAAAGCTAACAATACAGGGTTTTTGTGTGTGTGTGTGTTTTTGTTTTTTTCCAGTACTGGGCATTGAAGCTAGGGCCTTGAACTTGCTAAGAAGTCATGCTGCCTCTGAGCTACATCCCAGAGCTTTTTAATAGTGTATTTTTGAGGGAAAATTAAGAATTATCATTTTATGTACTAAGGAAATTAGCAAAGAAACTATTGCTTTCTGCATACAGTAGACTTTTCATAGTACTTACAGTAGAAGTTCTAAAAATACATGTCAGACTAAGTGTATTTTGTTCTTTATTTTAGGCACTAAGCATGCAGTCGTCTCCAAATGGCCAATTTGTAGCACCCAGTGATATTCAATTGAAATGCAACTACTGTAAAAATTCCTTTTGTTCAAAACCAGAAATCTTGGAATGGGAGGCAAGTCTTGTTTCCTTATGTGTTATCTGATGCTAAGATGAGAACATAATAAAGTAACTAGCATTTCTGTTTGCAAACCTTTCTTAGTAGTTTCATATATTGTATTGGTGATGTGTATACTTGTGTGGAAGTGAAGTCAGCAGGATAGATGTAATGCGAAGCAATTTATTGAAGTCAAATACAGAAGAAGTAATACCCTTGTAATAGAATATAAAATGTCTCCTCGTTCACCCAGAGTATCTGTCGACTTATTTTCCTGTTTCTCCTCATTATTTTCATTATCTGAACTATAAATACCTTTGTGCTCTGTATTTGTAGAATTAGAATTTGTAAGTAAGACACTATGCTGCCATTTAACATCTTCTATTTTATTAAGAAAGTAGAGGCCTGTGACTCTTGTTGATTTTTTTTTTCCGTAACACTCTTTAATTTTTTTTAGTGTATTAATTTACTTCGTCATATTCTTTCTTTTGCAGTTGGCACTTCTGAACAGTGAGTTTGTTTGAGGACAGTAATGGATAGATAGGTAATCCAGGCTGCTCACTGCTGTGTAGAACAGTGTTTACTTTTGACCATTCTTTAAACTGTTTTTGGGTGGATTGGATGGTCAGAAGTATACATGAAGTATATACTTAAAAGTTATATAAGATGTAGAATTAAAATCAGACTGCTTGTTTTGTGATTGTTCACACATCACTTAAAATGTAACACTCAGCCAGGTTTTGGTGGCGCATGTGTTTAATCTCAGCACTCAAGAGGCAGAGGCAGGCAGATCTCTTTCCAGTCCAGCATAGTCTACAGAGCGAGTTCCAGGCCATGTTACACAAAGAAACCCTTCTTGAAAAATCAGTAAACAAATAAATAAGAGTGTAACACTGAGGTGAAAAGTGATATCTAGAATTAGATTTCATGATTTCTAAACTTTTTGGAAATCTGAGGAAGTTTATTATTTTAGTACCTGTAAAATTCTGTAGTTTATTATTTTGTTTGGTGCTATTTCTAATATAGTTAAATTTAGTCATTCTTTTGAGCCTCTTGATGGCGTCTCGTCGTGAGTTTTAGACTAATAACTACCTAACTAGTACCAGAAATAATACTGAATGGCCAACATGAGAAAATAAAGGAATAACCAGAGAGTGAGGGAAGAAATCCATCGGCAAGCATACAAATAGTATCATATAGGAAATAAATGTCTTATAATAAATTAAAATTTGGTAATTTCAGATGAAAATCATTGCTACTCAAATTTTGTAGTGATACAGTATCGCTTCTGTTTACAGAGAACTTTAGTGTTAGTTGCCATTAAGAGATACTGTCCTATTGATTGAGCGTCTCCCTCAGAGACTGTGAGTTTAGGGTCTTTTCCAGACCATGATTAGCAGTTTTGATTTTTTTCATGTGCATGTGGTCTCTGTCTGTATGTCTCTGCGTGATTGTTTTTGTGCCTGTGTTCCCCCCAGCCATTTTTTCTCCTCTTGACTTTTGTATTCATAATGGGGCAGTTTTCCATTGATGACTGCTTTAACTACTTGAGTTGTTTCCTGCATCGTTTTATCTCCTTATTTTAGTCTTCAGATATCTTTGATATGTATTAAGTTGATGATTTAGACTTAATTTATATGTGCCCATAATTTGGGAGAAAAGTTAAATTTTTTGAATTTTAGTTCTTAAATCCTGGCTCATTGTTTAAAAAGTAAACCTGACAATTGTTTTGAATCCAGGAAAAAATAATAATTAACCATTTTTTCACTTAAGGAAACTTAGTGTCAAGTTTTTCATTAATCCTGTAGAATAGCACTAAATTGAAATTTTGGACATAAATGATGTTTTTATTAAAGTATGTCAGGAATGTGTTGGAATCTACTCAACAAAGTATCTTGCATTGACTAAAAATACTGTATCTCGTATTTCTGTAGCTTCCATTGTATTTTTCATTATTTCCTTTTTGTTTCTCTAATTCAGCTTTTCCAGACTTATACTTTATGTTAGCGATTGTTACCTGCTCATAGAGTACTTTTAGGGTAGTTAATGATGCTGAATTTAGTGAAGCTATGTTTATATTTAGAAAACTGGTTAGTTTAGGTGTCTATGACCTATAGGAAATGTGTCTCCAAAGATCGTAACAGTAAATAGTTTTACTGTAAGAGCGTTTTTTTTATTTCTTAAGATTGGTTGAGATGGTTGGTTCTCTACTTACCAAAGTTCCCATTGTGCATTTAGAACAAAGTGCATCAGTTCTGCAGCAAAACTTGCTCAGATGATTATAAGAAGTTGCATTGCATAGTTACATATTGCGAATACTGCCAAGAGGAGAAGACGCTTCATGAAACAGTAAATTTCTCCGGCGTTAAGAGACCATTCTGTAGTGAAGGCAAGTGTGTATACAGTGTTTGTTATTTTAACTTTTACTCTATATAATGCCTTTTGCCAAAATATTTAGATAATATGTAATTACAGATGTCCAGAATAGACACACAATTTAATAAGACTGAACAAAACTTAGGTTAATTTTCTGCTGAATTTTTGTTTTACATGTGTCTTTTTAGACTTCTGGGCCTCTTGAAATTTGGGGATAAAATGAAAGAAAGCATTGTGATACCATGTTATCTCTAAACTTGCACATTGTGGCCTGAAAACTGATTTTCAAGAGCAAAGAATATTTTGTGTTAGTTTCATGTCTTCTACCAGCTTGCTACCTAGCTACAGATATCTTTAGTATATAGATTGATATTCACTGACCTCAAAATCTGAAACCTATGATGATTCTCTAGAAGTTTCAGGTTTTGGATTTCTAGGTTAAGAAAGCTAAAGTACATCTGATGAAAATAAACAAAACACCCCACAGCCCCTGTCCCCCCAATCTTAAATTCTTCTGATCAAAAGCATTTTAGATACGGGTCATTGATGAAGATCTGTGAGGAATTACATGCAATGACAAGAATAGTGGGTACAGTTAGGGCATATGGTGTCTGGGGCACATTAGGTTCTGTTAAAATATGTTTACAAACATCTTTTCTCCTTACTTAAAGTTTCTGGTCTCATACCAGAAATGAGGTTATAAACATGAACTTTAGTTGTTAACTCACTTCTGGAGATAGAAAGAGGATTGTAGCTGTGGGCTTTGGGTGCTTGTTGTTAGTAGTATTCTCAGTTGGCACAGTTTTGCTCTAAGTTGACTTTCACCTTCTTTTATTTTTTGCTGGGGCTTATCTTTATTTTCCATTGAAGACTATTTGTCCCTTGCTTATACTTTTTTTTGTGGACTCCTATAGCAAATTTGGAGTAAGAAGAAAGTTCAGTAACCCTAAATGCCATCTGTCAGTGACAGAAGAATCAGATGTTCAGTTCAGTTGGCATCTCCCTATACATTTCTCACACGCAGTAGAACATGTATATTAAAAGGTACTGCTTGCTGGGCAGTGGTGACACATGCCTTTAATCCCAGCACTCGGGAGGCAGAGGCAGGTGCATCTTTGTGAGTTCAAGGCCAGCCTGGTTATAGAGTGAGTTCTGGGACAACCAGGGCTAAACAGAGAAACTTTGTCTTGAAAAACAAATAAACAAACAAAGGAATTAGTCAACAAAGCAAGGCAATTTTACTTAGTTATGATTGGTACATCTCACCTGTAACCATGATGTATTATTAAGAGCAAAGTTATAGTGAAAATGACTAATTCGTTGATGATACTGAGCTAATTTAAGCTACCACTTGCATTTTTGTGCAAGAACAATCTAATTCATTCCTAAGTCTAAATATTATAATTGAATATTAATGTATGTGTCAGTGATTTTGTAGCAATTAGATTTTTGTAAATCTAACCTGGGTTTTATGAAATAAAGAGTGTATCAAATAGTTAATTGATACTTAGAAACATAATTTTCATAGGGGAAGGACTTAAGGACTTAAGATGGGTAATAAAGTGTTAGGTATGTAAATTTTTATGTTTTACTTTTTTCCCCCCGATTTATTATGATGACACATGCGCACACAGTCACAAGCACACACAGACACAAGCCGGGATCCGAACTGGCGACTTCCGCCTCCGCGGGCGGCACTCCCAACCTCTCGGCCAGCGCTCAGACCATTTTTATGTTTTACTTTTAAGTGGCATTTTTTTCAACCCTCTGTTACCCTAGTTTTCTGCTAGAACTTATAAATAACAAAATACCTAGTGTTACTATCAGTCAAATCTAGTTTATAAAGGCCAGGTGTGGTGGCATTCCTTTAATCCCAATACTAAAGAGGCAAAGGCAGTTGGATACCTGTGAGTTCTAGGACAGCCTGATCTGTGTACATATTGAGTTCTCAGACAGCCAAGGCTGCATAGAGATCTTTCCAAAAAACCAAAACCAAAATAACACCCAACAAAAACAACAACAAAACAATCTGAAAAAGGTATATAATAGTTCAAGGGCTGGTAATGGCTCAGTGTTTCTACTGAGACATTAGGCCTGGGTTCTCAGTTTGATTTTTAGTATCCACATGATAGAAATGACACTTTCCGGTTGTCCTGAGTGTCATGTGTATGCTGTATCATGATGATGCCACAAAACACATTACAAATAAATAAATAAATAAATGTAATTTAAAAAATAAAACATGATTTGCAATAATAAATTCTAGGGTGGTACATAGTGATCTGCAGAACTTTGTGTTTTTTAAAACTGTACAATTAAGTATGGTAGCAGTTGCCTACAGTCTTAACAACATAGAAGTTTGACAAGAAAGGAGGATTGAAAGTTCAAAGCCATCCTGAGCTATAGTTCAGGATAATGATGAGTCTCAACTCCCAAAAGCAGAAGATTCTTAGGACAAAACATTTAAAACATTAGGTCAATGAGAACATTGTATATGTTAGAATTATAATTTGAGTTTCTTATTAACGGGTAGATAGGGTTGCCATAGATATTAATAGATGATTCTTCTTTCATGAAATAGCATGAGTAATAATATAGAGGCCTATTCAACTTCAGTGGTATTATAGATAGTAAATTAGATATGTGAAAGTACTTTGCACAACTATGCAGTAGATACAGAGAGGTATTCATTAAAGAAGTAGATAGTATTTTCTCTAGACAAGTCAGTAAATCAGTTACGTCTCCTTGAAAAATTCTTCTATGAAAATAGGCTGATAGGAAGAGTCTAGAAAACTTAGTATAATGCTTTCTAAGGAATATGCCTATAAACCGTGCGGTGGTGGTGCACACCTTTACTCCCAGCACTTGGGAGACAGAGGCAGGTGAATCTCCGAGTTTGAGGCCAGCCTCGTCTACAAAGTGTATTCCAGGACAGCTAAGGCTACATAGTGAAACCCTGTCTTGGAAAAAAAAAGAGAGAGTGCGTATAAATTTAGTTGGAACTTCTCAGCATTCTGTGTTCATTTTTCTAACATACTTGCTGTATCCTTGTGATTTTATTTAAATAGAACAAAGAGAATAGTTCTGAAGTGTCAATAGATTTTAATGTCTTAAAGTATTGTTTGAACCCATGTTATAAATATGTTTTCTAATATAATAATCCGTGTTTTATTCACATTCTTAGAGGTTGGTGTTAGCATTTTGTAGGGCCTGGGGAAAAGCTCCTGTTAGTAAAGTGCTGCTGTCCCAGCATGAAGCGGAGTCTGATCCCCATTATCCTTGTGAAAGTCAGGCTTGACGTCTGTACTGCCAGCACTGCGGAGCACAGACAGGGGGATCCCTTTGGGGACTTGCTGCTAGCCAGTCTAGCTTTGGGGTCAGTGAGACTCCGTCTGGGGGAGAAAGATGGTGAGCAATTGAGGAAGACATCAGGCATCAAGCTCTGGCCTCCATATGCACCTGAACTTACACATATAACATGTAGGTTTTTAACCAGAAGGGAATGAGGACTTTATATGTGAGTATATTGGATATTTCCTGAAACTAGTAAGTAACTAGCCTTAAAAGATCTGTCTCAGTTTAAAATTTGTCATTTTATGTGTTCTTTAAAAAAAAAAATGTAACATTTTTCAGGCTGCAAGCTATTATACAAACAAGATTTTGCAAGACGATTAGGATTAAGATGTGTTACGTGCAACTATTGTTCTCAGCTGTGTAAGAAGGGAGCCACTAAAGAGCTTGATGGGGTTCTCAGAGACTTCTGCAGTGATGACTGCTGTAAAAAGTTTCAGGAGTGGTACTACAAGGCAAGTAACAACTATTCTGATTGCAGTGACTACTTTCGGTAGTCTTTTAAAATTCTTGGTAGCTATTATTTAACTCTTTTTGTTACTTAAATTTGCATACTTTATGCCTAGCCCTGTTTCTGATGTTCATTAAGATGGTTTTTGTCTTTTCTACTTGTTTTTTATAAAGTGAAATAGAGTTATTATTATTTTTCTTAAGAATTTAGGCGCTACTAACCATTAGGCTATTTGTGTATTTTCAGTGTTATAGCTTCATAAAATAGATATTTCTCCAATTTTTATTTAATGAGTCTGTTGTCAATATTTAGCAAAGCAGTAGCGTCTTTAAATATTTGGCTAGTGTTTTGTAAGTCTTTGCTTTTACGTGTATGTAGGTTCACGTGTAAATGCTTCTTTGTGGAACAACTCTTGGTGTTGTGTCTTATAAAAGACTTTAAAAGTTAGTAATAATGACCTTTGGCCCATTGCATTAACTACTTTTTTTGAGACAGGGTTTCACTGTGTAGCAGTGGCTGACCTTGATATAGTTCTTTGTTTTCTAACTGCTGGGATTAAAGATGTGTACCACCTTTCCTGGCTACTTCTTTTTTTAGATAAGAAATTAAAGATTATTTGGAGTTTGTATCATCAGATGTTACCCAAGAGAAAGTTTGATATTATACAAAAAAAGTATTAATTTCTATGTTGATAACATGGAAAAGTACCTCAGTGGTAAAAGCTTCATTATGGATACAGTTTTAAAGCATGTGAAGACAGATAACATGACTCCTGAATTGTGAGACAGATGAAGTTGGATGAACCTGATGTAGTTCATTGACTTTATGAAGATGATTAGTATTAATGATATATCTGAAAATCATCATACTAGCTAAAGAATACTTTCCTGGCCAGAGCTAAAATAATTGAGATTTCATGTATTTTCAGTGGTGTAGCTTCATAAAATGGTTTTGGTGTTTTTCAGAAACTTGATTCATTATGAATGAATTGCTTTTGGGTAGTTTACATTTTTAAGTCCAAAGTTATAAACACACTGAAGGACACACATTTTAACACTCTGCTCACACTTTCATAGTTTAAAATAGTGTTTCAGGGGCTGGAGAGATGGCTCAGCAGTTAAGAGCACTGGCTGCTCTTCCAGAGGACCCGGGTTCAATTCCCAGCACCTACATGGCAGCTCACAACTGTCTGAAAATGCATTTCCACGAGATCTGACACCTTCACAGCAATGCACATAAAATAAAGTTAAATAAATCATTAAAAAAATATAAAAAAATAGTGTTTCATTCTATTGTGTAGTGTATTTAAGAAATTTTCCCTCACTTACTACTTTGATATTGTTAATGCTTAATTTTTGTTAAACACACACAAATACTCTGTTGCCTTCAGGTTAGGTTTTATTAAGTTGTTTGTTTTCTCTTCTAGAGATCAAACTCATAGCCTTTTACATCAGTACTCCAACAATGTATTCCATCCTCAGATTTTGGTTTTGGTGGCTTTTTTTTTCTTTTTCTTTTTTTTTTTTTTTGATGGTGCTAGGGATAAGAAGTTTTAGTTTTGAAATTTTGTTTTTAATAATCAGAAAAACAGTAAAGGTGTTTGGTGACTACATATTTAAAAGTGCCATTTATTCCTTTTTATCATTCACTTTTTGAGACAGTAGTTATTATGATGTGATAATAATTTCTTTGTAATTATTTTACTGTTAAAGTTTCTACCTAATTGTGAACCTAAAATATTTTTTAACTTTGGAGATTTTGGTTTTTGCTTATAGAATAAACTAAATGCATTTTTGAGTTAGCTGTTCTCTCTGTGTTTATTATTTTTCTTCCTCTTTTATGCCCTTTCCTACCTCTTTTTTGAATATTCTCTTTCTATTTCCTATAATGAAAATAGAGAAATCTTAGAGTTTCTTTTTCTTTGATGGCAAGTAAAGATGTGCTGTTTAGTAAAAGACCACATTGTTGTCTTATGTTCCATTTTATTACTTTAATTTTGTTAGTGTTGGGGATTGGATCTAGGACCTCATACATACTAGTTAATTGTACATGCTGATAGTGCTCATTTACATAGTGCTCAGTTAGGACAATTCAGTGAAGCAGTACATTTCGGAATGTATAAGATCTCTGTGTAATGTTATGTTGGTGTAAAAGTAATGTCAGGTTTTGCGCTGTTGAAGTTTGTCGTTTTATAGTGAAATATGTTCTTGTATAATAAATGTGGTTCTATATCTCATTTTAGTACTCACTTCTCACTTTTTGTTTTGCTAGTGACCTCTTATTTATTTTATACTATGGAAAGTATGTTAGACAAAAAGCAGATTTGAGTTCAAAGTGAGTCATAAAGCACAAAAGTAACTTGAAAAAACATCAGCAATGTATTTGGCCCAAGAGCTGCTAGCTAATTATAGAGTACATTGTGTTGGTTGAAGGGATTTTGCAAAGCAGGCCTGAGTGTTGAAGATACGGAGGGTAGTAATCAGCCATGAGAAGTTAACAGTGACTGTTGGAAAGCAATCAGTGAAGCTGAACTTCTTACAACTTTATTAGGAGTGAGTACTAAAGGATCACTAGGTATTTGAGGCAAGCTAGAAAGGTGGTAGTGGGAAAAGTATCTGTCTCATAGGCTGAAATTATCTTGTATTTTATTGAGACTGGATATCTCTGTGTAGCTCTGGCTGTCCTGGCTTCACTCATGGAAATTTCCCTGCCTGTGCCTCTCAAGTGCTAGGATTAAAGGTGTGTGCCACCACTGCTCAGCAACAAACCATTTTCTTCGTCAGATTGTGACATTTGACAAAAATAGTGGCTGGAGAGATGGCTTCATAGTTAATAGCACTTGCTGCTCTTCCAGAGGACCTGAGTTCATTTCCTAGGACCCAAATAAGGTGGCTCATAAATGTCTGTAGGAAATCTTGACACCCTCTTCAAGCCTCTGGGTAGCTACATACATGTGACATATATACACAGAGACATACATACACAAATATATAAGTTAAAATCTTTAAGAAAAAAATTGAATTGTATACGACTGGCAGTTGGCTGCTCAGTGCTGTGCCGAGAATCAGTTCTAAAGTACTGCAAGACCAAACGTTCACCTAAAAATAGTCACTGTTGGGTTGTCTGCTGCCTTGCCTGATACATTGCAGTGTTCTGAACCATAGAGAAATTGCTCAGAAAACCCATGAGATGCACTGGAAACTGCCAACATCTGTATCTGACATTGGCCACCAGAAAGACCAATTCTTTTCTTCAACAGCACCCACCACATGTTGCACAACTAATGCTCCCAAAGATGAGGTAGATTACTGTCCCTACCTCTTGCCAATGAGGTACTACTTTTTCAAGCACTTTGACAACTTTTTGAAGGGAAAGTGTTTCTGTAACCAGCAGAATACAGAGAATGTTTTCTGAGAGTTCACCAAATTCCAAAGCATAGACTTCTCTGGAATTAACAAACGTTTCTCATTTCTCACCCTCCCCTCTGATGATAATTGTAATGGTTCCTGTTTTTATGGATAAAGATGTGTTTGTTCCTAGTTACACACACACACACACACACACACACACACACACACACACACACACACACACACACACACACACCAGTATAGTAGTGTTTAAATTCACAGTTCCAAATTGCTGTGTCTTTTGCACCAGTACAGTAATTCTTATGTAAAACGCACAAACCTTTGTGTAATATTCACAATAACATTGAGACTACTTAGAATTGAAATAATTTTATAAAATATTTTTAGTATTTAAATTTAATAATGAGATTAGCTGTATAGCTCAGTGCTTACTTAGTAGGTGGGAGTTTGATGCTAAGTACCACAAAATAAATTTTATTGAAGCATTTAACATTATGCTTTCAAATTTTCTGCTGGTATGCTGTATTAATTACATTTCTGTTATTGTGATAAATCATCTTGGCCAAGGTGACCTATACAAAAGTTTATTTTGGCTCGTGGTTCCAGAGGGTTAGAGTCCATAATGTCAGAGTTCAGGTTGTTGTGGTGGCTGGAGAGAGAGTGCTGAGAACTCAGTGTGGGTTGTAAGCACAAAGCAGAGAGCAAACTAGAAGTGGCAGGTGGATTTTATCTCTTCAGAGTCTGTGCACACTGACTGACTTCTTCAAAGCAAGGCTACCTAAGTCTCTGCTACCAACTGGGGATCAAGTCTTCAGATGTGGAAACGTGTTGGCATTCTCATTCAGCTATTCCATATGCTTTTTACTTAGGACATTTCAAAATTCTACATTTTCTGATCTTTGCAGTAGGTTGCTTCTGTATTTAGAGACTTACTATAACTGTCTCTTAAGTTAATATTAAAAAATGTGTTGATAGATAACCAAAAAAATTAGTAAAATTGGTTTATCTGAATGTAAGTGTTGCACACCTGTAATTTAACTTGACCATCTGGATGGCCAGTTAGATGCCAGCCTGAGCTTATATAAGAAGACCCTGTTAGGAAGATGGCTCAGTGGTTAAGAGCATTACTTTTCTTGCAGAGGATCCAGGTTCCTTTCCTAGCACCCATGTTGAGGCTCATAACCACCAGTAACCCCAGTTCTAGAGCTTTGACTCTTCTGACTTCCATGGGCACTTGGCATACACATAGTTCACAGACTTACTTGCCACTAAAATACTTAGATACATAAATCAAATAAATAGAAGTTTACAGCCTTCACAGTTCTGTTTATGGCATTAAGCTTAGAATTGCTAGTTTTGAGTTCCCACCCTTCTAGTTTGAAAAAAAGTAGAAAATTTGTTTTTTATGTATAATTGATATTAATCCCGCCCTGTTTTTTTTTTTTGGACAGATTGTTTTTAATATTTTTAAAGAAAGGAGTTAGATGTAGGAAAACAAAGTATATAAGATTTTAGAATGAAGAACTTATTATTCAGATTTTGGGATAAGATATTTTTATTTAGATGTGATAAAAACTATAATTCTAGCACTTGGGATGTGGAAGCAAGATAACTGATGGGGTTTGAGGCAAGATTGAACATCCTGACACCCGCCTTTTCAGAAAGCCAGTATAGTACATATGCCATGGAAATTTAAATTTTACACAAACTGAGTTTTGACTTAAATATTAAATTGAGAACCATTTTGTGTGTTTTACTTTTATTAGGGCTTTTATTTTCTACTTATTTATTTTCTGTTTGCCAGTCTATCCTGAGGTCATGATAAAATATAGATTTTGACTTGGCTTTCTGCTGGAATTCTGTATCTTTATTTTTAATATTTGATGTTAGTCAGATCTTTTATTTTTGAGTGTTGGTTTTTCCCTGTCCATTTTGCAGGGCTGCTGTAAGAGCTGTAGATAGTAGGTCAGTGTTAGGCTTTTAATCTCAGGTTCTCAGTGAGCGGGTAGTCAGGCTGCAGTTTCAATTGGTTTTCTTTTTTTTTTCTGTTTTTTTTTGTTGTTTGTTTGTTTGTTTGTTTGTTTGTTTGGTTTTTCGAGACAGGGTTTCTCTGTGGCTTTGGAGCCTGTCCTGGAACTAGCTCTGTAGACCAGGCTGGTCTTGAACTCACAGAGATCCGCCTGCCTCTGCCTCCCTCAATTGGTTTTCATTAGTGCTCTGACTCACTGTAAGTGGTTGTAAACTTATTTCCTTTCTTATGATTTGATTATAAAAAAGGACAAAGAATCTGAAACATTACTTTGATTTCAAGTAGTCTTTTGTTGATAAGAGTTGTACATAGGAACTGTTTCCATTATTGAGTCAAGTATAACTGTATTACGAATTTTCTAGAGGAACAGACCTGATAGAATGTGTATATTAAAAGGGGACTCTCATGGGAGAGGCCTTCAGCCTGGTAGCAGTTCAGTCCTTGAGGTTGGGTTCTTCAGCAGTTGTGGTTTGGTATTCAAGGTCTAGAGAGCTGTTGGTAGTCCTTGTTGGAAGCCCCTAAAATCTATGTTTTGATGTCATCAAAACACAGTAGCAGCACTGACGTAGATGAACATGCTAGTGAGAGCAAAGGCAGATGGACAAAAGCAAAGCTTTTTTCTTTGCTTTTTTATCTAGGGTGCTGTCAACATTTAAGGTGGGTCTTGCCACTTGAAATAAAGTTGACAGCTAAGATTAGCCATCATAATGACCTAGGTTAAAATACTTAATGCTTCTGTAATTGAGATTACCACATAATCTACCAGTATTGTAAAATTTGATTCATACATTTTTAGACAAGGCATAATAGCATCAGTTACTGCTAATGATATATACCACAAAACTTCATTTATTTAATCTTTGTTCAGCAAGAGAACTGAAATAGAAAAAAGAGACTGTGCAGTATGGTCCATCTCTTTGTTCTTTAAGACCTGTGTGTCAGTGTGATTCTTTATTAATATCTTTCAACTGTGAGCTTACTTTTTTTGCCTCTTAAGCTAAAATGTGCTCTACTTCTAAGATACACCCTTAAAGTATTTATTAATAGAATTTCATTTGGGATATAAGTTGAGATAATCACATATATAATATAAAACTGAATTAGAGTAATGAAACAGTCACAGATACATATATTATAATTTAGTATTATCAGAATTTCTAAATTGTTAAGCTGACAATCAGTTTTTAAAGATTAAAGTAATTTATTTTTAGATTAGAAACTTCATTCTCATTCTATTTGGAATAAATTACATCTTTTGTTTCACTCACTGATCAAAATTTCTTTAAAAGATGGGCCGAGCCGGGCGGTGGTGGCGCACGCCTTTAATCCCAGCACTCGGGAGGCAGAGGCAGGCGGATCTCTGTGAGTTCGAGACCAGCCTGGTCTACAGAGCTAGTTCCAGGCCAGGCTCCAAAACCACAGAGAAACCCTGTCTCGAAAAACAAACAAACAAAAAAAAAAGATGGGCCGGATTTAGGTGAATTAGTATCTTTAAAGTGAAATCTGCCCCTGTATTGAGTTACTATTTAAAGTGTTACTATCTTGAATTCTACGCTGTTTTTTTGCTGTTCTTGGTTTTTGGTAAGAAGCTCCGGATTGCTCTGATCTGGTTGTAGACCTGTTGATCTTTCCTAGTTGTAGAGCTGTCGCATGACGTTTGTCTGTTTGTTTCATTCGTTATTGATTTATTTTGAGATAGGGTTTCTCTGTGTAGCCCTGGCTGTCACGGGACTTATTTTGTAGACTAGGCTGGACATATGTCTCCAGAGTGCTGTGATTAAAGGCATGTGCCACCACCACCTGGCTTCTGATTGGATATCTTGATAAATTATTTAATTTTTTTCAAGTAAATATTGGCTCTTTTAAAACACATTCTCAAAGTTCTTCTCAGAAAATTAAACTTTTTAAAAAAGTTTTATAGTAAATTCACAGAAAACAAATAATTGAGTTTTCCATACTATAAGAGCTTGCTTCAGAATTATTCTGGTCTTCCTACAGGTGTTGTTCCTGTTTATTGCCCAGTGTTACCTTGCAGTGCATTCAATTAACTAATTTTCTTTTCTTTGAATTAAAAGAAAATAGTCTGGTCTTCTATACTTAAGCATGGAAATCTGCTTATTGTAGAAACTGTTCAAGATAATATAATTTCTAGAGACTTCTACTTGTTATCATTATGGCTCTCAAAAAATGTCTTATGCCACTACTGTTTGGTTTAAGTTTTTGTTTTGTTTATTTTTATTTGAGTCAGGATCTTGCTATGCAACCTAGACTTGTATAGCCCAGGGTGGCCTCAAACTTGCCAACTTCTTGGCTTAGCCTGCTGACTGTTAGGGTAATTTTTGTGCCTACCACCATGCTCAGTTTCAAAATTATTTTCAAGTAAATTCTATCAGTTTTTGTCTAATCATGCTCATTTAATTTTTTTAAATGATTCATGTGTGTGTATATAGGTGCACATGCCTGCACATGGATACCATAAGAGGGTGTGAGATCCCTTAGAGATGCATTTATGGGTGTTAATGGGATCCTCAGTTTTACGGGTGCTAGAATCAGAACTCCAGTCCTAATGATTGCACAGCAAATACAGGAACTACTGAGCCATCTCTCTAGCCATTATTGTTTTTTTGTTTGTTTGTCTTTTGTTTTGATTTTGGTAATATAGGATTGGATTTAGTCTTCGTATGTGACCTACAATCTTAATTTTTGCTTTGATACCATTTTAGTACTTTGTCATCACTTTTGTCAGCTAATGTGTATGTTAATATTAAGAAGACTTAAGTCTTCTCATTTACAATGTCTGAGCACTTTCCCTTCTTATTAAGGCTGCGAGGTGTGATTGCTGTAAATCCCAAGGCACCCTTAAAGAGCGAGTGCAGTGGCGAGGGGAGATGAAACATTTCTGTGATCAACACTGCTTACTACGTTTTTACTGTCAACAAAATGAGCCCAATATGACTACCCAAAAAGGACCCGAAAACCTACATTATGGTATGTATTGTGGCCACTTAAAGACTTTATTTTTAAATAAATATTTATTATGTATACAACATTCTGTCTGCATATATGCCTGTAGGCCAGAAGAGGGCACCAGACCTCATTACAGATTTTTGTGGGCCACCATGTGGTTGCTGGGAATTGAACTCAGGACCTTTGGAAGAGCAGGCAATGCTCTTAACTGCTGAGCCATCTCTCCAGCCCCCCACTTAAAGACTTTATATTCTTTATTTTCTAGTTTTGAATTTCAAACATTGATAAGTAAGCAGTTGATTTGAAGATAGTTATTAAGACTGGGGCATAGATCAATGGTAGAGAAAGAGCATAGGTTTTATATAACTCTAGTAAGTCTCTCGTAGTTTATATATGGATGGAAAATATAAATTGAAATGAACCCCATACTTTCTCTAGGTCCATTGCTTATTTTATTCCCCTTTAAAAACCTGTATGCTGAAAAATATTGGACATCATTGAACTAAATTAGAGAAATTAAACTATTAAAAACATTTTAAAAATAATCTATCCTGTGACATCTAGCTTCATCAGATAAGAAGCTTTCTTAGCAGACTATGTACTATTTGTGGCCTGGAAGGAGCAACAACTTTTAGAAGTTGTGATCTTTTATTTTACTTAAGCAGTATTTCTTAGAATATTTTGTATTCGGAGAGAGCAAAGAGGAAAATCAGCTATGCTCATCTCCATATTTTTGTACTCTTTGTTTAAATTTGGAAATCGGTAAGATTTAATGATACATAGAGATTTAAAAAATGTCAAGAAAGTGTTATTTGTCTTATTTTAAATGTTTGTTTTTTAGATCAGGGCTGTCAGACGTCCCGAACCAAAATAACAGTGAGTATTTTCTCAGTTCAGTGCTGTGATGTGATTTACGGTATGAGTGAAAAATAGTTAGGCTGTACTAATATCATCATGAAAGGTTTTTACTTTGTTGAAATAGTGGAAACATTCAACTTAACTAGTATCAGAAACATAAAAGGAACATAAAAGTGAATTGTTGATGGCCTCTATCCAAATGGGGAAGATAATACATGGTATTTGAGTTGACATAGCTGTAGCTTTGAGATGATTGTTTGCTCTCTCTTTCCCTCAGTCTCCCTCCTCTCCCTCTGCCTGTCTTCTTGGAAAGCATGGATGGGTCAGTGGTAGTCAGTAGGACATTGTCAAGAGGATCAGTAGGAAAAAGTACATGAGAAGTACAGAGCAGCCATTAGGGTCCATCCTGATATGGATCTCTGAGAGCATAAGGAAAGTGAAGCTAAAAGCAGTGATTTAAAGATCTCGTAGTAGAGTCTTTTAAACCTGAAAAATATGCACATAATATGCTCCAATCCTTTTTTGTTTAGTCTTTTTCTGTCTTTTGGTACTATGCAGCAATCCTTAATTGTCATTTTAAGAATTTTATAGGTTGATAGTGGCCATTTACATGTAATGATTACTTGAGAGCATAAGTAGTGTTTTGCCATACCTTGAACAGTGGGACATTGATTGCCTTCAGTATGTTGACTCTTCTGGAATTTATAGCATCCTTGTTCAAATGAAGCTCTGTGCTTGAAGGAGTCATTTGTTGGCATCCTAAAAAGCCTGTACTAGCCCTAATTGTGGTCAAGATGATGATGGTGATGATGATGTGTAGTTACTAATTTTTAGCTTCAGCAAAGATCACATACCAGATTTTCAGAACTGTGATATCTAGACTCCAACTCAAAAATTGTGATTTAGAAAATTTACTGGGTAGTTTTAATACAAAAGCAGAGAATAACCAAGAGATATGCACTCTTCATGTCCTTGGACTAGGATGCCATTATGGCTGTTAAGACCTGTGTATTTTCTTTGCATTGTAATATTTTAGCTCTGTATCCATAGTCAAAAGTCAAGCTGAGCTGTTGTTTTGTTTGGAGTCAGGATCTGACTGGCTTAATAATTGATAATTAAGAGATAATTGTTTTCATATTTTTTTCCTTAAAACATGCTTATCGGATCTCTGTGAGTTCGAGGCCAGCCTGGTCTAAGTTCCAGGACAGGCTCCAAAGCTACAGAGAAACCCTGATTCGAAAAACCAAAAATAAATAAATAAATTAATTAATTAAAAAAAAAAATCTTATTTATAGAAATGAATGAATTCCTGCTGCTGGATAGTGTTTAGAGTAAATCCACATTGACTTTCGAGATTAAGACTGATAAACTAGTAGTAATAGCTTTTGGTTATACTTTTTCACTTTTTTGTGAAAGTAAGTCCCTTTAGGACTTGTAAAACAGATAATGCCTTTAATTCTAATACTCTGGGGGCAAAAACAGGTAGTTTTAGGCCAGCTTAGCTGCATATTGGTTTCCAGGCCAGCTAGAGCTACATAGTAAGACCCTTTCTCAAGAAAGAAAAGAGAGGAAAAGTGGAAAGAAAACAGACTATTGGTATCAGGATAAAAATTAAAGAAATAAAATGTGTATCTTTGCTTCTCTGTAGGGCTCAGCACCACCCCCTTCTCCTACACCAAACAAAGAGATGAAGAACAAAGCAGTTCTTTGCAAACCTTTAACAATGACAAAAGCAACTTACTGTAAGCCTCACATGCAGACCAAATCTTGTCAGACAGGTAACTTAGGAACTTTTGAATTATATCTCCATCTGCTTAGACTTTACTGAACTAAAATGTGTGATTTTCTAGGGTGAAGACTACAAAATAGATTGTTAAGACATTGTGTCCTTTGATTTTCTTCTGTGATTTTTTTCTTTTTTCTTTTTTTAATATCACCTTGGGAATAAAGCATATTGTTTAAATTACTTGTGATCTGTTAGTAGCTGATTAAAGAACTAGAGTATAACTTGTTAAAAATCACACAATTCTATAAAACTTTTCTTGGATTGAGACCTACAATTGCTTAGTTCCTGTTGAGAAAATGATTTTGTGGTCTATAACAATGATAGTTCTGTTTCCTTCTGGTCAGAAAGATATTAAATAATTTTGTACTGATTTCACATCGTGTAGCATTAATTCTTAGTTTTCTTTTGATATTTGGGGAGGATTCTATTTTGCCGTGTACAGGTTTGCCTTAAATACAGTTCTCCTGATTGCTGGGATTACAGGAATGGGCTACTGTGCAGCTCAATGTTTGCTACATTTTAATTGTTGAAGTAAATAAACTGAGGGGAATTGCCAGAACAGTCTGCTGGATATTTTTAAAGGGTGTGTGTGTGTGTGTGTGTGTGTGTGTGTGTGTGTGTATTTTTATTTTTTAAAAAAGTGTAAGCTGTGTTTGTTTTAAGTTAGAACAGTTGATGTAGAAAACAACAGAAAGTTTTACTGTTTGAAATTTATTAAATCTTACAGAAATTAGAAATTTCTCTTTTTCAAAATTTTTTGAGACAAGGTTTCTCTCTTTATCCCTGGCTGTCCTGTAACTTGCTCTGTAGACCAGGCTGACCTTGAACTAACAGAAATCAGCCTGCTTCTGCTGGAATTTATGGGATGTGCCATCACCACCCAGTAGAAATTTCTTTTAAAATGAGTACAAAGTTATTTTCCTTTGTTGCCCAGTTAAGTTGATTATGAAACCAAATAACCAAAGAAACAAAAAGCCATTGTGAAAAATGAAAAGTCATGCTTGGTGTTTCTATGCTTTTAATTGCCCTTTGGGGAGACAGAGACAAGAGGATACCTATGAGTGTAAGGCCAGCTTGGTCTGCAAGCAAGTTTATAAAAACAAAGAGCCATTATTATGGCTCATACCTGTATTCTCAGGATGTAGGAGGCTGAGGCAGGAGGAGCACCAGGAGTTCAAGGTCATCTTGTGTGTAGAACAGTGTGATATTATGTCTCAAAGCAAAAACATGTTCTTTTTTGCCTATATCTTGTTTTTCAGATGAGAATTGGAAGACAGAGTATGTCCCAGTGCCTATTCCTGTACCTGTCTATGTGCCCGTGCCTATGCACATGTACAGTCAGAGTATTCCTGTCCCTACCACAGTTCCTGTTCCTGTGCGTGAGATTCACCCTCTCATTCTTGTTTTTGCAGGCAGTTTGGGATGGTCCCTCGCTGCTGGTACTGCTGTACTTGTTACAGTTACTGTGACAAAAGGGACTTGTAATGCGAGGAGGAGCTTCATTTTGGTTCATGATTTAGGAGGGAGGGCATGGAGGCAAGAGCATGAGAGAGCTGCTGGTCTTCCTGCATCTCCAGTCAGGATGAAGACAGGAAGTAGGGCTAGGTTATAAAACCTTAAAGCCTGACTCAAGTGACCCATTTCCTCCAGAGAGGTTTTCTTCCTTCTAATGATTCCAAAGCAGCATCAGCAGCTGGAGACCAAATGATCAAACACATGAGCATATGAAGAGCAGTTGACATTACACCCAACAGAAGCCATCTTTTTTGTTCTTCCACAGTTAGATTTTTGTCAATTTCCTGTTATCATGATGATGTTTGTTTATATGGTCATCCCAGAGTTAAGTTGAGCAGATGAGTGTATGTACTGTGACATTATTGATTATACATTTGAATTCATCTTCAAAAGAAATGTTTTGTGAAACCATAAGGTTTAGAAATGAAACATAGATCAGAGGTATTTATTTATTTATTTATTTATTTATTTATTTATTTATTTATTTATTTATCATGTATAGTGTTCTGCTTGCATGTATGTCTACAGGCCAGAAGAGGGAACCAGATCTTATTATAGATGGTTGTGAGCCACCATGTAGTTGCTGGGAATTGAACTCAGGACCTTTGAAAGAGTAGCAATCAGTGCTTTCAACTTCTGAGCCATCTGTCCAGCCCAACTAGAGGTTCTTAAAATGTTCACTTCATTACAAATCACCTGTAATATGCAGAATAGTGTATTTGAACTTGGCTTTTTTTTCCTTAATTTTTATTTTTTAAAGTATATATTTTGGGATTTCCTTGCCATAGTACACATCTTAGTTTTGATATGTATTCTTCCCAAAGATTTTCTTCATTAGTGTATTTATATAGTAATATATTGTGCATTTAATTTGTGGAAATTTCTTTTATTCTTTAATATACCTAACATTAAATGTTTTGGTTAATTAGGTGCCCGTTCCTGTGTTTCTGCCTGCTCCATTGGACAGCAGTGAGAAGATTCCTACCACGGTTGAAGATGTAAAAAGCAAAGTTTCTTCAGATCCTCTTGATACAGAATTGCTTACAATGCCAGATATGATGACTGAAGATGAGGGGAAAACAGAGGCATCCAATGTCAACAGTGAGCCATACTATCACAGTTTGTCAATAAGTGGTTTGGGGAATCGGTTCTGTGCATTGTCATTGTTACAGTACTTACAGACGAATCTTGTAACAAAACTTAATACGGGAGTAGGAGAAGGAATTATATATAGCAGAAGTGTATTTTATATTAAGAGATGTACACTTTAGCCTAGCAGTTAACAGCATGAGCTGTTGTAGAAGACTGGGTTTGACTTCCAACACCCACATGCTTACATTTGTCTACAATTCTAGTTCCAGAGGTTCTCATGCCCTCTTCTGGCTTCACAGGCATAAGACATGTAAGTGGGTCCCAGATACTGTAATGCATGCAAAACACCTGTAGAATAATAAATATTTTTGAAAAGAGATATAAACATTTCACCTTGATCCAGGTATGCTCTAATTCTAAGATTAATTTCCAGTGAAATGATTTGTTCCATTTTCTCTCTATCTCTTGAGATGGAGTCTTGGTATGTGCTTTGGACAGAAACTTTTGGACTGAAGAGTGCTACCAGCCTCACCCTCCCAAGTAGATAAGATTATTTTTACCTACCACCACACACTTACTTGTGCTCTCAAAAATATCAAACGTTTTTAAAAGGTTTATTTATGAGTGTGAGAGCTGCATCACTTGTGTGCCTGGTACCTGGGGAGGTCGGAAAATAGTGTTGTATCCTCTGGAACGGAGTTATAGGTGATTGTGAGTCACCATGTGGGGTAGGAACTGAACCCCGGTTCTCTGCAAGAGCAGTCATTTGCTCCTGATTCCTGAGCCACTCACTCCCTGTTTTTTTTTTTTTTTTTTTTTTTAATAGTAATAGAATTTGATTTGAACTTCAGTGGAGTTATTTTTCTTAGTAACTTGTAGGTTTCCAAGATTTCATTTTATGATGGATACTTTCCAGTATTATTCTATTTCTTACATTAGTTAAATATAATTTGCTTTATCTAAATCAGAATTTATTCTACTTTCTGTTTGGATACTGTTTGCTACCTTTTGTGGGGGGTTCTGTTCCTTGGAATATTTATTCTTTCTCCTAGCATTTAGGTAATATTCAGAATCCCTTTTTAGTCCTGAATTACCTGATTGCCCTTACATTAGAAGACAATTGTAGTAGCAGTTTTGCAGTGTTGTTAGGGGATTGTAAAATTTTAGTGGACTATAACTAGTGGTATGGTTTTTGTTATTAATTAAAACAAAACATAATCACTTACTCGCTGTACTCGGGAGTGTGAGTTCTAGTTGTGCCCAGTACATGACATAGCAAGATTCCGTGGAAAAAGAATGAGGAACCATAAGAATGTCATGCTGTTTTGTGAACCCTTTGTTCTTTATTTGCATGCATTTGTCTTACTTCTCTGTCTGGAGACCAACCATCACTTTGCAGTACATATTGAATAGAATGCATTTGTAACTATACAACATCAAAAAAGTTAAGCAGCTGATCCAAACAAATATGTTAATTACAAACAAGTATATACTGAGTTATGTGGAAACTTGGTCAACATTCAAAAAGTTTGTTTGAAAATTTTAGTTATTTACTTTTATAAATTTATTTCTGACAAGGAATTGCTTTTAAGAATATTTACCTGTGGAAATGGCTCATTCGGTAAAGTGTCTGTGACACATGTATGGGTCACACTCAGTGGCTTGTGCCTATCACCCCAGTGAGTGGAGAGGTAGAACTAGGAGGAAAGGTGGATCCAGTAAACAAAGAAAAACACATCAATCTCTGGTTTCCACATGCATGCCCATCTGTGTGGATGTACCTATGCCACGCTAGCAAGTATATATTTGTCTCTCCGTGTCTGTCTGTCTGTCTGTCTGTTACACACACACACAAACACACACAGAAAAGTACTCTTACATGGGCATTGTTTTAGTGTTCTAACATTTATTTATTTTTTGAGAAGGGATAGCCAGAATGTATAGTATTAAAAGTTTCCAATTATAGTTACAAATTTTATAGTAGCTTACTTATTAAGATAGTTATGTATTTCTTTCTTTGGCAGATTAAGTATAGATACTGTTGAGTTTTTTTTGAAACTTTAATTTCTAATAAAATATTGTTTATTTACAGGTGTAATTATTGAGACTGACATAATTGGCTCGGATCTCACAAAGAACTCTGACACAGATATACAGTCCAACATGCCTGATGTACCATATGAACCAGATTTGGATATCGAAATAGATTTCCCTAGAGGTACTTAAATACTACTTTATCACTGTTAAAATCAAGTTATACAGTTGTACTTAAGATAACTAATCATCAGTGTTAATGTCATTACAAATTGTCTCCATACTTGTGGGGATGAGGGGTGTGCTTTTCATCCTCTGCTCTTTCCACCTAGCTGTGTCCTTCATCCTGTTCTTCCTTTCCCATCGACAACTTAATTCATTACAGGAGCTTTAGGCACTAGAGAAGAATATAATACTTGTTTCTTTTCAATTCAAAGATCCTGATACTGTTGGGGGTGGAGGTAGGGATCAAGATAGGGTTTTGTTCTATATTCTGGGTTGGCCCCTACTCCCTTCAGTCTGTGCCTCAGCCTGTTTAGTGCTGGGATCATAAGTGTGTCAGCATGTTAGTTTGATAGCATTTTTTTTAATGTTGAATTTGTGTTCAAATGAAAAAGCTATATTCTGTCTCTGGGTTTTTGTTATTTGTGCTATAACATATTCCATTGCTTCTTAGCTGTTACAGACTTTCTAAAGTGAATTCCAGACCATAAACAGGGAGACGAATGCTTTCCTTTTCTCATTTTCTCCCTAATTTTGACTTCCTATTGAGGGAAATATAAAGCATGCCATGAAAAAGAGTTAATAGATTAAATAGGATTGGCATTTTAGGTCTTCCAACTAAAGTTTTAGTTGTTTACTTTTTCTAGTATCATATAGTTCTGTGAAATTTATGTATTGATACTTGTTGATTTATCTAAACTCGGACTTGTACTTCCTAGTCTTGTACTGCCTAGCCTACCTCAAACTTATCCTCACGTCTGAATGATCATTCATGCCATGCTGTGTTTATGTAATGTAAACCTTTATTTACAATAAAAGATTTTCTAATTTGTCAGCTGCGGAGGAGCTTGATATGGAAAATGAGTTTTTGTTACCACCTGTTTTTGGAGAAGAATATGAGGAGCAGCCCAGACCTCGATCTAAAAAAAAGGTATAGAATTTGTTAATATGTCTTGTAGTCACTTAGTATCTCTATAGCAGCATCTCAGACAGAGAAAGATGCATTGATTTTATTTATTTATTTTTTTTTTGTGCTTGACAATATAGGAAGATAAATGTTAAAATGTATCTTAATACAAGGTCAAAATAGAAAATAGCTGTCTTAAGAAGGAAATTCAACTCTGACAATAATAGAGTTTAGATTCTAGGTGGGCATGGTGGCACATAACTAATCACTGGTAGGCTGAGGTGGGAAGATTGTCTCAAAAAGGAGAAGAGGGAAGGAATTGATGATTTTCAAGGGTTAGTTTTTTCATCATTATTTTTCATTAGGTTAATCAATACAGAAGAGGTATAATTTATCCTTTTCTTCTTCTTTTCTTTTCTTTTGGTTTTTCAAAACAGGGTTTCTCTGTAGCTTTGGAGTCTGTCCTGGAACTAGCTCTTCTAGACCAGGCTGGCCTCGAACTCACAGAGATCGCCTGCCTCTGCCTCCCAAGTGCTGGGATTAAAGGTGTGCGTCACCACTGCCCGGCCTATAATTTATTCTTAAACATGCCAGCACAGAGAGAAAGACATGTTGGGAACTGTGAATATGTATCTCAGTGGTAGAGTGTTTGCCTACCATACAGGAAATCCTGGGTTTGATTCCCAGCACTACATAAACTGGGTGTCATGGTACATGCTTGTAATTCTAGCAGGAAATTAGAAGCTGGAGGATCATAGGTTTGAGGCCAGCTTGAGATAAATGGCATACTGTTTCACACCAAACATCACCAAACAAATGAACATATAAAAACAAACAAACAAAAAAAACCACCCTAAAATAATAGAACAAAACAATAATAAAACAAGAAAAAAAAAAACTAGATATGAACCAGACAGTTTGATCATTCAGACATAGAAAATCTAAATTTGTTTAATATTGTATCAACAACTTAACTGTTTCTGACTTTGAACACAAGGCCAGATCAAAAAAAATGGCTTTCACAAATTTATGTCGAAAGGAAGAGCTGAAAAACGGAGTGAGTATCCATAGTAGGATAAAAGTGAGCTCTTATTTGACACCGTACACAGGACGGGTGTGGTGGTGCACACCTTTAACCCCAGTACTCTGGAGGCAGAGGCAGAGGCAGACGGATCTCTGAGATGGAGGCTAGGCTGGTCTAAAGAGCAAGTTCTAGGACAGCCAGGATTATTACACAGAGAAACCCTGTCTTCAAAACAGAACAACAAAAAAAACCTTTCCAAAAGACACTATACACAGCCATTAACTGAAATGAGTCATAGTATTAAATGTTAGAGCTAAAAATATAAAGTTAGGCCTTTCTCACAAACAAACAAGCAATCAACTTTACCATCAAACATTGAAAGGAAGGGACTGGGGTTGTGACTCAGTAATGGCAGATACTTGCTTAGCATGTGCATGCTCCTGGATTTGATCCTCAGCACTAATAAGAAAAGAAAGGAAGCAAAGAACACTGAAAACCAAGTAAAGAGTACATTTCTTTTTCTTGTTTTGGTTTTTCAAGACAAAATTTCTCTATATAGTCCTGGCTGTCCTGGAATGCAGTCTAGACCAGCCTGGACTTTTAACTTTGAGATCTGCCTGCCTCTGCCTCCCAAGTGCTGGAATTAAAAATGTGCACCACCACTGCTTGTCTAAGAGTAAGTTTAATTCCTTTGCTTCTTGCATTTTGGGGGGTTTGGGGTTCGAGACTGGGTTTTTCTGTAGCCCTGCTATCCTGAAAGTCACTTTGTAGACCAGGCTGGCCTTAAATGCAGATATCTACTTGTTTCTCTCTCCTAAGTGCTGGGATTAAGAGTAAATTTCTAATATATGGAAGTTATTAAAAGATTCTTCAGTCTCAAGTTGACATTTAGAATCCTTCTATTATTATTATTTATCTTGTATTTTTCATTAATTCTAATTTTATTATGCAAAGTAATTTGTATGGAAACATTCATGGAGGTAGATTTCAAGAAGCAGTATGGATAACTATCATCAGTTGTCAGAGTATAAGCCAATTCTCACACAAATAAATACAGTTCTTTTTTAGTTGTCTTTCTTCAAAGATACCTTGTATAGAAGTCATGGAATAATGTAGAACAAAGGAAGGATTTACAGTGCTGTTTTATTTCCAGGGTACCAAAAGAAAAGCTGTGTCAGGATACCAGTCTCATGATGATAGTTCTGACAACTCGGAATGCAGCTTTCCTTTCAAGTATTCATATGGTGTAAACGCATGGAAACACTGGGTCAAAACTAGGCAGCTTGATGAAGATCTTCTGGTATTAGATGAGCTAAAATCCTGTAAGTGTTTTTGTTTGTTATCATAAGTTCTGTATAAAAATGTTTTCTGTAATTAATTAATATTAATATTTTTTAATATTTAATGTCCCCCCCCAAGATTTATTATTTAATGTGTATGAGTGTTTTACCTGCATGCCTGGTGCCCACCAAGGCCAGGAAGACTGTTGGAGTTCCTGAACTGTAGTTACTGACAGTAGTGAGCTGCCATGTGGGTGCTGGGGATCAACCTAGATCCTGTGGAGGAATGGTCATTGTTCTTAAATCACTTTGTCGTCTCTACTCCAGGATTTAATGTTATTTTTGTCTATGTGTGTATGTTTGTGAATATATTCCATGTGTGTATGGGTGCCTGTGAAAGCCAGAAGAGGGCCTCAGAGTTAAAGCTGGAGTTAAAGACAGTTATGAGCTGTCCAACATGGGTGCAGAGACATGATAGTTGCTGATTATTTTATTTCTTTTTAGCTAAATCAGTAAAGTTAAAAGAAGATCTACTCTCTCATACCACAGCTGAGCTCAACTATGGGTTAGCCCATTTTGTTAATGAGATCCGACGACCAAACGGAGAGAATTATGCACCTGACAGCATCTATTACCTCTGTCTTGGTATACAGGAGGTAAGTTTTTGAATACAATATTACTAGGAAAATTTGTGGTAGAGTTTGTAGATACTAGTGTGCCTTTGAAAATGTAAGGGTAGAAATTTTTTTATTTAATGTGTGTGTGTGTGTATGCACATGTGTGTATGGGTGCTCACAGAGGCCAGAGAGAGTGTCAGATACCTTTGAGCTGGTGTTTGCGAGCTGCCGGATGTGGGTGCTAGTATCTGAACTCTGGTCCTCAGGATTGAGCAGTCCTCTCGGGTATGCCGTTTCTCCAGTCAGGTTTCTGGAATTTCTTTTGGTTTACCAAGAGAGGTAGAATTTAATCTCTTTGGAAATACCTAGGGTATATAAAAGGTTTTCCTAGGTACTTTGTGGTTTTCTATAACATAGTATATATGTTCCTTACATCTTCAAGTTCTCTAGAACTGTGTTTCAAAACAAAAAACAATAGACTTAACTGCACTCCCTCATATGAAAACAAAATGAAACAGGATCTCACTATGTATCCCTGACCAGCATGGAACTCACAGAAACCCACCTCTGCCTCCTGCATGCTGGAATTAGCACATGCACCATCATCCATAGCTTTATGCATAGGTGAGGAGTCTTAACAGTGGTGTGTGTTTGGAGATGACATCACTTCTTAGTGGTGGCTAGACTGTTAGCTACAGAATTCCCTTTAGAGTTGGTGATGTTTCTGTATAAGTACAGGGTATAAGTATATGTACTTAGACCATGGTAGCAATGTACATGCCCTTTAATTTCAAAAGACAATATTTTTGACCAGGCAAATGTAATAATCAACCATTTTTCTGTGTAAAACAGAGCAATAGGGTTTGGTGGGAAAGAAAAGAAAGTTTTAGGCTATTTTTAAAATCCATTTCTTTATTTTTGTTGTGTTTTAGTCTATATGAAATTTTTTTTTAAAAAAAATCTTCCTAAACATATCCTAAAAATGAGCTTCTAGTGTTTTTGGTTGCTTGATTAGTTTAGTTGTTATTGAGGGTTTGTTTGTTGTTGTTTTAGTAGTTTTATTCTTTGAGAATTTCATAGTAGATTTGAATAGATTTCTCTATTCTCAAACTCCCTAGCCTCCCTAGACATTAACTTCACTTCATTCCAGAATTTCTTCAAGCATTTTACTTTTGAGTATTTTATAGGTAGGATGTAGTCAGAGTTTGTTTTAAAACTTTGCACCGTATTAGTAAATTAAGAAATAGTAGAGCAATGGCTTGTGTAGCTAAAGTTCTACACAGGTGAGTAGTTTTCAGTAATTACTAAAGTACATACAACCAACTTTTATTCATGAGATTTTAAGACTGCATTATTTATATACTATAAAAATAATATTTTTGAAGTGAACTTGAGTTTTACTAATCCTTCATTTTAGTTTTTCCTGTTTACTGGACATTGGCATGTTTTGGAAATTGACATACTCCTATTGCTGAATTACATTTACTAACTGCTACTGTTTGATTTTCTATGTACCCATGCTAAGTGTTGGATGTTCCTATTATTATTTTCTATTGTTCAGATGAGGAGAGATGTGTTTAGTAGCTTGTCCAGGTTAGTAGCTCATAAGTTTTGAGTCTGGACTGAGTATATTAGTACTTGGGAGGCTGAGGCAGGTAGGCTCATCAGTGTGAGGTCAGCCTGGGCTTCATAGCAAGACCCTGTCCCCATCCCTAAGCCCCCCCCACCAAAAAAAAAAAACCAAAAACAAAGCAAAACAAAACAAAAAAATACCACTACCACCACAACAAAAGAAAAACCAAGTAGAATCTGATAGTTTGACTTAAAAAATCATTGTAAACCAGGTATGGTACGTGGTACATGCTAACATATGTGAAGCAGGATGGTTTTGAGTTTGAGGCCAGGCAGAATGGGCTATGACGGACTCTATCAAGGGAAGCCACTATAATATAGTTTGCTCAAGAATTTGAAATATTTATATGGTACTCTATCCAAAGAGTATTTGTAGCACAGTTTTTGGACATGAATTCTACCCAAGTATCTCAGGAAAATGTGTAACAATGAGGTGAGGAGATGTCTCAGTTGGTTAAGTGCTTCTAGTACAAGCATGTGAACCCGAATTTGAATACCCAGCACCTATGTAAAAAGCCATGTGTGGTGGTGTTTGCTTGTAATCCCTAGTGCTAGGAAGGTGGAGAGAAGGGGCTAGTAAAATCCATGTTCAGTGAGAGAGACCCTGTCTCACAAAAACATGGAGAAGTAGTTAAGGAAGATACTCATCTCTGGCCTCTACATGCATGTGCACACACACATATTACAGCATGTAAACACACGTTACACAAATGTGTACACAGCATGAAAGACTTTTTAAATTGAATTTTTTGAAATATAGGTAGAAATTCCTAGACAGAAAGGATGAGAAGAGAATGGTATTCCCAGAAAACAGAGTCAGTCAGTTTCCCAGAAACCATGTTTAACATGGCAGGATGCCAGGTGTGAAGTACAAAGAGTGATGGTGAAGTTACACCATAAAGGGCCTGGATTCTTTCCTAAGTTGTTTAGTTTTCAGGTGAAAAGGTGGTGTCTGTTTTGATTTCTGCTATACTGGAATTAATGCCCGGCCTTTGAGCACATTAATCAGGTGTTCCTCCCTTGTGCTGCAACTGTGGTTAGGTTCTCAGCTTTTCCAAAAGCACAACCATGTACACACACTTTTGGCAGAGGAACAAGAGAGCACAGGGAGTCAGCTCCTCAGTGTTTTCCTTTAATCATTGATTATTCCTTAAAACGCTTAGTTTTTTCCATGTGTGTTATAAACTGGAGTCATTCTGTATTTTGTCTGACAGACTAATGAGTGTGTGTGGGTGTTTGGTGTGGTGTGTGCGTGCGCAGCGTGCATATGTGATGAAAGCAGTGCGTGCCACACTACATAGATGGCAGGCAGAGGACAGTACTGAAAAGTGGGTTCTGAGACCCTTCCTTGGGTTGTCAGGCTCTTGCATGGTAAATACTTTACCTGCTAAGCCGTTTCTGTGACCCCAGTCTGATGATTCTTATCCAGTTTTTACATTCAGGATTTTGTGTTATGCTTTCCAGCTTTGTATACTTTAAGCAGTGATTGATTGGTAGTTTATGCTTTTTCAGTTTGTACACACATAACCAAGGACAGTAGTCTCGTGTTTTACTAGAATTCTTGCTTTTATTAAACATAAAGCTTTTTCTTAAGAAATGAAAAGTATAATACATTCAGTGTTTATAATTAGCTGGTTTTTCTTCAATAATTTTTTTGTAGTACTTATGTGGTAGTAATCGAAAGGACAACATATTTATTGATCCAGGATACCAGATGTTTGAGCAAGAATTGAATAAAATACTCCGAAGTTGGCAACCAAGCATCCTTCCAGATGGTAATGCTGTTTTAAATGTGTTGATATTTAAATATGTGTTGATAGTTAATAATGGAATTGTTATTTTTTACAGAAAGTATGTTAAGTATAATTAGGAAATAATTTAAATTAGAGCGTAAGATGTTTGTGCCTATGCATTCATTTGTAAATACATGTAGTCAGTAACTAATGTTTGTGAAGAGCTTTGTAAAACTTGTGACCCATTTTCTTTGGATTGCAAAGCTTAGATATTTATATCTTAAGACCTACAATAGATAGATTCTAATGTGAAGAAACTTACGAGAATCACGTGTTGTTTTCAAGAATTACACAGATTTTAAATTGCTTTCTGATCATAATGTGTTTGCCCTACTGAAGGACTGTACTTTATTCTGTGGATGGTGGTTCCATAGACTGTTTACCAACCTCTATATTGTTAAAAGAGCTAATGTGGAATTCTGAGGTTTATTCACATTGGTGTAATGTGCAGAGCGGATTGGCATTTGACTGTTTTAAATTCATTTTATTTCTAGACGGTTAAATTAAAACTGTTTGCTGTATTTATAATTCTTTTAAAATAGTTCTCTTTATTTAAGGGTCAATATTTTCTCGAGTTGAAGAAGACTATCTCTGGAGGATAAAACAGCTAGGATCACACTCTCCAGTAGCTCTTTTGAACACCCTGTTCTACTTTAACACTAAGTATTTTGGCCTGAAAACAGTGGAGCAACACTTAAGACTTTCCTTTGGCACTGTGTTTAGGCATTGGAAAAAAAATCCTTTAACGATGGAAAATAAAGCATGTCTTCGATATCAGGTGTCTTCCTTATGTGGAACAGACAATGAAGGTAGTGTAACTTTAAAATGAAGATTGATTTTTTTTCTGTGTGTGAATGTGTTTTGCCTGCACAAATATATGTATGTACCACATATGTGCAGCGTCCGAGGGTTCCATAAGATGGCATCAGATCTCCTGGAACTGGAGCTATGAAGGGTTGTGAGTCACCATTGAAGGTTCTGGGAACTGAACCTAGATCTTCTGCAAGAGCAATAAGTGATCTTCATCTCTGAACCTTCACTGGCGCTGATAGTATAGCATCTTTATTTTGAGATTGCCTGTGGTGGGCAATCTTTCAAACTTTCTTAAGTCCACTTCAGGCATTCATTAAGAGCCTAAAGACAATTACTTTCATAAAACACAGCAAAATGTGCTGTCCTCGTTCATTCATTCATTCATTCATTCATTCATTCATTCATTCATTCATTGTGAGGCATGGTCTCACCTATGTATCCTTGCTAGTCTGGAATTTCCTGTGTAGACTAGGATGGCCTCAAACTCCTAAATATCCATCTGCCTCCATCTTCAAACTTTATCTTTTTAAAATGTCTTATTTATTTGTTGTAATTTATTTTGTTTTGAGATTGGATTTCTAATTTAGATTGGCCTTAAGTCATATAGCAAAAAATGACCCTTGGAACTATGATCCTCCTTTCTTTGCTGAGTATAGGCATGAACTAGTACACCTGTTTTTATGCTGAGTTGGGCTTCAACTCAGGCACCAGGCATACTAGGCAAGCATTCTACCAACTGAGCTATATTCACAGTCTCTCAGTTCCTTTTTTGCAAAATTAAACATTACCAGAAGCTACCACATAGAAAATCCTGAAGGGAATCTAATCCTATCTTGCTATGGGTAAACAGTTTTTCCTTAGAATTGGTTTTGGGGGTTTAGAGGATAACTCAGTGAGTAAAACCAGTTGCTGCACAAAGTCTGACCACCTGAATTGGAATTCCTGGAGCCCACAGAAATAGCCAGATGCAGTCAGTAGGTTGCATCTGTGATCTCTGCCCTCTTTGTGGAGAGGAGAGGAGAGGCAGAAACAGGAAACTCATAAGCCAGCTAGCCTGGAGTATGCAGTGCAAAAGCAGAGAGGCCTTGCTCAGACAAGAACTGACTTTCAAAGTTCCTCTGACCTTAACATATATGCTGTGGCATACTGTGTCCACATTCATATACATACCATACATACACATATACACAAAAAGAAAAAAAGATTGGTTTTATGAGTCTGTCTTTTGTTGTTGTTGCTTTTTAAAGATAAAATTGCTACTGGAAAACGAAAACATGAGGATGATGAACCAGTATTTGAGCAAATTGAAAACACAGCCAACCCTTCTAGATGTCCTGTGAAAATGTTTGAATGCTACTTGTCTAAAAGGTGAACATTAATGATATTTGACTTTTATTTTGTAGTACTGGGGAATTAAACTTTATCCTAGATAATTGCTCTACCACTGAGCTACATGCTTAGCCTGATAACTTAAAAGTTTTAAGATGTTTGTATAAGTTGGTTGAATTTAATAGTGTTCAGTAGTGATGGTATTGTTGGGCAGTGTGGTGCATACCTTTAATCCCAACACTCAGAGTGAGTTCCAGGACAGCCAGGGTTACACAGTGAAACCCTGTTTTGAAAAACCAATATATACATTTTTCCCTCCCTCCTTTCCCCTCCTCCCTTTCTCTCTCCCTCCCTATCTCCCTCTTTTCTCCATCTCTTTCCCTCTCCCTCTCTTCCCCCCCAAAAAAAAGTGACAGTATTTTAACAATTTTTGAAATTTCTCTCTTCTTGCTTAAATGGAATTTTATATTCCAAAGTTATATTCAACTATAACTTCAGATTCTCTTGTGAAATAAATCCCTAGCACCTACACTTTAGGATTCCAGTCCATGTTAAGAAATCACTCTTAAAACTATCACTCTTGCTATCATCTCTGTTTTAGAGAATTAGAGCAGTTCTGTTGATTGCCAAGCAGGGGCTTAGGCTTTTTGTTTAGAGATAATTATTTTAGGTTTTTGGATATTTAGTCTCTATTTTATCTACTTGATTGTCCCACTACAACTAGAAAGAGACCTTATACTGTACAATAATAAGTTCACAGTACATGACTTCATATAAACAGGTTGCTGAGCATTGCCAACTTCTAGTGCAAAGGTAGATGTGATTAAAAGTGGGCACAATGTGTAATGAAAAAGAGATGAAAATGAAATACCTAGATGTGAATGAGAACAGTTTTCTAAAGACATTCTTTGGGAGGTCCCCCATTTGCATGACTGCTGTCTTCCCTGTCTAAAACTCGCAGGCTCTAGGAACTGTTTCATTTTGAGTGTTGTTTTAAATAAGCACTCTCACTTTCAGAAAGTGCAGAGTTAGGTTGTACTTTGTAAACAACTTCTCAAATCATAGTGTGGCTTCCTGGGTGACTTTCAAGAATTTGTAGAAGTATGAACTTCATCTCTAGCATGCCCATGTTTCTAACTGTGGTGTAAGGTTAGTTTTCTTCAACTCTATTCTGGAGTATCCGTTTAATTTCATGAATTTCCAGTGTTGGCAACTATTTGCATGATGGGAATTCCTTTCTCAGTATTGTCTTGTTAGTATTTAATATTTATGCTCTTGTTCAGTGCTATAAGGCTTTTTATGTGTTGCATATTTTAAGTCATATTTTTCACATTTCATTTTTCCTGAAACGGACATGCATCATTAAGTTAATGCATTTGAGATTATAATTGGCACCATTTTAATAACGACTGAAATAATAGTGTATATATTAGTGAAGTCTTGGATTCTATGAAATACAGTATTTAAATTACAGTAGGGGACTAATCCTACTTTTTTATCACAATTACTTAGAGTTTACTGATAAAACATTACTGCAGTTAATGAGGCAGAAGGCGCTGAGCATATCTGTTGCTGGGGGCTGAGTTGTTCTTAAAAGAAGTAAAGCTATGGTGACTTTTGTTGTGTTTTGTGAACTTGACCTTTTCTCTTTTCCTCCAAAGTCCACAGAATCTTAATCAGAGAATGGATGTTTTTTATTTGCAACCAGAATGTTCTAGTTCTGCAGATAGCCCCGTGTGGTACACATCTACTTCCCTGGACCGGAACACGCTGGAAAATATGCTTGTACGGGTTCTTCTAGTGAAAGATATTTATGATAAAGACAATTATGAACTGGATGAAGACACAGACTAAAAAGGACCGTTTCAGAAGCAATGGGATAACACAGCATTAGATAGTCATGCTGCTAGATCTTTACAGGAAAACATTTCAAGTTTACTCCTTCTGTTTTGAGTTTTGTAGCAATGTACCCACACTGGGTATTACCATGTAAATAATCTGTGAGTGAAAGTTGCCATTATTCTATGTAGTGGTTTTAGGATACTTAACAAATACATCAAATTCTTTTTTATTATTATTTATTTGATTAGGTATGTTTGTAACTTTTTACATTACAAATATGAAGAGAATGTGCCATGTATAAGTTTTTCTTGTTGCACTGCTCTACTGTTGCAAAGCTCCCTCCAGAAGGGCGTCCTTTTACTGCGTTCTTGACCAGATGGTTGTATATGGGTAGCACTACTCAAGTTTAGAACTTGCAGTGTCTTTCGGAATTTTTAAAATAAACTGTAAACTAATAGGCTGGGTTTTTTGTTTTGTTTGGGTTTTTTGTTTGTTTGTTTTATGTTTTAGTTACTGAAGCCTTACCAGGTTATGTAGAGAGATACCATCTTCTGTACCAAAAATAGACAAGAGAATGCTGTCGATACTGGTGTTCTGTAATGTGAACCTATGCTGGTGAAAACAACTTTATGTTCCCCTTATTAAAACTTAGTGTCCTTTTCTCACTTGTGACTTTCTGCATCACCCCATCAATAAAAAGTGTGTATATACATACATACATACATACATAAATATATGTAAGGAGAGAGTGACTGTAACTTGAAAACAAGACACTTTTCTTTGTAGAGTGTCTGGTGACAGTGTAAGGCTGTTCCTTTTCCATGCCGACCGTCAGTATATGTCCCCCCCCCCCCCCAAAGGGTACAGATCATGCTGCATTGCAACTTGCACAGCACTCTCAAGTTTCACCACTCTTGAGAATTCTTGTGCCTGCTTCCAAAACTGACTGATGCTTATGCGGGACAGAATTATTTTTAGAAATTCCACTCCTGAAATAGTCATTTTAGAAAGTCAAGCTACTTGAAGGGAGATAGTGTCACACTTCCCTACAAAGATTACCAGTGGAGAGTGCTGGTTAATCCAGATGATTGAAGAAAAAACTGGTGGATAAAGTCAGTTTCAGAGGAAATCATACTTGATGTTAGATTGTTTGGCTTTGAAATTTTAATTACTTCTTATAGAAGATTGCATTTAAAATATCTTTGTGCTTCTGCATAGCAGTTTATCTGTTCACAAATTTTAGATTAAGGAAACTTCAAATTATACTTTCTAAAGACTGAGTAAAGTGGTAGCTGAAAATAATTATTTGGCTGACTTTGTATAGCATGTGTGATGTTACTTTCTTATTTATGAATCTTGAAATCACTATGGTGATACTAGTTTTTAAAGTAGTTCTGAGGGAAATTGGCCTGTTTTCCACAGTGAGTAGACAGTATCTACACATCCCTCACCCAGTTCTCTCTCCCTTAGGATAAATTTTAGCACACTAAAGAAATTTTATCAATCATGGTTTTCAAAATTTCACATGTATAGCCACTGCTCATTTAAGCAATAACTATCTGAAATGATTTTTGTTATTGCTTTTTTTTTTGGCATGAAAATTTGCAGTGTATTTTTGTAAGTTTGAATGATCTGAGTCTATTTGGTTTTCTATTTGAATCATCAGACTAACAGTAGCAAATCCAGTACAAGTTACTTTACTAAGATTGATTCCCCATTCGCCTGTTGAATGAAGCTGGAAGCAGTTAAAACAGAATGCAAATGTTTCTTGGCTTTTCAGTGCTCATTCTGAAATACTTCTACTAGAAACGCATATTGTGACTAAAGACTGGTTAATCCTAACCATCTTTTATTCCTCAGAGTGGTGCTATAGCCCATCAAAAAGCAATAAACTTATCCACAAATGTCAAATACCATAAATTTCCTGCCGTGGTACTACTAAGCACCGTGTTTTGCTATTTAGTTTTTATTATTTGTACATTTTAGCTTTTCTAAACAGAAATGCCTACAGAATTTTGGTCTTACATGATAAAGGATTTAGAGCTTGTCTTTGTCTCATGCAATCCAATGATTAATCTCAGGGGGAAAGGAAAAAAACTATTTTATGAGAATTGTTCTGGGAAATTTATTTCACCTGGAACACATTTCTTTGGTTCTTGGCCCTACTGCTGAGAGAAAGGACAATGAAATGTTAGTTTATTTTTGCTTCTTGGTGATTTCTGATTATAGACAGCATCCTGTAAATATAACTTTATTGTCTTGAGATGTCTATTGAAGATACTATATTTTTCTGTTCTGAACGATTTTGCCACTTAAAATCGTTCAATTGAAAAGATGACTAGCCATTCTGAGGCAGGTGGATTTCCCATGCAAACTGAATTCTCAACGCATTTCAAAAGGCTTTTACTGTATTAGGTAACGTGAGATATTAAAGAATTTTTCTAGGCAAGATGCTCAGCCTTTTCTTTTCCCATAAAAGTTCTTTTTATTAAAGTTGTAACTCATGTTTTCCTTCCGTGAAATGGAGTGGTTACCAGTGTGTTAAATACTGAAATAGGAGGGTGCATATTGTGCTGTGCTTTTTATTTATACCACTTTCTTTTGGCTTCCCTTTGTCCTGGCCAATTGCGATTTGCAAATCAGGGTGACCCATTTATATGTAGCATGGACAGACTGTTGTGATGGGGAGGACAGAAAAGGGCACATTTGGGTTTGTACTGTTATAATAGGTCCACTCAGTCTTCGCTCTGAAATACTTTAAATTCCTTAAATGTAAACTTAAAACACTGATCATTAGTTTTCAGGCTAGCCACTTTCAGGGGTAACATTACATGGCTTTGCTTTTGTTCTAAGCATTTCATTATGTTGCTTTAGTCACGACTTTCATGTCTGAAAGAATTTTTAAAAATAGACTTCTTAGCCAGATTACAGAATTTCCAGTTTTACCCCAGCAAGCCTTTATTCATATTTAGAGTAGATTCTGAAGTTTGCTAATCTGTTCTGCTTGTACCCTTAAGACTACACCAGTTCCAGAGCACTGCCGGCTTGCAAGCTCCTGTCCACAGCAGGGAGCTTCACTCAGGGACTGGGTGTAGAAACAGCTACTCTGAGTCTTCATTTGGAAGGCTGTGTTTCCCACATGAGCTGAACTGGATGGGGAAATGTCCCTACAACAAAAGGCAGGGACTATCGTGATAGCTGAAGTCCAAGCTCATGAACATAGGCCTGAAAGGGGACCAAAGTAGAAAGTAAGATTTAACTTGTAAACAGTAGTGGCAAGTTGAGCTTTTCTAGTTTAAAAACCTGAAATCTGTAATGGTCTAAAATCTAAAAATGTTGACAGCACATATTTTGTGTGTTTGGGTGAGGAATAGTCAGGCAGAATGTACAGACCCCCAACAGAATCACTGTGGCCCCAGACATTTCAGCCTGTGCAGAACTGAAGAAGGCCACAGTGGGATCTGAGCTTACATCCAAACTGACCACGTTCCCTGATGCAGCACAGTGGCAAGAACAATGGGAGGGCTTCAGCTCAATAAAGCCCAATAGTGCCTGGATTCTGATTCTGGAGCTTGGTGGAACATGTTTTCTTAGAGGGAAAATTCTAAAGCAGCTTTATTAGCTTAAAAACTGTCAGGTTTTAAAGGCCAACTCACAACATCATTATTAACAAAAATTGTTTACTACGCATCACCCTGCCCCCCCTTCTCTTTTTGATTTTTCGAGACAGGGCTTTTCTGTGTAACCCCTGTCTGTCCTGGAACTCACATTGTAGACCAGGCTGGCCTCAGAGATCTGCCTGCCAGAGTGCTGTGGCTACTACACATTGTCTTCTGTGCCTCAAGAACTGCTGCTGTCCGTGGTAGGTAAAGAGAAAAAAATAGTGTGTTGAAGTATGCTTCTAAATAAACACACCACATTTAACTGCTAGGAGTGCACTCTACCTTTAGAAGGCTGTGTGCAATCTAAAAGTACTTCCAAAGGCCACTGGTATACTCTAGGTTTGGAGAGGTGGTCACTGCCTGCGAATGTTATAGATTCCTTCCTTTGACTATACATGGTTAGTATCTCCTGTGGAAATGGTCAAAGTGGAATGGTATCAGCCCTGGTCCCTGGCTTTAAGCTCAATCACGTATATGAGTAGTTGAAAAATAATTCTCAACTGTAGAGCTGGAATGTTCTTCATGGATTAAACAAGGCTACAAGAACCTCAGCCACAGTGGATCAAGAACAATCCAGTTTCTGTGTTCTGTACAGTAAGTGGAACGTACAATGTCCAACATGTTACAGTAAGAATTTTACATTGATAGAAGGTTTCCTATAGTAATTTCTTTTGAAACAGTCTCAGTTCACTATATTGTAGTATAGTATGTTCCTAACTCTATATGCAGTATAAGACATTCCCACTTTGATCACATAGTAGTGGTTTTTGTTGCTTATTTGAGATAGCATCTCATCCACTTATCAGAATGACTTCAAACTCCAGGATCTCTAGCCTCCCTCTGGTGCATAAATTTGTAATTATAAGTTCCTGTCAGCAGGTGGCAGCAGTGCAGAACACTAACAGTCTCTTATAGTATGCCTATTTAAAAATTCCTGGGGAATCTTGGAATGTAGAATTTTCAAAGATGAATTATATGCTGTAGATTTGTGCTACTGAAGTTGGGGCAGCACCTCGTTATTAGACTTCAATGCGTTTAAGAGCTAAGTCTGACTGGCATAAGCTATGTCTTACAGTGTCAGTTTCTCTCACAAGGAAATTTTTTCACATTTTAAAATTACTGGTAAGAATTGGTGATGAGAAAAGTAATAGGTTGGTATTTTTAGTAAGATTTAGCATTTTTGTTAGAGATAAAAGTCTTGCATTTTATTTGTATTTGTCTTGTATATGTAGTTAGTGAGCTATGACTGTCTTGGAAATCACTGTAGATTAGACTGGCTTCCAGCTCACAGAAGTCTGCCTGCCTCAGCCTCCCAAATCTGGAACTAAAGGTGTGCCTCCATGCCTGGCCCCATTTGGATTCTAAGAATGCAAATTAGGAATAAAATGCACAAGTGATAATTTTAGACTTAACCGCTGAATTCTATATCACTGAAGAGTAGCATTCACTTTCAACCCTTTTGGGCACTTGTAGCATATGCACATAAACTGTACCTTTGTGGAGGACTACACTTTCCGTGGAGTGAATTGTTCATTCTTTCAACAAATTGACCATCCTTCAGGCACCTGTCCATGTGCTAATAATAACCCAGTGGGACATAGAGCTCAGCCCCTCTCCAGGACATCGTCTATAGTCAAGGAGACTCAGCTAAGATAGTCACTTGGAGCTGGGTGATGGTGGCGCACGCCTTTAATCCCAGCACTTGGGAGACAGGCAGGCGGATCTCTGTGAGTTCGAGACCAGCCTGGTCTACAGAGCTAGTTCCAGGACAGGCTCCAAAGCCACAGAGAAACCCTGAAAGTGTTGTAACTATACCTAGGACCTACTCTCAGACCAGCTCTTTCTGACTGTAGTTGAAGGCTTTATTGGCATGCTTTCTGTTCTATCAAGAGGGCAATGCAAAGTGTAAATAGCAGAGGGTATCTCCCAGACTTGAGATTTCAGTCTTCAGAGGTTTGTTCATACATGCCTGTCCATTCTATTTTTAATGTTTCCCTGTACAAGAGCAGAACATGCACTTGGTAAGATTTCTCTCCTCTATCACAAGTACCTAGGGGAATTCTGGCACAAACTAAATATTAATAAATGTTTGTTGAATGAATCAATGGTTATAAGTATCTTTAACTGAAAAAAACTGAACAGAGCCGGGAGGTGGTGGCACACGCCTTTAATCCCAGCACTCGGGAGGCAGAGGCAGGCGGATCTCTGAGTTCGAGGCCAGGAACCAAAAACTACGGAGAAACCCTGTCTCGGGGGGGGAAAAAAAAGAAAGAAAAAACTGAAAGGAAAGGAGCCTTGGGACTACTGACACGATGCATGATAATGTGCCTGTTTTAGGGTGTGCCTCTGAGCCTCTGTGTTATGTGGGTCTCCTTATTCATCTTGCATACTGAGGCCTTGTGAGTTCCTTGGCCTTCCATTTCAATAACCAGGGGAGTTGGAATACAGGGCTAAATGTAGGTATTTGCTTAGTAGTCTTCATGGACTCTAGAACTGTATTTGTAACATTGGTTAAAAACCTAGTCCAGGGGGCTGGAGAGATGGTGCAGAGGTTAAGAGCACTGACTGCTCTTCCAGAGGTCCTGAGTTCAATTCCCAGCAACCACATGGTGGCCCACAGCCATCTATAATGAGATCTGGTGCCCTCTTCAGGCATGCAAGCATACATGGAAGGAGTGTTTTATACATAGTAAATAAATAAATCTTTAAAAAAAAAAAAAAAACCAAAACAGTCCAGTTAGGTGGTGTTGGCGCACGCCTTTAATCCCAGCACTCCGGAGGCAGAGGCAGGCAGATCTGTGTGCGTTCATTGCCAGCCTAGTTGGTCTGCAAGAGCCAGGACAGGCTCCAAAGCTACAGAGAAACCCTGTCTCGAGAAAACCAAAAAAGCAAAGCAAAACAGAACAGAAAAACACTAAAACAAAAAGCTAGTCCAAATCAGCCACAAATCCTTAGAGGAAGAACAGGCATGCAGGTATACTGATAAGGCATTCTTGATAAAACCTGTTTTAACCATACTGTGCTTGGTGATATACTTATTTTTATGATCTCAAAAGGGTGCTCTGTGCCTACATTTCTTTTTTAGATTCCACTTAGTAGTTCTCTGTACTGGGCTCCACCTGAGCCATATTTATGCTGTAACAATTGTACTTTTCACCAAAGCTAGAGTGGAGTGTTTGAATCAGACTGATTCTGTTTACCCAAAGTGTGAGCACTCTAGTCACATCAAAAAGTCCCGTTGGATTAAGAACTGCCTTAATTCTAGTGTCTTCTGTGTGTGAACTTGCAAAGTGATGGTATTACCCACAATTTAAAGACCTGTGTCACACAAGCAGGTGGCAGATTGAAGCAGGACATTCAGATGACACCAGGCTTGGAAGCTAGGAGGCAGATGGTAAGTGGCCACAGCAGAGCCAGTAATAGCCACACAGGGAGCTCTCAGTCACTGTCTCTGTCTCTCTCTCTCTCTGTCTCTCTCTCTCTGTCTCTCTCTCTGTCTCTGTCTCTCTCTCTCTCTCTCTCTCTATATATATATATATATATATATATGATTAATCCAGCAGCATTTATAATCAAATGTCTTTTAGCAGCTTTTGCTCCTTTCTCGGTCATCAGACAATTTAAACACAACACAATAATATACAGTATCCAGACTGTGTATTTTTCATCTTTATGTAGTTATATTTTAGCCTCTCTTATTTTTAATTTTTGGCTTTCTGATACAGGTTTTGTCTGTGTATCTTTGGCTGTCCTGGAATTCACTTTGTAGACCAGGTTGCCCTTGAAGTCAGAGATCCGCCTGCCTCTGCCTCCCAAGTGTTGGGATTAAAGGTGTGCGCCACCACATCCAACTACTCTTATTTTCTTTTAAGGACTTTATCCTTTTTTTTTTTTTCCCAAGCCTACATGTATTTTTAAACACAGTGAACCATTCAGAGGTTTTCTTTGTCTTTGAATTTATCTTTCCTGTATATCTCTTTTTCTGACCACATGAGTCTTTAATTTTTTAAGCGATATGCTAGGATTAAAGTTGACGGCCGGATCCAGCCCATTCCTTAGCTTTTTTTCTGAGAGTCCAGCCTCATGGCAGAGGTACTGTCTGGAGCCATGTTTACTGCCATGACTCTGTGGCGTTTTAAGGTCCCTGCCACCACCAAAAAGTATGAAGTCAACTTTTCCTCAACGCCATTTAAGTGTTTTGTGGCAGGACCTCTTAAAAGAGCTGCAAGGTTTTACAGCTAAAGCTCAGTCAGGAAGCCTGTCTTTAAATGAGAGTGCTTGCGTCTAGCAAGCAGAGCCCACCTGAGAAAGTGCTGCTATCAAGAAGCCATGCTTAACTCTATTCTTTTCTATCTAGAATAACTTCTTAAACTCTCTCGGACTTTTAAGTGGATTTGGTCAGCCCCACGTTGGCACTCAATTCTGTTGACTGAAGTTTCTGTCCTGCTTGGTTCCTGCAGTCATTCAGTCCCAAAGAAACACAGAGGTCTACAGTAGTTATAAACTGATTGGCCTAGTAGTTCAAGCTTCTTATTAACTTTTATAATTTATATTAGCCCATAATTCTTGTGTGTGTTAGCCATGTGACTTGGTACCATTTTTGGCGAGGTAGTCACATCTTGCTTGCTCTGTGTCTCAAGAATGTCTTCTTGAATGGGTAGGGATTGCTGAATATTGGCAAATCATGAGTCAAGTACACTCCTTGGAAGGCAATAGCACAATTCTTTCATTTAAGTATCATGCCGCACATTAATCCCATTCCATCCAGAGTTCCATGGACTGCTTGTACCATCAGCTGTCAGGTTGTATGTAGCACGATTAATAAAAACCCAGAGACAGATATCAGGGTTCAACCTGAAGGTCAGAAAAACAAAACAGCCACTGGCTCTTATTTCTACCTCAGTCTGAAATAGCGATCCTGCCTCCGGGAATCTCAGAATAAGACTGTCTGAGAGCTCCTCCTGTCTCTAGTGCTGGGATTAAAGGTGTATAACACTACTGCCTGTTTTTTTTTTTTTTTCAAACTAGTGTGACTATTGGGATTAAAGTTGTGTGTCATCACTGCCTGGTCTGTAAGGCTGCTCAGTGCAGCTGTTTTACTCTCTGAATGTCAGGCATGCTTTATTTATTAAGATACAAATGAAATATCACTACACAGGTTAATGTTAATTTTTAGAAATCACTCTCCTGCAGGATGTCTTATGCTGTAGCACTCATTGTCTTGTGATTTTTGGCTTGCTCATTAGGAAACATTACTAACTATAACAAAAACTAGTTTCCAAAACTTAGTGTTTGGTGTGGCGTAGTGGGAGCTGTGGGCTGCGTTCCTGCCGCCCCAGCTCCTGGTCACCTAGCTAGTTATTGCCCCAAAATAACAACACACAAACTGTATTCTTTTAAACACTGCTTGGCCCATTACATCTAGCCTCTTCTCGGCTAACTCTCGAACCTGAACTAGCCCATTTCTAATTTATGTGTGTAGCACCCCAAGGTGCGCTTACCGGGAAGATTCTAGCCTACGTCCATCCTGGGTCGGAGCTTCATCGCGTCTGCTCTGGAGCACACCAGCATGGCATCTGCCCCAGAGAGGAGAGGAAATGGCGTCTGAGCTCACTTCCTCTTCCTCCCCCGCATTCTGTTTACTCCACCCACCTATGTTCTAACCAATGAGGGCCAAGCAGTTTCTTTATTATTTAACCAATGACCTTCCTCCATCATTTCCCCTTTTTCTGTTTAAACAAAAAAAAAAAGGAAGGCTTTAACTTTAACATAGCAAAATTACATATAGCAAAACAGTTATCAAGTAAGAATTACAGTTACAATATTTACATCTATTTTATCTTTATCATAACTAAGGAAAACTATAACTATCTATCTATTCTTCAACTCCATCAAAGACTCCAGAAGGATATAATATTACTTAAGTAAATGAGAAGTAAGCAACTTACAAAACTCTAGAAATCACAGAAACATCTCACTGCCTGGACAGTCACCCAAAGTTCCTCTGTACCGTTGGGGCATCCATCTTCGGCCTACAGGTCCATAGTATCCAAAGACATTTCCATGAAGCAGGAAATTTCAAAGGCAGTTCAGTCACTATCTGCTGTGTCCTGCAGAATGTCTCGCAGACTCTTTCATGAATCAGGAACCCCGAAGGATCATCTCACCTTTAGGCAAGTTCAGTAGTCCTCTCTCTGCGGGTTCTCTGTGTCCAGTTTATACAATAGTCCAGGCAAGAGCAGTTTCTTGCCCAAATAGCTATCAAACTCCATAAGGTGCCTCTTCAATGCCCATCTTCTTCTTGAAGTAGATTGGTGTTGCCAGGAGCAGAGTGTCTCATTGTCATGAAAAACCCTAAGTTATTAAAACATTTAAAATGCCATATTCTATAATCTTTGAAAGACATGAAGAATGCCTATCTAAAATATATCTATGTACATCTAGAAAATCTAACTAACATGACTACAAGCTTGACTATTATTGATAATTATCCATTAACAACCTATATACATTACATTTTTAAGTGAACTACACAATCATAATACCTTAATCAATATCAGAAATACATATACATACAATAAAATTGACCTTAAATTAATATCAGTAAACCAAGATTCATATCAATGCAAATTATTCATATCTATATCATCTTCCCCTTTAAATGTAAAAGAACATTTATAAACAATATATGGGAACATGGGCGCAGTTTTTTCTCTCCAAACTGATTCCTGTTGAATGGGGGCACTGTTATTCGGGTCTTTTATGGGATAACCTGTCTGCTAGGTTCATCTCAGTTGGCAGTTGAGCGAAGCAATTTTTTAAGGGTGTTCACAGCAACCCTTCAGGAGGGCGTGGTCTATCATACCATATTGGGATCGAAGAAGCAATCCATAGAGTCTCATTCTCTGTGAAAACAAAAGAATCTCTTTTCCAAAGTATCATATCCTTAGATCCAAATTCTGAAGTCAAGGTATTTTGAAAATATCTATCTTGGATTAGTTCAGCAACATTTATAAACAAATATCTTTTAGCAGCTGTTGCTCCTTCCTCAGCATTCAAACAATTCAAACAGAGCATAATAGCATATAGTATCAAGATTCTCATTGTATTTTCCATCTTTGTGCGGCTTTATTTTAACCTCAATTTCGTTTACTTTTACTTTTATATTTTCTGTATCTCTTCGTCCTGGAATAATTCTTTAGACCAGGCTGTCCTTGAACTCTCAGAGATCCTTCTGTCTCTGCCTCCCAGGCATTGGGATTAAAGGCGTGTGCTATCACACCTTGAAGTCACAGAGGTCAATCTCCCTCTGCCTCCAAAGTGTTGGGATTAAAGATGTGTACTACCACACCCAACTACTTTCTTTCTTCCTTATTTTTTTTTTTTACTTTTAAGAACTTTAACATTTAGCCTGCATATATTTTTAAGTATACTGTAAATCATTTAAAGGTTTTCTTTGTCTTTGAATCTCTCTTTACTGTATCTCTCTCTTTTTCTGACCACACCAGCCTTTAAATTACTGAGCAATAATGGGTAGGATTAAAGCCGTGGCTTTGCCAGCTAGATCCAGCCCATTCCTTAGCTTTCCAGCCTCATGGCGGAGGTACCGGCTGTAGCCATGTTTATCACCACAACTCTGTGGCGTTTCAAGGTCCTTGCCAGCAAACAAGTTGAGTGTTGTTTTAACACTCAAAAGCTCCTTAGTCAGGACCGCCTGCTTGAAAGAGTCAGAGTTTGCCCTGGCAGGACGGCCCAGAAAGCCAGCATTTTAAAACAGCACAACTTTTTTTCCTGCTACGGCTGAAAACAAACAAGCGTGCAGTCAGCTTTTCATCAACACTGTTCAAGTGTTCATGGTAGGACCTCTTAAATGAGCTGCAGGGTTTTGCAGCTAAAGCAGGAAGCCTCTCTTAGATGAGAACGCTTGCTTGCCTCTAGCAAGCAGAGCAGAACCAAGAAATTGCTGCTACCAAGAAAACATGCATTACTCTATTCTTTCCCAAGCTTTCTCAGGCTTTCTGTGGATATAGTCATCCACACGTTGGGGGCCATTTTGTAGTGGGAGCTGTGGGCTGCGTTCCTGCCGCCCCAGCTCCTGGTCGCCTAGCTAGCTTATGCCCCAAAATAACAACACACAAACTGTATTCTTTTAAACACCGCTTGGCCCATTACATCTAGCCTCTTCTCGGCTAACTCTCGAACCTGAACTAGCCCATTTCTAATTTATGTGTGTAGCACCCCAAGGTGTGCTTACTGGGAAGATTCTAGCCTATGTCCATCCTGGGTCAGAGCTTCATCGGGTCTGCTCTGGAGCACACCAGCATGGCATCTGCCCCAGAGAGGAGAGGAAATGGCATCTGAGCTCACTTCCTCTTCCTCCCCCCCGCATTCTGTTCTGTTTACTCCACCCACCTATGTTCTAACCAATGAGTGCCAAGCAGTTTCTTTATTATTTAACCAATGACCTTCCTCCATCAGTGTGGAGCTTGAAACACGTATGCATGCATGTGTGTGCGCACACACACACACACACACCACTTAAGGAAAAAAAAATTCAGCTTGGCCCTGAGTACAAAACATCACAATAAAAGTTTACTAGTGTTAAGCTCAACTGTGGCAAGAACAATACGGCTGCTCTTCAGGGCTATCCTCTGGCAAAAGTCTATGGATCCAGGAGATGGTTCATGGCACTGCAGGGTCAATCTTGGGTAGACTGAGGCATGCTACAGGGGGACCTGCTGAGGACCATCAGCTACTATCAGCTCTGACCATTTCAGTCTCTGCTAAGTTTTGCTTCATACACACACACACCTATTACAGTATCTATTTTCAGGTTTAAGTGGATGAAATCCCAGCTCTGTGGTACATTTCCCCATACAGATCTATTGGTAGAAGTTTAATTGGAAGGGCTGGTGGAGCTCTGTGGCAGAGTGCTGGCCTACCACATCATATACAAGGTCTTGGGTTCTTCCTTACTTTAGCTCTGTGAGAAAGAGTAAAGAAAAAGCTGACTCTTAAGCCATCTCAGTCTGGGATGACTTCTTAGGAAACAACTGAAGTGTATCAGTAAAATCACCAGACTTAACCAAGAGTGGAGTGAAAGCCGGGTGTGGTGATTGAACACCATTAGTCCCTGCACTTGGGGATCTGAGGCAGGAGGATTGAGAGGTTGAGGCTAGCTTGGGCTATAAAGTGAGATTTTTGTCTTACACTTACACCCTCACACCCCCAAGAAAGGAGAAAGTAAAGGGGAGGTTAGAAGACTGTTCAGTAATGAGGATCAGCCCATAACCAGGGGCGTGCAATTCACAGCTATGACAAAAGGTGCATAGTTGAGCGAGGAAGGACTGTTAGCTGCTCTGGGTGACCTTAGCCTTTCTCAACTCCAGGGCTCTGCCCCAGTGGTGCCCCACAGCCTACAAGAACCCTGGGTAGGGCCAGGCCCAACCTCTCAAGATTAGGCAAGATGCTTGGGGGAAATTCCTAACTGCCAAGTAAAGCACTCTGCCAGTCCTGTGGCAGGAAGGGAGCTCCTTGGAGTGCTCTGGGCTTGGTGTTCTGTCTGCCTTTTTCTGATCCAGACAGACCCCCAGGGGTCTTTGGAGACAGTCTCACAGGCTGGTCTTGGCCACTTTCTGCCCGTGTCTCACTGATGGAGTGTATATGGGTTAACATTTAGCTATCTGGGATTTTGAGAGGCTGAGCATGCAGCTATTAAGGACAAGGGATTTAGGTACAGGCACCCAGAGCTTTCCTTGCATCCTTTCGGCTCAGCGGCAGCCTGCAGTGGGGAGGCAGCACCACTTTCACAGAAAAGTGCAGTGAGCAGGGCTGGTTGTGAGCCGAGTTGGTAGCTAAGCAGTTTCATTAGTTGGTACCCTTAAAAATCACATTCCTGATGGGTCAGTGAATAAAAGTGCCTGCCACAAAGCCCGATGACACGGCTTAGCTCCTTTGAGCCCACATGGTAGGACAGAACCAGTGCCTCCAAGTTATCCTCTGACGGCCACATGCTCATAGTTTCCTGGCGTGTGCTCCCCTGACCCCCTTCTGATCCTCACATAAAAGCAGTAAGTGTAAATCCGCATTTCTCAACGTATGTTCAGTTTTTACTAAAGAGAGACGCTGATCTGGATTGGTGGGTGTGGAGCAGGAGACTGGGAAGGTCAGCTTCTATCTGGTAGTCCTTGGGGAGTTTGCACAGGTCCCCAGTCCATTCCACAAAGACTCCCCCCTCCCCCACAGAAAATAGTCTGGGACTCCCTTTTCTGCTCTGAGGACCAGCAAAGGCATTTCTTCTCTCCCCACTTGGAACTCACACAGGGGTTCAGTGAAGCCAGGCCATAGCGCTGGGCGGGGTGTGTGTGTGTGTGTGTGTGTGTGTGTGTGTGTGTGTGTGTGTGTGTGCTGCTGCAGCAGGTTCAGGGCAAATGCTGTAGCTCTTGCTATTACGGGAACTTGTCTTATCAGCTCACAGGATTCCCTAGCTGAACTTTCACAAGAGCGACACTGCCTTTTATCTTAAACCTGAAGTTTTCTATAATTTGCAATGTTTTTGCTGCTATCTCCTGAGCCCTCTGGATCAACTCAAGCTGGCTCTGTGGGTTAAGAATATGGTTTGACACAAGCCGGCGAGCCAGAGATTCAGCAGTTTCCTTCCCTGATGCTGGTGCCTGTGTGTGTCTGCCACGGAATCTTTGGACTATTCCCCACACCCCCACGTGGAAGGAAGAAAAATCTTTTGCTTTGACCATAATGGATTCCTCTGAGTCATGTTATCAGAAGGTGACACAGAAGGAAAGAGAAGTGGTTTTATGTTCTAACAGAAATCCCAGCTCTGTGGTGTCTTCTAGAAGCCCTCAAAATCGAGGTAAATTTTACTCAGACATTTCTATAGAAAAATCAAACCTTCTGAGATCAGAGACAATTATTTAAAATCTCGATCACCCTGTTTCCTCTTTCCCTGGAGTCTGATGATGTGGCCCAGAACCTTCTTTGTCCTGTTGAATGAAATGTCTGAGACCATCACGTGGCCAAGCTTTCAATGGAACACAACAAAGAGCTGCAGCCAGATATGGTCAGGGTATCAGAAAAGGCTGATGGGAACACATTCTGGTGAGCTGCAGGACGTCAGGGATGTGAGGCAAAGAGATCGCAGAGGTTGGTGACAAGGAGAGCAGGAATTTAGGTTCCAACAATGGCTTCCAGACAACTCTCATTCAAATTATCAGATTATCAGCAGATATCAGATTATCTACCTTAGATTTTAAATTTTCTGAGTCAGTATTTTGTTAATTTTCTAATTAATTAGTTAATTGATGAAATAGTGAAAATTGCAGGTAAATGAATAGAAGAATTAGGAAAAAAGTCACCCTGAGTGAGGTATCCTAGAAACAGAAAGACAACTATGGTTTGTATTCACTTATACATGGATATTAACTGTTAAACAAACAAGTACTGTGTTGAATAGGTATGGAAAAAGTAGACAAGATAAAGCATGTTTTTTCTTTTCTTATGTTTTTTTGGTTTTTCGAGACAGGATTTCTCTGTAGTTTTGGAGCCTGTTCTGGAACTAGCTCTTGTAGACCAGGTAGGCCTTGAACTCACAGAAATCTGCCTGCCTCTGTCTCCTGAGTGCTGGGATTAAAGACATGCACCACCACCGCCTGGCTGCATTTTTTTCTTGTATTTCCTCCTTCATCACCCTCTTCCCTCTCTCTCCTTACTTGATCCTCCCATTCCATCCCCCCAATCCATCCAAAACTATCTATTCTAGTTCCCTTTCCTGGGGAGAGCTTTCTGCCCTGCCCCAGTTCCTTACTCTATACCTAACCTCTGTGGTTCTATGGCCTGTAGCTTGTTCATTATTGACTTCACAGCTAATATCCACATATAAGTGAATGTTTGCCATCGTTGTCTTTCTGGGTCCAGGATACCTCAGGATGATTTTTTTCTAGTTTTATTCATTTACCTGCAAATTTCATAATTTCATTTTTTAACAGCTAAGTAATACTCCATTATGTAAATGTACCATATTTTCTTTACATATTCTTTTGTTGAGGGATATCTAGGTTATTTCCAATATTTGGCTATTGTAACTAGAGCAGCAATAAACATGGATGAACAAGTATCTCTGTGGTAGGATGAAATGTTCTTTGAATATTTACTCAAGAGTGGTATGGCTGGATCTTGAGGTAGGCTGAATCCCATCTTCCTAAGGAACTGCCACACTGATTTCCGTAATGGCTGCGCAAGTTTGCACTCCCATCAGCAGTGGAGGCATGCTCCCATACTGCACACCATCTTCAACATGAGCTGCTAGCTTGTTTTATTGATCTTAGTCAATCTCACAGGTATAAGATGAAATATCAAAGTACTTTTGAGTTGCATTTCCCTAACAGCTAAGGATGTCAAACATTTTTTTAAAATGTTCCTCAGCCATTTAAGTTTCTTCTTTAGAAATTCTCTTGTTTAAATATGTACCCCATTTTAGATTAGGTTGTTTTCTTGACATCTTTTTTTAAAGTTCTTTATATATTTTGAATATTAGCCCTCAATAGTCTGTGGAGTTGCTAACACCTTTTCCCATTCTGAAGGCTGCTGTTTTGTCTGAATGATGGTGTCATTTGCCATGTAGAAGCTTTTCAGTTTCCTGAGGTCCCATTTGTTGTTAATTGTTGACCTTAGTGCCTGTGCTGATGATGTTCTGTTCAGAAAGTCTTTTCTTGTATTAATGAGCTCAAGGCTATTCCCTACTTACTCTTCTATCAGGCTCAGTGTATCTGGTTTTGTGCTGAGGTCTTTGATCCACTTGGAGTTGAATTTTGTACAGGGTGATAAGCATGGATCTATTTGAATTCTTCTACATGCAGCCGTCCAGCTTGACCAGCACTGTTGTTGAAGATGCTGTCTTTTTTCCAGTGTGTATTTTTGGCTTTATAAAAAAATCAGGTGACAATAGGTGTGTGGATTTATGTCTGGGTCTTCAGTTCAATTCCATTGATCAATATGTCTGTTTTTATACCAATACCATGCTATTTTTACTCTGTAATACAAAGCTCTGCAGTACAACTTGAAATTGAGGATGGTGATATCTCCAGCAGTTCTTTTGAGGATTCTTTTAGCTATGTGTGTGTGTTTCCATATGAAACTGAAAATTGTCCTTTCAAGATCTGTGAAGAATTGTATTACAATTTTGATGGGAATTGCACTGAATGAGTAGATTTCTTTTGGTCGGAGGTCATTTTTACTATATTAATTCTACTGATTCATGAGCATAGAAAATCTTTCTATCTCCTGATATCTTTTTAAACTTTTCTTAAGTGCCTTAAATTCTTTATTTAAGTCTTTCACTTGCTTAGTTAGAGTTACCACAAAATATTCTATATTATTTGAGCTTATTGTGAAGTGTGTTAGTTTCCTGATTTCTTCCTCAGTATGTTTGTCATTTGTATGTAGGAGGACTACTGATTTTTCTGTGCTAATTTTGTGTCCTGCTACTTTACTGGAAGTGTTTATTATCTATAGGAGTTTCCCAGTGAATTTTTAGGGTCACTTATGTAGACTGTCATATCATCAGCAAATACTTTGATTTCTTCATCTCTGGTTTATATACCTTTGATCTCCTTTAGCTGTCTTAGTGCACTAGCTAAGACTTCAAGTATTGTTTTCAGTAGGTTTGGAAAAAAGGCAACATTGTCTTGTTCCTCACTGTAGCAGAATTGCTTTGAGTTTCTCTCCATTTAAGTTGATGTTGACTGTGAGATTGCTGTAAATTGCCTCTATTATGTTGAAATATATCTCTTACACCCCTAATCTCTTTATGACTTTTATTGTGAAGGGATGTTGGATTTTGTCAAAGGCCTTTTCTGCATCTAATGAAATAATCATGTGGTTTTCGTATTTCAGCTTGCCTATATGATAGATTACATATCAATTTACATATGTTGACACATATGTTACCTATTTACATGCCTGCATCTCTGGGAAGAAGCCCACTTGATCATGGTGGATGTTCTTTTTGATGTGCTGTTAGAGTTGGTTCACAAATATTTTATTAAGAATTTTTGTGGGGAAAGGAGAAAAAGGGAGGGGAGTGGATAAAAATATATAGCTCAATAAAAACAATTAAAAAGTCATGTAACAAGAAAAAGAATTTTTGCATCTGTGTTCATCAGGGGTTTGAGTTGTAATTCTCTTTCTTTGTTGGGTCTTTGTGTGATTTGACTATCAGGGTAATCATACCTAATATGATGAACTGAGCAATGTTCCTTCTATTTCTATTTTGTATTGTCATTAACTTTTCTTTAACAGTCTGGTAGAATTCTGTACTAAAACTATCTGGCCCCTGAGCTTTTTTTTTTTTTTTGGTTGGTTGACTTTTGATGACTGCTATTTCATTAAGGGTTATAGGTCTGTTTAATTTGCTTACTTGATCTTGATTTAACTTTGGTAAGTTTAGATATTGATAAAATCATCCATTTCTTTAAGATTTTCCAATGTGATGGAGTACAGGTTTTGAAAGTATGTCTTTAGAATTCTTTGGATTTCCTTGGTGTCTGTTTTATGTCCCACTTTTCTTGTTTAATTTTATTAATATGGATATTCTCTCTGCTCCTTTTAGATAATTTGGATAAGGGTTTGTCAGTTTTATTGATTTTTTTCAAAGAACTAACAGTTTGCTTAATTGCTTCTTTTTTGTATTGTTGTTGTGTTTTTATTTTATTGATTTCAGACCTGCGTTTGATTATTTCTTTCTGTCTCCCTTTTGGGTGTGATTTCTTTTCTTCTTGTTGTTCTTTTCTAGATCTTTCAGGTGTGCTGTTAGGTTACTAGTATGCAATCTCATCTTTTTTTTATGTAGACTCTTAGTATTATGAACTTACTTCTTAAAACTGCCTTCATTGTGTCACATAAGTTTGGGTATGGCATGTATTAATTTTCATTAAATTCTAGGAAGTCTTTTATTTTTTTCTTAATTTTTATCTTTTTACCTTGACTCATTTTTCATCTAGTAGTGAGTTGTTGTGTCTCTGTAGATTTGTCAGTTTTCTGTTTTTTTTTCTTGTTGTTGTTTGTTTGTTTTGTCATTGATATTCAGCTTTATTCTGTGTGGTCAGATAGAATGCAGGAAGCTGTTTCAATTTTCTTATATCTGTTGATATTTTCTCTGTGTCTGAGTATGTGGTCAATTTTGGAGAAAGTTCCATGAGGTTCTGAGAAGGTGGTATATTCTTTTGTGTTTAGGTGAAATGTTCTGTAGATATCTGTTAGATTCATTTGGTTTATACATCTGTTAGCACCAGCATTTCTCTGTTTAGTTTGTTTGTCTAGGTGACCTGTCTATTGGTGAGAGTAGGGTATTGAGGTCTCCCACTAGACGTGTGTGCAGGCCAATATGTGATGTAAGTTGTAGTAGTATTTCTTTATAGTCTTGAATGCCCTGTGTTAGGTGCATGGATGTTAAGAATTGTAATGTCTGTTCACTTGGTGGATTTTTCCGTTGAGTATATAGTGTCCTTCCCTATCTCTTCTGATTAGTTTCAGTTTGAATTCTATTTTATTAGATATTTAAATGGCTGCAGCAGCCTGTTTCTTGGGTTTATTTGCGAAGAATATCATTTTCCATCCTTTTACCCTGAGGTGATTTTTCCTTGATGTTGAAGCGTGTTTCTTGGATGCTTCAGAAGGATGCATCCATTCTGTTAGTCTGTATCTTTTTGTTGGGGAGTTGAGACAATTGATGTTGAGAGATATCAACGAACAGTGTTTGTTGATTTCTGCAATTTTGTTGTGGTGTGTGTATTTTCCCTCTTTTGATTTTTCTGATCTGAGATTGTTCTTGTGTTGTAGTTAACCTTAGGTTGGAGTTTTCCGTTTAGCACCTTTTGTAGGTCTAGATATGTAGAAAGATATTGCTTAAATTTGGGTTTATCATGGAATATCTTATTTTCTCCATCTATTGTGATAGAAAGTTTTGCTGGCTCTAGTTGTCTTGGCTGGCATCTGTGGTCTCTTAGAGTCTGTAGAACAGCTGTTCAGTCCCTTCTGACTTCTAGATTCTCCATTGAGAATTTAGATGCAATTCTAATGGGTCTGTCTTTATATGTTAGTCTTTTTCTCTTGTAGTTTATAATATTCCTTCTTTGTTCTGTACATTTAGTGTTTTGATTATTATGTATCATGGGGACTTTCTTTTCTGGTCCAGTCTATTTGGTGTTTTGCAAGCTTCTTGTACTTTGAAAATTTTCTTTAGGGAAATTTTCTTCTATGATTTTATTGAAAATATTTTCTTTGCCTTTGATCTGGGTTTGGTCTCCTTCCTTTATTCCTATTATTCTTAGATTTGGTCTTTTCATGGTATCCCAGATTTCTTGAATGTTTTGTGCCAATTTTTGGATTTTAACATTTTTTTTTGACAAATGTATCCATTTCTTCTATCGTGTCTTCAATGCCAGAGATTCTCTCTTCTACTTCTTGTATTATGTTAGGGAAGCTTGCCTCTGAGGTTTCCACTTGAGTTCCTGAATTTTTCATTTCCAGATTGCCCTCAGTTTGGGCTTTCTTTCTTGATTCTATTTCCACTTTCAGGTCTTGAGCTGTTTTACTCATTTCCTTCCACTGTTTGTGTTTTCATAGATTTCTTTAAGGGATTTGTTGATTTCCTCTTTGAGGACCTCTGTCATATTCATAAGGCTATTTTAAGTTCCTTGTGCTTCAGCTATGTTGCAGTACTCAGGGCCTGCTGTGGTAGGGTTGTTGGGCTCTAGTGGAGACGTATCATCCTGGCTATTACTGATTGTGTTTTTATGCCAGCATCTAGAATCTGGGTTTGGGAAGATTGTACTTCTAGGTGCTGATATCTGGTCTTGTCTCTGTTGGTAGGTGTTTTGATCCTTGGTTTCTGTTGCCCTCTCTGGTTCCTAAGAGAGTTGCGGTGGCTGTGTGTTGCCTGGTAGGAAATTCTTCTGGGGTTCTGTCAGGTGCGGACACTGGGGGTTCTGGTAAAGTGTGTTTTGGGTATTGGGAACCATACTGGGAATGGGAATGGACTTTGTGTGAGGGCTGAGCAGGTCCACAAGAGGAAAGGGAGCATGTAGTGGGAGCTGCCGGCTGCGTTCTGCCACCCAGCTCCTGGCCACCTGGCTAGCTTTGCCCCAAAATAACGACACACAAACTGTATTCTTTTAAACACTGCCTGGCCCATTATATCTAGCCTCTTCTAGGCTAATTCTCACGTATTAATTTAGCCCATTTCTAATAATCTGCGTAGTACCACTAGGTGCACTTACCAGGAAAGATTCATCATGTCTGGCCTGGTGGCTGGCTGCATCGCGTCTGCCCTGAGAGGAACTGCCCTGCATCTTACCTCACTTCTTCTTCCTCCCAGCATTCTGTTCTGTTTACTCCACCCACCTATGTTCTAACCTATGAGGCCAAGCAGTTTCTTTATTAATTAACCAATGACCTTCCTCCATCAGGAGCAGCTGTTTCACCAGGTTTTGCTTAGTCCTCTGGGAATGGGGCAGGGACTGAGGAAAGACCACAGCAGAAGGTCTGCCGCAGAGCTGGGTTTGAGAAGGGGGACTGGACTCGGAGGGGTGGAGAGGTGGAGAAGATCTGCCCTTAACCTTCCTGCTTAGCTGTCTGGAGTGGCCTGTGAGTTCCCAGGAAGTCCTTCAGGCGTTAGGGGCTGCAATAAAGCAGTGAGTGGGGGAAGGGCTAGGAGGGGAAGATCTGTGTGTGTATGTGGGGGGGGGGGTTCTGCAGCCGGTGGTCTGCTGCAGAGCTGGGGTGAGGCTGGCAGGTTTTGGAGGAGCTGTGAGGGAAGAGCTGCAGTTATCCTGTTTCCCTGGCTAGGGGCAAGACAATGCTAATACAGCAAATACGTCTGAGGGTTCCCTTACTATTTCACCTCCTCCATGTGGGCCTTAGCCACACCTTCATATTATTTTGTGTATAAATACAATCATTATATAGTCTATCTTGTTCTTGATATAACATTAATATTTCATATAGTTCCTTTAAGGCATTTTAATAAAATGTTCTGTAGTATAACTTATTTCTGTTCCTAACTTTGTTGTTACTAATATTTATTTGCCATTTAAGAATAAAATAAATAAACAGCAATAAAACACAAGTATATGGCAGTCTGTGTAGCTGATAAAGAACTATCAAAAATTCAACCCTGAAACAAAACTGGCTTTGCGATCTTCTCTTTGGGAATGAGAAAAGCACCATCCTTTCTCTGTCACATCCATTGTTGCTATAGGATACCTGGCTCCTTTCCTCAGGGACTTGTCCATCAGAAAAGGCTCCTCTCACATTGGGTAGCAGGAGAGATGTGTCACAAGCTAAACTCTAGGGAAGGCTAAGAAGTGGGAGCTGGTTACAAAGACATGGGCCGGGGGCTGGAGAGATGGCTCAGCAGTTAAGAGCATTGCCTGCTCTTCCAAAGGTCCTGAGTTCAATTCCCGGCAACCACATGGTGGCTCACAACCATCTGAATTGAGGTCTGGTGCCCTCTTCTGGCTGCAGACATACACACAGACAGAATATTGTATACATAAAAAATAAATAAATATTTAAAAAAAAAACAAAAAACAAAAAAACAAAAAAAAAACCCCAAAGACATGGGCCTGGAAGACGGTGAGAGTCCAGAAGGAGCCATTTAAAGAGAAGAGTGAAAGACACGATTTGGGGGAGCTGGGGAGACTGTGGGGGGGCATTTAGAGGAAGCAGGAGGTTGATGTCAGAGGCCCTGGGCCAACGTAAATGTGGAGTTTAAGATGCAGACCAAGGACAATGGCACTGGATTTGATCCTACTGCACGTACTGGCTTTGTGGGAGCCTAGGCTGTTTGGATGCTCACCTTCCTAGACCTGGATGGAGGGGGGAGGACCTTGGACTTCCCACAGGGTAGGGAACTCTGACTGCTCTTAGGGCTGATGAGAGAGGGGGAGGGAAATGGGAGGCGGAGGCGGGGAGAAGGCAGAAATTTTTAATAAAAAAAATTAGAAAAAATGCAGACCAAGGTTTAAGAAAGCAATGTTGCTCCTGGGAATTCTGCTGGTGAAAGGGAAGAGATGAGAAAGCTGCCCTGAAAGCTGAGACCAGTCACGGGTGGGTGGCTTGTTCTGACCCTTACCTCCTCCATAAGCATCTGTGACAGTGGGAGCCAGGGACCAGGCAGGGACTTCACAGGGGTGCTCTTCAGCCCGCTCTGTCCCCCATCCCTGCCGTCAGCCAGTACTGGAAAACCAAATTCCAAACTGCCACTCCTTCCCCACAGGATTGAACACAGTTAGAGAGGTCAAGAGTGGCTGTCGGATTATAAACAGGAATTGGAAAAGGACTGCTCACAGACTGAATCCTGCCGCCGCCCACGCTGGATGATGCTGTGTGGGCACTGCCACACTCATTGGCCTAGTGTCTGTGGCCACTTCCTGTGCCAAAGGCAGTATTGAGTGGTTGCATAAGAGACCATTTGGCTCTCATGTCTAAAGTACCCCCAGTAGAGGACAGGCCTGTGGAGCCCAAGGATGCCAGGCAGTGGGGGAGGTGGGCAGAGAGTTGTGTGATTGTTGTGACCACATGGGTCTTCCTTTCAACCTGGGCTAATGGTGATGCATTTTCAAAAGCACCAGGAACACGTTTTTAGAAATCAAGAGTTTTCCACCAAGTGGTGTTGGCTAGACTCCAGCTCATTTCTATTCATGCGAGGGCAGAGCTGGCCGGGTACAGGGTGTGACAGTTTTCAGACCTCGCCTTTGTACGCAGCACAATGAAGGTGCTTTGGTCAGCAGGGTCAAGCAGGAGAGCCGGAGAGCAATGTGAAAACGAGATTATGGGCTGGGATTAGAGGCTGGGATGTGTGCTGAATGTCTTTCACCACGTGGTCTGAATTAAGGCCACCATTTGTCATAAAACAAACCTTCTGCTGCTCCGGGGGAAAGAACAGATGACAGCAGCTCTTTGACAGGCTTTGTCAAGCAGATGAAGCACCATTGTTTTGGAAAACAGAAGCAAAGCTCACAAACCAAGAGGGTTTCCACGTTTTCATATTTTTGTGCTTCTAAGGGGCACGAGTGCTTTGGGGGCTCTTTTCCTGGTCTATATGAGCTGGGCTTTCACTTATTGGATAGGGTCACTCGTGAAAGTCAATTAACATAACTCGGGGACAGTGGCTAACCCAGAGTTGAGACCTGAGACAGGGTCCTCAGGGGCTGAGGTAGAGGGCAATCTTCCTGAAAAGCAGTTTGGTGATGTACACCTTAGGGTTCCTGGCCCTCATGTCAGCAACCCACTCCTAGGCGTCTGTCTTGAAGCAGTCATCAGTGGGAACTGCGGAGATGGCTCAGCAGGGGTCAGGATCGGAGTTTAGATGCCCAGGAAAAGCATGTAAATGTCTGGTAGGCATGGTGGATCACCTGTACTCCAACTTCTGAAGGTGGAGATCACCAGAGTGAGGTTCTCAGCAAGACCGGTCATGGCTGTAAGCTCTGGCCTTGAGTGATAGATCCTGAATCAATGGATGAAGTGGAAGGAAGTACAGTTGAAGTTGATTTTCAACATCACCTTTAAAGCCTTTACGCTGGAACACATGCATGCACTCTCCCCACACATGCAAAACTGTGCACACACACATGTGTATTGGAAATTCTAATTGGTCTTAATAATAAACACCCAGATGATGTGGGATTCCCCTCTGTATGCTGTGAACATGTTTTATTACCATTGGTTAATAAAGAAGCTACTTTGGCCCATGGCAGGGTAGAGTAGAGCTAGGCAGGAAAATGAAACTGAATGCTGGGAGAAAGAAGGCAGAGTCAAGAAGATGCCACGTAGCCACCTCCGTCTACACCCAGAGTCAGCTATCAGGGCTGAAAACTGAAAAATCAGAGAAGCAGAGCAGCCAGTCACTAGTTCTTACCTCTGCCTCAGTCTGAAAAGGTGATCCTGTCTCTACAAAACCTCGGGCTAGCTGCTGAGCTCTTGGCTCTTCCTGCCTTGTATTCCTCCCCCTGCACAGCCGCGTCACTTCCCATCTCTATCTCCCTCGTGCTGGGATGATACAGAAATAGACTGTAAGCCAAAGTGTGTTGGAGAGGACTGTCTCCTGGGTGGGGCCAGTGCATGTGGGTGTTTGTAGTCAAGACAGCGCTGGGGTTTTTGTTTTGACCTCAACCAAAATAGCTAATATCTGCATGTTTGTATCTATCATCTATCATCTATCTTTCTATTTGTCTATCATCTATCTATCTATCTATCTATCTATCTATCTATCTATCTATCTATCTATCTATCTTTTATTTATCCCATTCCCCCCCCCATCCCCTCCCTCTCCAATCCTAAGAGCAGTCAGGGTTCCCTGCCCTGTGGGAAGTCCAAGGCCCTCCCCCCTCCATCCAGGTCTAGGAAGGTGAGCATCCAAACAGACGAGGCTCCCAAAAAGCCAGTACATGCAGTAGAATCAAAACCCTGTGTCATTATCATTGGCTTCTCAATCTGCCCTCATCAGCCACGTTCAGAGAGTCCGGTTTGGTCACATGCTCGTTCAGTCCCAGTCCAGCTGGCTTTGGTGAGCTCCCATTAGATCAGCCCCACCGTCTCCGTGGGTGGACGCACCCCTCGTGGTCCTGGCTTCCTTGCTCATGTTCTCCCTCCTTCTGCTCTTTATCTGGGCCTTGGGAGCTCAGCCCAGTGCTCCAATGTGGGTCTCTGTCTCTATCTCCATCCATGGTCAGATGAAGGTTCAGTCTAGATTGATCCCCTCAGCACAGGAACAGGGACACCTGGTAGTCCAAGGACCCTGCAGACAAAAGGGCGAACTTCTGTATGTTTGTATCTTTCCAGAGCTGATAGAATCTGGAGTTACAAGTTTTACAGATTTTAAAACAAGCACACATACACACACAGGCATTAAACAAGCACACTGCAGCCACATTATTTGCGTATTTTCATATTTTCATGCATAAGGAACAGACAAGACTTTTAACAGAAACAAAACTTTAACAAAAAGGACGAACAAAATTCTGCCTGGGAAACCATGTCAGATGACTGATTTAAAAACCCGAAAGTAAGAAAGAAACCATAAGAATGAAAGACGTTTTTTGGCATTAAGGCAGCTTTTACCAGGTTGGGGCAGCCCACTGCTCGGAGCACGGAGAAGGCGCTGCAGGAACAAACGGAGTGGCAGAGGGGCAGGAGCCATGTGGAGGACACAACCAGTTGCAGCTTAAGCTGTGGGTCCCCCAGACTGTTGGGGGGGAGGGTAAGCAGCCATGTGCTGGGCATGAATCCCAGCATGGCTGGGTAGCACAGGCAAAGTTAGAGTGAGCATTCAAGAAAGGAACAAGTCGGAGAAATCGGAAGAGCAATCTGACGGAAGCATGAAATACAGAAAGGCCGAGAAGCAAGGAGATTGCTGCAAGCAAAAGCCAGGAGCAGAGAGAAAGGTTAGGGACAGTGGGAGAGATGGGGCAGGGATGCAGTGCTCAGGAACCTGGCGAGGGCTGTTCAGTCCCAGTTCTGATAAATTTTATAGGGTGTCCGAGGAGCAAACTTGGACCCGGAAGTATCCATATACAAGCTGTTAGACGGAGACCTGAAGACTAAGACAGCGCATCCTCTGAAATAGCCTGGAGTCAAAAGGGTAAGAGGTTTGGGGTCCCCATACAAAGGCCCCAAAAGGTTGAGACTGCCTCTACCCCAGAACAGGCCAGCCACCTGGTACTGCAGTGTCTTGACAGGCGGGAACCTGGACCGCTTTAGAGACCAGGGCTTGAAATTGGGTAACTCACCAAGCCAAGTCCGAACTACGGCAGGGAACCGAGACTGGTTTTCCATGGCCACCTGGTAGCGGGAAAAGTCTACTCAGGTTTGGCACCAAATGTTAAGTATTTAAATACCTGGTTAATGGGAATCTGCTGCCATTGATGTACTAAGCCAATCAAACCGAATTAATATATCCAGGTTTATTCTGAGCAAAGCATTTCTGGGTGGCCCCAGGGGAAGCTGAGGAGACGATTAAAGGTGTGAGCCGCCAGCACTTGGCTTTGTCTCTCATTTAGACTTACTTGATCTTATGTAGCCAGAGCAGCCGTGAACTCACAGAGATCTGTCTCCCATGTGCTAGGATTAAAGGTGTGTACCGCCACTGCCTCACCTCTATGGCTAACGAGTGTGGCTGGCTCCACAGTCTGATCTTCAGGCCAGCTGTATTTGTTAAAGCACAAACAAAATATCACCACATATATTCCCATCACACACATGAAAAATGGAGAGAGGACAGAGAAAAGATATCTGTACAAAACTGGCTTCTGATTAAACGAATGACCATAAATGAAATGGCGGAATCTATTTATTTTGTTGTTGCTAGCTTTTGAGACAGGGCCTCACACTGTAGTCTAGGTTATCTTCAATCTGCTCTGCAACCCAGGATGGCCAGATCTTGGTGATCCTGCCTCAGTTTCCTGAATGTCCTGAGGGTTACAGGTATGAGTGTACACCTGATGTAACTCCCCCAGGGACCTGGGGCAGCACACACCTTTAATCTGGACCACACCTTCTGCTGGAAGTCTAGGTAAAGACAGTAAATGAAGGCAGTTCTTTTCCTTCCTTGTCTCCCTGCCTTCATGCTGCCAGCACATCTTTGTCTTCACTGGCACTGGAGCCTGCTTCTTCAGAATTCAGCAGATGCAGAGACCAGCTGAGACACCCAGATCCGTGGGTACAACTACTAGATTCTTGGACTATCTATTCACAGCTAACTGCTGGGTTAGTTAGACTGCAGTCTTTAGATTTTTATAAATTTGAAGAAGAAAATGTACTAATGTCGAGAATATTCATGATATAATAGAAAAAAATGTAAAGAAACATGAATGGCCGGGCAGTGGTGGCGCGCGCCTTTAATCCCAGCACTCGGGAGGCAGAGGCAGGGGATGTCTGTGAGTTCGAGGCCAGCCTGGTCTAGAAGAGCTAGTTCCAGGACAGGAACCAAAAGCTACAGAGAAACCCTGTCTCGAAAATCCAAAAAAAAAAAAAAACCATGAATGACCAAGATTCTCTGTGCCTTTAATTCCCAGCACTCGGGAGGCAGAGACAGGTGGATCTCTGTGAGTTCGAGGCCAGCCTGGTCTACAGAGGAAGTTCCAGGGTAGCCAGGGCTACACAGAGAAATCCTTTCTCAAAAAAACCAAACCTAACCAAACAACACAAAACAAACAAACAAAAAACCCAGTAATAACAACAACAAAACCCCCACAAACTGTAAGCAGAGTTGACCTGACCTGAGACCTGACCTAAGTTGACCTGACCTGAGTACTAAGAGAAAAATCCCCTTTGTAGATCCTTCACGCCTTTGTGTCTATACTTCCTCTACAGCGAGTCTTGAGGCACTGTGAGGGGCGACTTGGAAATCATTGGGTTTGAATCCATGGATAGGATCCTCGTTAGACTTGACAAGTTTTGTCTTCTCACATACTGTACCTGCTCCCACTTGCCTCTTTCCCTTCTAGCATGTTTTCTTTTCTTGTGTTTTGTTGGTTTGTTTTTCAAGACAGGGTTTCTCTGTAGCCTTGGAGTCTGTCCTAGAACTTGCTGTGTAGACCTGGCTGGCCTCAAATGCACAGACATCTGTCTGTCTCTGTCTGTGAGTGCTGGGATTAAAGGTGTTTGCCACCACCACCTGACTTGTGTTTTTCATGGCAGGGTTTCTCTCTGTAGCTTTGGCTGTCTTGGAACTCGTTCAGTAGTCCAGGTTAGCCTCAAACACCTCCCTCTGCCTCCTGAGTACTGAGGTTAAATACGCGCGCTACCACCAAACCGCTAGTTTGTTAATATAACATGAGACTTTCTGTCTCTAAATTTGTTTCTCATATTTTTAGAGTAGAATTCAATTCCTGGTCAAGAAAATTGAATCTCTGGCCAGGGTGGAGACCTAGCATTCCAATTGAATGCTGCATTCACCTGTCCAAGGGAACTCCCCAAGGAAGGCTGGTTCACCTGAAGTCTAATTAAAGAGATAGTAAGAATTATTAGACCTTTAATGAGATACTTTTTTCTTCCCAGAATCCCCACCCTTACGGAGGAAGTTTATAGGCTATAGCCATCCGTGTGGCATGGATGTCTGCCTGCTTGTCTCTTTCTGAGTGTGCTCTCCTAACACTTTCTGCCTCCCCCACACCTTAGGCTTCCTTATTCATTCTCTAAAGTCATTCCTCTGTAATCGCCTCATGTAGTTGCTTGTTGGAAGGTGTCTGAACTGGCCAATTTATAAGGCATGGCTTCCCCCTCTCCTTCCCATAACCCTCTCTAGGCAATTGATCTAGAACATTGACTCCCTTGTTAGTCTTCATCAGTGAGACTCAGAACACTGCAAAGGAGACCTCGACCTTTCCTGGACACCTTCTGTTTCACTGTAGCTCCTGCTTCATTCAGGACAATGTCTTCAACTTGACTGGAAATAGGTTCTTGCTATTATTGGCAGCCATCTTGACAACATTTGGAATTAGTGAAAAACACCCAAATGGAGGACACACCTGTGAGGGATTACTGCTCAGTTTGCAGTGGGAAGACCTAATTCTAATCCAGATCTTTGAGGTAGAAACACACACACACCTTTAACCAGAATTCCAACCAGGAAGACACACTATTAGCCATGGCCTAATCTGGGCAAACCCTTGCACTGGAAACCTATACGCAAGCACATGGAGGAAGGAAGCACATGTTTGCTCTTTGCCTGTTCTCACCTCAGCGGCAAGTCCATTCCATTCCAGTGCTGACATGAGAGCCTACTAGTTTGGGATTCCAGTGCATACTGATGACAGGTGAGATCTTCAGCCTCAGGGAATAAATAAACAACTAAGGGAATTTTGGAACACCCATTCACCAGCAGAGACTGTTGGATTAGCTGTACTACGACCCATATGGCTTTCTAGAAATCTCCTTATATACCTATGCATGTAAAAACACAACACACACAGATAATCTCTCTCCCTCATGCTGTACTTCTGTTACTCGAGAGGACTCTGAATAATACAAAATGAATAATACATTCAGTAATCGAAAGTATTAAGGCTTGCTAGGAAGCATCAGAAAAGACAAGGATTTTATGGGACATTGGTTATGTAGGAAGGCTCTCCTGATGCGTAGCTCACATCTTAACTCCTTTAAATGGGACTTTGCATAGCTGCTGGGCCTGTGGACAGGCAGATGTGTGAGATCATGGAGAGCAGGCATATCAGGACTCGAGGTCATCCTATGTTATTGGGGGAGTTGTAGGCCAGCCCCAGTGCACATGACAACCCTGTCTCCAAAGGAAGAAGAAAAGAAACAGATGCACGTATCCAACAGGCTTGCCAGGTTGACTTTCTTTTGTCCTGGTGCTGAAAACCCATGTTAAAATCTCCTGCATACTCCAGCTCAGCTTCTGTATATGAGTGCTGTAAGGAGACCAATTGCTTGTTCCCGGCTGCTCAGCCCTGAAATAACCACACAGAAACTATATTAATTAAATCATTGCTTGGCCCATCGGCTCTAGCTTCTTATTGGCTAACTCTTACATATTAATTTAACCCATTTCTATTAATTTGTATATCGCCACAAGGCTGTGACTTACCAGGTAAACTTCTGGCATCTGTCTCTGGCAGGGCTACATGGCTTCTCCCTAAACTCCACTTTCTTTCTCCCGGCATTGAGTTTAGTTTTCTCTGCCTAGCTCTACTCAGCCCTATCAGGCCAAGCCAGTTTCTTTATTAACCCACACAGAGGGGAACCCCACAACATATGAGTCCAAATGAGTGTGTGAATCATCCCAGCAACAGAGAGATCCAGTGAGGAGGGGCAGAAGTTCATGCTCGTCCTTACCTAGAACGTGGGTTGGATGATAACCCACGATCCATGAGATACTGAATCAAGAAAAGCAAACCAGGAACCCCCCACCAGGGAACAGAACGAAGGTTGTCCCTAACCCTCAGAGTTAATCCTGTGGCTCCCTGTTAAGGTGATTATCCATGGTGTCACTCAGGTATCCTTTCAATGACAGCGAGCATAGGATGGAAACCTTCCCACACATGGTGTAGACCAGTGGTGCTCAATCTTCCTGGTACTGCAATCATTTGACATATCCCTCTTATTGGGGTGACCCCCAACCTTCAATTGTTTTAGAGCCACTCTAAAAGTGTAAACTTACTATAGCTATGAATTGTAATGTGAATACCCACATGGTGTGATCTGCTGTGATAGATGAAGCAACTGTGTGTTTCTGCAGGAGAGAGAATGGTCCATGACAGGGGTTCAGCTGTGACAGGACTGAGATGACAGTGAAGGCTTCTGGCCTGGGCCAGCATTGCCTTTCCCAGTGTGGCTCCTCTCCACCACTCTGCCCTTTCCACACCCATGCTTCCCTCTCTCCCTGTGGTCTCCCACTGTTTCCTTTTTTTCTCCAAGCTCCACTGACCAAATACTTGGATTAGCTACAGTTTTAGAGGTGATTCTTACAAAATAACAGATCCAAAAGGTTTTATATGTCTCAGGTTTTCAATGAAACTTGACAAAATGAACATGTTTAGAAAATATCGTTAAAAGATTATTACATGTCCGAGACTCAGAGGCCCATGTTTTATTCCTAGCACTCAGGAGGGTGATCCAGAGGCAGGCAGGTCAGTGTGATCTCCAGGACAGTTAAGTGAAAATAGGAGTGAATTTCATGATGGCCAGGACTATGTAAAAACAAACAAACCAAGAAACAATTCTCAGAAAAGAAAATGAAGATAACTTGCCTTGTTTTGGCTTTGCTTCTTTGGTAATTTTAAATAGATACTGAGAAGTAGAAGTCTGGGGAAGCCTCCTGTCTCAGCCTCCTGAGATGGGATTAAAGGCTCGTTGTGATCCTCTGCCCACCCACCCTGTAATCCAGATGGGTGGGCCGGATTCAGTCACTAACAAGAGCTTTATAAGGAGCCAGCTCTCCAAAGAGTCTCTGACCTGAGAAGCCAGGAGAGTGAGCAGAGCTCTCCCTCCACACTCCAGACTCTGAGCACCCAACAGCACCCTGAGAAGCCCAGGTCCCTGACTCCGTGGAGCAGAGCAATCTCAGGAGGACTATGCAGGTGAGTCGGGGAGAATCAAATCTTGGGTTTTCTGAAGGATGAGAGGGATATTTGTCTTGCAATTGATCTCTGAACGGTTTTAGCCCTAAAGTGTGTCTCTGGCATACATCTCCACTGCACGTGGATATGAACTCATGTGGTATTCATAGCAAGCATCATATTAGGGTTTTTTTTTAACATGTTCATTGTCATTCAAGGAAAACTCAAAAAACATAGTTAGTACCTTGAATGTGAACCCATCTCTGAAATTGACAGAGGTGCAGCGTCAGTAGTATTCTGTTGTAAGGAACTGCGTGTCTGTCCCAGAGAACCAGAACTGAAATAATCACAAAAACTGTTAATTAAAACACTGCTTGGCCCATTAGCTCTAGCTTCTTATTGGCTAAATCTTACATCTTAATTTAACCCAGTTTTATTAATCTGTGTATCACCACGAGGTTGTGGCCTACCAGCAAAGTTCCAGCACTTCTATCTGGCAGTGGATCCATGGCTTCTCCCTCTGCTCTGCCCTTTTTTTTTTTTTTTTTTTTTTTTTTTTTTTGGTTTTTCGAGACAGGGTTTCTCTGTGGTTTTGGAGCCTGTCCTGGAACTAGCTCTTGTAGACCAGGCTGGTCTCGAACTCACAGAGATCCGCCTGCCTCTGCCTCCCAACTGCTGGGATTAAAGGCGTACGCCACCACCGCCCCGGCTCCCTCTGCCCTTCTTTCTCCCAGCATTCAGTTCTGTGTTCCCTGCCTAAAGATAGGAGGAATGGCCCAGATGTCTGAGTTCTGCATCCAGAATAGTTCAAAGACTGATGCCGAGATGATCAAGCCTAACGGAATACTCCAGTCAGGACTTGAGCATAATTTTAAATTTCCTTTAGGTCCCCATAAGATTAATATAAGTTATAAGAATTGCTGTCGGTAGTGATGCATGCCTTTAATCTTAGCACTCAGAAGGCAGAGTAGATCTTTGTGATTTGAGAGGCCCTGCCATCAAACGCTGGACTTGTGTATGAGCAGTCAGTGGTCCCACACACTGAGAAACTACAGAGTTGTAACAAGAAACGTGGCTCCCGCTTGCACCTCCACTATGAAACCAGACACTCAGGAAGCTGAGGAAAGAGGCAGAGCTAGCCACAAAAGCCATAGCTTTAATCCTAATCATGACACTTTAATCCAGATTAAAGAATCATGTGGCCAGAAAAAGATAGAGATATACAGTAAAGACAGGTTTAGAAAAAAAAATCTTAAGCAGTTGACAGTGTGTTTAAAAATAAATGTAGGCTTGGAAAAGAAGAGAAACAGTATGGAAAAAGTCCTTAGAAAAGAAACAGAGGAGATGGGCGTGGTGGCGCACGCCTTTAATCCCAGCCTCGGGAGGCAGAGGCAGGTGGATCTCTGTGAGATTGAGGCCAGTCTGATCTGCAGAGTGAGATTCAAGATGATCAACGATACACAGAGAAGCCCTGTCTCAAAAAAACAAAAACAAAATATAAAAGAAATAGTGTAAAAAAAAGCCACATAAATGAAAAATATGCAGAGAATCTAGATCCTATGCTATTGTGTTGTCTTTGAACTGTCTGTCTACTGAGGAGGAGCAATAGCTGTGAAATGACAATTGCTTATAAATGCTGCTGGAATAATTCAGCCTATGTATTTTGATATTGCCATGACTTCAAAATTGAAGTCAAAAGATAGCTTACTATGGAGAAGAAGTTTTGTTTTTGTTTGCACATGAAATGAGAGGCTGTGGATTCAATCAGTGATAGGAAAAATAAGGTTTGTTCACAGAAAACCCCCTGAATAATTTCCAATGGAACGGGTGGCCCAGATGATCCAATGTCTCAGAGCAACTCTGTTGCAGTCTCCTCTGAGTTCTACATTCAGATCAGCTTTGAGATGATCCAGCCCTAACAAATACTCCAGTCAGGACTTGACCATAATGCTGAAGTTTTATGTCTCCATAACATTATCAGCATCTCCAGACAGCAGGAATAACCTAGAAAACAACGCCCACATTCCGAAAAATATGGATTATACATGTTTGTCTGTGTTTAGTGGGTTGGCAAGAAGTTGTTATGAATAATGGTCAGGAAAAAAGCTGAAGGAAGGAGATTAGAATCAGGGTTTTTGTTCTGAAAAGTAAAGAAAATGGGAAATGTGCGATAATACTCTTGTATACAGTAAAGGTTTCTCACTGCTATTGGTTTAATAAAACATTGATTGACAGTAGCCAGGCAGGAAGTATAGGCAGGGCAACCAGACTAGGATAATGTAGTGAAAGCAAGATGAGCATGCCTCACTGAGATTACCTCTCAACGAAATTAACACAGACAAGTATTATGGGTTATTTTAATTTGTAACAGCTAGTTAATAATAAGCCTGAGCAATGGGCCAAAGAGTTTCTAATTAGCGTTAATATCTGTGTGTTTCTTAGGGACTAAATGGTTGTGAGACCTGGCATTAGAGAAGCTTCTACCAACACGATTGTGTAGACTCGAATGACCCTAAAGTGCTGAAATCCAAACTCTTCTAGAAATGCTCTGGGAAACAGCCATGTTTATTTGCAGGAGATGGAGAAGTATTGGGTCTTGTAATTGGTCTGATATTCTTGCTTGTTTGAAGCACAGCTGGCATTTATTAGGGGAGTCTATTATGAACTTTTAGTACTATGAGAACGGAAAGGAAATTGGGGAAAATGTGAGCTGGAGAGAGTATGTGAGGACTTCTCAAAGGACAGGTCCTTCAGGTCCTCATCTGTCCCTCGCACAGAGGCATCTCCAATATTCACTGGAGGTTTTCCTTGCCAGACTTGACAACCAAGCTTTCCATGAGGTGAGAATGTAGCAGCATCTGTAGATGAATGATGAGATCATTGTTTGGTTAATGCTGCATGGGGCGTCTTCCTTAACCATCGCACAGAGGCTCTCGCTGACTGGAAACACATAACTTTTTTTTTTTTTTTTTTTTTTGGACCAGAGAGGAACAAATGCAGGCAATATGTTGAGAAATAGCCAAGATGTCAGTACGAACGGGAGCGAGCAGCGGGAAGGACGAAGGCCCACAGGTAATCAGAGTGAAATCTGTGCTAAACCAAAAGCTAGCTACTCTATCTCCTGTTCTGTGATTTACGGGTTCAGGTGAGACCCTTGATGTGGACAGTGGTGCTGAGGATCGAGGGCACCCAGTGGGTTGAGATTTCTGACTTTCTCTCAATATGTGTGCCCATAGGTTCTAAGGCTGTGACAAGCTCCCTGAGTGTGCTGGGGGTGGTTATGAGTGTGTGTGGGGACGGGCAGTGTTTGCTGGGAGCCCTAGTTCTGTGAGAGCCCCCTTCTATTTCTAAATATGTTTTTTAATACAGAAGACACCTATGCTTTCCCAGTGAGGGTGCCCTTGGCTGTACGGCAGTGTGGATGCTGGATCCAGGGCTGTCAAGCAACTGTCGATAGTCTCTGGGAAAGCCAATGATGCCCTTGTGGCTATTCAGTGAGTGTGCAGCAAGGGTTCACGGGGAAAGTCCAGATGTGCATGTGCATGCTGTCCACGGAACCAACCCCATCCCTCTGTCCGTTGCAGATCCTTCCCATAGCCCGTGGACAGACTCCGAAATCAGGGTCTTCTTGCTGGAGTGGGAAGTAGTTGAACAGGAAGTCGGTCACCCAGGCAGGAAGATCCACAAAAAGACCAGGCTTCTCTGCCAGCGACTCTACCAGCGGGGCCTGAGGAAGACCTGGGAGAACTGTTTCAACCTGCTGCTGACTCTGCAGAACCTGCACAGGAGTCTGTGTGACGAGAGACCAAGGGCCGAACCCTTGTTTTCTCCGTATGCAGAGGCCCTGTACAGGATCCTGGGCCCCAGGCCCCAGGAAAGCTACTTCCCAGGTTAGTCCCTCTGCAGAGACGCCTGCTGCCCACCCTAGGGTGGCAGCAGCTGGCCTCCATCATGACCACAGAGCAGAGCACACGATGTAGGCAAACCCCACTCTCACAGGCCTCCATGGCACACGGCAGGGAAGTGTGGCCTCCCTGGGTGTCTAGCTTCTTTCCCCCCAGGAATGGGACTGCAGTTTGTTCATAGTTGATGGTGACAGAGGCCATGCAATTGCTGAACCAGACTCAGGGTGAACCAGGGAGCCATGATTAAATACTTTCTCTCTCTCTCTCTCTCTCTGTTTCTTCTCACCGTAGCCTGTTACCAGCTGCCTCCCGTGTACCCTCAAACTCCAACAGAATTGAACTTTCCCCAGTACCAGCATTGGGATTATGACTTCTCTCCATTTTCTGGAGAGTTTCCTGGGAACCCATCACAGATGATGTCCAGTGAGAGTTTCACTGGATCCCTGCCGGGAGTCTTCGGAAGTCAGTTTCCCTCAGGAGTTTCCCATGGGAGTTTCCCCCCTGTGTTCTTGGAGACACAACAACAGCCAAGCGCACCCTCTGAAGACGACCAAGGCCCTCATTGAAGACAAGTTGCGATTCCTCAATTCTCCAAAATCCTCGCAAGCATTTTTCTCTGTATGTTTACGCATCTTTGCCTCCCTCCACAGTGGGAACAAAGATGAAATCTAATAAAGGTTTATAGACACACACTCCTGCGTCATCTCTGTCATTTCAGCAGGGCCCATAAGGGTAGAGGGCAGGGGCTGTGTTCCCGGTAGTCATTTATTCCTGGGTAGCCCGGGCTGTGCCCCACATGGTGTGATCTGCTGTGGTAGATGAAGCTACTGTGTGCTTCTGCAGGAGAGAGAATGGTCTATGACAGGGGTTCAGCTGTGACCGTACTGAGATGATAGTGAAGGCTTCTGGCCTGGCCTAGCATTGCTGTTCCCAGTGTGGCCCCTCTCCACCACTCTGCCCTTTCCACACCCATCCTTCCCTCTCTCCCTGCTGTCTCCCACTGCCTCCTTTTCCTCTTTTTGCCTCTAGGTGAAGATGCTGCCAGTCTGTGTATTTGGATTAGCTACAGATTTAGAGATGATTGTTATTTACAAAATAACAGATCCCACAAGTTCTGTATATCTCGGGTTTCAGTCAAAGATTACATGAAGTGAAGATATTTAGCAGCCGTATTAGGTGACTGGATACACTAGCCATGAAGTCCCCCACCTTTAATCCCATTTCTGAGGAGGAGATCCAGAGGCAGGCAGGCACATCAGCGTGAAATCCTGGACTCTTTGGTCTACATTTTAAGGGGGTTCCATGTTGGCTAGGGCTATCTAAAAACAATAACAACAACATCAAAAACTGTCTCAAAGGTGATTTCGAAATAATTTGCCTATGTTTTTGCTGTTTCCTTGATACTTTTACATTGGGACTGTGGTTTTGCTAATTGGTCTAGACTAAGAATTTTAGAAATCTCAGCCTCATGTAATAATGGTCTATGAAGTAACTTCTGCCTCATCCTTGCCATTTCAATGTGGGGCCATAAATACAGAGGGCAGGGGATGTGGTTATGGTGGAGGTTCAATTCCTGGATGACCAGGAACCTGTCCTCTACCCTCTGCATCAAACCTCTGGCATTGAGTCTCCTATTCACAAGGGGATCCCCTACTCTCATAGACAACAGCTCAATACCGTTGACATTCTCCAGTCCTCCTATACAGCTAGCGGTCAGTGTTTCAACAGAAACTGGTTGGAGCTGGAGATGTAGCTGTGTGGTAGAATGATGTAGCATCAATCAAGAGAATATTAAATATTATCATTTTTAAGTTTCAGATATTTCAAGAATGTCTGCCAAGGGATCTTGTCACCTGATCTAAATTTATAATGCCTTTGCAGTTGTAAAGGAATAGTTTGATCACTTTAGGCATAATTAAGAGCTGGATAAATATATAATATATTTGCTATTGTATATCAGATAGTTATGCCACTTTAGGTGCAATTATAACCTGATCAGTGTTTCATGTGCAAACTAAGCATGACATAAGGTGACATGGTTGACAAATTGACTAGGGCAGACTTCTGCTACAAAAAGGCAGCCATGTCGTGGGGACAGCATTTCACAGTACTCTGCCCCAGTCCTGCTCCTAACCTACTTTCTGGCCCTAGTCCACAAAGGACCCTGAGCCTCAGAGACTGAGACTCAACAAAGAGTCAATATCTTCAATATTTCATAGCAGACTTTAGGTAAACCCACCCTTAGAGCCTTTCTTTCTAGAACTCTCTAGAACTCCCAATCTCTTAAATTTGACCAAGAAAATAGGCTTTTGACATTCTCTTCCTGAATGTCTGTGGCACACAGACACACAGACACACAGACACACACACACACACACACACACACACACGGGATCAGATCAAACAGTAAGGGCCTCCCTCCATGTTGGATGACCAGACCAGACCAAACAAACAAGATGAGTTAATCAGTGATGTCTTCACAGAAAGTTGTATGCCACCATTCCACCCTAGTCTTCCTGGTTTGTTTGTTTGTTTGTTTTGAGACAGGGTTTCTCTGTGTAACAGTACTAGTTGGAACTCACTTTGTAGACCAGGCTGGCCTTGAACTCATAGAGATCTGCCTGCCTCTGCCTCTCAAGTGCTGGGATGAAAGGCGTGCGCCACCACTGCCCGGTTATATGACTTTCTAAAGGGATTATTAAGCAAATCTTAACACATGGAGGTGCCAACAACACAGCACAGCCCTGAGCATGTATTTTTTTTTTTAAAGCAGACTCTGGATCTTCAAAGTGTTTAGAGCTTTTACAATTTTGCTTGATTACAACTTACTGTCATCAGTGATTAGGAGTGGATATTACCTGATGCACACACATGATAGCCATACTTAACAAGTAAAAGGATTTCAACTCAAACAGAAACTTAATCAGATTTTTGTTAAATGCCTGTCAAAATCACCAGGAAACATGGAATATTATAGATTCATTGATTCTTTTGTTTTGTGGTCCTCTGGAATATGTCTTATAGAATGCAAATCTTCAAAAAAAATGGCTGACGTCATCAAAACATTGCTGATAATGAGAACCCTTTTAGACGTATTCCTAATTATATCATTCTTTTAGCTGACTCAGGCCTCATGGTATTGACATGGTATATGACATTTCTCACCTAGCCTGCAGAATCTTTTTTCTCTCTGGTTGTGTCCCTCAAAACAAATCGGTGAAGTTGACTAAGGACTTCCCTGCATGTGAACGCTAGAACAGAGGTGGTAGAAAGAGAAGAAATTCTTTCCTGGAGTGGGGTACCATTTCCAGACTGCCCTGGAATTTTTGTAGCACTGGCTGATCTCCGACTCACAGCATCTTCCTGCCTTAGTGTCCCCAGTCTCAGGACCACTCCCACGAGCCAGCATATCAGCAGGCTTCGACAGGAGGGCTCCATGGAAAGTTGCAGGCCAGTTTGGAGTGAGATCTCGTAAGTCTTTCGGGTTGCCTTCCCCATGGTTTCTGCAACAATCTGCAATGAGATTAGTGTAGACATCTCTCATCCTCACCACTCTGCAAACCAAAAATAGAACATCAGCACTGGGCTCCAATCAAGGTGGCAGCTGCTGGGTTCTGGGCCTCCAGACTCTTCGCCCCCCCTTGGATGTCAGCCTGCCCTCCATCCTCCATCATGTCAATTTCTTTCTTTGTGTGTTCTGTGTGTGTGCGCGTGTGCACACATATGTACATTCATGCATCACTCTAATTTCTGCTTCCCCAGTCACATGGCCTTCTTTTCTCCTCTGAAGACCCTTGAGACCATATGTCTCCCACTTTTATTTTTTTATTTTATTTTATTTATTTATTTTTTGTTTTTCGAGACAGGGTTTCTCCGTAGCATTTTGGTTCTTGTCCTGGAACTAGCTCTTGTAGACCAGGCTGGCCTCGAACTCACAGAGATCCACCTGCCTCTGCCTCCCAAGTGCTGGGATTAAAGGCATGAGCCACCACTGCCCAGCTAACTTGTTCTTTACTGAACACATCTGCACTCTTAAGTCATATCATAAGCTACAAATATTTAACATGGTGGAGATCATGGATTAATGACAAAGATCAGAAGGAAGACAAAGAGCTCAAGATAGGATTTTATTCAAGAATTCCATAAGCACTAAAAAAAATGTTAATACTTACCATAACGAGCTTAACTGTAAAAAAATACTTCAACACAATTAGGTCAGCTTTTAATAAGTCAATGTTTGAGTTATTGTCTTACTCCTTATTCTAAGTACTTTCTGTTCTCTCTCTATTTTATTCTTATTTGTTTGTTTTTGAGACAGGATTTCAAGTCAAGCAATGGTGGCACACGCCTTTTAGCCCAGCGCTCAAGAGGCAGAGGTAGGCAGATCTCTGGGAATTTAAGGCCAGCCTGGTCTACAGAGCAGTTCCAGGACAGACCAGGCTACACAAAGAAACCCTGTCTTGAAAAACAGAGAGAGGCTCTTACTCTCCTCCACCCCCCACCATCCTGGAACTCATTATCTTTATGTAAACTAGACTAGGCTGGCCTTGAACTCACAGAGATCCACCTGCCTCTGCCTCAGAGTCCTGGAATTAAGGCCTGCACCACCGTGCCTGGCTCCCATTTTGTTCTCTTGAGAAAAGGTCTCAGTTCGGACTGACCAAGAACTCATAGACATCCTCCTGTCTCAGCAGCCTTCCAAATGCTAGAATTATGTGCATGTGCCAGCATGCTTGGCTCTAGGTACCTTTATATAAAAATTCTATCCTCTAAGGGCTAGGGACATAGCTTAGTTTGTACCGTGCTTTTGTTACATGCAAGAGGCCCTGGGTTTGATCTGATACACTGCTTACTCAGGGTGGCACACTCTTATAATCCTGGCGTTTGGGAGGTAGAGTCAGGAGAATCAGAAGGTCAAGGCCATGCTTAGCTGCAGAGGGCAGTGGTCCTCAACCTTCCTAATGCTGTGACCTTTTAATACAGTTTCTCATGTTGTGGTGACCCCAACCATAAATTATTTCGTTGTTACTTCATAATTGTAATCTTGGTACTTGTTATGAATCATAATGTAAATATCTGATGCATAGGATATCTGATAGATATGTGATCCCTGTGAAAGACTCATTTGATCCTCAACAGGGTTTCGACCCACAAGCTAGAATTGCTGGCATAGGGATTTCAAGGCTAGCCTACGCTAGAGAGTCTATCTAAAAACCCCAAGAGCCCTAAGAACCAGTACTTTGAGTCAGATGTGGAGGCTCGTCTGTAAGTCTAGCACTGGGAGGTTGCGGCAGGAGAACTTCTATGACCTACAGGCCAGCCTGAGCTGCAGAGCGAGACCTTGTCCTGAAAGGCCTGAGAATGCAGATCGTATCACTCCACCTACTTACTTATCCAGAGCCAGGACACCCAAGGTGTGCATTTCTACCTGACCTCTCCTTTGCTTTGTTGGATTCAGTTTTATGAAAAAATCTCAGTAAAATCAAGTTTATCAGGTGGTAATAGAAGGAATGTCTAGAATTTAGGAATGGGTTTTGTTCTGTGGCTGTTCCTGTTCACATTTTATCGCCCCTTAGCTTGGGCTCAGAGTCAACTGATGTCTGAGAGTTTAAATAAAGAGATAGAAGAAGTAGCTGGGTGTTGGTGGCACATGCTTTTAATCCCAGCACTCAGGAAGCAGAGGCAGGTGGATCTCTGTGAGTTTGAGGCCAGCCTGGTCTACAGGATGAGTTCCAGGACAGTCAGGGCTACACAGAGAAATCTTGTCTTGAGAACCAAAATAAATAAATAAAGAGAGAGAGAGAGAGAGAGAGAGAGAGAGAGAGAGAGAGAGAAAGAGAGATTATTTCTAAACTCGTTGGTTCATGCCTGTAATTCCAATAATCCTAGCACCTCAGAAGGTCAGAAGTTCAAGGCTATCCTTGTCAAAACCAGTCTAGACTACATAAAGCTCTATCTCATAAAACAATTTTTAAAGGTTGCTGCTGGTGGTGCATGCTTCTAATCCCAGAACTCAGGAGGCAGAAGCAGGTAGATTTCTGTGAGTTTGAGGCTCCTGGTTTAAATAGCAAGTTCCATAACAGCCAGGACTACATAGAGAGAAACCATGTCACAAAATAACAACAAAACAAAACAACAAAATACCACTGACATGAACAAAATCCAATTTTTTTTTTTTTCTGAGACAGAGTTTCTTTGTAGCTCTGGAGCCTGTCCTGGAACTAGCTCTCGTAGACCAGACCTGGCCTTGAACTCAGAGATCTGCCTGCCTCGCCTCCCAAGTGCTAGGATTAAAGGTGTGCACCACCACTGCCTGGCATAAATCCAAAAACTTTTTAAAGGAACTGTGTTGTATACTACCAATGAAACAATATATGCTTAAACATTGCATGTAAGAACAAATAGCTATATGCTACCATATGTGGTGTGGGAAGCCCTCTGTATATGTGTTGCTTTTATTGGTTAATGAATAAAGAAGTTGCTTTTGGCCAGTGACTTAACAGAAGATAGCCAGGCCGGAAGAGATCCATACAGAGAGAGTAGACGGAATCGAGGAAGCCATGGAGCTGCCAGAGGAGAAAGATGCAAACCACCAGCTGGAACATTGCCGGTAGGCCATGAGCCTTGTGGTAAAATATAAAATAATAGAAATGGGTTAATTTAAGATATAAGAGCTAGAAATATGCATAAGCTAATAGGCCAATCAGTATTGCAAATAATATAGTTCCTGAGTGATTATTTTGGGAGTCTGGGCTAGATCATGCCTAATCAAATAATATTGGCATTTATGTGAGCATACTGTGAACAGAGTTCAGTTGCCCATGTTCATGTGTTTGAGCATGGGCCTTTAAGTATGCACATGTGTGGGGTATCTTCCTCAGTTGCTCTTCACCTTGGATTTTGAGGCAGGGTCTCTCACTGAACCTGAAGCTAGCCTATTTGGATAGACTGACCAGTCAGCTCCTGAGACCTCCAGTCTCTACCTTCCTGGCTTTGTATTACAAACACATGCTACCACAGCCCACCTTTAAAAACACAGGTGCTGGGCACCCAATTCAGGTCCCAAAGCTATGTTTTCAGCCCCAGTATTCAAATGTAGAAGCTGAATACTCCATCAGAAATCAACTGTGGGTGCGTGCAAGGCTCACATATAATAAATAACATTTACTTCAGTCCAACCTGCAGAACTCAGGAAGCACCCATGTCCATCCGCGACCTAACATTGGCTCTCTGGTGACTGTTGAGGCATTTTCTAAGAGAACCAAAGTCGTTTGTTTGTTTTATAAGAATTCTGTAGTGCCAGGATTTCTCATAGCCCTTTTGTCTAAAGAGCTAAATCCTGCTCCCTAAGCCAAAGACTGCATGTGCCGAGGTAGGATCTATGTATGTAGAGTTTTTCAACCTAACTGTGGTCCAGGCTCTGTAGGGAAAGTCAGTGTATTTTAAACATCAATGCCCATTGCATCCTACAGCAAGCAGGAGGTACTAATGAACTATATGTGTATGCACACAGAAGGCTGAGTCTGGACGCTACTTTCCACCCCTTTAACATAGGAGACAGAAAGTGTGTGGGGCATGATCCAAAACTAATCATTAGATTAACTTATAAAAATGAACGAGATGGAAAAATGGATGTTTGCTGAATAAGGATGAACTACTCAAAGTGGAAGCCAGTGGGGTGGGGGACAGGCCAGCATGACCATTATTCACTAGCTTATGACAAATGGTGACCGTGACGGTGGTTCTACTGCCCTGAGTACCGCAGAGAGGATTTGTCCTCTTCCCGCCCAGCCATGTATATAAATACCCTCCTGTAGGACAGCACTTAAGTGGGTGGAAAACAGAGGTGTGGACACGCCACAATCAGCCACACACCCTTACACACGCAGTAAAATCAAGACAATTTTATTTACATTTTTAGAAAGCAAACAGGCACAAAAAATAAATAAATAAACGGTTAGGGAACTTGAAGTGTTTTATTTTGTATTTTTCTTTTTAAATGTAGGTCATCAGTGATTCATCTGTATAAATACCTTTTCCTGGTTATAGTAGTGAACCTCCCATCCAGAAACGTTAAAACTTCATGTATTTAAAATGCACGCAAATCCCCCAAGTTTGACCTAGCATACATGCTCACAGTGATCAGCTTATGGTCTAGACACCCTCCCCGTGATTAGTCGGCTGGCGAGGGAGGTGAATTTGTTTCAAAGGAAAGTCCAAGATCTCAGCTAACGAAACAGCTTCCTGGTCAGTAGTCATTTTAACAGTGCTATGGTTTTTAATGAAAGATGAAATGTGTGTGTGAGAGAGAGGGTGCAATTATAATTTTTTTTTTTACCATTCAGGCTAAGCACAAAATGTCATCAAAGAATAAATAATACCTACGGCATACCTGCCACACTGTCGTCATTTTCCTCTTCTGCTGAAGGGCTCTCCAGCGTCTCTGCATCTCCACCTGCCTCTACCAGTGATGTCTGTGGCCCTGTCCCATAGAACCCCTCTCTAGAGGGCAGCAGCCTGCAGTTAGACAGCCTGGACTTCATATGCGATTCCAGAAACTCGAGTGACACTAGATAGAGTCCCTCTAAATCTTTTTTTAGTACAGTTTGGCAAATATCCCAAATGAAATTCAACTCTAAGTTAAAAGTATCACACAGAGATAGAGCTAAGTGTCTCTGTGCCTCAGGGCTGTTTGGAGAGCTTAGGAATGGAAACCCAGTTGTCTCCGCTGAAGGACTGCAAACACCTGTTGCTTTATTGCTGCAGAATAGTAACTGCCGGTGGAGGAGTCCAGGAGCAACCGGTGCTGGGAGCATCTTGAAAAGCCAACAACCACGCCCCCTCTCAATCTCAGAGCACTGGTGTGATCCCCACTATACCCCTCAGCGACAAGAACAGCAAGCATTAAATCAGACACCTGACCGGGTTGGTTCAGTGTTTCTGGGGATGCCAGCGCTGTCAGGCTCTCTCTCTTTCTACCTGGTGATTTGAAAGGCATTTTGGTTTTTGGTTTCTAAGGAGGAAAGGGAAGGCCTATCAAGCTGTCTGGGGAAACTATGGCTAGATGGCCAAGTCACCAGGTCTGGCCCGCCCACTGCTGGCCTTGCTGGACCTTCCTGGATCCAGGAGGACCAAGGGCGGAGAGTGCATCTCCACTGTGGTGGCCAAGGCTTGCTCTCCCTCCTCTGGCGTCACCACCAAGGCACTCTCTTCCAGGCTGCTGCCACTGCTGTCCGTGATTGCCTTATGACCCTCGGGGCTGGATGCTACCGAAGAGGCCTTGCTAGCGGAAGTCTGCTGCTCCGCTACTCTGTTGGCCCAGTTCTGCTCTGTGATTAGATGGAGGCCATTGCAGTGCTTGACAGGGTGGCCTCTGCCTTGTGCATCGTTCAGGGTTACCACTGTGAAGTCTGCTGCTGGTGGTGGTGGGGCCTCAGGAAACCCCGTGGCCCTGGCCTGCACCGGGGGACAGGCAGGGTGTGTGTAGAAAGGTGGAAACCCAATGGAAGTGCTGGGAGGGCCAGAGCTGGAGGTGTGAGGTAGGGGGTCCAAGGGCTTGTGTCTGGCTTCTGAGGCATCGGGGCTAAAGTGGTTGGTAACCCCCTGCTTGAGCTTCTTCCAGCCCAGGTGGTAAATCTCCAGCATGTTGAGCACCAGTGACGCACAGGCCACAGCCAGCATGAAGATGACGAAGATGGTCTTCTCTGTGGGCCTAGAGATGAAGCAGTCTACCGTGTTGGGGCAGGGCCAGCGGTCACAGCGGTAAAGTGGCTGCAGCTGGAAGCCATAGAGAAAGTACTGGCCCGCGATGAAGCCCACTTCAAAGAGCGTCTTGAAGATGATGTTGAAGACATAGGTCCGCAGCAGCGCACCCGCAATGCGCACCTTGCCACGGTCATCTCGCAGTGGCGGGTCCCGTGGACTCACTGTACGCATCGGCTCGCGGCTACGGCCGTGCTGGGGGTTGTCTCTCCTCAGCATCTCTTCCTCCCGCTCTCTCTTCTTCTCCTCCATGCGCACGATGTGCAGCACGTGGCCCAGGTAGATGAGGGTGGGCGTGGACACGAAGATGATCTGCAGCGCCCAGAAGCGGATGTGCGAGATGGGGAAAGCGCGGTCGTAGCAGACGTTCTCGCACCCGGGTTGTTGCGTGTTGCAAGTGAAGTCCGACTGCTCGTCGCCCCACACCTCCTCGGCTGCGGCCCCGAGCACCAGGATGCGGAAGATGAACAGCACAGTCAGCCACACCTTGCCGATGACTGTGGAGTGCTCCTGCGCATTCTCCAGCAGCCGCCCCAGGAAGCTCCAGTCGCCCATCGCTCCGGACAGTTAACCTGAAAGAGGAACATGGCTGTTACTACTGGGGAGAGCAGGGCGGCGCTGCAGTATAGGGCAGTGTGCTGTCAGCTCTCGGTAGCTTCCGGTCCTTCCAACCTCAGATCCGAAGCAAATGGGTGGGGTCACATGCCTGTAATCCTGGAACCAGGGAGCCTGAGCAACACAGCAGAATCTTGTATTATTGTTGTTGTTGTTGTTATTGCTCAGTGGTAAAAAAAAATGCTAATAACCCGAGTTAGATCCTGGGATTTCACTTAGAAGAACCTACTCCCGAAAGTTGTCTTCTGACCCTTCCGCACTGGCCACGACACATGTACACCTGCACTCATACACACAATCATACACACATCATACACACAACAACAGTAATAAATAAAATAGTTTAAAAGTATTTGGTGGTTGCAATTGTTCTGTATTTGCATTTTGTTGTCATTATCCCCTAAACAATACAGTATGACGACAATTCCCATAGCCTTTACATTGCATTAGGTGTCTTAAATGATCCGGAGATGACGCACCGTGTGTAGAGGGATGTGACAGGTTCTATGCATTTTATAGAAGGGACGTGAACATCAGAGGATTTGGGAATCTGTGGGGGTCCTGGAGCCGATCCCCACGGACACTGAACGCCAATTACGGCTGCTACTCCACAGCCCTCACAGTAGCCAACTGCTGGCCTAAGTGACTAAACCATCCTCCTGACCCCTATTGTAGGGGTGAGGAAGCTGGGACAGAAGGAAAGAGAAATGAGTCCCCTGCCTGTAACTTTGTGTCCCCCTTCTCTCCAGAATGCCTCTGCATAGAGCTGGGGTGGGGGAGTGGCTCAACTCCTGACCTCCGCCTTTCTGTGCCCAAGGCATTGGAGAACATTTGCCAAGCTGAGGTTCCCAGGGCAACCATCCAAACTCTCGCCTGTTAGTCCACCACCTCACCAACTATTCCCCTTCTTTCTCCATCGACATTCTTAATAATGCTGAATCTTAAAGAGAAGACTTTCTCCTAGTATTATAAAATTATAATATTTAAATTATTATAAAAGCATTCATACCAGAAATAGATGGTAGCTTTAAGAAAAAATACACTGACACTACTCATGAGGCAAGGCAAGGGCTGAAGGCTCAGAGTCGCCTGGTCTACCTAACCAGTCCCAGCCAGCTAGGGCTCCATGCTAACACCTGTCTCAAAATAAACAAACAAAATACTGATAACATTCTACTCGATGACATTGTTGGCTAAAAGTTCTGACTAAACATTCTTTGTTCAAAAGAAAATCAAGAGGCTTAGAGAGGGGTGGGGGTGTGTTGGGAAACACCTTATTTTAGCACTTGATAGGTGTAGGGAGAAGGGTCAGAAGTTCCAGTTCATCCCTGGCTACACAGCCTGAGATACGTGGGGCCTTATTTAATAACATAAGATAAATACAACAAGCACAGGAAAAGATAGGTCCTCAGCAAAAGTGATAAAACCAGTGGATGCTCAGCCATGTGGCCCTTGCATAGAACCTAGGACACACTTCTGCATGCTTCAAATCGTCTCTGGCTAAGTTATCATACTGGATACTGGATAAGGCTAAGGAGAGAGCAGCTGGATGGGTGATCTTCACTGTCAACTGGTCTAGATGTAGAATCACCTAGGAGATGGGTGAGACCCACTTCTGGGTACGTCTGAGGGTCTTTCCAGAGGAGACGAACTGAGTGGGCAAGACCCATCCCTATATGTGAGCAACAACACCCAAATGAATTTGGTAAAAAAAGTAAAAGAAGGCAGTGGAACCGGGGTTTAGTGTGAACCGCTTTGCTCTTTGAGGACCTCCTGAAACCATGAGCTAAACAAGTAAGTTGTCTTCCTGTTTCTTGTCACAGTGATGAGAAAGATGGCTGACAGTTACACAGCATGGTTTAACAGAGAAAAACCAACAAGGTTAGAAAGTCTCTTGTTGGGTCAGTCAGCTGGGAGTCAAGGCTCACTGCTAGTATTGAACTGAGACCTTCAAGGCCACCATGCAGAAGACACAACTGAGAAAGGATCAATTTTCTCACCATTTCAACAATTAACAGACCACCTACAACCACCCCACTAATCATGGATGAAATCTCTGTGGTCCCCATAGAAGCCCAGACTGGATACTTGGGCAACATTGGATGGGACAGTCATAGGCAGAGCTCACTGGGACCAGAGCGCTGCTAGGTGCTCAAGAAGTACCCAGAGTTGGCTGTCCATGGATTCCTCGTTAGGACCACAGCTCCAACCCAACAGTAAGACCTACAGCAGCTAAGTTCTCAATAGCATCTGTGGGCACACAGCATGTGCTGGGGCTGTGCAGGCTGTTAGGGAATCATACACACAGCTGCAGTGTGGGTATTACAGGACTAGCTAAACCCAAGCAGGAGAGGCCCAGGGGCTTGGGATTTCAGGTGGAGTGTGGAAAGCCCAGATAGGGCTCATGAAGGCATCTGGTGGTGCTGTCTGTGGGCATCATTTCTGCAGGGCACACCCTCAGCAAGGTCTGTGGGCGGGAGCCTGGTCCCTGAAGGGCTACCATGATCAGAAGCACCATGGGGATGAAGCTCTAGGCATGTTTGTGAGGGAGTTTCCAGACTAGGTTAACGGGGCTGAGAAGACCCACTCTAAATGTAGGCAGCTCCACTGCATGGGCTGGTTTCCTGGGCTGGATGAAAAGGAGGAAGGGAGTTGTAGTAGCTGCCAGGACTCTGTTGCCATGATGATTTTAGGTGGTCTGTTAACTATACCCTTGACTTAGGAGCCCAAACAGAGCATTCTGCCCTTGAGTTGCTTTTGGCAGTCATTTATTGCAGCAATGAGAAAAGCAAAGCAGAAGCGGTCTCATGTGCGTACACAGGGATGAGGGAGGAAGATGTGGGCCTCCAGTGAGCGGCACAGGGGACAGAGATAGAAGAGTTTCCCCTATGTTGCTGTTGCTCATAGGACCAGACACTGTGAGCTTCAATAAAAAGACAGCTCCCATGGTCTCTCTGCAGTGAGGAAACCATCATGGTTGAAAGAGCCTGGAAAATGCTTCACCTGGATTGTTTTTTCCACCTGGAATTTTACTTTTTATTTTTTTGTTTTTGGAGACAAATGTTTCTTTGTAGCTTTGGGGCTTGTCCTAGAACTCACTTTGTAGACCAGGCAGGCCACAAACTCACAGAGATCTGTCTGCCTCTGCCTCCGGAGTGCTGGGATTAAAGGTGTGTGCCACCACCACCTGGCTTACACCTGAAATTTTAAGATATTAAGTGATGCTTGGTCACTGTGGTGCCTGCCTTGCAAGCATGAAGAACCAAATTCAGACCCCCAGATCCTATGTAAAAAGGGCAGGCTTGGTTGCACAACATCTAAAACTCTAGTGCTGGGAGGGGATGGGGCCAGAGACTCCTAAAGAAGCAGCTTCCAGTGCTTGCTTATTGGGTTAAGACTGAGGATGAAATCTTATTCTTTATAAATTCTACACTCCCCTTGGCCCTGCTGTGACATGCATTTTCTCTGCATGCTCTTAGAAGATAAAACATTATACTATTTGCTATATGACTATAGCAGGGAGAAGGACAGGGCAGGGAGAAGAAGGTGGGTCCCACAGAGCTGAACTCATGCTCATGCTTGTCGCTGAGCCTGTGACACACAAGTAAGCATGCAGGCAGCACTGCACAGAGCCATGGCTGCATGGGGCGGGGGGGGGAGGGGCTCTCTACCGGGCCCTGGCCACAGGCCAAGGCACACCGAATTCCCATAACTGGCAACCCAGACTGGCCTCTCCGTGTGGTTTCTCCAGGGCCCAGCCTGTAGACCTCCTTTGCTGTCTTAGGGTACCACGACTTCCAGTGTCAGGAGCACTAGACTACGAGAGACTCTGTCCCCTGTAGCCCCCTCCTGAGGCTGGAGCAGCACATCTACAGTAGAACTGGGGGAAACACTTCTAGAGGCAGCCAAGGAGAGGCCGGTGCACGGGTTTAATGTTTCTTTCAGACGCTCACATCGCAGAAGCACCTTCTGTTTGCTAACAAACCTTGACAAGATACACTGGAACCACAGACCTGGGGTCTCCTCACTCGAGGCTGATGGCACAGAGGAAAGGAAGGGACTTTTCTGCTTGGAATAGACTAGATACTGCTGTTGGCATTTCCTTGCAGGCTAGGGAGGCCAAATGGCCCCATGTGTATGAGCTGACCTCATAGTAAGGCACTGCTCCACCCCAGATGCCCAGCATATGCACCTGTTGAGGAACATGAATAGCCCAGTAACTATCCTCCACTGGGAAATCAGAGTGTGGTGGGGGAGCTGGCTGCATCGCCTGTCACTCCGTGCTGGCCGAGTCCTCTCCAGACGAGCCATGTTCTTGTGCAACCGCTAAGAAGAGCGATAGGCCACGAGTGTCCTGCCTATGTGCTGGCAGTGGCCATAGCTCACCAAGTCGTACAGGGAGGCCAGTTCTCAAGCACTCTGTGTGTATCGGTGACTACTGATGGGAAGGAATTCAGTAATGTGTGAGCGACACGGTGGCACGGTGCCTACGGCTGCAAGTGAAGTCCTCAGAGATCCTCGGGATGAATGTTGTATGATGTGGCATGTCCTTCCGTGTATATGTGTATGCGCTGTTTATAGGTTGATGAATAAAAGTGTTTCAGCCAACGGCTTAGCAGAGTATAGTCAGGAAGGAAATCCTAACACAGAGACACATACATATGCAAAATACATACACACACACATATACAAACATACACACACACACACACACACACACACACACACACACACACACATATATATATATATAGAGAGAGAGAATAGGCAGAGTCAAGGAGATGCCAGCCAGCTGCCAAGGAAACAAGATATGTAGAAAATGAGGTAATGCCACAGTGGCAATACATAAACTAATAGAAATGGGTTAAGATGCTAGAAACATGCCTGAGCCATTGGCCAAACAGTGTTGCAATTAATACAGTTTCTGTGTCATCATTTGGGTCTGGGTGGCCAGGAAGTGAAAGTTCAATTTTCTGTTTACATAATGGCACCCAAATTGGGGCTTAAAGCCATGACCCCAAGATTAAGAGTCTCATGCTCTACCAACCGAGCTAGAGATGGAATATTTTCTCTGAATTTGTCAAATACAAATGGACTAGACATTATTGATGTATTTACTGCCTGTATATATTGTATATAGCTATTGTACTTATGTATATAGTTTTTCTTATATTAGTTATAGCCTTCTTTTCTTTTTTATTACAGACAAAAAGGGAAATGTATTGGCATTTCACTTGTATTTTCATAAATAAAGCTTGCCTGAGTACCAGAGAAGTAGAAGTCACACTGGTCAGTTTACAGACCAGGCAGCAACAACACACACCTTTAATCCTAGTAGCCACACTGGCTTGCCATAGAAACCGGGCAGTGCATGCCTTTAATCCCAGCACTAGAGAGGAATATAAAATAGGAGGAGACAGCTCTCAGACACAGTCCCATTCTGAGATTCCTGGAGGCAGGATCACCATTTCAGACTGAGGTAGAGGTAAGAGCCAGTGGCTGCCTGCTTTGTTTTTCTGACTCTTAGGTTGAACCCCAATTTCTGTCTCTGAGCTTTTATTAATCGTGCTTGAGCTGTATGGTGCTGATGAGGGGCTACTAGATGGCACATAAACAGATGGAAGGAGCTGCAGTTGACACGGTGATCTGGTCAACCCAGCGTCTACTCTCATGTCTCTGGCCTGCCTCTGACAGGGCCGGGAAGGAACAGCCTTGTCCTCTGCCCTCACAGTCAGCCAGAGGGGACTAAAATCTGCATGTGAAGATGAAGAATTCTGGGAACTTCTTAGAAAGTTTTGGTTTTCTTTATAAAAAATAACAATTATTTTATTTTTAATTATGTATATATGTGTGTGCTGCATGGGCATGTATGGGTGCCCAGAGACTTCAGAAGAAGGTGTGCGGATCCCCTGGAGGTATAGCTATAGGCTGTTGTGAGCCACTGACCCAATGACAGCGCTGGGAACTGGACTCGGACCCTGCCAAGAACAGCGCATGCTCTTAACTGCTGAGTATCACTCTAACCAAGGCCGTCTTCCTAAGAAAAGATGTTCCACATGCTGATAGCTCCCCTCCTCCCAAGATGAGCACAGATAAGAAGCCTGGAGCTGGGCAGCCACCTTGCAAGCATGAATCAGTGAGCCTGAAGAAGAGTCAAGAAAGTACAAAGACTGCTGTCACACTGTGAGGCTGGTCAATCAACCTTGCCAAATGTCTCCAGGGTATCTGTAATCAGAGGAAAAGCCACTATTGGTTCAAGTTGCATCTTTTTTCTTATTTGTAGACAAAAAAAAAAAAATCAATCCTATCTGATATATTATCATCAATTCCTAACAGAGTAAGGTCAGGCATAAATGAAAAATATGGTTCATTCATAATTACTAAAAAAAATTTCACATGATCCCAAACTACTGAAATGCATATTAATTAAATATAATTTTAAACATATTAGTGACACAGACGCACTGATGATGCAATGGTAGATGACAAAAGCCTCACACAATATGACGTCTGATACTGCTGCTCCGTGCACACACTCGTCCGTGCTGAGAAGTAAAGGCCAGATACTGAGAGAGTTACAGTTCTGATAATAGGGTGATCTTTCTGTTTCTTTTTTAGATACCTGTGAATTTTCCATAACAATAGGTCACATTTATTACCCACAGCCATTGTCAACTGTGCTGGCAAAGGCCAGTAGTCCAGTCCCAGTGCTCAGTAGATTGAGGCCAGTCTGGGCTCTACGGTGAGACTTGGTCTCACAAAACAAAGAAGATCTGTGGTGAAAGCTCTGGCTCAGCTGGTAAAGGGCTCGCCTTGCAAACACAAGGACCTGAGTTCAATCCCCAGAACCCATGGAAATGGCAGGTGTAATAGCACCCATGCTTATAATCCCAGCCCTGTGGAGGCAAAGACAGGAGGATGCCTGGGGTTTAGTCAAGCCTACCTGGTGAGTGGCAAGCTAATGAGAAACCCTACATCAACAGAACTAGATAGCATTCCTAAGGATGACACCTAAGTTATCCTTCGGTCTCCACATGCCACAGATCATCTTGGGCCACATACACGCACCACCATGTACAACCATATATACACGAGAAAGCTCAACTGTATACAAATCAACATGCACGCATGTGTACATACACTCACACATGTATAAAAACAAAACCAGAAAACAAACCAACCTGGGCAGAGTGGCTCTTCCCTGTAATTGGAGGATTGCCATGAGTTTGAGGTCAGCCTCGATTACACTGTAAGGTTCAGCCTAGCCAGGACGAGAGTGAGACCCTGTCTTAAGACATCAGGATGCACAAACAAGCAAACAATCTGTGGTCATGTCCCTCGTTTCCTCAAGTTCTAGTTTTAAAATAAACCAGCTGTCCCCTTTATGGGCCCCTCTGTCCCGCACTTTAACTGTATCTGTGATAAGCAGACAAACCGTGTTCTCTGCACCGCCGCTGTGGGGAGCTGAGGTCACAGGGGCTCACTACCAGTTCCGAGAGGGGTGGATGATGAACAAGGTCAAGACGGGTCCTGGGGTCCCTGTGCCAGTCTCCCAGGGGGACAGTACTCGGGAAGAGCAATTTCCCAGTTCCTCCAATCCCCTACCCTCCTGCTAGACCGCTATGCTGCACTCCTTGGTGAGGGTTTGGTTTTGTTCGACAAAATGCATGTGTGATGGGGAACTGCGCCAGAGGGCTGACTAAATGTTTGGAAGACTAATTGTCTGGATCCAGGCTAGAGCCAAGCAGACGCCTCTCAAGCAGAAGTGGCCTCGATCTCCTTCACCATCTCCTCAAGTGGCTCCAGAAGGCACAAAGGGGTTCTGAAAACATCTTATTCATATCATTTAAAAGTAATTATTCTTATGTTATGAGCATTGGTGTTTCTGCCTGTTTTGTCTGCATGAGGGTATCAGGTTCCCTGGAACTGGAGTTATAGATGGTTATGAGCTGCCAATTGGGTGCTGGGAATTGAACCCGGGTCCTCTGGAAGAGGAACCGGCGGTCTTAACTGCTGAGCCAGTTTTCCAGCTCCACTCATACAATTTTTTAGCTCTACCCCTAACATCAGTTAGACAGGAGACTCAGCAGGGATGGGTGGGGCATACTGATTGACAACACAGCTGGGGCCACAGGGTGGTCTGCAGCAGGATGAGATCCATTGGGACAAAGGGATCCTGCTGGGAAGAGGATGCTGGGAGTTCATGGGGGCTTGTCCCATCCCCAGGTTGTGCTGGGAGGTGGTGGGACTGCATGAGGGAACTTGTGGGATGGTCTTCTGATAAACCCAGGCAGGCCCCTGGAGGGAACTGTGGCATTCCAGCCTTTTCTGGTTCCTTTGTGTGGATGTGATCTTCCTCTCTGTAGCTCAGCTGACATCAGCACCACACACTGCTCAAGACCCACACTGAGTGGTGTGCCTCAGAGATCGTGGACTGTGGCAGAGTGATATCGAAGGCGTCCCAAGTTTATTCTCTTCACAATGGGAACTGCTTAACTCTGGGAGGCGCTTACAGTTTAAAGACAGGATACTATACCCAGTGTTGTCATATGCAGTTACCTGTGGTGACTGACAGACGCCAAAGCGACAGGGGCCTATAGGATTGCATCACCTGGTGACGGCGCGCTCACGTTAGTCACACTATGACAAAACCAACCCGTGGCAGTTGTCAGCATGGGCTCCTGCACAGGTGGGCACAGGTGGAACTGGTCTACAATGTGGCCAGTCTACATATTGCCTGGATGTGGCATTTATCTCTATGAATCGGCACCTGATCTAGTCAGTAAATCTTAACTGAAAAAAAGTGAAGACCAGGCATGGTAGCGCATGCATAAAATTCCAGTATCTGAGAAGTGGAGGCAGGAAGACCAGGAGTTGAGTGCCAACCTGGGCTACTTAGTGAGTCTGAGGCTAGCCCGAGGAACCTGAATTGTTTCCTATACTGCTATTGTGTGCTGCAAACAACGGCAATCCTTATCTTTACACCACTGAGCACCAAACATGCCTTAGGTTTCCAAGTCTTCTTGCTGCTTTCCTGTCGCTTGGCTGCTCTGTTTCTCTCAGACAGTTAGGTAGTTTTCACTGAGGCCTCTAGGATGTGTGGGTTTCCCTGTCAGAACAAACGGTGGCTGTTTACTAAAGGGACAGCCTGCTCAGCGTGAACCCAGGTTTGTCAGATGTGGTCACAGTTTAAGACATCTTTTAAAATCTGTCTGTGTGAGGTAAGGCGGCACACACCCTAGCATCCAGGACACTGGGAAGGAGATCTGGATTTCAAACACATAGTAGAAAAGGAAAAAAAAAAAAAAGAAACAGAAAAACGAGAGAAAAAAGGAAAGGGAATAAGAAAGATATATTTCTAAGCTTTAATTTTACGAATATGAGTGTTTTGTTTGTGTCCTGGCTAGCTTTATGGTGGCTTGATCCAAGCTAGAGTCATCTGAGAGGAGGGAACCCCAACTGAAACAATGCCTCTGTAAGATTAGACTATAGGTAAGACTAGGGCATTTCCTTAATTAGTGATTGATGGGGAGGGTCCAGCCCACTGTGGGTGGTGCCGTCCCCAAGCAGGTGGTCCTGGGTTCTATGATAACGCAGGCTGAGCAAGCCGTGGGAAACAAGCCAGTAAGCAGCACCCCTCCGTGGTCTCTGCATCATCTCCTGCCTCCAGGTTTCTACCTTGTGTGACGTGCTGTCCTAACTCTTTCCTCACCAAGTTGCTTTTGGTCATGGTGTTTCATCACAGCAACAGAAACTCTAACTCCAGGGTTTGGAGTATTGCCTCTGGATAGAAGAAAGCCGAGCCACGGAGGCAGAAGGATGGCGCCAGATCTGAGGACAGAAAGCAGGAACTCTCACAGCTGTTTTTATATGAGAGCTAGACCGTGGACCCACTTCGGTCACTGCGGACGTTAGCGCAGAGTAGGGTACAAAGGAGGAGTACCCCAAAGAACTGAAGGAGACACCGGGTTGTTCTGAGAGAAGTGGTGTTCAAAAAAGGACAGGCAAGGACTCAGTGCGGCAACCAGAAGGGCCAAATGGGCGAGGCTGCAGAGAGGGCTTCCACAAAAGGATAAGACAGACAAGAAATGAACCGAAAGGGACCATCCTCTGAGGATGTGAGCCTGAGTCAAGCCAGGAAATGCACTGAGGATGAACCTCAAAGCCCGGCCTGGGAGATCACATGGCCTCTGAAAAGTGGTTTTGGCTGGGATGCTGAAGAGAGCCTGGAAGGCTTTGGCTCTGTGATGGCCTGGATTAAAAGTCATGGCTGAGAGGCATGAGGCCATAAATAAGAGAAGCTGAGTGACTCAGGGTGGCAGAGGGGGGTTCTAAAATGGACTAGAGATGAAGCCCAGAAAGGCTGGGTGCTGAGGACACCAGTGTCTTGTAGACCAGATGAGGGTCTCCAGAGACGTCACTGCATTTGGACTTTAAGTTCTTAGACTCTGTGCTCTGAAGAATTCTCATTCCTTTGTACTTTCGTTCTTGTCAGCATTCCGTCAGTCTTGTAGGAAAGTTACTTCACAAACTTCTGCCCTCTTTTTCTTCTCACCCTCTCTCCTTTCTGTTTCTTTTCTTCTCTTTTTAAAGGCCTTACTCTGTCAGGGGCACGGGAGCAAGAGAAAGTGCCTGGCTCCTCGCTGCCTCCTGCAGTGGGTGAGCTGCTGGAGCAGTGCTGGAGAGCTGGCCCAGGTGGTGACGATGAGGGAAAGCTGCCAGGCTGACCAACCCAGCTACCACCCAGACCCAGAATCAGGGCTATGAGTTAGCCCACCCCAGCACCCACCTCATCTATGAACTGCTGGGGCATGTGAAGGGCAGGGCCTGCAGATCCAGAGATCCAGAGCTGTGGGACCTCCATGACACAAGGCAACAATGGGATATCCACGAGGAGTCCCAGTGAGGGCCCAGCATTGATAGTGTGGCAGAAGCCAGAGGCCTCGCACCAGACCAATGACTCATTACAATGAACACTACAAGACAGATGGACTAAAATAATGGGTAAACTGTGACTCACTAAGCCACACGACAGCTTCCACACTGAGGTTTTCTCTGTTTTGGTTTTGGAGGGGTTGCAAAGGCAGAGGGCAGAACTGAGGGGACAGGGAGCTGCGTGGGACCGAGATGCATGATGTGAAATCCACAAAGGATCGCTAAAAAGTTAAAAAGCCTTACCCTGTAGCTCAGACTGACCTCAAACTCATAATTTTCCTACCTCAGCCTCCGCAATAGAAGCTTAAAAGTGGCTAGGCATCTCCTGCAGTGTCTAAAGTCAAAAGAGGGCTCGCAGGTGGCACAGGGACCTGAGAGGGACTGAGGAACACCACTCCTGACGCAGAAGTCAGCAAAGTGCTGAGGGTCAGCAGAGGGCTTTGAAGAGCGGTGTGTCAACATTTTTCAGAGTGCTCAACATGGACGAAGCAAAGATCCTTTGATCTCATCAGGAGAAGGCTACCCTTAGTCCTCAAATGACCAGTCTCTCAGGAAGGTAGGAAGAGAGTCTAATGAAGGGGTTAAAAGGCGGTAGGCGGGGATAAGTGGGACATGGGGGAAAAAGTACTTGCTTAATAAACACATAATTAAAGGAGGAGTCAGCTCAGTCACAGACAGGGTCTGGGCCCCACTGGAGGTGTTTCCAAGTCATGGAAATCAGAGACGTAAGGCGTCAGAGGGTAAAGTCAATAGGAACAGGAGGATGAGGACACCAGGAGTCTCTTCCTTAACAGCAGTGGAGACAGCAAGTGTGAGAGGAAGCCTTCCCTGAAGTGTTGACAAGACTCCTGTCAGTGAGGTCAAAGGGGGTCGTCTCAGGGCAGGCCTTGGTTCCCAAGATGAGTCTGCAGAGAAGGCACAGGGAGGAAGGAAGCGAGGTCCCACCTCCTTCTCACAGCCAGAGGCTGCAGCCACAGCAACCTGCAGCTTAGCCTGTCTCTGTAACACAAGTCAAATGGCCAGAAACAGAAGGTGGGCACAGGGGTCTCTATAACAGAGGGCAAGACATAGAAGACAAGGACATGGCTGTGAAAACCAAACAGAGGGCCTCGGCTGCAGGGTAGAACACCCCAGAAGTGTGTGTGGGGTATCCCGCCAGGTATGAAGAAGAGGGCACAGCCAAGCTAGTAGAAGCCAGGCTGCAGCAGGAGGGACAGGTACTTGGTTCTCATTGGTGGGAACACAAACACCTTTGAGGGGTTGAACAGAGTGATGCAATTTGTCCAGAAACCCATGGAACTCCCTCTCTGTGTGTGTCCTGGATGCCCTAGAGGGGTGCACAGAACCTTTGAGGGGCTCCAATGAGGACCCCTGATGCCATCTACAGAGGCCACTCCCTACAGGACAGGTGGTGGGATAGCTGAGCCCACCTGATCATGCTCATGAGACATGCTGAGGACAGGAGAGGACCTGACGGGCCAGGGAGGAGAATGGAGCTCGCGACTCCAGCTAGAGGAACCAGTGTTCTTTCCCAAGGTAGGCCATCGGCAGAGGGACAAGCAGGAGAGACCAGGGCAATCGTGGGTTCTATTTGGGACACATGAAGCTTGCAAGGCCTGAGGTGGGCAAGTGTCGAAGCTCGAGGTCCCATCTGGGAGTTGTCACCAAGCAGAAGGTATTTAAAACTCTGGAGCTGGGTGTGGTACTATCTCATGTCACCCCAGCACCCTAGAGACTAACGGAGATGAAAAGTTCTAGACCACCCTGGGATACATGGGGAGAGCCTATCTAAAACCAAAATAAATAAATGAAAATCTCAGATTACATGGAGATCATGCAGGGCAGAAGAAGGAAGTGGCCAGCTGGCATCGGAGCCTGGAGTACACTGATGTCTACAGGGGGACAGCCGGGGACCTGCAAGGCAGCTGACTGCAAGTCTTAAAATACTTAAAAAGATTTATCTTTGTTTGTTTGTTTGTTTTCGAGACAGGGTTTCACTGTGTAGCAGTCATAGCTGTCCTGGAATTAGCTCTTGTAGACCAGGCTGGCCTCAAATGTCTGAGTGTTTTGTATGCATGCATGCACTTCAAGCGTGTGGCTGGTGCCTTTCAAGGTCAGAAGAGGGTGTCAGATCCCCTGGGACTGGAGTTACAGATGGCTGTGGGCCACCATGTGAGTGCTGGGAGTTGACTCCAGGTCCTTTGCAAGAGCAACAGTGTTCTTCTTAACCACTGAGCCTTAGGGAATGCAACATTTACTAAAACTCCAGAATGGTACCAGAGCCAAAAGATTGAATGTGTAGCATTCTTTATTACCTTTTGCAATAATATCTTAACTGGTTTTGTTTGTTAGAGGTAATATAATCTGGGGCGGGGTTATGAAAATCAATTTTGTATGAAGTGTATGTGATGGGCCTGGAAAACCACTGAGTTGATTTTTAAGGGTCCTATAAGACACAGAGTTCTATGCTCAATTAGTAATGCCTGGCTGGGTTTGAAAGATGTTGGGGTTGCTCAGGAAATAATTTTTGCTGCTCCTGATTTGGGAGATACTCCAAACCTGGTGGGCTGAACTTGTCACAAATGTGAACCAGTGATCAATGGGCTGAGCGAGTGAACTCTTTAGTCATGGAAAACGGAAAGACCTTACCACTAACTTCTTGTATCCCTTATCCACCCATTTCAGACTTTCATTCTTGAGACAGTATAGTGGCCTTCCAGACTCTGAGATAAGAAATAGTTTATAAACTGTGTCTATAACAGACAGGCATCTTCCTCATGATTTCCCAAATAACACATTATGGTGACTGTTTATGTCGCATTGATATGGGTTGGGTACTAGAAGTCATCCAGACATTTGAGGCTCATGAGAAGATGTGTGTATGGGCAACATGGTGCATCTCACAGATTGGACTTGAGCGTCACGGACTTCAGTGAGGGCACATGGGTCCTGGAACCCATCCTTAGTGGATACCCAGGGATGACTACATCTGATATCCCGCACAGGACTCTCAGCCTTGTTCTCCAAGTTTGTCCTAACTATCTTTGGCCTTTCATTTCTTCAATATAAAATGAACACAGCATGTCAGTTCCACAAAAATCCTAACTATGGTTTCAAAAGGAAACACATCAATTTGAACTGAATTTAGTTCCTTGCCACACCCTTCCTCCATGGTAAGCACAGCCATTCTCTGCCAACAGAGTAGTACTCTGATAATCACCCTTGTGCTTCAGGTCTTCGCTCAGAAGGGCTTGCACTTACTTTATTGTTGAGTTTATTTCTAGGTGCTTGAGAAGTACTCTACATTTTTTTGGGGGGGGGTCCTAAGTAGTTTTACATTTTCCTGATTGCGTATCATTAGTACCTGGGGACATAGACTGTTGGTGTGTTTTGGGCAGTGCTGCGGATGCAGCCCAGGGCTGTGTGCCTGCCAAGCACTTTTACACCCAGCCTGGCTGTTCTCGTTCCATACTAATCTTGTATCCAATGGTCTGTTAGGAATCCCTGAACTGAGCTAGTTGGAGGCCACCACTCTACTATTAAAAACAGATGGTTCTCTTTTCTAATTCTTCCTGCTGTGTTTCATACCATGTTTACCCCTTAGCTCAGATTCACCTGGAACTTGTGATTCTCTCCTGCTTTGATCTTTTTCCCCTTCATTAATCTATCTATCTATGTAATCTCTGTCTGTTTGTCTGTATTTATGAATTTTTACCCTTATGTATGTCTGTGGACTACATACATACATGCATGTCTAGTGCCCATGGAGGCCAGAAGAGAGTGTTGGCTCTCCGGGACTGGAGTTACAAGGTAGTTGTAAGCTGTCATATGGGTGCTGGAAATTGAACGTGGGTCTCTGGGAAGAGCAGCCAGTGCTCTGAACTGCTGAGCCCTATGCTTCTGAGTGATGGAACCACAATTGTGAACCACAATATCCAGCTTCCTGTTACTTCTTTTTTGTTGAGACAAGGTAGCATGGTGACATCCACTCTTGTTTCTGACTTCAAAACAAATGCTTCTAATGTGATTAGCATTTTGATTTTTTTCATAATTTTTTTAGATATGGTCTCGAAGGCATCAATGCCCAGCAAATTTGCTATTTCTTAAATTAATTTTGTTTTTCAGAAAAATTTCCACTTCCTATACATTTTAAATTTATTAATAAATTATTTGTAACATTATCTTATGATTTCTAAATTCAGTGGTAGTCAGCTATGGTGGAGCACGCCTTTAATCCCAGCACTCAGGAGACAGGTAGGTGGATGTCTGTGAGTTCAAGCCTAGCCTAGTTTACACGACCAGCCAAAGTTACATAGTGAGAACCTGTCTCAGAAAAACCAACCAACCAAAGAAACAAAACCAACTGCCAGGCTGGGCAGTAATGGTACACGCCTTTAATCCCAGCACTCGGGAGGCAGAGGCAGGCAGAACTCTGTTAGTTCGAGGCCAGCCTGGTCTACAGAGTGAGTTCCAGAACAGCCAGGGCTACACAGAGAAACCCTGTCTCAATAAACCAAACCAACCAACCAACCAACCAACCAACCAACCAACCAACCAACCAAAAAGTAACCAACGTCAACAACAAAAACTAAACTCAATGGTACTTTACTGATGTTCATATTTAAAAACGCTAATCTCTCAGAAGTTTTTTCTAGTTTTGTTTTCTTTCTTTAGAACCAAGTTTGGCACCCTTAACAAGAATTAGTGAGTAGATACCAATTTAGTATTTACCAGTATTACTGTAGCATGTTTACCAAAGGGCATCCTTTATTTTCGTGTAAATGTGTTTATTATTAGTTCCAGTGGTTTCTAGCCCTATTTCAAGTGAAAAAAATGCATGTTCTTTATCAAACTTTTACTATTTTTTAAAGGTTTTAAAAAATTATGCACACGTGCCTGTGTGTGTATACGTGTATGAGTGCAGGTGTGGGCACCAGGAGAGGGCTTCAAATCCCCTGGAACTGGAATTATAGGTCGCTGTGTCTGACACGGGTGTTGGGAACTGAACGCTGGGCCTCTTAAACACTGAGCCATCTTTTTAGCCCCTTAATGTAGCCCCCAAAGGCTTTGAACCTGTGTCAACTCTCTGGCCTCCTAAGTGCTGCCACTCCTGAGTGTTTACTTAACTCCCCAGGGAAAAGCCACGCTCTCCCAGGACTCATGATGTGGTGAAATTATAAACAGTTCTCTCTCCACGCCTCCATCAGTAGCCCCCAAGCCCTGTCAGAATATCATTCTAATGGCAAAGGATAAAGCTCCAGACAGACGAGATTATTTTTAAATCATATTTGAAGAATTCATGGTGTATACACTTTACCTCCCCTCACCTCTCGGTGGAGCCCATACTCGGGGTGACGTGTACACTAGCTAAGCACTAACCACTGAGCTCGATGCTGGCCCTGGAGCCGTACTTATCTATGCGCACTGCTTATGAAATGAGAATGTATAGGATGCACCTGTAACAGCGTCACCATCTGTGCTCTCTTCTTGCTACTTAGACTCCTGCAACGTGGGGACCTAGCTCACTTACGAAGGCCTGAGAAGTGGATGCTCTTGAGTGGATGCCCGACCAAGTACAGGAATCATGGCATGAACACACCATCGCACAGAGGGAGCAGGAATCATGGCATGAACACACCGTCTCTCAGAGGGAGCAGTTCTCTTTCACCTACTGGAATTTAAAGGCCTAGCGAGAACGGTTTTCCATCTTATTTTAGTGTGTGTGTGTCTCAGAAGACAGCCTTGGGTGTCACGCCTTTGGATATAGAGTCTCTCACTGGTGCCCAGCAAGGAGGCTGGACTGGCTGGCCAGCAAGTCTCGGGTATCCTCCTGACTCTGCCTACCACCAGGATTATAAGTGTGTCCCACTATGAAAGACATTTTTTAATTCACTTTTTTTTTTTTTGGTATGCATTTACGTGAGGGGTGGACACACATCAGTGCACACAACCAGAGAGGATGCTATGGTTCTTGTTTTGTTATACTCTACTTGACTTCCTTGAGACAGGGCCGCTCTCTGAACCTGGAGCAAGCCCCAGGGATCTTCCTGTCTCTGTCCCTGACAGAACATGGGCATGCTCACTGCCACACCTGGCTTTTTATGTGGGCGCTGGGGAACTGAACTCTGGTTCTCACGCTTGCATAGCAGATGCTTTACTTGCTGAGCTACAGCTCCAAGCTCCTGCCTGGCATTTTTACACGGGGGTCTAGGTATTAAATCTTCATGCTTGCAAGGCAAGCACTTGACTGGACGATCTCTCCAGCCTTCCTTTAACTTTTTGAGACAAAGTCTTACTATGCTGTTTAGTTTAGCTTTGAACACCTGTGCTGGTACAACCCTGTACCTCGGCCTCCCTGGTAACTGGGACTGTAGGGGCACTGCCAACACACCGGGCTGCAATGAGAACTAATTTTAATTTGTAAGTAATTGAAATGTGTGTTCATTTAAATATGAAGGTCTTGGGGTTGGAGAGATGACTCAGTGGTTAACAGCACCTGTTGCTCTGCTGAGGGGAGGGTTGGTTCCTAGCACCCACACGGTGGCACATAACCACCCATAATTCCAGTTCCAGGGCATCTGATGCCCTCTTCTAACCTCCAAGGGCACAAAGCATGCACACACATTAAAAAAAATCTAAAAAAATGTTTAAAAATCTTCACTGCTTTGCATGGAAGAAGAGCAAGTTAACAATACACTTACATTTTTATGAAATTCTTTCTTCTTGGGATACTTGAACAAAATAGTCCCTCGTTTTAACAGAAAGCTAGCACCCGGCCAAGCCTCGGATGTCACCGGAAGATGGTGACAGCTTCCAAGGTTTGCAGGTCACACCGGATCCTCTGCCATCCAGCCCCCATCCCTTCTACCCTGGCCAACTCTCTAGCTTCCTCTGCAGGTTACCAAATGGCATTGCAAGTCTTTAAAATGGCTTCTGTGAAAAATTCACAAGACCCAATAGAATTGCCACTTAGCAAAACATTTCACTAACCATCATTTCTTAATTTTAATGGACTCACTTCAACATCTTCCTCCAAGTGTAATAACTGAAGAATGAACGGGGATTAACACCAAGAGAAATGGGACTTACCAACACTACTTTCCAAGGGATGGTTTGGGCAAGGGTATATTGTGGTAAAAGAAATTACAGGGGGCTAGAGAGATGGCTCAGCGGTTAAGCACACTGGCTGCTTTTCCAGAGGACCCAGGTTCAATCCCCAGCACTCACATGGCAGCTCACACCTGTCTGTAACTCCAGTTCCTGGGCTTCTGACACCCTCACATGGATATACATACAAGCAAAACACCAAATCACATAAAATAGAAATAAATTATATAAAGAAAAAAATTATGGGATGTTTTAACATACTTGAGATCTCAACAGTCTAAAAGGCCTAAATTGGGCAGCCTGGGTAGCTTTTCTAGCACTGACCCTGTACACAGTTAAAAGGTAATTTCCCCGTATAGGTAGACTGATGTCATCAGGAGTTGTACTCCCTGTACTTGGTATACAGAAACAGTTCTGTGACGCCAAGAGCCTGGGAAATGGCTGGGTTTTTTCCCCCTTATTTACAGACCAGGAAGTGGCAGCTCTGTGAGGCTGCTGAGATTTGCCTAAAATTGCACAGCCCCTAGTGCCAGTGCCAGCACGGAACGTCCCTTGCCACTCTTCCACATGCCGTCAAGGGGGTCAGCAGTGGGCACACTGCTCAGGTTCCAGCAGCTGCCCCGGGCATTCTACACACTTCAGCAAGTATGTTAAGACAGACAGGTTACATTGTAAGCTTTTGTCCGTGAAGAGTGTCTAAAGGGGGCATTTCCAGCTTCCTTCAAAATTCCCAGGGGAAGGAGAGATGGCTGGGTAGGTAAAACGCTTGGGGAACAAGCCTGGCCACCCACGTTTAATCACTGGACTCAGCATAAAGTTAGAAGGACAGAACCAGCTCTCCAGTCTGGTCCTCTTACTCCATGTGTGCTGTGACTCACATGCCTGAGCCCAAACACATACATATACACACACTCTCTAAAACAAATTAAGGACAGTTCAGTGACCGCATTCATCATATCATGGGAAACATCAATTCAAATGCAAATATTTCTACTCTTAGTGAACAAACCCTATACCTCAATAGTGATAGAATGTTATTTTCCACTTTTTAATTAACAGAAACTGTATGTCAAAATGTTTGTTCTCCGTTTAAATTGGCAGGGAACTCATTATGTAGCCTAGGCTGACCTCGGACTCATGGCAATCCTCCTGCCTCAGCTTCCCAAGTGCTGGAATTATAAGGCATGAGGTACTGTGCCCAGTTAAAGACTCATTTTTAAATTAACAAGAAATAAATTTTCATGAATAAGACTGGGATTAATTTTTGAAGAAAGTGGGGTGTCCTGAAGAAAAAATAAGCAATTTTAATAGTACCATGAGTTCGTAAATGATTTAAATAAACCACTAATTCTTCAAATAAAAGAACAACGTGTATGGACCAGGAATGGTGGCATAGGCCTTTAATCCAACACTCAGAAGGCTAACGCAGGCTGATCTCTGTTAGTCTGAAGTCAGCTTTGTCTACATAGGGAGTTCTAGGCAAGCCAGGGCTACATAAATGAGACTTGGTCCCAAAAAACAAAACAAAAACGAAGAATAAAATATACAAGTATAGAAAAACACAACTACAAAAACAACTCTCTGCCACTACCCATCCTTTCGAAGCTGTGGCAATTTTTAAAAAGCCAGTTGCAGATTGCTAATCTAATTACCGTGAGGGAAAATTCCCCATTCTGTAGCAATGGCAGTTGAGATGAAACCACAAACAGACTGTCTTCATACATACACACGTGCGGCTATGGCCCCACACACAACACTGGACACATCTCTCTCCAGGGAAGCATCCAATGTCTCCTGCACGTAGCACTGAGCTATATGTACCGCGAGCATTGGATAGCAAGAGTGTGCTCCTCACCTCGGGAGACTAGGGGGCAGATTACGGATGAGGCAGGCATGGGGAAAATGGGTAGACATATACACCCTGATTGCCTTGTCCTGGGGACCACCAGAGCAAACCAGAGGGACAGACGCACACAGATGAGTCAAGCCAAGCTTCTTCACACCCAGATCGTAGGACCAGGCTGTCTGCAAAGGTGAAAATCTTCCCAGACCTTCCAGTCCTCACATGTGTTGGCCGGCTACCAGCGTTAGAGTTTATTAGTGGACTGTGTAGGGCTGGGAAACGGAGAAGGTAGGTCACCTACAGTTAGGCATGTGTTCAAGCAATGGAGTCTGTGGTCCCAGCTTCCCTCGTGAGCCAGGCAGCTGACAGTGGCCACGAGAAAGTTTCAAACCCTTATGTCATTTAACTATGAAAAACGAACACAAGAACCTAAAATATTAGTATCATTCAGGGAAACTGGTTAAAATTCTTTCCTTATTGGCAAAGAGCTAACTTTTGTTTCCTGCCATTTTTAAAGCGGACATGTGCTGGTCAGCAAACTGCACTGTCTGTCGCCACAGGACCATGCTTTTTATTTGTGTGTGTGTGCTGGGCGGAGCACTGCCCTGGTTGGATGCTTATCTCAACAGAGGCCAAACTGCTGAGCCAGGGGAGTTTGTGCCAAGTTAGCTCATTTTTACTTTGAACACACTGATATTTAGAGAAGTCCCTCCCTTACGCCCCTTTAATCTTTCCATGTTTGTCTTGCAATAAATTTCACCCCACCACAGATGGGCAGTCTGGGAAGTGATGCACAGATAGCTGTAGCTTTTAATTCTAAGGGAAAGCCAGAGCACAATTCACTTTCTGGTTGTTTTATAACAGCCGCTGTTAAACGGCACATTTTGGAGGCATCTTGATAAAGTGAAAATTGATATAGTCCCTTTCACGAATATTCAGGAACCAAGACCGCTGACCAGAAGGGTGAATTCAAGCCACCAGTGTGAAGACTGGCCAGAAAGCAAACAACTGCCACTGCAATGTACTTTCCCTACAAGTCTCTTAATTAAAGGATTATCGTAGAACGAAGCTAAGTGCACTCTTCTGAACACGTACATCCTTTACACACGTGCGCATCGTCACGTGCGTACAGACCAAGAAGCGGGCTCACGATACTAATAACTAAAGTATTTAAGGAGAAAAATAAACTTGAAAAAGTTTCTTACAAGAAAAGCAAACCCACCTTGTTTCTCTCAATGCAAACACTACGAATACACATTTGCAGGCCACTTGCTGGGGTGTCTGCTAAAATGACTTAGGATTCCTGCTGTTTGGGGGCAGCCTTGCTTTCTCCAACCCAAGGGCATATTATCTATCTCCAGGAAAACCATCTGGACCGAGCCTTGGTCATCCATCAAGGAGATCAGGCGCTCAGTTCAGGTCTTTAGGAGCCTAGAAGGAAGAACAATCATTCCCAAAGTTTATTCGTCTCTTGAAGCTCAGCTCCCTGGCCCAACGGCGCCCTGCAACTATCCTAAGAATTGCGAAAGCCTCCCAGAATCTGGGCGCCACCGGGCCTGGCTCAGGAGTGGCAGCGCGCCGCGTCGGGCCGCCCCGGTGCTGCCGGGTCCCTAGTGTGACCCTGGGACGCCTAGTCCATCTTACCCCGCACTGCCGCGGCCGCACCGTCGCTCCTCGCCCAGCGGGGCTCGGCCTGCTCTAAAAAGGAGGCTCCCTCTTCACTCGTGCGGCGTCCCTTCCCACGAGCACCCCGCTCCAGGGTCCGGCCTCTCCGCCGGGGCCGCCATCCCCACCGCTGCGGTACGCGCCGCACTTGGCGCGCCCCAAGCTGCGTCCCCGCCGCCCGCCACGCCCTCGCCACCTCCCACCCGGCCGGCCGCGCCTCCCCGCCCCCTCCGCCCCCCGCCTCGCGCAGGCCACGCCCCCGCGTGCCCCTTGCCCTGTGCTCTCCGGGAGAGCAGGGCACCTGCGCCCACCTCGCGCGTGCGCATCCTCCGGCGACACCTGCACCCCACTGCGCACCACGCGCGCTCTTCTCCCACGCTCCCGCAGCTCGGCAGATCCGCGGGGATGTAGGACCGGGCGGCCGGCCGCAGGCACCCCAGGCCCGGGTCATGGAGGGCTGGAGTGGAGAGCCGGGGCGCCACGATCTTCTGCAAGGGTGGTCTGAGCGCTGCGCGCGTGGGCGTCGGGCGGACGCGTCGGTCGCGCCCGCGAGTCGCTGCCTGGGCATGCAGACTTGTTCCCCGGAATCCCGTGTCGGCCTGGAGGGTAGAGATGCCCCCGCGGGCAACAAGCTATAAATAGCGGCCGCCAGCCTGCTTCCAGGCGGACACAAATTAGCAGACAGCTCCGCGGATTCTAATTTTTTAAAGTAACCTGTTCCAAGGCGCTTGAGACTTGGCATAGCCTGAAGTGTTGGGGAAGATGTCCCTGAGGGCAACTAGTTCCAGCTGGTCTTGGGGATGAGATGCCAGAGTGTGCACCAGCTAGCCTGTCCACAACGGGGTGAGGCTTTTAATATGTCCAACCCTCAGGGTTTCTCTGAGAGTCAGAGGACACTGAGCAGGACAGAATCCCGGCCCTGTCTATTGTCTCAATAACCCATAGGTCTCGTGTTCCCTTCGAGCAAAGGGGTTGGACAGCAGATAATCATTAATAAATGATAGTTCACTGAATTTTGGTGGCAAATTTGAAAGTTGATACCAAAATTCCCTTCATACTTGATGGATTTATTTCAGGAATGAGGTAAAAATTCTGTTTTACGGTCCCGTAAAGCCGCCATTGCTTTACTGGCGTCTGACTGCTGGGAGTTGAAGAATTCACTCACTCTGCTCAGATCGGGATTTAAGCGTACTCCAAAGAGAATGGAAACAAAGCTTGTAAAGACGTCTGAAGCCTCTTTTGTCTTTGAGCCTCGCGTTTGCAGCTTTGTTTTATTTCTTTTTGTTTTTTAGACGGGGTCTCCTGTAGCATGACCTGGCTGTGATCGGATCCTCCTGCAGACAGATGAGCGCTCTGATTGCGGGTCTGCACTGCACCCCTGCCTCAGTTCCTTTTATATCCAGAAACAATATTGCAGGTTTTGCTTTTCTGTTGTTTTTATTCTCACCAAGAAGTACTGGAATATACCCCCCAAGCATCAGAAGTATTAAAAGACTTGACCCCCTTGGACAAACTATAGTATTATATTGGTAAAGTCGGAAGGAAGTATAATAAAGTGATGATTTACAACTTTCATTAGAAATAAATTTAAAATGTATGACTCCAACCAACATTTGCACACCAGTTTCATAACATCGTTCCACAGGTACAAGGTCGAAGCAAGCCAGGTATCCCTGGAGGGATGGGCGGAGTCACAATAAGGCTTATACATGCTGCAGAATATCATTTGGCCTTAAAAAGAAAGGAGCATGGCTGGACGGTGGTGGCGCATGCCTTTAATTCCAGCACTCAGGAGGCAGAGGCAGGTGGATCTCTGGGAGTTCAAGGCCAGCTCTACAAGAGCTAGTTCCGGGACAGGCACCAAAGCTACAAGAGAAACCCTGTTTCGAAAAACCAAAAAAAAAAAAAAAAAAAAAAAAAAAAAAAAGAAAGAAAGAAAGGAACATGAGTGTACAAAAGATATGAATAAAGAACATATGGCAATGAAAAAAAACAGTTACAATAGTAGCAAATATGGTGTGATTTAACTTAAGAGAAGTGTTATGTTGTCAAATTAAAACCAGGCAAATACTTAGTCTCAGCATTTGAGAAGCGGAAGCCGGTTTGCTGGGATGATGAGGCCGGCTTGAGATACAGAGACTCTGTTTGAAACACCAATGTACTTAGAGAAGGTGGTATGGGAGTACACACCTGTCATCCCGGTGCGTGGGAATGGAGGTGGGAGGAGCTAGCCTAAAAGGCTAGCCTGGGCTGCTTGAGATCCTGTCTCAACAAACTAAGTTCATAGAGACAGAAAGTAAAATGGTGGTCGCCAGGACTCGTGGAGCAGAAAATGGGGAGTTGGTAGTGGGTGTGGAATTTCAGTTTGGGAACAAGAGTTCTAGAAACAGAGGGCGACACTTGCACAGCAGTGTGGGTGTGCTTAAAGCACAGGGATAGCGACTTAAAATGGGGAAGGTGAGCAATTATAAATGACATGTATTTATTACCATATACGGTTTAAATGATGGGCAAAGACCAGAAAGACTAAGGAGACGGCGGCTCCTGACCCTGCCATGTTACACATGTTCTAGGTGACAACTAAGATGCTGACTATATGGTTTAATTGTCATTATAAAAGTTTGCTTCTTGCTTGATTTGAATAAAGACTGTATTTAGGGTAATTTGAGGTGTAATCTATGAATATGCACACATAAGCCAAACCGACAAGACGGGAATTCTGAGTTGGGCCACATTTTCACGTCCTAACAACGTATCCAGTGCAGAAGATAGAAGGGAGCCAGGCGCCCTGAACCTGGCGCCCTGAACCTGGCTGTTGAGAAAGAGCTTTTCCCCATTAGCCACTAGAGCGAAAATGTGTTTGTCTGTAGCGTCCCCTGGTGGTCAGGATGGTAACTGCTTCCCTGAGCGAATCTGGGCTTAGTGTGTGTGGTGAAAATTCAAGCCCCATTTGTTGACTGTGTCTGTCTTTTCTCAGTGTGACAGTTCAAAGTAACACAGCAATCTTGCGTTTGACCTTATAGGACAGAATTTAATGGGTCTTTTCTTTAAGCACCGAAGTTTATGATGCATGAAACCTCCTACTTGAGTTTGTTTAAAAGCAGTGTAGACAGCCCTATTCCTTAGCTACTTAGACTCGTTGACAGTGCGCAGTGTCTCATTACTTTGCGGGATATAGATGTCTCCAATAGCTCATCTGTAACCAGTCCAGTTATGCACTGGACATCTGCTCATACAAGGCTTTGGGCTGGTGTTGGGGGAGGTGGGAAGGTCCCGCATTCTGTGCTCACAACATCCATTGTGCTGAGCTGTGCCCATCTCTGCCAGCAGAAGGATGAACAACTGCTTATTCTGGATCATCACAAAGTGAATTCACAGGCACATGTGGTCTTTTTTTTTTTTCTTGGTTTTTTCAAGACAGGGTTTCTCTGTAGCTTTGGTGCCTGTCCCGGAACTAGCTCTTGTAGACCAGGCTGGCCTCGAACTCCCAGAGATCTGCCTGCCTCTGCCTCCCGAGTGCTGGGATTAAAGGCGTGTGCCACCACCACCCGGCCACATGTAAGTCTTAATGAGACGAGGGCAGTCAGAGCAGGCCTGGTGGCACAAGCCTGTAATCCCAGCACTCGGGAGGCAGAGGCAGGCCGGATCTCTGTGAGTTCGAGACCAGCCTGGTCTACAGAGCTAGTTCCAGGACAGACTCCAAAACCACAGAGAAACCCTGTCTCAAAAAGCAAAAAAAAAAAAAAAAAACAACAAAAAAAAAGCCTGTAATATCAGTACTTGAAAAGCTGAGGCAGAAGGATTATTGTGAATTTGAAACCAATCCAGGTAAGATCCTATATCAAAGGAAAAAAGAAGCAAGAAAAGGAAGAAAGAAAAGAAAAAGATGAACGCCCCGCTTCTAATCCTGCCTGGCCTCCAGTACGTTACATATTTAGGACGTGTGTATAGAGCATGAGCAGACTGTGGCAGGCCACGGTAAATCCCTGTGCTGTAGGCCCAGGGACACTCTCAAGACCTATTGCGCTTATCTAGATTTCTTTGGGTTCAGTCTCCAGAGCTGTGGAAACAAAACAAAGACGTCATCATGATTGTGTTGTTTTTCCCACTCCTCAGCTGACAGGATTCCAGGCATGAGCTGCCAGACCTGGCCCAAATGTGATATTAGCGATGGACCTGCGGGAGGTGTTTGGGATTAGCTAAGGGCATTGGGACAGAGCCTGGGGCCAAATACCAGGTAGAGGCTTCTTGGTTGTTTTGCTTTGCTTAGATTTTGACACAGGATCCCACTATGTAGATCAGGCTAGCCCCAAACTTGAGATGATCCCGTACCTGTGTTCCAGGTTTATGCCCCTCCTCTGGCTGCTTCCTAACTGCTCTTGCCTCTTCTCATATGAAGCCTGTGTCACCAGATTCTGTCAGCAACACTCTTACCCGAGGCGGTCTCCACACCTTTGATTAAAATTGACATTTGTTCTTGTTATCTGCCCTATTTGTGCCCCCATATGATGAGCATTAGGAACAGGTGTTCCCGCAAGATAATGAAGTTCTTTAAATATTTATTTATTTATTTATTTATTTATTATGTATACAATATTCTGTCTGTGTGTATGTCTGCAGGCCAGAAGAGGGCACCAGACCCCACTACAGATGGTTGTGAGCCACCATGTGGTTGCCAGGAATTGAACTCAGGACCTTTGGAAGAGCAGGCAATGCTCTTAACTACTGAGCCATCTCTCCAGCCCCATGAAGTTCTTTATTAGTTGGAATTACCAGGGATGAAACTTGGGTCCTCTAGAAGGAGACCAAGTCCTCTCCCCCACCAGGAGTCTCTCCAGCCCCAGGAAGGGTTTTTCCAGTCCATGGTTGCACCTTTTTTTTTCCCCAGTAGAAGCTAGTGATTTTCATTGTCTTCATAACAAAATCATCTCAGAAACGGATCACTTGGCCCTTTCTCTTCTTATCCTCTTCTTGTAATAGCCCATGTTCCCTTAGATCTGCAGATGGGCTCCACACATAAAATTCTTTGTAGTTTTAGTCCTTTTGAAGAAAGTAGACTTAGTCTGCCTAGCATAGTCACTCTGTTCCCTGTCATCACGCCACTTTCCCTGGGCAGATAGAGAATCCTTGCCCTTATGGGATCGGTGTGGAAAGTCTGGCAGGTTTTAGGAGTGGCAGTCATTGTGTCTGCAGGAGTGCCATCCGCACCAAAAGAAGGAGGTGGGGGCCAGAAATGAAGCAGAGCTCACAGCTGCAGATTTTAGTCCACCATGCAGGGGAATTCACAACCCCGGGAGCTTGTGGGAAGCTGGTTGTGCCGTTTCTGCAGTCAGCAGGTATACTAATGCTCAGTGTCCTCTTACACAATCCAGGAGCCTCTGCTTAGGGAATAGAACCACCCGTGGTGGGCCGGTCTCTCAACCCCAGTTAACATAAAAATAATCCTCCACCCAAAGGCCCCTTTCCCAGGTGATTCCAGGTTTTGTGGAATTAACATTAACAATTATCACCTGGGCTTCACACGACCTTGTCTTCCATCCTTCCTGACTAAAATTAGGACACCAAAACATAAAGGATGAGTAGTCAGTGCAGAACCAGGGACAGCTTGGGGAGAGCCAGAACCACCCTCACTAGGCTCAGAAAGTCGACAGGTTCTCCTGGAGACCACACGGCTAACACATCACAGTTGGGAGACTGCTATGACTAGCTGGCCCAACCCCCTCTCTTAGCCAACAGCCGTTCCTCAGTATATTTCCATCTTGGAACAAACCTCACAGAGTGGAACTTCACATCCAGGCTCCATGGGATTGCTCACCGCTCCCAGGCTATGAATCTGAATAGCAGGACCCTGTCCTGAACCCACACTACTGCAGGGTGATAGTAATAATCACCTTTACATATTTAACATATGTACACACGTGCCACTGTCATAATGTGGTCCATTATTGACTGAAATGCCATTAGATGGTACGAGTCTCTAGCTGCACATAGACAGAGAGAAAGGAGGTTGGCTTGGTGGTTTAGGCATGTAATCCCTGCATCTCAGGTGGCTGAGACAAGGGGATCACAACTTCAATGTCTGCCTAGCAATTTAGTGAGACTGAGCCCCAAACACAATGGGATAGGATGTGGGCGTAGCTTAGTGGTGGAGCATGTCTCCCTAATAAGCATGGGGCCCTAAATTCAGTCACCAATACTGCAGAAGGAGAAAAAAAGGGGAGGGAGGGAGGGAGAGAGAGCGAGAGAGAGAGCGGGGTGGGGGTGGGGGAGGAGAGATGCCTTTAATCCCAGTACTAGGCTGGCAGAGCTCTGTGAGTTCAAGGCCAGCCTGGTCTACAAAGCGAGTTCCAGGACAGCTAGAGCTGTTACACAGAGAGACCCTGTCTCAACACACACACAAAAAAAAGCAACAAAAGCTTGGCCTTGCTTTGTTGCAGAAGGATATGTTGGACCTGCTAGGCAGTGTTTTTTGCTTCCTACGCACACCCTACCAGAGATTAGAGTCTGGCATGAGTTCCAAATGCAGCCAGAATCCAGCCAGGAAGGAGCAGAGGCACCGATGGTCAAATGACTTCTTCACTGAGCAGGGGAAGGAACTGTGGTACGCTGTCCCAGTCGGTGCCAGTCAGTCAGTGGTTCTCCAATCAGGAGTGGTTATCTGTGTCTTCTCATTAGGGGGATGATTTCTGCTGCGAGTCTATTGTGCTAGAGTCGTCTGGGTGAACTGTGGTAACAGAGTGATCTACGGCTAGGAGTCGGGTGGTTATTTCAGGGGGAGACAGCAGGTATAAGCCAGGACACCCATGAGGAATGCTGAAAACTGCTGACCTTTGGCTCTGGTGCTTGGTGTCTGACCCTGGAGGCCTAGGCAGCTAGCTTGCTTCGCTACGAGATCAGATTGATTTCCATAAAGGATGCAGGGCTCCCCGTCTTCCTGCTGTCAGGAGACCCAAGCCTCTCCCATTCGAGAGCGTGGCTACTGCCATGAGTCCACCTGATCATGACTGTGTATGAGACTTGGGAAACCTGGGACCCCACTGGGCTTTGGTTCATGCACACTCCTCTTCTAGTAAGAATTAACAAGGCAGCTTAGGTCCCTTGCCTGTATGTCTTGTACACTGCCCCCAGCAACGTATCTAGCTACCTACTGACAACACAGGACCCATATCTGCATCAAGCTACATATACCCCCACCCTCGCTGAACACTGGGATAAGCTTCTTCCCTTGACAACAATCAAACTCACCTTCTAGTAAATCTTCCCACTGACCTGAGTATAAAGAATGGAAAGAACGATCCACACCAGACTGGTTTTGGGTGCAAGCCCAATAAGACAAACTGTGCCCTCGGGTGTAGGGAAAATCCCCTATTTGCCATCTTCTGCCAAGATATAATTGGGTAAGTATTATGTCTAAAACCAGGTGAATTGTGGGAAGGGGTACACGCAGTAGAAGAAAGAATTATATGGCCTAATTTGTTACTCCAACCACCAGCAAACTACACCCTTAGTAACCAGCCCTCCTTCTCCCGAACACTTAGCAGAAGCGCCAAACAATGGCGCCTTCGCGCCTGTGCTCGCGAACCCTTTTTGCAGTTATTCTAACCTTTGCTTCAAATGACCTTTTCTTGCTGCTTCTGCGAATCTATGTCGGTTTTTATTTGAATTTTTGAACAAGAAGAATGGAAATATCAGATCCCACCCCAGTCATTTTGGTTGAGCCAAAAGGGATGCAGAAAACCCACCTTCCTCCTCTTGTTGCTAAAAATCTCCCTCCCGACTTTCTACCTTTTCATTTTGATGTCTGTGGCCGGCTGCAGGCTGAAGTCGCCCGTGTGGTCGGAGAACCACAGGCTGCACCCTTTCTACACCCTGCCTGGCCTCTGTGCAGCAGCTGTTATGCATGCGTGGGTGCTCAGGATGCAGAATGCTCCGGAAAGAAGTAGCCAGCGGTGACTGGACTCCCTCAGTCAGTGGTTTCCCTTGGGTTGGAGAGCAAAAAAGAGAGAAAGAAAAGATGCAGGGTTAATTACCTACAGTCCCCTGCCTTCTACTGTCTGCTATCTGGACTCAAATCAAACTTTTGCAGCTGCTTGAGGCTTTCATAAGTCTTTCTTCTTCTCTCCCCTTTCCCCACATTTCCTTTAGGTCTCCTATGGATCTGGGGTGATTCTGTTTTAGTGTTCCGAAAATCAAAGCACTGAGTTTCCATATCCCTTTGGGATTGTTTCTGCTCTCTAGAGCAGAATCTAACTTCGCTGAGATTTGGATTCTAAGGAAATGTCCCCTAGAGACGGGTTCCTTGACAGGCGAGCCAAACCTAAATGTCAGCCCTAAACATTCCTGTGGAAGAGTCCATTGTGCCATATGGAAGCCATGAGTATGAAAGGGAGCAGGGTGCGTGGGAGGAGATGGCGGGGAAGAAGGGTGAGAATGATGGAGATCCTGTCCCCATTTGAAATTATAAAAGCAAAGTTGAAATAAAATAAATTTTCTCCCCTTTTCATTTTCTTCTGCTTTCTCTTCAATCTCACATGTATCCAAGTTGTAAAAATGACTACTTAAAAAATTCAAACATTAATAACATGATTCTTTTCTCCCCGCTTGGTTTTTCAAGACAGGGTTTCTCTGTGTATCCCTGGAATTTGCTCCGTAGACCAGGCTGGCCTCAAACTCAGAACTCAGAGATCTGCCTGCCTTTGCCTCCTGAGTGCTGGGATTAAAGGCATGCGCTACCACCACCGAGCAAGAACGTGATTTATTCTTGTGCTGGATTTTCCCTTGAGTTGTTTATATGCTTGCTTATGGAGATAAGTAGGTGTATAAAAGGGAAAGAGACAGACACAAAGATGAGTGGGAAAGGGGGGACCACTCATATGGGGAGATCACTGGTACCACTCGACCTAAAGGCTCAGAACAGACTCATGAAGCAAGCCTAATAAATTTAATGATGCAAACGAGAATCCCCATAAGAAGGTAAATTCCCTTCCCCATCCTCTACCTCCCATATTCTAATATTGTCTTTGTTCTCCAGACCAAAAAATATTTTTAAGATTTTTCCCTTCTCCCGTTCCCTTTTCTCTTGCTTTTTCTCTGATCTCACCTGATTCTGAGTTAGAAAAACACATATTTACGAGAACTAACTGAGGTAGCAGGCAGTCTTGGACAATGAGTAAGGGAATGGGAATCTCAGGGATCCTTACAAACTCTTGTGTTGCTGGCCACGTGGAATGTAGTGGCAATTCATTTGTATTTTGATAAATAAGGCTTGCCTGAAAATCAGAGAGTAAAAACAGCCCCACTGGTCAGCCTTACAGACCAGGCAGTGGTAACACACACCTTTAATCCCAGTAGCCACAGTAATTGTCATGGAAACCAGGTGGTGCATGCCTTTAATCCCAGTGTGCACGCCTTTAATCCCAGAACTAGAGAAGAACATTAAATGGGAAGAGCCGGACAGTGGTAGGGCACACCTTTAATCCCAGGACTCAGGAGACAGAGGCAGGTGGATCTCTGTGAGTTCGAGGCCAGCCTGGTCTACAGAGTGAGTTCCAGGATAGGCTCCTAAGTATACAGAGAAACCCTGTCTCAAAACAAAACAAAACAAAACAAAACAAAACAAAACAAAAGCAAGCAAACAAACAAAAACTCAAGCAAAAAACAACTACAAAGACTGGGCGGAGTCAGCTCTCAGTCTCGGTCTTATCCTGAGATTCCTGGAGGCAGGATCGCCATTTTGGACTGAGGTTAGAAGCAAGAGCCAGTGGCTACCTGTTTTGCTTTTCTGACCTTCAGATTGAACCCCAATTTCTGTCTCTGGGTTTTTATTAATTGTGCTTCAGAGCCAGTGTGAGCTGAAAGGGGAAACCAGCTCTGCCTCTGGCCCTGTTGCTGGGGAAACCAAGATGCTCCTGCTCATGGCTGTGTCAGATGAGACACCCGAGCAGCATCAAAAACTCCCGATCTGTCTGCTTTATAGAAAAAGAAACACACAGAGGAGACAAAGCGGGAGGTGTCATGGGGGGATGGGTGTGGTATTTACACCACTAACTGCTGGACTGGGGAACCATGGGGTTGGAGCCTCTCCATCTTGGGATGTCTTGATCAGAAGCAAGTATATGTATTCACAAGTGAGGAGGCTACTGCCCGTATGAATCTGTGCTGCATGCTGTATGGTGGTCTGGATGAACTGAGATAACAGATTAAAGATGGGCCTGAGAATCAAGATGGTTCCTAAGGGCTGACAAAAGGTCTCTCCAAACCAAAACTCGTGAGGGCTTTTGAGACCACCTGATCTCTGAGCCCAGTTGGCATCTCTCTCTCTTTCTCTCTCTCTCCCCCTTCTCTCTTAGCCTCTGTGTCTCTGACCAGGCCAGAACTGATTTACACAGAAGCATCAATCTCTTATCATTAAGGAGGCCAAGCCTCCCCTTTCTTCTGTCAGGAGATGGACACCCCCCACACACATCCTTTCCTCTTCTGGTATGTGACTGCTGCTAAGGACTCCAGCTGATTCTGGAGGTTTCATGGGGGCTTTCTCTCTCTCTCTCTCTCTCTCTTTTTTTTTTTTTTTTTGGTTTTTCGAGACAGGGTTTCTCTGTGGCTTTGGAGCCTGTCCTGGAACTAGCTCTGTAGACCAGGCTGGTCTCGAACTCATAGAGATCCGCCTGCCTCTGCCTCCCGAGTGCTGGGATTAAAGGCGTGCACCACCACCGCCCGGCCCTATGGGGGCTTTCTTGTACACCTTGGGATGAGGACTGATCAGTCACCGTCGTACTTTTACATTGCTGTGATAAACCACCACGACAAAGGAGACTTTTAAAACAGCATTTAATTCGGCTTCGCATTTCAGAGTGTCAGAGAGTCCATGACGCTGGGACAAACACTGTGAGCTCACATCCTGATTTACACTCATGATGCAGAGAGAGAGAAAGAGAGAGAGAACTTCAAAGCCTGTTCCCAGTGACACACTTCCTCCAACAAGGCCAATCGTTCCCAAACAGTTCCACCAAACAGATGAGCCCACGGCACCATTCTCCTTCAAACCCTGAAGTTACAGAGGCGGAAAGACCTGCCAGCACAGGCTAATGTCCACTGTTATTCCCAGGGCCATGAGAAGGGGGCTGGGAATGGAGTTCTCTTGTGTATGGCCAGTTAAAGGGACAGGAAGGCGTCGCTCTTTAGGAGCCGTGTCTGTCTGTGGATAAGTATGCTACAGTGTAAGTTCTCGTTCAGTCAGCGAGGATGCAGGGACGTGGAGGCACCATGGAAGACAATGCTGTTTGAGTAGCTAGGAGTCAAGGCGGAGGGGAAAGAGCTGGGTTTTCTTTCAGGCAAAGAGAAAACTGGCTGGGGCTGACCCCACCAGGGGTCCAAGTGTGGCAGTGGCGAGGGTGGGTGTGAGAGTTTGAAGCTTTGAGGATGAAGTGTGTGTGTGTGTGTGTGTGTGTGATAGAAAGAACAGGTGTTAGAGGAGGGTTTTTTAAAATTTTTTACAGGATTGAGTGGGCTTTCTGTTAGAAGCCATGGGAAAAGGCCAGACAACACCGGTCACACAAAGTCCTAGTGGTATCTGAATCATTGGGTGCAGCTTGAGAAATGCAATGACCGAGGGAACCTCCCATTTGGGGTGGGTGGAACTGAGTAGTCACCCCTATGGCGGAAGTAATTGGAGGTGGCCTGATAGTAATAGCGGGACTCGGTAGAGAGGAGGCTAATCGCTCCCCTGGACACTTTATAGAAAGGCTGTCTGGTAGAGCTTCGAGGAGTGGGGACTGGCAAGGAGATGTACCGTCTGTCAGTGTCGTGGTGTCTGTCTGACCAGTGAAAATAGGTTGGTTTTGCTTTTGGATCCAGGGCGAGGCATGTGAATTTGTCCAAGTCTAAAGAGAGCATGGGACAGCTGTATCAGCTGAGGTGAAAAGTGGGGACATGCAGCCAGGAGTCATTTGCGGGAGCTCTCTCAGAGCTGCTAAGTGAAATACGGGCTAGATTAAGAATTCATTCTAGGTGGTTGGAGGTGAGAGAATCATTCATTGGAACTGAACAAGTGAAGAGAAAGGCTGGATACAGGAGGCTGTGGGTGCGGCCAGTAGGAATAGGCTAGATTTAGAACACACTCAGATACTAGATTTCAGTCTCAGGGACGGGAGAAGAGGGGAAGGAAAAGAAGGGAAGGAGGAAGAGAGGAGGAGAGGGAGAGAGAGCAGAGAGGACGATCTAAAGGAACTCCTTCATCGATGCAGGGAGGCGAACGGAAACTCACCAGCTTTCCTCGTTCGCCAGCTCACCTTTCATCCTTCACTTGAAGGGACTGACTGCAGAACAGCCATTCCTGACCCTCGGTTACTTGTGGTCTGGGCATGGGTATACATTTGCACGTGTGTGGGGGCCTGAGTCGGTGTGTTTTCCTCGCTTGCTCTTTGTTTATTAATGTGGGGCCTCTCACCTGAACCAGGCCTCACAGGTTCTGCTGGACTAGGTAGTCAGCTTGCTCTGAGCTTCCCATCTCTACTTCCCTGGTGCTGGGAGCACAGGCTTCAAAAACAACTACTCTGATTACTTATTTAACATGGGTGTGCGACTCTGAACTGTGCTTCTAATGCTGGCACGGCAAATCTTTGTCCACTGAGACATCTCTCCACAGCCCTTTCTGAACAGTATCTAATGAACAATAAAACTAGAACAATTTTGTGGTGTTTAGCAGGACGCAAATTCCAGGCACAGGAATCATGCACACTATGAAGACAGTCTTCTGTGGGCCTGGAAATGAAACAGTCCACCGTACTGGAACAAGGCCAGGCATCGCATCTCATCAGACACGGTGTGAAGAAGCTGCTGCACAGGATATACAAGACACTCGTGAAGACAACTTCAAAAATAACCCAGAAAAAGACACTGGTTCACCACAGGGACCCCTTGATATAGACCTGATGGTGTTTTCATTTGTTTTTAATATTCTCTCTCTCTCTCTCCCTCTGTCTCTCTTTCTCTGTCTGTCTGTCTGTCTGTCTGTCTGTCTGTCTGTCTCTCTCTCTCTCTCTCTCTCTCTGTGACCTGTGTGTGACCTGTGTGTAAAAATACCCACAGAGGCCAGAAGAGGGTGCTGGTTCCTTTTGAGCTGGAGTTACAGATGGGCACTGAGAATGACCTCTGGTCCTCCGGAAAGAAAGGAAGTGCTCTTAACCTCTGAGCCATCCTCACAGTCCCTGCACCTTCTGGCTTTTGATCTCTTAAATGTCTTTAAATTTATTCTTTGTGTCTTCCTGCCAAAACTCCCGTTCTTTCTGTGTTTCTGTACGTGCATGGCCACCAGGAGGGTGGGTGTGAACAGGAAGATTTGAAGGGCCCAGAGCTGGTTGGGAGAGATGGGATAGTGATGGAACAAAGGAACATTATTGCAGTCAGGCTGGGGAGTGTCGTAAACAAAATCGGCCTCCTTCTCTCCCATGCACCTTAGCAGCCATCTTGAGTATCCTGATTCAGACAATGAACTTGACCGTGAGCTAGGTTTCCCCAGTGCTGTGAGGTTTGGTTGACATCTCCAGGCCAGTCTGTAGTGTCCCCAAACCATCCTGTTCTCACGGGAGTTGGCACTGGGGAAGATAAATGAAAATAACACAAGAATCATTGGTCTGGCTGAACCCAGGGTCATTGCTCTGACTCTGGGTGAGCAAGCACTCTTAGCTCTCTGAGCAAGGACGGACACAGACTCCTCTAGATGACAACAAAATCCACTTTGCCATAGGATTAAGCATATAGTCCCCAAACCATCTGAAACATGTTTCTGTGCGCTATCTAATAAGAGCGGCTTGCTCACCCGAGGGACCGACCCACCCAGTCTTTAGCACAAATTGGTTCTAGGGAGGGAGGTACCAAGCAAAGCACTTGTTAGCGTAATGAGTCCTGGCAGAGCTCAGTGGACCTACCTCTACGAGAGTTCCTCAGTAAACTCTGTCAGCTACACGGGTGTGTGTGTGTGTGTGTGTGTGTGACTATAGCTTGGGCCAGCACCTCCTTGAGACGCAGAAGCCAAGTTCAGACGATGACGTGTCTGCAGGTCTACTTGATCCTACTGTGTCCTAAGTCTCCAGGGGAGGCTGGCTCTCTAAAATATTTTGATAAGTGTACAGAGAGATGGAAGGCTCAGTGGTTAAGAATGCTTGTTGCTCTTTCAGAGGACCCGGGTTCAGTTCCCAGCTCCCATGTCAGACAGGTTACCTGTAACTCAGTCCTTGGGAATCAGATGCCTCCAGCCTCCAGGAACCTGTACTTACGTGTACGCCCCCATACACAAATAATTAAAAATAAAATACATATTTGTAAATATTTTGACTAATTTTCACAGGTTTTGGATGAAGCCACCTCCAGATTTTTTTTTTTTTATGTTCACAGGCAAAATCCTTATTTGTTGTATATTGTGTTGTGGACAAAGGAACTCTTAACAGAGGCATTATCTCCAGTTCTCCATAGAATAAAGCCAGCTGTGAGTGAGAAACTATGGTTCATTCATCATTACCAAAAACTAAAATCCACACGATCCTCAGCTACTGAAATGTATACTAACAAACTATGTTAAATATAAATTTAAGTGCACTAATGACACAAGGAAACACTGATGTTATGAGAAAAGCCTCATATAACAGATTGATACCAACTATTTTATACACACTATTACAGGGGCTCTCAACCTTCCTATTGCTATGACCCCTTAATACAGTTCATCATGCTGTGGTCACCCTCCAACTGTAAAATCATTTTCATACCTGTAATTTTGCTACTTTTATGAATCATAATGTATCTGATATTTCCAAAGGTTGAGGCAACCCCTGTAAAAGGGCCATTCAATCTTCCAAAGGGGTCTTGACCCACAGGTTAAGAAGCACTGTGAATTATACACACACAGGATGCATATGTGTATAGTCATGTTCATGTGTGTGCATAGGCACTTGTAGTGTGTTTATGCCAAAGACAATTCCAGGTGTCACCCTCAGGAATGTCTCATTTGAAGCAGAATCTCTCATTGGTCTGGAGCTGACCAGGCAGGCTAGACTGGTTGGCCAGTGAGGCCCAGGGATCCCCTTGTGTCTGCCTCCCCAACACTATGCCCAGCACTGCCTCATAAGTCCTAGGGATTGATCAGATGCCTTTGAGGTAAACCTATCACAGAGTGAGCTCCTCTCCAGGATTTATCTCTTGAAGGCAGTCTTACTGTGTTACACAGGCTGGTTTTGAACTCCTGGGCTGGTAGGATCCTTAGCCTCAAGCCTCTCCAGAAGTTGGGACTGCAGGTGCATCACCACACCTGGCCACAGAGAGAACTGATTTTATTTTGCAAATAATGAAAACCTGTTCATTTAGAAACTAAGATTCTTACTTAGTACTGGAGAAGGGCGACACCAACACCACACACCCTTTTTAGGCACTTTTTCTTGAGGTACTTGAAAAAAAAAAACCCTCAAATATTCTCTCTGGAAATCAGGGCTGAGTCACCACTTCCACGGGGCTCTCTTATCAGGCTAGAAAAAAACCCCACTGGCTAAGACAGTTCACCCGACAAGGCATGTGAGAGACCCTAGGGCCCACATGTGGCACACGGAATCCTCCTCTCTGTAGGGTCTTCCTCCTCCTTTCTTCTTGGTTTCTTCTGCCAGTTAGTAAAACAGCATTGGGAATATCTTTAACGGCTCTGTGAAAGACCTGTGACGCCTACTAGCGATGGCAGCCTCATAGCTAAACATTCTACCACATGGCATCTAGAAGACAGTGGTTTGTGAGAGTGGGTGGATTTCTACCAAAAAAGTCGCTACTTTCAAGTGAAAGGGAACTTACCAGTACCTCACTTTCTGAGCCGTGGTACAATGTTTCAAAGCAAGCTGCAGTTACCTAGTTACCACCAGGAAGAAGTTTCTTCCTCTGTTTCCCCACAGGACCTGTTTTAGGAACTACTTCACAATACAAGGGACAGTCAGCTCATGCTCTCATCTCATGCCAATCATAAAGAAATGAAACCGGTCAGAATGACCTATTGCTTTCTGCCTGAACCACGCTGTTTAGGCTAGGCTATTTTGGTTTTTCGAGACAGGGTTTCTCTGTAGCTTTGGTGCCCGTCCCGGAACTAGCTCTTGTAGACCAGGCTGGCCTCAAACTCTCAGAGATCCGCCTGCCTCTGCCTCCCGAGTGCTGGGATTTTTTTTTTTTCGAGACAAGGTTTCTCTGTGGTTTTGGAGCCTGTCCTGGAACTAGCTCTTGTAGACCAGGCTGGTCTCGAACTCACAGAGATCCGCCTGCCTCTGCCTCCCGAGTGCTGGGATTAAAGGAGTGCGCCACCACCGCCCGGCTAGGCTAGGCTATTTTGAAAAACACTTCATACGTGACAAGGGCCATCGCAGGAGCTGGTAACAACTGGGAGAGCATTGCTTCAAGGAGAGCCAAGAACTGGCCAATTAAAAATGTGTCCAGAGTATGCTTCATCTACATACCCCAAGGACAGATAGGAACGGGCCAACCGAGAATATACTCATGTCCATTACATAATGATATCATGATTTTTGAATTTACTGTCCTCAATTAGGTCTGGGTATGCAAATCAGGTGAGAATTGGTAGTCCTGCAAGATTGTCTATAAAAAGTTCTGTAATTTCTGGAAGGCAGCTCCTCGCCCTCACTGTGTTGCGTGTGCTGGACCAGTTTCTTGCCTAGGCTGGTACTTTGGAATTAACCTTGCTTTTGCATCCAAGTCCTGGATCCCTGGTGGTCTCTTTCGGGGGCAAGAAGTCTGGGCATAGCAACAACAGGTGCCAAAACTGCTGAGCCAGGGGAAATGGTACCAAGCCAGCAGACAGATGTTTACTTTGAACACACTGATACTTAGAAAAGGACCTCTTGCTCCACCGAGGGGCTCACTGATTACAAATCTCCACAGTCATGAGTTCTAAGGGTGAGCAGGTGTATAATCCACGGTCAGGCTGTTTGTACAGCTGCTGTTAATCTGCACCTTTTGGAGGCATCTTGATCAAAGGAAGCTGGAGAGCTGAAGAGCCTTTCACAATATTCAGGGACCCAGGCGGCTGACCGGGAGGGTGAATTCCAGCACCCGTATGTGGAGCGGACAGAAAGCAAACAGCACCCAGTCATCGCATTTACTGTCACCCCATATCTCCCAATTAAAGGATTACTGCAAAATGCTGCGTACTGACCCATGTGCGTTCTTCACACTCGGGAGGCAGAGGCAGGCAGATCTCTGTGAGTTTGAGGCCAGCCTGGTCTACAAGAGCTAGTTCCAGGACAGGGTCCAAAGCCACAGAGAAACCCTGTCTCGAACCCCCCTCCCCCATTTTTTTTATCCTTAAAAAAAACTAGTTGAGCTCACCTCAATTCTAACTAATCCTATGACTTTATCACAGCTAGAGGCCATGCAGACACCCGATACCACTGCCTGGAGATGGGTCAACAGTTAAGCTGACCTGACCTCAGTATCTGAACGGCTGGGACCCCCGCTCCGAGACACAGTATCTCCGGGAAAACCACCTGGACCCAGTCTTGGCTATTCATCAAGAGATGGCTCACCGGGTGGTGGTGGTGCACACCTTTAATCCCAGCGTGTGGGGAGGCAGAGACAGGTGGATCTCCGTGAGTTCAAGGTCAGTCTGATTTACAAAGTGAGTTCCAGGGCAGTCTGCAAAGCTACGAGAAACCCTGTCTTGAAAACCCAAAGGGAGGAAGGGAGAGGGAGGGAGAAGGAGGGAGGGAGGGAGGGAGAGAGAGAGAGAGAGAGAGAGAGAGAGCAAGAAGAAGAAGAAGAGGAGGAGGAGGAGGAGGAGGAGGAGGAGAGAGAGAGAGAGAGAGAGAGAGAGAGAGAGAGAGAGAGAGAGGAGATGGCTCAGCAGTTAAAGAGCACTGGTTGCTCTTTCAGAGATCTGGGTTCAATCCCCAGCACCCACATGGCAGCTCACAACTATCTGTGACTCTAGTTTCGGGGGACCCCTTCAAACAGTCATACAGGCAGGTAAAACATCAATGTACATAAAATAATTAAATAATAATAATAAAAAGACAAAAAAAAAGTGTTTGCCCAGATCTTGAGGAGGCTGGAAGGAAGGTCAGTTATTCCCCACGTTTCCGGAGGCTCACACCCTTTGTCCTGGGCGCTGCCGGGTCTCTAGCACAGCCCCCAGAGCGCCCAGGCTTCCTCTTCCCGCTCTGTCGCTCCAGCACCCTCACTCATCCCGGAAGCCGGCTCTGCCAGTTCTGAAAAGGAGGCTTCCTTCACCCGTGCGGAGCCTTTTACTTGAGCACTCCGCCCCAGGCCATCATCTGTACCTGCGCCACGTCCTTGCCGCTGCCCACCCTGCTCTGCCACCCTTTCCGTGGCGTACCCCATGCTTCTGCGCGTCCCTTGAGGTTCCTCCTAGAGTTCGCAGGCTCCTGAATCCCTCACCTGTATCAGGCAACGGAACCTTCATCTGCACCCCGCACCTACTACATCCCTCACCCTAATCCCGCATCTGCACTCTCCCACGCGCTGGCATCCTCCCCGGTACTTGCATCCCACTTGGTACTATGAGGCGTGATCTTCCTGAGACGTGGCGGTGGCCGGGACTTCTGGGCGTCTGCAGGAGAGGACCGGGTGGCGTTTGGCTGGAGCCCAGCACTGGGCTTGAAGCGCCCATGCGCTTCTGCCTAGCAGCTCCGGGCTCCTGCCTGACCTCGCCTGGGCTTTTAGAGCATGGTTGAGCCCACAGCACAATAGAATCAGGTCACTGTCCATGCTGCACTCAGCTCAATGTCTGCAGGCCTCCTGTTCCCTCTGGCTCCCCAGGGTCTTTCAGGAGGCTAGGACATTAAGGGATAGTTAGTAAAACTAATAGTTGAATGAATTTTGACAGCAATTTTGAAAATGAAACCAAAATTCCCTTTATGAGTGGAGGATTCATTTCAGGAATAAGGCAAAATTCAGGACTCTGGTCATTTTGTAGAAACCTCCATTGTCTTATTGAAGTTTGGATCTACTTGGGTTAGCAATGTGCTCTGTTCTCTGGAAGAATTCTTTTCTATTCGGGTCTGAACTCAACTCATTCCAAAGAGAAAGAAAAGAAGCTGTAAGGCACACAGGCATCTCTCCCCTGGAACCTGGAGCTGCACACACGCACAGTGGCCTTGGTTGTGTGACTTCGCCTGTTGTTTGTTTGTTTTGTGGGTTTTTGTTGTTGATTTTGTTTTTGAGACAGGTTTTTCTGTGAAACAGTCCCAGCTGTCCTGGAACTCACTTTGTGGACCAGGCTGACTTTGAACTCACAGAGATCTGCCTGCCTCTGCCTCCCAAGTGCTGGGATTAAAGGCGTGCACCACAGCCTCCCAGCTGGGTTTTTGCTTTATAATGTAAGGCAGAATCTCACGGTCTCTGACTTTGGCGTCCTGCTCTTTTGCTAACATCCCCTGAGTGTTGTGATTACAGGCTTGCAGCACCAGGTTAGACACAGTTCTCAAACTGAGAAGGGTTAGTATAGGTTTCAAGGACTTTAGTATCTGTCTTATTCAGTGTTCTGCCATGTGAAGAGACACCGTGTCCACAATAACCCTTATAAAAGAAAGCATTTAATTGGGGCTCACTTAGAGTTTCAGAGGTTGAGTCCATTGTCGTGGTGAGGGGTATGGAAGCCTTACTAGAGAATAGCTGAGAGACCTGCATCGGAATCCGCAGGCAACAAGAAGAGATGGAGTCTGAGCGTGGAATAGGCTTTTCTGAGACCTCAAGGTCCACCACCAGTGTCACGCTTTCCCCAACAAGGCCACACCTCCTGATCCTTTCAAAGAGTGCCACTTCCTGGTGACCAACTATTCAAATCTGTGAGCCTGTGAGGACCATTCTCATTCTGTAGTTTTTGTTCTCCTGACGGTACAGGATAGTCTCTGTGTTTCTTCATCCCAGGAGCTCTGTGTGACTCGTGGTCTCCACGTTAAGCTCTACCGTTGTCTGTACTGGAAGCGTAGTATAGAGTTATGATGGCTTCACAGCTTTTCAGTACAACTGTGTATTTACATACGTAGCTCCAATGAATGTTTGCACACCGTGTGCATAAAATTATTCAATAGCCAATATGTGGAAGCGATCCAAGTATCTGCGGATGGATGACGGACATACAAGTATCTGCGGATGGCTGATGGACATACAGGTGTGGTTCATACCTGTGGTGGCGCAAATGAATGTAGACAGATTATATAGATATATACAGCTTTAATAAGGAAATAGACTTACAGGACCACAGGTTCCCGTGGAGCGGAGCAAAAGAAAAGGGCTGCTGGGCTCACGCCTGGCAGATTTATCCGTAAACATTAGCCCGAGGCGAACACGCCCCCAATGGGTGGGGCTATGTCCTTACATCTCCCCCTTTTGTCTAAATAAGATAGAACCAAACCAAATACAACTATATACAATAATAACAAATAATAAATATAACAAACAATATTGAGAACAAAACTTTTGTTAAACATTTTATCTCAAGGAGTCTAAATAACATAGAGAGTAACTACAATTATATAATCTTTAACTCCGTCAAAGATCTGAGAAGGGAATAAAGATTACTTAACAATCGAGAGATATCCAAAATGTGCAACAATTGACAGAGACAACTGACTACCTGGGCAATCACCCAAAGTCTCGTTTGCAATGTTGAGTCAACCAACTTTGGCTAAGGCCTAACATAACTGGCATACCATTATTAAAGGCAAGGAACTTTCTTAGGACTATCCTACCCTGTCTTGGCAAGATAAGACAACCCTGTTTTATCCACTTAGGGATATTCTGTATCTTTGTCAGAAGTTGAGGTATGGGCTTTTCTTAACCCAAAGGCCAGTTCTGCCAAGAAGACAAGCTCCGAGTGGAGTGTCTTTGGTGCTCATCGTTTTTTCGGGAGTAGAGTGGTGTTGCCAGGAGTAATTGTGTCTCTTTGGCACAGAAATTTTAGGTTAGATTAAAGGCCATTTTCTACAGCTCTTCGAAGAGGCTGAAGATCATACTATCTATACTAAATATAATCTCTATGTAACTAAAAGACCTGATAAACTTAAAAATAAATATGACAAACATATAATTCTCAATACCTATCTAACTTTGAAGACTAAAAGAATAAACAACTGTGCAATATATGAAGACAATGATCTTCAACTGTAAACAATGTCATAGTATCAGAGGTAGAAATGTACAATGTAATATGGTAGATGTATCAATACAATATAGACAAAGTTATAAGCATACTCATACAAAAATAGAGGTAGGAACACTCACATTCAATATTTAACATATCAATATACAAGAAACAGTACCAGTACAATTTTCTATAAACAGTAATTCACAAATACCAATCATCCCAAAAAACCAGTTAATCCCCCTTCTTCCTCCTCCTCTTCCTGAGCTCAGGCAACTAGCCGGGAAAGGTGGAGCTTGCGCCCCCCCTGTGCCGGGTCGGGGGCAAAATAGCCCGACGTTGGGACGCCAAATGTGGTGGCGCAAATAAATGTAGACAGATTATATAGATATATACAGCTTTAATAAGGAAATAGACTTACAGGACCACAGGTTCCCGCAGAGCACTAAAAAAGCGGAGCAAAAAAAAAAAAAAAGGGCTGCTGGGCTCACGCCCGGCAGATTTATCCGTAAACATTAGCCCGAGGCAAACACGCCCCCAATGGGTGGGGCTATGTCCCTACACATACCTATGATGAATACTGCAAGATTCAACTCATCAGAGCTACTCTAATTGAAGGCAAGAGTGGCGTTTCACCCCCTGATCCCAGCACTTGAGAAGCAGAGGGAAAGGACGGCTGAGGGTTGGAGGCCATCTTGGGCTACCATGTAAGACTGTTGGGGGGGAGCATGCCTGGGGCACACCATGCAAGACTGTGGGGGTCATGTCTGGGGCATATTCTGCAATCCCAGCACTTGAGAAGTGAAATCAGGGCGATCAGGAGACATAGGGTTAAGTTTTAAGACTCTGTCTTAAAAAACAAACAGAAAATTCTTAGAGACAGAAAGTAAAATGGTGGTCACCAGGACTCATGGAGCAGAAAATGGGGAGTTGGTGGCAGGTGTGGAATTTCAGTTTGGGAACAAGAGTTCTAGAAACAGAGGGCGGCACTTGCACAGCAGTGTGGGTGTGCCTAAAGCACAGGGATAGCGACTTAAAATGGGGAAGGTGAGCAATTATAAATGACATGTATTTATTACCATATACGGTTTAAATGATGGGCAAAGACCAGAAAGACTAAGGAGATGGCGGCTCCTGACCCTGCCATGTTACACATGTTCTAGGTGACAATTAAGATGCTGACTATGTGGTTTAATTGTCAGTTGTAAAAGTTTGTTTCTTGTTTAATTTGAACAAAACTGTATTTAGGGTAATTTGAGGTGTAATCTATGAATATGCACACATAAGCCAAACCGACAAGACGGGAATTCCGAGTTGGGCCACATTTTCACGTCCTAACAACGTTACCAGTGCAGAAGTTAGAAGGGAGCCAGGCGCCCTGAACCTGGCTGTTGAGAGAGAGCTTTTCCCCATTAGCCACTAGAGTGAAAATGTGTTTGTCTGTAGCGTCCCCTGGTGGTCAGGATGGTAACTGCTTCCCTGAGCGAATCTCAGTGTGTGTGGTGAAAATTCAAGCCCCATTTGTTGACTGTGTCTGTCTTTTCTCAGTGTGACAGTTCAAAGTAACACAGCAATCTTGCGTTTGACCTTATAAAACAGAATTTAATGGGTCTTTTCTTTAAGCACCGAAGTTTATGATGCATGAAACCTCCTACTTGAGTTTGTTTAAAAGCAGTGTAGACAGCCCCATTCATTAGCTACTTAGACTCGTTGACAGTGCGCAGTGTCTCGTTGCTTTGCGGGATATAGATGTCTCTAATAGCACATCTGTAACCAGTCCAGTTATGCACTGGACATCTGCTCATACAAGGCTTTGGGCTGGTGTTGGGGGAGGTGGGAAGGTCCCGCATTCTGTGCTGAAAACATCCATTGTGCTGAGCTGTGCCCATCTCTGCCCGCAGAAGGATGAACAACTGCTTATTCTGGATTATAAAGTATTAATTCACAGCTACATCTTTATCTAATAAGACTACAATACAAATGCCTTGTAGTGCGTGCCTGTAATCTCCGCATTTGGAGGGCTGAGGCAGAAGGACTGCTGTAAATTCAGGGCTGGTGTGCTCTATAGTAAGAGCCAGCCAGGGAAACACAAAATGAAACAAAACAAAAGTCCCTTCCCTAACTTCCCCAAAGGAAGTTAACCGGCCTCCAGCGCAGAGAGAAAGGCTCTGTTACCCCTGCCTGGTGAGGGCTTTCCTGTCCATCAGGCACCGGCCAGAGGAATTACACAGATGAACTTATTCAGACTTTATTCAAGAAAGTCTCTCGGGTTGCCAAGATCCCTGGTTTTCCATTAAGGAAATAGAGGTTCAGAGAATCTACTGAAACTGGCCCAAAGCCAGACAGCTGGTAAGGACACCGCCAAAGCTCTGGCATGACTCGCTGCCCCAAGCCTGCGTGGCACTGGCCATGCAACCCGAGGAGCACATTTTCTGAGAACGGGGCCTCCAGGCAGTTCCTTCCCCGTGCAAACCTCGCAGAATGGACTGTCTCACACCCAGGCTGTATATGGCCTTGCTCCCTTTCCCTGGACCGTCATAGGGCGTTTGTGTTTGTGGACCTGTCTAGACGCAGAAAGGGTTATCATGGCGATTCTTAGTCGTAGGGGTTTTCGGCTCCGTGGTTATCTTACAGAGCTGCTGCTGTGGTGTTGGCTGAACTGCCTGTCTGCAAACGGAGGAGGCGTGGATAGGTGGCGTAGGCTCCAATCAGGAGATGCAGAGGGAGGACCACAACTTCAAGGTCTGCCTGGGCAGTTAGGGAGACTTCGTCTCAGTTTATTTTTCTTTAAATTTTTTTTAAACAACCTGTATTAATTATAGGTAATAAGTTTCATTATGACATGTCTTAGGGTTTCTCTTGCTGTGAAGAGACACCATAACCACAGCAACTCTTATAAAGAAAACATTTAATTGGGCGGCTTACAGTGCAGAGGTTCAGTCCATTATCATCATGGTTGGACACGGCAGCGTGCAGGCAAGTAAGGTTGCCAAGAGTCTTACATCTTGGGCAGGCAACAGGACGTGGTTTGTCGCACTGGGTGTGACTTGAGCATGTATGAGACCTCAAAGCCCGCCTCTACAGTGACACACTTCCTCCAACAAGGCCACACCTCCTAATAGTGCCACTCCCTTTGGGGGAGTCATTTTCTTTCAAATCAGCACATGACATTTCCATAATGTAAACAAACATTTAGATCATATTTATATGTATCCTCCCCTTACTTCTCCCCTCCCATTTTTCTCTAATTCCCTTCCTGTATCCTAATTGACCCCTCCTCTACATCCATCCCTCCTCCTCCTCCTCCTCCTCCTCCTTCTTTTTTTTTTTTGTGGTGATATAGTGAGTTCCTTTAGGATTGTTTCTAGGACCAGTGGCTACACCCTGGGAGGAAAGGCCTATCCCTCTTTCTATCAACCAATAACTGTGTAAAACCGTTGGAGGGGGTGGGGCCCAATAAACCTCTCCCTCCCATGATGATGCAAGCATCTCAAAGAGCATACGTGAAGAGAGGCAGTTGTTACAGGGTCAGTCACTTGGCTAGCCTCGGGATGTGAGGAAGAAATATAAACACGGGACACACAGCTCCTCGGGGTCTGGCAGGATGCTATGAATCTGAGACAAGTCTCAGTATGGCATCCACGCTGACTTGAACTCTACTTTCTCTCCGCCTCAACCTTCAACGTGTGAGTGTTACAGGTGTGCACCGCCATACCCAGTGCAACGGCCAGTTTTATTGAGCATTTATTATGTGCTAAGCACATTTCGGATTGCATTACATTTATTTGTTTCTTCGAATACTCATGGTTTCTCTTTGCTCTGCTTAGGAAGATGTCAAGGCAGATGAAGCATCTCTTTGCTCTGTTCAGTAAGGACACCTGTGAAGAAGATGAAGATGAAGAAATAGGAACAGTCCTCACTGCCCAGACCCCAGCTGTGACCACCCAGGATCACAAACAACACTGTGACAGTCTCGGTGACTCTATCCACTCTGCTCCTGCTGGAGCAGGACTTGGACTTCTTGTTTTTACAGATGCTGTGATCACAAGCCTCTGTGCACATCTGCTGCGCTTCTTCTGTGGGGATCAAACTGCTGACCAGCAGGCTTTGTGACGGTTTCCTAAGTGATGACATACTGCTTTCTAGTTACATTCTGCATGTGTTTGCTTCACCACAGTTTACAGGGTTCTGTTCCATACCTGCACTACATTGTCACACTGTAATATGTTTTGTTACCATTTTTTGTGTATTTTAAGTTCCATTTGTGTGTGTGTGCACACACATGCATATGTACGTATGTATTTACATGCATGAGCCATGGCACTTCTGGAGGTCAGAGGACAACTTTTCAGGAATTGATTCTCTCTTTCCACCATGTGGGGCTTGGTGATTGAACTCAGGCCGTTGGGCTTGGCAGCAGGTGCCTTTACCTGTAAGGAGTCTTTCTCTGTCCCACCAGCCAACTCCCACATAATGGCATGGAGACTTCTTATTAGTTATGAAAGCTCAGCCTTAGTTTGGTCTCGTTCCTAACTAGCTCTTATAATTTAAATTAATCCTTATCCTTTAATCTACGTTCTTTTGCATGGCTTAGTTACCTTTATTATGTACTGTCAAACCTGTTACCACTTCGTCTGACTGGTGACTCTGCCTCCTTCTTCCCCAAGTCCTCTCTGTCCCCGGAAGTCCCACCTAACATCTTCCTGCCTGGCCATTGGCTTCTCAGCCCTTTATTAATCTAATTATAGTGACACATCTTTACATGGTGTACAAATATCCCACATTTACCCACTCATCCATCTTGCCTGTCGTGTTTGTTTATTAACAGTGAAATTGAATACCACTTTCTAAAAAATTTTGAGATGGTCTCATGATATAGTTATGGATTGTCTGAAACTCACTCTGTAGACCAGACTGGCCTTGAACTCACAGAGATTCACCTGCTTTTGCCTCCCAAGTGCTGGGTTTAAAGATGTGTGCCACCACACCCAGCCCACTACTTCTCTTTTAAAAAGATAATTGTTCGTTTAATTAGGTGTGTTTGTTATGCTACAGGTGGTTGTAAACCACCTGATATAGGAGTTGGAAACCTAACTCTGGTCCTCTAGGAGAGCTGAAAGTGCTTTTAACCGCTGAGCCATCCCTCCAGCCCCAGAACACCTTTTAAAATATCAGGGTTTCTTTGCTTTTTTTGTTGGGCTGGAGCCTTGTACTTGCATACAAAAGTGTCCTGCTATTGATCACGTCCGTGTGCCGCCCTCCTCTCTAAAATGCTTGCTCAGATATTTCCCAGCTTTTATTTGGGTTGCTTGTCTCTGATGTGCAGCAGCTGGCGCATGTCTTTCGTACACTGGACTTCATTGTTTGTGTGAAGTGTTGTCTGTTCTAGCTCAGCTTCCCCACTCCGTGTTGTCTTCTGTTGATGCTCTGTATTATAAAGTATTGAAGTCATCTTCAAACGCTTGTTTACTTGTTTGTTTATTTATTTAATTAATGTAATTAAGACATTGTTTAGTGTGTTGTGTGTGGGAATGGGTGTTTCCCTGCATGTATGTCTGTACACCGCATGTGTGCCTGGTGCCCATGGAAGCCAGGAGAGAGCACTGGGTCCCCTGGAACTGGAGTTATGGATGGTTATGAATGACACGTGGGTGCTGGGAGAGCAGCCAGGGTTCTTAGTGCTCATTTTAGGGAATTCTCTTTGAGATAATGAAATCTCCCTGCTGTGTTCTGTATCAAAATCTTTCTACTTTTACCTGTAACATTTAGATTTTTGTGCTGACTGCACTGCTTTCCGTGGGGAAGGGCTCAGTTTCATTTTGTTCTCCCTTTTATAGGATTATCTACTTGTTCCAGACAGGTTTATTCCTTCATACATTTTACCCTCCCTGAAGACGTGGTTACTACTTCTTGTTTCTGGATCAGGTTTTTGGTTTACTGACCAGAAGCCATTTCCTTCTGTGTTCTCAGTCGTGAATTTAAGCCAGGAAACTATAGCATTCTTTTCTGGGGGCGGCACCCCATTAATAGCCATCTCAGGTGGGTTTACAATGGCGGGGGCGGTATCCCATTAATAGCCATCTCAGGTGGGTTTACAATGGCATTCATTTTCATTTGTTATTTACTTCCTTTTCATCACAGCTATTTACTTATTTTTGTGTGTATGTGAGTTTGTACGCGTATGTGCATGCATGGGGTGCAGGTGTGCCATAACACATGTGGGGGTCATAGGACAACTTGAGAGACTCAGTTCCCTTCTACTACCTTGTGACCTTTGAGGATCAAACTCAAGGGGACAGGCTTGGTGGCCTGACAGACATCTCTCTGTTGTTTTCAGGAGACAGCAGGCCTTTTATCACAGTGAAGGCAGAAGTCGCAGTTCAGAGCAGCCAGAGCAGCAGGGAAGGGGGAGAGGCTGTGGTGGGTTTGTGGGTGGGGGGGGCGGGGTCGGATACAGGAGGAAACCAGCTGGGGTCCAGAGGGAACTACAGAACACAAGGCTCTGTGAACTGCTTTTGAGAGAACTTCCAATGCCAACCATGAAGGATTCTTCCAAACCCGTGCTGCTGGTGACTCTGGAGAAGACCACAGCCCCAAAGGACCTTGACAGGTCCTGGCAGGGTTGCACCGTGTGAGTAAATACAGTGCAGGAATGGGTTTATCTCTCTAGCTGCCATCATGCTAGCAGCTGAAGACGATGGTTGACACCTCCAAAGACTCTGATGTACTATCTGGTATCAAAAGAAATTCAAGAAGAATGGATAAGGAAAATGAGGTGCATTTACACAATGGAGTACTACACAGTAGAAAAAAATAATGACATCTTGGAATTTTGCAAGCAAATGGATGGATCTAGAAAATATCATATTGGGTGTGGTAACCCAGACCCAGAAAGATATATATCATATGTACTCACTCATAAGTGGCTTTTAGACATAAAGCAAAGGAAACCAGCCTATAATTCACAATCTCAGAGTACTTAGATAACAATGAGGACCCTAAGAGAGACATACATGGAGCTAATCTACATGGGAAGTAGAAAAAGATAAGATCTCCTGAGTAAATTGGGAGCATGGGGACCACGGGAGAGGGTTGAAGGGGAGGGGAAAGGAAGGAGGGGAGCAGAGAAAAATGTAGCGCTCAATAAAATCAATAAAAAAAAAGATAAAAAAACCAAAGAGGGTAGTGGGTAGAGTGAGGCCATAGCTTAGTGGTAGACTGTGCTTGCTTAGCACACACAAGGCCCTGGTTCAATCCCCAGTACTGCAGAAAGGGAGAGAGAGAGTGGTAGAGAACTTTAGCTTTGGGATGCTTAGGACCTGTGGACAAGCTACCGGGGAATGGCTCTTACTTCAGCCCATGACACATACCCTCAGAGAGTTGGTTTCCACACACAGTCATGGCCTAGCTAGAAGGTGGTAGAGATAGCTGGGGCCAGGAACACTCATCTGTGGAGGGACGCTGAAGACAACCTTTAGAAGGAAGGGATGAGTCAAGTTTATCATCACGATCATCGTCTTTCTTTTCTTTTTTCTTTTTTTTTTTTTGGTTTTTCGAGACAGGGTTTCTCTTTGGTTTTGGAGCCTATCCTGGAACTAGCTCTTGTAGACCAGGCTGGTCTCAAACTCACAGAGATCCGCCTGCCTCTGCCTCCCGAGTGCTGGGATTAAAGGCATGCGCCACCACCGCCCGGCTTGTCTTTCTTTTCTTTCAGGCTGGATCTTACTCTGTAGTCCAGACTGGCATGAGGGTGCATGCACCATGTAGCCAGGATGTCCTGCAACTCGTGTTGAACTTCCTGCCTTTCTTTCCAAGTGCCTGGACTATGGGTGTGAGCCACCATGCTCGGCTCAAGTTCTGGATTAATTAAGACTTGCATTAGCACAGTGTGCCCAGCCTTCAACACCTACCGGATGATCCATTTGGTTTTAGAATTCTGTCAAGTACATTTGTGAGCCATTTCCTTAAAGGTGTAGGGGAGGAGAAGTCTCAGTCTTTGAGTCACCTACTTGGGAGGCCTGAGGCTCTGAAAGCGGAGCTGACTCTGCCCAGAGCACCAAAGGAGACCACTAGGAACGGGCGAACCCTGGGCATGGATAGTGTGCTTGAAGAGACCTTCACCGCTCTGGGAAGCACAAAACAGGGGTAGACAGCACTTCACCCTGTGCTTGGCTCAGGGAAACTGTTGCCATACTGTGCTCAGCAATTGCTTTCTCTGATCTCTTTGACTCTTTAGCTCCTGGTCTTCTATTGCTGTATTTTAACCCCCACTCATGCTTTCTAGATCTTTCTCCGTACTGAAGTCAATGGGTTCTCAAGGCCCTTATGTTAAATTGAAGAGTATTCAAATAGTACCCTCTTGTGTCTTCCCTCCAGATGGTTTGCTGTGCCTAACATGATGTACCTGCCAGGGAGAGCTCAGAGCATATCATTTAGGGAACAAAACCAATGTTATAGCCTGTGCATGTTCGGGGAAGATGCAGTTCTGTTTCTGAGGTTTGAACCTGAAGCTGGTTGGATCTGCAGATTCAGGAGCATGAGGATGGGAGTTGTCCTTGCTTCCTGTCTTCATCTCTGTTCTTGTGCTTACCCTTCCACCCAGGATTCTTCCTCTCCTTTTACCCCATTCCTGACGCTATGGATGGGAGGACACAGAGTTTAGTTCAACCCTCTGCACACCAGATCTTGTCACTAATCCTCCCAGGGACTGTCAGGTAAGCGATAGAGGTATTCTTCAGGATAATACTAAATGTCTGAGCCCAAAGGCAACAGGAAGGGAACTGCATCACTGGGAGTAGCTTCAGCATATATGAGATCTCAAAGCCTGCCTCCACAATGACACACTTCCTTCAACAAGGCCATACCTCCTAATAGTGCCACTCCCTTTGTGAGGGTCATTTTATATCAAACTACCACAGGGGAATGGATTTCTCAGTAAAGAGGAGTAATAGTTTTCTTCATTACAGTCTGGGATGGAACTCTGGCCCTTCCTAAGTGCTTCACCACTAAGGTAAGTGTTCCACCACTGAGGTAAGTACTCCACCACTGAGGTAAGTGTTCCACCACCAAAGTAAGTGCTGCACCACTAAGGTAAGTGCTCCACCACTAAGGTAAGTGCTCCACCACTGAGGTAAGTACTCCACCACTGAGGTAAGTACTCCACCACTGAGGTAAGTGTTCCACCACTAAAGTAAGTGCTCCACCATAATGTAAGTGCTCCACCACTAAGGTAAGTGCTCCACCACTGAGGTAAGTGTTCCACCACTAAAGTAAGTGCTCCACCATAATGTAAGTGCTCCACCACTAAGGTAAGTGCTCCACCACTGAGGTAAGTGCTCCACCACTGAGGTAAATGCTCCACCACTGAGGTAAGTGCTCCACCACTAAGGTAAGTGCTCCATCACTAAAGTAAGTGCTCAACCACTAAGGTGAATGCTCCACCACTAAGTTAAGTGCTCCACCACTAAGGTAAGTGCTCCACTACTAGGTTAGTGCTCCATCACTGAGGTAAGTGCTCCACCACTGAGGTAAGTTCTCCACCACTGAGGTAAGTGCTCCACCACTAGGTAAGTGCTCCACCACTGAGGTAAGTGCTCCACCACTAAGCGACAGACCAACCTTTTCTGAGAACTTGTAGAGCACCTTGACATTACTGTGACATTTATATTGTAACTTGCAAAAGTTTTGGTTCTTATGAGGTGAAGAAGAACCCCAATATTTTATTATTGATCTCATTTCTTTTCTTTTTTCTTTTTTTTGCAAAAACCCCTGCTGTGTCACTGGATCATCAGCAGATTCCTCAAATGTTGAAGGAATCTGCTGCAAATCAAGCCTCCTGCTTAGTCTGGAGAGAGAAGAAACAATCTGAAACGAAAATCGGCTCCTAGAACCGGGTGTGGTGGTGCACGCCTTTAATCCCAGCACTTGGGAGGCAGAGGCAGGTGGATCTCTGAGTTAGAGGTTATTCAGGTCTACAAAGCTAGTTCCAGAACAGCCAGGACTACACAGAGAACCTTGTTTTGAAAAACCAAAATAAATAAATCAATAAAAATCAAGCCTCCTCCTCACTCTCTTGTGTGCCTGCGAGGACGGCCATTCTGCTATTAGTCCTGCCACTGCTAACAAAAGAGTACGTGCTTCTGGGCTCAGTCTGCCCCTGGGCAGTCACACTGGATGAACCTGGAGCAGGAACTCCAAGTCCCCTCCAGAGGACACTGTCTTCCTCACCCCACCCCACCCCGCCCCTTCCACACACAGAGTTTCTCTGTGTTGCCCTGGCCAGCCTGGAACTTGCTCTGTAGACCGGCCTGGCCTCAGACTCAGATCCGCCTTCACAAGATGACATGTTTCATTTTCTCCTCATCAGAGTCACTTTATTTGATGTGCAGGGACAGCCTGGTCAGAAGTGTCAGCTATCACTGAGATTATAGAAGGGCGACATTTCCTGAATAGATAGACAAAGCCGTCAGGTCTCCTGGGGAAGAAGCTGACATCACTTTTGGATAGGATCCCCTCTGTGGTGTCCCTGCTGCAGAGTACGTTTGCCTTATGTGGATTTCAGTTTACAGAAGCCTCTGTTGACAAGGAAGAGAGGTGAGAGCTTTGTCAGAGTTCTCAAGAGGCAGGACTCCCACATCCTTCTTCCTCTAAGAGTGAAGCAAGGTAAGTCCTCACAGTGCTGTGGCCCAGCGAGCACGAGATGTTATCTGGCCTAACTATTGTTCTGGGGTTTGCCTAGGAACTCACATAGTGTGATCACTAGTTTATAATTCATCAATCAGTCCCTAGCAATTCATCAAATACCTTGTGAGCACAGAGACCTAGAGCGAGGCCTTGGCTCTGCAGCCTTGGAGCCACAGATGACTGAGGCATTGCCGTAAATAGGTAAACATAGCAAACACGTACCATGTTTCGTTGAAAACCAACGTACCGTTGATCATAAGACACCCATAGGGGGCAAGGATGGGCATGGCAAGGACCCCAGAGCTTCAGACCCATGGAGGAATGAGCAGCAAAGCTCCCCCATCTTCATCTCCAGGGTGAGGCTCAGAGGGAAACGGCAAAGCCTTTCTCTGGTCCATGTGTAGATTTGTTAGTATGTGCAGAGATGTCCTCAATAACACCCCCTCACAGCTTTATAGATACTTATGGCCTGAAGACTGCTCCCCTACAGAGGCTGCGCCTACTGATATTAGCCTATCTTGTCCCTTTGCTCTAGCTGTTCATCATAAGCCCGCCCCCTGTTCACCGGAAGTCCCACCTCCTCGCTCAATCGGATGCAATAATCCCACCTCTCTGTCAACTGTATACAATAAACATACTAGGCTTCCAGGATGCTGTGGTTTCTCCAGCAGATGGCCTAGAACACCTAGTTTTCTTGTCTGTGTGGCAGTTTGTCTTTTCTTCATTCCCTTGCCACCCCAGTCATGGCTGTGCCTGGAGGCCATGTGTGGATTGGACAACATAGGACCCCTCATGTACCAGCAAAATAGAAGCTATGGCCATGATCAGACGTCAGCAATTTTGAGACCCAGCTCTCCGTTTTAAAGATGTGACAATGGGAAAGAACTCTTAGTCTTGTGTGTGTGTGTGTTGGAGGAGTAGCTTTGTTGATAGGATGCCTGCCTAACACCTACGAAAACCCGAATTCCATCCTCACCACCTAATGAGGCAGTTGTGACAAGACATACCTGTGATCCCAGCACTTGGGAGGTGGAGGCCGGAAGAACATCAGGGCTGTCCTCTGCATAGACAGCTGGAGGAGGTCTGGGCAATATGAGACCTTATGCCCTCCCAAGAGTCTCGAAGAATCTCTGATCTCTCTGTAAGAATTAACTTAGACCGCCGGGCGGTTGGTGGCGCACGCCTTTAATCCCAGCACTCGGGAGGCAGAGGCAGGCGGATCTCTGTGAGTTCGAGACCAGCCTGGTCTACAAGAGCTAGTTCCAGGACAGGCTCCAAAACCACAGAGAAACCCTGTCTCAAAAAACCAAAAAAAAAAAAAAAAAAAAAAAAAAAAAGAATTAACTTAGACTTAAGTTGATTACTGGTCATGGTGAATTTTTAATAAAGATCCATTTTTTTTTTAAATTTTATGTGTATGGGTGTTTTGCCTGGACATATGTCTGTATGCTGTGTGCATGTCTGGTGCATGCTGGAGGCTAGAACTGGCATTAGAGATAGTTGTGAGCCTCAATGTGGGTGCTGGGAATTGAACCTTGATCCTCTGGAAGAGCAGTTAGTGCTTTTAACCACTAAGCCATCTCTAGATCCCTGTGGTTAATATTTTAAAGATGAAAACCTCAGAGGCAAAGGCAGGAGGATCACACAAGTCCAAAGCCAGCCTACCTGGTCTATGCAGCAAGACTTTGTCTCATAAAAGAGAAGAAAACTGTGCTATTACAAGAAAAACTGATAGATGTTCACTTCAGGGCACAGCGGACCCAGAGCTCAAAGTGGATCAGAACAGTCCTGGAGACTCTGGAGGTGGAAAGTGGAGGTGGAGTTGAAATGGCTTGATTCTCAGGAGGAGAGGGAAGGTGTCGCGGCCCCCTCATCCAGCAAGGATGACACGCGACACACCGGAGCTCTTCTTGCTAAGCAGTTTATTCAGGACCTTTTGACAATGCGTTCTCTCTCCCCTCTCCTCTCACCCTGGGCAAACCTCTCCCAGCCCTTAAGTAGGCATGGGCAACCAACCCCGGATTGCCAGGTGGGCACTGCCCATAGGTCCACGCATATGCAAGCAGCTGACAATCATTGCGTGATCACAGCATAAGTCAGGTCTTAGCTATAATTAGGAGCTGATTATCAGATGTGGCTTCACGCAGCTCGCTACAGGAAGGCCCAGGCTGCCTGATGGTGCAGGCCTGCCATCCACATTACTGAGGGGGTGGAGACAGAAGTGTAAGTTAAGTAACCTGTGTGGGCTATGGATGCGTTCAAGGCCAGCCTCATTAGCTTAACAAGATCCTGTCTCCAAATTCAAAAAGTAAAAAGAGATAGGGATATAGTTGAGTGTTAGAGCGCTTGATTAGCATGTGTGCAGCCTGAGTTTATAACTTATTACCCAAACAAGACAGAAAGAGAAGAAAGAAAGAAAGAAAGAAAGAAAAAAAGAAAGGAAGGAAGGAAGGAAGAAAGAAAGAAAAAAAGAAAGAAAGAATAGACCCAAAGAAGGGGCATAATACTTTCACAGAAAAGGCAAAGATCTAAGCTGAAAAAATTCATCTTCTAATAATTCATCTGAATTCTACACAGATTTCTAGTAGGTCGTCTGGAAAAGGCAGAACAAAGCCATCTTCAAGACTCCCCCAGAGCCGTCAGAACAGTGCGGTACTGATATAAAAGCAGACGTGCGGACTGAGGAATCAGAACAGCGCTCAGAAAGAAACCTTTGTGCACATGGCCATGTGACTTTGACGGATGACAAGACTATCACACCAAGCAAAGGACAGTGTTTTGAACAAATTACATTATTACTAATTGCGATGGCTATTCTTAGTTGCCAGCCTGACTTTATCTGGGATAAACTACAACCCTAACTCTAACCCAGAAAGGGAGGGCACACCTATGAGAAATTTTTCTGCTTGATTTGAAATGGGTGAATTCTCTTCTAGTCTGGACCTTTGAGGTTGGAAGATGCTCGCCTTTGACCTGGATCTTGAAGTAGGGGGAGATACACTTTTATCTGGGCCACACCTTCTGCTAGAAGCCTATATGTGGACATGGGAGATGGAAGGCTTGGTTCTTCGCCCGCTTGCCCTCGCCTTCTAGTGCACCCCTTCCTTCACTGGACTGAAGATTGAAGATAGAGACCAGCTGAGACACTCAGCCTTGTGGGACTGAGCAACTACTGGATTCTTGAACTTTCCTTCACAGCTAGCCATGGCTGGATCAGCTGGACTACCGCCTGTAAGTCACTCCAATGAATGCCCCTTTTATATACATATAGGGATTCTTTCCCTAAGTTCTGTGACTCTAAAGAACCCTGACTAACACACTAACGTTGGAAATTCAGATGCAAAAAGAAGATGAAACAATAGTTTGTTGTTGTTGTTGTTGTTGTTGTTGTTGACAAGTCCTTACTCTGTAGCCTTGGCTGACCCAGAACTCATGATCTAGACCAGGCTGGCCTCAGACTAGTAGAGGTCTCTCTTCTGCTGCTTCCCAAGTTCTGGGATTAAAATCATGTGTCACCATACCCAGCTACAATATAGCAAAAATTGACAACACTGGCTATGGCAAGGGTTTCTCCAATGTGATACCAAAAATATAGGGAACAAACCACAGACAGAACACTGTGAAAATTGAAGGATTAATGCTTCAAGGAGCACTGTCAACAGGGGAAAAGACCGAGAAAGGAGAAAATTTGTGTAGGTCAATATATCTGGTACAGGATAGCAATCTAAAACTGTAAAACGTCAAAACATACAGCTAAATTTTTAACATGGCCAAAGTGGCCAGGGAGATGACTGACTCAGAGGATAAAACACTGGCCGTGCAAACCAGAGGACTATAATACAGAGTCCCGGCCCCCATAGAGAAGCCAAGTGGCTATGGTGTACCACTTGTGATCCCAGCACTCTGAAGGCAGAGGCAGGCGGTCCCCAGGGGAAGCTGGAGAATTGAAAAATCTCTGGATTCAGTGAAAACCTTGTGTCGGTAAATAAAGGGCAACCAAAGAAGACATCTGACATTAACTCCTGGCCTTCACAGGCACACACATGTATTCCCACGCATGTCATATACATGTGAACACACACACACACACATGAAAAATGGGCAAAAGATTTGACATTTTTCCAAATAAGGTCTCTATATGGCGAAGAAGCACACAGAGATACTCAGTTCAGGAATCATTAGGGAAAGGCAAATTAAACCCACAATGAGATACCACCTCTTCCGCAGAAGGATGGCTAGTGTCAAAACCAAACACAAACAAAAGACAGCAGTAAAACCAGAAAATGACAAGTGTTACTAGAACTTAGAGAAAATTGGAATCCATGCCCAGCATGGTGGGACATGCCTGTAATACCAGCATTTGGGAGGTAGAGGTAGGTGAGTCAGAAGTTCAAGTTCAGCCTTGGCTACATGAGACTACCGAAGAAGCAAAATCCTAAGACAAATAGAAGTCTTGTGTTCTGTTAATGGAAATATAAAGAGTAAGGTGGTGGAAAACATTCAGTTCCTCAAAGACGTAAATACAGGGAGAATACATGACCTATATAATATACACACACATATATACTTGTTCAACATATATATAATCACAAGAATAAGAAAGACCAGGGCCTCAAAGTGATATTTACTCACCCATGTTCATAGCTTATTCAAAGCAGCTAAACTGTGGAAGCAAACAATGTGGTTTGAAAAAAAAAGGCTTCCAAAGGAAGTGGATTAGTATGGCCTTGTTGAAGTGTGCAGTGTTATTGGAGGAAGTATCACTGTGGAGGTGGACTTTGGGATCTCATCTATGCTCAAGTTTTGCCCAGTGAGACAGTTCACTTCCTGTTGCCTATGAGTCAATGTAAGAACTATCAGTTTGCTGGGTGGTGGTGGCGCAGGCCTTTAATCCCAGCACTTGGGAGGTAAAGGAAGGCCAGTCTTTGTGAGTTCAAGACCAGTCTGGTCTAAAGAGTGAGTTCCAGGACAGGCTCCAAAGCTACACAGAGAAACCCTGTGTTGAAAACAAAAAACAAACAAACAAACAAAAAGACCTCTCAGCTCCTTCTCGAGCACCACATCTGCCCGAAGTGTAAGTGAGCCGCCACAATGAAATGTTTTCGTTTTCAAGAGTTGCCATGGTTATGATATCTCTTCATAGCAACAGAAACCCTGACGAAGACATAAACCACGTGTCCATTGACAGAAGAATGGACAAGAAAAGGTGAACTAGATCCATAATGCAACACTACCCAATCTCAAAAAGGCTGGAAATTCTGAGACCCTGGGTCCTAGTTAGGGTTACTACTGCTGCCATGAAATACCAAAGCAACTTGGGGAGGAAAGGGTTTATTTGGCTTAAGCTTACAAACCACTGTTTGTTACTGAAGGAAGTCGGGACAGGAATTCAAACAGGAACCTGGAGGTACGAGCTGATGCAGAGGCCATGGAGGGGTGCTGCTTACTGGCTTGCTCCTCATAGCTTGCTCAGTCTGCCTTCTTATACAATGCAGGGCCACCAGCCCAGTGATGACCATGCTCGCAATGGTTTGGGTCCTCCCCATCAATCACTAATTAAGAAAATGCCTTACAGCTGGATCTCATGGAACACTTTCTGAGGTTCCTTCATTTCAGATGACTCTAACCTGTGTCACCTTGACATTACAGTAGCGAGGATACACTGTAACGTACAGTGTATTGTAAATTGTCCTGTGCTTTTTAAGATCTTGAGTGCAGACTATGAGCAAGGAGACTGTACCTTGTGTCCTTCAAAACCGGACTGACCCTCTAACTCCAGAACAAGAGAAAGGAAATGATCAAGCAGTGAAGAGTATTGAAGCATCATCTGGTTGACTCATAACAGATCAAAGTGCCACATACAAGTAACTCTGAGTGCTCAGGTGTGGTTGGGTCGTCTCTACCAACTTCACAGCATCCAAAACTTAGGGACTTCACGGAAGAGACAATGGGAAGAGCATAAGGGTTGGTACGTAGGGAGGAGAGCTAGGAGGTGCTGACTTCCAGACACAACACAGCTGCAGCACTCACCAACTCACAGAAGCTGGGGTTTCCGGAACAAGACCTGTACAAGATCAAGCCAGTCAAAATTCCAGTGTGGATGGAGAAGGGTTCCCCAGGGCTCTGAGCCTATTGGAGGACCCACTGGGAGCCGAGTGCTGCTGAGGGAGGGAGAGTGCCCTCTTTGGGGTACATGGCCACTGGTAGGTTGTTCATATGCCAGTGGCCGATCTCACACCCATGGGTAGCACTAATTGGACTTGAGGCTATTAATAGCAATAAAAATAAAATAAAAAGAGTATGTGAATTTGGGAGTGAGATGGGTTGGGGACACTGGAGGAGGTTGAGAGAGCAGTGGGTGGACATGAACAATGTACACTGTATTAACTATATGGAACTCTCAAAGAAGAAAAAATATTATTTAAAAAATGTCCTTGAGAGCAGCTAGGAAGTGCACCATTGCAACAGGGGTTACTGATATTTGTGCAATAATACAGAAATGTCCGCAGTGGAAACAGGAAGCTGGAGGCTTTTCCGTGGAGAGACTGAAGAGGAGACTCTCAGGGACCCTCTCATTTGGGAAGCCCTACCCAACTAACTCTGATTCACTGTTAGTTTCTGCGGGATGGTTTTAAGTGCCTGACTTGATGATGTTAGCTATCTGCTGCTGTTTAGTTTTTGTTTTAATTTTGTTGTTGGAATTTTTAACGTGGAAGCCTTACCCAAGAGGATGCTCTGCCTGGCCTGGGAGGCTCAATCAGGAACTCCAGCTGGCTGTCTTGATGGGCCTTCTGCAGTTTGTTTCTGCTGGGTGTTACAAACATGTTGTGAGCCCTCAATCTGATGGCGCTATCTTTTGTTTGCTCTCTCAAGTGGGCTACTCCAGTCTCTGCTTCAAGGTGTGAGTGGCTAATTTGATAATGCTTTGCTATCTAGAGTCTATCTCTACTCACTGGTTACTGTTTACCTTTCATTGCTCTGTAAACTTTATAAACTCACGCACTCAAAACTGAAAACATGACTATCACAGATCATTCTATGGCCCTTATAGACCACGCATCTCACAACGTGGGTGAAGTCTGAGAACATCATGCTAAGTGAAATGAGCCAGTCACAAGCCAAATAGAGTTTCATGGGGGAGGAAAGGATGGTGGGAGGAAGGGTGAGCTGTTCCTACAGAGCTTCTCTCTGAGAAGACGAAGATGCTCTTGAGCTGGACAGTGACAAGCATACAACAAGTGAATATTACATTTAACACCACCCACTGCCTGGTGATGACTCTAACCCTAACCTCTAACCTTCACCCTGACCCCAATTAACACACACACCAAAGACAATGGGACATTCCCATGGGCCCAGCAGTGAAGTACCTTACTCAAGAAGCAACGGAAACATGAGGTTTGGGCTGGAGTGAAAGCTCACTGGGTAAAGACACTTGCTGCCCAACCTGGTGACCTGAGTCCATCTCTGGGACCCACATGGTGGAAGGAGAGACCCAACTCCTGCCAACTGTTCTCTGACTTCCACACATATGCTGTGGCATATGCCCCCAACGAATGAATGAATGAACAAATGAATGAATGAATGAATTTAACAAGGGAAGGCCATTAGAGTTTATGGGAGATTTGTTTTTCAACAATGGGAGCATAGACTGGGGACAGAATGTAATAGATTTGTGAGGAGGGAATTTGCTTTCTAGGCAGCAGAAAATTCTGGAAAGGCTTTCTCTCTACCTGAATCTCCAGTCTTGTTTTCTCAGATGGACTGAGAACTGGGTCTCTCTTCCCTTCTTAGGTCTAGAAGCAATAGCAGCAGGGTCTTGCTATAGCACTTGTGCGAGGGGCCCCTGGCCTTTTGGAGTGTGAAGCCAGGCAGAGGTGACCATCCCAGACTAATTCCCAGACAGGAGCAGGTGCAGGAAGGCCAGGTGAGGAGCACAGATGTTTCATGCCAGGGCCAGAGGCAGAGAGACCACCAGGATGTGTGTGCACAGGGTGTGGTGTTGAAGGAGCTGCGGGTTGCATTCCTGCCACCCATCTCCTGGCTGCCTGGCTAGCTTATGCCCCAAAATAACAACACACAAACTGTATTCATATAAACACTGCTTGGCCCATTTCTATTAATGTGTGTAGCACCACGAGGTGTGTTTACCAGGAAGATTCTAACCTACATCCATCCTGGGTCGGAGCTTCATTGCGTCTGCCCCAGAGAGGAGAGGAAATGGCGTCTGTCTGAGGCATCTTACCTCACTTCCTCTTCCTCCCAGCATTCTGTTCTGTTTACTCCACCCACCTATGTTCTAACCTATCAGGGCCAAGCAGTTTCTTTATTAATTAACCAATGGCCTTCCTCCATCAGTGTGGGAGGAGGATCTGATGGTACCAGCGATGGGGGTGGAAGCGGTGTGCACGAGAATGCACGAACTTTGATGGGCATTTGCCATGTGACAGTGGGATCCCGGGGCTGTGGTTCATGCTTAGGCTGGTGCATTCCTAGGGAATTACTTGTGTAAACACTGATGGGAATGGAACAGGTTTTAGGTTTAATGTTCCACTTATATGGTCAGAACCATTTTAGATTTCATTTGAAATACTTTGGTCAGAGAATGCAGGGTGCATATCACCCCAAATCCCTGGGCAATGGGAAAATGGTACCCACAGGTCAAACTGTTGACAATGAGCTACCATGTGGGAAGCAGGTCACTTTCAAGAGAAAAAGCATGATTGAGTCATTTCCTCAGCCCAGGACTGATCTCAACCACCTCTTCCTTCTGAGCTGGTTGACGGTGGCTGTGGAGGCCTGTGCCACATATGGGGATTTTGGCAGCCCATCACATAACATCAGAGCCTCCACCATGGAAGAGGAAGACTTGGAGCTTTCAGGACACGGTCAGTTTGAAGCTGGGCAAATGAAGGCACTGAGGAAAGTCAGGAAGGTCTCAGGGAATACCTTTGACATCTAGGAAGGGTGTGGTGGGGTTCCACTGTGAAACACTGACCCTGGTCTTTAACTAGGTCTGGTGGATAGGGTTGAGCTCCAGGCCTGAGGACAGGCATTGCCTCTTAGGCAGGCTTCCTCACTTGCCCAGCATGTATAGTTGACCTTAGTGGATTTCGATCTTCCATACTTGGCATCCTTCCTGTAGATGGAAGTTTCTGTCCCGCCCAGTCCCTCAGCCATTCAGTCCCAAAGAAACACACAGAGGCTTATATTAATTATAAACTCTTTGACCTATTAGTTCAGGCTTATTAATAACTAGCTCTTACAACTTAAATTAACCCATGATTCTCGTCTATATTTAGTCACGTGGCTTGGTACCTTTTCTCAGTGAGGCATTCTCATCTTGCTTCCTCTGTGTCTGGCTGGTAGCTGACTTTCTGCCTTTCCTCCTTCCAGAATTTTCAGCTGATGATTGAAGGACCAGAAACAGACTGTCTTCTAACTCTGGAGCTTACTGATTGGCTAGGCTGGCAACCAATGAAGGACCAGAAACAGACTGTCTTCTAACCCTGGAGCTTACTGATTGGCTAGGCTGGCAACCAATGAAGGACCAGAAACAGGCTGTCTTGCTAACTCTGGAGCTTACTGATTGGCTAGGCTGGCAACCAATGAAGGACCAGAAACAGGTTGTCTTGCTAACCCTGGAGCTTACTGACTGGCTAGGCTGGCAACCAATGAAGGACCAGAAGCAGACTGTCTTGCTAAGCCTGGAGCTTACTGATTGGCTAGGCTGACAACCAATGAGCTCTAGGAATGCTCTCCAGGTACCACAATGTGTGGGAACTTTTAAGGTGGGTGCTGGGCTCCAAACTCAGCCTTCCATGCTTGTGCAGCAAACCCTTTACCAAATGAGCCATTTTCGCAGCCCCTATATTATTATTATTATTATTATTTTTGAGACAGGGTTCCACCATTTAGCTCAGGCTGCCTACAACCTTGTGATCCTCCTATCTTGGCCTCCCCGAGGGCTGGAATTACAAGTGTGTGTCACCATGCTCAGCGGGAAAGGTAACTTTTGATGCCTCTTTCTAAACTAGATTAACGACCTACTTTTAGATGCTGTCTTTTTTCTAAGGACAGACCAAATGCCCCCGGGCTTGAGGGTAGTACCACCCAGAGGAGGGTAGAGGGTACCCAGCTTTGCAGGAGAGGAAAGGGGGATTGCAGGGTGGGGGCAGGGAGGGACACAAAGAAGGAAAAAGGACAATGGGTGTTATTCAATCAGGGTACGCCTTTGCAGTACGAGTGCATAGGGGTGGGGCCCCGTCTGAAGCTGAGGTGTCATTTAATCCCATGGAATGGAAAGCCGACAGGCGCATCCCTTTTCATGTTGGAGCCTCCGGGATCTTACATTCTCTGACTGCTTGACTAAGGGCGGGAGCAGAACTAGGACACGGGCTGTGTATCTTCTCCGGGTCGTGAACCCATGGCTACTGCAATTTTCCCATACCCTATGTCATTCTCATCTTGGTGGCCTCGTCTCTAGCTGTCTCATCCAGGCCTTGTCCCCTCAGCTGGTACTGACACACCTTGGCTACGTTTGCTTTGGCCTAGTCAGTGCTGGCGCAGGACCCTCAGGCCTGAGCACCCATGACCTTGCCCCCTAGCTCCCACCACCCAGCTCTTCCTCCTTCAGTGTCTGCAATGTCACGGTCCTTCCCTGTCCAGAGGCCCTTGTGCTTCCTCATCAGATGTGGGAGTGAGGCTCTCAAGCCCCACGACAAACCAGTCCTGACCCCGTCTTGGCACCAACTCAGAGAGAAATAAGAAGCTGAATCACCCATACCAGCCCAACACCCCGTTAATGCCTGTAATTATGGCCTCTTTTCCACACCTTGAATCATGCAACCCCAAGTCTGAAATGAGGGGTGTCCTAGTGCCTGCCAAGACTTTACAAGCAGTGCATGGGCTCCTTTTCTTTGGAACTCAGGGGTGCTGCCTGCTTCTGGCTTCTGTTGAAGAGGAAGTAATGCGTATGGATTACTGAAAGATCATTCCCCTGCTGTTTGTCTTGGCCTCAGTACTTCAGAATTCAAACACTTGTACTCTTGACCCTGCAGTGGTGACGGTTTTTGAGTCTGCTTCCTGTTGACTGCTAAAATACTCCCTCTCTAAGGAGCTTTAGTTGAAGTCACTGGCCTGATACCATTTAATTAATTAATTAATTAATTAATTATTATTGTCAGAATTGGGGATGAAGCTCAGAGCCTCTTACCAGCCTGGCTTGCACTGTGCAATCAAACCATTTCTTTTCTTGCTTTTTTCCTTTCTTTCTTTCTTTCTTTCTTTCTTTCTTTCTTTCTTTCTTTCTTTCTTTCTCTTTCCTTTCTTCCCCCCCTTACCCCCTTCCCTCCCTCCTTCCCTCCCTTCCGTTCTTTTCTTTCTCTCTTGGCAACACAGAGTCTCTCAAGTAACCCGGGCTGACCTCAAACTTCCTCTGTGGCCAGGATGACTTTGAACCTCTGGCCCTCCTTGCTTCTCCCTCCCGTGGTGCTCATGGTGCTGAGATTATAGGTGTGCACCGCCACACCTGATGCCCTGCTACCACGCTGTACTCAAGGAATGCGCTTATCTAAGGCTGAGTGCTGGCTGTTGAAATACTGGAGGTGTTTAAAATAATTTACTAGTTACGAAAAAGCTTTCTTGGGCACACAATTCAGTTGAATCATAAAAAACACAAGAGATTCAGGTCTTTCAAATTCCAGCCTGGTGGCTGGGTCGATGTCTTCTTTGGATAAGTCCTCTGGCTCTCCTGCATCTACTTGGCTGTAACACAGGGAAGGCCACACCCACTTTATGGGTGTTCTAGAAATGCCAACTGGCAAAGAAAAGGGACAATTAAATTCACTACGGCCCGCATGGTGTGTCTGCGACTCTGCCAATCACTTTCTTATCTCGGTATCATTTAAATTAGTTTGAAGACTAAAAAGGTTGTGTGCATGTGGGTGTCTAGTATTAGAAGTTGTTTTGTATTATTTTAAGTTGTCATCCCTCAGGGGAAGTAAATTGCTCTGAACTCAGTTTCTTCATCTGCAAACCTGGGATAATAGCTTCAGATGCAAAAGGCTGTCTGTCACAGGGCTTAAGCTATGAAGGGACGGGGTGAGGCAGTCAGAGCAGTTTGCAAATATTAGCTGCGCTTACTGACGTCCATGATAAATTCTTCAAATTGCTGTGTGATAGAAATCTGGTCAGGCTTCCCCAAATGGCTGTCTTTCCCACCTGGGCTGTCTGTCCAAGTTAAAGACAGCTTACTGGACTATTTCTGTATCCTTTTATCCAACCCAGGATTTAAATATACCCTGTGATTAGATTGCAATGTCAATTAAAAAATGGGGGAGAGCTTTTGGGCTCTGAGTGACCCTGGGGTTGGCATTCTAAATTCTGAGAAGGAGGCTCTCTTTCTGGGAAGAGAGGCTAGTGGCTTTTTGCAGTTTTGTTTTTTTGTTTTAAGACTGAGTGGACTTTGGGGCATTTTATCTTAAGAATCCAAATGGTTGTGAAAGCAAGCAAAGCAGCCACTGTTCAGGTGACCTCTTTCTGCGGTGAAGAATTTGTACCACGTGAAGTGAGTTCACGAAAGCCTGAATAGCCTCAGCACACCTGAGACCTGTGCTTCCTGTCCTCAAAACAGGAGGCATTTAAAGGAGGAGGAGAGACGGGAGGAAGGGTCACCCAGGCAACAGGGATCAGGCACTTGGCAGGAACCCTTACCTTATTTACTCCTTGGATGTTGAGAGAGGAAAGCCAGCCACGTCGTGGCCCTAGAGCCTCACTCATGAAACCTGAAGTGAAACTGTGTGATCCTTTCCTCTAGCTGCCTCATCCCCACCATCTTCAACAGGGACCCCAAGCAGGTGTTGTGCCCATGACCTTCATTCTGGTGCCCAAGCCCCTCTCCATGGACTGTCAAATGATCTAGCCTCAAGCCAGTGTGAGGAAATGTAACATTTAATATCAAGGGTCTGGGCCACACAGATAAACTACCATGCATTGTGCTAAAAGCTGTTGATGCCTTTCAGTTCCTTGACCTTTGTGGCGGAATAAGAGTGACCTTGATTGACAACAATTGCTCCAATGTTCTGATGCTCTGCGTGGGTCACTGTGGCAGAGCTGATGTTTTCAGACTGTTGCTGGGCCCAGTGTTACCATTAGTGATACTTTTCAGTTTGCTTTTTAGTTCTGGACGGGGTGTCATTATGTACCCCAGCCTGGCTTAAACATTTTATTCATTTTTATTCTATGTGCGCGTGCATATATGTGCACTGTGTGCGTGCCCCGTGCTCAAGGAAGCTAGAAGAGGGGGTCAGATCCCCTGGAACTGGAGTTACAGATGGTCGTGAGTCACCATGTGGATGCTGGGAGCTGCACCCAGGCCGTGAACTTCCCCTGCTGCTGATCTAGCCCGTGCCCCACTTCCACCTCTGGCTCTGTTCTTGTTTTGATTAGGGAGCTGATGGGGCTGGGAAGGTATTGCTCCCCTGTTTCCAGTTCTCTGGGAAAGGTTATGACAGGGCTTCTGCTCATGTTTTCTGGCTGTGTGCACCGGCAGAAAGGGGCAGGAACCCTCCATCTGGTCTGTATCCCAATCGCTTTGAGAAGCCCTCTGGAAACAAGCTATCTTGTTGCTTCACACCTCTGTAGAACCAGAACCAGGAGCTGCCTTGGAAGTGTGGAGAGCTGGGCAGAGAGAGAGAGAGAGAGAGAGAGAGAGAGAGAGAGAGAGAGAGAGAGAGCGCCAGGTGCCCTGGGCCCTGTGTGTGGAGGAGCTGCTGACTGAGAGGGGAAAACCCTAAAAGTCCTGTGGTTGGATTCAACCCTCAAAAGCATAGCAAGGGTGTAGGTAGGGGCCAAGGGTACAACTAGGCTGGTGGTGAGGGCAGAGCATAGACAGGCAGGTGGTGTGGATGGAGCACAGTCAGGCAGGTGGTGAGGATGGAGCACAGTCAGGCGGGTGGTGAGCACGGAGCACAGCCAGGCAGATGGTGAGGACGAAGCACAGCCAGGCAGGTGTTGAGCACGGAGCACAGCCAGGCAGGTGGTGAGCACGGAGCACAGCCAGGCAGGTGGTGAGCATGGAGCACAGTCAGGCAGGTGGGGTGCACGGAGCACAGCCAGGCAGGTGGTGAGGACAGAGCACAGCCAGGGAGGTGGTGAGCTCGGAGCACAGCCAGGCAGATAGTGTGAACGGAGCACAGTCAGGCAGATGGTGAGGATGGAGCACAGCCAGGCGGGTGGTGAGCATGGAACACAGCCAGGCAGGTGGTGAGGACAGAGCACAGCCAGGCGGGTGGTGAGAATGGAGCACAGCCAGGCAGGTGGTGTGGGTGGAGCACAGTCAGGCAGGTGGTGAGCACGGAGCACAGCCAGGCAGGTGGTGAGCATGGAGCGCAGTCAGGCGGGTGGGGTGCACGGAGCACAGCCAGGCAGGTGGTGAGCACGGAGCACAGCCAGGGAGGTGGTGAGCTCGGACACAGCCAGGCAGATAGTGTGGACGGAGCACAGTCAGGCAGATGGTGAGGATGGAGCACAGCCAGGTGGGTGGTGAGGACGGAGCACAGCCAGGCGGGTGGTGAGGATGGAGCACAGCCAGGCAGGTGGTGTGGATGGAGCACAGCCAGGCAGGTGGTGAGCATGGAACACAGCCAGGCAGGTGGTGAGGACAAAGCACAGCCAGGCGGGTGGTGAGCACGGAGCACAGCCAGGCAGGTGGTGTGGGTGGAGCACAGTCAGGCAGGTGGTGAGCACGGAGCACAGCCAGGCAGGTGGTGAGCACGGAGCACAGCCAGGCAGGTGGTGAGCATGGAACACAGCCAGGCAGGTGGTGAGGACAGAGCACAGCCAGGCGGGTGGTGAGCACGGAGCACAGCCAGGCAGGTGGTGAGGATGGAGCACAGCCAGGCAGGTGGTGTGGATGGAGCACAGCCAGGCAGGTGGTGAGCATGGAACACAGCCAGGCAGGTGGTGAGCATGGACATGAACAGTGAGGTCAGGACTCTGATCCTGCTACTGATCACAGCCACTGGCTTTGCCTCTCATATTTTAGTTTTACTTTATTTTTCATTGACAGAATAACTATACACTTATCAGCTACATGTTGTTTCCTTACATGTAAACAGTAAACACAGTACAGAGATCAAAACAAGATCACTCTAATCTCAGTTACCAGGTTTTTGTTTGTTTTGTTTTTGATAGCCAGAGCATTCTAAATCTACTTCTCCAACTACTTCCAAAGATTCTCTCCCTCTCTCTCTCTCTCTCTCTCTCTCTCTCTCTCTCTCTCTCTCTCTCTCTCTCTCTCCTCTCTCTCTGCCTCTCCCTTCCTCCCTCTCTCCTTCCCCCTTTCTCTTTCTATCTTAGCCAGAGCCCAGGGCCTAGAGCTTGTTCAGCCAGTGCTGTGTCACTGAGCTGTGTACCAGTCCCAGAAGAGGTGGCTATAGTCGGTCGCCTACTGTACTGTGTGTAGCGTGGCATCCTGGACTCACCTTCCCATCTTTCCCACACCGCACAGTCCCCAGCATCTGGTGACTAGTACCTCATTTTCTACTTCTGTTAAATGAATCTCTTGAAACAGTTCTCAGACCTCACTCAATAGCTGCTGTTCTGTGGCTGGCTTATTTCACTTCACATTGTCCTCCAGGTTTATCTGTGTTTCCAAAGGACAGAATTTCTGTTTTATAATTGTTTTTAAATTGAAATAAATCAATACATTTATTTATGCTTTTGAGACAGGGTCTCATGTATCCCAGACTGCTCTCGAATTCACTGCAGCTAAGGACAACCTTAAAATTTTAATCCTCCGACTTACCCCCTCCCAAGTCATAGACTATGTGCCTCCATTCCTAGAAATTTATTTTTAGTTGATATATAAACACACAAATTGTACATACTTTTATTTTTTATTTTATTTTATTTTTTTTAAATTTATTTTATTTTTTTGGATTTTCGAGACAGGGTTTCTCCGTAGCTTTTGGTTCCTGTCCTGGAACTAGCTCTTGTAGACCAGGCTGGCCTTGAACTCACAGAGATCCACCTGCCTCTGCCTCCCGAGTGCTGGGATTAAAGGCGTGTGCCACCACCGCCTGGCCTGTACATACTTTTAAAAGTATGTCTGTGCATGCCGTGGCACACAGGTGAGTGGACAACTTGTGGGAGTGTTTTCTCCTTATGCCGTGTGGGTTCCAGGAATTGAACCTGGGTCATCAGGCTTGGTGGCAGGCTGCCCTTACGTGCTGAGTCCATCTCACGGGCTCTGTCCACTGTGTGTTCATAATGTGTTTTTCTTCACCCATCTCTCAGTGGGTGGACTCATGTGTTGATTCTCTGTCTGTGAGTCGAGCTACAGTAAACATGGAAATGCAAATGTGTCTGCCATCTGCCATATCGATTTCATACCCTTCAGGACTGCACTCCCCGCTACTTTTCATTGTTGAGATATTCCCATGCGGCTTTCACAACGGCTGTATTATTTGCATTTCCCACCAAAGCTGTGCAAGGGTCCCTCTGTGCCCACATATCGGCACTGGTTATCCTGTCCTTCTGGTAAGCCACCCAAAGAGCTACGAGCCGTATTTCTTTGTGATTCTGCTTTGCAGTGCTATGGACTACAGATGTCCATCTGCCTAACCAGTGTCCTCTAGTTCTAGCTCGACAGAGTGGCCCCCAGCCTCACCTCCGACTTCATTCCTGCTGCCTGAGCTCGGTCCACAAGCTCCTCCGGCACCATTCCTAACCAGAATGCCCTCAGCACCTGCCTTTCGCCGGACTTTGCCTGTCTCACTGTGGTTTAACTAATGATTGACAGTTATAGGGTACACCTGTCCCAACATTGTGGCTGGGCTAGCAGTTCTAGAAGCTTCTCTTCAGGGAGGCTGTCACTCACTGTAGCTGCCTCAGCCAGGCTCCCTAAGGGTCCCATCAGGGATAGTCCCTACTCCCTGCCATTGTCCCTTGCTTTACCCAACAATTAAAACATTTGGTACTGTTACAATGTAGCGCTGTGGGATCCTACCGCCTTTTCTGACTGTAGAGAAGGTTCAGAGTTCAGTTTTCTGTCTTCTCTTTCCTGGTCCCTGGCATTCTCACTCTGAACTCAGACCTTGCCACCTCTCCTGCCTGCTCTCCTGTTTGCTTTCAAAGGTTGTGTCTACTCATGACCCCCAGACAGAAGCCCGTAGGATGCCTGCCCTCATGCATATTTCTAGCCCTGAGGTTTTTGTGTTCTGCGGTGCTGGGGTGGAACACAGGGCGTCTTGCACACTGAGCAGAGCCTCTGCCACTGAGCCCTGCCCCTAGCCCTTAGCCCTGATCATGTGTCACGAATTCCTGCCGAGTCTTTCTAATGCCCTGCCTTATTTCCCCACTTTGCACCGGACTCATTTTCAACATGCTTTAGCTCAGTCTCAACATGGGTGCCCTGGTCACTTCGTTTCTGTTTCCCACCACTCAGGCATGAGCATTTTTCATCTCTGTAATCCTCGGCCCTCTGCTATGTAGCCTGGGCTGGCTTTAAACTTACTATTCAGTCAAGGATAACCTTGAACTCTTGATCCTCCTGCTGTCCAGTCAGGAGGGCTGTGATGATGGACAGGCTCCCCCACGCCCAGCAACCTTCTGCTCAGGACTCAGCACTGTCGGGGTCCATTGCCCCCCACCATGATACATGATGTGGCCTCCTCACTCTGTCTGCATGGCCTCCTTAATCCTACAAGGCTCCAGGCGTGAGTTTAGAAGGCTTCCTAACTCCTTCAGAGCCCAGCTGATTTCACATTTTTTCCATTAAGTCATCCTGAGACTCAGTTAAGCTTTCTCATAAACTGTCTGGGCTTTTCTACTCAGTCGCATAGATAAATGGAATAATGTCATTTTATAACATTTTGGACAAACACAAGTAACTCATAGAATTAATTGTGAACATTTATCATGCCTTTCTTTCCCTTCCTTCCTTCCTTCCTTCCTTTCTTTCTTTCTTTCTTTCTTTCTTTCTTTCTTTCTTTCTTTCTTTCTTTCAAAGAATTCATCCTCACTCTCCCATAACATAGCATAGATATGCCCTGGCCCCCTCTCACCCCAACTCAATGGTTCTCAACCTTCCTAATGCTGCAGCCCTTTAATACAGTTCCTCATATTGTGGGGACCCCAACCATAAAATTATTTCATTGCTACTTCATAACTGTAACTTTGCTCCTGTTATGAATCATAATGTAAATATCTGATGTGCATTGTATCTGATATGTGACTCCAAAGGGGTCCTGACCCACAGGTTGAGTACCACTGCCCTGACTGCACCCAGACCCCATCCCCTCCTCTCCCTGCCCCAGAATGCAGAATGAGCCAAGAGGAAAAGCAAGCGAGCAAGCAGGCAAGCTAGCAAATAAGCAAGTGCTAGCAATAAGAGGTGTCCATATCCTGCTTTCCATACAAACTTAATTGTTAGTGGGGCCTGATGGCAAAGGCCAATATTCTAGCTGTTCAGGAAGCTGAGGCAGGAGGACTGATTGTTCAAAGCCTACCTGAGCTGTGGAGTGAGTTCAAGGCCGCCAGCCCAAGCAACTAGTGAGACTGTGTCTCAAAGTAAAAAAATAAAATAAAACAGGGCTGGGGGTAACTCAGTGGTAGAATGTTTGTTCCCAGAAAAGACAAGAAAAAGAAAGGGAAGAAAAATATTGGAAAGGGAAGGAGAGGAAAGGAAAGGAAAGATAAAGGAGGAGAGGTTGGGGAAGGTAAAGGAAGGGGAGGGGAAGGTAAAGGAGGGGGAGGGGAAGGTAAAGGAGGGGGGAGGGGAAGGTTCAGGTTGCCACTTACAGGAGAATTGGGAGTGTTATTTTGGAAGCTCAGGCATAGATTTCAAATTTTTCTTTTATTACTTTTATTTATTTGTGTGTACATGTACACACGTGTGTTCTAGCCTGTGTGCAGAGGTCAGGGGACAACTTGCAGGAGTTGGGGTGAAGGAATTAAACTCAGGTAATTGGCTATGTTTGGTGGTTGCAATCTCTTACATACTTGTGGATATAGAAGTTCTTAAGACTATTAAAACTTCTGTTTCTCGATTGGATAGAAATAGAGATTTCCAAATCAGATCACGGACATAAACATAAACATGAATCCATTCCAGATTTGGGAAATTAGTTGTTGTGGGCTTAACAAACCAGGAACCTGGAGAACTGGGACTTTGGAAGGCTGCCATGGGGGCAAGACCCCATTTTAATCAATATTATTTGAGAATAATATTTGCTCACAATGTTCTACTCATTGTAGTCTTCCAAGAATTCTCTTGGTAGCTTTGAGATGTGCAAAGGTCACTTCTGGCTGTCTCATGAATGAGAGGCAGGATGATTTTCTGGTATTTCTCCCTTAGAGAACTTGACCAGACTGGAAGGTGGTTGTTTTTCACGAGGCTGGGCAAGCCTTAGCTTCCTGCTCTGACTTGTTTTAATTGTTTAGTGCTCATGGTTCATTTATATGGGCTTTAGGGTTTGGTGTAGCAAGGCACTAATAAAGGAAGGCAGAGATGTCAACGGTGCTCTCTGATGTGTCAGATTACATCTCAGCGAGCGTGGACCATCTACTGACGCTTGCGCAGAGAAAAGAGATCTTTCTCTCCTCATGAAAGCATCGTGGAAAGAACAGTTAAAGAAACTGTCATCTCTACTGTTGTTAAGTGTGAGGTTTACGTTACTGCTGTGTGACGAACACCAGGATGGTTGTCCTTTTGCATCTGGCCTCCTTAAACTTAGCCTGATGTCCTCAAAGTTCATCCAGGTCACACGAGCCAGACTCTCCTTCGTTTTTAGAGTGGAAGGATTCTCTTCTGCGGATAGAGCGCATTTTGGTAATGGACACCTGGGTAGGTGCTAGCAGGGACTCTCTGAAATGGGGTTTACAAATCTGTTCAACTGAGATTACTTTTTTTTTTGGAAAAAGTTTGGTAAGTAGGAAAAAAATGTTTTCTTGAGCAATTATGATTTAGAATTTTCTCAGGCTCATTTTTTAAGGTCTTGAGAAGTAAATGTCACATTTGTGAAAGGCCTGGAATTTTTTTTTTCTTTCGTTTTTCGAGACAGGGTTTCTCTGTGGTTTTGGAGCCTGTCCTGGAACTAGCTCTGTAGACCAGGCTGGTCTCGAACTCACAGAGATCCGGCCTGCCTCTGCCTCCCAAGTGCTGGGATTTTTGAGTGGTGACTTCTGCCCTTGAGACGATAAAGGACGCTGGGGTAGGCCACATGCAAGGCCTGTGTGAGGCCCTGAGCTCTACTCCCTACCCCAGACAGCAGAAAACCAAAGAATGCTGGCTCTTTAGAGAGGTACCGCTTTGATGTTAGCTATTGACAGTAGTGTAAGGGAATGTGAGAAAGAAGTAGGCCGGCTTCATTACAGTTATGATCCATAGTGGGACTTTTAGAATCGAAGCCAGAGGAAGAGCCGACTTCAGAGGCTGTGTGAGGCTAAGAACAGCCACGAGGCCACACGAAGTGGCTAGGACTGTCTTCGTTTGTCCCGTTTGTGAGGAAATACTGTGTATAAACTCCCTGTTTCCTTTTATCGTCTTTCTAACACAACAAGAGCAGGTAGATATCTATGAACTGAAAATGCAAACCCCAGAGCAGTGGGAACACAGAGATTCCTGTGGAGGGGGCAATGTTCAGGCTGAGGAATATCCTGCTCAAGGGAATTGCAGGGAGGCGATACTATGCAATTACCCCCAATGGGCTGCAGATGGCAGCAGAGAGAGCGGCTTTCCATCAGACTGCAGGTTCAACTCCTTCAGACAGTTATAAATGATAATAACTAGTGAAAGGAGTTGAGCTTCTCACAGAAACAAGCAAGCAAAAAAGACCAAACTAACCACGAGTCTCAGGTCTTCCCTTAAAGTTAGTGGTCTTTCACGAGTCAGCTTTTACGAAGCCGTTCCCCAGGGCCCACAGAATTCAGCCCAAAACATGAAGCTGGTTAGCTCCTGAGATCTTGTAAGCTTTGGCTCACCCGTCAAAGCCCTCTGATGCACACGGTACAGCAGCCACTTCTGCATCTTCCTACGTGGTGACTCCCTTCTGCTCTCTTCTTCGTGCTTGAGATCACAGGAAGGTCTTAATAAACGGCCCTTTTTAAATGGCTCACGGTATGACAGACAAGATCAGGGGCTTTTGCAAAATGCTTGAAAAAACGCTGCCACAGTCTCCTCGTATTAACACAGAAGCCTGCAAACTAGGTGCCACAAAGTCCACACTCAAACCTAGCAGGTGAGTGACCCACATGGCACCAGGAGGGAGTCTTTGGTGGCAGTCCGCATTCGACACTTTTTATTGTCTTAAGTGACGGCGAGAAATCACGCTCCTTACACTGACAGATACTCTACAGTCTGAAGGAACTGCTAATAAACAGAAGGCAGAGGCCAAAGCCTGCGAGAACAGGTGAAATGAACAGGTTAGACTCACTCTCCAAATGGGAAATCTGCTTTGTTAGGGAAGGGGGAGGATGTTTTTTGTGAAAACTGGGGGAAAATATAGCTGTCTTTTAGCAAGGAGACAGTTATTATACACAGAACAAATATTTAAATATACTGACCTGGGAAGAGTCCCAAGACACATCACTAAGCAGGAAGTATCACAGAAAAACTGAGCTTAGAAATGTATATAAACAAAGGACAGGTGAGATGGCTCAGTTGGTAAAGCACTTGCCTCCAAGCCTGAAGATCTGGGTTCAATCCCTGGAACCTGCATGGTGGAGAACTGACTTTACCAGGTTGTCCTCTGACCTAAACACACAAGTCATAGCACTTACCTACTCTCCCATACACAGGCAAAAATCAATCAATCAATCAATGTAATAAAAATGTAGAAATGAGAACATAAACCATGCAAATTCTTATTTTGTATACACGAGTGTACAAGGACAGGTGGTCTTTGACTAATATAGGATTATAGCCTACAACCTCATTGGGAGGTGAAGAAATTCTGAAGTGAAAATGTTATTATTCGCCGGGCAGTGGCGGTGCACACACCTTCAACACCAGCACTCAGGAGGGGTGGCGGTGCACACACCTTCAACACCAGCACTCAGGAGGGGTGGCGGTGCACACACCTTCAACACCAGCACTCAGGAGGGGTGGTGGTGCACACACCTTCAACACCAGCACTCAGGAGGAGTGGTGGTGCACACACCTTCAACATCAGCACTCACTCAGGAAGCAGAGACAGGTGGATCTCTGAGTTCAAGGCCAGCCTGGGCAAGTTCCAGGGCTGCCAGGGCTACACAGAGAAACCCTGTATTGAAAAACAAAACAACTGTGATGAATGCACTCACTTTACTGAGTGTTTAGCGCAGTTACACAGCACACTGTGGAGTGCTGGGGTTTCACAGCACACTGTGGAGTGCTGGGGTTTCACAGCACACTGTGGAGTGCTGGGGTTTCCTCATGATCTCAAGGCTAATTGGGAGCTCCAGTTACTGCTGTTGTCCAGACAAGAAAGGGGATCAGACCCAACAGTGCTGTAGCCCAGGCAAGGGGCCACATTTCAATGTGAACTTTAGTTTCTATTAGATGCACTGTGGCACCATCATGAAGACATTCAAACTAAACCACTGTTGTTGGAGTTGTAGACACGACTGTATGGGAAACACCGGAAGCTTATAGGCTGAGCTACGGATAAGTGAGAATTCTGGGCAAGAGTGAGGCTGGGTTCCACTTCTGCCTTTATACACCTCTGGTTTATTTAATTTGAAATAAAAATATGTCTATATATTAACATTCACACAAGTGACAGTTGCCTTCTCATTGAACAATGAGCAGAGGTGACAGTGCGTTAAAAGGTTGGACTGGAATTAGGACAACAGCATCACGCCTAGAGTGGCACCATCCTGAGTGCCACCCCCTGTGGTGGGTCACCCGTGCACCAAGAGGCTTGGGGAGAGAACTCCTGGTCCTAATCATAGCCTGCGGATCACAGTTGTGTTTTGTTCATTCTTGGAGAAGCTTAAACCGGCTAGTACTTACTAAGGCCCGATGCAGCAATTGCCTGATGTTGAATGAGAACGATCAACCCAAGGAATCAAGTTTGGGCTGAACGTGGATCTATCCTCAGCTCTCTGCAGAATGCTCAAGGGGAGAATAGTTCTGTTCCAAGAGGGCAGAGCAAGGCTGGGTACAGAGCAGGTGTGGCAAGGAGGCCGATGCAGGAGCAGCGTGGAAGAGACTCAGGGTCATATATCCTCCTGGTGGCTGGCTTGTTCTCATGTCGACAGGCCAGCTCTATTTTTGGCCCCACCATCTTCTTGCATCCCCTGATTCCTAGAATTCACTCCCAGCCTTTTTGTCTCCCTGCCCCGAGGCAGATGTTTCCTTGTTACTGTTTCCGCTAGGTTACGTCCAAGAGTGACTGTAAGCGGAGACTGCTCACTTGTTTCCTCTTTTTACTATTTATTTTATTATCTTTACTCCTTTAATCTATAACTGCCTGTACTTCTTTTTCTAACTATCTATACTCTTTTCCCTCTCTGTCCCAAGCCTACATACATTTTTTAAACACACTGTAACCTGTTCAGAGGTTTATTTTTATCTGAATCTGTCTTTATCGCACATCTGTAATCATTTTCTCACCAGGAACACTTCTTAAAATGCTAAGCTGCATGTGTAGGACTAAGGCTGCTTTGCCTTCTGACCCTTCCCAATCCAACATGGTGGAGGTATGCTCACCCTCAGCTCTGTGACACACGGGTCTATGTTGCCATTAAGTAACTAGTAGCATTCTGCTTACAAACCCCATTTAAATCCTCTGTAACTGCACCAGCATGAACCAGGAAGGTGGCTCTTAAAGAAACTGCACAATTTTTGCTGCTAATGCTGAGTCAAAAAGTCTTCTCTTAAAGGAGTTGCGGCTCTGCTTGACTCTAGCAAACAGAGTCCACCCGAAAAAATGCTGCTACCAAGAAACCGTGTTTAACTCTGTTCTTTTGTGTCTAGAATTTCTTCCCAAGCTCTCTCAGGTTTTGTGTGGATGTAGTTGCCCCACATGGCACCACTTGTAAACAGAGACTGCTCATTCGTTTCCTGACTGCCCAGACCCGAATAATCACATAAAACTATATTAATTACAAATACTGTTTGGTCTACTAGCTCAGGCTTCTTATTAACTAACTCTTACATCTTAAATTAATGCATTTCTATTATTCTGTGTATGAAGTTGTAGCCTACTGGTGAGGTTCCCGTGTGTCCTTCTCCTTTGGCAGCTACTCTATATATCTCTTCCAGCCTGACTATGTTCTGCCCTACCATAGGCCAAAGCAGCTTTATTCAGTAACCAATAATGGTATCCCACATCAAGTGACCAATCCACACTAACAGGTATGGGTACCATTCCCTGATGCCTGACATTCCCTGCTCTCTCTTTTTGCTGTGGCGCTGGCCCACAGCAGAGAGAATCTTGGGATTTGTTGATATCCAGCCTCCTTCAGTATAAAGGCTCAACTTTTTTAAAAATCAGCTTCAGTCCCAGGGACTAATAGTGTCTGGTACTTAGTTGGTTGGTGCTCAGTAAATATCAGTTGATGAAAAAACACCATGAGGATGTGAGGAATGGACTTTGAAATCTTGTAAGGCCGTGGTTACACCATGGACTCCAGCAGGATTACAAAAGATGTGGGTGGGGGACTGTGGAGTTAGGGTTAGGTGTGGGAGGGAAGTAGCCTAGAGGAACTCCAGGCCAGTCCACATAACCTCCATGAGCTTGGACTACACTTACTAGCCTTTGATCTCGACAGTTTTCCGAGCTGCGCCTTCTTGACACCCCCCAGTGCCCCTCCACGGGAATAAAGGTGATGGCCTATGGCTTTTTATGTTGCCGTGGAGATGAAAGGGGGCAAGACTTGGCCTCTGTCTGTTAGGTAGTACAGAGACCCTGACTGGACAAACTTGTATCAGCCTTTGTTGCAGTCAGTACTGATTCTCCTTTCTAGTCACTTATTTGTATTTATTTAGCCATTTATTTATTTATTTATTTGCTGTTTTGAGTCAGAGTCTCATGAAATGCAGGCTGGCTTTGAACTAAGTACATCCCTGAGGATGACCTTGAACTTCAGATTCTCCCGGCTTCACCTCCTAGGTGTTGAGATTACAGGCCTGCATCTCCACCCACCATTCCGATTTACTTTATCCAAGACTGGAACTGGAACTACTGCTCATGCGTGGTAGGCCGTGTGAGGCATTTTGGCACTAAGCTGCTTACTCTCCAGCCATTGGTTTTCTTGAGTTACGGAACGACACAGCTGTCACTTGTCTTTGCTACAGTGTGTGCTCCCAGCCCGCCTTCCCCTCCTGGGGTGACTGGTCTCTGAGGCCACCATGCCATGCTTATTTCAGTGTCAACATGCACTTTCCCAAGCACCCAGTTAATTGAGCTTTGCTGGAGACATTCCTTTCTAAGACGTCATTCACCATCTCCCTCAGGGTCTATTGAGTGGGAGAGACTATGGTAGTATCACACTCCTGTCCTAGGGGGAGGACAGCGTCTATGTAAATCACCCCATTGATTTCCCCAGGCTTGGGAAGTATTTGAGAAGCCCACTATGAGTGAGGAAACCGAGGCCAGGGGAAGCAGGGAGCTCCCTTCTACGGGCTGTGATCTTCTCAGCATGGGCAAGCTGCTCTCTGCTGAGTCATCTTAGAAACCCTGCTACCTGAGGCAGCGTAGGCCCAGGAAACCAACAGAACCCCGCTGCCCCACTTACAGGGCCTAAGCTGTCCCTCAGCAGATGGCACCATGTTTCCTTTGTCAGTGAATACCACACAGGTTAGGGGCACCGCCTCTGACCTTCAGAGCTCACTCTCGTAGAGTGCTGCTCCCCACAGACGCATTGCCCACTGCTAGTTCAGGATAATCGTATTTCAAAAGTCGAGCTTTAATTTCCAAGCTTGTGGCCAGACCTCTGTCTGTCCTATGAAGTGGTTGCTGGTGGTTTGTAATTATTTAGGCCCCGTCTTTTAATACCTTAAGAGTGATAATCTTCATAATGTGTGGGAGTGGAACTAGCCATTTAAAAAGCTGTGGGCTCTTTTAACAGGGTATGGACAGGGCACGCTGGCATGTGGGAGACTCTTCACGTCTATTACTTGATTGGAAGTGGGGTGAGTTTTATGCTTTTCAAGCTATGTGAAGAGTGTATGGTCCCCCATAAAAAAATTATTGATGTTTAAAATGTCTTTGACAACCTCCGATAGGAAGCTTGTATCTTAAAGGACGGAAGTGTTGGTGCTGTCCAGGGAGAACTGTTTGTAGGCAGTCACTTAACTGGGACAGGCTTGCCTGACAAGGTATGTCCCATGGGAAGAGACACCGAGGAGACATAAAGCTGTCTCATGGGCCACCTTCTTTTAGACACAAAGGACATCTTGGGAAAGTTCCACAGAGGACGGTTCTCATGTTGAAGACTTCACCGTGGATGCTATTTTAATTTTTAAACATGAAGAGTGTTATTTGTTTATTTCTGCGGTGCTGGTACTCCAATCTGGGGACTCACACATGGGAGACAGGTGCTTTAGCGACAAGTACACACTGAGCCCAAGAACCTCTTAAACTGGATTCTTCTGGACTGATCCTGTTCCTGGGGCTTAGCATTTGCAGGCTCTGTTCTAACTCCCACCCCTCACAGTCCTTAGGATGGGGCTCACTGAGCCCCTTAGAGGTGCAAAGGATTTGAGCAGCAGTGCTCTGCCCCTCCACCTTTACCAATGTTTCAAGCCACAGGGAGTTTTCTGTAACTAGGCAGAAGGACCCCAGGACAGTGGGTAGGTAACTCAGGGGATACTGCAAAATATAAACTATGAAATGTATGTATACACAAATTACTATAGCTGGGCATGGAGGTGTGCACCTTTAATCTCAGCACTTGGGAGTCAGGGCAGGTGGATCTTTGTGTTCTAGGCCAGCCAGGGAGACACAGTGATAAAGATAAAACAAAGATAAAACACAGCAACTCCCCCCCCCAAAGAAAGACTTACTATTGATTAAGTTAAAATTTGGCATTCTGTTAAAAACCTTATTTAATTTTAACGTATACAAAATAATCATATTTTAATAAATGACATTTAAGAGTTTACAAAATTACTTTAGTGACAAGCATGAAACCACAACTCTTATTCATTGTTACAAAATGTCTTCCCAATGCCATTCTTGGCAGTAAGAATGCCCCCTGTTGGAGCTGTTGAGTGCCATCTTGTGGGAAACACATTAAGCATAATGGCAATGCTAAGGTTCAACTTGCCCTAGAAGAGTAACATAGTGACCTAAACTCTAGTTCCTAGTCTTTCCAGATAGCCATACTTCTGTTTCCAGTTAAGAAAGCCAATGACGAAGAGGGTAGCAAACAGACTTCCAAAGTAGAAAAATTCAGTTTCAATCAACAGAATTTAGAGTCTAGAAGTTCCATTGATTTTTTTGAAAAAAGTTATCTCCCTGCCTCCACCCCATTTTGTTTCTGCACCATTAAATTATACCATGGCAGTGAAATTCCCAAGCGAACTCATGAAGTCAATGTCTCCTGATGCTGGCGGCCACATCCCACAGCTAGAGCGGGCAAATGCCAGGAGGGAGGGAGGGGCTGGGTTAGGCTCAGAGCGGGTGGCAGTGGTTGGCATATCCTATCTGTCTCTTATGCAAAATGACACTTGGGCTTTTTAAGCGAGGCCTCTTCTGGTCAGTAGCCAGCAGGAAAGCTTTCAGTTTGTCTCATGGGAGAAGGTTGTGAGACTGCTGCCCTGTACTCAACACACCGAAGATGAAAAGATGAACACCATAGATGGCCTCTCAGCCACACCGCAGATTCCCCATAACCAAAAGACCAACGTTTTAAAGACCTTGTGAGATCTGGTTACACGCTCATATCACAAACTGAACCTTTGAAATAGGAGGAATGTATAATGGGTTCCAGATCACTTTGAGAACAAAAGAACCTATCTTATTTTAAGGTTTTTGTTTTAAAAAAAAGTACACAGTGCTTGAAGCATTAAATAACTTTGTCCACTATTGCAGACTTAAACTATCAAAGCAAATGACAGAGTGGAGATTCTTTACCATTAACTGGGGGCAACTTGGGGAAGGGAGCCTTAAGCGAGGCACAGTGAACTTTCTGGGCACCTTCCTTGGGACTGGGCTTGTCTCTCCTGTCCTCTGAGGAAGACAGACAGTGTGAGATCCTTTGTTTAAACTGTGAATGTGTCCTACCAGAATAGTCGCTACCAGCACGGGGTCTCAGCGGAACTAACTTTAGAACCGACTAATACAGGCGTAGAATTGGGCCTTTGTTTGGAGCTTTGGGGGAAGGGAGCCCCATGGAGGCCTCTGGAGTTTCATGTGAGGCCTATGGGGGACTTCAGATGGTGGCATTTAAGTTTGTCTTGGGAAATGCTGGTGGCTGAGCTCTGATAGCTAAGCACAGGTTGCCTCATCCTTTTGCTCAATCTTTGCTCTAGCAGCCAGGACTACTTTAAACTTGTCTTTTTGACTTTCCGGAACAATACCTAATGAACAAATAGCACAATTCTGTGATATTTAGCAGAATGCAAATCCCAGACACTGCGATCATGAAGACCGTGAAGACGGTCTTTTCCGTGGGCCTGGAAATGAAGCAGTCCACTGTGTTGGGACAAGGCCAGGCATTGCATTTCACCAGACGCTGCATGAAGAAGCCATTGTACATGATGTAAAACACATACATGAAGACAGCTTCGAAGATGACCCGGAAGAAGATGCTGGTGGTGTAGGTCCACCACAGGGACCCTTCGATACGGACCTTCTGGGTTTTGATCTCTTCGATGTCCTTAAACTCATTCTTTATCTCTCCCTTCATGAACTTGCGTTTCTTTTCGTGTCTCCTGTACGCCACATGCATGGCTACCAGGAGGGCTGGCGTGGACACGAAGATCAGCTGCAGGGCCCAGAGTCGGATGTGGGAGATGGGGAAGTAGTGGTCGTAGCACACGTTCTTGCAGCCAGGCTGGAGCGTGTTGCAGATAAAATCGGCTTGCTCATCCCCCCACACTTCTTTGGCAGCCACCACGAGGATCATGATGCGGAAAATGAACAGGACGGTCAGCCAGATTTTCCCGATGCTGGTGGAGTGTTTGTTGACACCCCCGAGGATACTCTGTAGCGTGCCCCAATCCATCTTGTCCTCTGGGTAGGTAGCACTACAAACGACAAATGAACACAAGACAGGAATCACTCACTGGTCTGGCCAGGTCCTAGCTCTGTTCTGGGTACAGTCTCCTCTAGGGTGGTGACAATACAACTTACTTTGCCATAGGGTTAAGGGTGTGGTTCCCAAACCATCTCCCACATGTTTCTGTGTGCTCTCTAGTACAGTTCTCTAAAATACACTTGTTCAGCCGAGGGATTCATCCAGTCTTTAGCACGTAACCACGATGTGGGTACAGGGGTACACCAAAGCTAAGTACTTGTTAGTCTAAAGGCAAAACTGTGTTCTGGCTAAGTTCACCTCACATGTTCCCATCTCCGTACAGGTCACTCAGCGGGCTGTGTTGGCAGCCCCGAGCTTTGCAGTGATAGATAAGAGGTTGGACCAACTTCACCTCAAGGAGCACAGCTGCCCAGTTCAGATGACAGGATTTGTGAAATTCCACATGACCCAGTGCTGAAACCAGTTCTTTAAAATATTTGAATATGCACGGGTTTGGGAGGCAAGGTGATATGTCATTCCTAATGGTTACACTTACAGTTGAGATTCTTCAACTTAACCTCTCACTACAAACCTTGCTCTCCTCTTCTGTGTAAGAGGATTAGGGAAAAAAAAAAAAAAAACTCTTTGCGCTTAGGTTTTTACAAGCAGGTTGATGACTCCGCTGTCAGGTCGGAACTGTTTGACTAATGTTCTGTATCTGTTTTGATACATGTGGCAAGCGAGCTTCGCTACTATGAACTCTGGTTTTAACTTAGACATGATTCTAAAATAAATAATTATGAAAAATGGCAGGGAATTTAGTTCAGTGGCTCCCCAGCTACTGGTCCAAAGATCTCACCATCAGCTCAGAAGCAAAGCTGCCGTGGGTGACACGGGGTGTATTAACTATGTCCTGGATGAAGGAATGATCTTCTGTTTCATCCCAGGGAAGGAGCTGTCCTCACTGATTCATGGCTCCACCCTGCCTGTCACAATCAACCCCTCTTCGGACAAGATCCCACCCTCCTACTGTCCTGATGAGTCACTTGCTTTCCACCCCTTCCAAACTGTAATGAACCCTCTTGCTCTTACTTAAAAGCTTCCCTGCCCTCCTGCTGTAGGCAGGTTGCATCCTGTCTCCCCTAAGTCGGCTCAGGGTGAAAGTCCCACTTGCTGCTGCAGAACACCAAGGTCTTCATGGGACCCACTCAACTGTGCATTGGTCAGAGGAGCTGACACACACTGGTGAGACATTGAGTCCTAGGCAGCTTGGAAAGTGCAAACACCACAGGAAGAAACAGTGGCTGAGCAGGTTGAGCCCTGACCCATTTATACCCAGACTGTTCCGAGTCCCTCAGGGAAGCTGGTCGCTCTTTGAACGGTCTCACAGCTCCATGTAGTCTGTCCCCAACAAGCAAAAGTATTAAAAACAACAGTGTTCTAAGTTTAACAAAACAATCAGATTGGAATTAGACCTTCTATTCTTCATGTCTACTCGCTGAGTCGAGATCAGGACACTGACTGAAATAAACATCCACACACCTGACCCAAAATACAGAACTCAAGGGTGAGTGGGACAAGGACCTTTGCCTGCGTATAGCATCCATAGACTAACCCAGTTATTATCAGTGGAGAAAAATGAACTTCAGAATAAAATCCTCACTTGTTTATAAAAATTACTTTAAAGTATTTGCTAAGTTTGAGTTTGCTATGGTACTCAGGTTGGCTTCTAACTCCACGAAACCGAGGTTAGTACTACTCATCTATAATCCCAGAACTCTGGAGGCTGAGGCAGGAGGATTGTGCTAACTTACGGAAAACTTGGGTTGCAGAGGAAGATCCTGCCTCAAAAAACAAACAAACAAAAACAAAAACAAAGCACCAAAAGAGAGAAAAACAAAGCAAACCCAAATAAAAAACAAAACAAAACAAAGTAAAATCAGGGAAAAAGGTTGGCAGGACTGAACAAACAAGACCAGGAGAAAACACCATGAGAAAAACAAGTTGCTGGGTCATAGGTGTGGACCCTGGCACATCTGGCTGAAGCTGCTTGTTTTAATGGCCCTTTCAAGACAAGGGAGAGGTTAAAATTTGATCTCACAAGGGGCTTGCAGTACTAGACAGCAGGCTGAAATTGTCAATATTTAACTGTGGTGTAGGAGGTGATCTCCTGGCCTCTGACTAGAGAGGTCACAGGCAGGTCCCCACTTGGCCTGGGTCACCTGCAGATTTCCTGGAGCACTGTCAGAGTGTGGGGGATCGTCAATCCTTAACTAACTCCTGAAAAGGAGAAGCTAAGCTTCTCCTTATTTATAATCTGTATTATGTTTATATGAGAGACCCTTATTTGCTTTGAAGGGTACTTTGGGGAGCTGGCGGAACACCTCCATATGCTGTCCCCATCTCAGCCTCCAACTTTCTCACAATCTAACTAACTTTGCCCATAGTTCCCAAAGGACTCCGGGGTAAATGAAGTCAGGACTGTGCCAGGCTTCTCAGGACAGTCCCAGAGTCCGGGGCAACTCGCCCCATTTAGGCTTATGCTCCCTTCCAGTGAGGCAGCACCATGGGGCTGATGCAAGAGTCCCAATGGACACGTTTCTCAGCAGCACACATCTGCGAGTCTGTGTCGGAACGCTTCCCTTCAGCTGCAGAGCCCCACCTGAACGCAAGCCCTTCAAAAGCTTTTAAGAAAAATGAGAAGCAATCAAAGTCACCCGTCAAGTGCAGGCTGGGGTCCCCTAGCCCACGGGAGCGGCTACAGGACGCTCGTTTTGGGCGGTCGCCCGCGTCACCCCAGTGATTTAGGTGGTAAAGGTCAGTGTCTTCCCACGGAGGCCTCCAGCTTAAACAAATGAAATCGAGTTTTCCTGCTAAGCTTTCGGTTAGTTAAAAACTTTCAATGGCGGCAGACAACGCGGCCAGGAGGCCTCGTGGGAAATTCTAGCAAAGGACCACAGGCAACACGTCGCAGTCGCGCTTGGAACGGCCTGGCCCCCGCGTCCCTCCCCGCCCCGCGTGGTGCGGGACCTCCCGGCTCAGGCAGTGCTGACGCTTCCTGCCCTGTGCGCTGCAGCGAGCGCGGCGGGAGCAGCCGGGTTCAATCCCCAGCCCGGCCAGCCGCTCCAGCCACAGAAACGCGATCGCGACTCGGGTCCCTATCCGCCGGTGGTGATTACCCGTGGGGACGGCGTAGGGCGTTCGGGCCTCGGTTTCCCAGGACCCGGCGACCCGCACCCGGCCTCACACCTCACGCGTCCCTACTGGCCGAGACTCGCGCTCCAGACTCGGCGGGGCGTCGCGATCAAGCGCGGGCCACACCGCTGGGACTCCGGGGCGCGGATAAGCTGTCGCACCTGTGTCCCGAGGAGCGCGCGGCGCTGGGTGGCGAGAGGAGGCGAGGCGCTGTTGCCTGGGAGGAGCAGGTCCTGCGTGGGTCTCGGGCCGGTCCTGGGTTGGTCCGGAGTGGGTCGCGGGCTGAACTGGAGCTGGTCGCCGCTGGTCCCGGCGGAGGCTGCGCTCTGTAGGCGGGAGCGCCGCCGGCTGGCTGCGAGTTGGGAGAGCTGAGCGCGCAGAGCGCCGCGATCCTGGACACCTGTCGGCCGCCGCTCCTTTTAACCGCACCCCTCACCCCGCCTCTCTCACCCCGGAGCGATTGAGAAAGTTGCGGAGGAGGCGGCACCGAGCAGCCCACCGCCCCCAGCTCCGCGGGCGGGGCTCTCCGGGCACCCAGAGCGGTCCGGGCCCGGGAGCCGCAGGTTCTCCTCGAGCCTCAGCCCCAGCACCCCTCCCCCGATCCCAGCGTTCCAGACTTTCTTAGTGCCACGTCCTGAACGGAGCCTGCAGACCCCGCGTCGCCACCCAGGACCTAGGTCGCAAAGCTGCAAGCCCCGGCTACTGGTTTTTGGGGGACTGGGTGGTGTTGAAAGAGAGTTGATTACTACTCTCATAGTGGGAGCATGCTATTGTGTTCGACACTTCACTGTACTATAAATATATGTTATATTTATTTATATTAAATATGAATCTATTATCTATGTTAAATATAATTTTATTAAATATATTAAATATAAATATATATTAGAAAAAAGGGGCACTCCGAGGACGTGAAACTCTGTAGGCCCGCAGCTTCCAGCGGCACATGAGGCTCCTCTCCCATAGGGGACCCGCAGCACAACCAGCATCTGGAATTTGTGTTTAAGGCAGACTGACAGGGGGCGCCAATAGGGCTGGCCAAATTCTGGCTTCTGTTTCCCTGAATTTCCGATATAATTTGATCGCTTTGTACAGTGTGCCAGCGGCTAGGCCAGGTGGGTGTAGAGGTGAGTCTCCAAGACTGGCCTAGAAGTCTCAGCCTGGCCTGGAAGTGGACGTGTCCCAGCCTCTGGAGGGTGCTGTGTTTTCTTTTCCACACCTGAGATCATTGCAAGGAAGGGTCGTCCAGAATCTGCAGGAAGGAAAGAGAGGCAGGCAAGCCCGTCCCTCTAGGAGCCCAGGCTGCTGGGAAGACTCTGAGCAGCCTGGGTCTACACCTCAGTTCTCTCCCCGCCAAACTGGATGCCGATTGTGAGGTCCGTGTTCACGTTGCTTGACTCTCTGGATAGTTCTGAGAGGCAAAGGAAACAAAGTGGGCATTCACAAAGCTTCAGATAAGGGCAGGCTGTGCTGGGGACACCTAGGCCAACTTCACCCTGCTCAGTTACCAGCGACCTGAGTGCTAGAGCAGCCAGGTTTGGGGTGCGAACCTCACGTCCTCACAGAGTTTCCTCAGATCAGTTGTACATGGGAAGTGGTAGTGATTCATTCTGACGAGGCTCATGTGCTCTAAGGAATAGCAACCTTAGCTGAAGGTGCATGCTTTTGTTTGCAAAGCTGGCTCAATGCTGTGGGCCTTTGGGGGCAGATGAGGGGTTTACCTGAGGCTCCTACTCCTACCCCAATTATAAGTCTTAACCTAACAGGGAGTGTGTACTGAAGAGACAAAACCCCATCCTCAGACTGCTCTTCTGAGAGAGGTGCTGAATTGGCTTCTGAAGATGACTGGCCAAGCCAGCTGGGGTGGGACAACTCCCTTGGCCTGAGCACATCTAGACAGAAGCCAAGAGGTGATGAGGTGGTGGCAGTTGGCAGGTGGAAGGGTGTCTGTACCTTCACATGGGTAGCAGTTTTCAGTCCAGAGGAACTCTTGGTCAGTGAGAATGAGAGGCGAGTCTAGCATCACTGTATGAAGCTGGTAAAAAAGATAAGCTGGAGATGAGAATTGACTCACGTTCCCCATTGAGCAGTTTCTCCTGCGGGTTTGGTGTCTACATTATGATTACAGGGTCAACTTCTAGTTCCTTAGCTTGCTTCTGCAGATTTGCACAATGGCTCTGTTTTGGCTGATTGTCACAGTCGCTGGGACTATTAGGATTTATAGTTCATCTCTAAAGTCCCCACGGAGAACTCAGCTCTTGATTTTATTTTGTTTCATCCAGTTTCTCTTGTTTCTTTGTGTTATGTTTTCTTCCCAACTGGACCAGAGGCTCCTCTAGGGCAGGGAATGCTAAATTTATTTGTGTATGCGCATACCCTAGAGGAGAGAGAGTAGGGGAGAGGAGAGGAGGGGGGAAGAGAGGGGAGGCTAGAAAAGAGCTGGGACAGGTTTGGCTGAGATTATCTCTAAATGAAGCTAGATGTGCATCCAATGAATCATGGCGAGCATTGCTTTGAAAAAGTGAGCATCGGAAATAATCCCCCTCTGCTCACCCTGGCTTTCGTGTTTTCCTGTTAGCGTATGGGCCTGTGATAAGCTCAGCCCCATGACATGGTGGGGAGGGAACGGGAGTTTATTAACCAGCGGCCAGCAAGTTCCCCTTCATCTCATTCATGTGCAGAAACTAACCAGACAGAGGACAGTTTTTGACTTGGCTTTAAGCAGAATCTCATGATATCTTCTAGGTTGGTCTTGAATGAAGGGGCCAGCAAGGCCAGAGGGGTGAGGGGTGAAGGGTGAGGGGTGAGGAGAGGCCTATGAAGCAGCTATGCATGATTAGCCAGTGGGGAGCTCTGAGCACTGCACTTTGTCACATCCACGTGTCAGGACAGGCAAGTGTTGCTCTTCTGTCTGGTTAGCATTGAGAACACGAACCCTAGCTTGCTGTCACTCAGCTGGACTTTGTTGATGATGTTGAAATGTGGCAAGGCTAGTGTTTAGGCTACTTGGTATTTTAATTCTACAGTTGCTTTCTGTAAATAAACTCCAAAGAACTCGCTACTGTTCAAGGAATCAGTGCAAGATAAATTGTACATCTTGTCGTTTTGATGAATGACTGCTTGTCAGCTCCCTCCCGGGGCAGTGTCTTGAATCCTGGGAAGAATGCTCTCTCTACACACACACACACACACACACACACACACACACACACACACACGCCTCACATTTCTGACTTACAAAACAAATGAAGGCGATGGCAGAGAATGCTTCAGAACAAGACAAGCCTTGTGAGTGTCTGGAGTCCCCGAATCACCACTTGACGAGTTTTCAGGCAAACTGGGCCCATCAGTCATCTCTGGGAGAGACATCAGTCCTTTGGGCTGCATGCTCTTTTCCTGAGTTTGTTATTGAAACATTAATCCTATGAGCATGCTTAGTAAATCATATCCAGCTCTTCCCAAAAGAGCATTTGGAAACTGAAGGGCCTCTGGCTTCCCTGGACAATTAATAACGACTTACGTTTGATAATGTACTGTCACGGCAAGGGTGGCTCTTCTGGACCCTGCCAGTCTGTGTGGGCGATTATTATATAGGACACACTTTCACTACAATTTCTGTTGTTGTTATTTTGTTTGTTTTGAGTCAACTTCTGCAGCCCAGGCTGGGCCTGGACTCCCTATCAGCCAAGGATGACATGATTTAACACTCCTGTCTCCGCGTCTTCAGGGCTGGCCTTACAGGGCTGCATCTTCAAGCCTTGTTTCTATATTCATCTCCGAGTCAGGCCATTCCTGTGCTTTCTAAAACGGATGAAGCTGAAGTCCTTTAGGAGGAAGAAGCCAGCTGTTACAGTCAGTGTAAAGATAGGAAGCCTTGCAGGCTTTCAACCGTTTGACCTCTTCCAAATGAAGACATTTAAATCTCCAATTTTGAGCAGCGCAGTCTGCTGTAAGCAGTTCTGTTTTCCTTATTGTCTTAATGTTGGCGCAGATGTTCCGGTGAAATCGAAATACCTGTGTCTCAGCTGCAAGAGTGTGGTGGGAGAGGCCCAGCGGCATGGCTGGGCCCAGACTCACTCGCAAACACACCGATGGGGCTCCTCTGTGGTTGATTAAGCAGACGGTGGAAGAATCGCAAAGGTCCTTCCAAACAGGTTTGGGTCAAAAGCACACACATACGTTACTCTGAAATGAAGCAACCATAACTACCTTTGCTGGCAAGTAGGAAACATTCCTTTCCGCCGAAATTTAGATTCTCCGTGTTACAGTGGCTAGTCCGCGTGGAAATTCTGCATCACCCACAGAGGAGCCAATGAGATTTCTGTATTCTACTTTGTATTGACAACAGTATTGTGTCCTACAGTATTTTGAATTGTTTTTGGAACAAGCTAGAGTGGGGGGGAGGAGGGGGGCTCATGTGCTATTGTAGAACAAAATTATAGTCGGGGTTGATAATGGATTATTGATTCTTGATTGTTTGGATAGACAATAGCAATTCAGTGTTCTAAATTTAAGGTTTTGTTTCCCAAGGCCATGGTTTTGCTGGTGTGTTCTGCAACCTGAAAACTCCCCCTTTCGAGGACTGAATATGAAGTATTTGGTTTGAGGATTCGAAATAGAGCTTTTGTGTATGGTAGCCATTCATTTAAACTTCTCCTTAAACTGAGAGGCCTTTCCACTTTGGGAGAAATGTTCTTAAAAGAAAAGGGGGAAAAGAAATCTCAGGCCAGAGTAAAGAATCGAACACAAATGCTTGTAATACCCGGAATGCTCAGTAGATGGCACTAAAAAGACTCACTCGGAAACCCTGAACTCGGAGAACATTTTACATTTATTTTTCTCTAGTGTTGTTGGTCCTGATCTTATGAGTAGACGGGGAAATAAATTTATTTCTTTCGACCCTCTCCTCTTCCCTATCCCTCCCCCTCTTCTTCCTTACGCAGACATGAGAAAATAAAAAGAGACTATCAGAATACCTTGCTCTTAACAAGGGTAAGCAATGCTTTGAGAGATATTTGTGCATGCAGACTCCCAGATCCAGTGTAAAGTGAATATTTTTTTTTGCTGTCAGTATTTGCCACAAGCAAATGTGGAAAGCCACTGTTCTGTTCCATTTCCAGGGACACAAGATATATGACAGTAACTGCAAAGGAGACAGACTTATAACACAGAGGAGAGACCTGGAGGCTCCAGATGTTACCTCCCACCTCGACTGTACCTTAAGTTCACAGGTGGCAATCCCAACAGGCCCCTAGATGGCAAGATGTGCTGTGGGCAGACAGCTTAAGGACTTTCTTCAGGTCCGAAAAGGATATCTGGTCTACCACTAGACCTCTTTCCCCAGGACTCCCTATTCTGTGCTGAGAGACAGCAACATATGGCTAGGTTTTTCTCCCCCCCCCACCCCCACATTTATTTATTTATTTATTTATTTATTTATTTATTTATTTATGACAGGGTTGACCTGGTGCTTGCTATGTAGACCAGGCTGGCCTAGAACTAGCAGAGACCCACCTGCCTCTGCTTTCTCATGCTGAGATTAAAGGTGTACGTCACCATGCCCAGCCTTTAGGTCTTTTACTAAATAAAAGTTTGTCTTAAAAGGAGTTTAAGTAGTACTTTTGATAAATAGCATTGTCACCCGCCAGACAGTTTAGTGGATTTATGTATGTAAAGAACTACATGGAAATATGTGCATACATATGATGTGGGCAAGTGTATATATGCACATTCATGTGAGAGTTTGTGTGTGTGTGGGCATACATGTGGCACAGCTGTGTGGGCAGAGGAGCAGCCAGCGGGTTCAGTCCTTGCCTTCTACCTTGCTGAGGCAGGCTAGCTGCTCAGCAGCCTCCAGCAATTTTCCTGTCTGCTTCCTACTTGCTGTGGAAACACTGGGCTTTCATAAGTTCTGGGGACTCAAAGTCAGGTCCTTATGCTCGCACAGAAAGTGCTTTACCCCCTGGACTGTCTTCCCAACCCCTTCTTGGAGATGTTCAACATCTAGGTTTGCATTGGATAATTGAGCTCTGGGAAAAGAGAGCAAGTGTTGACCCTTTGTGTCATCTCCTGAATGTGAAAGGAATGTGTTGGTGAAATTTGGAGAATTAGGCTGCTGGTGGTGGTGATGCGGGGCTCCTGTGTGCATGTAGCTTACATACATGAAGATGGTGCTGAGCAGTGGGCAGAGTCTTGGCATTACTCTTAGATGGGACCATTCCATGATAGTAGTCCAGGCTACTGGGCTGCTTGACTTTTGATTTTGATTTTGTGTTTTCAGACAGAGTCTCTCTATGTAGCCCTGGATATTCAGGAACTTTCTGTGTAGACCAGGGTGGCCTAGAAGTCACAGAAATTCTCTTGCGTTTGCCTCCCAAGTGCTGGGATTAAAGGCATGCACCATCATGACTGGCCTCTGCTAGGCTTTTGAAAGAAGTTTTTGTGCTTATGATTTATCGAAGGAAACAATGTTGCAAATGCAACATGGCTAAATTTAGATTGTATAAGTGACACACAGGAACGCATACACATGAAGGAATATCTGGGTGCAAACTGCTGCAGGTTAGTGAGCCAATCATTTGAGCACAGCTGGGTATTCCCACGTGTGCAGATGCTTCATGCTTACCCCATTGTAGAAGTCCATGGAGAAGGTTTCTTCTTTCTTGCTTGATTTCTTGCTTTTTTTTTTTTTTCTAAGATGAGTCCTTGTTATGGTATCCCTGACTGCCTGGAACTCACCATGTAGACCAGGCTAACCCTGAACTTACAGTGCCTCCCACCCCAGCTTCTGCCTCCCAGATCCTGGGATAATAAGCAGGTGTTACCAGTCTAGCCAAAAAAGTACTTTTGATTCCTTTCAATAGAAGCAGAAACAAAGTTAAGAATCCAAGAGCTGGGCAGGGTGGATGGCTTGGTTAGTAGAATGGCCACGAGAGCAAGAGGACCTGAGCTGGGACCCCCACTGGTGGTGGCGGTGGACAGCTGTAATTCCAGGGCATGGGTGAGGGGAGAAGGTGAATCCTCAGAGCTCATTGGCTATCCAGTCTCACTGAATTGACATCCAGCTCTCCCTGCCCATCTCTCTCTGCTTCCTGGCCCCTAAGAAGTGACCTCATTTAGTGCTCACCGCCATGATGCTCTGTTTGCAATGCAGTCAACTTGATAAGACCTCCCAAACTCCTCTCCCTTCCCTCAGGATTCATGACAGTTAATGACTGATGGAGAGGGAGAGACATTTTCTTTAAGGGAACAGCTACTGGTAAGTTTCCTATGTTCCTGTGATCAGCCTTATAAATATTCCTGTAAGTAACTCTAATGAAGTTCATTTCTTCACACATGCAAACAGCAACAATTACAATAAGAACAACAACAACAATTACAACAACAACCCCTCTCCAAAGCAAAAACACCAAAGAGACCTGAAAGTGGAAGGAAGACTAAGCTCAGAAGAGGAGGGTCAGTGGGTGTGAGACAGGAACAAGGAGAAGGTAAGGGGTGTGTAAATGTTACCAAAATATACAATATACAAAATCATACTTAGTCACAATGTTACGTATAATTTATATATGCTGATAGAAACCTTACAAAACTCCCTGAAATAACTCTTTTGAAACCATGAGCCCAGAGACACTTCCTTCTTGTATGCTATTTCTCTCAGGTATTTTGTCACAACGACAGAAACCAGGCGCAAATGCAATGGTGACGTCTCCCACTTCACAGGAAAAGTGGCAGTTGGTATCTGACTGGGAAACAGAATTAGACAACTTGAAGGTGCTTGAATTCCGGAACCGCGTTAGAGCTGACTGTGCAGTAAGCATCAAGCAATATTTAGTCTGTGTCAACCGCTTTCTCGTTCAAGCACCGATGAGGCAAAAGCGATAAATCACTCCACGGGGTGTGTGTAGGACGGAATAGTGAGCTTGGCTAGGAGCCCCAGGGTCCTTATTTGCTTCAGGCTTCAGTGATGCCTTCACTTTATCACTTTGACTCAGCCTCAACTCGACCTTCGTCTTGAAATCTGACTGCCCAGGTTCTCATTCTAATACCTGACAGAAAAAAAGAATTGTGTTCACTGGGACCAAAACGCAAAACACCCTGGAGATGTTTTATGTGAAATATCCATCATTTGTTGTAAGACTGAAAGGTGTTTAAAGAAGCCAGAAAACGAAATCCACAATCAAGAGTAGACATAGTCAATAGAAGTAGATCCACAGATGCATGGAAATTAAAAGGGTGGAGAACGAGGACAATATCAATCCAAATCAAAGGGAAGCTGGAGTGCTGGATTAGTAAAACACAGAATTGAAAAGGTCCTGCAGATGGGGAAAGGGCTGTTTCATCATGAAGACCCCCATCCTGAGTGGATTCACTGCGTAGCAAAGCTGTAAAACACTAGCAGCAAAACTGAAAATACCAAAGGAGAAAATGACAAATCTGAGTTCATAGACTATCGGAATTCATAGGAAACATTCACAAAAAATTATTAAGAACATAGAATATCTAAACCCGATCAACTAACACGACCTCACTTATATTTGTGGAACATTGTAAGTGCCACTCTCGTAAGCCTATCTATGCATAACTGTCTCCCACAAACTCCATCTGTCCTCCTCCAAAATTCTGATTCATAAACAAATCTCAATACATTATAAGGAAGGGAAGCCATATAGATTTGTTTAGAACCAAATTAGATAATTATGTGTCTAGAAGTTATCAAACATTTGAGTAAGAAACAACACATGAATAAAAGAAATAATTATAAGAGAAATTTAAAGTATTTTATTTTTATTTTATTTTGTTTTGAGCCACGACCTCCCTGTGTTGCACATACTGGCCTTGATATTGGAATCCTTTGCTTCACTCTACAGAATAGCTGAGATTAATATTTCAAATGGATAAAAGTAAAAACGGGGATAAAAAATCTGGGGGTGCACTTTAAGAATGCAGAGAAATAAAATGTTGTCTTACATGTATGTATCTAAAAAAGAACAGTGGTCACCTACATTTCTTTTTTTTATTTTTTAATTTTTTTCTTTTTTTTTTAAATTTTTTTTTTTTACATTTCTACCTTAAGAAATTTCACACAAAGAATGAGTGAAACTCAATGTTGATATAGACAGGAAGTAAAGATAAAAGTGTTTAAATGAGGTCACAGGATCAAAAGGGGTATGTGTTGACAGTATAGGAAAGAAGAATGGACTTTTGATAACGGATCAGGAGTTAGTGGCAAGCACTCAGACTGGGAAAGAAAGTGTCCTTGGGCTTTCTCTGAGCCGCCTGGCAGGTTGCTCTCAGCGTTCTTCTGCCTTCTTCAGCAGACCAGGACACTGGGACGTGGCATTTAACAACCGTAAACAGCACCTTGGAAGGTCTTCCTCGGGAAAACCAAGGCATGCTGGCTACACCCTTTCCCACATTCCATCTCTCATCAGTCTTTAGTCCTTCCCCTTGTTAACTTGATGACCATCGGCAGCTTTGGCCACCTGTATCTGCTCTTCAGGAGTTGAGGTTGTATACATTACCCATGTAGGGTAGATGATACCTGGAGCAGCATCGTGGTGGGCGCTTGAGAAAGAGACCTTGGTGTAACAGCAGCACGGGGCAGGTGGCAGGGCTGTATATTCTGTTGAGAAGGAGGCACTTGTGCTCTCTCCCTGCCTCTCTCCGCACCACAGCGGGGGCAGGACTAACTTCCTGTTAAGACACAGAGCAAATGGGGACACTCAGTTCTTGTCTGGTGATGAGTTTGGTTCCTGACCTTATGTGGGACCAGAGGAGATAAGGGAGAACATTCTGAAAGAAAGAGAAAGAAGATAGCCCTAAAAACAAAGCCGGCTGCTGGCAGGTAAGCCACAAGGGCCAGGGCAGCAAAGGACACAGAATGGGGTAAGATAAATAGCCGAGGAGAAAGGAGGCCCAGGAGAGCTTAGCAGTCTGCCCTAGCCTCGCTCTGGAAGAGAGTGATGGCACCGTGCAGGGTGTTTGAAAGAACTTCCTGATCGCTGGAAGTCTATCACCAGCCTAATGCTGCTGACATACATTCTTGGTGGCCACATGCCGCCTCCCAACCCCCCTCCCTGAAGGGGCTAAGTTGTGAGAGATCAAACTAATGTTTTGAGTCCATTGGGCTGTGAAGATCGGAATCACTTTACAGTGTCTAAGTCTAAACAGTTGTTTTTGTTACCCTGGGGATGAACAAGACACATTTCCAGAGTGGACATTTCAGGGGGCCGCTGTTTCATAGAACTTACGGGAAACTGCAGGTGTCTGGGTCTGTTTAACACCCGCAGGAGGATGGCCCTGGGGAGCTTGAGCATTTCTGGCTGTGAGATTAGAAATTCTGATCAGGAGATCTGGGAAGTTCTGGCTTGTGTCTCTGCTCACATGACTCTTGTGATTTGGTGACTGGACTCAGTGCCTTGTGACCAGCCCCCCCCCCACCTTAGCCACATGTTGACATCCTAACAAAGTGAGAGTTTTAGGGGGTATTAAGATGGAAAGGAATTAGCATCCTATGCCCATCCCTCCCCTCATGTGAGGACACAGGCACAAATCACTGAAGTAAGGGACATTCCTCACCAGAGACTAGTGGAAATCTGAGGGTGCCTTATCATGAACCACCTAGGTCTCCAAACTGTGAGGAACAAATCTTCATTGCCTTTAAGCCTTGAAGTCTGTGGTGTTCTATTAGAGCATCCCTAGACCAAGTCAGCACAATTGTAACAGAGCTACCTTGGAGAACCCGTAAGACCACGACCCCTTCCTCCCACGCAAAGTCACAAATCTCTGGTACATGGATGAGAAGTTGTGACACGTTTTTAGCCAAGATTATCTCTGGTACTTGGGATGACTCAAACACTAATGCTTTTGAGATGCGGTCTCGCTCTGTAGGCCAGGCTGGTCTTGAACCCATTATCATTCTGTCAGTGCTGGAATTACAGGTTTGTGCACAGTATCATAACCAGCTCAGAGACCCACTTTTGACTAATGTGGAGCGTCTCTCTCCTGTGACTATTCAGAGGTTCCAGAAGCAACTCCCATTCCCTCTGGGTTTCTCCTCCCCTCTTTTCTCACCTAGCTTGTTCCGGAACTCACTATGTAGCCCAGTCCTGATCAGCCTCCCAGGTGCTGGGATTCCAGACATGAGCCACATGCTCGACTTCCCCTTCCCCTTTCCTGAGCATGGGCTGTCTGATGGAGCGTCAGGAGTGTCAGGAGAGACGCTCAAGGTGTATTCATTTTTAAGTTTTTTTCTTTTATTCAAAATAGATTTTTTTCTCATATAATATGTCCTGATCATGGTCTCCCTTCCCTCCACTCCTCCCAGCTCCTCCCACCTCCCCTTCCATCTGGATCCACCCCCTTTCTGTTTCTCACTAGAAAACAAACGGGCTTATAAGGGATAAGGATAAAACAAAATATAATTAGATAAAACAAAAACTAACGCATCAGAACAGAACAAAACAAGCAGCAGGAAAAGGGCCCAAGAGAAGGGCCAAGGGACAGATATAGACACGGAGATCCATTCATTTGCACACTGGAGTCCCATAAAAACTCAAAACTGGAAGCCACATGTATATGCAAAGAACCTGTAGGGTGAAAAAAAGAGAAAAAAGTATATATATATATATATATATATATATATATATATATATAAAATAAGAAGTAAGTAAAGATTTTTAAAAATGAATCTTGAATAGGAGAATAGCCTCTCAGGAACACTGCAAAGAGTTATAAAAATTTCTTACAACACAGCTAGTGCTAACCAAAAATCAAAACCCCAAGTAAACCCCAAGTCCATAAATATACAAAATTATTAGGAAAAGTGAGAAAGGTTATTTTATTGCCTGTCTGATAAATGATATAAAGACATAGTTTAGGCTGACAAGCATCTTCATGTTTCTCAGGATGGTGGATGATGGAGTCTTTGCTCCTACGTTATTATCTTTGAAGAGATTCTTGGCTGCCAGGCCTGGTTTCCCACTGTGCTTTGCCCTCGAAATAGTTTCAAGGCATTCTTTTGCAGCACCAACTTTTCGCTCCCCCCTTCCTATTAAGACAGCCCGAAAAGGTCTTGGCCAATCCTCCTCTGTTTGTCAATCAGCATTCACCTAGTACTCCTAGAGGGTGGGAGAAACCATGGTGACTGTGCTGCTGGCAGACGGAAGTTGTTTACTGGTCTTGGAGTCTATGGTAAGGAAGCTAATGAGCCTTCTTCCTTGCTCAATAGGCAGTCACAAAGTTGGGAGCGAAAGCATTGGTATTCCAGGCGCAGATCGGTCCAACACGTGTTTATGGCTGCTCATTCTGTGAAGAGCATGTTGGGGGACAAAGAGGAGGGCCCTCAAGTAGCAGGGAGAGCCCCAGAATGCGCACATAGCCTAGGAACAGCCTGGAAGGAAGGATGGGGAGGTAGGAGCCGGCCCTCCTATGGCGGAGGAAAAGCCTCCACAGTGCAGACTTTGAACTGGTCCAGAGGACAGGCTGAGAAGGGGGCAGGCAGGCAGGACATTCCAAGGACAGAAAGAGTTTTTGCAACGCCCAGAGGCAAGAGTAAGTGGCTTCTGGAGGCAGCAGACAGCAGAAGTTGGAGCACAGTGACTGTGGGGAGTTGAATGAGAGATCAGAGAGCATTGTGCTGAGGACAGGGAGGCAGGAAAGTCAGCGATCCAAAACACCCGTGGGTGAAGACAAAGGCACTAACCCCCCACAAACTCCTAATGAACTAATTAGAAATAGTCTCAGAAAAGCCTTCTGCTTCTAGTGACACGACCAGGCTCCCGTGAGATACAGCAGTTTTAGATATTACTGCTGAACCAGTTACTCCAGAAAAGCTCCCAGCCCAGCAGTCTAAGGCCAGAGGATCTGGGTGAAACCGTCCCGGGTGCTCTCTGCACCCTGAGTGTGCCAGGGAAGCTGATGCACAAGCTTGGACTTTCATCCCAGTTGGAACCCAGGCCTCTCTGCTCCACGTTCCCGGGTCAGTCTGGACTACGGGTGGGCTTGGTGAGAGCTGGGATCTCCACCATGGTGCTGGTGGAGACCACAGGACGAGCTGGAACTCTAGTTTCATCTCAGCAGCAGCACGGAGTCCCCAACCACCTTGGTTGTCCGTGGAGGCTAAGTGCAAACAAAGTACCCTGTCCCTCCAACTGACAGTGTGGAGGAGCCCCCTGTCCTTGCCTTCCAGAGTGATCTCGGAGAACGCTGGCTAAAATAACTCCAAATGCCTTTGGGACGCTCTTGTCATACTACGATCCAAAAGTTTTCAACATAAATTGGGAAAAAAAAAATCAATAAGGCCTGCATTCAATTTCTAGCACTCCTGTAAAAAGTCAAGCAATCCCAGGGCTGGGGAGGCGGAGACAGGTACATCTTTGGGGCTTACTGAGTAGTCAGTGAGCTCCAGGTTCAGTGAGAGACTCTGTAAAAATTAAGGGTGCACGCGCACACTCACATCACACACGCACCAAAGAATTGAAACAACTGGAATGCAAATGCTTCAGTGAGCAATTACAAACATCCTTGGAGCAGGTGAAGAAACCCTCCCCCAAAGAAATGGGCAAAGCAACTCATTGGTGGAGGGCGGGCCCCACGTGTTTGGTATGGTCCATTCAATTCCCAGCAGCAGTTGGGAAGCTCAGCGGAGGACCGTGAAGTGCTCGAATGAAAAGTTAGAGGACTGGGAGAGTAGAAAGTCTTCCACCTGAAAGGAGGGAGAATGCGGACTGGGAAAAAGAGCTCCAGGCACCTTCTTTACCGTAAGCCATGCCCCGGTGTTTTTGTGTCAGAAGCAGGACTGCAAAAGTTCAAGGAAAAATTATTTGCTGAAACCTATTGCAATAGGCTTAAGTTCAGAGCCATGAGGCAAAAGTTAAGCAGAATAAACCCAAAGAAATTATGCTAAGACATCATAATTAAACTTACCAAACTAAAGATCAAGAATAAAGAATCTTGAACAAACCAGGAGGGAAGCCACCTCATGGGGGCGGGGACGGGGACGGGGCAGGCAAATAGGGTTTCCTGTAAGAGGTGACAGGGTCACAAGCAGTGGCACTGTTTCCAACTCAACATACAATTCCGGGCGGTGGTGGCGCACGCCTTTAATCCCAGCACTTGGGAGGCAGAGGCAGGCGGATCTCTGTGAGTTCGAGACCAGCCTGGTCTACAAGAGCTAGTTCCAGGACAGGCTCCAAAACCACAGAGAAACCCTGTCTCGAAAAACCAAAAAAAAAAAAAAAAAAAAACATACAATTCCTTTCTTAGGAAAAATGTCTTCGGGTGCCAGACAAGGTGGTGCACGTTTGGAATTAGGAGGTAGAGGCAGAAACACGTTTGAGTGTTTGAGTGTAGCCTGGACTATGTCCGGAAACCCTATCTAAAAACCAAAACCCTTTATGAATGAAGAGGTAGTGGAGACATATCAGAGGAAGTTTGTCATTAGCAAAGATGTCCTGAAAGAAGGTAAAGCAGGCCTGGGAGCGGAGCGCACACCTGTAATCTGAGCACCTCAGAGACTGGAGTGGGAGTACCCAGTTTGAGGCCAGTCTGGGCCGTACAACAAGATCCGGTTCAGCTTGGTCCACATAGTGAGGCCCTATCCTAAAAACAGCAAATAATGACCAAATGACATTCTCCACACAGGAAGGGAACGACAAAAGAAGTCTTCAAACACGGAAGCAAATGAACGGAGAAACGTGAAGGGCTCTCCTCGTGGTTTTAAAATTATGTTTGGTAGTGGAAACCAAACGAATAATGCCTTCTGACGTGGCTCTAAACGTGGAAGAGAGAAAAGAGGAATTGTCAGTGGGGAGGAGGACAGGAACGTGGTGGGAAGCGGTGCCTCTGTGTGTCACCCAGGCTGCTAAGATGCTGACACCGTTCACGTATATGACGGGGCGTGTGGAGTAACTTACAAAGTGACTCAGAGATACACACAAAAGCACTAGATAAATCAAAATGGGAGTCTGAAAGCACATAAGCAGACTGCAGGAAGGCACAGATTGAAAAAAAAAATAAAGACTGATGTAACAAAAGAAAAAAAATGTCAGGCTTCAGCCTTAAATATCAACCATGTTATTGGGTATAACTGGTCTAAGTCTGTTAATTAAAGATGGATTGACGGATGCACTTTAAAATGTCCCAGTAGCATGCTATCTATAAGACATGACTCCCACTTAGTGATGCAGGCGAGCTGAAAGTGAAGGGCAGAAAGGTCAGATTGTACAAACATTAAAAAAATGGTAGTACCAGCCGTGCTAATAAAGAACAAGGAAAATTCCCAGAGGAAGAGAGGGGTGTCGGAATGGAGCAAGAGTACCCACAAAGAAGACTCCTCAATGTGTGCACAGGGGATATAACTGAACACTATGGGATGTAAAGACTGCCCTGAGAAACAATTGTAACAGCTCTCAGGAGCAGAGAATGGTCATTTTATGGCTTGCTTTCCTGTTTTATAAAAGATCCATAATAAGATAAAAATGAAATGAGGTGTCTGGGTTTCCCTCAGGGCTATCCAGAGAGAGGGAAAAGCAGGTGGGCCACGTAGAAGAAGGTTAGCCAGCTGTAGGTCACACGTCAGGTGGGCTCTGTTTTTCTTCTGCTTTGAGACTGGGACACACTTAGCCCAGGGTGGCTTTGTACTGCGGCGTAGCTGAGGACGACCTGGAACCGATCTTCTCACCTCAGTCTGTCTCTCCAGACCTGTGAGCAGCTCCGCACTTTGCAGACAGACCAGGGACCTGGTGCGAATCTTCCTCTCTGCTCATTTCCACTGTGACCCTGGGCAAAGCTGCTGAACTTTTTACCCTGTCGGGCAAATACCAGATGCAGAATCTATAATCATCTGATACTGCAGAGGAAGAATGTCAGGTGAGGGAAGGGAGGTTCTGAGCAGTCCCTTGGTGGGAAGAGAGAGACAGGAGGAAAAGTTAATAGAAGAGAGAGGCATAGTTGCCCGTGGGCCAGCGTGCCAGAATTCAGAAAAAGGTTGAAGGGTTTTAGTAGACCAGCTGAGAAGCCCTTAGAGTTGGTGTTCAGATTGGCTTTGGTTCGGTGGAGGGCATGGGTGCAGATTCAATGCCGAGGAATAGGTCGAGGAAGAGGAACGATGCTCTCCCCTCAGAACAGTGGCAAAGGTGGGGGGGGGGGAGGAAGGTACAATGGCTGGAGGGGAGGGACTCTAAGGACACGGACAAGCAGAGAGGAAGGTGTTGACTGGTAGGGAGGGCTGTTTCCATCTCTGGGTTCTTGGGGACCATGTGCAAACATATCTTTGATATTCCACTGCCCTGACAGGTGTGCCCTTAGAAGTGCACACTCCAGGACAGCTGCGGGACCAGACAGCAGGTCTGTTTTTGATACTTGGTGGAAGCTGAGCACTAAACAGAACGGCAGCTGCGCTGCTCACATTCCCCAGCAATGCAGCGGTTCCAGGTTCTCCACTTCCTCTCTAGCACCTGTGGTTTTGATTTGCTATGTTGACACAGGCGACCTAAGAGATGTCAGATGATGTCTTGTCATAGCTGTGACACATCAATGAAGGAAAATATGGGGTACGTATGTTTATCGTATATGTGTAGTAGAATATTATCAGCCTTAAAAGGGAAGCAACCCTAGCTTATGCTACAACATGAACAAATCTGAAGAATGTTATATTCAGTGAAACAAAAGGACATGTGCCATGAAATCCCACTTCTATGAGGTGGCTAAAATAGTCTTATAGGATGAGGGCTGTATCCAAGGCTGGGGTGAGACCTGAGGAAACTATAGTTTAATGGTTATGAAGGTTCAGTGATCATAGACATTTAGTTCTACTAGAGATTTATGGCACATTGTGTGCCTACAGTTAACAAGGTGATGTTATAGCCAGGCAGTGGTGGCACATGCTTCTAATTCCATACTTGGGAGACAGAGGCAGGTGGATCTTTGAGTTTGAGGATAGCCTGGTCTACAGCATGAGTTCCAGGACAGCCAGGACTACACAGTGTGATTGGACGTCTCTTTTTTGCCTTCTTGTTCCCAAATACCCTATGGTGGCTTCCCAAATAATTGACTTGGAGGCTTAATAATACTTATAAATACTTGGTTGATAGCTCAGGCTTGTTACTAGCTAACTCTTACTTTTAAAATAACCCATTTCTATTAATCTCTGTATTGCCAAGTGGCATGTCTTGCTTCCTGGCTGGCTGGCGTCTCTCGACTCTGCCCTTCTCTTTCCCATCATATTTAGTTTAGCTGCCCTGCCTATACTTCCTGCCCGGCTACTGGCCAATCAGTGTTTTATTAAACCAATTCAGGTGACAAATTTTTTACAGTGTACAAGAGGATTAGTTTACCGCAACACAGAGAAATCCTGTCTCAAACAAAACAAAACAAAACACCCCCCTCAAACCAAAAGCAACAAACAAACAACAAAACAAAACAAGGTGATATTGTGCCCTTCTGCATTTGTGCAGATGGTGGACCTCATGTTTGTTTTTTAAATTTCTCTCTCTCTCTTTGCACAAAAATAAAGGCACACCAGGAAATCTGTGGAAGACTAGATCATGTATTACCTTGAATCGGTGATGGAATCTTAAGTTATTTACAGAGTTCAAAGGACACCAAAGTAGACACATTAAATATATGCAGATCTATGCATATCAATTATACCTCAAAGCTGGGGAGAAGGGGAGGAAGAGGAGGGAAGGAGGGAGGACCAGACTGTCGTGTGGGAGAAAGGTGGTCTCAAGAGCAAGGTGGGAAGCCCTTCTTCCACGCAGACTGGGATTGTGCCCAAGGCTGTAGTGCCTGTCCCTGAAAAACCCCTCTTCCATTCAAAAGAAAGGAATACCAGAGGGGAATCAGGACGTATACAAGCTCACTAGATCTTATTCACAATGATGGGATGGTGGTGTTGTTTTGAAAGATTGGTTCTTGTTTTCTATATCAGCACTAACTAGTTTATGGATGGAATACGTCTAGGATCTATTTTACCCCATGAGGAATCCGAGAATTAGTCCTTTGTTCTTCTAGAGAGAGGCTCCAAAACAGGTCTTTTAGGAATTGGAGTGTCGTGTCAAGCCCTCCTATGCTTGTTTTGTCATTGACTAGGTGACCTCCAGTCAATGCCATTAGTCATTTGGGATGGTGACATGTTGAGCAGCGTGCTAACGAGCCCTTGCCAGAGAGGTTGTGCTCATATTTCATTATTCTCCAGAGCGACCAGTCTGCCCTGACTCACCCACACCCACTGGGAGGCCTGTGTGTCCAATCTGGAAATCCCTGGGAGAAAGACATTTCCCCATCCCTGGGTGTGAGGTTCCGGTGCCCAGTCACTGAGGACCAAAGGGCTCGGGTGACCAGTCCTACAAGGTCAGCTTCCTCTGAGGCTGCCACAGGCTGGGTGCGGTTGGAGAGCACTGCACATGGGTAGCTGGTGGGTGATGGTGAGGTGGCAGGAACTGTGGGAGGAGCCTATCAGAAGGCACTTAGGTCACGGGAGCACGCCCTCAGAAGGGATGGATTCGGGTCTTCTGGGAACCCCTAGAGGAGGTTGCGTTAAGCTTATCACAACCTGACACACCCCTGACTCACAGGCCTGCTTTCTGCCTTGTGTGTGATCCTCCCTCTCACACCCACTCCCCCCATGAAGCTATCCTCCATGTTCTGATGGCCAAGAAGACTTTTACGAGTGCTCAGCAGATGCTAGAACCCTCCAACCTCCATGTCACCCAGTTTCTGGCATTTTGTTACAATATCACAAAATGGAACAAGATATTTGTATAGGACTTCCCTCCCCCACTTCTCTTTATAAGTTTTATGACACGAGGGTCTTAATATATAGCCCAGGCTAGCCAAAAACTTACTCACTATGTAGCCAATGCTGACCTTTTCTTGCCTCCTAAGTGCTAGGATTACAGTACCACCAAGGCTGAACTGACCATGAAGACATTTCCCAATTCCTACAATTAGTTCCTCTCTCCAAGCTGAGGGTGCTAACAGACAAGCATGCCTCTTGGAATCCAGGTACCTACACCCATAGCTACTGGTACCTCCTCAGCAAAAACCCATCACCTCTAGTGATGATGGGGGGGGGCTGGAGGGAACAGAAACTCACAGTGTACACAGGCTTAAGCGACAAGGTCAAGCTTTATTGGGGTGATCACATTCATGCTTGCACTGTTCACCATAGGTAGAGAAGGCCAGTTAGAAAATTGTCCCGTTTTCTTCAATTCCATCTGTATTTGGCAAGCAGCAACACATACTGTCCAATGAACCCACCCCACCTTAAGGACACTCTAGTTCATAAAATTGTCCCCGGACAGTGTGAAACAGCATAGATGCATGCTAGACCCTTTACAGGTTCAAACTTTAGAAACTTGGGGTGCACTTGTAAAGCTAACTTTGCGTATTTTTTTTTCAGGTAAGGAAGGCCAGTCATAAAAAAATACTTTATATAAGTTCAAAGGTCAGAACTAAAATATTCAACCCTATAAAAATATCTTACTGATGAAACTATTAATTTCTAGATAAATCATTCTCTATGACAAGTTATATAAATTCTCAGGAAATATCCACTAAGTCAGACGTCCGCATAGGACTTGTCAAGGTGACTTCAAGGTTCATTTGTCACCAGGGTTTTGTTTTCAGAGACGGACCACAGTTTCGACTTAGGTGGTGTGTGAATAGTTCAGGTGTTCTACAAAAATTGAACTCGAGAATCTATTTGCTACGAGTCTTTATAGACAAACTCTCGCCCTAGAGGGAGTGGTCAGATTGCTGTTGTCTACAGACAGGACATATGTTCTGTCAGGGCTCACCTACACTTGCCTTGAAATGCTTAACTCGGGAAACTTGTGATTGCGTTTTGACCACTGTCTGAGATGAGCTCATTTATTTCATTCTGCTTGCTCTCTTTCAGGGCGTGGTTTCTCTGCGCCTGCATTCTCTTGGATCTCCTGAAACACAGCTTGAGCAGCAGGTAGCACAACTCGGCCACGTTGAGCAGCATGCAAATCACAGATGCGGAAATCATAAAAACAGTAAACACCGTTTTCTCGGTTGGTCTCGAAATGAAGCAGTCTACAAGATTGGGGCAGGGCTCAATGCCGCATTTCAGTACCCAGGGCAGGTGGTAGCCATTGTAGAGGAAGTAGAACACATACATGAAGGCGGCTTCAAAGATGATGCGGAAGAAGATGCTGCTGGTGTATGTCCACCAGAGCGAGCCCTCGATGCGCACCTTCTGCCGTTTGATGTCCTCCAGATCTTTAAACTCATTCCTCTTCTCTCCGCGTTTGAACTTCCGGGCGGTTTCGTGTCTGTAGTAGGCCACATGCATGGCCACCAGCAGCGCTGGGGTAGACACGAAGATCAGCTGCAGAGCCCAGAGCCGGATGTGGGACACCGGGAAGAAGTGGTCGTAACACACATTCTTGCACCCTGGCTGCAGAGTGTTGCACACAAAGTCCTCCTGCTCATCACCCCACACTTCCTGGGCAGCCACCACGAGGATCATGACTCGGAAAATGAAGATGACCGTGATCCACACCTTCCCTATGCTGGTGGAGTGCTTGTTCACGCCGCCGATGACTGTGTGCAGGGCCCCCCAGTCCATGGCGCAGGTCTACTCCTAAACAGACGAAAAGGAGCAAAGCGAGTTAGCGGAAGGCACCTCTGAATTAACCGATGAGTACCACAGTGAGTTACAAGGCCGTGCGAATCTGGGCAGGTCTCAGCTGCCTAGCTGGTCAACCACTATGTGTTTTTCTGACAAGGTACGCTCATTATGAAGATGTTCTCTCGTTTCTGATCACAAGTAACCAATAGTGTGCCAACTTCTTTATTCCCTTTTTGAGGGCAACACCGACCCGACAACTTCCTTACTAGGTGAAGAGGTTCAATAAATGAGCATCACAGTAAACAGGTACTTGATTTCACTTCTCGTCTAAGAATTGTGCCTTTCACATGCCATGTAAGTCATCTGAGTTCATTTGGACACAGGATGTATATTAGGTGACTGTTTGTTAATCCAAGAACACAGGTAAACAAACTCATGCCCAAGTTCCCTTTCTTCCCTATGCAAATGCACACATTCTATCACTGTGGTTTGACTGCAGGACTCAGAACTTCTGCCATAGCTTTTAGATCAAGCAGTTTATCCAACCGCAAAAGAACTGCAAGAATCACTCGTTATGATAAACGGCATACTCTGGTTTACTTAGCAGACTAAGAAGAAGCCATGCTGCAGTTGACCTTATGCAGTGTATATTTATTTCTAGCTTGAATAAACCATCTGCTGCAATCATGTGCTCTCAGGAAGGCTAATACCTTCCCCAAAAGAGAATCACAAGGTTTGACACAAGTTGTTTCCTTGTTCTCTGATGGAAGCAGGCCATGTGTTGGCTGTTGCTCAAAAATACAGGTCCCCTTGCACCAGGGGCCACTGAAGCCCAGGGCTTTCCTCCCTTCTAAAAGACTGATTTGACATCTTGAGAGAAAAAGATCTTCTTTCCTCTAAAGCAGGGGTTCTCAATCTTCCTAACACTGCAACCTTTTAACACAGTTCCTCATGTCGTGGTGCCCCCCCCCACAACTATGAAAGTATTTTATTGCTAGTTCGTAACTATAATTTTGCTACTGTTATGAATCATAATGTAAGTCTCTGTGATGATGTGGGATACCTCTCTGAATGCTGTGAATATGTTTTATTACCTTTGGTTAATAAAGAAGCTGCTTTGGCCTATGGTAGGGTAGAATATAGCTAATCAAGAAATCCAAACAGAGTTAGAGAGAGAAAGAAGGTGGAGTTGAGGGAGATGCAAGCAGCTGCTGGAGAAGCAAGATATAAGGTAACAAGCCGTGAGCCTCATGGCAAAATATAGAATAACAGAAATGGGTTAATTTAAGTTGAAAGAGCTAGTTAATAATAAGCCTGAGCTAATGGGACAAAAGTTTGTAATTAATGTAAGTTTCTGTGTGATTACTTGGGACTGGCCTGCTGGGAAATGAAAGCGCAACCTCCACGTACATTTGTGTTTTCTGATGATCTTAGGCGATCCCTGTGAAAGGGTCATTCAAACCCCAAGGGATCGAAACTCACAGGCTAAGAACCATTGTTCTATGACAACTTGTACTCTAATTCACACAGCTGTTTCTTATGTCACATCACCAAGAAGAAAGAATTGGTTGGTATGCTCTTTCTTTTCAAGGTGTAGATGTGTGGGGGGATAATGAATGACAGACACTGAAAACCTTTAGAAACAAAGATAGGCAATTTTTCATCCACTTGGAGGGGATGAGGGAGTCACCAAAACCTTTTTGTTGCTGGTCTCAGGAGACATTCTCTTGGAAGTGGGTGAGGAACACTGTCCAGCTTCCCCCTAAGTTAATCATAGTCAACACCCAATCTACCCTGGTACACAGCCCACCCTCAGCATTGCTGGCTACTCCTCACACTGCCCACCATGCCCCATGGGATGTGTTGGGTTTGACTAATTTTAGAGTCTATGTTTTTCTCAGAAAGCCATCAGGTTTGGGCTCACAAAGTAGCTGCCACATCCATCTGACCCTTGGGTGCTGATTTCTGCTCCTACTGGGTCAGACAATGGAGGCTGAGGTGCACACTGTTGGGGATAGAAATGCACATGGCAGTAAGCTAGAAATTTCTGTGTTTTGGTTCTAAGGATTTGCCCCCTTGCCATGGCCAGTACATCAGCATGCTCACAGTTCCAAAGGTTGATCATCTGCTCTGACTACAAGGCTATCACAGAACAGCTGGATTCTTAGAGCCACACTGAACCTGAGCTTGCTGACTTCCAGTATTTGCAAAAGTAGAGGAATGAGGCTTCTCAAAAAATGTGTTCATTGTTACAGGGGCAGGTGAGAGTGGGAACCTAAGGTCACAGAGAGATGGGAACAATTTAGATCAAAGGTTAATGGAGAGGCCCAAATCTGTAAAAAAACCAAAAAACAAAAACAAAGAAAACCAAACAACAACAACAACAACAACAAAACCAAAATGGGAATACAGAAGTAAAACATCCACAACATGAAAAGGAGAGAGAGATACTGTGCTCAGTGTACAAAAAAGAAGTGGTACTCTCTTTGATGATATGGTTGTGGTTAGCATTTGTTGTTGTTGTTTCTGCTTTTGAGACAGAGTCTCATGTAGCCCAGGCCGGCTTAGGGCTCCCATTCTCTTTCCTTTACCTCCTGAGCTGGGATTACAGGCATGCATGCCTCTCTCCAGACGGTATAATTTTAATTGACAACCAATAAAAAGTATCTATCTATCTATCTATCTATCTATCTATCTATCTATCTATCTATCTATCTATCTATCTATCTATCATGCTAGAGATGGAACTCCAGAACTTTGTGTGTGCTAGTGAGTGCTCTACTAACTGAACTATATCCTAGAGCCTCCAGAAAAGATCTAAAATGACACTCTTTCATTACTTTGTAACAGTTGGACAGTGATTACCATGGCAATAGCATGGCTAGCATCTTAGCTACAACTAGTGTTTATAGGCATCTCATAATATCAGCAACATAGTTGCATCTTCATAGTTCCTTTACTAAATACATCATAACTTTGTCGTTAAGCGCTCTGATGAGCGGGACGGGACTTTAGTGTCTTTTGTCTTACTGTGGAAAAGTGAGTTAGGATACAAGCACTGAGGGTACAGGCTCCCTGAAGACAGGCTCACTTCATGGTTCTGGGAAGACCTGGCATTCTGGGGTACCTGTGGGAGTCTAAGTAGGTGGTTGAGTCTTGAATGAGGATCTTTTATTTCACAAGGGGAGCAGCTAAGAGGCCCGAGGCAAACTAGTTTGAGGGCATGAACTGTGGGGCACCTGGCAACAGTCTTGGCAATTGTAGCAGAAAGATTCACACCTTGTGCTGATCTGGAACTTAGAAGCTGGGTTGGGTATTTGGCCTTAACAGAAAGCTAGGAGTCTGAAAAATTGAAACAGGTGCTCAGTAAAGCTATGGTTCTCAGTCCTGGAGACGTTTAGTCAGAGGCACGCTGAGAGTCAACAGGAAGAGATGGATTGCTGGGAAGCCATGGTCTGAAGCTCCACAACTTAAGAGTAATTATTAAAGTGTTCTCTCTTATTTTCCATGTATCCCATGCCCCAAAGAGACTTTCATTCTCCACCATAAGTCTCTGTGTGGTTAAAAAAACTTAATCTTAAATAAAATGAATTATGAAAATTACGTTTTAGTTCTTCCGGAAAGACGCTCTCTTACATTTCCCTAACTGTTGCTGCTATTCCTGGAGGAATGCCAACACGTGCCCTGTGAGGAGGCAGGAGCGTGTAAGTCTGTTCCGCAGACCGCACATACTTTGGCACAGCTGTTCCCCATGAGATACTGTTCATTTTAAAATGTTCTCTTGTTAACCAATTAACACAACACTCTGCAATCAGCTCAACAGCTTGTCCCATGGATGAGGTCTATCAGATAAGAGCTTTCCCTCTCCCCCAATGCTGCGAAGTCCATCGGGTCTGAGTGGCCCTGAGGGCTGCTCTCTCTGCAAGCTCTCTGCCACGTCCCTTCTCACTGCTCACCTGACTTGTAGAAAGCAAACAGATCGGGGTACCAAGGACCACAGAGTGTGGGTGATGCCGAGGGGCTGGGGTCACAGAGGCGGTGGAGAGATCGTGCTTTCTCCCTAAGAATTGGGGTCCCACACCCCAAGAATCAGGACAGATGGAGACAATATGATGGTTTTACTGTTTGTTTCCACCCCACCCCCTCCCCGGGCCTCTGAATTAGGTCCTCTAAAAACTTTCTTTCTACCCACCTACCGCATCTGAATAGAAGACAATCAATTTTCAATACACTTGACTTACTCTAATACTAAAAACCAAGAATTTAGCTGTGTGTGGTAGTGTGTGTCTCTAACCTAGCACATGGGAAACTGGATAGACGGTTTGGAAGGTCTGGGCCAACCTGGGGTGCAAGACCCTGTCTCAAACAAATACTCCAGACAAGGACTACAAAGGAAAAATGACTTCAATAATGTGTCTGAAGTTTTAGGGAATGACTCTTACCCTTCCCGTGACCCTTTCGTACAGTTCCTCAGGTTGTGGTGACCCTCAACCATAAGTTCTTTTTGTTGCTACTTCATAGCTGTAATTTTGCTGCTATTATGAATCATAGTGTAAATATCTTTGTTTTCCAAGGGTCTTAGGTGACCTCCGTGAAAGGGTCGTTCCACCCCCATAAGGGATCAAAACCCACAGGTTGAGAACCACTGCTTTAAAGGAAGACAGCAACACAAGATGTCTAAGTCACTCAGGAAAACAAGGTTAAACTCAAATGCTGGCATCTTTAGCCTACTGTCACTCAAGACAACTGGGCAAAAAGCAAGTCACCCGGTTCAAGGGGTCTTGCTGAAAAGCAATAAAGAAGAGATGATTGAGAAAGAGGGCTTCTACTCTCTGTAGTTCACGCTGGCTTTAAGTGACTACACCATGGACATGGGGTGAGCTTGGGTTAGCCCTTTCCGTAAGTGAAATGACTCTTGCAGTTTCTTTGTCTAGACCACACCATTACTGAGGGTGTCTTCCACACTAGGGTATCTGTCCTAGATAGCATTTTCCATGGGCCAAAAGTAATAAAGTGGAGGTCACCTTACAAGTATTAGGAGCCATTCCAGGGTGATGGGCAGTTTGGGGGGATCTCTGTGCCCTAAACTTCCGCAACATGACTTCAGTTCCTGGAAAAGTCTGGCTGCTTCCAGGAGACTCTTCCCAACCCTAGGAGCTTCACGAGGGGTGGAGGTGATGGGCCACTGAGATTAAAGGATTGTCCTTCTGGCCTGCCTTATCAGTAGGCAGGCCGCTCAGCCAATGGGATGCAGACTGGCGACAAAGGCCTAGAAGGTTCCTGCACTCTGTTGTCTGTCGGAACCCATGACCTGGAGGCATCTTTCTTAAAGACTTTGGTTGGAGAAGTGGAAGTACCCACCACCTGAAAAGAGGTTACTAACTCACAAATAATTTCTCAAAGTACTGCCGCCACCAGAAAATCCTTTGCTATGTGCAGTGAACAAAACCTCACTTTTATGCCGCGCTTCAAGGGGCCTGAGACGATGGGAGGAGGCTTTTTGGTGAAAATCAAGTTATTAACTCTTGCTTTGTTTACCACAGACATTTGTTTAATCTGACAGCTTCCTGGCTTGCCTATAAGGAACAAATAAATAGATATGCTTAGCTCCACAGACGTCACCTTATAAGAATGTGGTTGCATTTTGGCTTAAGAAGACAAATCACATCTATTTCTGTGATGCATTTGATAACAGGGCAAAACTCTATACTAATTCTTGATATTATAATTCCAGTCTTAAATAGTTAACTCTAAAAACACAGCAGTGAGCCCACCTTTGGGGCACACTATTATGAAGCGCATTTGTCTTTTCCCTTTGCATTTCAGATAAGCTAGGTCTACTTTTGTTCCAGCAGCAATGAAATTTTGTGATCATTTTTACAATTTTGAGGCAGGTCTTGCTAGGTGTCTCTGACTGCCCTTGTACTCCTCGGGTGATGTTAGAGTCATTAACAACCCTCCTGTCTCAGCTTCTTGAGGGCTGAGATGGACAGGTGTGTGTCATAATAACTGCTTTGGAAGCTTTTGGCATTTGAAGGTTGAGGCCAGTTTTATGAGAGTTGAGGAGAACACATCAGGCAGAGGAGCTCTCAGTGCGAGCAGCTGCTGGGCGGAGGGAATGGGGAAAAGGAGAGAAAGCCCTTTGAGTTACGTCAGCGTGTTCAGCAAAGGAAGGTGAGAAACTTTTCTTAGGAATTTAATCATGCTGGCTCAATAATGCCGTTTTAGCTCCGCGGAAGACAGAACCCAAACCAAACTCCTCGGCACACAGAAAGAGCTTTCTTTTTCTAGATCCATTTACAGTACACTTTGGGGGGAAAAAATCACTCGATGATTATAGATCCAAGAGGAAAGCACATTCCTTACGAGGCCCATGTGAGGTCTGTAGAATTGAGGGCACAGAGGAAACTAGGTCCAAGCAAAACACCCAAACCTGAGTCTTGTTCCCAAGGAATCCGCGTGTGTCCAGCTCAGATCCAAGGTGCAATCCCTCTGCAAGGACTTCTAGTTCTCGCTGCAGCTCCTCTGGAGGTCAGCAGGGCAGTGACGATGGCACTATGAGGCTGCCCTGTTTATGGATGGCAGTGGGAATGCCACCTGTTGAATGGGAAACATCATTATTAACATTTTCTTTCAAGTTCTGTGCAAGTGCGCTGGATGAACTTCGTGGGCAGTTTGCCTCGATCCCGTTACAGGGTGAATTTGGGTACTATCAGTGTTTTCTTCCACTCTGACAAACGCACTCTCCAGCGCAGGCTGATTTCCCTGTAGTCATGATAACAATGGTGATGATGGCAATGATACTCTTATCCCAGCCCTCAGACCCAATTTTCAAGTATGTAAAGAGCGGCAAAGAGTTTGAGAAGCTGGGTACAGCCAAAGCCCCATTCTGAGTTACAAACAAATCTCAAAAGAAGTCTCCCGAAATCTCAGGTGACCCAAGAGACAACCTGATAGTCAAGTTTGAAATTTAATGATGCAAACCGTCAGGAGCTGTGATTTCAAAACAGTGGCCAGTGATGGCAACAGGTTAGGATTCACATACCTGGTCAGCCTCAGCTCAATACCATAGGATTTATATACCTGGTCAGCCTCAGCTCTATACCATAGGATTCACATACCTGGTGAACCTCAGCTCAATACCATAGGATTTATATACCTGGTCAGCCTCAGTTCAATATCATAGGATTCATATACTGGTCAGCCTCAGCTCAATACCATAGGATTCATATACCTGGTCAGCCTCAGCTCAATACCATAGGACTCACATACCTGGTCAGCCTCAGCTCAATACCAAGGAAACTCTTGCTATGCCTTTAAATGCAAGAATGGACAATCTACAAAATTTTGTTTCTTGTTCCACTTGAGTTACAAAAAATAATTCCCATTAAGTTCAGCATCTCTTTTACAGGCCCTCTTAGCTGTTGCCTGTCCCAAGCAACGCTCTCGCCTCTCCAGACATTTCATTTAGATTCAGTTACAATTAAATAAATGACTCTGAGGAGGGGAGCACGAGGCTTCGGGGGCCCAGTTCCGCTCTCCCAGATCAAGCAACAGCTCCTGAAAATTCTAGCTAGGACACCGTAAGATTATGCACTAATGGGCTAAAAGAAACTTGGGTCAAAAACAACTTTCCCACAATTGTGTTCCACTTAGCCAATACACCCAAACCCATAGTCTCTGGACTTTTTAGACTGAGTCAGAACTGCGTGGTGAGGATGTGCAAGTCAGAATTTTCTTTCTATCGATGAAATTGTTAAAAGGCCATACCCAGCTCTTTTCCTTCTCTTACAGTGAAAAGGAAAAAACAAATAAGAACAAAGTCACAACGGGAATTTACCAGTGACCCAGGTTGGTGGGTCAATCTTCTGGGTCTCAGTATCTGTGGTGAGGTGAATGGGAACCCCTCACACCCCAGTGCTGTGGCAGGTTAGCACCTAGCCGGCTCACCCCATCACCACCTCCCTTCCTTGGCTCTGTTCAGACAACACCCCCAAAGACTCTGCTGGATCCAAAGAGCTGACAAAGCTCTCCACAGGGGCAGCTCTGAGCAGTATCCTGCACTCCCAAGGAACTGCATCAGGACAGGACGTTTTCTTCTAGAACACTGCTTAGATTCTGCTAGAACTGGGGCAAAGAAAGCAGCAAGTCTACTTGAAGGAAAACAAGGCCGCAGGCACAAACTGACTGAAGTTGCTTGGTTGGGGTTCCCTTACCTCTGCCGTAAGTCCATAGCCCTCCCAGTGTCCACAGCTGTACGAAGGCCACACTTTCTGAGACCCGAGGCCCCGTCCCCAGGAAGAGAAGGGAGCCCAAGTCTGCAACAACCAGGCTAACACCTGGGACTAGGCTCCTTCACCCGACAAGGAAGTACTTACTACCTGTGTCTGAACTTTTTAATCAGACGTGTCACCAATTACTTTTAATTACTATTGTGCACACTACTGTCATCTTCGTTTCATAAGTTCTCGAGTCTTAATCATGCCACCTGAAAGGGCACTTCTCTCCAAAACTTATCCATTGCGCCAAGTCTCAGGGATGGACCGAACTTAAAGACCATTCTTTTGCTCTGCCGTTCTGCTCCCCAAATCCAAGTCGGACAGGTCGATGACCTCCAAATCAAAGACAGCCCCGAACCAAAATAGGAAATAGGGAAAGGGACTCAGTCCCGACTCTGGTCACTTTACACAACTTGATGTATTTCTCAAACCTGTTGTGCAAGTCAGAGGGGCACGGTGCGTGCAGAAGTCAAACCAGTTGATCCCAGTTTCTGGAGCAGCGCGCGCGCGGGAGGGGGGTAGGGGTGGGATGGGGGGGAGGGGACGGCGGGGGTGACAACCATCTCGCAGCGGTTCTAGCCCATGGGGGGCGAGCAAAGGTCCGGGATGCCGATTGGAGGCAGATAAGGATGCGGGCAGCCCGGGTGCGGGCACCCACCGCACCACCGAGACTCTGCCTGTGGCCACCGGGCCACCTGCGGACAGTTGCTACTCCCGCGCCCCACAGGGGCAAATATGGCGAGGAAGGGGATAGGCCACTTCCTTCACCTATTCGGGCTTCTCGGAGGAAATTCTCCCACTCGCGCTTACCTGCTCGGTGGGATCCGGCTCCCGGCTTGCAGCGGTGCCCACAGCTCCAGCCCAGCGCGCAGGTCGGATCGGGCGCCCACGGTTCGCAGCGGGAACCGAATCGGGGACTGTGCGGGTGGAGCCCCGGTTCCCACCTGCAGCTTCTTTTAACCGCGCCCCACCCCGCCTCTGCCTGACGCCGCACGGGAGGACTGCGGGAGAGGAGCGCGGGCACGCGATGCACTGCGCCTGACGAGGTGCACACCGCCCTCCCTCCGGGCCGGGGGCGAGGGGCGGGTCACCTTTTGTGGAGCAGGGCGCAGAGGGGCCGTCCCTGTGGGGCTAGGGGAGTAGGGCGGGTCCGTCTAAGAGGCCGGTAGATTAGAGGACTCAGATGAGACCCTTCTCTGGGGTCAGTGACCACAGCAAGTGCCCCCTAGGAAAGGTACCAGCCTAAGCACCAGGTGCAAGATGGTCTTCTCTTGGGTTGGGGACACAAGGCATGTCCCTTCTCGTGGTTGTGGGTGGAGCGTGGACCGCGATGGGCAAGCTCAACCAGGTCCCGACAAGGGCAGGGAAGAGTTGCCCGCTGAAGTCTTGCTGGGACTGGACACTGGAGGCTCCAGTAATGAGGTTAGGGCTGCCCAAAGCGCCAAGGGAACAGGCTTTGGGTGAGTGGGCCCAGCGCCAGCAGCGAGTCTCTTCTGGTGGTAGCGGTGTTAGGGAGGCAGCTGCCGTATTTTCATCTCCTTTTCTGGACCCTTTGGGCACCCTCTCCTCCAGTGCAGCCCGGGGTTCTTTATTCATTAATGACCACTTAGGAGTCACAGTGTTGTTTTTATTAGTTACCGAATCCTTTAAAGTCTTCTCCAGGGAAGTGAAGGGGCTTTCCCTCTGGTTCGGTGTCACTGAGAGACCCCACTGTGTCTGCAGTCACAGACAGGGCAGGGAAAGGTGAGGGCAAGCACAGAGGGTGGTGTGGGGCTATCATACTAGAAATGCTGGAAGACATTTAGGGATCGGGTTTCACGGAACTTGCCTTATCCTACACCAGATAAGAGATGTGTGACTTGATCATTGCACAAATTTGGTTGGTATTTATGCTGTCCCCACCTTAGCTATATTCTACTTGTTGGGTCATATTCTTTCCCCAAACAAGAATTAATAGTTTTTCCTAAAATGTCTCTCCCAGGTCATGGAAGTTGAGCCAACACTTTATGAAAACTCACCTTCTAAAATACAAGATTCTCAGACTTGGGCCCGAATCATGCAAATTTATAGCACTTTGGTGGTCCCTCGAATGGCCTCGAACCCAGGGATGGCGTTAGAAATGGGACGGCTGTAGGCTGCCCTGTTCCTCCCCGCCTCCCTGCACAGCCTGGACGCTGTGCAGTTTTAGTTCCTTCTCCACCCCACTGGAAGCAGGTATTCCAGCAGCTCAACTGGGGCTGCAGGCAAACAAGTACCGTCCCTCCCCAAAAGACTGTCAACCTCTTTGGAGATCACAACATTTAAGTTTTAAGTTCTTCTTTCTCCTTTCTTCATTCCTACAATAACAGGCACTTTGCACACAGTAGGCCTGGGTCTACAAGTATTTGTGCATTGCTTGGCAGAACTGAACCAACACAGCAGAAAACAACTTTTACCAGGGCAGACTAGAGGAAGATGCTCCAGGACCACACAGGACAGAAGTCAGACAAAAGAGCGTGAGGTCTGCCTTATTGCACAGGTGTCCAAAGAGGAGCCCTCGCAACCAGAAAATTACCTCATTACCTCTTCCTCCTCCTCCCCCTCCTCCTCCTCCTTTCTCTCTTCCTCCTCCTCCTTCTTCCTCTCTTCCTCCTCCTCCTTCTTCCTCTCTTCCTCCTCCTCCTCCTTCTTCCTCTCTTCCTCCTCCTCCTTCTCCTCCTCTTCCTCCTCCTCCTTTTCTTCTTTTGTTCAGATCATCTATGCCGGCCCAGAGGCCTTTGATCTTGCCCTGTATTTCTTAGCAGTTACCTTTATTGTTCAATCTTCACTTCTCATCAGGGAGGCTTGTTACGGCAGAAATTCATGTAGGCCACCTGAGCTCATTGATTTGATGAGCTTCTATTAGGAAACTGAAAAGTCAGTCAATTAAACATGTGGTAAGGACACAAAGATGCCCAGAGTGGGGACGGATCATGTGGATTTGTGTGTCAGACATGAAAACTTTCGGGAGACAGATACAATGTGACTACCATCTCAAAGCATCGTACCACCCTGAGAAAGGTTCTTGTAGACTTGGTTGTAACTGGGGACCTGAATTAATTTGATTACTCTCTTTCCTTGCATTGCAATGGTGATCTCTAAGGCCCCAACATTAATGGGTACAAGACGCACGAGGCATGGTTCTGCAATATGAGATGAGAAGAGGTGAGCATGAGAGGCTCTTTTGAACATTTCTCCCCTAAGTGCCCTCTTGTCCCTCCGTCTGGAAGCGGCCCATGTGCTCAGGGATGGAGTCCTGTCCCATTGCTCAGACTTCCACAGTCCAGTCTGGAAACACAGAACCAGACTGTTTCCACTGGCATCATTCTCCGTGCCTGGAGGAGAGGAAAATATGTGTTCTTTGAAATAAAGCTAACTTTTGTCTCTCCATTCAGCAAAAGGACCATGTTGTATTTAGTAGACCGTCCCTCATTGGGGTTTGTCTGATTCTGTCTGCAGGACTGTGTGGGGGTTAAATACTTCGAGAGGATGCCCATGGAAAGAAAGAGTTACTTTCACCACTTCGTATCAAAGGCACAGAACTGCAATGAACTGGCCCCTTATTGCTAGTGCCCATCTCAGTCAAGTGGCGTCTGTCAGGGGTTGCCCTGCAAGGTCACCCTTCCCCTCTTCCACAGAGTACTGCCCTGATGACCTACCTAAGGTGTGGGGATCATCTGTTAGTGTTTGCAGACATTTGCCAGCTCTCCTGATCACGTCTGTATATCAGCATGCACTCGCGGGTATTCATTCTGCTCTGTGGGTTCCAACCCCGTGCTATCTTCATTATTTTGATGTTTGGATTGTTTCCATCTGCCTCCGGCTTCCCCTTTGCTGTGCACCCTTAACTGTGTGTTTATGTGCATGCTCACGCAGCTTTCTGTCTGTCACTACAAGATGCTGCAGGCTGGGCCGGGTGGTGGTGGCGCACACCTTTAATCCCAGCACTTGGGAGGCAGAGGCAGGGGGATCTTTGTGAGTTTGTGGCTGTGGGGGTCAGCCATGATAAGCTAAGTCTGGGCAGGCCACCCAAAGGAAGTTCTTTACTTCCAACCATTATTACCTGCCAGAGTAGAACTTGGCCCTCCATAAATATAATAAGAGCCCTAGTCTCAGTTTACCCTGAAGCAGGAAAGAACCACAAGCTGAGATTACCTGACCCCACCCAAGAGCAGACCATTCAATGGAAATGCCTGACATTCCAAGCACTGTCGATAGAAACACCTGCCAGCGCACACATTCACCAGGACACCCCTAGACAAATGTCAGCCAATCAGGAGTCTTGAACCTCAGAGACCCCCTCACTCCCACCTTTACTATTATAAAAACCCAATTCTAACTGAGCTCGGGGCTCTCTGGTTATTCCAATACATTGGACGTGCAGAGAGACCGAGTTTGCAAACTTGATTAAAATAAAAGCTCTTTGCTTTTACATATGGGACTTGGCTTCCTTGTTGGCTTGCGGGGATTGCGCGGATTTGGGAATAACAGTGGCTAGTCTGGTCTACAAGAGCTAGCTCCAGGACAGGCTCCAAAGCATCAGAGAAACCCTGTCTCAAAAAACCAAAAGGAAAGAAAAAAGATGCTGCAGGCTCCCCTTAGATACTCCTGGCTCCAGTCCTGGAGTCAGCCATTGCCCTAAGGAGCTGTGCCCCTTTACTGGAGTTCCACCAGACGATGCATGCTTGCTTAGTCACTGCTGGTCTTCCTGCTCTGCTGGGATATTCTGCTGACGCATCCTCTACTCTCCATAACCCCCACAACAAGCACAAGTGCTGGGTTTTGTGTACTCGGGGATCCCAGCTGGTGTTTGCCAAGTGAATTCATTCACGAAGTGTTTATTGGACTGGGGGTGTAGCTCGGTGTGGTAGAGTCACTGAGAATGCATGCAGCCCTGGGTTTGATTCCCTTCACAGTCTAAACCAGGTGTGGTAGTGGACACCTGTAATCCCAGCACTCAAGAGTTGAGGTAGGAGGATGAGAAAAGGGTATCCTCCATCACGCAGTAACGAGACCAGCCTGAGTTATTTGACACTTAGTTGCAAACATTAGAAGAATCCGGGTTGTTAAAAATGGGGGAAAGAGTCGTCCTTGCACATTTGGCCATCAGTCAGGTGCCTTGTGCCTAGCCCAGTGGCAGCTAGAACATAACATTGCTTTCTGTAAAAAACGGTTTGGCCTGACAGTGAAGTTGCAGGGTAGAAGGGTGTCCAATGCAGAGGTGGCCCCCTCCTCATCTGTTGACAGGCTTCTACAGAGAAGCCCAGGCCTATGCTCAGCAAGGCTTACATCCTAGGCCACAAGGCCAGGACATTTTCTGTCGGAAGTGTGTCTGCTAGGCTGTGGCCACACATGGCCTGCTGTTGAGCCTAGAGAGAATGTCACAAAAGCTTGGGGATCTGAAGGTTATTTCCACCTGAGAGCCTGATACACTGGCCTTCTGGGAAAGTGATCTGAAATGTCAACATGTAGGGCATTTTCCTGAGAACTTCTGAACTCTCCGTCTTTGGTTTCTTGCTGCCTACACCTCTAATCAGAAAACACCTTCTCACAGGCCCGCCACGCAGGGACCACGAGGGAGTGCTACTTGCTGGTTTTCTCATGGTGGCTTGCTCAGTCAGTCGGCTTTCTTATTCATCTCAGGACCACCTACCTACCCAGGGTGGCACCACCCGCAGTGGGCTGGACCCTCCCACAACAATCATTAATCAAGGAAATGCCCTGCAGGCTTGCCTACAGGCCAGTCTGATGGAGGCAGTTCTTCAGTGGAGTTCCCTTTCTCCAGACGCTTGTCACTGGTGTCAAGTTGACAAAAGCTAACCAACACAGGTTATAAAATTCTTCCAACACATTTTATGGAGATCATTTTTCTGATCTTATTTGCTTTTTAAAGGGACTTTAAAAAAGTGTTTCCAGCATTTCTTTAATAATTTGCCAGAAACTTCTTTGGGATGCTTTCATGGCAGGATAGAACTCATTTGAGAGTAAGACTAACCTAGCCTGAAATCCACATCCGGGTGATTTACTAAAATACTTTCACTGTGGATGCAGAAGACTGTTACATCACATAAGAATATCACACAGAACTGTTTCACAATATAAAGACAAACAAGATGGAAAAGGTTTCAAGTATTATTTCTCAGGAGACCAGAAAGGGATGGAAAGATGGGGGACAGTGTTTCAGCTGGGGTGGCTAAAATGGGGGCAACTTGGACAGTCTGATGTGTGCTGGTGACAGTGAGGAGACAGGTGGAGGCTTGTGCTGTGAATAAAAGGACACAGTGGTCAGGGGTGTGTGGCTCATCTGGGAGAGATGTTGAGCCTAGGACATGAGACAGGGGCAGATTGAAGAGCTAACATGCTATGATCGCATGCAATGCAGTGAATGGTCCCTTTGCAATGACCCTGTCAGAATGTAAGATGGTGCAAGGAGGTGCTTAGGCTTTGCCTTCTTCTTCTTCTTCTTCTTCTTCTTCTTCTTCTTCTTCTTCTTCTTCTTCTTCTCCTCCTCCTCCTCCTCCTCCTCCTCCTCCTTTTTTTTTTTTTTGAGACAGGGTTTCTCTGTAGTTTTGGAGCTGGCCTAGAACTAGCTCTTGTAGACCAGGCTGGCCTCGAACTCACAGAGATCCACCTGCCTCTGCCTCCCAAATGCTGGGCTTAAAGGCATGTACCTCCACCGCCCGGCTAGGCTTCCCCTTCTAAGGGATTAATGAATGCTTTCATAAAAGGGTGAGTTTGGCCCGTTCCTGTCTTTGCCTTCTGCCCTATGAAGATGGAGTGTTCTAATTACCATCTTTGAAGCAGAACTGTTCAACGGGCCAGCATCTTGACATGGCACTTCCCAGCATCCAGAACGGGAGCCAGTAACTTTATGTTTATTATCAACTGCTCAGTCTGAGGTGTTCTGTTAGGGCAGCATCAAACCTGCTCAGACAGTTGCCAGCAGCTATGGTAATTTGGATAATATCTCCTAAGCTAGTGCGAGCCAACAGTCCCCTCCCTGCCATGTTCAGATACAGGGATGTCACAGCTGGAAACCGAGCAGGCAGCTGGGGTGTGTTAGGTGATAATGTGCAGAGGCCAGAGAGTGGCCCACAGGGAGGGGCTGCTGGATGAGGCATTCGGTAATGGGTTTCCAAGTGACTCTGTAGTGCAACGGAGACCCTGGGGACTGGAACTTGCTGGGCCTCAGCTGCCTTTCAGAGGAAGACACTCCAGTGAGCCAAACCTCTTGCCACCAGCAGAAATGAATGCTGACAAAAAATGGGGTCTCCGGAGTACCTGGTGTTGACCCCCTTGGCCTTGGGCTGTGCTGAAAAAGCCCTGTGAAATAAAACAGAAAGTCAGGAGGACAATCCCAAAATTGTTGCTCACCTGTCACCCTGACCCCGACTCGTGTCTGCGCAGTTTCATTCCTGCCCTGGACTTGCTGCAGACCCACCCTGCCAACCTAGGTCTACCCTTCTGGAACACTCTAACTCTTGGAGTGGCTCCGCACAGCTCAAATGGAATTGCCTACAGTTTGCCGGTTGGCACACGTGAATTCTCTTTTCAACAAAATTGAAGTCGGAGGAAGCCTTTGTATTCAAGGCAACAAGATGCAACAAGATGCAGCCTACTTTAGTCCGAATAATCAATGAGTCAGGCAGTAAATCAGTCAGTCACCGCAACTGAGCTTCAGGCTTTGCCGGCGATCCCTGAATGCAAAGGAGCTGGAGCGCTAAGCCGGGGACAGTTAAGAAGTCTCTATAAGTGCTCATCCCAGCTCTCTGCACACGAATGCCGCCTAGGCACCTATAGCACCGTGGTCCTAAGAGGCTACGCTGACCCTGAGGCCTGTTTGGTTCTAGATTGTGAACAAGAGTCACGTTGGGTGTGTTTGCTGGGTTCGTTGTAGCCTTGTCTTTCGGTAGATTCACCTGGGGTGGGGGTGAGGTGAAGGAGGAATCAGGGAGGGAGGCAGCGGGGCTGGGGGAGGAGCCAGTGTGGCAATGCGTGCCCAGGTGGAGACAGTTTCCTGAAGGGTGATGCGTGAGTGAGTCAGAACTCTCCAAAGACAGAGAACCCATAGACAGTCTTCGTGTTTATTCAGAGAGATTCATCTTAAAGAAACGGCTTTTGAAATGTATGATCATTAAATCAGAAATCCACAGGTCAGGCTGGAGGACCAGGTAGAGCAGGTGACTCAGCACAGAGACTCCCAGCAGTCTGGGCAGGGTTCGCTCCGCCTCAGCTGAGCTCAGCCTTTCCCTCTGTGGCCTTCTGCTGACTGCAGGAAGGTCACTCACACTACAGACGACCATGTTTGCTAGTCAACGACTTGACTGTTCTTCCCGTCTAAAAACGACATGCCTTTGTCTTCACAGTGCCAGCCAGACTGGTGCTTGACAAAACCCATCGAGACCCCGTGCTTGGCAAGTTCATATATGTAATATTACCAGTATGTGTTGGTTCATTCATCCTCCCAGTAGATGCTGACTGATCCCCATGTTGAGCGTTTGGACTCTGTAGCCCACAAGTTGCTTTTCCTTTGAGAGTTGTAATTTGTAAGCAACCAAGGACAGAGCTTTGGTAAGGACTGTGCTAAGGTCAAGGGCAGCGCACGGCGTGGCCAAGAGCATGGAAAGGTTTCTAGATGGAGCAGGTCCTTATTTAGAGCTTCATTTTATCTGTGGTGTACACTGCCATAAATATTCTTATTTGTTTTGAGCCAGGGTTTTTTTCTATGTAATCCAAGGTGGCCTTGAACTTGTGATCTTTTAGTCTCTGCTTCCTAAGCACTGGGAATACAGGTGTGTGCCAGTTATACCTGTAATAAGTGATTTAACAAATAAATTTAATTTCGTTTTCTGCTCTCTCCACAACGAATACATGATATATTTATTGTGAGAAAAAAAGATTAGGAACAAGCCAAAAGAGAGTTGGGATATTTAAGTATGATTGTCTTTACTGCCCCCCACCTCCCTGGAGGTGACACTGGAGCTGTTTATATGTGAGTACACCCTTGGAAATGAAGATGTCACCCACCATTAGGTGTCAAGTTCTCCAGCTACAAATGCATCTTTTAGAGCAATGAACTTCTTTCAGTGATTTTACTTTCTTCTTTCCCTTAACTGTTCTTTAAAATAGAAGCTTAAGGATTTGACAGTTTAGCAGGTGGGTATTACCAATGAGTGTGTTCAGGGCTCGGGCTGGACACAGGATGCTGCAATGTTTTCAGTCCTGAAGGAGAACTAAGGAACCCAGCAGAATTACCAGACAGCACTGGGTATGGAGACATGAATGTGTCCGGAAGTTAAAGGCAGACCATCTGCTTTTAAATCTCCCCTTTGGCTTTTCCACGTGGACTTTCTCAGTAATGTACCGCGATGGTCCATCTTCAGTTGCCAGTCTGACCGGATTTGGAGCCACCTCGGAGGCACAGCTCTGAGTGCCACTGTGGGGGTTTTTCCAGAGAGGATTGGCTGAGGAAGGAAGACCCACCCTGAATGTGGGCAGCACCAGCGGCTAGGCAGAGATCATGGGTTGGATATGAAGGAGAAAAGGGACTGAGTTGCATCATCCAGCTCACATTGTGACCGCTTGCTACCACAGCCTGGCCGTGCCTGCCTTACCACAGAGTCTGCCTCCTTCTTTTTTCCTTTTAAATTGTATTTATTTATTTTTTGCATACCAATTCCAGTTTCACCTCCCTCATTTCTGCCAGCTCCCTCAGAGAGGTTAAGGCCTCCCCTGGGAAGTCAACTAAGTCGCCCCCTCCTTCCCCTGTGCCTAGATTGAGCAAGTTATCTCTCCATAGAGAATGGGCTCTACAAAGTCAGTTCATGCATTAGGGTTAGATCCTGGTCCCACTGCCAGTGGCCCCATGTACTGCCCAAACTACACTACTGTCACCTGTATTCAGGGGTCCTAGTTCAGTCCTACGCAGTTCCCCCATTTGTCAGTCCAGAGTCAGTGAGCTCCCCCTACTCAGGTCAGCTGATTCTGTAGGTTTCCCCATCATGGACTTGACCCCTTTGTTCATATTATTGCTCCTCTCTCACGAAAGAGTACTTCGTTTGTACTCCGGGACCTTGGCCCAGTGGTTAGCTGTGGATCTCTGCATCTGCTTCCGTCTGTTTCTGGAAGAGGGTTCTAGCTTCTCTGGGGTTGTGAAGTGTAGGCTGGTTATCCTTTGCTTTATGTCTGATATCCACTTATCAGTGAGTACATATCATATTTATCTTCCTGGGTCTGGGTTCCCTCACTCAGGAGGGTTTCTTCTAGTTCCATCCATGTGCCTTCAAATTTCAGATGTTATTGTTTTTTACCACTGAGCAGTACTCCGTGTAAATGCACGTTGTCCTTCTCCACCCTTCAGTTGAGAGGCATCTAGGTTGTTTCCAGGTGCTAACTATTATGAATAATGTTGCTATGAATATAGCTGAGCACATGTCCTTGAGGTACGATTGAACATCCTATGGGTATATGCGCAAGAGAGGTATTGATGGGTCTTGAGGTAGATTGATTCCTAATTTTCTGAGAATTCACCATACTGATTTCCACAGCGGCTGTACTCTGACCAGCAATGGGGGAGTGCTCCCCTGACTCTGCATCCTCTCTAGCATGAGCTGTCATCAGTGTTTTCAGTCTTAGTCATTCTGATCGGTGTAAGATGGTATCTTAGAGTTGCTTTTATTTGCATTTCTCTGATTGACTAAGTGTGTTGAGCAATTTCTTAAGTGTCTTTCAGCTATTTGAAATTCTTCTGTTGAGAGTTCTTTGTTTAGATCTGTAACCCATTTTTTAATTGGATTATTTGTTAGTTTGATGTCTAGTTTCTTGAGTTCTTTGTATATTTTGGAGATCAGCCCTCTGTCTGATGCGGGGTTGGTGAAGATCTTTTCCCGTTCTGTAGGCTGTCGTTTTGTCTTGTCGACTGTGTCCTTTGCTTTACAGAAGTTTCTCAGTTTCAGGAGGTCCCATTTATTAATTGTTGCTCTCAGTGTCTGTGCCATTGGGGTTATATTTTGGAAGTGGTCTCCTGTTCCAGTGCGTCCAAGGGTGCTTCCCATTTTCTGTTCCATGAGGTTCAGTGTGACTGGATTCATGTTGAGTCTTCGATCCATTTAGACTTGAGTTCGGGGCATGTCTGCCTCCTTCTTAACGAGTGAGCTGAAAACAAACCTTCCTTTGGTTTGTTTCTGTCAGATCTTTGGTCACAGCAGCTAGAAAGGAATGGCTATACTCACTTTACACACTTTCTTGGCCACAAGGACTTCAGTTGTCCTTCCTGGCGAAGGCTATTCGTTTTTCTTAAGCTAGTGGCAGTGTGTTTGATGCATAGATGTGGAGGCACATGGGAGCCTTGTCTCTTGGTTCTAGGGTCTCGCTCCATATTTTTATACTGGTCTGAGACTGGTATCATTTGCAAGGCGTGGGGTATCTGAGGCTGCCATGCAGGAGGATGGGAAGAAGACCTAGGTGTGGGAGAGGCAGATGAGCTGTGCTGGAGCCTGCAATGTCTTTCACGGGCCCTCGTTCAGAATGCCTGGTCCCCAGATTTGGTGCTATTTTGGGAAGTTCTGGGAATGTTGGGCAGTTGGGGTCTACCTGATAGGAATAGGTCCCTGAGTGCGAGCCTTTGAAGGTTGTATCTCATCTTAGCTCCTGCCTCGCCCTCTCTGCTTTCTGTCCTTCCACGGCAGCTCTTCTTCCCACCGATTCCAGCCACCATGAACCAGGCTCTCCCACGGTGCCTTCCCGGCCACAAGGAAACCTTCTGAAACTCTGGGTCGATTTAAACCCTGAAGTTGTCCACATCGAGTGTTTTGGTTACGGAGACATGGCGGTGACTAATATAAGCTGCTCCTACAAGATTCCAAACTCCCTGCCCTGCAGGGTCCCTCCCTTAAATGCTTCCTTCAAAGTTCTAGCCACAGGAAGGCCTTCCCTTTCTGGGCTTCCAAGGTCAGCACTCCCATCCTCCGACGATGAGAATGTGCTACTAAGAATTGTGTCACCCATTAAGAGACACCACAGACTGGGCAGGGTCCCCACTGTTCACCAACTCACAAGATGTCCCCATTGACAGGGAGGTCATTATGACTTCAGGGATGTCCCAGATAGTAGGTGCTCTCTACTGAAGCTGACGTCCGCGACTGTTGCTCCTCCTCTCTTCCACTCTCTCTCTTCAGACTTTCATCCTTCTACGTCTGGTGACTTCCTGGATGCCATTGTCACTGCAACTAGTCTTCAGAGGATGTCGTGACACACCTCTCGGCTGGCCAGCCATGGTCCTGAAAGCTTCTGGGGCTGTGTGGATTGCAGAATGTTTAACCATAGCCATGGCCTAGCTCTTGGCAATGACAGGTCTCAGTTGACCCAGACTGCAACTGTTAAGCTTTTGAAGATGCAATTTGGGGGTTTTGTCAAGTCACTCCCAGTAGCTGACACCTTAGCAGAGGGTCCCCGAGAGGGTCTCTCTCTCTCTCTCTCTCTCTCTCTCTCTCTCTCTCTCTCTCTCTTCCTTCTCTTTCTCAAATTCTCACTCCTTTCTAGTTACTGCTCTCCCTGGGCCAGAGGTGCTATCTAAATTACAGAATTATGACCTTAAAGGGGACCTTGTCTCTGAGAGTTCAGGCAAAGTTTCTGGAACATAATGAAGGCCCTATATCTGCCTCCTCCCTTCCTAGTGACATCCCCCACACACCAGTTTGTTGGCTACATTTGGACATTTCTACTTGTGTCTCATTTTCTACCTTTTTCTCACTTCTCTCTCGTCTTGCGATGCTCTAAGTTAATGGTGTCACTGCAGTGTGAGTCTGAGGTTGGACACCATTGCGTTGACATGGATGGTCCTTTTACATTGACATGGATGCTCTTTTTACATGGACATGGATGCTCCTTTTACATTGACATGGATGGTCCTTTTACATTGACATGGATGGTCCTTTTACATTGACATGGATGCTCCTTTTACATTGACATGGATGGTCCTTTTACAATGACATCGATGGCCCTTTTATATTGACAGGGATGGTCCTTTTACAATGACATCGATGGTTCTTTCTTCCCACATTGTCCACTGTACCACTTAGCACCTGCACTCCTCACTGTCTTTCTCTCAGATGGGTGCAGGAAAAACAAGGCAAGGAGGTGTGATGATGTCCCTAAGGACACAGAGGCCAAGACTAGGGAGAAGCTGGGCTGCAGAAGAGGACCACCCAGGAGCCTCAGGTTCAAAACCGTCCCATGGACTTCTTTTGCTTTGTTTTGAAAGTTACTTTTCAGAACATGTAATTGTTCCTCTCTGTTGCTCAAGCTTGGCAGATGTGTGTCAGGTGTGGTAGCACACACCTATAATCCCAGGACTGGGCAGAATGGGGTGTTGAGTCTGTGAACGCGAGGCCAGCCTGGGTTGCACAGTGAGACCCTGTCTAGTAACAGCAGAAGGCATTATCTGTTAGTTCAAACTTTAAAAGTCTGATTTTTGTGAACAAAAGCAACTCATTGGATAAAAGATAATCTTTAAAAAAAAATCATGACACCTCTCACAAAAAACTGACTTAAAATGGATCACATGAAAAGTGTAAAACTGTTCATCTTCTAGAAAACAAATGGAAGAGAAAATTAGCTCACCTTACTTCGATGATAACATATTAAAATCATTATTTCAGAAATGAGGAAGTTAGAAGCTGGACTCTACACCTTGTATGTGTATAAGACATTATAGGGATGAGGGTAGAGGTATGAAGAGACTAGCCAGACTAGAGGAACACACACACACACACACACACACACACACACACACACACACACACTTAATTATGAGCTAGTATCAAAGATAGAAAATGAATCCATTAAATTGGGTCCCAAACTTCCCAAACTATTCAAATCTTGGAGAGGTGGCTCACATCTGTAATCCCAACTCTTGGGAGACCAAGACAGGACTTCCATAAGTTTAAGACTGGTCTAGACTACGCAGAGAGTTCCAGGCCAGTTCCTCCCCTGCTTCAGCTATTCAGTCTACAGTAGAAAAGGGCCAGTGTTGTTTTATCTTCTGCACAGTGCCTGCGCCTTAATCTACTGCTTTTTCAGCCAGTAGCTGTGACTCCACAGTTATGGTGCCTGCTTCTCTGGCAGCGGCCTGACTGCTCAAACCACAGCCTGGCAGGAATTCTGTTCCTGCAGGAACCGGCTCTGTCACTGACGCTAAAGGTAGCTTTAACTAAATCTCTACCATTCCATTTATAAATATGACCTGAGATTCAAAAGCTGGGGTGAAAACCTGCTAGCTCAGAGAGGTTGAGTAGCGGCCAGCTAACCTTCTCTTCTTGCTGGACTCTCCTAAAATGTCTGTCCTTCTGCTCTACCAAAACAAAAAAAATCTATACCACTCAAAATCCTTCCCTACTACCTCCATTGCGTCCCTCTACCTCTTCCAGAAGCTCTCTGATGCTCTCTGATTATTTTCTGTCCATTTGTTGCTAACTCAGCCTCTTGTTCCAAGCTTAATTTTATTTAATTAATGAAAATGCCAACTCGGGATTCACAGTGGGATGGAATATCCCTCAACAGGCAAGAACCACAGCAAATGTCCCCCCACAAGATGCTGACACATAAGTATGTGAGGATTTTCCATGTGTCATTCACCAGGGAAATGGGAATTGAAACAGCAGTGAAGATGCCACTATTAAGATGGCCAAAATTGGGAACCCTGATAACACCAAGTGCTATGGAGGATGTGGGGCAGAGGGGGCTCTCATCACTCATGGGGGATGTGGGGCAGCAGGGGCTCTCATCACTCATGGAGGATCTCGTGGGCAGCGGGGTCTCTCATCACTCACGGAGGATGTGGGGCAGCAGGGGGCTCTCATCATTCGTGGCGGATGTGGAGTGGGGGCTCTCACCACTAGTGGAGGATGTGGGGCAGCAGGGGCTCTCTCATCACTGGTGGGGGTGTGAAACTTTGGAAGACAGTTTGGCACCTTCTTGAAAAGTGACTTTATGATCCAGCAATCACATTCCTTGTTATTTACCTAAGGAAGTCAGAATCGATGCTCACATCAAAACTTGTACAGATGTTTATAGAAGTTTTATCTATAAGTGACAAAAACTTGGAAGTAAGCAATAAGGCCTTCAAAGTATAGTAGTCCATACAATAAAATGTTATTCACCAATCCAAAAAACAACTGTGGAACTAAGAAAACACATGAAGAAATTTGTAGTAATATGATGTTATGTTCTTTGGACTCTCTTGGGGGGCCTGTCACCTAGCTCCCAAATGAATCACACATGGAGTCTTATTTATAAATGTTTGGCTTTAGTTTGGCTTGTTTCTTGCCTGCTTTTCTTAACTTATAGTATCCCATCTACCCTTTGACCTCTGTGGTTTTCTTAACTTATAGTATCCCATCTACCCTTTGACCTCTGTGGTTTTCCCACTCTGTTACTTTTTAAAATCTCACTCTTACTCCGTGAATCGCTGTGTAGCTGGGTGGCCAGCCCATAATATCCTTCTCCCCCTTGGGCTATTGCTCCAAACCCCTTTTCCCAGTTTTCTTTATCTATTCTCTCTGCCTTCCAGCCCCGCCTACCTTTTCTCCTGCCTCGCTATTGGCTGTTCAGATCTTTATTAGCCCATCAGGTGTTTGAGACAGGCAAAGAATCACAGCTTCACAGAGTTAAACAAATGCAGCCCAAGTGAAAGCACACACCTTAAAATCCTATTCCCAGCAGGAGCTTTGTATGTGCTTTGCTGAATGAAACAAGGCAGCCTGGAAGGCTGCACACTGCAGGACTCTTACAAACAGATTCTGGCGACAGTAAAAAGATCAGGGGCTGTGAAAGGTTGCCGGATGGAAGAAGGAGTGGATGAGCCCACAAGGGTTCTAGATAATGAAACGGCTCTAAGATGCTATAATGGGGGATACATAACATAAATCTGTCCAAACTCACGGAGAGCGGTATACCAAGGGTGGGGCCTGAACTGGACTTTAATGAGAAATAGTGGCTTGGCATTGTCATACCAGCTGTAGCCAATCCACCATCTCAGTGCAGGATGTGAGGAGCAGAGACACCAGGGAGAAGGGGCTTGTGGGGACTCTTCATACAGTGTGCATCATTTTTCTGTAAATGTGAAATTACTCTCAAACTTGCTCTCTTGCCAGATCTGGTGGTGCCCAACATGTAATTCCAGCACTCAAAAATTACTGAGGCAGGAGGATCACAAGTTTGAGGCCAACCTGGGCTGCAAAGTGACTTCAAGACTGGCTTGGGCACCATAGGAGACTTTGTCTCAAAAAAGACTGAGGGCTGAAGATCAACTCAGCGAAGGCGAATTTGCCCGTGCAAGGTCCTGTACCACAAAAAGTAAAATACATTAAATAATGGTGAAATCTATTAATTAAAAAACCCTTGGTTCTTAAACGTTAGTCTTGTGTTAATTAACAAAAGCACATTCTATAACAGTATTTACATAAGAATAAGACAATAAAATGTTCAAGCATTTTCTTAGTGCAAGTGTTATTACATTGCTTCTTGTATTATTTTGTTATTAATGCATTCACAACTCGTCACTCATTGTATCACAGACTTAATACAGTGCCCAATACAATTTGAATGAATGAATCCAGCTGCAAAATCTTAAGCTAAGGCCCATTTGAATTTCAGAATACTTGGATGTTGCCTTGCTTGCCAATCCCTCTGATTTCATAGCCAAGGCTGCCCCAGCCTTGACGAACAGGGTTACTTATTTACAGCTTCTGTGATGTGACCTGGTAGGGAGTTTAGAGGCTGTATATTTTTCTTTATTTTTTTGCTATTGTTGTGTTGTTTCCTGAGGGAGAATTTTAGCCTCTTGCCCAAGTTGGTCTCCAACTTGTAGCAATTCTCCTGTCTTGGCTTCCCAATTACTGGAGTTAGAGGAGTGAGCCACCACACCTTGCTCTGAGACTTCTGTCCTTTTCATAACCAGTCAGCCAAGAACAAGACCCAAGGCCAGTCATCTAGAGAGCGCTGTTCCTTTCCCAGGACAGGGCTGCTCAGACCACTTCTAACTGCCTCCTACCCAAAGCTCAGAAGCACAGAATTGGGTTGCTGAAAGAGAGAGTTAGAGCTGGCCGATGCAGGGGAGTGCCATGAAATGCCGTCTTGGGGCATCACTCACTGCACCCACGAACCCTCAGCAGCTATGGTTCCCTGCCCAAGACCCCCACAGGATGAAGCATGTAACTATTAGCAAAGGAACTCTAGGCAGTGGTGGTTAACGGGGAAGGGAGAGACATTTTTCTTTAGGAGTGTGGCCCCTGCCCCAGTGGCCCCACAACCATGTGGGAGCACAAATGGGCAGCACTAATTAGACTTAGTAGGTTAAAAAAAATAAAAAGAGGGCCTGAAGTTAGGAGGAAGTGTAGATGTGCTGAAAGGAAATCAAGGGGAGCTGGGGGACTGTGTGTGACCAAAATACATTGTGCATACATACAGAATTCTCAACGAATAAGAAACAAATTTAAAGAAATAAAAAAGAAGAACAGAGCTGGGTGATGAGCTAGTTCCCAGCAGCGTCCAGCCTGGCTTCAGTCTTCGGCTCTGTGGACCAGACCTATCCCGACCCTTCCTCAGACTTTGTCTGGGAACCTAAGCTGTTTATCTCCCAGGCTCCTGTATCAAACCCCACAGCGATGGCAATTCAAGCAGACTGGATCCTCTGTCTCAGTAGATGAAACAAGATTACCTCTCCCGGGCTCTTCTTTGAATCTTTAACTTGGCTCAGCTGAAAGCTGGCCGCAGAATCTCTAACTTCAGCCCAAGGAAGGATCAACACGCATCTTAAGACTGGTGACGAAGGAGTCTGTCGTTAACGGGAGCCGGTCCAGCTGGTGTTGGAAAGCAGCTCCGCACCAACACACCATGATACACCCTTGTGTCGGGGGAGGGGATGGGGTGCGGGCAGCGGGCCAGAGGAGTCGCTCGGGGTGTACTTTGAAGCCACCACTCACGAGCTAAAAGCAGCCAAAAGAATATCCCCCGGAAATTAAGAGTGGCGTGGTTGGTGTTTGTTTCCTGGGCACTCGTGTTCCAGGGGAGCGAGGGATGGGAGAACATGAATGCAAAGACTCCAAACGTCTGTCTTTCTTTATAAGGCTCAGTTTCAGCTCCCAGCAAGAGGGTGGGCAGGCTGGTGGTTAGTGGAAGCTAAGAACACCCTGAAGGTTGTGGCTATCCACTCTCTCTTCCGGGCCTGTCTCTGACCAGGCTCTGGTAGCCTTCTCCCCTCTGGCTAGACACCAAATCATCCTCTGTCCCCTCTCTAGCAGCTGCCAGCCACCACATCTGCTTCTTCCTCTAATTTCTCCCCTCCCTCCCTCCCTCCCTCCCTCCCTCCCTCCCTCCCTCCCTCCCTCCCTCCCTCCCTCCCTCCCTCCCTCCCTCCCAGCAGTGCTTGAACCCAGAGCCTTGCTATGCTAGGCAAACTTCCTCTCACCGAGCTCTTTCCCCAACTCTTTTTAGAAACAGGGTCATTCCATGTAGTTCAGGAAGGCTTTGAACTCATAACCTTCCTGCCTCTATCACCCAGGAGTGCACCCCCACACCTGACTTGTTCCCTATCTTTTTGATGGCTCACTTTAGGCCCAGAACCCTTTTCATTCACTCAACAATTTTTGAGCATCTGCAAGTGGGTGAAGCCCAAGCCATAAACAAGTCCACCAGCCCCCGGTCCCTACTGTCAGTCACCAGCTTGGGTCCCTACTGTCATGTTCCTCCGGAGGAACAATTAACAAACAATCGTAAGGACAGTGAGGATTTCAAAAGGGACTGGCAGGGCGTGGGGAAGCTGGGTGGCACCATCCTGTGCTGTGACACTTGACAACGAAAGGGTGGGCCTCCTGAGGTGCCCTCTTCTCTCCCACTCTGCGCGTGGGGCTGCAGTCTCAGACTGCTGGCCCCACAACTCTCCATACACCCTGTAATACCTTTCTGCGGCCCTTCACCCCCTAGGATAGTCTATAGACTGAAGACCTGCTGCTTGCCTTTGCCTCCCAGACAGTCACAGTCACGGACAGTGTGCCCTCCTAGAGCACACAGCTCCCTCACTGCCCTGCAGCCAGCAGCCCAGATCTTTGTGTAGTTCCTTTACATTTAACTTTTCTTTTCCCCATCCTCAAAAGCCATCCTTACCCTTCAAGACTCGGAGTATTTGACTATCACAGATAACGATAATTCTCCCTCTGTGCCGAAGCATCTTTCATTCTTCCATGTTATTTTGGTAGTTGGTTGGCAAACTTTTGGAGTACAAGTCCCTTGGTGACAGAAACCTCATTGCCTCTTCCAGCACCTGGTACCTCATACTGCCACCAGCACCTGGTAACCTGGCACTGGTACAAACACCAGTACCTAGAGTCCAGCCCCAGGGTCAGAATGAGCACCCGTTTCTAGTATAAATGTGGGCCTGCAAAGAGCAGGTTTTCAGTGAACTGAATCAGACTGAATGAGCACTGGCGTTCCCAATCCAATTAACAATCCAAGAGCTGCTTCCTTTACTGAGAAATCATCACTCGAGACTTACAACTCTTTGGGTGTGAGGAAGCTGTAAATGTTTCCCCGTGCAATTAAGAATTACTCTCCTGTAATTTGCTGACAGATTAACATACAGAATGTAGGACGGTATAAAGAGTTACGCTGAAAGTTCCTAAGCTTGAGCTGTCTGAGGAAGATTAAGGAATGTCAGTCAAATGCCATCATGTTGGCAAGAATAACAGGAAGACAAAGAATGTGGTTTACTGAGGCCAGGTCTCCACGTGGCTGGCAGTCTGGGTGGCTCTCCTCCGGTGGCATAGTAGAGCATGACAGGACATCTCTGGCTTTCCTCTCACAGGACGCATGCCTAGATTACCCAAGAGTGTGCGGTGCATGGAGGACTTTCACACACGGACTCAGTTGAGAACCCTCAGCATCATCCCATGTTTCTTGTCTTTATCTCTGGACTTCATCAAGAAACAACATGGACTGACGGACAGAACTGCTTAGGTTTGCTTGAGCGCAGTCTAGGACGTTGAACAAAGAGACCAGCCAATGATACACTTTTTCAGGACACAGTCCCATCGCCAGGTTCTGTATAACTGTTTGAGGAGCACACTATTATCAAGCTGCCTTAGTGGCAGAATAAAATGGGAATAAGAAAGAGGTGAGAGCCGTTGAGAGGCTCTTTGACCAGAGATTTATTTTCTAGACAGAGTAGTCTGAACCCTCCCTCAAGGGTTAAGAGGTTGACCAGATGCCCCAGCCATGAAACCTGGGTTTTCCCACCTTAGTTGCTTCTTTTGCCATTAGTAACTGATTGGGAACAAACAAATGATTATTTTTTGGGTTTGGACTCTTTATAACCAGCTGAACTCATTGTTCTGAGGATGTCCCCTATGATGTCATTGTGACTCAGGTCCTTAAGCTTTTTGAGGTAAGGGCAACCAGTTACACTAGGCCACTTCTTACATCAGCATAAATTATAATACCTAGAGATAAGGCTCTGTGGGTGCCAGTTGGGGAGACAGCCTGCCATCACGGGGCGTGGTGCTTGGGGGATGATGGAAAGACTAGATACGGTCTCCAGACTCAAGAGCACTGTATTTAAATATGAGAAACCAGAGATATTAAAACAATCCGTGTGTGCATACATCAGCAAACGTCCCCCGGGTTGAATGCAATTGCACCGTGCAGTGGGAACATGGAATGAGCAGGTTACGGCTGCTGCAGGAGAAGAAATGTAAAAGAAATAAAAAAAATGGGATGCAGGGAAGTGGGTGAGAGGTTATATGTATGTGAGTGAGGGGAATGCACGGGGACACTGATTACTGTCTAGCTGCTACCATGCCAAAGCTCCATGTAATATCCCAGCTCTGGGAGCCCAGCCGTTTCTTTCAAGCTCACCCACAAGGCATGTGGTCTTTCTTGTTGGTCCAGCCCTTACTGTTGACCTTGTTTCACGTCATCCTCACAGACCAGAGTTGTGTAGGTGGCAAGGGACACTCAATCATCCCTCATTTCTGCCTTTTCATAGCCATCCTGGCAGGATTGGAATTACTAGGGTGGTTTCTTAGATCTACGGTCTTTTAGGTAGTTACCCTCCACTACCCCTGGCATATCAATCACTTCTGGAGCACACGCCCACCTCCCACCCCCACCCTCACTGTGGCTATCGAAATCCAAGGGTGCTCATGGTCCTTGAGTTCCATGGGCTCTGCATACACTTGCCCATGATGACTTTCCATAGCTAATATAGTATCTTAGTTAGGGTTTCTAGTGCTGCAATGAAACACCATAACTGAAAAGCACTTCCATATTACTGTTCATCATCGAAGGAAGCCAGAAACTCAAACAATGCAGAAACCTGGAGGCAGGAGCTGATGCAGAGACCATGAAGGGTGCTGCTTACTGGCTTGCTCATCAAGGCTTGCTCACCCTGCTTTCTTGAAAGTAGAACCCAGGACCACCAGCCCCGGTGGGCCCTCCTCAATCAATCAGAAATAAAGAAAGTGCCCTACAGACAGATCTTATGGGAGCATTTTCTCAATCGAGAGTCTTTGCCCTGGATAGAAGTTACCCTTGGTGCTAGAGTATAGACCAGCTCTGTCTGAGTAAGCGGAGAGTAAACAATGTCCCGGCATTCCACAGTTACATGTAATTTCCCTAGCATCTCCTCAGTAGAACTATGCAGGGACTTGAGATGGAGAAAACAGAGGAGATAGAAGGCTAAGTGGGCAGGTACGTTCGAAGTCAAAGGGTGGCAGAACTAAGAAGCTTGTATTAACCAGCTTCTTTTACTACAGCAGTTCCTGAGATAATCAGCCCATCAACAGAAGAGGTATATTTCACTCACTAATCTGGAGTGGTTTGTTCGTCTGTTTGTTTTTTGGGGAGACAGGGCCTCGCTATGCATCCCTGACTAGCCTGGAACTCACAATGACCCACCTGCCCTGTCTCCCAAGTGGTGAGTTTAAAGGCATGTGCCACCATACCAGGCAATTTCAGAGGGTTTTTGTCTATGCCTGTTTGGCCTCATTGCTTTTGTGACGTTGGTAAGGCAGGACGCCATGGCCATAGCTTGTGACAAATTGTTTTCTTCATGGTCAGAAGGTAAAAGGAAAAAAAAAGGAGGAGGGGGAGGGAAAGAAGGAGGAAGGATTGGAGGAGGAGGGGAAAAGAGGGAAAGGAAAGAGAGGTGAGGGAGGAGGACCTGGGATCGCAATGTCTTTCCAAGAACATTCCCTGATGACTGGAAGCCCTCATTGTCCCAACAGTGCCATGGGCTGGGGACCAAGCGTTCAAGACAGGGGCCTTTGGAGGACAATTATCCAAACAGTAGCAGAGCTGACTCTTTCTCAGACACATGGCTATGCAGGCAGATGTAACACTGTCCTGGGCAGGACAGAGAGAAATGGCATTTGGTCATTATAGGATGTCACCAATCCTTGGTGTGAACACAGGCTTACGTCACATGCCCTTCCTCTGAACGTCTCCTCACTCAGTATGTCAAGTGAGCACGTCTATCTGGGCAAACCACAACAGGAACAGAGGTTAGAGGGAGACAAGAGGAAAACTCGGAGTTTGTATTATTGATTCATTTATTTTAAAAGGCTTTCCTATTAGACCAGGCTGGCCCTGAGCAGGAGGTCCTCCTGGTCCAGCCTTCTGAGTGTCAGGGATGCACCACTGTGCCTAGCTTTGAGTTTGCATTTACAGGGTCAGATGATTGATGCGCTCAGGACAGAGATTGGGATGCGAACAATCCTGATACCAGAGGCTAGCCTCTTGTTATCCATCTTCCTGTCCTTCATTTCACCCAGAAGACAAGATTTGGGAAGTCACGCTCATTTCCTCAAAAGGGAATTACACCCTTCTGGAGAGAAGAGAGAAGCTGGTAATAAAGGTTAAAAACGGCCACAGAAAAACACCCTTCCCTGACTAGACACTAGGACTAGTGCCTGAAATCACACGAATTCCAGAGCTTGCCCCAGAATCAGGTGGTGGAATTCCACCAATTACTGAGATCCCTGAGCGTGAGATCCCACCAATCCCTGAGTTTGCTCCAGAATCAGGCTGCGGAATTCCACCAATTACTGAGATCCCTGAGCATGAGATCCCACCAATTCCTGAGCTTGCCTCAGAATCATACCACAAAAATCCACCAATCCCGAGCCACTCTGGGAAGTTCTGCTCCCAACCCCCAAACACTGTCCAAGAAACCCTATATAAGCTCTGTACCCTGTTCCGTTTGCGGCTGTTTCTCAGTGGAGGCAGCCACCTCCTGGTTTCCTCCTTCACTATTCATTGAGTGAGGTTTGTTGTGCAGTGTGACACCTTCACTGGAGCCCGAGTAGAGTGGAACAGAACTGTTAAGAGTTTCGCTGGAGAGCTGTAACCACTCCACCGGGAACACCCTCTCCTGCCAGAGTAGGGTTGTCTCACTGGTTTCGGGGAAACCTTTCTCTGGAACAGGGCTGTAAGCTTCAAAGCTTACGGTGACTTTGTGGTGTTCCTTGGCTCCCACTGCCAGGATACCTTTCCATTCAAGCTGCAATACTGTAAGGCTCAGGAAGTTAAGGAAACTTGTGAGTCTGAGGAGATTCAAGAAGTTCAGAGATTCATAAGGCCCACACCTAAGGTCGTAGGCAGCAGACAATTGCTTTGGAGAGGAGATTCTCTTCAGTGGAACTGCCTGTAGGTTGGGCAGGGAGCTCCATGCGTGTATCTCTTGTGAGTTTGCACCCATGCTGTCTAGGCTTTTTGCTGATGTACCTGTCTTTGAGTCACTCTGGCTTTTGTAGGTAACACCAATGAAGTCCCAGGTTCACAAGTTGCTGTGGGGACTCCTTTAGCCAATAGCCTTTAAGATACTGGCCCAGCTGGTTCAACATACGCAAATCTATCAATGTAATCAACCATATAAATAAACTGAAAGAAAAAAACCATATGATCATTTCATTAGATGCTGAAAAAGCATTCGACAAAATTCAACACTCCTTTATGATAAAGGTCTTGGAGAGATTAGGGATACAAGGGGCATACCTAAATATAATAAAAGCTATTTACAGCAAGCCGACAGCTAACATTAAATTAAATGGAGAAAAACTCAAAGCCATCCCACTAAAATCAGGAACACGACAAGGATGTCCACTCTCTCCATACCTCTTCAATATAGTGCTTGAAGTTCTAGCAATAGCAATAAGACAACATAAGGGGATCAAGGGGATCCATATTGGAAAGGAAGAAGTTAAGCTTTCATTATTTGCAGATGATATGATAGTATACATAACCGACCCCAAAAACTCTACCAAAGAACTCCTACAGCTGATAAACACCTTTGGTAATGTGGCAGGATACAAAATCAACTCCAAAAAATCAGTTGCCTTCCTATACACTAAGGATAAGGAAGCAGAGAGGGAAATCAGAGAAGCATCACCTCTCACGATAGCCACAAATAGCATAAAATACCTTGGGGTAACTCTGACCAAGGAAGTGAAAGATCTATTTGGCAAGAACTTTAAGTCTTTGAAGAAAGAAATTGAAGAGGATACCAGAAAATGGAAGGACCTCCCTTGCTCTTGGATTGGGAGGATCAACATAGTAAAAATGGCAATTCTACCAAAAGCAATCTATAGATTCAACGCAATCCCCATCAAAATCCCATCAAAATTCTTCACAGATCTGGAGAAGACAATAATCAACTTTATATGGAAAAACAAAAAACCCAGGATAGCCAAAACAATCTTATACAATAAAGGATTGTCTGGAGGCATTACCATCCCTGACTTCAAACTCTATTACAGAGCTACAGTACTGAAAACGGCTTGGTACTGGCATAAAAACAGAGAAGTCGACCAATGGAATAGAATAGAAGACCCTGACTTTAGCCCACAAACCTATGAACACCTGATTTTCGATAAAGGAGCTAAAAGTATACAATGGAAAAAAGAGAGCATCTTCAACAAATTGTGCTGGCAAAACTGGAAGTCAATCTGTAGAAGAATGAAAATAGATCCATATATATCACCATGCACAAAACTCAAGTCCAAATGGATTAAAGACCTCAATATCAGTCCAAACACACTGAATCTGATAGAAGAGAAAGTGGGAAGTACTCTACAACACATGGGCACAGGAGAACACTTCCTACGTACAACCCCAGCAGCACAAACACTAAGGACATCATTGAATAAATGGGACCTCCTGAGACTGAGAAGCTTCTGTAAAGCAAAGGACACTGTCACTAAGACAGAAAGGCAACCCACTGACTGGGAGAAGATCTTCACCAACCCCGCAACTGACAAAGGTCTGATATCCAAAATATACAAAGAACTCAAGAAATTAGACCGTAAAAGGTTAATCAATCCAATTATAAAATGGGGCACTGAGCTGAACAGAGACTTTTCAACAGAAGAAGTTCAAATGGCCAAAAGTCACTTAAGATCATGCTCAACTTCCTTAGCAATCAGGGAAATGCAAAGCAAGACAACATTAAGATACCATCTTACACCGGTCAGAATGGCTAAAATCAAAAACACCAATGATAGCCTCTGCTGGAGAGGTTGTGGAGAAAGGGGCACTCTCATCCATTGCTGGTGGGAATGCAAACTTGTGCAACCACTTTGGAAAGCAGTGTGGCGGTTTCTCAGGAAAGTCGGGTTCAACCTACCTCTTGACCCAGCAATACCACTATTGGGAATATACCCAAGAAATGCCCAAACATACAACAAAAGTATATGCTCAACTATGTTCATAGCAGCATTGTTTGTAATTGCCAGAACCTGGAAACAACCTAGATGTCCTTCAATGGAAGAATGGATGAAGAAAGTATGGAATATATACATATTAGAGTACTACTCAGCAGTAAAAAACAATGACTTCTTGAATTTTGCATACAAATGGACGGAAATTGAAAACACTATCCTGAGTGAGGTAAGCCAGACCCAAAAAGAGGAACATGGGATATACTCACTCATATTTGGTTTCTAGCCATAAATAAAGGACATTGAGACTATAATTCGTGACTCTAGAGAAGCTAAATAAGAAGGTGAACCCAAAGAAAAACATATAAGCATCCCCCTGAATATTAACCTTCATCAGGCGATGAAAGAAGACAGAGACAGAGACCAACATTGGAGCACTGGACTGAAGTCTCACGATCCAAAGGAGGAGCAGAAGGAGAGTGAGCACGAGCAAGGAACTCAGGACGGCGAGGGGTGCACCCACACACTGAGGCAATGGGGATGATCTATCGGGAACTCACCAAGGCCAGCTGGCCGGGGACTGAAAAAGCATGGGACAAAACCGGTCTCGCTGAACATAATGGACAATGAGGACTACTGAGAACTGAAGAACAATGGCAATGGGTTCTTGATCCTATTGCATGTAATGGCTTTGTGGGAGCCCAGGTAGTTTGGATGCTCACCTTAATAGACCTGGATGGAGGTGGGTGGTCCTTGGACCTCCCACAGGGCAGAGAAACCTGCTTACTCTTTGGGCTGAGGAGGAAGGAAGACTTGATTGGGGGAGGGGGAGGGAATGGGAGGTGGTGGCGGGGAAGAGGCAGAAATCTTTAATAATTAAATTAATTAATTAATAAAAAAAATCAGCAAGAAAAAAAAAGTTTAAAAAAAAAAAAAAGATACTGGCCCAGTCTGGGCATGGTCAAATGTACTATCTATACAGATGTGAAAGCGTGCATGGCCCCTTGGCCGCTGGATTCCGTTCCTGTTCCCCGCTCATGCAGAGGACTGCTGATCTGTGAGTCTACCCCTAAATTAAGAAACCTTTATTATACTTCATTCTGGGCTAGTGTGGGACTATTTTATTATAATCAAAAACAGTAAGTTATACTTAGATGGAATTCTTTTGTCTGTTACCAGGGCTTTGTCTGGGCTGAGTAGATGTTTCTTCACCATTCCCCAGGCATTGGGAATCCTACAACACCACACAGATCCGAGGAATACTTGTAATTGAGTGATTACTGGCTTCTCCAGGGCATCTCTTCTAGAAGGTGCAGTTTTGACACAAGAAAATTGTTCTACAACTTTCTTCCAGTCATTGTTTAGTGAAGCCACATGTTGTGTGTCTATTTGTGATCTTTTGCTGTATAATGAATCTTTCCGACCCTTGGTGACTTGGAAAACCTGAAGGCTTATCATTGCTCCTAACTGTAGGTTGGCTGGGCTCAGCCAGGTTGTTGTGTTGCTCTCCCGCGGGGTCTTCCGTGCGGTTGTGTTTACTTAGAAGCTGGGCTTGATGAAATGTTTGGGATGCTCTCTCTTCTGTTAGGGCCCTTCCCTCATGTTGTCTCACCGTTTCCTTTAGACCAAGTCTCTCACATGGCAGCTAGATCCCATAGTGAGGGCCAGGAGCTCTGCCAGAAGCACCGTTGCTACCCAGGGAAGCCACAAGGACGGCTCCTGTCCATGCAGCAAGATGTTCCTCCACCTTCCCTTGCCTTGCAAGTCTGTCAGTCATTGGCTTTTTTAGAGTATGTGGTAAGACCTGTTACCAGAGTCTAGCCTGTTTGACAATTGCCAAATATGATCAACAGAGCGATTACCTGTACCTCTCCCACCACACAGAACTTATACTTCAGAGAGCAATGTTTTGCCTTTGTCTTACTGATGCTGTCGGTGGGGGCCAGCTCCTGAATCCACCCTGCGTCTTGTCCCAACCTCCTCTGAGAATGGAGTGGGAGGTGCTTTATTGTCGGTGAGGGATTTACAAGCTCAAGTGGGATACGTTAGACAGATTGCCATGCCGATTTCAACACGACAAGTCTGAACCGTTGCTGACTAAGGGCCATGAACCTTCGAGAGCCACGGCAGCTCTAGGAAATGTTACCATGCGGAAGCTCCTAGGGGACTTTGGGGAGCCAGGCAAGCTTGAGGGAGCTCCTTGCCCAGGGCAGAAGTCTTAGGAACAGGGAACTCAGGAGGAGTCTGTCCCTAGAGAGTCTTGAAGGCAAGTCTTCCTTCTCTGGTGAGGGGCCGGGCCGGAACTGGATCCTGAAGTCTTCAGGCTTCTGGCTGTCTTCTGGGCGCTGCGCTCTGCTATCTTCCCTCCTAGGCTCCTGCACACTTCAGTCTGTAAAGCTACAGCCTACTGGCTTTTGTAAGGGTGCACGGGTGCCAGCTGGACTCTAATTGGCTGGATACGAGTATGAAAATAAGGTGGGAAAAATAGGCTCAATCAGGGAAGAACTGTCAAACCTGGGGGAGGAGGCAGAGGAACAATGAGCCCACCAAAAGTTACTGTAAGTTCACAAAGACGTCTCCAGGTCTGGGACCCCAGAGAAGTAAGTTTCTGTCCCTAGACGGTGGTGGTGCACGCCTTTAATCCCGGCACTTGCAAGGCAGAGGCAGGTAGATCTCTGTGAGTTCAAGGCCAGCCTGGTTTTCAGAGTGAGTTCCAGAACAGCTAGAACTGTTACAGAAACCCTGTCTAGGAAAAAAAAATAAAAGAAAGAAGGGAAGGGGGGAAGGAAGGAAGGAAGGAAGGAAGGAAGGAAGGAAGGAAGGAAGGAAGGAAGGAAGGAAGGAAGGAAGGAGTTTCTGTCTACCCCACTGCCTCTGGGTTCCTCTGCAGGCTTCTGCTGCCTCCCTGCTTTCCTTCAGCATCCTGAATTAGCCATCAGCAGTTCCTTCTCTGGCTCCTTTGCTCTTAAGAAGGCTGGAGCTTGTGGTTCTCAGAAAGCTCTGCGGGATGAGTGTGCTCTCGGGTGTGTAAATCTTCACGTCACCACAGTGATGTGTCTGGAGATTTGCTGCAGTAACTTTGTGCTGTTGGGGAGTCTGGCGACCCGGGCAGAGGTCTGGCTGAAGGAGTTCACAGGTAACTTCTAGCTCTGTGCCAGAGAGCTCCGTCACTGCTGGATTGGTTTGCAGTTATTTTGCTTTCCTTTCAAACTCTTCTTCAGAAAAATGCCGGGCGAGATGAAAGCTTTGAAATGGGAAACCATTTATCTTTAAAGTCTCTCCCTCCTCAACAGGCCCCACCGGTGTTTCTTTCATTTCTCTCTTGATTCCAGGTGCTTGGTTCTTTTCAATGGCCTCTTCTGTCACCTTCTGGAAGCATCTTTCCCTTAAATGTGATCCGTTTAGGACAGCATCCATTTCGGATACTTCCACAGGGTGAAATGTGTACAGGACTCATCAATTTACCTCTTAAAGGCTGGTTTGTTATTATTTTTAAAGTGTAAGTGTGCGTATCTGCATGGTTATATGTGCATGCAACTGCAGGTGACCTCAGAGGCCAAAGGCATCGGTCTCCTGAAGCCTGAGTTACAGATGGTTGTGAGCAGCTTGTCGAGGGTGTTGGGACCTGAACTCGGGACCTCTGGGAGAGCAGCAAGTGCTCTTAACTGTGGAGACATTTCTCTAGTTCCAAGCTCCCTCATTTTTCTTCTTCTTCTTTTTTTTTCTTAGAAATCTTTTATTCTTTCTTGTTTTTATTTGTTTGTTTTTCTTGAGACAGCTTCTCATGTAGGCCAGGGTGGCCTTAAACTCTCTCTGGGGAGAAGACCTTAAACCTCTGACCGTCCTGCCTCCGTTTCCCACTCCTGGAATTATGGGCACACCCTAGCATGCCTGGATTGATACTTCTTCTCTTTTATGTAGCCGATGGTGCCTCTCACTTTCAGAAGGTTTGCTATCTGGAAAACACGTTCTTCGAGCCTTGGCATATCCTGCGTGTTTCCAAAGCACAGATGTTACTGAGTAGCCACCTGGCCGTGCGCTGCTCACCCTTCGGGGATCTATCTGGTTCCATCTGTGTATACTCACTGTCTGAAACGTGGGGATGTGGTCACCAGTGAAGGTTGTCCCAGCCCAGGGACATGTCTTGTAGTTTCACAGTCTCCTGGTAAGAGTGACAAGGCAGAGAGGTGTCAGGCGCCCACAGCCAGGAGCAGTCTTAGTTCAGACAGTTGCCTGCAGTGACAGTGCTCCGGGGGCAGGGATGGGGATGCGAGGAATGAAAGCCATTGTTCACTCAGGACTGAGTTCTCTTTTCGACTCCTCTTGGGGACAAGAATTTGTCCTTCTGTAGCTCTCTTCCCTGAATCCTGTAACCACATCTAGCTGGAGTCTGGGTTTCATTTAAGCTGGGTTCTCATGCATGCTTGGAAAATGTATTATAAAATCCTCATGAAGTGAACTGCCCAATCATGACATGCTTTGGGTAGAGGACAGTTTATGAAGCCTCATTCAGTTCTACGTGAGTTTGGAAAGTGATCCTCCTGTGTTCATGGGAAGATGAATCGCAGCTGTCTTGCTAGTAGCTGTGAGAGATTGGCTCGTCTCAACGTTATAGTGATGAGAACTCGACACAGGGAATTTTCCAGTGTTTCCAGAGTCAATGCCTTTGTGGTGGTTTGAATGAGAACATCCTTGCAGGCTCAGATGTTTGAATACTTGGTACCCAGGTGAAGGTACTGTTTAGGTTTAGGAGGTGTGACCTCCTGGAGGAAGTGTGCCATCAGAAGTGGGCTTTGAGAATAGAAAGACTCACCCCACTTCCCGTTTGATCTCTCTGTTTCCTGCCTGTAGGGGGAGGCTGCTTGTTTGTTCCTGGCTGCTCAGCCCTGAAATAACAACACAGAAACTGTTTCAATTAAATCACTGCTTGGCCTATTAGCTCTAGCTTCTTATCGGCTAGTTCTTACATCTTAATTCAACCCATTTCTATTAATTTGTGTATTGCCATGTGGCTGTGGCTTACCAGGTAAAGTTCTGTCTGGCATCTGGCATCTGTCTCTGGCAGGGGTACATGGCTTCTCCTCACTCTGCCTTCTTCTTCCCAGCATTCAGTTTAGTTTCCCCTGCCTACCGCTATTCTGCCCTGCGCAGGCCCAAGTCAGCTTCTTTATTAACCAGTGGTATTCACAGCACACAGAGGGAGTCCCATGTCACCTGCCTATGGCATGATGTGTAGATGTTCAGCTTCCAGCTTCAGGCACATAACCATGGAACCATAGCCCAAATAAACTCCTTTTACTGCAGTAATGGAAAAGTAACTAAGACAATTCTTTTCAGGGCCATGCAAAAGAGAAGAAGGGCGAGCCAAGGGTTTGGCTGTCCTGACCAACTGAGAACACAAACCTCTTTCTCCTAAATCCCCCAAGTTTTTTCTTCATTATGCAAATAGCACTAGTCTCTGATATTTTAAGTATTTCATTTTGTATTAATTGTATAAAAATGGGCTTGTTAGGATGGTTTCATATACTTATATACTGTATCTTGTGAACATTTTCACACACCTCCAAACACCTCTTCTGTCTCTCATTTTAAGATTTTGGAGGCATTTCTTTCAAATCCATTCTTACGTCTTTAGGGTCAATGGGGCCATAAGACGATGTCAGTGGTTCTAATTAATGGCCAGATAGACACCTGCAAAGTCTATGACTGGTGGGCTAAGAGCTAGCAGACAGTCAAGGTCAGCAGCTAACAAAGCATTAAGGAAAGCCAGACAAAGAGGGCTTTCAGCAACCCCTAACTGGGTGGGCAGCATGTGAACAAAGTGTAATCACCTCCCTGATTGGACCAGAGAGATGTGCCTAGAGCATGCAGGCCCTCCATTGGCTTGGCCCAGGAGAGCCCAGAGAAGAAGCCAATCTCAGCAGAAATGACCTCAGTCTTTGTCCAGTTCCTGCTCCAAGTCTCATTCAAGACAAACAAAACAAAACAAAACAACAAGCCTAGACAAAACCAGCTTGTTGTCTTTTCCTGCCTTGGGAACCTCTCCCACTCAGGAATTTCTCACTTTCCCTCAGGAAAGTTTGGGTCTTCTTTGCTTCATCCCACATAGATCTGCATCTCTCTTGTTGGAGACTATAAACTTGAGAGCCACCGTTCCAGGGTGAGCTCCCACTATCCTCAGTGCCTGGGCTAAGCACAGCTGGGCTGAGAAGGGTCTTGTCCATCTCAAAACCACATTAGTAGATCAGTAGTATATTTTTTAATTTATGCTTGGGCACACACACACACACACACATGCACACACGCACATGTGTACACACATGCATGCACACACACACATGCACACATGCACGCACACACACATATGGAGGATGAGGGAGAAGGAGGTGCTTTTGTATGTCTTGGCAATAGTCATCTATGTGATTTTGAAGCCATGCTGCTTTTAAAGGCTATAATTACAACCAAATTCAAAGGCTAGGCAAAATTTAAAAATCAACTTTAAAAAATTAGCTGGTTTGCTTATTTCCTTGCTCTTCATTGCTTTTTTGTGAATGAAACTTTTGGTGGTGGTGTGAGAAATGCCAACAAGGGTGTTCTTTTCTTTCAAGAACTGACTTAAAAAATATTTATGTGCATTGGTGCTTTCCCTTCATGTATGTCTGTATGTGGGTGTTGGATCCCCTGGAACTGGAATTGCAGACAGTTGTGAGCCGCCATGTAGGTGCTGAGAACTGAACCTGGGTCCTCTCGGAGAGCAGTCAGTGCTCTTAACCACCGAGTCATCTCTCCAGCTCCAACAAGAGTACTCTAAAAAGGACACATGTTTTGGCTTTAATCATTATCTGTTAGTCCTTGTAGTTCGCTGGTTTGAGAGCGCTCAGCAGAGAGAGTGTCATCCTTGTGCAGGCAAGCTTTTCTTTCCCTTTCTTCGTCTATATTCAAGGACTGGTTTCATAAAGGTATTTCCATGTTAAGCATAAGGTATACTTTAACCATGTTCCTGCACACCCTCCTACCCTCCTGTTCCCCCTCCCTTTCTCATTAGTAACCTTCACTCTAGACGATTTTGCCTTTACTTTAAGGGCCTATGACACGCATGATTTGACGCAACATATAATATTGAGGATCTACAGCTGAAAGAAAGCATACAATATTTGTCTGGAATTGACTCAGTTCGCTTAATATGGCAGTCTCCATTTTCCTACCAAGAAGAGAATTCTACTCTTCGCTATGGCAGACTAAGATCCCACGTGTGTACAGACCACGTTTCCTTCCCCCTTCCTCTGTGTTAGGACATGTAGGCAGGTCCCATAGCTTACTCTTGTGGGCAGTGCTGCAGTCACTTTAACATGCAAGCGTCTCTGTGTTAACATAGAGTCCTTCGGATAAACACCTTGAAGTGGCATGTCTGAATGGCAGTCACCGAGCAAACAAGTAACAAAAGTTGGTGAGCATATGGGCAAGGGGACATTGCTGGTGGGAATGTAAGTTAGGCTAGCTTCTTTGGAAATCAGGGTGGGGGTTCCTCAGAAACTAAAAGCAGAACTGCCATACGAACCAGGCAATTTTTACAGCTGCTTGGATTTTGTTATTTGTGCCTAAGTTCTTGACTCTCTGTCAGACGTGGAGAACCAAACTTTAGGCGAGGGACTTCCTTCTTTCTTCATGTTCCCTTAACCATCTCTTTTCTGCCGCTTCCATCTTGCAGAAGCATGCTTTCCATTAGGCACCTAAGAAGAGGAATTTGGAAGTCAAATGTCACCTTCTGATGGCTGGAAGAACCGAGACTCTGTATCCAAATAAAAGACTTACTCTGCTTTGCAGGTCCCTGAAGTTCTAGCGACAGGCCCACCTCAGCACACACATCAGCGGAGGTGATTGTCTGCAGCAGCTTCCAGGAGGAGGCAGAGGATGGGCCAGGGAAGCGGGAAGTGTAATTCCAGGTAGAGAGGGTCACTGGAGGCCAGGAAGATGCTGGCAACCCCGAGGAGCAGCAGCTGATCCACCAGCTGCAAGGCCAGGTCTTGGGAAGGCGCAGAGCCCAGCTGGGCCTGGCTCTAGTCCACCTGCTCCCTGGGTGGCCTCAGGCAAGCGACTCCTCTCAGAGCTGGCTTCGTTGGTGAGAAGCGGGGTGGGATGCACTAGCCTCTTTGCAGGGTTACCTAGAGGACTAAATAACACACACACACATGCACACACAAACACACACATAGATGCGCGTGCGCGCACGCACACACACACACACACACGAGGTATAAAGTCTTGCTTTCACCAGCCTAGACTGCAATAGACTAGGAATGTTACTGCGCAAAACTGTTTCACTAGGCAAGGGTGAGACAGAAAGTAGTTGTGATGGGGAAGTGAGGCTGGGGACTGGGAAGAGGGCAGTGTTTGGTGTCCTGGGACAGCTGAGATTGACAGCTCACTGGGCTCTGAATAGAGTTTCTGCTCACGAGTGACTCCAGTGGAAAATTTTAGTCTTCAGCCTTGGAAACTGAAGATGTTCCTTTAAAAGAAAAAACGGTGCTTTTGAAACTCAAGTGACAGCATTGACCATGATCTGCTTTTCTCCCTCGCACACCAGTGTTCTTGGGATGTTATCAGGGCAGCATCAGAACAATGCTTACTTCTGTCTTGTGTTTAACCTGAATGGCAAGTGATCAGTCAGCCGATGTAGGCCACGCCAGGAAGTCTCTTTTTCTTACTGGTTGGGCTAATACAGAAATACAATGGTTTGCTTTATTGTTCTTTTCTTTTTCTTTTTCTTATCCCAGCTAAAAGCGCATTTAACAGTCGGGGCATGGAGAGCCACTGAAGATTGTTTGAGAACTCGACTGCTGAGTCCCTCTGATGTTTCCTGTTGCCGACTGCTTGCTCACTATTCTAGAAAAAATAGCAAACAAGCCCAAACTACTTCTCCAAACAATTCCAAGACATACCACACAACAGACTCAAACTCACCAGCAAACCCCAGCTTTCCTGGGATAGTTTGAGTTTGTGAGAACCAGGGTGCTTTGTTGCTTTGGTTTGCTTTTTTTAAATTTTATTTTATGTGCATTGGTGTTTTGCATGTATGTCTGACTGAAGATTTCCAGGTCCCTGGAACTGGAGTTCCAGATAGTTGTGAGCTGCCGTGTGGGAATTGAACTCTGGTCCTCGGGAAGGACAGTCAGTGCTCTTAACCACTGAGCCATCTCCCCCCCCCCCAGAGAACCAGGATGTTTTTTTGATCACTGCTAAATTCTGTTTTTATTAAAGAGATTTTTAAAGGATTTTTGTCCTTCTTGACTTTTAGTTCTTTGCGTACAATGATTTTGGTCGCATCCCCCCCCCCTTTTCTCAGGTTCAACCCCTTTCCTATCAAACTAACCCGTGTCCTCTTTTTTTTTTCTTTTTTTAACCCATCGAGTCCATTTTGTACTGCACATACTTGTGGATGTGTGGCCGTCCTCTGGAGGTGGTGTATAATGAAAAAGATTTCTTCTCCCTCCTCCTCTTCCCCCTCATCGTCCTCCTTCTCTCCCTCCCCCTTTCCTTCCTCTTTCTCCTCTCCTCTCTTCCCTCCCCCACTCTCCTCCTTTCCCCACCTCTTCTCTTCTTGAGCTTGTAGCAGTCCTGGGAGTCAGATCCCGAGCCTGACACCCTACCATTGAGTTGAATCCCGGTCCCTTCTCCATTATTTTTTCTGTTCATGTTTATTTTCTTGAAGGAGGCGTTACATAAAAATGAACCTCTAGGAGGTCTTCTTTCCTTGAGTCTGGTGTTAGGGATATGCCCTGTTTGGATTTCTGGGTCCTGGCAGGCTCAAGCGCTGATTTCTCTCTGTTCTCCAGAACTTCACCCTGGCTTGTGTGTGCTGACAGGTGACACACCTTAGTGCTTTCTGGGGACAGGGTGACACCGGCTTCCAATTTGCTCCCAGTCCCCTCCCTGCAGGCATCTTCACCCCACTGATGTCCCAGTCTCTGATGCCCTTGCAGAGTTCTATGTGGAATGTGCTGTGGTTAGCACAGACCGAGCTTGCTGCGGCCTCACCCCCACCAGCCTCTGGGACTGCTCTGAAGAAACCTGTTGACTTCCAGTCAGCCCAGGTGCTCTGCCTGTGTCTCCCACCTCCGTATCCGTCCTCCATCTTGCCCTAATATTCTGACAGTTAAATGGCTCCCCGCTGAGGAGGGGAAGGAAAGTGGGGGAGGGGTCTGGGAATTCTCCTCTGCCTGCCAGGCTTGCTCTGAGCTTCTGTGTCTTTAGCACTCTGGGTGGAATCCGAGTGCTCCCTGGCCTTTGCAGAAGTTGCCCCAGGCCTGGTGGGCTTCAGCCAAGGTGTCCTAGAACACAAGCCCCTCGGACAGCAGTGAGAGAGACAGCACACCTGTGCTGCCAAACGCACATGCGGAAGCGGAAGGTGCCCACACCTGCATTTTACTGCATAGGCATGTAATTTGTTCCTTTTTCTACCTTTTGTGTTGTAGGACTAAAAAAAAAATGATATAAAATAACTTTAAAAATAATCTACTGACCGTTTTGCTTTGTTCACTGCAGAAGGTCATACAGGGGTCAGGAAAACAAGATAGGGGCGCTCATGTGCTTCCCTTGTGAGCGGCAGGGCCAGCGTCCGCTCAGGCTCAAAGGAAGGCTTTATCTAGCAGCTGGCGACTCTACTGAAGATGAGATGGCAGGAGGCTGGAGGAGCAGGGAGAAACTGACTTAAACATTCCCTAAGCATCCATAGCCGGTTGTAATTTCATTTACTCCATCCCTTTGTTCCTCCACATCTCAGGACAGGAGGGAGGATACACATGCGCACACACCTGTTTAATGTAGACACACGTGCTTTTCCTGTGAACACAATGATATAGCCCTGAGAAATACTGAAACCCTATTGGACCATCTCTTCCAAAAATAAGATCCAAACACAATTGTTCTAAAAGCAAAATCTAAAAGACTGGCTTAGTCCCTGAAAACAAGTTCAGTATCTAGTATTTCCATAAGTGTAAGTTCAGCTCATGGGATTGTTCTCAAAACCCAACATAGTGTTTACTGACTTAACAGCAAAGACAGAGAAATCCCCAAAGATAATGTTTTCTCTATTCATTTACTCTGTAAGCTCTGTGGTTCTTCGCATTTAAGTGAGATACTGTGTTTGCTGACCTATTAAATACATCAAGACTCTAACAGAACTCAGCAAGTAGACAGTCATGGCCAACAGCGGGGGAGTGGTAGCGAGTCTGGTTTAGTTATCTTGACTGTCTAAAGAGAGACTATCAGTATGTAGAGTGCATGGAAAATACCCACGAGCCTCTGCGTTATCACTAGCTGCCACTTTATAGTGGTCACTGACAAAATAAAGGTAGCTACCTGGTTTTGATTGTTTACCGTGTGTAGATGAAACCCTTGCTAATCACTACCTTAGTTAAATCAGACAACAATCCCATGGAATATGACTACTATTGTCCCCATTTTATAGACAGGCAAGCTGAGGATTACAGAGGTTAAGAACTTACCCCAAGTCACAGTGCCAAAGGCTTTGGGAGCCATTATTTCAGTCAGATTCTGAGTGTGCGCAGTCTCTCATTGTGTCAGAGACTCCCAAGGAAGGCGCTCGCCTGTTTGTTTTGCTTCTGTGTTACTTGGTGAAATAAAACTACCATTCCCATTGCGTATAAAAATTCCTAAAGAAGCCTCGTCAGGATGTTGTGCAATTCCACTTAGCTGGCTGATGGCTCAGTCACTGGGGCTGGGCTGGGATGTGGATCGTGAGGCCCTGGGTTTGATCGCCCCCACGGCATAAACCTGGTCTGGTGATGCATGCCTCTAACCCCAGGACTCCAGATGGGGAGACAGCCACTCGGTGTCATCCGCAGCTTTATATTGAGTAAGAGACCACCTTGGCACACACGCGACCTCATCTAGAAAACAAATGAACCTCCTTTTTGACATGTATCTTTTTTTGCTTTTTCGGTTTTCAAGAGAATGTTTCCCTGGAAGCTTTGTGCTGGTGATGGTACATGTTTGAAATTTCAGCGATCCAGAGGCTGAGGCAGGAGGATTACTGAGTTCCATGTCAGCTAGGTCTAAACACAGAAGGAAAGCAGAAACTTTGGATGGACACCATGTTCAGATGCTCAACCATCTTCAGGGTTAGGCTTCCCACAGACACCAAGCCAACGGGAAAACAAAAACAACAAGCGCCTTCAAAGGGAGGGCGGTCTCACGGATCTGTAACTCAAAGGAGAATTGTCCTTTGGAGTCTCAGTGAGTTTGGACTGCTCTGGTGGGGCCCTTCCAATTCGACTGGTATTCATACTGAAAACAAACAGCGGAGCACTGATTGCCACAGACGCTCTCTGCAGGGCAGACAGCACACAGCGGTTCCCAGGCTGCTCCGCCAGCCCTCTCAGGTGTTCAGCCTGGGTGGGGAACTGCAGTCTGTGCAACAGGCCAGGTGGCCCTGCAGAGTCTGTCTCCAGCTCAGGTGCTGCATGGTTGGTTCTGCCAGTCTCAGAGGAAAACCCTCACTCACCGCATAATATCTTCGCCGAGGTGCATTCCTGCACATCTTCTCATTCGTTTTAGCTCCAGTTTTAGAGTGGGATTAGTCAAGGGGCTCTTGGGACTGAACCAGACAGGGACAGCAGCTGCCTTGGAGCTGGACAAACCTTGCACAGAGTCAGTCTGGTCACAGCCCCCAGACCAGCTTCCTGTTCAGTGGCAGATGAAAAGTATATACATGAATTTTTCATTTTGATTTTTTTTATAAGTCAGGAATTTTCTCAGTAGCCTAGGCTAGCTTGGAACTTACTCTTAGCTCAGGCTGGCCTTAAACTCTTAGAAATTCTCCTGTTTCTTCTGAGTCTTGGGATTATAGACAGGTGACACTATACCTGGCTCCCAGGTGTGTTTAAAAGCTTCAGCTTCCCAACGGACCTAGAAGCTTCTCTTTCAGTCTGAGGAATGCAAATTCACCTCAATCTTTAAACTCAATTACAAGTCTCTCAAGGGTGTTTCTGAAGCTTCAGGGCCCTTTAGAATAACATGCCCTAAAGGGGAGATTGTTCTTCTTCATTCATTTAACGGGTAAATTCACGAGCGCACGACTTCATTCGTTTATATAATTCTGTCTAATTAATAGAAATGGGGTGCGGCTAGACAGGAGGAATAACTTTTAATATCACGTAATGAAGTAGTTAGACAATTACTAATGGAATAGTTAAAAGTAGTTATTAGAGAGTGAGAGGTGGCTCAGTGGTTAAGAGCACAGGGGGCTTGGACTGAATTCCTAGCACCCACATTCAGTGATTTCTAACCCCAGCTCCAGGGAATAGATGCCCTCTTCTGGCTTCTGTGGGTACCTGCATATATGTGGTGCATACACATATACACTCAAGCACAGCTATAAAATATAAAACTAAGGCTGTATGGGCCCCAAGAGATGACTCAGTGGTTAAGAATGCTCACTGCTTTTGCAGAGGACTGGGGTTCAGTTTCTAGCACCCACAACTCACAACTCATAGCTTCAGTGCCAGGATACTTGGTCACTCATATAGGCTCACACACATGCACATTACTTAAAAATAAACCAGCAAAGCCAGGTATGATGGTGCGTGCCTTTAATCCCAGTACTCCGGAGACAAAGCAGGTGGATCTCTGTAAGCTTAGGGCCGAAGACCAGCCTGGTCTTTTTACACAGTGATACCAGGCCTGCCAGGGCTACGTAGTGAAACCCTGTCTCAAAACAAACAAGGAAAACAACAAAGAGCACAAATATTTCTAAGACATAACTAGTAGAGAAGTTGTAAATGTTCTCAGCACAAAGGGAGGATTGCATACCGAGGAGATGGAGTTTTTGGCCACCCTGACCTGATGGTTAATCATGCATTGCATACAGGTACTGAATTGTCACATTGTTCCCCATAAATTGCAACTATGTGTCAATGAGAAAACAAGACAGAGAAAGTGAAAAACGGTCTTTTTTCTCAGAGTGTGAAAGCCAAGCTGAACCAAGGAGTGCTAGCATGAAGTGGTCATTATTGGTGGCCACAGTTGGAGGATGGTGGTCCAGTTTTAAAAGTATTTTTCGCCGGGCGGTGGTGGCGCACGCCTTTAATCCCAGCACTCGGGAGGCAGAGGCAGGTGAATCTCTGGGAGTTCGAGACCAGCCTGGTCTACAAGAGCTAGTTCCAGGACAGGCTCCAAAACCACAGAGAAACCCTGTCTCGAAAAACCAAAAAAAAAAAAAAAAAAAAAAAAAGTATTTTTCAACTGTGTTGTCAGTTTCCTTTGAGGATCTTCATTCTGAATTGTATAACATGCTGACCGGGTGCTCCTGTTGCTCTCACGGTCTCTAGGATGTCCCCAGGGCCAGCCCTGCAGGTGTTTGAGGGGTAGGACTGACTATAAGGACCTCGTGTGTCAGAAGAGGAAGGGAGGCAGCACGCGCTAGGCCCTGGACATCTGGCTTAGATAAATTCTCATCCTCAATGAATTCTCCTCCTTCCTTAGCAATGAACGGGATCCAGAGGGACTGACTCTTCCACTCTGATGGACAGTGTGGTCCAAGCCCAACAGGATGCTCAGTAGGGCACTGTGACCTCTTGTGACCCCTGCCCTGCTCAGATCCTTTATCACTGTCTAGCTCGAGTACGTCAGCTTAAAAACAGAGCAGACAAGTGACAAGGGACACCTGGTGATGACAGCCCTAAGGTCACAACCAGAGCTTCCTCCCAAGCTCACCAGAAGGGACTCAATCCGAGGCAATTACTGCACCTGGAACAAAAACGCTTACCTTAGAGAGAGCAGATTCCACTTCACTGTGAGCCTCGGGCGCAGTGTCTTGCTTTTAGAGACATCTACAAATTGTCTACCATGTTTGTCTTCCTCAAGCATAGACCTCCGTGAAATGTTCGCATAGGCTCATGCTTGTTCTGTTTGGGAATTTTATGGAACTCAGGGAGGTGGGGCCTAGCTGGCCAACTTAAGGCCAATGTGGGCGGGCAGGCCTTGAACACTGCTGTGTACCCACCAGCTTTGCGGTCAGTGCTAAGGAAGGAGCTGTGGCTACACGATACCACCATGGGCAAAGCCACCTGTAGCCATGTGTTTGTTCCCCACCATGATGGACTAAAAATCCCTTGAAATCCTGAGCAGAGCTAATCTCTCCTTCCCTTAAGTTGCTTCGGCCAAGTATTTGGTCACACCAAAGAGGACAGTAATAAGACCTTGGTGTTAGCCTGGGCCACTGCCCCCAGGAGTGAAAATTGGCTTTTCAGAGTAGTGTGGTATTGCATGCCTGTAATTGCAGTGCTTGGGAGGCTGAGGCAGGAGGGTGAAGGTCTGAGGACACCCTGTACTATATAGTAAGATACTATCCTGAGGAAAGAGGGAGAAAGCTCGCAGACTTTCTTCAGTCTTCCTTGCTTCAGGTTTGGTGCCTAGGATAGGTGGAAAGAGAGGAAAGTGAGTGTGTTGGGTGGGGCTTCCTGGAAGGCTGACTCAGCCAGACACTATGACTATGCTATTTGCTTTTGATGTCTGTAGCTGCTGGGAACACACATGTAACAGCTGGCACACGGCATCCATAGTAAATCGTAAGGAGACCTGGAGGATAGAAGTCCTTTACTAGGATGGGAAGGCAGAAACGTAGATGAAGCCCAGGCACCAGGGGAACTATGGGGTCTCCTTCGTTTGGATTTTCCCTAAAGGGGAAAAAGTGTTAAACTGTATATTTGGGGGTTTTGTTATATTCAGCTGACGTCCACTTTGATGGAACCAGACTCTTTGTTCCCCTTTTTAAAATAATCTCTTAAATTTTAGCAGTCCGTTCTCTTACCATAAGCTTCCTCCCCACTTGCTCATGAGCTCTGCTGCCTTGTCCCAACCTGGTTTTCCTACCCAGAGGTTCCTTGGACTTTAATTTTCTTCCTCCTCCCCAAGTCCTGCAAGCGTCCACTTGGCAGCTCTCCTTGAGCATGGCCAGTCCTTCCTTCTTCTCCGATGTCATTCCTTGCCAAATTTAGCCCCAGATTGCCAGGCCACCCCTCACCTCTCATCCTACTTAGAAGAACGAGAGGGGAAGGGAACAGACACACCCCTGCAGTTTAGTGCTCCGCTCCATGCTTCCAGGAACCCTTCCGCCCTCTCCCTCGGCTTCCACCGCCTCCACCCAGCCCACCCAGCCTGGGATGGCCATGGAGTTGCCCTGGCTTCCTTGGGTGGAGACAGCCCTCTTTGATCCAGTTTTGCTCTCCGGCTTTGGCCTCCTCACCCTGGAACCTCACGGGCTCCTCACTCACCTCCCAGGGGTCACCTCAGCCTCCCAGGGTTCACTTCAGCTCTTTTTTCCCACAGCTTTGCTTCTGGGAAGACCGGTTTACACTTCTTCCCCCTTCTTACCCATTCTTTGACCCCCTTGCTATCTGACTGCTACCTCATAACTCTAGGGCAGCTGTCGGAGTCACCCTGGCTGGCACCTGGGGATACTTTCGCTGCCTTTAATCTCTCCCCGTTTCTGGTGTGTGATGTGGCTGATAGTGTCTCTCGCCCCCCCCCCCCCCCCCCGTGCCTCTTCTTATGGTGCTATTTGTCCCTCCCTCATGTAGCTCCTGCTGCAAGATCCAGATATCCCCCTCTCCACCTGCCACTTGGTGAAACTGTCTGGGAAGGAGGAGGTGCGTCGCCTCCTCCAACAAGGTGGGCTTTGAGCTTTCAAAGGCTCCCACCATCCCCAGTTAGCTCTCGCTGCCTCACATTTGTGTGTAAGTATGTGAGCTCTCAGCTACTGCTCCAACACTATGCCTGCCTGCCTGCTGCCATGCTCCCTGTCATGATGGTCATGGATCTGTGAGTCACTTTCTTTAATAAGTTACCTTGGTCATGGTTTTTGGCCACAGCTATTGAAAAGTATCAAAGACACTGTCCAAGAGACCCGCCTCCATTGATCAGGTGAGAGGGACTAGAGAGTGACATCAACACAGCCCCCATCTCCCCCCATCCCCGTTTCTCTCTGTCCTCAGTCTCTAACAGTCCGTTTCCACCTTGGGCCTACACCTCCACTGCTGGGAGCGATGCACCCATCCCGGCCATAGTTCTTCGATTGTTAAAAAGGTTACATAGACAACATATGAGTTTATTTTACTAAGTATGGTAAATAATAGAACAGTTTATGAGACGTCAATCCCCCTCCCATCACACCGCCAGAGGTACCATCGCTCTGTTGGCAGTTGACTGAGGCCACCCCCGATCTTCTGCACACTGCCATTGTTGATGTCCACATCTATGATTTTATCCATTAGCGTGTCATGTGTCTTCCCGCAATGATCCATGGGGTGTCTTATCATACTTCTTGTTTCCCCAGTCAGTAAGTATGATGGCTATTCTTGGTTATCAGCTTGAATTCATGTGGGATTAACTAAACACCCAAGCAACTAGGCATACCCGTGAGGAATTTTTCTTGGTTTGATTATTTGAGATGAGAAGACCCACCCTAAACCCGGATCCTTTGAAGTCAGGAGACCCACTCTAAATCCGAGCCACGCCTTCTCTCGGCAGCCTGTATAAAGGACACAGAAGAAGGAAGCTTTGCCTCTTTTGCCCGCTTGCCCTCACGCTCACAGGTTCTGTCCTGCTGCTGAGTCAGCTCTTCACTGGCATTGAAGCCTACCTCTTCAGGATCCCAATATACGCCGGAGACCAGCAGGGACAGCCAGCCTTGCGGACTGAATAACTGTTGGAGTCTTTCTGTTGGGACACAGCTGCTGTTGAATTGTTCATTCTTTCAGTTAGGTTCATCGAGAGAACTCTGACTAATACAATAAATATTCGGGGATTTAATGTTTTTGTTGTTTCCAAAGCATCCCATAAAAGTAGTTTTCCTTTTTCTGTTTAAAATTTGTGTGTGTGTGTGTGTGTGTGAGATGCAGGAATGGGGGAGTGCTTATCACGGCACACATGCAGAGGTCAAAGGGCAGCTTTGTGGAGTCAGTTCCCTCTATACACCTTGATGTGGGTTTTGGGAGTCCAACTCAGGCCGACAGACTCGTGTGGCAAGCACCTTTACCTGGTGACCCATGTCACTGGCTCTTTCCTTATAATTTGTTTTTATAAAAGTTTTATTTTTACTGTTCTTATTTATGTGCACTTGTGTGGTCTGTATGTATGTGCACATGGTTTTGTACAGGACTCTGCAAGGGCCAGAGGTTTCAGATTGCCCTGAAATTGAAGTCATAGACAGTTGTGAGCTGCCTGATCTGGGCATTAGGGGCTGAACTCGGTCGTCTGCAGAAGTGTGTGCTGGTAACTGCTGAGTCATTTCTCAGCACCTTCCCCCACATTTTCTCTTTTCTTTCCTTAGGATTTATTTGACTTTAAGTGGATGGATGCTTTGCTTGCACATGCGCATACCTGAACTGAACCCGGGTTCTCTGCAAGAGCAATGAGGACTCTTGACCACTGAGCCAACTCTTTACTGCCCTGCCCTGTATTTTCATAAAGAAATCTAAACACAGTGTTTGTGTGTGCCTCTTGCCGCCACGTTACCAGCTACACCAATTTCTGCTAGTACGATTTTTGTTAAAGCTCTTAATTTTCTTTTTGTACAGTCATGAAACACTATAGCAACAAGAAACAAAACATACCCACATATATTCTTTAAACTCTGAAAACTGGGAGTGGCGCCCAGGGCCACCCTAGTCATCTGCTTTTAAAGAAAATGAACCTATGTATCAAATAATGCTTAGCATGTTGTTAAAAAGTAGGTCAACCAGGAACAGACTTAGAAGCTTAGTAGCTATTTGACTTTTTGTTTGTTTTTTTTTGAGACAGGATTTCATATAACCCAGGCTGGCTAGGTAGCTAAGGGTGACTAGGTAGCCACTATCACTGACTCTGGATTTCGCTGACTCAGCTAGACTCTGTCTCTCCAGTGCAGGGATCATGGGGACACATGTAGCTATGATGTGTGTAGGTGTGGAGGGTCGAACCCAGGTCTTCATGCTTGTATGGCCAGCCAGTTGTCAACCGAGCCACCTCCTCAGCTCCTCTTGTTTGGTTTTGTTTTCGAATGAGCCAAATCTTTTATTTGTTCACTTACTGCATTTGAAGTACTCTTCAATGACATTCTTAGCCTGAGATTCTTGACCATAGTCCTTAGCCATTCCACACCTGCAAAAAAACACTTTCCTGGTTGGTTTCCCCTCTTGATCAGTTTTACAAAGGCCTTCCCTTTCTGTCAGGTTCTGATTGTCATCAAAATTAATTAGGTTGATATTGAGCGCTCAGCATAAAGAGCCTTCTCCAACTTGACATACATAGGCTCCATCACAATTGGATGCAAACACACAAAGATGGGTTTGGAGCTAGCATCGACAGCTTCACAAACACCACGTGCCCAAGGCTGTCCTTGAACTGCCAAACCTCCGGCTCCACCTTCTGAGTCCTGGGATTACAGTCCCGTGCCACTGCGTCTGGTTTTGTGGAAAAATCATGTTGGAGTCTCTGCCTGAGGTATTATTTCACCTTGACTTAAAACAGAAAACTCGTGTGGGTGTGTACCGTTTCTCAAAGGTGATGTGTGAATCTTTCTTATATTGGTGTCTTTAAATCCACATGTTAAATAGTGAAAGTTTTAGCTGTATGTATTAACGAGGCACAACGAGCTGCAATGACTTGAATCCAATGTGGAATGGCCAAGTCAAGCCATTCACCTCCTCTGACCCCTCAAACATTTGACCCCTTCCACTATGAGAACATTTGAAATTGCCCCCTTTCAGTGTGGGACACTAACTGCAGCCTCATCCACCCCTGCTTTCTTCTTCTCTCCTCTCCTCTCCCCTCCTATCCCTTCACAATCCTTTGCTGCCATGGTTTCTGCTGAAAGAAACATTTTGACTTACTGATCTGGTTTCCTTATTTTTGGCACCATGCCTCCCTTCCCAGTGCTGGGGAGGCTGAAACAGGAAGATAAGCTTGGGGCCAGCCTGGGCTACATAAGGCCTTTTCAAAAAAAGGCACATTGCGACTCACTTTTAATTCCAACACTCTGGAGGCAGAAATAGGAGGATCTCTATGAGTTCCAGGGCAGCCTGATCTACATAGTGAGCTCCAGGACAGCCAGGGTTATGTAGAGAAATCCTGTCTCAAAAAACAAACAACAAAAAATCAAAAAGCAAATAAACAAATTACTTAACTAATTAAAGTAAGTAACTGGCCTTGCTTCCCACCTGCCACCTTCCTTGGCTTTGCTTCAACTACATTTGGTACGTGCTTGTAGTTCAGGGCTTGCAATGGTGAATCTGCTCTGTCTGGCCACAGGCCCTAGCTTCACTGTGTTCCTCATAGACTCTTCTGGAAAGTCTCAGTACTTTAAAGATGTTACTAGTTTCTTTCATTTAAAATTTCATGCCCCTCCCCCATTGTGATGCCGGGAATAAGCTTGGCCTCATGTAGTAAGTGTAACCCTTACCACAGTTGTGTAAGTGTTCCACGGCCTCGCTGTACCCACCCCTTCTCTTTAAAATAGATGGGGAACATGGACATTGTCATTTACATTTCTAATCTTGGAATATATTTCCATGACAGAAATAATATATGCAGACGATGCCCCCATTCCAAAAGAAGTTTGTCCATAGAGTTGGGAACACTGTTTAGGGGTTGTTGATTATTACTTGTATTATATCTAAGGTTGGGGTGAAAATTATGTTTGTTAAAAAAAGGGGGGGAAATAATAATAGTTGGTAATAGAGTAAATTCTTGTGAGCTATTATTTATGGATAATTTACATTGGTATAGTTTTTGTATATTGATATAAGTTCAAATTATATTTGTTACTTTTGTTTACATTATTTGTACACCTATACAAAGTTATTTTGTCAGATTGTATATATGTATGTTATTATCTCTGTTTAGGACATTTTGTATATTGATGCACTTTTAGGATATATTTTCATTTAGGAGCATTATATATTTATTACTTCTACCTCTGATCAAGATACTTATATATTAATTACATTTTGAGGTCATTGTCCTCATTTGTTGCACATTTGTTTACAGGTTATTTAATATTCTGACATGAAGTTTTAGCCTTTAAGTTATGCAGGTATTAAATGTTATAGGTCAATAGTTGTTCGTGCTTGCTGTACATACAGTTAGATCAAATAGGTTCTTTAGATACATAAAGACTGTATTCTGTCTAGATAGGTAATCTTCAACCACTTTAAGGATCTGTGGAACATGGCATTTAAATAACTTAGGGTTCTATTGACATGAGACATGACGCTTCTGACAGCACCAATCTATTCCCGAGAGAATGTTGAACAACAAAGACACTCCACTTGGAGCTTGTTTTCTTCTTGGCAAAACTGGCCTTTGGGCAAGGAACTGACAATGCCTCAACCACTGACAAGTTACGTGATACCCAGAAATGGATAAGCAGAACTGTCAAATCTTGCCAAGACAGGATAAGACAGTTTTGAAAAATTTCCTGCCTCTGAAAATGGTCTGTCAGTTATACTAGGCCTTAGCCAAAGTTGGTTGCTTAAACGTTGCAAAATGAGACTTTGGGTGATTGTTCAGGTAGCTAATTGTCACTGTCATATATTGCTTGCTTTAGAAGCTACCTGATTGTGCTTCCTGCCTGCTCAAGTAATATTATCTCCCTTCTCAGGCCTTTGATTTGGTTGAAGATTAGATAGTCGTAATTACTGACCTCTTATGATCTAGCCAATCTATTTCCAATACAAGACTTAGACTCCTTAGGATAGAATGTTTATTAAAACATTTAGCATATGTTCCTTGCTTAATATTGTTTATGCTGATTGTAATTATAATCTTATACTCGATATCTGTTCCTAGTGTATATTGTTTTATATCGGGTTTAGAACTCTCTTACTTAAACAAAAGGGGGAGGTGCTGCGGGAGCTCCTTCCACTCCGTTAGCCAATAGCCCTTAAGATACCAGCCCACTTGGGTGTGGTTTCTTTTGCTTTAAAAAGCAGTGGTAGCCCTGCTCTCTCTGTCTTGCTTCCGGCTCCACTTCCGGCTACTAGATTCCGTTCCTAGTTGCACAGAGGGCTGTTGTCTAGGACAGTGATCTGTAAGTTTTCCCCTTAAATAAATAATCCTTTTATTAATCATAAAAAAGAGGGGGAAGTGGTGTGGGACAATTGTCTATATTCTGTCAATTATGTTTTAAATAAATGCTGATTGGCCAGTAGCCAGGCAGGAAGTATAGGGACAACCAGACAGGAAGTAGAGGTGGGTCAATGAGAACAAGAGAATTCTGGAAAGGAGAAACCCCATTCCTCCCCAGTCCTGGCCCATCCACTGAAGAATCAGGATGTGATTGCCTCACTGAAAAAGGTACTGAGCCATGTGGCTAACAGAGATAAGAATAATGGGTTAATATAAGTTATAAAGGTTAATAAGAAGCCTGAGCTAATGGGCCAATCAGTTTATCATTAATATAGACCTCTGTGTGATTTCTTTGGGGCTAAACGGCTGTGGGACCTGGTGGGAGGACAGAAACCAGGCAGGACAGAAACCTCAGTCAACATTATACTAAAAGTCAGACATTCTGTGTCTGGAGAGATGGCTCAGCCACCAAGTTTGAAAAGCTGAGTTTAATCTCTGGGGTCCACATGGTAGGAAAGAACCTTGAATTATCCTCTGACTTGTGCATAAATGTGCATGCATATACACACATACACATACACACAGAGACATACAGACATACAACACACAATACATGCATGCATGCATACATACATACATACATACATAAATACCTTTTGAGGTAGGGTCTTGTTATATATTCCTGACTGGCTTGGAACTTGTTGTGTATACCAGGCTAGTCTCAAACTCACAGAGATTCATTTGCCTCTACCTGCTGTATGCTGGGATTAAAGATGTTTGTCACCATACCCAATCAGAGTAATAATTTAAAGACACTAAACAATTTTTTATATAAATAAGAGGAAAAGTAAATGTCCTTTACTGTTAAACTTCAAAAGATACTGTACCTACCTGCTATTTGTACTGTCTTTATTCAAGTCTGTTCTTCCATGGTGTCTGTATTCATGTGCGTGTGTGGCTGTAAATGCTTGGGAGTGGATTGTATGTGGTGTCCTTGCTCTAACTAACTGGGCAACAAATTGGGTTATTCGCCTTTCCCCACGCTACTGTGTATGTATGCTGCCTTCATTCTTATAGAATTTAATTGGGGCCTGCTTACAGTTTTAGAGACTTCGTCCATCATCCTCATGGTGGGACATGGCAGCAGGCAGGCAGACATGGTGCTGGAGGGAGAGCTGAGAGTCCTACCTCCTGATCTACAGGCAGCAGGAAGAGAAAGATGCTCAGCCTGGTTGAAAACTCCAAGCCTTGCCCCCAATGTCACGCTTCCTTCAACAAAGGCCACACCTCCTAATCCTTCTCAAATAGTGTCCCTCTCTGCTGACCAAACATTCACCTATAGGAGCCTATGGGGGCCAGTTCTTGACAGTTTTCCTGCTCCTCCATCTGAGTGCTGGGATTAAAGATGCTCACCACCGCCAACACTTGGGAGGCAGAGGCAGGCAGATCTTAGCGAGTCTGAGGCCAGCCTGGTCTACAGATCGAGTTCCAGAATAGTAAGAGCTGTTTCACAGAGAAATCATAACTCAAAAAAAAAAAAAATCAGAGAGCAGTGCACCAGTTGTCTATCTGTCTAGACTGTCTAGGAAGTAAGGTCTAATTTTTCAGTTGAAGTTTTTAAATTTTAATGAGATTGACATGTTGCAATGGTTGAGGGGCTGTTTGTATTGTCTATTCATGTCTTTTATTACTTAATTTTCACTTTTTAATTGGTGAAAACTCTTTATATGAACTGATACATTCACACACACACACACATATTTGACTTTGACTCAAGTACATCTTGAGTTCATATATCCTGGGTTTGTAGGCTCCCCCAAATATATAACTTTAATAAATAAAAACATTTTTTTTGCAAAAATTTGAGTTTAGTGTTAAACTACTAATCCTATTTAAAACTTCAAGGTTAGAAAACCTTTTTATTTTTGGTAGTAATTTCACCATTTGATTTTTATGGTTTGGTTTATGTGCCTATTGCAATCGGTTCATCTGGGAGCTGTTGTGGTGCACGGCATGAGTTAAAATCAAGCTCTGTTTTTCTTCTAAATGTCGAGTCATTTTAAATTTGATTTCTTTAATTGTGGTGTTGAGGATCAAACCTAGGAGCTTAGTGCCCTGCAGCTCAGCTACGTTCCAGCCCTAGCTAGTTGATCTTTTCATAATAAAGAATTGTTTCTTTTGAATCTAGAAGTGAGGAAAAGGCTGTGATCTCAACCCTGGCGCTGCTTCGGACAAGGCTGGCCTTTTACCTCTAACATACACGAGCCTAATCCCCAGCAATACATGGCTTCCAAAACTACTTGGAACTCTTTGTCCAACAGATTCCTCCAGCATAAAAATATATAAACCATATGAATAAAAATATACAAACCAAAGACCTGCAGGCTTCTAGGTTGATGCTATTCCCAGCAAAGGGGTACCCTTCCTTGCCGCTGAGTGGCCTCCAAATGGGAGGCTTCTGTCCCATTCTCTCTCCATTCTGAGCTCTCTCTTTCGGAGTGGGATTGTTTGCCCCTTGCCTGCTCCATCATGGTCTTTGGAACACACATAACAAACCTGGTTTTGCAGGTTCATAGCCAGTGAAGGTATTTCTTTCTCCCTGGGTCCACCCATATCTGACTGACGTGATACTGTGCTGACTTAGGACTTGAAGTGGTTCTGGGAAGGCTAAGACTTTGGACCAGCTGGGATGGGGTTAAGTGCATTTAGCATGTGGGTATGAAAGGAATTTGGGGGACACTGAGAGTGTGGTGTTATAGACTGATTGGTATCCCTCCAAATTTGTGACCACAGCCATACAATTTAGTACCTCAAAATGTGACTGCATTTTGAGACAGGGTTTAAAATGGAAGATGCCATTGAAATGGCGCTATCGGGATGGATTCTAATCTGAACGGTGTGTTCGTGAGATCAGGACGTACACAGAGAACCCAGGGCACACACTTAGGAAGGATCACGTGAAGCTGCACGGAGAAGGGGGCAGCTGCAAGCCAGGCAGAGGCCTCGTAAGAAATCAATTCTGCCCACACCTTGGTCTTGGATGTCCAACCTCTAGAACTGGGAGTGTATTGTCTTCTTCTGCAAATCTGTGACCAAAACGCCCCCCAAAAAAGGAGGGAATTATTTATTTTAGCTCAAATTCTAGTACAAGGTCACTTGGCCCCATGTGCTTGGAAAGAACATCGTGACATTTGGCAGAAAACAGCCATCCACTTCACGGGAGTTGGGACACGCAGAGAACAAGCGAAAGGGGAAAGGACTTGGGGACTTAGGCACACATCTCCTCCCAGTGACCTGCTTACCAAAGCTGGACCCCTGCTTCCTGGGATTTCCAGCACTATCCGGAATATCACCCCAGCAGGAGAGCAGCCATGGGCGCCATTGCACTTTCTGCTAGGTCATAATTCATACTGAATTCCATATTAAAATTCCAGGGAAGTGGATGAAACTCAGTGGTAGAGCACTTGCTACTGCACTAGAGGCTCTGGGCTCCTGTCCCTCCCATACGGTTCATCCGCTTCTTTCCTTGGTGTTAGTCTTTTCTGGGGTCCTCTTGCTTTTCACATTAAAGCTCACATTCACATAGAATAATTTTTGCTAGTGATGAGACAGAAGGGTTCATTTTTACTCCCATTCAGAAACTCAACGAAAGTACCTTAAAAAAAAGAAACACCAACAAAAGTTGATTGCAGCCCCTTGGTCTGGAGGGATGCAATCAGTGTGCACTCATGTCTTGCCAGCTTTGTTCTCTCTATCAGTGATCACCAGCCGTGCCAACACTGACCGGAAGAACAAGTTCTCTCGGGTTAATCTTCACAGCCGTGGCTATTCTTAGCCCTTTACCTTTCCACACACAGTTTTTTCCACGTTTGCTGAAATACAGCCAATGAATGAAAATTCTCTCTGTCTAGGGTGTGTCACTTGGTGTCTTGATTTATGTCCCCATCCTGGAGGGAGCACCACAATCAAACTCAATGTGGCCGTCACCTCACATAAGTGGCCTGTATGGGAGGACACTCAGGACCTTAGCAGATTTCACGTACAAGAAATGGAGTAGGCTGTGTCACCATTAGATCTCCAGGACTTCTTTTTTCCTTTATGAGACATGGTCGTGCTGTGCAGTGCGGTTTGGCTGGATCTCACTGTACACATAAGCCAGGCTGGTCTCAAACGCACGATCTATCTGCTTAGCCTCATGAATCCTGGGATTGTAGCCATGCACCTCTGTGCCCAATTTTGGAATCTAAATTACAGTTTGTACCCATTGACCCATAGCGCTCTCTCTCTCTCTCTCTCTCTCTCTCTCTCTCTCTCTCTCTCTCTCTCTCTGTTGCATTAGCATACCTAGCTCTGGAGATCTGAACCCAGGTCCTCATATTTGAGTGGCAGGCGCTTTACTGACTGAGACCTTTCCCCAATGCAGAATCAGATATGAGATTTCCATTTTTCAAAGTTTATTGGGAGTTAAGTATGGTGGCACATACCTGTGGTCTCAATGCCAAGAAAGTAGAGGCAAAAGAATCAAGAGATAAAATCATGTGTTCCAGGCCATCATGAGCAACTTTTTGTGTGTGTTTATGTGAGACCATGTCTCAAAAAGCAAAAAATAAATAAAACATTAAAAAAAAAGCTATTGGGATTCCTCACTTTTATGTGGGTGGCTGTGGGGGATGTGGGAGCACTGGAGGAAGAGCCCAAGGCTTTATGCATGACAGGAAAATGCTTAGTTACTAAGCCATAGCTACTTTTTCTTTCTGGTTTTTGCTTTTTTTTATTTGTTTGTTTTGTTTTGTGAAGCAAGGTCTTGTTTTATAGCCCAAACTGACCTTCAACTCTTGATCCCCCTGCTTCTGCCTTTGGAATGCTGTGGTTGTGAGCATGTGGGGCCACACCTAAAAGGTAAATGCATAACTAGGCTGGGGAGATGGCTCGATGGGTAAGGTACTTACTTGTGCTTGAAGACCTGAGTTCTGATCCCCAACACCCATGCGACGGTTTGTTGTTGTGGAGTTTGTAAGATATTAATTTAACTAGTTAAAGATGTGTTACATTTGTTTATGTTGCAGAGTGTTTCTTTAACTATATAAAGGTGTGTTAATTTGTTTATGCTGCATTTGTTTAACGATGTAAAGATGTGTTGCCTTGCTTACCTGAGGCATCTGATTGGTCTAATAAAAAGCTGAATAGCCAATAGCTAGGCAGTAGAGGGATAGGCGGGACTGGGGGACAGAGAGAATAAATAGGAGGAGAGAAGAGAATGAGAGAAGAGAACAAGAGTGAGGAAGAAAGAAAGGGAGACGCTCTGGGCCAACCAGGCAGCCTCCAGCCAGCTAGACACCTGGTAGGACACACAGAATGAAAGAAAGGTAAAAAGGCCTGAGGCAAAATGTAGATGAAGAGAAACAGGTTAAATTAAGTTATAGGAGCTAGTGGAACGAGCATAAGATAAGGCCAAGCTTTCATAACTAATAATAAGTCTCCAAGTCATGATTTGAGAGCTGGTTGGTGGCCCAAAAGAAAGCCTGCTACTGTGTGTGCCTGTAACCACAGCACTGGAGGGCACAGGTGGGCAGATTCTGCAGCCTCACTAGCCTTCCTGTCTAGGAAATCACAAATCTCAGGTTCAGCGAGAAATCCTGTCTCCAAAAAGTAAGGGGGGGGGATTGATCAATCAAAGACATCCCAATGTCAACCTCCAGCCTTTTCATGTACCCCCCCCCACACACACACTCACACAATTGTATGCCTCTTTCTTTCCCCTGGTGCTGGGGATTGAACCCAGGAACTTGTGTGTGGTCCCCAAGCCCTCTTCTACTGAGTTGTACACCCAGGCCTTTGAGATTCTCACTGGACTGCATTGGACTGCTTATTCTGGGGACAGTGGACAGTTTTATGATATTGACTCATCCAATTAAGTACACAATACATTCTTTTGTCTTTTGAAAATTAATTTTTTAAAATTAAATTTTATTCATTTGTTCATTTTGTGTAGATATGTGCGTGGGTGCATCTGTGTCACTGTGGAAGGCGGCTCTGTTTAGGATGTGGGTCTCAGGCCTTGGTTAGTGTCCCTACTTATTCTATAGTGTTTTTCAGTGTCTGTGTCTGGATAGAAGCATCGAGTATCTTTAGCTAGGTTCATCCTCAGGTGCAGTTGTGTTGTTATTCTGTGGGTTCTGTATCAGCAAACATTTCTCCTCACTGACACTAGTCATAGCCTTAAAATCAGAACTGCGGACCTCGGGGCTGTGTAGCTAGGCAGTCGCGTGCTCACCCAGCGCGTACAGTGCCCTGGGTTTGAGCCCCAGAATTGCTGAACAAAGAAGCGGAAGCTTGTGGTGCTTTCAAGGTCTTTGTGGGTACACAGAGCCTGGAAACTCTGAGTCACTCCAGGTACACTGCCCTCTGGACTCAGACACAGAGACACCCTGTCTTCTGTTTTCGCATGTCTGTGGATAATATCCCTTCTTATGGTCCACTTAGTGCCATGCTTCCCATACTTTTGTGAGTGTTTGGGGGAGAAAAGATAGTTTTACCATTCCGCATATCCCTAGTAATGTTCATAGGTTTTAATCTGCCTTATAAAGAAAGTAAGTGGGAAACTACATGAGTTATATAGGAGCATTGGCCATGGGCTTATGCTAATAATCCACAGTATAATATAAACTGATGTCTCAATATAAATACAAGTAAAACGAGGTTCTGTATTGATCATTTAAAGAAAGGGCTGTGTCTCGAGGCTTGCAGGAAGCTACACTTTGGCTTCCCCAAGGAGCATTGGTTCAGGATCTGCTAATTCGGTTTTCTTGGTGACTTCATGAGAAGCAGCTACTAAAAATAATGAGAGCTGGATGCTTCATATTTTGTATGCTGTTGTAAATGTTATCTTTTGAAAAGTTCAAATTGAAGTATTTGTTGTTGATACTAAGAAATCCAATTAAGTAGAGAGAGAGAGAGAGAGAGTGTGTGTGTGTGTGTGTGTGTGTGTGTCACATACCTGCAATCCAAGCATTCGGAAAGCTGGCACAAGAAGACTGAAAGGGGCTAGCCTGGACTATGTAAGACCCTGTCTAATAAATGGATAAGCTAACTAATTTTAAAATAAATCAAAGCCAAGAAATACAATTCTATTTTTTCAAAGCTATGAACGTGTTTATTAAAGTTCTTGGGGCTGGAGAGATGGTTCAGCAATTAAAAGCACTGACAGCTCTTCCAGAGGACCTAGGTCTGACCCAGCACTCACACAGTGCTCACCATTGTCAGTAACTCCAGTTCCAAGGGATTCAACATCTTCATCTGGCCTCTGTGAGTACCAGGCATGCACCTTGTATACAGACATGCATGCAAGCAAAAACACTCATACACATAAAATAATAAAATAAAATACACCATTTAGCATGGCCTATACATAGTGGTGCATGCCCTTAATCCCAGCACTTGGGAGGCAGAAGCAGTTAGATCTCTGTGAGTTCAAGGCCCGCCTGGTCTACATAGCAAATTTTAGAACAACAAGGCTACATAGTGAGACCATGTCTCAAAAAATTATTTAGCATAAGATATAACATTTGAAGGTTATTGATGAATAACGATAATAATTATAGAAACCACCAGAGGTTTATCACTATTCCTTTATCTGCTTGTTTTAAAATATTTTACAAAACTTAAAAGATAAATTTATCAACCTAAATGAGAGTCAAACTTTGTTATGCATCATTGTAGGACCAATTTTAAAAGTGGACACGCTGAATTGACCATACTTTGTAACCTGATGGTACAATGAATACTCTAGAAAACTGACAAATAACTGTAGCCAAGCAAAAGACCTCACATGAAAACATCCCCCAAAGTGTTGAATGGTTGAACTAGGACTGGGAACCTATGATTTAATTATAACTTCTGAGAAGCAGTTATAGTGCTTTGAGCTATTTCATTCTTTATTTGTTTCAATGATCACATAGCAAAATTTTGAGACATACAGTACCATGGGCTTTATCACATGGCAGATTTGTGAGGTCGGTGCCAAACACCAGAGGCCAAGTGCCAAACACTTCAACCACCTACCAGCCTCTCATGCTACTCTCCGGCAGTGGGTCCCACCCACTGTCACTCCTTTGTGCCACTTCATGTCTCAGTGTCCCTCCCTGTTGCTATGATAAGATGGCCTAGCATAATCAACTTTATCGGTTACTTTTATATGACTGTGATAAGACACCATGACCAAGGCAACTTATAAAAGAGAGGTTCCTTGGGCTTACAGTTCCAAAGGAATAAGATTCCTTCGTGGCAGCAAATCATGGCAGCAGGCAGCAGACAGTGAGGCAGGAACTGCTGAGAGCTCACATCGTAAACTTCAAACAGGAAGAAGAGAGTGAAATGGGAATGGTTTATAGCTTTTAAAACCTCAGAGCCTGCTTCCTGTAACATACTTCCTTCTGTAAGGTCACACCTCCAAAGCCATCCAAAACAATGCCATCAACTGAAGACTAAGCATTCAAATGCCCGAGACAATGGGAAACATTTCATTCAGACCACTCTAGCAACAAAGGGAGAAGAATTTTATTTGGCTTACAGCTCCAGGTTACTGTCCATTGTGGCAGGAGTTGGAAGGAGCTGGTAACATCACACGCACAGCCAAGAACGGAGAGCAATGAATGATTCCACACTAGTGCTCTGCTCCTTTTCCCCTGGGTGTTGTGCCCAGGGAATTGGTGCCGCCCACAGTGGGTGGGTCTTCCTACATCAATTAATGTAATTTAGATAATACTTCACAGATGTCTTAGTCAGGGTTGCTATTGCTGTGATGAACATGACCAGAGCAACTTGGGGAAGGAAAGGGTTGATTTCACTCACAGTTTCATAGAACAGTTCATCATCAAAAGCAGCGAGGGCAGGAACTTAGGCAGGGCATGGACCTGGCGGCAGGATCTGATGCAGAGGCCATGGAAGGGTGCTGCTTACTGGTTTGCTCATCATGGCTTGCTCACTCTGCTTTCTTATAGAACCCAGGAACACCAGCCCAGGACTGGCGTCACCCACATGGGCTGAGCCCTCCCACATCAATCACTAATTATGAAAATGCCCTACAGACCTGCCTGTAGTCCAATCTTATCAAGGCATTTTCTTAAGTGAGACTTCCTCCTAACTGATGACCCTAACTTGTGTCCAGTTATAAAACTAGCCAGTACAGCAGGCATTTCCGGAGGCCCATCTCCCGGGTGACGTCTCAGTTATGTCAAGCTGACAGCTAACACCAACCATAATCCTTCTGTTGTCTGGAGATGTCGGAGTGGCACAACAGGAAGAAAGCACAAAGTTTCCACGGTCTGAACTTTGCCAGTCTCTCGACTGAATCATTTGATTTTAGCTTAATTCATTCATTTTTCAAAAACTCACATCAGCGACTCTTCTCTGGACTGTGTCCTCAGTTCACTGCAGTGGGCTAGTGTAGACACTGGTGCCTCTGGTGTCCTGGGTGCTCTTTTAGCCTTGTGTTTTCCATATGAGTCATATTGTGATGTCCTCATCAGACGACTCGCATTTTAGGAGCTGAGGTTATACCCAATTCAAATGTTTCCCCATTGCGTGTATACATATACACGTAATTAGTAATTGTTTACTAAATACTGATTGGATGGGTGAATAATGAGGAGAGAGGGTACAGAGAGCGTACTGATACTCCCAACCTGGGGTGTCTGGGTGTGCTAAGAACAAACAACAGGTGTGAAGTGTGCAAATTTCGAGAGGGGGACATCAAATACGGAGATATCCTATGTTCAATTCTTTAGTAAATATTGCAACAGTGCACAGACTCCCAGGTAGCTTAGCACAAATGCTTCAACGAGCATATGTAGCAGGTGGCCAGGCAAGGTGGTTTTCCCAGGCTTGGGCTTCCCAGCCCCCACCCCTCACAGTTCTAACAGCTTTGGAATCCATTCCAGCATGCAGGAGTCTGAGTGATGCGGCTTTGGAGCTCTGACCTGGGCTGCAACCAGAGTTCTGCTTTCCTTTGCTTTTGATGGGGAGGAAGAATTCTGTTACGTGAAAAAAGAAGTTTGCGAACCACTACCTTAGAGCTGGAGTAAATGTATTCCCTACCCATGCATGCTCTGCTTGCTCCCCAGCTCCATTTGGCGGGGGTTGGGGTTTACTCTTCGGTTCTATCCTTTTCTTTGGCACAAGGTCTTAGTCACTGTCAGAGTCCACTCTTGCCCTTCTATGTTCTGGAAACTTCCATTAGTGTGGCAAACCTGGAGGTTTGTCATGGAAATGTGGTCGTTAGCCAGAACTTCCTAAACTCCTGCAATGGACACCAGGCACTCAGCTCCCCGCTTTGGAGCCGGGAGTGGTAGGAATCTCCAGCAGGCAGGTGGAGTGACTGAGCACACTCTCTCAGGCTTGTGCTGTTTGTTCTTTTCACTTACAAATGGTGCTTGTACCATAGCACAAGCAGAAAGTGCCTAAGCTGACCTCAGAGCTGTAACTTAAATGCTGTTAGGATGAACTCACACTGTATGTCATTAACTCTTGGTTTCCCGCTCTGAGCGGGAAGGGGCACTGATGACCATCCTTAAGGGAAGGTACCAAGGGAGCAGGAAGCATGCTAAGGAGCAGCTGCCAGGGAGGCCATCAGGCTCCTAGGCTGTGAGTGGGAGGGAGGGTAGAGGTTCCTTCCTGGGGAGGCCCCTCCCAATAGGAGGTCCTGGAGGTAAACCAGGCTGGAGTGATGGCATGCTGACAGGACCAAGATGTGACAGTGACTGAGTCGGGAGGTGAAGGCAGAGGTCAGGGGGTCAGACGGATGGGCTCCGTCCTCCAGGCAAATTCAGGGCTTTGCCGTGACTTCCAAGAGAGACTGACCTCCCTCAGAAGTAGCCTGGGCACTTCCAGCAAAGCTGTGTCTGGCTTCTGCTGCTGACTGAGCTCCTACCTCACAGAGGAACAAGATAAACAGAAGTCAGATGGCGCTGCTGGGGGAATGTGCCGCCGTGTTAGACAGGAGCTGGATGAGAGCCTTGAAAACACAGGGCTGTGATCTAAGTGGACCCCAGCACCGTAGTGTGGCTTGACTCCAGGAAAATGGAGAGAACCAATCTGAAAGAGTAGTATGGACAATGGGACTGGATTAACCAGGGAAGAAGTAAGCCCCTTTCTCCTTGGTTGGGAGATGATTTAGAGTACATTTATTTATTTAATAAGACAAGGTCTCATGTAGCCCAGGCTGGATTTTAATTCTCTATGTAGCTGCGGCTGTCCTTGAACTCCTGATTCCCCTTCCTCCATCTCTGGTGCTGGGATTATGGGTGTGTGTGACTACACATAGTGTAGACTGTGCCAATCACAGGCAGTGAACACTTCCTCCAAGAAAAGTCTGTCAGCAGATCTCTGTGGTATGATAACGTCTGAGGTAAGACTGTGCTGGCAGAGAAGGGAGAGGCCAGTTCTGATTGGACCCATCAGTCAGATGTCGCCACTGTCTGGCTGCGCCAGGAGCAGTTCAAGAAGTGAGCACCATTAGTGAAGAAAGTTAAGTATGAGTTTCTCAGGGCTGCTGTAATAAGGAACCCAAGAGGCATGGCTCTGAACAACTCAGTTCTGGAGGCTAGAAAATGAGGTCAGGTGCCCAGGGTCCCTCTGAAACTCTGGGCAGATTCCTCCATGCCGTTCCCATCTCCTTGCATGGTCATCAATCCTTGTTTCTTGCCTCTTAGCCATATCACACAAATAAATTTAATATTTACTTGCCTTTTTACTATGACTTGAAAATTTTAGAATAATTGCTCTTTTTGTTTGTTTGATGGCCTAAGTTATTTGTTTTTGCTTTTGACACACGTTTACACCATAGCCCAGGTTTGGATCACAAGTGTGTGCCATCATGATTGGTACCAGACTTTCTTTCTTTCCTTCCCTTATCCCTCCCTCCCTCCCGCCCTCTCTCCCTTCTTTTGTGATGCTGGGAATGGAACTTGTGCTAGAGTAATGTTCTACCACTTATTTTTTAATTATATATGTGTATATTGTATGTTTGGTGCATGTGTGTGTGTGTGAAGACCAGAGGACAAGCTCAGGTGTTCCTCAGGAGCTGCCCTTGTTTTGTTAGTTTTATAAAATTAGGTATTTTGTTTAACTTTATTTCTATGTGAGTGTGCATGGTGTGTGTGTGTGCATGTGTGAGAGTGTGTGCATGTGTGTGTGAATGTGTGTATGTGTGCACATGTGTGTGCGTGTGTGAGAGTGTGTGTGCATGTGTGAGAGTGTGTGTGCATGTGTGAGTGTGTGTATGTATGTGTGCGCATGTGTGTGCATGTGTGTGTGAGTATGTGTGTATGTGTGTGAGTGTGTGTATGTGTGTGAGTGTGTATGTGTGTGTGAGAGTGTGTGTATGTATGTGTGCACATGTGTGTGCATGTGTGTGTGAGTATGTGTGTATGTATGTGTGTGAGTGTGTGTATGTGTGTGAGTGTGTATGTGTGTGTGAGTGTGTGTGTGTATATGTGTGTTGAGAGTGTGTGTAGGTGCGTGAGAGAGTGTGTGTGTATTAGTCAGAGAACAACTTGAGGAGTCATTTCCCTCCTTCCACTGTGGGTTCTAGGGGTTAAATTCAGGCCGTCAGGCTTGCATGGGCAGGACTTTTACCCACTGACCTATATATCACTATCTTGACCTTGTTTTTTTATTTTTATTTTATTTTATTTTTAAGATATAGGATTTCACTTTATAGCTCTGGTTTGTCTGGAACTTGCTGTGTCAACCAGGTTGGACTTGAAATCACAGAGATCTGTTCTAGGCTCTCTTACTGGCTGGGAGCTGACCAAGTAGGTTAATCCTGGCGGGTCAGAAAGCCCCGGGGACCCACCAGTTGCTTCCATAGTGCTGGGATTACAAGCGATGCCACCATGCCTGCTTTTAGAATGCGTGTTCTGGGGGCCCAGCTCACGCTTGAGAGTCAAGCACTTTACTCACTGAGTCATGCACCAAGTCCTCTGGCTCAAGTTTTTAAAATAGAGTTGTCACTAATTCACCCCAGACTCTCAGCGTCAGATCCTCTAAATTGCCAAGGTCATTTCTTCTTGGCAACGGTCTTCCTAAAGCACACTCTTGGCTGTCTACCTATGACCTGTGGACTCCTTGCCCAGTGCTTGGATTTCCCACCTGACTCTATCCTGTCTTGCCATAGGTCAAAGAGGCTTTACCTATCAACCAATAAACTCAACACATATTCACAGCTACAGAAGGACATCCCACATCATTTTTGTCGTCTGCAAGCTTCCTTTCTTTTGACTTTTACTCGAGACCCGGACTCAAGAGCACATGTCTTTGTGTTCATCCCCTCGTTTTGGTGAGAACATAATCCAGGAAGTTCCTGAAAGACAAATGGAAGATACACTCTTTGACACGGTCATTCCTGAACAGACATGTCTGTAATTCACTCGTGGCTTTTTGTTTGTTTGTTTGTTTGTTTGTTTGTTTGTTTTTCTGAGACAGGGTTTCTCTATGTAACAGCTCTGGCTGTCCTGGAACTTACTCTGCAGACCAGACTGTCCTCAAACTGACAGAGATCCACCTGCCTCTACTTCCCAAGTGCTGGGATTAAAGGTGTATGCCACCACCACCCAGCTATAATTCACTCTTGATTGATCATTCAAGATGGAGGAGCTGATGGTGCCCATCATCCTTGAGGTTAATGTGTGACTGCTGGGAAGTCTAATGTGGTTCCCTTTAACGCCTACCAAGTTTGTTGTCTCTCCTCAGCTCATGTAGAGTCTAATGATTCATCAGCTGAAGCTCTATGATCTGTTACCTCCTTTTTCATGTGGAGCCTGTTCACTCGGTTCTTTCTTTTGTGGGATTTCAAATGGATTTAAAGCACATTCTTAGCCGATGTAAATAAAAGAGATTTGCACTCTTAACCTGAAGCTGCGCTGACATCAGGGCTTAATTGCTTCCTGCTCCACGGGTTTCTGTTGTCATTGCAATTGCAGTCTCTGCACGTCCTGATGTCACCTCAGCTCTGTTGATACCTTTGCTATGGATTGGAGTTCCTTACTCCTAAGTGGGCTTTTGGGCTAAATGTTGAACAGTATGTGAAAAAGAAAAGTCTATGCACCTGCAACCCTGTGATGGTCCTTAAGAAGCATCTCCCCCTTGCTATCCAAGCCATCTGTGTGTGTGTGTGTGTGTGTGTGTGTGTGTGAGCTTGGATAGTTCACACACCTCCCTCACTGATGGCAGATTTCTTGGTGTAGGGGCAGGATCTGGACTGAAGCACTTTCTATTTGAACCCAGTGACAAGGGAGTGTCTGCTTCTACCACTCACCCCTAAACAGCAGTGGTCTGTGCTGTGCTGGGGGGGGGCTTTCTTAGTTCCTTGCTTTGATGCAGGTGGAGAACATTGTTCCTTCTCCACAGTCACGGGCATGGGCTTTGTTGTTCCTCCCCTCAGCAGCTTTTGCTCCTTAGTGGGGTAAAATTTGGGGGTGGGGCAGGTCCACTCAGCAAGAGCTAGTCACCTCCACTTCGACTCTGGAGCTCCCTCTTATCTTCTGACCCATCCTGTGCTTGTGAGGCCATGACGTGAGTTTGTAGGGACATGCATACACCCTTTGGATTGGAGACCACAACCTGTGCAGAAGGAACAAAGTCGCCTACACATGGGCTCTGAATATGTTAGAATTTTAGCTGATGACCTCTTACCCGGTTGGTAGCCTTCTCTTTCCTCTTTGGACCTACCAAAGATACCATTTCTGTGTCCATGTCTCCTGGGAAGGGCTGATGCCTCTTGGAATCTAGTTTTCTTGATTGCTGCTTGGTCTCAGTTCTTTGCTGCTTCCCACTTCCTAGGCAGGAGGAAGTTCTTTCCATGTTACACCGAGTCCTTATTCTTTGCGGTTCAAGCTTGTTCATCCTCTCCAGAAGCATTTAAGATCCTTGTTTAAACAACGGCATTCTCAAGCCTCATTATAACCTTTCAGGCCGTCAGTCTGCTTTCGTTTATTGGGGAATTTTTCTCACCTAAACCTTCTCTTAAGTCTGGTCTTCCTAGAATTCTAGGTTATTCAGAATAACAAATATTATATAAATTGTATATGATTTGTTGTCTTACTGTTTAAGGAATAATTTGTTAGCAATAGAAATTGTTCTTTACTCATTTAGGGAATAATAACAAGGGGAATGTCTGTAAATTCAATACAGGTGCAATTTTTTTTTTCTTTAGATTATCTTGAATACGGGGTTGGCTGTCTCTGAGAGTATAGAACCTATTGGTATGGAAAGATGGTGTATGTGTGTGATGTTAGCTATTTTAACCATCATAGAAGTGTATAGTACTTATGTGGTATTAATTATCAGCCCCACCAGAAACTCTTCACCATTAACAATAAAGTAATGCGCCATTCTCATCTTTTCTCACACTCTGGGGACTTTCCTTAAAGTGGAGTGGTCTGGCTTCTGTCACTTAACATAGCGTTTGCAAAGATCTGATATGTATGTAATATGTTTTTTCTGAGTAATGGTCCATAATATCTCATGATGATCACACACACACACACACACACACACACACACTCACATGCACACAGAGACAGAGACGGAGAGATTTTGTTTGAGCACACGCATTAATGGATTCTGGGGTTGTTTTATCTGTTCTTAGTGTCGCTGTGAACGGTCACACGTAAGTAAATGTCTGCGTCTGTTTCCTGCTATGAATCAAGTGGGACTGGAGTTGCCGGATCAACTGGTAACTTTGTATCTAGAATTTTGAGGGATCACAAAGCTGGTGACACTCAGTGCGCTGGGTTCTAAATTTCCCTCACCTTTACCACCAGCTAGTGCTGTCCTGATTACAGTCAGCCCAGTCCTGTGAATACAGCCTCTCCTGGGGTGTTGAGCTTGTTTCCCTAGTGATGAGTGACACTGTATCTTTTCATCACTCCATTTGGTTAGCATTCAAGAGACTTGCTAATGCAGGTTCTTTGCATAGCTTTACATTGGTTTCACTCTGCCGTTGTTCTTGAGTTACAGAAGTCAAGATTCTCCTTATTAGACCTCCATCAGAGAAATGACCTACAGATGGCTTCTTCTCCCCTTCCTTCCTTCCTTCCTTCCTTCCTTCCTTCCTTCCTTCCTTCCTTCCTTCCTTCCTTTTTTCCTTCCTTCCTTCCTTCCTTCCTTCCTTCCTTCCTTCCTTCCTCTCTCCCTCCCTCCCTCCCTCCTTCCTTCCTTCTTTTATTCCTTCTTTCTCCTTCCTTTTTCCTCCTTTCTTCTTCCTTCCTTCTTTCCTCTTCCTTCCTTCCTTTCTCTTCCTTCCTTTCTTTCTCTCCTCCTACCTTTCTTTTCTTTCTTTCTCTCTTCCCTCTTCTTTCCTCCTTCTCTCTCTCTCTCTCTCTCTCTCTCTCTCTCTCTCTCTCTCTCTCTCTTTCTTTCTTGCTTTCTTTCTTTCTTCCTTTCCATGTGAACCTGACTAACAAAAAACATGCATCACGGTAGTCATAACCCTTTCTACTCCTTATCATCCATTGGTTTGTCCTCCAGATTCTTCCTATGGTCAATACAGCACTACTAGTTAAGATAGCACAACTGCTCTTCTAGGCTACACTAAGCATAAGCGCCGTTTCTCTCCTGCTTAAGGAGGACATTATCTACACAGCCAGGCTCAGGAGACTTTGTTGAAGGAGTGTACAAATAAATAATAGGGTTTATGGTATAGGAGATGGGCATGATGTTTTTATGTCATGGAAGGTAGAATCCAGAGCTTTGGACATGATAAACACATGCTCTATCTCTGAGCTGCACACCTGACCCATGAGTAAAAGGTGTTTTAGCTCCTACTACATAGCAAATACGTATGATGAAAATGAGCTATACTGAGTATTCTTTGGCTGGTGAGGTGAACATTATCCTTAGTGTGGTTAAATGTCCCCTTAAAAATTAACCTTCGTTCAATCTAAGAAATGGCTATGTTAGCAAAGTAAAGATGTATAAACTGACTTGGTTCCCATGAGAACTTAGAGGCTATGGCAGAAGGCAGAGAGTATGGATGGTTTAGATTTTTCTTTTTAGAGGAAATAGTGGATATGGTCAGCAGTGACCAACACCAGCTCACTTGGCTGGCCAAGGCTGGATGTCTGCATCTGTCCCCACCTCTGGCTGGTGGTGTTATAACTTGCTGCAGCCATGGTAGGTATCCACACCCTCGCTCTATTTGTCATTGTGGGCAGGAGCTTGTCCAAGTGGTAGATAGGCCTTCTTTGTCTTTCATGAATGGGGGTGGGGATCTCTACATGTCAACCCTAGTGATCCTTCCAAATCCCAGGGAGTGAAAACATGTCGACAAGGTGGCCTCCCCGGGGTAGAACTGGCCTCTGCCTATGGTCTCCTTTAGGCTCTAGTGGCCTCATTGTCCCTTGATCATCACTTAACCCTGACCCAGTCTCAGTAACTTCCTTCTGGTGAGAGTGTTCTTTCCTCATTCAATCTTCATCCCCATCAAACACCCCTTCTGGGGCCTCTTCCAGTGGTTCCCCACCTAGCCACACTCACATATGTTTTACCTGGGCTCCTCCAACTCCATCTGAAAGCCCTAGACACCACAGGCTTGTTCTCTGTTTTCCCCGGCAGCATGTGCACCCCCCAAGGACAGGATTTTATTTTTTTCATTTTCAAAAGCTGCAGCTTCCCTAGTATAGTATTGCTCTATAAGGGACTGGAGGGAGAGGGTGACCCAACACTAAGTATGATGTGAGCCTGGGAGGGGCTGGAGCCAGCCGTAGGATATAGCGGCACAGCCTGGGGGCACATAGGAGGGGCTCCTCCTGCACCCCATCTTCTTGCACACACTCTGGGGTATGGCATCCTGTCCAGTTCACAGCCTCTGCTGCTCTGGTAATTGTTTGATGCCATGCTAAAGTTGGTTGGCAGCAAATGGAGAGCACAAAGCAGCCAAGAGGGAGAGAAGGGTGAGGGACTGCCTCTTGCATGCTGACCTGGAAGCTTCAGACTGGTCTTGACCTCCCTGTGCCTTACGACAGCTCTGCAATGTGGCTGGGGCCAGCATTAGCTGTTCACTAACGAGAGAAAAGAGGAACGTGGAGGGTTCTAAAGTCACAGGGCATGTGGGATCAGAAAGCCAAATCCCAACCCTTTCTGGGTCCCCTTGTGCCAAAGGTAGGATGTGAACTAACTCCAGCTGTTGGAGACATCTTGCCAACCGCCTGTGGGGTGTGAGACATGGCTGACCACTCCTCATTAAGTATAAGATGGTGAGGGGAACATCACTCCCCTGACTTATCCCAAAGACTAAACCAATATAAAAACAGACTCCCAAGAGGTAGAATGCTACCCCACGTGGGTGCTTGTTCAGTGTCAAGCGTGTTTCTCAGCCCCATTCCACACCCTTGATGCACACAGCCTCAGAATTCCCCTGCAGAAGGGGCAGTGTTGCCCCTATTGCGTTTCCTATGGAGAAACAGGCTCAGAGGCATCGAGTTACCTGCCTAAGACTCGAAAGCCAGGTGGAGCCTGGCTTGGACCAGGTCTTCCTGGCTCCAAAGCCCTGTTCTTCCTATTGCTCAGCACATCCCCTGATAGCATCAGGGCGGTTTCCAGGTCACAGTGTTACATCTGTAACTGCCATCACCTCTCACCTGCTTAGCAACATTCAAGAAACTAACAGAAGAGTGTTTCTAGGGTGGCTGGTGCCCAGAGTCAACGCCAGGCCTGACCCAGGCCATAACCACTTCCGATACAAACATCGATCCCTTGGCATGGGCAGCTCTGTTTTCTTACCTCACATTCTCATTGTATTTGATAAATAAAATGGAAATGCCTCTTACAGAAGACTCAACATCACCCCGGGGGCTGCCTGGCAGTAAGAGCAGAGTTCAAAACATTCTGTGGGTGTGAAGACAACCCTGTTACCCTGTAAAAGGTCAAGGTCTGAGGCGCCCGATGTCTCATTGAGCTGAGCAGGCAGATCCAGAGTTTGGAGAGTGTGAGGAAGCTGGAATGATCGACAGGCAGAGTTTTAGGGCAGTGATCTAGGACAATAATGGTAGTTACCCAGAAACGTTGGCGACTCGGGGTACTTCCTGGAGTGGAGCTGGCCTGTGCAGGCTTGACTCACTGGCTGCGAGCTGATCCAAGAATGATGGTGGTATGGGGCTATGCCCGGTTGTCAGATGTTTGAGCTGTGTCCTGGTCACAGTGGAGGCGTCTCCTCGTACACCTTGTAGGTTCAGTTAAGACACTAGAAAGGCCATGCTTCAGGAGAAAGGCCACATCCTAGAGGGAAAGGCACACCCTATGATTAAGTCCAGCACCTAAACAGACCCACCCTAACAAAGAGTAAAACCACACAAGAGCAATCTTCAACAGCCTCTAATGGCAGTGGCCCTGTCAAATACAAAACACCACCCACAACGTGAAGCAGAGAGAAGATTATAGACCTGTGAAAAATGGGGTCTGTGGCCCGTAATCACACACACACACACACACACACACACACACACACACACACACAAAGGCACGTAATAGAAACAGGCCTCAAGACAGTCCAGGTGTTGAAGTAAGTAGACGGGAGACTGGAAACCAGAAGCTTAAAGATGCCATGCGTGTTTGTATGTGGGAACAAGGAAATGGTGGGAAGACAGATAAAATAACACAAAGGGTGGAGGCCAAATTCTCTCAGAAGAGTCTTATTTGTCAGACGGGACAATACTTATTCTAAATAGACGGCTATTGTAAACTACAGTAACCACTGAAAAAGCATGGTTGAGGGACTATAACAAAATCTTAGAAAGTGTCTTATGGGCTTAAAATAAGGCAGGAAAAACAAACAAAGAAAAAGTTTTAGAGTAGAAGAGCAAGTCATACATCACGTATCAAAATGACAGGCACAGATCAACAAAACCTCAGCGTCAAGTAAGAGTAAATGGGAATATACAGATAGATGTACTCTAGAAAACACATTCCTCAACACATCCTGGTGCGCAGGGAAAGGAGGGGAAAGGTTACGTAATAAAAGCCGTAAGTGGACTGGAGCGATGGCTCAGTGATTAATGGCGGACACTGCTCTAAGAGAGGGTTCAGTTCAGCATTCATGTCTGCTCACAACCACCTACACCTCAGCTTCAGGGGACCTGGCACCCAAAGGTATGTGTACTCACACTAACACACCCACAACACACACACACACACACACACACACCTTTTTGAAATAAAATCTTTAAAAACAATACAATTGAAGGTACAGTCCACCAAAGTTGCCTTGCAGGGAAGTTGACCAATTCTCCTTCAGAACCGCCCACACCAATACCTACAGTTACCTGTTGAAAAGACATATTTCATATGTTAAAAATATTTTAACAATCTGAACATGGCTAATATGCTCTGGTCAAACCAGAAATTTCTTAGTTTCATGTATATGTGGAACACCTCACTCTTTCAGGAAGCTAGCATTTTGACAGAGCCACAGCTGGAAGGACAGTGTTCTGTGCCGGGCACAGGGAGCTGTTGAAGAATTCTGAGTGAAGATGGCAGATAGATCTATAAGGAAATCCCTTGGGAGGAGTGCTATGGATGGAGGAAGGTAGGGGAAGCCTGGAGGCATGGAGGCCACTCCACAGGCTTTAAGAACATCCCAGAAGAGATGGTGAGGCATAAGAGAGGGTAGTGGAGAAAGATAGGGAAAAATATGGTGTGTTTCGGTACCACCAGGACAAGGCTGGATGACCAATTAGATGTGCGGATAATAGAAGTATGATTCAGGTGTCTTGAGCAACTGGGTGGATGGTGGCAGCGGCTAAGATGAAGATGAAGATAGAAAGAGATTGCTCAGGATGACAAATATGGACTTGATGTAGCAGGAGAATCAGGGTGGAGAAAGAGATATCAAGATTAATGTATAAAAGAAGCCAATCGGCAGAAAGACTAGGAATTTCCCTCCACCAAGGCTACAACAACAACAACAACAACAACAACAACATAATAATAATAATAATAATAATAATAATAATAAAGCATGCATGAGAATGCCCCACTTCTCCAAATGCGGGAGAAAGTGGCTGCTGTTTAAACAACCTAGAAATGGTCATGACGCTGAAGGAGGGGAGGACTTTCAGGGCTTGGACTCTCTAGCCCACTTCCATTCTTGGGGACATATTCTCATATTTAGCAAACTGTCCCCATTTCTATCACTATTTGTGTGTCTTTGGTCTGATCCATTGTTCTAAGACACAAAGACTTGGGAATCTCAATGGGTCCCCTCTAGGCTCAGAGCCACATCTGTAACCGTGGTAACCGTGGCACAAGTCAGATGTGACATAACCTGGTTGGGCTGTAATGGGGAGGAATGGATTAGGAGGTGACAGTGATAATGGGTGTGATTAGAAGCCCCAAGGGGACAGACATAGGACAGCCGTGATGGCAAGGACTGTTGGAAAGCTTAAGGAGAATGGGAACGTTTTCTGGGGGAAGACTTGATAACTGGGGCCCTTGGATTAGAAACACATGCAGTGTTTCCGGGATCCCTGAGACATTAGCTGTTGTCTCCCTTGTACCACTGTCTCCATTTGACGGTAGCTGTCTTTCCCAAGGGTTTTTGATATTTTAGGCTACACCAAATGCTTTTGCAAGCAGCACAACTTACAAACTATAAGGCAGTATGTAAGTTCTGAACTCTGGTGATAGTTTCTAATCCCCTTTGTTCTGATTTGTTTAACTTTAGAGGTTTCACTTCTGAGGCAGTCACGGGAAGCGCCACGGAGCAGATTCCCTTGATGGCTCACGTGGAGTAGAGTGCTCAGCTTTTCCTTGGTTTAGAGGGAATAATGGCCATATTTCACGAGTACACCAGTTCCTATGCTGTTAGCCTGTGGTTTGTCTAGATTGTCAGGGTCTTGGGAGAAATATGTTTGGAAAAAATGAGCATGAGGAAGAGCAGAAAAGAGACAAGTGGATAGAAACACTTTGAATCGGCAAAGCCAGTGGGGGTACGAGTGTTCCCAATGAGTGCTCATCCGAGTGATGGGTAAGAAGCAGTGATTAGGATGCCCATCCTCTTGGTACCAGTCAACCTCTTTCCCTAGCCGGCGCTCTCACTTGGGCTCATGAATGAAGACGTCATGGTGGCGGGAAGGAAGTTATTCATATGCTGAGCACAGACTGCCACCTTCCAAGGCTGACCTGGCTGTAGCTACAGCTGAATGCCCAATCTGTCAGCAACAGAGGTCAGTAATGAGCTCCTCCCCCCAAAGAAGTATACCAGTCCCCAGAGTGATCAGTTAGCTGCCACCCGTGGAGTTAGAAAATGTTTTATCTAACACAGTGGTCTTCCACACAACATTGCTTCTGGCCAAGGAACTCACTTGACAGCAGATAACTTACCACGATGAGCACCACACACAGAATTCATCGTCCTACCTATTCTCTGATTTCCTGAAGTGACCAGCTTGACAGAGAGGACGAATGGCCTGTAAAGGATTTAGGTGAAGAACCACCTTGGAGGCGGATGTTGCAGAACAAGGCCACACACGTTCTGAGTCATTATCAAATGGTGTTTCTCTTACGATCCTAAGTCACAGTGCAGGAATCAAGTGGTAAACATGAGACTAGAACCTCTCATCTTTGCTTCTAGTGACACACCAGCACACATTTAGCTTCTTGGTCCTATGACGTCATGCTCTGCTGGCCTAGAGATACTAGGTCCAGAGGGAAGATGCTCGAGTTGAGATGTAATGGTGGTCTAGAGGGAGGATGCTTGAGTTGAGATGTAATAGTGGTCCAGAGGGAGGATGCTCGAGTTGAGATGTAATAGTGGTCCTGAAATAGAATGCTCGAATTAAGATGTAATGGTGGTCTAAAGGGAGGATGCTCGACTTGAGATGCAATAATGGTGCTGCTGGACTGGAAATTAAGAGCACCACAGGCCACATTAAGCCCCTCATGCAGCAGAGGCTGTTGAGGGGAGACTGACCTGGGGGTTTCCTTGAGGCCCTGATGTATGGAGAAAGAGCTGCCTCTGAAACCAAGAATATTCTTGGCAGAGCCAGTAATGGCCTGGGGTGGGCCTTAGGAAAGCTGTGGTTTCAGGTCCTTAACACCCAATTCTTCTCACCCTGGGGAGCTGTGGTTATCGGTCCCAAGGCTGCTGTGAGCTCCATCTGTAATGGCCTTGAGATACTCTACGTCCCTTTATGCAACATTGCTTGATTAGCTTCTTGCTGGGTTTGTCCCATTATATGATAGCTTTCTCCTCCTGTGTCCACTTTCCCCTCACAAATAGTATATAAAATGTGGCGCTTCTTAATGTAGCACTTGATGCTAACTGCAAAGCAATGTGAGAGACAGGAAGAGGCCAGCTCTCAGCTTTCCTTCAGAGTTCCCTGCTCCAGTGACTGACCAGAAGGGGCCAGCTCCCAGTATCCCTTCAGAGTCTGTCCTTGCTCCAGTGACCGACCTTACTCCCTGAGGTTTCACTTCCTACAGGGTCCACTGTCTCCTAGTGGCACCATAAGCCGGTGACCAAGCCTTCAATACACAGCCTGTGGAAGTCATCCCAGATCCAAACTACAGCAGGACTTCCAGATAAAGAGTAGCGTTTGAAGTAGCGTTTGAGTAGAATTGGTGAAACTTGAGTTCAGAAGATTGCTGTTCCCAATATGGGTGGGCGCCATCTCTTGAAAGCCTGGGTGGGAAGAAAAGATGAAGCTTTTTCCTGCCTTAGTTACTTTTCTGTTGCTCCAGTAAGGCACCATGACCAAGGCAATGGTTGGAATAAGATGTTTTTTGAGGCTTAGGGTTTCAGAGGGTTAGAGTTCATGGTCATCATGGTGGGAGCAGGCAGGCAGGCATGGTGCTGGTGCAGAAGCAGAGAACTTACTGCTTTTCAATTAAAATTTTTTAATTGAAATATATATTTCATATACTATATTCTGATCATGGTTCCCCTCCCATAAGTCCTCCCAGATCCTCCCCACCTCTCCACTATCCAATCCCATGCCTTCTTTCTCTCGTACATCTTGAGACAATCATGAGGCACAGAGAGACACTGGGATAACAAGGGCTTTTGAAATCTCAAAGTCCACCAGTGACACACCTCCTCCAACAAAGCCATACCTCCTAAATCCTTCCCAGAACAGTCCACCAACCGTGGTCCAGGATAGGCACCTGTAAGGGGCGTTCTCATTCCAACTGCCACAACTTCCCTGAAGGAAAGAAAATTTTACACAACTCAGCTTTCAAAGTGGAGATTCAACAACGGCTCTTTAGCTGGCTGAGGACAGTAGTACAGCCTCTGTCATCATGTGAATCCTTTCCTTAAAGTAAAGCTTTCCGTTTCTACATACCTGTGTCTATATCATCACCATCATCTATATCTATACATGGTCTATCATTTATATGTCTATAGATAGCTGATAGATAGATAGATGATAGATAGATAGATAGATAGATAGATAGATAGATAGATAGATAGATGATAGATGGATGGATGGATAGATAGATAGATAGATAGATAGATAGATAGATAGATAGACAGACAGACAGTATTCTGTACCTTATTCTAAACTCCAGCCTGGAAACTGAAATTGTATTTAAATTATTCTTATTCAGTTATGCTTCTGAAGCATTCTGATTTATTTTTCATTTGTTTGTTTTGAGACAAGTCTCACTAGATAGCCTTGACTGACTGACATCTCATCATGTAGACCAGATTGTCCTTAAACTCACAGAGAAACTCCTGCCTCTGCCTCTTGAGTGCCAAGATTAAAGACACGTGCTATCACACCTGGCTACTCTGAATTTTTAATAAACAAACTGGCAGGGAATTTGTTTAGATTTGTAAAATGAAACATGTTGGAGTAATGCATGACAGAAACCACACACATGCTCTTGGCTTGGAAGTAAGTGTATCTCTGGCGTCTTTGATGTCTACAACAGTGATGAGTCCACCACTAATCTGGGGGAGTTAGTAGAATACAAAGAAACCCAAAGGTAGGGAGAAGGTGCAGCGTTGCGTGGCTTCACACATCGAGCAAGGGCAGTCCTTTCTGCAATAGTCTTGACCGCTGGTGTCTTCACTCCAACCCTGCACAGTTCCTCTAACCCTGAACAACAGGTATTTATGGCTATCCTTGGGCTGCTACAGTGAAGGTCAGAGGCTGGTTATGTGTGGATAGTGGAAAGGGAGAGATTTTCACAGTGCAGGCTGATGGGCCATGGGCACATTCATTCAGTGCTGCAAGAATCATGGTCAGTGCACAGAGGAGACTTGGTACCTTGCAGAGGATAACGTCGTTCTCCATAGCAACACAAACATTTGAGGTGTTTTCATGGCAGATGTATTACACGGCAATCGAAGAGTTTATGTTTCTAAGCCAGTTTTCTAAGTGTGTAGTGTTAACTTCCTAGTGAATTTCCTCTACAGGCGAGAAGGTCTTTGGAGGCTGGGTCTTCAAAGGCCAAGTACTGGAAGCCCCAAGTCTTCTCACAGCTTCTTCCTTGTGACTGTGCATCTAATAGCCAAGGCAAGCCTTTGCAGAGCTGAACCTGGTCAATGTCCTGGAAAACCCCACTGTAAATGTCCTTCTGAAGTGGATGTCTTTATACTAAAAGAGTACGTGTAAGTTCTCTCTAAATCATAATAAGCTATAGGAATGAAAGGGTGATGGTTGGTCCAAGCCAGGCATTTCACACCCTCTAAGCCACCACAGAGAGGGAGAAGCACCTGCCTTCACTCCTGCCTGCCCTGTGTCACTTCTGTTTTTGTCTTTGAATCCCGAACTCAAGAGATTGGGCAACATTTCATTTGGCTCGTGTGGATAGACCTTGAGTTCTGACTGTCACCTCTCAGAAACGATAGGCAGATCTAGCGAGTCAAGTGACTTTCCAAAGATACCCAAAACAGAGTCAAGCAGGGAGAAGGGTAGATGTGTACCTGGCCTTGGTGAGGCCACCTGTTCATTTTTCAAGCTACTACATCTAGGGTGGGCTTTAAAGCCAGTTCTATGGATGCCAGTGAGTGTGTGATATGATTCAAGGATGTTCTGTCTGGGAAACTTATTTCAGACGTATGTGTGCAGTTGCATGCACGTGTGTGTATGCAGTTGTATGCATTTGTGCAGGTATGCACCTGTGTGTGTGTGTGTGAGAGAGAGAGAGAGAGAGAGAGGGCGCACAGGTCACAACATAAAGTTTTTCTTCCTACTAGTCATGATCCAAAATGCTAAAAAAATGACCCCAGAAGGCTACATTAGCACAAGGTTCCTGAAGGGTTGTCAGGCTTAGAATGCTAGGTTTTCCTGTGTCTTAAGAAGATCCCATGTCCTTCCTGCTCTGCTTTTATCTTTCTCGGATTTGCCCCAGAAATCAGGAACCCAGTGGTGAGGTTTCAAGCTGTCCTTCCGTGTTAATGAAGTATGTTAACTAAGAAGCATGATATGGGAGACTTGGAAAGGCTTGGCAGTTTTTCCTGTCTTCCTGGGAGCTGGGGGAGCATCACCTGGCACAGAACTAGCTCCGTGCCATCCCCAGGAGGCAAAGGGTCTGGGAACAGCAGTAATTATTTAGTCACGACACCTGCTTTCCTCCCTCCCCCGAACCCCTAACTGCTGACTTCAGGATGAAGTCAATTTACTTTCAAACAGGAAAACTAGTCAGAGGTCTGTTCCAATTTAATGGCTGCAGAGACAGGCAGCACAGATGTCAAGACCAAATACTTCCATGTTGAAGGCTTCATGCTGACCTCCAGGCCAGCCGGCTACATGATCCCTAAAAACAGATCATCCCAGGGACGTATTTTCTATAGTTGTGTGCTGATATTGGCCTTGTTTTCCCTGCATGTTGTGAGAATAGCTGGGATACATTTAAGGATGTAACATAAAAGTCATTTCGTGGAGTAATTATTGTAATAATACTAGTTTTTAAGGAAGTTCATTGAAGTTTTTCCCAGTATAAATTGTCAAGGTTAAAAAGACAAAAAAAAAAAAAAAAAATCTGAGCTGGTTGGAGGGCTCTTAATGGAGGCAGGGGCCCTTGTTAGTCAGATTTCAGACACACCTGTAGCTGAATTCTGAAGGGAGCTACAGATTGCACACCTGGGATGGGCAGCCCTTGAGCAATTCCAGTCCCCACTGGTCTCCTATATCATGGGCTAATGGATTCTTCTTCCGAACCACCATATCCAATCTCTTTCTTTTCTATTCTCTTACTGTTTGTTTGTTTGTTTGTTTGTTTGTTTGTTTGTTGAGACAAGGTCTCACACTGTAGCCTATGTTGGCCTGGAACTCGATATGCAACTCAAGCTGGCCTCAAAATTGGGCAATTCTCCTGCCTCAGCCCCTCAAATCAAAAGTGTTGAGGTTACAGGCATGAGCCATCACACACAGCTCTAATCACTTGAAATGTTTAAAACATCATTTTTACTTTAAGGAAAATACAATCATCTTATTCTAATGAACTCACAAAACATCACCCGGTTAGATTAAGGAAGCCGCTCAAACGTTTGCCCGGTCCTCAACTCTGTATCTCGGTGACTCCTGTAGAAGAAGAGCCGATTGGAAGCCATGACATTTCCCTTAGGGCTTTACACATTCACTATCAGTTACATTTTTTACACCTGTGCACCACAAAACAAAAACAAACAAAAACACTTTGACAGAACTGAGACTAGAAACAACTTGCTTTATATCACCTGTCGTGACTCATGGGTCCTGCCTGCTTTCTGTCTAGTCCCTTTCCTCTAAGACAGCTCTCCTTCTGCCAGAAACACTAGTCATCCCTGATTGAAGACTGAAGTCCTTTCCAGCCCCCTTTTAGTGTGAACCCGGCTGCCGTTTTGTAAAACCTCAGCACACTTCAAGTTGGCCCCAGTCCGTGCTTTTCCAGGTTCCAGCCTGACTTAGCACTAAATACTTTTCTATATTCTCAGCTCAGTCAACAGAATTGAAGTGGGGTTTGCAAGCTGCTTTTGTTTCTGTTGGAAGCCGCTACACATGACTTCTCTTTTGAGTTTTACTGCTAAGAATGTATATATTTTAAGCTATGTCACCTCTATGAGTTTAACGGACTCTTTGAGGAGGGTGGAAAATTAGGAAAGAAAGAGGGGAAGAAACGTCTAAACTAAATGTGGTACGAAAATTAAATCTGAAAACAAAAGCCAGGGAGAGTTAAGTCGCAGAGAACAAGAGAAAGGATTGGCAGCAGAGATATGACTAAAATGGCTTCCTTCTTTAAACTATCATTCAAACACTTTAAAAAAAATTGTCTCTCTTTTAAAGCGTTCCCTAGATTGAAATGGCTGTAGCTTGGGTCTTAGCTATGCAGAAAAGGCCCGCGCCTAGAATGTTTGGTTCCCGGCCTAGAGAGAGGTGGTAAAACCTTTAAGAGTTGGAGCTGAGTAAGAGGGAAGCGAGTTCCTGCAGACCTGCTATTAAAGGGGACACCAGAGCCCCAGCCCCTCCGTTGCCTCCGTTTGCATCTGGTCCATCATGAATTGAGCGGTTACTCTGTCACTCAATCCCACCGTGTTGTTCTGAAACAACAATTCAAAACTAAACCTTTCTCCTTTATAAGGTGAGCTGCTGCAGGAACAGAAAGTGGACCAACTTGGGAACTCAGTAGAATGAAGACTGGAAAAACTAGAAACTTGAGAAAGCCTCTTATGTTATCATCAGGGTAGGGGTTTTGCTGCAGAAAGCAGACAGGCTGATAAAAAAAATGCTAAGTGTTTTCCCAAGACTTCCAATGCACTGAGGAGCTTGTGAAACTCATCGCTAACTTCTCCCTGCGGCAGTTACTCTGTGAGGATCAGCTAGCACTGAGAGTTCAGCGAACCAACAGTTTGTATCAATTATTCTTGTTGCTGTGGAAAAAAACACTGATAAACATGCAACTTGAGGAAATACGAGTTTGTTCTGGCTCTTGGTTTGAGAGTGAGGTGTATGAGCATCGCTTTCACAGTCTGGAAGCTGAGAGATATGGCTGCTAATGTTCATCTCTCCTTCTCCTTTTCCAAATTCCGTCTTAGAATCCAGCCCACAGGATAGTGTCACTCACATTTGGGGTAGGTCCCGCCTTCTCAGGTAAGACCCTCTGGAAACACCCTCACAGACGCAGCTGGAGTTTGGTCTCCCGGTGACTCTAAATCTAGTCAAGTTGACAATGAAGATGAGCCAGTCTTCATAGAAGGACTTTAAAGACTCAGACAATGCAAGGCACTGTTCTTCTGTGCCCCAGTGATGGAAAACACCAGGCAGACAGTTTGAAGGAGAACTCACTGGTTTTGCTAATGGTTTCAGAGTGTTCATTCTGGGTTGGGCAGAGCAGCACTGAGGTAGGAATGCGAGGAGGAAGCTATTAATTTAGTGGTGGGCAAGAAGCAGGAGGGAAGAGGATTCTGGGATGATGTAACCTTCAGAGGCGTAGCCCCTGAGATCTACTTTCTGTAGTTCCCTTCATTTCTCTTCAACATCCTAACATCCTTTCAAATCGATGCTACTACCTGGGGAGCGGACAGTCAACACATGACCTCATTTCGTATCTAGACTATAGCAGGCAAGTTGAAGAGTGATAGAAAATCCTGGAGGTCGTATGTCTGATGAGGAGACAACTTAGCAACCCAACCAAGGAGCAGGCAATGGGCGGGATAGACATTGCTCCAAAGCAGATGTGCAAACTAGCCCAGTCATGGGAAGTGCAAATCAAAACAACACTGAGGTATTACCTCACTAGATTGGCTATAGTTCATTAAAAACAAGAAAAGGAAGAATATGAAAAAATGAAGACAAGAAAAGAAGAATTTGGAGAACTGTAGCTCTCCTACCTGGGGGGAGGGGAGTGAAATACGCATCCACTGAGGCACAGTTTGGAGATTCCTCCAAAGCTGAGTGTAGAGCACTTCCACTCCAGAAACAGACCCAGGAGAGTCGAGAGCACATACAAATAGTTCAATAGTATGACCGTGTGCAGTTGAATAGTATGGTTATATGCTATCACCAAAAGATGAAGTGTGTGTGTATTCTGAGAAAAAAAAAAAAAAAGATTTAGTCTCGAGTCTGTGTCCATTTCCTGGTATCCAACTCTCTAAACTCCAAGAAGACTTCAAAGCAGTAAGTATCACTTTGCAAGCTAATGAGATGATTGGTGCTCCTGAACAGTGATGTGGAATTCCCCTCTGTATGTTGTGAATATGTGTTATTACCATTGTTAATAAAAAAGCTGCTCTGGCCTATGGCAGGGCAGAATAGAGCTAGGCAGGAAAACTAAACTGAATGCTGGGAGAAAGAAGGCTGAGTCAAAGCAGACACCATGTAGCTGCTGAAGGAGAAAAATGCTGGAACCTTACTAGTAGGCAAGATGGTGATACATAGATTAATAGAAATGGGTTAATTTAAGATGTAAGAGCTAGCTAGAAATACACATGAGCCATAAGCTAAACGGTGTTGTAATTAATATAGTTTCTGTGTAATTATTTGGGTCTGGGCACCAGGAAATGAAAGAACAGTCTCTCTATAGGATAGTGTCAAGATGGAGGCTGGTTGACAAAGGAACCAACCAACTCTGTTGAAGGTTGGAGCCTCACACACCTCCTGTGGGTAGGAAAGAGGGGGTTAAGCTGATCACCACAAGCCAATGATGGACGCAAACATTTCTTCATAAGGAATGCCCTCTTAAAACTCATGAGGGCAGGGTCAGAGAGCTTCAGTGGAATATTACCCAACTATAATAAGAAAAGACATTCAGGCATGGATGAACCTTAGAAAAACATTCTAGTGAAACAAGTCATACCCCAAAGGACAAACATCCAATGATTCTCCTTGTACAAGACACCAGTATAGACCAGGCTATAGGACAGGCAGAACAATGGTAAGATCCCCCTATGGACTAGGGAGGGGGGATGGTAGCAAGTTTTTTGTGGGTGCTGTTCTAGTGTGGGTGATGGCAACAGTTTGGAATCAACCAGCAAAGGTGCAAGACTGTAGACAGGCTCAGCACCACCCACTGCACTACCCCGTGCAGTGTGTACAATCACAAAATCTATGCTTACATACACTTCCCAAAGTTTGAGAAGGTTAATAAAGGAATATTCCCCAAATCACTTTAAACAGGGAAATTTTATGGAACATGGGGTCTGTTTCTGTGAAGCTACTTTGTAAAATGCTTCTTATATCAGAGGTCAGAAGAAAGAGGGCTTGCCGGGGGTGGAGCTGCCTGTGCCTGGCCCACATGTTTTCACAGGAGGGGTGCACTCCAGGACTTGGCAGCATCTGGAATCAACCCCCTGTGCAGAGCAGGCACGGTGTGTGATCCTGGAGAGTTTCTGTTTCTAGTGTTCTATTTATTTTTAAAGACATTGCTGAGTTCAGCAGAAATGTCCTATGTCCATTCGTATTTTGCTTGGTACTCACTTCCTTAGAAAAATGGATGATCAAAGCAAAGAAAACAAAAAGTCTTCTTCATTTTACCACAAAGCAAAGTGAGTGTACTTCCAATACCCTAATAGAAAGCTCTGTCAGGCCTTTAGGAAGTGCTTAAGAAACTGGGCAAGGTGGCGCATGCCTTTAGTCCCAAAGAAAAGAATTTTTTTGTCCCCAAATGTGAGAGGCCTTGTGCCTGTGGGGTGATGATGGTAGAAAAACGCCAACCGTGGCGCTTGTGGGGACAGGTGCTGGCTCCGTCCCCAGTAGTTCTGCTGTTTATCACAACACAGTTAGCACTCGACCGGTAGAGACCCCCAGGCTGCTGCTAGTTTCTGGGGTAACGGCACCCCACTGCTTTGGAGCCTCTGGGAACTGTTGTGTACAGGAGCTTGCTTTTCATACACAAGTTGCATGTCTGATGGTAATTGGAGGCTTAGTTCAGGGACAGCTTAAGTCTACTACCGTGCATTGATGCTACTGTTAGTGAATGTGTCTCTCAAAGGCTCCTGCTGCAGATTAAATTCTCCAGTTTCTACACTGATGTTATTTGGAGGTGGGGACATATGAGAGGAGAATAGGGTTAGATGAGGCCACAGGAGTAGGACCTTCAGGATGGCACCCATCATCATGTCTATAGCAAAAGTTTAAAGGAAGAGTTTTCTATTGCATGGCAACAAGCTAAGGAGGTTATAGAGAGATGTCCTACTTGCTCTTTCTATGACCAAACAGTGCTACCTGCAGGAAGTAACCCAAGGGGTACTCAAAAAAATAAAATCTGCCAGATGGATGTGTTCCGTTTTACAGAATTTGGAAAATTAAAATATGTAACCACACCATTGATACTTCTTCAGGTTTTCAATGGGAAACTGATTTGAGCTCAGAAGAGACTGATTCAGTAATCACACAATTATTATAAGTTATGGCCATCATGGGTAGACCTGCACAAATAAAGACTGATAATAGTCCAGCATATGTCTCTAACAAATGAAAAAGTTTTTTGCTTATTATAATATAAAGCATAGTACAGGTATACCAAATAATCCTTCAGGTCAGACAGTTATAGAGAGATCAAATCAAACTATAAAGGATATGTTAAACCAACAAAAAGGGATAAAAAAATACCTCCCCAAAATCGATTGCATAATGCTTTATTAACCTTAAATTTTCTTAATGCTAATGAGAAAAAAACAATGGGAGAGAGATATTGGATAATAGAAAAATCTTATAAATTAAATCAGTGTATTTAAAAAATGGAGATATGCTAGGTTGGGGGAGGTAGCGCAGGCTCACCAGCACCAGAGATTGTGGTTAGAGTACTTCCTTTTGCAGCATCGTTTCCTAAAAAATCAAATGACTTAGTTATCATGATCAGTGGACAAGCTTTTTGATCAGAAACAAAACAAAAACCCAAGCTGCTGGTGGACGGTGGTAGTGCACATCTTTACTCCCAGGACTCGGAAGGCAGAGGCAGGCGGACTTCTGTGTGTTCAAGGCCAGTCTCGTCTACAAAGCGAGTTCCAGTTCAGCCAGGGCTGCTACACAAAGAAACCCTGTCTTGAAAAACCAAAAACCAAAACAAAGCAAAAAATCCAAGCAGCTGGGCATCATAGCATACAAATGCTCACCAAACTGGAAATGCTGAGTGAATGAGCCAAAGCTCCCAGAAGAGCTGGGAGACCGTCTACCTTGGGTCACGTCATACGCCGGCCCCCATGAAGTATAGGTATGCAGATGGTTTCTTCTCACCTGCCCTTTATCTCATGAATAGTGTTTAAGAGGTGTGTCTGAGAGAGGCAAAAGAACAGAACCAACACACAGGAAGGCAGGTGGAGCAGACTTGGGTCTTCTACAGCACGTTAGAGTTGATCACAGTACACACAATTGTACTGGCTAGTTTTCCGTCAACTTAACACCTGCTAAAGTCATCCAAGAGGAGGGAACTTCAATTAAGAAAACGCCTCCATAAGGCCTGGCTGTAGAAAAGCAAGTGGGGCATTTTCGTAATCAGTGAAATGATGGGGGAGGGTACAACTCATTGTGCATGGGGCCATCCCCGGGCTAGTAGTCCAGGGTTCTCTAAGAAAGCAGAGTAAACAAGCCGGGAGGAGCAAGTCAGTAAGCAGCACCCCTCCATGGCTTCTGCATCAGCTCCTGCCTCCCACCTTCCAGCTGGCTTGAGTTTCTGTGTTGACTTTTTTCAGTGGAGTGTGGCTCAGAATACGGAAGGCTACTAATAGATCATTTCTTGCCCAAGCTGCTTTTTTTTTCCCACAACAACAGTAACCCTCATGAAGGTAATGTTATACTTCAGAATAATTTATTTTTCAACACACAGAAATGATAAATATTTGAGGTGATGGAAATGCTAATTGCCTTGACTTGATTGGCACACCTGCTGTATATGCATTAAATGGTTGTTCTAAAGCCACATGTAAGTTAAAAATAAAAATTAGAGCTAGGTATTTAGCTATGTAACTGTGGGCAAGCCAACGCATATGCCAGCGGGGCCTTGCTACAACACACGGATCATTGTCTAGAAATACCACTGGAGTCATGAAAGAAGGCCCACACTGAGGGCAGCCCTGCGTCTGGGGGCAGCAATATGTGGCTTAGGAAGCTGAGTCTTGGGAGCATGAGGATGGCAGTGTTCAGGCAGTGAAGGGGGACCCCAAAATGACTCAGCCTGGAGTCCAGAAGAGAAAGCCAGAGGCTGTGGCCAGAAAAAGGACACTGTACGCAAGCCTTCTGAATTTTATGTGGCCTAAATGGTTCTTTCCCTCCAAGTGCATGGCTTCCCTGCTACCTGACTACATGCGTATCAGGCACAGGCTAGAGTCCAGAGATAACACGGCCTCTATCAGGAAAACCGGTTGAGGTCACAGGAAATGAACACCCTCTAACACTAAGTGAATCTTGTGGGGCCTGCACATGCCACCTCTGAGTGGAACTCCTATGAGATGGGGACCCTTAAACTCACCTGTGAAGGGCCTCCAAGGCCCAACCTTCCCATGTTCGCAGCCTGACCTCATCTCCCCCTCTGCTGACCTATAGTTAGCAGACATTTTCCCATCCCATTCATCTCCCTCTGGGACCTTTATCACCAACTGAGCTGTACACAGCACTCCCGTGGAGCCTTGAGCTTGCTGAGGGCTCAAGCCTCTGCCCTGTGCATCTGCCTCCTGCCACACATACATCCAAGCCACACAGAAGGAAGGGGGGCCTCATCTCTGGGGCTGAGGCTACAAGCAGGAGCCCACGTCCAGTTTCTTTCCCTCCTTTTAAGTTGGTTTTTCTCGGGGATTCTTCCATAACAATGGAAACCTCCAGTTTAACTTCAAGGCAAATCCAGAAGCAACGTGTAAGTACACACTACATAGAGCAATGCATTTTATTAATCAGAATGTTATATTAAATATGGTAAGTAGTGAAAGTTAATATTATTAGACAAAATTACACATTGCTTGGCCAGTTAGCTTAACAAGTTCTTGACTGCTAGATGGATTTTTGTCTTGAAAATGTTTTCTAAATTGCATGTATATGTATGTATATTTGTGTGTGAGAGCTTATATAGGGGGGATATTGTGTGTGGATGGGGAGGGGGACGTATGTGTCAAGGCCAGAGTTCCACCTCATGTATCGTTTCTCAGATGGATTTTGGCAAATGAAGCAGACTGCCAGCCAGTGAGCCTTAGGATTCTGCCTCTCTGTCCCCTCAGGGCTGGGATTTCAAGTGCACACCACTGGCCTTTTCACATGGGTTCTGGGATCATAGTCAGGCCCTCAAGCTTGTATACAGGCCCTTTGCTAACTGAGCTATCTCCAGTCCCAAGGTTTGTTTATTTTTATTTTGCATGTATAAGTGTTTTGCCTGAATGTATGTCTGTGTACCATGTGTGTACCTGTTGCCCTTGGAAGTCAGAAGAGGACATTGGATACCCCGAAACTGGAGTTAGAGGTGGCTGTGAGCCAATGTGTGGGTGCTGGGAATTGAACCCAGGTCCTCCGGAAGAAGAGCCAGTGCTCTTAACTGCTGAGCTGTCTCTCCATCCACATAAAAGCTCATAAAGGATGAGTAACCTATTCGGCAAATGCTTTTATCTATTTTTTTTGTTTGTTTTTCTTTGGACTGGGAATTGAACCCAGGGCCTCATGCATGGTAGACGAGAACTCTGCCTCTCAGCTAAATGCATGTATAACCGGGCAGCGGGGAAGCCATGCACGCGGATGTAAAGGGTCTTTGGTTCAGGCCACAGGAAGCCTCTTTCATGAAGTTCAGTAGGCTTGCATACAGTGTTCTTTCCCTGGGCACAGCCTCCGGCTTTCTCTTCTGGATTCCAGAAGATTCCCATTTGGGGTCCCCTTCACTGCCTGAACATTGCCATGCTCGTGCTCCTAAGGCTCAGCGTCCCAAGACACACAGGCCACACTGCGGCTTTCAGTGTGGGCCTTTCATTCAGCTCAGCGTTGTTTCTAAACAATGATCCGTGTGTTGTAGGAAGGCCCTGCAGGCATGAGTGTTGGCTTGCCCAAGGTTGCATAGCTAATAAGTAAGTGGTAAGACTGGAATTTGAGCCTAGGGCATCATAACCTTAAACAATGTTCTGCCCACTAGGCCGTGCTGTGTAGGCCCTGAGCTGGTGAAGAAAATGTATTAAATAACAGTGTTGATTTTTTGCATATTTTGATGTTTTATGTCAACCTGACCCAAGTTAGAATCATTTGAAAAAAAGGACTCTTGATTGAGAAGATGCTTCCTGTAGGCAAATCTACAGCACATTTTCTTAATTAGTGATTGATACATGAGGACCCAACCCATTGTGGGTAGTGCCACCCCCTGAACTGGTGGTCCCGGGTGCTGTAAGAAATCAGACTGACAAAGGTGGGGCAGAGCTCAGCACTAAACTCCATCCCTCCTCCCCTCCTTCTGCAGTGGCTCTTGCCACCAGGTTCCTGCCTGGAGTTTCTGCCCGGTTTCCTTCCATGGTGGGGTGTGGTCTGAGAGATGCAAGCTGGAATAACCCTTTCCTCCGCAAGCTGCCTTTAGTCCTGGTGCTTGTCACGGCAGTAGAAACCCCAACTATGACATGTGCTGACATAAATCAGAACATGGCATCGATTCTAACAGGAAGCAATGAGAACAAGTCTGCATGTTCATGTTAATGAAAACTTCTCAGGCACAGGGCAGTCTATGAAAGAGAAATATGTTTAGGCTGAGGATATGGCTCAGTGGTAGAGCATCTGCCTAACAAGTTGGAGGCCTTTGATTCCTTTCCCAGGAGAGGGGGAGAGAAGGGAGGGGAAGGGAGGAAAAGGGAGAGGAGAGAAGAGGGAAAATCCAGGCATTTTTGCTCAACTTAGATCGTGGCAGTGACTTCTACTTCTCAAGCTACATCACAGTTAACTCGTGTGCTCTCGGCACCCATTATGACAAAGGGATCGGATATTTCTAGTGTCCATGAGATCCTAAAAGGCCAGGAGACAGCTAACCTGGAGAAGAGTAGAGATCACTGGAGCAGCTGTCGTCATGGAGCTAAAGAACCTTCTTCCCACAGGAGGGTGGCTGGCTTGGCGCCAGAACCCAGAAAGAAAACCAACAGAGAAAAGTCGGTAGAGAAACAGAGGCTCAGAAGTCTGACTCTGGCTAATCCCGCCTTGTTAGAGCACTGGTCCCCTCACCTGCAGAAGGTATCCTGCACCCCCCTGGGTTACTTCAGAAGCCAATGGGGAATGGCTTTAAGATGCTCAGAACCACTCTGGGCAAAGTAGGTCCTCAGTAAACATCAACTGCCCTTAGAACGTTAAGTCCCATGTTCGGGGCTGCCCAGGAAGCCACGACAGTTTTTTTTTTGGGGGGGGTGTTACTGTATCAATCTTGAAGGGTCCCCAAAGGCCCCGTGAACTGGAGGCTTGGTCAACATTCTGTGAGACTGTTGGGAGAAGAACCTAGGTTGGGCCTAATGGAAGGAAGTTAGGTCATTGATGACATGGGGTTGAAAGGAATGCCCCTCTTCTACTTTTAACAATAAACCAATGTATCTGGTGTATATGTGTAAGTAAATGCACATGTGTGCATGCAGGTACATATACATGTACATATGAAGAAGACAGGAGAGGGCATCTGATCTCTCAAGACTGGAACTACAGGAGTTGTGGGGTGCTCAGCTACTAGGCTCTGAATTCCAGTTCTCGTGCTTGCACGAAAGCACTCGTAACTGCCCAGCCACCCACTAGCCCCTTTCCTCTGATTCCCAGATGGCAGCCATGTGGAACCAAATGGTGAGACTATGATGGCCCCCTTAATGGACTGTGCTATCCCAAGTTCAAAGCAGTGTGATACAGTGACTATGGCCTGGAACCCCTAAAAGCAAGGAACAACAACAACAAAACTCTGCCTCTTGGTGGGCAAAGATCTCCAACGGCCTTTCTAATCTGCCTGTTCATTAGGAGTGAGCCGTGGACTCTCCTTGTTTCCCCGTGCCCACTCTCTTTTTCATTCTTTCTGCAATTAGAATTTTGATTGTTTTATTGACTTCCTATAAAACTATTCTTTTCTTTCTTTCTCTTTCTCTCTTTCTTTTGACTGAAGCAATCATGAAGGGTTTAGGTCTGTTCCTCAAGCTGTGTTCTCTCTTTGGTTGATCTCTTTGTCTCTTCCTTTATGTCTCTATTTCTTTCCAAACATGTTTCTTTCTTGTTTGCAGGAATGTATTTGAAGAGCTGACTGCCAGTCCTTACTAGCTTGTTCATGCCTGCCAGTCATAGGGGAAAGGGGAAGAGAAAGAGAGAGGGAGGGGAGGGAGAGAGAAAGGGGCTTGAAATTCTCCTGCATAGGTTTCCCAACCAATGAGATCACCAGCTGTGTCACTGGCTGAGCTGGACTTTCGGTTTTCCTCTGAAATCTACAAATTCTCCTCAAATTTATTTCTTGACACTTTATTTCAAGATTTTTTTAAGTTCTCTTTATACATCTTAGCCTCAAAACATGATATAAACAACAGAATCAAGCCAGAAGACCACAAGAATTACTTTATATTTATTTTTAATTAGCATTCTACTATCAGCCATAGGTATAGAATTTCTCTCTTTACTGTCTGTTTTTAATTGTTTTAATTTTTAAATGTCTTTAATTGTCATAATTATAGCAAGCTCATCTAAACACAGGTATATGGGAAATATTCCTAGAAATTTTCCTCAACTATTGCTAGGTACACTCAAATGTTATATTTGTATGTATATCAGACACATATAGACAGGACATATTTAAATACACCTACACACTTAACTAAATGTCTTTAGTGAGATATCAATTATACCACCAGAGTAAGCCAATAAACAGAACTGGCAATTAAACCAGTAGATGCGGTGATGTAACCTCTCCACACTTACTGCCTATGTGAGCAGCACTGAGATGATAATTTCATTGTAACTATGGCTGCTCCTCCCTCCGACTCGTTAGCGTTGATCACTACACAGATGGCAGCAAGTCTGCTCCTTGATAACTTCATCTTTTTTGTGTGTGTGTGCATGGATACGATGCTTGTGCAGGTGGAGGCCAGAAGTCAGTCTCGGGCTTTAATTTTAACATAGTAAAATTACATAAAACAAAACAGTTATCAAGCAAGAATTACAGTTATAACTATTTTATCTTTTATCAAAACTATAACTATTCTTCAACTCCATCAAAGACTTCAGAAGGATATAATATTATTTAAGTAAACAGGAAGTGCTTTGTAAGCAAGTTCCAAAACTCTAGAATTGACAGAGACATCTCACTGCCTGGACAGGCACCCAAAGTTCTTCTGTACTGTTGGAGCATCCATCTTCAGCCTACAGGCTCATAGTATCAAGTAGACTTTTCCATGAAGCAGGAAATTTCAAAGACAGGTCTGTCGGTATTGGCAGTTTGCCAGTCACTTTCTTCTGTATCCTGTAGAATGTCTCACAGACTCTTTCATGAAGCAGGAACCCCAAAGGATCATCTCACCTTTAGGCAAGTTCAGCAGTCATTTCTCTGTGGATCCTGCATGTTTAGTTCATCTAACAAACTCCATAAGGATCCTCTTTGATGCTCATCTTCCTCTTGAAGTAGATTGGTGCTGCCCAGAGCAGATATGTCTCATTGTCATGAAAAGTCCTAAATTTTTAAAACATTTAAATGCCATATTTTGAAGGTCTCTGAAAGACTTGAAAAATACCTAACTAACTGAAATATATCTCTATATATCTAGAAAACCTAACTAATATGACTACAATCTTGACTATTATTTAGATGACTATTTATTAACCTATATTTCTTAATTATACATTACATTTTTTAATGAACTACACAAACACAATACCTTAATCAAGATCAGAAATATATACACATATAACAAAATTGACCTTAAATTTGTATCAACAAACCAAGATCCATACCAATGCAAATCCCTATAGCACATCCCCCTTTAAATTTAAACAAACAATTATAAACAATATTTGGGAATATGGGCATGGAAAATCTCTCCTAAAGGAGCTGCAGCATGCCACCAGCAAACAGCAAGAAGCTGTGTTAAACTCTGTAATTTTTTTGTCTAGAATTCTTTTTCAAGTCCTCTCAGGTTTTTTGTGGATTTAGTTGGTTACGTGGGTGCCAACTATTGCAGGGGTGGTCGCTTGTTCATCCCAGTCACCCAGAACAGAAATAATCACACAGATACTGTATTAATTAAATCACTGCTTGGCCCTTTAGCTCTAGCTTCTTATTGGCTAACTCTTACATCTTAATTTAACCCACTTCTATTAATCTATGTATTGCCACATGGCAGTGGCTTACTGGGTAAAATTTTCAGCACCTGTCTCCAGTGGCTCCATGGCTTCTTCCTCTGCCTCTTCTTCCCAGCATTCCATTTAGTTTTCCCCTCCTAGTTCTGTTCCCCTATAGTTCTGCTATAGGCCCAAAGCAGTTCCTTTATTAACCAATGAAAGCAACACATAGACAGAAGGACCTCCTACACCTGTAGCTCTTCTCCAAGATCCATGACTTCAACAATCCTATGTTATTGGCTATGTTTCCAGTATCAGGCAGTTTCCCTCTTATTGACCAGAACTTGCATTCAGTTAGACAGCTGTTTGTTACTGCCTGGGTACACATGCCGCCGCTGCTTCCACGGGTTATCATGCCATGCTGGCCATTGTGGTGGTTCATGGGCATCGTAGCTGGGTAGGGCTGCCGGTTGCTTCCCTCCATTGGAAGCTCACATGGTACCTTCTAGCACCATGCGGAAAAATCCTCAGGGAGGAGGCCTTCAGGTCAGTTCCTGCTCAGGAGTGTCTGAGCTCTGTTTCTGAAGTGTTGGTATCTTCAGCCAGAGGGGCTTATCTTCCACCTCTGGGGCAGCCGGGAGGATAGCAGTATCTTGTATGTCTTGGGAGTGTCTTGTACAATCCTTCCCAGCAACTCCAAAGGTTCTTGGCCTGCTTGTGTTCCTCTCCTGGTTTCCTTCCATGATGAATGGCAATGTGGAAGCGTAAGTCAAACAAACTCTCCTCCCCAGGCTGCTTTTGGTCACGGTCTTTCATCACAGCAATAGTAACCCTTAGGCACCCCCTTTCCCAGTTCCCCAACCCGATCACCCACACCCTGCTAGTCTCCTCTCGATTGCTTCCCTATTCCCCTACTTTGGCAATGCTCTTTTTTTAAAAAAAAATTAATTTCATGGTTTCTGTAGTTATTCTAGGATATGTACTCACATCTAAAGATTTGGATCTAGGAACCTGGGACGGGAGACAATTTTCAGTATTTGTCTATTGGGGTCTGGGTTTCCTTCACTCAGTAGGATGTTTTCAAGATCTATTCATTTACAGAGCTGGGCCCTGGGGAAGGAGGTAGAAGGTCTCTTTACTGTCCTTTGTACTCAATCATAGGTTGTAGTTTTAGCCAAATTTTAGAGTAAGCCTATTCTTACTATTGTTCTTACTACTTCATATCACATATTATACATAGCTCCTTTAAAAACTTTACCTCAGGGACATCTGTGGTGTGACAGTTGGAGACCCCATGTGAATGAGAATCCAGAAGTAGTAGAAGGGAATGTAGGAGGCCAGAAGACACAGAGGGCCTCTTCACCATCCCCAGAGCCTAGACTTCCTACCTCTGGTGACGGGCTTTCAGGGCAGGGAGAGGCTTTAAGATGGGCGTGAATGGGACAGATCTATGTTTTAGGAAAACCATCTAGCAGAAGGCAGAGGACTGGGTGGAACCCAACACAGCTGTAAGCTGGGAGCTCACAAGGGGCTGGGCTGTGCAGTAGAGGATCCTGCCTCCTCACAGGGAGGATTTGCCTCCGGGTTGCAGGAGCAATGCACTACTGCCCTCTGAAAAATACTCCTTTATTGTCCTGATGGTTTGAGTCTTGACCCAGGAGAGGGTCAGACAAGTGATATATAAAGTTTTCAAAATCCAAACCTCCCCCTCCTCCTCTGCATCCCTCTGTCTCTCAGTCCCTCCCCTTTCTTAGCTGCACATGTGTCCAAGAGTGTCAGCAGGCATTCACGTGAGGTGAGCCCAATACAGCAGGTCCTGATGAGCACATGACTTCATTACTAAAGAAAATGTCTTCTTCCCTCCCTCCTTCCTTCCCGCTCTCCTCCCCTCCCTCCCTCCTTCCCTGTCTCCCTTTCCTTTTTCTTTTATTTCAAAGCAGAATCTTACTCTGTGGCCCATGCTGGTCTCAAATTTTTAATCCTCTGCCTTGGCCCCTGGCGTGCTGAGATAGCAGGTGTGTATCACTACACCTGACTGCAAAACTGTTTGAGTGCCAACAGACACCTCAAGTAGAACATTCCTGGCCTTGCTTCACTTGACAGAGCCTGACGAAGATGAAAGTCCACTAAAAATACTATATAAAAGTACCCTCGGGCTACGTCTAAGGAGGAGAAGAAACACAATGAATTTCATGTTTAAACTGTCACCAAGGCATCTATCTCATTATGTATATGAAAATATCCCACAACCTGAAAAAACTTTGAAATATGAAATGCTTCTTGTCTGTGCCATTTTAGATAAAGACTGTTCAAGCTTGTGTATTAAAAAAAATTGAAAAAGCAATTCAAGCATGCATATACACCTTCATGCACCAGCATGCCTGGCAATTAACAGGACAGCAGTGCACAGAATCAGGTGGTGGCTTGACATGTTAGGGTGTGTGTGTGTGTGTGTGTGTGTGTGTGTGTTGCCTTCTTCGAGTCTGTTTTTTCTTCTTTTATTTTTGAGACAGGGTTCTATATAGCTCAAGCTGGCCTTGAACTCATTATATAGCTGAGGATGACCTTGAAGTTCTGATGCTCCTGCCTCTACCTTCCAAGTGCTGAGATTATAGCTATATACTGCCACACCAGGCCTACGCAGTGCTGGGACACAAGCCCAGGACTTCATGCCTGCAGGCAAGCAATCTGCCAAGTCAGCCACAACCTCAGCCCTCTCTATAGCTCTTTTGATGAACATTTTATGTGTATGCATTTTGTAAATACATATGTACAATAGACTCCTGTAGCATGTTCTGTATATGCCACACACACACACACACACACACACACAATCATATATAGAAACTTCCTAAAATTCATGTTTATGACTAAGTGGTGTGTGTGTGTGTACGTGCCTGTGAGCAATCAAGACTGATTTTTATAAACACACACACTTTGGACAAGTGGGAACTGGAGGTCAGTGACGGGGGGCATAGAGAAGCAAGCTGACTCTGAGGACAGGTGCCCACCTCTTTTCTTACTGAAAGCATCCTCTTCTACTTCCTGTTCATAAAAATCCTTGGTAGGTGAAATGCTTGCTGAGCAAACATGAAAACCGGAGTCTGAATAAACCCCCATGTTATATGGCAGGTGAAGCAATGTATGCCCGCAATGCCAGCACTGGGGAGATGTGGGAGGTGGGGTAGGAGGTGAGGGTGGAGTGGGAGTTTGGAGACAGGTACATCCCAGGGCCTTGTTGAGAAGTCGTCTAGCTGAACAGCGAGCTTCAGGTCCGGTGAGAAATCCTCAGAAAGCAAGGTGGGAAGCAATAGCAGAAATACTCAAAGCTGATCTCTGTTCTGCATAAACCCCTCACACAGACACGGCACACGCGCGCGCACGCACGCACAACTTACCAAGGCTCACATACACAATAAAACCTACCAAGAGTGGCTCAAACATTTTTGAGCTCCCAAAAGTGACCTGAAGTGGCCACCATTTATCAGTGACCATCCGCACCCATGACACCAGAGTGATTTTTGTCTCAGGATTTCAATGAGACTGGTCCCAGAGCGGCCACCCCCTGGGAGAAGAAGCCAAAGGACCTTGCCCCCCTCCAGCCCAGGTGGTTCACACCCCACACCCAGCACTTTGTAGCTAGGTGTCCATCAGCAACTTACTTCACTCTGTGAGCCATGGCTTTCTCATCTTTAATGGGGGTAATTATAGCACGGGGCGGCTACAGAGTGTTGCAAATGTTAATCACAGGGGCATTATTATTATTCTTAATAACAGCCTTGCAGGCAGGCAGGCAGGACGCGCAGGCATTCCTGGTTTGCAAATGAAGAGACAGCTCAGCAAGGCCAAGGTGACTCACCCCGTGTCACAGGTGCCTGCGGGAAGGAACAGGCTGGGACTCAGATCTGCCCATGCTCTGCTCAGTGCTGTTTTCCCTACAGTACACCCAAGGGGAGACAAGGTAGACACCTGCAACTGGCGTGGTTTCTGGTTAATAGTTTAAATGTAGCCGAGAGCCATGTGCATTAGCTCTTTCCCCCTCTTAAGCCTTTACATAAGACCTGACTCCATACACTCAATTTGCTTCCATTGTACTTTGGCCACTACAACTGTATAGAGCGGTGTTCTCTAGGCAGGAATGTCCAGGCAAGACTAGAGATACCAAGGGAAGTGTCCCAGTCAGCTGGCTGCCCATGTGGCTCACTGACCTGTTTCCCTTGGAGACTCCTATTCATAAAATTCTTGTGCCAAGTGATGACATAATGACACATATGTGTACACGCGGAGAGATGGATGGATAGATGATAGATTTGGGTCTTGCTGTCACTCGTGCTGAGTGAAGAGGGCCTGTGGTTAATGGCGTCCTCTGGAGCTGGGTGAAGGAGACCTGTCATTCATCTGGGCACTGTCCTTGGCACATATTAGATGCTCAGAACAAGGCATTGACTCAATGGGCTCCTCAATAGGGATGGGTCTCATTGGTTTTAGAGGGATTAAAAGGCTATGAACATGGAGCTGGAGACAAAGCCAACCCTTTAACCAGGGACACGACCCTGGCTTTCCTGTCTAAATGTCCCAGGTTCTTCTGGGGAACATAAGCAGTGGGTTCTTCTGGGGAACATAAGCAGTGGGCCGTTGGCTTCTTCTTAAATGACAGCTCCGGTTCGATGGTGGCAGCTGGTGAAGGAAACTTCCAGACTGTGGTCAGGCTCTGGAAAGACAGTCCAAGGCAACCAATGCTGTCTCACTGGGTACTGGCCACAGGGCTAGGAGGCCACACCCTGAGTCTTCTTAAAACTTATCAGTTTTACACATCTATAACCAGAAAAGGTTGGATGGGCAGAAATTGAATTTTAGAATTAACTCAGTAGTTTAAAGTAATTTCTGTGTTTATGTCAGAAAGTATTTTATCTGCAGCCCTGTAACCCATGGGGCAAGAACAGCTTTTAAGGAGGAAACTCCCCGGAAGTTCACCTGGCACCCCTGGGAAGCAAATGAAGGCAGCTGCTTAGCGTAGCATTGTTTCTGCAGCTTTGAGTCACCACAGGAAGAACCACCTGCCTTAGGATGTTTGACTGACAGTCCTGGCGTGTCATTTAGGTCACTTAACTGATGGTCCTGGCATGTCATTTAGGTCACTTAACTCCTTGGCGTTTTCTTCCCCCGTGAAAGGATGTACGGTTCACTCAGTGCGCTCACATGCTCTTACCAAGCCCAGCCTCCCCCCTGACCCTATGTTCTCCACCTGGCTGAGTTTAATTGAGCCAAGAAGACTGTCAAGTCTGGCAGCCTTGAAGCAGAACAGGGCCTCGGAACTCTAGTCTGTGGTCACAACACAGAGATAGTTGACTTGAAGACAATGGGCTGTTAGGCCTTGTTTGACTTAGCAGGCCCCTCAGTCACTCCAGGAGGCTCACAGTGCAGTCAAGAGGTAGACAGGAGACATCTGGGGCTGCCTCTGCTCACAATGGCTCCTTCTCTTTCCTGAGGCAGTGTCTCAGGTTGGCCTGGAACTTACTTTGTGGCCAACGATCCTTGTCCCCCTGGTCTTTTTGTCTCCAAGGTCTGAGATTACAGACATGTGCCGCTAGGCATGGCTTCTAGTTTTGTACGGGTAGAAATATAGTGTAAAATAAATAGAAAGCATAGCACAGTATACACACACCGGTGCCACCTACCTACTCTGTAAGGAGCCAAGTGTGGTTTAACTCAAACTGCCACTGGCAAACATTTCTGTGGCTCAACTTCCGTGAAAGGCCAAGTTTATTCCGTGCCCCCTCCTCATGACTGTCACCCCATTGAAAGTTATTTTCTCTTAGGAACCCTAAATGACCAAGCCTGGCACCCCTTTCTCTTCCCACTCAGCTCCATTGCTCTGTGCTCAGTCATTGCCTTCTGTTTCCCTGGCCTCTTTATACCTGCAGCACTCAGAGCAAATCAAGGATGGGCCATCGCTCTACCCCAGAAGACCTCAACGCTGGCTGAGGCTAGGGCCAATGGGGGCTTAGAACCGAAGCCATATGCGCAAAGGCCGTGTGACAACATCCCTAACCGAGCTGTGTGGAGGGCACAGAGAAAGGATGCAGGCTTGGGCAGAACGGCAGCGCTGGTTTGATTCTTCATCATCCTGTGGCCTCCTCATGAGTGAAGAAGAGAGAATGATAACGCTTGTAAGGAATGAAAGGAGAATTCATAGAATACCCACAAGTCTTCAGTTCCCTCTCCAGGAAGAAAAGAAAACCACTTCACAAGGCAGCTTCAAAATGGGGATGTGGACACTGGTAGAATTACTAAATGGATGCCTTCATCAAACTCCTCCTCTCAGGGCTCAGCAAACCACATGGAAGAGGAGGCAGAAAGATTGTGAGAGCCAGTGGAGATGGAGGCACAAGGAAACTGTCTTTCAGATACAACAGGACTCAGAGAGATAGTGGCAGCATGCACGGGGTCCACACAGTGCCCAGGCAGATGGGGTCCCACCACTAAGAGGGCAAAGTGAAAGTTATCCCCCATCCCCAACCAGCTCTCTTCAGTTGATAACTGCCTGCAAAGTGGAGTCTCACCGGATAAACGAACCACACAAAGGGTCAGGCTCCATGCCCAGCAGGGGATGAGCTCAATGATATTTGGAGAGGTTGTTTTGTCTCATAATGCTTTGTCTGGACATATTTTACCTTACTGGTCATTTTCTTACATGTTATAAATTCTGATTTTGTGTTTTTATGGATTTTCTGTGTGCACATGGGTCTCTGCTTGTGTGTGAACTTCTCATGCTTTTTGTTTTTCTCCGTTTTGTTTTATTTTGGTTTATTTGTTTGCCTGTTTGTTTTCTTACTAGTGACGTGGGATGTCCTTCTGTATGAATAAAGCTGCATTGGCCTATGGCAGGGCAGAATATAGCCAGGCTGGAAGAGATAAAGAGTAGGCAGAGTCAAGGAGACACAATGTAGCTGCTGAAGGAGAAAGATGCCACCAGAACCTTACTGGTAGGCCATTGCCTCGCGGGGATACACAGATTAATAGAAATGGGTTGATTCAAGATGTAAGAGCTAGCTAGAAGTAAGTCTGAGTCATTGGCCAAATAGTGTTGTAATTAATATAGTTTCTGTGTGATTATTTGGGTCTAGGTGGCCAGGAAACAAACGAACACTCTCTGTTATACTAGAGAGAGAAGTAAGGTGTGAAATTAGACGAGTGGGAGGTGGGACCTGAGAGGAGATGAGGGAGAGAAAACCATGATCAGAATATATTATATGGAAAAAAAAACTATCTTCAATTAAAAAAATACATAAGCCATAGCTGAAGAGATGCCTCAGAGGTTAAGAACATTGGCTGCTCTTCCAGAGGACATGGGTTTGATTCCCAGAACCCACATGGTGGTTCACAACCACCAATATTCCAGTTATAGGTGCTCCAACACCTTCCAGTCTCCTCAGGCAGTGTGCACACGTGTGATACATGGACATATATGTAGGAAAGATACCTCATACACATAAAATAACAAAACTCCCAAAACGAATAAGAGTGTGTGTGTGTGTGTGCATGTGCACGTGCGCGTATCCGTGTCCGTGTCCGTGTCTGTGACCATACAGAGAATTGGCTGGATATGTTGAGAGTAAATCACGATTGGAACCTTCAGGAAGAAACAGGCCCGCTTCCTGCCAAACTCATTCAGCTTCATGACCAAGTTACCACAAGAACTTGTTTGCTTCTGAACACCTGGCCCACTAGTACAGCCATCAATTTGGAAAGTTTGGGTCCCTGGCATAGCCATCCCTCAGAACTTCTCCTTTATCATCATAATTCTGTAATATAGAGCCCTATTATGTGTTTATAACGTTGGCTTTGTTATTCCTGTTTTCATGGCTCCTGGCAAAACTTAAATCTAGACTCTTACCACAGAAGCATCCTGTGGGGATCTTGATGGGACCTGAAAAGCCGTCTGCTGTTCTGAAATTTTGGCATCTACACGCAATGAAGGTTTGTTTCCCTCTAGAGATGTGGGTTACCATTCGTCAAGATGGACCTGGGAAGACAGCAATAATTTTCATCTCAAGATCAATGAGAGTGGGAACTGTTGGCGTGCCCACGGGGCTTTGCAGGTTACCCCATCATTGTGACCACACATGCCTTACTTAGGATGCTCACACATCTCACGTGCTCACACTCATATGTTTGGGACACCCACAGTCACACATACACAAATTTACATGTACTTGGAGTATTGCATACATGTTCACACACAAGACCCACAAACACACATGCTCACTTCTAAGTGTTTGCACGTGCATGAGGTTCACACATCCGTGTTTGTATATTCGTGCATTCCCATATATACCTTTCACACATTTGCACACTCACTTAAATTTGCATATCTATCCTTACACACTCACAATTCTCACCTGCATTCATATGTGCACATGCTCACTTATTCACCCATGTTTGCACACACACACACTCACAATGATCACCTACACGCATACATGCATATATATGCACACTTATATAGAACAGATTACACACTCATCCACTGTTGTATATACATATGCACACTTGCATGTTCACCTATCCCCAAACACACAAACTATGCTAAGGTATCACACTCCCCAAACATGGCCTGTAACATCTGTACTACTACATGTACTACGGTCCTATAGCGCCTGTGCTGCGTGTACTACGGTACTACACCTGTAGTGTATTCCAGAGTCCAGCAAGGGCCTGGAGATTGAAATACACACACACACACACACACACAGACATGGGTCATCCTTGAAACAAGAGCACCAAGAATGCCTCTTTATTGTGTTCCAGGGCAGCTTATAAAGCGTCATCTTGACTGATGGCCATGCCCTAGCTCTTGGGATTTTTCAATTTTAAGTCCACTGGAAACCACTCCCCTGCCATCAGGAACTCATGAGGGTCTTGTGCCCAGAGCAGCTGCAAGCACAGGAAAACAAGGTGTTTACTCCAGCAGGCAAGGGGTCATAGGAAATTCAGGGTCTGAGGGTCTGCAGTCCCCAACAATGGGCTATTTCCACCTGTTCCCCCACCATTCCACCCCTTATCCCCAGTCTGGTTCCTCACTCCCTTTCAGAGCATACAATGGTGCCTTCATAGCCTTTTCTTGTTCTTCAGAAACACAGGCCCTTCCCTCTGTCCAGAGTTCTCCTGCCCGAGGCTGTTCTTGTCTACACATTTTCCCCCAAGGCCACACTTTGAGAGTACTTGGTTTGTGGGGGTCTCTCCCAGCTGGTGCCCAGTGCCAGTTGCCATGCTGACTGAGCATGGCCTTGCTCAGCATTGTCTTCTTAGTCTTCCTCCTTGTGGTTGAGGCTCCTGAACCACTAGAACCCTTCACAGGACCGCGCTGTCCTTGGCAACAAGCCTTCCACGACTGTCTAAAGCAGATGCGTTTCCAAACTATGGGCTCTGCCTCCCTGCCCTGCCCTGCTTCTCTACAGAGCCGCTCCCTGAAGCTGCAGAAAACAAGAGAGCACAGAGGTGGCCCTCTTCACAGGTGTGTGGCAGGCAGGTCCATTCAAACATTCACGGTGGATGTTTCCTGCTTTGAAGTTGCCACGGTCTGTACTCAGGAGTCCACCCTGAAGAGAGCACAACCACATCTGTTTCCTCCCTTCCAGGGAGCAGGCTCGGCACTGCCCTTCTTGCCTGACGGTGCCCAGGGCTGTACACAGCATCTGCTTCCCACTGATCTTCCCAGCGGACCGACTCCCACACAGCAGGAGACTCCCAGGGGACCCAAGAAAGCAAGGAACTTCAGGTTTCACTCAGGGTTCACCAGGTGGGGCTCTGAGGCGTTGCTTTCATCTCTGACTTGGCAGGGCTTGCCTCCCGCACCTGGCTTTAGGATGTCTCCAAGATGAAGCACTAACATGGGACCAATATCAATATTTTCATGTTGTTATCTGGTCGTATAACAAAGGTCAATTTATAAACTTCAGAGAGACCTGCACAGCTGACACTAAGTCCTTCCTTCCTTCTTTCCTTCCTTCCTTCTCTCTTTCCTTCCTTCCTTCCTTCCTTTCTTCCTTCCTTCCTTCTTTCCTTTCTTCCTTCCTTCCATCCATCCACCTTTTCTTCTTCTCTCCCCCCCTCCCTCCCTCCCTTCTTCCCTCTCTGCCTCTCCCTCACTCTCTCCTTCCCTCCCTCTCTCTTTTATAAAGTATATCCAACAGAAGCTAGAGAGCAGCTTGAAGGGTGTGTGCATCACTTCCTTGGGGTGGATTTTAATGTCAGAATGACCATGGGCAGGGCTGAGGAGAACCAGGTTCACACACAGAACAGCCTGCAGTTTTAATTCATTCCCATCCATATCTGGCCTGTTGTGGGTGGGTTACAAGGACAGCAGGCCCCAGCACAGATGACAGTCTGTCAGCTGCCGAGCTTTCTCCTGCAGCAGCCAGGCAAGAAGTTAAATCTACTTGAGAGAGTCTTATGACTGGCGTCACCTAATGCCTGTCACCTGAAGGGTGGCCAGACAAAATACAGCAGGACCTTTGACGGATTCCTGTATCAACATATGATACAAGGATATCACCCAGCCACAAAAAGAAACACAGTACTGATACTGGCTGCAAGTCTTGGAAATATTATGATAAGCGAAAGAAGCCGGTTGTGAAAGGATAAATAATGTATAATTACATTTACACAAACAGGTGTAGAGAATGGAGTAGATTTGTGGCTAAGGCTCAAATAGGAAGTTATAAAAAAATAAATAAATACTTCAGCAATGGCAATAAATAAAAGTAGACTAAATCTGCCAGTTAAAAGGCAGAGACTCTAAGCCTCTCCATGGGCCATCTGCCCTCCAGGTATTTTCTTATGTAGATCTCCAGCTCCGGTCTCAGCCCTGTGTTCCAGTTCAGGCCCCCAGAGCTTAGCACAACTGACTCCATGAGGGATGAACCATTCAGGCCATAAAACTCAGCACATAGACAGCACCACCTGCCAAAGTGAGAGCAAAGGCCTAATCCATCAAAGTCCATAGTCCTGGGAAAGTCTCTAATGTACTAACCTTGCTTTTCTGTAGTTCCGCTTCTGACTAACTCTTCTTGTTAACTGAAGTGTGTCAACGCAGGACATGGTTTTTGTGCTTAAAAGCTCCCCTGAGAAAGGCTCAGGGCTACACTGGGATCCCAAACACCCAGCATAGCTGCTGGCAAATACAGATTTTTCTATTGGCTTAAACCCATGCACGAGCAGTCTTCTCTAGTGGATACCCCACACAGCATCCTCATCTGAGACATCTCAGGCTTACTATGGCCAAAACATGGTGAGAACTTGCGCAAACAGCTCCTTGATTTCCTTCTACTTCAGTCTTCCTCAGCTCCAAAGCCATTCTTGGCCTCCCGATTTTCGCTATTTCTCCAGGATCTGCTCCTAGCAAGTCCCGTTATTTTGTCTCATCTGCCCGAGTCTGTCCATCTCCATCACTGACATCCAAGTTCACATCCCCAGGATTTCTCTAACTTGTCCCTCTATGAATCTACCCAGAGTCTCTGCTACTCTTATTCCCTATGCAGATGAAGGGGAGTGATTATATAGTATTCTATATTAACCATGTAATATATCCTGTATTTCATAGTTTATGATGACAATAATAAAACCACCCTTGTGAATCTCCCTCCAGTGAATAATTAGCAGAATGTTCCTATAAAAATCTTAAATATGGATATTTCATCTTATTTAAAGCTTTGGACTCGCTTTATGGTTGAGACGCAATCCCGAGTCCTGGCTTCTCTGGGCTACTGTCACGCTTTTCTCTCTTCCTCAGAGCGATTCACCTTGCCCTTCTTTCTGCTCCTAGACTATGTCCCAGGGTCTTGGTACTCACTGGCCCCTCTAGCCTAGATCTTCTGAGACCTGGCTCCTTGTGTTACCTCAGATATCACCTTCCCAAAGGGACCAGCTGTGACCACTTTGTCTCAATGTCTACATGAGGCCTGACCAGTTTTCTTCAGAGCACTCACCATATGCTAAGGTACCTATTAATTTTTCTCTCTCCTTACTTAAACTTCATCACAGCACACAGTCCTTGGGAATACATGTCTAGAACAAAATTGGCACCCTTTAAGCATTTTTTAAGTAAACAAACCCACACACTGTTGTCTTAGTCGGTGATAAGGTACCACTGGGAGGGTTACACTTCCACATCACTGCTCATCACTGAAGGAAGTCAGGGCAGGAACTCAAACAGGGCAGGAACCTGGAGGCAGGAGCTGATGCAGAGGCCATGGAGGAGTGCTGCTTGCTGGCTTGTTCCTCGTGGCTTGCTCAGCCTGCTTTTTTATAGAACCCAGGACCACCAGCCCAGGGATGGCACCACCCACAGTGGACCAGGTCCTTCCCCATCAATCACTAAAAAAATGCCCTATGTGCTTACCTACGCTAGATCTTAGGGAGGCATTTTCTCAACCGAGGCTGCCCTTCTCTCTGACGACTATAGCTAGTGTCAAGTCGACAAGAAAACTGCCTGCCCACACCTGAACTAGGCTGTGCACAATGGGTTGCGGCTCTGCCCCCTTTTCAGTGGACTCCTCCATGAATTCATTTCAGTGCTCATGTTACCCTTTTATGAAAAACCGTCCGAGTGATTGATTTCTGAAACTCCGCAGGCTCCAGCGTGTGTGCAGTCTCGCATCCCTCATCTAGCTTGCTTTGAAGCATTAATGACAGACGGGTTTGCAGGTGAAGCTCGCTCCTGAGGGAGGTATGCAGACGGACTAAATTCTCTTTTGCACATGACTGCGTGGAATTTGGCCCAGCCCTGAGTGTTTCTCCCTCAGTCCCCCTAATGAGTCTGGGCAGATGTTAACGCACGTCATTTTGTCTGTTTTCCTGGGGTCATGAAGACGGCATCGGAGGCACCTTCCCACCTTCGTCTTAAACGACAGAAGGTTCGGATGGTGAAACAGTCTTGTGTTCCCCCACGACTTCTCATTAACCATGCAGTGGCCGAGGAGGCTCGTGCCTCTCTTTCATATTCTCTTCTGCTTAAGCAGCTGGAAACAACGTTCAGGGATCCTCAGACTCGGTGTGCAAAACAGTGATTTGCGCTGTTGTTTAAAATGCAGGCTTTTGGGCCCTTACTCCGACCTGGGAACTTTTAAGCAGGACCTGAGATTTGTACATTTTGTCCCACATCAAACACAGGCCGCATTACCAGCTACACTGAGGCAAGCTGGGGGAGGGGGAGGGACACCAGCTGAGTCAGCGTTTGAGACGCACAGTTCTTCTTCCTGGGGTCTGGCCAAGGGCCCATCATTGCCAGAACAAAAATCCCCAAACCTCTGGCATACTGTTCACCGGTGCTGTAGAAACACCTGTCTTCTCAGCCTTACAGCTTACTAAAAGCCTCCACTCTGTGAAGGTAGCCATTAACAATTTGCCTTGGCGCCTCTTGCCAAGGACTGTTCCTGTTGTTGATAGCCCTAGTTTATGCCCTCCCAAAAGACCAAACACCACCAAAAGGGGTGAATACAATCTCAGATTGTCTTCTCTCCTTCACAGAATTGACGTAGAACTGGCTCCGCTGGCCCTTTCTCCCTGGATCGCCTCCCAATTCTTGCATCTCTCAACAGCAGCATTCCCTTACAGAAAGGAAGTGGTTCGGACACAGAAGTACCCAAGGGCTGTTTTAAATAGACTTTTAAGAAGGAGCCGGTCTAGGTTTACAGAAAAATTGAGCTGGGCATGCAGACCTCCCCCTTCTCCTCTGGTTTCCATGTCTTTAAACATCTTCTATGTTCTTGGGGTGCCTTTATCAGGATGGGTGAACTGAGATTAGGGCCTGACTGTCTATTAGTGTCCTCTGTCTACACAATGTCACAACACAGACATTGGCCTTGACCTGCTGGGTCACGTGTATCAATCACAACAACACACAGGATCGGCTCCCTGCCTATTCATTTCTCCCTCCTTTTCCTCAAATGCTATTTTTAATTTTAACAGATACCCTCAAAGGACTGAAACCAGCCCCATCACTCATTCTCTGGTTTTTAGAAATATAATTATTCCCAACGTATGAACCCAGATTACTCTTTGAACTTGACGTGATGGATTACATTGCTCCCACCGGCGTAAACAGCACCTGAATGCTATCTCTCAACGCCCCTGGCAGCCTCGCTCATGGCTGGACTGCATTCCAGAGCTGCTGTGACCCGCACTGTGTGTCTTCTTTGAAAGGCCCCATCAGCTGTCACAGTCGGATGAGGATGCTGGGCCTCCTCGGCACCAGGAAAATTTTCATTAAAATGCATAGTGGACTACAGCTGGGCCTGAGGCATCATAGTAGACTCGTTCCCCAAGGTACGACCAAGGCCAAGGTCGGGGGCCATTACGCTGTCCCAGACACCTGACTGGGGTAGGTAGCGATGTTCCTGGGCCTACTTGGGTGTCATAGGAGAGGGTCAGCAGGAGGCCCCTGGAGACTGCTTACACTTGACGACCCAGCTTGGAGAGAGTTGAAGCCTTTGATTCCTGTCCTCACATCTGCCATGCCGTCCCCCACAGCTTTGTGTGTCAGAGACTGAGTCCTCGGTGTGGGGGAGGGGAATGGCCAAAAGGTGACACTGCCCTCAGCTGGAATTGACCCCACACAGTTCCTCAGAGCCCAGGGTGTAAAGGAAAAGGCCAAGCCTGGCCCCTCACCTCTCTAGCTTCTGTCCTCAGCATGCGCTCTTTTCTTTCCAAATAGTCCATCACCATAATGTCTGGTGCCCCTCACCGTGCAGCGAAAGAGCTCTCATCAGAGCAGCGTGGAGGCAGTGCTGTGCTGTTGGCCCAATCAGGAACTGTGAACCACTCTGATCTCCTTTCATTAAGCACTACCTAGCCTCAAGCATTTTGTTATGGCAATGGAAGAGACTAAGATACTTACTGCACCTGTGGATGAAGAAAATGATCCTGTCTCTGAGGCCATCATGGATACTGACTATCAGCAAAGAAGAGTGTGAGAACAAAGTTCCCATTCTGAAACCTGTGTATTTAAATTTTGATGGAAAAAAAGGGGCTGCATAGAGAATAATAAGTTAGCTGGAGGGAACTTGTGAGCCTTTCCCTCACACACAAACAATGGAGCCTAGTGTCCGTTTCCTTCTCTTTGTGCTTGACTGAGACCCAAATGGCTCACTGTCCCTCAGTATGTTCCTGCTACCTCCCCGCTGAGATCTCATTGGCCATGACGCACTGCCCTGCTCGAGTTAGGACACTACTGTCTTTCTTCCCTGTGGGAATGTGTTCCCGGGGCCAACTCCAACAACGCTGACCTGGGCATCTCTCGGGTGGTGCTGGAGTGAGCTACAGGCTCTAGTCCCGCTGCTGTAGCCTGGAGTCCTAGCTGTCATCCCCGTGACCCAGCAGAGGGAGCAGACAGCAGAGCCACTGGTTGTGGCCACACCATGAATGGTTGGACAGCGACACCCAGAATATCGGGTGTAAATACTTCCTCCACAAGGAGTATGGACAGCCTAAAACTGGTCTTCAGGCAGGACACACACAGCCCTGACCCCTTCTCAGCTGGCTGGTGCCCAGCTGGAGTCATAGGAACCCACAGAGTTCTGAAACCTGGGGTTTGTGTAGCTGGAGTTCAGCGAGCATCTTATGGGAGGGAAGAGGGAAATTCAGGAAACTCTGGGCTCCATGCTTGCTTCACATCCAGGCAAGAACAGTTCATGGGCTTGAGAAATCAGAGGAGCCTAAGAGGCACAGCCAGAGATGAGGGAGCCAACCAGACAAGAATGGAGCTTGCTATTGGGACCTTCTCCCTCCCCAGCCTGTCCTCCTCTTTCTCCACGATGTCTCTGCTATCAAAGGATGGAGGGGTTAAGAGAGAGTCAGTTTGTGGACTCTTGTCCTGTGACCAGTTAGGAGAGTTGACTGGAAGCCTTGGATGTGACAGAGAAGGACAAAGAGAGTCCGTTCACAGCATCTGGACCACAGTCGTGTTATTATTTGTTTCACTTTGAATTTGCAATGCCCCCTGCCTCTACCTCTTGAGTATGATTACAGGAGTTCACCATTACGCCTGGCTTTGTTTTGTGTGGATTGTTTGGTGGTTCTGGGAACTGAACTCACAACCTTGCATGTGCTAGACAAGCCCTCTACTACACAGCTACACCCTAGCCTCCATCTTGTATTTTAGTGCCAGCCTTATTGAGATAGCCAGCTACTCACCATAAAAACCTTTGTACAGCAATAGTTCAGAGAGTTGTGCGAGCATCTCAGTTATCTACACAGGCATTTTTCGTGACTCTGAAAAGAGAAAAACATGCACACACCGTGTATGCATTTACAGCTCCTGGAAAGTTCTAAGCCTTTTCCTCTCTCTACATATTCACTACTCTGAAGACTTCATGTAAATGGATTCAGACCAAATGTATCTATTTTTAATGTCTGGTTTCTTTCTCATATGGTTCAGGTTGTCCCATGTATCAGTGTTTTGTTGCTTTCTTATGATTGAATAATAATCTCTCATACGGACGTACCATATTGAGTTGATGCATTTGTCTGTAGAGTTGTTGACATTTTTTCAGGTTGCATGAATTATGTTGTTATGAAAATTTGTATATGTTTTGTGTGTCTTCTATGTGCTGGGTGTGCTCGCCTTTTTAAACAATGAAGCATCACCATGATGTGTGACCTCTGGTCACACTTGTAGCTTGCCCTCTTCCATGTCCTGGGCTACGTGCAGTGCCAAAGATGTGCTCTACATCTGAATCCCTTGATGTGCCACTCTGAACCAGGGGCAGGTCAACAAAGAAGACAAAGCCTTTTGACTCTTCTGTGCCCCTCCACCCATTCTGTCCCCTCTGCTCCACCTTGGCCTGGCACATACTGGGGGTCTATTTCACATGCCAGCTAATGAAACACATCAGCCTTCTGCCTCCATGCACAATGGAGCCAGGTCATCTATGGAACATACCCGCTGCACCCTGACACCCACTGGGGTGTTCTCCAGTTGCAATCAGAGTCCAGCATCCTCTGAACTGGAGCAAAGAGCAGCTTGTGGTTCTTCAATACTGCTTACCTTTCTCTCAAACTGTCCAGCTCTGTGTGGACATCTACGGATGATGCGCAGACCCTGGGATCCCGTCACAGATGAATCAGACATCATCCCCTCCCTCACTGTCTTTCTCCAATAAATCACCTCCCTCTCAAAACCCGCAATTAGTCTGTCAAGGCTCACCTCTCTTCTGGAAACTTCTATGAGCTAACACTTCCCTCTCTGATCAGACAGTTGCAGCAGGAAGCAAGCTGGTACCCAACGGGCTCTTCTGTTCAAGAGGCACATGGGGCTGGGCTTAGCTCTCACCTCAGCGGCATGAACTGTGAAACCTAACAAGTTCGTCAGTGGTTGTTCTACATCCTACCCATCTGTGGCGGGCTCCACAGGACACTGGCCACGGAGTAAAACTCCTGTTAAGGGTGCAGCTCAGTTCCGGGCTTGTTCCAGGTCTTTCTGAGGCTTTCTCACTTTCACCATTGCTTGGTCATGTGACATGCTGACTTCCTGGTGGTTTTGCATTTCCCTTTATTTATAGTCTTTCAGGCTGACTGTCTCCGAGATCCTCGAGGCACTGTGACCGCTGACTCTGGAGTTCCCGTTGCCTGGAAGAGTTTCTGAAATCACACTAACTCCTACCTTCATTACCCACAGTGGGCAGAGAAGAAATCTCACCACAGTGGGTGTCTTGCTGTTTCCTAGTCCAGACAGGGCACCTCAGTGCACAGAGAAAGGGATGAATGGACCAGATGGTCACACTCAGACTCTAAGGTAGGCATGGTGATGTTTAACGTCCTGCCCAGCCAGCCTGCCTTCCCGAAGGCCTTTACCGTATCAGGGCCCAGAGTATCTCCCTGTACCTTTGGTCACTCAGCTACTAGCTTCTGGGGTCATCTCACTAATGGAATCTGATGGTTCCCAAGAAGAGGGAGCCTGGGCCTGGTAGTTGTTCACAATCCTGTTGTCACCTGATGTCCCCAGTCAAGTGCCTGCCATCAGCCTGAGGCTGTCACCTAGAGGTCTCAAAAATGCTTTGGCCCCTCCTACCCCTCACTGGTATAAACTGAACTCGTGTGTGTGTGTGTGCATGTGTTCATGCGTGTGCAGGTACATGTGGGGGACATGTGCTTGCATATGTATGCATGTGCACATACATACACACGTATTGCCTCAGATGTTGTTCCTCAGGTAGTCCTCAGTCCACCTTCTCTCTCTCCCTCCCTTCCTCCCCCCTTCCCCCACCTGTGTGTGTGCATGCGGACAAATGTTCATGTGGATGTCTATGTGTATATAGGTTTATATATATGAGGCAAGCTTTAGATGGCATTCCTTAGTTATCCTCCATCTTGTTTGTCTGTTTGTTTATACAGGGTCTCTCTGGGTAGCCCTGGCTGTCCTGGAACTTGCTCTGTAGATCAGACTGGTCTCAAACTCACAGAGATCCAACTGAAACTAAAGGTCTGTAACAGTGGTGTATGCCTAGCTCACCTTGCTTTTGAGAAAGTCTCTTACTGTCCGGGAGATTGCCAAGTAGGATAGGCTACTGGCCTGAGGGCCCCAGGTTTTCCTCCAGCTTCCCACTGTTGGGTTTATAAAGATGTGGTGTGTCTGGATATTCATTATTTCTTCTTCTTCTTCTTCTTCTTCTTCTTCTTCTTCTTCTTCTTCTTCTTCTTCTTCTTCTTCTTCTTCTTTCTCTTCTTCCTCTTCTTCCTCCTCCTCTTCCTTCTCCTAATCCTCCTCCTCTTCATATGTGTGCTGTATTATTCATGTACATGAATGTGTGCACATGCCTGTATGCATGTTGCTGTATGTATTCATTTATGTGGGTGTGTGTGCACCCTGTGAAGTCAGAGATTGAGTCTGTTATCTTCCTCACCTGTCCTATATCTTATTTTCTGAAACTTTCTCACTGAATCTGGAGTTCACTATTTGTCTAGCCTTGTTGGCCAATAAACTCCAACTATTTGCCTGTCTTCACACACACACACACACACACACACACACACACACACACACACACACACACTGGAGTTACAAATGTGCACTGACTTTTATACGGGTCTTGGAGATCGGAATCCTGGTCCTCACATTTCTGTAGTAAGCATTTTTATTAACTTGATCCATCTCCTCAATCCCCTAAATCCAACTTTTAAAAACCAGATTTTGGGGGCAGCCTGGATAGCTGAGTGGTTTAAGGTGTTTGCCATCAAACATGATGACCTGAGTTCAATTCCAAAACCCACAGAATGGATGGAGAGAACTGACTCCTAAAAGTGTCCTCTGACCCCAACACCCATGCTTTTTACAGGGTTACATAGAGGACTAAATAACACACACACACACGCACACACACACCATAAATACATGAATTAATGTGTGTTTTCAAAGAAAGAGTTTTAAAAAATTAAGGTGGCATATACTCCAGCTTCTTCCCACAATCCGACTGCACCAACCCTAACAACTCAGGGCGGCCCCATCCACAGAGCTCACTGTCAACATATCTGCTTCACAGAACATGCCTTGTGCTTGACTCAAAGACCAGATCTCTGACTCCCAGAGGCTTACAGCCTAAGGGTGGTTAAGTTACCTCTATTCTGCAAAACACCAGGAATTGTAGGAGGGGTAGGGCCCTTGGAAGGACAGAACAGATTCTGCTTGGAAGATGCAGGAAGGAGTTGAAGAGGGGGTGAGTACTGGAGTTGGAGGTTGGGCTGGTAAATGCAAGGGGACATCTCACAGGTTAGGGTCAGGCACACAGTGTCTCAGCCGTCAAAGTCAGATGGAGGGCAGGCGCAGGAATCTGAGGTTAGAGGTCAGGGATGGAAGGCAGAGGGGAAGGCTGGGACGGTGCCAGCATGTGCACAGTCTATTGGTGCCTTGAAGAACAAAGGTGGGCTGTCCCTGGGCATGAGGCAGAGTGGGTAAGGCAGGCTGGAGAGGGTAACAGTGGTACTACAATAATCCAGGTCAGGAACCTTTATGATACCTGGCCGGGGTAGCAACTGGGGTAAGGAAATGGTCACACAAAATTCAGTTCAGCAGAAACCGGGAAGTCACAGTGTGCACCATGGGAGATGTTCTGGAGGCAACACCCGCAGTGTCCAAAGCTGGTAAGCACGCTGTCTCTTCCACATGATAGTCTTCCGAGTGGCACAATGTCTTCATCAGACTTGGTGCTCACACAGCTGATACAACCACAGAACAGGGCAGGTATCAAATTTTTGAAAACAGGGAACAATGGGAGAAATTGATCTTACTGGTGATTAAATGAGGTGCAAAGAAATGGCTAATTACCAGGAGATGGTCCTTCCAACCAGGGGGAATATCGTCTGCTGACTCTACAGAGTCCCTGACCATGTACCTAAAGGGTCATTTGGGTGTGTGGTGATCCTGGCCAGCTCTGCCAGGCCTCTGTTTCTGCAGAGAGGTACCGCCATATTAAAAATGGCTGCTCTGGGCTGGTGAAATTACTTGGCTAGTAAAGGTGCTTGCCACCAAGTCAGATAACCTGATTCCAGTCTGAGAAACCTACAGGGTAGAAGGGGAGAACTGACCCCTTCAAGCTGTCCTCTGACCTCCACATCAGTCATATACACACATACACACACACACACTCTAACACCCCAGTTCTCAGCATAGACACACACACACATGCACTCATATATATGCATGCATTCTAACACCCCAGTTCTCAGCATAAACACACACACACACACATGCATGTACCTGAACACCCCAGGTCTCAGCACACACACACATTAATGTATCCCAATACCCCAGGTCTCAGCATAGATACACACACACACACACACATGCGTGTACCCTAACACCCCAGGTCTCAGCATACATATGCACACACACACACACACCAACACCCCCGGTTTCAGCAATGTGCTCCACCTGGTGAGCACAGTTCCAGTCTAATCCCAACTGCCTTGAGCTCAAAGATGGAAAGCTCAAAGACAGGAAGATGAGTGGGACATGTCCCCACACCTAGCTGCTTGTGTGTGAGGAGGAGGGAGACCTAGGATCCCTGGAAATCCTGCCTTATGATTCCTCCCAGCATCAGGTCCTCTCGCACCTTACTGAATCCCACCCGGCCCGGTGCCCTCTATTCAGAATCTCATTCAGTCCTCAAACTAGTGTTGGAGACATCAGTCCTGACCTGTCCTCCAGGCCTCTCCCTCCTCGTGAGCCTGTGTGTATCACTTCAGGCTGAGAGGCCATGGATGGCCCTCAAGTTACTCCCCATATAATAACATAGGCGCTCCATTGAGATTGAGAGTCCTGTAGAAGCCAGGAGCGCTGGCGCATGCCTGTAATAATCCCATGACTTGGTCACTGATGAGAGGACTGTAAGATTAAGGGCAGCTTGAGTTACATAGCTATGCATGTCTACGTCTAGTTTAGTGCTGGAAACAGGAAGGCCACCCAGGTCCTGGCCATTCCCCATATTGCACAAGGTCTCTGGGCACCAGCTCTGTTTCTCGGTGTGTGATTTGCCTTAGGACCAGCAGAGTTCTCCAATCTTCAGTGCACCAAGGGGAAGTTGCTCTTCTCCCCAAATCAGGCTGCCTGGTCCTTCCAGCTGGTGGGGTCTCTGCTCGGGCTCCTTCTGCCTTGTGGAGAAAGACCCGGCTGTCTTGGGTAAGTAGCTGAAGCGAGTGGAGTGTGGAGCATTGAGTACGGAGCCAGCAGACCAGACAACGGATGTTTGGTTTGGGCTTGGCTACAGGCGTTAATTGAAAGTTGGCACAAATACAAACTCCTTGTTTCTATGTTTCTCCCAAACAAACAAGGTTGGGTAAGAGTGCCTTCCTTCAACACCTTGCAGCCTGGTTCTTGTCTTCCTCTCCAGGGAGGTCCACGAGGCACCCATAAAGGTGACTAGTCCTGGCAGACAGAGTCTTGACCATTTACAAAGCAAGTCTAGGCTGGCTATATGGATGACCCAGTCACACATTCCAAGGACTGAACAGCGAGTTCAGATGGGAGAAACCATTAGGAAACTTCAATGGATCACCCATAGCATGCTCCTCACCCTGGAGAAACCCAAGGCCAAGAGGCTTAGTCCCTTTTCCACTATGGTGACAAAACAGTTGAGGCCAGGTAAGTTATAGGGAAGAGACAGTTCTGGAGATCTGGTGAGGGTGACTCTGGGGATGGTGTAACACACCGGGAGTATCCTTGGAAGAGTCTTGCTCTGAGAGCGGGGAGGGGGAGGGGGCGTGCCAGGCTTGCTCTTACAACCACTGACTTACTCTTAATAACCGATTAATTCCTTAATCACCTTGACAGAGTGGGACTCTCCTGACCCCAAGTGCCCCAGAAAGACTGTTGCCCTAGGGACTGAGCCTCATTTTGGTGGGGACAAGGCACATGGGAGCCACAGCAGAAAGCACCAGTGTCCAGTGCTGGACACCTGTCTCTGGCATAAACCCCTTTCACCCCAGACCATTTAAGCTTACTCTGTACTTACAATAGAAAATGGTCTTTCCAAAAATGTTGGTGTGGTGTTGCCTAAGAAAGCACAGCTAAAATACATTCAATAAAAACTCATGGAGCTAGAACTGATGTCTGGAATCAGCCAGTGCCCAAGTCTGGGATTGAAACTTCAATAGCCAATTTTTCTCAAATCCGTTTCTGTAATTTTTGTTTTTTTCCTGTGGTAGAGACTGAGCCCAGGTCTTGCCCACGCCAGGCAAGCACTCTACGGTTAAGCCACACCCCAGCCTTCGACACAAACTCAGTAGAGAGTTAATTTTCAGACTCTATGTGTGGTTAATTTGTAGTAAAATGTGTGGAAAGGCCATAGGCCCAGTCTGCCTGAAGATCTAAAGGACAGGTCAGGGCAGAAAGCAGCTGTTGGCTGGGATTTTCATCCAGGGGAAGCAGCCTGGCCCAGGAGCTGTCTGACACCCTCCGAGAAGTGGAGAGCAGCGAGGTGCTCCTGGGGAGCCTTTGGGTATGTTTTTATTGTGTGTATTTCAGCTGTGCTTTCTTAGACCACACCACAGTCACTTTTCTGGAAGGGGTTTCTCTCTTGGAATTTCAGGGCAAAGTTCTAGCATCTAAAGTGCGAGGACAATCCTTGACTCCAGGCACGGGACTCACTCCTGGAATCTCAGACTCTCAGTCCTTGGGAGGCTGGTGCAGAATAATTGTCATGCATTTCAGGCCACACGGACTTACACAGTGAGTTCCTGGGATAGTGTGAGACTGATCTCAACAAACAAACAAAGCGGGGAAGAAAAAGAGAAGAAAGGATCCCCGAGGCTACACAGAGGTGAGCGTGTGCACACGGAGGCCAGTGCTGACCTCAGATGCATTTCTCAATTACTTCTCCACCTTAGTTTTTGGGACAGTTTCTCCCTGAATCTGAAGCCCACTGATCGGTTAGACTGACTGTCCAGCCAGCCCCAGAGATCCTCCTGTCTCTACCTCCCCGCCATGAGGGTGCTGAAAATCTAGCTCATGTCCTCCCTTACGCTTGCCCAGAAAGCACTTACTAACTGAGCCATCTCCCCGCCCGTGAGTTTTTTTTTTTCTGCTTTGTTTTGATTTTCAAAGAAAAATGATCCATTTCCATAGTTCAGGCCTGTGGTTGCTGACAAAACTTCAGGACAGTGTGCAGAGCAGGCTTTGGGTGTGTGCCGAGGGCGGCTCCTGGCTGGCTGCGCAGTTGTGCGGCAATTCTACTCCTCTCCACATGGCTGGGCGTGGTTACGGTGTGGGGGAGAAGCTGGACTACTGGTTCGTGTTTTATCTGGTCCACTCTTTTTGCCTCCCCAAGTGAATCCCATCCCCAGTTCTTATGCATTACCATCTTGGTACTTGTGAAGCAGTTAAAGATAAAATACGGACTCAAGGAATGGATTAGACAAACCTTCAGCCACCCCAAGTTAGAATGGCGCTTCAGTGCCCATTATCTTCCAAAGGACTTCAACCCAACACACATGAAGAAAGCATTGTGAGTCTGCAATAACAAGCAATTGGTTTAAAATAAAAATCCAGAAGCTGGATATGGTGACTTACACCTATAATCCCATCACTTTGGAGGTTCGCTAAAACAGGAGGAGGACTTACCAGGACAAAGCCAGCATGAACTGCATAGTGAGATTCTGACCCAAAGTTTTGTTTTTTGGTTTGGTTTGGTTTTTTTCAAGATAGGGTTTCTCTGTGTTAACAGCCCTAGCTGCCCTGGAACTAGCTCTTGTAGACCAGGCTGGCCTTGAACTCACAGAGATCCGCCTGCCTCTACCTCCCACATGTTGGAATTAAAGGCGTGCGCCACCATTGCCTGGCCTGTCTCAAAGTTCTAAAATCAAAATTTCACGGATAAAGATATATGAATGACTACAAATAATTTTATATGTTATTTTATTTTAGTGTGTGTGTGTGTGTGTGCGCGCGCGCACACGCACGTGTATTGTGGAGGTCAGAGGTCAAGTTATAAGACTAGTCCTCTCTACCTTGTTATTTCCAGGAATCAAACTCAGGGCATCAGGTCTGGTAATAGGCACTTCTACCTACTAAACCATCCCACTGGCCTAGAAAACCTTAATTTAAGACCACATTAATTTAAAAATTTGTTTTAAAAATAAAGTAACATTAAGATATCTTTTCACCTGAGATTAACCAAATTTAAAAGACCAGCCACATCAAGTACTGACAAAGATGCAGACCAACTGAATTCATACGTTGCTGATAGGATCCAGAGTAGCACAACCATATTATCTGGCTACTTCTTGTTACAGAAGTCACAGGTAGACTTACAATATCAACACAATTTAAGCTTAAAAGTACCCCAAGCCCATGTACTGAAGGTCTGGCCCCTTGACAGCGGCTCTGCTGTGGAAGGGCAGAACTCAGGAGAGGTCGAGCCTATGTGCCCTTAAGGGGATGTTTGAGACTCTGGTCTCCCTTTCCTTCTCTTCCGGTGCCCCAGACACTTTTAGGTAAGCAGTATTTCCTGCTAGCTGTCCCCTAAGCCATGCACTGTATTGTACGGGCACAAACCTCAGAAGCCTGTAAGCCATGCACTCTTTTGTGCATGCACAAACCTCAGAAGCCTGTAAGCCATGCACTGTATTGTGCATGCACAAACCTCAGAAGCCCGTAAGTTGCTTACCTCAGGTGTTTTATTCCAGCGACAGAAGCTGATGAACAGAACTATGACTCACAGACTGCACAATGTCAAAAGACATTTCTCACAACAAGACTTGTGTGCAAATATTCACAGAGGCTTTGTTCCTAGAAGTCAAAACTTTCAAGTGACAATTCCCACAAGTCCATTGTCCACCAACAGGTGACTGAAAACCCTGGCATAGCCACTGAATGAGAACGGCTCACCATTGATTGATTTAAAGAAAGAAAACTTCCGACTGCGTAAGCGTGTGTGCGACTCTCAGACTCCATTACAGTGAGAGCGAAAACCCAGACAGATGACTCTGTCTGCACAGAGTTCCGCAGCCACGGAGCAGCAACGTTCATCTCTCGCGACATACTGGGTGAACACGCGCTGGGCCAGATGTGAGAAGGTGAATTTGCTGCGGAGGGCGTGAGTGGACTTCGTGCAAGGTGAGGATGGTCCATACCTGGACTGGGGTGATTTCAATGTCAGCCGCAGTGCGCGCACCCAGTGTGAGGCTCTGAGTTCAAGCCCAGAAATAATTCAGAGGCACACGCTTGCACGTGTATCTACTGCATGTAAATTAGCTAGTTAGCACACTAAAATATTTCAGTCATCCGTGGAATATTGTCTCTTCAAAGCTGGCTGGCTTTCAAGAGGATGTGTCGGGCATCGGTTCTGAGATTTAGCATCCATCACAGCACACTGAACAGGAAAGACCGTGGTTGCCAAGTTTTCGTCAACGGGACTGGATTTAGAATTACCTAGGAGACACACCTGCTGGCATGCCTATGAGGACATTTCCAGTGAGGATTAACTTAGCAGGGATGACCCACACTATCCTGTGCACTGGGTTGAGGACTGTATCAAAAAGGGAAAAGCCGCTGAGCGCTCTCCTTCCTGAACCCTGGATGCGATGAAACCACGCCCTCCCACCATGATCCACCTTGTCCCTCTCAAACCCCAGTTTAGATCCAAAGCGAAGCAAGATCAGCATGGATAAATAGAAAACAAGCTATATGTAACAATTATAAACCAGATGTATTGTAATTATACCACATGTTGAAAGAAAAAGAAAGTCCTTTTAAAATCTCTATAAATGACACATCATAAACCTAATCAATATCTTTTTAAAAAAGAGAGCTGAGCTGGGAATGTAGCTCAGTTGGTAGAGTACTTGCCTAGCATGCACGAAATCCTGGTTTAGACCGCTGATTCTGCATGAATGGGCCGCAGTGGGATGTGTCTGTGATCCTAGCAATCAGGAGCTGGAGGCAACGTTGTGGAGAATTTAAGAATAGCCTGGGCTACAAAGACCTTGTCTCAAAGAAAGGAAAAATAAAAACAAGGCATTTGAGATAGCCCAGCAGGTAAAGGCACTACCAAGCTGATGACCACATACACACGCTCTCTCTCACACACACATACACACACTCTCTCTCACACACATACACACACTCTCTCACATACACACATACACACACTCTCTCACACACACACATACACACACTCTCTCTCACACACACATACACACACTCTCTCACACACACATACACACACTCTCTCACACACACACATACACACTCTCTCACACACACACATACACACACTCTCTCTCATACACACATATACACACTCTCACACACACATACACACACTCTCTCTCATACACACATACACACTCTCTCACATACACACATACACACACTCTCTCACACACACACATACACACACTCTCTCACACACACACGTACACACACTCTCTCTCATACACACATACACTCTCTCTCTCACATACACACATACACACACTCTCTCTCATACACACATACACACACTCTCTCACACACACATACACACTCTCTCACATACACACATACACACACTCTCTCACACACACATACACACACTCTCACACACACATACACACACTCTCACACACACATACACACACTCTCTCGCACACACATACACACACTCTCTCTCACACACACACATACACACACTCTCTCATACACACATACACACACTCTCTCTCACACACATACACACACTCTCTCACACACACACATACACACACTTAAGGAGAAGAAGAAGAATGAGGAGGAGAAGGAAGGAAGAAAGGAAGGAAGGAGGGAGGGAGGGAGGGAGGGAGGGAGGGAGGGAGGGAAGGAGGAAGGAAAGGGAAGGGAAGGGAAGGGAAGGGAAGGGAAGGGAAGGGAAGGGAAGAAGGGAAGGGAAGGGAAGGGAAGGGAAGGGAAGGGAAGGGAAGGGAAGGGAAGGGAAGGGAAGGGAAGGGAAGGGAAGGGAAGGAAAGGAAAGGAAAGGAAAGGAAAGGAAAGGAAAGGAAAGGAAAGGAAAGGAAAGGAAGAAGCAGCTAAGAACTTTGTATGGTTTCTCTGGATCCCGATTCAGCTGTCTGTTCACCCTCTGTCCCTAACCTTTCGCCACAGAATGAAAGGTAGTCTGTCCAGTCCATCCATTTGAAAGGGCGTCACATGTCATTTTTAAGACCAAACTCGTCTCATTTCCTCATCAGCTCACTGCAGAAGTAAACATGGCAGAAGGGAGTTGCAGAAAGGTGAGCACAGCAAGGAAATTCTAAGGTGATTTAAGACACACCTGGGCAGGAACCATGCATGACTCAGATCCAAGAGCCGACATCCCTGGTTCCAAGACAGGCATGTTTGTGCGATGTGACCACACACCTTCCAATAGAAAGGTATTAACTATCCTCAATAAATAGAATGTCAACAGCTGGAAAAATAGACTAGAAATATTTGTTCAAGCAATCCCATTGTTTACCACCCAATTAAAACTAACCAAAACTGCAGTGCACCCAACATTCTTGTATTTCATGTGATGGTTTTTGCCAATATATACTAAAGTAGTTTCTGTGTAAACAGTGTTCTGTTTGGGAATATATTCAGGCTGGCTTTACACTCAGAGCAATCCTTCTGCCTCCACCTCCAAGCGCCTAGGTGACCTGCCCGCATCACCACACCCAGCTGATACTAAGAAGATAGTTAAAAGTCCCTTTTTATTGAATACCTGTTCCCCTTCTGGAGATCTACTCAGCTTTGTGTATGAAATAGTTCCTGCAAATCTCTTGCAGTAGTAAGACACGCTACAATGGTTGAGCAGAACGGGACTGCAGCGACGCTGGGAAAGAAGTGGCTAAGTTCAGAGCTGCCCTGAAAATGGAAACTAAAGAGGATCCCAGAAAGCAGGATGACCACAAGGAAAACACAAAATCAGGTCCTTGGCTACTTTAACAGGTGCTTCTGCTGTGTGTATGTGTGTGTGTGTGTGTGGCGAGCATATGTGTGCACATCTATACATGTGTGCTTATGTCGTGTGTGTGTGTATGCATACATGTGGTGTGTATGTCAAGTATGGGTGTGATTATGTGAGTCTTGTGCCCAACCAACAATGTTTTTTCAGACATATTATTTTCCTAAGATTTGTGTGTGTGTGTGTGTGTGTGTGTGTGTGTGTGTGTAAGCCCACATGCCAATACCCGGATCCTTACAGACAGCAACAGCCTCAAGGGTTGCAGCTACAAGTTCCCCTTAGAGTTTGGCAAACCTGGCAGGCTCTTCCTGAAGAACTAGAAGGACTGTGGCTGAGAAGTCAGAGCCATATCCTGAGGCTGAGAAGACTGCCAACACCTGAAAAACACCTAAAAACAGGCTTAAAGGAACCCAACAGGGACTTAATATCAGAAGTTAGTGCAAGTCAGAGTCTCTAGCCATACACACTTCCAAAGCATCATAACTTAAAAATGACTAGACAAGGAAAAAAGCAAGTCAAGAGTAAATGAAACCCAGGATGGAGGCCACAAGAAGCCTTCGGGTAAGTCAGATTCTGAGTTTACTGGCAAGTGATTGAAACCAACCAGTAGATATGTTAGGAGGGGTGTAGGAAAGGGTGGGAGGAAGGAGCAAAGAGACAGACTCTGGGTGGAGAAATGTGGATGCTGAATTACAGCTCTGAAAATACAGTTCTGGGGCTGACGAGCTGTCGGCAAGGCGTCACTGAGACCATGCAGTGGTGAAGGACTGTGAACTTGAAAACCTGCAGGCCTCATAATCCCAATGCAGGGGTCTGCAGGCAGGATGGCATGTTTGAGGTCAACCTGACCTACATGGGGTGGGGGTGGAGGAGGAATTACTTCTTGAAGCACAAAGAGAAAAGGAAGTTTTAAACATTGAGTGGAAGTGAGATGTGGTACACACTTGTAATCTTAGCACTTGGGAGGTAGAGGTCAGAGAATCCAAAGTTCAAAGTCACCCCTAGCTTCATAGCAAGTTCTAAGCCAGTCTGGGCAAATAAGTAAGTAAGTAAGTAAGTAATAAATAAGTAAACAAATGTCAGGGCTAGGGAGATGGCTTGGTCAGCAAGGTGCTAGCTGCTCATCTCTCCAGGTCCTGGGTGAATGCCAGGCACTGCAGTTTCTATCAGCACCCTCAGTTTTTGCAGGGGAGAGCTGCTTGTTCGTCCCGGCTGCCCGGCTAGCTTTGACCCAAAATAACCACACAGAAACTGTATTAATCAAATCACTGCTTGGCTCGTTAGCTCTAACTTCTTATTGGCTAACTCTTACATTAATTTAACTCATCTCTATTAATCTGTGTATCACCACGTGGCAATGGCTTATCAGCAAAATTTCAGCATGTCTGTCTCCAGTGGATCCATGGTGTCTCTCTGACTCCGCCTTCTTCCTCCCAGCATTCAGTTCCATCTTCCCCGCCTACCTAAGTTCTGCCCTATCAACAAGCCAAGCAGTTTCTTTATTCATTAATGGTAATCACAGCACACAGAGGGACTCCCGTATCACTCAGTATGGGGCAGACGGTCGAATCCCTGGAGCTTATTAACCAGTCAGTCTAAAGATGAGCTCCAGGTTTAGGGAGAGACCCTGTCTTGAAAAATAAAGTGGAGTGTGGCTCAGGGTATAGACCTCTGGTCTTTGTGTTAATGTTTGTGGGAGTACACATGTATACACACATACAAACATGTACATACATATACCACACATACACACATAAATATGTACATACATATACTACACGCACATATATACATAGACACACAAACATGTACACATATGCACTACATATACATATACACATACAAACAAATACATACATACACACAAATTCAGGCAAAATAAGACATTTTTAGTTAAATACTAAGCAAATTCCTTGCAGATAAATCCTCATGACATGCAATCTTATGTAACTACTTAAGTATACTAAGATTCTGTAGTTATTTTTCTTTCACTCTTTATTCTTTGGGGGCCATCACCTAACTCCTAAATAAATACACGGAGACTTATTCTTAGTCATGAATGCACAACCTTCGTTTGACTCGTTTGTAGCCATCTTTTCTTAGATTATCCAGTCTTCCTTTTGCCTCGTCTACCTTTCTCTATTCTCTATTCCTTTCTTTCCTTCTTACTCCACAGCCGGCTGTGTGGCTGCCCCCTGGGTGTCCTCTCCTTCTCCTTCTCTTCTATTTATTCTCTCTGCCTGCCAGCCCTGCCTATTTTGCTTCCCTGCCTAGCTTTTGATTGTTCAGCTCTTTAATAGACCAATCAGGTGTTTTAGACAGGCAAAGTAACACAGCTTCACAGAGTTAAACAAATACAACGTAAAAGAATGCAACACATCTTTGTATCATTAAGCAAATATTCCACAGCATAAATGAATGAACACATCTTCAACTAATATTTCACAGGATTCATTGCATTGCATATTTAAATTGAGTAGTTTACAGTATGTAATTACACCTCAATAAAGCTGTTTCTAAAAGCTTTGGGGGCTGAAGATTCAGCTCAGTGATGAATGCTTGCCTGGTGTGCATGAGGCCCTTGGGTTCAACCTCCAGCACTACAGAAATAAGTAAATAAATAAATTAGCAAGTAATTCTGGTCAACTTCTTCTAGTCTTTCTCCTCCTCACTGTCTCTTTCTTGCTGAGGTTTGATTGTAGGATTCCAGGTAAAACTGTTGCATGATAGTAAAAGAGATGCCAAATTCCCAATAGATATCTTTAAGTGGAGACTGTGCTTTAGGTTTTTGCTACCCAGACCCAAATAATCACGCAAAAACTATGTTAACTACAACACTGCTTGGCCAATGACTCAGGCATATTCCTAACTAACTCTTATATCTTAAATTAACCCATTCCTATTATTCTGTGTATTGCCATGAGGCTGTGGCTTACTGGTAAGGTTCTGGTGTCCTCCTTTGGCAGCTATGTGGCATCTGTCTGACTCTGCCTTCTCTTTCCCTGTATTCAGTTTAGTTTTCCTGCTTAGCTCTATTCTGCCCTAACATAGGCCAAAACAGTTTCTTTATTAACCAATGGTAATAAAACATACTCATAGCATACAGAGGGGAATCCTATATCAGATATCCCTGACTATCTGGTGACATTATCTCTTTCCAGAGGAGAGTCCACCTGCAGAGGTACAGACCTGAGCTCATGAAAAGAAGCCTGTTTAGTCAGTTCATCTGTATAGGGAGGACCGCTTGGGAATGTTGGGCATAGCTTTTGAGATTTTTGCTGTTAGCTCTCCTCTTTTCTGCCTGCTTATCCACAATAGAAACATATTTATGTTATTCTTCAAAGTGAAGGGAAATTTAGGAGGCAATGGTGGGGAGAGAGTTGGCTTGGAAGACCTGAATTCTGGGTTCTGTAATGTAGCTATCAAAGATAATGTACATGAAATCCCTAGAACTATGTTAGGGTGCAGTAGTATATGCTCCATAAAGTGATAGCTATTGTTATCATTAGCAACAGCATTACTGGGGGTGCTATGACTTAGGTATGGCTTGAAGTGCATCTCCCCAAAAGTTCATGTGTGAGAAGCTTGGTCCTCCATGTGATGATGATCAGGAGTGGAGAAACCTTGAAAAGACGGGATCTGTAAATAGGCCTGGAGGGCTTTATGTTTGGGGGAAAAATGAAATAGCTCTCATGGGACCTGGCTAGTTCTCAAAGGGGTTGATATCAGAGAGCAAGAGCCCGCTCTGCACTCCCTCCCCCTTCACTGTCTTCTGTAAAGCCCTCACCCAGCTGAGAAGAAGCCAGTCCTTGCACCCAAGCCTCCAAAACGTGAGTAGATAAACCTCTTTTCTGTGTAGATAAACCTCTTTTCTGTGTAAGTGTTGGGTGCAGGAGTTTGTTATTGCAATGAAAACTGTACTAAGAGGGGTCCAAATAAGCCAGAGATTGGGGCTCTACCACACAACTAGCCCTGTAAACCACATCTTAGCTCTATCTACTGAGGATGACTGTGAAGATCAGTTAGATGCTAGATGATCAGACTGTAAAGCACGGGACATAGAATCCTGACCTTTGGTGTCTCTTCTGACTCAATAATCTATCATTTGCATCAGGCCAAGGGGTGATTGTAAATAATTACTATAGTATAGAAGGCAATGAGATTTTCCAATGATCAGAGTTGCTGTAGCAATTCTGATGTTATTTGTAAAGTAAGTGTGGTAGTTTAAAGGAGTTTGGTCCCCATAGGCTCATGCGTTTAATACTTGGTCCCCAGTTGGTGGAACTTTGGGGAAAGGGATGGGGAAGTGGCCTTGTTGGATGAGGTCACTGGGGGTGGGCTCTTAAATGACACGATTTAAGAATTGTGTTACTCTCTATTAACTCTCTCTGCCTCCTATGTAGGCTCTCGGCTGTTCTTGCTACCACGTTTCACTCTGCCATCATGGACTCTAACCCTCTGGAACTCTAAACCCAATTAAATGCTTTCTTTATAAATTGCCTTCATCACGCTGTTTGATCAGGCAATGGAAAAGTAACCAACATACCACACCAGCTGTATTGCGGCTATGACCCCCATAGCCTTGAGCAGAGCATCATGGCGGCAGGGATGTGTGGCACAGGCCATGTACCTCACAGTAGCAGAGACAAAGAGATATGAAATACACTCGGTCAAACACCAGCTTCTGGTGACCTATTTTCTCTAGCTAGGTCCCTCTAATGTTTCCAGAACTTTCCAAATGGCGTCACCTAACTGATAACTTTGCCCCTGGCACATGAGTCTATGGAGGGCATTTCTTAGTCAAACCACAGCACCCACCTTGTATAATAGCCAGTGTAGGTAGCACAAAGAGAAGCTACATTTAGGGCCAAAGTCAACTAAGTTTTGTTGTTGTTCAGTTGTTGTTTTGTTTGTTTGTTTGAGACAAAGTCTTACTATGTTGCTCTGGTTAGTCTCAAATTTACAGAGATCTGCCTCTGAGTCCTAAGGCCCGGAATTAAAGGCATACCCCATCACACCCATCACTATCAAAGTTAACTAATTAAAGGTTTGGTAATATGATCCAATATTACCAATATTACCAATAAGACCCTCCTTGTATATGTTGAATGTCCAAATTTGTCTTCTACTATCAAAATATTATACACATATTTAAATATATGCACATATATGTATATACACATACACACAAATATATATATATACATACATACATACATACATACATATCCTGCCAACTTGCACCATTAGTGGACTGTAAAAAGGAAAACACGGTTCCATTAATCCAATCACTTCAGAGAGAGGGTCAATGAACTTGCAGACATATAAAGATTGGGGAAGTTGAATTAAATGAACTAAGCCCATCTGTTTGAAAGGGTTAAGCTCTGCCCACATGTCATCAAAGAGCAGGTCACTGAGCTGTAGAGCATAGCCGAGGGGACTGAGCATCTTCAAAGGAGTCTTGTCATCTTAAGCACAATGAGAGTGGCCCTGGTGCTTGGCAACCCGCCCAGTTCAGGTGGCTTGGGGTTTCCCACATCACCATAGAAAGTTTTCTTAACTTCTGGTGTTACGTTAATTATTGGTTCCGTTTTCAAAGGTTAACCCGTGCCAAACATAAGCTTTTCTTGTGAAAGATGAACTTTGCCTTCAGACCTTTTTCTCAGTAAATTGTAAGGACTCTGGCTTCCAGACCCCACAGTGATCGATAAACATCCTTGACTTTCCTCCCTTCTGAGTGTGTTAGAATTCCAGGGCTCTACAATTCTGACTATGAATCTTTGACTTGGCTCCAGCTAGGTGCGTCTTTTCCTAGTTGAACTTGATTCAAAACAGTTGGTTCTAAAGGGACATTGTTTACCGTCGTAAGTCCGCTGTCCCTGTTTCCTCCTCACAGAAAGCGCCACTTCCTCTAAAGCACACCACACGGCAGAGCTCTGGTGTTTCTTCCTTAAGAAACGCTGTCAAAGACCAGAGACGATCTGATGGACATCACAGAAGTGACACCCAGAATCCAGTGTGACATTGTAGGAGACAGATGTGGTTTGAGCCCCCAGAATGAAGGAAGGGAGGGAAGGAGCGAGGTCTTCCTAAGTCACTGTCATCCCAGACCACATAGGCAGCCAGGAGGCAGGAAGACGCTGTTCTCCACAGATTTCCAGAGTCGCTGGTGACTTGGCCAGTGCACCTGCTGCTGCACACTGGCCGTAGCTGGCATTCCTGGGCCTGCCTCTGCAGAGTGTGATTTGGGGGTCTAGGGACCCCTGTGGAGTCTGATGTAGGAGGTCAGAGGATGAAAACTCTGTATTGTCAACAAAGGCATAGGTGAGTTGAATTCTCCCTAAGGTAGCACCATAACCCTTGGTTTCTCTATTTCCTCTCTGATTCTCTGAGAGAAGAGACTGTGTTCATAGTAACAGAGAGGCGTGGCCTGCACAGGCCTGGCCTGGGGATTAGGAGTCCGATGGCTGGTGGGTCATTCAGGCCAGTTTTAGAGGACAATCTTTTCTTTAGAAAAAAATTATACATTTGATTTAAACCAATGTTTTAAACTATTACTTTAATATATAACCCATATATAAATAATATGACATTTTATGTTCCTTTTAATTTACTCTCTCTTATATTACTGGGGTACATGTTAACCAGTCTTGCATCTGTGGCACAGTGACTGCTTGATGACAGTGAGCTTCCTTATTTCACAGAGCACTGGGGGGTTTGCTGACATTTTTGTGCTGGAATTTGCAAATATTTGTGTTTTCTTGTGTTTTTCATATTGAGTTTTTTTGTTTACAACTGGATTTGAGGATGAATGCTATCAACTCTTCTATATCTACCCCAGAATAGTTAATACAAGATTAAAATTAAGCATCTCAGGAATGTTAGCACAATGACCTTCGAGAAGCCTTCTGGGCTGATGTTTCTCTTTGGGGAAGGACCTGACATTCAGCGTTGTCATTCTTGTTTGTTTGTGTGTATGTTTTGAAACCGAGTTTTGTAGAGCCCAGAGCAGCCTTAAATTCTTGACCTTCTTACCATCATCTCCTGGTACTGAGATTACAGGTGCACCACTGCACCTGCCATGAGAATTGGGATTACAGGTGCACCACTGCACCTGCCTGTGAGTACTGGGATTACAGTGCACCACTGCACCTGCCATGAGTACTGGATTACAGGGGCACCACTGCACCTGGCCATGAGTACTGGATTATAGGTGCACCACTGCACCTGGCCATGAGTACTGGATTATAGGTGCACCACTGCACCTGGCCATGAGTACTGGGATTACAGGTGCAGCACTGCATCTGGCCATGAGTACTGGGGTTACAGGGGCACCACTGCACCTGCCATGAATACTGAGATTACAGGGGCACCACTGCACCTGGCTGTGAGTACTGGATTACAGGAGCACCACTGCACCTGCCATGACTCTTTGTTTTGTTTTAATAGATAAAGAATCATACCAAGGTTTTTTAAAATTTTGTCTTCTAAAATAAATTTTAAGAAATATGTTTTCTTTTAAATTATTTCCCCAAAGTGTAGCATTTTAATTAGCATATGTGTCTTGTCTGGAAATCGTCTTTCCTTCGAGTGACTAGAGATTTTGGGGCTGACTCGAGGGTACGTGTGGCACTGATGGACCTCTGTTGTCGCTGGGCCCCTCTTATCACACTGCCTGGACCTATTTGTACTGAGGGTATTTTTCCTCCCCTTTAAAGAGATAGCTTTAAATTCTATTGCACTTCAACAATGCTGTGGAAAACCAAAAAGAAGATTTGAAAGACATCACAGAAGTGACAGCCGGAACCGAGAGTGACACTTCAGGAGACAGACTTGACTCATTCTGGGAAACGGCTTCCTTGGGCTGGGTGTGGCTTAGCATGTTGTTTTGTTTCTTTTGTTGAAGCAAACATCAGTTAAAACTCAGGGTGAAGGGAAGGCCTTCCCCATTACAATGCGTCTGAGTCCTTGTTTGAACGTCCAGTGTCACCACCCCGCCCCCCAGGCTGTCCTGTCTCTCTGCCAATCCTTTGATGTTCCACTTGAATGGTTGATGTAGGAGTGTCTTCTATCTATCTGTTGCTTTCATTGGTTAATTAATAAAGAAAACTGCTTGGCCTGATAGGTCAGAACATAGGTAGGCAGGGAAGACAGAACAGAATGCTGGGAAGAAGGCAATGAGGCAGATGCCATAGCTCTTCTCTCCGAGATGGACACAGGTTAGAATCTTCCCGGTAAGCCACTGCCTTGTGGTGCTACACACATTAATAAAAATTGGCTAATCAAGATGTGAGAGTTAGCCAGTAAGAGGCTAGAGCTAATGGGCTAAGCAGTGTTTGTGTGTTGTTATTTCGGGTGTAAAGCTAGCCGTGCGGGAGTCTGGCAGGACGAAAAGCAGGCCTGCTCGCCTCATCACTACGAATGGTGCCTTCATTCTGTCCTGCAGCTGGGGCACTCAACACCCCATGTGACTGAAGCATCTACTCATTTGTATAGAATCTAAGCACATTAGATTCTCAACAAATACTTGTTAAGTAAACTGATGTCTAGTCCCTCAATTTCTGGCCACTCCTAGCAATAGATAGATAGATAGATGATAGATGATAGATAGATAGATAGATAGATAGATAGATAGATAGATAGATAGATAGATAGATAGATGATAGATAGATGATAGATAGAAGATAGATAGATAGATAGATAGATAGATAGATAGATAGATAGATAGATAGATAGATGATAGATAGATAGATAGATAGATAGATAGATAGAAGATAGATGATAGATAGATAGATGATAGATAGATAGATAGATAGATAGATAGATAGATAGATAGATAGATAGATAGATAGAGGTAGATAGATGATAGATAGATAGATAGATAGATAGATAGATAGATAGATAGATAGATAGATAGATAGATAGATAAATGATAGATAGAGATAGGTAGATAGATGATAGATAGATAGATAGATAGATAGATAGATAGCTCCTAAAGGCATAGAAAATATAAAATAAGACCATAAGAACAGGGGTGTATACTCTAAAAATTCCCAAGAGGGGCATACCATCAAGAAAAGGTGTTTTCAAACTACCTAACTGCACGAAAAATCTCAGGAGACAACAGGACGGGGTCCCAATTGCCAAAGGTGGATGATGCCCACATTCCTGAGTCACAGGTACAGCCCATCAAAGCATATGTTCCCGAGCTTGTAATACTACTCATGAATTTTAAAGCCCCACTGATCACCTTTATGCCAGTTCCTAGTAACTCATACTGGGAATGCAAATAAATGAAAGAAGGCAGCATCTTTCCCACTTCCCGTGTGCTGAGCATGCCTCATGGTAACCGAATGTGTAAAGAGGGCACATTTTATTGTGTGTATTCCTACTGATGGACTGAGAATGGCCAAGGCTGGGGCATAGCTCTCTGGTAGAACTCTGGCTTAGCATCCACAAGGTCTTGGGTTTAATTCTCCAACACAAGGCAAGTAAATAAAAAAGGAATGATGGTGGGCCTAAGGATATGGCTCAGTCAGCGAAGTGCTGGAAAGCAAGAGGAACTGATTTCAATTCCCAAGATCCATTTAAATTCAAGTGTGCAGGAGGTGCCCTGGGAGACAGAGACAGGAGACAGGAGGGTCCTTGTGGCTCACTGGCTAGCTAACTTGGCCAGATCGTGAATCTCCAGGTTCAGTGATAAACTCTGTCTCACAAAACCAGACAGACAAAGATAAAGATCCCTGGCCTCTGAACACGTGTTCAAATAGATGTATGTGTACCTGACACATACACATATACATAAACATGCGTGCTCACACACGTACACACACACACGGGGTGGGGGACACTGGAAGTTTAAATAGGTCTTGGGTTGTTGGATGACAAGAGACTCTCAGCACCTCCTGAGCTGGCATACCTGCAGCCTGCTCACACTCAGAGTTGTCTCCAAAAAAGGGTTTGGACCTTGCCGGGAGCTTGCGTTTCTCTTTTCCACACCTACACATCATTTGGCCTCCACACAGAAATGCAAGAGGAAACGCATGCTGTCTAAATTGCCACATGGTCAGGCATCTTCCTATGAATCCCCTCACAAGTCCTGAGGGATGGAGGATGCTTAGATTTCATGTACCTTTCCCACTCAGTTTAAAGGACCAAGGACGTGGGAGAGGAAATGTGGAGTTATTTGGGGACATATTCAAACAAGGGGAAGGAAATTCAGCAAAAGTCCCAATACTGTATGACTTTTCTAAGAATACAGAATTAAAAGGCAGTTTTTTTTTTCAAAAAAAAAAAAAAAAAGATAAGAAGGACCATTTGAGATATTCATGATGGAGAATGGCAGCCTTGAGCACGGGTTAGGTGGAAGCCTCAGCTTGGCTGACTGACCACTATGCAAGGCCATGTCCCAAGGGTGGACAAGCCGGAAGACCAGTTAGGACAGTGAATTCCAAGTCAGAGTGCTGGAGAGTGACAGAGGGGAGGTGACATTTGCACCCGAGCAACTGAAGAATGGAGAAAGTCAAAGACAGGGACAGCTGGCAGCTTGACTCTACCAGATACAATGAACCCCCTCCTGCTCACCCTGGAGGTGTGGGGGCCACCATTTCACCAGTAAGTCAAGGGTGGGGAAGGGAAATTTGAATGAGGCCTGGTCCTTCACAGGCCCTGACTCCCTTCCCTTCTACCTCCTTCCATCAGCTTTGGGCAGAAAGGATTTGGGGACAGAGTGGCAGATGTCCTTGTGACACTGAGCGTCCCATCTGTGCAGAGCCTTCGGGGCAGCTTAACATGCTCACTAAGGCTGAGGTGTGGCACTGGCAAACCTGGGTAACTTTTACCTCAAAATCTGACTCAGCCTTAGAACCATGAGAAACAATGGCTGACTAAGCCTCCCCTCCTGTGGTCGGCCCTACTCAGACCCAGGCAGCAGGTGAAAGTCACGACCGCAAGTTTCTTGGGGTTGGGGGTGTGGCTCCGTGGTAGGACACATGCCTAGCATGCACAGTATCCTAAGGTTGAGCCCCAGTGCCACCAAAATTGTTTTTCTCTTCGTGTTGACTCATCTCACGGTGTTGACCCTGAAAAGTGACTCTGACAGGGATGGTGTGGTGTCCACACTTGGAGCTCCACCCCCTCAGCTGCCCGTGAGAGATGAGAGGGGCCCACAGCCCTCCGCAGCCCTCTCCAGAGTCACTCCTGGGGAGGCATAGACAGGCAGCGTCTGCAACAGTGTTGTTAGCAGGCTGGGGAAGACCAGACTCACACCACACAACATGTAAAGCCACGAGGGGTCAGATGCTGCTGGGGACCCTAACTTTATCACTCTGACCACCCACAACTGCTATCTAGTGAGCTTGTATCATCAGCCCCAGACACTGTAGCAATCCTATTATCACCTCACTTCCGCATAAGATACCAAGACCCCAGCAAGTAAGGCCTAGGAAGCTTGGGCAACTCACACAACTACCTACTGCAGAGGGCAGGCAGTCTGGCCCCCGAGCCCAGGCTTCTCATCTCTGTGTTCTGGGACTTCTCCTGTTCTGGGACTTTTCCGAGCTGGTCACTAGCTAGAGTTGTGTGACGCCGATCTTCAAGTCCATGCTACAGTGCTTTTGTGTACCATTGGCTGCAGCAATGTCCCCATTCTTCGGAAGGAGACTGTCTCTTAGCTCTCTCAGGGAATGGGTTCTCAGGTGAAGTCCGTCCTCTTGTCAGAATTCACAGCTGTGTGAGGAGGCAGAATGTGCTTGAGGCAAGCATCAGACCCTGAGACTAGCCCAACCCCAACATGCCGCCCGTAGAGTAAGTCCCACAGATTAGAGCTCATGTTTGTAATGAAGAATTACATCCTGTCTCATCCGTCTCTCTAATATTCCTAGTCCATTCCCCAACTCTCAGGGTACCTCCTGACTGCTTCTGCTGAGGTTCCTCCTCCTTCCCAGCCAAGCCTATAGCTGGTGTTTGCCTATACTTCCCTCCCCAGAGTAGCACAGGCCTAGGTTCTCCTTGTCCATATCCCAGAGAGGTCTGCCAGCCCTCCAGCAGCGAGTGGACCTTCAGCGACTGCCCACCAGGAACTCCAATTCCTTGGTCAACAACCACCATACTGCAGTTTGTTCACGTAGTTTATCTAGTCCTTTATCTTGGTTTACTGTTTCCCTCGCTGTTGTATGAAAGACTTTTCCTGGAGGGGCCACACTACACTTGTCTATTCAACCCCGAAAGGGAGCCCACTTCAAAGTAATGGCTGCACTGAAGCCCAACCTGGTGAACCCTGAGTTTTAACTGTAGTCACCAGCAGGAGTAAGGGTGAGGGGTTCCTTACAGGAGCAGGGATGGCTAAACAGTAGCTGCTTCGCCCAAAAGCCCACCCCAACATGGGTGATGTCTCACAAAAGCTGAATCCCTGGATTTTTCTGCATGACCTGCGGGCAGCTCAACAGGTCCAAGAATCTCTCCACAGTGGGGCCCCCACTTACTGCTTCCATGACCTTGGAGAAGGGCCTGTAAATTTCATATTTCTCGGGCATTAAAGTTTGTTTACTTCCTGAGTGAGCGTCCCCTCTCTACCCCCTCCCCCACCCCATTTAATCTGAAGGATATGGCTGTGAGACCTGTGCCTAGAACACAATAGGCTTCCTGAAGGTGGGGGTGCAGGTGATGGGGTTGCTAGGATACTGAGATGGCGGTGGAGATGGCGGGAGTGATGGTGCGGGTAGCGGTGCTACCAGCAGTGATGGTGAGAGTGATGACGGTGTCTGCGCTGGTTCTGAGACAGTAGTGGTGAGTTAGCAAATGGTCAGTAAGCTCCGGGGGGGGGGGGTACCCCAGCACTCTGCACTTAGAACATCTACTGTATGTCAAGACCCCTGGGCTCTCCACTGCCACAGCTGGCTCCATCTGTATACGCTTTCATTAGTTTACAAACACTGAGGTCTATCACACGTGTGAAGCTAGCCAGGGGAGGGTGCCGGAGGCCATGTCCTTCAAACTCTGGTATTGATGAGTGATGGGAAGTCCCCAGAGCAGGGAGACTTGATGTTATCAGCAGCCAGGGTTTTAGTATAAAAATAAAATATGCTTGTGCTGAAAGAGTATAAAGAAAACACACACACACAATTAGAACCACCCAGAAGTAACCAATTTTAACATTTTGAGGCCCTTCCTTTTAGGTGTTTTTATGAAAATCTCCAACGTGAACTGACAGCCTGTTGTCCTCAGTTGACAGACAGATCAAGGCCTCACAGGTCTCGGGAGATTGACCCCACTCTCTTTTCTCTGGAAAATTCCCTTTCTCCCACGAAGTTCAAGCATTGCCAGCTTTTGCCACTGAAGAAAGCCCCTCTCCATATTAGCTACACTGTCCTGTGCAGACGGAGCCCTGACGTGCGGCAGGGGGTGGCCCAGTGGTGCTCACCATGCCCAGCAAAGACCTCATGCCCGTCACAGGAACTCCGCTCACCTCCTCACACTCAAACACCAAGGAGCACCGCTTGATGCCACCTACCGGTCTCGGTTCCAGGAACACAAAGGAGAGTCTTTGCACTTGTAGGTCTTTTTCTCTGACCCACTGATACTCCATACTGTCATATGCATTTGAAGAGCATCTTTATTGTTATGTCTGTACCCTCAGGGATGCGGTTTAGTAGCTGAAGACCATCTTTATTGAGTATGTCTGTACCTTCAGGATGCAGCTTTGTAGTTGAAGACCATCTTTATTGAGTATGTCTGTACCCTCAGGGATGTGGTTTAGTAGCTGAAGACCATCTTTATTGAGTATGTCTGTACCCTCAGGGATGCGGTTTTGTAGCTTATTTACATACAAGATGATTTGAGCAGTGTCTACAGGCGTTTGGGTGTTGTTTTTTAAAAGTAGGGGTTATAACACAAAAGAAGTGCAGAGAAAACTCTAAAGAGAACCTGAAAACTATCACAGGGAGCATGTCTGGATTCCTGCATTTGGAAATGGAAACAGGAGGGGACCCCGTCTAAAACAAAATCAAGCAAGTCAAATGCTAAGTCCAACTAACTCTTATTTCATTTCAAGCAACAACCACTGAGTTCCACAGAGGCTCGCCAGACCAGGAGGGAGCCAACCAGAACATGCCGGATGTCCACGTTGTTTGAAGATTGAAGCAAGGCTTAGTTAGGTGCCCCTTGACCCTGGATATGAGGTTCCTCTCAGAGGAGAGACACGAGATGAAGTCAAATTGGTGATGCGACCTCACCACCCATTCAACTCCTTGGCCGAGCGGTGCCTTCTGGGTACACCAAAGAGGGCGGGTATGAGGAGCCATCCCCCAGAATGCATTTGTGCTACATATACAACTCGGCCCTCCATGCCTTTCATTTACACTTTTTTCTTTTGTGTGTGTGTTCACACCACAGAATACAGTGTGCATGTGGAGGTCAGAGAAGAATCTGTGGGAATCAGTTCCCTTCTTCCAACATGCGGGCTCTTGGGATCAGGCTCAGGCTTGGCAGCAAATGCCCATACCTGCTGAGTCATTGTGCAGGCCCCTTGCTTTGTTTTTATCTACGCAATCTTTAGTTGTACTGTCTGCTCTGCTGAGTGACTCGCCTGTTTATGTTCATGTTGTGTACTGCAGTGTAAGGTCTAGAGAGACATAGTCTCTCTCTCTCTCTCTCTCTCTCTCTCTCTCTCTCTCTCTCTCTCTCTCTCTCTCTCTCCTGCTTTATTCTTTGCTCTAGTTATGCCCAAATCTGCGAAGTCCCCACACTTAGCTTATCATGGCTGGCCCCCACAGCTCTGTCTTCAATATTTGAAGTAGGTCTTGGCATTTGACAGATATTCAATATCTGTTAAGTAAATTCACTAAAAATTAATACATTTCAAACAAATTGTGGTGGCTAACATGACAGTCTCAGACATTCATGTGGCCACACCTTGGCTGGATATAAAGCCACCAGCTGCAACACTGTGTGTGACAATGCAGTCACTGTGAAACACAGGGTACAAAGCAAGGCCATGCCCAAAACTAGCCTAGTGGTGAAGGCGGCCACAGCACAGGAGGGCTGCCCCTGTGAGCGCGGGCATTACAGACGTGTGGCTTCTAGAGTGGAAAGAAACAAGCCAGGTGTGGTGATTACACCTAAACTGCAGTTCCTGGAGGCTGGGGGGGGGGGGGGGGATCAAGAGTTCAAGGTCATCTCAGGCTACGTGGACCCGGTCTCAAAACAGTTATAGCAATCTTTTGATCCTCAGGTACAAGCTGAGCAGTAACTGTAGGCACTCCACTGTTAGCGTCCCGACCAGGGCAATCACGTGGAGTCGGTACACATAGACACTGTGGGGGCCTTGGAAAGACTCTGGGTTCAGAGGGCAGAAAAGGAGGAACTGAGTACATCCATCATGCTGATAGAGATTTATGACTTTGCAACCCCGAGAAAATGATTCAGAAACTAGTCAGGATGATGTCTTATTGGGCAGGTCCTTCTAATTAACTCCCTAGTTTTTTTCTTCTGCAACAGTAATTTGAAATAGAGAAATCCAACAATAATGGCCCAGCAGCATTGCCTGGTCATTACAGACCCTGTTTGAATGTGACAGGGGAACACTTCATCTGACCCCAAACCAGATCTCAGTCTCCTCGCAAGAAAACATCAGATAAACAGTGGCTGGGATTCTTCAGAAATGTCAAAGCTGGTAGATGCAAAGCCAGACAGAGGAAGATGGGCAGGCAGAAGATGACGTCCAAAGTGGCACCTCATCCTTTGCAGCTTTTGACCCAACAGCCCCGGTGGAAGAGAGGATATGAGGAACAACGGGTGCATCCACAGCCCCTCAAGAGCCTCCAGGCTCTTCCACAGCAGCCCCCAGCCTGTCAAGCTGCGGGGAGGAGGCCCTCCTGGTGTGGCAGCTCCTTTAAGAGGCACGGTTCCTTGGGTTCCTCTGAAGCTGGGCTCGCAATCTCCGCTGCAGTTCCATGTCTGACCAAACCCTGACTCTTGACAGCTGCTTCCAGAACCATCTTCCTCAAGCTGGGTCTATGCTCCCTACCCTTCTTTCTCAAGTTTGAACCAATTGTTATTTTCAGCTCTTAGGTGAGGGCCAGTATTTGTACAGCCTATCAGTTCCTCACTGTATGCTGTGATGGCTACAAGACCAGGAAGCCTTCCTGCCGCTATATCAGCTCCTTCCTAAGTAGTCATAGAATTGATGCCAGGATCCCTATGGGTACCCAAATCCACAGATGTTCAAGTCCCCTATATAAAATGGCCCACATTGGCAGAGAACCTACACACATCCTTCTGCATACTATAAGCCATCCCGAGATGATTCATAACAGCTAATACAGTGTAACTGCTGTGGAAATGACAGCCATGCTCCGTAGCTATGACAACGTAAGGGGAAAGGTTTATACATGTTGATTTTCAGAACTTTCTAGAATTCTTTTCCAAATATTTTTGATCTCCATTTGGCTGAATTCCTTAGATTCTGAACCTACAGGTATTTCCAAATGTGTCTGACATTTGGCCGGGAAGACATGACAATGAAAGTTGGAAAATATAATTTAGTAAAAAGCAAAAGATTTATATGATCTGAAGAGAAACCAGAGTACGGAAAATACAATTTAGACATACAATAAAAACCAGTGTTTCCAAATGGCACCACCTTCTGTCCCCCTACAGCAAGGCTGCCCAGAACAAGTGAGAACCCCTAGGGCCTCGCTCATGTAGTCTCAGTCCCAGCAACCTACACGGCCAGCACGTCCAGGACTCTCATCGATGCCAACAGCCAGGCAGATGACAAGTGAGCGCTACTTGTGCCCCATGCTGGGCTAGGTCTCCCTCAGGTGAGTGTTCAGGACCCAAGGCTGGGGACTGCACGGCCTTTAGGACTCGGGAAGGGAGGACACAGGCAGCTCTGAGAACACAGCTGTAATTCTGCTCCAGCACTGGGAAGTGCCTTGAAGGGAGGGTGGAGAGGTCTTAGCGGCAGGAAGGTGCACCAGCCCTGCTGCTGGGTGAAGCAATGAGATCAGGAAGGGTGAGGGACTGAGTCACCATAGCTGAAGGGTTCTCTGAAAGAAAGAGGAGGCCTTTCAGGGTTCAACACTTCCTTTCCATCTGGTCCCACCAACTTCCCAGTGAAGATTTCAGACACAGGACATCTCCTGCCCTGCCTCTCACTTTCTGACCTTGCACAAGGCATGTCTAGCACTTTCCCCAGAAGGGACAGGCAGCTCCTACATGTAGGCATTCCCCCTAATTCAATGCCCCATGGCCTCATACCCTCACAACAGGCTGTGTCCAGTCTGGTCCTGCCTGCTATCAGAGTGAACTTGCAAGACCCTGACCTGATCCAGGGCTGGGGAGAGAGAGAGACTATTAGCATGGTCTGGCAGCTCAACCTTATCAGGCTGGTTGGGGCCTCTGTGGAGCTCTCTCCTGGGCACCGGGAGCTGAGCCATTCTAAACACAGTCTGTTGGAACCTCAGGCTCTTCCTCTGCTGGCAGGCACTGGCTGACTCCTGTGATCCACTCAGGCTCACAGCCCACCTCCTCGAAGTTTCCTTTGCAGGCCCTCTCAGTGGTACCATGGTTCCTCCATGTGCATGAGGTCTTGGAGCACGCAGTCGCTTTGATTCACGGTAACCGCAGCTCTTCAGCCATTCAGTGTGGGCTGAGAGCATGGGGGTGTGCTGATTAAGACTCACAAGCTGGCGAAAATGATCTAAGCCACTGCTTTCCACACAACAGTCTCCACCCTGAGGAAATGCGGCTCCCTACCTCATGACCCTGAAACATTCACCACCCAAAATGGCAAGGCCAGTGCCTCGCCAGACCTGTTGGGGAGTCCTGTAATGGTATCCAGCAATCAGTCACATGGAGAGATGCATGCACTGGTGTTCTTAGAATGTTCTGGAAGCTTGTGCCAGCAACAAACTTCATGTTGAAGGAGGTTCTAGAAACGACTGTTAGAGCTGGTGTCTTTTCGGCTGAACTCTACCACCGTCTCATTACCACAGACATCGCTGGGCAGCCCACAATGCTCCTTAAGCACATCTGACCAGAGGATCACAGGGCACTAGCTAGGGAAAGTACTGGCCCAAACTGGAGGGCCATTTGCACATTTATGTATGTATTTGTTTGGTTGGTTGCGTGTGTGCGTGTGTGTGTGTGTGTGTGTAGAAACTGACTGTCGTCATGGAGTCAAGACTTTTATTCAGAATATTATTTATTCAAGCTGAAGGTGATTGCTTCATAATGCAGGGTCACAGGACACTCAGGGGAGGATTGGAAAACGATTACAAAAATTCTTTTGAAGTAGATTAAGATGACAGAAAACTGTAATCATCGCCTGCAAATGCACGTGTAATCACACTGAAAAGAGGTGAAGATCTCCAGCCTGCTTGCCCAGGTGGTAGGAAACCCACACCTCAGAGCCAGGCAGCGCAGGGTCAGGTGGGAATGACCAGAAGACACTCGGTGTCTACAGCTGCTCACAGTGAGACACAGGGGAGCAGACCTGGTCTTCAGGCCAACGTCGTGGGCTTTTCAATGTTGCACAGGGATTGGATCAAGAGCGTCTCATCTCGCTGGACAGAGCTTCCCGGGGAGGAGTGACGGAGACATTACAAGAAACCTACTGGGGCTGCGCCTTCTGTTTCAGCTTGGCAAGGCTCTTGAGACAGTCGTCCCTCCACTGCCTTCTGGCAGCTAAGTGTTCGGGATCATCAGGAACCTTCATGCACATGTCCTGGGAGAAGGAAGGAGGAAGAAAAACAGAGAACACATGCAGAGGAAATAGTCTGCCAGAATTTGTCTGTCATATTTATGCCAGCCGTATGGACACCACTTCCAGTCACAGAAGCACAAATCCCACAGTTAGTTAACACAAGCTCCAGACCTCCAGAGATCCCCAAGACAAGCCAAAATGAGCTGCCTACCTTAGGAAATCCTGGGGACTAGGATGCAACTATGGACAGTCAGGAAGAACTAAGGGTCAAGACTGCAGCTACTGACAAAGCCCCGCCCACAGATGGCACGGGAGGGAGGTGGGCAGTATGCACCAGCTTGCATTCCCAGCTTCCCCTGGAAAGTCCATATACCTGGTTAACTTTCTCCGCTGTGGCCCCTGAGAATTCTGGAACAGGCCCGAAAGTCTTGAGGACCCGCTTCATTCCATCACTATATCTGTCGCAGTAGCTGACAATACCTGAAAACAGGAACCCACATGCCAGCATCAACATTCTGCCGCTCCAAACTGAGGCCTGTTCAGAAGGTTCTGCCCCAGGAAAAGGGAATCTACAGAGAAGAGGCAGGAGATGAGCAACCTTCTAGCCTGGGCAAGCAGGATCCTCATGAGTCTATCCTAGCTTTCTAGAAACTCCTGAAGAGCACTGGGCCCCTCAGGCCTGCCATGTGTCCCACACCAATGCATCTCGGGGATCCTCGGTCAGGGCCAGTCAGGGGTCCTTGGTCAGTACTCTTGGGGGACCTTGGTCAGTGGATCTTGGGGGTCCTCAGTCAGTGCATCTCAGGGGTCCTCCATCTCGGGGGTCCTCAGTCAGTGCCATTCAGGGGTTCTCAGCCAGTGCAACTCAGGGGTCCTCCATCTCGGGGGTCCTCAGCCAGTGCAACTCAGGGGTCCTCCATCTCGGGGGTCCTCGGTCAGTGGTGCTCACACTCTGACATGCAGAAAGTACCCTTTCAACCATGGACTGCTAAGGGTGTGTCCTGGGCTTCAGTGCATTTTTCTCCTTCCTTTTCCCTTTTTCTTTTGCCTCCCACCCCTTTTCTTTCTTTCTGATACAAGAGCTCATGCAGCCCAGGTTGTCCACATTCAAGTTCTGGGACTACAGGCATGCGCCACCACTCCTGCTTCCTGTGGAGCTGGGGATTGAGTCAAAGATGCTATGAATGCTAAATAAGGACATCTTCAGGCTGCTCTCCTTCCCCCGCCTTCCTTTTTAGAGATGGAGTTTCATTCTGTGGCCCACGGCCCACAATAGCTTTAAACTCATGGTAATCCTCTTGCCTCAGCCTCCCAAATGCTGGCACACTACAGGTGTGAACCATCATGAATGGCTTCAATTCATTCTTCATGAACCCCAGATGTCAAAACTCAAGTCACTCCTTCCTTATCACACACTTAAGCCTCAAGGTCAGGTTATACCTTATCAGGTATTTACGAGGTGGGGAGACCCACATCAGGGGTTGTTTTCATCCCTTGCTACACTTCCATAAGGAGGGCTGGAGCGAGGCCTGCCTGAAACGCTGCTCATAGGCCATCCCAGCCCAGCCAGGCTGATTGGTTTCTCCACTGCAGGGTTTTGGTGGAGAGGTGAGTGAGGAGAAGGGGCACACAGTCAGCGCGAGCTGCTGCAGCTGCTGCAGGGCTGAGTTGGCTGATTAGCCATGGAACCCAGGTGAGCTCCGAAGGAAAGCACAAGCCTGGTCTAGCCTGGGAACCTTTCTGAAGTGTAGCCACTGGCCCTAGGGCATTCAGTTCCCACTTCTTCCCCTACAGGCTAAATCTTGGGGCTGCAAGAGTAGACACAGGTTAAAGATAAGATAAGCCAGAAGCCAGGCCTGGGACCCCAGAGGCCAACGTGTTTATAAGTCCTGGCTGTGCTGATTCTGGCCCATACTTTTCCCCTTTTGTGGTGCTGGACATGAGTTCTACCGCTGAGCTGGCCCTTAGGCCCGAGTTCAGTCTTCCAGAGCCACAAAGCCTCAGCAGTGGGTCACTGGAATAGAATCTAGACACAGCTACAGTGTATTCATTTGGAGTTGAGATGAGCAAGAGACACCAAAATGAATATATTTGAAAGATGTCAAATGATCACAAAATAAGTATATTTGAATAATAAAATAAATATTAAATATTAAAAATAAATGTATTTGAAAGATGTTAAATGATCACAAGTTAGTTTGCTTCCATTGTTATGACAAAACTTCTAAGATGCATGTGTCAATAAGATGTGTGTGTGTCTAAGATTCGTGTGTCAAAAAGGCAGTGAGAGCGGCGGCGTAGGGACTGCGCTCATCACTCATGCGCACTGCCATTGCGTCGGGACTGCGCTAATCACTCATGCGCACTGCCATCACGTTGGGACTGTGCTCATCACTCATGCGCACTGCCGTCAGGACGGCTGGGGCCAGACCTGCCTTAGCCACACCATGCACAAACCTCACATCTGCGATGTCCCGGCTCTGCCAGGCTGATTTATTTCTCCATTGCTTTGGGCTTGTGGCAAGCAGAACCTCGTGGTGGGGAACATATGATGGAGAGAGCCGCTCACCTCATGATGACCAGGATACCGACGGGAAGAGCCCAGCCTCCAATAGCCCATCCAAGGGCACCCCAGTGGTTCAACTTGTTTCTAAATGGACCCCGCCTCTTTTAAATAAATTTATTACATTTGTGTGTATGAGAGAGAGAGAGAGAGAGAGAGAGAGAGAGAGAGAGAGAGAGAGAGAGAGAAACTGCATGTAGGTCTTGTGGGAGCTGGTTCTCTCCTTCTACTATGTATGTTCTGGGAGTCGAATTCAGGTTCTCAGGCTTGATGCAAGACCCTTTGCCCCCCCCTCCCAGCCATCTTAATGGCTCGGGATTCCACCTCTTAAAGGCCCCATGTTCCTTTCCAAATAACACCATGAGCTGGTCACCAAGCATTCCACGCAGAGTCTTTGGGAGACATTTAAGACCAAAACCATCACAGAAGAAAGTGAAAAATTGATTGTGACTGCATATTTAATCAGCTTATAGTGAAAATGGAGGCCCATTCCTTCTCAGGAGCCAGCTCCATCTCCCCAGCCAGTGTAAGCAGCAGCCTGAAGGGATCTGATACACAGACCATGTTTTATCTCTGGGTTACTTTACATTCCTTCAACAAATGCTCATCTTCCACCATCCTGAAATCATGCCAATCTCACAGAGATGTTCTAGAACTTTCTCTACTGCCTTTTATAAAACTCCTGAAAATTTAAAGGGCATCTCTCTCTCTCTCTCTCTCTCTCTCTTGCAGATTTATTTATATTTTCATTTTATGGATATGAGTGTTTTGCCTGCATGTATGTGTATATATACACTATATGCAAACTTGGTGCATGTGGAGTTTGGAAGAGGGAATTAGGAATGGCTCTTCCACAGCCCTTGGAAAGTTTAACTCTGCAAAAGCTAAATCTAATTTTTTAAAAGAAGATTTATTCCTATTTCATGTATATGGGTGTTTTGGCTGCACATGTGTCTGTGCCGTGGTTGTGAGCCTCCATGTGGATGCGTGTGTGTCTGTGTCATGGTTGTGAGCCTCCATGTGGGTGCACGTGTGTCTGTGCCGTGGTTGTGAGCCTCCATGTGGGTGCACGTGTGTCTGTGCCGTGGTTGTGAGCCTCCACATGGGTGCACGTGTGTCTGTGCCGTGGTTGTGAACATCCATGTGGGTGCACGTGTATCTGTGCCGTGGTTGTGAGCCTCCATGTGGGTGCACGTGTATCTGTGCCGTGGTTGTGAGCCTCCACATGGGTGCACGTGTGTCTGTGCCGTGGTTGTGAACATCCATGTGGGTGCACGTGTGTCTGTGCCGTGGTTGTGAGCCTCCATGTGGGTGCACGTGTGTCTGTGCCGTGGTTGTGAGCCTCCATGTGGGTGCACGTGTGTCTGTGCCGTGGTTGTGAGCCTCCACGTGGTGCTAGCAGTACAACTCAGATCTCTGGAATAGCAGCCAGGGCTCTTGACTGATACTCTCAACTCTCTAATTTCTTAAGAGGTGTATGTATAGACAACGAAAGCATAAAAAGGAGTTGATTTTCAAAAGATCAGAGTTAGCTTATCTTGCTGACGCAGTTCGCTATGTGTGAGCCCTTCGGGATAAAACAGGGGGTTTACCTGAACCCTAGCACCTCCACCAACAGGAAGCCCCACTGTCTGTTGAATGTTTAAGCCAAGGCACAGTCCACCACGCCATACCTGGCTGACACCCCCCAACACTAGGTGTTCAGGTTTCTGGAGAACCATCACTATAACCTAGACCAAGGCGTCTAGTTTTGACCCAGCTCATGAACCCACACCTACATGGATTCACCTGACTTATGAGAGTCTTCCGTACTTTATGAAAATAGGTCAGAAGGGCCCCAAAACAGAGTGGCAATATTGAATGTCCTCTAAGGACAGAACTGTCAGGGAAGCGGCCACTCCAACACCAGCCCTTGTCTTTCGGCTTAGTTGCCCCCACCACCAAGGATGGCTCAACACAGATAACACCTCTAGCTGGCTTCCTTGTCAAAACTTGGGTTTAATAATAAACAACCAGTTCACCTGGAGGGGGGTCTGGGGTTCCACATTCTGAGATACTGTCCCTCCACAGAGACACCAAAGAGCTGCCAGAGACAGGCAGGATCCGGAATCTCAGCAGAGAAGCCAGGCCTGCTGCTAGGGCTTCCCCTGCCGTGCAATCAAAAAATGACCTTGTCTGTGCTTACTCTGTACTTCTCCCTCAGGCCTGGGTGAATCTTTGGGGGAAAATTAAGAAAAGTAAAAATGAACAAAAACCCTGGAAGAGAAATAAATTAAACATAACAAGCTGGATAAAGATAACATTTTAACGGTGGATGTGTAGCTCAACCCAGCATGTTACGAGGTTCTGGGTTCCATGCCCCAGCACCACCAAAAAAAAAAAAAAAAAGAAACAAAAGGTCATTTATTAAGCAAACGAGTATTTGGTTTTTTGTTGTAATTGTTTTGTTTTGTTTTTTGTAAGAGTGGTTTGTTGTTGTTGTTTTCGGTTGGGTTTTTACAAATAAACCTAAAGTGTCCGCACTTACTTTAGAAAACTGGTAACTTTTAAGGCCAAAAACTCCTGTAAGTCCAAGACTTATGAAAACCACGTCAGCAAAACAGGAAACCTCCTCCCCTCCCCAGTCTTGACACACTCCGGTGACACCCGAGAATGAGGGCCATTGGTTCCCAGCCAGATCTCATAACTTCCTAGCTCTGGGCTTTGGAACGCTCAGAAGTTGAGAACTGCATCCAACCCCTATTATCATATGAAGCCAATTAAGCTTTCTTATCGTACCGGTTTTGTTTGAAAAATTGTCGTGGCCTCCTTCCTGTCTGCCACCCTACTGAGCCTCGAGTGTCTGGTGTCATTGCTTCTGTTTCTGTTTATTTCAGATTCAAAGCTGTTCTCAGTTCCCTCCTATCGATTTCTCATAATACCTTAACTATCTTAGTTCTCTCAAGAAAAGAGAAATACGGCGGTTATCAGACAGTGTCCATGCCCATTTCAATGCTTGGCTGTGCTCCCCGCTCATAAGGGCTGGCTGGAAAGGCTTCTGGAATGATCCAAGACATCCCAACGGCACTTGAGAACTCTGTTTCACGTGAGCGAAGGCGTCGCCTAGGTGCCTTCTCCTCACGTTCAATGGTTACCCTCCCACACAAAGCACGGGAGAGACGCCCTTCCTCCTTTCAGGAAGCCTCGGGTCTTGCACTGGTATTGCAGGGCCTGTGTAGTGGGTCCACTCCGCAGAGCGTACGTTCGCCTGCTGTACTCAGGGCCGGGTCTGGGAAAGCTGCCTTGGGGAGTACAGTTCATTAACTAAAACGTGAGCTCACAGGACAACAGTCAGATCTGAGAGGCCAACAGCTCCAACCCATCACACAACAGGCATTTCCTCTCGACGTCTACCATGCCACCTAAATTCACCCAGGACGTGAGTCCTCCCTTCCCAAGTCACTAGCACCGGTTACTGGAAAGTTTTTTTCTGTCACATCAGTCACACACTGAACATAAACCTGTCTGCCTGCCAGTTCCAGTCTTTTGTTCTGGCTCCACCCACTCAAAGAACAGGCAGGGTGTGGTGATGCACTCTTATAAACACTAAGAAAGCTGAGGCAGGAGGATTACTTGACGTTTGAGATCAGCTTGGGTGACATAGGAAGCATCAGGAGAGCTGGAATTAGAGTGGAACCCTGTCTCCAAACAAAACAAAACAATGGGACACATTTATACCCTCTTGACCCTCCCCCCAGGAAATCTCTTTTGTAGCATGAATTCTAATAGGTATTAATAACAAAAACCCAGAGTCAGATATTAGGGGGTGAAAGCTGAAGGATCAGACAAGCAGTACAGACAGCCACGAGAGAGACCTTTCACCTCTACCAATGCTCAGACCAAATGGGTGATCCTGTCCCCAGACTGCTCCTCAGACTGCATCTGAGCTCTTGTCTCCTCCTGCCGTATGTTCCTCTCTCCACCCAGCCATATCACTCCTGTCTCCACCTCCCTAGTGCTGGGATCAAAGGTGTGGGATCCCAAGTGCTGGGATCACCTTTGTATAAGTTCTGTTTCTCTTTTAGACAGATTCAATCTTGTATAACCCGGGGTGGACTTGAACTCACAGAGATCTGTCTGGCTCTGTCTCCCGAGTGCTGGGATTAAAGGTGTGCGCCACCACTGCGGGGCCTCTGGTGCTTTAGTTCTGCACTCTGATCCTCAGGCAAGCTTTATTTGTTAAAACACAAACAAAACATCACTACACTCTTTTCTCAATATCTCTTGTGACATACAGTCTTGATCTACAGATTCCTTTTATCTTTCTAAGTCTCTTTTACCACTTAATAGGACTCTGTTAAAGTGTCATACATAATTGGATATGTTTACAGCAACAGGGCAGTAAAAAGGTAATAAAGGTTACTTGCAGCTCAGTGGATAAGTGCTTGCCTAGCATGTAGAAGGCTCTAGGTTTGATCCCCAGCAACACACACACAAAAGAAAAGCAAAAACCATAAACAACATTTCCTATTGTGCCAGATATGGCTCGTGCCTATGATCCCAGCATGCAACAAGAGAATTGTGCATCTATGGCTAGCCAGGGCTATGCAGTGAGACTTCACCCAGGACCAAAAAAAAAAAAAAAAAGGTTACATTTTACTATTATTTTAATATCAAGAGATAGCTAACGTGTAGGCAGCATCTTTTTAGATTTTGGTGTATCACTGCATTGGTGTGTTTTAAGTTGGTATCAGTAGATCGTCTTTGGATCATTTAACTGGAACTACCAGGTCATACTGATTCCCTTCCAGACAGTTATCTGACCTACCCCATCTTGCCAGGCCCGTCCCATAAAGCACCTGGCTTGTGACTCCTGGCCTTCAGGAAGGCCGGCCCTCTGCAGAAGTGTACGCCCACAGGCACTTGTGCATGGGCACAGGACAACTGCATCACTGGGCACTACTCGGCACTGCCTCTCATCTTTGTTCTCCGTCTTGCCTCTGCAATTCACTTCAACACCCCAGAGAATCCGCAACCTCTCTTCCATCAAGCAACAAGATGCACGGCAAGGCCCCCAGCACAGCACTTCCTTTTCTTCCTTTTGGATTCCATCAAGGACTTCCTGTGGTCCAGACCCCACGTGGACTCACATGTCAGTCCACGGTGCTCTGTGCCTCAGCCCTGAGTTCCTAGGGTTGCTCAGAGTTCTTCTAGAATCTGCCATTACCACGTTGTTTAAAAAGAGACAGCACAGGCGGCAGATAAGAAAGCTCACAGAAACATTGCACACCACAGAGCCCCATCTCTGTCCCGCATACCTTCAGCATTGAGGTGCATAGTCTCCAAGGGTCCAATGAATGCGTACCGCATGCCCAGCCCATCCGACATGACCAGGTCCAGGTCATTAGGAGACACTATTCCTTCCTACACGGGGAGAAGGCAGTGACACACAGTTGAGTTCTTTAGAAAGGCAATTTTGTTAACATTGCTTGTCCTAACTTTTTGAGGGCAGTATCCCCCGCCCCCCCCTCACTCCACAAAAAAAAAAAAAAAAAAAAACCACTTGCACTTTAATATTTTAATGGAATTTTGTACAGCCAAGCTCTCCTGTATGTGTGGGGTCCTGAAAAAGGAGTTTTTACAGCACAGGTGCTGAGACCTTCAATCAGTCTGAACCCCTTTTCCTCCTCACGAGCCCCACATATCTCCTGCAGCATTGGAGACAGTGAAGATAAAGTAGACCCAAGTTAAGGTGTGTGTGTGGGGGAGTTCTGGATATTTGATCAGGAGGTGGGAGCACGTTTAAACACCCCAAAGAATGGGAAGTGGCTCGCAGGCTTCACCTGCCTGCAAGTCGGGCCTTGTTCAGCTTTTAATGAGTTTGTGGGAAAGGCCATTCTTTGATGAAACACAGTTTAGGATAGGTTTGTTTGCTGAGGTGGGGCCCTAGAAGTTTCTGCAGATGTGAATTGCCAAGCAAGAGAAAAGTTGTGCTTAGGAAGCCAGCCAATTGGTGCACATGGCTTCAGGTATGGGGCTGAATTCACCATAGTGGCGGTGTATTCTGGTGACTCACTGCAGGTCCACTCCCTGCTGAGGACCTCTGTATTCCGAGCATCTCAACTCTCCGGAGGGTGGATATGAGGAAAGAGAAACATGTCCCCCAAACTCCTGCTGGCCAGACTGGCAGTACCCCTGTGGAGCCTGCCGCTCAGGGACTCTTGCTGAGCAGTTTCTTTCAGAGAGAGCCATCAAGACTTGATATCTGTAAGACCACTAACCATGCCACCTCTCCCATAAGCAGCCCTGGGAGGCCCCGGTCAGCCCGCAGCTGGAGGACAGAGATCTTATCCAGATACATCCACACACAGTCACCCTGTACACCTTGCTCCCGGTGACAGGCTCAGGCAAGCAGTCCACCAGACATGTCACCTCAGTCTGGGTTTGGATCTTTCCCTGAAAGGAAAATATCTGTCTAACAGCTTTCTTAAAAGAACAAGCCTTGCCAACCTGAAGGAGGGCTCTGAGATGTCTTCACGGTCCTCCAGAAGCCCCTGGGATTTGGGCATCAGGGGCTGAAGAGTCCCTTGCTGGCCTGGTCAGCGGGCACTTTCCACTTCCCAGACTCCAAGGGTAACAAGACTTAGAGCAGCTGGGAAAGGGGATTTGCAGTAGTAACTCCCCACCACCGCTGCTGTACCCCAACAAATAAAAGAGACATAGGGAGTCTTGGGTCTGTGTGTTTGAGGGAGAGGACAGAGTTGCAGAATCAAGAAGAAGATGGAGCCCACCATCCTAGAGCGACAAGCATAAGTCAGGTCTGACTAAGCAACTCAACTTCAGAGAACCACTTTCCATCGAGCACGTGAGACATGAATACAGAAAGATGTATGTGCTCAAGATGCCACACAATGCGGAGAACGATGATAAAGCAAGGCCTGGCACCAGCTCACTATCTTCTTAAAGACAGACACCCACTTTCTGTAATACCAAGTCCTGGCTTCTGAGATCGGCCCTCTGTTTATGTCCCTCAGCAACAGAGTTTGCCTTTTGCACATTTCGCGTTGAGCATTTGCATACAAGAATGCGTTCTCGTGTGACTAGATTCTGTTTCTCAATATCACGTTCTAAGATGCACACAGGGATGGGGTGAGGCTTGCCTTTCTACTCGTGCACAGCCCTGGGATTTATCCACTGCGCCACAAAATAATAATGGACGTAATCTATATGTGCCTGTAGTTTGTCCGTTCTTGTTTATTCTAGGGTGCAACTCCTATACACAAGGTGACAGAAAATATTCTGGAACACAGCCCCAGCCTATGTCTGAGAACAACTGTTGAGATCATGTTCCATCTTCTGCTCTATTAGGCAATGTGTTCTGCTCCCCAGAGCATTGCCTCATGTTCATGGCCTCAGGCACCAGCACTGTGTGCAGGGATTTTCATCACTCATTGCCTTCCAAAGACAGGGTGCTATGATGTATGTAAGTCCTGCTGACCTGGAAGGGCTCCGTGGCGTCACCCTGGGTCTCTTGCTACTACTAACCTCCCCACCACTGTGTGTTTATTTATAGAAGAACAAAGTCATTTATTCAGTTCAAAATGCTGACAAGGGTCGCTTCCTTTCGTTCTCAAAAACAAAGGGGTAGGAAGGGAGGGCACCGAGAAGCAAGAATCCACAGAAAGCCCACGGTGATGTCCAGAACCATCTAGAAGATCATCTGATATGGGAATGTCCTTCCTAGTTGCTTCTTCCTACCTGGCCAGCTCTTGCTCACCTGAAGTGGGGTTAGGGTTCCTGTACTCTTGGGACCATGGGATGTAGTGAGAGGCAGTGTGTGGTCTGAAGACCCTCCTTCAACCTAGAGTTTCAGCTCAGCATTCCAAAATGCCTGAAGTATTCACATTAGCCTCCAAACTGTGACAGATACAAACACTGAAACCACCGTATGCTCACAATGCTACCCGGCTCTTCTACAATTGGATTTAGTACTTTTAGAGTTGACTTTAAAAGAATTTTAAATACTCAATGAGCTACCCAGATTAGCTAACTTATTTTTTCCCTCTTTTTCCTTTTTGTTGGAAATAGAAGGAACCCAGGTCTCACAGGGGACAGGCAAGTGCCCTACCAACCCCCAACAGCTTGCCTTTCTTTCTGGTGCCATCTGGAGGGAAACAATCTAACAATCTATTTCCTCACTCCTCCCCCATAGCACAGACAGAAAAGGGAAGAATGTTTTATTATCTTCACTTCTGCAATTCTTTCTGCCCTGTGTGGACTATTCAATGGAATTCCTCCAGCCTGTGATTCTACCAAGAAGCTAATCTAGAGGAAGAAGGCACGCACGGGTCCTCAGTTTTGCTCCTGGACTCATTTCCACCCCAACTGTATAAAACTTGCCTGATGGTCTGTATAACACATGTCCTCGTGGCGGGGGGGGGGGGGGGGGGATAGGAACGAGCGCGGACAAGTGACTCCTGGAACCCAGATGGAGCCCAGCACACTGGATGGAACATGGAACCTGATGCCAACCCAGCTTAATGCTTATCAGAATAGCTATCGGCGCTTCCTCCATTTTGTGGCAAAATTCTCAAGACACACGTACAAAGGACAGTCCCAGGAGGCTAGACGAGTCCTAAAAACTCACACAGAGCAGCAAACACTGCCATCACTGTTTGGTCAAAGCCCGGCTTTTGTACCGCATTCCGAGAAACCTCGGGGTGAGGAGGGCCCAGACACAGTGGTAAGGAATCCCCTTTCAGTGGGAAACTTCTGGTCTGGCCTTTCTTTAAGATCTGGGACTTACCACAATTTCCACTGATTCATGGGGACTAGGAGGGGCCAGACAGTCAACAGAGAAGCAAGAAAACGTGGGGCAGCAGATGAAGTGTTTGGTCACTCTGACACACATTTTAAGCATAATTAAAGGTTTGGAGGTGTAGCAGACAGAATTCTATTAGTGGGGACACACAGAAACGCTCTCGCGCTCTCTCCCTCCCTCTCTCTCTTCTTTCCTCTCTCTTTCTCTCTTCTCCCTTGGTGTCTACAGAAAACTTGTTACAGAATATGACACCTCCCCTTACCAAAATTCACAAATAAAATGGGATGAAATTGTCCTAAAGCCTAGGTACTTCTTCCCATAGACTTTTAACTCACCACTTGGTGACTTACAACACCTAACACAGCATAAACACTATGCAATAATTTGGTCCAACATGATCACTCAGTGGGTGAAGGTGTTTGTGGTCAAACCTGATAACCTGAGTTCAATCCTTGGGTCTCATGTGGTAGGAAAGAACCAATTCCTGCAAGATGTCGTCTGACCTCCATATCTGTGCATGAATGCACTCACCCATACACACTAAATAAATAAATAATATTAAAAACTTGTAATAATATCTTGTTTAGAGAACAAAGAATGAAACTCTGTACATGTTCAGTTTTTAAAAATATCTTCAACCTGTAGTTCTTTTATCTGCAGAAGGAAAACACACAGATACAAAGAGCTCACTGCATACACACATGTACAGAGATTTAGTACCAAAGAGTTGGCTTATGTGACTGTGGGCTGGGACTGGCACGGTGCACAGTATTTAATGACTAAATTCCGTGACCTTCGCCACTTTAGGTCACCAGTTGCATGTGCTTATTTCCCTTTTTACTTGATCATCCACGCTTCTCTTTTCTTATATATGGTTGTTTGCCCTCATTTTCCCTTTGCTTTTCTCATTTTAATCTTGGCCACCTCCCCTTGTCTACGTTTTAAAAATAAACTCCCAGTTCTGTTCTTCCATTTTTGTTTAGCTGATTCCCCCACACATGGTCCTGAGTTGTCAAGCATCTCTGAGCAAACAGTCCTTACTTGGCCACCATGGTCACTTTCAGGAACCCAGCCTAGCTCCTAGGCATGCAGATAGGGTTCTCTCTGAGTTCCTCCCCTGCCCAACCATCAACCAAAACTGTCAGGGTGTAAGCCCAGTGTCTTAACTGAGAAACAACAGAAAAGTGAAGGGTAAAGAGTAGAAAGTGGTTGTATCATGAGTGAGTTCCAGACTGTGATGAGCACGGTAAAACTCAGGGCTCTGCCATCTTCAGGCACCTAAGAGGGACAGGAAGGAAAATGGATTTGTTTCGATATATCCGGCCATTGGGAGGTTACAGATCAAGAGGTCACATCAGTCCCTATGTATATGGAACAACCCTGAGCTTCAGCAGTTTCTCTGGCTCCCATGGTGTTCCCAGGTAGGTTGGCTAAGACACCAACAGGTACAGACTTAACTCCAGCAGGAGCCAAGCTTAGGGCTGTCCCTCTTGGAGACACTTATTCCTGGAGCCCTTAGAGATGGTCCAGAAACAGAGAGTTTCATTTGGATCTGGAGGTTGAAATTGAGAACTGATTGGGCACGGTAGTTTACTGATTGGAGCACTGGTCTTGAAAACTAAGGGCTAGCACAACGCAGGTCTCACAAGAACTGAGATAGGACCACGGCTTAGTTCTCTCTACTGGTAGAGTCTTATATACTGGCGTTTTATTTTCTTCTCCACACATCACTGCTCTTCTCTGCACCACAAACGTGATGCAGAGAGGAAGGGATGCTATAGACCGTTCAGCGGTCCAGAGCACATACTGCCCTTATAGAAGGTCTGAGTTTGGCTCTCAGCATCTACATCAGGTGGTTCACAGCAACCTGCAACTCCAGCTCCAGGAGTAAGAGCAAAAAAGACCTGCTCTAAACACTCCCACCCTACCCATCCACCTTCCAGGGAGATGTGAGGCAAGAGTAAATCTTACTAAGGAGAAAATAAAAGACGTCTGAGAGCTGCCTCATGACCCATAGTTACTCACGGGTTTGGGAGCAGCATGACATCTTGCCAACACTTACAAGAGTTCTTGGAAGCAGGACACAGACATTTCTACATGATGACACGGGCAGATTTTGCTAACTGTGGAAAGGCCTACTGAAGCCCACACTTAGCTCATACAACAGGACACTGAATCATGCCTAGAAAACACACATTTGTCAAGAGCCATCCGAAAGACACTAAAGAGCTTGAGTCCTTCCCCCAAGTCCCGCAGGGCAGGGTGAGAAGCAGCAGGTGGCCCTAACTGGTGAGCCTGCTGGGGACAAGTGGCAGGAGAAGCACATCTCACCCTCAGGGACATTTTGGTCACACAGCAAATGATGAAAATTCCATTTCCTGGCCTGGAGAGCCCATACCCCAAACTATCTATGAAAAGACCCCAGGACAAAAGCACAGGAGCAGAGGAGTCAGAGTCACGGTCAGGACAGAAGCAGAAGCTATTTCAAAGCAACCTGCAATGGGAGAAACATCCGCATTTAAAAGTCAACCAAATGAAACACCGAAGCCATTAAACATCAACAAATATCAGAGCACAGCATTCATGTTAGGAACTAGATGGATGAAACCCTAACTAAGATAGTATGCTGTCAGTGTGTGAAATGCTTTTATATCCTACAACCTTACTGAACTTTCAGCTCCAATGAACCTGTGAACTGCAACTTTACCTGTTCTAACAGAGGTTTGGGGAAGTCCTTAGTGTTTTCTGTATACAAGATCACATCATCGGCAGAGGTGATTTAAACTCTTTCCAATATAGATGCCTCTTATTTCTTCTTTTTCCTAGTTTATCTGGCAAGGATCCCTATCATGATATTAAGAGAAGCAGGAATATGGGCAGCTTCTGCTTTTCCCTCATCTTAGAGGAAAGGTTTTTGACTTATTGATATATGAACTCTGAGTTATGATGCTTGCTGTGGGTTTGGTATACATGATCTTTGTTGTGTTGAGGTATACTTTATCTTTCTTTTCTTGGAGACAGGGACTTACTATGTAGCCCTGGCTAGCCTTGAACTCACTATATAGACCAGGCTAGTCTCAAACTCACAGAGATCTACTTGCCTCTGCCTTCTAAGTGCTAGGATTAAAGGCACATGCCACCAATCTGGCCAAGGTACACTAATTTCTATACCTAACACATGGTGTTTGTTAGTTTGTTTTCACCGTAGAAGGATGCTGAATTTTGGCAAATGCTTTTTAACATCTACCCAGAGGATCACATGGGCTTTGCTCTTTGTCCGCTGCAATGATAGATCACATTTCACGGATTTCCAGGGGTTGAACCACTCTTGCATTCCTGGGACAAACCCCACTGGATCGTGTAGATGATGCTCTTGGCGTGCTATTTCTAATACTCAGTTTGCTACTTTTTACTGAGATTTTCAGAGAGCCAGGCTACATATCAGTTGCTCTGCTTCTGGGAGCATCTCCTGGTTACTGCTGAACCATACACTGTACACTGTGCTGACTTGGAAGTGGGGTTCTGGTATAGTTCTGGGCTCCCCCAAAAGCCCCCCTGCTCAGAAGTGTAGCCTGCTCTCAGTGCCTCTGCGTAGAGCAGCACCCACACGGAGCTGTCCTGATAAACAGCCATGCATCTGCTATAAGAACACAACAGCCCGACAGATGCGTTGCCTCGGCACTGTCACGGGACTGAGCAGCTTCGTAGGACTCTATCCGACAAAGCCATGCGTCAGGAAAGTCATCAGCCAACTCCACAGGGGTGAAAGAGTGAAAAGAGCTAAGCCTAAGAAAACTCTGACTCCCTCTGGCAACTTGGTGGCCGCAGTAGACACATTGACCACTTGACTTTCTACACAGCTGAGTGCCCTCAGTCCTGCATCCTGCAGGTAGCCAGGAGCTCTCATTTCTGCATGCTGCTGGCAGCTAGGTACTCCCAATTCCCCTTGCTGCAAGCAGGATATCTGAACAAAGTGTGGTCTCCAACCCTCCCCAGAGATGGAAGTACATTCCGGGGCTCGGTCTAGAACCCTTCCTGGAGCTGGAGGTACAGTCCCGGGCTTGGTCTACAGCCCTTCCTGGACTGGAGGTAATTCCCGGGCTCTCCATCCTCCAGGTTCCTGCTTCTCCTCCCGTAAGCTCTCTCTTCCTGACAGAAAACCTGATCACAATTTGCATCTCTGCTCAGGAAATGGAGGGGTGGAGCATGGCTGGTGTTCCATGTATGAGCAATGTGACCAGGAAGCAAGCCCGAGTGAGATGGGGTCTGGCCAGGGAGCTTGTGATCAGAGGAGCAACTCTCACCTCCTACAACTCCAGCCTTGCTTTGTTCAACCTGTTTGTTTTCGCTCTTGTTTTTGTTTCTTGAGACAGGTCTTATTTAAACCCAGACTGGTCTCAAAGTCCCATGGTTTATGTTGTCCTGGGTATCAAAACTAGTGCCTAATGCATGCTTGGCAAACACTCTACCAAACGAGCTGTATCCCAAACCCATATCTGTGCTTTACTGAGCATAAATTAAGACTTTAAAAAAACAAACAACTTTTGAGCTGGGAAGTGGAGCCGCACACCTTTTAATCCCTATACTCACAAGGCCGAGGAGGCAGATCTCTATGAATTCAAAGCCAACTTGGTCTACTTAGCAAGCTCCAAAACAGCCAAGGCGACACAGTGTCAAAAATCAATTTTCACATCTCTTTTGGAACAAGCAGAGGCATTCAATGCTTTAAAGTGGGGCTCAGATTCATACAGTATAGAAATCATCAGAACGTGTATTGAGTAGAAGTCGGTATCCATGGGAGACCTGAGTCCCAGATAAAGAGAGAGAACAAAACACATAAAAGAGACAGAGAAAAATAAAGAGGAAAAGCAATCAAGAAGTGAAATGTCATGTATCTCCATGCGATGGAGACTCCATCAACTACAAGCTAAATTGGCATAATATTCTATTAAGGAACAAAGAGCTGCCAGCCCCCTAAGCTACCCCAACAGCTGCAAAGTGCAGAGATTCTCTTTGGGTGGGTAAAACACAGTCTAAGGAGACTTTCAGGCCCAGGCTTCAAGGAAGCCACATCCAAGGCTTCTCCAGGGTTGACACCCACTAGGAAACCCTGGCTGGTCACGGGCTGGGAGGCCTACAGACTGCATTTCTCATAAGCTCCCAGGTGAGGCCCAGGAAGTCCTGAGGGATGCCACCTACATAGACAGGATGTGAGGGCCTCAGCTTAGAGAAGTGGTTCTCAACCTGTGGGCTGAGACCCATTGGATGGAAGGGTCAAACGACCTTTTCACAGGGGTCGTCTAAGACCATCGGAAAACACAGATATTTACATTATGATTCATAACAGTAGCAAAAATCACAGTTATGAAGTAGCAACAAAAATAATTCCATGACTGGGGGGTCACCACAACATGAGGAACCGTATTAAAGTGTTAGGAAGGTTGAAAATGCTTAGAGCAGCCCTGGGGAGAGCGGCTCCACCTGAGACAGAGGGATAAATTCAGAAGCTATCACCGTAAACTACATGTCGGACACAGAGACTCCCACCTGGTCTTCACCACGCCCCAGTGAGACAGGTCCATTATCATCTCCACTTCATAGACCCTGCAGCAGAGGCAGATGGATGTGGCTCTCAGTTCCTAACCAGGCTGTAGTGTGTGGACCAAGCCGCCTAACTTACTGTTTGATTTCCTATTGTGTAAAGTCTAAAATAACAGCACATTACTCCTGATGTTGAGACCTGACTGGCAGATCTGAAAACATCCGATCAGGGGAAATGGAAAGGAAAGCTTCTCCAAGCTCTGAACATACACGGGGTGTGTGTGTGGGGGGGGGGGTGACTGCGATGAGCAGGAGATTGTGCCCGGTGGGCTAGGCTGAGTCCTAACTCCTACAGCAACTTCGGGTCCATGCTACAGGTATCTGTAAGGAGCCTCAGCAGCTAATCTGACGATATGATCTTTGAAGCTCACTTGTTAACTGGAATAATCCTCCCAGCACCTGGCACTGGGGTCTGAAATGAAGCTCAATGCTGAAATTCTGGAACCCCCAGGGTGTCTTGATCAGATGCCACAGACCACACCCCTTGTGAAAGGCTAAGAGGCTAAGAACTGAATCCAGTATCTCGGGATGCAGGGGCCACAGACCGTCTCCCACAACACAGCACTGTACCTTGTGTTGGCAGATGCTGGAAGATTGCATACACGGGCTGACCTTCCTTTTCCTGCCTGAAGACTAGCCTGGCCAGGAAGGAAAACAACTGCCTCTGTCTCTCTGAGGTTTCACCAACTAAGCCGGCCTACCACAGCACGGTGGCTGAGATGCCACCACCCCTGAACAGACTATGTCGCCAGCTCTCGTCCCTCTCTTGAGTCCACTTAACTTCCAGTAGGAATGGTTTATGAACTACTATCTATTTTCCAGGTCACTCATTCTGCCTAGAAATTATTTTTTTTTGTTTTTTTTTGTTTTTTTGGTTTTTTTTGGATTTTCGAGACAGGGTTTCTCTGTAGCTTTTGGTTCCTGTCCTGGAACTAGCTCTTGTAGACCAGGCTGGCCTCGAACTCACAAAGATCCGCCTGCCTCTGCCTCCCGAGTGCTGGGATTAAAGGCGTGTGCCACCACCGCCCGGCCTGCCTAGAAATTATTGTCCCTCAAATATGTCCTCATTTCCCTCTCCCTGAGAAAAAAAGGGCACGTGCCAGGTGTGGTGGCAGATACCTTTAATCCCAGCACTCAGGAGGCAGAGGCAGGCAGATCTCTGTGAGTTCAAGGTCAGCCTGGTCTACAGAGTGAGTTCCAGGACAGGCTCCAAAGCTACAGAGAAACCCTGTCTTGAAAAACCAAAAAGGAAAAAAGAAAAAGGGCACATAATCATCTGAGGGGTTATTGGGCGCCGTGTCCTGTGAGGTCCTGGTGGGAAAACAAATAGGTATGCCTTGTCACTCACTTGTCAATCTATTCTTAAACATTTCAAGGGTGAAGAAAATGCTTTCTCCTCATTCCCGTTGAGCCCCAAGAACAGCAGTCCTGCTAGGGATTATACTACTCAGAAGGACAAAACCCACGGTAAGCAACTTCCAAGGCTTACCAACCATCAAAGCATGCCAACAGGCTGAGAACCTGCTAATGGCTTCATGATTCATTCCAGGCTCTCCACCTACCTTTCCCTGATGGGGAAAGAACTGATGGGCAATAGACTCAGTTATTGTCTGGCCAAAGACTTTTCATCACAACACAACTTCCCTCACCGTGTTAATGCCTCAGGAATATGAACTTGAAATTACATTCCCAGCCGAAAGGATCTCATCACCCAGTGACTGAGCCCTGGCAGGGAAATGTTAGTGTTTCTAGACTGCAGACCTGTATGCCCGGCATTTACCAGCTCAGGAAGGTCTTCTGTGTTCCAGATAAGAAGCCAAACTAGAAGAGAGAACGAAACAGGTCTGCCATCTATGAGACAATACTACAGACCCCAGTTCCTTCATTCCCTTGGATACCATTCTTCTCCAGAAGGTGTGGGGCTGTAGCAAACAGGTGTGCAAAGACACAATAAGAACATGCCTCTCGCTACCGCACTTTCTCTTTCTTACCTAGAAATGCTGCCGCAGCATGGGATCCTTTCACAAGTACCTGCCTCTGCGAGGTATACCTTCACAAGCACTTGCTGTGGACATGTCCACAGGGGAGTCCTTCCCATGTCACTCCTTACTTCTCTTAGGATTGGTCTTGGTTACTTAGCTACAAGAATTCAATTATGTCCTCCATTGTTAGTGACTTTAAAACAGGAAAATATATAGGTACTGATAAGTGAAAGAAAAGGTTCTGCTGTTTGGAGATTAAATGTCCCACAGAGGCCAATGTAGTGAAGCCCTAGTCTCTAGCTTGGCACTCCTGGGAGATGGTAGAGCCTACCGCAGTGGCTCTCAATCTTCCTAATGCTGTGACCCTTTAACACAGTTCCTCATGTTGTGGTGACCCCCAATCATAAAATTATCTTCACTAGTACTTCATAACTGTAATTTTGCTGCTGTTATGAATCATAATATAAATATCTGTATTTTCTGATAGTCTTATGTGACCCCTGTAAAAGGGTTGTTTGACCCCCCCCCCAAAAGGGGTTACAACAGACAGGTTGAGAACTACTGGGTTAGTGGGTCATAGGGAATGTGTCTCTGAAGGAGTATATGACCCTGCTCTTTCCTCTTCCTCTTTTTTTTCCCAGTCTGGTCACCAGAACATTAACAAGCTTCCTCTTCCACATGTGGACATGCGGTCCTGCAACAGGCTCCAGACAGCCATGGGCTGAGCCCTCCAGGACTGGAAGCCACAGTCAGTGTTTGCTCTCTAAAGGTGCTTGTCTCGGGCATTTTGTCACAGTCATGGAAAGCCAAGTGTCACAGTTTTGCTTCTCAAAATAAAATTTACAAATAAATAAAATTGACAAACCCCTAACCAAACGCAATGGGAAAAAGCAGACATAAAACATGAATTTCAGAAATAAAACCAGTGACATCACCATAGACTCAGAAGCCATAAAATGGATAAAAGTAATATCACCAAAACTTTACACTTAAAAAATGTAATACCTTGAAATAGCGAACCCATTTCTGAGCAACCATAAGCAATCCAAACTGAAACAAGAGGAAAACAGACAGAAATTCTACCACTAAAGAAACTGGATTTGTGATGTAAGGTTCCTAAAAAAGATTTCTCCAGTCTCAATTAATTCTGCTTTGATCTACCATGTAGCTCTGCTTTGTGACTTCAGAGAGCAAGAAGACAGAGCACCCACGGGGAACTGGAGAGGCGGGGAAGCCACCCACATATGGAAGCACATTCTGTTCTCTCAGTCCAGGTGAGGGTCAGGCATTCCAGCCACATGTGGAACCCAGCCCAAGTTTTCCGAGCAAAGGGGAGCTCCGAGGCCTTTGGGGCCTGCCCACAAAGGGGGACTAAGTAGTCCAAGGCTCACTCAGGTTATATGATGAGCTTCAAACAAGCCTGCCCTTCTTAAAATGACCTTGTCCCCAAAAGCCAGTGAGAGAGTAGGAATATGGGAGGGAGGAAGGAAGGGAAGGGAAGAAGGGGGACTGGGAAAGGGAAAGCTTTGCAAGGCCTGTGACTAGCCTCAATTCTGCTTTTGATAGCAAAGTTACCCTAGAGTTTTGAAGCAAACTTAGAAAACCCCAATCCAAGTTGAAACATTCCAAACAAGCTGAAACACCCCAAAATGTAAACTTAAGTTCAGCAGGCTCTATCTGAAGTTGTGAGGCCTCACTTAACTCCTTCCAGGCCAGAGGCTGAGAGCATAGCAGCCAGATTTGCAGCAGGAGGCCAGGGCTCTGCAGAGGTTTGCCCAGCCTTTGCTGATTGTAGTGGCTGAAGAGGAACCGGGCCAGAGGCAGCACAGACTTTCCCATAAGAATGTATACAACAGTCAGGTACCCTTCAGCCAAACCCAGCAGGTATAGCATCAGACACACTTCTGTGGGAGAAGGCTCATGTGGCTGCCAGTTACTGTGGGGAGATTTTTCTCTAGTCACCTCCAGATAAACCACAGTCTATCACTCAACTTTGGAAAGCTACAGAAAGGAAGGGGTCTATGTGGACACACAGAAGCCCATGCCAGCAACTGCTTCATCAGAGAGCCAGTATCCAGGGTCCCCTGCTCAAGGTCCATCGAGAAGAGTTAAAGAGCTGCTGCTAGGCTGATAGGGTAAAAGGAAACATGCTCCTGGGTTCCACCCTATGCTCTCTGCATGCCTTCCACCTCCCAGTCCCCGGGTAGAGCCCAGAGCCCCACAGACTGGAGACACTGTAGCTCGGCCCTAACAGCCTTCAGACCACCTTGCACTGGAGCACAGATTTTCCCTAGAACCACAGGAACGGCAAGACTTTGGGTTCTAGCCACACTTCCTTAACCTTCCCGTGTCTAGACAGAAGGAGCTTGCAGGGCAGTGAACTTAGCATCCCTTCCAGTGTGCTTTCCTCCAGCAATATAAGGAGATGCACCAATGCTGCTCAGATCTTCCAGCCTACAATCAGTTCCGCTGTGTGGTCAAACACAGACAATTTTTGTGAACGTCTTCTGCCTAAGTCCTACACAGGTCTCTACATTCTTTCTGAGTTGGTTCACAACTTTCAGAGTTGTGATTTAAATTTAAAAACAAAATTAAAACTTCACCAGGCAGTGGTGGCACACACCTTTAATCCCAGCACTCGGGAGGCAGAGGCAGGTGGACCTCTGTGAGTTCGAGACCAGTCTGATTTAAACAGCTAGTTCCTAGATACCCGAGTCACACTGAGAAACCCTATACTGAAAAGCCAAAAACCAAAACAAACGAACAAAAACCCTAAAAACCTAACAGATAGAAAGCCCAAATTGCTAGAGCACTACTTGTCACCACGCCGTACTCCAGTACAAAATCTCTCGAGTCTATTAGACTGCTGTTCTATCTTAAATAGACCTCGAAGAAGGTATTTTAAGTACAGGATTCCTTTCAAATATCCTGATACTGATTGATTTCTGAAACATTCTCAAGGAGTGTGATTGCCCAGCACGTACACTGCAGGTGTGGAGTGGGAGGCAGATTTCAATGCTGAGTCACGGCACAGTGTGCACCTCGTGTACGGGCAATGGGGTCACGAGGTGACTCTAACAGGAGAGTCACACATGGCATGCACACCTGTTGAAGCCTGGAGGAAATGTTGGAAGGAAATACAACACCCACAAAAGATGAGGTACAGCTGGCTTCCTGGTTCCTGTCCTGTGCCCTCTGCAAGGAGCTGGGGTGCTACACCCAGTAGGGATGGTCCAGCCGAGCCCTGTCCCCCTCGCCTGAGAACCAGGCAGTCCTCTATATACTTCACTATGACCTGCATGGATGCGGCTGCTGTGTGTCTGACCCGTGAAGCAGACAAGCCTATTCCTAACAAGTTTAGTATTTATCATGGTTTTCCTCAGTTCTTGAAATAAGCTAACTTCTTCAAGGGACTATAAATTTACTTTGTACAAAAAGAATACTTTCTCATCCTGAAACATTTTGACACCAAGAGGTAAAAACTGGTCTGGGAAAACACAACATGTCACACACAGGTAGTTTTGTACAAAGGACAGGAGAGGTTTGCAATTGTGTCTTGCTATCAAATAGTGACTTAGAGAGAGGGATCTCTCAGACAGACAGTGAACTGCTATGTTGTATTCTGTTTCCAAGTGGAAGGCCCTGGGTCTCCAGAAGAGAGCAAGGAGCCACGAGTGTCCTCTAACTCTGACAGACTTGGAAAGTGACTCCTTCATGACTCAACCATGGAGACTAGAGAAGAAGGAGGGGAAGAAGACAAGGAGAGGGAGAAAGGGTGGGAGAGAAGAATGGAAGACAGGACACAAGGAAGGAGGAGAAAGATGGGACAGAGGCCAGGAGGAACCAGAAAGGAAGGAGGGACCCAGGCACGAACCTCCACCAGTCTCCAGGCCTCGCCGATGACCGCGTACTGCAGGCGGTTCAGGACGAAGCCGTCGACCTCCTTCAGGACTCGCACAGGGGTCTGCCCGATCTTCCTCATCAAGGCATAGGTTCTGTCCATTGTGGCTGCAGCCGTCTCTGGGTGAGGGACTAGCTCAACCAGCGGGACATAATATGGTGGATTGACCTTAGGAGAAGGAGAGAAGAGTAAGAGAATGAAGGCCATGGCTGACAATGGGTGTTGCTCTGGCCCACCCCAGCTCACCTATATTAGGTGGCAGGTGGGGTAGGGACAACTTTGAAAATGTCCCTGGCTTCCACATCCAAAGAGAAGACTTGAGAAAGGAACGCATGCCCAGGGCACATGCACGCGGGGCGGGGAGGGGAGAGGGATGAGGTAAATGTGCACAGAACTGTAGGGGTTTGTTTTTGAAAAGTATACACAAGGTGCACCTTGCCATCCCATATACAATTGTGGAGAACCCCAAGCCTTCCAGACTCCCCAGGATAATAAGGTTTCTATACTAGTAATTGACATAGCTTTTCCTGTCCCCACTGTCCGAAACCACTTTCCCATCCTAGACTCAGGTGTGATTCATGTGTGCAACCCCAAAGCCTGGGAGGCAGAGGACAGGTAGACACTAGCTTCAACCAGCCTGGGCTACACAGTAACCCCTGTCTCAAATACTCCTTAGACAGAACCTCCCAAAGCTTGGTTCTTCCCTGGTCCCTCCTTATACACCTCACCCACTCTGGCAAGCTAATGTCTGAGAATTGCAGAAAACCCAGCACCCTGGCAGTCTCACACCTCAGGGTGCTAGAGACAGGAAGGCCTCATCAATGGGAGGGACCCAGTGGAGATGCTGGTGTGGCCCTCAGCTCCGGTTTTCTCGGTTCATACTTGGTTTTTTGGCTATTCCCCATAAGAACTAACAAACACCCCCCCCCCCAAAAAAAAAAAAACACAGCCTAGCAGTGCCTAATCAGCCTGTACTGTGACAATTTGGTCCATATTTAAGGGGGTAAGCCTCCTTCAGAAATGGAAGGTTTTCAAGATGGATAGCCAGTAAAACCCAAAAGTATTCATGTATTTAATGCCTCTGAGCCACCCCCTTAGAATGGTTAAAGTGGTCAATTTTATGGTATGGCTACCACAATTAAAAGTAAAGACATTAAAAACAGTATTCTGATCTCCCCAACTCCAGCTCCAAATTCTGGCATAATCCCTGCCCCAGCTAGTTATAGGCTGTGCAGCTAAGGAAGCATAGTGGTACAAGCCTTTAATCCCAGCACCTATCAGTTATGAGGCAGAAGTAGCTAGGCTTCTGTGATGTCGAGGTCAGCCTGGTCTACACGGAGAGTTCCAGGCCAGCCAAGGCTATATAGTGAGACCCAGTCTCAAGAAAAAAAAAAGTGGTATATCTGACATTGGACCCTTCAGACTCCTGAGATGGAACCTGGTCGCTTGCCTCTCCCTCCAGGAGGCTCCAGGTAGGTTGGTCTCACTCTACCCAGAACACTTGGCTTCTGACAACGAAATCAATCCCTGTTTGGAGTCAGAGACGAGCAGCAATAGTGCCTTGGACCATACAGTGGATAGAGGAAAGGGCAAAATGTCCCACGACAGAGGAAGCCGATGTCTAACAGTCTGCCCGGGATGGTATTCTTCTCATGGGTCTAACCAAGGCAGGGTAATCCCTGGTAATACCCACGGAAGTCTCCTTCCCTTCCTGGGGAATGGGGCCATGGTCTTAAACACTGCAGGACCGTCATCACCCACAGGCCACGGGGGCCACTCCTCTCAAGCTTCCTGAGAAGTGAGCTGGAAACCCCCATCTAAACATGTTCTGTACCCAGCCCTCTTCCAGCCGGCGCCAGATTGCCCAGAAGCAGGTGTGCGCATCACCGCAGGGTTCCCTCAACCAAGGCTGTAAAATGATAGGACTGACTTGATGTCTACCCAGAGGGTATCACCACAGAAAAGGCACAGGGAGCTGGCCTTTCATCCTCCCAAGAAGCTGAGGCAGGAGGGTCTCAAGCTTCAGAACGACTTGGACTACATGGCAAGGCACCGTGGAAATAAGAGGGTCGGAGGTGGAGCACAGTGGTTCAGCCCTTACCTAACACACAGGAGGAAGCGTGATACACTGGCAGCAGACACTTTATATAAGAAAGCGGGTCTTTATCCAGTTCCAGGAAGAGGCGCCCCACAGCTGACCAGGAACCTGGGTCCATCCCAGAGTCTGTGGCCTCCTTCTAGGCAACCTGACCTATACAACCAAGCACTGAGAGGCCAGACACTCTGATCCCACAACACATCAGGAAGGAAGATGAAGGGAAAGTTTTTTAAAGTGAGGCCAAAATATAAGTTAAGTATGGTGCTCTGCAGTGTTGATGGTTGACCTACACTGTATGGTGGGGACATGGAGAGTGCCTCGGTGCCCCCATGCCAGTCTCCCTAAAGCCATCAGCACACACAGCAACTCTGGCTTCCTTCCTACATAAGGAAAGTTGACGTAAAACCCATCTGAGGACAAGAATGGCATAGCAGGGAAGGTGGGTGCATGAACAGCCTTTTCTTTCTCGAGGCTCAGGCAGCGGATCTTCCATGGCCTCTGAAGAGGCAGTCCAGGAAGCCCCTATGAAGCCCACGAGGCCCTCACTGCTGACAGCACACACCCACTGTTCAGTACCTTCCACTCACCCTGGAACAGAGATGACCAGAAATTCTGCCCTGACCCTGCAAAAACCATGCCCGAGAGAACAAGGGGCTGTCCTAACTTGCTGGCTGGAGCTTCCCTGTGTGGAGGTGGAGGCCACAGTCTATTGCAATGGTAAATATCCACTGTGCCAAGGCCCTGCAGGGGCATGACCAGGCCTCCTCCTTGACATCTGATTTCCTGTCCAGGCAAAGATCCCAGAAGACTATAGGGCTAAGGACGTGAGCTCAGCCACTCTGGTCAGGACTGTGGGATTAGGAGAAAATGTAGATTCTCAAAGACTAAGGATGACTCTTGAATATTTAGGACAGTCCATATGACTCGAGATGGCCCACAGTAGTATGACAGACTCCAAAGACAGTTAACTTTGGTGATCGGATTTGCTTTAGTTAACAACATTTTGGGCTAAAACAGCACTTCAAAAAATAAAAGATTGTGTGTGTGTGTGTGTGTACACACACACATGTACACTCTTCTTGTGTCCTACCAAGACTAAGACCTACGGCCTTCTGCAAGCTGAACAAGGCTCTGCACAAACAGATCAATTTGTAATGGCTTTTCACTTTGTTTGTGTTGTTATTTTTTTTTTTTGAGAATTCTGTAGCCCCCTGCCTCAGCATCTAGTCCTGGGATTATAGGAGAGAACCATCGTACCATATTTTAGAGAGGTTTGAATTTATGCTTTAGTTTATGTATTTATCTATTATTCTTTATTTTTGTCTTTTAATAATTTTATTTTTTGAAATTAAATAAATTACACCATTTCTCCCTTCCCTGTCCTCCCTCCAACCTCCCCCACGCACTTTCAAGTTCGTAGCCTCTTTTTCTTTGTTGTTTTACATATCCCTAAATACAACGTCCTCGGTCCATATAATGTTATTCGTATGCATATTATTACTTCAGTGTTGACCAGCTGGTATTGGCTAACCAATTGGGGGCCACTGCCTTGGGGAAGACCATGTCTCCCTCTCTCAGCATTCTGTAGCTGCCTGTATCTCTTTGTCTACGGTTGAGGCCCCATGAGCTCTCCCCTTCCATGTTAGTATTACGTCTACAGGTGTCGTCCTTGTTTAGGTCTTGTAAGACTTCAGGAGTGTAGCTTCTCAGACATTTCTAGGAAACACAGCATCACAGCAGACTTCCTGTTTCTCTGGCTCTTCTTGTTGTTTCTTCAAACCCAGTGCAGGGGTTGAGCTACAGGTGCACTCATTGGGACTAGGTTCCATACAATCTCTTGTTCCCTGCATTTTGATTGGCTGTGGTTTTCTGTAATAGTCTCTGTCTGTTGCAAAGAGAAGTTTATATGATGAGGAGTAAAAACTATACTCGCCAATGGGTATCGGGCAAATATTTCGAGTATAGTTAAGAATTACGCTGGCTTAATAAAGCGGTGGTAGGGGCTGGAGAGATGGCTCAGTGGTTAAGAGCATTGCCTGCTCTTCCAAAGGTCCTGAGTTCAATTCCCGGCAGCCACATGGTGGCTCACATCCATCTGTAATGAGGTCTGGTGCCCTCTTCTGGCCTTCAGGTAGACAGAATATTGTATACATAATAAATAAATAAATAAATATTTAAAAAAAAAAAATAAAGTGGTGGTAGTGTGTTTCCCTCAAAGATCCATGACTTCACTGGCCCTGAGTAGCTGGCTAGGTTTCCAATACCAGGCAGATTTCCCTCTTGTTGAGCAGGTCTTCAATCCAATTAGACAGCTGTTGGTTACTGCCAAGGTATGAGTGCCCCTATTACACCCTAAGAATTATGGTGCCACACTGGTCACTGTTTTAACTCAAGGGCATCATAGCTGGGTAGGACTGTTGGCTGCTTCCCTCCCTTAGAGGCTTGCGTGACATCATCTGAAACATGAAAGCTGATTCTCAGGGAGGAAGATTTCGGGTCAGATCCAGCTTGGGTCCTCCAGGTCCTGTGTCAAAGACCACTGTGTCTTCAATATTTATTTATGTTTGAGTGAAGGTCTTATAAATTCTGGCAGGCCTTAAATACACTATGCCACTGAGGACCACCAGCTCCTAAGAGACCCCTACCTCCAGCTTTTGAAAGTTGGGGTTACGGTCATTTGCTACCCCACCCAGTTTCATACAATGCTAGAGATCGATCATGTACACTAGAAGAGCCATCTACCACCTAGACTTGCCTTGTGCCATCTTGTAGTGCCTAAACAAGGTGGAAAAGTCTTTCTGAGAACACACAGGTGATTTCTGAAGTCTCGGATTTAAGTAGTGTTCCTTTTTCAACTTAAATGTTTCCTTTAACCAACTTAAATGTGAAACAACTTATTCGAAATTGATGGCTTTCTTACAAGCGAATGCCTTCCACTGCAGTCATCAGTGGCTGTTCTCCAAGGGACTTTTTGTGACATCTCTCTATCACAGGAAAAACTACAACTTCATGGCCTCGATGCCTGGGTGCTTTCAGTTTCTGTCCCTGCCAACCTTAATGTCACTTGCATGTTTTGTAACTGAATGCAGCCATTTCTATTCGATGACCTTCCGGTTCTGGGGCGGCGACTCCGATGCTCATTCATCTTTCTTTCAATGGTATTTCACAATACAGCAAAAGCTGGAGTCTGGGCCGCCTGTGTCATGACACTGAGTATCTTAGTGGGTGTCTAGTTGCTCATCCCTTTTCTTTACCCTGACCAGTCTAGCACCTCCTCTCAACTGCTCTTCTCTGGAGGAAGACTTTCCGTGCTCCCAATTCCGTCTCCTCAGGCTTCAAGTACGGCCCTATGCCCTGTGTTGTGGGGTCTGGCCTGTAGGAGGCCATTTCTCTCCCAAAGCAGCATTGCCAAGGCTTCGTGTTGCTGCTCTGTGCCTACATTCACACAGTCCTTCAAAGTAACATTATGATCCTCCTGAACACTGCTGGTGGGGCCCTCCACCCCAAAAGGCTCTGGGCATGTAAAATGTTTTAAGCTCTGGCACTGTGCTTAAAAATCTAAATTTCAGAGCTTTTCAGACTTGGAGATTTTTTGGATTAAGGATGTTCATTTGGTAAAGGCTATGTAAACATTCCAAAGTTCAAACTCTGAAATACTCTTAGTCCCAAGCATGTTGGTTAAGGGATGCTGCTATGGTTTTGATAGGAGATGCTCTGTGGAGTTGGATAGATGGATGGCTCAGCATTTAAGAGCATTCTGTTCTTCCAGAGGACCAGGTCCTATTCCCAGAGGCCACATGGCAGCTCATAGCTGTCTGTAACTCCAGTTCTGGAGGATCTGATGTCCTCTTCTGGCCTCTGCCTACACCAGACATATATGTGCACAGACATACAAGCAGGCAAGTCACCCAAACACATAAACTAAAAATAAATAAATCTTATTTTTTAAAAAAAGGTCACACACACACACACACACACACTAGCTCATGTGTCTGAACACTTTGTTCCCAGCAGCTGGTGTTGTTCTGGAAGGTTCTGGAACCTTTAGTTTTCCTCACTGGAGAAAGTGAGAAATGGTCACTGTGCAGTGGGCCTTGAGGCTGACAGCTGACCCCACCCCCGGCCTGTTCTTTGCTTCTCTCCCCCATACTTTCTCTGCCAGGATGCCCCTCATAGCAAGAGCTAAAATAAACACCCCTCTCTTAGCCTACTTCCTGTCAGATATTTGGCCACATCAACAAGAAAAGCAACTAACACAGGTACCCCATCTGTATTCTCTAATCTCCAACCCCCAACCCCGTGTGTGTGTGTGTGTGTGTGTGTGTGTGTGTGTGTGTGTGTGTGCTCTCCCAGCGATGCCATCACAGCCCCGCCCCACATACTCTCCCTGGCTCCTGCCCTACGGCCTTTGCTTGTGCAATACCTCAGCTTCGAGCAAAGTTCCCATTAACCCAGTCAGGCTGGCCCTGCTCCTCTGTATAGCTTTTGGCTGGTGATGACACCATATGCCATCATATTTATCATGGCTGGAGCTACGGTGGCCTTCCCACCCAAACAGGCTGTCCTGGTTCTGCACGGCTGTACTGGGTTCAGAGTCAGGACTCCAACATCACTCACCGTGTGATCTTTAAACCCCTGTGCTTGTTCCCTGTCTTTACAAAGACACGGTAACCTCAAAAAGACTCACTGAGCCCTCCCTCACCTGCTAATTGGAGCCTGTGACCCAGCTGACCAAATAAGGCATTCCTGGTGAAGAAATATGCTTACTCAATTAGAGTGGATGGGGAAAGGGGAAGCAGCAGAGATGGGGGGCTTCAACTCAGAATTCTGTCAGTGACACCTGGAATCTGCATTTTAACAGATCTGATTCTACTGTGAATGACCTTCAGTAAATGACACAAGGCCAGTGACACACACACCTATAAACTCCTACATGATATAGACATTTTTAAATCTTGTGTGCATGTGTGTAGAGGGGGTGCCTGTGCATGTGGACATGAGTGCACACTTGTGCTAGCCACAGTCTGAGGCGAACTGACAACCCCTGGCATCAGACCTGGCCTTCTACCTCGTTTGAAACAAGGTCTCTGTTGCCTGCAGCTGCACACACAGGGCTAGCTGGCCCTCTCTCTTGTCTCTGCCTCCCATCTCCCTGTAGCAGTTCTGGAGTTACAGATGCACACACTACTATTCTTAGTTTACACGGGTTCTCGGGTTTCAAACCCGGACCCTCGTGCTCATACAGCACACACTTTATCCACTCAGCCAGCACCCAACCCCCGTGGACATTTTCACTGCAGCTCTTTTACTTTGATAATGGGGCTGCTCACCTAGCCGCTAGCCTTCTACCACATGAGTGCCCTGAGGGTTAATGGATTAAATACTGCCTGTTTTATGCCGTGCACAGATAAAAGTCCAAGGAATTTTGGATCATATTCCTTTTTTTAAAATGATGACATTGTACAATTCTAAATGTATGCAAAACTATGGAACTGAATTTGTGGTATGTGGATTACACCTCAAAAAAGCAGTTCAAGATACCTGCAGATTCATTGCAATCTATTGCCCCTAAAAATAGAATGCGATACAATCACGTCCCCAGGCTGACCACACTCCCAAGGGTTGGAGTGTACCCTGGTGCTGGACTAGCGAGTGAGAGGACCTGAGTCTGAGCCCAGCACCACAAAGGGGGAAACAAGCCAACAATGTACTCACAGGATGAGCGACAATGCACTGCTTCACGTGGGCCAGGCCCGCAAACAGCTTGGAAGGCAGCAGACAGGAGCTGGAGCTGCTTAAGACGACTCTGTCGTCCACGAGGCGATCCAGCTGGGCGAAAATCTTCTTCTTCAGCTCCAGGTTCTCTGGAGCACATTCCTGCAAGGGACACATTTGGAGGACGACTTAGGGTCAAGACAGCAGTCGGGCTGTGTTTGCTTTAGCCCTAAAATGAACAAATCTGGAAATGATGCATCGAGGGACCCATAATCCTAGCATAGGGCACCTTGAAAACAGTTGAGGCAGGAAGTTTTACTGGTTTTCTTCCCCAACCTCCAATCCGCAAAAGGCTATGAAACAGAGTTCTGCCTTTCCCAGAAGCAGGTCACAAGATCTGCAGGAGATGCCCTGCACACACAGAGGAGAGGAAAGGGGCATCTTGGCTTGGAAGACAGGGAAACAGACAGGACGAACCTACCCAGAAGGCCTTGCTCACTCCTTAGGTCAGAATCCCTCTGTCCACTGTTCATCTTAGCAGCTGGAAAACTACATGGGGTTTCTTGGATCCTCACTTCCCACTAGTCCGGTGCCACATAAATCTTTATTAAGTAAATGTGAATGTTCCTATTGGTCTCTGTTTTGCTAGTGGAACCGCAGCCATGGACCTTGCCAGAGGTGAGAAAAGATCATCCAGCTGCAGAACTCGCTCCACTACTGGTTTTAGACAGGTCTGAACATTCTCACCCTAAGAGGCCTGGGCTTGGGGTCAGTTCCATGGGTTGCATCTGGAAGCAACTCTGCCTCCATTTCCCAGAACCAGGGTGCAGGGAACCTGCCAACTGAGAATTCTCACGATGCAAAAGTCCGTCCAGGAGAAGAACCCTACAGCAGCACTCACAGGGGCCCTCCGGCGAACCGCTACAGCCCGAGTGCTTTCGTCAGCACACGCTTCCCCTATCTGCCCGACCATCACATCCACATCTTCAAGGGAAAATCTCATCCTCCAATGAACAAACGCACCTGTAGCTCCCAGAGGCACTCCGGGACCCATTCCTAATCGGGAGCCCTCTGGAAACAGTCCTTTGTTTTTAACAACTGCAAAGCACTAAATGGGGTGGGCACCCGGATAGAAAAGATAGCGGAGTGAATTTGGATTAATTACTGCTGATAACAAGCACTCTGAAATTCTAATTACAGGGCTGGGTGGGACTGAGATGGCAATCGCAAACAGCCCAGGCTGGCCACAGGTGAGGGGTGTTGCTGGGAACTTGGAGTTGAAGTGGACACCCTGCTCTGGATGGAAGCATCGCACCTACGGGGATCACACTGAGGGTCACTCTTAGCAAAGTGGGTCCCTGTTCACCTGGGAGGCAGAGACCTTCCATCATAACCTTTGTAACATTCACTTTCTTCTCACAATGGCTCGAAAGCCAAGGATTAGAATCAATGAGGTGCTCCTTAACTACAAAATCTCAAACCCCCATCCCGGACCTTGTACAGGTGGGACTGAGGTACCCCGGTTTTTCACAAACATCCTGGTGATTCCTTAAGCTCAGAATTACCATCCATAAGTTCAGAGCCACAGTGCACTGTCACTACTTAAAAAGAACGGGTACACCCCACACTTGGTAGCCTACCGATGCCAGGATCCCCCCCTCCTAGCTCAGTGGTTCTCAACCTTCCTATTGCTGTCACCCTTTAATACAGTTCCTTGTGTGCTAACCCCCAACCATAACATTATTTCGTTGCTACTTCATGAATGTAATTTTGCTACTGTTATGAATCGTAATGTAAATACCTAATATGCAGGATATCTGATACGCCACCCTTGGTGGAGTCATGACCCACAGGTTGAGAACCACTGTCCTAGTGACTCACACCAATCAACACAATCACACTAGCACTTTGGCCACTCCAGTGACTCTAACACCCAGCCAATTTCCCTGGAACATTACATTTATGCAACAGTTAAGGTAAAGAAATTCAAGAGCCCAACTGTAGAAACTTAGTGTCAAAGTGACATCAGAATCACTCCTCACAAATAAAAACTGTCAGCCAGCCTAGAATCCCAGCATCCCATGCGGGGAGAGGAGGTCAGCCAGCCTAGAATCCCAGCATCCGGGACTGGAGGCAAGAGGACAAAGAAGGTCAAAGCCACCTTCTGCTGCACAAACAGCTTGAGACAGGATGAGGCTACCCTGAGTCTCAAAAGAATATATAACAAATAAATAATAAATAAATACACCAGGGGCTGGAGAGATGGCTCAGAGGTTAACAGCATTTCTTGCTCCTGCAGAGAACCTGGGTTCAGTTCCCAGCACCACGTGGTGGCTCACAACCACCTGTAACTCTAATTCCGGGGCATCCGATGCACTCTTCTGGCTTCTGTGGCTACCAGGCACACACATGGTATACAGATACACACACAGGCAAAGTGCCCATACACATAAAAAAAAATTTTTAAAAATGTTTTTTAATTTTATTCAAATGGGAAGGGGTCCACACTGTGTTTGTTTATACTTTTTAAACCTATAATCAGGCCACGTGAAATTTTATTACAGGAAAAACCATATAAGCATCCCATCTCATACACAGAAGCAAAGAAAGGAGTCATTTAAGAACTGTAAAGCCCATTGTGTTCGGTCCGCTTATCAAAACGGGAAAGGAGCTACAGTAGCTGGCTGTTCCTACTGAGTCACTCCTGGATCAGTTAAGTCTGGAAGGTGGGTTCGGTTTAAATGGAGCCTTGTAGTCCAGCCAGAGGTGAAGACCGAGGCAGGGCTTGTGTGAGCTGGGAAAGAATGGGCTCGTTGTGCGCCACCCTGCAGACTCTCCTCTGCAATTCTATGCCTTTCTCCAGATCGTTTGATCATGACAGAGGCAAGAAAATCTGAACCACGGGAAACCCAAGCCTCCTGCAATTATGTAAGGGTTTCCAGTGGCCTGTTGGCTTGGCATTTGGTTGCTCTTGCTGTGGTAACCAAGTTGTATGAGACGGAGGGAGCCACGGGCCTCAGGCTTCGGTCCAGGTCACGCGCTGGGCTCAATTTCCTGTCATCCACTAAGGTAGCCCAGGTCTATAAAAGAGAGTGGGCCATCTTAGTCAAGACCTCAGACCCCCACAGGCTGTAATCCTTGCCCTGAGGGCTGCAAAGATGAGGCAAACAGCTATGGCAGAGAAATATAGATCCACACCGGCTCTCATCCGCACCTCCCTGCTTCTCCAGTCAGCCCGCCGTGGGCGTACTTCTATAAAAAGCTACTACATGTGAAGTATTTGCACTGACTGGCCTCACTGCTTGCCTCTAACTAATTAAACTCTGACCACATGTCCCTACAGAGCTGATTTACTATGTTTGTTTGGGTTTATTTGTCTGGAGGGAGTGGGGCTGCCACATCTAACAAAAAAATAGGCTCATACACAACCGACACCACAGGCATGACTGGATTTAGGCAACAAAATTAAATGGTGAACCCTTGGGAAGTAAATTGTGACAGAACTTCCCAGTCACACAACTCTTAACGGTTGTCAAAATCAGTTTCCTCCTTTAGTTTGTTTGAGACATGGTCCCGTAGCCCAGGCTAGCCTCCCATTCAATACGTAACCAAGGCTGACTCAGAACTCCTGACCTCCTTGCTTCTACCTTTCTGGGATCCCAAGCATAAGCCACCATGCCAGTTTTACTCAGTGTTGGGGATCAAACCCGGGGCCTGGCAACTGAGCCACATCCCTGGCCCAACTCTCACCAGCTTCCAGGTCCAGGTAGAAGCTGCAGCTAACAGGTGAGGCTAAACTTCAACACTGCCTTCCCCCGCCCACCCCCCAACCAAAGAAACTGAATGATGGGCGTAAGGTTTCCACTTACAATTGTTTAAAAAGTAAATCACAGACAAATGTCAGTGTCTCGTATATAGGAAAAGTTAGCTGGGTTGTCGAGGACGTATCAGGACTGCACTCTGGAGAATCTGCACAGTTGCAGCAGGTTGGCTCACTGGACAATTCCCAGAGAGAACAGGGCACAAGGTGAGTACCTGCTTGTCAAGTCCCACCACTGGCCACAGGACACACATTCCCACAGATGTCCGCCATGAAGGGCGAAGATGAAACTTTGCTGAGGTTTTCTTTTAATGGCCTCTACCCTGCCCTGCCCCACCCAGTCACCCTACACAATTGAAATGGCATTCCATGACTCATGTAAAATATCTGAATGAAAATGTCAGTGTGCTTTCCAAGAAAGCCCAGAAGTCTGCAGTACTTAAGGTATTTTGCACACAACATGGTTCCAGGAGCTGCTTTTAACGTGGGGGAAGAAGACTCAGGAAGGTCAGGCAGAGAAGCTGACAGAGCCCAGGGGACAGTCACTACAGGGCTGGAGGTGAGAGCATAATGGAGAATGTGTGGCAGCTAGATGTTAGCATTTAATCTCCTGCTTCCGTCTGTCCAGTGACCACCACTTTCTCTTCAGTGCTTTCCCCAAGAGCACAGTCTTTAAAAACTATCCGCTGACAGGCGACTGTCCACATTCCTGAAGAGGAAGACAGGAGAAGGGAGAGGGGAAAGGAGAGACATGAAGGGGACAAGAGCTTCCCTGCTTCAGAAGTAACTGTGTTCAGAGGAAAGAACGTTCCTTTCCAACCTCCAACATCTCTGCCAAACAAATGGGGCTCATTTCTCCCTAAAAATCCAATTAAAGTTTTGTTTTTTGTTTTGTTTTGTTTAAGTATATTACATGTGCTCACTCTGCTAGACTAGAGGTCTTCCACAATAATCCCAAACAAATTATACCCAAGAAAAATAGGGGGGCACAGTGTACTGGGCAGTCTGAAGGAGCAGTGGGGTAGAGCATACTGGGCAGTCGTGGGGAGCAGTGGGGTACAGCATACTGGGCAGTCGAGGGGAGCAGTGGGGTAGAGCATACTGGGCAGTCGTGGGGAGCAGTGGGGTACAGCATACTGGGCAGTCGTGGGGAGCAGTGGGGTACAGCATACTGGGCAGTCGTGGGGAGCAGTGGGGCACAGCATACTGGGCAGTCGTGGGGAGCAGTGGGGCACAGCATACTGGGCAGTCATGGGGAGCAGAGGGCACAATGTACTGAGCAGTTAGGGGAGCAGTGGGCACAGTGTACTGAGGGATCAGTTCCTGGAGCTTAAGTGTTCTGCTTATGGAGATTAGTGCTGTCTGCTTTAAAAAGCAGTGCTGCCTCAGGTGATGTCACAGAACCTCAGAGGCAAAGGTGGCACAGCGCTGTCCCTCCAAACATCTATTCCCATCCTCATTCCTGGGATATTTTTGTACCTTTTATGAAATCATTTATTTACAATTTAGATGCTTGACATGAAAAAAAGAATACAATAAAAACAGTTCACTTACATCTTTATTTATGCTATTGGCTTATGGAATTTCTAGTATTTCTCAGGAGGAAGAGGTGACATTGGTCTGAGTGCCATGGGCTAAGCCATTGTGCCACTGGAGCTCCAAGAGAAGTGACATTCTTAAATACTCGTTATTGAGACTTCTTTTGTTTTTGTAGGGTGTTTTTTGTTTGGGGTGGTAGAGTGTGTGTGTGTGTGTGTGTGTGTGTGGCTAGCCTTGGCCTTGCCATGTAATTAAAGATGACCAATAACTCCTAATCCTCTTGTCCCCACCTCCCACCTCCCAAATGTTAGGATTACATATATGAACCATGACACCTGCCCAACCACAGTAAAGCAGGATCTTATTCTGTAGCCCAGGCCACTTCAGAACTCACTCTGTAGCCCTGATAAAGCCCATCTCTGCCTCCAGAAGGCTGGGATTGCAGGCTGTGCCACCACACCCAGCTGCTACATTTTGAAGAAGACACTTTGCAATTTCCATTAAGTTAAAAAAAATCCATTTTAAAGCCACAGCATTTGCTTTATTTAGTGCTGACAATCAGAAAGCTTGCCTGTTTCTTTCCTGATTCCTTTATCATCTGTTCAAGCTGTCACCCTCACCTACGGCACTGAAGAGAGCACATGCCCCACACCTCCTATGTCCCCAGTGGCCTTGCTGTGTGGCTAAGGATAACCTTAAATTCCAGTCTCACTGCCTCCACCTCCCAGCTGCTGAGGTCACAGGCATGCACCGCCATGCCTGGCATTGGCGAAACTTGGCCTTCTGCAGTCGAGGCAAGCACTCTACCGTCCCCAGTCCATTTGTGTTGTGCTGTTTTCTTTGGGACAGGATTTAGCTGAATAGCCATGGCTGGCCTGGAATTGGGTATGAAGACCAAAGCAGCCTTAAAGTTTTAGAGATCCTCTTGCCTCTGCCTCCCACAAGCTGAGATTATATGTACACATCCCTCATTCACCTTTGTAAAGAGATTTCTAGTTTTGTCTGTTACGTATTGAATACTTCAACCTTTAAAAAAAATTATTTTCTTTTTGAAAAAATTGAAACCACACTGATTTTTTAATGGCCTTATTTGGTGGTTTGGGTGGTCAAGATTTCTCCTACAAGCCAGGCATGGTGGCAAACACCCAACTCTCAGCACTCGGGAGCTAGAAGCAAATGCATCAGGAGTTTGATGCCATCATGGGCTATACGAGACTTGTTTTAAAACATAACAAAATGAGATTTAAAATATCTAATACAAACAGAGTCACTTTAACCCTCAATTTCTAATATAATGCTAGTCTGTGTCAACTTGAATAGTCAAACATGAGTGGCTGGCAATACAATATTCTTTCCTAGGCTCCAAAAGAAACCAACCAAGTATTCATATGGTGTGTGTGTGTAGGGCAGAAAGAAGTCATTGGACCAGGGTCCTACACCAAAGCCATGACGTTTCCTTGAAAATAACAAGAAGGTAGGGTAGGGACCCCATATTAATAGCCTGCCTCACAAGGCCACACAAAATGAGTCTAGTGCACAGCTGCGCGTGATGTTAAGACATGTGTACTGGTTTTCTTCCGCGGTTGCTGATCCACAACTCCTTCCCCAAGGCCACCCCCATCCTGCCTTTAGCTGGCCATAAAGAAATCCTCTGACCTCTCCTGACAGATAGTAAGTTATACTCCTCATTCCAGAAGAGTCTTGTCCGTGCCCTAGAGGAAGGAATGCTGTGTGGAGCAGCCAAGCAGCCTGCTGAGGCCCTGGAGTCTGACTGGTACCCACCCATACTGCTGCTGTGAGATTGGACCCTTTTGTCCAACCATATTTCAATACCGTTGTCCTTGCTTCAATCACACTTTCTCAGGGAAATCTCCCCAACACTCAAAGGACAGGGTTCAGATGACCATCTGCACTGCTAAACAGGCAGGAGGGAGACTGTGAAGGATGCAAGCCCAGGGAGGCTTCTGGAAGCTTTGGTCTCCTCTCTATCAACCGCGGCCTTTGTGATATGCTTTACAATAAACTAGAATGGAACAAATCAATCCAACGCAGTCACCGGACTGTGGGAAGCCTGGGTTACAGGAGGAAATGCAGCAGGAAGTGAGACATGGTCCCACACCTGTAAATCACAGTACTAAAAGGCAGAGGCAGGAGGATGTTGTGTAGGAATCCCACCTCAGCTACATAGTTCCAGGAACAACAGCCACCTTGTCTCAAAAACAAACAAACAGAAGTGTAAAGAAACCAGGAACTTCTAGAAAAAGTGCAGGAGTGGGGGAGCAGCCTTAGGGGTTGGTCCACCATCCGCAAGACTGTCAGACCCAAGCGGGTAGACAGATCTCTGCGGCCCCCAGCCAGTATCTGCTGCTGTGGAATGTGGAATGTAGCCCGCTGGATTTGCAGGAAGTCACTTCTGAAGTCTGTGTTGACTGCCTGCGAGAACACAGGGACAGTATCACCCGGGACTGACACACGCCTCTGTCGGACCACAGTCCTGATGTTTTATCTCCCATCAAGAAAGCCAGCAGAGGAGTGGAAAGGGAGATGCTTAATCTAAGTGCGTAGGAGGGATTGTCTATTAGTTTATTGCCATGACCTTTGGCCTATAGTAGAATGCAACTCTCACCAGGGTTCCCCACAGGGAGGAAAAGAAAACATATTGTGACCCCAAAAACAAGGTAGATAGTTTCATGGGGGGAGGGGGACACTCCCATGTGGAAATAAACCTTTCTCCATATTGATATATGTGAGAACTTCTGGTTCTAAAACTATGAGGTGCTAGAAAACCTAGTCCTTCTTCAAACACTGGACAATTCTAAACAAAACAAACCATCCTTTTAATTGAAGTGCTTCACTGATAGAAAGCTAAGAAAATCATCTTTAAAAAAAAAAAAAAAACCAAAGCAAAAGCATTGGAGCAGATGCTGGGGCCACAGGGTCAGGAGTCCATTTCAGTGTGTGGATGGGAGCTGGTTCAAAAACCTTCCTGAAAGGCTGAAAAGATGAGACATGTTTGAAAACCATAGCCTAATCATTAAGACTCAGGTCAGTGAGAGACACTGTCTTAAAAGAACAAAATGGCAGGCTCCTGAGGAACAAAACCCAGGGTTCTTCTCTAACTCCATACGTGTACTCAGACATATGAACACGGCTACATAGTTGTGCCTGTACATACACAAACACACACATGGACACATAGGTGCGCCTGTACATACACAAACACACACATGGACACATTCAACACAAAATAAATAAGTAAATATAAATGAATGAATAGATTATGTCTTGCACGCAGGAAGACATAACATGGTAAGAGTCTGGGGGTAGAACACTTGCCTAGCCTAACAGAGGCTCTGAGCTCAACTTCTGACACCAAAAACATTAGCAGACAAGCCGGGTATGGTGGGCATGCCTTCAATCACAGAACTTAGGTAGCTGAAGCAAGGGGATCATGAGTTCAAGGTTCCCATTTCAGGAAACCAACCCCCCTCAAAATTAATATTATGTGTATGCACATGTACGAGATACATGTGTGTGCATGTGTGTGAAGTGTATTGTGTGGGTATGTGTGTGTGTAAGCGGTTAGGTGTTTGATGTGTGTGCCTGTGTGCACACAGAAGCCAGGGGAGGTGTCTAATGCCAGGGGGAGGGTCTCTTGCTGAATCTGAAGCTTGAGATTTCTCTCCTAAGCTGCATCCGACACACCCCAGCAACCCTTCTAACTACCTCCCCACCTCCCCCTCACCCTGCCCCATCACTGCTGGAATTATAGGTATGCACAGGCTCTCAGGCTTGCACAGCACGAGCTCCTAACCGCTGATCCACCTCCCCAATCCCTCTCCTCATTCCTCCTTGTAGCCGGTTCTGTGAGTTAGCAGAGCAGGGACATTCAATGTCCAGTGCGCTGACAAAGGGCCTGAACTAAGTCTGGGCAGACAATCAGTGAACATTGTCACTAATTAAAGAAAACCTGTGGGACTTGTTGATCTCATGCCATGCCTTCGGCTTGAGGACTTCAGTCATCTAGTGTGTTCTAACATGCTGTCTAAAGGAGCTGCAAGAAGAAACACGAGCCCTATTCCTGCCTTCACTAGCCAGTCCTGGACCCACGTGTTTAAAGCATGCTCCTGTCACCGTGGCTTGAGGGTCTGGGCTTTTAGCCTGTCTGACTTCTGACTTAGGGTGATTCTGCTCAGGGTCTGAGTACAAAGGCCCCTTTCCCCCTGGAAGAGTGTGTTTGGGATTGTGGTGGTGGCCACAGATAAACTGGGTGTATCTGTGGGACTTTAGGAAGGTGGATGTCTGAGAGAGGACAACTTTAGCATTAACGTGTGTTTTCAAAGCACCCTGGTTAAGGGATGGACTGGGAGCGGGGGGGGGGGGGGGGAACGGAGACGGATCTTTGCCAGGACAACAAGAAGATGTGGGGAGCTTGCCAAGAAACATGTTCTAGGAGATGGCAGACACAGAGGCAACTGACTTAAAACAGGGCAAGCAACACTTCTGGTGACTGAAGAAAGCAAAACCACACTGTGGTGCCAATCCAAACTGCCACTTAGCCGCTGGCCTGTTGTCATGACAACAGACACGATTAATGCCGTGCTCTTGGTAAAGTGAGAAGACAAACAGCATCCCCGACTAAGCAGAATTCCTGGGGGAGAACAGCACACACTGCCAACAGTTCTCACTCACCACCAGGGGGCCGGCACGATACACAACAGTAGATACACCACAGCACACACCAAAAGCTGGATCTACTGGGCTGGAGAGAGGGCTCACAGACACCTATAACTACAGCACCATGAGTATATGATGGCTTCCTCAGTCACTGCACTCACGTGCACATACACATACATATACACAACTTAAAAATAAAATCTTTAAAACCAAAAAACTAGCTAGGTAATGGTGTCACCCCCTCCCCCCCCCCCCGCCTTTAATCCCAGCACTTGGGAGGCAGAGGCAAGAGGATCCCTGTGAGTTCAAGACCAGCCTGGTCTACAAGAGCTAGTTCCAGGACAGGCTCCAAAGCTACAGAGAAAGTCTGTCTCAAAAAAAAAAAAAAAAAAAAAAAAAAAAAAAAAAAAAAAAAAAAAACTTCTCCTAGATATAGGGAAATAGCAGAATGAGTTGTTTTAGACAAGTTATTGTCTAAATAAAAGAGAAACGCAAAAGTTAATAAAAGTTAATCCTTTCCAGGCTAGGTGTGGCTGTGGTGCACACCCATTATTCCAATACTTAGAAGGCAGAATCAAGAGGATTACAAGTTCAAGACTAGCCTGGGCTACAAAGTGAGACTTTGTTTTTATTTTTAATAATTCTCACTTAAGATATTGGAAAGCATTCATAAGAGTGAAAAATTAAAAGCCAATATCCACATAGGGAGGAATTCAGAGACAAGCATTTGTACTCATCTTAATTTTCCCTTATCAATGAGTAATTGTCTATTTCAAAGTCACAGGACTTAGATGGCCAGCAGAACTTTTAACTTCCTCAGAGTGCTGGGGGTGGGGGAAGCAGTCTAACCCTCCCAGGGTTGTTTCTTAGGAATAATCGTGACAAGAAACAGGACAGTCTTCCTAAGAACTGACGCCCAGCCTCAGCTCAGCTCCGTCTCCAAGTACATTAGGGAGACCTGCTTCCGGCCTTCTGGAAAAGTCTCTAGAGGCAGAGCATCAGCTAGAGCCCTGGCTCTTTCACTGGCAGTGTCTCACAATTTAGAACTAGGGCCGAATGACATTCAGAGAAGTCAGTCTTAGCTGTGAACTCTGAAATAACAATAATTAACATGTCCGAGAAATTAAAAGAGTTTAAACATTTTTAGAATATAACAAAACTATTAGAAAAGATACAAATAGAAATTCAACAACTAAAAAAATACAATTAACTTAAAAGATGCATTTCAAAGCAGATTAATTAGACCTAGCTAAAGAAATAATAGACACATCAGGATAAAATATCCAAACTGAAGGATGGAGAATGCAGGGAAAGCAAGGCAGACACAGAGAAATGCTACATAGTAGCTCACACAGTAGCTGCGATCCCAGGAGAGGAGTGACTGTGGGTGGATGGGAAAACACGCAGGAGGAGGAAGTCATTTCCGAACCTGACTGAAGCAGTTACTTTGTTTATTTGCTTAGGTTTTCAAGGGTCTGCTTGTAAGGGTTTATTTGTGAGGGGGATGAATGTGCATGTGTGCACACACAGAGGTCAACCTCCGCCTTGGTGTTGAAGACATCTCTCCCTGGGACCGGAGACTCACTGGTTAATCTAGGTTGGCTTAGCCAGCAAGCCCCAAAGATCCTCCAGTCTCTGCCTACCCAGTTCTGGGGTTACAGAGAACTGCAGTTCTCATCGTTTCAAGGCAAACATTTCCCAACTGAGCCATTGCTCTAGTCCTTTCAAAGACCTTTTTAAGGGACAGTTTGTCTGCTACACTAAGCATAGAGCAACAAAACACTCCCTCTCGAACAAGAAAGAAGGTAAAGTCTGACACTTGAGGCTCTCTTCTGACTTCCACGCATGTGCTGTAGCACACATACACACTTTTTAAAAATATATATGCCTAAACTTTCAGTCTAAGAAAGGAAAGTTCCCTTCCAATGGAGAGTTTACAAAGTTTCTGTAGCATTGGCTACCATCAAATTAAAGCTCTCATTAACAAGAAACTTGCCCAGGGAAGTGAACTGCTGGGAGAATACTTGCCCACCAGCAGGAACAGTAGCCGATGCTGCAGATGAACAAAGTTACAAGCCTTTGTGGTTAATAAGACTACAGGAAAATAAAACTTCTGAAGTCATGAGTCTCGGTCTTAAGTGACAAAGGGCCAAGAGATGAGCACTTAGGCGCCAGCACCACCAGCATCGTCAGGTTCTCTGCTGGTCTAGCACTCACAATGGCGGACCTCCCTTAAGGAAGTGCAACCCTCTTCCTTTGGAAAAGTGCAAGGCTAAAAACATGAATGAGAGGAGTCTTGTTCCCCTAACCAGTGCACTACAAGACTTGAAAAATGATTCCCCTGAAAACCTGAGCTTAAAAATGACTGTGTCCAGCTGGGTACTGCAGAGAATACTCATGGTCCAAGTTATCTGAAAAGCTGAGGCAGGAGAATCCACTGAGCCCAGGGTCCAGGGCTATAGTGTACTGTGTTGATCTATGTTGATGTTCACACTTAAGGCGACCTCTCAGGAGTGGGGAACCATGGGACTGATCAGAGTGGGAAGATGCCTAGGAACAGCCTGAGCAATGTGATCAGACCTTGTCGGCAGTGGTGGAGCACGCCTTTAATCCCAGCACTCGGGAGGCAGAGGCAGGTGGATCTCTGTGAGTTCGAGACCAGCCTGGTCTACAGAGCTAGTTCCAGGACAGGCTCCAAAGCCACAGAGAAACCCTGTCTCGAAAAAAAAAAAAAAGATAAAGCAGTAGCCATTGTTGTTGATGTGCGCTGTGCATCACTGTGTAACTTAGAGACCGCTCACGACAAGTTAATGTGACTCGCCACTGCATTCACGTTGAGCAGCTAATTTTAGCTCAGGATCTCGAGGAAGCAAGCCCAAAGGCAGGGCCAATCAAGAGCTAGCACATATCATGCACACAACTGTCCTCGTAAGGACAAGACCCCCACTGGCAGCAGAGACACTCTACCTTGCAATAGCTTTTGTTGCTGAGAATAAACACAAGTTAGTGTCTCCTGGCCACAGGACAGAATGACAGAAAATCCTTCAGTGCAGAATGACTTCCTAATCTACTTATGGAAGCTACCAGCAGTTACCACAGCCACAGGAAACGCAGGGAAACAAGCAGAACTGAGGTTGTCCGTGACATCAAGGATCTCTTGGAATACGATACAAATGTGTTTTTGTCTCACTGACATGTCTGAAAGCAGGAGCCCTGAAATTCTCATTACTGAGCTGAAGTAAAGGGGAACAAGAATAAAAACCTCATCCCTGGAGGAGGGGTGAGAACAGATGCTGTCCACCCCAGGGAGAGCCAGGATCCCTGCAGAGGCCACCCTGGAGACATGATACCCGAACGATGGTCAGAATCTTCCCCAAACTCAAAGGTCTTAAGCCGTAAGTAAGAGATGAGCACTTTTGGGAAGGAGAGCATGGAACCAGACCTTTGTGAAGGGCATGCAAAGGGAGGACCAAGTGCTGAGGATGGAGCAGACCTGGAGAGGAAATTCCACAGGAGCCTCTGGCCAACTAGTCATCGTCTTAAACACATGGTATTACTGACAGAACTGGGAATCTTTAGCGCACCTAGGGTAACCCAACTTCGGGATAGAATTTTAAGGTTTGGAGTTGCTATGGTTACCCTAGGTAATCATAACTCAGATCTGCAGTGAAAGCCTAGCAGAAGGAAAGGTGTACCAATGCCAGACTTAAAAACTGTTTATGCCAGCATAAACTGTTATGTCCTGCTGGAGATGGCTAGATTTTAAAGTCACAAGGCATACAAAAGGCAAGAAAGATTGGCAGCAGGCACCCAGAAAACAAAGTGATCATCAGAGACTCAGATATGGCTCAGACATTGGGGTGATCTGATGGTAATTTAAATAATTATGATTAATATGCTAAAGCATTCATGAGAAATTGATTCATATGTGTTATTTCAGCAGAGACTCAGAAGCCATGAGAAGATGCCCAAAAGAATGCTAGAAAAGAAAACAACAAAGAAACAGAGATGAAGAATGTCTCTTGACAGCTCACCAGAAGACACGACTCTGAAGACAAAGGTGTCTGCATCCTTAAAGACTGGGTTGGTTGACAGAAATCATCCAAAACAATGAACAGAAAGGCCGAGAATGAAAAGAGCATCCTGAAAAGAGCATCCAAAATTGCCAGTAACAATGTCAAGTAAACATGAAACTGGGGGCATTGTGGGTGAGAAGGAGATGGGAAGGGTGGGAAGGAAGTCATTAAAGGCTAAGAATATTACACTTAATGAAAACCACAAAGCACAGACCCCAGGAGGTCAGAAGATACTGTGGGGTGGGGAGTATCTGTGGGTGTCTGTGTGTGAGTTTGGGTCTGTGTGTGAGCTTGTGTCTTTGTGTGTGTGAGCTTGTGTCTGTGTGTGTGTGTCTGTGTGTGTGTGTGTGAGCTTGTGTCTGTGTGTGTGTCTGTGTGTGTGTGTGTGTCTGTGTGTGTGTGTGTCTGTGTGTGTGTGTGTGTGTGTCTGTGTGTGTGTGTGTGTCTGTGTGTGTGTGTGTCTGTGTGTGTGTGTGTCTACAAGAGAAAATCAGATCCACTGGAGCTGGAGTTACAGGTGGTTCTGAGCCACCCAAAGTGGGTACTGTGGGGACACTTAACTCAGGTCTTCTGGAAGAATAACAGTACTCTGAAACCCTGGGCCATCTCTCCAGGCCCTGTATGTATTTTAAAACCTCCCACACTTCCTGTACCTAGATACATTACATTGAAAATACTGAGAGCTGCAAACAAAAGGAAATTTTGGAAGCAGACAGGAAAAGTGAATATATACAACAAAAGTAAAAGTTACAATAGGTTTTCTTAGAAAGGGTACAAAATAGTAAACAATGTAGTTAGATCTTTGTTTTGGATCTTGGGGGATTTACTTCTTTAGATTTTGTTGTTTAGTTTTGAGACAGGATCATACTATGCAGCCTTGGTTGGCTTGGGACTCATTATGCAGACCAGGCTAGCTTCAAGTTCACAGAGATCTCCGTGTCTCCTGAGTGCTGGGATTGGTGTGTGCCACCATGCCTGGCTGCAGTTACATCCTTAAATTCTAGAAGAAAACCCCTGCCAACCCAGCCTTGCATAGCAAGTCTTCAAAACTGAAGAAGTAAAACCATGCCTGAAGAAAGCAACAACTTAGGAAATTGGTTCTTGGCGTATCTAATGCAGCTACAAGAAAGATCAGAGGAAAGTGCATAGGTAAAGGAAAATAACCCCAGAAAGAAACTTGGATCGGGACAAAGAAGAAATAGGATCACAGAAAGTACAGCACAAGTTTTCATGCTGTCAGTTGTTCTACAACATAACTGACCAAAGTGGGAGGTGCAGCAACGCTCATATGAAAGTGAAGACAAGACAAGAGATCCAGAGATGGTGAGCTACCCCGCGGTCCAGAGATGGTGAGTTGCCCCGCGGTCCAGAGATGGTGAACAGTCCAGTGGTCCAGAGATGGTGAGCTATCCAGTGGTCCAGAGATGGTGAGTGGTCCAGTGGTCCAGAGATGGTGAGCTATCCAGTGGTCCAGAGATGGTGAGTGGTCCAGTGGTCCAGAGATGGTGAGCCGCCCTGTAGTCCAGAGATGGTGAGCTGCCCAGTGGTCCAGAGATGGTAAGCGGTCCAGTGGTCCAGAGATGGTGAGCGGTCCAGCTGTCCAGAGATGGTAAGCGGTCCAGTGGTCCAGAGATGGTGAGCTGCCCAGTGGTCCAGAGATGGTGAGCGGTCCAGAGGTCCAGAGATGGTGAGCGGTCCAGTGGTCCAGAGATGGTGAGCTATCCAGTGGTCCAGAGATGGTGAGTGGTCCAGTGGTCCAGAGATGGTGAGCTGCCCCGCAGTCCAGAGATGGTGAGTAGTCCAGTGGTTCAGAGATGGTGAGCAGTCCAGTGGTCCAGAGATGGTGAGCAGTTCAGTGGTCCAGAGATGATGAGCGGTCCAGTGGTCCAGAGATGGTGAGCTATCCAGTGGTCCAGAGATGGTGAGCTATCCAGTGGTCCAGAGATGGTGAGCGGTCCAGTGGTCCAGAGATGATGAGCGGTCCAGTGGTCCAGAGATGATGAGCGGTCCAGTGGTCCAGAGATGATGAGCGGTCCAATGGTCCAGAGACGGTGAGCTGCCCCGCGGTCCAGAGATGGTGAGCAGTCCAGTGGTCCAGAGATGGTGAGCTATCCAGTGGTCCAGAGATGGTGAGCGGTCCAGCAGTCCAGAGATGGCGTGCGGCCCACCAGCCCACAGCCACCCTTGAGCAATGACGACACAGTCTCTAAACTTCAAAGTTCCATTTGTTTGGTTTCTGGAGACAGTCTCTCTATGTAGCTGTGGATGACCTGGAACTGTCTGTGTAGACCAGGCTGGCCTTGGACTCACTGAGATCCTGCCTGTCTCCCAAGTGCTAGATTAAAGCATGCCCCACCATGCCAAACAAGACATTAAAAGCTTTATTTTTCAGAAGTACAAACAATTATTGATAGATAGAATAATGTGATGGACAAAAGCTGAGATGCACATTTAAGCATCTGTATCGCGAGTTGCACTGCATGTGAATGGCCTAAGCACCTCAATTAAAAGGCAGAGGTTTGGGGGTTGGATCCTGAAAGGTAAATGTGTAGCCCTAGATAAGTCCAAGGGAAAAGAGGGGAAACTGCCATGATCTGGGTATAGCAGCTCCCTCGGGTTCAGTGTGGGGATCCCGGCCATGGGAAGAGCTATCATATAGGCCGAGGTCGTTTTGGGTCCTTCCCTTCAAAATGAAGTAGTTCTCATGGTACCCTGTTAGTTCTTAAGAGACATTAGTCACAAAAGAGCAAACCCACCCGCTCTATCTCCTCCTTACATCTTGTCATGTGATGTGAACAAAAGGGCCCTAGTCAGAAAGCCTAACGTGTTGAGACTTTAACCTCTAAAACTGAGCTGAAGAAATACGCTTTCCTTATCCCTGCCCCGGGGCTCTCGTGGGTAGGATAAATATCTTTTCTTTAGAAAGTACCCAACTTCAGGCATTTTGTTAGAGCAAAGGAAAAAAATACAAAACGCATTCTTGTAAAAGGTAAAGGAACTACATTGTGTCTGAAATGGAGACCTCAGAACAAAAAACACTAATGAATAAAGAAGAGCAAACATCCTGGAAAGAAATGATGGTAATATTCCAAGAAGATACAGCAATCCTGAACAGTAACACCTCGGGACACACAGAACAGGGGTGGGAGAAAGAGCAGGGACACACAGAGCAGGGGTGGGAGAACTAGCAGGGACACACAGAGGGCTTCAGGATAGTGGGAAGACTCTGGTGCGATAGTTAAAGGCACAGGCCAATGTGCTCATGTCTAAGCCCACAGAATAAAAACCACCAAGAGTGAACCCCAACTTGAACTATGGACGGTGAATGACATGTTTCATTGCTTACCAACTGCATTCACTGGTGTGGGTAGTGAAAGGTGTCCTTTTAGCTACTGTGGTAGGATGGTCATGGGAAATCACTGTATCTCCTTCTGACTTTTACTGGCAAACCAACACTTTTCTCAAATAAAAAAATATATATTGGACAACATATTTTGGATATTAATTACTAATTTCCTTATAAAGATAAGTGCGTGCGTGCGTGCGTGTGTGTGTGTGAAGTAAAAACTAAGAACTGGGAAGAGAAGCAGACATATCCTCAGGACAAGCAGACAGAGACTGCAATACAACAGCAGCTGTCAGTCATATCAGCCAACTTGATTTGTTTGACCACCTGCAGGCCACTCCTCCCAAGAGCACATATGAACTAGTCACAAAGATGGTGCATATCTTGGCCACAACATAAAGACATCATCCAGGAATGCTCTTGCATTAGAACTGATGTAGAAATGTACAACAGAAAAACAATTAGGATATGCTCAAATATCTAGAAATTAATTAATACAGATCCTAATAATCCAGAATGAAAGTAGAATTAACATGGAAAATTAGAATTGCTTTGTTGAGACAAGGTCTCACTCTCTATCCCAAACTAGCCTGGGACTCACTATATAGCCATATATATATATATACACACACATACATATACACATAGCCTACGCTAGCCTGACTGGAAATTAGAACATTTTAATTTATTAAAATGAAAACAACACATAAAATAATTGATTTCAATTAAAGAAGAATTGAAAGGGCAATTGATAGTCGTACATGTGTATGATGAGAAAAAAAGAAAAATAATTAAATTATTTTGGCTCCTTTGGCCCTTTTGACTTTTTTTTTCTAAGTTCCAACTTCTCTATTTGTGTGTTTATTTATTTTGCAGTGTAGGGATAGAGCTGGGGATGCTAGGTAAGCATTGCCAATGAACCGCAGTCCAGCCTTTGAATTATTTAGATGGGGTTCTGCTATGTAGCTCAGGCTTGTCTCAGATGTAGTGTTCCTATCTGTGCCTCTGCAGTTCAACATATATTTTAATTGATACATAAAAATAAAAAAAATTAGGGGGAGGGAAATGGGAGGCAGGGGCGGGGAGGAGGCAGAAATCTTTAATAAATAAATAAATAAGAAAAAAATAAAAAATAAAAAAATTGAGGCTGAGGATATGGCTCAGTGGGTAAGAATGCTTGCTATGCAAACATGAGATTTTATTAAATTTCAAGGCTCTCCCTTAAGAAACCAGAAAAAGAGAACTGGGCATGATGTTGCTTGCCTGTGATTCTAGTGCTTGGGGGTTGGAGACAGGGTGTCAGGAGTTCAAGACCACCTTTGGCTACATAACAAGTTCAAGACCAGCTATGACAGCTTGATTCTTTGTCAACAACAAGCAAGAAAACAAGATTTCAGCAAACTCATTCTAAACACTGGTATTTCTGTTGTGGGCTGGAGAGCTTGTGCAAAGTCCTGAGTTCGATCCCTGGCACTGAGAAATCTCAATAATCATACAAATACTGTAAACAAAGGTGATATGTTGAACTTTAATACACAACAACATTATGAAATCTATACATGTATCAAAACATTACACAACACCCTACAGATATGTATAAGGTGTGCAGGTGCAGAGATACATATGCAGGCCAGAGAGGACATCAGGTGTCCTCCTCCATTGCTCTCAGCTTAGTCCTTTGAGGCAGGGTTTCTCACTGACCTCAAGTTTGCCATCTGGGGCCAGGCTAACTGGCCAGTGCACTGAGAGCCTCTAACGCTAGGATTACAGGGCACACAGCCTTTACATGGGTGCTGAGCCATAAGGGAATTTGCCAGGAAGTCCCCTCCTAGAAGTCTCCACAGCACTGAGAGCTGTGGAAGACAAGAGATACCCAGTGAACAGTTCATGGAGAGCTGGACAGAGCGCCACACTATGGAACCCGCCCCACGTTCTAGCAGTAAGAGGAAATGACGGGCGAGTTTTAAATGATGGAGACCTGGAAATCTAAAACAATGGCAGAAAAGAGGAGGAGAAGCGCATCCAAAACGAACTCAGGAAACAGAGTCACCTCACGGTGGCTGGGTGGACATAGGGGTCTGGAACTGAGGACATGTGCCAGGCATCTGGCTCAGGGAGCTGGCAGACGGAGTCGCCCACAGAACTCTCCAGACTGAAGATACGAATGACTGCCTTGGAGTAGGTGGATGTTAGGATATGCTTTCTGCACTCACACAGTAAAAGCGATGATCAAATCTGTGGCATGAAAACAAGGCAACAAAATAAACTATGACAGGTTCGAGCGCTGTCCTCAGGAAAGTTCTGGAACCCTTCCAGCCTCTGAGGCAGAGAAGACTGTCAGTGTCCTGCCAGTGTGAATATTTCCCTGGCAGCGTCCACCATCCAAGAAGCCATTACATAGCAGCACAGGCCATTTATGAGCCCACACTTAGAATAATAGCTCAGCAGCTGCCTCGCTCTTCGCCATATTTCCAAGCACAGATCACAGGTTTCACCCACTCAGCCTTGCCTGGGCCTGTGGCTGTGCCTAAATCTAAGGCTCCCATCACAGGGAGCCTCCAGCCAGGCAGCTCACTTAATTCCGGCCAACCACAGGGGAGGTCACCAGGTTTGCTCCTTCCTAGAGTAATGGGTACACAGTTTTATCTTCTAATACCTGCAGGAATGTGCCTCCCCATAGCCTTTGTTCTCAGAAATCAAAGGAGAAAAAGCAGAGAAATGTCAGCATCTGTTATTATCACTAATATCCAAGCATTTCAAGTGATACCTGGTACCTGGCGAGGTACCTCTACATTTAATTCTCAGAGTGAGGCTAGGGAGTCTTGGTATGTATGGTGCCTTGGTAAATACAGAGGCATGAGGACCCGAAATTGGCTACCCAGTACCCACATTAAAGCTAAGTGTTGTCACAAGCATCTGTGAGCCCAACCCAGGGCTGTGGAGCAGCAGAGACAGGCAGATCCCTGGAACTCCTCAGCCAGCCAGTGGACCAATGAAGTCCAAGTCTAGTGAGAAAGCCTGACTGCAAAACTAAGGTAGACAGCAAAAGGAGACACCTAGTGTCAACCACAGGCCTCCACACACTCAGAAAAACACACTACATATGTGCAAACATACACACATGTGTTACACAAACACACAAAAAAATAAATAAGGAAATTTCAGAGTAACCATGTTATAGTTTGGATTTGAAATGACTCCCAAAGGCCCGTGAGACAAAGGTTGAGTCTCCAGCCTATGACACTATTGGGAGCTAGAACTCTTAGGAGATCAACCCTAGGGAAAGGACACTGGGACCCTTGAGTGGGAGGAGCACGATCTTAAAGGGAACTGTGTGATTGGTCCTCTCCTCCCCCTCTTTCTTCCTGGCTACCAGGTGCTCCCACCATGGGGAGACCAGTGCTGGAGACGACACAGCTCATATTCTTGCTTTTTTCACATTTTACAAATGAGAAACATTTCCTGAACCCATGGGGCTAAGTACCCACCAGTGGTGAGACAACACCAGGTCTATCTGGTCCCAGGCTTTGAAGAAGACAACTAAACTCAGGTTCCCACTGAGAAGGTCAGCTCTTAATGACTCTTACGTCACTCATAACTGACAGACACCTGTGTGGGAAGCCTCTTTAAAAACTAAGTATGTTTGCATCTCTACAAAAGCAATCCTTTGTATCACTACAAAGAATTTAGGCAGCCCAGTGGTGATAGCGCACGCCTTTAATCCCAGCACCAGGAGGCAGAGGCAGGTGGATCTTTGTGAGTTCGAGGCCAGCCTGATCTGCAAGTCCTGGACAGGCTCCAAAGCTACAAAGAAACCCTGGATCGAGAAACAAAACAAAACAAAACAAAAAAAATTAGGCAAGTGTCTCTCGAAAACATATCATAAAAGTAATATTTTGTGGGATTTCAGGGGGCAGGGAGGTTTACTCCATACCAAGTTTAGTTCAAGTTCACAGTGTTTGATTTTTACCTAGGAAAAAAATAAATGAGATTCTGTTTGCATGTCATTCTGAAGGGAGCCAATTAGTATGAGAACTTAAAATCTGTCTAGCACACTCCCCACCCACCACTCCCTCTTTCCTCCCCTCCCCCTCCCTCTCTTCTTCTCACTCTCTCCCTCCTCCACCCACCTTCTCTCATTTTCTTTCTGAGTCAAATGTTTTTTTTTTTTCATTTTAATTTGCTCTTATTTTTCAATGACATGAGGAAGAGACCTGGTCAGTTGTCCTCGTCAACTTAGACCATGAAACCCAATACATGAACAAGTTCAACAGAACCGCCATATATGGGCTGCCCATGCATGCTTTAGCATTGCCAGGGCATAAATTTAAAAAGAAAAATTTCATTTCAATGATATAGAAGTTGAAAACCCCATATCTGAAATGCTCCAGAAAAGAACAGATCCTCTGGAGCATGTTGTGAGCTGCCTGGGGTGGGCTCTGGGAACCAAACTGGGGTCCTTCACAAGAGCAGCAAATGGCCCTAACCTCCTATACATGTCTCCACCCCCATAACTTTACTTTTATTCATGCTTTGTAGCTTCTAAGTTGGCATGTGATATAAAGACATGTCCCCCTCAAAATAAGCCCTGTAAGAGCAAGAAACTGTACCATGTTCCCTGGGATCTGACGGGACCTGTCCCCAATCTCTTCAGGACCCCACTGCATCCTGTATGCCCCAACGCTACAACGTTCCTGCTCCGTGGAACTGAAGGAATCGAAGGCGCTCTCTCTCCTGTGCTACCTGTGATGTGAGGCTATACCTCTCCTATTTCAAGGCCAGATCTTGACTGCCTGTGGCCGTGAACCGACTCTACCTAATAAAGCTCACCTACAGAGTAATTTCACTTCCTCTTCCTTTCTGTGAGCTACCATGACATCTTTAGCTCTTACAGGCACAGACAAAACCTCTGAGACCGTGAGCTAACGTGAGGCCTCCCCTGTCTACAGACAGCTCAGGAATGTTTTCCCAGTGACAAAGGCTTTCTCACACGTGCCTTCCACACATACCCTGAGATTTTTAAGCATACATACGTATAAATGGAATGCAGTTTTATGAGAAATTATTGTAAAATTTTCCATTTGTGCCATCGTGCCCATACTGAAGATGTCTGGAGTTTTGGAACAGTCTGGGTTTTAGATTTTTAGGTGAGGGGTGTTCAACTTGTACCAACAACAACAGTTTATGTAGAAAAGCAAAACAATTTCTTCACCAGCCCTTCCCAAACATTCTAAGGCGGACAATGGCCACAATTTACAGGATTCAGACTTTTAAGCATCCCAACTATTCTCCAAGTTTAAAGGACTAAGGACGAATAAACAAAAGTTCCTCAGCAGGGAACAGCTTGAACAGAGCCAGAAAACTAAGCTAGGAGTCCCAGAATTCCACAACCACTCCCCACCCTGCTGACCTGCTGTGTGAACTCAGGAGAGCCACTCAACCTCTTCGGACCCAAACCTCAGAGAAACAAACACAACGCGATTCAGCATCAAACCAAAACACTTCAGTGTGCAAGGTTCTCTGGGGCTGGGCCGGGGTGAAGAGTTCCTAGGGACACCTCCAGAATAACCGAGAGGTTGGGTTTCATTTTCTCCCTTAAGAAAGGAAAGAGCCCTGAGCAAGCATTTGGAGACACCCCACGCCTCACCCACCTCCTGGGCCTTCAAGGGGACAGGGCAGTTCAGCCCTTGAGCAAGGGTCAGATAAAACAAAGACAGGCACAGATCACACTGAGATAGATCTGCCACTCCCATGCAGGTGGTCTCACACCTCTCGGTCTCATGCGCTATTTTGGGCATCTCTTCTCAGCACAGACCTGGCGCTACCCCACGATGAGCTTACCAGATATTGGCAGCCATGACCCGACTGCCTCCTGAAGTCAGCCCCTCAAGGTCTCCCAGATGTCCTACTGGCAGAGGCAACAAGAAACTCTTTAACAAGCATTAAAAAGTCCAAGGGACAAAGGAAAATGTTGATAAATTTAGCCATATTGGAAATGATGATTTATGTGCATAAAAGGACACCAAGAACACAGCAGGGCACTCTTAAAACAAAGGATTTAGTACATGAAATTAAAAAAAGCTGTTAGTATGAATCCATTAAAGAATTGTTAAAAGATCTTACTTAACTGGACAAACCAGATTCTGTACCCCAGGCAGAGAGGAAGTTAAAAAGCAGCTCAGACACCCAGTCTTTCAGAGAAAGGAAGCACAGCAGACTACAGCACCCTCAGCAGAATGGAAACATTCACATGTCTCGGGAGGCTCTGGGGGAAATGAACTGGTAAGCTCCAGGAAATTGGGTGCGCGCGTGTGTAAGTTGTACACATGTGTACTTAATTACTACACACCTTACCCGGTCATACAAATAAACATCTGTATATGCGTCTATATGTGTGAATACTCACTAAAGCATTCTTTTTATTATTTAAATATAGTATTTTATTAATTCTTTGAGAATTTCATAAATCTATACAATGTATTTTTTTTAAAGACAGGGTCTCATATAGCCTAGGCTGCCCTTGAACCTCTAATCCTCCTGCCCCTGCCTCCCAAGTGATAGGCTTATAAGCGAGTACCACCATGCTTGGCTTTTTGGTATTCTTTATAATCCCACTTATAATAAGCTAATAATTCTTAGACATCTGTCAACAGAGATTAGCTACATTGTATAATAGGTAAGCATGGCAAAAAATGAAGACAAGCTATGGAGTTACACAAGAGGAAACCATTCATTTAATTCAGAATCATCCAATAAAAAACTATGGCTACACTTGTCTGTAATGAAAGTAAACAGTGGGGCTGGGAGTAAAGATGAGTGCAGAGTTCTCACTGTAATGAACACGACTCTGGGTGTGAACCTCGTGCTAAAACACGGCTACACACGCATGTGCATGCACGCACGTGCGCGCGCGTACCCACACACATACACGCATGCACTATAAGCAGCCACTGTGGCTCATGCCAGCAACCCCAACACTTAGAAGTCTGAAGCCATAAGTACAAGGCCAGCATGTAAGTATAAACACAGTAAGTTTCAGGCCAGCCTAGGCATAAGACCCTGTCTCGAAAACAAAAACAAACAAGCAAAAAATACCTAAAATGAGAAATTTCACATTTGACTAAGACCCTCTATCTGCTGCTGTCTACCCTGAAATCAAGGCCCTGTCCTCGGCTGTTTCTGGACGGTGGGGAAGCTAGCCTCCTGTGGCTCGCTCCTTCCCCTAGCAGCTGCTAGCCCAGGGCCTGACACACAAGTCCAAGACAGTCCTAAATTCAAGCTGTACTTTATCAAGTGCCTTCATGCCTATGGCACCTCACAAGTAGGTTAGGTCACATGACATGGGCTTTCCCCTGAAACCTACAGGAACAAGAAACTCCTTTGCCCTCTAGAACTGAAGGGCCTTCCCTTTCAGGACCCTGGCTTGCTATTTTTGTGGCTCTGAAAGCTCTCCGTCCCTGTCCAGGGCCCCATGGGGCTGTCGGCGGCAATGATGCTATAACTGTCCCAGCAAAGCTCTTCTGAAGGGTGATTTGTCTCCACTTCTCTTCTATGGAACCTATTAAATCTCTTTAACTTTTCTCTAATGTCATGGAGTGATCCTTGAGGACAAAACACACCTAAAACAGGGAGCTATGATTTTTGTTTATTTGGCTTTGGTTTTTCAAGACAGGGTTTCTCTGTAGCTTTGAAGCCTGTCCTGGAACTAGCTCCTGTAGACCAGGCTGGCCTCAAACTCACAGAGATCCACCTGCTTCTGTCTCCCGAGTGCTGGGGTTAAAGGCGTGCGCCACCACCGCCCGGTGGGAGCTATGTTTGTGAAGTTAGGTCTTTAATATTTTTAGTGTGTATGTGTGTGTGTATGTGTGTGTGTTTGCATGCATGCAAACATGTCATGATGTACATGTGGAAGTTAGAGGACAATCTGTGGGAGTCAGTTCTCTCTTCCTACCATGTGAATCCTAGGGATCCAACGTAGGTCACCAGGCTTGGCAGCAAGCAAGCACCTTTACCTGCTGAGCCATCTCAGCAGCCAGCATTGTTTGTTTTTTTGTTTTGAAACCTGATTGTACCCTTATGTTATTCTATACAGTTTTATATGTCTAGAATCTCTCATGAAAAATGCTACCAGCCCCACTTTAAAAATACCTGGAGAAACAGACGTCACAGCCTTCATGGGGATGCTCTTTATCTACACTAAAATATGTTAACTACTTGAATTTCACAAAAGAAGCTAAATTGCTGAAAGTTTCCAGTTTTGCAATCAGTGGGCCTCTTCTTGATCCCACATCTCCTCAGAGCTTAGTTTTCATGTTGAAAGCATGCCACAGCTATTCCACCATTTTTGGTATGAACCCATGACCCCTGGTAGGATTCACATCCCTGGCCATCCACAGAACACACTAGAAGCTGTTTTCCAACACTCCTTTCTAGAAATGCCTTTTTCCTTCCTGTAGCTCGCCGTTGTGTTTCTAGCATGCTTGGGTGAAAAGCAGATATGAGGCCTCTAGAAACCGTAGGTGAAATCAAAATACAGAGCAAGCTGACTCACACCCCTGCCATGGACCATTTTGCTATAGCCACTCATGTCTGCAGCCAGGTTTCTCGCCTAGTCCCAGTGTCTGCCAGGGATGCAGTAATGGCCTACTTTCTGCAGCTTTTTGAGGGCCCTGGAAGCAGTGGTGAATATGCAGCATTTCCTTCAGGAAATGAACCATGTATCAGATAGCAAAACCAAGTCCCTGTAAAGGAGATTTCTTTTCAGTATATCTGTCCCTGTCACTGAAATCCCATCCCCCAAGTGGCTTACAAACACAACTTTAATCTTCCCTACATGCACCCTCAACCCTGTACCCAGGCTCTGAAAGCGACCAGAAGAGCCTTCTAGAAGGTCAAGTCTGCGTCAGCATGCAATTTCCGTATTTACCCACCAAGTGCTTTCGTGACAAGTGACCAAACACCTAATCCAAGTTGCCTTGAACAAAGAAAAAATTAGTTGGTTCACACACAGGAGGACCAGATCTGGGGAAACTTGAGGTGTGAGTCCCATAGCCCCTGCAGCTTTTCTTAGTTATACCTTCTTCCTTGTATTCATCTCATCATGAAGCTGAAGGTAAGATGTCTACAGTTCTCCTTGGTCCGTGTGTGTGTGTGTGTGTGTGTGTGTGTGTGTATGTGTCTGCCAGTCTGTCGGCAGGAAACATGTCAAGGTCTGGAAGGAACCCTTGTCCTCCCCACACCAAGGCCTGGCCTCACAGGAGACAGAAGCCATTCCCACAGGCATAGAGCAGGTCAGGTCCGTTCCTACAGCCACTTCATTACACCAAGCTGAGTCTGGGTGAACGGTAAATGGGTCTCGAGGGTGTCTTAGCCCATCTCCTATGGCTAATAACACAATACCACAGACACGGAGGAGTTGAAGGCAAACAAGTTTTGATTTAGCTCACAGTTCTTGCCATAAGTTAAGGATCCTCTTCTGGTGATGGTCTCCTCGCTGGCAGAGTTGAAGGTTTCAGAGAGAAGGTTATGTGTTTAGAGAGAAGCCTGGCCATGCTGGCTTCTTTGTTTACTGAAACAGTCTTGCCATACAGCCCAGGCTAGCCTTGAACTCACAACAATCATTCTATCTCAGTCTCTGAGCTCCAGCTGTGTATTGCCACATCTGTCCCAAGGTGGTTTTTATAGCAGACCCAGTACTGAGATAACCCGTTGTATGAGTGGATCGATCCACTCATGAAGGGAGGGCCCGAGTCACTTTTGAAAGTCTCACTGGTCCCACCCCAGCTATCTCATAATGAAGATTAAATTTCAACACGTGTTTTAGGGGACAACGCATATTCAAAGCATAGCAAGAGGAAGGACCTCAGCATTTAGAGCACACTGCACAGGTTTAAGACTGGAGGTCGGTCTTTTATAGCTATGGGTCCTGGAAAAGGCTATTGGCTGAAAGGGCCTAAAATGGTGACACAGAGCTAAGCCATCTTCCCTATGAGCAGCCCCCTCCTCTCTTCTACATCCCAAGAGCAGAAACATAACATATCCAGTGTGCCTGGTGCCTGTGGAGGTCAGAGGGCACTGGATCCTGGAACTGGAGTCAGGGCGAGCTCAGCAAACTGAATCCTGGCCCTCTGCAATGCAGCATGTGCTTACTCTCTCCAGCCCCACACATGCTCTTTCTGAAGGAAACAAGATTTTTTAGAATAAGAGCACATGTTCAATTACTTGTTCACTTCTGTAAAACTGTATACAAATACCATGAAATGCATGTGGGTTAAAAAGAGACAAAAAACTCCAGTAATGTTTATTCAGGTTGCATATCTCCTGTCCTAAAATTTTGGAGGAAGACGTGTTCTGAATTTCAGTTTCTTGGGTTTAGGATATTTGCACAGACTTTGATGGTTGAACATCTCTAACCCATAAATCCCCAAGTCCAAACGCTCCTGAATCTCACATTATGAGCATTGTGGATGTGTAGTCTCAGACTGGAGATGCTGAAGAAGCTGTAGGACATCAGTCACCGAGGACAGTGACGGCTACTGTGACACTTGCATATTTCTAAGCCTGGGTGTGCATCACTGTTTCCTCCAGCATCATGGGGAGTCCACATTATCTCCACAGGCAAAGGGGGGCCAGCTGTAGCCAGACCTTTCTCTCCAGCACTGTCTAGAAAGAGGGGCTCCAGCTGCTCTCAAGCACACTCAGGCCTCACTAAAGCAGATGTCAAAAAAGATGAGAGCCCCCAGGGAACCTCAGAACTCTGGGAGGGGCCAGGAAGGTGAGAAGAACCTGGGCTGGGAACAGGATTGCGAACCAGCTGGTCCTTGGCATTGGGGAGGTGGGTATCATCTGTATTCACTACTGGGCTTCCTTAAGAGCTGGTAGGATTGGGCTTGGGACAGAAAGAAGTTGAGCCAAAATTGCGCCCTTCGGTCTAATTCACATCTCCCCCCTACTGACTGAGGTATGGAAACAAACATTCCACCTTTCTCAGCATGTGGAGGAAGATTTGTGAAACTCGTGACGCATGGCCGTGGCCGGAAGAGGCAGCAAGCAGGGCACGCAGGTCCAGTCTCACAGTGGTCAGTCAGCACGCCGCTCTCGGCTGCCATAATACTTTATTTTAAGGAGTCGCTAGGATGGTACATTTTATGTGGCAATTTCTAGACTTTGAACCACTAGTGAATCATTCAGACCAGAAATGCACAACTTTTTTTTTTCTGACTGCAAGTTAGCTCTTAAGCTGAGCCTCTGAGCTGGCCTTAGGCTGGAAGAGTTTGTAGAGTCCAGGGTCCTCAGAGAGCCACTGGGAGCCCTCAGGATGGAATCCAAACCCATCAGGAAGTAAAGAGCATATCTGGATGCCAAGGCCATGGTCCCGGCCTGCCTCCCAAACATAGTAACGTGGTCCCTGTGACAAAGTAACAAGCATGCCACCAGAAAGCCTGGTTACAGTGTTACTAGGAGGAGCTCAGTGAAGTCAGGCAGAGCCTGGAAGAGGAAAGCACAATAGGCGGACTTGTGAGGCGGCAGGCTTGAGGTAACTGATACTTCATTTCTAGCTTTATCATGGTTTATACAACAAAACAATGGCTCCCACATACGCCAATGTCTTCTCAGGAAAGTACCAAAGCCAAGCTCACTGTATGGAAGAAAGAGAAGTTTCTTGCCGCTCACTCACATTTTTAATGAAAGGCACCCATTTCCCCACGTTCTTTAATCTCTAGGGAAGGGATCCCCTGCCTGTGGGCTGGGGAGAGAGTAGATGCCAAACAAAGGCATCCAGCACAAAGAGGACAGGCTCTACAAGGACAACACAGTTGGATGCTCCCAGTGGCTACCGGGAACTGTCCCAGTTAAGGGTTGAAACAGGCAATAGAGTTTTTGCGTTTTTGTTTTTTTTTCTTAATTTGGGTTTTTGGTTTTGTTTTGTTTCTTTGGGTTTTGTTTGGTTTTTTGGTTTTTCGAGACAGGGTTTCTCTGTAGTTTTGGAGCCTGTCCTGGAACTAGCTCTTGTAGACCAGGCTGTTCTCGAACTCACAGAGATCTGCCTGCCTCTACCTCCTGAGGGCTGGGATTAAAGGCATGCGCCACCACTTCCCGGCTCTTTTTTTTGGGTGAGGGGGGATGTTTTTTAAGACTGTGTCTCAGTCTGTAGTCAAGACTAGCTTACTATATGGCCCGGCTGTCTGAACTTGAGATCCTCCCACAGCAGCCTCCCAAGGCTTACAGGCGCACACTGCTGTACCTGGCTTGACAGAATTTTAAAGACGGTATGTTTTTCATAATTCTACTTTCTGCCATAACTGGCTACTGAAGGGCTCCCCGGGTGACTCGGCGCTCACTTGAGGCTCTGGCAGCCGTCACACGGTGCCCACCATCCCTGCTTTCTCCACAGCAGGGTGAACTGTGAACTCCTCCACAACAGCTGAGTTATGAAGACAGAACATGTTCCGCAAACAACAAATTAACAAAGCAGAGGTCTGAGGTGGGGTTGGGGGATGACAAATGAAGTTCTGTGTTGCCGTGGCTGGCCCAGCCCTGGTAACACACATCACCTATGCACGGCAGCCTCGTTTGTGAAATGACTATAATGAGGGATATTTTTCACAACCAAAACGTGTATCTCAAGGTTTAGCTTGAGGAGAGAATAAGAGGGAAAGTTGAGAGGAAAACGTGTTCCTGACCCTTCTCATACACCAGTTAGCACCCCTGTCCCCCACCCCAGCAACTCTAGAAAAGGCTACTGTTGAGTTTAGAAAATGATACCCATAGTACAATGCCTTGACATGCTGAGTATACTGAATTAAAGGAATTCTATTAATCAAAGGAACTGATTTAAATTCCTAAAAGCTGCCTCTGATAAAGTTCATTTCAACCTTCCACCAAGCGCAGAGAGATCTCTCTCAAGCTCCCTGGACACACAGCATTGTCCACCTTGAGCAAGGCTCATACCCCGTCCTTTGGAGAACCAAAATGACAGTCTCCATGACCCCGTCCCAGGTGTGTAGCCAATTGCCTTGGCTTCCGAGTGATGGGATGCAAGGCTTCTGCCTGGGACCATAGAGGCTACCAACGGAAAGACGTTCTCTTGATGCCACCCCACCCACAGGGCGCCACAGTTTCTGGACACCGACTTTCAAATGAAAATAAACAACCAAGACAGTGCAGAGTCAGCAGATCTGAGTCCCCCAGGGGCTAAAGCTACAAGTTGAGTGGCAGGAAGCCCAAAAGACCAGAAAACCAAACAAACAACAGCGGACAACTTTTTCTGCAGCCACCCGAACTCCAGTCTCGTGGTCTCAGCCCAGCATGGAGGTTGGCCCCAGGAGCTCCTTATCAGTATTAAGTTGCTGGAAAGATTTCCTCATCGGCTTTTAAACAGCCAGAGTTCCTGGTGTGTTCCGTAAGGTGCCTGGGATCTAGCGAACTTGGTACCAGCAGCCACACGGCAACAACCATGAGTGAAGACGCTAAGAGAAAAATCAATGGGAACAAATTTCCCAGTTGTTAAACCCCTCCAGGTTTCTGAAGCTTTAACTATGTGTGCCTGGTATGCTGTGCTCCAGACAGAGGCTGACTTAGCATGTATGGTTTGGTTGTTGTTAGGAATGGGGGGCCTGGGGATCAGACCCAGGGTGTCACCCACAGTAAGCAAACACTTCCCTCTGAGCTCCAGCCCTAAAGCAGGTACTGAAGGATCCATAAAAGCATTCAGGACTGGACTCATGGCTCAGTGGTTAAGAGCCCTGGCTGCTCTTCCAGAGGACCTGGGTTTGATTCCCAACACCCACTTGGTAGCTCACAATTGTCTATAGCTCCTGTTTCAGGTGATCCAGTGCCTTCTTCTGGCCTCTGTGGGTACTACATTCACCTGGTACACGTTCACATGGTACACGTTCACGTGGTGCACGTTCACGTGGTGCACGTTCATGTGGTGCACGTTCACATGGTGTACATTCACATAGTACATGTGGTACACGTTCACATGGTGCACGTTCACATGGTGCATGTTCGCATGGTGCACATTCACGTGGTACTACATTCACGTGGTACACGTTCACGTGGTGCACGTTCCGTGGTGCACGTTCACAAATGCAGGTAAAACAGCCATACACATAAAATAAAATTTAATTTAAAAAAAGAACCTTGTGGGCTGGAGAGGTGGCTCAGAGGTTAAGAGAACTGACTGTTCTTCCTGAGGACCCGAGTTCAATTCCCAGCACCCATATGGCAGCTCACAACTGTCTGAAGATCCAGTTCCAGGGGATCTGACACCTTCACACCAATGCACATAAAATAAAGTTAAAATAAACCAAAAAAAAAAAAAAGAACCTTGCTTTCTACTCATTCGGTGAATGAGTTGATGTCTTTACAAGGCGCAGTGCTACAAAGGCCCTAGAAGAACCGCAGGCTCCAATAACAGCATTAATGCTGATCACAGACACTGTCCATAGAACTATAGAAATAAGGATGACTATGCAAAAACAATACAGGATGTGAAACTGGGGGTAAATAAAAAATGTAATAAGTGTTTGGGGGTACCTGAATTAGTTGTTTTCTTCTTTCTAGTACCTATCCCTAACATTTTTGTTTGTTCTTGTTGTTATATGTAGCCCCCACTGGCCTTGAAGCCACAATGTAGTCTAGGCCACCTTGTTAAACTCACTAAGGCCGACTGCTGAGATTACAAGCGTGTACCCCCAAGTCTGACTTGCCAATAGTTTTTAAAGGGCTGGTTTGTGTCTTAGGGTCTCCTGGAATTCCTCCCAGAAGCCGGCTAGCCCAGTCTGAGGAATAGCAATCAAAGTACTAGGGCTGCTCCTGGGCCCAGTCCTAGGCAAAGTCACATCCCCAGCTTTCCCCACCTCTGGTCGTCACACCAACAAGCCTCAGGTCATCACTGTCTGTCACCTGGAGCTTCAGGTCATCGTTGTCTGTCATCTGGAGCTCTGTGAACTCCGCTCATCACTGCAGTCCTCCCAGGCCATTGCAAGCCTAGGTCAAAATCTCCTAGGCCAGACCCCGCTCTCACAGATGTCAATAAAGACAGCACTGAACCCTGGAAAGCACATAGGACCATGTGCACTTGGATGAAAGAAAGGCAGCCAGAGTAAAGTCAAATTCAGACCTACGCTAACCTTCATCAGTCTGAGACCAGAGTCCACTGCCTTCTACCATTCTGCCCGGGACATGGCTTCATTCTCGGTCTCAGAAGGCAAAGGCTGAGAGCAAATTGCCATGGACTAGTTCCCTACTGACCTTGCAGATCACAGCCTGAGACACACAAGTCATTACCCACTCCTTTGTCACTGAGGGCTTGTGGGGTAAACACTCGCTGGAGGGTCAGCCCCGCTGGCCATTATCAGGCCTCGCCTGCAACCAGGTGGAATGCAAGGCAGGTGCCCTCCCTGACCTGGACTTTACTTCCCTTTGTTTGTGCCTCGACTAATCACTTTCTCAAGTCCTGATTTGGTCACAGCCTGATACAGTCATGTGTTCCTTGTCCTTGATGTTAGACATATTTCTGAGCGCTGCATGGGGAGGTTATTTTGTGGTTGCGAGAACACCCTGGGCTATAGTTACAACAAAGCTAGCTAGTCCTGGTCAGGTGCTGCACAGGGTCACTCATGAGGCCTGGTGGGGGCTGAGGTGGTGACTCAGTGGGAAAGAAAGGGCCTGGGATGCCTGGATTCCATCCATCCCTAGCACATATAAAAACAAGACAAGGTAAGTTTGAGGTGTCTAAGATTGCTGCCAGCATCACACATGCACGTACATACACACACACACAACACACAAACACAACACACACATTGTTTTGCAATAAGTTTTTTTAGGGGGTTATGACAAGGTCTAACATAGCCTAGGTGGCCTCCAATGACACAGGCAACTGAGGATGGCCTTGAACTCTTGATCCTTCTACCTCAGCAACCCACATGCTGGAATTCCAGGATTAACCAGCATGCTAAGATCTATATAAAGTTTCTTTTTATAGGTACAGAACCTATACTTTAAAATAATGATTTAAAAGAGTACAAGCTGGGTGTGGGGGTACATGCCTGTAACCCTTATTCTATGGAGGCTAAGACAGGAGAATTAATACAAGTTTGAAGTCAAGCTAGTTCCACCTGTGAAGTTCCAGGCCAGCCTGGACTCAGCAAGATCCTGTCCCAAATAAATAAAGGAAAGTAATCATAAATAAAAAGTATACTACATTAAACATACATACTAGTACCATTGTTGCTTATTATGATGGTTAAGTATTATATACTGAATGTAATTGTATCACTAGTATAAGACTTGCAGCTTGGTAGGTCAGTTTGTACAGCATCACCACAGGCATGATTGACACATTGCAATATGGTGTCAGGGCATCAACAGGAGGTAAAGATCTCTCGGCTCTCATATAACCTTATCAGTCCTATGGCAGTGGTCATGCAGTACGGGACTGTGCACAACCACAGGGGAAAACGTGCCTCACATGTACATGGTGACACATTTTATTCCGTGATGCCATTGTATCTTTGAAAGCTAAACATGCCCTAATAAAGAGGCAAAATAAAGAGGGAGGGAGGGAGGCAGGGAGGGAGGGGGGAGGAAGGAGAGAGAGAGACAGACAGACAGACGGACAGACAGACAGACTGACTGACAGAACAAACACACAGAAACAAGAAGTCAAACCTCCTGCCCAGGTCTGGTAGCACACTGTTTGAACAGGATAAGAGGGAACTATCAGAAAAATAAGAGTTCCGGTAAGAAGAAAGATGGACAGAACGTTTTTCACATTTTGCAAGTCAAATAATGAAGCTGTGTTCTTCTGAATGACCCTTGAGCAGAGGGAGCTTGCACTCCTTAGGGTCTGGAGCCCTGGGGAATCCAAGATACAACAGACGTCTCTGATAACCAGAGTGTCCAGAGCCCTCTCTGTCTCCCTCCTCCACACTTGGTGCTACCACTAAGACTCAAGCCTAAACCACCATAAGCTTCCTCCGCCCAGACCTAAGATGTGTGACAAACCAAATGAGCCGCCTTCTTCCCCCAAAGGTGGTTTTCCTGGTGACACACTCAGAAACCTTGCCCAGGGCCTCAGTCCACACATAATCTCTTCCCTTTTGCAATGTTGAGAAGACTGCCATACTAAGGTAAGTTTGTTCTTTGTCAGGAGCAGACAAAACACAGAGCCAGGAAGGCTAGGGGGAAGAGTGGGTGCCTTGCTGGTAGAGATAAGAACTGTCTCAAGGACTTTCTAGAATGCCCCGCCAGCCAGTCCTTCAGAGCTATATGCCTCGTTCACCTGCCTTTATGTACAGACGGCTGCTTCAAAGTTTCTCTGGAACATTCTGTGAGGTATTGCACAACTCCTCCAGTCAGCTGATGTCAACCCCTGCCTCAGTCAGTCCCCAAGGCCCAGGGCCTGTGTATCAAAGTGACTTACTGGGATTTCTCTTGTTTGCTGGTAAAGCTTCACTTCCCTGTGTGGCACACCTGTGGCTTGCCATAGCTTGCATCTGGATTACAACCTTTTTTCTTCTGCTTGAAGGTATTTCCTGTGGGTTGGCTTTTTGTCGTTGTCGTTTGTTTTGCTGTTTTTACCTTTGACACTTTATAAGCAAGACAGGGCCCTCCTAGCTCCTGGGACCCAACCTGCACACATCAGCACCACTAATGCTTAAAACTGAAGAGGTCAAGCAAGTTACAACTTTTTCCTCCTATTAACAAAAGATACCTGAGGCACAATGGTTAAGAAACTTGACCCAGCTACCAAAACAATCTCACAAGAATCAAACTTCTTCATAAAGAAACTGACAAGGACAGTATGCAAGGCATTGTGTTGCTTTGTAGTAACAAGTCAACTAAATTTTCATACGATTATCTGAAAAAAAAATCATTCTCACGGTCTGAGGATATACCTCAGTGCTGGGATGCTGCACAGGGCCTGCATTCTACCCTCAGAGTTAAAAAAAAAAGTCTTTACTAAAAATGTACATACTTCTTTTGTGGCCATCATTCCCTAAAATAAACAATATAACCACAATTCACTTAGTATGTATGCTGTATTAATTATTATAAATCATTTAGGGATGACTTAAAACATATGGGAAGGTGTGCATAATGTCTGCACAAATACTACACCACACCATACAAGGGTCTCAGAGTTTGGTATCAGAAGAGGGTCTTAGATCCAGTCTCCCACAAATACTTGATGGCCTTCAAGAATGTTCTTACTAGGTCAGATGTAATGGCCAGGGCCAGTAATTTCACCACTCGGGAAGCTGAGCAGAAGAACTGGAGAAGTTTGAAAGGATGGAGGGGATCCAAGAACCCTGCAATGCTCACACCACTGTCATCCCCACTTCACACAGACATCAGTTCACCAAAGGTCACTCTGGGGACAGAGCTGAGCCCTGAACCCCAGCGCTTACAGCTCTAAGGGCCAGCCTGCACTACAAGTGGCGAGCTGGGGAGGGCACTGCGGGCCTGGCACAAGGCCAGCAAACACCTTCTGCACAGCCATCAGGAATCAGCGAACATAACCCTGGATCAGCACCCCGCCACGCTCCCAACTAACAATGAAAGAGTATAAAACACAAACAAAAACAAATAAAACCAAAACATGCAACAGAAGACTCTCCCCCAGCCCTCAAACCCCTAAAATATTTACAGTCCCAAACCTTAAAGAAAAGGTTTGCTGAGCCTTGCATTGGAGTAAGCTTTATTAGCACTTGAAAAGGTAAACTGAGGCTCATTAAAATTTTAATGGTTTATTTGAGCAAACAATGATTCCTGAAGTAGGCATCACCAAACCCAAGAGAGTCCGGGCTCTGTCACTGGGTTTGCAGAGAAGGCTTGTGTGGGATGACTGACTGGCAAAAATCTGAGCAGTGGTCTCATTTGATAGTCCAGTGGAAAGTCCCTGGTTACCCAGGAGTGCTCGGGGGCCTTTTGTAATGGGCTAAGACCTACATTTGGAGAAGCTAAGGGCAAGGGGCCCACTGCAGCCCAGTGCACACTCATTAAAGTAATTTTAGACGCAAACCTTTAGCAGATGATCAATAGTAACACATTTACGATAATAATTGTTTTAGTCTTTAATCCATAAAGATTACCTCAATATGCTAAACTGTATTGTTTCCTGAGCATTAATGTTCAACTGTAAAAACACAGCTAATGATTAAATGGTAGGCATATAAATGATTTCCCAACCCATAGAAATGCACAGCTGTGAAAGTCGGTATGACAAGGACATGGAAGAAATGGAGGAGATATCATTAAACACAAATGCTTAGTCTGCAGGCTGCCATCAAACTCGATACGGAACGAAGGGCAACCTGGAACTTCCACTCCTCCCGCCTCCAGGTCCCACGTGCTGGGGATAGAGGTATGCGCCACTACTCAGTCTATCCACACGCGGATGGAACCTGTGCTCTGCGAACACTATCCCACAAACCAACTGCCATCCTCATGACCCATTTCTAAAATGCTTACTAAACAAGGGTTTGGTTTGTTTGTTCTCAAGACAGAGTCTTACACTGTAACCAAGGCTGGCCTCAGGCTCACTAGTGTAGCCTAAGCATCCTCAAACTCATGGTAAACCTCCTGCCTCAGGCCTCCCAATGGCTAGAATTACAGGTATATAACTCCACGTCCAGGCCACTTTCCTTATTTTAAGTACGAGAGCTCGATCCAGCTTTGAAATTCCACTTCTACATGTGACGTGGAAAGCAGTTTGTAAGTCACGTTTGCTTTGTTCATGTTTTCTGTGCCTTCATCTGTGATGAGTTAAAGCTAAAGCTTTCGTAGTTGTTTTTTTTTCTTGATACATACTGATGATAAAACCTAATTTATAAAAACTATTTACAGCAAGAGATGAGCAACAGTATGTACAAACACATACGTGCTAGGGTGAGGACCAGACACAAAATGATGTTTACCTCAGAAAGCTCTTCCCTGTGGGGCTCCCAGGAAAGTCTGGGAGCAGCTAGAGGGCAGACAGCTTTCCTTGCCTGCAAAAGTGTACAGGAGACACGTGGTCACTGCTGCGGGAGACCCGTGAAGTGGGGACATAAAGGTGCAGAGAGTTTGGAGCTCGTGGCAGACCTCAACTAAGTACGGATGCACTTAAAGCAAGATGCACCTGCAGCTGACTTCTTTTTTTTTTTGGTTTTTCGAGACAGGGTTTCTCTGTAGCTTTGGAGCCTGTCCTGGAACTAGCTCTTGTAGACCAGGCTGGTCTCGAACTCACAGAGATTCACCTGCCTCTGCCTCCCAAGTGCTGGGATTAAAGGTGTGCGCAACCACAGCCCGGCTGCAGCTGACTTCTTAACTAGATGGACTAGACTCCATTCCTCAAACCAGCAACCTAATGGGAAGAATCAGTGTCAACATTCAGTGGGAAACTACAGGAAAACCCACTAAAAAGAAAGAAAACAGTCAGTGGAACTGGTCCAGTGAAAATCTAGAGACTGGGGCCATTAAACAGGGAATTTACGTAAAGATCAGCATCTTAAATGTCCTGGTGGCAAATGTCAGGAGAGAGACGGACACTGTAGCAAATTGTCAGGTAAAAAACGGCAAAGAGAAAACGGCCCCTGATACATCTAAGATGTGTCTAAGATGATGTGTCTAAGATGTGTCTAAGATGGACACCGGGGACCCCTGGACTCTGGACAGTCCCCACGCACGGCAAATAGGCCTGGTCTGTGTGAACTGGAGAATGAGGGAGGGAGGGTCCCATGACTTCTGAGAGTTGGTCATGGAAACTGCAGTGTTTGCCACGTGCTATGAGATCACTCACCTGCTACTCTGTTGGGAAGACAGCCAGTGATCAGCGAGAGTCGCTGAAGAGGGACTACAAGCTCCACCCACAAACTTGGCCAATATGAGAGGTCCACCTTCAAAACGGTGCCCCCAGACCAGCTACATCTTAGGTGACAGCAGCCCTGGCCAATATCAATGTCAAGAGAGAACAAAGACTCATAATTGGTTTCTAGCCATAAATAAAGGACATTGGGCCTATAATTCGTGATCCTAGAGAAGCTAAATAAGAAGGTGAACCCAAAGAAAAACATATAGTCATCCTCCTGAATATTAACCTTCATCAGGCGATGAAAGGAGACAGAGACAGAGACCCACATTGGAGCACCAGACTGAAACCCCAAGGTCCAAATCAGGAGCAGAAGGAGAGAGAGCACGAGCAAGGAACTCAGGACCGCGAGGGGTGCACCCACACACTGAGACAATGGGGATGTTCTGTCGGGAACTCACCAAGGCCAGCTGGACTGGGTCTGAAAAAGCATGGGATAAAACCGGACTCGCTGAACATAGTGGACAATGAGGACTGCTGAGAACTCAAGAACAATGGCAATGGGTTTTGATCCTACTGCACGTACTGGCTTTGTGGGAGCCTGGGCTGTTTGGATGCTCACCTTACTAGACCTGGAAGGAAGTGGGATGTTCTTGGACTTCCCACAGGGCAGGGAACCCTGACTGCTCTTCGGGCTGACGAGAGAGGGGGAGTTGATTGGGGGAGGGGAGGAATGGGAGGCGGTGGCGGGGAGGAGACAAAAATCTTTAATGAATAAATAAATTAATTAATTAATTAAAAAAAAGAGAGAACAAAGACAGAGCACAGCTTCCAGCTAGCGGGGTACACAGCAATAAATGCACAGCCAGGCACACCACCAGAGTCTACAGAAATGAGGACCCAACAAAGGTGCAAATAGGTAGGAATCACAGAAAGGGAGGGGATGGATGGAAAGAGAAGGGGGGAGAGAAAATATAGGGTTTAAACCAATTTACCAGTTTTCTATAGTTATAACTGAAGCACTTAAAAAAAAGGAAACAAATCAAACCCAAAACAAGCAAAAGGAAGAAGATCCAGTTAGTAGAAACCAGCACACTCTAAGGAAAAACCAGAAAGAAAATAAATAAAACCAAAACTAGTTCTTTGAAAAGATTCATAAAACGGATAACCCATTTGAAGAAGAAGAAAAAAGGAACTACACTAACTGTGGGTATCAGCAATAGAGAAGAAACAGGAACACAAACTTGAGGCACTAAGAGACAAGAATGTTACTAATAACTATATTTCTATAACTCCAAAATTTTGGATGACACAGGCAAATTCCTCAAGAGACAACAACTTCCAAAGTTATTTAAGCAGAAAGAGGGAACCCACCCTGCATCTGCTGAAGAAACTGAACCCACTGTTTAAAGGCTTACAGCCAACTGTTGGGAACAGATGCTGAGAGCCACGGTCAAGCAGTAAGTGGAGCTCAGGGGAACCCTGTGAAAGAGGGGGAGGAAGGATTGGAGGGGCCAGAGGGGCCAAGGACACTAGTAGAATATGGCCAGAGAATCAACTGAGCAGGGCTCTCGGGTTCACAGGGACTGAAGTGACAACCATAGAGCCTGTACGGCCTGAGCTAGATCCTCAGCTCACAGAGTATGGTTACGTAGCCTGGTGTTCTTATGGGACTCCTAACAGTGGGGGTGGTGCCTATGACTCTTTGCCTGTTCTTAGGACCCTTTCCCTCCTACTGGGTCACCTTGTCCAGCCTTGCCATGAGGGTTTGTACCTTGTCTTATTGTGACTTGTTACACTGTGTTTGGTTGACGTCCCTGAGAGGCCTGCTCTTTTCTGAAGGGAAGCGGAGGAGGAGTGAATCTGGGAGAGGGGAGGGGCACAGGGAAGGAGGGAGGGGAGGAGAAACTTTGGGCAGAATATAATGTATAGGAGAAGAATTTTTTAAAAAGTTTGCAACCAACTGAACTGCTAGACCGTTTCATCATAAACTGTATGTGACATTTAAAAAGAAAAAAAATCAATTAATTCCAACAAGGTTGGTTGGAGGACAGTGGAACAAGCATTCCCTAATTTAGTTAATGAACCCAGTTTTATACTAAGACAAAAGGCAGATGAATAGCAACCAATTGAGGTCTTCGAGATGATTAAGAGCTCTTCCTGCCAAGCCTGATTATCTGGGTTCGATCCTGGAAACAACATGGTAGAAGGAAACACTGCATGTGTGTGTGTGTGTGTGTGTGTGTGTGTGTGTGTGTGTGTGTGTGTGTGTATTAACAGTATAAATAGACAAATATTAACCAAAAGAACCCAGAAAACATAAGAACAGTAATACATCATAAAAAGAAAGGTTTATTCTAGGCAAGCAAGGTTGGTTCAACATTCTAAAATAACCCAATAAAATTCACCATATGCATAAGATTCTGGGTTTGGTCTCCGGGGAGAGAGGGGGAAAGGAAAGAAGATAGAGTAATAGCAGATTAAGAGAAAACCACACGGCCGGGCAGTGGTGGCGCACGTCTGTAATCCCAGCACAAGGGAGGCAGAGGCAGGCGGATCTCTGTGAGTTCGAGGCCAGCCTGGTCTAGAAGAGCTAGTTCCAGGACAGGAACCAAAAGCTACGGAGAAACCCTGTCTCGAAAATCAAAAAAAAAAAAAAAAAAACAAAAAACAAAGAGAAAACCACACGGTTCTCGGAGCGAACAAAGAACATGCACTTGACAAAACTCAGAGTTCAACATCCATTCATTATCAATACTCAACAAACTGGAATCAAAGGGAATTTCCTCAACCTGATACAGACACCAAAAATAAAATTTAAGAGGAACTCTAACATCACACTTAAGTCATGAAAAACAGAACAAGATATAGCAGCATGGGTATCAAGTCTTATCTCCTGATTGATACCCAAGAGACAGATTAGTCGGCACAAAAATTCCATCAATAAAAGTCATAGCAATGAGAAAATTATTCAGATACATGGTGGCCTAAACAGAAAATCCTAAAACACCACCCCAAACTGCTAGAGATAATGAGCAAGTTTAGCGAGACCCCAGGACAGACTATTAATGAACGGAACGACTGGAGAGGGTTATTTTGGCAGAGTTATTCAAGTGGAACTAAAATCACTAGGTGCTTGCAAATACGTCTCACAGAATGCATGCACGGTTGTTACTAACAAAACACATGAGAGAATTTTTTACAAACGGGAAATAGAGGGGCATACCATGTACCCAAACGAACTCCAAGGAGCAGTCTTGTCACAAGCCAGGTCGCCATACTAACCCGTAGTCACTCGAACTGCAGCCAAAATCTCAGGGGGATTGCTTGTTTGCTCTCTCTCTTTTTGGACGTGGGTTGTGGGATGGAGCGGAGCGCATGCGTGGGTGCTGGCGCATGTACGCACGGTTCTCTGATGAAGGTCAGAGCACGGCCCCAAGCGTGTGTCGCCAAGTGCCTTCCACCTTCGGCTTGACACAGGGTTTCTCACTGACTTGGAACTTCACCACACAGAAGGCTAGTTGGCTCTAGTGTTTCCAGGGATCCACCTGTCTATGTATGCACCCCAGGCCGGCCTGGAACTAACAGTAATCCTCCTGCTGTAGCTTCCCAAATATTAGGATCATAGGTGTGTGCCACCACTCCCAAGTGCACTGTTTGGGTTTTATATGTTTTTTATTATGTGCATGTGTGTTTGTCTAAATACATGCCACGTGTGTGCTGGTGCCCATGGTGGTCAGAAGAGGATGCTGGTGCCTGGGGAACTGGAGTTATAGGCAGCTGTGAGCTGCTGGACATGGGTGCTGGGAACCAAACCCGGTCCTCTGAGACACCTCTTTAGCCCGCTGTGTGTATGCGTGCACAAGCTGGCACACGTGGAGCTCAGAGGGCAGCCTTCAGGAGTCGGTTCTTTCCTCCCACCATGGGGGCCCCAGGGAGTCACATGCACCTGTTGAACCATCTCAACCATCCCATGTGGTTTCTTTCTAAATAGTTTCTGTCCGTGATCGGCTGGATCGGTGGATGTGAAACACACACATTCAACAAAATTGTACTAAAGCCCCCTCCCCAAACTCAAGTTCCTCTGATTAAACATGAGTTCCATCCCCTCGGGGCCTGCGTAACCATTTGTGTAGGCCGGCTGTGCAGGCATCTGCCACATGCATACAGTACTGAACACTGAGACTAGCATGCTTTGTCATACATAAATGACATGTTTGCTTGTGTGTGGTGATGAATACCTGTCACCCCCGTGTTGGGAGGTGACAACAGGAGAATCAGACATTCAAGGCCATCCCTAGCTACAGAGATAGTTCCAGGCCAGCTTGGGCTACATGAGACCCTGCCACAAAACAAACAGACAAATACATAATACAGCCTTAGTAAACTCAAGTCCGTTTCTTAAACGTTTAAGAGGGTTAAAGCTACATTCAGTAGTAGAATCCTTGCCTAGTAGGCACAGACTCTGGATTCAATCCCCAGGCAGCAATGAAACAAGGAGCAAAAATCTATATTAAAAATACTTTAACATATAAAACAGGTGTCACATGCCTAGTGAGGCCCATCTCAAAAAGCCACACCACAAGGGAATCATGGAACTCCAGTTTCAGTGCACACCGTGCCAGCTCAATGCTGCCTTCCCAGCAGCCTGCGCACCCCCAACCGCCTCCATCCCCACTGAAGCGACCATTGTGAGCCTCAGTGACTACGACCAGAGGTCCAATAGGCTGCTGTTCTTTAAAGGAACACAGACATTTCACAAATGTTGCTACTTATGAGTGCAGCCTCCTGTAACTGACGCCCATGTCTGGAAGCCCTTTCCAAATGAGACCAGTACTTCCCAGGCTGGAAAGAAAGGTGAGGGTCAGGTACAAGCTCCCAGAAACCGCAGAGACTGTGTGAAAGAGGCTTCTAGATTTCAGCCCGGCCCTGTCTTTGGAAGCAAGCTCCATTTCAACTTCCTGAGTTAATAAGCCACTCTCAAGGCTCCAGCAGCCAATCACGGAGATCAGATTATGCCTCCTCCAGTAGCTAATGAGCCTTAATGTTCTCAGAGGGCGATGCTTTCAGACCGGCTTTTGAGACACAGCTTATTTTCCAGTACGTTAGACTTCTTGCCAAGCAAGATTTGGTTTCAAAACTGCACTAAGTTCTAGAAATTCAAGTTTGTTTCTTGGAGGCTCTCAACACTTCAAGAGTGCTAGGAAACCTTCTCACGCCTACTCCTGCCCTCTGGGACTCAGGTAGAGGATTACCTTGGGGAAGAATGAAGCACAGCTCACTGTGGCTTTGGCCACAGAGACTAAGCAAATCCTACACCAGGACTGTTTGGGGTTGAGGAGCTGCGACATGCAAGCTACCAGCTACCGGGAGGCATCTGCTTATCCTTAAGCTCCACCTCCCACTTTTGAACATTTCCCTAGAACAACAATTTTGAGGAAACAAACTGCTAGCACCCTATTTTTCAACAAGAGAAAGGAAGCAGTGGGGACTGGAGATGGGTGCATCTCCTGAGGCGGCTCTAGAGGGGCACACCTGTGCTGCCAGCTCTTTAGAGCAAAAGGCAGGAAGGTCAGGAGTTCAAGGCCAGTCTGGTCAATGTAAGATCCTGTCTCGAAACAAAAACAAAAACTGAGGTCCTGGAGGTTTAGCGGGTGCAGCTCGGTGGCAGAGATATTTCCTAATTGTGTGAGGCCCTGTGGACAGGCACCAGTAGGCTTTTGAAACTTCAGCTTGCTTGATATTAATAGACAGAAAATTAAGCTCAAACACTGTACTTCTGTTTGATAGTCTTAAGGAAATTAAATACAGCAAGAAGTGGATTTGTTTTGGGATAGTGGACCTAAGAAAACACTTCATTCTCTGTGACATGAATGTGTGTGTGTGTGTGTGTGTGCGTGCGCGCGCGCACGCGTGTGCACGTGCATATAACACACACACACACATAATACATAAATGCTTGTTTTTGAAATGGGATCTTGCTTGCCTTGGGTTTGCATCGATTCCCCTTGCCTCCACCTCCTAAATGATACAATTGCAGGAGTGACTCACCACACCCAGCCTTCTCCAAGTTGTGTATTTAACATTCCTGGGCATTAAAACATTAACATAGTCTTTAAGACATGCAGCATACCATTACATGGTTTTTCTATATGGTTTTGTTCATTCGTTTGCCTGGTAAACAAAGGTTGAGACATTGATAAGTACTAATTATAGACGCTGATTATCAAGTTTATCACCTGCCTATCGTGGTGGCAGCAGGACCACAAGTTCTAGGACAGCCTTTGCTGCATGGCAAGACCTGGTTTAGGCAAGGACTGGAGATGTAGCTCAGCGATGGAGACTTGTGTACTATGGCTCAGCGATGGGAAACCTGAGTGCCATACACAACACCCTGGTGTTGGGTACACAACACCACAGGGAAATAAGAATTTTAAAAAAGATTGTGTATAGAAACTATAAGCCAGGTGTAATGACTCCTAGAATCCTGGCTCTTGGGAAGCTGAGGCAAGAGGATGTCTTTGGGTTCAAGGTCAGCCTGGGCTTAGTGAATTCCAAGCTAACCTGAGCTGAACTGCAGGGTGAGACCCTGTCAGAAAAGAGACCTACACTAGTATGCCCAAGAAAATCGGTCACTTAGCAAATGGGACTGCCATGCAACTTCCCTCCCACCTCCCCTTCTGCTTCGTGTCACTCTTCTGGAAGATTCTATCAGGATAGAAATTGCACCCCAAACTCTGTTTTTAAGGGAGAACATTGAGTGTCCCGGTGATAGGATTATCCTTGGCATGGTAGAAACGTTAATCCATCTGGCCTAAGGAACCTTGAGCTGGTATTAAAAGCCACCCTACATGATTCCCACCTCAACTGCTTTCTCCTCCGTGCTGCGCCTGCATCTCACTCCCACTAAGCTTCTAGGGCACACAAGCTCATCCCCACTGTTCATCTCCTGAAAGTCCCTACCCTGGCCCCTTCCACCACCACCCCCCTAAATTCTACCTGCCAAATCCTATCTGCCTTAAACCTCCCCAGCCCTACTCACTCTCTCCAGGTTTCTGAATTCCTGGAGCCAGTTTCCCAATGCAGTCCCTTACAGGAATTAAAGCTAGCAGGGTCTGAATCACTCCTCTCAATTGTCCTCCCTCCTCTCCCAGCTCTGGTTGTACCACACAACAGAGCTCAACAGAAACATATTTGTTACTTGGAAAACAGACAGATCTCAGTTATGGTGTCTGCGGCATAGGAAACACCATCTCTAGCTCCATGCCGTTTAACTACTGTCAAAAATTGTACACAAATTACACAATATACAATTTATATAATAACTATCACTTATGAAGCAGTCCTTAAGACTATCCCAGAAAGAACTGATTTTATATCCAAGCCACTACAATGTCTTCACACTACTGAAGATTTTCATTCTTTAAAAAAAAAAAAAAAAGGGGGCTGGAGAGATGGCTCAGTGGTTAAGAGCATTGCCTGCTCTTCCAAAGGTCCTGAGTTCAATTCCCGGCAACCACATGGTGGCTCACAACCATCTGCAAAGAGGTCTGGTGCCCTCTTCTGGCCTTCAGACATGCATGTACACAGAATATTGTATACATAATGAATAAATATTTTTAAAAAATAATAATAATAGATATATTTATTTTATGTATGTGAGTGTTTTTGCTTGCATGTATGTATAGAGGTCTGGTTCCCTGCAACTGGAGTTACATGTGAGCCACCATGTGGTTGCTAGGAATTGAACCCAAGTCCTCTGAAAGAGCAACAAACGTGCTCTTAACTTCTGAGCCATCTCTCAGCCCCACGATCTGCTGTATGAGATGCTTATGGTATTATCTGCTAGACTACTTTTCAAAAATGGGGAGAAAAGTCCAAGTCCACAGGCAAGGTGGTACCTGCCTGTACTCCAGGGCTCTGGAGGCGGACCCAGGGAACATGACTTCAACCTACAAACTGAAGGCTAGCCTGAAAAACATAGCAAGAAAGTTCTCGAACACAGGTTCACTCACTACCCTAGGGCATGTCTTCCCACCCACTAGTGCTGGCTTATGTGTAAAAAAAGCTTTCCAAAAGCAGCTTCAAAGGAAGCAACATGGCAGGTTGCAAAACCACGTGTCCTGTGACGGAAGAGAAAACAGCCTCAGTGTTCAAGGAGTAGTAACTGACGATGGGGTGAAATTTCTTTTTATTTCTGGGAAGGCGGACACGCTGGGGAGGGTCAAGATGGTCTCACAGGGTCCAGGCTAACCTAGAACTCACTCTGTAACCAAGAATGACCTTGGCCGGGCGGTGGTGGCGCATGCCTTTAATCCCAGCACTCGGGAGGCAGAGGCAGGCGGATCTCTGTGAGTTCGAGACCAGCTACAAGAGCTAGTTCCAGGACAGGCTCCAAAACCACAGAGAAACCCTGTCTCGAAAAACCAAAAAAAAAAAAAAAAAAAAAAAGAATGACCTTGGACTGCTGCTGCCTCCACCTCTCAGGTACAGGGAGTACTACCCACTATGCCTGGCAGGGGTGAAAGTTCATGCAGGAATTCAAAAGCTCTATTATGAGCATCTCTGAAGAAGCAAAACATCCCTAGGCACCTGGCTAGACAGACCTAAGATGCGAGAATACGCTGGACGGAGAGGATGCCTGCTGGGAGACAGGACCAAAACGCTTTGTGAAATGAGAAACTGGAAAAATCCCAGTGGTCTGCCACACATCCACATTTCAGATCACACTCTATAGCTAGATCTCTATAGCTATATGTAATTATAACAGTGGCTGCCCCTTAAACAGACACTGTGCTGCGCTGTGCCATTTCATCGGCGGGTTCCAGGGATGCAGCCAGCTTCAGATTGAAAACGTGAAGGAAAAACCAAACCTGTGCCTCCACTGGGTGTGCAGATTTTTCTCACCATTGTCCCTAAACTGGACACTGTGACCACTATTCACACAGTGCGGCTGTTGGGTGTGACAGGTCATCAAGCTTATCTAAAGTCCACAGGAGGATGGAGGCAGGTGTTAGGGGCAGGGGTGGGGGGAGGTGGGAGGGTGGGGAGCTGGGGGGGCTAGGTCAATGCCTTAGGGATGCTGACAGCTCTTACAGCAAATCAACCCCCAAAAGAGGTGCGTTTTAATCCTATCACTGGGTAAGTACAGCCTTGCCCTCCAGGAGAGTCACCTTAGACAGATTCCCAGGTGGAAGCCCTCACGTCACTCCAGAGTGAGGTCAGCGCCCCCCTACAAATGAGAACGTGGAGCTCAGAAGTTAATTTACACTCCAAAGCTCCCCAGCCACTACCACTATGTGTTGACACTGTCCCCTGGCCTGTCTGACCTGAGTGTGTTCTAAGCCACAGGCTTCAGGGAAGGCTCCTTCTTGCCTTTGTCATTCCCTGAATTGTTCTACCCCACCCCCATCCCACACTCCCATACTCCCACAATCCCAGCACCTGAAGCACACACAGAACAAAATTCTGACCTCAAAGGTACAAAATGTCCACACCTTCCATGGTGGAATCTTACCTGAGGGTGCTTCCAGAAAAGATGGAAGGCAACCTCGGGCTTCTTCAAACCCGTGAGCCTTGGCTCTGACTCACCTGAATGTGCATGGCGCCCTCTACTGCTTCTGCGAGGTTAACGCAGCCACTGATGAGCGCCAACTGCTGTTCTGCGCTCAGGGAGCCTTTGAGAGAACCGGACTGCTCCAGAGATTTCAGCTCCTTCCTGAAAAGATGCGGAGAACAGTCGCTGTGGCAACTAAAGTCAAACTTAAAGGCAGAGCTGGGCAGACCCAATGCAAAGTCACGATGAGACACAGCCTCACACCTTTTAGATGCTATCAAAAAATAAGGAGGAGGAAGAAAGAGGAGGAGGAGAAGAGAGGGAGAAAGGGAGAGAGAGGGGAAGAGGGAGAAGACGTGATGGTGAAATGTGGAGAGACTCAAACCCTCATTCCATGCTGAGAAAGTAGACAGTGCCGCAGCTATGGAGTCAGCCTGGAGATGCCTCAAAATCATAAAAACAGAAGCACGTGATCCCGCTGCTTCTAAGTAACAACCCGAGAATTGGAAAGTCTTTTGGTGGGAGGGGGTTCAAACTTGTGCATATGTGGGTGCACAGAGAGGCATGCACGTACACGTATGAAGTATGTGTGGAGTCCAGAGGTCAGCCATGGATTCCGTTCCTCTGGAGCCATTCGCTGCTTTTGGAGACAGGGCTGCTCAGCGGGCCGAGGCTCACTGCTCCAGCTAAAAGCCCTGGGGATTCCAAGTACACACTACCACACCAGGGTCTTCACATGAGAACTGACCTGAGGTCCCCACACTTTACACGCTTCACACGGCAAACACTAATACAGTTCACTATCTCCTCAGGCCCCCAAATACAAGCTTGAGGAGGTTCTGCACAGCCGGTTCACAGTAGCGCTGTGGAAGCTGATTAACAGAAAGTAACTGGAGCGTAGACACATGATCGAGTACTATTTGTCCTGAAGGGGGAGGAGAGGGAAGTTAAGCGTGTCCTAGCCAAAAGGAGGACCACTCAGCCTCTAAAGGGGAAGAAACTCTGGCACACGCTGTGTAGCTGTTCTTAAAGGCATCGTGCCAAGTGAAATCAGCCATTCACAAAAAGGCAAACCCTGTGACAGGTCACACTTGGTTACGGTACCAAGAGCAGTCCACTAGGAAAAGAATGTAGGGCGCTGGTGCCCAGGGCTGAGGGTTTGGGGAAAGAGGAGTTAGAGGCTACTGAGTGCAGTTTCTGCTCTGGAGGGTGGAGAGCTTCTAGGAACGGTGGTGACAACCACATAGCATGGCCCGTGCCTCGTGCACCGCCTGCTCTTAAGATGGTGAGATAACAGATTTGGGGACATGTATTTTGTCACACTGAAACTAACTCCATGGTGGGGTGTGGCTATAACCAGCAGTTCATTCTGCTTCCTGCCTCAGTCCCCTGGCATGGGAGAGTCCAGTGAAAGTATCGTCTTAGCCAGGTGTGGCAAATCTATGATCCTGCCACTTGGAAAGCTGAGGCAGAGGAACATGGGTGTATGAAACCAGACTGGACCACATAGAGAGATTCTGCCAAAGAAAAGTGGAGAGTTAGGGGAGAGAGCCAGTGCCATGCCGTGTAACCTGTGCAGTAACACCGGGCATGCAGTTTGAATGCGGAACCCACATTCTCACTAACTATGCTGCCAGCACTGCTCACATGGCATGAACCACTGAACGGGCAGGGCACATACATGACCACACGCAGCTGCCCAGGCACCACCTGGGCCCCCAAGTTATACCACAGATTTTTTACCAGCAAGTCAAACACCTTTTAGTTCATTTTACATCACAGGTTTCACCTTTTAAAGAGGACATACATCAAAATGGTGTGTGTTTATAGAGTCCCACGTGATGTTCCAATACAGGTACACATTGTCTAACGGCTAAGTCACAGCACATAGCCACCTCGCATTTTGCAAACATTCAAAATCTCTTCTAGGTTTGTGAAAAATATAGTTTATATAGCACATGGGACACTTGGTTCCCACTGCTCATCCTGCCCATGCCCTTCCTCTCCCTCTTCCCCAGCCTCAGGTAATCACCATTCTACTCTCAACACGTAAGTAAGGTCACATGTGACATTCCTTTCTGCAATCATTTTTGTCTTCAAGCCTCTGATGTCCTTGATCCCAAAGCCAGCAGGGGCACACCACAGGGAAGTCAGCAGGGGCACACCGCAGGGGATCTATCTGTGGAAATGAGGGGGCCACACACTGCAAGACCCATGGGTATCTCAGGAAGAGGGTGGCAGACAGAGCTCACACAGTGTTCAAGTTTTCCCTGGGCAGTCCAGAGGGAGCCTGGGAAGTGGGCTCTCCATGTTAGATGTTGTCTGAAAGTGGTACAACTAAGAATCGGATTCCTCGACATCTCACATATGGACGGCCAGACCTATGCCAAGGCTGTGGGCAAGGAGCAGCAGGCATTCTTTCCCACCAACAGAGGGGCACATGGCATCTGCGTGGTCCTCATAATCTTCAGGGCACCCTGTGACCTTGCTTTTCTGTAACTGGATGCAGTTAGCCTTGCTGTATCTTGCTAGCACAAGGCTGGACTGGAAGTCCTGAGGAGAGCAGGGCACAGCTCTGAGAACGAGGGAGTCTCATAGCGTCAGGGGCTGTGACCTGGTTTAGTTTCGGTTTCTTCTCTCTTAAAACTATCGTTTTGATTTTGGTTTTAGGTATAAAGAAAGTACCTTCTGTTGCTGGAAATTAGGGGGAAAAGATGTGTCAAAATATATAAATAAGCTTCCATATTATCTTTAAGCAAAAGGATTTCCATGTGATGATGAATCTACACTGTCAACTTGACAGGATTTAGAATCACCCCGTCAGCACACCTCTGGGCGGGTCTGCGAAGGTGTGTCCAGAAAAGCTTAACTGAAGAGAGGAGTCCCAACTTTGGGCAGTGCCATCCCACGGGCTGGAGGCCCAGACTGAAGGAGAAAGCAAAAATGGTCGGTGGTATAATCTCTCCTCGCTTCCTGACTGGGACCCAAGGTGGCCAAATGCCTCATACCCCTGCTGCCATGCCTCCCATCATGGTACGCTCTATCTTTTGTTTGTGAGACAGGATTTCTCTGTGTGGCTCTAGCTGTCCTGGAATTCGCTTTGTAATCCAGACTGACCTCAAACTCAGAGACCCTCCTGCCTCTGCCTCTGCCTCCGGGGTGCTGGGATTACAGCTGTGCATCAGTCACCACCTCCTGGCTATGTATCCTTTCTTAAACTGTAAAGCAAATAAACCCTCCCTGCTGATGTTTATTTTTTAAGTATTTTGCCACAGCCACAAGAAAGAGATACACTAATCCATTTCAGAAAACAACCCTGAGGTGGCCATGGGCCGGATAGTATATGGGTCTCTCTCCTCGCACAGGGAGAAATGGACACCGGTAGTAGATTTGTCACCACACGGGAATTGTTTTTTTTTTTTTATGCAGGCCTCCCTATTTGTCTAATGCTGACTTTGAACTCAGGATCCTCCTGTCTCAACCTCCTGAGCACTAGAGAACACAGCATTCAATTTGGGCCTTCATTCTCTTCTTGTTGTTTTCTTCTCTATTTTAACGGTCTCAAAATTCTATGACAGAGTTTTTTCTTTTCCTTTTTTTTTTTTTTATTTTTTGGTCAAGCTGTTTCCATTAAAAAGTACTTGTTTGTAACAGTACTCTAACACACTTTAGCAAGGTTGACCCGATAAAAGTGCTAGCAATGGCTGCAATACACCAATTTACCACTAGATGTCAGACGGACATCAAGATGCAGAAAAAAAGCACTTGAGTGCCAACCTTGGGGTGTGGGCCCAGCACTTGGAAAGTGGAGGTGGATGATCTTCTAGAAGTTCATTATCACTCTGAGGCCTACCTGGCACACAACAGACTCTGTCTCAAAACCTAAAATCTCAGAAGGGAAAAAGAATGTAAACAATTATCACTGTAACGTAAGGGTGTTTTGTTTTGTTTTTTTTTTAAAAAAAAAAACTGTTAAAAAAATCCTTTTTATGTAACATTTATTTACTCATTCATGGGGGGGTTCCATGTGAGGGCCAGGTGTCGGGTACCCTTCTCTTACTCTGCCTTACTCCAGGCAGGATCTAGAGTTCACATTTTTAGCAAGGCTCGCAGGTCCCCGCAGTCCTGTCTCTAGACTACCATGGCACTAAGGCAGCAGGCGTAGGCAAGACCACGTTCTTGGTGTTCGGTCTATGAGTTAGGATTCAAAGCTAGGCTGTCATGACTGTGCAGCAAGTACTCCATCTGTCTGTCCCCAGAGTGTCTTTCTATGTAGCCCTGACTGTCCTGGACTTGTTACGTATACCAGGATAACCTCAAACTCAGAGATCTACCCTCCTCTACCTCACAATGCTGGGATTAAAGGTGAGCACCACCAGGCCCGGCCCAAATGACGCCATTCTTGAGCCCACATCTTCAGTACCGTCTAAGCCTGCACAGCCCTGTCCTGCCGTCAGCATGCTCATATCCAAGCGCCCTGGCCTCAGAAGGTTCAGGAATAGTGATCACCTGGGGCCCGCTGTCTAGAGCCAGCCGTGACATTCAGACTCCTGCCCGAGTTTTCACACGCAGCTGCTGCAAAGCAGGTCAACTCAGGCTACTTGTGTTTGAGCAGAAAAAACAAGCAAAGGAAGTGAAGCAATCGCCTAACCTGTGGCGATGGCAGCCAAGTAAGAGCAGAACCTGTGAACACCCAGATAACTGGGGTGGACTGACCCAACTGAATCCACAACCCGACTATGGACCTTAAAGCACCAGGCTCAGGTTACTCCTGGGCCTGCACCCTGTGCATCCTTCTGTAACGAGACTGCATCCGCCGCTCCAGCTGCTCATATTTTATTTTGTATTCCTCACAAACATTAGATATATTATCCCTTCATAAATACATCTATGTCTTATATTTATTCTTTCTTAAAACACATAAACTATATATATATATACTTTTATACTATATTTACACTTGTTATGCTCTCTGATAATAGATTTTATTATGTCTTCTTTATGTAACCAATGTATAGAAATATAGTAATTTTTTCCCACATAATGCTTTCTCTGCTTCCTTGGGATTTGACCTTCACAGCCTACGTTGCACCTTCTCCTTTCCACTCCCTCACACACGGTACGCTAGAACTACCAACCCTTGGGTGCGCTCACCACACTCCTCTGACTGAGCCATCTCCCTTACCTGGGGTAGCACCTTGGGCTCTGGCAGCATACGGTGTACAAGGGCTTCAGACACCGAAACAAATGCGAGGGGCTATGTTCTGTACAACACATTTGTTTACGGAACACCCGTGGATGACACGGATTAGGGCAGGGAGAGTTCTCCTGGCAGCACGAGGCCACCAGTCCCCAAGCCTTGAAGTCATTGGTGGTTGCTGACTGCAGAAGCCTAGCCAGGGAAGGCATACTCGTCCCCACATGTCCTGTCCCGGTCCCTGGGCCAGCCATCTTGGTGGGGCTGCATCCCTTCTCTGTCTAGCGGTTGGCACTGGGTCGTGCCAGGAAGTCACAGTGGACAACTGCGGACATTTTGATGCACTGTGCCTTCCAGGCTTCTGCTGAGTCACTGCTAATATTGCCCCACTGGCCAGTGCACATGTCCTGGCCCAAGTCCAAGATCAGAGTAGAAAGTCACCTTGTGCTGGGTTGATGCACACATCTGTAATGCCAGGGTGGTCCGGGTTGACACATGCATGTAATTCCTGGGCTTAGGAGGCCAAGACCACCCTGGGCTACTCTGCCTCAAAACAAAACAAAAATTACACTGCAAAGGGACCAACAAGGATACTCGCCTCACAGGCATGAACCCCCACAGGCATGAACCCCCAAGTCCAATCCCTAGTACTGCAAAACACGAAAAAAAAATGTGTGGGGGTATCAACAGGCAGGGCAATAATTTATGGCCGTTTTGTGGTCCACTATGCTAGCAAGTGGTTTCTGTTGTTGTTGTTTTATTTTGTTTTGTGACAGTGACTCCTGATCCTCCTGCCTCCACCTCCTGGGTGCTAGGATGCCAGGCACAGACCACCACACCTCACCCACTATCCCAGCTGCTCTGGCCTACTGGGTGTGGGAAAACTAAACATAAATCCCCAAGCAGGAAAACAGACAAATCCAGAGGAATCCGGGTGGAAAGACAGCTTAGTATGAGGTTCAGGCCAGGCCAGAAAGGAGGCTGGCAAGGGTAAAAAACAAGTGATCGGGTCATCCCCAGGGCATGAGTTCAGAAACAACGTCAGCTGTCAGGAGCCAGAGGACAGGGCCTTGCTTCAGAGATCATTTCAGTGGTTTATTAACTCCTGATCTATATAAAAAGCTGAGACGCTTGCAGAGGGAAATGAGTCCCGGTGACCACAGAGAGTAGAAAAGGGCCGATGAGAAATGGATATGTCACCCAAAGACAGTGATCACAGATGAAGACAGCATGCTCATACCTCAGTGAGGGTGCGCAGTCAAATGATGACCCAGGGCCTGAGAACTTGGAGAAATGCAACAAGCTGCAAATCCTAAGAAATAAACACACGCCGATCTACAGGCAGGGTTGGCACTCGGCTGAGTGGGTTTCAGCTGCCCTTCATAAAGTGCTCTGAATGCCCTTCGCTCTGAAGGCCTTGAGAGCTAGCACTACCGAGCTCGGAGCAGAGCAAGGGTGAAGCAGGGAGGCACGGGCAAGGTCTCTCCCGCTGAGATGTTGCCCTCCACCTAAGATGGTAACAAGTTCCTCACTGCGCCTCCCTCCCTGCTAGGAAAAGATTAGTCTTAAATGGCATGTTTTTCCCAGGCACTCAGATCTCCTTGTCACATGGTATGAGTTATAATTATAACTTATTTAATGTCTTGTTGTTTTGTTTTTTGAGCCAGGATCTTATTCTGTGGGCCATACTAACCTGGAATTTACCACAATCCTCCTGCCTGAGCTCTTCTAATTCTAGGATTACAGATGTGAGCCACTCACTATGCCTAGCTTCTAATGTCTTAATATTAAAAAAAAAGTCAACTTCTCCTATTCTCCATTTGTTTTACACTTTCCAAGTCAATGTGCACTAGTTCTGCTGTTTAAGATTAGTTACCAAGAAAAGGAGTGCACACCTGGGATCTCAGTGCTTTGTGAGAAGAGGCAGGAAGGTTGTAAATTCCAGGATAAACAGATACCATCTCTGAAAACGCAGAGGGGCACTTAGCTCAGGGACACTGGCCTAGGCTCAATCTAACATACAAGGGATTTCTAAGACTGTCTAGAATAGAGAGTGTGTGTGTGTGTGTGTGTTACCTAAAGAGGCCAGAAGGGGGGCTGTGCGCCTTGAGCTAGAGTGACATGCAGTTATCCGCTGAGATGGGCCTGTCAACACAGGTGTTCTTCAAGAGTAGCAAGTGCTCTTACCACTGGGCCAGCTCACCAGGGCAGTTCCTGCTAGTGCTCTAACCACTGAGCCAGCTCACCAGGGTGTTTCCTGCTACTGCTCTAACCACTGAGCCACTCGGGGAGCTGTGCTGACCCTGCCTGGGACTGGCTGCTCCCAGGACCCGATGTTCACTGCCTGCGGCCACATGGCCCACTACCACTGCTCAGCAACCTGTGCCAGTCCCTGCCTAGGACTGGCTGCTCTCAGGACCAGCTGCCCTCTGCCACCCCTCGGTGACCTGCAGCATTTCTTCTGCTGCAGCCACAGGGGATCCTGCAGCATTTTAATTAATCCGTTACACTAGGCTACAAGATGAGTCATAGGTCCTACTGAAACCTATGCTATTCCAGGCCCTGAGGCAAGACCTGTCATCTGTAGTGACCGGCACAGGCTCAGGTGACACTGATAAATGCAGATCACTGAAAACAAAATGCACAGCTCGAACCTAATGGTGCCCTCCCCCTAGAGCAGCGGGCACTCACCACAAAACTGGCAGGTAAATGCCAGGGGCCACAAAAGCCTTTGATCCATCATTTTCACAGCAGCGCTCCTGTGTGTTGGCTTCTGGCAGTTTTGGTCCTTTGAAGCCAACCGTAACACTGGGACAGTTCTGAAGCTAATGTCACTCCGCTCCAGGGCCACCAACCACAAATGCAATCACCAGAAAGCCAGTGACAAGTCTCGGCCAGCTGAAAAGCTGTCCCCATCCAAGGATACAACACCAACACTTGTAACCACCCCACCGGGAAAGGAGATATTATTTCTCCACTCAGAAATTAGACTTTGAGATAACAGATCTCCAAAAGTTGAAATTTCCCTGGGAACCTCATGCTGAGGGAAGGAAAAGACTGAAGCCTGGAGTCAGCTCAAAGAGGAACAGACTTGGCATTCCACTAGCTCATCAGTCCACCTGCAGGACCACAAGCTAGGTGATAAAGCTCGGTGATGGGCGGGACCACACCTTGACCAGGACTGCTCAGTTATGTATAACACTTACCCTCGTTTAAACCTAAGCCTTGTGTTAGGATCCCCAAAAGCAGACTATAACACTTACCCTCGTTTAAACCTAAGCCTTGTGTTAGGATCCCCAAAAGCAGACTTGGGGGTCACTAGACTTTTTATCTGTTCTTTTTCCCCATATGGCCACACTGACCAAATCTCTTTCCTCTGCTTTCCACTGTAACTTGTGTCTGTAATTGGTGTGTCAGGATGCATTACTAAGCCTAGCTTGTGGGGCGGTCAGAGCCCAGGCTTTGACGCTAAAACCTCTGGTAATGACGCTTTGACCAGCTACTGTTTCCAAAGCAAGGTCCGCAAAGCCCTTCTGTAAACTAGTCAGGTGGGACCAGAAGACGGCTTTGACAAAGTGCTGCTCCTCCCGTCTTCGGGAACAGCGTCCTCAGGCGCAGCCAACTGCAGGTGGAAATAATAATCAGGAAACTGTTTCTCATCTGCACAGAACATGTGTAGACTGCTTTCTTGCCATTGTCCCTAACAATTCAGCATAGCTACTTCTGCAGCATGGGGATTACATTGGGAATAACAAGCCACCTAGAGATGGTGGAAAGGACATGGGATGAGTGGGCTCAACACAGATTCTGTGCCACATTCCTACAAGCAACTTGGGCATCTGTAGATTCTGGTGAGGGGGGCCAATAAATATACTTCTACTAATGAATTCAAATATTCCCTGATGACTTCTACTCCCAGAAATATAGTAGGCCAGAATTTCTGAAGAGTCACTTTACAAAATCTGTACGTAGGATTCTGAGTTGGAATAATTATCATGCACGAGGGAGTAACTGCAAATGAAAAACTTCAAGGTTCACCCATTAGCCAGAAACATGCTTTTAATGGGAAGAAGTCAAGAAATTAGGTCTACTTAATGGTAGAGCACATGCTTACACATACAAAGCCTTGGGTTCAATCCTCAGCACTGAAGAAAGAAATGGAATTTACAGATGGCAGAAAATCATGGGAAAGTCATATGCCATCAGCAGGTCAAAAACAAGATGGTATCATTACACACATACTATGGCTCCCTAATGCCGTCAGGGATACAGAGCGCCAGAAACTCTGATTTACTGCTGGTGAGGGTGCAAAACAGTACAGCCACTTTGGAAGTTAGTGCAATGACTCTTTATAAAACCGAATGTATTTTTGCCATTGAATCCAGGAAGTCATGATCTTCAGTATTTATGCAAAGGAACTGAAACATGTCTGCTCTAATCTGCACATGAACGTCTACAGCATCTCTATTCACAATGTCTAAAACTTGGAAGCAACCAAGGTACTCTTCAGAAGAGGAATGGATAGTCCAGGCAATGGACTATTGGTCAGGGTTCAGTGTGGTGTGTCATTAATACATGAAGGAAGCTTAAGGGCACATTGCTAAATGAAAGATTCCAACCAGAAAGAGCTACAAACTATCTCGAAAAAGACCAATTATGGAGACAGTGAAAACATCAGTGGTTGCCAGGGACTGGGGGAAGATGTAGAAACAGCAAAGAACAGAGCATTTTTCAGCTCGTAGAACGAGTCGGCATGGTCCTATAACAGTGGACACACATGAGGGGGCAACCCACAGAATACACGATACCAGGACAGAACCCTAATGACAGTGATGGATCAAGGCAGTTTCATCTCCTGTGAGAGAGGAATGTTGAAGGCTGGAAAACATTGAATTCCGGGAAGTTTGAGGCATAGGAGAAATCGCTATACCTGCCTCTCAATTTTGCTGTGAGTCCAAAACATCTCTAAAAGCTTAAGGCGAGTGCTGCCAGCATAGCGTCACCCTGAGGAGCTGTAAATAGGGACCGAGGCTGATATTCACGTTAGGCTCTTCCACCCCTCCCTCACTTGCCAAGGTAAAGGCCCTCTTCACCAAGGGAGCCCCTTCACTGCTAGATTCACGCTCTCTTCCAGGGAGCCTTAAACCTGGCCTTGGTCGTCTCAGAGTGGCTGCAGAGCTGCCCCTATGGTACAGATAGTCACAGCCCTGATGAGTGAGACAGATGGAGAGGAACAGGGCCATCTGATTATCTCCAGATGTGTGAGCTGGGCCTACCTGATGATTTCCAGGGCGTTTGTTATCTGTTGCTGCTCAATGTCATAGAGTTTCACCTTGAAGCCTCCACTGGCAAACAGCAGAGCCCAGCTCCGACCAATGAGTCCACTGGGGAGAAAATTAAAAAAAAAAAAAAAAAAAAAAAAAAAAAAAAAAAAAAAACAGATTCAAGTCATTTATTGATCTAATCACTTTTCATGTCTCAGATAAAGCAACTATAGAAATTATACAACATCCCACTCTTATAACATTTAACAAATGTCTGAAAGTTGGTACAGCCTTTATAAATGTTGAATTGTGTGGCACACACCTAGAAGGATTGAAGGGGAAAATGTGTGTCACCTCTGCAACACTGCCACTTAAGAGACTTGAGCATCTATGTTGATACCATTCTGGGGACCTCAGAAGCCCTCACTCATGAAAACTGAGGGACAAGTGCATTTTCCCTGCCTCCCCTCTGCCCCCAGCCAATGACACCCACTTTCACTACATCCAAGCATGGCACAGGGGGCCAACACCCTTAGTCACTCTTCAGGTCCCCCTCTGCTAGCCTCTGCAATGCTCTAGACAGAAGATGCTACCAGTTCCTCTTCCATGCTTGAGGAAAGGAAGGTGACAAGGGACAAATCCCTGGCCGCTTGTCCTGTGACGAGGAGATGAAGCCAAGGGTTCCGACTCAGGGGACTTACTCTTTGTTTCAGGTTTTGTTTTTAAAAGAAGGGTAAGGATTTTTATCAAATATGTTTTTAATATAGACTCCAAGAATGTGGTTAAGGGAAAGAAAGGCAGGACTAGAGAGATGGTTCAGCAGTTAAGAGCACTGGCTGCTCTTCCAGAAGACCTGGGTTCAATTCCCAGCATCCACATGGATACTCACAACTGTCTATAACTCCAGTTCTAGGAGATCTGACAATGTCACACCAGTGTGCATAAAATAAAAGTTAAATAATTTTTTTAAAAGGGTTAAAATGTTAAACAGAGAGAAAAAGGCATTAAGAAAGACACACCAAAGAGCATGTGTGTGAGCTTCTCTAAGAAAACCCCCAAGATCTAACTGTTGTTTCCCTTGCTTCCAGACAAGGTCTCCTGAAAGCCCAGGCTAGCCAGGGAGCTAAGGAATCCTTGCACTCCTGATTTTCCTGCCGCATCTCTGGAGTACTGGACTCCAGGCTTTTGTGTAAAGAGCAAACCCACAGCCTCCCCCATGCTAGGCCGCACTTTACCAGATAAGCTATGACCTGGGCGAGTCTTTGCCCTATGTCCCATCCACCCCTCCAGACTTACTGAAAGTCAAAGGACAAAAAGTCACCATTTCCAAAGGACTAAAAACAAAGTTATAAAACACAGCTGAGCCGGGTGGTGGTGATGCACGCCTTTAATTCCAGCACTCGGAAGGTGGAGGCAGGTGGATCTCTGTGAGTTCGAGGCCAGCCTGGTCTACAAGAGCTAGTTCCAAAAAAAGCTACGGAGAAACCCTGTCTCAAAAAAACAAAAGAAAGAAAGAAAGGAAGGAAGGAAGGAAGGAAGGAAGGAAGGAAGGAAGGAAGGAAGAAAGAAAGAGAAAAAAACACAGCTGGGTGCATGGTATATATATACCTGTTATCCCAGAACTTGGGGGTCAAGATGAGAGAAGAGTCTTAAGTTCAGGGCCGGCATGGGCTACATGGTAAGTTATGTATCCAAAAAAGAAAGTCCAGAACACATCTAAGGTCCAAATCGGCTTCTAATCCCACTCATCAATCAAAGGAAGCAGAACACCTTGGAAAAATGAATAGTTCTAGGACTGAGCACACAAAATAAAGATGACCCTAGAGCAATCTGCAACACAGAAAGCCAGGAAGAGCTAAGGTAGGTGCCTGCCTGAGCCAGCACGTCGAAAGGACACATAGAACCGTTAGGAGAGTCCTCAGGGACCAAGACAATGACATTACATAGCAAGGAATCAACAAAAGCACCCTGTGAAAGAATCCCAATAGTTCATGCAGCCACACCACCCTCAGGGACACGAGCTCACACTGTGATGGCTATTCTGGGTCATCAACTTGACTACATCTGAAATGCGCAACACCCAGGCAGCTGAGTGCACCTCTGAGGGGATTTCCTTAACTGAATCTTTTTAATTGGGAACGCCCACCTTTAATCCAGAATTTAGAGGTGGGAGGAGCCACCTTTAATGTGGGTCACAGCTTCTGCAGGCAGCCTTCATAAAGGACAGGAAAGCAGGAAGCTCTCACTCTTTGCCTGCTTGCCCTCTCTCTCACTTGCTGAGATTAGAGTCGTATATTGACGACCTCATGAACTAACAGCCACTAGATTCTTGGATGTTCCACTGGGAGACAGCCATTGCTGAACTAGCTGTACCATAGTCTATAAGTCGCTCTAATAATTATATAAATGATGGATAAAATATATATATTCATATATATTCATTCTATCAGATCTGCACCCTGACTAATCCACCCTCCATCCACACCCTAAATGCAATTTATGCAGAACCACTCTCAAAAGTATAGAAAGGAAAGAAACGGGGAGCAACTCAGCCACAGAGAAGCAAGGCAAACAGGACCTTAGCCAGGTTGCTCAAGGTTACTATCAATCGTGGTGAGTCAACCAACAGTTCACTCCTAGGATGTGCCGTGATGAGAATGACCCTTGACCTCTCAACCCTTCCCCCACTGTCTGTCTAATCAGGCAAAGTATTAGAAGAACGAACAGAATTCAACTTCTTGCCTGCTGTTCTTCAAAACTGTCTAGGTCACCACGAACAAGGAAAGTCTAAAAAATTGTCACAAGCTAGAGGTGTTGATACCTAAACAGTGAATGAAGTGGCCCTCTGCATCTGTGAGGGATTAGCCCCAGGGCCCTCCTCCCATGTCCCAGTAGGTGGCCATGTTCCTTACCTAAAATGGTGTAGTATTTGCACAGAACCTATACCCATCATCCCGTATCTACAGATCCTGCCTTGATCATCCGTCAATGACTTCCACAATGAAAGTGCTATTGTACATGACCGCCATAGCTCACTATTTACTGCGGTGGTTCTCAGCCTTCCTAATACTGTGACCCTTTAATACAGTTCCTCATGTTGTGGTGACCCCCAACCATAAAGTTATCTCATTGCTACTTCAGAACTGTAACTTTGCTACTCTTATAAATCATAATGTAAATATCTGTGTTTTCCAATGGTTGTAGGCAAGCACATTGAAAGAGTCATTCAACCCCCAAAGGAGTTGAGAACCACTGGTTTAGAGGATAGCCACAGAAAGAAGTCAGGCTTTTTTTTTTTTTTTTTCAATTATTTTCATTCCAGGTTTGGTTAAATCTGCAGATGTGGAGCCCACGGACACAGACGTGTGAAGCTGGTCTCCCCCTAGGGCTGATTCTAAGCAAGTGCGGTTGTTGAGCCATCTCCTATGTGCAGGCAGGCATGGCGTGGCTGACAGTGCCTACCGCAAATGACAAGTCCAAAAAGACCTGGCTTCTGTCTGAACCCCAGGGCCCCTGAGGTTCCGCAGACGGTAACCAGGTCTTTCTGGTGCACCTCAGCGCGCAGATACAGTTTCGGCTCTGTGCAATGAAGTGGGGAGGGCAGCGCTCATCAGCACCATGACTTTGTTTGCGCTTGACAGAATGAACTCCTGCGCTCTGGGAACCTTTGTAATCTTGGCACATTGTAGAACTTGGTAAGTGTTAGTTGTTGACAGCAAAAAAAGCTGACGTGCTAGTGACAAACTCCAGATAAAGGTCAGCTTCCTGGGGCTAACCCAAGCGCAAAGGCAGCTGGCTGGAGGGATGCAGAGCGCCAGCTGTATGCCAGGCGCCACTCCACTTCTGATCAGAAGGAGCTGACAGGGGGCAGGAGACAGCCAGCTAAGGGAAGTGCTGGGAAAAAAGTAGCAGGAAGAAGGGCCTTGAGTAGGGAGTGCAGACAGGGAGGCAGAGGAAATCCGAAAGCACCACCGGTGACTATCTCACCAGGAAAGCGCAGGAGGTGAGAGAAGCCACCAGGAAGAAGTGTCCCTGGCAGAGCTGAAGTGTGTTTGCAGGTCCAGGAGAACAGGGTGACAGCGCTAGGGTGGAGGTGGCAGGAAAGAGTGGCCGAGGATGAAGGCAGAGCAGGGGGTCGGAGGGGTGGTCTCATGGCATACACAGTGCCTCAGAGGCCATGGTAGGGTTTTAGGTTTTTAATCTGGGTGTGATGGGTAGCCAATGAAAAGCTTCAGATTACCGACGTGAAGTGATTGGTTTTAAAAGTTTAAAAGGAGCTCTCTGGAGCTGGGAATGGTGGTGCATACCAGTACTCAGGAGGTTGGGCCAAGTGAATTTTAAGTTTAAAGCTATTCTGGGCTATACTGCAAGATACTGCAAGATGCTGCAATACACAGAGAGACGCACACAGACACACACAGAGACGCACACAGACACACACGCTCCACCTCAAGATGCTGGGCAGCAACAGCAACTGTAGCTCCCAGTCAGCCCTGAGATGGCTAAGGAAACCAACACTTCCCAGTGTGCTATGGCACTAAACTGGGATGTGGAGACGGGGTGGGGGGTGGGGTTGGATTTAGGCATTTTTCACTCCTTGTAGGCTAACCTGAAGATGTATTTATCCACACGGCCCCATCACAAGACAGACAAGAAATGTCTGCACTTGGGTAAACATGGGAGTAAGGAGTTCAGAAGTCCAGAGGCTGCTTCAAGATGTGGTGGTAGAGTGGACCAGGATGGAAGCAAAGGGTGAAGAAGAGTGGTCGGCTGGGTTCTAGATGCATATCTTCTTCAAACATAATTACTAGTGGTCCATATGAGAGGGGGATCAAGGATGATGCCAAATTATATTCCAAGAACAAGAAAGAGTGAGACATCACTATTGATGAAGACGCTAGGAGAGTCAATCAGAAGTGCAGGGAAGCCAATTTTTTAAGCGGAAAGCCAATGTTAAAGCGGTATGGATCTAGCACATAACTGGTTATGAACTGGGTTTCTAGTCAAAGCCTGGCCTCAGATGCCAATATGGGCACTTGCAAGGAGACTGATGAGCTTGCCAACGAAGTGAAGGTCGACACAGAAATCAAAGCTGGGCTTTGGGACAGTCCAGCTTTTTGGTTTTGAGATAGGGTCTCACCAGATAGCCCTGGCTGTCCTGGAACTCATTATTTAACCAGGAGGATGTTCCACCTCCAGTGGGGAAGTGCAGGTGACCCAAGCAAGTACAAGCGGTTGCATATAGGACTGCCCACCTAAGTTCAATCCTAGATCCCACAAAGTGGCAAGAGAAAACTAACTGCTGAGAACTGTCCTTTGACCTCCACACATGCCCAGAGCACACATGCACATGAGCAAGTACAGTGATAGATGGGGGAGAAAGAGATGATAGACAGATAACAGATATATAGATGATGGGTGGATGGGTGGGTGGGTGGGTAGACAGACAGACAGAGGGCAACCAAATGAGAAGGTGTGAAGGGGACAGAGAAACCAAGGAGAAGATAGCACCCCCCCATCTGTGTCCACCTGATAAGGTTCAGATTTGGACTGAGACTCAGTCACTGGGTTTAGCTGGATAAATAGGGATGTGGATGAAGGTGAGTGCAGTCTAGGGTGTCAGTGTCAAGAAAAGCCTGCCTGGGGAGGGGCTAGGCAAAAAGGGCCTCTGGGTATCAGCTACCAGTCTCTCGGGAACAGAAGGAATAGGTGGGCATGCTAATATATTTGGCAGTTTCTCAACTGTGGGAGTTTTGACTCCATGTTCTGTGATAACAAAATCTTCTAGACTTAATATGTGTTATATTTTATATACAAAATTTTTAATCAAACTCTTAGGGCTCCAGATGTGCAGTGATCAGTATGATCAATATGGTAGACTTTAGCCATGTGCAACTATTAAAATTTAAACTACAGTCAAGTAAATGTTAAAGTTCAGTCAATGAGCAGAACTGAACACAGTTCAAGAACTCAGTGTCCACATTGTCACAGTGGCGACCAGGATAGGCAGCAAGGTTGGACAGAGGTCTTTCCATACCCACAGGTCAGACACTGGGAGAGCCTGCATCCTTTGGAACATGCTGACTTCTCCTGGTCATTACTCCCTAAACAATAAGCAACTGTTTACATAGCATTCATACTACATTACTTACTAAGGTCCCGCATCAGATGGGGTGAAAATGACTTCGGGAATAGCTCAGCAAGGAACTTACCCAATATTTGCAGGGCCCAGTCCAGTCCCCAGCCCTAAAGGAAAATGAAAGGGGGGAGGGAGAGAGGGGAAGGAAGAGGGGAGCAGGCCAAAGAGGGGGCCAGGATATGAAGGTACTTGCCATGCAAACCTAGCAACCTAATCTGAGTTTGATCCCAGGCCCCACATAAGAGCATGGAGCAGACCAACTCCACAAAGTTGTCTCCTGCCCTCTACTCATACTGTCACACACACACACACACACACTCACACACACTCACTCACTCACTCACACACTCACTCACACACACACTCACTCACACACACACTCACTCACATACACACTCACTCACTCACACACACTCACTCACACACTCACTCACACACACTCACTCACACACACACACTCACACACACTCACTCACACACACATACACACACACACTCACACACACTCACTCACAATAATAAAAAAAATTAATTACTTTTAAACTTGTAGAACTGCTTTAAAAAAAAAAAAAAAAACAGTGAACCCCAGCCAGGTCTATTTTGCTGCTGTTTTTGTTTGGGACTCTTGTCCAGGTTGGCCTGGAACCTGATGCTCATATCTCCGCCTCCTTAGGATTACAGGTGTGCAGGTGTGCGGCCTTGCCAACCTCTCCATCCAGGTTTAAGGAACTGATTTACATCTGGGCACAACCTCTTAAATGGATGTTTCCTGGAATCACCTACAGGGCCCTGAAAGACAGAGATGGAGAGTGACAGAGAAGACAGAAATAAAGTTAATAGAGACAAGATACACGGTAGAAGGCTGGTAATAGGTACTATACAGACAGGTGGATGATTGATCGCTGGATAGACAGATGAGAAAGAGGGGTGGGGAAGGGTGAGGGGAGGCCACTTCGTGTTCATAAGGGTGTTGTAAGCAAAAGACAAACAGAGCTTTCTCATTAGAAGTCAGCGTAACATCCAATGACCCCAGGTCATCCTGTGGTCCTTAAGATGTCCCAAGCCCCCTCCTTCTAGGTTCGCTGACCATGAGTTCGGATAACTGATTGCTAGTAACTCCTCCACCTGATACACCTGTTGGGTGCAGATGGAACACAACTCCCAACATGAGATCCAAACAACCCTGGCCCTTGACCCTGGTGCCTATCACAGAAGGTGAGGCAGCACAATTCACCACAGGGCAAAGGGCACTTTTTATATTTCCCTCACCATTCAACCACTGGCATCCACCAGGAAGGACAAAGGTGCAGTTAATTCCACAGTTCTGAGAGAGAGAAAATGGCCGGAGGCATCCTGACACTTTCCTCCCAAGGTTCCAAAGGAAAACCCCTGAACTTGAGACTGGTCTGCAGACAGGGCATCGGGTGGGCAAAAGCATAAATGGGGACATGAAACCACTTCTCAAATAGTTATCAACCAATATGAGTTCCTAGGTTGTTACATGTTGATAGAATTGGAGACCGCTAGCCAATAAAAAGTGCACATAAACGCCCCCTCCTTACTGAAAAAAAAATAGCAATGAAGGAAAAAAGGGAGGCATGAGCACAGAGATCAGTATGGATGAACTTGGGCTGTAAAGTGACTCGGCAGGAGGCCGTGGGACACAAAAGAAAGAAAAGCCAGGTGTCTCATCAGGGTTCTGCCCCCAGAGGCTTTCCAGCCTAGCCCCACGGTGCATATGAACCTTCCTAACAACCCAGGCCAATCTCTATCAATTAGTATCATCGTGGGTAAATCACTTATCTGTGTTCTTAATAAAAATAAGGGCACCGTTTTCAAGCTGGAAGTGGAGGCACTCCAGTAATGGGAGTTAGAGGCAGGAGAATTAGGAGTTCAAGGATAGCCTCAGCTACTTAGAGATTTTGAGGCCAGCCTGAGCTACACTGAGACTCCCGTCTCAAAACATTAGAACACAGTCTTCGCAGGATCATAGCTAATATTCGGTTAGTATTTGATGCCAGGCACCTCTGAATAAGCCCTGCAACACTGAGCCTGCATTGACAAAGGTAGAAACCTCGGGGTGACCCACACCGACTTGAGGAACACATTAGCTCTCCTCAGGGCTCCACCAAGCCACAGCCGTCACTGCGTCTCCTGCCAGGCCAGCTCCGGAGCGCAAGTGCGAAGCGCGTGGAAGAGCGAGATACAGCCTGATGCCCACCCGAGGCACCCACGGCCGCCCGCGCGAGGCCCCGCGTTCCGGACGCTGCCAGGGCGCCAACCATTGCAGCGCAGCGCCACTGAGACTTTTACCTGCCCACGATCACCACCCCGCCCGCTGCGGGGGACGCCATGGCAGATCCGGGCCTGGTGGCACAGCTGAGCAACCAGAGGGAGAAAGCGGAGCAGCCCGGCTGTGAACCGGAATGGGGCTGGGCGCCAGGGTGGGCCTGGGCTCCAGCGTGGGCGTGCCCGAGCCTCTTGCAGCCGTACCCATTGGCTGCCAAGCTCCGGGGCGGGGCCAAAGCGCAGGAGGGCGGAGCCTGCGACTAGGCGCAGGGTTGATGACTCTATCTAGCATTGAGAACTGGGGAACTTGGATGAAACCGGGAAGACCGGACACTTCTAAGCTGAGCAAGTTTTACTTTTTCGTTTCTAACAGGAAACCGTTAAACCAGTGTCCCTAGGAGCAGATACTGCCAGATTGGCGCAAAGCTTTACCCCGGAGGCGCTTTCAAGAAGATATTCCTTTAAAGACATTTAAGACAGTTCCAGTTCGGCACTTTAAGGACATTTGTTTCACTGTTTACATTCGACTCTACACTGGAGATGCAGGTCTGGTGAGATACCTGCCGCCTGGCTTCCCTGAAGTGAACTGAGGCCCGGGTACTTTGGGACACCTACAAAGGAAAACTCCGGATATGTCACTCTGAGAAACGGAAGGACGCGTTTGAATTCCTTGTAACGTGCCACACGGCCTCTGCGTGCCTTATTTCCTCCTTGCAGAAGAGTGCGGTGTTGCCACGTGCGTTAAAAATGAAAAGAAAAGAAAAGTCCAAGCCAGCCCCGAGTGGCTTGCAGTACCACAAATGCTCTCCCCAAACCTGGGAGGCTAAGCCAGGATTTCCGGCCCACTCTGGGCCTCACATACTAATAGCAAGGGGGGCGGGGGCAGAAAAGAACTTGTCTAGTGTCCTGGCTCCTGGTTCTTTAGTTAAGAACAGAAGACAGAGAAGGAGGGGAATCACACTGCCTGGCACAAGCTTTGTGTTCACACACCACAATCAGAAGTGGAAACACATCGTCGTCAGAAGTTTGGGCAAAGCTGAAACAAGAATACGCTACCACTGATAGATTCAGGAGAGTAGACCCTTGCCTTATTCCCACCCCTTGTGGAGAATATGGAAAGAGGAACCTCTAAAGAGGTTTAAGGTTATTTGTTTGATTGTCTGTTGTTTTTCCACGACAGGGTTTCTCTGTGTAGCCCTGGCTATCCCGGAACTGGCTTTGTAGACCAGGCTGGTCTTGAACTCATAGAAATAGTCCTGCCTGCCTCCTGAGTACTGGGATTAAAGGCGTGCGCTGCCACCACCTGGCTACCGACTACTCTTTAATTAGATTTGAGGCCCCACAGTTATGGCTGGAGCCGGGCGATGGTGGCGCATGCCTTTAATCCCAGCACTCGGAAGGCAGAGGCAGGCGGATCTCTGTGAGTTCGAGATCAGCCTGGTCTACAGAGCTAGTTCCAGGACAGGCTCCAAAGCCACAGAGAAACCCTGTCTCGAAAAACCAAAAGAAAAAGAAAAAAGAAAAAAGTTTATGGCTGGAGAGTTCACAGGCCTTAGAGGGAAATTCGTTAATGATGTTTTTGCAAATGGACTTGTGGTCAAAGTGCCTTCTCTATATACACTCAGACAACCCCACACTCCAATAAAGGGTGCAAAACTAGTCCAGCAGATAAAACCTCAAGCCCTGGGTATATTATCCAGGGCTCCTTAGTGAAACAGAATTTATAGAATGTGGCTTTTCTTTTTCTCCCTGGCCACGGGAGGTAAATAGATCTCCTTTATCATGCGGTCTCCACGACGTACTTCATTGCCACAGGCCAGAGCATCGAGTCCAGGTGATCCTCAGTGAGAGAATGACACAGATAAAACTACCCCTTCTTTAAGCTGATCACCTCAGACATTCTGTAAAAGTCAACTAGAAGTTGATCAATGAGGTAGCCACCAACCACATGTATTGACTGCTACTTTAAATATGAGTGAAATACCAAGGAAATTCATTTTACTTCAGTTAATTCTACTTTCAGTAAATGACCGTGTGTATTCAATATTGGATAGCTCAGTTCTAGGCAATGAGAACAATAGTAACCAAGACCAATAAAGACTTAGTTTCATGAAGCATCTTCTAAGTAAAGATACTGAAACTAAACGAAGACAAGTAATCAGCACAGAATACATGGTTTGGGATTCAATGATTAGCAAAAGCCTCTTTGGGAAGGTGAGATTTGAAGTGATGAAAGATGTCTGGTAGTGTTTATTTGTTTGTTGTTTGTTTCTGCTTCTGGCTGGAGGAGGGTGTGCGGATTGATCCTTGGGTCTAGTGCATAGGCAGGCGAGCATTCTACCACTGAGCTATGTGTTCAGCCTGAGATCTGGGGTGCTGAAATAGCTCTGCTGCCCGAGAGAGCTCTCCAGTCTTTCCAAATCCAAGACTGTCTTCAGCAGGAGTGATCTGAAAGCCCACACTTCATCCGTGATGGCTGCTCTTTTCTCTGAGCTCCTGGGATGCTGGCCACCAGCACAGCAGTGTAGCCCTCAAGCCTGGGATGCTGGTCACCAGCACAGCAGTGTAGCCCTGGGATGCTGGCCACCAGCACGGCAGTGTAGCCCTCAAGCCTGGGATGCTGGCCACTAGCACGGCAGTGTAGCCCTGGGATGCGGCCACCAGCTCCGCAGTGTAGCCCTCAAGTTCCGGTTATTCGTTCACTCGATATTGTGTTTTTACTGTGCAAACCAGCTTGTTAGCAAATGATAAAGTTTAGTCTTCAATTAAATTGTAAACATCTCATTTTTTCCTTACTAAGCACACGATGGGTTTAATCTTTAAAGACAGTCCTAATAGCTTTCTCTCACTGTTTCCAAAACCAAGGGAAGGAACAAAGTGTTCTTCTGTTTTGTCTCCTTTTCCAGTTTGTCAGATGCACCGCAGGTGAGGACAGCCATGCCCCTGGAACCTGCCAGGCTTTAAGCGGTCTGCTGACAGGACCCACAGGTATGGGTCCGGTCTGCTTTGACTAAAGGTCAGAGAGTTGGAACTTACTTCTGCTCTCTCAAGGTTATTGTCAACAGTTCAGACAACAGGTGTGGCTAATAGCCAGACCTAGTATTTCAGGTATTATGTAGACTTGTTTCTACCTCAAACAAAAGTCTAAGAATTCAACTATGTTCTTACTCCCTTAGGGAGATATCTATGGATTCCACCCAGATAATGGTTTGCCTACAGAATGTTTTGATATAGGGTTTTGAGCATTACTTGTCTTGTTCTGGCAACAGAATGTTTAGCTAAGAATGTAGCCTGTAATCCTTCAGCTGGTCAGTTCATCCCTTGTATCATGTTAATGCAGTTTTTATCTTTCTCCTCATTTCGGGTAGGGGTATTTAAGCAAATGGAAATTAGACGTGGGCGATTTTCAGTATTCCTTTTTCTAATCCCACTCCCATACCCTGGTGAGTAGTTATCCTCATCGAAGCTGGGCTCCGACAGTCTGCTCTACTCATACCCTATAGAACAACAAATCAAAGCCATGGACCCCAGAGCAGACAAAGAGCATTGCTTTCCAAACAAGTTGAGGTGAAATAAAATTCAAAATAGGCAAGCCAGGAGCGTTGGCACATGTCTGTAACGGCAGCCGGTCTATAACAGAGCTGGTCTGTAACGGCAACTGAGGCAGGAAAATCTCTTGAGTCCAGAAGCTCCAGAGCAACCTGAGCAACAATATGGGACTCAAGCTCAAAATAAGAACAAGTTTAGGGCTGGAGAGATGGCTCAGAGGTTAAGAGCATTGCCTGCTCTTCCAAAGGTCCTGAGTTCAGTTCCCAGCAACCACATGGTGGCTCACAACCATCTGTAATGGGGTCTGGTGCCCTCTTCTGACCTGCAGGCATACACATACACACAGACAGAATATTGTATACATAATAAATAAATACATATTTAAAAAAACAAAAAAGAGAAGAAGAAGAAGAGGAGGAAGAGGAGGAGGAGGAGGAGGAAAAAGCCTCTGGTCCCCACTGGCCAAAGTTGGAAGGAGGGAAGAAAAGAGAGTCGGGTAGGATCAGGCTGTTTCTTAGCCACCACTGTCACCACTCACTGCTGCTTTGCTCTCCCTGGGTCCAGGTGGAGGCCAGGAAGGGCTGGTGACAGAGAGCATATGATCCTAGGCTCACTGCTTCCCTTAAGGATGCTTCGTGATCTCTGAATCTGGCTGATATTCAAGGCTGGTAGTGTCTCTCGGCCTCTTGGATGGACTGGCCCTCTAGAGGGACCCTCTGGGTTGTTCAAACTAACTCCTGTGCCTGGGAGGAGCCCTCTGCTCCTTTGCCTGCCTTCCCTCCCTCAGACTTCCTGTGGCCTGTTTGCATGCACACTCTAGTGTGGGAGTCTTGCCGATCTCGGCGAACCTGTCCTCTTTGTCTGGAATCACATGGTCCCAGGGATCTCCCAAGTGTTCCTCATCTGTGTTCACTTCAAAAACTCAGAGTTTTGCTGAGCTCAGCCGAGCAACATTCTCTGCCTTTGCTGAGCTGCTTCATGCTTTCAGAGTCAGCCAACCACATGGCAAATACATTTTTGAAAAAGTACTACATCTGTAAGAAACATGTAGAGACTTTTCTCTTGTAACTGTTCCCTCAGCAATCAATGTAACGATTTCCATACCGTTGGCCTTCTTGTGGCACTGTAAGTCATCTGAAGAATGTACATAGTGGCCGGGTGGTGGTGGCGCACGCCTTTAATCCCAGCACTTGGGAGGCAGAGGCAGGCGGATCTCTGTGAGTTCGAGACCAGCCTGGTCTACAAGAGCTAGTTCCAGGACAGGCTCCAAAACCACAGAGAAACCCTGTCTCGAAAAACCAAAAAAAAAAAAAAAAAAAAAGAATGTACATAGGTTCTGTGTAAATACTATTTCATTTTATTTAAGAGTCCTGTGCATCTATAGATTTGGATATTTGCACACCCAACTACCACCACTTTTAAATCCACAGCAGAATCTTAACTAGAAAGAACAGCTAGCTTTAGATCCTCTCTCCTGCCGTCTGTCCTTCCTGGCCACTTAATAGTCACCCTGTCTCAGTGTTCTTTCTGCCTGTTGTCCTGGACCCACATATGTGAACTCCAGTGTGAAGACCCACACCGTCAGAATGGCTGATCTAGCTCTATCGATATCTATGGTCAGTCTCGATTCATGATATGTTTTCTTTGCAATAATGGTTGCTTTTTTTGTTTTTGTTTTTTTTTTTAATTTGGCTTTTTTTGAGACAGGGTTTCTCTGTTGTTTTGGTGCGTTTCCTGGAACTAGCTCTTGTAGACCAGGCTGGCCTGGAACTCACAGAGATCTGCCTGCCTCTGCCTCCGAAGTGCTGGAATCAAAGGCATGTGCCACCACTGCCCGGCAACTGTCCCAATTTCTGTGTGTACATGTTCATATTGTATGTAGGTATGCATGTGAGCGCACATCTACGCACCTGAGCGGAGCGATCAGAGGTGTTTTCCTCAATTTCTCTTCACCTTATTTTTCCCAGTGTGCTCCAGGGATTTGCCTGTCTTCACCTCTCAGGCACCGAGACCACATACACACGCCCCTGAGCTGGCTAATTATATGGTTCCTGGGACCCAAACCTGAGTCCTCGTGCTTATGGGACAAGCACTTCTATGGAGCCATCTTCCCAGCATCAAAGGTGTTTTGTTTGTTTGCTTTTCAACCAAACCAAGATACTTTACTGCCATCTTCTGGAAGATTGCTTTTTTGTTTTTACTATTACTATTATTATAAGTATCAGATCTATGATGCCCATGATATAAATAGGACCACCATAGGTAGTTATGACCCCATCAGACAATGCGCAATCTATCCAACCATGCATAACAAAAGCTGTGATCATCATAATATTGTTTAGGAAACTTGATAAGCTTGAATGTAACCATATTCAGACAGATGGTGCTCTTCATCAGAAAGTCCTGTTTCTAACAGCATGTACAATTACTATGACTTCTTTCCATGTAATCATTGAGTTCACTAAGAGGTGTCAAATCACATATATGTTAAACATGCGTGAATGCTCTGAATGGCAGGTGAATTGTCCGTAGGTGATGGACGTCCTAAGTGTGACATCTATCCAAAGGCGAGAAGTTAATTCAACACGCGCAGTCTTCGTCAAGGAAATGGAATGATTACACCATGACCCGGGGTGACTTCTGAGGTTGTTTGTTTGTGCTAGGAATGGGAGTTAGGCTTAGAGACTTCTAAGCAAGCAAGCGGTCCATTGGTAAGCTGCCCACAGCCTCCTTTGACTTTCTTTCCTGGGGTTTCAGAGGACAGATTAAGTGCCCCGTTTGTAGCTGCTAATGGTAGTGACGAAGATTTCTCACGGTTCTGCAACCACCACCACCACCACCCACGTGTATCTACCCCGAATTTGAAAACAGAGTCCATCTGTCTGTCTCTCCTCGTGGCCCACTGTAGCCATTTGGGAACTGTGCCTTCCCTGGCTGGCACTGGCTGCTCGCGGGACTGGTTGTTCACTGTCACCACTTGGGGACCTGCACCGTTTCTACCACTGCAGCCACTTGGGGATCCACAAGAATTTTACTTAATCCATTACAAATATTTCTTTGGAGATTCTAGTGTTCTTGTTTGTTGGTGATTTTGGAGGCTGAACAAGGGAGAGGGTGTTTACCTTGGGTTGGAAAGGACATTTCTGTTTCTTCCCAAACCACATACTAGTCTAGCCTTCACTGTTCCTACTTCAAGGTGAAAGTTGGATTTGCTCTATCATCATGAAAGCAGCTCCATTACTGACACAGGCAAGCAGAAAAAAACAAAAACACGTTATACTAGGATTAAGGCTTTTAATAGGCAAGCACATTTAAAGCAGAAAAGGGGAACACCCTTTTCTGGATATTTACTTTGCACATAAGATACACAGACCATCTTTTCATTGGCTTTAGACAGCACGAAGCCTAGGCTGCAACAAGGCAGCAGTGTGCAGGGCCCGGTGAAGGGACCTAGTATGAGCTCTTCACCGGGCTTCACTTTGCTCCAAGCACACTCAGGGGCTCGTGGGCAGCAATTAGAGGGCACCACAGACTCCCTTTTAGCCATTTTCCATCTATAAAAGCGACTCGAACATTTACTATTTTTCCATATGTCTTTTCCCCAGGTCTGTAACATTCCTCGCAGTTTTAATGAGCGCTCCCCTACACCCTGAATACTGAACCCGACCTATGTTCCCTTTGGCAATTGCAGAAATTCCTTCCCTTGTGAACAATGGGGCAGTTAAGTGCCTGCCGGGCCAAATTGCTTTCCTGACAGGTAAAAAGACAGATGAGATCAAAGGACCCAAAAGCCATTGTGGTGTCAGGAGGTCAAGTCTGACCCCTCCCTTTCACAGGTGAAAAGATGATTCTAGAACAAGAAAGGACTTGGCCAAAGATGCACAGTGCTGAAAAAGTAATGTTGAAGAGAGAACCGGAAGCCCCAACTTAAACAGGCTTTCCAACACACTTACCTGTCTGGATCAAGGCCCAGCCTTCCTCCAAGTCTTACACTGTCTCTGTTAAAAACCTTCCTTAGTTGTATCGGAGACCACCTTCAACAAGGATACCACTTACCTGGGTAAGGGCATGGGGATTAGAAAAATAAGTAAATAGAATAAAGACACAAGTGAAAATAATAAAACAGAAACATAGTATAGCATCAGGAGGGAGTTCCAGTGATACTGAAAACTGCCCATGTTTAATTTCCATTTGCTTAAATATCCTGACCCCAAAACTAGGATAAAATAAAAAACGGCATTCACATAATACAAGAAATGAATGAGCCGGGCGGTGGTGGCGCACGCCTTTAATCCCAGCACTCGGGAGGCAGAGGCAGGCGGATCTCTGTGAGTTCGAGACCAGCCTGGTCTACAAGAGCTAGTTCCAGGACAGGCTCCAAAACCACAAAAAAAAACAAAACAAAACAAAACAAAAAGAAATGAATGAACAGACCAGTTGAAGAATTACAGGCTACATTCTTAGTTAAACATTCTGTTGCCAGAACAAGACAAGTAACACTCACACCCTAGACCAAAGCATTCTGTAGGCAAGTCACTCCCTGGGTGGAATCCATTGCTATCTCCCTAAAGGCATAGCAATTTAGGTGGATCCTTAGACTTCGTGTGTGTGTGTGTGTGTGTGTGTGTGTGTGTGTGTGTGTTAGAAACAAATCTACTTCTTAATACCTGAAATACTAGGTCTGGATTTAACACCTGTTATTTGAACTGTTGACAATAACCTTGAAGGGACAGAAGTAAGTTCTAACTCTCTGATCTTTGGTTAAGGTAGATGGGCCCTGTCAGTGGTGGTGGCACATATCCTGGAGGCAGAGGCAGGAGTGCCACAAGTTGGAGACCAGTCTGAGTTATATAGGACCCCTTGATGATCTCTCACACAAGGTAGGCCTCTCTCTCTGTCTCCCTCTGTCTCTGTCTCTCTCTCTCTCTCACACACACACACAGAAATTAAATGTTTTTTAAAAGTGTACAGTAATATCCCCTTATCCACGAACAAGCATATACCAAAACCCCCAATAGTATTTGAAACTAATGATAGCAACAAACTCTACATATGTGATATATATATATATATAGTTTTTCCTACACATATATACATATAATTAAATTTTATTCATAAACTAGGCTCAGTAAGAGATTAGCAACAATAATTAATAATAGAATAAAACACTACAACACTCTATCATATAAGTTATGTGAGTGTGCTGTTTTCCTCTCTAGAGTATCTAAGTTTCTTGTTTCACTACAGCAATAGTTTCACACTGGGTTGCTGTGATAAAACACCATGACCAAGGCAACTTAGAAAGGGGTTTATTTGAGGAGTATAGTTCCAAAGAGTTAGGGCTCATAATGGGGGACAGTAGGCAGGGAACATGGCAGCTGGAGCTGGAAGCCAAGAATTCACATCTTGACTGCAAGTAGAAAATGGAGAGAGCACACGGGAAACACACACAAAGGATCTGTTATGGCCAGGGCAGGATGTCCAAGCCAGGAGGCGACGGAAAGGTATTGTGAGTGTCAGACATTTTGAGACGTCCAGCATCTGAACACCTTTTCCTTCCGAGAGACTCCCTGAAAGGGGGAATGGAAATTTAAGGGGAGCCCATACTCCTTTTAACTTCCTAATTTGAAGACCTTGGCATTTTAGCCTAAATTGGTCAGTTCATTCCCCACTACTGGACTTTAGCTTGAAAGGGCTTGAAAAGGCAAGATGGTGAGAAAGGCCCACCTTTCTCAGACTTTAAGACAATTCTGAAGCCATTTTGACAATTCTGAATCCTCTCAGCCTCCGTGCCATAGTGCTTCCCCTCCTCCCCTGGGAACCAAGGACCTAACAGCTACACTTGCACGTACTCAGTTCCTGAACAATTACCCATATATGTATGTTTTGATTCGGTTGCCTGGGAAATGGGGTCAAAATGACCTCTTACCTCATCTGATCTGGCAACAGCTCTCCAGCCAATTATTGGTAATAGTCCTTTTAAATAAGCCAATCACAACCCCCTTTGCTTCTGTGGCCTTCTCCTTTAAAAGTAGCCTGTGCCATCTTTTTGGGGTCTCTCGGCTTCCCGAATGCTCAGAATCTTCTGTTGCCCCATGGCTACAGCTGACCCTTGGCTCCTAGGCAAACTCTCAATTTCCTGGTGTACCTACATGTCTATGATGGTGTTATTGAGCCCTGTGGTCTTACTCAGAATTCTTTGTTCCTGCTAATGGAAGCAGAAAAGGATGTGGGAGTTGTTTGTTTTAAAAGGCATCAGGTAGCTTGGTGAGTTGTTAGAGAGGCTAAAGAGCAAGGCTTGGAAGAACAGAAGCTCAGTGAGGTGAGACAGCCAGATGGTGGCCCAGGAACCAGCTGCTTCTGTTACAGAACTTAGAACTCCCAGCCTACTCAGAGTAAGTTGTTTATTCTACTTAACCTGCTGTTGTAATGAATACCTCACCACACAGCGTATCCTACATGCCTGGCACTTTCTGCCTTGCTAATGACAGGGCTCCTTTGTGGGTACTGTTGGACTCTAGCGTCCAAACACCAAGGAGGAGTCACCCCCAGAGACCACCTCATACACCACAGCCGATGTGATCAAATTTTTCACATGAGTATGATCCCTCAGGGTAGTGTGGAACCGGCCGCATGAGGGTAAGATGCAAGACCAAAATGAAAGTCATGCAAACATCCAGGAAGTCCTGGTAACAGAAAGTCCTCCAAGTTGTAAGAGGAAGGAGAGAGGAAGAGTGATTGCCGGAAACATAGTTTCCTTTGGGTTGCCAGCTCACAAAAAACAACATGGAGACTTGTTGTAATATCTGAGGCAGGGCTGTGTCCCCGGCATCCGGCTGCCCGCATGGCTTATGCCCCGAAATAATTACACGGAAACTGTATTCTTTTAATCACTGCCTGGCCCATTAGTTCCAGCCTCTTATTGGCTAGCTCTTACATATTGATCTAACCCATTTCTAATATTCTGTGTAGCACCATGAGCTGGCTTACCAGGGAAGGTCTTAACCTGCGTCTGTCTGGAGTGGGAGAATCATGGCGACTCCTGACTCGGCTTCTTTCTCCCAGCATTCTGTCTGTTTACTCCACCCACCTAAGGGCTGGCCTATAAATGGGCCTAGGCAGTTTCTTTATTATTTAACCAATGACCTTCCTCCATCAGAGACTTATTATGTCTCCATGATTTTGGCTCCTTCTTGCAAACCCTCTGCACTATGCATCTCGGATCATCATAATGCTGTTTCAAGCCCATTCCAACTTCCTCCTTGTTTGTCCTCAGTCATTGCTATCTGGTTTGTAGTGGACTTTTCCACTCTAGTGACTTCAAACCTTGGACTCCACATTATAAATGGCTTCCACCAGACTATACCCATCAACTGTTAGACCTTGTCTCCCACTTCCATCATCCCTAATTCAAAAAGTCCAACGTCCAATCTGTTGATATCCTATTGCAACTGTGCTAACCTCATCCATACTTTTAGAAGAATTTCTACTTTACAATTACTGTGTAATGTATGAGTGCAGACATGCTTGTACCACAGCACACATGTGATCAGAGGACAACTATCGGCAGTAGGTTTTCTACTACTTCCAGCCTGGGTGCTTGCAAAGGAACTCAGGTTGTCAGGCTTGCGAGAGAAGCACTTTACCCCTCATCTGCACTGCTAAAGTGATTCCTCCACTCCCCCCCCCAACTCACCCACCATTCAATAGCTCTATCAGCTTCAGTTCCTTCAGTATTTATACTAAACTTCATGTCTATCACCAAAACATTTGCTCTTCTGTCCTTTCCTTGCAACTGTTTGCAGAAGTTCAACCCCACGCAAATCCTGCCACCTGCCTCTTACTTGTCCATGTCTACTGAAGGCTCAGTGAAGATGGGGCCATGGGAACACCAGACCATGGGATAGAAAAACAAAGCTACAAGCTCATTAGCACTGGTGTCAATCTAGTCCCCAGATTAAAACAGTTCACGTGCTCCTTTCCTCATGGATTCTTCTAGTCTTTCTCTGCCATTCTTTAGCCCCCTTATCCTCAGTCATCTCTCCTTCCTCCTCAGCTTCTTTCTACTGTTTTATCTCCAACAACATTAACATGCTCTAATCTCTTCCTTCTTGAAAAAGATACCCCAAATTATCCTCAGGCCCTCACCATACCCCACGGCCTTATTTGTTTCTTCCTATTCATAGCCAGGCTTCATGAGTTTCTTCATCACTTCTGTGGCCTGGAAGCAGTTTTCCCTCCAATGTCCATGTATTAGAAGCTTTGTCCCAAGGGCGGTGGTAATGAGACACAGTGTGGAATCTCTAAGAAGTGGGGCCACTGGGAGATCTGTGTGCTCTTAAAAAAGAATAAGAAATTTTCTTTAGGACCCTAATTTAGTTCTAATACAAAGAATGACATAAAATCCTAAACACCAGCATGTAGAAAGTTGGGAAAGATGAATTTTGAGTTTGAGAACAGCCTGGGTCACACATAACAAGACCCTGTATCGCCAGGTGGTGGTAATGCATGCTTTTAATCCCAGCACTCAGGAGGCAGAGGCAGGTGGATCTCTGTGAGTTTGAGGCCAGCCTGTCTACAAGAGCTAGTTCCAGGACAGGGTCCAAAACCACAGAGAAACCCTGTCTCAAAAAACAAAAACAAAACAAGACTCTGTATCAAAAAACAAAACAACAGTTGGGGATGTGGCTCAGTAGAATGCTTGACTAATCTAGATGAGGTCCTAGATTCAATCCCCAGCTTGGCATAAAAACTAAATGTGTTGATACAGACCTGTCATTACAGCACTCAAGGGGGATTGGGAATTCAAGGTCATCCTTGCTACTTAGGAAGTTTGAGGTCAGCCTGGGATACAAGAGACTGTCTCAAAAACAAAACAAAGACAAACCTCCACTGTCAGTTTTATGTCAACTTCACATAGGCTAGAGTGTTTAAAAGGAGAGAGCCTCAATTGAGACAATGCCTCCACAAGATCCAGCTGTAGGTAATTTTATTATTTGGTGATTAATGGGGGGGAGGACCCACTCCATATGGGTGGTCCCATCCCTGGGCTGGTAGTCCTGAATTCTATAAGAAAGTAGACTGAGCAAACCATGAGGAGCAAGTCAGTAAGCAGCACCCCTCCATGGCCTCTGTACCAGCTCCTGCCTCCAACTCCCCAACCTGTCTGAGTTCTTGAATTGACTTTCTTTGATAATCAATGCTATGAAAATGTAAACCAAATAAATCCTGGCCTCCCCAGATTGCTTTTAGTCATAGTGTGTCATCATAGCAATAATAACCCTAACTAAGATACCCACCCAAAACAAACAAAATCAACAAGAACAGAAGAAAACAGGGTGCAGCCAGGCCACAGCCAGTGGTGGCTTCCTGCCTGGTATTGTGATCAGTTGCTCATACTCACGCTGCTCCAATGTGTCATGAGGCTCTTCTCAGAGCCTGACTCATGTCACTCGTACGTTCATCCTCCAAAAAACATGTGCAAAATAAATGTCTCCAAAGTTAATTACCTCAGGTGTTTCATTGTAGTAACATGAGACAGATTAATACAATCCCCAATAACTAGCTAGCCCTGTAAAATCAGGCTTTTATTCCACTATCCATTGAGAGTTCCTGATAAATCAAAGGCGATCTTCAAGTTACTAAATATAGTAAAACATCTTTTGCTTAAACTTAATCCCTCAACCACATCCCTTCTGTGTGTTCAATTTCTTCGTGTTCAGCACACTGGCTTCCTTGTCTTCCAGTGCTTTCTCTGATTTTTGCCTTCATATGTCTAATCACTGAGGAGTCATTAAAGGCTTTTCTTCTGTAAGATCTAAATACTAAGGGTCGGTTCTAGGATTTTTAAAGAAGTGTTTTAAACTGCTATATGCTTACATATAATGGGTTCATTAGAACATTTCCACACATAGTCACATAATCTGTTCTGATCACACTTACCCACCCTGATTACCTTTTCTTGTCCTTCCTCTTTTGCCTTTCTACCTCCCCTTACCCTAAAATACATCTCCCTCACTCACAGGCTTCCAAACCATCTTTCAAACGAATTAATGACTCCCAAGTATGTATCTCTAGATGGGGTCCCTTTTCTGAGCTTTGTTTACTGCGACGCTGGGAATCCAGATCGGGGCTTTGTATGTGCGAAGGAAGTGTTCTAACACTGAGTTACATCCCCAGCCCTCTTTCCCGAGCTTTTTATCTTTATATACAACTGCTTACTCAGAATCCTTTCTTGCGCATTCTACAGGCACCCGACTCTCCGCGTGTTCCAAACTAAACTCATTTCCCCCTCAAACCTGCTTTTCCTCTGGTGTTCTCCGTATTCATGCACGGAACTCACTCTTACTCTGACTCCTGTCCAGGGACTCGCGCTTGTTTGCCTCCCACTCACCCCACTTCATATGTGAATAACTACAAACCTGGCAATTCACTCAATAATTATTGAGTGAACAAGTCGAAAATATCTGTTGCCTGAGGAACTTTTATTTTAACAAAATATAATGTTTTCTTCTCAGATGGGGACTGGGCACCCTGATGTGCAATCATTAAAAAAGATACAGTGCTGGGGGTGGAGGGCTCAGACAGAGGCAAGCAAAGTTCTGTGAGTTTGAGGCCAGGCTGGTCTACAGAGCATATTCCAGGATACAGAGAGAAACTCTGTCTTGAAAAACAAAAAACAAACAAGAAAATTCAGTGACTCTAATTTTTTTTAATCTTTCTGCATTGAAGTGCAGAACTTGAAATAAGAGCTCTATGATATTCACTATAATTTAGTGATATATAATTTAACATATAATTATTGACTATTTGCTCGAAGTGATGCAGTAGCCAGCTACTGTAACTGTAGGATTTATCCCACTTGCAAGCTAATACATTAGCTAAACACTGTTGCCTTCTGAATGCTGTTACAAAACACTTGGATCAGAACGAAGGGCTTTAATCTCCAAGGCATACCAAGTAACCTGAGCCTGATCAACCAAACAGTTTGTCCCCTATCCCATCTCCATCTGTACCGTGATGGGTAAGGTGGATGCTACAAACTCAATGACTTCCTGACACAACCGAGCAATTCAAGGTTAGGAAACCTCGGTCTTTTATAACGGACTTCAAGTCAACATGCCCGGCTTTTGTTCCGGAGGGAAACATTATTTTGCTATTAAGACAAGGTCTTGCGTCGCCCTGTTAGCCTTGTATTCCCATCGTCCGGTCTCCACCTCCCAAGTGATGGGATTACAGACGTGCGTCATCACACCTAGCATGGCACTGCTTTTATTAATTCTCCAGACTAAACTTATCTAGAAAGAACCCCGACACATCTGACAATTTATCGTGTTTTGACTATTATCTCTATAGACGCAACGTTCCACAGAAAACAGCCAAGGTTCCCAAGTTGTGGGTGATGGGTGACTCCGGGACACATTCCATTCACCCGGCCATCACGCTCTGGTCGCCCGCTCTCGAGATGGGATTGCTTCGAGGGTCACACGACCTTTGTTTTCTTCTGTGATTACCCCAGCGTACTAGGCAACTCCCGGCCAGTGACAAAGCCCGAGAAGCACTAGGCTGGCCGCCTCCGCGGTCCACAGTTCCCGGCAGCCCTGCATTTCCGGTCCTGAGCTTCCGGCCTCGCCCAGGCGGCGCAGAGGACTGTGGGAGCGGCTTCCTTGGATTCGCGCCTGGCAACGGCTGGGCGTCCAGCTCTGGCCTGCGGAGGCTCAGGCGTCGCGTCTTCTCCCGGCCCACTCGCGGTCAGCCCGCTCCCCTCGGCGCGAGGTAGGGGAAGGGCCCGGATCCTCGTGGCCGCCCGCCCTGCTCCTGCTCCCTGCCCGGTGCGTGAGCGGCCGGCGGGGTCGCGAGGACAGACGGGCTGGTGGCTCCCCAGCCACGCTCTGGCGAATGCGCGTCCGTAGCCAACACTTTGTACTTTGTTAGTGGACATCCCTGCTCCTCCAGGCGTGGCGACGCGGGCCAGAGTGACACGAGTTGGCGATGCCGTGGCACCAGTGAAACTTTCAGAGTTTCACAGTGGGTAACAGCGAATATTTCTAATACTTGCCTCAGGTCAACCTTTGAAATTTCCTAGTAATCAGGACCGAATACAGAAGTACAGAAAAGAAAGCAGTAAGCACAGTCTCACAAAGATAAAAGCATATCCTCTAGGGGTTGGTTCTAGACACCCACTTTCCCGGGATACCAAACTTCTCAGGTGCTCACTCACATGTATAAGGTGGTATGATATTTACATTGTTTCTAAGCCGTTTTCCAACTCTGTCATCTTAGATATTCATTGCTACATAAATAATCTTTATACTGAGTTGTTCAGGGAATGGTGAAAAGGAAAAACCAAAAAAAAAAGTCTATGTTTAGTAAAGATAAATTTTTCTCCCAAGTATCTTCAGTTTGCAGCTGGTTGAATCCAAAGATGCACAGATAAAGGTGGCTGAATCTACCTACTGTTTTCCCAGGATTCTACCCCTAAAATTCCACTGCTTTTTTTTTTTTTTTTTTTTTAAGGCAGGGTGGTAGTTCGAGACAGGCTTTTACCGTGTAACAGCCCCGGCTGTCTTGGAACTACCTCTGTAGACCAGGCTGGCCTCGAACTCACAGAGATCAGCCTGCCTCTGCATCCCGAGTGCTAGGATTAAAGGCATGCGCCACCACTGCCTGGCACAGCTTTTGCTCTTTATAGACTTTTTATTCTCTACTCTGATTATGAGTTTTGGAGAAACTACAATTGACATTTTGAGTCTGGACTGTCTATCATGGTAGAAATATATAGAACTTTCCCATGCAAAATGGTTTCATTGGCAATATCGAGATGACAGTATCCCAAATTATTTTCAGAACACTTTGGAAAATCTAGAAGCCCTGAGTTGTACTATTACTGAGTTGTTAGCCACTCATGGTTGTTTGTAAAGAGTAATTAATCCACTTAATCTTTCCTAACCTTGCTTTCCACATCTTTAAAACTGGTGTATTCCAGTATTGATCTGTTCAGCTGTCTATGATGTCTCCTAGGTGTGTTTAAATCTGGTTGTAACCCAGAAGAAAGGAGGTCTAGTTTTAAAAGCTGATTGTTTCAATGCCTTATGAATAAGTTAAATGGACATCAGAAAGGTTTGTAAGCAGAAAATTCTTCAGCTTGTGATTCTGAAAGTGTGGTCCCAGTTGGGCAGTGGTGATGCTCATCTTTAATTCCAGCACTCAGGAAGCAGAGGCAGGCGGATCTCTGTAAGTTCGAGGCCAGCCTGGTCTACAAGAGCTAGTTCCAGACAGGTCCCAAAGCTACAGAGAAACCCTGTCTCAAAAATCCAAAACCAAACAAAACAAACAAACGAAAACCAAAAAACTGTGTGGTCCCTGAACCAGCAGCGTCAGCATCACTTGGATCCTGTTTGGAATCTAGGACTGGGGAGATGACTCAGTGCGTAAAGTTCTTGCTGCAAAAGCATGAGAACCTGAGTTGGTCCCAGCATCCCACTTTAAAAGTGTCGTGTAGTCACTGGCACATGCTTGTAATCTCAGCTTTGGAAAGTGAAGACCGGAGGACTTGTGCTGCTCACTGCTCAGCCAACTTGGCTGAATCTGATCCAGGGCCCAGTGAGAGAGCTCGTCTCAGAAACCAAGGTAGGCAGTGCCTGCAGATGATGACACCCCAGGGTGACCTCTCCCCTCCACAGGCACACATACCCACATGTCTACACATGCATGCAAGAACAACCATACCCACAACACATAAAACATATGCACATGTGTATACTCACATGCAGGAACAACCATACCTGCAAAAAAGAAATTCATGTTCTGACTGGGCAAAATAACTCATATCTCTCACCCCAGCTCTTGGGAGATAGAAGCAGGAGTTCAGGGCTAGCCTTGGCTATGTAATGAGTTCAAGACCAGCCTAGGCCACATAAGACCCTGTCTCAGAAGCAAAAATACCCCCATTCCAAAGAAATCCCAATAAATTTATGTTCTGAGACATCAAAGGATCTTCTTAAGATTTCCTGAATCAGAAGCATAGATGGCTGGAGAGCGGCTGTCTGAAATGAAGAAACCTTTAAACTTCTGGAGCATGCTCAGGTTTGAGAGGTCCTGGTTAGCACAGTCTTTCCCTCTTGTGTGTAGAGGATGTAGTCCAAGACCTCATACCACGCTGAACCTTTCATATGCTTTTTGTTTTGTTTTTTAGGTTTTTTTGGCAAATAAACAATTTTATTAAGAGAATGATGACACACAACTCCAAATTATCGAGGAAATAGAGTGTTTTTTAGTTTTTCAGGACAAGGTTTATCTGTGTAAGAGCTGGCTGTCCTGGAACTTGCTTTGTAGACCAGACTGGCCTTGAACTCACAGAGATCCACCTGCCTCTGCCTTTTGAATGATCAAAGGTGTGCATCGCCATGCCTGGCCTTGCTGTTTCTGTTTCTTCATATACATATATACCTATGATAAAATTTAAATTATAAATTAGGCACTTTAAGAGATTGAAAGCAATAGTAAAATAGAAAATTATTGTAGTATACTGTAATGAAAGTAATGTATGTTCTGTTTTTCTAAACTTTTTTTGTTCTGTATTCACTCTTCTTTAATAAAGTGAGTTGGTACTTAAAGACGATACTTCCCTGCTTCTCTTTGGCATGTTTGAATTGCCAACAGCTCTGTTCTTGTGCTTTGGGACCAAAGAGAAGAAAAAACAAGGACTGCAATACCGAAACAGTTAATCTGACAACTGCGATAGCTGCTGTGTGGCTAATGGGCAGGTGGCCTATATAGTGTGTATATGGACAAAAAGCAGTGGCATTGATTAGGATGGTATAATATTTATCACTCTGCTCAGAAAATGGGCAGTTGTTTCATAAGCTAACAAAGTTGCTTTATGACCCAGCAATTCCATACCTTGGGTTGGCTCTACTTGAGAACTTTTATGAATAACCCTGTTATGAATGTTTATATACAAGTTTTTACATGAATACACTTTCTTTTTTAAATTTAGGTGTCTGCATTGGGAGTTGCTAACATGGGTGCTGGAAACTGAACTCGGGTCCTCTGGAAAAGCAGCAAGTGCTTACACCACTGAACCATCTTTCTAGCCTTAGTTGAATGTATGCTCAATTCTCCTGGGTATACACCAATGTTGTAAATTTGTTATTGAGCCATGCAAAAGAATGCAGTATAATGAAACTGTATCATGAACCCTGAAGACATGCTAAATGAAGGAAGCTAGACTTAACTGCTACATGCTGCATGGTTTCCTGCACATGAAATGTCTGGACCTGGCTCATCTATAAAGGCAGGACGTTATTGAGTGGCTTTCAGGGGCTGGGAAAAGGAGGGATGGGATGTAATTGCTAAAGAGCCTCAGGTTTCTGTTTTTATAGGGTGAAGAAAATGTTCTGGAATTGGATAGCAATGATGGTTGTATACCTTTTGGATATACTGAAACCCAATGATATAATTTATTTATTGAAATCTAAGCTGGTCTCTAACTTGCTATGTAGCTAAGACTGACCTTGAAATTCTGAGTCTTCAACATCTACTTCCTTAGAGTGCCACAGTTCTCTTTACGGTAGTTTAAAAGGGAGAGTCTTGATCTTTTTTTTTTAAAGATTTATTTATTTATTATGTATACAGTGGTCTGCCTGCACGTGTCCCTGTCTAGAAGTTGGCACCAGATCTTATTACCGGTGGTTGTGAGCCACCATATGGTTGCTGGGAATTGAACTCAGGACCTCTGGAAGAGCAGTCAATTCTCTTAACCACTGAGCCATCTCTCCAGCTCCCGAGTTTTGATCTTTTAAGAGAGCTGAAGAGAACAGTGGTCATGGTTCACTATTACATTGACCCAGAAATGCTCCACAGCTACACAAACCAAGAGATTCAAAGCTGAGTGTTCTATTGCGCATGGTGGCACATGTCTTTAGTTCAAGCACTTGGGAGGCCGAACCAGGCAGATTTTGAAGAGTTCGAGGCCAGCCTGGTGTATATAATTAGTTCTAGGCCAGCCAGGGTTACATCTCAAAAAAGAATAAAACAAACAGAAAACAACCAGCCCCCACCAAACAATGCAACAAAACAAAAAACACTTGTGAAACTGGCCAGGTCATCAAAGGTAGGCATATCAAAAACAAAACAAAAAAAGCCACCAAGTATGTGTGTGTGTGTATATTTATGTATATGTGTGTGTGTATACACACACCTTTTTGTGCTTTTATTTAAAATTTGTTATGTATACAATATTCTGTCTGTGTGTATGCCTGCAGGGCAGAAGAGGGCACCAGACCTCATTACATATGGTTGTGAGCCACCATGTGGTTGCTGGGAATTGAACTCAGGACCTTTGGAAGAGCAGGCAATGCTCTTAACCACTGAGCCGTCTCTCCAGCCCCTTTTTGTGCTTTTCAAAGTAAATTACAGACATTAAACTTTCCCTTAAATATACCACATGTACCTTATGTTTGGACATTTGTTTAGATTTTTTTTTCTTTTGATATAAAATTTCAAAGAATAACTGAAGCCGTGTGGTGGTGGCGCATGCCTTGCTAGTTCAAGGACAGGTTCCTAAGCTACAGAGAAACCCTGTCTCGAGAAACAAACAAACAAACAAACAAACAAATAAATAACATTGCTATAAACATTCTTACATTAATATTTTGGCACACATGTTTTCATTTCTGTTACAAAATTATTCTAGAGTAGACTCTCTAGGCCATAAAAGGTTAATAGTATGAAGCAGCAGACTTTTTTTTTTCTTTTTTTTGGATTTTCGAGACAGGGTTTCTCCGTAGCTTTTTGGTTCCTGTCCTGGAACTAGCTCTTGTAGACCAGGCTGGCCTCGAACTTACAGAGTGCTGGGATTAAAGGCGTGCGCCACCACCGCCCGGCCTCTGTACTTGATTTTAACCTCTCTGTTGCCTGTTACTTACATAGAAGATGTGGAACAAGTATGCAATGAGGGTAGTAGATGTGCGTTTTGACAGTTTGGGGAATTTGGAAAAAAACATGCTGTAAAATATAAATGAATTTAACTGAGCTAAGAATTGTTTCTTTGGGTGTGGCTTGTGAGGCTCTGGGTTCAGTTCATAGCATCTGGAAAGTGAATTCTTATACCAGGAATGCTTTTATACTGCTTTTATAGGCACAGATGATGGAAAATGTGCACCTGGCGCCAGAAACAGATGAGGACGATCTTTATTCTGGTTTTAATGACTACAATCCAGCCTATGATACTGAGGTAAAGACATTTTTTATATTGGTCTTTTGTTAACCAATTCAGCTGGTTCATGAGGATTTGGGGTGTAATTGATTGTTACTTTTTATGTGCTTCAGATTAAGTAAAGTATTAAAAGTAGGAAAGTATTTCATGAAGAACCTCATAATTCCTACCGTGACAGTGGCTACAGCAGAAGGGACAATCATGAGAAAGAAAGCTCCTGTGACTGAACCAGGGTAGCTGTGCCTTTGGACTCTTCAGCGCTAGCTATCGCAGAAGTGAAAGACCCGGATAACCCAGAGATACCTAAGTTTTGATTGGTTTGTGTGTGTGCCTGGTGCCTGCAAAGGTCAGAAGAGGACATCAGCTCCTCTAGAACTGAGCCATGGTGCTGGGAACCAAACGCAGGTCCTTCACAAGAGCAGCAAGTGCTCTTAATCAGTGAGCCATCTCTCCAGCCTCAGTTTGTTTTGCTGTTCCAGTCTCTACTCACTAATTTGGGATGTGTTGACATACAAGGTTGTCTTGTGGTCCCCAAGGATCATAAGGCTGGGAATGCAGCTCAGCTGATAGAGTGCTTGCCTGGCATGCACAAAGCCCTGAGTTCAGTCTCCAGCATTAGCTTCAAGAATCTTAGTGAAAACCAGCTCTGTGGTAAGATGAATTATAAAGGGTCTTGGATATAAATCAGAAGAGTTTAAATTTTGTCATGTTTACTTGAATTTGTCTTTTTATTTTAGGAGTTGGAGAATGACACCGGTTTTCAGCAAGCGGTGAGAACCAGTCATGGCAGAAGACCTCCAGTAAGCAACTTAAAAATAAAGCTATAGAAATCATGTGATAAAATTCACCATCGTAATCATTTACATGTACTCGTGTGCAACCCAGTAGTGCTAAGTTTGCTTACGCTGTCATGAGACAGCGCTGCAGAATGGCCTCCTTGCAGACCTAAGACTCCTGCACATTAAATAGCGCCCCTGCCAGCTTTTCCTTCCCCAGCACTCAGTAGCTCCACTCAGGTCTTTGTTTCTACACCCTGGACTACTAGACACCTCATGGTGGGATCTGCAGTATTAGTGTGTTGGGTGTGGCACACCCCTTTACTTGGTAAATGGTCTTCTGGGTTCACCATTATAGTGTCTGTTGATCTCTTTCAGATCCATGATTTTCAAAGTTTTCCTCCCGTTCTGTGGGCTATTTACATGTTGATTATATTCTCTGGTACTGAAAGGCTTTTGACTCGATGCAGTGCCATTTGTCTACCTTATTGCTTATGCTTTGGTGTCATGTCCTAGAAATCATCGCCGAGGCTAAGGCTGTAAACTTTCTTCTATATTTTTTCCCAGAAAATTTGTAGGTTTTGCTCTTTAATATATTTTGAATTAATTTTATGTGTGTGGTGTAAGATACAGGCTCAAGTTCTTCCTTTTTTAAAAAAAATATTTATTATGTATACAGTATTCTGCATGCATGTATGCCTACAGGCCAGAAGAGGGCACCAGATCTCATTATAGATGGTTGTGAGCGACCTTGTGGTTGCTGGGAATTGTCTTTAAACAAACATCTTTGTCTCCACCTTTTTTAGTTGTTCTTAGTAGAAAGATGTGGTAAAACGGTCCAAAACAGCAAGAAATAGAATTCCTTTTTTTTAATTAATTTATTTATTAAAGATTTCTGCCTCCTCCCCACCACCGCCTCCCATTTCCCTCCCCCTCCCCCATCAAGTCCCCCTCCCCCGTCAGCCCTAAGAGCAATCAGGGTTCCCTGCCCTGTGGGAAGTCCAAGGACCACCCACCTCCATCCAGGTCTAGTAGGGTGAGCATCCAAACTGCCTAGGCCCCCACAAAGCCAGTGCATGCAGTAGGATCAAAAACCATTGCCGGGGCTGGAGAGATGGCTCAGTGGTTAAGAACATTGCCTACTCTTCCAAAGGTTCTGAGTTCAATTCCCAGCAACCACATGATGGCTCACAACCATCTGTAATGAGGTCCGGTGCCTTCTTCTGGCCTGCAGACATACACACAGACAGAATATTGTATACAGAATAAATAAATAAATATTTAAAAAAAAAAAAAAAAAGAAAGAAACCCATTGCCATTGTTCTTGAGTTCTCAGTAGTCCTCATTGTCCGCTATGTTCAGTGAGTCTGGTTTTATCCCATGCTTTTTCAGACCCAGGCCAGCTGGCCTTGGTGAGTTCCCGATAGAACATCCCCATTGTCTCAGTGTGTGGGTGCACCCCTTGCGGTCCTGAGTTCCTTGCTCGTGCTCTCTCTCCTTCTGCTCCTGATTTGGACCTTGAGATTTCAGTCCGGTGCTCCAGTGTTGGACTCTGTCTCTGTCTCCTTTCATCGCCTGATGAAGGTTAATATTCAGGAGGATGCCTATATGTTTTTCTTTGGGTTCACCTTCTTATTTAGCTTCTCTAGGATCACGAATTATAGGCTCAATGTCCTTTATTTATGGCTAGAAACCAAATATGAGTGAGTACATCCCATGTTCCTCTTTTTGGGTCTGGCTTCACTCAGGATAGTGTTTTCTATTTCCGTCCATTTGCACGCAAAATTCAAGAAGTCATTGTTTTTTACTGCTGAGTAGTACTGTAATATGTATATATTCCATACTTTCTTCATCCATTCTTCTATTGAAGGGCATCTAGGTTGTTTCCAGGTTCTGGCTATTACAAACAATGCTGCTATGAACATAGTTGAGCATATACTTTTGTTGTATGATAGGGCATCTCTTGGATATATTCCCAAGAGTGATATTGCTGGGTCCAGGGGTAGGTTGATCCCGAATTTCCTGAGAAACCGCCACACTGCTTTCCAAAGTGGTTACACAAGTTTGCACTTCCACCAGCAATGGATGAGTGTACCCTTTTCTCCACAACCTCTCCAGCAAAGGCTATCATTGGTGTTTTTGATTTTAGCCATTCTGACAGGTGTAAGATGGTATCTTAAAGTTGTCTTGATTTGCATTTCCTTGATCGCTAAAGAAGTTGAGCATGCCCTTAAGTGTCTTTTGGTCATTTGAACTTCTTCTGTTGAGAATTCTCTGTTCAGCTCAGTGCCCCATTTTATAATTGGGTTGATTAGCCTTTTACGGTCTAGTTTCTTGAGTTCTTTATATATTTTGGAGATCAGACCTTTGTCAGTTGCGGGGTTGGTGAAGATCTTCTCCCAGTCAGTGGGTTGCCTTTTTGTCTTAGTGACAGTGTCCTTTGCTTTACAGAAGCTTCTCAGTCTCAGGAGGTCCCATTTAGTTAATGATGCCCTTAATGTCTGTGCTGCTGGGGTTATACGTAGGAAGTGTTCTCCTGTGCCCATGTGTTGTAGAGGACTTCCCACTTTCTCTTCTATCAGGTTCAGTGTGTTCGGACTGATATTGAGGTCTTTAATCCATTTGGACTTGAGTTTTGTGCATGGTGATAGATATGGATCTATTTTCATTCTTCTACAGATTGACATCCAGTTTTGCCAGCACAATTTGTTGAAGATGCTCTCTTTTTTCCATTGTATACTTTTAGCTCCTTTATCGAAAATCAGGTGTTCATAGGTTTGTGGGTTAAAGTCCGGATCTTCTATTCGATAGAATTCCTTTTTGAACGATAATCAGTTATGTCCAGCGACTAACCTGCTGAGGACACTTTGACGTACTCCCTTTTGATCCTAGTTCCAATTGTATGATGTGATATTTGTATCCTTTGTATTCAGTATCCATTTGGTCTCAAAGATAGTAAATATAGTGAGGGAGAAAAGGGATTCCAATCCCGTAGACTCCAGAGCCTGCGTCTGTTGTTGGGTTCTGTGGCTGTAGTACCACAACATGCATGCATGTAGTATGTAGCATGCATTTTGAATGAGTGGTGGATGCAAGCATAGAAACTGAACTTACTTGTTAGGATCTCAGTTCACCCCAAAGCCCCTTTCCTTTAAAATGAAGACTGAGTCTCCTTCTAGCACATTCAGTAACTAAACTCCCTAGTATTTAAGCAATTATTCTAAGTATGACATTTCTCTCTCTCTCTCTCTCTCTTTGAGGTTGTAATTACATTTTCTCCCTTCCTTCTCTCCAGACCCTTCCATATACCCCTCCCCACTCTCCTTTTAATTCATGGGCTCTTTTTTCATTGTTATCGCATGCCTGTGTGTGTGTGTGTGTGTGTATTCTTAAATATAACCTGCTCAGTTCATATAATGTTACTTGCATGTATGACCATTTGGCATCAGACAGCTGGTTGGTGTGCTCTTCCCTGGGGGAGGACCACCAAATAAAACATTTCTTTAGCACTGAGTCTGCATTTTCTAGTACATTGTCTGATCTGAGTACTGCTGACAATGCCCCTTTTCCTCCCCAAGGTAACTGCTAAAATACCAAGCACAGCAGTCAGCAGACCCTTAGCCACTGGATATGGGGTAGGTTCTTATGGAAAATATTAAGATGCTTCTTAAAATATATGTAAGTTCATATGCAAGAATTGTAAATAGTTTGGGCTTTGTCAAGTCATGACCCAGATACATAGTTACACATATTAAAAAGTCTAATTTGAGTAATAGCTTTGAATATTTTGGTAAGTTTGATTTTTGCACAGTTGTATTTTATTGCCCTTTCTATTTGTAGACCTTGTTTGTTACTGATTTCTGTTTCTTACATAATATAACCGACTCTTGTATACAGTCCATTCATGAGTTCTACATGAAGATGTTATATAAACATAACAGTGTTTATGAGAACTTAACCAATGATAAGATGAAATTTAAGAAAACGTTTCAGGGATGTATGTCTGGGTTTTATCTTCTCCACTGTTTGGGGAAAATAGTCCTAAACTCCCTAGGAGTAGTAATCCTTTTAATCTTGTTTAATTTACCTAAGTATGTTCTGACTTACACAAAATAAGAAAGGATGGTAGAAAAAAGCAAGACTGCAGTGGAGAAGCTTTTTAAAATATTTATGATCACGTACTCTAAGGTCAGCAAAATGGCTTCACAGCCCAGAGGCCCAGAGCGTTTGCCTTCACAGCATGCCTTACAGGGGTAGGAAAGCAGCTTCCTGCAGGAAGTCTGAGGATGGAGTTACATTTGGTCTTGCTTCACAGTAAGAGGTGGTGAAGGGACAGATATTTCCAGTTTTGCAGATCAAATGGTCTTTGTCACAAGTGTCCATGCAGTGGTGTTTGTAATACAAAAGCAGCCACAGGTAGTGTGTAAATGGGTGGGGCTTTGCTGTAGTCCAGTAAACCCTGTTCACAAGGCAGGTGGGCGGTTGTTTGCTGACCCCTGTTTAAGAGTTTTACAAATTGATCCCACACTATTAAATGACAGATGGGAAAAAATTGTGTTAAGGGTAGATAGCAAGAAATGCCTGCAGTTTGATTTGTAAAGTTTCAGGCAGCTGTTTAGGACTCGGTTTAACTTGCTCTTTTGTTTATTAGTCTAAGACATCCCTGGCATCATCAATGGGAAGACCAATGACAGGGACTATTCAGGTATGTCTGCCTTGTGGTTTATTTTGTGACTTAGACTTTATCCCCAAAGTTTTTCCTCTTCTTGTATTTTAACAGTTCTAACAAGGATGTTACTTACATAGTATCACCTTTACACTGTGTGGTAACATTTGGGCTGCCTTGAATCTTCAGAAGCACGCTTTCTTGGGATTGGTATGCTGCAGTCTCAAGTGAGAGTCTGGTGGAGTCGACATAGACCGATGCTTTACTGTTCTGGGGTATCTGGAACTCGTTCTCCTGTGCTACCCTGTACAACAGTTTCTATGGACTCTCTTGTAGCGTATGGGAGATCAGCCAGAAGCACAGGAGCAGCTGACAGATAAACTAGTTAGTCCTTTTATAGCCAAGAGGAGACTAGCTGAGTTGTTAGAGTCCGTGGGCCCCAACATAGATAACTATTTTCCCTAATTGGACTGGTACGGAGCCGCAAGGAATAATCAGACACAGCTTACATGGTCATCACGGAAGGGCATCTCAGGATTCTTCTCTCCTCAAGATCTCCCCGCGTTTATTATCCAAACAACTTTTATACCAACACATAAACTGAGCGAGAAAATACACCAGACCTGTCCTCCAGGTAACCAGGTGAATGGTGTTTTGTCACGTCCGCATCTACCTGTCTGCTGTGTATGCTAGCTGTCATGTAGGCTTGAATCAGCTTCTCTATAAGGCATCCTCCAAATTACAAAGAAAGGAGCAACAACATCCTGACCCCTTGTTAGGCAGAGATAGCCTGTCTGCAGGGCTACGTGACTACCTCAGATCAGACCTATGGCTTTAGTGCCTGGCTGCCACACCATATAGAAATATGGGCCTACACTGGGTCAAGGCATTGAAATTTTAGAGGGGAGCGACAAAGCAATAGGGTTGCTGCACGGGGATGCAGAAGTAAGGCTTGAGGAACAGGTTCCTAAAAATCAGGGCTAAAGGGGCTGGAGAGATCAGCAGTTAAGAGCACTGGCTCCTCTTCCAGAGGACCTAGGTTCAATTCCCAGCTCCCGCATGGCAGTTCACAACTGTCTATAACTTCAGTTCCAGGGGACCCAGAACCCTCACAGACAGAGATGCAAGCAAAACAACAATTTACAGAAAAAAATGTTATAAATAAATCATTTATTAAAAACCAGGACTAAAGTAGGCTGTGCATTATATGCAGAGCTGTCCATAAGTATAATTCTTATTCATAAGTTTTAAATGATTCTTGTTCTTTGAAGGATGGAGTTGCTCGACCCATGACGGCAGTGAGAGCAGCTGGCTTTTCCAAGTCAGCTTTGAGAGGTTGGTTCATTTCCTCAGCACCTGTCCCCATCATTGTATGTGCATATCATTTCCATTTTAAATAAGATCAAACATGCCATTGATTACAAGATGCACCATGATTTTAGGTACCATTGAGAAAGAAAGGGGTAAGCTGACTGCGGTGGTTCATACCTGTAACCCCAGCACTTGGACACTAACGGTGTCCGCAGGGTCTCTAGCCCAGACTACATGTGCAAAGCCTGCTCAAACAGACGGCCAAGAGGAAAGGACTGGTGACACTGTACTGTAGCTCACTTGGGGTAGTAGTTACACCACTGTAATTTGTGAAAATGTGTTGAAGTATGCACCTAATATATGGTTTATATAAGTTAAATTTGATCTTAAAAATGAAAGGTGGAAATATCCTTTAAATATATAGGTTAAATAATTAAAAATAAAACCAACAAAAAAATAGTGTTTATCATACTAGTAAGAAAACTTGGAAAGTTAATCCCAGGTTATACCTTACGTACTTGATAATTTAGAATTCACACTAGAAATACAGACCTATGAAGGGAGAAAGTAAATACAGAGAGAGCAATCTATTTTTGTTTTTGTTAATCTGTAAATTCTGTTTATCATTTCATGTGCATTAAAAATCTTAAGAGGCTGGCAGTGGTGGCGCACGCCTTTAATCCCAGAACTCAGGAGGCAGAGGCAGGCGGATCTCTGTGAGTTCCAGGCCAGCCTGGTCTCCAAGAGGTAGTTCCAGGACAGCTAGGGCTGTTATACAGAGAAATCCTGTCTCAAAACAAAAACAGAAACTTAACAGTTTCCATAAAATATTTTTGTGTGATAAAGTATTTTGCCTGTTGAGCTTATACCATATAATAAATGATAATTTATTATGTACAAGATTCTCTTCAACTTTGCTGGATCATAAATTCTTGAATTGTGTCTCAGGCTCTGCATTTGATCCCTTCGGCCAGTCCAGGGGCCCTGCTCCTCCTTTGGAAGCTAAAAACGAAGATAGGTACGTAAGGCCTCCTGCTGCTGCTGCTCCTGCTGCTGCATGCTTTTCTTTTCTAGGTAGATAATTTAAGCTTGTGTGAGCAGCGTGCTGATGAGACTCCATCCCCAACTCTTGAACGTAGCAGAGAAATAAAAATCTAGGAATAGACATGTGAAATCGTGCGATTTCGCTGGATTGTTAGTTGATTGAAGTTGTGATCTAACTTTCAAGAGTTAGAATTCTCTTGAAGGCCAAACAGGATTATAAATGATACACTTCTTTTAAAAGGGTATTTTTCAAAGAAAATTTAAGAGAAAAATAGCAAGCTAGTTTGCCATATTATTTACTGAGCAGTTTCATTTTGTATATGTGTGTGGTGCTGGCGTCAACCCAGGACTTTGCATTTGCTGTGCATGTGCTTTATTGCCAAGCCACAGCCTTAGCCTGAGCATTGCGTTTTCTAGAGAATTAACTCTTTATAGTTATCTAGACAGAAACCTGAAAGCTTCAGGGTTCACCCTGTGTGCACTCACGCTGCCTATGGCCCTTGATGCACACCCTGCACATGAAGAGCCGCTAGCAGTTAGTGAGTTTCCTGTGTGCAGGCACTGAGGAGCTTCACACATGAAAATAAATGTGTCACAGGTTGAGAGAAGGAGTGCAAGCCCAGGGACTTCACCTGCTGAGGTTGATTAAGGGTGTGGCTGAGACAAACTCAGTTTGTCAAGTTCTGGGGTGCACGTTGTTAGTTACTGTGTGTGAGAGTGCGAGTATGCACTCGTGTGTGTGTGTGTGTGTATGTGTGAGAGAGAGAGAGAGAGAGAGAGAGAGAGAGAGAGAGAGAGAGAGAGAGAGAGAGAGAATGATTGGTTGGCTTTGTGATGCTGAAGGTTTAGCCCAGAACCTAATACATGCCAGCGAGCACCCTACTACACTGCATCCCCAGTCCCTCCTATTGTTTAAAATTGTAATTCTTGAACACAGCTTTAGGGCTATTGTGTATGTTATATAAGTACCCTTTTGACTAACCTCTATAGATGACCAGTTTATTTTATATTCAGGCTAGTGAGGGGAAAGGTGTTACTTAAGTAGTAATGTAATTTAGGCTGTTTTTTACTGCTCACAAAGAATAGAAATCTGGAAACATATACACATAATTAGAGCATTTATTGTGTTACACAGTGTGAGTTCTGGAGGAAGGGCCGTTCTGGTGTGGCTGATTTTACTGCTCAATAACATCAGCGCTTGTTTGGCTTTTCCTCCACCCTTTTGGCTTTTCCCAAGAGCCTGCTTATCCGTGCGATGCCCAGAGAGTGGAGAGAGCTCAGAATAACACTTAATTGAAAAGTTGAGCAGCTGAAAGCTGAACATTTCAGTTCCTTTCAATAAAACTAAGAGCTTGGCAGCTCTCTCTACCACAGACTCTTGTGCCTTTGTTTCTCATAGACCTCGGATGCATCACACACAGGCTTAGGGCTGAGCCAACTGCTGGGAGGGAGAGGGGGGTGCTCTACACTATCTTGGGATCTGTACTAGCTAGCAGGTGCTTGTCAGATACCTAACAGTGTCTACGTATCCGTTTTATTTCATTAGTATTTTTTAGGGCATAAGTTACTTTGAGTGTCTTCTTAAAATTCTCTTACAGATTTTTAGCTAAAATTTTTTATTAATGTTTTTGGTTTAATATCAATCTATAAATAACATTTAAAAACATTTATTGGAGCTGGATGGTGGTAGCATATGCCTTTAACTCTAGCACTGAGGAGGCAGAGGCAGGTGAATCTTTGTGTTTAAGGCCAGCCTCGTCTTACAGAATGAGCTGCAAGATAGCCAGGGCTACACAGAGGAACCCTTTCTGAAAAATCAAAAAAACAAAACAAAAAACATTTATTGGAGTGTTTCAGACAAGTTGAGTATATATAGACTTCACTGTAAACCTATAAACTTTTAAATTTCTTTTTATTTTAAATATGTAAGTGTTTTGTCTGCATTTATGTCTGTGTACCACTTGCAAACCTGCTGTCCACAGAGGCCATAAAAGGACATCAAATCCCCTAGAACTGGTTTTACAGATAGCTTGTGAGCTATCCTGTGGGTGCTGGGAATTGAACCCTGGTCTTCTGGAAGAGCAGTTAATGCTCTTAGCCACTGAGCCATCTCTCCAGTCCTTCACTATTTTTTAATAAAAGTTTCCATGTTATGCTGTTGCTAAATTTGAATTTAAAGCTCTTTATAGACTACTAACATGCATAGTCTTAGTCTCCCACAGAATAGAAGTCTATAGATAAAACTGTACTGTATTCTTTTAAAAAGTCCATTTATAGTGAATTAAGAGAGTTATCTACTTGATTGTAGGTGGATTTTTCTTTGGGCTGCTAGCTCACAAAAAAATGACATGGAGACTTATTATTAATTATAAAAGATCCTAAGCGTGTAGCTTAGACTTGTCCCACTAGCTCTTATAACCCATTAACCCATGGCTATTCATCTCCACGCTGCCACGTGATGTATGTCTTTACCTCTCCTCTGCATGTTTTCCTCCCTCTACATCAGGCTGGCAACTTCTTCTTTCTTCTTCCCAGAGCTCTCTCTGTCCAGAAGTCCCAGCTATACCTAGCCATTGGCTGTTTAACTTTTTATTAAACCAATTAGTGACATATCTTTACACAGTGTAATCAAATATCAAATATCTCGCAGCACTTGGATGTAACTTCAGTGGGATTTTATTTAGGTATCAGTGTAAATATAGAGAGTTATACTATTTTCCTGGAAGAAAGTGGTAGCAAATCAACATTAACATTATTTTCAAATGTGACTGCTTTGGCAATTGTTTTTGTGTGTGTGTTACTAGAAATTGAATAGGACCTTGCACATGCCCAGCAATTGAATTGTTCTGCAACTGAGCTGTATCTACAGGTCCAGGATAATTTGTACTTAGTAAAATCAAGGCTTTTTAAAATTAATACATTATTTTTATTCTTTGAGAATTGCATACATGCATACAATGTATTCTGATCATATATACTTCCTCACTCTTCCACTCTTCCACACTTCTAAACCACCTTTCAACAACTTAATATCTTTTAAATATTTTTTATAATCCACTGCTGCATAGATATGAGCCATTTATTGGAACATGGTCGACCTATCAGTGACCACACCCATAAGGAACCTCGATGGCTGTTTGGGATTTTGTTTGTTTGTTTGCCTAGTGTTTTTGAGACAGGATCTCAACTATGTAGCCTTGTCTGGCATGGAATGCTTTATGTGCACCACGGGGGGCCTCTAAGTCATAGATCTGCCTTCCTCTACTGCCCAAAGGAATGTGCTACCACAGGGCCCAGGAGCCAAGTTTTTAAACTATTTAATCTCATTAGACATTTTCTTTATACCATTCTTAATTTTATAAATAATCTTAAATCTCTTTTATGAGCTTTTGTTTTCCTAGCCACAGGGGAAGTTTTCATTTTTTCATAGGATCTAAAAAACACAGCCACTTCTTTCTGGAGCAGCGATGCAGTGTGCCTGCCTGGTCCAGATCCTGCCTCTATTACTTGCTAACTTTGTGCTCTTGAGCAAAATTTTCTCTATCTTTCATTGAAATATAATTGCAAGTCGGCGGTGGTGGCGCACGCCTTTAATCCCAGCACGCGGGAGGCAGAGGCAGGCGGATCTCTGTGAGTTCGAGACCAGCCTGGTCTACAAGAGCTAGTTCCAGGACAGGCTCCAAAACCACAGAGAAACCCTGTCTCGAAAAAACCAAAAATAAAAAAAAAAAACCCAAAAAAAGAAAAAGAAATATAATTGCAGTTCTCAAATCATGTGTTTTATGAGAAGTAATTGATGTTGTTAGGGTGGCACGTTTAGTTCAGTGTGTGATTATTACACCTGGTGCTAAATAAATGTTCATTTTGCTTTCATGTTTATTATGAATAATTCACTAATGTAATTATTAAGAACAACAGTAGGGTTTTTTTTTTTTTTTTTGGATTTTTCGAGACAGGGTTTCTCCGTAGTTTTTGGTTCCTGTCCTGGAACTACTACCTCTTGTAGACCAGGCTGGCCTCGAACTCACAGAGATCCACCTGTCTCTGCCTCCTGAGTGCTGGGATTAAAGGCATGCACCACCACCGCCCGGCTCAGTAGGGTTTTTTTGTTTGTTTGTTTGTTTTGTAGTTCCATGTATATCTTAATTTGAAATCTAGCTTTAAAGCTTAATGGCATTACTAGGCAATGTCCAAAGGTAACTTGTGGTGTAGATTTTAGTGGTTGAGTGGTTTAAACGACACCCACTGTTTTCTCAACAGCCCAGAAGAAAAGATCAGACAGCTGGAGAAGAAAGTGAACGAGCTGGTAGAGGAGAGCTGTATCGCCAACAGCTGTGGGGACTTAAAACTGGTGAGTTCATAAGCACGGCTTATGACATATGTGTTGATGTCCGTATCTACTTTTAAATACGCACGTACATGTGCACATTTTCTTTTTGCTATTGACTGGTCTTAGGCTTTGACTAAGGCAATTATTTTGAGAATTTTGCTTTACAAATTCGGATACTACAATTGAGTGATTTTACAGTTTTTGACATAGTTTTTTCAAAGATTTACTAATATTTTATGTTTAAGAATGTTTTGCCTGTATGTGTATATGTAAATCACATGTGTGAAGTGCCTGTAGAGACCAGAAAAATGTGTTAGATCCCCTGGAACATGAGTTACGGATTGTTGGAACTGCCATGTGGGTGCTGGGAACGAAACCCTAGTCCTGTGCAAAAGCAGCAAGTGCTCTTAACCCCTGAGCCATCTGTCCAGCCCAGCACTGACACTGGTCTTTTTAAAGTGGAAACATTCTGTGTAGTACTTCCAAAACTCAGCTACCATGACTCCTGACACACACTGTGGGCTATAGAGGACTATTTCCCCTTTTCACTGAGACGGGATCTCACTGGAGCCAAGAGTAGCCTAGAATTCTTGATCCTCCTGCCTGCACGTTTTCATCTTCTGAGTGCTACCATGCCCAGTTTCCTGAGTTCTGTCTTCTCATCGAAACCTCACCGGCTTTTTTTTCTAAGTAAACCACAAATCCTGGTTTACCTTTCAGGATTTCATCTGCTTTTTAATGTGCAGATTAAATGCATTAGTGATTAATTCCCAAGTTACCAATAATGCAGTAAGAAATAAAAGCCCTTCCTTCCACTTTAGAGTCGTTTAACCAAGATTGCGTTCAGATTGGAATTCTCTGCTTCACATTCCCTGTGTCTTCTGTCCATCTTCTCTGTCTGTTGTATGAGTCTGAATCTGTGACTGCATTTGTATTCTTGTCTGTCTTGTGTGTCTGTCTCTGTGTGTCTGTCTCTGTGTGTCTATCCCTCATGAAGGACTTCACCTGCATGTACTAGACAGCACAGAAAGCATCACATGGGGGAAGGAATTCGATTCTTTACAGAAATTTTAGCAGAGTTTTACATGGGATTAAGTCTCTGGCTGCAACTGATCCCAACTGACCCAGACAACAATAATACTATACAAATTATTGTCTGTAGACCAATATCCACAACGGTTGCTTTCAACCTTGTTGTAGACTTTGGGAAGTCGCTTTCAATTTCTGGTACACATGCATTGTCTGGGTCAGGGGTGTGGAAGAGAACATGGCTTAAGATTGCAAATATGCGTTAGCTTAGGTTGTAAAGTTGACTACATGGGAAGCCCAAAGCAAGAAAGGTTGGTTGTTATATTATTCTCTTAAAGGCAGGTTCTTCAGCAAGTAGTTTAACTACACAGTAGGGTAGCAGTAGTCCTCTATAGCCCACAGTGTGTGTCAGGAGTCATGGTAGCTGAGTTTCAGAAGTACTACACAGAATGTTTCCACTTTAAAAAGACCAGTGTTGGACTGGACAAATGGCTCAGGGGTTAAGAGCACTTGCTGCTCTTGCACAGGACTAGTGTTTGGTTCATTTCTTGTAATATTAGGACATAATTATTTCATAGTTTACTGAACTTTGAATATCCCCAATGCCAAACAAAATCCATCCAAGTGCCTACTTTTTAAGATTGAATTAAAATACTCAAAACACTTAGGAATTGGGAGGGAAAAAGAATTACATAGGCGTAATCAAGTCCAAAAGGTAGCAGGAAAGAGTGGCACAATATTAACTTGCAGTAAATACACCCTTTTCCAACAAAGCAGTTCTATATTTCAGAGCACCATTTTAACAATATTCCGGGGAATTTTGTATGAGGCTACAAAGGGGCATCCGGGAATCTGAGGTGGAAGATGAATTCAGTCACGCATCGTATAAATGCATGAATATTGATGAAAGCATCAGCCTATCTTAACCAAGTATAAATCTGATCTCAGGCCTTAGAAAAGGCAAAAGATGCAGGAAGAAAAGAGAGAGTCCTGGTGAGGCAACGAGAGCAAGTTACGACTCCAGAAAATATCAACTTGGATTTAACGTACTCTGTAAGTATCCGTGTGCCTACTGAGTACTATGTTTACCAGGGTCTCTCCATTCCAAGTCTCCATTTTTGTCTGTTTTGTTTTTTGTTTTTTTCTCCAGTGATAAGGATCAAACCCAGGGCATTGTATATGCCTGTTCAGTATTCTGTCACATCCATCCCTAGTCCTCTTTTTTTTTAAATATTTATTTATTATGTATACAATATTCTGTCTACATGTATGCCTGCAGGCCAGAAGAGGGTATTAGATCTCATTACAGATGGTTGTGAGCCACCATGTGGTTGCTGGGAATTGAACTCAGGACCTTTGGAAGAGCAGGAAATGCTCTTAACCGCTGAGTCATCTCTCCAGCCCATCCCTAGTCCTCTTGTTGCATTTAGAAAAAGATTTTTTAACAAATCATAAAATTTGTTCAGACTTATGGGGTGCTGTCTTAGTACCTTTCTATTGCTGTAGCAATAGACCATGACCAAGGCAACTTATAAAAGAAAGCATTTAATTTGGGCTCTCAGTTTCAGAAGGTGGATTCATGACCACCATGGCAAGTAGCATAGCAACAGGCAGGTAGGCATGGAGCTGGAGAAGTAGCTGAAAGGTAACATTTGGGTCAACAAACCATAAGGCAGAGAGAGAAAAAAACTTACTGTGAACAATGTAAGCTTTTTAAGACCTCAAAACTCACCCCCCAGTGCCACACCTCCTAAATCCTTCCTAAACAGTTCCACCAGTTATGGACCATGCATTCAAATACATAAGGGCCATTTTTGTGTAGACCACCACAGGTTCCATGTGACATTTTGACAAATGATACTTAAATCAAATTAAGTATATCTATCTCTTCAAACATTGATCATTTATTAAGAACATTCCAATTCCTTTTTTCTAGCTTTGAAAAATACGAGGTTCTCTTAGTGTAAAGTAATACATCACACTAAAAATGTGTCTTTTGTTGAGACACGTTCTTACTACATAGCCCAGGCTGACCTTAAATTTCTAATCCTCCTGCCTCAGACTCTCATGTGCTGGGATTATAGGCATGTGCCATCATGCCCAGCTACGCCATAACTTCATACTATAACTAACTTGGCTAGTACCCATTGGCTAGTCCTCTTCCTTTCCTTTGTTTTTCCTGCTCTTTTTGGTTTTGCCTTGTTTAATTTGATTCTTTCTTCTGTATCCAGCATTAGGCTAATATATTTGGTCCATGAGACACTCTTGTCTTTGGTTTGCATAAGAGTTCTTTTGTTTAGCTGGGCAGTGGTGGTGCATGCCTTTAATCCCAGCACTCAGGAGGCAGAAGCAGGTGGATTTCTATGAGTTCGAGCCCAGCCTGATCTATAGAGCGAGTCCCAGGACAGGCAGAGCTATTGCACAGAGAAACCCTATCTTGGGGGGGGGGGGATTTCTTTTGTTAATTAGTTATTCAGTTGTTTTTATTGGTGACGAAAATTGAACCTAGGGTCTCATGCATGCTGCATAAGTGCCTCACCATGAGCTGAGTTCCCAGGCCTCAATTGTAAACACACATTCTTATGCCTCAATTTTTCAGACATTCTTAATATTTGTGCTACACCAGGGTTATCTTAATGAGGTGCTGATGTTGATTTTTGAGCCAGTAAATATGTGAATCTAGTGGGAAAATCAATGCCTTTCTTTAGTTTCTTTTTTTGGTTTTTTCGAGACAGAGTTTCTCTGTAGTTTTGGTGCCTGTCCCGGACCTAGCTCTTATAGACCAGGCTGGCCTCGAACTCCCAGAGATCCCCCTGCCTCTGCCTCCTGAGTGCTGGAATTAAAGGCGTGCGCCACCACCGCCTGGCCTTTCTTTAGTTTCTAACAAAATATCTTTAATACTAAAAAGATTCTTCCTTGATATTTATTTACACTGCTGTTTAAAAGAGTGGATTTTTAGTGGACTGAGTCTTATATGTCAAATAAATAAAAAAGGAACATCTGAAACGTTAAAAATATTAGATATAGGCCCATGCCTTTAATCCCAACATTTAGGAGGCTGAAGCAGGCAGATCTCTGCGAGCTGGAGACAGCTTAGTCCACATAGATAGTTTCAGGCCAGCCTGGGCTACATAGTGAGACCCTGTCTCAGAAAAAGTTTTGTTATACAAATCCTTCTCTGATATGCTTTAGAGTTTAAGCTATTTCTATATAATTTTTCATTTCTACTTGTAAGGAGAACTAAATAATCCTTTTCTTGATTATTTCTTTTTCAACCAGTAGCATTAGCAAAGCACATTTATTCTTTGTGGGTCTTCCTAAAATCACTGATGGTTAATACTACTCAAATTAAAATAAGAATACAAAGAAAATTAAGTGAAGTTTAGAGGTCAGCGCCCCATCATCTGCATTCTCTTTACTTGTAACACAAGGCAGGTTTGTGCTTGATGGGATATCTTGAGACACAGCTCTGTTCAAGTGTTTTAACCTCTAGAAAGACTGCAAGTGAACGGGGCCAAGGATGGTCATTATGTGGCTTTTTATAGTGTTTCTTTCCTAGGTTCTCTTCAACTTGGCCAGTCAGTATTCAGCCAATGAAATGTATGCAGAAGCACTGAACACATATCAAGTGATAGTGAAAAATAAGATGTTTAGCAATGCAGGTAGGTGTATATAACCAACATTTCACAGATACATAGTTCTTTTGTAGTGTTAATCTCATTTCCTCACTTTGTTTTCTTATAATAAAAGGATCCATGCTTTAAGTTAATTGTTATTTATGATGTGGTGTCCTGCTTAAAGATACTATGTTTGAAAAAACATACATGTATAGGAATAAATGCAGTTGACATGAAATAAACTGCCTAGTACTAAACACAAGATATATTCCAAGCTGGGCAAGGTGATGCTTGCTTTTAATCCCAGCACTGGTGAGGCAGAGGCAGGTGGATCTCTTGAGTTCAAGGCTACCTGATCTGCATAAGGAGCTCCAGGACAGCCAGGGCTACATAGTGAGACCCTGCCTCAAAACACATTCACGAGCCAGGCGGTGGTGGCGCACGCCTTTAATCCCAGCACTCGGGAGGCAGAGACAGGCGGATCTCTGTGAGTTCGAGACCAGCCTGGTCTACAAGAGCTAGTTCCAGGACAGGCTCCAAAACCACAGAGAAACCCTGTCTCAAAAAAAAAAAAAAAAAAAAAAACACATCCACGAGTACTGCATCCTCATAAGAAGAAGGAGCCATGCCAACCAAATGGAACATTTCTCTCATTTGACTGTGTTCCCACGAGACGATTGTATATTTATATTGTGTAGTTTTTGTGACAATATTAAGGTTTATTGGAATATTATTTCCTTTAATAAGATTAAAATTATGTGTCATTATAGAGTAATTTACAAATGTCTTGTATCCCTTTTTAAGTCTGTATAGTGTGTGTGTGTGTGTATATATAAATATAAATACATGAATGTTATGGTGTGTGTGTCGAGCCAGAGGACAGCTCGCAAGAATCTGTTCTTTTCTTCCACTCTATCTTCCCAGATGGAATCAGCTCCTCAGGCTTGCACAGCCAGAACTCTTCCCGTAGAACTCTCTCTCCTGCCTTGTGTTTTTCTTAGCATAATGCACTTCAGTTTTGTAATGAAAACTGTTGTCTAACCATATTTTCAAGAAGTTCCATTTCTCCATACTTAAGTGTATGAATGTATGACAAGGGTGTACTGTTTCAATGTTAGAATTTTATGTCTAAAACCTCTAACTGGGCCAGAACATTTACTCAATGGTAGACATACTTGTACCTATGGCTAATGACCTAAGTTTAATCTCCAGATCCTAGAAGTGGCAGGAGGGGACCAGCTTCCATGAGTTTTCCTCTGACCTGCACACATATACACAAAATAAAAAGTATTTAAAGCATCCTAACTTGGAAAAAAAGCTTTAGAGAATATAAACTAAGATTATCTAAAATATCATAGGAAAAGTACAAACATGAGAATGTTTACCCTCATTTTTTTTTTAATTAGGGAGACTGAAAGTGAATATGGGAAATATTTATTTAAAGCAGAGGAATTACTCCAAAGCCATTAAGTTCTACCGAATGGCCTTAGATCAGATCCCGAGTGTCCATAAGGAAATGAGGTAAGTGTGGAGCCTGGTGACTGTAAAGCTCAAGTGTCTTCTTGGGAGCAAGCTGGCTTGTGGTTTGCTGTCACTGGACTGAAGGTTTTGAACTGTGTGTAGATGGGAGGTATAGATTCATGGTTCAGATGTGGATTTTTGCTCTGTTCACTTGTGACTATTTGCATATCTCACATATTGGCAAATTAAAGGTTAAAGGATTAGTACTTGATCAATAAAAATAAAACTAAGCTAACCATGCGGCTGTTAAGAACATCATATAGCTTCATGCCAGCATAGCCCTACAGCGGTCGTGGCAGTAGAGTGGACCACAGCGCACACCTCCTACTGTTTGAGAGCACTGTGGAGTGGAAAGGGTAGAGAAGTCGGGGTATCTTCTACTCCTCCAATATTCAAGAACAGAAATAGTATATTTATTGACTTAATTTTGCTTCCGTTGTGAATCATAATGTAAATATCTGATATGCAGTATATCTGATATGAAAATCTTGCTCGGGGTGTGAGTAGTCGGGTCACTCACTACTCACAGGTTGAGAACTACTGCTCCAGAAACACCTTTAACCTGGCAACCACCAAGAATTTGAGCATTTCTTTTTTTTTTTTTTTTTGGTTTTTCGAGACAGGGTTTCTCTGTGGTTTTGGAGCCTGTCCTGGAACTAGCTCTTGTAGACCAGGCTGGTCTCGAACTCACAGAGATCCGCCTGCCTCTGCCTCCCGAGTGCTGGGATTAAAGGCGTGCGCCACCACCGCCCGGCTGAATTTGAGCATTTCTAGAAAGTGTAATTTAGGGACATACATTACGTGCTTAATAGTAACTGAGGCAGTGGGTACTATAGTAATTTAGCCAAGGTAGTAACTACCAAGGATTTGAGGTAGAATGCATTCTAAACAAAAAGAATACCATGAATGAGTGATTCTGATCCAGTCAGCTAGTTATGAATCAGCAGTGGGGTTATGTTTGGATACACTTGTCAGTGCAGTGGGACCATCTCCACAAGAATGGCCCTAAGGGACTGACAGTGACAGGTACTGATGCAGACGCTGAGACATTAGAAATCTCATGCACTGGATATGTGAAATGGTACAGCTACTTTTCAAGACAGGCAGTGTCTTAAAAGGCCAACAATTCTATTCCTGGGTATATACTTAAAAGAAATGAAAATTTACATTATTTCAAAGACTTGAATGTAAATGTTCATAGTAGTAGTAATCATAGTATCAAAAAAGTGGAAGTAACCCATTTCCACCAAGCAGGCGTAGGTAAGAAAACATGGAAAGGCCAGGTGTTGTGACACATCTCTTAATTCCAGTACTCTGAAGCAGAGGCGAACAGATCTCTGTGAATTTGAGGCCAACTTGGTCTACATAAAGTCCCAAGCCACCAAAGCAGCCAGGGCTACATAGTGAGACCCTGTTTCAAAAAATAAAGTGATGTATATCTATACTGTAGAGTTCTACTTAGTGATTTTTTTTTTTAAGAAGTGAAGCACTGATACTCCAGTATAGAGGAACCTCAGGATTGTGTCAGGGGGGTGGACCTCACACTTCATATGGTCTGTTTATAGGCAATAACTAGAAAAGGCAGAGAGACAGACAGTAGATTAGTGGTCCCCAGCCTGTGAGGACGGGAACAACTGTTAGTAGCATAGGTTTCCTTTTCAGGTAATAGAAATGCTTAAATATGCACTTATTACCCCACAAGTGTAAATATGGCTGTAATCATTAAATGTTGTGATCTGTGTGTTATACTATTTACAATTTAAATTAAATTTAAAAATAAAATTTAAAAAAAGAAAGACAAAGGGAAGTGCAAAAACTAGAATGTCATATCAGTTCAGACTTTCCAGACTAACCCGTTTCTCCTTGTTTAGGATTAAAATAATGCAGAACATTGGGATTACATTTATAAAAACTGGTCAATATTCAGATGCCATTAATTCATTCGAGCACATCATGAGTATGGCCCCAAATCTGAAGGCAGGCTTCAACCTAATTCTCAGTTGTTTTGCCATTGGAGACCGAGAAAAAATGAAGAAGGCGTTCCAGAAGTTAATTGCTGTTCCGTTAGAAATTGATGAAGATGATAAGTACATCTCCCCAAGTGTGAGTACGAGCATGACAGCCTCTTGGCTCTTCTGCTTGTCTGTCCGTGGAAACGAGCAAATGGGAGTGTCTTGAGTTTCCCAACAGGCAGTTCGCATACTTCATTTGCTATTTATTTTGAGTTAAGACTGGGACTTAGGGTTAGAGGTTATAGTTAAAACAGACCACACATGTGGGTGACAGCTGTGTAGCTTAGACTGTCTGTGGGGCCCCTAGCAGTGGGATCAGGACGTGTCCCTGGCGCATGGGCTGGCTTTTGGAAACTCATTCCCCATGTAGGGATGCCTCACCCAGCCTTGATGTAGGGGAGGAACTTGGTTTTGCCTCAACTTGATATGCTACGCTTTGTGACTCCCATGGGAGACCTGCCCCTTTTGAATGGAGAAAGAGTAGATGGAGTCTGGTAGATAGGACGTGGGGGAGGGAGCAGGAGGAAAGGAGGGAGGGAAAACTGTGACTGGTATATAAAATACATGGAAAAAATTAATAAAAAATAAAATAAAGCCCCCCCCAAAGATCAGACTGCACAATTTTCGTCAAAGCTTTTAGAAAAATTATTAAAAATAAGATTTGACTACACCTTGACCATGTGACTGTGGAACTACTTTTTTCCTGGTTAGTTTTTGTCAACTTGACACAACTAGGGACACCTGGGAAGAAGGACCCTCAACTGAGGAATTGCTTCCATCAGGTTGACCTGTGTGTGGCTGGATCTGTTGGGCATTTTCTTGATGAAGGTTTGGTATGGGAGGGCTCAGATATCTGTAGGCAGTGCCACCCCTGGGCAGGTGGTCCTGGGTTGTTATAAGAAAAGAGGCTGAACAACCCATGAAGAGCAGGCCAGAAAGAGCACTCTGTAGTTTTTGCTTCTGTCCCTTGACACCAGGCTCCTGCCTGCCTGAGCGTCCGTCCTGCCCTGGATTCCACTGGTGATAAACTGAAAGCTGCAAGCTAAATAATAACTCCCATATCATAAGGTTGTTTGGTTAGTGTTTTTATCAGATCACTAGGAAACAAACTAGAACAGTAGTACTGAGGAGTGAACCTAAGACTTTGCTCATGATCTGCCACTGAGCTATACCCCTGTCCATCTATCATGGAACCTAAATTCTTTTTTTGTTTGGTTATTTGTTTGTTTGTTTGGTTGGTTGGTTGGTTGTTTTTTGTTTTGTTTGACATAGTATCTCACTATCCCAAGCTGGCCTCAAATTTGCTGTGTAGCTAAGGATGATTTTGAACTTCTGACACTCCTAACTTCACTTCCCAAATGCTGTGATTAAAGGCATATGCCACTTGTGCCCAGTCTTACATAGTCTTGGGATTGAACTCAGGGCTTCATGGATCACAGGCAAACATTATACCAACTGAACTATATCCTCGACACCCTCAGCCTCTGGAAAGTCTTGTTTTTAAAGACTCAAAGGGATATTATATGATGTTAAGTGAAGAGTTATAGGCCCATACCCATGAGAAACTAGGGGAAAACACACCAAAATAGAAACAGTAGTTTCTGGGCAATTGGATGTTGTTGTTTTTTATTCTTCCTCCTCCCTCTTTTCTTCCTTCCCACCTCTTCTTTGTTTTTCTTAATACTTTGAAAACATTTTCCCGATTTTTATGCATAGATTGTTAGCATTCTATTACGTTAAGTCAAACCATATGAAATTGCCTGTATTTGAAGGGCAAAGTTGTATATTTTTTCAGTTTAATAGAGTTGAACTTCATTATTTTTTGAGGATCTCTTAAATTTGGCTGTCCTGAAACTCATCCTGTAGTCTAGGCTGGCCTCGAAACTCTGAATCCTCCAGACTCAGCCTCTATAGTGCTGGAATTGCAGGCATAGTTCACTATACCCAACAGAAGATTTCCATATTCTCTCTCTCTCTCTGGATATGAATATAAATATGTGTGTGCCTATGATATGAAGACCAGAGGTTAATATTGGGTGTCTTCCTCAGTAGCTCTCCACCTTATTTTTTGAGATAGTCTTAAAATCTGGAGCTTAGGGCTGGAGAGATGGTTAAGAGCATTGCTTGCTCTTCCAAAGGTCCTGAGTTCAATTCCCAGCAACCACATGGTGGCTCACAACCATCTGTAATGGGGTCTGGTGCCCTCTTCTGGCCTGCAGACATGCACACAGACAGAATATTGTATACATAATAAAAAAAATAATAATAATAAAAAAAAATCTGGAGCTTACTAATATAGGTAGAGAGGCTAGACAGGCTCTCTCTCTCTCTCTCTCTGTGTGTGTGTGTGTGTGTGTCTGTCTGTCTGTCTGTCTGTCTGTCTGTCTCTCTTTCCCTCTCTCTCTTTCTCTTCCTCCCTCCCTCCCTCTCTCCCTCCCCCTCTCCCTCCATCTCTCCCTCTTTCCTGGTAGTAGATTTTTCTTGATAGAATGTAAGGGTATTATTGCTCCTAGTAAAGAGAGTGTGGGCTATGAAGCCTGATGCCTGGCTGCCACTCAGGACTTATTCCTCTTGCAGCTCAGTTCCTTTATATATAAAATGGGACAGTTTGTATATAAACCAGCCTTGTAGGATTGTGAGGGTTAAATGGCCAATGTATATAAAATGTTGAAAGTATACCTGGAACATAGTACTGGATAAACATGGATTTTTTTATGCATTACTTTCATGCTGAGAAAAATGGTGTGTGTTGTTTAAAAACATCAGTGTATGGTTAGGTGGTGCTGGCAATTAAAGCCACGCCTTCCATGGTTGGTACCGTGCCACCCCCTCAGCCCCAGTCTTGTCTTCATTCTCAATGGGGAGTTACATGGACTATCTAAGCAGTGGCTAACCATGCACACCTTTGCATTTGAGTTTACAATCTATAGTATCACATATTTATATGAGCAATCCTAGCTTTGTGTATTTGATTTTATTCTTCCTGGCCTGACCCTTTTATCTACTGCTCAGGATATATATTAGTTCCATGGAGAGTGTGATAGGCAATCATAAAAACAGAACAAAACCAAGTTCTGCTCTATGTAAGGACAGTAAGCTAATTTACACAGCATTTTATTTTATTATCATAATATTTGGGGGAGGGTTTTGAGACAGGGTTTCTCTGAATAGCCTCACTGTCCTGGAACTCACTCTGTAGACCAGGCTGGCCTCAAACTCACAGAGATCTGCCTACCTCTGCCTCTCAAGTGTTGGGATTAAAGGCGTGTGCCACCACTGCCTGGCCATACACACCATTTTATAAAACTAGTTGTTGGGGTATTGATTAGAACTCTGAAATTTTTATTTCTGACTTCCTTTCTCTTTTCTTTTCCCAGGACGATCGCCATACTAACTTACTGATTGAAGCCATAAAAAATGACCATCTTAGGCAAATGGAACGTGAAAGGTAATATTTTGGCTGCAGTTTTTAGGAAAGTACTGCCTCCTCACTGGTTCTTAGAAAACTTGTCAGCTGCACCTGTCTCCTGGCCGAGCTATCACACCATCCTCTACTTTTTCTCCTTGAGTTTCAGCCCTCCTGCTGGCCCAGTTACCATTATCAAGTTGTGTGTTTAGCAGTAGAATGTTATGCCATGGCCCCTTTTCCACCCTGGCGATGTCTCTAGCATTTTCTTTGCTTTTTATTTTGAAGTAGGCTCACTAAGTTGCCTGATCTACCCTTGAGTTTACTCAGTAACTCAGGCTTGCTTTCAACTTGTGATCCTCTTGCCCTAAACTGGGATTACAAACCTGCTTCACCAGGGCTGGTCTTATGCAGCAATTCTTAACCATTTCTCTGTTATTTTCTTTCCCCACATTTGGTACTATATTGCAATTTAGTTACCTTGATTTTTTTTAATTGTCTTATGTATGTATGTCTTGCCTGCCAATTAAATATCAAGCCTGAAGAAACATATGTATTTATTTTATTATTTCCTTTTGCTAATATGGACCACATCTGTTTTCTCTTTTTTATTTTTATCTTTCACACATGTGTATAATGAATTTTGATTGTATTAACCCCTTTAGCATCTTCTCAAAAGTCTTCCTCCTACTGTCATGTCATGTGTGTCTCCGTGTGTGTGTGTGTGTGTGTGTGTGTGTGTGCTGTTTCTACTTCTAATACCAAAATATGGGACTTTACCACACCAAGATTGTTCAGCTCTCTGAACATCCAGTAGGTGTCCAGCAATTAATTCACTTTTGATGTAGACTCCACAGGAAAAGGCTCGGGCCCGCCAGCCTCTTCATTCCCCCAGTATGGTCAGCAGCAATAAGCAGAGGCCTTCCTTTCTGACTGGCTTCCTATGAGACAGGTTTTTACCAACCCTCCTTGGGCTCTGTAATTTGCAAGAAGAGCACAGAACTTGAAGAAACCCTTTATTTGCATGTGCCAGTTTGTTGTAAAGGATCCAGCTGAGAAACAACCAGATAGGAAGGTGCATAGCATGTTTTGGGGGAGACGTATAGGTTCCCTTATCACCTCTGTGTATTCACCAACCCGATCCTCCCCAAGCAAGGTTCTGCAGTGTAGACATGACTGATGGTGTCACTGGCCATTGGTGATGGTCTCTATCTTCAGCTCCTGTCCTCTCTCTGGAGACTGGGATGTGTCCTAGTCAATGTTCTATCCTTGTGAAGAGACACTATGCCCAAGGCAACTCTTAGAAAGGAAAGCATTTAATTAGGGCTTCTTGCAGTTTCAGAGGTTTAGTCCGTTATCCTCGCGTGGGGGATCCTGGCAGCAGGAATGGCAAACGTGGTGCTGGAGATACAGCAGAGAGCTAACCTGATCCACAAGGAGAGAGAGAGAGAGAGAATGCCTGGGCCTGGCATCAGCCCTCTCCCAGTGACTTGCTTCCTCTAACAAGACCACATCTTCTAATTCTTTTAACCCTTTCAGAGTTTCACTCCCTGGTGACTCAGCATTCAAATATATGAGCCTATGAGAGCCATTCTTGTTCAAATCACCACAGGATGTAAGACTGAAAATTCTGTTGATTCTTCTGTTTCTACCCTTTTGAGATGGGGTCTCACAGAATCTATGCTGATTTCAATCTTGTTCTGTAAGAAAGGATGACCTTGAACCCTGGTTCTCCTGACCCCACCTCCCAAGTGCTCATATTTCTACCTTGAACCTTTCTAGGCACATTCGCCTCATTAGCGTATCTCATGGTCAGCAAAAAGCAAACTTGTAGCATGGAGGAAATCCCAAAAGTTTTGGGGAGCTCTTTGCAACATATTTTTCTCTCTTATTTTGAGGGTTTTACTATCTTGCCTTCTGCCTAGCACTGTGACTATAGGCGCACACCATCACACCAAATTTTGTTTCTTATTCTAATGCATTCCTTCACACACCTAGCCTCCATCAAGTGTAACTGAAAGGGTTAAGAGTTATTGAACATGTTATATGTATATATCACATGTGTATATATATATATATATATATATATATATATATCATGTATATATCACAAGTGGTAAAGGACACCTAATGGTGGCAAAATAGATACAATGTAAAATATATCATCTTGAAATTTATTTACTTAGATTAGACATATAGTCCAGGTTGGGTTGGAGTCTTTGGTCTTCCTGCCTTCTAGGTTGTATGAACTATTATTCTACATTCTTCCTCTGTGATTTTCATTAGTGTAGATACCTTATAAGTGGAATTATATACTGTTTTTTTTAAGATATATTTTTATTTATTTTTGTTTTATGTGGATCAGTGTTTACCTGCATGCGTATGTGTATACCACATGCATGTCCAGTGCCAATAGAGCCAGAAAAGAGCATCAGATCTCCTGGAACTGGAGTTTCAGGCAGTTATAAGTCACGATGTGGGTGCTGGGAAGTGAACCAAGTCCTCTGGAAGGGAACCAGTGCTCTTTAACTACTCAGCCACCTCTCTAGCCCCTTGCTGTGTTTATAAATCCAAGAAAGATAGACAAAAATAAATATTATTGATCATTATAAATTGGTGCATAAATACACACATTTACATACTTTCAAAAGTAACATACACCTGGGCATGGTGACCCATCCCACATCGTTAATGTCATCATTTAAGAGGTAAAGGCAGGTAGATCTTGGTGAGATTGAGGCCACCCTGGTCTACATAACAAGTTCCAGGTCAGCCAGGACTACAGAGTGCAGAGTGAGATCCTGTCTCAAAAACAAACACAGGCAATATGTTATGACTCTTGTTTTAATAACACAGTTTTTTTGTGGGTTGTATGCATGTGTGGTTTGTGTGTGTGTGTGTGTGTATTTGTGTATGCCTGGATGTGCAAGCATAGAGGCCAAAAGTCAACCATTGCAGTTCCTCCTCTGTCATGCCCCACCTTTGTTCACTGATCTGGAGTGACTGCTCAGTGAGCCCCCAGGATCCTCATCTCTCTGCATCCCAGTGCTAGAACTACAGGCGCACTGGGGAACCCAGCTTAGGTCCTCGTGCCCACTGAGGCGCCTGCCCAGGCCCACACACCGTTTCTTTAGTGGCTGTTTACCCTCACTTTCCTGTCCACAGGTAGTTGTGTAAGGTAGCTGCAGAGCTCTGTCTGTGTTCCGTTGTTTCTTCACCTTGTCAGAAGGCGTCCTCAAGCAAGAGAAGAAGGGCACACTGGTGCCCAGGAGGCACACATTAGCAGTCGTGTTTGCTACTTGTTGTTAGTCTGATTTACAAGCTCCTTCCTCTGTACTGGGAGTGGCAGTGCTGGATTAAACCAGTTTAGTCATGCTGGGCCAGTGCTCGAACACGTAAACTACAGCCCTAGCGCTTGTCTGGGGGTCAGGGTTTTACTGTGTGATCCAGAGTGGCCTGTGACTGGCTGACCTCAAACTCACCGCCCTCCTGCCTCCACCCTCCACTTCCCTTGTGCTAGGATTGTATGTACAACCACTCCAAGCCTTTTTTTGTTTTGGTTTCATTTTAGTTTTGTTTGGAGTGTTTTTTGCTTGTTTTTGTTTTTAGAGATGAAGTATCTCAATATAGTCCAGGCTGTCCTGGGAACTTGCTATGTAGATCAGGCTAGCCTTGAACTCAGAGATCCACTTGCCTTTTTTTTTGCTTTCTCAGTGCCAGGAGACATGGCCTGCGCCCTCCTAACCTTTGTAAACACATTTCTTTCATGGCTGTCTGTCCTTTGGTTAGCTTCTGTGGTATGCTAGTTTTGATAGATAATCTTTATACTTACATTTTAAGAATTAAATATAACTTGCTTTCATGCCACATCTAAATATAACTTCTTTGTTTGTCTATATAGGAAAGCCATGGCAGAAAAATACATTATGACAGCTGCAAAACTCATCGCTCCTGTAATCGAAGCGTCTTTTGCTGTGGGCTATAACTGGTAAGGTTGAGACTCAGTGTGTCTGTGGGTGTGGTGTTTCGTCATTTATATTGGCGTTAGAAAGGTGAATACATGGCGGTCAGCATCAGTCAGTCCTGTCCATGCCGATTATCTTATGTTAAGGTTCAGGTTACCCACTGGGAAAGTTCTCATAAGGTAAATTTCTTATTGCTCAGGTGACTAAGCCCAATGCGCGGCCATTGTTATGATTCTTTTGTTGTAGAAATTCTGATCTGTTCTTTTTAAAAAAAAAAAAAATTCTCCTTTTTTTTCTGCCTTAATTTTGGCATTAGTATTAAACTTTCTATCCTGGGTAATAGTTCTAAAGAGGCCATTGTCCTCATATATAATCTATTTCCTGGAAAGAAGTAAAGCATTTTAGAATGGTTAAATCCTAGAACATTTTTTTACAAGAGCAGGGGATTAAATTGTTTCCTGCTCCTATACCTCGCATGGGGCTTTATTGTCTCTGATAGGTGATCACTTAGTTTCTGCATGGAATCTACTTTTTTTTTTAAAGATTTTATTTATTTATTATGTATACAACATTCTGCCTCCATGTATGCCTGCAGTCCAGAAGAGGGCGCCAGATCTCATTACAGATGGTTGTGAGCCACCATGTGGTTGCTGGGAATTGAACTCAGGTCCTCTGGAAGAACAGTCAATGCTCTTAACCACTGAGCCATCTCTCCAGCCCTGGAATCTACTTTTTATTTGCTTTGTTTTGTTTAAATATCTGTAAGGAGTTAAAAGTTCTTTCTTGATTGAATACAGATCTGACCTTTATAGAAACCTTTTGTTGTTTTGTTTTGTTTGTCAAGACAGGGTTTCTCTGTAGCTTTGGGGCCTGTCCTGGAACTAGCTCTTGTAGATCAGGCTGGCCTCAAACTCATGGCCTGTCTCTGCACCCTGTGTGCTGGGATTAAAGGCGTGTGCCACCACCACCCAGCTACAGAATTCTTATTTTGGACTTTTAAACAAACAGAGCACCTTACCAGAATATTTAAAACCTGAAGCACACACGCATGGTTTCTAAAAAGTGAAGGAAGTATGGACACATCCCCGGCCTAATTTTCTGAGTGCTTTTTCATTTCTCCTGAGACAAAGAACACAGTGCCCTGTTTATTGAAAGTCTTTGAGTTGTGGTTAGCGCTCGGAATCAACTCCTTCCCGGACCTATTGTCTTGTTCCAGTTTGTGCTGGAGGCTTCAGTTTGGCCCATGACATTTTGTTTTGTTTTCCAGTTGCCTATTTACCTTTCTTTCTGTTTGTCCTTCCTCCTTTCTTTTTCCCTCTCTTTCATTTCCTTTCCTCTCTTTCTTTAGACAGATCAAACACACTCTGAGCAGTCCTCCCTCAGCAGGGATCACAGAGCCACCCTACCTGACTCTGACCCTGCATCTTTGCTCCTGTGCACTCAGGTTTGCTCACTCTCCCTCACGGAATCTCTCTGTCTTTGCTTCCTTTTCTATAAGTGGTTACAGTTTTGACCTGGGGCTGAATGCCATCTTGGGGTCTGCTTTGATTTCTTTCCAGGTTTGAACTCTTATTTAACAAGGAGTAGCTTTGCCCGGTGGTGGTGGTGCACACCTTTAATCCCAGCACTCGGGAGGCATAGGCAGGAGGATCTCTGTGAGTTCAAGACCAGCCTGGTCTACAAGAAATAGTTCCAGGACAGGCAGGCTCCAAAGCTACACAGAGAAACCCTGTCTCAAAGCTTTGAGCACTTGTGTCTTTTGGGCTAGGTTTGTTGGTGACCAGATGTCTATTGCTACTCTAGTCTGTTATTTCTAGGTGACCTGTATTTTTTTTTCTAAACATTTCAATAATTTTTCCCTAGCTTTGTTTCTCTGAAATTCTATAACTGTGTGTTTAAATTTGTCTTTTTTTTCCCCTGTCTTTGTCTCATGGATTCTGTACATCTCTGCATAGTCTTGTTTCTGTTCAACTTGGGGAGCATGTGCTGTAATTCTTTGGTGATTTGCTCTCTTCACACCTGGTTATTAATTCCCACCAGATTTAGACTCCCAGGTCACTTCCTTCTGTGACTTGGTATTTCCTGTCTCTGGTGTTTCCTTGGTTTCTGAGACTTCGTTGGATTTCTCACCTAAACTTCCCTTTTTTGTATGCTTTTGTTTGTCCGAGGGCTCTATTTTTCTGTTTTGTTTGTTTGTTTGTTGGCAGGAGTGATTGTGGAAGATGGGGGGAGGGGCATCTTCAGTATTTTATGTTTCTTAAAAGACTATTATTGTAGTTGTCTTAGGATTTTTGCTGCTAGTTTATAAGTGGCATAGTGAAGATTTATCAAACTCACACTAGTGTGACTGAACATTTCCTCTAAATGAAAACTTCAATTTTTAATTTTTTTAATTGATTTTTTTGGGCAGTGGCATCATGCACCCCAATCCTGCTCATCTCCCAGTCCTTCCTTATCCATTCTTCACTCTTAAATTTCTTTTCCCAAAGGAAAACTAAAAAAAGAATAAAAATTAAATAAAAATAAATAATAATTTTTAAAAAAGGAAAACCCTTGACTCCTCTTTCCTTCCAGCCTCTTCATTGGTCTCAGTGGCACTGGGAGCTGCACTGTGTCAAACAGCAGACCCTTTTGTCTAAACAGCAGTATTTGTAAATGTTTTTTGTGTAATGTGTTGTTTGTCAGACTTTAATTCTTAACTGCTTTTGTTAAGTTAGACTTAGTTCATGGCAGGCTAGGCAAGTCTACTCCTTCATTGTGGGTTTTAGACAAAGTCTTTTGTACCTTAGGCTGCCTTTGAATTCCCTAAGTGGCTGGGAATGACCTTGAATGACCGTCCTCCCTCCGTCTCCTTAGTTTTAGGATCACAGGAGTGCTCCATTAAGTCAGCCAACTTGTTTGCCTGCCCCCTCCCCTTTTCTTTTGAGACAGGTTCTCATTCTGTAGTTGCATTTGTCAGGGTTCTTTAGAGGAACAGAGTGATAGAATGAAAAAAGACCGTAGGGGGCTAGAGAGATGGCTCAGCAGTTAAGAGCACTGGCGGCTCTTCCAGAGGTCCTGAGTTCAGTTCCCGCACCCACATGTGGCTCACAATCGTCTATAACTACAGCATATAACTGTAGTCCCATGTGATCCTATGCCCTCTTCTGATGCACAGATAAAAAACATGCAGAGAAAAAAATATACAAAAAATACATAGATAAATAAATCTTTAAAATATGTGTATATATATATATATATATACATGTTTATGTATATATGAGTGTGTGTGTGTGTGTGTGTGTACACAAAGGATGTTTTAGAGTATGTTACAGGCTGTGGTCAGGTAGTCAACAGTGGCTGTCTCAGTCCCTGCCTGGCACTGGAGTCTTGAGGATTTCTGCTGATCGTCACTATATATTGGGATCTCAAAGTTAGCTCTAATACAGGCGAAGAATCGCTTCAGTAGCAGGATAGATGAACTTGCCAGAGAGAGTGAGAGCAATCAGGCAAAAAACAAAAGCTTCCTTCTTCCGTGTCTTTTAATGTGAGCTACCACTAGAAGGTGTGACCCAGATTTAGTGGGAGTCTTCCAGTCTCAAGTAATCCAATCAAGAAAATCTGTCAACAGCTTGTGCTTTAGTTCATCCAGGTTAGTCAAACTGACAACCAGGATTAGCCGTCACAGTGGACCAGCTGGAGCTCACTTGCTCCTTCTACCGCAGCCTCCCAGGGCTAGGCTCACAGGCACAGGGGACAGTGTATACAGCTCCCATGTGGCATCTCTAATCCTTCAGATCACTCTAGACAGGTGTTTCTTTCAACCTAACGACCCTTGCTTCAAGCCAAGGTAAATATTCTTCTTGAGTCTATTTCTGTTGTGAAATGATAGCCTCCCAGTTAACAAAAAGGTAGGTTTGCTTAGGACATGTTAACAGAGGGCAATGACATAGGGAATGAGCTACTGCTAGTGGAGTCTGTCTAAAGAGACGCACATCAGTCCATCAATAGGAGGGATCTAGGTTCACCCTCATGCAGTTTTTATCTTGGCTTAACATTTTTAAATATGAATGTTTATTTGTTTTAACCAAAGAGCATAGTGTTCTATTATTTTTATTTCTTACATTTTTAATTATTATTTTATTTTCCATATGGTGTTTTGCCTGCATGTATGTCTGTGTACTTTGTGTGTGCCTGGTACTCTCGGAGGCCAAAAGAGGGCATCAGAACCCCTAAAGCTGGAGTTACAGAAGTGAGCCACCAAGTTAAGGTCCTCTTAAGAGGTTCAGAGGTGCTCTTAGCCAGAGCCATCAGCCCCTTACTATATTTCTTACCATGAAGGGCTTTCAGGATTTCATTTGCAACCTAAAATATGTCTTATTTTCCTATGTGTTATCTAGATAGGCACCCATTCCTTTTTTAAATTGGGACCGGCCAATTAAAAAAAAAAAGTGCTAGGAGGTGGACCTATGGACCTAGGGGACAAATGACGTATTGTCCCATTGGTAACAACCTGTATGGGCCAGGCTGAAGGGGGTGGCAAAGCTTCCCTGGGGAGTCAGAGGGATTGGTCAGTGTGTGTGAAGACAAACAGCTGCAGTTGCCTTCTCCAGCTTACTGCCTGAGCCTGGTCACCCACAGAGACTTCATGCCCTGTGTGCTGTACTGTACCGCATAAACACGTGTCTGTCTTCCAGATCCTCACTGCCTCTAGTCAGGGTTCCAGGACTCAGGCCTTGCAGGATTTGGAAGTAGTTGACATGTACATGTATATGAATTTGTGTTTATAGATGAATATTTTGTATCCATGTTATAATATACACATATAAGCTCTGTTTGTATGTATGACTTTTTATATGTACATAAATATACTTGCAGATAGAGCATAGTGGGTAATACTCTTTGGAGACAACCTTAGAGTTTATGACTGAGATTAGACTATCTCAGGCCTCTGTCTCTGAACCTGCTGTTTGCCCACCATCTTGGGATCCATTGCCGTGTTCCGTCCGTATTCAGGAAGTCCAGGGGTGTCTGGGCAGCCTCTGTCACTCTGTGGTACGCTGTTGTGAAGAGAACCTTAGGGCAGACACAGGTGTCGAGAAGCCAGAGATGGTAGTACGGGATGACCACAGCAGCCTGGTGGCCTTGGGGCACTGCATAGCCAAACCTGAATTGTTCTCCAAGCTAGAGTGTTAATTTGCACCATGGAATGTATCAGAAGTCTTAGTCCACAGCCTTCTAGAAAAACCCTAGGTCCAGGAGGTGAGTGAGATGTGTAAAGCAGAAGAGAATTAAAGGAAGAATTTGGGCGTAGTTGTCTCCTAGCTTGGGAAGAAGATGGTTTGTACAAGAAACCTGTGAGAATTCTGCTGTGTCTCAGGGCAAAGTGGGCAGTTTGAGCACATGCATTGGAGCCCTTTTCCTAACCTATATTCCTGTCTACATCCTACCAGTGGCTAGAGGAAGAAGGAGTGAAGGAGGAGAGGTTGGGTATCCCACGGCATTTTCTGTACACTTAATGGAATAAGAAATGGACAGGAGGCGCAGGGAGAGGAGGAATGGGTGAGAGTGAAGGAGGGCAGGAAGAGGCAGGCTTCTAGCATTAGTATGCAGGAGCACTCCACACGACAGTCATTGCTATGCTTCTGCCTTCTGCTTCTTCCCTGCACCTCACTAGCTGCCGATGATTAAGCCACAGTCTTTTCAAGACATGACAGCTGTTCAGTGTTTGGAGAACTTTTAAGACTTGAAATTAAATAAAACATTTAAATTACGCCATTTGATATCTGTTCTGTTTATATATAATTTTAAGCTGACATTCCTAAGAAAGATGCCAATCAACCCTTACGTTTAATTTAACTTCTTGAGCAGGTCTGTGTTTGTATGTTTAAAATTATTCTGTTAAAGGGAAGCTGCTTCGAAGTCCAAAGACTGCTTTCTGTCATTCAGACCAGCTTTTTGAGCTCATTTCTACTTAAAAGGATTTTAATGGTAGCCATGGGGTTGTTTTTTAAGTGGTTACTAGTTTTGCTGTGAAACACTTTAGCACATTGAAATCTGGACTATGGTGAGGGGATGAGCGGGGGTGGGGGTAGGGGGTCCCTGCAAGCCCTACTGCCAGCAGGGAAATGACCGTGTGAAGAAAACCGGAAAACTCGGTTTTGCTCAGCTAGGCGAGGCTGGATCAAACTTGGGGAGTCTGATGGCAGGAGGTTTATTGTGAGCCTATATGAACACAGTACAGTTTGGAAAAGAGTTTCCAGGCAACACATTGCAGTTCCAGCCCCTAGAAGATATCTATTTGTGCTGCAGGACAGAATAGGACAAGCATTATAAGTCCTCTCCTTTGTTCCTCAGGATTGCTGTATCTATTGTTGCTCCTTTAGAATCGGTTTTCAGTGTGTACTCTCTCTGTCTCTGTCTCCCTCTCCCCAACCACTGAGATTTAAGCCCAAGTCTATAAATAATATTAATTTAAGAAATTAATGGACGGGCTGGGGCAATGGCTCAGTGATTAAGAGCACTGGCTGCTCTTCTAGAGGACCCAGGTTCAATTCCCAGCATCCACATGGCAGCTCACAACTGCCTGTAACTCCAGTTCCAGAGGATTTGACAAACAGCAATGCATGTGTAATAAAAATAAATAATTTTAAAAAAAGAAAAAGAAATTAATGGACTTAATTTTAGGGCATGGCAAAATTGAACAGAATATACAGAATATCTCCACATAGCCTTCATCACCCCCTACCTAGACTCCCTTACCTTCACCATTCCACACTGGATTACATAGATAAGCCTACACAGACACACTGTTATTACCCCACGCCGATGGTTTAGGATTCCCTTTGAGCTGTGAAACAAAACAAGCTTGTATTTTATGTATCTACCGGTATACCTTTGCCATAAAACTTCCCTGCTAATTCCTTCATCAGCTCAAAGCTTCAACTACATGGATCTGTGTTTCGCTTCCACGGTTTTATCTTTTTGTGACTGTCATAGTGTTGAACTCATATATTATGTAGCTTTTTCATGTTAGCTCTGGCATGCAGTAGCCTGCCTGTAAGTTTTCTCCATGTGTTTTTGAGGTTTAATAGTTCATTACATTTTAACTCTTAGTAATGTTTCATTTCACAAGTATCTACTCATTGATCATTCAAGGACACCTTGGTTGCTTCTAAGTTTTGGCATTTGTGAATAACACTGTTAAAAGCATGCACGCATAGGTTTCTGTTTGAACCTACGTTTTCAACTCCTGAATAAATACCAAGGAATGCAGCAGCCAGACCATTTTGTATGGAACTACCCCACTGTCTTCCAAAGCATCTGTACCCTTCTGAATTCCTCCTAGCAGTGTTGCTTTGCATCCTTGCCAAAATCTGTTATTGGTGTCTTGAGTTTTGTCTTGTCTAATTGATGTGGAGTAGTATCTCATTGGCATTGTAATTTGTAATTTTCTATGAAATCAAGCATCCTTTCTAAGGCTTTCTTATTTGCCAAGTGGCTATCTTATATGATTAATTCTTTTGCTAAGTTTTAATTTTATAATTATTTATTTGCTGGTACTTGGGATGGAGCCATCAGCAGCCCTTGGATTTTTTTTTTTTTTTTTTGAGTCCCCATGTGATTCAGGCGAGTCTTAAACCCACCATATAGCTGAGGCTACTCTAGAACTTTCCATCCTCCTGCCTCCTAGGATTACAGGAGTGCACCATCCCAATTTTGATAGTTTTTGTTATTGTTTGGTCTCAGGAGTCCTTTACATATCTTTTGTTCTGGTCCTTTATTGAACAAGTGCTTCACAGCTCTCCTTCCCTACTCTGTAGATTTTCTTCTCATGCTCTTGACCTAAGGGGAAGTGCTCAGGATGGTGCTGCAGCCAGTAGATGCGGAGAGGGAGACACAGCACCTACGTATTGTGAGCCTTCCAGCCCATGACCATGACAGATGCCTCCATTTATTTAGGTCTTCTAAGTTTCCTTCAGTAACACATTTTAGTTTTAAGTCTAGTATATCATTTGTTACATTTGTCCTATTTGGTATTACTTTGGTTGTAAATATCTCAGTTGTTAAATTGAATTTTTTACTTGAGTTTTGCTGATACATAGTCATACAATTTTTAATGTATTATCCCCGTTGACCTTCACAAAGTAGTTTATTCTTTCAGTATTTTTAATGAATGTTTGTGTATGTGTGCACATGCTGGTGGTGATGCTGGTGCCTAAGAGGCCAGGATTTCCTGGAGCTGGAGTTAAAGGCTGTGAGCCATCTAGCATGGGTGCTAGGAATAGAACTCGGGTCCTCTGAAAAAGCAGTACATTCTCTACCCCCAAGCATCTCTCCAGCCCCCAGCAGATTAACTTACTAACTTGAGTAGCCATCTCTGAATGTTCTTTGAATATCCACAATTACACCATCTACGGATAATCACAGTTTCATTTTTCTTGTTGACCTTTATACTTTGCTTGGGGAGGATGTGTGTTTGTGCGTGTGTATGTTTGTGCGTGCTCACGTTTGTGTATACTGTTGAACCTCACCTTCTGAACCTTGTTTGAGGCAGGGTCTCTCTTCTTTTCCTCCCTACTGTTTATGGCAGGTTAGCTGGTCCTCTAATGTTCGTGGATTTTCTTGTGCTTTCCTCCAGTCTTCTCAGAGGAGTGCTGGAGTCACAGAGGCTTCTAGGGATTTGAACTCATGTTTTTGTGGCAAGCACTTTACTGACTGAGCTATCTCCCTTGTCTGTCTGTTGGTTTCTGAGACAGGGTTTTGCTGTCTATCCTAGGCTGGCCTCAAGCTTGCAGTCCTCCTGCCTCTACCATCAGGCCTATCTGAGCTCCTTTGCCTTAGTAGGGCCTTCATGTCAGTTGTGAGGAGAAGTGGTTGAGGAGATGTTTTGGTTTGGTTTCTCATATAATAGACAGGAACATTTTACCTCATTGTATTTTGAGATAATAATTATTTGTATTATTCAGCACGTTTTCATGAGCATATCAGACATTGTCTTTTCAAGTCTTGTTATTTTAGAATTGGGTTGTCATTTTGTTGTTGAGCTTTAGGAATTCTCTGTATCTAGATATTAATACCAGCTATGACTCATAAGTAGTTTCTTACATTTTGTGGATTGTCTTTCTGCACAAATTCTAATTTTTCTGTTTCTTCTTTCATTGTCTGTGCTTCTGGTTACATATCCAAGATATAATTGCAAACCAGATGGCTTAGTTTTTTACATGTTTATTTGGGAGGAAGGGCATGAACATGCCACTATGTGCACGTGGAGGTCATACTCATGGGAATCAGTTTTCTCTCCACCATATGGATCCAGGGACAGAACTCAGGTCAGGAGGTTTAGCAGCGTGTGCCTCTACCTGTGGAGCCGTCTCACCAGCCCTGTCTTAAAGCATTTGCCTTATGGTTTCTTCTGAGAGTTATACAGTTTTAGGCCTTACAATTAGGCTTTAAGTTAACTTTTGTGACTGAATTAAGGTTGGCCCTAACTTCATTCTTTTGCATCTAAAGAGCTAGTGTTGAGAAACCACTGGTTCTGAGAACCGCACCTAAACCATCTGACTATATGTATACGTATCCCAAACAACCTGAGCCCAGAACATGAGAACTAGTCCCAGTGTGCTGTATGACCCAAGAGAGGCTGACAGATCTGCAAGAACTGCACAGAGCGCCATTTCCTTGTGCTGGGGTGCTCACTAACAGAAGCATGGTCTGAGGGGTTTGCAAAACCCTATAATTTGAGTCAGAAGATTGGAATTTATAAAGTGGTCAAGACAAAAGTACCTTCTTAGCCAGGCTATAACTGGTTTAAAGCAAGCAGAGAGTATAGAATCAGGTTGGTTCCTGGTGCTAGGGTCAGCTGTTAAAGCTCCATATACCACACTAATGGGATTGTCTGTCACATGCTGGAAAACCACATAGGGAAAACAAGGATGCTCACTGAGGGTATAATTCAGGTGTTGAACTAGCAGCTTCGTTGGTAACAGTGATTGGGAAAACCATGGCTGATTGCCTCTGACCTCAGGTGTCTGAATTCTGAAAAAGTTTTAATCCAACAAGGAATTACTATAAATGATTTTCTAGGAGGACTTTTAGAAATGAAATTATCAGTCTTCTTTGTCATTTATGATTTACTATCATGCTTAGAAAGGCAACAGCTACACCAAAAGCAAATACTTGTTATTGAAGTTAATGATCAGTCAAAAAACTTTTTCAGTTTTTTCATTCAAGAAGTTCACAGTTGAACTAAGTTGACAAATGATTATATTAACAACAAAGCAATCTAAATGGTTATTACCCTGACATAGTAACACTTTCTAGGGCACTATGACGTCATTTGGTAGGAGAGCCTAATTTATAAATGGAGCCATGGAAATCGTGTATTGCTATCTGGGTTGAGAACTGAAACACTGGCAAAGATAACAGTGGAGGGAAGGACAACAGCCTAAGTAGAAGGGAGAGTGCTCTCGGTGTTGCGGATGTCTGCAGCCCTTCGCACATCTAGTGCTCAAAGTGCTGCGACTTTAAGGTGGAGGACCCTGCGTGCTAAGGACCCTTCCATATCTCACCAGGATGCACCGCGTTATCTCTTTATTTATCGGATGTGGATGCGGGTGGCATGGCACACACAGAGAAGGCAGAGGACCACTTTGTGGAGTCCATTCTCCTTCCTTTAGGTTGGCCTCGAAGTCACACTCAAGTTGTCAGGTTGTGCAGCAAGTGCTTCAGTCATTCAGCCATCTTACTGAGCCATCATCCCCTTCTTTATCCGTGTCCTTCATAATGCTCTTTGTGATGAGCTGGTACGATTCTGTGTGCCGTGACAGCAAGTAGTGGGTCCCGAGGAGCTGATGAGAGCCTCCTCTCTGCTGCTACATTCAGGGTGCAGTGTGAACCCGGACCCACTGCACAGCAGGGCTTGGAATGTCGGACAGCCCTGTGCTCATTAAGTCAGTCACAGAAGTGAGTTAAATATAAGACAGCTAGTTTTTGTGCTAAGAGAAACAGAAGCTCTCTTTGTGTAGAAGCCTCTAGACAGTCTGTGTTGGATGTGTGAGGAGAAAGGTTTTTCAGTTCAATGTTTCTGCCTCTTACTGTCGGTTATATCTGTCAAATCCCAAGTACTTTTTCTAAAACTCAGTGTTGTATTGTAGGCTCACATGCTCAACTGCCAGCTCAGCCTGTGTTCTCTATGTTCTTTATGCTTGTAATTCAGACTTTTTAGTCCCAAGCTTATCTTTTAACCTGTGTTAACGTGAATTTACATGCACCATCCTGAACTGCCCATCTGAGGCAATGATACCACTAATTAAGCAGCTGTCCAAGCCAGAGATCAAAGCTTAGCTCCATGTCCTTTATTCCAGCAGCCACCCATCACTTCTGCCTCCTTTTCTCTCAGAATGGCCTCCTGAAGCCTCTTTCTACCTGCCGTATAGGTTCAAACCTCTTTTTGTTCAGAACCCTCCCATCCTGCCTACCTATCATCTGATGGTTCTCCACCACTGTTAGAGTAATTCTTCTAAGTGCAGAATTTGCGCCGACACTCAGTTTCTTACTGTCCTCAATCCTTGTCCTGAACTTTGAGAGTACAGTGAGCATTCTTGTCTTGCCACAGTTCTGAATGACGTGACTTCTGCCTGCTTCTCAGGCCATCTCTCTTTCCACTTCCTAAGAGCTTTCTACCCCATGGAGCAATTGAGTCTCCTAAATAGGTCCAGCTTGCTGGTCTTCTGCATTGTTTATTCATCCTAGGATACCTTTCCTTTTCTCAATTCATTCATTCTTGTGCTCCAAACTGAGCTGCAGTATCTGTGGAAGACGAGTGTTGTTCCCCAGACTCCTTAAATTCTTTTGTAAAGAGCTTGCCTTACTGTTCTTTCCTATTCTCTACTGTATTCACTCTTGCAGCCCGTATACCAACACATAATGTCTGACATGTAGTAAACATTTAATAAATATTTGCTGTGTAGTTCTGAGTTTTCAGGTACAGTACAGAGATGACCTCGAGTCCCCTGTCCCTGTCAGGTACAGTGCAGAGACCTCGAGTCCTCTGTCCCTGTCAGGTACAGTGCAGAGAGACCTCGAGTCCTCTGTCCCTGTCAGGTACAGTGCAGAGAGACCTCGAGTCCTCTGTCCCTGTCAGGTACAGTGCAGAGAGACCTCGAGTCCTCTGTCCCTGTCAGGTACAGTGCAGAGAGACCTCGAGTCCCCTGCCCCTGTGTCAGGCAGGCAGACTCTTCTATATAAGGCTTCTCAGGAAAGCCTCTGTTGAAGAAAGGATTCTGTGTTTTGAATTATGGAATAGGCCACCGATCCACACCCTTAGGACAAATACTCCTCTTCTTTATTCCCTGGAGCAGGGGTAATGAAACAGCCCATGCCTTCTGTTGTTGTTGTTCTTCTTCTTCTTCTTTTTCTTCTTTTGTTTGTTTTTCAAAACAGGGTTTCTCTGTGTAACATCTTGAGCTGTCCTGGAACTCACTTTGTAGACCAGGCTGGCCTTGAACTCCTTGAAATCGACTGCCCCCATCTCCTGAATGCTGGGATTAAAGGCCTGTGCCACCACTGCCCAGCTAATTGTTTTTAAAATTAGTAAGTGTTTTTGTTTGAATAAGAATGACCCTGATAGGCTCATATATTTGAATGCTTAGTCACCATGGAGTGGCATTATTAGAAAGAATAGAAGGATTAGGAAGTGTAGCATTGTTGGAAGAAGTGTATCACTGAGGGTGGACTTGGAGGTTTCAAAAGCTCATGCCAGGCCCAGGCTCTCTCTGCCTGCAGACCAGGATTTAGCTCTTAACCATTTCAGCACCATGCCTGCTGTGCCTGCTGCCAGTCTCCCCGCCATGCTGATCTGAAACTGTAAGCCAGGCCCCAGTTAAATACTTTCTCTTGTAAGAGTTGCCGTTGTCATGGTGGAGAATGATAGAGGATGTCACTGACCTTGATCTTTGGACTCCGTATATGTGCACACACACATATGTATATGTATACACCCAAAAATGGGTATATACGTTGTGCAAACACACACACGTACACATACTTGGAGAGAGAGAAAATGGGGGGTCAAGAACACAAGTAAGTGAAATGAAAGCAAGTACCCCTTTTGTCTCGCCTTTCTTGTAGGTGTGTGGAAGTAGTGAAAGCATCTCAGTACGTAGAGCTGGCCAACGATCTGGAGATTAACAAAGCGATTACATACTTGAGACAAAAGGACTTTAACCAAGTAAGTTCAGCAGCATCTCATGTTTGTTGGTCCAAGTGGCAAACACAGGGAAACTCCTTTCTAGAACGTTATTGAAGTGCCCTACCCCTGAGCTCTACCCCACCCATAAAACTCTAACAATTTTTTATATGTTGGTTCTGTTTCTTGAAATACAAATACTATGCCGGGCGATGGTGGCGCACGCCTTTAATCCCAGCACTCGGGAGGCAGAGGCAGGCGGATCTCTGTGAGTTCAAGACCAGCTTGGTCTACAGAGCTAGTTCCAGGACAGGCTCCAAAGCCACAGAGAAACCCTGTCTCGAAAAACCAAAAAAAAAAAAAAAAAAAAAAAAAACCAAACACTTTCCTTACACATCATATTGTTAAATTACTAACCCTGGCCCAGGCCTAGGAATTTCCAGACTGCTCTGCAAAGTGCTAAGGCATGGAGAAGCAGGTGTGTGCGGGGAGCCCAAATAGCAGTCCGATGTTCCTGTCTTGTCCTCTATGAATAGCTTTCTCAGAGGCCATTTCAAATGCTTCTTGGGATTGAAGGGTTCCCTGTGCTAGACACTGGCTTAGAACCCTGGCATCCCTCACTGGCAAGCTCCTACCTGGTTGTCTAGGGGGTGAGGTAGAGTCTTTTGTTCCTTTCCGTGCTAGCTCAGGTAGAGCAGAGCTGAGACAGAAGCAGAGGATTGCAGGGTTTTAAGAAGAAGCAGGATAGCAAAGAGAGCAAGCTGTATGACCGTGGTTTCCTGGTTCCTAAGTTGGTGAGGGCATCATGTGTGCCTGCAACTCATAACTTCATTCGACCCAGGCAGCAAGGCTTGGGAAGCCATAGCACCTTCCCCAAACTGGCCGAGCCTGTGCCTTCTCTCTTCTTCCTGATTGAAGGATCCTCCTCTTGTCTGGAAGACAATAGAAAGGAGTAACTGCACTCCTGAAACTGGGGAGAACACCCTTTACTCTGAACATGAGAACAGAGTGACGTATCCCTGTGTTCATGTAGTAATTAATGCTATGCTGTAGGACCAGGAAGTGGGCAATTGTGTGTATCCAATCACCATACTTAAGTCTTTCAGTATTTACAAAGCACTAAAACTTCCAGAGAATCCTCTGGAATGTCTGTTCTGTCATTTTATTAACCCATCACACCTTTAACCATTAAACACGCTGCTGTCGGGGGCTGGAAGAATGGCTCAGAGGTTAAGAGCACATACTTCTGCAGAGGTTCTGAGTTTGGTTCCCAACACCCACGTCTGGAAGCTCACAGCTGCCTATATATCCAGCTCCAGGAGACCTGACACTCTCCTCTGGACACTAGGCCACCTGCACTCTCATGTGCATCACCACACAAGGACACACATACACATAATTAGAATAATAATTAAAATAAATCTTTTTTAATACCACCGTCAGCCTCAGTGGTTCATGCCTACAATTCTGGCACTGGGGAGGTGGAGGCAGGAGAATCAGAAGTTGAGGTCATCCTCAGCTATTGTTAAGTTTGAGGTCAACTGAGTTCCTTGAAACCATGTATCAAACAGACAGCTACTGTAAGCCCTGTTGCAGTGGAATCATAGGATGTGAGACAAATTGGTCTTTGTTACATTGCTGAAGTGATCTTGGGACCTGAAAAATAATCTATGAATATGAAGTATACTGTTATAGGAGACATAGTGGAGAAAATTCTATCTGTTTTATCTTGGCATTATATTTTTAAGTTTGTTTTTATTTTTTAAAAACAGGTTAATAGTGCATTGCCATAGTTCATATTTTTATAACTGTCTATCCAAAACTAACCATTCTTGCTGCTGGAGTGCTGGCTCAGCAGTTAAGAAACTGGCTGTTCTCCAGAGGACCTGGGATTGGTTCCCAGCACCCACATGACGGCTCACAACCACCTGTGATTCCAGCTCCATGAATCTAGTGCCCCCTATGACCTCTACAAGCCTCATGCATATAAGCAGTACAGAGTACAGACATACATATAGGTAAAACACTAACACATATAATATAATAAAATAAAAATTAAAAAAATAAGCACTCTTAACTTTTTCTATTAAAATTAACTCAGATCTTGTTATCTCCTTTTTTTCCTGTTTTATTTGCTCATTTTTTTGTTGGTTTGGTTTGGTTGGGGGGGTGTTTTTTGTTTGTTTGTTGGTTGGTTGGTGTGTGTGCATGTGTGTGTGGTTTTGTGTTTTGAGGCAGAGTTTTGCTGTGAAGTCCACACTGACCTTGAGCTCACTGTGGTCTGCCTTCCTTCCTCAGCTTGATGTAGGGTATTTCCTTTCTGGTGTTAGACTAGCCTAGAAATGACTAACCGTTTTTTAAGGTCATTGAAACTGTTTGAAATAGTGCTAGCATATGGGAACCAACATTATGAAATTTGGGGTTTTGTTGTTATTGTTGTTGTCTTGTGATGCTAAGCATCACACCAAGACCTTTCTACATTCTCGGCCAGCTGTACCTGCACAACACCAGTAGCCTTGGAATCCAGTAGTTTATTTATTTATTTTTTTTAAGACTCAATGTCCTTTATTTATGGCTAGAAACAAATTATGAGTGAGTACATCCCATGTTCATCTTTTTGGGTCTGTGTTACCTCACTCAGGATAGTGTTTTCTATTTCCATCCATTTGCATGTAAAATTCACGATGTCATTGTTTTTTTTTTTTTAATTAATTTTTTTTTTATTCTTTTTTACTTAAAATTTCCAACTGCTCCCCGTTTCCCATTTCCCTCCCCCTCCTCCCACATATTGCCCCCTCCCCCCGCTCCCCTCCCCCTATCCCCACTCCACTTCTCCTCCCCCTAGTCCACTCCCCCTCCCTCTCGATACTGAAGAGCAGTCCAAATTCCCTGCTCTACATGAAGACCAAGGTCCTCCCACTTCTATCTAGGTCCAGGAAGGTGAGCATCCAAACAGGCTACGCTCCCACAAAGCCAGTTCATGTATTAGGATCGAAACCTAGTGCCATTGTCCTTGGCTTCTCATCAGCCTTCATTGTCCGCCTTGTTCAGAGAGTCCAGTTTCAACCCATGCTTATTCAGTCCCAGTCCAGCTGGCCTTGGAGAGCTCCCAATAGATCAGTTCCACTGTCACAGTGGGTGGGTGCACCCCTCGTGGTCCTGATTTCCTTGCTCATGTTCTCCCTCCTTCTGCTCCTCATTTGGACCTTAAGAGCTCAGACGGTTGATCCAAATTGGGTCTCTGTCTCTCTCTCGATCCATCGCCAGATGAAAGTTCCTGTGCCATTCTCCTTGGCCTCTCGTCAGCTCTCATTGTCCACCACATTAAGAGAGTCCGGTTTTATCCCATGTTTTTTTCAGTAGCAGTCCAGCTGGCCTTGGTGAGCTCCCAATAGATCGGCCCCCCTGTCTCAGTGGTTGGGTGCACCCCGGAATCCAGTAGTTTAAAAACTCATTCTTATTCAAACCTGGATCAGCGTGCTTGCTGGCCCAGCATTAGACTCCAGCCCTGCGTGGCACATTCTCCTGGCTAGTGGCAGTAGGTGTAGCTGATGGTGGCAGGAAACAGAGGCAGGATTTTTGCTTGCACACAAGTGCTTGTCATAAATCGGAAACACCAAGATGTCAAGCATAAATATATTTTTTTAAAAAGGAATAAAATAAAAACCCACTATCCCTTTTCGCCTTTTCCTTCTTGTATGAAAATCATTTCTAGGTTGAATAACCACGCACTGTTCGCGTAAGGTGTCTAACTGTTCTACATACCATTTGTGTAGCATTATCAGACTTGGCAGGTAGCTAAACATGTACTTTCCTTTCTTGGGACTTGAAGATGTAATTATATTTATCTACTTTAGATAATAATTTGGTAACATTCCCAGAATTGTTTTCTATTATCGATTTTGAAAACTGTTCAGCGATTCATTTTCCTCCTCCTCCGAGCATCCCAGTTACATTTATAAAAGCCGTTTTTCCTGTGCTCGCCTCTGTCTTGTGTTCTTTTTAAAGAACATTTTTCTTAAAATATATTCATCCTTTTGCTGTACTTTATTCGGAACCCTTTGTGGGATCTTGGTCTTCAAGTTCTAGTTACCTCAGTAGCTCTCCAGTGCTTCCAAGTTGTTTATAGTGTTTCTTTAACTTCTCTGGTTGCTTTCTGTTGGAAAATAGTCCACAGATTAGTCTGTAATAGCTGTAACTAGAAGCCTCAGAATATTCGGTCACGAAGAAGTTATACCAAGTTAGGTAAAAGTTTTGAGGTCCTCATCCCAGCCATGCTGCAGGGTGAAGAGGGAACTGCTTCTCTGACTGACAAGGCTCACTATTCCCAGCTGACCGCCTCCAGTCATCTGTCCTTTCTTCAGCTCGGTCTGATGGGCTCTTACATCATCTGTGTGCTCTTAATGCAACTGTGATTCCTCGCGATAAGATTTCCACCCTTTCCTGCTTGAAGAGTTCTTGAATGAAATTTTTCTCCTGCCAACTGTCTTCTTGAATTTCTAGCTGCTCCCCTGTCCCCTCTGTCCCCAGTCCACACAGACCCCTTCCCCAACCGTACCTTTGGATACTGCTGTATGACGGGCAGTAATTTCAGACATGCTGTTTCTAGGCTGTAGACACTTTGAAGATGTTTGAAAAGAAGGACAGCAGAGTGAAAAGTGCAGCTGCCACCAACCTCTCGTTCCTGTATTACCTGGTAGGTTTGCTTCTCTACAGCTGAGAGCTGTTGATAGGATATTTTTGCATTGCTAAATCTCCGCCTAAGCAAGCACCTAAGGAAAGTTCTCCAGAGAAGACTGATGCAAAATGTGAGGGGAAAGAGGTAAACTGAGGGCTGCCTGGGACAAGTGCTGCGAGGGGCCGAGTTTGTAGACATGAGCAAGAAGACTGTCTCTAAAGAAGTGAGGGAGAGAGGCTGCCAGTGAAGACCCCAGCCGTCGTGGACTGACAGCCGCGAGACCGTGCTGAGCCGTGGTGCTGTGATGAAGAACGGGGTATCTCAGGTTAAATGACTTAGGTAGGGTTGCGGAACACCATCTGTAACAAGCATTCACTGGGTGCCTACTAGATGCCAATCACTGGGGCTCCTGAAAGTAGGTGGGCGCCACTTATGCCAGTTGCCTTCCAGCTACAGACTTGATTTGCCCTTTACTCCGCCTCAGATGGCAGCTCCTTCCCACCTCTGCAGGCTCCGCTCAGTTCCCCTCGGCAGTCCCAACAGCAGCCCTCTCAGCGTTTCTAAGTTCTTGTTGTTGTCCAGAAGACAGTCGTAGGGCTTAGCTTTCTCACAGCCGCACTCCACTTCCTGGTAGCAGCTTTTGTATAATTTGTAGTTCAGAGTCCACACATACATGTTCCTAACAACCAAAAGGTAAATGAAAGCAGCATAAGTGCATCAGTGACCGAGGGATAAACCCCGTGTGGTCCATACATGGATGCTAGTCGGCCATAAGAGACCTTACAAACGCACTAAGAACAAGAAGCCAGACCCAGAGGTCCCAGATAATAGCCAGCGTCCAGATAGGAAGGGAACTAGAAAGCAGAGCACAGGTTTCCAGAGCCAGGGAAGAGAAAGCAGAGTGTGGCTGCTGGCAGACACGGGGTTTCTCTTGAGGGGCAGAAAAGGACCCTGGAGGAAGGCAATAGTGGTAACTGCTCCAACCCTGTGGAGTGTTTGCCACTGCCTTGGGCATTTTAAAGGGGTTCTCAGTCTCACTGTGCTGACCTGGCTCAGCTGGCCATGTCCCAATGAAATGAAGGGCTCCATGGGCGTCATGTGAACCATGGCAAGGTCCTGATCAAGCTTGTGGCTGAGAGAGGAAGAGAAAGCCCTGCATGGGCAGAAATGCAAACGCCTGGTGTGTGCCGCAGCCAGGTGCAGAGCAGGGGACGCTGAGGCCCTTCCATCTATTTCAGTGCTTCAGGTGGGAAGGCAGTGCACAGCAAATGAGGACACGGGGCTTGGGCGTTGAACATGGAACCACCTACATATAAATACTGTTGTTATCAAAGCATGAGACTAGAAAAGCCAGTCCTACGATACTTGGCTGTTTGAGCTTGACAACTGCAAATAGCCTGTCAAAACTAAGATATTTAAAATATTTGTTTCTGTTCATCTTTGTTTATAATCTCAGAAAGTCCATTTATTGTTTTAATAATCTCAGAACAATCTGAGGAGATTTGAAATTTAGACTTGAAATTGTATATCTTTTATACTTTAGGAAAATGAATTTGCTCAAGCCAGCAGCTATGCAGACTTAGCTGTGAACTCAGATAGATACAACCCATCCGCTCTCACTAATAAAGGGAACACGGTTTTTGCAAACGGTGATTATGAGAAGGCAGCTGAATTCTATAAGGAGGCCCTGAGAAACGATTCTTCTTGTACTGAAGCACTTTATAACATTGGTGAGTTCAACGTGGCTCGCGACATTAAGGCATTGTCGACATCTTTTAAAAAATAGCATTATTCTTAGTGGAGTTAATGATTCAAAAGCCATGCTATGTAAAATTTGGGTCAGCATTGTTATGTTGTTCTCCAAAAAGACTTTTCTAACATCTCTGTCTACCACAGTTATAAGACTGACTGTGTCCCCAAGTTTTGATGATATGAGATGGTGTTTTTAAACGTTTCCCAAATGGGGGGGGCACCTATTTTCCTTTTTAATTAGGAAAAATGTCAAATATACAGAAAGTACTTGGAAGCTGTTTAGTGCCACAATTTGACACATTTTAATATTTTGCCAGATATTCTTCAGAATTTTTAATACTTTTTCCATGTTTATGTGTGTGGGTGTTTTGTCCGCATGCCTGTCTGTGCACCACTTGTGTGGCTGGAACACACAGAGGCCAGAGCAGGGTGCCAGATCTCTAGGAACTGGAGTTACAGGTGGTTGTAGCCACTGTGTGGCTGCTAGGAACCAAACCTAGGTCCTCCGGAAGAGCAGCCAGTGCTCTTAACCACTGAGCATCTCTCCAGCACCTCAGACTATATTATTTGTACTCTTATAAGACATGAAGGCTCATGACCATCTCATTCCCTTCCTGTCCTCAGAGGCTGTCTGATATGAGCACTGTTGCTTCTAAGGTGCTGCCAAACACATACATGTCTGCAGTATGGGACTAGTGTCTTTGGCTATCGGTGCTTCTTTTCAAATATGCTTCTTTTTGAATGTGTTTTTATTTGATTATGAATTTAGTTTGTATTTTTGGTTTTTTTTTTCTTTTCTGTTTTTTTTTTCTTGTCTTTTTTGCATTGTTACCTTTCCTTGGTTGTCTGATGCTCTTAAACTATTTCCTGGTGTTTAGGAATTTGCAAATAAAAATTCAGTCGGGGGTGCTGAGGAGATGACTGTTGGTAAAGTGCTTGCCACACAAGCAAGAGAACCTAAGTTCTGATCCTCAACACTCACTTAAAAAGTCAGGGAAGGCAACATATACCCATCATCCCACCGCTAGGCAGGCAAAAAAAAAGGCAGGTCACCTGGAGTTTGCTGGTTCAGTAACTTTATTTTTATTTCCAAAAAATAAAGGTAGAGAGTATTTGAGGAAGATACCGAGCATGATCTCTGGCCTCAGCATGTGTGTGCACATGTGCCTGCACACATACACGTACATACCACAGGAAGAGGGGAGGATGAATAGATCTGTGTTCATTAGAACGATGAACGGAGAGTTACGTAAGCACCCAGTCTGGACTGCTCTGTTTGGTTGAAGACTGGCCTGCCAGTCGATTGTCTGCCGGCCCTGGAGATGAGGTGTGGGACCAGGGAAGAAGTAGGGAGTGGAGACACCTCACTGAGAAATGGCAAGAAGAGACTGAGGAGGTGACATTTGAAATCTGGAAAGGGTTGTACTGGCTAGGTAAGAGAAGGGCACAGTCCTTCTGGTCACTTAATTGTCTGCTTAGATGCTGTTCTTACTTTATAAATTTGAGATTTTTTTAGACTCGCACAGCTTTATTTTTCCTATGTAATTTAAAAGTAAATTTTGAATTTTTAAAACATTTTATTAGCGAGTATTAATCATACATAATAATAGGTTTAATTATGACATGTTCATGACATTTTCATGAACACAAAGTATTTTTATCGTATTTGCCTTGTCTGCCCATTGTCCTCCCTAGTGTCCACACTCCTGCTGACCCCTTTCCTTTCCTAGCTAGGCCTCTTCTACTCTTGTCCTTTGAATTTTTTTGTAATAACAGAAGGCGTACCCTTGTCCCTGTTGTGTACAATCACTAGCGCAGTTCATCACGTTTATCCCTTCTGTTAGGTTTTGTGGCTGGATCCATGTCCGCAGTATGTATTCCATTCTCTGAGTCTATTTGTCGGTTCCTGTCTGCTGTCCCTGATGAACTGCCCCCCGTCGCCCCCCGATTTTAAAATCACAGGAACTGTCTATAGCATGTCTCATGTCTGCTTGGAGAAATCCCAGCCTATATGGTTCTTTATCACTTTCTCTTCTGGATGATTTTGCATGCATTTAAATATTTAACGTGTTGCTTTGAGTACAGTTCTGCCTGTGATGCTGCTGTTTTCTGTCTTCTCAAGGCCTCACCTATAAGAAGCTAAACCGTCTAGACGAAGCCTTGGACTCCTTTCTGAAACTGCATGCAATCCTTCGGAACAGCGCTCAAGTTCTTTGCCAGATAGCAAATGTGTATCTCTATTGAAAGCTTACGGGCATTATTAATTCCCTCAATTGGAAATTAAATATCAATTATTAAATAATATTAGCCATGGAGATAATTGATAAGGGTGATACGACAGGTTAACTTGCTGAAAGTAGTTCAGTTGGTGAAAGATCATTTGCATCCTAAGAAGAATTAGTTAATAATGGTCGTTTATTTTTATTTTAAAAAACTAATTGAAGAAATTGAGGATATTTTGAATCCATATAATCTCTGACTAGAAGTTAATTAGATACTTTAACGCATTGTACTAATTCTGATTTTGTTTTAAAAGCTCATGTAGGCTATTGAAGATTCATGACTAACTAGTACTATTGAGTTTGGATAATGGATTAATTTTAGCTGTTGTGCAGATATAGTGAATATAGCTCTCTGGAGACTTATCCTCAAAAATCTTCAGTGCTGCATGGCCTCGTTCATTAGCACTCTCGCTGGTGTGTGCTGTGTGCAGGATTAGATCCTGTGCTTGGCTCTCTGCATGCAGTAAGTATTGCTGTCATGTCAGCGTCTGCAGCACTCAGCTTCCTGTTTTCCCCACTCATGATTAGGAAAGTCGATGTGTTCGTCTTGTAATGCCCCTCACTGTATTGGAAAAGCACTGTGATTTCTCTCACTTTGATGAACTTTGGCCACGCCATTTGGAAGAGCTCATATTTAGGTAGGTTTTAATATACTGTTACCTTGATATATTTCATGTAAATATGTTTAGAGAAAGGTGGGGTATATTGTTAAACTAAGTACTATCCATTCTACTTTGGATAAAGTATATTTTAATTTTTTCATAAAGTTTTAGAGCAGATAGTATTATAGTTATTCCTTTTATTTATTTTTTTGTGTGTGTTTCAAACAGTGCTTAAGATAGCGCCTTGCTCTTGCTGGGTAAATGCTCTACCATTGAGCTACACCCAAGGAGGTATAATTTGTCCTTTTTTCCTGAAACTAAGCATCATGATTCTGCTTGTGCCTAGTTAGTGACTGGGCAGTAGTTAGTTGATGCATTTGAAACTCTTTGAATGAATCTTATGGTTTTTTTTCTTGTGGTATCACATTTGCTTTGCCATGTTCAAAACAAGGACCAAGCTGAGTGTGAGTCCCTATAACCCTAGCTGCCAGGAGGCTGAGGCAGGATGATCTGGAGAACAAGGCCTGCTTGGCAACACTTTAGCTCACCCCATCTCCAAAACAACAACAGAAACCAAACAAGACTGGAAACTGCAGGAGACTTCTTGCTAAATAAAAAAGAACCTTATGTTGGGGTGTGTTCATTTCATTCATTATCAGATATAAATAAGTAATAGTCAATAAATGTTGATACAAACAAAATGCTTGTGCATTTGCAGAGGCCTTACTAGGTATTAAAGGAAACTACAGAGAGAAAATGCCCTGTCCTTAGGGTTATACTATAATTAGGAAAAACATACAGGAAAAATGCAGGAAGACAATTTCTTTACTGTGCTGAGCTTAAGAGAGCTGGGGTCATTGAGCAAACATTCCGCCATTTTCTTCAAGTGATTCTGCTAGACATTTGGTCTTGGTTCCATTTCCAGCTCTACAAAAACATTGTAATAATCTAAAATTTTGTGAAAAAAAATTAAACCTACATCTAGAATGGGTAGTACTTAAAGTTTTACAGGTGTACCTACCCTTTTCCTAAACATATTTACATGAAACATATCAAGGTGACAATATATGAAACCTCTACCTAAACTTTTACTCTTCCCCAATGTCGCAGTCAAAGCTCATCAAAATGAGAGAGTCCCAGTGCTCTCGAGTGCCGAGTGCCGTGAGGGGTATCACAACACGGACACACGTCTGCTTTTCTGAGTGCAGGAGAAACAACTGAAGAAAGCCACAGGGAAGCAGACTAGACAGAGAGCAAGGGTGTTGCTGGGCAGCACTGCCCTGCCTCCCGCCTCCTGCAGAGATGTAGGGTTAACAATGCAGACAGCACAGTCCTGAGGCCTAGAACCATTTTCACTATCACATTCCAATCTCACTTATTGGTGCCTGAATCTTAACTGACATTGCCCAAGATACGAGCTAATGGAAGATCCCAACCAAGCGATTGAGTGGCTGATGCAGCTCATCAGTGTTGTTCCGACTGATTCCCAAGCTCTGTCTAAACTGGGCGAGCTGTACGACAGTGAAGGGGACAAGTCCCAGGCCTTCCAGTATTACTACGAGGTGGGTGTGTGTCTTGCTTCCTTACAGTTTCTCACAGACCCTAACTTTTCAGAAAAGCGTATTAGTTTAGAACTAATAATTATTTGTTAAAATTCAACTTTCTTAAACTATAGTTTTGATTATATTAATTAAAACGAAAAATACTAACTCATTTTCCTTAAACCATGATTTGCATCTTCTGATTCTCTTAAATTTTTTTTTTGTTGTTGTTGTTTTGTTTTTTTTTTTGTTTTGTTTTTCGAGACAGGGTTTCTCTGTAGTTTTTGGTTCCTGTCCTGGAACTAGCTCTCGTAGACCAGACTGGCCTCGAACTCCCAGAGATCCGCCTGCCTCTGCCTCCCGAGTGCTGGGATTAAAGGCGTGTGCCACCACCTCCTGGCTTGATTCTCTTAAATATTACTATGACTCAGATTATAACTGAAACTGTCAAGCTTACCTACGTTCTCTAAGTATTGTATACTTTTAGAACTTGTCAAGTTCTTTTGCTAGTTCATGCTTTTATAAATAGGTCCACTAACAGGAAAAGTAATCAGGAGTAGCTTCCGTGTTGCTGCTGATGTCACATTGTCGCTCTCTGGGTGTTCTCTAGTCATACAGGTATTTCCCTTCTAATATTGAGGTCATTGAGTGGCTTGGAGCCTATTACATCGATACCCAGTTCTGTGAAAAAGCTATTCAGTACTTTGAAAGAGCATCTCTAATACAGTAAGTAGCTGTTTAGATTTTATATTTAGTTAATGTCTTTCATTGAGACTATTTTTAATTCCTAAAAATTAAGTATCTGATAAGTGTAATAAATTCATGAACATCTTTTAATGAGTTTTTGTTTCCTTGTATTTTTTTTCATTTTAGTTTGTTTCTATTGTGACAGATATATTTGCCTTTGCATAAAAACTTTAAATACCTTTTATAGTGTACTTTGTCTGTTTTCCTTACCCAAACCTCAGTGAACAAGAAGTATTTATTCCCAGATCAGAAGGTGACTTTCTCAGCCTTAGGACAGGTTTGTTGCTAGAAGAGCCTTAATAGGAGGAGGCTGTGTTGGTCTCGGTTCACAGTTGCCTTTTGTTGAACATTACTCTTTGTTTCTCTTTTAATCTCAGCCTCCCCCTGGCTTCAGTTCTGAGCATGGCCTTTCTGGAACGTCTCGTTGCTCATATCTATTTCCTTTCTTGCTGACTCCTCAACTCCATTTCCTCTCTTGTTTTGCTGGCCTGTCTGCTCTCCCAGAGTTTTGTCTTGGGTTAATTCAGCCATTTATTCCACCAGGAACAGCTGTCCAGATAAGTTATGTGACCTGGTAAACAATGCCATATACATCTGTGTCACATCAGCGTCTCCTCGTTCCTCTCAGAGCTCCTCAGTTCCTCTCCATGCTTCATGCTTCAAGTTTCCCTGAAAATGGATGTCTTTCATGTAAAGTCCCTTTACACATCTTTCTCTACTTTTCTCTGCATTTACCTTCATTTGTTTCTGGTCTTACTTTTTTTTTAAGTGACAGAGGCATTCAGTATACATTAATTACATTTCCTCCATATTTTTGATCATGTAGTTTCTATACTATACACTGTAATTTCCTTTCTGGTATGCTAAATTATTTTTAAAATACATTTTTATTTTGCCAGGCGTGGTGACACATGCCTTTAATCACAGCACTCAGGAGGCAGAAGCAGATGGATTTCTGAGTTTGAGGCCAGATTGGTCTACAAAGCAAGTTTCAGGACAGTCAAGGCTACACAGAGAAACCCTGTCTCAAAAAACAAAAAATTATTTAAAAAATTGTTTTCAACTGATACATAATAATTGTAGCTATATGTGCTAAGTATTTATTGCTGTATAAAATCTGCCTCTTCCATAAGAACATAAGCTCTTAAGGAATGGGAATGTTCATTCCTCTGTCATATAACTCCTTACATGTTATGGCAACTTGGCAAATGGTTTAATTCAGTTTTATTGCTTCTTGTGATGCTCATGCTAGAAACCTCTCCAGTCGTGTCACTTATGTTTTGTGTCTTCGTGATGGAGTGGTTCTTACTGGTCCAAGCCTATACTTCTGTTTTCTATTTTCTGTATATCTATAAGTTACATATTAAAATATTATGAAATACTAGCCCACAATGATTATAGTCTTCCACATCTGTAATCCCAGTGCTTGAAAGCTGAGTCAGGAGATTTTTTTCCAAGTTCAAAGCCAGTTTCTTGGCATACAGTGTGAAAACCCATTTCAAAAAAGAAAGAAGAAAGGAATGAAGGTAAAAAGGAAAAGAAAAAAAATTCTATTCCTGTTGGTCCATTATTCAATGCAATTCTATTACTTAACTGTTTTAGAGAATGTTATTTTAATATGCTCATCGTGATCACTATCCTAAAACACCATCAGAGGACCAGTATTTGCCCATGGGAACTCCAGGAAGAGAAAGAGCAGAGAAACTACTGGAACACATTGTGGCCAGCATTTCCCACAGTTGAGCAAAGGTTGTGGATCTGTGAGTCTACAGAGCTCAGTGAACTCTGAGTGGAAAAAACTCGAGGGAGCTCCATGAGACATTTAGCCACACTATTGAGAAAGTCTTGAGAGCGTCAAGAGGAGGTGTCATCACATCCAAGGGATGCTGGATAAGATTAAGCAGAAACCCTGCAGGCCAGAAGACAATGCATAGTATATAAAGTCCTGGAATCTCTGATTGTAAAGATGACCATACATACAAAAATCTCTGAGGAATGTATGCACAAAATTGAAATACAATAAAAGAATTCAGTAAAATTGCAGGATGTAAAATCACATACAATCTTTTTTTATTTCTGTAGACTTGCAATAAACAATCTAAAATGACAACTATGAGATTAGTAAAAATAATATCATTTATAACTGAATTAAAAAGAATAAGGTAACTAGTTGCTGATTTAATTGTGTAGCTAAAAAGCATGCACTTAAAGCTATGAATAACTCCTGAAAGAGATTAAGGACATAAACAAATGGAAAGACATCATGTACATGGATTAGAAGACTAGGGTTATTAGCAATAATAATGATCAGAGTGATAACAATCAGAGTGATCTTAAGGTCAAGGCTCTCCCTATCAAAATCTCTATAGTATTTTATAGACATAGAAAGTCCACCTAATATTCATATAGAATCTCTAGGGACTCTGTATAGTCAATCCAAAAAGGAGCAAAGTTGGAAAATTCCAAATCCCTCTTTTCAGAATGTGCTTGCATACTGCCATAATCAAAACGGTGTGGCATTTCAGGGCTAGAAAGGCCGCCGAGAGAATAGGCACTAGATCCCCACAGTAACCCCTCTCATGTATGGTAAGTTGGTTTCCTACAACAGTAGTGAAAGCGTGGAGGAACAATGGTTTTTTAAGCTAAAAATGTTTGACAAACTAGATATTTACATGGCAGAAAAATGAAGTTTGAAACCAACCGATGGCGCACACCAGTAATCCGGTTACTCTGTGGCTGAGGTGGGAGGATTGAGAGTTCAAGGACAGCCTGGGTTACAAATCAGTCCTCCATCTCAAAAACAACAACCACAAAAAATTTAACACTTAGTTTATCCCATATGCAAAACTAAATTTAAAACAGATTAAAGACCCAAATAAATGTAAGACTAAAAACTATAAAATACTCACAAGAGAGGACAGGAGAGATAGCTCAAGCAGTTAAGAGCATTGGCTGCTCTTCCAGAGGATATGAGTTCAGTTCCCCACACCCACATGGCAGGTCACAGCTGTCTGTACCTCCTCTTCCAGAGATCCTATACCCTCACAGAGACATACACACAGGCAAAACACAAATGTACACAAAATTAAAAAAGAAAAACACTCATAAAAACTCTTAGTGGAAATTGTTCATGCCATTGAATGTGACAAAAACTCTTAGAAATGCCATCAAAACACAGAAATAGGCAATATTAGACTTCACCAAATTTTCAGTATTCTGCTTAACAAATAAGAGTACAAAAGCAACCCACAGAGTAGGTCGTTACCCAAAATGTATAAAGAGCTCCGACAACTCAACAGTAACAAAAATGAGCAAAGATTGAGGACATTTTTCCCCAAAGACAGTGTATACACCGCTGATAAACATATACAAAGATGCTTAGCAGCGTCCAGCGTTGGGCAGTGCGAGTCACACCCATGCACACATGGCAGCATAATTGGACTTAGTGAGTCATCTAAAAAGAAGATAGGAATAGGACGTGTTGGGAGGTGCCCTGGGAAAGTTGGAGGGGCGAATTAGAAATGGATCTGATCTTATTTTATTGTATACATGTATGAAATTCTCAAAGAATAAAAAAATGGGGTTGGAGAACAAGGTCTCACTATGTTGCCCTGGCGGTCCTAAAACAGTCCTGGAACTGGCTCTTCTGCCTCTGCCTCCTGAGTGCTGGGATTAAAGGTGTGCACCCCCACTGCCTGGCTAGAACCCTGGGTGTAACATGTGGGTAGAGAAGGTGGCAGGCTTCTTAGAGGAAAGTAATACAATTAACTGCATATTTTATTTAGATTGCAGTGGATAGGTGTGTGGGCAGTGGGCTTAAAATTAATAACTTGCACATCGCAGTGTTGAAATTGAAGCCCTTATGTGTTCACACAGGTTGGTAGGCTCGCTATCAGACTAGCTTGGCGTTGGAAGGCCTTCTGGAAGCCCCTGGGGAAGCACGAGGGAGATTTGGAGGGCAGGGAATCTTAAACACTTCTCTAGACTGCTCCTGATTCAGATGGGGGGGGTCTCCCATAGTAGCCCAGCCCAGCCCAGAACTCACTGCATAGCCAAGGGTGGCTTCAGAATCATAGCAATCCTCCTGCCTCAGCCTTCTGTGAGTGCTGAGAACACAAGCATGTGCCAGCATGCCTGTCTTGGGTGTTTGTAAAGTCAGTCTCTAGAGGTCCTGGTTGTGATTATTACTTTAGAAAAGAATGTGATTTTTGTTAAAGGTGAAAAGGGCATAGATTGAGTTCTCTTTCCCTCTCTTTGGATTAAAGCCTGGCTATTATAACACAAGATCAAGTATTTTTTATGTTCTAAATGTGTGAGCCTGTATGTTATTAATAAAGACTAAATAAACAAAAGGTCTGAAGTATTCAAAGGAATTAGAGGTAGAAAGCTTAATGAATGTTTCACCATCTCATTATTTTTTTCATCTCTAATTTCCACTAATTTCTTTCTTTTCTAGACCCACACAAGTGAAATGGCAGCTGATGGTAGCTAGCTGTTTCAGAAGAAGTGGTAAGCGTTTTGACTTTATTCATTTCTTATTTAGTTTCTGTCTTTTCTTTAGGTAGTTATGCATATAAATTTGTTCCAGTTGAATGTTTATTAAACATTAACTTTCTGAATAACCACACATAATTTATTATACATATTATGTGAAAAACATAGTAATTACTACATACAGGAAAGGTCATGCTTACAAAGTGGGGGTGTTTTGTTTTTATTTAAGGCAAGGGCCGTGAATTGGCACTGGGTTTGAATTTAATAGCAAACACTCTACCACTAAGTACACCATAGCCTGCAGGCTATTCCAGGAACTCTCCTAAAAATGAGTTCTTTCTCAAAATTAACGTGAAATCATTGCATGTTAACCACAAAATATTCTTTTTATATTAGTTTCTATTTCCATTTTCTGCCCGAGTGATTAATTCAGACCTGGGACAGCGAGAACTGTGTATTATTTACAACAAACGCCATTAGGTGCAGAGGTTTGTGCTTCTGTCCAAAGAAGATGCCTGTAGCTTAAATGCCAGAGAGTCGACTAGGAGGTCAGTGTTAAGTCCATGAACACAGACCATAGAACGCCCAGGAAAAGATAATCCTGACCCCACAGGAAGCATAAACTGAGGTTGTCCGTGTGCTTACCTGATAGCTGTCAGTGTCTTCAAAGTGGCCAGGACATCCATCACAGACTTAGTTTGGTCCTGCACTGGAGGGCTCACTCTTTAGCATGACCATGGCTCCGGTCAGATGAACAGTTTGAGATGCACATTCCTTTGCACGGGACCACTGAGCCACACCCCACTCAGAGTGGATCTTAACATCAGCTGGTCACTGCATTAGTTCTGTTGAGAAGCGAATACTAAATCTCAACCATTTCCTTCCACTCTGACCCTTTTTCAGTTTTTTTTTTTTTTTTTTTTTTTTTTTTTGGTTTTTCGAGACAGGGTTTCTCTGTGGATTTGGAGCCTGTCCTGGAACTAGCTCTTGTAGACCAGGCTGGCCTCGAACTCACAGAGATCCGCCTACCTCTGCCTCCCAAATGCTGGGAGTAAAGGCGTGCGCCACCACCACCCGGCTAGTTTTGTTTATTCATATATTTTGGGGGGTTTTGTTTTGTTTTTTGAAACCCAGTCTTACTGTGTAACCCTGGCTGTCCTGAAACTCACTGTGTGATCAGGCTGACCTCTACATGACAGAAGTCCCCTTCCTCTGCTTCCTGAGTGCCAAGGTTAGAGGAATGAAACAGCACACCCACATTGTATATATATTTTTCCCAGAAATGACTCAAGAATTGTGCAAACATGAAAAGTAAGCTTTTATCTAAACCATTATGGTATACCAATGCTTTGGATTAGAATCAACATTTTAATTAAATTTAGTAATATTTCTATAACTTTATATAGCTATTATTACATTTTTTTCTCTGTTTACTTACAGGTAACTACCAAAAGGCCTTAGATACTTACAAAGAGATTCACAGGAAATTTCCAGAGAATGTTGAATGTAAGTGACCTTGTATTTTGTAACTTTGAAGGCAAAGATACCACATTCTGTGTTCTAATAGATAGTTAAATTTGCTGTAGTAACAGTATTCATAAACGAAGCCTCATTTGTGCTACATATCTTTAAAGTTTTTATACAATCAGAAAATTTGACTCCTTAAGTGTGCATTTTTATAGAACTTATATGTTGATAGGTTTAAGTATAATACCCACATTCTATTTATTTTAAGCAAATCTGCATCTCAGTCCTTTATTAAAAAGTTTAAGGACAAATCTTGGGGAAGCAGCTGTAGCACTGTTGGTAGAATGATGCTTGCCTGGCATGAACAAAGTCCTGCTTTGACCCCCTCGCCAACTCAAAGCAGCCGTGCTCTGAGTGCCGGGTGGTGAAGGCGGGAGGGCTAGAGGTTCAGAGTTCAGGTCAGTCTCGGTCACCTGAGTTTATATAGCCGCCAATGCTGTATAGGGAAGGCGTTTGTAGGATTTTTATTGGAGTGTGTATATAATGTGTGGTAGGCACACGTACGCCATAGTGTGCCTGTGTAGGCCAGAGGGCAACTTTGTGGAGTGGGGTCTCTCGCCCATGTTTACGTGGGTTTTGAGGATTGAACTTAAGTTACAAGATCTGCATGGAAACCACCTTTAGCGGATGAGCCATGTTGCCAAACCCAAGAGAAGCACTTTTTAACTTTTTTATTTTAATGGTTTTGTTTTGTTTTGTTTCAAGATAGGGTTTCTCTGTGTAGCCCTGGCTGTCCTGGGACTCACTCTGTAGCCCAGGCTGTCCTGGGACTCACTCTGTAGCCCAGGCTGTCCTGGGACTCACTCTGTAGCCCAGGCTGTCCTGGGACTCACTCTGTAGCCCAGGCTGTCCTGGGACTCACTCTGTAGCCCAGGCTGTCCTGGGACTCACTCTGTAGCCCAGGCTGTCCTGGGACTCACTCTGTAGACCAGGCTGGCCGCAGACTCAGAGATCTGCCTGCATCTGCCTCCCGAGTCCTGGGATTAAAGACATGTACCACTGGCATGGGCGGAGGCGAGATTTCCCCCACTGACTGAGACAGGTGGGAGAGCTGTCCCCATCACTCCTCCGAACGGTCAGGGGAGAGAGATAAGTGTGAGAAAACTACCCTGAGGATGTGACGACAGCGGTAGACTGGCCCTCATAGCTGCAAGGGCTCAACTAGCCATGGCAGTGCTGGGGAGTGCACCCTGGTGGTGAAGACAGGGAGAGGTGTGGGCTGACCACCCTGCAACTACCCAGGCCCACCCCAACATCCAGCCCATCTGTGATCTGCTGGAGCATAGGCTGAGGCGGGGAGCAGTCCTTCCAGCCCAGGCCTCAGAATCTCTGTGAGACAGGGCAGCAACAGGATGTCTGGGAAGAGTCCCAGTGAGGGCCCGGTGTCAGTGGTGCAGCAGAGACAGGCCTCAAACCAAACCAGTGATTCTTTGTGATGAATGCCTGCGTGTAAAGATGGAGGGATAAAGGGTTTACTGTGACTCACTGTGTCACACTGCAGCTTCCATGTGGAGATTTCCCCTTCTTCCTTGTTTCTTTCTTTTTTTCCTTTTTTATCTTAAATTTTGTTTTGTTTTGTTGGGGGGGTGTTTCAGAGGGAACAGGAGATGAGTGGGATCAGGATGCATGATGTAAAAGACACAAAGACCAGCTTGTCTTTAAGAGTCTTTTAATGTATATGTGTGTATACCTGTGTGAATTCATATGTACCACATGTGTGCAGGGGATCAGAAAGGCCAGAGGGTGTCAGGTCCTTTGCAACTGGAGTTGCAAGTAATTGGGAGCTGCCTGATGTAGGTGCTAGGAACTAAACCCAGGTCCTCTGCAAGAGCAGTAAGTCCTGTGGGCAGTCCCGTGAAAGGCATTTTTAACTGCCCACTTTAGTGTTTAATGTTTTCAGGTTGGAAAAAAAAGATACTTTTACTATCTTAAAAAACAAAGCATGAATAATCTTGCAGGTGATTTTTTTTTTGTTTGTTTTTGTTTTTGTTTTTCGAGACAGGGTTGTCCTAGAACTAACTCTGTAGACCAGGCTGGTCTCGAACTCACAGAGATCCGCCTGCCTCTGCCTCCCGAGTGCCAGGATTAAAGGCGTGCGCCACCACCGCCCAGTTGCAGGTGATTTTTTTAGTGGCACTTAAATATATTTGTGTGTGTGGTCACTGTGCACACAGGCACATGCGTGTGCTAGAGGTCAGTGTCCGGAGTCTTCCTCGATTGCTCTCTACCTCAGTTCTTGGGAGGGTCTCTTACTGTCCGGGAGCTTGCCAGTGAGCCCCAGAGACCCACCTGTCCCCGTCTTCCAGCACTGGAACTCTGTGCCACCGTGCTTGGTGTTCCGTTGTGTGTTCCGGGGACCCAAACTCAGATCCTCATGTTTGCACAGCGAGCGCTTTACTGGCTGTTCGTCTCTCCCACCCCTAGATTTAAAATGCTATCCTGACATGTTACTTGCTTGTGAGTTGTGAAATGAGCTTTGCAGAAGCGTCCATGTGCCGCCTCTCTTGTCGCTGTGCCCGGTCCTGTCATAGTGACAAGGAGACGGATTACTGCAGGATTACTGCAAAATCTGAGCTAAGGAAAGAGAAAACAGCCATCTTCATTGCTGCATCTCACCACTAATTGTCAGTTTTGTCCTGAGTTGCATTTAGTCAAAGAGGAAAGTCAGCTGGGTGCCGATGGCTCACACCTTTGATCCCAGCAGAGGCAGACAGATCTCTGAGTTCAAGGCCAGCCTCTTCTACTTAGCGTAGTGAGTTCCAGGACAGCCAGGGCTACACAGAGAAAATCCTGTCTTGAAAAACCAAAAAGAAAAGAGGAAAGTCATAGTCAATTTAGAATTTTTACCATCTTTGTTAGGAAACAAAAAGCAACTCCTTGAGAAGAAATCTCTTCATTCATGGTGAGGATAGTCATTGAGAGGTGTGGGCGGTGCTGAGATCAGCGCTGCAGTGAAGAGAACATCTTTGAAAAGTCTTTTTCATCTTGTTCTCTAAAATAATAAACACAGGCAGCACATTACAGTAAACACACCTCTCCTGAGCTCGGGTTTCTGATGATGCAGCCTGATCCAAGGAGTAGGTGGAGTCTCTGCCTGGTTCTTGGAAGAGCTGCACTGCCAAGGACTGAGAAGAGATGCAGGATCAAGAAGTAGGTTCCTCACCTGATAGCCACAGGAGGCAGACACCAGAGAGGAAAGGGCCTACAGGGCCATCATTGTAGAACTCTTAAAAAGTACAGATTTGTAGTTTGCAATTGGCTCAAGCATCTATTTTCCCTGTTCCTTTTCAAAAAGAAACTTTCTGTGTGGTTTTTAGTCTCAGTCACTTTAGAGACCATTCAGGAGCAAGAAGTCCAGGGACAGTATTTGAAAGTGGAACCTGCCTGCCACCTGGTTCATTGAAGGGATCCCCTTCAGGTGTCAGACAGGGAAGCGAACCTCAAGAAAGACGAGAATGAAAACCTCATCAACCTGGATCAGAGACTTCTGATCACTGTTCACTGTCAGCATATTTAAAACATAGTATAATTTGGGGGAAGGTTTCCGGGCAACAATCAGTCAAGTGTGACTATATAGTGTTCTAGGGAAAGAAGAGTCTAGGATAATCATTCTGGGGAATTTGGGTGAGGTCTGTCTCTAAGCAAAAGGTGGGTAAGGTTTGCCACACCCACTTTCTTTCTCCACAGATAGCAAAAAGGTTACCAGCTTATTAACAAAATCCACTCCCAGTCTTCTGGGCAAGATATCAGGACCTTTGAGAAGAGAACCAGGTGTTTAACATTCCTAGTTTCCCTAGAGATCTGTGGGTGCAAGGACTTTTGTGCTCCAATAGTTGATCCTAGAATGTGGCCATCCAGCAGGTTTGTAAGCAGCATCCTCAGCCTTCACCTGCTAGTGGCACTCCCGTCCCGTTCGTTGAAACCTGAAGTCTCCAGGCTTGGCAAAATGCCCCTTCAAGGGTAGAATTGCTTCCTGATGAAAATCTCTGGAGCAGCCACAATGGCTTGGTGCAGGGCCAGCAAGGCCACATTGTTTCCCTTTACAGAGTGTTTTAAGAGTTACCCTAAAAGTTAAATGAATGACTGTGTACACTGTAAGGAATATCTAAGATGACTTTGGCCTATATAATTCTCAAAACAAGTGTAATCAATTGACGGCCATAGCTGGAGCCTTAGTGGGGGAAACTGTGGAATGTTATCTGAAACAGAATCATTTTCTGGGGAACCCATCAAGATTCTGAGGGAACTGTATGCATGTGGTGCAGACATATGTGCAGGCAAGACATCCATACACACAAAATAAAGTTTTTTAAATTTAAAAATTGGCCTATTTTACAGCCTTCCAGATGGACAACTACCTAAACTGGTTGGGGTTTGTTTGTCTAAGCAGGGTCTCATGTAGCCCATGCTAGGCAAGAACTTACTATGTAACTCAGGTTGACCTTGGAAATGGTCATTTTATTTTCTATAAATTGCCTCTAAGCTGCTCTTCTGTGGGAAGGGGGAAGGGAGCAACAATGGTATATTATTCCTAAAGCATAGACTACCTTTTCATTGTGGATTACTGAGATAAGTGTGTACACAGAAGACTTACCTAGTAATTGCGACATTGCAAATTATTTTAGGCCTGCTGCTTTCAGTGTCTTACTGATCAGAAATTGACTATTTTTGTACACATTCTTATGAATGAAGACTATATTCCAGACACTATTCAACACTGATGTAGCATAGACCACTGAGGGTCCACTGAGAGACCCTTTCTCAAATATAAGGTGGAGAGCAATTGAGGAAGATACCTGGCACCCACATTAATGCATGTACACCATACACACATGAATGTGTACACATGCATACATCACACTTGGCACCCACATAAATACACATATACCCAAACACACATGAACAGGTACACATGTGTGTATCCCATCTGGTACCCATATAGATAAACATATACTCAAACACACATGAACATGTACACATGCATATATCACATCTGGTACCCACATAAATACACATACACTCATACACACATGAACATGTACACATGCATACATCACATCTGGTACCACATAAATACACATACACTCATACACACATGAACATGTACACATGCATTCATCACATCTGGTACCACATAAATACACATACACTCATACACACATGAACATGTACACATGCATTCATCACATCTGGTATCACATAAATACACATACACTCATACACACATGAACATGTACACATGCATTCATCACATCTGGTACCACATAAATATACATACACTCATACACACATGAACATGTACACATGCATTCATCACATCTGGTACCACATAAATACACATACACTCATACACACATGAACATGTACACATGCATTCATCACATCTGGTACCACATAAATACACATACACTCATACACACATGAACATGTACACATGCATTCATCACATCTGGTACCACATAAATACACATACACTCATACACACATGAACATGTACACATGCATTCATCACATCTGGTACCACATAAATACACATACACTCATACACACATGAACATGTACACATGCATACATCACATGCACATACTCAAACAAGATATTTAATAGTCATAATGAGTAATTGTGAAAGTAGGCGAAAGAGAAGTGTAACTTAAGTATTTATGTAGAGGAAATGTAGGAGGAAGAGTTGGGGTGGTGATGTCAGCGTGGGGCAGGTGTTCTTGGGTCTTGTGATGTGGCTGAACTATCCAAGCTCCTCTAACAAAGTCACCATGATATGTAGAGACAACTGTGGTAAACACTGAGGAGAAATGTGCATTTGGAGTGAGAAACTAGCTTTAAATTATTAAGATGTAGCCTGACTGAGGTTGATAAGTGGGTGCGACATCTCAGGAGAGATGATAAATTAATAGTCCAAGAGTGGACCTGCAGAACAGCAACATTCAAGTGGAGGAGAGGATGCGTAGGGGATTGAGAAAGGAGGTCTGAGAGCAGACAAGAACAGTGCCCCCAAAGCCAAGGGAGATGGACTTCAGGAAGACATTATGACTTGTGGTACTTGAAGTTGGGACTGTCACTCAGTGGCGATGCTTGCATGATACTCAGATGCTCCGGATTTCATATGCAGCACTGAGAAAAAAAATCATAGAAGTTACCAACCAAAAGCCACTGACTTTGGAAAGTCATTGGGAAAGTAGAGGCAGAAACAGAAGAGCAGCAGGTTGAAATACGCAATGGGCGTGAGGAGTGCTCTAGGGCTGCTTCTCTAAGGATGGAAGAGGTGGCTGTTTGTCGACTGCAGGGAACAGTGTAGTAGAAAAGGAGAAATTAGAGATGTGCCAGGGAGCACAGCAATGAAAAACGACATCTGTGGGAATGGAGTCAACCATAGAGAGTGCAGGGTAATTCTGAAAAGTACTGGAGCCCTGCTTATAGAAGAGAGGACTTAATCAACCAACTGCTGTCATTCATATGAGGTCGCTTGTTCGTTCCAGCCCAGCAGTTCAGACCTGAAATAATCACACAGAAACTGTATTATTTAAAACACTGCTTGGTCCATTAGCTCTAGCTGCTTATTGGCTAACACTTATATCTGAATTTAACCCATTGCTAGTAATCTGTGTATCGCCATGTGGCTGTGATTTACCAGGTAAAGTTCCCAGCATCTGTCTCCAACTACATAGCTTCTCTCTGACCCCACTCTTCTTTCTCGCAGTATTCAGTTTAGTTTTCCCTGCCTAGACAAAAGTAAGAATTCAACTCAAACAAGAATTACAGTTACAATATTTATATATACTTTATCTTTTATTATTCGTAAATAAAGTTATATTATTACTATCTACTCTTCAACTCCTTCAAAGACTCCAGAAGGATATAATATTACCTAAGTAAACAGGAAGTGCATTGTAAGCAACTTCTAAAACTCTAGAATTGACAGAGACATCTTTTTTTTTTTTTTTTTTTTTTTTTTTTTTTTTTTAGTTTTTCGAGACAAGGTTTCTCTGTAGCTTTGGAGCCTGTCCTGGCACTAGCTCTTGTAGACCAGGCTGGCCTCGAACTCACAGAGATCCACCTGCCTCTGCCTCCCGAGTGCTGGGATTAAAGGCGTGCGCCACCACCGCCCGGCCCGACAGAGACATCTTGCTGCCTGGACAGTCACTCAAAGTTCTTCTCTAACATTGGGGCATCCATCTTCAGCCTACTGGTCCATAGTATCCAGCAGACTTTTCCATGAAACAGGAAATTTCAAAGACAGTTACACCTATATTGGCAGTTTGCCAGTCACTTTCTTCTGGTGGTATACACTTTTAATCCCAATACTTGGGAGACAGAGGCAAGTGGATATCTGTGAATTAAAAGCCAACCAGGTCTACAGAGTGAGTTCTGGAACAGCCAGAGTAGTTACACAGAGAAGATCTGTCTTGAAAAACAAAAGGCAAAAAAAGAAAAGAAATTAATTTTTGACATCTAGCTAATGATTATAAAGTATAATTTTGATGGTAGTTGTGGTAAGGGGAGAAGTGTGCTCTATACCCCCTTACTCTAAGGCTGTCAGGAAGTATGGTTGAAGCCTGGCAGGATGGTAGGTGCCTGCAGCCCAGCAGTACTAAAGGAAGCGAGACAAACAGCCTGGCAGCATAGTAGAGCAAGAGGGAGAATGTAAACCTGGGTCGTGGTAGACAGAAGCAGTACAGAGCCAGCGCACCTACTGTGTGTGCAGTACTCCGCCCAATAGAGAGGAACATGGTGACTCAGAAACTCACGTGCCTGGGAGCTGGTCCAGGCTCCCTGGAAGCTGGAACTGAGCTAGCTATCAGGAGCCTCTGAGTGATCAGATCAGAAGTTCAGATTTGTGGGGTCTTCTGCTTTGTAGTTTATCGCAAGGAAACGGGTACATTTTGGAACTACTTTTTCAATTAAATAAACACAATTTCATCACATTATGGCTATTTTTTAGGTATTAGAAATTTATTTTTAGGGGTTAAAAATATAATTTAGTTGGTAGAGAACTTGCCCAGAAACGAAGGAGCCCTGACTTTGATCCCCAGCATTGCTGAAGCTGGGTGTGGTGTTGCTTGTCTGGGAGGCAGAGACAGAAGGGTTAGAAGTCATAGGCTAGCCCCAACTACATAATGAGTTGTGGGCCACTCTGGGCCACATGCCTGACTCCCTGCCTTTAAAAGAAACAAAACAAAAAACTAGTGGGTTATTTTTCTTTTCATGTATTCTTTTCTCATACAGTATATCCCAACCACAGCCTGTCCGCCAGCTCCTCCCAGTCCCAAGCACACATCCCCTATCCCCCAGATCCACTGCTCCTCCATTTCCTTTCAGAAAAGAGCAGGGCTCCCAGGGACATCAACCAAAAATGGCATAACAAGACACAAAAAGACTAGGCACAAACTGTCATAGCAAGGCTTGACAAGGCACCCAATAGGAGGAAAAGTTCCCAAGAACAGGCAAAAGAGTCAGAGACAACCCCACTGTTAGGAAGGAGTCCACAAAAGCCCCAAGCTAAACAGCCTCAGCCTGTCTGCCGAGGACCTGGTGCAGACCTCTGCAGGCTCCTCTGTTCTTGTTGCCTCAGTCTCTGAGAGTCCCCATAGGCCCTGCCTAGTTGATTCTCCTAGTGTTCTCGACCCCTCTGGGCCTTGTAATTCTTCCTCCCCTCTTCCTTGGGGTTCTCTGAGCTCCTAAGGTTTGGCTATGGTGTCTACATCATCAGCTGATGGCAGTATCCCATCACCCTCCATAGGAAGCCTCTCTGATGGCAGTTGGGCTGGGCACCGATCTATGAGTGTAGCAGAATACCATTAGGAATCATTTCATTGACTTGTTTCTTTTGTTAATCATGTTTGGTTCTACCCTAGGTCTTTGAGCCATCCAACTCCAGATCCTGGCCATCCAGGAAGTGAGGGCATGGGCTCCTTCTCATGGCTTGGGCCTCAAGTTAGACCAGTCATTGCTTGGCCACTCCCACAAGCTCTGAACCGCCTTTGCCCCAGCACATCTTACAGGCAGGACAGATATGGGACACTGGATGCCTTGCCTGGCTACAGAAGATGGCCTATTCAGGCTATGTATCCTCCATCACTAGGAGTCCTCACTAGGAAGTTCCAGGAAGTTTCCACTGCACTAGGTTTCCACATTGCCCCTCATTCCAGTTGTCTTGCCTGTACTCTCTCCCTCCATCCCTCCAAAACTAGGTTTTAACTTAGCTTTTGCTTATTGTCTTGATAACTGACAAGAGAGTACAAAGAAATATCTAAAATGTTTAGCTCTGTCTGAGGGTAGAGGAGAAATGATTAACTTTTTTTTTTTGTTTTTTGTTTTGTTTTTTTTTTCTTGCTGATTTTTTTTATTAATTAATTTAATTATTAAAGATTTCTGCCTCTTCCCCGCCACCACCTCCCATTCCCTCCCCCTCCCCCAATCAAGTCATTAACTTTCATTTTTTCTTTGTACCTGTACTTAACTTACAGATGCTCTACCATGGTCTTCATTGCTCTGGTATTGATAGAAACCAAATCTTTTGAACTGACATAAAAGTGTCACAAAGCAACGAGACAACAAATGGCGGACGTCTTATGCATTGTGTTCTCATTGGTCAGAGAGAAATCACTTGGTTTCCTTTTCATTCTTTGCATCTTAAAACTTTGTTCTTTTGAGATGGGGCTCACTCTTAGTCCAGGCTGGCCTGGACTGTGGCAATCCTCCTGCCTCAGCTTTTCAATTCTGGGACTACGGCTATAAATCACACCTTTGCTAATTTATCAATACAATCTTAAATCCAAAAGCAAACTCTAATATACATACCAATAATAAAGCAGACTTGGTGGCTTGTGCCTGTAGTCTCAGCTCTGTGGAGGAAAAGCCAGATCACCCTCGGCTACCTAGCAAGTTTGAGGCCAGCCTAGGATACATGAGACCTTGTCTCTAAATAAACTAATCATTTGTGTAAACCCAACTAAATATGTTGAGTGAGATGTATAAGTGGTGAGAGGATTTTCTTGCTGTTTTATGATGTGATGATCATACACACAGTAGTTCCAGGAGCGGAAGTGTGGGGTGGGTGGGAAGAGCACAGGCTGAGGCAAAGTGTGGGACTCTTCCAGGGCCTCGCCTGGGTGTCAGCTCCGAGGTGTGCACATCCACCTTCTCTTGTAATTATCTTATACATATTTGATATTGGCTTCAAGCCCAACTATAAAGTGTGCTTCTTTAATGTGAATAATATTGATTAAAACAATGAATTTACCAGCAGTAAAAAGAACATTTACTGGAAATATCTTCCTCCTCCTTCCCTGTGCACTCTACATTTTGTAGCCAAGTCTCCCTTAGGAGTCTTTGTGTGTCTGTCATTGGCACATTAACAAACGCTGCAGCCCTGAGATGCCATCCTTGTGCTGTGCTCTCTCTGTGGTCTGGTGGCATGACGGGGCAGGTCACCTACAAGGAAGTTGGTGCTCCCAGGTCTAGAGACTGTGAGGTGTAATGAGTTTGGGTTGGGGTGGGGAACTGAGACAAACTCTCACTATGTTACTCTGGCTGTTCTGGAACTCACTCTGTAGACCAAGCTGGCCTCGAACTCACAGAGGTCTGCCTGCCTCTGCCTCCCGAGTGCTGGGGTTAAAGATGTGCAGCACCACCACCCGACTATATGTTTTAAGAGAAAACAAAGTGCTGTCAGCATCCAGCCTCTGCTAAATGTCAGGCTTGCTCTGTGCATCTTTCCTTTCCTAAATTTTTGTTTTGTTTTTGGTTTTTTTAATTTAGGTTTGCGTTTCTTGGTTCGTCTCTGCACAGATATTGGATTAAAAGAAGTTCAAGAATATGCCACAAAACTCAAGCGGTTGGAAAAAATGAAAGAAATGCGGGAACAGGTATCTCATGTGGGCCGGAAACTATTGTCTGTTAATTTTCAAAATGTCAGCCTGCTGTAGCTGAAATGCACGGGGTTAGGAGCATACATCACAACAGAACTGGAATTTTACTCAACAGTAGCAAAAAATGAAATTTTCTTGAAAATGAATTGAATGATTCATAAAAACTCAGAGAAATTGAAGTTCAACCTGAAGGTCAGAAAAAGCAGCCAGTCACTGGCTCTTACCTCAACCTCAGTCCGAAATGGCCATCCTGCCTCCAGGAATCTCAGAATGAGACTGAGCCTGAGAACTGTCTCCTGTTTTATATTCCTCTCTAGTGCTAGGATTAAAGGCAATACCCGGTTTCTATGGCAACTAGTGTGGCTACTAGGATTAAAGGTGTGTGTAACCACTGCCTGGTCTGTAAGGCTGATCAGTGGAACTGTTTTACTCTCTGATCTTCAGGCAAACTTTATTACAAATGAAATATCACTACAGTGAATAGATCTGGAAAGTATGTTTAGTGAGGCAACTTAAACTCTGTAAGACAGAAGCACGTGTTCTCTTTCATGTGTGCATCCCAACTGTGTGTGTGTGTGTCTGTGTCGCCAAAATCCTAGAAAGGAGACCAAGAGAGGGTGAAGATAGGTAGTGAGGAAGGATGGGGATAGGCATAAGACACATTAAGCTTGAAAAAGAGATGGGGTGAGGGGCACAAGAGAGAACCAAGGGTGGCAGGGGGAGAAGAGTTGATGGGAAGGAGATTACTAAAACCCGTTCTGTTCAAAATGCTGTGATATCTATACTGTGAATGCCAATTTTCACAACAAAAAATATCTTAGAAGTCAATACAGAACTTTACTTGTCAATACTAAAATCTGAGAATGGTGTGTACATTTGCAGGCACTTGAGCAGCATTTCCAGTGCAGCCATTGTGTTTTTACTGTTTAGATAGTGGTTTGCCCTAGAAAATAAAGTAATGCCAGGCAGTAGTGTGCATGCTTTTAATCCCAGCACTCAAGAGGCAGAGGTAGGTGGATCTCTGAGTTCCAGGACAGCCTCTAAAGCTACAGAGAATCCCTGTCTTGAAAAAATAAAATAAAAATTTAAAAAAATGATAAAATGAACAGTATTTAAAGCAGAGTTGAAGAGCTGGGGCTGTATCTCATGATAGCTCACTTTCTTAGTGAGCGTGCACAGGACCTGGGTTCAGTTCCTAGCATGGCAGGAAGAGGCAGAGTTGAACTGCTTTTTCCACTCTTTTAAATATTTATTACAATATTCTGTCTGTATGCCTGCAGGCCAGAAGAGGGCACCAGACCCCATTACAGATGGTTGTGAGCCACCATGTGGTTGCTGGGAATTGAACTCAGGACCTTTGGAAGAGCAGGCAATGCTCTTAACCTCTGAGCCATCTCTCCAGCCCTTTCCACTCTATTGTAATGGAAATATCTTTGAAATTATCTAAATAGGGCAGCTTCTAGGATAGGACTCCAGATGGCTTCTATGGAGTCCTTAGCAGAGGGCTACCGATAGATGAATAATTTCCATTTTTCCAGAGGAGGAAGTAACTGAGAATGTCACTTGCTGTGGCGTCAGGCTTTGTGCCTGAGGTGTGTCTGTGGCAGAACACGGTGCAGAGAAGCCATTGTCAGCGCATTTCTGCAGCAGATGGATAGCAGGGTTCCCGCTTGCACTACCTCCCCCACACCTGAGCCTAGAACATCTAGCGTGTACATGAGTTTTGAATATTTGCCCGTTACCAAGAAAACATATGTTCTTAAAGCTAATATTGATATATTGAAATTAAAACTCTTTCTTTGTTGTTTTGAGACAAGATCTCACTATGTAGCTCTGGTTGTCCTGGAACTCACTCTGTAGGCCAGGCTGGCTTGAACTCACAGAGATCCTCCTGCCTCTACCTCTCTAGTGCTGGGATTAAACGCGAGCACCACAACGTCCAGCTAGAAATAAAATTCTAGGCGAGGCTTAGTGTCGCTGCAATGACTTTTATGTAGTTATCCTGGCTGTAGAGAGGATCTAATTCTCACATGCTTGCAGAATGTGGCTGGCTGTCTTCGCTTCTCAGATGTGATCTAATATCCTGTAAAAATATTATGAGCAAACTAGTTTTACTTTAAAAGTCCTATAAAACATCAAGTTGTTTATTTGCCGAGCTAGGCTACACCATTAAAATGTGCTGTAATAGCCAGTCTGTGCTCCGTACCAAAGCTAATGAAATAGCTGAGAGGCTTGTGACACATGCACTGCTGTAAGAAGTTCAGGTGACTGTGTTTAATAGGAGTCGAAAAAGTATGTATTTAAATGAGGCACATTTTGGAATTGAATTCATTGTTGGGGCCCCTCATACAGAACCATGGGAGCATGTGCAAAGATGAGTCTCTTACTAAACAAGCATGCCTGAGTCGAGTCTTTACAGTCTACAGTAAGCCCAAACTTCTACTGTTGGGTCCCCCTCATCCCGCAAGGAGGACGCGCAACACCGGAGCTCTTCCTGCTGCAGTTTTATTCAGGACCTTTTGACAATTGTAAAATCCCTCTCACTCTCTCCCTCTCTTTTCCTCTCTCCTTCTCAGGCAAAACCTCCCAGCCCTTAAGTAGGCATGGGCAACCAACCCCAGATTGCCAGGTGGGCACTGCCCATAGGTCCACGCATATGCAAGCAGCTGACAATCATTGCGTGATCACAGCATAAGTCAGGTCTTAGCCATAATTAGGAGCTGATTATCAGATGTGGCTTCACGCAGCTCGCTACAGTTCCCCTTTTGTTTTGTAAAGCAAACAGGCAAGAGTAGAGGTCTGATCTCTGTTAAAAATGGAACATGTACTAGTGTCTGTCCAGGTGTCATCCACCCAGAGAACACTAGACCTGTCCGGTGTCCTTTTACAGAGGTGGGAGCTAGACACCAACCCACATGCAATCAGACTTGCTCTTCTTGAGGTTGATGTATGCTTACCTCAAGTGCAGTGCGCAAGCCTCGCATCCTGTGCTCAAATATAATCAAGCTTGAGGGGACTGTCCTGCTTCAATGACTGTGAAGGCCTGAATGATCATAACTGCATTGCAATGCTGTGAAACCCTTATGTGACAGACGCACCACAGGCATACCAGGGAGGCAAGCACCATTAAGCCTGCCAGGGTTCCTACTCCCGCCCACTCCTTCAGGTGATCCATGGAGTGATCCAGGAGGATAGTCCTTCTGCCAGGCTGGTATCCATGCGTGTGGAATCTGCAGTCGCCACTCGCAGCTTTTCCAGTTGTTTCCGAATTCACCAGACCAATTACCTAAAAGATATCTAGACAATTCTTTAGACAGATTAGCTGCATGAGTCATATTGAATGCTGGTCACACACAGCCCCGGATGGATAGAAATGTCTGACAGACTAGGGTATGGACTTGCCTCTCAACATACCCCAGCTGCCATACACCCGTGGCACATTCATTCTTGTCAGCTGAGTGCATGGAAGACACCTTCTCCCTCGTGCACCTCTTTGGCTTCCCTAGCAGCTCAGCTGATCCTGCTTCTGCTAAGTGACCATATGCTGCATTCTCATGGGTTGTCTGATCTTACACAGGATTTAAAGATAAATGCCCATGACAACAGGTGTTGAGATTGCCAGCAGTAAGGTTCCCAATCACCACTAGACCCAACCTCCCATTTGGGCTATGGTATTTTACCAACCCTTTGGCTAAAACAGTACACACAGGTACCGGCTCCTTCAATAGGGCAGTCTCTTGATTTAAATTCGCTCTGTTGCAGACTCTTCAGCGGCGTGCAGAACCTGAAACTGCCATTGCCTTTTCCTTGCCCTGCAGCTATGCTGCGTTCTCGGGCAGCCCTGTGGGGTCTGTGCTCCAGCTTGTCTCAGCTCCAGCACTTGTTGCTTTGCTGATACTCTTAGCACTGCTGTGGCATCCGCCAGGCTAGGCACCGACTGCTGAGGCAATGTGCCTTCCACCACAGCCACCTAGCAAAGCTCTGCTCCAGCTGCCTTTCTGCCCCAGCTGCATTCGTTCTGGGTCCAGACTGGTGCATGGAGTGGAGCAGAACTCAGGAAAGCAGGCTTGCTGCTCTGAAAGAACCCCGCTTAAATTATCTTATAGGGAATTTGGACGTTGTCAATGTCTCTGGCTACTTCCTGCTGAGCGGGGACGTTGCATTCTTGCTGCCATTTTCAGCCGCGCTCGGATGCAGGTCACAGCAGTGGGGGGTGGGGGAGGCGGAGACTCTACCTCCCCACAGAGCTGTAAGGTGGAGGCATAGCAGCAGCACAGAGCGGCCAGCCGGACCCCATCAGGGTAGGACGGATCCTGTCTAGGCCTGTTGCCTGGGGCAGGGACAGAGGTCCAGGCCTACAGATCTTATCACAGTTATGCTTCTATGCCCTGAGGCACACGCTGGGAGTGGCCTAGCTTTCTGGCCTTGTCCGTCCTCAAGACAGGTCCTGGGTGTTTGCAGCTTCGCAGACCCTCAGTGCTGCTTGGCCTTGGAGCCGCAGCTGCTCACACGCCACTGCAAACTCAGGAGGTCTCGGTAATTCAAACCACGTGAATCTAACTCCCTTCCTTAGCGTACCTTGTTCAGCGGCAAAATTCAGATCTCTACCAAGCTTGTCCCAGGACGACACATTAAGATTACCAGAGACGGCAAACCAAGAAGCAATTGTGTCACATTCAGTCAAAAATCTTTCCAATGCACTCCTTAACAGCTCATTAAGAGCCAGAAAAATCAGGTGTGATGTTGAAGCGCCCATTCTAAAATCCCATTCCTCCTTTTAGTTTTACTTTAAACTGTCCACTTTGGTCGTGGCTCTCACTTTGATCCGCGCTATAGTCGCGGCACTCATTACCTCCACTCTCCCTTCTACCGGCGAGAGCGGAAAACCCGCTTTCTTTCACGGATCCCCAGCCTTTACCTGAGGATTATCTGGTGCATCCCCTGACTGCAGCAAGTTCTGGGCTCCACGGAGAGAGGTTTGGAGGTTCCCCGTATGCGGCACCACTTGTCCCTGTAAGGGCCACCACTTGTCGCGGCTCTACCTCGTCCCGCAAGGAGGACGCGCAACACAGGAGCTCTTCCTGCTGCAGTTTTATTCAGGACCTTTTGACAATTGTAAAATCTCTCTCCCTCTCTTTTCTTCTCTCCTTCTCGGGCAAAACCTCCCAGCCCTTAAGTAGGCATGGGCAACCAACCCCGGATTGCCAGGTGGGCACTGCCCATAGGTCCACGCATATGCAAGCAGCTGACAATCATTGCGTGATCACAGCATAAGTCAGGTCTTAGCCATAATTAGGAGCTGATTATCAGTGGCTTCACGCAGCTCGCTACATTCTACAGATACCATTAGTCACTTCTGCGCCTCCGGCCCTGGTCCTGGTTTCCTAGACTTCCAAGAAGAATTCCGTCTCCACTCTCAAAAGTAGCCTCTTGGCTTCTTGGCACTTGTGGGTAGTTCATAAGCAACTTTTGTTTTGTTTTGGAGACAGGGTCTCACTATGTGACCCATCCTTATGAGTTACATGGAACTCTCTGTGCAGCTCAAGTTGGCCTCAAACTAATGGCAATTCTTTTTCCTCAGTCTGCTAGAATTATAGGAATGTACTGCTGCACCAAGGCCACAATGGCTTAACTTTATTGTAAGCATAAGCTTTAAGGAACATTGATTGTGGGCTGGAGAGATGGCTCAGTGGCTAAGAGCACCAACTGTTCTTACAGAGGTCCTGAGTTCAATTCCCAGCAACCACATGGTGGCTCATGACTATCTATAGTGGGATCCTGATCTGGCATGTAGGTGTACTTGTAGATAGAGCACTCATATACATAAAATAAATAAATAAACCTTAAAAAAAAGAAACATTGATTGCAAAAAATTTCTGAGCAATGAAATTTGGGGATTAAGTATACTTAGAGTTCATTTTCTCGCAACATTTTCAGTTCGCCACTAGTAAAATCCCATCTTAACTTTAAGCTGAGTTGGGTCAATGTGGTTGCTGTTCATTCTTCATTTCTGTGGGAGTCACTTTTGCCTCTTCTCTGTCTCCTTTGGCCCTGATATCTTCTCTTGCCCTCTTTTGCCTTATTACAGTTTCTATAGTAATGGGACCCTTCTTAAAATCTGGCTGACATCTTTAGACTGATAGTCCAGGAACTAAAGGACACTACTGAATTTAACTGACTAGAGAGACATCATTGGACCCACTCTTCCTTCTTGTTCCTGCTCAGCCTTCTCATTTCTCTGCATCAGAATGTTTATATGTTCATTAAGGAGCACAGACCTGAAGAAATAAAGCTCCCTTCTTATGGTGAAAAGAATGGTTTCTTCTGAGGATCCATCCTAATGGGGATTAGACCAGGATCTGGCAAGCCTTGTTGTCATCAGGAGGGTGCAATCAATCATGGAAACTGTACATCAAAGGAACAAACCGTTTGCCAGGGAACCTCAGGGATTAGAGAAATCTTTTTAACAAATAATTGATTTCTTTCTCTGCCGCTAATTCTTATTCCTGGATGGCTCCCTCAGACTCTTCTGTGTCTGTCTCACCTATCACCACATCAACAGCTCTGCCCACTCAGGGCCTCAGATACTGCATCACTAGGGTCAGGGTAACCTGTGGCGCCCACTGTCACGTAGACGTGCTCTGTCACTAGAGCTTTCCCTAAATGGTTCATAGTCTACCTCAGTCTTCAGTTTCCTCGGGACCTTCGACTTCTACACACTGTGCTCCCTGTGTTTCTCTTCTCCCGTCCACCCATGATTCTATTTGCATAAGAGCATTGTTTTTGGCGCACGCCTTTGATCCCAGCACTCGGGAGGCAGAGGCAGGCGGATCTCTGTGAGTTCGAGGCCAGCCTGGTCTCCAGAGGAGTGTCAGGACAGTCAGGACTATACAAAGAAACCCTGTCTCAAAAACATAAAAAAATAAAAAATAAAAAATAAGGAAATAAGGAAAAACAAAAAAGAAAGAAAAAAGAAAAAACTGTTTTCTTTGTTCTTCAGTGTTTCTTTTTGCATCATGCATCAAAGAAACATTTCTGGGTGGTCTCTTCCTTAAGTCTGAGTTATCAGCATGGAGTGGGGAGGAGCAGGGTCAGGGACAGGTGGAAGGAATAAGAAGGGCTGAAAGAGGAAGGATGGACACATGGGAAAGCCAGCTTCTTGAATAATTGGTGTGGGTCCCATCTCAGTTGGTTGGTCTTAGATTGTGAGCCTATGGGGCAGGTCTCTGTTTCATAGTTTCTACAAGGAAAATAAAAACATTATTAATGGGAGAAAATATAATAAACTTCTGAATTAAGGATGTTCTCTTCTAAAGTTGAAGCTTTATCTGTGTGTTTCTTGTTTACAATCCTTAGGGTTTTTTTCTTCTGTAATTAAATTTTCTTCAGAGGGCTGGAGAGATGGCTCAGTGGTTAAGAGCATTGCCTGCTCTTCCAAAGGTCCTGAGTTCAATTCCCAGCAACCACATGGTGGCTCACGACCATCTGTAATGAGGTCTGATGCCCTCTTCTGGCCTGCAGACATACGCACAGACAGAATATTGTATAAATAACAAATAAATAAATATATAAAAAAATTTTCTTCAGAGACATCATTGTTGATACCTATATAGGTATATTTTAATTTATTGAAACATTTCCACATTTCTGGGCTTTCCCATGTCTTTTTTTAATGCAGTTTTCTATGACCAGTCAGATTTTCAGGGTTTTGTTTGTTTATTTGTTTTGTTTTGCTGTAGTTCTTAACCCCTATAATTTTAGTTGTGAGCTCTTCCTGCAAGAGAAGTTGACCAGAGACATTTTGTGCAATGGCCATGTGACTGAATTCAATACTTTTGTCACAGCTGGCTTTTACCTGGAATTGCTGGAGAATCCACACCTAACTAACCCTGTGATCAGAAAGGAAGAGGGATTCAGGGGTTGGCAACAGGAAAGAGAGCCAGAGCGAAGAGCTTGGGTGACCCTAGCAGTCTTCTCCGTGTTCCTAGTGGCAGCTTTCCCTCTATTAACTTTAGTACGTTAACTGCACTAGACAGTGATTGTAACCATGGGGACTGGGGTGTAGCGCGAGCTGAAGTACCTGCTGAGTGTGCGGGAGGCCTGGATTCCATCCCCAGCACTGCAGATGAAAACAGCAGCTCATGTTTATGGAGCATTTTAGAGGCCGGCACTGTCTAAGCACTCGGCCTTGCTAACTAATTCAGCTGCTCTCACCGATACTGTGATACTGAATGAGAAAGCTCAGACCCACTGACCACAGAGCTTGTACCCAGTCCTGTGCTCTAGCTTGACCTTTCTCACTCTGTTCTCCTCTCCCCACCTACTAAGTGAGATTTTCAAATTAAGAGTGCTATCTCTTTTTCCTATTATTGAAACAATAAATATTCGTTTAAAAATTCAGAGCTGGATCTGCGGGCTAATCCGACACTGCTCAGACGGCTGAGGCAGGAGGATGACAAATTTATGGCCAACCAAAACAACAAGACTGTGTCTCAAATAATTAAAAGAGGATTAGAGGCTGGGCGGTGGTGGCACATGCCTTTAATCCCAGCACTTAGGCAGCAAAGACAGGAGATATGAGTTCGAGGCTAGCCTGGTCTACAGAGCGAGTTCCAGGACAGCCAAAGCTACACACAGAAAAACCCTGTCTCGAAAAACAAAAAAAGAAAGAGGAGAGAGAGAGAAAAATAGAGCTGATGGCAGTGTCGAGCACTTCCGTGGTGTGTCTGTAGCCCTGTGCCCAGTCCCAGCAGCTGGGGAAAGTCAGGCAGATTCCTTTGTAAACCACTCTGGTTTGCTGAGAAAGGATCTCAGAAGTTCCCAAGGTGATCTCACACTCGCATTTCTCCCACCTCCGTGTTCCAGCTGCCCACGCTGCAATCATGTGCCACTGTGACCCACTCTAAATAACTGTTGATTCAAATAAAATAAAAAGGTTGAAATCACTCTTGCTACTTGTAGAGATCGGTCAACATGTTATGCTTCCAGGCGTTTTCACAAATATATGTAAATGACATAATACATACATTCTTTTTTTCTTTTATTTTTTTCAAGGCAAGGTTTCTCTGTGTAGCCCTGGCTGTCCTGGAACTCACTGTGTAGACCAGGCTGACCTTGAACTCATAGATACACCTGCCTCTGCCTCCTCAATGTGGGCATTAAAGGCACACACATGTTCTTTTTTTTTTTTTTTTTATTAAGTTTTTCGAGACAGAGTTTCTCTGTGGCTTTGGAGCCTGTCCTGGAACTAGCTCTGTAGACCAGGCTGGTCTCGAACTCACAGAGATCCGCCTGCCTCTGCCTCCCGAGTGCTGGGATTAAAGGCGTGTGCCACCATCGCCCAGCAACACACACATGTTCTTAAAGGGAGTGACTTTTACAAAAACACTACCTTACAACTTTTAACCTCCACTTAGCCAAATAACACAGGCACCTGGCAGTACTAGCCAGTGTCTGTTGCTGTCGGGTTTACTCTTTATTCCATTATATGGCTGTTTCTCACTTAAGCACTGAGGAACGGAGAACCGTCATTGTCACGGCACCAATGCCTCCTGTGTCTGCCATCACACCCCACCCGAAATGAGTTTGACCCTGAATATTTACAAAACCCACATCTCCTGTGTGGCAGGAACATCACCATGATGCTGTTTAACAGCCGAAATGGACCTGGTCCTGGATGGGTCTGGGTTGGGCTGTGGACCAGACGTGGAGTGCTGCACAGGCCACCATGGCCAGGCAGAGCCAACTGCAGACTCCCATTTGCATTTACCCTTCATACATAAATTATATTTTTGTATCTATTTGATTTCCATAGCTAATGCTTTCTCCAGACAGCTTCTCTAATCTCAGAATTTGTCTAACTGTACAAATTCTAGATCCACCCCGTCATTATCTTAATACACTTTCCACCTGACCTTTGCTTTCTCATCTCAGAGGTGCCTCGGCTCAGCCCACTCATCCTGCTGGCTGTCACGTTTGTGTTATACCCTGTAACAGGGTCTCTCTTCCCCGGCCTAGCCTAGGCTACCTGTTAGGTAGCTTGGTAGCGCTGTAGCCTGGCCCTCCTGAGTTCTTTCTGGTTTTTTCTTGGCTCTACCTTGGCTGCTTTACCTCTCTATACTGACAGGGCGAGACCAACTCCCAGCCAGCTCTGGAACCCCTGGGGGACGAGCCAGAGTCGGCCCCATGGCCTGATGGGATTGCTGTTGTCACGGGTCTGTCCCGGGGGCTTTCCTCTGCATCTGCTGAGGAAGAATGCTCGGCTTAGATACTGTTGGTCAGACTTCTCCCCATGGTAAACAGCTGACTAAGGCTTCATGGTTCTTGTTCTTTGTGATCTTGGTGACATCTGTACAAACGCTTGCCATGGCTGCTAACACTGGTTGGCCCATTAGATTCCCTTCTGGTTGGATTTGTTGGTTTTTTTTAATTTTGTAAATGTAATGTGTGTGTGAAGAGAGAAGGAGCTATGGAAAGCCATAGAGAGAATGTGCGCTTGCCTGTGTCACAGTGCATGGAAGGTCAGAAGACAACTTTCAAGAGCTGGTTCATTGCTTCCGCTATGTGTTCAGGGATAGAACTCAGGAATCAGGCTTGCGCAGCAAGTGGTGTTACCCGCCGAGCCATATCCTGTGGCCATTACTTGTTGGGTTTGAGTGCACGTGGATGTTGAGCTGGAAGTAAGGATGAATATCGTTCTACAGACAGGGTGTTAGAGGAAACCTCGAGCCAGCAGACACACAGGGCATCTCCAAATAGAGGAACTGGAGGGAGACTTAGGGCCTTACAGGATGCTCTCACCTCCGGTCCATGCAGCAGCAGGACACACTTGCCACGGGGGAAGAGGAGAGAGAGTGGAAATCTGTGGGCATGGCTGAGATGCTGAGTATATCCTTGATGCCCTGTGGTGCCCATCTGCGTGCTTGGCCATTTCCCAGTGTCCTGGGAAGAGGAGAGTCACAGAAGCAGCCGAGGCTCAGGTTTCTCTTGGTGAATGAGCCAGAGAGATGAGTCAGACAAGGGGTGCCCATGGTGGGCCTGGAGTTCAGATGGACGGAACGCAGAGATTTAAGTGGTTGTTAGGAAAATAGGGTTCAAAGAGGGCTAGAAGGTTGTAGCTGAGGGCAGGGACAGCACGGTGGATTAAATAATTTGGTGGCTGTGAAAGCTCACACCTCCCTAAGTATCCTGCTCCCACCTAGGGCCGCCCGAGCAGGATGCAGGAGTCGTCTTCACACATGATGGGGAGACTCTGGAATTGGGTGCTGTGATGTTTAGCATTGCTCTTTCTGCGTAGGATTGCTTTGGCTGCTTGGGATCTTTAGTTCTATTCCTAGGTTCTTCAAGGCTCTTATAATGAAGAGATGTTGAACATTGTCAAACGTTCTCTCTTCGTGTATGGAGGTAATGTGATTTCTGTCCTCATGTCTGCTTATGTGCTGGATTACCTTTATTAGTTTGTGTCTGCTGGATTGTTCTACATCCTTGGAGTGGAGCCATCTTGGTTATGATGTGTCATCTTTTTTATGTGTTGAGTTTAGTTTGCAAACATTTTATTGATAATTTTTATGCCTATGTTTATTGGTGAAATTGTTTTATAGTGTTCTTAATGTTTTGTTCTGTCTGTACCCAGTTTTGGTATTAGGGAAATGTAGATTTGTAGAATGAGTTTGGAATAATGTTCTTTCTCCTTCTGCTTTATAGAACAATTTAAGGAAGCTCTTCTTTGAATGTGTGGTAGAATTTAACAGTGAATCCACCCAGTCCTGGGCATGGTTGTTAGACTCCTGTTGCATTTTCAATGTCATTGCTAGTTATAGATCTCTTTAAGTTATTTCTGTCTTCTTGATTTAATTCTGGTAAGTTGTATGTGTCCAGGAATTTATCTATTTCTTCAAATTTTTCAGTCTTTTGAAATGTAGGTTTTCAGTGTATTCTATAATAACCTTTGGATTTCACTGGACTCTGATAACCTTACTTTTTTAATTTCTAATGTTATTAATGTGAGTCTTTTTTCTCTTTATTTGGTTAAATTGGCTATGGATTTTCAATCTCTGTGTTTTTTCAAAGAGCCAACTTTTTTTGTTTAATTCTGTGTTATCTTATCTCTGCCTCACAAATTGATTGTATTATTTTTGTCATCGAGTGTGTTGGATGTTTTTCTAAGGTTCATCATTAGGTTGTTTATTTCAGCTTTCTTTAAAAAAAGGATTGCTGTGAGTGTGTGCATGATTGGGGGGAGGGGGCATGCATGCCACAGTACGCCTGTGGAAGTCAGGGGACAATTCTGTAGAACTGGTTCTCTTCTTCTACCCTAGAGTGGATCCAGGGATCAAGTTCAGGCCATGAGACTTGCAGGGCAGTACTTTCACCCACCGAGCTTCCCACTGGCCTTTGATGTTTCCTGTGCACACTCAGCCATAAACTTTCCTCCTAGAATTGCCTTAGCCATATTTGACAGGTTCTGATGAAGAGCAATTTCATTTGATCTAGGAATGTTTAAATTTCTCCTGATTTTCTTCAACAACCTGCTGATCACTCAAAGTCTATTGTTCAGTCTCCAACTCTTTGTGTGTTTTCTGTTTCTTTCTTCTGTTGACTTCTAGTTTTATTTAACTGTTAATTGGCAAGACGTTAACAGTTAACATTATTTTATTGTTTGTTGCTGTTAAGACTTGCTTTGTAGCCTAGAATGTAACCTGTTTTAGAGACTGTTCCATGGACTGCTGAGAAGAATGTATATCCCATATCCATTGGATGGAATATTCTGTAGATATGTGAAGTCTATTTAATCTATAGTGTAGTTAACTCTGCAGTTTATTGCATCCAAGCTGAAACTCTGAGAGAAGAATGGAGTGCTGAAGTCAGTTATTATTACTGTTTCAGGACCTACCTGACCATTTGGTGTTTGTTTTATGAAACCAGGAGCTCCAATATTTATTGCTCATATATTCACAGTTATTATATTTGTTTGATGAATTCTTGGGTTGGGCACTAATACATTATATGCATGTATGAATATTAAATAAAGTACTTAAAAAACAGCTCTAGCTGGGCGGTGGTGGCGCACACCTTTAATCCCAGCACTCGGGAGTCAGAGGCAGGCGGATCTCTGTGAGTTCGAGGCTAACGTGGTCTACAAGAACTAGTTCCAGGACAGGCTCCAAAGCTATAGAGAAACTTAGTCTCAGAAAAACAAAAGCAAAAAACAAAAACAAACAAAAAAACCCAAACAGCTCTAAATAAAAAGTTTGATACTTAGGCAAAACACAAAACAACCATATATTAAAACTATACAGTTTTCAATGAGAGTCTGAGGACCTGAGCTTGACACCAGTCCCCATGTAAAGGCTGAGCATGACACACGTCTGTAATCACAGCACAGAAGGGCAGAGGCAAGAGGATTCCCGGAGCTGTCAGCTAGCCAGTGTAGCCACACATCCCTGACTTCCAGGCTTAGAGATCCTGTCTCAAAATTAAGGTAAAGAGCAACTAAAAAAACATCCAGCATCAGCCTCTGGCCTCCATGCATGTGCACACACGCACCACCAACACACACATACATACTTGCTTGCTCACACATGGGCCCATCACAGCCTGGAGATGCCTATGGCCAAACCGTAAGTGCGTGTGAGATTTTAGTAACACTAAATTATATTTTAGGAGTATAATGTCAAAAGCCAGGATGCTTTTGTTTTGTTTTGTTTTGTTTGAACCCTCAAGTAGACTGGATTAACTATTGCAGATTAGGGATGGGGTAGGAATTGGCCTTTGGTACATGTTTTTCTCCTCTTCCACTTTTTCTTTCAAATTATTATAATGTCCTGAATCTTTTTGTCAATAAAGTGCTGTTGGAAGTTTTTGTTTTGTTTTTTTGAGACAGGGTTTCTCTGAAGCTTTGGAGCCTGTCTTGGAACTCACTCTATAGATCGGGAGTGGGGAGTGGGGAGGGTCGTCAGACCTTACTTTCAAAAGAATTCTGTCCAGCCAGGCATGATGACACCTGCATTTAGTCTCAACAGAGGCAGGCAGATCCATATGAGTTCAAAGCTAGTCTGGTCTACAGAGCGAGTTCCAGGTCAACCAAAGCTACATACAATACTGTCTTGAAAAACCAAAAAAATAAAATAAAAAGATTCTGTCCTTTTTTCTGTTGACTCAGCTCTTGGATAGTGATGAATTAGTCCTGAGGGCCATGTGGTAATGCTAGTTTTACATCACTCTTTTGTTATGTGTGGTTCTGAAGGAATGTCACTTATTCTTCTCTCCTTGTCCTGTTGCTTTAGCGCATAAAATCAGGCAGAGACAACAGTGGAGGCTCCCGCAGCAAACGAGAGGGGAGCGCTGGCAGTGGTGAGTATCTTCCATGCTCTAGAATGCTGGATTCCACAGAGGCATTGAGATCATCCCAGAGGGTCCTCTACATGTTTTATGTTCTTTGTCTGTTTATTTATGTACACAGTGAAACCTCACCTATTCTAACCTGGCAAGTGGTTGTTCTGATAGATATGTGTTTGTAAATGTTGCCATATTTGGTTCTTAATTTACATGCCTGTTTCTGCCCATTGATTAGTCAAATTCACGTTGGAGAATAGCATAGATGGGCATATGAATGAGGATTGACTGTTAATCCTAGTACTCGGGAGGCAGAGGCAGAAGGATCTCTGTGAGTTCGAGGCTAGACTGGTCTACAAGAGCTAGTTCCAGGACAGACAACAAAGCTACAGCTACAGAGAAACCCTGTCTCGAAAAACCAAAAACCAAAAAGAAAAAGATCTCAAAATTCCCTTGTAAAGAACTCAGCATGAGAAGCAATGTGGCCCTGGGGCTGCTGACAGCCCAGATCTCTAGTCCGACCTACCTCAGCGGCGTTGCCCTTCTAACAAGGGGATGTGTGTCACGTCCTGTCTTGATCTTGACAGCATACTTCTGCTTGTGAGCCAGCCTTTAATACTTTATATGCTTTTGAAGTTCTTGACATTTTTTAAATTCCTTGATTTTGGTTTCTTGTGGCATCGTTTGTTAACAAAGTATTATAATGCGTTTTCTATTTTTTCTCAGCTTCTGTCAGGTACTGGTAGTGGCAGTAGAAATGTAATAGTTTTAAAGAAGCTAATTTTTTTTTTTTTTGGTTTTTCGAGACAGGGTTTCTCTGTGGCTTTGGAGCCTGTCCTGGAACTAGCTCTGTAGACCAGGCTGGTCTCGAACTCACAGAGATCCGCCTGCCTCTGCCTCCCGAGTGCTGGGATTAAAGGCGTGCGCCACCACCGCCCGGCCTAAAGAAGCTAATTTTTAAAGAAATATAAATGCTACGTTTCCCTCCATCCTCTCATCCCCGCACTCAGCACTGTCCCCCACTCTGCCCTGCTCTGGCTGACAAGCCAGCAGGTTGCCTATAGTGTCCTAATGCAGGCGTGTGACGCTGGCACGTGGGGAGGAGTGGGATGCGGTCCCCGCTGGCGAGGTGGTTGACATCCAGTTAGAAAGACATGAACTTCAGTGCCACTGCCAGGCCTGCTTGGGCAGAAAAGCACATGGGTTTTCTGATTTTCCTGTGGACAGAAAACTGCAGTTGTGACAAAGAGTCTACCATGAATCCAGAGCTCTGTTTTGCTGTGTTTAGGCAGTTATAGTCATTGGTGACATATAGTTCTAGCCAGACAGCTTGGTTCCTCAAGAGCCAAACCATCCTCCCCAGATAAACCTCTACCTCCTGGCCTGTTCCTCCTTAGGCCACAGGAGCCATGACACACAGTCTGAGAAGTGAGGAGGAGTGGTTGGTGTTGAGCCTAAGAGGCAGGAGGTAGCGTCAAAGTCAGTTTGCTGTGTCAAGGAGCAGTCTAGGCCAGATTGGGCTACAAACCAAGACACTATCATCCCCACCTTCCCCTCAAAAGAAGAAACTTAGAAGGTTCCCCAGATCAAACTGATAGTACTTGTTCATAGAAACGGGAAGATATGTGACCTGGGCTCTTTTAAAACTGAGTATCCTGTTCATAGCTGACCTTTAGGAAAGAAGTCACCATGCACTATAATCCCAAGACCACACTGGGTGAGTGGCCCCCACGTGTAAGCCTAGCGCTTGGGAGGCTGATACAGGAGGATCACTACCACAAATCTGAAGCCAGCCTGTGCTAAACAGTGGGCTGGTTCCAGGTCTGCTGGGGCTACAGAACGAGACCCTGTCTCAAAAAACTAAACAAGAGGGCGGGCGGGGCAGGGGAGAGAAAGAGAAAAGAAAAAATTCTAGTAGCTCTGAGGACAACACCTCTGCAAACCTCAAGTTTTCAGAATGTTCCTAATGCCTGCCACCCTACACTCCGTTTCCAGAGCTGCTTGTTCATCTGGAAGCCTCAGCCTCCTGGGTTTCTGAAAAGCCTGCCTTAGATCTGTAAAGGATGCTGCAGCGGAGGGAGAGCTGGGGAGGCAGTCTGGAAAGGCTGCCCAGGTCTCTCAGCAGTCTCCAGGAAGACTGCCCAGCCCCCCAGTGCCCTCCCAAACTGGCCTTAACTCCTCTGCAGTCAGGCGAGAGAAGGGATGCCTGTGTGTCAGGGGAAGCTGCCCCAGCCCCTGCCTCCCCACTGCTCCACTGCCAGTTTTAACCAATTCTGCTTTCTCCCATCCAGTCCACTTCAGGCCAAAACAAATACTGCTAGCACACAGTGAGCTTTATACTCACAAAAAGCTGTTCCAAGGAGAAACTTGGCCCTGGTGACACTTTCCACGCAGGGCCTCATGTCGCTTGGTTTGCTTGGCACCAGTTTAAAGGGCTGCCCAGGACCTTCCCCGGGTGCTGCGGCTTCTCCTAGCGCTGGCCTTAAATGTTCCCTGTTTCTGACACCTCAAGCACGTCAGTCCCTACGTCTTCACTTCATCCTGCTGTCGGATGTGAACACCTCTCTCAGCACCCACCCTGCAGTCAGCATAAACAGGCTGTGCCTGCCTTCTTCTGTCTGCCTTGGGAGGCCCTCGCCCCTGCCCCAGCACACCCGCAAGCCCACTACAGCAGCCCCCTTGTCCTCAGGTGCTCCACCTTCCCATCCCCGTTATTCCCGTTTAGGGGTTCCTAGAGGGAACGAGCCTCTCCACATCTCCATGGTGAACCCATGATTCCTGGCAGTCTCTGCAGCAGGACAGCCCTCGGCCTCCACACATCCACAAATCAGGTGGGGAAGACAGGCTTTCAGTAGAGATCTGCACAAAGCCCTCCTGAAGCAAGTACAATGTGGTAAAAACAAATGCAGGAACCAGGCATGGTGGCGCATGCCTGTAGTCCCAGCACTTAAGAGACAGGTGGCTCTCTGAGTCCGAGGCCAGCCTGGTCTACACAATTCTGGAATAATCAGGGCTACACAGAGAAACCCTGTCTCAAAACAAAACAAACAAAAATACAGGGGCATAAAGTAGCTTTGAAAGTCTGATCGGAGAAGGATACAAGGAACCCACTGTGTCAGGATATGGTTGTACAGTGTAGCTGTCTGCAGGGTTCACCTCTGAGAGCTCTGGTGTGTTGATTGGGTTTGTGTTTTTGGATCAGACTAGATCACCTCTCCTTCTCCAAGTAGCTCCAGCCTCAGAGTCATGCAGAAGGCTCATCAGACTGCTGAAGACTCCTAGGGTCTCACTGTGGAGTCTAAGGAGCTGCCAGGTCCTGTCCCTGCTGCGGCACCCCAGCCCATGCTGGGAGAACCATGGCTCCACTCGGTTAATGCCAAAGCTAAGTGTGATGCAGTTACAGGCAAAGGTCATTCTGGTGTTCCCATGGCCGGTTCCCAGTGCGTGCCAGCGTGGTATCCAGCCTTAGGTCTCACCCTGGCACTGGCACTACAGGGCTCACCTTGAGATGCCTCTTCCCTTCTGTGCACAGCCATGGAGCCAGCCTCCACACTGCCTGGGACACATGTCCTCAACCATGAGACTTTCTGCTGTCGCTGTGGTGGCCCAGCTTTACCTTGAAACTCACGGCCACACTCCTGCTTCAGCCTCCCACGCACTGAGGCCATGCCCAGGATTTTCAGAACTATGCTTTTACAGAACTAACTAAAACCAAGTGAATTTAAATATTTGTAACTACTCAAAGCAAAAAAAAAAAAAATGCATTGCTTTTTATAAGCAGAATTTGGGGGTCAGGGTTTAGTAGCATATTGATAGACATGCAAAAAAAATTAAATCAAGAATGTCAGCATCCAGCCAGGCAGTGATGGTACACACCTTTAATCTCAGGAGGCAGAGGCAGGTGGATCTCTGTGAGTTCAAGGCCAGCCTGATCTACAAAGCAACTTCCAGAACAGCTAGGGCTGTTGTACAGTGAAACCCTATCTCAAACCAAACAAACAAACAAATAAATAAAATAAAATAAAAAAGAATGTCGGCACCAAAACGAGAACCACATGTTCTACAGTTTCAGCGAAGTCCCGGTGTTTCTGTTCTCTGTGGTAAACGGAGGAGAAGAACCCTGTTCTCTCCTAGTGTGCTGGCTCCACTTAGGAGGTCAGGAAACTGTTTGCGTGTCGTCTGCTTCTCGTGTACCCGTTCCCCTGGCCGAGGATGCTTCCTGGTAAAGCGCTGCCCGACGCTCCCTGGCACTGTCTGTGGGCTCTCCTGAGCGCTGTGTTACTAAAGGCTCTGTTGTGAATTGCTCTTTTTCGTTTGCTCTGTGTAACTGTAGTGGCTTGCTGTGCTTTTTCGTGTGATTTTTGACAGTGTCCTGAATGTGAACTGCTCCAGTGGAAATGTATGGTTTTGCTCCGAGTGACTTTGTAATGAACAGAAATCACTATGGCTCAGTGAACAGAAATCCGCTTTTCAGAGGCTGGAGAGATGGCTTAGCGGTTAAGAGCACTGGCTGCTCTTCCAGAGGACCCAGGTTCAATTCCCAGCACTCACATGGCAGCTCACAACTGTCTGTAACTCCAGTTCTAGGGGACCCTACACCCTCACACAGGCATGCACACAGGCAAAACACCAATGTACATAAAATAAAAATAAATTTAAAAAAAAAAAAGAAATCCGCTTTTCAGTCACTTTCTGAAGGACATCTTAGTTTTGTAAAAGTCCAGATTTGAATTGGAGATTATAATCCCAAAACAGGCCGGTTTTTGTTGTTTTTGTTTAGAAAACACCTTTCAATAGTTTTTCTGGGTTTTCATGGTATTACAAGCAGAGACTGAAAAGGCCACACTCCTATGCCTCCAGGAATGGAGAGATCCCCAGATTTGGTCTGGAGTGGTCGCTACAGTCTTCTTGCCAAGGAGGTACTACACCTGAGTCACCTGGAGGAAGGGAGTGGGCTACTCTTGTGGAGAAGCCAGCCCCGAGGGCCGGTCCTGTCGATTGCACCTTGAGCAGCCCCTTCACTCCAGAGATCAAATTGATGGTTTTGCTGGACACCCTAGTTTCTGACCACTTTGCAGCATGTATACCTTCTTAGGGATAAGCATTGGAGGATAGAGGGACACACATGCCAAAATCCCTCAGTATTGGCATCCAGAACTTTGCACATTAGTGCCCTCTGTTAAGATGCTCTGGCATTCCATTTGGCTTAGTAATTCTGTAAGCCAAGCCAGACCATGCATGGATAATCTAGGATTACAGACCCCATGTCAGTGATATACTCCACTCTGCCATTGAATTATGAAAGCATCTTTGCACATTATACAAATGAATGGGCATCAGACTAAATTATTAGACATAAGGATTTGAAGACCATGATATTCAAATGTTCCAATATATTCTCCTTTGCCTTTTCCCAACCCTTTTCCTAGCTTGCTGTGTGTATGAAAAGTCTCAGGTCTATAGTGTCAGGCCCTGCTCAGGCTGAGCTTTCTGTGATGGTAGTGGCATATGATACTGCCCCATGATCTAAGTGCCAGTTTCCAGCGATCTGAGCAAATGAACTTCTTGGGCCGTGAGATTCCATGTCCATGCCCTTCTCCTCAAACTTCATTAGCGCTTTACACCTCAGCTACCTCCAGAAACATCTCCCTTAACAGCTTTGTGGTTTTGCGATACACTTCTGTGTTTTTAGGAGAACGTTTGTGTTGACCGCCTTGGCGGGTCATTAGTCTAGGGATTGTAACCCGCCCGGCTGGTCAGTTATTCCAGGGTCCCGGAGAGGCGCCACCTGAAAAGACATGGGCAAGAGAGAGGAAGGAGGCCAAGCAGAGTTCTTGTCAAAGCCTCCGTTTATTAGCGTCATGGTTACAGCTTATATAGCCCCTGGATGAAGAGCTTGGGGAACTGGGGCACGGGATCTTGCCGCGTGGTCCACGTCGGTCACGTAGGCTAAGAGGTTACAATGGGTCAGGTGACAATTCCTCTGCCAGGAGTTCACGAGTTGACACACCTAGTTCTCTAGATAGTTTGGAATGTGAGGCGGGTTCCGCTAAAGATAGCTCTCTATTAACAGAGAATTTGGGTGTAGGATAGGCTTTGTCAATAAAACAATTCTCAATACAATTGGGAAGTGGAGCCCTCTGCAAACTCCTCAGGGCGATGATCCCTATAATAATTTTGGGGGGAAAAATGGCTCCTGACACGTTTGCCTCTCCTCTGGCCTTAGCTTGGCTGAGTTTAAGATCACTATGCGTAGTTCCCAGTCCCTGAACTCCTTAGTCAAACCATATTATAAGTGAGTCTGGGCAAGTCACCAAGCCTTTGGTTCTAGTTCCCTGCCAGTAACATGAGAGGAGACTAGGACCCACCTGCAGGGAGCTACCAAGAGGAAGAAGTGAGATTACACCGAGAGCTTTTAAAGTAATGACTGGCGTGGGCCTCCACTGGGTAAGGGCCAGTGCGGTACTCCGACTTCACTCGGCACAACTGAGACGCTGCTGTCCACCCTAGTACCACATCCATATTCTTTTCTATCGTTTCTTTATTGTGTGTGCTTATGTGTGACGGAAGGGCACCCCTGTGTCATAAAATGTATGTGGAGGCCAGAGGACAAGTTTGTTAAGTTGGTTCTGCGGGTCGAACTCGGGCCTGTGTTTTTACTCGCTGAGCCACTGTGCTGGCTCCACATCCATGCTCTGCCCGAGTTTCCGGCCCCTGGAGGAACATGTACAAGAACATGAAAGGCCCAGGAAAGAAACACATTGCTGGCTCACCAAGAGACCGCTTTTAACAGAGTGCTGACTGACTATCCCAGTAACACTGTGAATGGAAATGTCAATGAATCCACTTGGAATGTCAGAAACAGATTACTGAATCACAGACCACCCAAGATAAGAATGTTAGTTCTTCTTCCTGCTTCTGTGATAAGCCCAACACCCGACAAAAGCCGCTTCCGGGAGAGGGGGCTTTATTCCGGTTCACAGCTCCAGGTCACAGCCCTTCCCTGCAGGGGAGGCCGCAGCAGCAGGGGCTTGAGGCAGCTGGTGGCGTTGTACCCTCTGTGCCCAGAGTCCAGAAGTGGAGGACAGGGAGACAGGGGCAAGTGCACGCGGGCGCTCGACCTGTCTTCTCTGTGGTCTGTGGCCTCCTGTGGGAACGGTGGGTCTCCTGTGTCCGTTAACACATTCTCAGAGGCTGACTTAATCTAGACAGCTTCCCACAGGGGTACCCAGAGACTCGCCTCCCAGGCAAGGAGTTAGCAGTGACTGTCACAGCCTGTGAGATAACGCAGTAAAGGCACTTGCCCTGAAAGCCAGGCAACCTAACCTCAGTCCCCAGAACTCAGGCAAGGGTCCAACTGATCCACAGCTGTCTCTGCCCTCCACACACGTGCTGTGGCATGTACGTGTGTACACACACACTCACACACACGCACGTCTGTTCTCTCCTTCTACCACATAGGTCCCAGAGATCAAACTCAGGTTGTGAGGTTTGATGGACTGAGGCAACTCCCAGGGGAGGGAGCTTTGAAATGGAACTTTCTGCCCAACATTCCAAAATGGGTGCCAGGGGGCTGGGGTGAAGCCCCCAGCTAAACACTAACCATAGTTAACGCCACTGTCCTTTCCTTCCCCAACTCACTTCTCATGTCAGGTATCTAAGCTTTAAAATTCAAAATATGATTTAAAAATATATTAAATTCTCAGGCGGTGGTGGCTCAGGCCTTTAATCCCAGCATGGGGCAGACAGAGACAGGTGGATCTCTGAGTTCGAAGCTAGCCTGATATACAAAATGACTTCAGGACAGGCTCCAAAGCTACACAAAGAAACCCTGTTTCAAAACAAACTAAGAAACAAAACACTAAATCAGTGTTTCTTTTGCTTCTGTCTTTATTGAATCCCTGCATAGGCTCCCTCTCCTCTCATGAGTAGTGTAGTGACTGCAGCTGGCAGGGTCAGATTTTCCAAAGTCTCCCGTGTCAGCTGATTGTGTGTGACATGTTTAGATCAGCAGAGGAGAGTGAATACCTCAGCCCCCGCTGTGTAAAGATGAGCGTCCGTTTGCAGCAGTGTTTCTAGATACCAACAGTTCCTCACACTGCCAGACTGTGTCTCCTAGTTACTTTTATATCAGTATCATCTTGGGGGTGAAAGAAAGACCAAAAGTAGATGAGCGGTGGTGGCGCACACCTTTAATCCCAGCACTTGGGAGGCAGAGGCAGGCGGATCTCTGTGAGTTCGAAACCAGCCTGGTCTACAAGAGCTAGTTCCAGGACAGGCTCCAAAACCACAGAGAAACCCTGTCTCGAAAAACCAAGAAAAAAAAAAGAAGAAGAAAAAAGAAAATAGGAATAGAATTCCAGTTTTTACTAAATTTGGGTGTTTAATTCTTAAAAAATAATCAGGGCTGGAGAGAGAATAGCTCTGTCTATAAAGTACCCACCATGCAAGCCCAGGTGGCCCCAGAGCTGATCCCCAGGACCCGCATAAAGAGCTGTGTTATGACATAAACTAAACAATGCATTGATATAGTTATCAGTTTACATAATTATCTTTTTAATGTGGCTCAGTGTTAGAGTGCATGTCTTTCGTTCAGGAAGCACTGAGCTCCAAATCCAGTACCTCGTAAGTACTGGCCCTGCTGGTGCACCCCCAAGATCTCAGTACTTGAGAGGAGGATGCAGGAAGATCACAAGTTCTAGGTCATTCTGGGCTACAAAATAAGTTGTAGGCAAGCCTGGGGTGCAGGAGACTGTAAAAGCAATGTGAATGAGTACATATAAATAAAGCTTTTATGTTCAAAAAAACAAGGAGCTGTGTGTAGTGGTGCCTGCTTATGATCTCAGTGCTGGGGGCGTGGAGACAGGAGGGGACCCTCCCTGCAGCTTTGCTAGTGAGGAAGTCTGTTTTAACCAGTGACTGCCAGGCCAATAAGAGATTGTTTCTAAAAGCAAGGTCCAAGGCACATGGTGAAGAATGACATCTGGCCCCGTATGAATGTGCACATGTCCCCATTAGACAGAGAGAGAGACCCAGATGTGTAGTGATGAGGCGAGCAGGCCTGCTTTTCCAAGCAGTTTTCTTTATTAATTAACCAATGAAAGCAACAGATAGAAGACCCTCCTAAATCAAGATGCAGACAAAGAGTTAGAGAGACAGAGAGAGAGAGAGAGAGAGAGAGAGAGAGAGAGAGAGAGAGAGAGAGAGTGTGTAAAGTACCCACAGTGCAATATTTAGCACATTATTTGTGGTAGAAAACACTAAGGATGGGGGGCTGGAGAGATGGCTCAGAGGTTAAGAGTACTGACTGCTCTTCCAGAGGTCCTGAGTTCAATACCCAGCAACCACATGGTGGCTCACAGCCATCTGTAATGAGATCTTCTAGCCAGCAAGCATACACACAAACAGAACACTATATACATAATAAATAAATAAATCGTTTAAAAAAAAAAGAAAACACTAAGGATAAATGAGATGTTAACTACACATAGCCCCAAATGTAATTTGTCCTGTGGTGGTCACTGCAGGCCCCTGCTACCTACCCTGGACAGGATCTGCTATCAGACTTCCTAGCTATAGTTAAGAGAGGATTTTACCTCTGGGAGCCCTAAAACCTGGATGCCCTATCATAACTTTAGGGGTGCAGCCAGAGTGCAGTAATGATGTTCACTAGAAAGTTCCCAGAAATCAATAAAAGGAGAAAAATGCAAGGAATGTTAATGGTTGTTTAAAATGTTTTATGGGTGTGACTTCATGGAACTATTTAAGATAAAAGCCACCTTCAGGCTATCAGGTGGCCAGAGTGCGTCCTTCCCTCTTGTACTGGGTGCAGCAGGGTTTAGCACTCATGGCGGTCCACACCATCACTGGTTTAGCACTCATGGCGGTCCGCACCATCACTGGTTTAGCACTCATGGCGGTCCGCACCATCACTGGTTTAGCACTCGTGGCGGTCCAGACCATCACTGGTTTAGCACTCGTGGCGGTCCAGACCATCACTGGTTTAGCACTCATGGCGGTTCAGACATCACTGGTGCTGAAGGGGCACGTCCACGCATTGTTCTTGCTCTCATTGCTTATGTGAATGTAACACGTACTCAGTTCAGGCAAATCATTGCATCTGAATCTGATTTTAAAACCTCAGTCATGTCAGGTAGCGCACACCTTTAATCCCAGCAGAGGCAGGAGGATCTCTGTGGGCTCAAGTTCAGCCTGGTCTAAAGAGCTAGTTCCAGGACAGCCAAGATTACACAGAGAAACTCTAACTCAAACAAACAAGCAAACCCTCAGTATTATTCTAACCATTTAGAAAATTAACCAAAGAACTGCATTGCATTTTATGTTCTCTTTACCATTTTTCTTGCCTTGAGTTTATCAACCACTGTAAATAATTTTTATTCTATGTTATCACTGGGCAAGGAGCAGACTGGGTGTTTTCAGGTTCTTGGCTTCTTACTTGAGAATGAAATTAAAGCCCATGTAGATTGCAGAATAGTAGGAAAACTTGATGAAAGCAAAGAACTTGAGCAGTTGGGATAAACTCTGTCAGAGTGCTCAGGCTCCAGATACTGGTTGGGGGCTTCCTTTCCCAGAGTTTAACTGGAGGGGAAGTTTGGTTAGTATGGGTGCAATTTAGGTGCTTCTCTCCTCTGACCGGCAGGTTTGGATTACATAAGTCCTTGCTTACTGTGCATGTCCCTTCCCATAATGCATCTGATTTTAATCATATGGATGCCCAAATTATGCACAGGCATAAGACGGTAAGTAGAGAATTCTCTTTAAAAGTTCACTTTAAGGACACAGTTTGCCTGCTTGCACACATGTACCCAAAACCAGTCTAGGGCGGATTGGCCCATTGCCTGTAGTTCCCAGATGGTACAACTGAAACCAAGGAGTATCAAAAGGTTGCTCAGGAGAGTAGTTTATTCTTCTTGTTTAAAGCAAGCTCTATGCAAGCCGGGCTCCTAGGTTGCTAACAGATTGCTAGGTACATTGTTCAGAGATGGGTATGTGCGTAGCCCCAAGTTATTCTCTATGATTAATTGCCTCATTAGGAAGCATATTCTTTCTCAACAAGCAAAGACGCCTTTCTCGGGAATTGAATTCATTTTTATTTGAAGAAAACGTGATGGAAGCGTATATAGATAGGCCCCTTAGCCTTACTTAGTTTGGCGAGAGACCTTATATTGAAAAGATCACTATGTCATGAGAGGTGGTTTAGGGGTTGAGAGCACTTGTTCTTGCAGAGGACCCATGGTAGCTCACAACCACGGGGTGCCTTCTTCTGACCTTCACAGGCACCAGGCATTTTTTTTTTTTTTTTTTTTGGGTTTTTCGAGACAGGGTTTCTCTGTGGTTTTGGAGCCTGTCCTGGAACTAGCTCTTGTAGACCAGGCTGGTCTCGAACTCACAGAGATCTGCCTGCCTCTGCCTCCCAAGTGCTGGGATTAAAGGCGTGCGCCACCACCGCCCGGCGGCACCAGGCATTTCAAAGTTCACATACATACACACAGGCAAAACACGCATATGCATAAAATTAACTAAATCTAAAAAAAATGTTTTCAAGGATCACTTTGTCACAAGGGGAAAAGAGTGCATATGTAAAACAGCAACACTAAAATGTTACAATTGGTCACCAAGACGGTGGAGTTGGCACCAAGACCTGCTGGGAGCTTCTGCGAACAGTCCCGGGACAGTAGCCTTGCCTGTAAGGACAGGAAGCTGGCGCTGTTCCAGAGTTGGAGCTGGGTTGAGGATAAGGCAGAGAAAGAGCATGGTGTTTAGTTTGCCAAATGTTCAGCTACTGTTTCTAAGCCAGCCATGTTTTGTAGTGTGTTTAGTTTGTCCAAATGTTCAGCTACTGTTACGAAGTCGGCCACATTTTGTAGTCCACCAGCTTATTGAGCTGGAGCTGCAGAAGCTGGGGATATGCATATAAAGAAAGTCCACATTCTACCTTGTATACCTGCCTCAGCCAGACAGCTATTATGTGATGTGTGAATCTGGGTGGCATCCAGGAAGCCTGGGTTTCAGGGTTACTGTCCTGAGTACACCATACCAGAAACAGATGGACACATTTGTGTCTTTCCGCAGTGTCAGACTTGAAGACAAATTCACAAAAGTTATGCTGGCTGCAATTTGCCAAGTAGTTCTGAATTCCCTGGATAGCTAGCTAGGGCAAACACCAGTTGTTGTTGTTGTTGTTGTTTTGTTTTGTTTTGTTTTTTTTGTTGTTTTTTGTTTTTTGGGTTTTTTTTTTTTTTTTGCCCTGTATTAGCCTGCTAACACTGACTCTGAGCCCACAGTTGCATGTGACACAGAAGCCCACAGTTGCATGTGACACAGAAGTCATGTCTACAAGTCTGTGTATGTAGGTTACGGGATGACTACAGAAGAGCTAAGGAGGCTACAGCAGAGTTCAGAGACGCTTTCCTGAGGCAGAGGGCTGACAGAGATATGAAGTCTGTGGGGAGAGGCGGGGTAGGTTAAGAACCCTGTTGGAGAAGCTTCTGGAAACTCTTCATCTGCAGAAGTGGACATGCAGGACCATGAGGTGCAGGACTGATGGGTAAACAACTGGACAGATGTCAGAGGTTCTCTGCTTGTTGGTCCTGTGCACAAACCAGGTGGTCAGATGGCAGGTTGGTGGAGGCTTTGCTGTCAGTTATGAGTCAGGAGTGTTGTCCCCATCTTCAGTCCGGAGGTCCTGTGTGACAGTTCTGCCATGCCAGGGTCTCAGTATACTCAACTTAGCAGAGTAGCCCCTTTTACCTCTAGGAGGAAGTTACTTCGTTGTCAGTCTGTGCCTTGTCAGTCAGCCTGCCCGTTCATCTGTACTTAGAATAGAGTCACCCAGGGTAGGGCACCGCAGGAAAACCAGTTTCACAAACTGTGAGGTAACACAAGGCAAAGTGCAGACTTCTGCCTCTCTAGCCATGCCAGGGAAGGGAAGAGCTGCTCCCCAAATTTTTATTTCCTAAACTTATATAACTTCCCTCAGAAATACTGGTTACTGGTTTTTGATATAGTGAAATGAATATACAATTTAAAAAGTGATTTAATTTTATTAGTTGTATATATGAATGTGTGTATACCTCAGTGTTTACACATATGTAGAGACCAGAGCTTGTGTTTAGGCATTGTCTTCAGAAGCTTTCCATCTTGTGTTTTGAGACATGATCTTTCTTTTTGCTTTTTTTTTTTTTTTTTTTTTTTTGGTTTTTCGAGACAGGGTTTCTCTGTAGCTTTGGAGCCTGTCCTGGAACTCCCTTTGTAGCCCAGGCTGGCCTCGAACTCCCAGAGATCCGCCTGCCTCTGCCTCCCGAGTGCTGGGATTAAAGGCGTGCGCCACCACCGCCCGGCTTCTTTTTGCTTTTTTCAAGACAGGGTTTCTCTGTGGTTTTGGAGCCTGTCCTGGAACTAGCTCTTGTAGACCATGCTGGTCTCGAACTCACAGAGATCCACCTGCCTCTGCCTCCCAAGTGCTGGGATTAAAGGCGTGCGCCACCACCGCCCGGCGAAGACGTGATCTTTCATTGGCCTGGAGTCTGCCAAGTAGAGTAGGCTGGCTGACCAATGAGCCCCAAGGATCCTTCTGTCCCCACCCCTCATTGCTGGGATTATAAGCGTGGGTTTACCTAACATCCTGGCTTTTTTTTTTTCTTTTCTTTTTTTAAATTTTAGACAGGGTTTCTCTGAATAGCCCTGGCTGTCCTAGAACTTGCTCTGTAGACCAGGCTGGCCACAAACTCAGAGACCTTCCTGCCTCTGCCGGGACCCAGTGTTGGGACTAAAGACCTGTGACACCACGCCCTGACTTAATGTGAATTCTAGGAAATTGTCAGTCCACATAGCAAGCACTTCACCAACTGAGCCCTCTCCTCAGCTTTCCAGCCAGACTCAGTCATGAGTATTAACCTATTTGTTCCCAATGGTATGAATAAGGTACCCCTTAGACTGTAGTATGGGCCAAGCATGGGGAGCTGCCCATAGCCCAAGCTACTTGGGAGGCTGAAGCAAGGGGTTCATTTGACCCCACAGAAGTGTGAGACCCACTCTAAGCAATACAGTGAGATGTGTCATTTTGCTTTTTATTTTTTCCTTTTTGTTTGCTGATTGATTGATTGATTGATTGATTGATTGAGGCAGAGTTCATGCAGCTCTGTCTAGCCTGTGCCTCAGATCTACCTGCCTTTGCCTATGGAGTGCTGGCCGTGACAGTGGGTACCACTATACCAGCCGCATTTTCAAATGGACAAGTAAAGCTAATCAAACGATGTCAAGGGTTTGGTTGCTTGGTTAGTAATTTGTTGTTTTTGAGACAAGGTCTCATATGTCCCAAGCTGAGCTTGAACTCATTATGTGACTGAGTATGACCTTCCTCTCCTAGCCGGAACTACAGGCCTGTACCACTATACCCAAGTCAGGTTTCATTTCCTTAAAGGTTTCTTTTTTCACAGGATTTGAATCTTCTATGACTAGGAATTACATGTCAGGATTCTAGGAGAGTGCAAGGGCCTAAAGGAGATCTCAGAGTTCTGTTGTCAACTTGTATGTATGTGGAAAATGAAATAAATATCCCCAGTGTGGTAGCTGGTCAGGTGGCAGTGGTGCTTGCCATACAGTATGGTAGCTCGTCAGGTGGTGGCGCTAGCCATACCGTAGCCTGGTAACCTGAGTGTGCTCCCTGGAGCCCTCATAAAGGTAAGGGGAGGGAACCAACACCAGAAAGTTGTTCTGACCTCCACATATGAACCATGACTCAAGACCCCATACCACACAAACACACCATGCATACACATCAACAATAATGAAAACAAGTTTTTAATTAAGAAATACTGGGCCAGGTGTGGTATTGCACACCTTTGACCCTAGTGCTCTCTCCAGGAGACAGGAAGACCTCTGTGAGTTTAAGGACAGCCTTGATGAAAAATGAGTTCAAGCCAGTCAGGGTCATACTGTGAATCCCTATCTCAAAACAAAAACAAAATAAAACTGACTAGAACAAGCCAAATACGATGGCGCACGCCTTTAATCCCAGCATGCAGGAAACAGAGGCAGAAGGATCCTAGTTTGAAGTCAGCCTGGTCTATAGAGCATTCCAAGGCAGCCAGGGCTACACAGAGAAACCTTGTTTTGGAAAAAAAAGAAAGGAAAAAAATAAAAAGAAAAAAGTAAAAAGAAAAATAATACAGGTATTTCTTACCATTGTTAGTGTTCAGTCTCTCTGAATTTTTTCCCCCGAGACAGTGTTTGTCTGTGTAGCCCTGGCTGTCCCGAAACTTGCTCTATATACCAGGCTGGCCTCATCCACCGGCCTCTGACTCCCGAGTCCTGAGATTAAAGGTGTATGCCACCATTGCCCATGTCTCTGAAAATCTTGACTAACATAAATTGTGTTTTCCCCAAATAGGTGCTAGCTTTTGGCAGCCATAATCTTTACAAGCTTTTCCCGATAGTGAGTTAAAATCTTTCTCATCTTCAAATGTTTGAAGACAGTGCTTGTGTGGTACAGGCCTCCTTGCCCACCCTGAGTTCGTGATTAGCCTGCACTGCAGTCTCCAGATGCTAACAGCCCGTGTGGTGGCACACTCCCAGCACTCGGGAGGTGAGGACAGGGAGATAAGAAATTGAAGGGGAATCTCTCAGCTACTGAGTGAGCTCAAAGACAGCCTGAGCCCGGGACACTTGAGACCCTGTCTCAAAAACAAAGAGCACAACAGCACCACACCTACTGTTGCATCTTCAGGGCACCTCGCCAGCCTTGAGATGAGGCTGGTTTTGCACCGTCCGTTCGTCCTTCCTTCAGATGCTTTCTTTCCAGTTGTAATCTTCAGGGCAACCACTCAGCTTCTTACGGCTTCTCTAGAATTGAAACCTAGGGCCAACAAGAACTAGATGGCTCAGGGAGGGAAAGGCGTATGTCACCATGCCTGATGACCTGAGTAGAAAGAACCTACTCCCACAGGTTGTCTTCTGACCTCCACACATATGCCTGGCAAGTGCAGACACAAAACAGTAAATACACGTAAAAAATAAAACTGAAGCCCATGAGTAAGCGCACATTTGCAAGCTGCAGATGCTCAAGTGGTGTTTTATATGTGCTCAGACTTCCAACAAGAGATTTCCTTCAAACCTGAATTCCATCCCCCAGAGTCAGCTTCTGATGAAACAGACTATGTATTTCTTGGCAAACACATATGATTTAAGATGTGCAATGTGATGTCATGAATCCTTGACTTATTAAACAAATGCATTTTTATTTTTGTTTTCAGATAGTGGCCAGAACAATAGTGCCAGTAGTAAAAGTGAACGACTGAGTGCCAAGCTCAGAGCTTTGCCTGGGACAGATGAACCCTATGAAAGTAGCAGTAACAAAGAAATAGGCAAGTGCTGGTCGCCCCCCCCCCCCAGCTCCTCCAGCACAGCTGGTCTGAGGAAGACCCGGAGGTGGCAAGTGTGTCCTGCCCTGGGGAACTGCTGAGAACTGACATGTGCAGACTGGTCAGACCTGCAAGAGCATTTCTGTTCACTCGGAGTCATGGGGTTTGGGTGGACTGAGTCTAGATTGCTTTCAAGTTCCTTGTTCTTTCTATTCTAATGGCGTGATCTCTTTTGAAACCTAGATGCCTCCTATGTGGATCCACTGGGCCCCCAAATAGAAAGACCAAAAACTGCAGCCAAAAAGAGAGTCGACGAGGATGATTTTGCTGATGAAGAGTTAGGAGATGACTTGCTTCCAGAATAATACAAACTCTAATATGCTGTGAGTGAGTGTGTGTGTGTAAGCCAGAAGCCAGCCTCAGGTGTTGTTCCCCAGGCACTGCCCATCCGCCATTTGCCATTTTTATTTGTGAGCGCCCCTCTCTGGCCTGGAACACACCCTGTAGGCGATGGCCAGCAACCCCCGGGATCTGCCTGTCTCCACTTCCTCTTCCCCGGTGCTGAGATTGTAAACACATGCCACCACACCCATCTTTCCTTAAAGGGGCTCTGGGGCTTGAACTCAGGTCCTCTGGCTTGCAAGGCAAGCACTTTCCCAACTATACTCTCCCTGGCCCAGTAAGTCATTTACTAAAGAAAAGAAATCACCTTGTAAGATAATGCTCATGTTAAACCTGGGGTCAGATGTCCAAACTTTAATTTTGTACACTGTTGAAACTTAAATGTATTCTGTTCTCTGAAGATGGATTTGTGCTGTCATTTTTAATGGAATAAAAGCCATGAAGCTGCTACCTCAGGCCAATGACTTCCTTACCTTTCTAGTAACACTGACCAGCAATGAGAAGTCAGTTTTCTAGAACAGCATAGTATCTGCCCAGCCACAAGACAGCTTGTGTATACCCTTTACCTTTATTACTATATATAAAGTGCCAGTAGTGAGCTTACTGTATTTAATTGCTTAAGAATTACGAAGATAGATATATAGATACACACACACGTGTATGTGTTCTTTATTCAAGCTACATTGCTTGGAGTTTGGGGGGTTTTGCTTGGAGTCTTTGGGAAGTTTGTCTCACTGTTAAGATAGTTCTCTTCTGAAGGCAGCATAACAAAACGGAAATAGAGAAGACACCAAACTGTAACCTTGCTCTTTTTAATGGTCCCCACTGGTGTGTGCACAGTGAAGCAGGGTCTCAAGACTGGTGGGCCCACTCCTAGCTTAGAGCATGAGGCTGGGGCAAGACAGCTTGTGTTTTCCTTTAGACATGTCTGTGAGGGTCTAGACTGTCCAGAGCATTAGCTGCTCCATCTCACTTGTTCAGAATGGTTGGTATTGAACTTGTGGGCTCAAATGATCCTCCTGGCTCAGCCTCCTGAGTAGCTAAGACTGTAAGCAAATGCTACCTCACCCAGAAACATTTTAAAATATGAGGGTGTTGTGGGGGGCCCAACCCCAACTAATACATTTTCAGTGCAACCCCTATACCCAAAGTTCAGGGAAAATCAAAAGAGGGGGATGAATATAAGAGCCAGAGAGCAGAACATCTGCTGTGAGATGGTGTCTTCTGTCTATGATGGAGAAGCTGCACACGAGTTCTCAACAATACACCTGAACAGATCAGATAATGACATCAACAGCTGACATGCCAGTGTTATCAGGGACAGTTCCATAGAGTCCCACCTCTAGATGAAAAGCTACAGGTGATGGGGCTGGAGAGATGGCTCAGAAGTTAAGAGCATTGCCTGCTCTTGCAAAGGTCCTGAGTTCAATTCCCAGCAACCACATGGTGGCTCACAACCATCTGTAATGAGGTCTGGTGCCCTCTTCTGGCCTGCAGGTATATACACAGACAGACCATTGTATACATAATAAATATATATATATATAAATAAAAGAAGAAGAAAAGCTACAGGTGATCAGTGTCCGTTTCCTCCAGGCAGGGATGACTTCTCCTGCATAGGTTGTTCAATCCCAGGAGTGAGCCCTGGCTGGACATGTACATATAAATAAAACTAAATGGACTCAGTGGGTTATATATACACGTGTGTGTGTACGCATAATATATAAGTATATACATGTAGCAAAAAGAAAGAGATCATGAATTTGAGAGGGGGGACATGGGATGAGGAAGGGGAAGAGGTATAGATATGTTGAAATAGAAAAGGCAAGAAAAGTTCAACCCAACCAAAGGAATAATGGAGCAGTCAACTTTTTACACAGATATTCTCATAAAGGTATTTGATTTGGCAATAATTATATATTATTATATCATCTTATGACCTTGTCAAAGTCATTGCAATGAACTAGAAAGGTCCTCAGCTGCAGTACACTGAGAAAACAGGAAGTGAGACTTTTAGAACCAGAGAACAAAGACAAGCCAGAGCACTCTGCTGTCAAAGCAGAGCAGAGATGGTAGCTAGTTAATGCCTGGGGTCAGGAAGGCTCATAACATGCATGCATCATGGAAGATCCAAAGTGTATGAGTTTGAGGGCCAGCGGGTCAGTCTTTATCTGGTGGTGGTGACTGCTCTCCTGTCTATAGGAGAAAATGAGAGATCTAATAAGAACAGATAGAAAATAGTGACTTTGGGCTGGGCTAACACCTTTAATCCCAGGACAGCACTCGGGAGGCAGAGGCAAGCAGATCTCTGAGATTGAGGCCAACCTGGTCTGTAGAGCTAGTTCCAGGACAGGCTCCAAAGCAACCCAGAAACCCTGTCTTGGGGGAAAAAAAAAAAGTGACTGTGGAAAAGGGAATAGAGGTAGAGAGGTAGAAAATTCAATAGGGTATTTGTATTGAATGCTGTGTTAGTCAGTGTTATTGTCTGAATGTGACATGCTCCCCAATGGCTCGTGTGCTTGAACACCCAGTCCCCAGCTGGCAATGGTGTTCAGGGAGGTGGAATGTTTAGGCGGTGGCACCTCGTGGGAGGAAGTGAGTCACTGACACATAGGCTGCTTCTGTCTCCTGGTCCACTGAGCTCTGACAAGCAGCTGCCTGCCACACTCCTGCCATCACAGAACCGCCTGCCATCATGCCTTTCCTGTCATGGACTGTGTTCTCTCAAACTGAGCCAAAATAAATGTTTCCCCTAAAGTTGCTTTCTGTCGAGTATTTGATCAGTGATGAGAAAAGTAACTAATAAGCTTTTCACTACCATAACAAAATACCTGAGATAACCAATCGGTATTAGGGGAAAGGTTTATCATAGCTTGAAGCTACATTGATTTCGGTCTCTGATTACTCGGTCCTATTGCTTTGAACTTGTACTTACACCTGTGGAGTTTGAATGAGAATGGCTTCTGTAGACTCTTGGATTCAAATACTTGGTCACCAATGAGTGGCACTATTTGAAAGAGAAGTGCATCACTAGGAGTGGGCTTTAAGGTTTCAAAAAACCCATTCTTGGGGCTGGGGAGATGGCTCAGAGGTTAAGAGCACTGGCTGCTGTTTCAGAGGTCCTGAGTTCAATTCCCAGCAACCACATGGTGGCTCACAACCATCCATAATGAGATAAGATGCCCTCTTCTGGCCTAAAGGGATATATGCAGACAGAATACTGTATATTTAATAAATAAATATTTTTTTAAAAAAAAAAAACATTGTCAACTAGGCCTGGTGGTGTACTCCTTTAATCCCAGCACCCAGGAGGCAGAGGCAGGTGGATCTCTGTGAGTTCAAGGCCAGCCTGGTCTACAGAGAGTTCCAGGACAACCAGGGCTATACAAAAAACAACAACAAAATAATAAAAACAAAAAACAACCCAACAACAAAAAGCCTGTCCCAAGCCTAGATCTGGATAAAGATCTCTCAGCTACTTCTCTACTTCTCCAGCACCATGTCTGCCTGCATGCCACCTGAAATTGTAAACCAGCCTCAATTAAATGTTTTCCTTTATAAGAGTTGCCATGGCCATGGTGTCTCTTCACAGCAATAGAACAGTGACTAAGACAGTACTGTAAGTACATCATGGCAGAAGCATGTGGCAGAACAGCCCATTCATCTGAGGGTAACCCATAACCACAGGAAGACATAGCCCCAGTGACCTGCCTTGAATACATGGACCTTGGGGGACACTTCTCCAAGCCATAAAAAAATGCTAATCTGCCAGGTGGTGGTGGCACACACCTTTAATCCCAGCACTTGGGAGGCAGAGGCAGGCAGATCTCTATGAGCTCGAGACCAGCCTGGTCTACAAGAGCTAGTTCCAGGGCAGGCTCCAAAGCTACAGAGAAACCCTGTCTCGGAAAACCAAAAAAAAAAAAAAAAAAAAAAAGAAAAAGAAAAAGAAAGAAAAGAAAAGAAAAGAAAATGCTAATCTGAGACAAATGCTAATCCCAACTTCTTTACATGAATTCCAGGGACTGAACTCAGGTCCTCTGCCATGTATAGCAAGCACTTTACTGACTGAATCATCTCCCCAGTCCAAGTTAATTTTTTTAAAGAGCTGGATTAGTGCAGGCAAGTACTGCAGAAGAAAACCACACCAAGGGATCATAAGAATGATAATAAAGATGAGCCAGGAAATGGCTAGAAAGGAGAAATAAAGGGCTGGAGAGATGGCTCAGTGGTTAAGAGCACTGGTTGCTCTTCCAAAGGTCCTGAGTTCAATTCGCAGCAACCACATGGTGGCTCACAACCATCTATAATGAGATCTGGCAGTCTCCTCTAGCATGTGGGCATACATGGAGGCAGAATGTTGTATACATAATAAATAAACAAATAAATAAATAAATAAATCTTTAAAAAAAAAAGAAAGGAGAAATAAAGAGTGACATGTCAATGAGGAATGGCATGGTTTGAAGACGGGTAAGTCTGAGAAGTGCAGAACAGAACATACATGGGTGCTGCAATCAGATACGGGGATGTGGTCAGCGATTCCTGATGAGGAGACCTTGGATGCAGCCACACAATTTGATAGCTGACACCAGACAAAGCAGGGAAAGACAAAAATTCAAGTGGGCACTCAGAACCAGGTGGTATTGTACAAGTTGATGGTGCAGGATTAAGCAGCAAAAACATCGCAAGACCCAGGTGCTAGACTCAGCCATGAATAAAAGGAGGAGCTACATGAGGGAGCATCAAAGAATATTTTTGCATATGCAACTTACTCAGACTCCAAGGACAACATGGAAGTAACCAATCACACATCAGCTTTGGAAGTTACAGTGGCAAATAATGACTCAAGACTCTCCAGCAGTTCCTAGCGTCCATCCTTCGTGCTGAGGATCAGGGTCCAGTTCCCAGCGTCCATCCTTCGTGCAAGGATCACGGTCCAGTTCCCAGCGTCCATCCTTCGTTCTGAGGATCAGGGTCCAGTTCCCAGAACCCTTACTGAGCAATGGCTAACACCAGTTCCAGGAGACATGGCTCTCTTGTAGCCTCTGTGGGCACGTCAAGGTTGGTGCACGCTGTCTTGCATCTTTGCTGGACTTGGGACAGCTGAGTGGAGTAAGGGATGATAAAGAAAATATCAAGCTAACTCTAGACAGCTACGCTAGTGGAGACAGGAGTACAGAACATCAAACACGCCACGTTACCTGAGGGGCACGGGGAGATTAACTGTACTTTGCACCTCTTTTTCCGTCAACATAGATGAATATAGACTTCATTTTTTAAATATTTATTTTCATGTTTATGAATGTTTTGTCTGTGCATCATCGTCTGTGTACCAGGTGTCCTCAGAGGTCAGAAGAGGGTATCGATCCCATGGAACTGGAGTTGCAGATGGCTGAGCGTCACCATTGGGTGCTTAGGAACCAAACACAAATCCTCTGCAAGAGCAGACAGTGCTCTTAACTGGATTAATCTTTAGAGTATTTGTTTAGATTTCTGTGCATGTGAAATGACGTGCATGTGGTGGCTGGACAACTCTGTGGAGTGGCAGAGAACCTGGCCCACCAGTGTTGCATGGTAAGCCCTGAGCCATCTCCCCAGCCCCAAGTTTGGACCAGTTATTAACTTGCATCTTGTCACAACGCGGAGACCTGGGAAGAACTCGTTATGATGTTACTCTGCGCCTGTTCGTAAGCTTTGTGCCACTGTCTAATCACAAATGAATCTGACGATCCGATCGGTGTGTTTTTGGGAACGAAGACCTTCCACAAACTGAAAACCGTTAAAGGAAAGCTGGGAGAGGGGAGAAGTTGTCCAGCGGTCAGACCCTGGAAGGGCCTTTGACGGCTGGCCCTGTGCCACTATGGATATGAAAAGATGCTTTAACAGGACTGGTGAGTCGTTCATGGAACGCTGGTAATGACAAACTCACCCCGGAAATACTCCTACACTGTTTTTCAAACAGAAAATAGGCAGTAGGAGTGCCGACGCCTTTATTCCCATGTCCTAGAAATGAGATAATGTTAACAAATTCATGTGCTAGTTGGAAAATGTTCCATAAACCCAGATGTGTTTCCTAAGAACTGTAAATTGTTTAAGCAGTCATGTTCGAAGGACTTTAGCTGCGAAGCAGTTACAAAGCATTTCAGTTTTAAAGCATCGAAGGTAAGTGTTTTATTGCGCAGCATAACTGAAATGCAGTCTACTGGTTTACAATTTGGTTCAAACCCAAAGCTGCAAGGCATTTTAGGGAATCAAAAATTATTTTGCAAACTTTCAAAAAGCTTTCGGCTGGTTTCAACCATTTGTTTTTATTTTCAAAGCGTCAGTGCTCAAAAGTAACCGTATTTATTAGCTTTGTAGAATGGACAAGGAGGTGAGCAAGCTCTCTTGAGATCATGAGATACAATATAGTCCTTCATTTGGGCTGATTTCCCTTAGTTAATTCACAGAACTTTAGGCTCATTTTACACGTCTGCTCACACAAAATCATGGTTGAGTTCTCCAACACTGTAAAACTAGACCAAGAGATGCCCACTTACAGCCGTGTGTCAGGTGGGGGAGGGTATTTATTACTCTGCCTTTAGCTGAATAAGAGGCACGGAGTCATTTTATGAGTATTAAGGGGGAAACAGTTTCCTCTCGCCTCACAGAACATTAGCCTTATTTTTTAATCTCTAATATAATTCTTCGAACTATGAAACCGCAGAAGTCGAGGTCCCAAAGAGGAGAGTCCTAGGTTTGAGTTCATTCATTTCCAAGTGGCCTGTCCAGCTCCTGGACCGCTTTTAACGCCTAGAGAAATCCGTTTCCTCTGAGCCAAAGTCGGCCTCCCGACTGCATCCCCGCCGCCCCACTGGTCCGTGCCGAGACGTCGAGGCCAGTCACCACCTCCTCCTCCAGCCAGGCGGACCGCGCCAGTCCACTTCGGTGGGGGCGACACCCAACCCGCAGGCCACACGCCCCGCGTGTGCGGCGCCTTTATTTACTTCGCTCAAGAGCCATCAGCCCCCCTCCTAACAAGTCTGGAAAGCATTTCGGCGACGCGATGCTGGGGACACTGGTGAGCGCCCTCGGGGGGACCGGCGACGGCATGGCCGAGGCCGGCAGGGCTGGGGCTGAGGGTCGGGGGGCGACGGTCGGGAGCGGTGTCTCACGGGCACTCGCAGCCCGCCGCGCAGCAGCCCGGCAGGCACACGCACACGTGCACGCGCGCCCCCCAGCCGCCCCCCGCGCGGGCTCCGGCTCTGGGTGGCGGCGGCGGCGGGGGCCGGGGGCGCGCGGGCCGGCGGCGGGCCGGGCCCCGGGGGCCGCGAGGGCGGCGGGCGGGCGGGGACGGCGCTCGGGGGCCGGCCCGCGCGGCGCCCATGCTCGGGTAGGGCCTCACGGTGTGCGGAGCGGCGGGCGGCTCCCGCGACGCTGAGCGCGGCCTGTCCCGCCGCAGGTCTGGATGCTCGCGGTCGGCTTCCTGCTGGCCCTGGCGCCGGGCCGCGCGGCGGGCGCGCTGAGGACCGGGAGGCGCCCGGCGCGGCCGCGGGAGTGCGCGGACCGGCCGGAGGAGCTCCTGGAGCAGCTGTACGGACGGCTGGCGGCCGGCGTGCTCAGCGCCTTCCACCACACGCTGCAGCTCGGGCCGCGCGAGCAGGCACGCAACGCCAGCTGCCCCGCCGGGGGCAGGCCCGCCGACCGCCGCTTCCGGCCGCCCACCAACCTGCGCAGCGTCTCGCCCTGGGCGTACAGGTGAGCGGGCCTGAGGGGCGGGGCGGGGCCTGCAGGAAGGTGGGTGGGGCAGGGTGGAGTCGCTGGGGCGGGGCCTAGGGGGCGGGGATCGAGGGCTGGGTCCTGATGGGGATCGGGTGGAGCTAGCGGGATGGGGCGGGGCCAACTGGAGGCTGAGGGGCGGGGTCTGAGGAGGAGGTGGGCAGATGGGATCACTAAATTGGGAGCGATTGGTCTCTACAGAGGTCTGTCACGTTCTTCAAAGAAATACTGTCATCTTGCCAGCTCTTCCTGCATTTGTTATTCAACAAATACCAATCGACCGCCTATTCTTTACCTGATACATCATGAGCGACCCTTTATTAATTCTGTAAGGGGCTTTGCACAGGAGGCCTGTGGGAGTGTGATTTGGAGGTGTTTGGGAACTGAGACCTAGGAGGCACACCCTCTGAAAGGATGTTTGGGGAACTGAACATGGAGTGACAAGAGAAGCTTCTGATGTGTGGTAGCTTGAAATGGAGGGAGGGAGGGAGGGAGGGAGGGAGAGAGAGAGAGAGAGAGAGAGAGAACATCTTTTTGCGAATGAAAGCGACTGTCAAGATGCGCGGAAGATAGGCCAGATTCTGAGGATGGCCTAATCCAGGGGTTGTGTCAAAAGAAGAGCACGCCAAAGGGAAGTGTGGGCTGTGTGAGAAGTGTGGTCACACTGGTCTGCGCAGACAATGGTAACTTTTCCTTGAACTCATGTCAGAAGGCAGAGGAGGGAGCCCTCACACGCCCTGAAGATGAGAAAGATCTGCATGATAGATAGGGATGGGGAAGGGGATGGGGGTGGGCTCTAGGGGAGGACAGTGTGGCCAGGAGAGAGGAAGGCTGTGGCGCCTACAGAACGTTACTAGCAAGGCTTTGCTGTTTGTTTGCCTCGTCGTGCTGGAGATGGAGAAATATCCCGCCGCTGAGTGTTGCGTGTTTTTGCTTTGTTTTGGGACAGGGTTTCTCTGTGTAGCCCTGGCTGTCCTGAAACTCTCTCTGTAGACCAGGCTGGTCTCAAACTCGTGGAGATCCTCCTGAGTGCTGGAATTACATGTCTCTTGATTACCAAGAGCATATTGTCACCACTCTTGTGTTCCGGAGAGGATGCTATTAGTCAGTTTGCCATTACTGTAACATATACCTGGGCCGACAAGTGACTTGGCAAATAAAGGTGGTTGCTGGCAAGGCTCAGGACCCAAATTTGATCCCTAGAACCCACACAGTAGGAAGAGGGAATAGATTCCAGCACGTGTCCTCTGACCTCCATGTACAAGGTTACCACCTCAAACACAGAATAAGTAAATAAAAGCAAACACCTGAGGTAATGAACTCAAAAGAAAAAAGGGTTGGCTTGGGTTTAGAGCTCTAGGTCCATGGTCAGTCAGGCCTATTGCTTTTAGGCTCTAGTGGGGTTCCAGATGGCCGTGGGTCAGGGCACGTGGCAGAGGAAAACCTCATGATGAGGAAGCAAAAAAGAGCAATGGGAAGGGGCCTCCAGCTGGGCCCCACCTGCCAAGCCTCCACAACCATCCAGTTGCAGCCCCCTGAGGAATAAGCCTTGGCCACCTTGAGGCACAAACTGTGGCAGGTTCCAGTGGGAGGTGTGGCTTGCTGCAGCACTTCCCTTTCCGCAGGTGACAGTGACGTGACAAAGAGAGAGAGTAGAGACAGTGTGACAAGGGTGTGGCCTATGTCCTGGGTCATCTGGGACTAATTTTTTTTTTTTTTTTTTTTTGATTTTTCTTTTTTTTTTTTTTTTTTTTTTTTTTTTGGTTTTTCGAGACAGGGTTTCTCTGTGGCTTTGGAGCCTGTCCTGGAACTAGCTCTTGTAGACCAGGCTGGTCTCGAACTCACAGAGATCCGCCTACCTCTGCCTCCCGAGTGCTGGGATTAAAGGCGTGCGCCACCACCGCCCGGCTGGGACTAATTTTGTCAGTTCCCTTGAACTACACTCCCCCCTATTGCCCAGCCCCTCAGGCTGCCCTAGGAAGCTGAAGTTTACACCCTCGCTTGGATGGCTGCTCTTCAGGCTAAGATCAGCTGTGGTCCATCCCTTCTCACTATTCCACCCACGTGGAAGTGGGCTCATATGGGGGCACCCATCCTAGCTCTTCAGGGAAGCAGTCCTGGAGTTAAGGCTGGCCTAAAGGCCACTCTGAGCTTAAATACATACAGGAAACACCCAGCAAGTCTCAAGTCCTCTGTAGTCATGTCTCCTATGGCCAAGGCTGTAGAGCATAGCCTGTGATAAGTGTTTGAAGAGGAAGTGTGGCGTTAAGCCTGGTGCATATTGAATCTTACTGCCTTCGAGAGGACCAGTTGGGAGTTCTTCACTCTAGCACCTATGGAAAGTTAGGGCAAGCTGTTCCTGCTGCAGGCCGACCCTGGTGTCTTCCATGGCCACAATCGAAAGCAGGGAAGGGGCAGGGAGGGAAGTGGCTGGTGAGCCCCCATACCTGGGGTAACTGGATCTGGTGGGGCTGCTCCCATCTGCCACTGGCCAGGACAGATAGCTTGCGGCCCCTTGTTCATCCTCTTCCACAGTATTTAGCAGCATTGGTGAGCTGACCTTGTGGTCATCCCCATTCTTCAGGTCGCTTACCCTGATTGGAAGGAAGCTAGGCTTTAGGGGACCATGCCGGGCCCTTGCTGTAGGTGCTGACAGTTGAAGCTGGCCCTGTTGCCTTGCCTCTCTGTGTGCTCCCCACATTGTCCTTCACCTCCTGAGTTGAGGAGGAGGATAGAAAAAGTGCAACCCAGAAAGTACAGAGCCTCATCTGTGAGAGGACCGGGGAAGGGACTTCTGAGAACGCTGGTGGCCTGAATGGACACGCTCCCCCCAAATTCCACCAGCTCAGGTGCCGGAGTGGCGCCAGCTACAGAGGTAGCACACTCAACCTTCTTCAGATCTGCAGATTCTGCATCCACAGAGCCAACAAGTCGCAGATCAAGAATATCTGAGAGAACTTGCCTCTTTCGAATACGCAATCTTTCTCTCATCGTTACTCCCTAAGCAGCACGGTGCGGCAGTGTACAGAGCATGGCTGTGTTAGGTGTGTAGCAATGACTGAAGCCTACAGGAGGGTATGCGTAGGTGCTGTGCAAATTCAACACCATTGTATATACAGGACCTGAGTGTCTGGGAGCTTGCTTTTCTCCTGGATTCCCAGAGCTGTTCCCTATGGCGATGGAGGACTGAAATGACCATGTTCTTATAGGCAAAGCAGAGTGCTAAGGAAGAAATAAGGAAGTGCAGAGTTAGAAATACCACAGCACAGGAGAGACCGCTGTAGGTGGAATCTGGGGTTAAAACAGGCACTGAACTATCAGCAGGCTTCTGTGTTTGGGGAATGGTGATCCTGGTTTCAGGACAGCTGGGTCTCCAGCTGGAAGAAAATATGGTTGGATCTCACTTCTCTGTGACAACAAATTCCAGATGATTCAAAGATTTAAGTGTAAAAAAATAAGGCCACAAAGAGGAAGAAAAACACGAGCAATTTTATTTATAATCTTGGTGTGGAGGAGGCTTGTTTAGCAGCTCACAGCCCCAGACATCATAAAAGATAAGATTAAGAAAATCAGTTATATAATTACATGCTGTGTTGTCTTGGCAAAACAGACTAGAGTACAGGGCAAGCCAGGGGAGAAATGTTTGCTACCGAGTCACAAAGGGCTTCTCTCCCAAAGAGCCAGAACCGGCTGGGCAATGGTGGCGCACGCCTTTAATCCCAGCACTCGGGAGGCAGAGGCAGGCGGATCTCTGTGAGTTCGAGACCAGCCTGGTCTACAAGAGCTAGTTCCAGGACAGGCTCCAAAGCCACAGAGAAACCCTGTCTCGAAAAACCAAAAAAAAAAAAAAACCAAAGAGCCAAAACCATAAACCGATAAAGCCAGTGACCTCAAGGGAAGATGGGCCAAGGTCAGGCACTCAGTGGAAGGGAAACCACGCGACCTGGCTCTCCCCAAGTGAAGAGCTGAATATTGCAATCTAGGGAACAAAACACATGTAGAAACCAAAGTGAGAAACTTGGTTTTTTTGCAGCCATCATCAGGCTGCTTTGATGAAGGTGGAGGAAGAAGGAAGCCCTGGTGCAGTGGAGGCGTGTGAATTGGGATGACTTGGGAAGGAAGAAACAGGGGATTGTAATTATTCAGAAGTATGTCTTGAGAGGGGGACTTGTTACCCAGGCTGGCTGATCTCCTGCTCCACCTCCTCAGTGGTGCACACCTGTGCCTGGCTCCGTATCACACTTTAGATACACCTGACCCATGATCGGACTTCTCAGCATCTCTCCTGCACACCCGTGTGTCCATGACTGCTGAATAGGATATTAGTTGTTGCCGAGCAACCAGGGTTGGAAAGTATCGCTGTGTCCACCAATAGACTGTGAGTTGCATAAAACAGAGCTCTGAAGAGGGAGGCAGCGTTTAGATCACAGAAGCAGATCAGTTGGCATTCCTCAAGGGAAAAGGTGCAACTAGCATGCAGTCGCTTTAGTGCCAGAAGAGAAGTTGACAGCATACATACATAATGATACTTTTCTTTCATTCTTTCTTTGAGTCAGGCTCTCAGTATGACGCTCCAACTAGCCTGGAACTCAGAGTGCTGGAACCAGACCTTAACGTGACCACACCCAGCTGCATTTTTTTTTTTTAAAGATATGGGTCTCATTATTTTGTTCAGGCTGGGCTCAAACTCCTGAGCTCAAATGATCCTCCTGCCTCAGCTTTCCGAGTATCTGGGCTGACAGACCTGTGCTAGTGTGCCTACTGGAGACGTTTTCTTTGTTAAGTGGGGAGAAGGGTTGGCTTCCAACCCTCAGGAAAAGGCAGACATTGCAGAAATGCAGCTTTAGCTTCCGAGACACACAGAGCCTTGGTGGGAGGGGCTCATTTGCTGGTCAAGGCTGGGGGCTCGTGGAAGGGGCGCTGTGGACATGGAGGTGGGCTTTTCAGAGCTCCTGTCACTGCATGGCTGGGCTGAGCTCTGAAGACGCCGCAGCTTGGACATTAAGAGACAGTTGCCTGGTAACAAATCCAAAATAGTAGACCTGGGATACCGGACACCGCTGACTTCATCCATCCGGCAGGGCCCAGCGCATTATTAGGAAAGCATCGTTCATCACCCAGAGCATAAAAATATTTTCTCTTTCACCTTGTAGCAATTACGTGTTTGTTTCTCCTTTGCTTACAAAAACAAAAATGCCAAAAATAAATCAACCTGATTGCTCAGGGAGATTTTTAAACAGCAGATTAATATATTCAGAGCTCTATTGCTGGGACGCTGGAGTTTATTAAAGTTTAAAGACACACCAGCTTGTGTGATGACACCCCAAAGATAAACACCTGCCAGTACTCCAAGCAATTTTAGCTTGTTTATTCTAGTAGTAGGCTAAAAAATTTATTTTCTCTAGGATATGAATAATGCAAAATCATTTATTTTTAGGCTTTATTTGTTTTTTTTATATATATATAACTTTCCTCCAGCCCCAAGACTCTAAGAGTCTACACCCAAATTTATTTCACAACAAACAATTTTGTTGGCTCTTGGTGACCAACAGCAAGTAGATGTACCACAGGCCTGTGGGCAGATGCCAGGACAACCCTTTAAGTCCTTTCTAATGTTCTTCGGTCTGTGCACTCTTCTGGCAACCCCCTGAGGTGAGTCCATCTGTCCCTGATTTTCCCTCTTTCCAAGGTAACTTCAGGTTCAAAATTCTGCCTTCCAGAGCTCTCCACAGGAAGAAGTCCCTCTTCCTGTAGCCAGCACTTGTGATGTGAGCACTGTCTCAAAAGCCCACCCTGTCCTGAGCACCCTGGCTGCCCCACACCAGACACTGGAGTGGCCTTGCCACCTCTTCAAACATCCTGGTGGAACAGGCCTGAGGGCAAAGGCTGGGGAGGACACACAGAGCCAGGCAGTGATGGCGCACGCCTTCAATCCTAGCACTCTGGAAGCAGAGGCAGGTGGATCTCTGAGTTCAAGGCCAACCTGGTCTGCAAATCAAGTTCCAGGAGAGTCAGGGCTACACAGAGAAATCCTATCTAAGAAAAACAAAACCCAGACACACAGGCCACCAGATGTCTGAAGGTGTAACTTTAGCAAGGGAGTAAGGGGTGACCTCAGCATCTGCCCACAGAGAACCTTCCGCTCTCAGAATGTACCAGTGCTGCGTATGTGGTCTCCAGTTACTCTGTTAGCGAGGAGGCAGGATCATCCCTGCCCAGTAATGACCTGAGTACTCCGAGTGGTACTGGGCTCTGAACAACTGTGGCCTGCTCTCCGTGTGTGAGGAGAAAAGGCCAGACTGCTAGACAGGATGGCTCATCTAAGCAGCGCTTTGCCCTGTGAGATGTCCGTTAGTTATGCCTTCTTCCCCCAAGCACCCTCGGGTCTTACTTACCCACCAGATGTTAGCGGGGGCTGTATGAGCCGACAAAGGAGCCAGGGAGCCACTGGCCTGAGTGCCGCCATGTGCACAGGTGTCATTCACATCAATTTCTGCCCAGCAAATCTTTTTAAAGAAAATTTAAAGCTCGGAGGCAGCAAGGTGGCGTGCACATACCTGCCATTCCCAGCGCTCAAGGGGCTGAGGCAGGAGGATCGTGTTTGAGAGACTCTTGGACTACATAGCATTACCCTGCTTCAAACATCAAATAAATGACCATTAGGGAAAAGTACAGAAATCAAGAGCACCGTTGCTTCCACCACCCTCACACTTGACTTCTTTTTCAGCGACTTCAATTTCCCAAAGTCAACTGAAAATACTAAGTGGAAAATTCCAGAAACCCATAAGTTTTTTTTTTTAAAGATTTATTTATTATGTATACAACATTCTGCCTCCATGTATGCCCGCATGCCAGAAGAGGGCACCAGATCTCATTATAGATGATTGTGAGCCATCACGTGGTTGCCAGGAATTGAACTCAGGACCTCTGGAAGAGCAGCCAATGCTCTTAACCACTGAGCCATCTCTCCAGTCCCACCCATAAGTTTTAAAATGCCAACAATCTCAGTAGTGTCATGAAACCCTGTCCTTCCTGAGACATTTGCTCCACACTCTGCCCTCTGCCCTCTCGACAGCCGCTCGCTAACCACCTTAGTTGTCGTAGGGACATCCAGGTATTGCCATGCTGTGTGCAGGTGACCCCTGCCCAGTCACCCTGTGATATGTCAGGATACCGTGCTCACTCTCTCATGTTGGATCATCTCTGAGAAGGGAGAGTAGAGTGCAGTGAGATTATTACAGTATTGACTGCTCTGTTTTATTTTAGCTACCCTAGAGTGCCAGATTTAGAAGTTAAACTCTAATATGCTATCTGAAGTTTAGACATGGGGAGGCACATTCCTAGGAAGGTATCTACTGGATAAGGCTTGAGGGAGAGTCTGCAGTTCACTGTTGGAGGGAACTACGCTCACATCAGTTATCCTTTAAAGACATTACTATTTGCCTTTTAAAGACACTCTCTCCCGCCTTTATACACTTTCAAATTTGTGCCAAGGCTCCAGTGCAAAGAGATCTGCAAACTGACTAGAGTCCCAAGCCTTGGGATCCATCTTTCCTTGCAGTTGTAACTCTGGCCAACAGGGGGCAGCACAAGGCAAGCATCCTGCCAGATGGTGGCCCAGGGACTCTCATCCCTTTGGAATTTGGGGTGGCAGTCCTTTCCTAAGTAAGTTTTTCCCTAGTGACCTCACTCTTTCCTACATCTCTGGTTCATACCGGTGGGTTACTAAAAAAGACCTTATGACAATGTCACAAACCTGTCTTCCAGGAAACTAGGATTCTGTTTTATCTCCTGTGCTGGGTGAGCCACGGTAGCACAGGCACTATGACCTCCTAACCAGCTCATCAGGATATTGCTCTGTTAAGAAAGAAAGGGGGAGCCGGGCGGTGGTGGTGCACGCCTTTAATCCCAGCACTTGGGAGGCAGAGGCAGGCGGATCTCTGTGAGTTCGAGACCAGCCTGGTCTACAAGAGCTAGTTCCAGGACAGGCTCCAAAGCCACAGAGAAACCCTGTCTCAAAAAACCAAAAAAAAAAAAAAAAAGAGCTAGTTCCAGGACAGGCTCCAAAACCACAGAGAAACCCTGTCTCGAAAAAAAAAAAAAGAAAGAAAGAAAGAAAGAAAGGGGGTTACTTGGGGAAAAGGACAGATGCCCATGCAGAAAGAACGCTGTCGGTCTGGCTGGAGTCTCCACAATATTGTCACAATGTTGTCCCTGTTGGTCACTGTGGAAAAGAAGGTACGATTTTTTGGTTTTCTCAAGCAGCTTAACTAAGAGATGTTGGCCTCTTCCAAATATATACATATGATGGACAAGTGACCTTGACTTTGTTCAAGTGCAGAGCTGACCTCCCCCAGTGGGCTTCTCAGAATCCAGCCAGCTCTGCTGCACCTGTCACCTGTCAGGGACAAAAATAAAGGCATTGTCATGGAGCATTGTTCCCGGATTACCGTCGGCTTTGATGGCTGCTGGCTCCCCGGCCGGGGCTTTACTTCAGCATGCAGGGTGCCGCCAGGGAGGGTGACAGTATTTCACTCTCCGGACACCTCTTTCAACGCTCCTCACCTGAACAAAATGTGTGCGCCCATGCCAACAGGAGGATTTGGGCAAATGTGAGCTGTCCCATACAGGCCACGAAGTGACATTCCTTCTGCTATCTGTGGGAAGGTGAAAGAGAGGGGACTCATCTCCCCAAATTACCAAATTGTCGAGGAGAAAATACCAGGAACTTTTGGAGTTGAAGAGACCAGGCTAGTTAGCGTGTGTGAGCGGCCCCTCCATGGTGACAGCTGCCTCGCTGGGCCAGGTGGGCTCCTCCCTCACACATCCCCATTGTTCCAAGGTCGGGGACATCAAAGATGGCTCCGGACCCACATTCTGCGGCTTCCCCTGGAGAGCCAGCAGTCCTGTGGGCCCAGGGAGTTTTTCCTTTGAAGAGCTGCTCCCCAGCTGCTCCCACTGTCAAATTTTCATGACAGAGTGAGAGCCTTCGAGAGATCTGAGCTGCCATTCTCATTCCGTCTTCTTCTTGTGCAAGACCCACTGCCTCCAGCCATGGCCTTCCAAATTCTTTCCTAATACTCTGTCCTCTGGCTTGGCCACTTGGTGAATAGGTTTTGTGGAGAATAAATGGATCCCCAGGTTGGAGCATCACTGTGTGCCCAGGGTGGGACTGGATGCTAAGTATCCACAGACCCGCTGCAGTTTCCATCATTGCAGTACCTTTGTTCCCGCCCCCTCCCCGCACGTGAGAGGGAAGGTGAGCAGGTGAGCCTGCCTGCTGCTAGTAGCCCCCTGGAGCTGCCTCAGCCTCAGCCTCAGCTCTGCCAAGTTCAGATGGCCGCAGCCAGAGCAGGATGGACCTCTAACTGTCCTTGGCCAGGTGAAGCCCTTGGGGATCTACGTCCTGGTCGGGACGCCGCTGTCCCTGACAAATTTTTCCATGTCCTCTTTGATGAGAAAGGCGCCGTGTTTTCTACTAGGGCGAGAGGAGGGTTTTTCAGTGCTTCTTGGCAGCAGACCCTGCAGCTCTTTGGCTCCCTGGGGCCTTAGCAAATGGAAGGAGGGTGGAGTTGATGGGCCTGCTGGCCACAGCTTCCCCTCCGGTGACCCCAGTTACTCCCTGCTTCCCCCATGGAGTCCACTGCTCCAGGCCTGGAGCCCTGGTCAGGAGTTCATATGCAGACTCCTATAGTGTGGAGAGTCCTGCCCACCCCAGCTGCAGGGAGGGCTAGCTCAAAGGGAAAATGGGAGATTACAAGGTTACAGATTCTCCCCCCACAAACACCTTTTCTATCTCCCAGTGCTGGGAGTGGCGCCTAAAGCGTCTCTCAGATGAGGCCAACACTGTATCGTGGAGAGACACCCAACCCTCAAACCCTCATTAATTTATTATTATTATTATTATTATTATTATTATTTGTTTGTTTGATAGAAGGCAGGGTCTTGTTACATAGCCCAGGCTGGCCTCAGACTTGTGGCAATCCTCCTGCATCAGCCATCCAAATGCTGGGATTACAAGTATGCATCATCGGGTCTGGCTTCATTACTTTTCTTAAATGTGGAGACCAAACAGCCTGAACAGGGCTGTCTGTGAGAATTATCTGGGAGGCTTTTTAAAAAATAGCAACGTCATGGCCCCATTCCAGAGCAATAATTCCAAATCTCCAGGGGTGAGGGAAGAAAGAGCTTTGCTATTTTTACAAAGCTCACTTGTGTGCCTCCAGTGAAGCACAACTAAGTCCCACGGCCATTCCATGGCAGTGCCAACTCGGGTTATAACGACCTTCTGTGTGAACTACCGTTAGCATAGAGGGCAGTCTGGGGTGCTTTGCTCAGACAGAAAAGGCACCATGAAAATGTGTCATCCAGGTGTCGTCACCGTGTCCGTGGTAACAGTGGCTAGCCATCCAGTGCCAGATGTGGCCAGACACTGCTTGATGCCGCCATATTTCTTCAAGATGCCCAAGTTCAGTGAGCCCAGAGCCACACTCTGAGGGTGGGCAAGTGTATCAGGCTTCCTCAGACCACCAGCCCCCAAAGCACGACAAAGTCAGTATTGATTATGAAAGCTTGGCCTTATCTTCTGCTTGTCCCACCAGCTCTTACAACTTAAACTAACCTGTTTCTCTTCATCTACCTTTTGCCTCAGGCCTTTTTTCCTCTCTTTTATTTTATGTCCTACTCTGTGGCTGGGTGGCTGGCAGCTGCCTGACTGCCAAGCCCGGGCATCTCCCTCTCTCCCTGGTTCTTTCCTTCTTTCCTTTCCTGAGCCTAGATTCCTCCTGCTGCCTATTCTCTCTGTCTGCCAGCCCCGCCTACCCCTCTACTGTCCAGCTATTGGCTCTTCAGCCTTTCATCAGACCAATCAGTTGCCTTAGGCATATTCTCTCTGTCTGCCAGCACCGCCTACCCCTCTACTGCCCAGCTATTGGCCCTTCAGCCTTTCGTCAGACCAATCAGGTGCTCTAGGCAGGCAAGGCAACAGATCTTTATATCATTGCACAAATGCGGCATAAACAAATGCAACACACCTTTACACAGTTAAAGTACTATTCCACAGCATACAAGACTGGAAATTATAATTCTGTTCTTCTAAGATATGTAAATTTTACTAGCACACTAATTATGCATGTTTGTGAGGCACCATGTAAGGTTTCAGTACATGACTACTTATATAATGAACAAGTCGTGATGATTGGCTCATCTCTCAGGAAACAGGGTTCCATACTTGGCGTATGGGAACTTATAGTTCCTGCCTCAGCCTTCTGAGTGCTACATTGACATGTGTGTGTCACGCACCACACTCTGCCAGAACCTTCATTTTAAACAAGAGCCATGCGTGGTTCTGATACAAGGACTCAATAAGCTCCATGATGGCCGTCTTGCCTGCACAGACAGGGCCTTCTCAGAGGAGTCTAGGCTTTTAGTGAAGGAAGCTGCTTATCCCTAGAGATCCCCAGGGATTGTCTACTGTCTTGATCTTCCCATTATCTCTTAATCACTTCCAGTCTGGTGGCAAGTCCACCCCCTCATTTTCCCTGGAATCTGTTCTGATGGTTCCTGGGCCTTTTCCTTCCCTGTGAGTCTTAGAATCAGTTAGCCAGGTTCTAAGCTGGGAAAGTCGGTTATAGACTAAAAGAATACACTGGCTGGAGGGAATTTTCCAAGACCTTTCCAAAACGCAAGCCTGGTCCTAAGGCCTCAGGAAGCTGGCGAAGTGACTTTCCTGTCACACTGTCCCCTTGAGCTAGCAGCCGACTTGCTCTGGGTCACTGGTCAGTGCCTAGACGGGACCAACGTTTTCTTTCCAGGACTCCTATCTGACCGTTCCCTGCCTTTTCTAGAAAGTCTGCTGGGCTGAACGTACTGGCTCTCAGTGCTGCTGACTCAGGCTGCTGAGGCCATCTTGTCCCCACTGACTCACAGGTGCTCTGGACTTCTGGTCAGGACCCCTTAGCCTGGTTCCTGGGCTTGGGGATTTTTTGGTTCCTGCGGGGAGAATCAGTAACCCTTGGGTTCTGCTGCTTTGAAATGGAAATATATTTTGGAAAGTGGCAAACTGTGCTGGTGGCTGCCCAGCTACCCTTGGCCCTCAGACGACACATCAGGTGGCAGATTCCGACTGGGAACATGTTCATTGTTCTCGGAGCCCCGCCCCCGCCTCCGGAACCGCCGGGAATTGTTTCCTACATGTCCAGGCCCCAGGGGAGCACTCTTTTTCTGTCCCTGCTGTCACTCACATTCCTCCAGGGGCTCAGCTTCCACCACTTCTAATCATCCCTGGAGGACTTGTCCTTTGTTCTTGGATTAAGCCCCGGCAGCTGTCACTCACCCCAGCCAAACTTCACACGGAGCCAGGGCCGCTCCTGAGATTCGTCAGTGGGGAAAACTTGATGTGTTCCGGGCAGGTCCCGAGCCAAGTTTGCGCAGAGCAGCGTTTTGCGGAGACAACGGAGGACTGGCCAGGGAGGCCAGGCAGGGTTTCTGCTGGGCTACGTTTCCATGTTTGGAAGAGAAAGGGTCCTTACGGAGGCCTTGCTTTTGTTCCAAGGAGCTGGTGATTCTTCAGATTAGGCAGGAAGCTGGGCATCCACAAACTCTGTGGTGCTGGTCACTCTATGTGAGTGTCCCTCCTGTGGATGGCACATCTGGTCTCCATGTTGAGCACCTTCCTGCGCAAGGGAACAATCCAGGTCTCAAAGACACATTTTAAAAATCCCTATTGCTCATTCCTCCGTTCTATCCCAGGTGGCAGGTAGAGATGGAGGATGTTAGGGTCTTGTCACCAGCCTTAGTCTGAAGGCTTCAAGGTGAAGTGGAAAGGTTTGGCCTGGGACCAACTGGAGTGCTGGGATGGGTATTTTTAGTTGGATGAGGCTTTAGCCACCAGGCGCCCAAGCAGTAACAGTTTGACCTACAAAATTAGCAAGAGAGGCACCTGAGAGACGGTCGCTCCTGAAGGACACCCAGGATGCTGGGCAGTGCCGGAACGGGTGGACGATGGTCTCAGGTCAAACAGCTGTGCCAAAGAGAAGGTCCTCATCTCTATAAGTCTTCTGGGAGTTCCCTTGGGTCCTCCAGGAGTCTCCTTGGATCCTGGGCGACCCAGCTTCTTTCCCAATCCAGGGAGCTGTGGGATTAAAGGCCGTGTCCTCTGCTCTGGCTCCAGGGCTGTTATATGCCCTGTGCCTCCCACCAGATCCCTCGCCTGCCGCCACACACGTGAGCCCACATGCTCACACACTCAACACACGCAAACATACATTCTCAGTCTCACACGTTCACACATTCAAACACGCTCATGCCCTTATGCATGACTGTGTACCACACATGCTCACACTTGAATCTCCACACACAGGTCCTCTGGAACATTCTCACATTCACAAACACGCTCTCACATCTCACACCCAACCTCTACCCATGCTTTTCTTCACACATACGTGCTTACACACAATCATTCTCTCCTACACATGCTCATTCCCCCTCCCCCCACGCCGACATCCCTGTTAACCTGCATACCTATCATCCAAACCCAGTGGTTCCAACCTTCCTAAGGCTGCAACCCTTTAATACAGTTCCTCATGCTGTGGTGACCCCAACCATAAAATTATTTTGTTGCTTCTTCATCGCTGTAATTTTGCTACTGTTTTGAATTATAATGTAAATATCTGATATGCAGGATGTTTGATATGCGACCTCCGAAGGGGTCATGACCCATGTGTTGAGACCACTGCTTCCGCCATTGTGACCTTTGCAACAGTTACCTCTTCTCTGGTCCTGGTGTGTGCTGCGACGTTCTGCTGCGGCTTAGAGAAGCCTGTACCGTAACCACATCTTCCAGGTCCCTGAGGAATTTTCCCAGACCCTCCACAGGACTTGGCTATGGTCTCAGTGCCTGGTGCCCATGGTCCTGCCTGTCCATAGGCCTTAGATACAGGATACATGCCTTTGCCAGAATGCTGGGGTACCCAGGACTGGCACCACCTCCATTCTCTGCAAACCGCCAGCAAGGGTGCTGCCAGGCAGACCCGCAGTGTCTCTCACCGCATCTCTCTGAGGCCTCAGTTTTCAGCCAGGCTCTCCCTCGCTCTCCCTCCCATCAGGGAGATTTAAAAACTGTAAAGGTTTTTTGGGGTTTTTTTTTTTTGTATTTTTTTTTCTTGTGGTGGTTTGAAAGAAAATGGCCCCCAAAGGGAGTGGGACTATTAGGAGATGTGACCATGTTGGATTCGGGGTGGTCTTGCTGGAGGAAGTGTGTCACTGTGGAGGCGGGCCTTGAGGGCTCATACATGCTCAGGCCACACCCAATGAGACAATTCACTTCCTGTTGCCTGTGGATCCAGATGTAGAACTCTCTCAGCTCCCTCTCCAGCACAATGTCTGCCGGCACACCATGTTTTCTGCCATGAAGATAATGGTCTAAACCTCTGAAACTGTGAGCCACCCAAATTAAATGTTTTCATTTATAAAAGTTGTGTTCATGGTGTCTCCCCACCGCAATTGAAACCCTATTTCTCTTTTGGCTCTTCATTTAAAAATAATTTCAAGCCTTGACATGAGGCTACACAACTTTAATCCCAGCACTCAAGAGGCAGAGGCAGTCAAATCTCTGTGAGTTGAGGATAGCCTGATCTACGAAGGGAATTCCAATATGACCAGGGCTACACGGTGAGACCTTGTCTCACAAAACAAAACAAAACAAAAGCTCAGTTAGCAAAAACTAACATGAAATTAGGGTAAAGAATTTCCATATACCCCTGACTTGGATGTTCAACACATCTGTTGATCAAGATCAGGAGATAAGGCTGGAGAGGTGGCTCAGCAATCAGGGACACTCACTCCTGGCAGAAGACCCAGGTTTGGTTCCAAGCGCCCACATGGCAGCTCACAACTGCCATAACTCTCACCAAGGGATATGATGCCTTCCTCTAACCTCTGTGAGTACCAGGCTAATGTGGTGCGCATATACACATGTCAGTCTAAACACATACATAAAGTAAAATCAATCTGAAAAAAAATTATAGACGATCTGGATGTTATTTAATCTTCAGGGTGCATGGGATGTATACAGCCCATACACTACAAGACCCAAAGTGACTGGCTAGTCACCAGAATGTCCCTCATTTGGGGTTGGTGGTTTTCTGTTTTACTGAGCATATAATAGATCACTGGAAGGGGCTCAAAGGGTCAGGGTGCACCAGAGTAAACCAGGTCTGCAGCTCCCATCCTTCTGCTCACAACCCTTTCGTACATGGCTTCCGTGTCTCCTGTAGGGATGCCGGCCTGGTGTTGTCTCTGTGTCTCCTGTAGGGATGCCGGCCTGGTGTTGTCTCTGTGTCTCCTGTAGGGATGCCGGCCTGGTGTTGTCTCCGTGTCTCCGGTAGGGATTCTGGGCTGGTGTTGTCTCTGTGTCTCCTGTAGGGATTCTGGGCTGATGTTGTCTCCGTGTCTCCTGTAGGGATTCTGAGCTGGTGTTGTCTCCGTGTCTCCTGTAGGGATTCTGGGCTGATGTTGTCTCCGTGTCTCCTGTAGGGATTCTGAGCTGGTGTTGTCTCCGTGTCTCCTGTAGGGATTCTGGCTTCCCAATCCTGTGTGTTCTTGGTTGCGTCTTCACAGTACACTGAGCAGCTTCTACTTTGGTTTGAAGTGTCCTCCCAGGGTCACGAGTTAGAATCTCAGTCTCTATGTGCTGAGGGTGCTCGGAGGCAGGCGCTTGGGAAGTGACTAGGTCATGGCACCCCTGAATTGACATTAATGGCTTTATAATAAGGAGAGATATGAGCTGGGGTCTGTCTTGCCAGCTGATATGCCCATCATGAGAGATATTCAAGAAGGCCATCCATGTTCTTGAACTTCCCAGACTCCAGGATCAACTGAGCTAAATGCTAAATAAACCTCTTTTTTTGGAGAGTGGTTGAAACCAGGTCATTCTATGTAGTCCACTCGGGCATTGGACGCCGATCTTCCTGCCTCAACCTCCTCAGTGCTGGGATGTACCACCATACCCAAGTAAATGTCTAGTCTTCATAAATTACCCAGTCTCGAGTATTATGTTTTTTTGTTTTTGTTTTGTTTTTTGTTTTTTGTTTTTTTTGGTTTTTCAAGACAGGGTTTCTCTGTGGTTTTGGAGCCTGTCCTGGAACTAGCTCTTGTAGACCAGGCTGGTCTCGAACTCACAGAGATCCGCCTGCCACTGCCTCCCGAGTGCTGGGATTAAAGGTGTGCGCCACCACAGCCCGGCTCGAGTATTATGTTATAGTTACAGCAAGTAGACTGAAACATCTGTATCCACACGTCTGATGAACTGGCTCCGCCCCTGTAAGTGTTTGAGCAGCCCCATTTCTAGGCTCTGCCTTTCTCAGCCTGCAGACTGTACAGACTCAGGTCTGAACTCAGACCCTGTACCTTTCCTTTTCAGACACTAGAGTCCCTGCTACCATTCTCCTTCACACACCCGTGAGCTAGCACATGTAATACAAATCATACCCCAAAATGCGGCTCCCACCTTTGACCAAGATCTCCCTCTTTTTACCCAGACACACTTTTGCCATGAAGTTGGGGAGATCTTTCTAAAGCGTCACTGGGTCGCTTTGCTCTGAAACCTGTCAGGGTCCTGGCCCGGGCATCACTCGCCACTCCGGCCTCTCAGCTTGTGCTTTACCCCCGACACACACCCAGCTCTCACTTTGACCCCCCACTCCGAATGCCCTTTGGACCCCTTTGATCCGGGCCAGTCATTTCCGTCTATTTGTGCTCTTTCTACCGCATGTCTCTGGTGTGCACAGAACTCAGATAGGAGTTGGATAAATGCTGAAAATAATTGGAGACATTATGCGTCTAGCTATTTAGGCCTCCTTTCCCTTCAAATGTTCGGTGAAAGGGAGTGTCAGGAGAGAGGGAGATAGGTCTATTCTGCTCCCAAACCCAATGGCAGGACTGAGCAAACAGTAATAACAAACTTTATTATTATTATTATTATGCATTAGTATTTTGCCTGTATGTTTATCTCTGTGAGGGTATCAGATCTTGGATTTACAGACAGTTGTGAGCTGCCATATGGGTGCTGGGAATTGAACCTGGGTCCTCTGGAAGAGCAGCCAGTGTTCTTAACCGCTGAGTCATCTCTCCAACCTTGAAACAAACTTTAAAAGCAGATTTTTCACTTTGTGTTTTCACTACTTTGTGTTGGCGGGAAGCACAAACAGACACAATCCATGTGTTGGCTTTAGAAGTGTCTGCCTTTATCCCTCCACCCAGTTATGAGCTTTCGCCCCGGCCAATTCTCTGGTTCCTAGAACAGCGTGAATGAGAGGGGAGTTGAAAGGTTCCATGCCCAGGAGACCTTCCTGGCCCCCAAATCTCACCTTCTTTCTGCAGACCAGTTCCCCTCCTTGACCTGGGCGCTCTGAATGTCCTGTCAAAGGGAGATATTTGTTGCAAGTGTCCTCACTGTATTAAGGATGGAGGAGAAAGCATGGCCCAGGGTTGGCACCATTCTCTGCAGGGATGTGGCCTGTGACCTCCCCTGCCCACCCAGGAACAGAAAGATCTCCAAGCCCATCCCTCTCCCTCTCTTCTGTTTTCTTCACTAGACTCAGGCCACTCTTTGGTGCACCCCATGCTAGCACATAGTAGGTCTTCAGGTGTGTCTGCTGCTGGACAGGTTAGTAAGGTCAGGGCTCAGATTTAATGGACATGAGGGTCTCTAGAGAGAGCAGGCCCATAAGAGAAAGTCTGTGTTCTAGATGCACAGATTATGGACACGGATGTAGGCATACAGAAGTTTCATGAGCAGTATCCTGGATTCTGCCCATGACCCTCTGCAGCTGCGTAGGTGACTGCTGGCTGTCCTGGGCTTGTTTTGTCTCCAAGTGAGCCACCTGATGTAGCTGACCTGTGACCTCCCCTAGGATTTGGCCACAGGCTGTCCTTGAGCTGTTTACATTTGGCCTCTGAATTGAAACTTGGAGATAAATCAAAGTGATGGAATTTAAGATTATTTTCGCTTTTCAAATACCCCAGCCAGCCCTCCTGGCAGCACTCTCGTCCCCTGCTGCTGCTTCAGCTCAGAGAGTGCAGCGTGGCCTTCTGCACAGGTGCGGCTGTCTGCAGGACCTGGGACCGGAATCATCCGGACTGTAGAGCCTGGCAGGCCTGGAGCTGGAATCGCAGAGATGGCTCCTCAGGGCTGACAGGACAGCCCAGGAGGATACTGTGGCCACCTGCGTGTGGTACCAGGAGAAGAGTTTTGGTTTTTTTTTTTTCTTTTTAAAAAATAATTTATCTATTTATATATACTTGGTGTTTTTTACTTTTGTTTGTGGATTTGTTTGCTTTTTTGAGACAGTTTCTTTGTGTGACAGTTCTGTCTGGCCTGGAACTCACTCTGTAGACCAGGCTGGCCTCACAAGAGCGTTTCCTGTGTCTCATGGTGTGGACCACCACCCAGCTGCACTTGTGTGCTGCACTTTTACCTGCATGTGTGTCTGTGTGAGGCTGTCAGGGTGTCCAGTTCACTGGAACTGGAGCTAACAGACAGTGTGAGTCACCATGTGGGTGCTGGGAATTGAACCTAGGTCCTCTGGAAGGGCAGTCAGTGCTCTAGACCGCTGAGCCATCTCTCCAGCTCTGACACAGGGCAATTTTTTTTTTTTTTTTTTTTTTTTGGTTTTTCGAGACAGGGTTTCTCTGTGGTTTTGGAGCCTGTCCTGGAACTAGCTCTGTAGACCAGGCTGGTCTTGAACTCACAGAGATCCGCCTGCCTCTGCACTTGGGAGTTAATCCCAGCACTTGGGAGGCAGAGGCAGGCGGATCTCTGTGAGTTCGAGACCAGCCTGGTCTACAAGAGCTAGTTCCAGGACAGGCTCCAAAACCACAGAGAAACCCTGTCTCGAAAAACCAAAAAAAAAAAAAAAAAAAAAAAAAAAAAAAAAAAAAGAACAACTTCAAAAAAAAAAAAAAAGCTGGGCGGTGGTGGCACACGCCTTTAATCCCAGCACTTGGGAGGCAGAGGCAGGCGGATCTCTGTGAGTTCGAGACCAGCCTGGTCTACAAGAGCTAGTTCCAGGACAGACTCCAAAACCACAGAGAAACCCTGTCTCAAAAAAAATAAAAAATAAAAAAAAATAAAAATAAAGGCGTGCGCCACCACCGCCCGGCCACAGGGCAGTTTTATAGGCATCAAGGATGCATCGAGCATCTCGAATATAACAGAGGTCAAGTGCCATGATAGAGCCACCTTTTCCAGGTCGGGGCTCACGGCATAGTGGTGTAACTGTCTGTTCCAGGTAGGCCTTCCTAGTATGCCAACTGCTGGATGCGTTGTGGGTCCCAGCCTTGCTCAAGTTTTCGTGTGTCCTGGCTTGCTAGGTAGCCCAAGCTGGCCTTGAACCCACGGTGATGCTTCTGATGCCTCTGCCGCAGCCCTCACTCTTTCGCTCTATCGGCAGGATTTCCTACGACCCTGCTCGCTTCCCGAGGTACCTGCCTGAAGCCTACTGCCTCTGCCGAGGCTGCCTGACCGGGCTCTTTGGTGAGGAGGACTTCCGCTACCGCAGCGCACCTGTCTACTCCCCGGCCGTAGTGTTGCGCCGCACCGCGGCCTGTGCGGGAGGCCGCTCGGTGTACGCCGAACACTACGTCACCATCCCGGTGGGCTGCACCTGCGTGCCCGAGCCGGACAAGTCCTCGGACAGCGCCAACTCCAGCATGGACAAGCCAGGAGCCAAGCTGCTCCTCGGGCCCAACGACAGGCCAGCTGGGCGCTGATGCCGGGGACTGCCCGCCACCACCCAGCTTCCTGCATCTGTCCTCCACGTCGTTACCCACCTGCGCCGCTGCCCACTTTTTCCCAAAGTACAGCTACACGAGCGTTAAATATATTTGTATTTTTCAAAGTAGACACTACATACCTAAGGCTATTTTGAATAGAGGCAGAAACTATTTTCATATTAGTAATTTAGAGCAAGCCTGTTATTTTTAAAACTTCCTCAACATACAAGGAAATCATAAGCATCCATTTTTCTCCAGTATGGTTCTTGAGCGCGTAAGCTGACCCTGTGCCCTGTCTCTGAGTTCAGCCTGTAGCCAGGGCTCGCCCGGGTGAAATGGATGCTCTAAGTCTGCACCGGAAGATCTCTTAGGTCCACAGAGAGAGAGGGATTTGAGGGGCCTCCTAGTTCCAGAAACCAAACTCTCCTCTGTGTCTGAGCGAATGGATGGTCTCAACTTTCTAGCAATTTAATTCTTTGGTGTGATTCTTCCACTTTTGAAAACCACTGGTCTCGATTCATGGAAGGAGGTGGAACGTGACATCTTAGCCGGTTCTCAGGGAGCTCCAAGCACACAAGGGCTCAGTTTTATGGGCTTTTGGATCAAGCCATGCCTATGGAGGAAAAAGGAAGGCCTAGTCTCCAGAGTACTCTGAGCTTTAAACTGTGAGCTAACTCCTTACTCTCATTTGAGTGGAAAGTCTGCCCCTGAGCACGTTTGTAAAAGTTCAAAAAAAAAAAAAAAATCACTAAAACAGTGGAAGCTGAAGCATGTGTTGGCTGTGTGCGGTTCATTTCTTCCAGATTTTGCTTAGGTGAACTTGTTTGGAGTGTTGGGAGGAGCCCAGGCTCTGGGACATTCTTATTGGATCTCTACCAGTGACCACACCCTCTCCCCACTCACTTCCAGGAAAACAGGCGTCAGGAGGTCCTTAGGACTGTGGGACCCATTTCACACACTTACCCTGCACCCGTTTGCCTGTCAAATGCTCCTTGGTGCCACCCTCTGGCAAACTTACCAACGACCCAAAACAGTGAGTCCCCCGACCTTCTGAAGTTGGAACCTTCAGAACCATGAGTCCAAGGACACCTCTTCCCTAATAATTCTTTCAGGCACTGTGCTCTAGCAGTAGGAAGCTGACGCAGTATCTCTTAGTATGTGCTCAGTTCCTATCACCACGCTCCCGGGCAACAGCTGAAGACAAGACACAATCTCTTTCTCAGACTAAGACGAGAGCTGCCGTGTGCCAGCTCCTTTGGGGCGGCTTCCCTCATCTGGGAAATGCTACAGCGCCATGTTAGCCGTAGTTCTGTGCTGTGTTAAAGTGTCTCAGCAAAACCAGCGTGAAGCAGAAAGCTTATTTGTGCTCAGGGCATCAGCACCAAGGAGGCAGAGGCAGGCGGATCTCTGTGAGTTCGAGGCCAGCCTGGTTTACAGAGTGAGTTCCAGGACAGCCGGGGCTTTGCTTTAAAGAAACCCTGACTTGAAAAACCAAAACCAACAACAAGAAGTATATGTAGAATTTGTGTTAGCCAAGGTTGGGGGTTGCTGGGATGATACGGTCTCCTGACCACCAAGGCCAGCAGAGGAGGGGCACGAAAGCAGTCCAGTTCAACATGACTATCCGGTGCTGGTTCAAACTTCTGGAGTCTGACCCTACGTAGTTTATTTTAGGCATCATAATTAAGCATAGCACAATTTGTTGGAAAGTTTCCTGGTGATAATTAACTCAGTCCTGTGTGCAACAAAGCACCAAATAAAGATCGGCCATGACTACATTGAAACTGTAAAGTACATGTGACGGGGTCTGTAGGCTGACTGTGTGCGACACTTTCCATAAAGACGGGGTCTGTACACTCTCTGGGAAAAACAAGCTCACATTAAGGGTCTGGGGGAGGATCTCATGTGGTCTCAGCCACACAGAAAGCACAAAGGTCAACAGGTTATCAACCACATTTGTTCCCAGGTGTTTGAAGAACAGCCCTGTGTGTTTAACATTCCAGGTTCCCAGAGCTTATCTGTGAGCACAAGGACGCTGTGCCTTCTTTGCGCCTGATGATTTGTTTTCGTGGGTTTTTTTTGTTTTGTTTTGTTTTGCTTGTTTGTTTGTTTTGTTGTGACAGGGTCTCCTGTAGCCCAGGCTGGCCTAGAATTTACTCAGCTGAAGATGACCTTGAACTCCTGAACTTTCTGCCACTCAAATGCTGGGATTATAGACCTCTGCCACCACACCAAATCATTGTTCATCTCCAGCCCCCTTTCGTTTTTTGAGACACCATCTCTCTCTAGCCCTAACTAACCTGGAACTCAGTGTAACCCAGGCTACCTCAAACTTCCCGTGGCCCCTCCAACTGCTGAGATTACAGGTGTGAGCCCAACACATGGCATATCAGTGTATTTTTTACTGTACACTTGTTTTGTAAAAATGTAATCATTTGGAACAGCAATCAGAAACCATTCTGATGAGGTGTATGGTGCATGCCTGTAACACCAGCTCTGGGAGCCTTAGCAGTGTCAAGTATTCAGGCCAATCTGGGCCACCTGTGGCTACTCTTGGTGGTCACCTTGACTATATCTGGAATTAACTGAACACCCAAGAAGCTAGTCAGGCCTGTGAATTTTTAGTCAATTGGATCATTTGAGGTAGAAGACCCAGATCTTTTGTGGTTAGACAGCCTACCTAACTCTGGGCCACACCTTCTGCTGGCAGCCTATATAAAGGTTATATAAAGGTCACGAGAGACAAGCTTTAGTTTTTTGCCTGCTTGCCCTCAATCTCACTGGTCAGTTCGTTTCGTCTGCCCTAAAGCAGAAGCATCCCTTCACTAGTCATAGAGCCCTGCTTCTTCAGGATTCATGTGGATGCCCAAGCGTAGCCGAGACGTCCAGCCTCGAGGACTGAAGAGTGACTGCATTCTTGGACTCTCTGCCAGGAGACAGTTCTGTTCCCAGAGAGCCTGGCTTATCAGATACACCAGGTGACACATCGTCTCCAAACAACAGTGCTCCAAACCAAACAACTTGGGGCTAATACCAGCAATTGCACGTTCAGGGGTCAATTACAAACTTTTAGTTTATTTTCTCATCAATGCAAAGGTAAAAACATAACACAATATTTTTTTCTTAAGATTTATTTAATATGTATCCAGTGTTCTACCTGAATGTATGCCTGTATACCAGAAGAAGGCACCAGATCTCATTGTAGATGGTTGTGAGCCACCATGTGGTTGCTAGGAATTGAACTCAGGGCCTCTGGAAGAGCAGCAAGAACCTCTGAACCATCTCTCCAGCCCCAATATGATGCTTCTTAGTAACTGGATCAAGCTCTGACTTTAGAAGTGAAGGGGACAGACAAGGGGACAATTTGTTCCTAAGTCCCCATGTGTTTCAGTTGCTCTTGCAGTGGGCTCCCCATCACTTCAGACACCCAGTTGGCATCCCACAAGGAACATTTAGATTCTCCCTCCTCGGGGATGGTTCTTTACAACCTCTGATGTCCTTTGAAGGGTGCATTCCTTGTCTCATCCACGGGACACTTAGTGTGGCTCATATTCAGGGGGTACAGTCCCTCACAGTCAGTAGAGCTCTCAGGCAGCAGGTCACATCTCCTGACAGGATGGGGAGCACACTATGTAGCTATCACTTTCATGGCTCACACCTGGTGACTCACTGATGCTAGCTAGGATGCAGGATCCACAACCTCCCAAAGCAGCACCACCAGCTGGGGACCAAGTGTTCAAACACATGAGCCTGTGGGAGACACTTCCCGTTCAAGCCACATATAAAGTGTGAACGGCTTATTGCCCTGAGCATCTGTGCTACTGCTGTGATGTGGGCAGAGGGAGAGGACAGAGCTGCCTCCTGGGCCAGCCTGCTCAAATTTAACCCAAGCACTTCTACTTGGTTAGACAGGAACGCACCCAACGAGTGTTCCAAGAGCCGAGAAACAGCTGCAGGCCTTTATGTGGTCATGTGTGAACACAGTTATCACCACTGAAGCAACAGCAAGAGTCCCAAAGCCATCAAGTAGGTTGGCTGCTTCTTAAAGGAGCCTGTTACAGGGCTGGGGACAGCTCAGCTGGTACAGCACTTGCCTTGCATGCAGGGGGCCCTGGCTTCAATCTCCAAAATGGGGGGAAAACCCCAAACCTTTGACATGGTTCTGTAGGCCTAATGGTTCTACGAGCTAAGTTGTGTCCCGTCTCTTTCCCAGAGTAGTTGCAGCCTACGGGACAGCTTCTTTCTGATTTCCACACTGTTGGCTGTCCACAGTTCCTAAGCTGACCGTTTCATTTCTACACATACTTTGTCAATGTCTGTTTCTGGCCTAAGGAATCTGTGGCAGATTGATCCACACGGAAACAATAAGGTAGGGACTGTTGTTTAAAAAGTGCCACGTGTACGGGTGTCTCACAAAAGCACTTAGAGCAACACTGTCCGGGACTGTGACGGCCAAGGTCTAAGGAGTAAGAAGGAATTCTCTCCTGGTCTACAAGCATGGACTCTTGTCCCTGGCCCTTGCCTCTGGATCGGCCGGGACAGGCTGGATTTTGCCTGTAGTAACAAGTCCATCTTCGCTGGTACTATCTTAGGGTCATTATTGCTGGGATGAAACATCATGACCAAAAGCAACTTGGTGAGAAAGGGTTTATTTGGCTTACACTGCCCGTTGCTCTTTATCATTGAAGAAAGTCAGGACAGGATCCCAAACAGGGCAGGAACGTGGAGGAAGGAAGGAGTTATTGCAGAGGCCATGGAGGGGAGCTGCTTACTGACTTGCTCCCCATGGCTTGTTCAGCCTCCTTTCTTATAGAACCCAGGACCACCAGCCTAGGATGGCACCACCCGCAATGGGCTGGGCCCTCCCCTATTGATTACTAATTAAGGAAATGCCCTACAGATTTGCCTAGAGCCTGATCTCATGGAGGCATTTTCTCAGTCGAGGCTCCTTTTTTTTTTTTTTTGGTTTTTTGAGACAGGGTTTCTTTTTTTTTTTTTTTTTTTTGGTTTTTCGAGACAGGGTTTCTCTGTGGCTTTGGAGCCTGTCCTGGAACTAGCTCTGTAGACCAGGCTGGTCTCGAACTCACAGAGATCCGCCTGCCTCTGCCTCCCGAGTGCTGGGATTAAAGGCGTGCGCCACCATCGCCCGGCGACAGGGTTTCTCTGTAGCTTTGGTGCCCGTCCCGGAACTAGCTCTTGTAGACCAGGCTGGCCTCGAACTCCCAGAGATCTGCCTGCCTCTGCCTCCCAAGTGCTGGGATTAAAGGCGTGCGCCACCACCACTGCCCGGCGAGGCTCCTTCTTCTGATGACTATACCTTGTCTCAAATTGGCATAAAAGTAGCCAGCACAGATGTCCAACCACCGGGATCATCCCCCCCTTGAGGTGCTGTCCAAGTCAAGGGCTAGCGACTTCCACTGGAGAATTCCTGCATGGTGGTAGGGGATGGAATGAGTGACTTGGGTTGGCCAACTGACAGTCTTCTGGTCAAAGCCAGCCATCGTTTCCCGGAGAGACAGGTGGATTTTTTTTTTAAATTTTGACATGATTGCAGGTCTCAAAAGTTACCAAGCCACCGGAGGAACCTTACTCTTGTTTCCTGTGAGGGTGTGGTACAGAAACTGCCGACTTGACTGCTCCACCGGGGAAAAGGTTTTTATTATGGGAAAAAGAGAGAAAATATGCAGAGGCCCCTGGACGAGTTCAGAGCAGAGAAAGGAAACAGACTGGACCTGGAAGGAAGGCAGAGGGAAGCAGGAGAGCAGGAGAGAATCGTGGAGCTGGCAAGATGCCGAGAAAAGACAGCAGGAAAGCAGACAGCATGGCCAGGGCTAGGGAGGGGAGAGAGCAGTGCAGACAGCGAAGGAGCCCAGTGAGCGAGCACCGTGCGAGTAGGAGACAGTGAGGGAGCTGGGGTGGACGGATCATGGGGGTGATAAGGACAAGTAGCCGGGGCAAAGACTCCTTTTGGGGATGGAAAGTTTCTGAGGAACGCTGGCCTTTATCTAACCACCAGAAATCCTTCTATGGTCCAGGTGAACTCATTTCTAGATAGGGAGGACCTGCCACCTCGCACCCTGACTGGAGCATGTTGGTAACTCAGGAAAATGGCAATGATCGCCCTTGGATGCCATTTGGAGTCAGCCAGATTCACGTGCACCATGCAGCTCCATGATACTGCTGCCACAGGAAAGGACAGCACATCCCTTTGTGGCCACACTCGGCCTTCTTGCCATGTCCCATCTGATCCCTGTCATCGCTATGCTGATCTCCATTCTCAAATATCATGACTGCAAACAGGCAGTGTGGGCTTTGGAGCCGGCTGTTCTCCTCAGCACGATGCCCCTCAAGACCTCTCCAAATGCTACCTATCCATGGTTTGGAGAGAGGGACTCAGGCTGGCCCCAAACTAATATCCTCCTGCCTCAACCTCCCCAGTGCTGGGATTGCAGGCAGGTGCCACCTACCTGACAGTTGTCCCTTGATTGCCGTGTGACTTCCAGGTTATAAATGGATGTAAATAGCCCTTAAGGATCCAGCACCCTCCCCCCAGCTCTGTTGCTTGGTTATGGAGTCTGGCTTGGACCGCCATCCCCTTTCACAGTCTGGAGTGAGGTGCTGAGCTGAGCTATGTGCTGGATGGACAGCAAGTGCTGTTTCATCAGGGCTGAAGAGCTGAAGAGGAGGTTGAACCCAGGAGCTGGAACACTGGTTACTTGGATCATCAGCTTGCTTCACGGAGGCAGGTTAGGTCTCCAAGCAGCTGCCAGAGCAGCGCTCCCAGTCCATTGGGCAGGCAAAAGCTGCCCGTTTTATAGAAACTTCTAGCAGAGACCAAGGTCCTGTGCCATTCAGGAGGCCTGTTCTATTTTCACAGATGTTGAACAATTAGACAGCTTTTAACATCTCCCCCTACTCTAAGTCCACAGACCTGGGTTTGTATAAGAATCTCAACCTCGGGGTGGAGAGATGGCTCAGCGGTTAAGAGCACTGCTTACCCTTCCTAAAGGTCCTGAGTTCAATTCCCAGCAACCACATGGTGGCTCATAACCATCTGTAATGAGGTATGGTGTCCTCTTCTGGCCTGCAGGGTACACACAGACAGAATATTGTGTACATAATAAATTTTAAATTTTTTTTTAAAAAAGAATCTCAACCTCATTATAGAAACAGCAATGAGAAGTTTTATTTTGAAAATTAAGCCAGGAGAGTCCCAGTCCAGAGCAGTATGAGGGGAAGGTCACGTTTCAACAGAAAGAGAATAAATTGGGAAATGGACGTGTTCCTTGGAGTCCTTTATTGTCACATGTTGCCATGTGAATTTAGGTTTCACAGTCCAGACCAGAATCATAGTTTGCGTAACAGCGGAACTCATTGGCCAAATTTCGGGAATGTTCTGGAATAAACTTGCACATTTTAACATCTAGGAGCTGAGCTGCCTGCTCTTCCATGATGGCTCCTGCAAAGAACAAACCAAGTGAGCTAAGAGTCAAATGCACCTCTACAGCTGGGTTCTAGATGGAAACCCCTAAGGAACTGGGAGACAACCCCACCCACTGCACACAGGATATAGTATTTTATTTATTTTATGTGCATTGGTGTTTTGCTTATATGTCTTTGTGAGGGTGTCAGAAGCCCTGGAACTGGAGTTACAGACAGGTGTGAGCTGCCATGTGGGTGCTAGGAATTGAACCCGGGTCCTCTGACAGAGCAGCCAGTGCTCTTAACTGCTGAGCCATCTCTCCAGTCCCAGGATAAAGTCTTTATATTCCTTTTTACTTCTTCTAACATGTTTGCAAAGTGCCTACTTTTTCCACTTCTCTTTATTGTATGCATGTGTGTGTTGTGTGCTGCAGAAATGTCCTATGTGTGTAGTATGTGTCTGTGTCCATGGTGGTGGCTACTAAAAAGAACAGCTAACGTGTCCCATGTACATGAGTCAGACCATGTTAAACACATCATATGTGTTACCTCACTCAATTCGCAACAGCACCCTGGGGCAAGGGAGGCAACTTAACTTGGTTGCGGTCATGTAGTTAAATGGCAGATTGGGAATTCAGTTCTGAGATCTCTGCCAACCTTTAGGGGCTCTTCCAGGATGTGATGGCAGAACCCACCTGTGCACAGCAGAACCTTGCCCCGAGTCAGGTACCGGATTGTTTCAGACGTCTTTCTGAGACATTCCTCAGACAGGTAAGGAGGATCCGCAACCACGATGTCAAAACTGTGCTCGGCAATTCTTGTGGGTAAGTCCAGTGGATTGTTGTAATCATAGAAGACAAATTCTTCCCCATATATGGCGAATCTTTTGTCATACTCAAAGATGTAGACAGAGATGCCCTCCCCATGCAGCTCCCGGAGCTTCTGGTACACACTGGGTGCACTCACGCATGCGATTCTGAAAGCAAGTGCATAAGCCGAGATGATGAACCGTGCAAAGAACTACTTTTTTGAAGTCTTTGTGCTCAGATTTCATTTTGTTTTTTCTGATTCTAGAAAAAAAAAAGTATTTTGATTTGATTCCACTTAAAACTCAGACACCATACGTAAGGCTCCAGTGTGTCTCTGACGCTTCACCACTTCAAGTCATGTAGTTCCAGTGTGTGAGGTTCGTTAGGACGGCAGTGCCTGCTCTGCAGACCGTTTCTGTCGGTTCACACAATTACTAGTGCATCGAGTACAGTGATTATTTTTCATATTAGATGAAATTACACCAATGATCTCAAGTTTTCTTTCAAATCTAAGTATTTGTTTTTTTTGTTTGTTTTGGTTGAGACAGGGTTTCTCTGTGGTTTTGGAGCCTGTCCTGGAACTAGCTCTTGTAGACCAGGCTGGTCTCGAACTCACAGAGATCCACCTGCCTCTGCCTCCCAAGTGCTGGGATTAAAGGCGAAATCTAAGTATTTGTAAACAGCATTTATACAGATGCTCAAAGTTCACTTTTCTTGGTGAGATCAACAAATACAGTGGGGTTGGAAAGATGGCTCAGCACTGGCTGCTCTTCCGGGGTCCTGAGTTCAGTTCCCAGCAACCACAGGGTGGCTCACAACCATCTGTAATGAGATCTGGTGTGGTGTGCAAGCATACATGCAGGTAGAACACTGTATACATAGTAAGTAAAATGTATTTTAAAAAAATACATCGGGCACAAAATGGGAAGACTAGAAACGCAGCCTACCACTGACAGCGCTCACTTGTGCCCCAGTCCCTTAGGTGTAAAGCGCTCTGAGAACCGAGTGGAGGGTTCACACCACAGCAGCTCCAGAGTGTAGGAACTCTAAAGACGTCTTTCTTGCTAACACAGAAAGCAGGATCTTCTTGAACAACGGAAGCTAAGAAGTCAACAGTGTAAAGAATGCTAACAACACTTAAAACTTTACAGCCTTTGCTTCTGAGGAACCTGGTGTTTAAAACGTCTAACTCCAGCCGGACATGGTGGATGTGAGTCTCCTTGTTCCTGATGGACTGAAAAGAGAAAAGAAAACCTGATGCTGTGTGTGTGTGTGGGGGGGGGGTCGGGGGGCAGAGACACCCGAGAGGCTGGGGTGGCGGATATAATGAAAACATGTCACACTGAATTCCCCAATAACTAGGAAAAAACTAACAAACAAACAAAAAAAACCCAAAACTAAAATAAAAGAAAATGTAGAATATAAAAGTAACTGCTCCCCAGCTGGGAAGTTGTGGTGTACACCTTTAAATCCCAGCAGTTGGGAGGCAGAAGCAGGTGGATCTCTTTGAGTTCAAAGCCAGCCTGGGTAACAGACCCGAGTTCCAGGTCAGCCAGGACTGTTACACAGAGAAACCCTGTCTTGAAAATAACAAAACAAAGTAGCTGCTCCCAGCGAGGTGAACACCAGAGTGCAGGAGAGAAGAGGAAGGGGCAGTGGGGAGGGCGCAGGTGCTGTGCTCACTGCACACGGCCTTTACCACAGCACAGCTCCTACAAACACCGAACTCACCTTCCAGAGGAAAATAAAGACTAAAAAGAAAGAAAGAAAGAAAAGTTGCTTCCAATTAATATTTAATGGTAACAATTACTGATTAGTGGGAAAATCCAACATAACAAACACAATATTATCACCAAATGTTATAGCTTCAACCTCACAGTTTTTTGTTTGCTTGCTGTTTGTTTTTCAAGACAGCATTTCTCTGCGTAGCCCTGGCTGTCCTGGCACTTGCTCTGTAGACCATGCTGGCCTCTAACTCAGAGATCTATCCAAGTGGTGGGATTAAAGGCGTCCAGCTGAGATTCATGTTTAGAACCTTGGTCTCCGGTTATTAAAAGGAGGCTGTGAGAGGAAGCTGGGTCACTGGGAACATGCTTGGCTTCCTAGCTACCTCACCGTCTATGCTGCTTCCCACAGGCCAGCTCACCATGACCAAACCTCCAAATGAGCCAGTATCTCAAGTGTTTATCAGCAGCTGAAAGCCAACAAGCTAAGAAAAAACAAACAAACAGCAGCATAAAATCCCAAGACAGAAAACAAGACTCACAGCTGAGGAAGACACACGGGACACACTCATTCACACGATTCACATGTATCCCCCATCAGACACACTCATTCACATGGATCCCCCCATAGGACACACTCATTCGCATGCACCCCACATAGGACACACTCATTCACATGGATCCCCCCATAGGACACACTCATTCACATGGATCCCCCCATAGGACACACTCATTCGCATGCACCCCCCATAGGACACACTTATTCACATGGATCCCCCATAGGACACTCACTCATTCACATGGATCCCCACATAGGACACACTCATTCACATGGATCCCCCATAAGACACACTCTTAACAGTGAGAATGGAGCAACATTTCCAAAAGTCAGAATTAGACACTCAGCAAAATGTTCAGAGAAAGAGGAATCAAAACAGTTTTCTGTGGAAGTCGCAGGGTAGAATCCACTTCGATGAGGCTGTAAACTCAGGACTAGAGCCCAGGACACAGCAGCATGCTGGCCAGGGAGCCCTCAGGAGCCCAGGACACAGCGGCATGCTGGCCAGGGGAGTCCTCAGGAGCACAGGTCACAGCGGCATGCTAGCCAGGGGAGTCCTCAGGAGGAGCTGGAGCAAAGCTAGAGGGGGGCCCTGGGGAAATGATGCTTTCCTAAGAGCTGAGCTATAGCTTGCTATAAAATACTTGCCCAGCATGTACAACACCCTGCACTGATCTCTAGTGCTGCAAAAGAGAGAGGCAAAGTAGAACTGAGAAATGTTACTGGGAAGCTGGTGTGGCGGCGGCTCACCTGGGAAATCTCAGCACTTAGGAAGACGGAGGCAGAGGATCAGGAGTTCAAGACCAGTCGCAACACATAAATAGTCTGAGGCTAGCCTGGGCTCTATGAGGCGCTGTGTCAGAGAGAGGATACAGTGAATAGATCCCCCCATGTTCCCAGGACTTAGTACTGGAAGCAGTTCTAGTGAGCCATGAACTGCAAACCATGTAACAATATTTACAAATTATAATTCAGACTTTTAAGAACTACCTCATTTAGGAAGGAAATTTAGAATATTTATACATTCACCTGTGCCTCCTAAGTGCCACACTTGTGCTTTCATGAATCCCTCAAGCTAATTTAAACAAAAAAAGAAAAAGAAAAAGAAACAAAATTTGAAACTCACCTGCCACCTTCTCCAGCAGCAGCGATGGCTTCCTGTGCAAGTCGCAAAGCAGTGTCCTGACTGTACCAAAACTGGCTCAGCTGCTGTGACAGGGACAGGACAAGAGTCTCAGGATCCACACCCACTTCTTTCCACTTCTACCTCCTAAGCCAGTATTCACTATTTACCTTGTCACTGGTCACTTTTCTCCTGAATTATTTAAAATCGGTACCATCCCTCAGTGTGTCAACAGAATCTACACACTGACTACCCGGGGCTGCTAATGCCACAGTGCTAAGGCCAACAACCAGCCAAGGTTCTCTGGATGGCACAACTTACCCCACCTGAACCGGATTAGACTTCAGAGTCAGCCACCATCAAAGAGAACCCCGGCCAGGGGACAGGGCGCACAGAGGACCCTGTGGTAGCCGGTTCCCACACTTCCCTTGTCCTCGTCTCTTCCATGTCTCCCAGGTTACCTGCTTCGTCCCTCACAGCTGGGTTTGCCTGTCGTTTGGATGTTTTGTTTCATACTGATGGGTGACTTTCCTTACATTTCTGGTGGTTACTACTTATATATTCATACTCATAAGTGAGGGATGATGTCAGTGTGAAGAAAGCAGTTTGGTTTGCCTCTGTGGTCAGCCCATTTCTCCCCCTCTCTCCCCTGGGAAGTCCTTGCTGTCCTGCAAACAGAGTCTCTGCCTGAAAACTCTATTTTAAAGCAGGGGCTTCATCTTAAGCCATGTAATAAGTGGGGCTGATCTCAGCTCCAGACGGGATGCAGGAGAGGAATTTGAACAGATACCCTGAAAATAGCCAATTAAGGAGGTAGGGAGGGCTGGAGAGATGGCTCAGAGGTTAAGAGCACTGGCTGTTCTTCCAGAGGTCCTGAGTTCAATTCCCAGCAACCACATGGTGGCTCACAACCATCTGTACTGATATCTGGCGCCCTCCTGTGGCGTGCAGGCATACATCGAGGCAGAATGTTGTATACATAATAAATAAATAAATCTTTAAAAAAAAAAAAAAAAAAAAGGAGGTAGGGAGCAGGGTCATAAAGTTTAACGAGGTCCAGAGTTCCTAGGAGGCATCCTGTCCTTGAAGATACCTTGTCAGTAATTTATGGCTCTTTCTTAGGTTTTCGCGCCCCAAATCTGCCCAATGGGTTCAGAAACCACCATACCCTTTGTCCTCCTTACCCAATCCCCAGACGACAGGATGTGAATGCCCCTGGTTTTTCCCTTTTAAGTCTCGCTGCTCCTCCCCTCACCTGCTGCGTTGGCAAGCTGAGGTGTAGTCCAAACTCCAGTTTGAATATTAAGAACCCTCTTGTGCTTTACATGGGAATCTGGTTCCAAGGAGCTTCTTTTTTGAGGATAACTAACTTGGGTGTAGCAGCCCCATCCCTCAGAAGCTGTCATCTTCGACTCTTGGATTTTCCTATCCATTCACCCCTGCCCCTAAACACCATGTTTAAATTCTGTCTGCAGAATGCTCTACTTACTGAGCCCACATTTTGCTGTTTCACACACACCTTCTCCTTCATCGTCTCCGTGCAGCTGTAATCCTCATTTTGGATAAGAGGAGCCAACACCGTTGAGCCACATAATATACTAAGAGTACATTATTCTCCAGTGTGGAAATTTATTTCCATCTGTTATTCATTTATTTAGAGACAGGGTCACACACATCCCACACTGGCTTTGAGCTCCCTATGTAGCCAAGAATGAGCTGGAAACTCTTGATCCTCCTGTCTCAAGGGCTAGGATTATAAGTGTGAGCTATGGTGCCCATTTTGTGAGGGACTAGGAATGAATCCAGTTTCATGAATGCTAAGCGTTCCACCAAATGAGCTGTGTCCAAGGCCTTTCTATTTATCCTCCATTCTCCAAACCCCTCTATTGGCCTTTGATCACAGCCGTCTTCCTGCTGGGTATTCCACCCCACCACTCAACTGCTCTTCCCCAGAGATCCTCCTGGAAGACCAATGTTGATCCGGTTTTCAGAAGGGCCACCTCCCTGACTTGGTGTTACTGTCCTAAGAAGCCCTCTCCTGCTGTGTGTCAGTCAGAACGCCATCTCCCTATGGCTCACGCTTCTTTTCTTGGTTTACTCGCGAGAGCAGACCTTTCTGCTGCAAGCTTGAAATGTATTACTTTGTCCTCACACTTGACTGACAGCTTAGCGGAACACAATTTCTATCAAAATAATGACAGAATTTTAGTTTTCAGGTTTTTTTCCTTCCCTTCCTCCCTCCCTCCTTTCAAAACAGTCTCACTATGCAGCCCTGGCTGGGTCTGGAACTCTCTCTCTCTCTCTCTCTCTCTCTCTCTCTCTCTCTCTCTCACACACACACACACACACACACAACTCAGAGATACATCTGCCTCACACACACACACACAACTCAGAGATACATCTGCCTCACACACACACACACACAACTCAGAGATACATCTGCCTCAGACACACACACACGCACACACGCACGCACACATGCACCAGTGCTGGGATTAAAGGTAGCCACCACCATAGCTAGCAATTATGTTTCCTATTTTTGTTGTTGTTTTTTTTAATCATGTTCTTTTATGTGTGGGGTGGTAGTGATGAGGCTAACCTCAGACTTGCTATGTAGCTGAGGATAACCCCAAGCTCCTGAACCTTCGGCTTCTGCCCTCCTGTGTGTGGTAACAGATGTGTACCACCTAGAGTTCTAGTTCCTTTCTTTTCTTTTCTTTTCTCTTTTCTCCTCCTCCTCCTCTTCTTCTTCTTCTTTTTTATTTTTTTATTTTTTTTTTGGTTTTTCGAGACAGGGTTCCTCTGTAGCTTTGGTGCCTGTCCCGGAACTAGCTCTTGTAGACCAGGCTGGCCTCAAACTCCCAGAGATCCACCTGCCTCTGCCTCCCGAGTGCTGGGATTAAAGGCCTTCTTTTTTAAATATATATTTTGAGACATATTTTCTCTGGCTGTCCTGGAACCTGATCTGTAGACCAGGCTGGTCTCAAACTCACAGAGATCTGCCTGTCTCTGCCTCCCGAATGCTGGGATTAAAGGTGGCTTTAAGTTCTGGCTTCTAATCAAGTTATTGACAGGGGCGATAAAGTTCTGATCCTGAGGTCTAGGGAGACCTGCTCTTCCAGGGGAAGGGTTCGGATAGTTGTTTGTGTGTATGCCCAGTGCTGGGATCACAAGCACGCATCACTCTCGCAGCTGATTGCCTGGGTGCTGAAGTTGAACACAGGTCCTCAGGCCTGCACAGTAAGTACTTCACTAGAAACATTTCCCCAGCCTCCTCCTGGGTCTTCTTTACCACCCACATGCAGAATTCTCTTGCCCTTCTTATGTCTCTGTGTGCATGTGTGTGTGTGTATTGCTAGGAATGGAACACAGAAATACATACGTGGAATACATGCTAGGTAGTAGTCTACCAATGAGCTATATTCCCAGTCCTTGTTTTTTTATTTTAGAAATGGAGGTCTCACAGTATAACCCAGGCCAGCCTTGATCTAATGATCCTCCTGCCTCAGCCTCCTGAGTGCTGAGAATAAAAAAATTCTCTGCCCTTAAATGAAAGTTCCCAGATTAAATAAGTAATAAGTAACAATATTAAGTAGTAAGTAATACCAATAAGCAATAATAATGATATTGTTTTTGTTCATACTTTTATATATTTTGTACAACAGCTATTACTTTTAGAGTCAGAAAAAAGTATACAAATATAATATTTTGAACATTAAGGAGAAAAAGACAGACCACCTAAAGACGAATAGTTCAAATTCATGCTCCTCATCCACAGAAGAGCAAGCTGAAAGGGGAAAATACAGAGAGAAGTTAGGTGTAGCGCAGCTGGAAGCCCAGCACTTAGAGGTAGAGGCAGAAGAGCAGGAGTTCAAGGCCACCCTTGAATAAAACAAATAAAAATACATAAAGAGCCAGGTGGTGTTGGAACACTTTTAATCCTAGCACTCAGGAGGCAGAGGCAGGTAGACCTGTGAGTTCGAGACCAGCCTGGTCTACAGAGCAAGTTCTAAGACAGTCAGAGCTACATAATAGAAAGCCCATTTTGAAAAACAATGAATAAACAAATAAACAAATAAATAAAACAAAAACAACAACAACCCAAAACAACAACTACAACAAAACTCACAAGGAAGGAAAATGATGAGAAGGAGGTGTCTGCGTAGGTAGAGCGCCTGGAGGACAGGAAGGAGCATTACCGTACCATAGTTTTAAGTGGGGATGGGGGATGGTCAGAAAATTTTACATAAAGATCTTAATGCAAAAAATTGGAAACCAAAGCAAAACCGTTCTCCACTAACCAAGCGACAGGGAAAGACAGTTGTTACTCTCAAATCAACAGAGACCAATGTGAGGCCTTCAAAACACTTCCACTCGAGGCTTCTCTCGGCAGCTTTAGTGGCTAATTCCCACTTCCTTCCTACATTATGTTTTTGAGACGGGGGCTTGGTATGTACCCCAGGCTATCCGTTAACTCACTATGTAGCCTAGGTGGACCTGAGGCCGCCTGATCTTCCTGCCTCTGCCTCCTGGGTGCTAGGATACAGGATGCACCAGTGCCCTGGTGTACCTACTTTTTAAACAGCTACAAAACACAGAATGCATAAAGCTAGAAAACAGCCTTAATAGTCTCTCATCAGTTTCCGTTATTAGTTAGCTTCAGCTACCCCTTTTATTGAAATGATGCATTTTTTTTTCCATCAGAACTGTTGGGTTCTATGAAAACCAATGGGTGTGTGCCTCTACCCAATTACAAAGCACAAGTAACTTACAACATGAAACACTATCTCACTACCTGCCAAACCCCTCCTCTGATCACCAGTGCTGCCAATCAGAGCCAGGCAAACCTGCACATACTGACCTAGGATGTCCGCTGTCGTTTCCTAGCCTTGCTCCCTATGGAGCTCTCAGCTGAATGGCAGGAGGCGGGAAAGGCAGGAAAACAATGACTGGGCAACGGCTGTGCCACACCCCACACCGCTACTCCCCAACACGGACGCATTCACTTACCCAGTTCTCCTCTATCACCCCAACATTGTATTTATCACCCCCTCCTGGGTTTGTGGACTGCTTCTGCTCAGCATAAAATTCCTGGAGAGCTGCTAAGGCATGGGAAGAAAGCTGGGGTGTATCATCATCTTCCGAATCGCTCATTTCCAACTGGCTGCGACCTGCAGAGCAGGAACATGTGTTGTACGGATTTCTTTCCTTGCCTACCAAGTAACAATGAGAACAATTAAACGCAACACAACTCAAACAGAAGTGAATTTCTTCCCCATCCAGACAAGGTTTCTTTATGTAGCCCTGGCTGTCCTGGAACTAGCTCTGTAGATCAGGCTGGCCTCGAACTCAGAGATCCTCTTGCCTCTGCCTCCCAAATGCTGGATTAAAGGTGCAAAGGTGTGTGCAACCACCACCTGGTGAGAAGAGAATTTTACACAGGAAGCATAGATATTCAAAACTTTGCAGGGCTGGGGGGCTGGCTTAGCAGTTGAAATCATTGGCTATGCTACCCTGACAACCCGAGGTCAGTATTTGGAATCCCTGTAAAAACAGCCAGACGAGGGGCTAGAGAGATGGCTCAGCAGTCAAGCATTGGCTGCTCTTTCAGAGGACCTGGTTCTATCCTTACACCCACATGGCAGCTCACACGTCAATAACTCCCAGTCCCAGAGGATCTGATGCCCGCTTCTGGCCTTTACTGGCACCAGGCACACATGTGGTGCATGGACATCCGTTAAGGCAAATACTCACATACATAAAATACAAATAAATAAAATCTAAAACAAACAAAAAACCAGGTGAGGTGGCTTGCCTATGATGACCCAGCCCCAGGGAGTAGAGACAGGAGATGGATGCAGCAAAGCTGAGAGGAGCCCTGAAATAAGGTAGGGTAGATAGTCAGGCCTAGGGGTGTTCGTTCGCCTTTAGTCCCAGCACTTGGGAGGCAGAGGCAGCTCTCTGAGGTTGGCCTGCTCTAGTCAGTTCCAGGCCAGCCAGGGTTACAAGATGTTGTCTTAAAAAAAGGCAGGACTCTGACCTCCACACGTGTGATGTGCCACACCTATGTGCCTGCCCACACCTATGTACCTGCCCACAACTATGTGCCTGCCCGCACCTATGTACCTGCCAGCACCTATGTGCCTGCCCGCACCTATGTGCCTGCCTGCACAAGTTCTCCCTCATACTCTTTTGTGCCCTTCTTTCCCGTGGTCTTTAAGGCTCTTCTACTTATGTCTGCCTTGTTATTCTTTCCACACGTTTCTAGTTTACCAAGGTTCTTGTATCCGTGGGGTTTCTAGTTTTTCAGCAAATGTGATAAAACCTTGGCCATGTGGGTTATGGGGATCAAACATGGGGCAACAGGCTTGTGCACAAGAAACTCTACCTACTGAACCACCTCACCAATTTTCATCTTTGACATTGCAGTTTTCATTCTCGATAAAGAGGTCAACTTCATATCTATAGTTAGTATGTCCAATCCTTTCCTTATCATTTTCTATTGTGCACGAGTGGTTTGCCTCCATGTATGTCTGTGCACATGAATGCCTTGTGCCCACGACCTTGAAAGACTTATGTAAACATAACCTAGATGTTCTTTAACTCCTTAAACTGAAGGTTATTCCCTCCTACATGAGGATCCCAAACTAAACGTGTCTGGGGTGCTGGCGTCAGTAAGAGGCTACTAAACAGGCACAAGCAGAAGCTGACAGTGATCTGTGGTTGGAGCAGACTCACTCCACAGTTGAGGCACGGCAGCAAACGCACACGGCCTCCACCACCAACACGTTAGGAAAGAGCAGGTCACACAGCAATAGACTCTCCTTAAACTCACGAGCCTAAGAAACTTTTTGTCATCCTTCATACATGGGCCTATAAATTAATCAAATCAAACATCCACTGATAGCATAAATTTCATTTGTTTCTTGATGTGTCTGGGCATTATCTGTCTAAGGCAGTGGTGGAAGACAGAAGTTTCTGTCATTACTAACTTTTTTTTTACCCCCCTTTCTTTCTTTCTTTCTTTCTTTCTTTCTTTCTTTCTTTCTTTCTTTCTTTTCCTTCTCTTTTCTTTTTTCTTTTTTTTTTTTTTGAAGACAGGGTTTCTCTAACAGTCCTGGCTGTCCTGGAACTCACTCTGTAGACCAGGCTGGCCTCAAACTCACAGAGATCCGCCTGCCTCTGTCTCCCAAGGGCTGTGATTAAAGGTGTGCGCCGTCACCACCAGCTGGGACTCTTGTAGAAAAACTTTGTTTCCACACACCAAATCTACCTATCAAAAAAAAAAAAAAATACCAATGCTGTATGTTTCCACAGAGCATTAGAGTACCTTTTGCAAAAAATTTAGGTCAAGACAGTGTAACCCAGCAGAAAGAGAGTTCACGGAGGATTCAACACAGAGGCACTGGTAAACCGCAGGGGGAAGTGTACCTATCTATCCTAGTCTGTGAATGGAAGAAAATGGCCAGTCTGGGTGCTCAAACATGCACCCAGGATAACTGAGATTTTTTTTTCAACTCAATTGTTTGTTTCTGACTATGAACTCTGTAGATAAAAGTCATTTTGCAATGTCAAAAGGTTGAATGTGCCTGGTAGATACTGTCTAAGTAATTTTCTTTTTTTTTGTTTTTTCGAGACAGGGTTTCTCTGTGGTTTTGGAGCCTGTCCTGGAACTAGCTCTTGTAGACCAGGCTGGTCTCGAACTCCCAGAGATCCGCCTGCCTCTGCCTCCCAAGTGCTGGGATTAAAGGCGTGCGCCACCACCGCCCGGCTGTAATTTTCATTTTATACAAAACAAAAACACTATGTGGGCCTGGAGAGATGGCTTGAGTTTAAGAGTACTGGCTGTTCTACCAAAGGGCAGAGGTTCGAGTTCCAGCATCCGCATGGCAGCTCACAACCTCCTGGTGATCCCATGCTTGCTTCTGACTCCAGCACATATGTGATTTACATACTCATGGAGCTCATACATATACACATAAATCATTTTTAAGAAGAAACTTAAAAAGTAAAAATTTCTGTGTGTGGGGGATTTGTGCAAGTGAATGCAGATGCTTGTGGAAGCCACTGGTCCTCTGCAGCTAGAACCACAGATGGTTTTTACCTTATAATTCTATTTTTGTGGGTTTTTTTGTTTGTTTGTTTGTTTTGTTTTTTGAGACAGGGTCTCTCTCTATAGGCCTGGTTATCCTAGAACTCGCTTCGTAGACCAGGCTGGTCCTCAACTCAGATCTGCCTGCGTCTAGAATTAAAAGAGCGTGCCACCATCGCCTGGCTATGAAAATCTTGTGCTTTGACTTTCAGACAAGGTTCCTTGCCTGAGACAAGTCCTTCTAAATAGTATTTAACCGATATAGTATTTATTTTTTTAAAGAAAGATTACTGGGTGTGGCGACAGCAGGAAGAAGCAAGATGGATCAAAGAGTGCCACAGCAGACCGGGCTACACTGTGAGACCATCTCAAACACAAACCCCACCGCAACCTGAGATACAACTTCCACCGAGGACGCGGGCCTTACACACACCGCCTAGTAAGTTAGGGTACCGCCCAGGGTCCAGCACGTGCCTCCCAAACCCTTCCCCCCGCAGTCTTCCGGCTTCCGGTCTGAGCACCAGCCCGACCTGACCACCTGCGGAATGTTAGGGTCTGTTTCCGGGACAAGGTGCCCAAGTCCATGGACCCTGCAGAGCCGAAACCACACTAGGAAAGTCTTAAAGGGTCAGCGTGGACAGCAAGTCCCGGTTCCATGGGCAGCAAGCCCCGCCCCGTGGCCCACAAGCCCCGCCCCTTGGGCAGCGAGTCCGCCCCGTGGACCGCAAGTCCCACCGCGGTCACCAGTGCCCGCACGCCGCCGCCACGGAGCCCACCCGAAACTGCCCAAACCCGCCTAAAGCCTTTAGTCCTCTGCCGCCCGGCTCCCCGTCCGCCACTCACCACGGACTCATGCGCAGTTGCCCCGATGCGCGGACGCCGTACGAGGGCGGGGGGGTTGGGTGGGAAACGGCCTCGTTGGCGCAGGCGCAATCCGGTCGGAGGCGGCCGTGTAGGTCTAGTCCCGCCCAATCAGGGTAGTCCGGCTCTTTCGCACTAGGTTTGTTTGTCCGGTCGGCTAACAACAGTTGAAACACTGACTGAAACAGTATAAAGTTTTCATAATATTAATGGAATTCAGGAAGTCTTCCAAACCCATTAGTCTTTCAGAGATTCCCGTGTTGGGTGCACAGATAGTATATGATATTTTACCAACTACATTACCTAGCTTGGTAGCTTGCGCGCAATAGACCTTAATTAAAACTAAGCCTCCCTCCCTTCCTTCGACAGCTATCAAATCACATGTAATTTGTTTTTCTTTCGCAAAGGTAGGCGAACTACACTATGTTCCTCTTTCCTCTCTTTGTTTACCCATTTCATCATCCGCTTGAGCAGCTTCACAACATTGTCGCATGTAGGAATCGCTCGGCTGCCAATGCCATCCAGTAAGCAGCTTGATAACGGGTGGGGTCAGTTTCTATATGCAGTTTCATCTGTGGAAACCCATATTTCACTTGGATTTCGATTGCTCTGAAAATATGACTGGTCTATTAAAGCAAGTAATTCAAACCAAGTGCAACTTAACCAAGCTGGTAAGAAATGAAAAACTATTAAAATGAAAATAAGCCCGGAAACCACCCACTTTTATGACTTTTATTTCCAAAAGTTGCTGGCCACTCGTGTAATACATAAAGGTTAATATTTTCCAGGTGAAACTCGTGTATTGTCACTTAGATGTTTTTTTATAAATCATACAGAGTAATATCAAAGGCAAACTAATCCTTATTGAAGTAAAGGTTAAAATGTTCAGTCAAATTACACATGAAAGATGTGATTCCAAATCAATTTCAATTCGGGAATTATTCCTCTAACACTCAGCATACCTTGAAAGAGCTAAAATAGAAATAGCTGGTCCTGTCATTAATCCCAGGGTTCAGAGGAAGCAGGCGAATCTATGTGGGTCTGAGGTCTGGGATACACAACAAGTTCTTAGAGAACAGGGCTACATGTTAAAAACCTGTCTCAAAAAAGAAAAAGAAAGTTTTCTCTGTGTAGCCCTGGGTGTCCTAGAATTCCTGTAGAACAGGTTGGCCCTGAACTCCCAGAAATCCATCCTCCTGCCTCTGCCGCGCAAGTGCTGGGATTAAATGCATGTGTCACCACTGACCTTATGAGTATTTATTATTATTATTTTATTATTATTGGGGGTGAGTGATCCTCCAACTTTGGCCTTTGAAGTAGAAAGGACTCACAATTCCACAATGTTTGGTCCTGTAATATAATGTATTGTCAGGCAGTGGTGGTGCACGCCTTTAATCCCAGCACTTTGGAGGCAGAGACAGGCAGATATCTGGGAGTTTGAGGCCAGCCTGGTCTATAGCTCAAGTTATAGATAACTAGGGCTGTTACACAGAGAAACCCTGTCTCAAAAAACCATAAATAGGCAGATAATTTAAGATCAGATAACTAAGATTTTAACATCATATAAATTGAAAATAATTAAAATTATTAATCAAGCCAAGTAACATTTCTTTGTTAATAGACTAGGTCATAAATTAGTGTTGGCAGGAAACTGAAGTCTGGGAATCACTTGTTGGATTTTCCCCCAGTGATAGCAGTAGCCGGTGCAACAGAAATGCTTGCTTTCAACAAAACTCTAAACAATTCAGATATAGCCAATGACAGCATCTTGAGGTAGGGCATTTAAGAGTTGATGAAACCTAAAGACTCATCCCTCATTGATGACATTATGTCCCTTCTAAATGGATGGACAGTGTTGCTCTCTCTTGCTTTTCTTTCTTTTTTTTTTTTTTTTTTGGTTTTTCGAGACAGGGTTTCTCTGTAGCTTTGGAGCCTGTCCTAGAACTCCCTTTGTAGACCAGGCTGGCCTCGAACTCACAGAGATCCGCCTGCCTCTGCCTCCCGAGTGCTGGGATTAAAGGCGTGTGCCACCACCGCCCGGCTTCTCTCTTGCTTTTCAACTTGTTATGTGAACAAACAAGAAAGCCCTCACCAGACCCATGCTTTCACCTTGGACGTCCTGGTCACCAGGACCAAGAGAAACCCTGTTGTTCTTTAAACTAGTCAACTGTAGCATCTTCTTGTATAGGACAAGCGGACTAAGACAGCTGGCTGGAAACAAGGTCATTTTGAAACATTAGACACAAGAGTGGTATGGCTAACGTCTTAACCCACCTGCAGTCTGGTGAACACACACACGGTATTTAACAACTCTTAAAGGTTAAGGCTTCGTTAGGATACATTTACCAAGTAAAGCGAATGTAGCCTTAGAAGTAATAAAATGGAACTTAATGAGCATCTCGTACTCTTTTATCTGTCATTGCTTTAAAGCTTCATTTTGGGAGGTGTGGTAGTTAAAATGTAATTGGCCCTACGAGGAAGTGTGGCCTTGCTGGAAGAAGTGTGTCACTGTGGGGCGGGCTTTACCCAGTGTCAGCCGATTCGCTGTTGCCTGCTCTTTCAACACATCTGCCTGCACACTGCCAAGCTTCCCATCACAACAGTCTGACCTTCTGCAACTAAGCAATCCACCACGATTAAATGTTTCCTTATAAGAGGTGCCATCATCATGATGTCTTTCCACAGCAATAGAAACCCTAAGACAGGAGGCTAGAGAAATGGTACAATGGGAATTGCTCTTGTAGAGGACAAATTCAGTTCTCAGCACCCATGCCTGTAGCTCCAGGGGATTTCATGTCCTTTTCTGTCTTCAGGACACCAGGCACAAACATGGTGCACATATATTCATGCAAGCATTCACACATAGACATTAAAAAAAAGTACCCTTAAGAAACTCACCACTAAGCCGGGCGATGTGGTGGCGCACGCCTTTAATCCCAGCACTCGGGAGGCAGAGGCAGACGGATCTCTGTGAGTTCGAGGCCAGCCTGGTCTACAGAGCTAGTTCCAGGACAGGCTCCAAAGCCACAGAGAAACCCTGTCTCGAAAAACAAAAACAAAAACAAAAAAAAAAAAAGAAACTCACCACTATGATAATACCTCATCCCTACTAAGTTCCACTGTTTATTTTGTGTGTGGGTGTCTTGTTCCCATGTATGGCTGCACTATAGGCATTCAATGCCCAGGAAGGCCAGATGACGTGGATCTCCTGGAACTGGAGTTATGGATGATTGCAAGCCACCATATGGGTGCTGGGGATCAAACTTGGATCTTCTGCATGAAAAAAATGCTCTTAACCATCTCTCCAGCCTGATGGGAGTCATGCGGCCTAGATTCAGACCAGTACATGAGTGCTTGTTCAACAGCTCTTCAGATGAGGCAAAAGCCCACAGGGAGTCTCACTCAGGAAGGACCAGGGGGCTTGGGAACAGCGCAGAGTCCTGCTGGGACCATGTGGCCCGAGTACTATTTCTCTCTTATAACACTGATTCTCCTGGCAGGTGAGTGCCATTTGTCAATCATGTATGGACAGATGTGACCATTCCTGGAAACCCCCTTTTTTTTTCTTGAATATTTTTCCCCTAAAATTCTTTGGGAGCTGATGTTCCTCAGGTGTCTTGTCTGGGGATGCCAGCTGTCACCGGGAGCTGTTCTGACTCAGGCTGACAGGATCGGAGGCAGATCAGCCCCATTTCTGTAAATATGTTTTGAACAGGATTGCTGTTCTTGAAAATGTGTGCCTGTGTCAATTACCTTTTAGTTCTGTAAAAACAGGATGTACTTGCAAAATGGCAAGTGTTATTTTGGTTTAAAGATGTTTTGATGTAAAAGTTGGGGAAAAAAACATATTTGACATCTTTGGTTTTGCTGAAGGTTAATGTTGGAGGATCAGAAAAACTTGTTAGTATGGAAAGACATGCTTGTTTTCAATATATAATAAAGATGGCTGGAGCTATTTGGAGCTGGCCACTTGTATGAAACTCACCTGGAGGTCGAACAGTTCATTTCTTCCTGCCGACACCCCTTCCCTGTCCCAGGACCTGAATCCAGACAGGACTGCAGCACCAGCCCCAATATCAGTTTTTTTCTTCATCACTTTCTGAAAACACCAGCGACTTTACCCAGTTGGTTCTTGTGCTTTATTAAAATCCACTCAACCCAGTGGAGCTCAGTAGGTTAACTTGTAGCTCAAATTTATGCCAAATGTACTATGTGGAATTTCACCATAACTTTCCTCTTCGATTTGACCAACTATGCCCTCTGTTTCCACTTAGTTTAATAGAAATGTGATTTTAGATAAGACAGAAGGCACAAGATTCCATCAGGAATCTCCCATTTAATATCAAAACAAACGCCAAACCAAACCAAACCAGTTCCATAAAGGAGTCAGTATGTCATGGTATTGGTCAAACCCAAACCACTCAATATAAGTTCCAATATATACTAGGAAGACCTGAATTCAATCCCACACAGAAAGCCTAGTGTGGCTGTGTGCATCTGTAACCCAGGCACCATTTCGGGGGGATGATAAGAGGGTCACTTCGGCTTTCTGGCTGCCAGCCTAAATCTAGATTCAGATCCAGATCCCTGTCTCAAGGGACTAAAACAGAAAGTGGTAAAGCAGGTCACCTACATCTTCCTCCTGACTTTATGTATAGCCCAGGTGTGCTCACAAGCTCAGGAGTGCACACCTGCACATACTCAGAGGCAATTTGTGCCCTACTTTGTGTGTATATGTGTATACATATATACATATATATACATACATATATACATATACATACATACATACAGGGTTTAAAACAGGACAAAGAACAAAGGTGTGAAGAAAAAAAAATCACACCCTTGAAAAGCCAGAGAGTTCAACTCCTGAATTCTTTACTATAATTTTGTCTCTATTTAATGATTTAATCAATTATCCTAAAATTATTTCTCAAGCTATGAGCTTATGAGAATACTGGATATCCTATGGATCTGGATAGTCCCATGTGGTGATGCTATTTTGCTTCTGGTTGTATGGATTTGTTTCCTTGTGAAATCACATGGGTGAAGCTGGGGCAGGATAGCACAGAGGTTAAGAACATACATGGCTCCCACATCATCAGCCCAGTTACCTGTAACCTGAACTCTAGGGGATTTCTTCCTGTTGTTGACCTGTACTTATCCATACAAACTCTCCATACACAGACCCACTCACTAAAAATAGATTAACGATGTATAATGCACATACCCAGTGTAGTGTCTACCTACTGTCTCACAGCCAACTAACAAGCACATTTCAGTTATAGCACCTGTGCTGGCTTAACATTTAAGAATGAACCATATAGCTCACAGATTTGAATGCTCGGCCACCAGGGGGGAAGTGCTATTTGAAAGGATTAGGACGTGCAGCTTTGTTGAATTATGTTACTGTGGTGGGCTTTGAGGTTTCAAACGGTCAAGTCAGGCCCAGTCTCTCTTCCCACTGCCTGTGGATCTGGATGTAGAATCCTCGCTACTTCTCCAGCACCATGTCTGCATGTGTGCTGCCATTGTAAACTGTAAAACTGGAGTAAACTGTAAAGCAGTCCCAATTAAATGCTCTCTTTTATTAGAAAGGCTGTGGTCATGGTGTCTCTTCCAGCAACAGAACACTAAGACAGAAGTCCTTACCAGAGTGGGGTGTTGCGATGACAGCTCTGACTTTGCTGTTTGTGGATAAAATGTGGACTTTGGATTAGGAAAGCAGTTGAACACCTTCAGTGGGCCTTAATGGGCTGAAGATGACAACAATGTAGATTACGATGGTCTTGTTCAAGATGTTTCAAGAACGCTAGTAAGTGGCCAAAAGATTATTCTTTTGATATTTTCGTGAAGAATGTGGCTGCTTTCTCTCCTTGCCAAAAAAATCTGCCTGAGGCTAAACTGAAGTTCTGAATTATTGGCTATGGCAAAGGAAATTCCAAGACAGCCTAGTATGGACTCTGCTGTGAGGCTATCACTGGTCACTCTAGTATGGACTCTGTTGTGAGGCTATCACTGGTCACTCTAGTATGGACTCTGTTGTGAGGCTATCATTGGTCACTCTTACACAGATCTATAATGCAAAGGAGCAAGCTGAGCAAGGAAAAATGCAAAATGCAGTTTTAGGAGAAAAGGAGCACCAGGAAATGTATGGAGCTAAGTCCAGTGCTCAAGAAGATTAAAAAGAAAAGCCTGATGCTAACTGGAGTAAAGGGAGTGGTGACTTGATCCTACTCAGATAAGCTTTCAACTCGTGGAAGGAATTAAAGAAAAGCTTAAAGGGTGAAGGAAATCATCAACGGAGGCCAAGTTCCTGCCCCAGCGGAGCAGGAACAACAGTTGGCACAATACTTTAGAGTCAAAACACCAGAAAGGGATTTTGTAATCTCCCTTCATGGCTAAGGAAAGCTGCAGAGGCCACGAATGTCAGGGTCATCCCTGATTGGAGGCTCGAGACCACTGTGTGAAGCTATGAAGGTGACCGACAGAGCTGTGGAAGACCTGCCAAGGAAAGCTGCTAATAGGGAAGAGAAGCAACCCGAGAGAGGTGTGCTGCAGTTAACAAAGCTGGAAGGGGCTGCAGGTCAGACACAGATGCAGAATCTGGAAGTTGCTCTACTAGCTTTCTGCCTTGCTTTGGTCCAGCGTTTGCTCACTGTGCTCCCTTCCCTTGCTTTCAGAAGGGTAATGTATGTCCTGTCCCATTGGATTTTGTAAGTATGTGATCTGTTTTTGATTTTTACAGGATATCATGGTTAGGAGAGCTCCAGGAGTCTTTAGACTCTTAAACACTGTTGGGATTGTTATAGACTATAGAAACTTCTGATTTGACTGCATTTTCCCTATATGATATTGCTACAAGCCTCTAGGGGCCCGGGAGTACAATGTCGTGGTTTGATTAAGAGCCACTGTGAAGCAGTGCTATTTTAAAGGATTAGGAGGTGTGGCTTTGTTGAAAGAAGGGTGTTGGGGGTGGGAAGATTGGCCCAGTGGTGTTTTCTTCCTGCTGCCTGTGGATCCGGATTTCAGTTACTTCTTCAGCACCATGTCTGTCTGTGTGCTGCCATGCCTCATACCATAATAATGGACTCACCCTCTAAAACTATAAGCAAGTCCCCAATTAAATGATTTCTTTTATAAGAAAGACTGTGGTCATAGTATCTCTTCAAAGCAACAGAACACTAATACAACACCCATGAACAAATCACACGTGGTCAAACCAAAATATAATAAAAATATTTAGTGAAAACACATATTTTAAAGCCCATTGAAGGATTTAAAAAATACAAATCAAGTTTTATCAATTTGATATTCAGGTTATAATTGGCTTAACACATAGCCTTGGTTTATTTCCTAAAATCATACTGCAGTATCTTTTCAAAAATTAAATGCCTTCATTAGTTATATTAATAGAGGTAAATATGTAGACAGTATACTCATCCCTGGGTTTCTTAAAAAAAATAAACTAAAAGTCTTAGTGTAAGTTTAAAACTTTAATATTTATAAATTTAAAAATGTTACACGTGCTGAATGATAGCAGTGTTGACATTCTGTGGTCACTAAACCACAGCTCACTGCATAGAGCTTCTTTTTGTACAGAGAATAAGATCACAATACCAGGGTTTGCCATTTGTCATGATTTCGTGGTAGACACCACACCAGGAAACCTGGGTTTAGAGCACACTTGAGGTCAGATTCCCCACCCCCACCCCCAGTAGGTACATAGTGCAGACACGGTAAATAACCTCAGGCTGGGAAATTAGCCTTCAGAGCACACCTGACAGCTCCAAAGAGCTAAGAGGCCTAAAAATGCAGACACAACAAGAAAGCCAAACCTTCCCACAGGTGAAGAGCAGGCCACAGGGGTACAGAGAGCTGCCTACTCCAGTCACACATCTCCCACTGGCCAGGAGGCATCACCTGTACAGTCTTTACAGAGACCTCCACACATCTACAGAACAGAAACACTTCTCCATCCATCTTCAAAACTAGCAAAATCAAAGTCCATTATTAATCTTCTACTTTGACCTGAACCAAATGTACTCTTTGGCTATATAAGTCATGGTTTCCCCTTATAACCAACCAGGAACACTTCACAATTCTTATGCCTAAGGGAAAGTGAAGTTAAACTTGAGCCATGGCCCTTTAAATCAACTTGTATTTAACAAGATGTCTAATTTGGACATTTTTCTAATTCCAGAAAGTTTTAAAGAAATGCAATGTTTCCAGAAAAAACCCACTTAAATTTTTAAGTAACTTAAAAATACTATTACAGCCTCAAATTATCTGTTATTCTGTGGGAAATTTTATAGAAAATTTATAATGTTAAAAACCTCATATCAAAATGAGTTCCTTATTCTTAGAAAAAAAAAAAACAAGAGACACCTCTGCACAACACTGCGGTTCCTTCAGACTCAAATGCTGAGTGTGGTACTGAGACCCTGTAGTGATCACTCACAAGACAGGGCCCAAGACAATCACCTCTACTAACAGAGACGGCAAACAAAATATACGTAAATACGTAACAAAGAAAAACATTTTCAGGGTACAATCAACACTACCTGTCCCCTAGGAGACTCTGACCTGAAATACTTGAAACTGACAGCTAGCGTCCTGTCAGGACTTGAGGGCTTCATACAAGTCTTGACAGAGAGGAGACAGGCGGCGACACAGTCCTGACCGCAGGAAGAGCGCTGAGTGATGCTGAGTGGGGAAGATTATAGATTTGTTTGGTTTTAAAGTGAAAACTGGGACAGAGTATCTGATTATCATTAGATATTTTTTCCATACAATTAATTTAAAGTTCTTTTTTTTTTTTTGGTTTTTCGAGACAGGGTTTCTCTGTGGTTTTGGAGCCTGTCCTGGAACTAGCTCTTGTAGACAAGGCTGGTCTTGAACTCACAGAGATCCGTCTGCCTCTGCCTCCCAAGTGCTGGGATTAATTTAAAGTTTTTAAGTTTGGGGAAAATCTCGACAGAATGTACATAAATTGTCATTTGTATCAGACAAAAACAATACAGTCACATTGACATAACAGTCTTCCCCCAGAATAATATTCAACTACTGTGTTAGAAAGGACACTGTCAAATACAACAACCCAGCACAAAGACATCAGTCAAACTACCCTCTGCAGAGGCCACAAGAGCACAGCTGAGGGGGTCACATCAGCACCACTGTTAGCATACAACCTCCCTGCCTGGTGACTCTGATGACTTAGTGATTGCGCCCTGGGGGAAAAAATGGTCAAAAAGTATAAGATGAGCCAAGGTGAACAATAGTATGGGGAAATACAGGTTAGAGGACACGCTATGAACAAATGAAATTTAACACAAAAGAGGAAAAGTCAAATATCTGACAGTGAGCGTCCTCTTAACATGTATTTTAAAAAGTGCACAAATGATTTAACAGTTTAAATTGGAAAACTAGTCCGTGACCATGAAATCCACGGCCTCAATACCCACTGGGTGAAGAGCATTAGGAAGTGGAACAGCAACAAAACCCAGAGGTTCACAAAGCACTTGTAAACAACAAAGCCAGGCAAAGGAAAAGACCAAACTAAACAAATACTCAATAAAGCAAACAAATGCAAACACACACCCTGAAAAATCTTGGTGGTACAAGTGGCATTCCCATTATCTGAAATATGGTGGCGTCATTCACTGTCAGTTGGCCATTAATCAATGTTCTGGTGATCATTTAAGAATTATTTGGTCCAATCTAAAATAAATCTTCCTTCAATTAAAAGTGGTGTAACAGAACTGGAGTATCATACTAGTATCCGGGCAATTTCATATAGTTCTGTCTGTATAGAAGCTATACTCAGATGCCTTCTTACTGCATCCTTCCCTACCCATCTCCACGTGAACTTAGGCCCATAGTTATAACTCGCACGGCACACACAAACCACACCCGCTGAGGAAACACAGACATCAAGAACAACACAAAACAGTGATTGCTGATGTAGAGCACTTCAAGTCAAGAGAAAAAGAATCTAAAAGCGCTCCTTTCCAAGAACCTGAAATACAGAGATGTGGAGAATGCTGTTTTCCTTCTTTGTAGTATTTAGAGATTTTTCTTCCTCCATGCTTACTGTTACTAAATGGTGATCAATATAGAAAAAAGGATTCTCAAAGTTATGGCCCTCAGCTCTGCATCCACTCACACCTACCATCACAGGGATGCTCTGTTTATAGAGAGCCATACAACGTCTCCAGAGCGTCAGATGCTAAGATGTGTGCGGTTCAGGTTTAGCAGAGAGACGTCAACAGCAGAGGAGCCTGCCCCTCCACGGCAGTCTCAGATACACCTGGGCAGAATCATCTTGTTGCCACTATACTCTATGACTGGTCCTGCAGTTTCCAAGGACTGCTGTTTATAAATGAGCTTTTATTTTCATAATTAAAACTGGCACACAAAATTAAGTGGAGCACGGTAGCAGTATAAAAATCCTGATTAGAAAAGCCAGAGGATCTAAAGTGAATTTTTCTTCTTTCTTTCTCTCTCTCTCTCTCTTTTTTTTTTTTAAAAAAAGGACAGATCATACTTTGTAACCCAGACTAGCCTGGCATACATGACTATGCCTGGCTAAAGATAAATTTTTAGTCTCTGAAACTGAACTAACGTGGCTCCTGTGACTTGAGGATAACAACCACTTTAGCATAATTATTGCCCCTAATGCCCCAATGTGCAATAGTCTGTGTGAAGTGGTAATTCACATCCATTAAAAAATTATTGCTTAAGCAAGCCATCCAGAGTAGATACAGGCTGTGTGGTTGGACAGAAACACAGAGAGGTAACCACACAGGGTTTCTCGTTTCATTTCACTAGGAAACACACATAAACACATAATCAAAGGGGCAGGAGGGTCATAGCAGCTAATACCCTAAGCCAACTCTTACGTGTCAAGACTAATTTCTCTCTAAAACAAATCTGGTTTGTCTTTTCCTCTTAAAATTAAGGCAATGAAATGGCTACAGTTCCTAAAGTTAACTTTACGAGACAGAAATATACACGCATTTCCCTCAAGTTCAGGCATCACCGTCTGATTAGAAACCTGCAATAATTACACGAGACCTGCAACGCTGAGGACGAAAGGGAAGGAAGGTGGGGAAGGGGGAAGATGAACAACGAAACTAACAGACACTCGCTGATGATTTTTCTTCCTGCATAATTATAATCACTGAAGGGAGGAAAAGTAGGAAAGCACAAAATCTCTTACGGGTTTTCACCATCTCTTGCACTGATTCAAAATGTTAAGGATAACAAAGGGGAAGAACTTATTAAAATGGAGACCCCAGAGCTAACAACCAGGTATTCTGAAGATGCACAGCAGGGCCCAAGAATCCACTCCTACAACCAGTTCCCCAAGAGATGAGGGGAATCTATGGACATTTTGAAAAATAATTCTGAAAACATACCACCTTTGGCTAGTCACCTATGCTTTGATAAAAGGGCAAAAGGCACTGAATAGGAATTTCATGGTGCCCATATCTGTTTGCACATATATGGAATTGCATTTTGAAATTTTAAATCACCATTCAGAATCTAGAAGACAAGTATATGGCAGATCATGGCTAACACCTAATAACAGAAGCTGATTTTAAGTTGACCTCTCCTGTTTCACCAAATTCCACATCGAAGTCTCAGGCTCTCCGAAATCCAAATGGTCAAATGAACTGAGGAATAGGCCAAGACTCAAGTCAACTTTCAGCAATTCAGTGCACTTTGCAGAAAGGATCTAAGTTAAGAGTATAGCTCTGCAGTTTATTTCACACAAAGGAGACCACCAACATTTGCCATAAATTCTTCTAAACTCTTTAGGAAGGCCATCTTCTGCTTCCGGTCCAGGGTAGGAGGAGTGCTGCTTGCAGTGAGCTTGTTGAAGGCATCTGCTAATCTCTGGTAAATGATTGGGTCCTGCTGACTTGACAGTAATGTCTCAACTAGTTCAGAATACTCAGCCTGCAAAGGAAACAAGATAGTCATAAGAATGCCTTCTGGGGATCCTAGCAGGGATTATGGGGTTGGTTCTAAGGCAGGGCAGACCACTCTTTTTCCAACATCAGTGATTACTGTTCTCACTTTATTTGTAGGTTAATTCATTTAATATGTAGGCTGCAATGAGATTGACACTACCAATGTTCACACTTTACAGATGTTCTGCCAGCTGAAGTAACACATTCAAACTTACACTTATAAAGCAACAGTATAGGCAATCTGGCTCCACGTGCTCCCAGCTTTGTGGTACTGCCTTTTCTATTTAGTTTGTATTTTGTACAAAAGCCCTATGTCTATATTGTGACGGTGAACAGTTCTCGTGCAGACACCTTGTCCACCCAGCTCCAAGGACAGCAGAGGCACAGCAGCACAAGTGTAGAGGTTTGAGAGCTCTCGCAAGGGGGAGGTAGAACACTTTGAAAGTCCCAAGCCAGCACTGTAGCCAGTGGCTTTGGATAAAGGGCAGGCATAATGTAGTGGTGGTATTTTTTATCTTTGGTATTCTCTCTCATAACATTAATATACAGGTAAGTGGGCAGAGGCTGGAGGGAAAGTCACCTAGGCCAGAAGTGCCGTGGAGAAAGCTGGTCTGCCATTAATTTCCATGAGCTCCTTGGGATATCACAACAATAAAATGATGAAATCAGACATCATATAGAGCAAAAGAGAAGCAGGGTACAGCTTCCCAAATTCCCACCCTCATCGTCTACAGCACTGAGCCAGGGCTACCTTAGCTGCCCTTTCCAAAGGACAGAAGGAAGCCAGTATAACTTCAAATCATTGCCCTATTGCCAAGAAATGATAGTGCTTCTGGGGTCAGGCAGCAAGAACCACACTAGTTGTTCCAAAGTGCCCACTCTGCTTTCTGTCTTTCCAGGGGACAAAAACATTTTTTACACTCATTTATGTGTATGTGTTGTCAGGGAACAACTTGCAGGAGTTGGTCTTCTCCTTTCACCATGCTTGTCTTATTTCTTATAAATGTTCTTACATTTGTTTATTTATTTGTGTGTGTAAACAACTTGCAGAGTTAGTTCTCTCCGTCCACCACATATATAGGACTCAAGGATTGAACTCAGGTTATCAGGCTTGGTGGCAAGTACCTAAAGTGGCCTCTGAGCCATCCTCCTGGGCTCCCTTGAGTGTCTCTAAAATGTACATAGTCTAAAAGCCATCAGACAAGGAAATCAGAATGTATTGCTTGCACACACGGGAAAGAAGTCCACTGTCTTAGTAAGCAACATGATGGAAGGGAGCACACACCTGAAAGGAAAATACCTTTTATTGGGGGGAGGGGTGTTAGATATTTATTTAGTGGGTTATGGAAGGGAAGAGAAAGAAAGAGGAGAGAGGGGGGAGAAAGGGGGGAGAGGGAGAGGGAGAGGGAGAGGGAGAGAGAGAGAGAGAGAGAATGTAGTGAGGCAAGCTTTCTTTGAAGGCCCAGTGTCTCTCACAGCCTGTGCTTCACATGGCACACAGCGTCTAGAAGAAGAGGGGCTTTATATGCGCGGGTCTGAAAACCCTACTGGTTTCAGGAAGGCCAAGCTTCTCCACCCAACCACTTGGCCATACAAAAAGGTGTAAGGTAATGGAAAATTAGGCATCACCCTTCCCCAACTTGTTCCTTTATGTACTTTATATATTAGATAGGCATTTTATCAGAATTAGGAGGCAGGTGAGCCTCTGTTACATTGATCCCACAAGAATAATGGTTTTAGATCTTAAAGGTTCAACAAAACTAGTAATTCATTGTTTTCACTAAACAAAGTAATACTCCATTCTTTAATACTCTCTGAAGGCAAACTCCCACTCCCAATCTGATATACCTCTCCATTTTTATAAAACCGGAATTCCTCAAAGACAGCAGTCACTCACTGTGTACATGCACCTGGCTCCTAGCACAGGTAAATTAAAGCCAAGCTTCTAGGTGGGAACTGCGACAAAGAATGGCTCATAACAGAGAAGGGAAAATAAATTCTTTTGATCTGACACAGATTGTCAGATAAATACAAAAATACAACTCTAGAGCTCATGAAAGAGCAGAAAACACTGAACCGGGGACAAGGAACTGGGTCTCTGAGTCCCGGTCCTGGAAACACAAAGAACTGGTGGACGAGGACCATCGTCGTCCACGAGAGAGGGGTGTCAGTACCTGGTGCAAACACACCAATGTGTAGAACGCCTCTCCTGCTGCAGTCGTCATCTCTGTGTTGTGCTTCTGCAATACCAGCATATCAAAAACCAGCTGAAATTACATAATACGATATCGCTATAAAATACAGGATAACTATTTAAAACTCTAGTCCCTCCCTGCCTGAAAAAGGGACAGCAATTATAGTCAATTTATTACATTAACCGATTAATTAGTAAATCACTTTTTAATCTAAAAAAAATTCTGTGGAATCTATATTTACAACATCGTTCAAGAACACAAAATAGAAGTAGAAGAGAACATGCTCCTAAAGAATTGGTCTTCACGGAAAAACCAGTGAACATAGCTGTGGTGCGCACACCTTTAACCCAGCACTCAGGAGGCAGGGGCAGGAGGATCTATGCGTTTGAGGTCAGCCTGGTCTACACAGAGAAACCCTGTCAAAACCAAAACCAAACCAAACCAAACCTACACATATGAATCAAGAATTTTATGAGTTGAGCCCGGCGGTGGTGGCGCACGCCTTTAATCCCAGCACTCGGGAGACAGAGGCAGGCGGATCTCTGGGAGTTCGAGGCCAGCCTGGTCTACAAGAGCTAGTTCCGGGACAAGCACCAAAAAAAAAAAAAAAAAAAGAATTTTATGAGTTGGGGACTGGAGAGATGGCTCAGAGGTTAAGAGCATTGCCTGCTCTTCCAAAGGTCCTGAGTTCAATTCCCAGCAACCACATGGTGGCTCACAACCATCTGTAATGATCTGTAATGAGGTCTGGTGCCCTCTTCTGACCTGTGGGCATACACACAGACAGAATATTGTATACATAATAAATAAATAAATAAATAAATAAATAAATAAATAAATAAATAAATAAATAAATAAAAGAAATTTAGGAGTCTGGAGAATGGCTCAATGGTGAAGTGCACTGGCTGCTCTTCCAGAGGCCCTGAGTTCAATTCCCAGCAACCACATGGTAGCTCACAACCATCTATAGTGGGATCTGGCACCCTCTTCTGGTGTGGATGAAGACAGGTCGCTCACATACATCAAACTCAAAACACACACACACACACACACAAAGCTCCCCTCTTTTTACTTTGAGATGAGGTCTTGCTAACATGCTCAGGTTGGCTTTGAACTCACTCTGTAACTGAGGCAACACTCCTTTATTAGCCCCAGTAGTTGGCATGGCAGGCAAGTACCACTTAGCTTGGTTAAGAAGATAGTTCGCCAACCTACTCACCAAACATCTTACCTTAAGGAAGTGCCGAGTTGCTAGAAAAAGTGGTGAATCCGTTTCTTGTGCTTTAGCACATTGTTCAGCCAATGGTGTTAAGGCCTCAAGGCAGAGCTGGCATACTTCTGAACTCATTCTGAACATAATGGTCAAAGAACAAACTAGAAGACATACCCGACTTTATAAAAGATAAAAAAAAAAAAAAAAAACAAAACACACCAAATGACAACTACATTATATACATGACTATTGTAGAAATGAATACAGATAGTGGGGGTAGACCAGATTGCAAAGTCTTAACTGAATTAGGAAAGACTCAAAAAGCTAGCCTTTCGAGTCTAAGTCTGGTGATACCTAGCTTGTTTCTGCAGATGATGACATTATAATGTCAGCAAGCTGAGACTAGAGAACCAACTGCAATACATCACATGACCTAATGAAGGAATGACGTGAAGACCAGGGCCCAGGTGCTACATATATGAAAGGGAAAGATCATGTAAATTCACAAGAGAAATAGAATCAGAGCTGGCCATGGTGGTGCAAAACTTCGAACCCAGCACTCAGGAGGCAGAGGTAGGCAAATCTTTGAGCTTGGGGTCAGCCTGGTCTACAGAGTGATTTCCAGGACAGCCAGGTCTGAAACTCTGTCTCAAGGGAAAAAGAGAGAAAGAAAAAGAGAAAGAAAGTTAAAGCAGCTTATAGAGGGGACATGTTTTTAAAGAAATAAAACAACTATAAAAGAAAATCAATCATTTAAAAAACTTTAAATAAGACGCCCCCTCCTTGAATAACAAAGTTCATGTAAAGGATACGAGGTCATTCCTAGTTCTAGAGAATACATCAGACTCTTAAACAGATCCTCAGGAAGCTGGGGTATTTTTTCAGGAAAAATCTCACAAATAAATGTGATCAATTTGTAGTATTGATTACAAAGGGTTGGAAACTGAAAAAGAAATATTAAATATTTTGATATTTAATAAAATAAAAAAACTAACAAACTTTTAAGTAGTACAATGATTTCTCTAGGATGTATTTAACATAAAAACACTAAGCCCTAAAGAAATGTAAATAAGTTACATGAAGGAAACTTTTCAGTAGCTGTTATCAAAAAAATACATAGTAGAAAGAATTATCTTCTGGAAGGCTAATAGGAAATATAGACAAGTTCTGATAGTCTATGTTGATCCTGAACAAATAAACAAGGCAGTCAAAAAACTAAATGATCCTTTGTTAACGTGTTAATTTCCACACAGTTTAGTATGTGAGAAAACATATTAAACTGTTAAAACTTGTGCATAATTAGAGTGGTCAGTTCTCTTCATCTTTCTACTTGGACAGTTCTGACGAACCGAGGGGAAAGTAGGCAGTCTAATTTAACCACAAAGAAAATGTGCACCGAATGTTTATGATGACTGACTCAATGGAACGGACAAACACTAAAAGCAAACCAGTGGACAAAGTTGAATAAACTCATCCTAAGAGTCGTCACAAAAACCCAAGGTTCATGGGTTGATAGTAACTGCCCAACAGACATTGCTCAGGGAGCAAACAAAGTACCTGGGGAGAGTCTAAGGAGGCACCCCTAACTAACACTTCTGATCGGCACCACTCAGATACTTGCTTGTGCTCCCTACAACACTATCTCTTTCCCACCCTTTATCACATACATAGGTGTGTGTACACGTGCATTGTGATACATTCATAGACACACACCCTTTTCTTCCTTCTCCAGTGGATCCTTGTTCTTGACCTTATCCTTCTGTGATAACTTAAAACAAAAGACTTCTCTCCTAGAGTACTTCTGGAAAGAGGAAAGGGCAACCTCAGTGGTCACCCACCTTTAATACCAACTGGTAGAACCAAGGCACAATACAGTCATAATGTGCAAAAAAATTTAAAAATTAATTTTGGTTTCTACCATACCAATTCTACATGGAAGGGCTTGGAAAATACCCACCACACCTGGCTTCTTTGGTTGACAATGAAGTTTAAGAACAAAATGACAAATTCTAAGAAAATTAAAACTGCTAGCAGAACTGTTTTCCTGATAACATGAGTCACTATCTGTACACAGAGGACTAGGGCATGTGCACTGAGAGAGAAGCACAATAAACTGCAGTAGAAATACAAAGCTGTTAACACTCTTTGTGTTCATATTATTTTAATTACCTTCAAAAGATCTTGTGACATTAAGGGCAGAATCAGGTTCACTCCATATAAAACAACATCAGCTGCTGACACAGATCTGCCTGCTGCTTGTCCTGGCTCGTGTCCTCTGAACACTTCATCTGCCAAAACAAAAAGCACACTGTACAGTCGTAACTTAAATCTCCAAAGCTCATATTCCTTTATAAAAACTCAAATATAGTCACGCTCAAAGACCCAAGAAATCCATTAACGGGTAACAGAGAAATCTGATAAGCCCAAGCCACGCCATCCTTTTGTATTATTTGTTGGAGAATCTGAGTACCAGATACAATAATAGTGGATAAGTAAGGGCAACAGACGTTCTAGAAATCAAAGTTAACACAGTTAATGCTTTGGTATTTCACTCCAGCACCTCTAGCTAATGAACTGTGAAACTAACAGGGCAGACAGTAAACAAGAAAAACAAACCAACAAAAGTCAACAGAGCAAGAACAATCTCAAAGACTGGACACAGTGACTATTGGGGCCTACTACAGTAACAGCTTGGAGAACCTTCAAAAAATCAAAGGGTATCTCTCACTATGAAGCCTGCATGACCTGAGGCAATGCTATATATGATACTTTCTCTTATAAAGCTACACTCTTATTTCAGGTTTGAAGGCAAAGTTAGCAGGGAGGTAAAGCTAACTAGTGAGGGAAGAGACATTTAAAAGATATGAAGGCAAGAGTAAGCAATTGAAGGCATTGGGCGTAAACAGCCCCTCACCCTCTTGTTTCTGAAGCAGCTGCATTTCTTCCTGCCTGTTTCTCTGAGAACAAACCTAGCAATGGCTTATGAAGGAAGTGGAGGCAAACTGCACAAATGTCTGAGCTTTACTGATTGACCAAGCTCTTGTCTGTAAGAACAAGAGCTTATCTTATGTACTGATTGCCAAGCATAGTGCTAGCAAGACACAAATATTCTAAAAGGTCTTTATTATCATACCCACTGATAGCAGAAAGGTGGAGATTAGCAGTCTATCCCCGTATTATGATACTGGAGAACTATGCTAGGTAGCCTATCATGTCTGGAATTCAGTACTTCTCACCCCAGTGGGATTTCACATGTTATATCTATAAAACATTGAGTTTGATGGGCAATCATCTCCAAGGGCATGAAAGAGCCAATGAAATATCATTCTAAAGCAGTGGTTCTCAACCTTCCTAATGCTGCAACCCCCCTTTAATACAGTTCCTCATGTTATGATGACCCCCAAACATAAAATTATTTCATTGCTACTTCATAGATGCAATACTGTTACTACTACAACTATCTGATATGCAGAATATCTACTGCAGGGGTCATGACCCACTTTTGGAGGAGGCTGCTTGTTGGTTCCCAGCTGCCTAGCCCAAAATAATCATACAGAAACTGTATTAATTAAATCACTGCTTGGCCCATTAGCTCTAGCTTCTTATTGGCTAACTCTTACATATTAATTTACCCATTTTTATTAATCTGTGCATCACCACGAGGCTGTGGCTTACCAGGAAAAGTTCCGGCATCTATCTCCTGTGGGGCTAGGTAGCTTCTCTCTGACTCTGCCCTTCTTTCTCCCAGCATTCAGTCCAGTCCTCCCTGCCTAGCTCTGCTCTGGCCCACCCTGCTCTGCAATAGGCTCAAAGCAATTTTTTACTCATTAATGGTAATCACAGCATACAGAGGGAACTCCCACAACACCCCACTGGTTGACAACCACTGCTCTAGAGAATAGGGTCCATAGACACACACAAGGATTTGAATGTGAGTTCAGACTTACTAGCTACATGCATGTATGCTGTCACTTCAGCAGTAAAGAGGGAATAGGAACGGCGCCTTCTGCACGGGATTACGAGAAAAGCAGCAGCTGGCGTTTATTAAGAACTGCACAACCGGGAGAAAGAGGCAGAAGCCATTTCTCTTTTAGATAAAAAGCATGTGTGGTAGCTGTAGAATAAACTGATTTTTATACAGAAGAAAAAAAGAAGTAGATAAAAAAAAGTTTACATTCATATTTAAGTAGACACGAGAAAGGTCTTCAGTTCCCCCTTCATTTCAACCAAAGGGATTTATTTCCATTTGTTCTCTAAGCTCAACTTCCTCATGGGGTTTTACTTCAAGAAAATAACCTGTAGTTTTAACAAAGACAGCAACAACAACCACTTCAAGAGACTTTACCTGTGTCACTGAAATCTATGAACTCCTTGGAGAGCAGGTTAGTGAGAAGCTCCATAATGAGAAGCAGGTCCTGGTACTGCTCTTCTTCCGCTGTAACATCTATCCTTTGCCGCCCTAGATTGTTCTTAGAATATACTTGCAACAAAGTAAGGCAGGCTTCATATAAATGCATAGCTTTGGACTGTAAGAAAATGAGGAGTGGTATTACCTGGTGGGATCTAGCAGATAAGCCCAAGTTCATATGTACTCTAAACTGCAATAGTAGCTCTATATAGCAATAATGAAGGGTTGAGAGTTGGAGAAGTACTCGCCAAACATGACCACCTGAGTGCAGCACCATCCCCAGTGGTGTATGCTGGGGATCCTAGTACCAGGGGGAGGAGACAAGAGGGCCTTGCTGGGTGTGCTTGGCTTGGTGAGCTATACAGTCAGTGAGTCCTTATCTCATCAGAAAGTAAGGTGGAGAAAAATAAAAGAAGATACCCACCATTGACCTCTGAGACAGACAGACAGACAGACAGACAGACACACACACACACACACACACAGAGTATTAACAATGATAAAAAGAGCTTTAATCTGAGCACTTGGGAGGCAGAGGAGGATGAAACTCTGTGAGTTTGAGGCCAGCCTTGGTAGAGAGACACTATCTCAAAAGCAAAACAAACAGCAACCCACAAAACAACAACAAAACCACCAAAGGCCAATAATAAAAGGATAATTATAGTAAGAGTACAGCAATATTTAATATATTAGCACCTCTCTAACAAAATTTGGAATAAGAACTTATATTCACCCCACACAACTTTCTATTCTGGAGAATACAAATATGCATTAAATGTGAAGCAAAAATGGAGTATCATTGCTTCAGAGACTTGTAATCCTGAAGGAAGAAAACTAAAAAGAGCTTACCTCTCCAAGATAGCATATCTGTTTATGTGCAACTTCAACAAAAACTTCTATAATGAGATTGACAGTTTCTGGAGTATTTTTGTAAACTTCCATTAACCCAATGCAATTGTTAAGGAAGTCCATTAAAAAATTAAAAAGAATGGCTACATTGTCGATCTGGGTGGCCTCAGCTATGCCACACAGGGCCTCCAGTGTGGCCGTGATCTCCTGCTTGACTTCCTCCTGCTGACACACCTGCTGAAAGTTCTCTTGGTTGATCACTCTCAGGAATCGCTGCTGCAGAGGCTGAAGAACCTGTGGAAGTACATCACAGCATGACCTTCCGAACATGCAGACTGAGTCCTGTAACTTGGATGAACATGTTTCCCAAAATGTTCTCGTTTGTTTTTTTTGAGACAGGGCTTCTTTGTGTAGCTCTGGCTATCCTAGAACTTACTCTGTAGACCACACTGGCCTTGAACTCAGAGATCCACCTGCCTCTACCTCTTGAGTGCCGGGACTAACGGCATGAACCACCAAACCTGACTCCCAAAATATTCTTTATTGGAACAGGATAAGCACACAAAACAAGAACTATTTGAACCACTAATTTCCCTACCCCATAAGTTTTTGAAACAATCTTGCTAGATAGCCCAGGCTGGTCTCGATTTCTCAGTGTTCCTGCCTGACTCCTAGGTGCTGCGATTACAGGTTTGAGGTACATTGTCCATTTTGAGAATCTTCATACCTTGTGCCATACACAAAAAAATGACACCAAAGTCACAGAATAGAGTTCTATGAATCTCATTCTTTGAAAAAATTTTTATTCTCTCATAATTTTTTTCTAGTTTTTACTGCACGTAAGTGTTAACATCTGGTATCCACTCTACTGAGGCAAGGTATCTAGAGGAATCCAGCTTGTCCCAGGGATACTCTCTTACACGTGCTGGGATTTGAAGCACAGCCAGCCTTTAATGTAGTGCCGGCCCTCTGAGCTCTGGTCCTCATGTCTGGGGACAGTGCTTTCTCCACTTAGTCATTTTACCAGGCCCTATTTGTTTTGTTTTCTGATAGCACCACTGTGCGTCCCTGGTTGGCCTCAAACTGGTGTCAATCCTCTTGCCTCTGCTTCAGAAGAAATAAGATTACAGGTGTGTGTGTGTGTGAGTGTGCATGTGCACACGTGCATATGTACCACACTAGTTCATTCTTTAAATTCTGCCACTTCTCTCCACATTTTTCCAGGTGACTTGCCAAAGAATTATAAAGATGGGGGGGTATACACCTCAGAACTCCACAGTAGGGAATCAACAAACTTTTCTCTAAAGGCCAGAAAGCACGTACTGCACACTCTGCACTTCAGTGGACTCATATAAAGTCTGAGCACTAACTCAGTGACGGCTCACCCACAGACTAGCAGCCATGTTTGTTCTGTGAGTCAATTTGTCAGTTTCTAATGTAATGTAGTTAAAAGGCCTTGGACTGTCCGTTTTTTCCTTTTACTTCCCTTTCCTTAAAATTCTTGGTATATAAAACATAATTTCAGATAATCAGTTCTGCTCTGAGTGTTTTTAGGGCTTAAGAAATGGCTTAGGCCAGGCGGTGGTGGCGCACGCCTTTAATCCCAGCACTTGGGAGGCAGAGGCAGGCGGATCTCTGGGAGTTCGAGACCAGCCTGGTCTACAAGAGCTAGTTCCAGGACAGGCTCCAAAACCACAGAGAAACCCTGTCTCGAAAAAACAAAACAAAACAAAACAAAAAAAAAAAAAAAAAGGCTTAGTTGGTAAAGTACTTGTCAAATATGGTGGTTTGAGTGAGAATGGTCCCCATAGGCTCATACATTTAAATGCTTGATTCCTAGTTGGTGGAACTGTTTGGTAAGGATTAGGAGTTGTAGCCTTGCTGGAGGATGTGTGCCATCCCACACTATTCCTACTCTGTCTTTCTCTGCCTCATGGTTGCTGTCTCAACATGTAAACTATTGCTCCAGTGCCATGCTCCCCACCATGATGGTCATGGACTCATCCTCTGAAACTGTGTACAATCACCCAATTAAATGCTTTCTTTTATAAGTTGCCTTGGTTATGGTCTGTTTTTACAGCAAAAGAACACAAAAGTAACCAAGTCACCATATAAAGTACAAGGACCCGAGTTCAAACCCCAGTAATGATGTATAAAATATCTATAATTCCAGTGTGGGGAGACAGAGACAAGATGCCCAGAGTTTGCTGGCCAGATAGTCTAGCTGAAAACAGTTTCAGACACAGTGAGAGACCTACCTCAAACATATAGAGCAACTGAGAAAGATGACTGCAGTCAACCTCTGGCTACATGGGTACACTTATATGTGGAAGACATGTACACATTCATGCAAGTGCTCACAGAACCAAAGGCATTAGATCTCCTAGACCTGGAGTTACAGGAAGCTGTGAGCCACCCAAAGTGGATGCTGGGAGCCAAACTTGTGTCCTTAGGAAGTAGTGCATGTTCTTAATTACCAAAACATTGCTATGGACCCAGGGATGAAAAATAAAAAACTCAGCCTGTTTTACCTTAGCAGAGAGAGAGAGAGAGAGAGAGAGTCAGAGAGAGAGAGAGAGAGAGAGAGAGAGAGAATGAGAATACTTTAGAAAAGAGGGGAGTGGGGGTGAGAGAGAGAACACTGTAGAAAAGGACCAGAAGCCGGACCTCTCTATATACACTTGATTCAAGTTATAAATATTACAGAAAGTGCCGACGCTATGGGTTGAATTAGAACTTCAGAAAGTGACCTCAATTGGACAAATTGAGATGCAATAAATTAGGATTCAGTCATACTGAAAAGTGAGCCCCTACTCCAAAATGGTATCTTATGCTCTGAGAAAACTGGAATGCAGAGTACAGAGAACTTGCAACAAAAGAAGTGTCAAAGGTTGTCACTAACTACCAGAAGCCACATTCGTGCAGACCTTAGAAACAATGCACACCTTCCTTGGACACTTAGGCAGACTCCTAAATAAATGCAAGACAGAATCTGTTGCTTAGGTCACTGTGGTAAGAGAAGTGCCAGAAAACAAATACACTGCAATTTGCATCTCCTTTTCAAGGCGAAGAATGCCTGTGGTTTTTCATGTCAACTTCTTTCTTTCAGTTTTTTGGGGAGAGGCTGACTAACCTAAGGCCTTGACATGCTAAAGCTAGTGCTCTATATCTGAGATACCCACCATGCTTTTCATATTCTGATAAAGATACACCAATTCACGCTCTCATCTAGGTTGGGGAAAATGTACCTGAGTCCCAGAAAACATCAGTAATACTCAATGTGTCAAACAAGCATGGCTGGGTAAGCCCTGAGACAGTAGTTATCAAGTAATAAGCTTCAAACGGTTGATGAGGAGGAAGAACACAAGGTAAGTTATTGTGAGGTGTTTATGTCTCCAGACCATTTTCTAACATCTGCAGGGTGACAGAAGAATCAAAAGTGAAGAGATTTTTTTTTACCTCTGTCCAATACTGCTGCTTTGTTTCTGTGTCCATATGTGCAAAACCTCCCAAGACCAGAGCCTTCATCAGTGTCCTCTGTACTGGGCTTGACAAGAAATTAAGAGGTGGGCTTCGGCTTGCAAACTGCTTTGCTAGGTTCCACCAGTTTTCACACTGAATTACTAAGTTTGCCCTACAAATAGAAATAAAGCATTAGGTGTGTTTTGTTCACACACACACACAAAAAGAAGATAAGAACCAGACAGGGCTGGAGAGCTGGCTCAAAGGTTAAGTAAGAATGATTATTGCAAAGGACCTGTGCTCAGTTCCCAGCACACACGTGGTGGTGCATAGCCACCTGTAATTCCAGTTTCTGGGATCTAATGATCTTTCCAGGTATGTGTAGATACGTGTTGCACATGAACTCACGCAGGCAAAAAACACATTTAAAAGAGGCGAACATTTAATTTTAAAATCTGCTAAGGCAAACGCTGCTGTGTTACTCAGGTTGGCCACATTATTGCAATCTTTCTACCTCAGCCTCCTAAGCACTGAGAATATAGTATGACTGCATGAGATTCCTAAAAACGTTTTATTTGTGTGTAAGTATGTGTGTCTGTATGTGGGATGTGTACAGGTGCCGAAAGTACCAGAAGATGACACTGGGTCCTCTGGAGCTGGAGCTACAGACAGTTGTGAGTCACCCAGTGTGGGTGCTGGGAACCAAATCTTGAGTCCTTTGGAAGACACTGGGCGCTCTTAACTGCTGAACTGTTTCTCCAGCCCCTGGATGTAATTTTAAAGAACAGCATCACAAGTGCACATGGACTCTGCAGCTACACTGGTTTTTATTTCAATTCCAATAATTGCTCAAGAACATAGAATTTTTTACTTAAGTGTGTTTATCATCAGTTTTCTGACTGCAAAATGAGAATGGCTGTATAACCATTTCTTTGCGAAGAGGTTCAGAAAACTTCTAAGAGTAAGAAGCTCCCAGCTTCTATCTGTGGTGATCAACTGCTGCTGAGCAGTTGCTCTGTGCTCTGGATGCCCCCAATTGTGCAAGTGGTGAACTTTCACAAGAGTCACCCACGGGAAGAGTGTGTTTTTTGGTGATGCAGATGATCTGCAAACAACCCCTCCCCCACACTCCTATAGGTGACTCTAATAAATTCACTGCTTCAACAACCTGGACTAGTTCCTTAGTCTGTTGGTGTCCTCTCTATTTGGAAGAGGTAGAGTCAGGTTCTCTGGGGACAGCAAGGTGACAGGTACAGTCAGCTCTGAATCTCATGCTTAAATGAGATCTGATGTGGGTGTCCTACTGTATATGTGTTGCTTTAACTGGTTGATGAATAAAGCTGTTTTGGCCAATGGCTTAGCAGAGTGAAGCCAGGTGGGATATCCAGAGTTAAAGAGAAAGTGGGCAAAGTCAGGGAGATGCCACGTAGCAGGGTATGTAGCCGCCAAAGGAGAAGGACACACTGGAACCCTAGGACCCTTATCAGTAAGCCACAGCCTTCTGCTGATACACAGATTAATAGAAATGAGTCAATTTAAGATTTCAGAGTTAGTTAATAAGAAACCTGAGCTAATACACCAAGCAGTGTTGCAATTAATATAGTTTCTGTGTGATTATTTGGGTCTGGGTGGCTGGGAACAAAGAGCAGTCTCTGTCCACGGAGATCTTTTATGTGCAATGCTCACATGGGAATTACTGAGTCAGGCCGGGGCGGCACATGCCTTCAATCCCAGCATGGAAGGCAGAGGTAGGTCGATCTCTGAGTTGAGGCCAGCCTGGTTCAGGACAGCTAGGGCTACACAAAGAAACCATGTCTCAAAGAAAAAACTAAAAAAGTGTGAGTGTGTGTGTGTATGCACACACATGTGTGCATGTGGGGGACTGAAAAATATCAAATGAGAATATTAATACATGAAAGTAGGTTTTTATTTTATGTGTTTGAGCGTTTTGCCTGCACATATGTCTGAGAAAATTGTGTGTGCCTGGTATCCAAACAGGCCAGACAAAGGCATCTTTGGAACTGGAGTCATATTCAGTTGAGAGCTACCGCTTGTGTACTGGGATCGAATCAGGATCCTCTGGAAGAGCCGCCAATGCAGTTCTCCATTACATGGGTAAGCTGCCATTTGCATCTGTAACAACACTGTGATGAGGTTTTAAAAGCACTACTCTGGAAATGTAGATTCTAACCGGGCTTAGATATTGCTACAATTTGCTAGCCACTAAAGAGCAAACTGAAATCTGTGTTCCACCTAACTCCTTACCTTTCTCTTCTTTCGACCAATGTGACAAGGAGCTGTACAGTGTCATTTGCAAGGTCTTGCTCACTACTCCAGACTGATAGATTGCTGATGACCTTCTGTAAGAGGTAGCCAATAATCCACTGGGAACCCTCTGTATCTGCTCCAAAGGCTGTGCTCAATGGCAAACTTATCTTAAGAGAAGAGATACATTTTCTAAGGTCAGAATGAGTAGCTAAAAAGCAAATCTACACCAAAACTACCATCAAAGCCTGAGGGGGTGCTCACTTCATATCACTTTTATCATTTTTCATTTGAATCCAAAAGATAATCCCCAACCCATCCAAGCTTTTCAGCTAATTTTTCTGTCAGTGCAAGTCTCATAGGAATTATTAACAAGCTGACATTTAAAATAAACAAACATACAGATCTCAGACAATATATAAACATATTAATCCAATGGTGGTGCATCTTAACACATCAATGGAACCAAATCAACGCTCTAAGAAAAGTAATATAACAGCATTTCAGTCCCAAGTCTCCCCCAGCTCTTTATTTTTAAGACAGAGGTTCTCTGTGAGTCCTGAAACACTGTAGAGACCAGGCTGGCCTTGAACTCCAAGATCCACCTGCCTCTCCACCGAACCCTGATAAAAGTTCCGTTCTTATAAGTAAAACAAAAATCTTCTTACCTCTAAACTTGCCATCATCATAAACCCAAAAAGAGTTACCAGTTTTACATCCTCACCTGATCATACAGTTTTTCATCTACCAGGAGATAAGTCTTGGCCCAGCGTTTTAGAAACCAAACAATATCTTTGCCCATTTGAGGGCTTAGTAGATGAGTGAGATCTGCTCTTATTGCTCGAGATTCAACTTCTGAGACTCTTAGCACTGCAGACAACAGCCTGTGGGGGGAAAACAGAAGTTGCTAACCCTATTTTTTTTTCTCCATAAAAATCTTTTGTTTCTTTATGCCAGGCTATGTGTAAAAATTCCCAATAGAGTTAAAGATAAAATACCCACACTATTTCTGGTCTTCCAGAGTCAAAAAAGAAGAGAGATGGGAAACACTGTCTGCTCGGGCTATAACTGCAGATGTAAATCTCAGCATCACTGTCTAGAGAGTGGCTCCCAGCTCAAAATGGAGGAACACACAGAATTAAATGTTCATAGTCTAAGCCCACGTTTCAGCACTCTTCCAGTAGGCGGGTTAAATGTTTGTATCACAAAAGACAAGTCCTGTTATGCTTTAAGATATGAGAATAGATTTATTAGAATGTCATAAGTACTGAGCCTTGTCTACAAATCTCATGGCCCAGCATACTGTCTCATAATCTTTATTCCTAATGGTATCTTAAAATTAGCCTTCCCAGAACAATTACATAAGTACACATATGGGAATGGGGAAGTAACATACCAGAAATTGTATATTTCAACTTGACTTTAGCCAAAAGACAAGGAAGCACAGGTTGTAATAAATATCAAGGCCTAGACTAAGATGTTAATAACTACAGTTTGGCCTCTGCTCTCAAGAGGGCTGAAATCCTGTGTAAGCAAACTGGTGGACGTGTGCATTCTTTATTGATCCTCTGACCTCTCACCAAGAAGTACTCAGTGCTATTGTCCACCCTGCCCTTTTGAAAGAGCTCCCTTCCTTGGCTGCCTGGGCATCACTTCCCACATCCCCCTCATCTATCTGTTTACTGTTCCCAGTCTTTGTTAAAGATTCTTCTCTGGACCTTCTTAAATCAGGAAAGTTTCCACCTAAAAACCTCCTCCCCCGCTCACTATTTACATGTTTCTCATAAACCAGTACTCAAACTTTCTAAATTTTAGAACAAAATTTGTGAACAAAAATAACAGAAATCCTAAATAACCTCATGTTATCAATAATAATGTATTGATAAATTTCCCTTAAGATTAAAAAATTTTAAATATAATTTAAAGCCTAATAAAATTCGAAATCAAATGGTTATATTAGTACTTTAAAAGTATGTACTGCAGCCGGGCGATGATGGCGCACGCCTTTAATCCCAGCACTCGGGAGGCAGAGGCAGGCGGATCTCTGTGAGTTCGAGACCAGCCTGGTCTACAAGAGCTAGTTCCAGGACAGGCTCCAAAGCCACAGAGAAACCCTGTCTCGAAAAATCAAAAAAAAAAAAAAAAAAAAAAAAAAAAAAAGTATGTACTGCAACTCAATCTTTGCAGTGTTGAATGTCACTACTGTTTATTCAAAAGAAATAAAATTCCTTTATTTGAACTTTATTTCCCCAAAGAAAATTATTTACCAATTACATGCTTTTCTTTGATACAAACATTTATATATTATACGTCACATGAATTTCCAAAGATAATAAAACTATAGGTATGTTGTCTCCTACTATTGTAATACTTAGCATGCAGAAGAACAAAATGTAACACATTTAAATTATGAGACAATTTCCTCCAGTGCCAGGCTCCAATTCAGAAGTTTGTACAGGCTGGGCAAGTGGTCTACCACTGAGCTACAGTCTCAGCCTTATTTTGAGTATTTCTTGGGGATAATACAGAAGGGTTTTATGTATCCTACTTAGTTTATCTACTTGTGAATAAATATTACTTATTGCCAGAATGAGTCAAAGTTGAGCCAAAGTTGGTTCTTTTCTCATTTTAAGAGATGTAAACACTGGAGAGAAAAACAAAACAAAACAAAATGCTCCCATTAAAAAACAGAAGTTATTTTTCCAACACCAAGGTTATCCACTATTTGAATTACTTACAAGTCATATGACAAAACTCAAGATCATCCCAGCTGACCCAGTACTGGGTCCCCTTTCGGTGTTATGTGATGCAATGAACTGCATCCTGGCTACATAGCCATCACCAACAGGAATTTGGAACTGCCCTTTTCCTTGGTACTCTATGGGCACCCATACACTGCAAGTCCATAAAGAGAGTGAGCTCAAGTTTCTTTCATCTAGTGAAGAAAGGTGAAAGGGTACAAGCAGCAGAGGTCAGGCAGCCCTACGGAGTCTTCCCTTCTCTACGCCATGCCCAGAAATCAGCAGTAGCCTGGAGAGCTCTCTCAGAAACCCTTCTCAAAACTCAAGGGCCAGTTTCCATCTTCTTCCCAAGACTGAAAAGCAACTGCTTCCCACAGTGCCCCTGTCATGTTTAACTCCACCTTCCACAAGACAGCAACTCTACACTACAGTTTACTTCCTTCCTGCAAATGCACCTTGCCTCACCTATGAGAACCAAGGCCTCTCCAACCCAGTCCGTCACACAGGTACACAAGCTCTTTTCTCCAGCCTCTTTCCTCTCACTGCCTGACACTTTGTCTCTCCCACGCCACCCTGATGTACTCTTAAATCCCATCAAAAGCTGGAATTGAAGAAATGACTGAGCCAAATACTTTTTAATTGTTAATATTTCTTGATCAGTACCTGAGTCAAGCATCCTGTCACGAATACTTTATATACCAGGCAGCACTCAGTTTCCCAAATTGGTCCTGTATTACATTTGCATCCCATAAATCGGAAGTTATCATGATGAGCTAGCCCTTAACTTAGTCTTATAAGGAACACTGCCCTAATGCAGTCTGAACATTGCCATATCTCTCTTTGATAACCATGACTAGACCCGGAGGCAGTCTCCCCACTTCCAATACGCACTCTAATCATAGTAATCAGGGAATGTGCTGTGATGTGTGACTTATCCCCCATTCAGACCTTACGATAGTACCCCCATCTTCTGCAGCACAAAGGTGTCTTACAAGATGTATAGACTGTACCTCTTTCCCTCCTTACTTATTTCCGCAAGTCATCTCTTACAAAACCCACTCCACTCTAGCATCTTGGCTGCTGTGCAAGGACACCAGGATTGACTGGTCTTTGCGTTAGCTATTTTACTTTATTTTTGCTCTGCCTACAATGCTCTTATCCTGGGCACCTTCAAGACTCCCTGACCAACCTCAATCCTTGCTCAGAAATCATCTAAACAAAGGCCACGTGGATCACACTGCTTAGGATTATATCAGCCCCTGCAGGAGTCTGAGCTTCAGCTGTCGCGCCCTACTTGGCTTTTCACCCACAACGCTTTCTGTCCTCCAACACATCCCATCACTTGTTGAGTTGCTCTCCCTTACTAAGAACTCTAAAAGCGGAGGGGACTTTGCTTGTTTTGTTCAAGAATGTATCCCATTGGCCCACAAAGTGTTCAACCTATGAAGATACTTGATTCATTCTTAAATGACAGTTTCTTCAGAAATATGGACTACATTTTTAGTGAAGCAAAGGTTGTTTCTCCCATATATCAAATCAATTTTACACTAACTCTTTAGATTTAAAAAAAAAAAAAACTAGCTATTACATTTTCTTTCTTTCCTTCCCCCCCCAGCCCCACCCCTTTCTGAAACAGAGTTTCTCCATGTAACAGCCCTGGCTGTCCTGGAACTAGCTCTTGTAGCCAGGCTGGCCTCCAACTCACAGGCCTACCTTTGCCTCCTTAGACCTGAGATTAAAGGCATACACCACCACCACCCGGTTTATATATATATATTTTTAACACTCCTCAAATTTGTGCTCTCAAATATGAAAATGATTTGCTCCCACAGATACCTGGGATGTGTAGAAACTGAAAAAGCATTTTTATATTTATTTATTTATTTATTATTTATACAATATTCTGTCTGTGCGTATGTCTGCACGCCAGAAGAGGGCACCAGACCTCTTTACAGATGGTTGTGAGCCACCATGTGGTTGCCGGGAATTGAACTCAGGACCTTTGGAAGAGCAGGCAATGCTCTTAACCACTGAGCCATCTCTCCGGCCCCCTGAAAAAGCATTTTTAATACAAGGAAAATGTTTCTAACGGCACTTACTGCAAGAATTAGGACAAAGCAGCCACGGCAGAGCTCTGAAATGAACAGTCCTAGAAATAACATTCACCAGGCTATGTACCAAACAAAATAAAATCTAATCACAACCGTAACCTCAAAAGAAAGAAACCTTTGCTTAAGAATTCCGATATTTAGGGCAAACAAGAGAATGTACCAATAAAGGAAATAAGGCCCCAAACATTTCCTTGGTATCATCTTATTATTCGAACTTTAAAGAAAACAGAAAACCGTATCTTCTATTGCAGAGCTTTAAATGCCCACACATGTTTGCATTAAAAAACAAAAGTGGGACAAAACCGTGAATAACTGCAAAAACCAACTGATGCCGTTGTCATCCCTACAATCTCTACCAGCAACTAAGACTCAAAGACAATGAAAGAAAATGTAAAACCATTTCCAAATCTATTTCTAAGACTACGATTAATTCAGATTTACCCTCTTTAATTTCATCATCAATAATTGATGGAAAACATTGTCATTACTAATAGGAAGACAAAGTGAATCCTCTCAGAGGCACTCTTGCTGTCCTGTAAATGCTGGGGACCGGACGGGCTCTCAAGTTTCACATATTTAGGGTAACTTTTTCTATAATACAATAATGACAGTTTTAAGAAGCCACGAACACAGTTTCCATATGCATAATCAAAGTATACTTGCTAAGGCTCATCTAGTTTCTAGGAACTGTTTTTCCCTCCTGAAGGGTGCCTATACAAACATCATTACTGCTTATTGATAGACACTGTGCTCTTAGTAAATTAGAGTGAATGCCACTTCCAAGTGTCGTATTCAGAATCATTTTACATTTGTTCTTTTCAGTACTAGATAGCCCTGACGATTCCTGCCAGCATGCCCTTGCCTTCCTTATGTCTCGAGGCTTCTCCAAGTTCTCATTTCTTTCATGTATCCAGTTTGCAGCGTGCCTACCCCTCCAGTCATCTACCCATCAACTCAGAGTTTATGAGACAGCATAAATTACAAGAGCGCAGCTATAGAGTTCATATTACCTAATCACAGAATCTGTTCTGCTGTACCCTGGGATGGAAGAAGCCTTTTCTCCTGGAGATCCCAAAATTTGAAGTGTTGTATTAATGTCAACTTCAGATGAATGCTTAATGGAATATTCCATTATTTCTGGAGGTATTAGCGGAGTCTCTCCCTGAGTATCATCAGCTAAGAGGTAGCCTTCAGTTTAAAAAAAATTAAAAATGAACACTTAACAAATCTATTTACCAAATGCACTATAAATGCTTTCAGTTTTGATTTATATACATCACATAAGTTGATGTAAAAGTAAATTATGTTAACTTGTTAATTTCAAGATGAGGTGCAGAAACTGTCAATTTCTCAGAAAATGAAAACCCTCAAAAATACAGCAAAGGTAAAGGACAAATGTTTTAGTCATCAATCTCATAATGCATGGTGACATGTAGGCTTTGAAAACTTGAGTAATTTATTCTGTCAAATTAATGGGAATTCTGCTATTGTATCAGGAATCTATTCATACTTAACTATTTAAAAGTCAAGTCTTTTTCCCCTTGATTACAATATAGAAACACTAATTAGGTCTAGTGGTCAAGGAAAAGACCCTAAAAGTCAAACTGCCTAGATTTGCATTCTGGCTCTAAAAATTAACCGCAGTATGACCATTTCTTATACTTTCAGCTTCTCCATGTTAGTTGGGGATGATGATGATGATGATGATTAGCACCACTCAGCAATACTAATTCAGTGGGCTACAATGAGATCCAAAGGAAACATTTGTCATACAACAGGCCCTGAATATGACAGCCAGTGGTTTTTAAAATATATCTATATCCATTGCTATGTCAGCAGCAGCTGTATCTAAGTTTCATTTAACACTATGTATGAACTATATATATTTTATTATTGTTTGAGATTGGGTCTCCCTAGTAGCCCAAGCTGGTCTCAAATTCACAACCCTCCTATCTCAATCTCCCAAGTATGCTGAAATTACACATCCAGCTATAAACTATTATTCTTAATATATGAGGCTTCTTTTAGGGTTTAAATGGTTTCACTGGAAACTACATTTAAGAAGAAAGAAGTAACTAACCTGTAACTAAAATAAGCCAGTGAATATCTTCGTAGAGATCATCAAGCATTTTGTGGTCGATGGTGTTCGATCCAGGGGAAGCAAGTAACTGTTGCTGATGTCGTTGTAACTGACCATGGAGTCTTGTTACCCTTTCTTCTAATAAACTAAAAGAGGAAAGAAACAATAGCTTCATAAAGTTCAGGATAGGAAGCCTTAGGAAAATTGATGACTTCCATATAACCAAATAACATAAACTAAGATGTTTGCACAAAATATACCCATTCAAAAAATATTACGGTACACAACTGTTCAAGTGCACTAGAGGATTGTAATCTCTATTTTATGACACAGAATTAAAATAATACTTTACAAGCAAACAATGTTTATGAAAGGCATCTGAAACTGGTTATTCCAAGTCACTTCTCATGCCATATTTTCCATAATTCCTATCATCTATGTTGTAGTGCCTGAGCTGCAAATTTACTGCCAAAGAATGCAGTTATGACACGCTTTTGTCCACTGGATCCAGTGTGCTGAACACAGGGTGGGGGATGTTTAAAGCTCTCTAGGTCACTGTGAACAGAGAGCACTTCTCTATGGGGTTTCCGGGACTGTGTGTACCTTGTCAGAAGAGGCATACAGTGTTCGGCAGCAATTCTTCCTAGCATGCCTACACTGGCTAATTGATCAGAAAACTGGTCTCGATCATCTTCTTGAAGCTCACTTATTTCTTCTTCCTCACGAGAGGCCACACCATTGGCAGTCTATTTGGTGGAAGGAGGAGAAACAATGAGGAAATGCAGCACCATGTTCCACAAGGCATGTGTCTGTGGCCCTGTCACGTGGCTTTAGGAGGAGCTGGACAGAGCCAACATGCATTTCCAGCTTTCTAGGACACCTTTCTAACCACGACAGCAGCCCCGGTATCCATCAAAAGGATGAGGACAGCACTGAAGAGAAGGAAAGAAAAAAATCCTCCCCTGTGTCCACGGTAACATAGCTAGCTACAAAACCTACACTTCACCCCGTATACTGGGGATTTCCATTTTTCATTAAAACAATTTGGCATCTTAAGATTCCCTAGACCTTTGAATATAGCATGTTATTAATATAGGATGTATTTAATATAAAAGATGTTACCAGGAACCTGGCAATACAGAAGTAACTAACTGGAAACATAAAAAGGTGATTATACTAATAGCTCATATTTAAAGAACCCAGTAGATAAAACTAAGAAACTTTTCTCTCAGCAAATCTTTGAGGAAACTTATCCAAAATTTCTAGTATTTTCTATTGTCTAATATGATAGGGCCTATGGAGATTTTCCACTCCACCTGTCTTAAAACTTACCAAATTCCTTGTGCCATCTGGAGCAGCAAGGTGGCACTGAATATAGGAATTGAAAACTTGAACTGCATGCTGAGTAAAAAACCCTTTATGGAAATGCTTGTCATCTTGTACCAAAGTTAGCCAGGACTCCAGCAATTTATCATATGCTTCCATGTATACCATGTCATCCTTATCAAGCTAAAAGAAAAGAGCATTCATAAAACAAACGGGCAGTGCAAGAGTTATATAGCTATGCACAGAAACAATTTAAAAATCATGCTAGAAGAAAAGTATCTCTAAGTATCAAGCATTTATTAAGTTTTCTAAAATTTTACTAAATTACAAAAGAAATAATTATTTGGCAATATGAAATTAACATTTAATTTAAAAGACTGATCAGTGCTTTAAGAAAAATGTATTTTCTAAATAAAAGTAATATTGACTACTTGAAAAGCTAAGAAAATTGCATATACACCACACATATAAAAATAAATACTTCTTCTGCATATGTTTTTCCAGTACTGAGATAGAATCCTGAGCCTCATGTATACCAGGCAAGTACTCCACCACTGTGCTACAAACTTCAAGCCCAACATTTTCAAGTAACTTCAAAAATCAGTAAAAACAAACTGACCTAATCAGATAGCTAAGAATTATATGGGGAAACCGTCACAGAAGTTCCTTAACAAGGAAGAATTTATTTTAATAAAAAAGGACAGTTAATTCCACATACTAGGAGAGAATATAGTAAAAAAACAAACAACAACAACAAAAACAATGGCCACTGACTCAGCTCATACTATCAGAAACTGTAAAAGATATCCCAGCACTAGAGTTAGCTAAGTACTTTAAGACTATAAAGATGAAGCAGGCCTGATGGAGCACACCTTTAATCCTGGCACCAGAAGGCAGAAGCAGGTGGATCTCTGTAAGTTCTTCTTTTCATTAAAGTTGTTTACTACCAAGGAGAATATGTAATAAACTAGAAAACGGAATAAGCAGGCAAAACAAACAAACAAACAAACAAAAAAAAAAACCAAGAAGAAGCCAGACCTTTCCTCACCCATCCAGCTGAGCCTCTGCCCTCCGGGGGCACACACACAACCATCCCACAGATTCGTCCACTTGTTAAGATCACCATGCTACACAGACTGCCAAGGTCTTAACTAGTTCAGACAGTTATTAATTTTCATTTCCCGTTTTTTCTTGTTCATGAATAGCTACTATTTCTCAGTTACACTTTCAGACCAAAACTACACTACTGAGACAAAGAATTTTTCAAGAAATAGACACACAAATAACAGACTACAGAGTTATTTGTAGTATAAAATCCCTCCCTAGATTGATCTAATATTCTGCTAAAGGACACTGTACTTAAAAAGCTGCAATGACCAGGAGGCGTGGATAAGTTGGAACCATAGCAGAAGATGCCAATGCAACTGAGAAGACACTGCCCCTGCATACGGAGTGGGATGGAAGGAAGGAACGTATCGAGATGGCTCAGGCAATCAGGCTTCCCTCTTATTTTCAGCAAAAAGCCACTGTAATACATGCAACGAAAGCACATGATACCAAACCGTTTTGTTGTTGTTGTTTTAAAGAAAACCACATTGTCTGGCAGTGTCTCAGGTAAATATGATCAAAGTATGTTAAAGACGTGTAAAAACTGTTCTGTTTTGTTAGTATATACTACTTTTAAAAAGTCAGAAAAAACAAAACAAATGAACAACAACAAACCAGTACTAAAAAGTCAAAGCACAATATTGGTTATAAACAATGGGAAAGGGAGTTCTGTTCCTTCTACATTTCATCAAATGCTGAGAGCTAAGCACGGGAATCCTGAAGTGAACAGGATACGTTCTTCCCATAGAAACAACTGCGGCTTGCTTGTATACTTAACAAGGCATGTGCTCTGCAGACATCATTTGTCAGGTCTTAACAGTTTATCTTGCCAAAATAAACATGTCTAACAGGACTAAGGAGGAGCATCCCCTGAACTAGACTCACAAAGAGAAATGCAGGACATTCTTAAAAATCAACTATCATTTTTCTAAGTGCATATTTAAGGTAAGCATCAAAATGTAAAAGTAGTTTTTAAAAGTTAAAGCCTCACATGCATATTATTAAAGGAATTCTTCACAATGCCTTTATTAAGCGCTGATATTAGAATGATCTCAAACAGAATGCATAAGTCCCTTACACATTGGATGGTGATTTAAAATAAAGACAGATCTTCTTGAAAAAAGAAAAACAAAAAAGTAACTCATCAGGCAAAGTGTGAGAAATCTGGTTGATAACAATTGGCAACTGGATCTTCCAGTCTAATCCCAGAGAAGTGAAACCTAAGCTAGCGCTTTTTCATAATACCTTGGCTCTGCTCCATGGCCACTCTGGCCCAAACCCAGGAGCCCGGCCAGCAGCCTGGCTGGCAGCATGTGGACAGATGACTAAGAAGACCAATCTAGACACTATGTGCTCATGCTCTGAGCATTGTAGGCCTACTGCCAGAGGCTTTCGAGAGGGGCTTAGAGCTTATGGGACCTACTTGACCCCACTTTACTCTACTTGAATATGAAGGGGGAGTAGAAATGAAAACATGATTATCAGTACTTCTCTCTGCCTATAAGTAGCCTGAAGGTGTAGAGAAGCATGGATATGAAGTGCTTCAAACACAGAAAAATGTACATTTATGCTTTGACAATTTTGAATATATAATTCCAAAAATAATGAAATGTTCTCTCAAATGAATGTCTGGAAAGAATTCTTTTGGTACAGAAAATCTGCTCTGGCCCATGCCTGACAATGAATGTAATTTCAGAGATTGAAGCTCAGTAGTATTACATGATTCCAAGTAGAGGACATTCTGAGATGAAGATTACAGGGACAAGAATAAGAGTAGTAGGGCTGGACACAGTGGTACACATGTTTAAATCCCACTACTTGGGAGGCAGAGGCAGAGAAAATAGTTGGGGAGAGAAAAGTAGAGTGGAGAGAGGAAAGAGGGTGAGGAGGAGAGAGGAAAGAGGAGACAAGAAGAGGGGAAGAACAAAGATCGCTCAGGGGTCTCCACAGCCTGGTGTAGAAGGATAAACAGGTGAAGCACAGAGGATTTTTACAGCAGTCAAGTGACTTTTACCCACTAAGTCACCTCACTAGTCCCTTATTTCTATTTTAGATGTTGTATTAAAAAAGAGCAACTGGAGCTAGATGGTGGTGGTGCATGCCTTTAAACCCTGCATTCAGGAGGCAGAATTAGGTTGGTCTCTGTGAGTTCTAAGACAGCCTGGTCAACGTAGTGAGTTCCAGGACAGCCAGAACCTACATTTAGACCCTGTCCATAAAAAATAAACAAACAAACAAACAAACAAATAAATAAGGCATTTACGCCAGCAGAAATAAGCTCTATGGAACGCATGTCTGGGCTCACAACAACCATGTGTCAATGCAGATGCACCAATAATAATACATATACCACCATGTTCTAGGCTTGATGGGGCAGATTGATGGTAAGGAGAGAAGTGTATGAGGTCATTCTATATTTTCACTGTGAACTTAGAGGTACATTAAATACAGTCTTTATATCGCTACCTATTTATTTATCCACTAAATAAATTTATTTATTTATTTATTTATTTATTTATTTATTTATTTATTTATTATGTATGCAATATTCGGTCTGTGTGTATGTCTGCAGGCCAGAAGAGGGCACCAGACCTCATTACAGATGGTTGTGAGCCACCATGTGGTTGCCAGTAATTGAACTCAGGACCTTTGGAAGAGCAGGCAATGCTCTTAACCACTGAGCCATCTCTCCAGCCCCCACTACCTATTTATATAAATCTAGTATAAGCTATTTTGAAAGTATACAAATAGACATCATACTAAGGTAGTTACAAATTTGCTTATAATCGGCAAACAACTCCAAATCTATCCCTAATAGTAATGACACTATCCACAACCCACACCCCTGTGCTTTTCCCCACAGAGAGTAAATAACCAACACGGCAGATCCAAATTTCCCCCATGAAATCAGAAAGCACTTTCTTCTTTTTTGAGAGAGGGTCTCTCTATGAAGCGCTGTAAGCTGTCCTGGATCTTAAGTAAACCAGGCAGGCCTAGATTTCAGAGACCCTCTGCCCCTGAGTTCTGGATACTGGTGTTTGCCTGGCTAGAAAGCACTTTCTACTGAATATCAAACGTCCTTTACTTCCTTTATTCACCCCAACCCATTTTCAAAGTAATAAACTGTGAACTCAAGGCCTCAGGCATGATGGGCAAGTGCTCATACACTGAGCTACATTACCACCCTGACTAAACAGTCTATTGCTGTGAAGAGGCACCGTGACCAACTCCTTCCAGTTTCAGAGGTTTGGACCATCGTCATGGCGGGGAGCATGACAACACGCAGGCAGACATGATGCTACAGAAACAGCTCAGAGTTCTACATCTGGACCCACAGACAGCAGGAAGAGATAGCCACTGGGCCTGGCTTGTGCTTTTTAAAACCCCACCGTCCACCCCTAGTGACATGCCTCTTAATCCCTCTGAAGTAGTGGCATTTAATGACTATGCTCGTCAACACAAGAGCCTATGGGGCCATTCTTACGCAAGTAACCACACAGTCCCAGGCTATTTTCCTAAGTATGGTCACGTACATAAAAACATGCAATGAAATTGATGTGAACAATTAATTTCACATAGAATTTTATATTTAAGGATAACTTCTAAGGTGTCCTTAGACTTACTAAACCCCAGAATTTCCTATTCCAGCCTATAAGAACTTTGAGAAAGGAAAAAGTCAATTACCACAGAAGACAGTAAGATAAAGTGCCAGGTACACCAGTTGGGAAATCATTAGCAGCATCTACTTGTAGACACGATGAGAAGATCATTTGGCAGAAGCAAGTTATATAACAAAGCCAAACCACGGGAGCAGGAGGGGAACAGGGAACCATACCCGCCCACAGATAAATATAAGTGAGAAAGGGGCTCCATCCACATACTATTTCTAAGTCCTGATAATCTCACCCTCACCATCTTGCTGCCTTAACCTTCTGAGTGCTGAGATTACCAACATGAGCCATCGTGCCAAACTTGGTATACTGTGTCTTAATTTGGGTGGGTGATACAGGGTTGTTCCCTCTGTACTATCTTTATATTTAAACATGAAATGTATACTTCATATGAGTAAAATATTTCACAGTGTTTAAAACATAGGTACTAGCACACCCCCATTTACAATGACACACCAAACAGTATTTGCATCACACAGTATAACACTAACGAACACATCAATAGAAAAAAAAGACTCATAGAACCATATTTTTTATGTCATTAATCTGTTGTATTTAGATTCTTTTCTAGTCTGTATCACGTAAGTTAAATATGGCAACAATAACTGTTTTTTTAAGACAGAGGGGTTAGAGAGATGGCTCAGCAGTTAAGAGCACTGGCTGCTTTCAATACCAATACCCACATGGCAGTTCACAACTGTCTGTAACTCTAGTTCCCAGAGATCTGACACCTCACACATACATACATACATGCAGACAAAACACCAATGCACATAAAAGAAATAAAACATTTTAAAATAGAACAATACCATATTAAAAAAACATTGAGATGGTAAATAAGCTTTACTCTAAATGCCACAATACTTGCACAATAATACATTCTTGCAAGACTTAAAATGCCTATTTAAAACATTAAAATTGACTCATATCCAAGCCAAAAGTCACTGCATTGTAAGATCTGTGATCCAAGTTGAGTTAAACAAAACAAGCAATTCTTTTTTGTTATTGGTTTTTTTGTTGTTGTTGCTGCTGTTCCAAGATAGGGATTTTCTGTGTAGCACTAGTTGTCCTGGAATCATTCCTCCTGACTGTAGGATTAAAGACAGGCACCACCATACCCAGCTTTGCAAGGAATTCTTAAAATACTTTTAAATAATAATCTGTATCTAATATACAATAGCTAAGTTTTTTTCTAAATATTCTTACAGAGCCAAAATTATCATTATATTTGGGAAGAGGTATTCTTCCAACATGCAAAGCATAAAAAATATCCCTGTATTTCAAGTCCACTTTCCCTACAATTCTGTAGGCTGAAGAAATGTAAGCACGATGAGTGTTGTCAGTGTGTGCCTTCTTAGTTATCAGAGTCACAGAGTGTGGACGCTGCAGAGATTTCTCAGTCATCCACAACAGAAGGTCAAGCTACAGCACACAGCTAGATGCACCAGCCCCATCTCCTAGAGTATTGCTGCTCTCTGCTCCCTATTTTAAAGGGGACTTTTTAAAAAGTCCCTTTTTGAGACTCACTCTCATTGAGTAAAGGCTGGCCTCACACAGGCATTTTTCCCTCAGAAAGAAGACAGGTATAGTAGAATACAGTCTGTTACCTCAAGAGGTAGAGGCAGGAAACACAGAATGAGACCCTATGCTACATATCCAGACTCTCTCAAAATTCATCCCGTCCCACCACAAAACAGACAGACAAACCAGGAGAAAAAAAGCATCACAAAAAAAAAAAAAAACCCGTCACCCTGATTTTGCCAAGAAGAAAACATACTAAACGAAGTTGAAAAAGTAACCCAAAGGTCATCCTAAGCAGTCTGTGTTTATGATCACTCAGCGTGTGACCGCTGTCCCCTCCAAATGTGTCATCATTCCACACCATGTGAACTCCTAAGCTGTTTATTTAAATGCTCAATTTTTCCAAAATTTCCTTAAAATATGATTTGATTTCCAGCTCAGAACAACTATGCACTGTGTACCAGCACTACAACTCCCTGGTAGTCAGAAGAACAAAGGTGACAGAAGTCAGAGCCCTCTGGTAATCCTACATCAGCCTGTCCTGGCTGGGTTTGCTCTCGACCTTCGGTTATTAGTTGAAGAATCTCCAGGATGTACAAGATGACCAAACATGAAGATTTAACTGCCATTTTGGGAGATCTGTTTAGCAATCATGCAAGTCACATGACAGGGCCATACTCCAACCTTCCCAGGCCTCCCAAATATACCCTCCACAATTGATGCCGAGCTTCAGCTTTTCTCTTTCTGTCCTATAGAACTGGTAGTCAGCTGCCTTTAAAAATAACCATTAAATACAAACAGTTAAACTGAGAGAATTAAAAGACACAAACAGCCACTTTCTTCAATGAAACCTATTAGGTGCATCCTAACTTTAAGCACAGCATGTCTTTGCAGGAGGAAAGCTGATAAAGTGGATCTGTCATCTTAGATTCCTACTCTCCTACACCCAATTTTGACAGAAAGCCTCTTGCTCAAAATAAATAAATCTCAAAGATAAAAATTTCAAGCCAAAAATATTTCATATTTTCTAGCCAGTCTGCTAAATGTAAGAACCCTCTTCGAGAAGCTGAAGGTAGCTGTATGTCTAAACAGACGACTAACATGCTAAATCCTGACTCCATCTCACTCCACAGAGAAAAACCAGGAGAAAACAATGAAGTCTGTCGCATGAAACCACATTTCAGTCCGAGCCTGTCAAAGAGCTTTGACTAACACTGAGACACTTAACTTCAACATGGATTTTCATATTTAGAATAGAAATTACCATCCTGAAAAATGCAAAATCTCACTTCTACTCATCTAATATATAATTTTCCATCACAAACCTCTCATTAAATCTTAAAAGAGCCTAATTACATAAACACAATCATTCCCAGATTCCTTGAATACGTTGGAAGCTTTACAAACTGCCAAACATTGCCACAGTAAGATGTAAACTCAGAATTAAACATGAAATTCTAAGAGGCATCCATACAAAGTATTTTCTCTTTTAAAATTGTTTTTTTTAAAACCTCCTTTCAATTTATAACAAGAAAAATCAATTCCAACCATCAAGTCACTACCTTGTACAAATAAGTCAACTATTTACAGTGATTACTCAAGTTATTAGTAACAATTACAAAGCAGCCGTGTTGTCAAGGGGTTTTAGTGTGTATTTCCTTAAGTTAAAAATAAAAACTGGAAAGCACCTGAAAATTTGTACTTGTCCCAAAAAATCATTCACATTATTACCAGTCTTAATTTGAATGTAAATTAGGGCTTACCAAATTCAATTTTAAATAGTACACATCACATACTTTCCAAATAAGTCCTAAATAAAAATAACATAGATAAAATTTAATTTACACATAATTACATCCAACCATGAAGTTATTTAGCAATATTTGGTATACTTGTTAAACACTGTTAAACATGAGCTAATCAGTATAATTTAACAAAAACATTTCATTCTAATTATCTCAAAATTATAATTTCCAAGACTAATTTAAATCTACAGAAATTTAGGTCATGTTTCCATATACACTGCCACTAATTTACATATAAAATGTAACTTTCACAGTAGCTACTAGTACTCAATAACAATAAATGTCATGAGACAATGTTCTACAGGTAGCACAAATTTCCTATGACAAGCACACACAGACAGCTCTTAGCACAATCACTCACCACTTCTTCTAACGCAGCACTTCGCCCAAAAGAACAAGTGAGATGTGTGAGGCAGTTAACAAAGGAGGAGAAAAGTTCGCTGGGGATGGCAGTTAAGACATTCCGAGGGAACACAGTTATCAGATTGCTGATAATGCTGGAGATTCCCACAGCTTCAGAATCTTCTATTTCAATTCTACAAACCAAATCACGAGGGTTATTTAGCAGTACAAGATAAGCTCTATTTCCAAACACAAAAATATTATCATCATTCACTTGTAAAGGCATGTGCCTGTATTAATTTCAAATAGACATACAATTCTACTTCAAAACACAGAACAAAAAAAGCCTTAGTTTCTTTTTTCCTCCATATGAAATACCAGAGGAAAAGGGAAGGTTCCCTCTTCCGTTCAAAAGAATGAGCATACCTACCCATTGATAGTGTTCAGCAATCCCTCAATGAAGTGTGCTAGATAATCAACCTGGGATCCTTCATCGGGAAAGATGGGTCCGTGTAGAGAAGCTAACTGGGCAAGGCACTGCAGAGAATCCTGTGCCATATCTGAATCTTCTCTGATTTTTCGGTGTACCTGTTAGAAAGAATCACTAATCCATAAAAACAAAATCTTCTTTTGTAGGGGTCACGTGCAAACCACGTCAAATGAGATAAGAGAAAAATTCACTGTAGCAGGACATTTCTAAAAAACTAACTCCTTAGTTAAATGAAACCTGAAAATCGTCCTTCAGTCCAACCGACATTATAGGTCATGACTTTAAACATATTAATAAATTTTTACTTGAGGGCTACCTGCATTTTAAAAATTGAACTATCTCCAGCATATTATGACAAGGAGAGAAAACAGATGCTAGCCAGTCAGACATACTGCTTCTGCTAAAAACAGCAACGACGACAGTCATCTGTATTATGCTAACTATGCCTCGCCACAGCTTCTTGCTAAAGTTAGCAGACAAGTTCAACCCAGTATATAGATGCTGCCTTAGCAAAAGCAAACACTTGCACACTTTGAAAACCAACAAGTGTACCTATCACCCATCCTAAATATCACCTACATGACATGGAGCAGATGCTTAAATTCTGAGACCATTTGATCTTTTTGAATTTCATTTTATCCCACACCACTGCTATTGATACTACATGTTAAAATAAAATTTGTATTTAATACATAAGTCCACTTAAGTGGCAACTAGACCTTACTTCAATGATGTAATACTGATACCTACTACAGTGTTTTATCTAAAGTTCTCAGAATATTGCTTCTTAACTTCCGTATTATTAAATTTTCAGACATTAAAGATTTCATTTCTATGTTCTGATAGTAAAATGGAACAGAAAATGCCAGGAAGAAATTATAAAGCAGCTATTCATCTTCATGCACGATACTGACTAGCCATTTGCTATTTCTCACTAGCATTTAACAGAAGTGCTCAAGCCCTCCTCTTTCTTTTATGAAGCATTGTACTCTATATTTGTTTCAGGTTATGTTGGTTTTGATTCTATCAATCATTTATAAATTACTTGACACCAGGATGTCCTTGTTTTTTTTTTTAATGCAATCACTAGTACAGTATGGGACACAGTGAACAGAGTAAATCCTTGTTAACTGATTCCACTGATCTTAGCCTCTTAGCTTCTTAGGATCAAGTAAAGAAATTTAAACCAGTATAACAGCTCTAAAACAGTTAAAGTTTAAATTAAGCTGGGAGGTGGTGGCGCACGCCTTTAATCCCAGCACTCGGGAGGCAGAGGCAGGCGGATCTCTGTGAGTTCGAGACCAGCCTGGTCTACAGAGCTAGTTCCAGGACAGGCTCCAAAGCCACAGAGAAACCCTGTCTCGAAAAACAAAACAAAAAAAATATATAAAAAAATAAATAAATAAACAGCAGTGTAAATAAATATCAAGGAAGAATCTTTTTTGCCGGGCGGTGGTGGCGCACGCCTTTAATCCCAGCACTTGGGAGGCAGAGGCAGGTGAATCTCTGTGAGTTTGAGACCAGCCTGGTCTACAAGAGCTAGTTCCAGAACAGGCTCCAAAGCTACAGAGAAACCCTGTCTCGAAAAACCAAAAAAAAAAAAAAAAAAAAATACAGTTAAATGACTTACTTGATTGTTTATTTTTAATTTAGGGCTCCTCACTACAATGACAGAGTTGAATATGACCATATTATATACTGAACCTAAAATATTTACTGTGATCCCTGATAATATAAAGAAAGAGTTTGCCAATCCCTGGACTGAAACAAAAAACACTTCAACCTATATTCCAATGTAATTTAAGCTTTACCAAATATAACACACAAAACTGTATGCACATCTTGGTTGTATACTCTTGAATACATTCTTTTAAGCTCTTTATCTTAAAAGCACAATTCTGTGCTGTCATCCTTTGACTCTTAACCCGGTAATCAAAATTCACTGAGATGCCTAGGGCCAGATTCTACCAACAGCAGAAACACTGCAGGATGGGACAAGAGAAACTTGTTACATAATTTGCTCCACACAGGAATCAGATGACCATTCATTCCTGGACAAGAGATGACAACACAAAAGAAAAAAATGTGCTTAATGAGAGCGCTAGCGTTGGCAATCTCAAAACAAAACAAATCAAAAAGCTGTCCTGGGAACAAGGATTAATTTGTTTTCTGAAATAGGAGTCATATAAAACTCATGTTAAACAAGTAATTCTTGTGATATATAGATTCATGGTCTACTGATTTTAGCACGAGAAAGCATTCCCTTCATAATTGAACATGTATTTCAATCTAAACGGTATCATACAATTAAAAACAGATTACCACCTCTGCAGAGAAAGGAGTCGAGGGGAGGAGAGATGGACACCCATGGAGGCAAACAGAGAGACCATTCACCAAATAAGCATTAAAGGCACAAGTTAGCAAGAAAGACAGACCTCTGCTAAAGAAGATCTGTCAGATGCCAGTGTGCCTTTCACATTGAAACACCCAGGAAACATGCAGATTATGAGGTTTGGAGAGTGTGGAGTGTTCTGTGCTAAATGCAAACTGAAAAATCATAGGTGAAGTGGTGCCTGATATGCTATGTGTGGAAAAGATAGCAAAGCAGAGAGCTATGAATGGCAATATTCAGAGAGCAAACCACCAGAATCCTAATCAGAAAAGTTCTCCCAGAAGAGTAAGAAGAAAAGAAAAACTAACAATTTTGTAAACTTCTGAAGAGCAGAATGCAATCAAAATCACTTAAATTTCAGACACGGTCAATAAATTTAAGTCTCACTCCCGTATATTTATTTACAGAAATCTAGCATAATAATGATATCTAATGAAAAAAAGAGATTAAATTTGGTAATTAATCCGTAAGTGAAGCTAAATTTAGCAAAACTCAAATTAAGATTAAGTCATGTTTTATGCCACAAATTAAAATTGTTTATAAATTGCTTAAATACAAATAGCTACACTCATAAACTACTAAAATGACAGAGTAGCAAAGGGTTAACTTTTGAATTCAAAGTTATTTGTATGTGGTAGTTCACAGCTGACAGGAACAGCTGTCTGGTTTGTCTAGACAGCTGTTCAGACCAAGTCGAGTTGTTTGCAGCATTGCCAGCAAGTTTTTCACCTTTTCACAAACTGCTGGAGTGGGACCTACTTTCTGTCGAGCAAATAAAAAGAACTGAACTTGGACTCATATCAAAACAATTCCTGCCAGATGAGGCATCCCACAAAGTCCTTAAAATTTTATTGCAAGTCCTGTTTGATCTTGCTCATGTTTTTAGCTGATTTAAAAAGAAAAACAGAAGATGACTAGTGCTCAGAATAAACATTTCCATAGAAAACATCTTTTATGAAGGGTAGAAAGGAGCCTTGGTGTAACATACAAGACCCTGAGTGCAATCTCCAGAACCCCAAAACAAGCCACTATCGTAGAAAGCAATTTTTTTAGTATGCCTAAGGATGGACACTCTTTAGACATTTTAAAATATGTAACACAGTGCTAAAATATTTTAAATGGTTCAATCACAAAAGGATAATTCATACTTCAAAATGCATGAAATGATAAGAAACTATAATAATTCAGACTGAACAAAACTGCCTTATTCTTTTTTTTCTAATTGGCGTTTACCTAGACTGTACTGGTTTTTATTTTAAGTCACTGATCTAACTACATACCTGTTTTGTAACTGCAAATTAGCTCCCAACACACACATATATGTACTCCCAAACTCACTGGCACGTGTGGGAATATACTGCTTGCTTCTTGAAGCAAGTTGACACTAAGAGGCCTGTTTATAGTTATAATTGAAATATTTAAGATAAATTGCTCTTAAATATTAACTTAGTTCAGGTCTTGTAATTATGAGTATAGTCCACTAGGGGAGCAGTTTTCAAAATGTAGCCCAGGGAACCCTCACTGTCTAAGCCACTGCAGACAGTGTCCACAAGTGCACTAACACGGTTCTGCTCTTTCTTGTGCACTGCATACGTGCACACAGAGGCCTTTTCCTGAGATCACATGATTTAAGATACCAACTGAATGAAATATGAAACAGGAAAATCTGGTTGTCTTTTATTAAATCAGATGAGTAAAAATACAAAGCAAACAAAACCAAAACCCAGTTTGGTTTTCATTATATTTGCTTTTAAAGTATTTGTTCATTAAGCCGGGCGGTGGTGGCGCACGCCTTTAATCCCAGCACTCGGGAGGCAGAGGCAGGCGGATCTCTGTGAGTTCGAGACCAGCCTGGTCTACAAGAGCTAGTTCCAGGACAGGCTCCAAAACCACAGAGAAACCCTGTCTCGAAAAACCAAAAAAAAAAAAAAAAAAAGTATTTGTTCATTGAAGTTATTTTATATGATGATGTAATAGTTTCTTGTTGGTATTTTTAGTGAAATAAAATATTTTTTAAAGTTTTCAGTATGAATTTTCAGTTTATTTTTTATTACAACAACACGTTATAGTTTAGTCAAAGACCAAAATTCATGCCATTATCATCTTTTGCTTCTATCAGTTTGATTTTGTAATATGATAATAGCTATATTATATAACAATAGTTATATAACCCACACAAATAAAAGCTAGTAGGGAATTCTAAATTTTAAGAGTGTAAAGGAGTCCTGTATTTACAAAGTCTAAGAAGGGATCTAAGCCCTTCAAAATGAGATAGTATTTGTACATTAATTAGCAAGATTTGTCATATAATTTCTCCTTCACCAGGTGTGTTAATGAGAAGAAAAATCAAAAGGGAAAAAAAGAAATCTGTCGTGTTTTACTTAAGAAAATCAAAGGCATTTCCTCTTCCCGTGTCCCCTCTTACCAGAGAAAAAGACTAGGACTTACTGTGAAGAAAAGTTCCATGACTCTGCTGTCCAGAAGAGTCTCCCGCCAGGACTCCGTTGGCTTCAACAGCACATTTTGTGAGGATTCGAACATAGCTATATAATGTCGGCCCAGTTATCTTGTGTCAAGGTCAACAACAATAACATTCTTACTTTGTCTAAACTATAAGTATACCCTAAATATAACAGCAGCCAGCCAGAAAGAATGCAATGGAAACAGTTTAAGCCTCTTCACATATGCTACATAATTCATGCATGAAGCTAAGGAATAAAAGGCATTAAGTGCTAAAAAAAAGAATGCTATAGGAATGTAAGATAACCGTTTTAGTCATTATGTGTACCATGCCACGGGGATACAGAATTCTTGACAATCAGAGATCTTAATAGAGGCAACAGAAGAAAAAAACATGACTTAAAAACAGACACCAGAAACTAAACAAAAAGAATCAATGTCTTCAAATTTGCCCCATCACTTCCCCCAATATCTTAAATAGTTAAAATCATATATACAAAATGTATCTCACATAGACAATAGGGAAAATCAGGAGTTTTCCAAAAGAAGTATGTTTACTAGAAAACAGGAAAAGAACATGAAAGAGATGCTGGCCGGTGGTGGCGCACGCCTTTAATCCCAGCACTCAGGAGGCAGAGGCAGGCGGATCTCTGGGAGTTCGAGGCCAGCCTGGTCTACAATAGCTAGTTCCAGGACAGGCACCAAAGCTACAGAGAAACCCTGTCTCGAAAAACCAAAAAAAAAAAAGAACATGAAAGAGTAACCATGCCTCATACTGGGGGGAAAAAAAATAACACCACCACCCTGAGAGCACAGTAGCCCAATATCAAGTCAAAACAAAGAATTAAGTGGCTGACAGAAAATGGATGTTTATTTAAAATTCCCATAGTCTTTTTTATTTATTTATTTATTAAAGATTTCTGCCTTCTCCCATTTCCCTCTCCCTCCCCCATCAAGTCCCCCTCCCTCATCATCCCTAAGAGTAATTCCCATAGTCTTGAGGGAAGCAAAGAGGCCTGGATCCCCAGAACTCACTAGATAGCCAGCTAGCCTACTTGGTAAGCTCCACACCAGTGAGAGACCCCATCTCAAAAACAATGATAGCCCCCAAGGAATGACTTCTGAAGTTGTCCTCCGTCCTCTACACAAACATACACACATACACATGTGCACCAATATACATGACCATACACACACACACAGAATAAACAAAATTTCCCAGACTCAAATAGTATATAAGATGTTGAGGTATTCAATATCAAATATGCTTCAAATAGAATAAATTTTCTGTAAATAACTTAACCATCATATATATACATTTGTAGGTGTTGATGAACGTAATTCACTCAACGGCATGGCCATAGTAACTGAAGCTTTCAGAAATGAGAGGCCACCTGCAATGGAGAGGGTAACTTCTGCCCCTTCCATTGGAAACAAAGTCTGAACTTGGCAAAATTCTCATTCATGAGAAATCTTGACATAGGCATCTAAGATGACACTATGCATAAATTCAGGCATAAATTTAAATGCTATCATTTCCTAAAACCCAACTCATTAATTTTAGGGAGAAATTATTTGCAGAAAAAAATTGAAGGCCCTAACAAGGCTTTGGTAACCATTTTTCAAAAGACGGGTAGAACATGCCTTTAATCCCAGCAGAGGCCAGAGGATCTGAGTTCAAAGTCAGCCTGGTCTACAGAGAGTTTCAGGACTGCCAGGGCTACACAGAGAAACCCTGTCTTGAAAAATAAAACAAAACAAGAATGTTTTTTGGTTTTTGTTGTCTGTTTGGTTGGTTGGTTTTTTTGGCCTGAAGCGGGTGGAGAGGGCATTGAGTTGTCTTAAGAAAGAAAGTCACTGCTTCTTTCTGAAGTCATTCCCAAACTCCTGCAACTCTAGCAAAAGCGAAACCCTGAACAGGCTCATTTAGCCTTTCCCTCTTCCTTTATCTGCCCCCTTGTGGGCAGAAAGAATGAAACCCCAAGGAAGGTAAGCCTGAAATGTGCAAAGAAAAGGCAGCTGAGAACTAAGAGTCCTCAAGATGAAGTGAATTCATTTCCTAGCAGGCACCAGACTACATCAACACAGCACACGGGCTGAATGGCTGATTACCTTTAGAAAAACAAATTGAAAGATTTACTGATGACATTATCATGTATTCAAAGAGTCTGCCAGCTATTCTCTTTATAAGTCTTTGAAATTCACAGCAAAGCAGGTAAGGGATCTTTCGTCTTCGGTACAGATAGAACATCTGGGAAAAGAAACAAAGGCTCTATATCTCAAAACAGAAAACCAATCCATTTATCTTTTTCTAGCTTTAGTTTCATTTTATTAAAGGTAAATTTTTATTACGTGAAAGGTCAGTATGAAATACAATTATTAACCATAATATGACCTGAAATGGTGTGATGTGTATAGCATAGAGATTTACATGACACTGCGATGGGAACATGTACACGCGGATCTAGATCATATCAAAATAATGTAAAGAACTAAGAAAATTCAATTTTTATTTATAATTCTCAAATATTGTTGTAGTTGAAGATATTTCAAATGCTATTTCAACCCTCAAGTAATAATTAATGTAGAATATGGCCCTTTTTTTGTTATTTTTTTGGGTGGGGGATTCGAGACAGGGTTTGTCTGTAGCTTTGGAGCCTGTCCTGGAACTTGCTCTAGTAGACCAGGCTGGCCTTGAACTCACAGAGATCCACCTGCGTCTCCCGAGTGCTGGGATTAAAGGTGTACACCACCACCGCCTGGCTAGAATAAAAAGAAAAAAGAAAAACAGATAAATATCACCACGGTCAGAACTCAGAATCTAATCTAACTGAGCTGAGGTGCTAAAACACAATCTTCTAACCTGAGTCATCTTAGTCCCTTGGGAAACCAGCCAGCTGCATGTAAATTCTACTGTAGCCTAGAGCAGAATCAACATTCCCTGCCCCTCTCCACAAAAATCCTCTCAAATGTTTGACAGAGGGAAGCTCACAAAGTTCTGAGAAATGAAAAGCACATTCACACCACCTGCCCTATTCTGTAACTACAGGACCAAGTCAAGCACACACCAGGCCAAGAGCCAGAGGACAAGCTTAGTCACCCCTGCTAATGACTCTCACCAGCTAATCCTATTAAGTCTTCTGTGTCAACTTCTTGAACAGACTGCTCTCAGAAAATACATTTATCTCAACTACAGGGCAGGGTTGTAGTTTGGAAATACTGTGAAAATATATGGGTACTTATATCTGCAAAGAAGTTCTTAGGTATTTACTAACACCTTCAGTAAGGGTATCATATTGTGATAATGAAAGAAAGAAAGAAAGAAAGAAAGAAAGAAAGAAAGAAAGAAAGAAAGAAAGAAAGAAAGAAAGAAAGAAAGAAAAAATGCGGGGATGTGATTCAGTTGGCGATTATTCTGCATGCACACAGACTTGGTTTCAACCGCCAATACTCCATAAACTGGGAGCACATGCCTATAATCCCAGCTGTAGGCAGACACAGTACTGATGAAGACACAGGACATGGAAGAGCCAGTATATTCTTGTACATTCCAAGGGTAACACAAAATGGTCCAGCTGCTATAGGAAACAATGCAGCAGATGCTCAAAATAATGAAGCTAGAGTTCCTACAGAACCTGGATCAAGATTGCTAACAAACCAGGAGGGGCACACCTGTGACCCAGCACATAGGAGTAAGTACAGAAAGATTAGGAGTTTAAGGCCATCCTTGGCTACACAAGACCCCATATTGAAAAGAAACCAAAATAGCAAAAACATCAGAATAATCACATCAAAGACCCAATGCCTTAGACCACAGGAAATGGCAAAGCTTTCTCCCCTGGTTCAAGTGTATTGATAGTATTGATAATGTGCAGAAAATATCCAGACTAGTTTCCCCTAAATCCCCACAGCCTGAAGACTGTCCTCTACTGAGACTGTTCTTATAAGATAAGCTAAACCTACTTCCTCAATTCAGCAGTATACCATAAATCCTGCCTCCATGTTTACTCATAGGCAATATATCCCTGCCTCCTTGGTCAACTGCTGTGCTGAGCTTCCTAGGTGCTGTGGTCACTCTATCAGAAAGCCTAGTCCACCTGCTTTCAACTTGTCTGTGTATTCTTTTCTTCATTCCCTCACTGGCCCAGCCAGGCAAACTCCTGAAACCATGCAGAGACACAGCAACCCTAAGGGAACTTTAGAACCAGAGTCTAAGCAAATGTTCAAATAACTTTAACACACTGACCCAACTGAATGACATTTCCATTACTTTCATTTGGTCAAGCTCTGCACATCTGGGTACTGATGACAAGGACGCTGCTTTGGAGGCTGGCCCAGAGATTTCTTTGTCATCAAACTCTTCTTCGTTCCACTGATACACCGACTACCTTCATGCATTAGAAAGCAGGGCTAGCCATCAAAGCTGGTGGGAGATGAAAGAGCATAGTTCACTGTCTTAATTACTTTCCTATTGGGTGAAGAAACACCATGACCAAGGAAACTTATTTTAAAAAAAAAAAGTGTTTAATTAGGAGTTAGGGCAGTAGCTGAGTCTACATCTTATTCACAAGTATGAAGCAGAAAAAGCTAACTAGGAATAGTATGGATTTTTGAAACTTCAAAGCCCATCCCCCACTGACAAACCACCTTCACCAACGCCACACCTCCACCTCCTAAACCTTACCAAATTTCTATCAACTAGGGATCAAGCATTTAAGAATGTGAGGCTGGGCGGGGCGGTGGTGGCGCACGCCTTTAATCCCAGCACTCGGGAGGCAGAGGCAGGTGGATTTCTGGGAGTTCGAGGCCAGCCTGGTCTACAAGAGCTAGTTCCAGGACAGGCACCAAAGCTACTGAGAAACCCTGTCTCCAAAAACAAAAACAAAAACAAAACAAAACAAAAAAAAGAATGTGAGGCTGGGGGTGGGGGGGGCGGGAGGGAGTGGCAGTGGCTTTGCATTTTCGTTCAAACAACCACGTTTGCTCTTTCAAGGAATTAAAAAACAAATAAAAAACAGCTCAAGCTGAGATGAAGGACCACACTGTTGACCCTCATTCCAGGGCTGACCCTAATCACTGAAGCTCTCTCTCAGTGGGAACATGTGACTTTTATCTAAAACACACACACAACAATACCAAGAGCACTGCCAGAAGACCATTTAAAACTGCCTTTGTATGTTCAACCGAATGGACCAGTAATTTTTCATTGGTGACAACAGCTTTGTACAGAAAATTTCCCAGTGGTTCTCTGTGGGTTTGAGGCCAGCCTGGTCTACACAGCAAGTTCCAGACCAGCTAGGACTACACAAAGACTCTTGTTTTGAAAGAAAGAAAGAAACAAACAAACAAACAAACAAGAAAATACCAACAACAGAACCCAAAGGGTTAAACTCCCATGGTCATGATATGCTTTCTAAAAACAATGACTCTGCTGTCTGAGTTAAAATGCACAGAGGTCTCCAAGGATTCATTTTAGGAATCAATAAACCCAAACTTTGCACGTGCACACAGTCCTGATTTCATGACTCGCTTGTCACTCAAACTTAGAGCGGGGAAGACATACATAACCCAGAGGCAGCTCTAGTCCCACCACCATCACTGTCCAAATTGTTCACACCATACCCTAAGCTGCAAAGCACACTCCATGACTGCCTTGCTGTGGCATTCACAGAGAACGACTGAACCAAAATAACATAGGCTGTTCAGGGAATTAAGAACACAGCAGACAGAATTCCTTACAGGTGTTAAATAATTTTAAATAAATCATTTTCTACTGAAAAGTATTATAGTTATAGCATTTAAATCAGATTTGCCCAAACTGATGCCTCAAGTTCCCAATGACACCCAAGCTTCAGCTTCTAAGACACCTCTGGCCTAAGTTTCTAAGTAGTTAAGCTGAGACTGAAAGCAAGTTCATTAGACTTTAAAAATTACTCATTCCATCCCTCTTGCTCTTGCACAAACTACACAAAGCTCTGAGTGGGAAAGAAAGAGAACATAAACTGGCTTTGGGTCCACCTTCCTTTCTCTGCCTCTGAGCACTTTCTCTGTTCCTGTGCTGCAAACGCCCCTCTACAGCAATGACATAGAAGCACTGGGTCTAGAACCCAGGGGAGAACAGGGCACAGCATGGACAGGAGGAAAGGCGGGCAGGAACAACACGTCCAAGAGCTACAAAACTAATCAGAATCTCCTGAACAATAGTACAGGTTACAGTTAGTAAAATTAACTGTGCCCAAAGACTAAAGAGTCTGCTTGTCAATGACTCCTTCCTCCCAATGGCCCAAGGTCAGAAATTCTCTTTCTTTTCGGGTAGCTTTTTTGTTATGTGGAAACACACCTGGAAAGGATAATGCAAATATAATTCCAAATACTGATTACTCATTTTACATGCTTTCTTTCCAACGTGTCCTATCAGACAGCAACAGAAACATTAGTTGGTATAAAACTAATTACTCAGGGAGGACAGAAGAAAATACTTCACAACTCTGCGCTCCATCTGTATTTAAATATTCTATCAGATGCTGATTTTCACATGGTGTTCCTCCACTTTCGAACAGATTTAGGGCAGATCCAACCAAATTTAATAAGACCCTGATTCACGAAGGCACCCCACACCACCAAGTGGCTTCCTACTTTCCTCATTACCTCAGCTGGGCCTGGGCTGTCTCAGCATCTGTGTCGGGCCTAGCACTGCAGCGTCACACCTTTCCCAGATCTTTTTCCGTCTCTCCAATACTTCTTCCAGTCTGGCGGCAGTATAGCTGATATGTTCTGAGGATTATCTACACTCACCTTACTTCTTCACTCTCTAGACACAATCCGTCTCTAAGGTACAGCTTTGCCCTTCTCCCGCAAACAGATTCCCACAGGTTCAATTAACTGTGACAGATTTGAGGCGCATCTGAAAACAATCTCCCAGTTACCCTTGGGAACAGGTGCTGACTACCTTTACTTGACACACTCAGCTTTGCTTCTCCATGCACTCAGCTGGTCTTCTCAGTCTCCTCGGCTTCTTTCTGTTTTCCAAGACCATGGCTTTCTGTAGCTCTTTGAAATTAAGGAAGTGGGATCAGTCCTGCAATGTCCCACATAGCAGTAATGACTCCCCAAATTGCATCTTCACTCCAAACCATCCCCGACAATACAATTCTACTAATGGGCACGTGAAGGAGTGTACCTAATCAGTAAAGCAGCATGATAAACCTTGGCACGCCAGATATTTTTAAAGGCTTCACAGAGACATAATTCACATACTATACAACTTGTTCAGTGACTTAGTAGTTTTACTATCTTCACAGTTGTGTATCATGAACACATCTAATTTTAGAGCAGACTCATCACCCAGAAGAAAGTCTGGTATGCTTTGCACTCATCTCCTGTGTCTTCCCAAACACCACCGCTCTAGGTGACCACTGTGAGCTGCCTCCAATTTGCTCATTCTGAACATCACATATAAATGTGATCAGGTATTCAAGTACTCTCTAAATGGTTTCTTTCACAACAGACTCTTTCTTAGTACGTTTTCAAAGTTTTCCTGTTTTAGCATGTATAAGTACTTCATTTTTTTAAACTAACAAATAATATCCATTTTATGGATATACCACATTTTATTTATTCACTTATCAGCTGACGGACCTTGGATTTGTTTCCACGTTATGGAGCTGCTGGGAACACTCACATGCATTTATGTTTAGAGGACTACTCACACTTGGGGCCTGATAATTGCTGTTGTAGGGCTTCCTATGTACTCTTCGGAGTTTACCAGTGTCTTTGGTCTCTTCCATGAACTGCCAATAAAACTACAACTGTGGCTTGCTCACCCTACCATGTATGTATTTAGTATGTGGTAATAAATACATAGGAGGCAGGGTGAACAAGCATATTTGTTTTTATAAACCAGTGGTTCCAAGAAATAGTTTCTCCCGCACTGATCCATCAGTACTCCAAACTGAAGACTAGCTAGACTTGGCTTCAGAGTTACAGAGACACCAGCATTCACTGACTAATCAAATATCATCCTGGTCTCTTCCACTTTGTAGTCAATAATCACCTGCTGGACACCTGGATACTCACATGTATATGAATAATGGTGACTCATCACCTCAAACTACACATGAAAAGTTACTCAAGGTGAATCAAAAAGCACAGAAGTCATAGACTATAAACCCATGTTACCATGGATCAGATTGTTTCTGATTAAATGGAACATCATCAAAACTATAAATTTTTGTGCTTTGAAGAATACCACAAAAAGTAATGACTATAACCACACGTGCTGGCTTACTAGTTTGTTTCTCATGCCTTGCTAAGTTTGATTTCTTCAACAATCTAGGACCAACTACCTAGAGATGGCACTGCCTAGAGGCCAATCTGATGGGGCATTTTCTCAGTTGAGGGTCCTTCTTCTCAAATGAGCCTTGTGTCAAACTGACAAAGAACTTTTTTGCAGTGCTGGAGACTGAACCCAGGGCCTTGCACATGTTAAACAAGAACTCTACCACTGGGCTAAGTCCCTTGTACCTTCACAATAAGAAAATACACAATAATATGCAGAGGTAAATGAATATAATTTCTATCCCTAGTCCCAGATGATTTTTTTAAATGTGTGTTTATATATTACTTACATCTATATGTGAAAATTACCTACTCGAAGGAGTACTCAGAGCAGTAGTCCAGCCCACCAATATATGGAACTACACCAATCACTCACTGGTCACATAAACATTCACTCATAAGTATGAAGTAGAAAAATATTCTCAAGACCTAGGCATGGTGGTACATACAAGAACTTTCGAAACTGAGGCAGGAGAATTGAGCATTTGATGCTACTGTCTCCAGATTTGTTTTTTGTTTTTTTTTTTAAGATTTATTTATTTATTATGCTAACTACAGATGGTTGAGAACCACCATGTGGTTGCTGGGAATTGAATTCAGGACCTCTGAAAGAGCAGTCAGTTCACTTAACCTCTGAGCCAGCATTCCAGCCCCTCCAGATTTGTTTTTTAAGGACTTATTTATTAATTATGTATACAGGGTTCTTTCTGCATGTATGCCTTCAAGCCAGAAGAGGGCACCAGATCTCATTACAGATGGTTGTGAGCCACCATGTGGTTGTTGGGAATTGAACTCAGGAACTCTGGAAGAGCAGTCAGAGCTCTCAACCTCTGAGACTTCTCTCCAGCCCTCCAGATTTTTTTTTAAAAGCATCATTTATGTATACGTGTATCTGTGCATGTGTGTATGGGTATCCGTGGAAGCCAGAGGAGGGTATTAGGTCCCCTGGAGATAGACAGGCTGTTATGAACTGTCCAACATCAGTGCTGGGAAACAAACTTGAAACCTCTGGAAGAGTAACAAGCATTTTTACCAGCTTAGCCATCTTTTCAGATCCGGCCCCTCTCTTCCGGATACCGAAGGCAGGTCTCAAACTCACTACGTGGTAGAGGATAACCTTGAACTTCTGATTCCCTAGACTCTATCTCCTGAAGGCTGAGATTTCAGGATGCACACTTCACCCTCAAGACCTTTAGAGGAATTACTTTCTTTGGTAACACTGCAGTAGCTTTTGTCCAATGCTTTATCTACAGACGCCATAAAATATTTTGAGTGTGTATCTTTCAGACAAACTTTGTTTTCAAACTCTTAGAGAACTGTTTTTCTTTTCAAAACAGTAACTCTCTGCCAACTATATTTTCCTCTAAAACAGACACTTTAGAACTGGCTATGATATATGCAGTGTAATTTTTGTTGATTTCACTACATACATAATTAATGTTTTAATAGCTCCATATGGACTGGTAATTTAAAATCTGTTCCAAGTTTTTTCAACGTTTTATTATGTTAGTTCTCTTGAAACTTGGTCTTGCTATGTGACTCTAGCTGGCCTTGAACCGATAGTAATCCACCCTCTTCAGTCTCTCAAGTGAATTCTGTGACTACAGATCTGTATTACCATAAATGACCTTACCACCCCCACCCCCAAGATGGTTTCTCTGTGTAGTGCTCGCTGCACTGGAAGTAGCTCTGTAGACCAGGCTGGCCTCAAACTCAAGATTCGCCTGCCTGTGCCTCCAGAATGCTGGGATCAAAAGCATGTGCCACCACCCAGCTCGATATATATTATTTTATGTACATTGGAGTTTTGCCTGCATGTATGCCTGTACACCAAGTGAGTGCCTGGTGTTCAAGGAGGCAAGAAGAGGGCATCAGATCTCTTGAAATGTGTTAGATGGTTGTGTGCTGAGAACTAAACCCTGGTCCTCATGAAGATGCTAAGTCATCTTTTTACCCTGATTTTTTTTTAATCCTCTCTCATACAATACACCCTGACTGAAGTTACTCCTCCCTCCCACACCGCCCATATCCCCCAGATCCACTCCTCCTATTTCTCTTCAGAAAAGAGAAGACCTCCCAGGGGCATAAACTGAACATGGCATAACAAGTTACAATAAGATCACACAGCTTTAATTCTAGCACTTAGGAGGCAGAGGCAGGTGGATCTCTGTGAGTTAGAGGCCAGTCTGGTCTACAGAGCTAGTTCCAGGACTGTCAGAACTACACAAAGAAACCTTATCTTGAAAAACCAAAACAGGCCGGGCGGTGGTGGCGCACGCCTTTAATCCCAGCACTTGGGAGGCAGAGGCAGGCGGATCTCTGTGAGTTCGAGACCAGCCTGGTCTACAAGAGCTAGTTCCAGGACAGGCTCCAAAACCACAGAGAAACCCTGTCTCGAAAAACCAAAAAAAAAAAAAAAAAAAAAAAAAAAAAAAACAACAACAAATTACAATAAGAGTAGGAAGAAACCCTCATATCAGGGATGGGTGAGGCAACCCAGTAGGAGGGAAAGGATATGGAGGAAAGGCAAAAGAGTCAGAGACACCTCTACTCCCACTGTTAGGAGTCCCACAAAAACAACAACCAGAACATATTTGCAGAGTACCTAACACAAGCCCATGCAAGCTCAGTGATTGCCCCTTCAGTTGTTGCTGTTGCTTTTTTGTTTGCTTTGTTTTAATTAAAAAACAAAACAAAACCAACAACAAAATAAAACAAAAACTAGGACAGGGACTTGTCTAATCTCTCTTTACAACAAGATCGTGCTACACTGATATTTAAACTGTAATAACAGACTTTTTTAATAAAGTCTGCCAAACCATCCTTTAAAAACAAATAAGGGACTGGAGAGATGGCTCAGTGCTCTCCCAGAGGCCCCAGGTTCAATTCCCAGCACCCACATGGCAGCTCAAAACTGTCTGTATAACTCCCAATTCCAGGGAATCTGACCCCTTCATACCAAATGCACATAAAATCAAATAAATATTTTAAAAAGAAATTTATAGATTAAATATAGAAAGTTGATTAATGGGTGAAAGATAAAGGATAGGCATAAAAGGAGAATACAGTTAACTTGATAGCAAGCTTCATTCATTCCATTGTGACTGCCCTTGGCAAAGAAGCCGGGAGAATTCCTGGTTTAACGAGTCAGTGGCTCACTTTATCTCATACCACCTGCCTCTCACAGTTAGTTTTCTAGTAGGTAAATATAGTAACTTGAAACTCAAAGCTTACCAGGCACCTTAAGTCTCCCAGTTTTACAGGTCTCAAACCTATGCACACAAATGCAGCAGGTCCTGACTGTGCTGGAACAAAACGAGCCTCATCCGAAAGCTCTGACCGGACTCTCCGTCTCTGATCTTAGAAACAAACTCTCAAAGCCCCAGGAAAGGACTGATTAAAGACGTCTAGAACAGGTTATATTTAATTTTCTACAGCGGGCACAAGTGTGTCAGATCGAAAGGAGCACGACATGCGGAGTTAACTGTAGGACTACTTCACACAAAGATGCTAAGGGCCGCATAACAGCAGCTGACTGAGTGTGTTAACTACACTGTTTCATTAAATCTAGTCAATAGCCAACATCTTCTCTTTCTGCTCGGAAAAACTAATATTAAAAAAGGTTCAGTAATTTGCTGGAGATCAACTAAGGCTTGAACCCAGGTCTGCCTGAATGAACAATGCTACAAGCAGGCACTACAGTAACCTAAGGCACAACGAGACGCCCGGCAGCAGATGCTCTGGACCGAAAGCCTATCACTAACTTAATACATACACATAAACAATTCATAAAGACAAAACAAGACCCTTCCTAAGTAAAGAAAGCCAGTCACAAAATCTAATTTAATCACGTCCAAGAAGAAAATGTCTCTACTGCTGAATAAATATGCATTTTGCACATTTTGGCTTTTCCTTCCTCAGTCAACAACAGCCTTATTAGACATCAAATGTTTTCATATACTCAACCCTCTTCAAAAAAGCAACAAATACAACTTTACATGTTCTACATAGTCTACTGTACTATGGTATAATAAAATTCCATTTCTCCAAAAAGAAGAAAAAAGCTAAGAGTATAAAAAGGACTGAGGTTTATGATTAAGTCTTCTACAAAGTCACCACAAACACAGCCCTTCCCGCTACGAAAAGGATATAGTTTGGAGGGAGAAAATTCCAGCTCAGGACTTGGTTGGCTAGTGCAAGATACCGCTGAAACACTGAAGACATCTGAGCACTGAGGTTCTCCCGCCTGCTGAACTCCTGCAGAACTCCAACCGTTAACATGAAGATCTGGCGAAGGTCTTCTTCCTATGCTCAATAAATCACACAAAGTTTTGTATGACACTTAATCAAAACACAATCCTTTTTAGAATCATAAAACAAATAAGAACCTTAAGGTTTCCATTAGATTGCTCTACTTCTTTAAAAATGTTTTCCATCTTGAGGCCTCTAACCAAAATTTACATCAGTGTGCTTCCAAGAGGTACCATTGACTGTAATATAAATGCTCCTCCATGCAGGAAAGCCTGTGAAGGTGAATGTAACTGTAGAGCTGGGAGAGTCAGTTGCTATAGTGCAGAGCCTTAGGACTCAAGCCAGTGCCTTCACATAACTTTACTCCAGAGCCAAACAATACACGCGAGAGACAAAGAGCCCTCACCATCTGCAATAACATTTTAAATACACGACCCTCTTTGACATTGTGCCAGTTCTATTTTTAAGGCTGGCAGAATCCTATCAATTGAAATAGTTATAGCTAAATACGATAAAATGATAAGCTAAGGATATTTATTATAATATTTTCTTTTTGCTGTTTAAAGATGAGACCTGAACAATAAACTCACCAATTATAGTAATCAAACCCTCCTATTTACTATATCCTATATTGAAATCTCAACACAAGTCTTCAGGCATAAGCTATCAAACATTCAAAACAAATTTTCTTGCCATTAGGAAAAAACTGGGCAAAAAGTAGACCGTCTAATAATTAAAACATAAAACAAAAAACCAGTACCTGAAAGACTCGTTTGCAGTTACCATGGAATTCCATACTCAGTCCAATGTTGCTAGTTTTACTTGAACTTGAGAACTCACTCAACAGTGCAGTTAGAATAGAACAGGCGAGAGTTTGCTAAATTCAACAAGAAATAACTGTAAGGCATGATTTTTTTCAAAGCTTTGTTTCAACAGATTTTGCTCAAATATATTCTCTGTATGTTGTCTGAGCTTTAGAGCTTCCAACTGCCAAGCAGAGACCTGGGTGAGACTAAGAAGACTTGCTCTCTTTGCAAAGTGATGTGGTAAATGCTAACAGTGCACCTCAACTCAAGTCAGTACATATCAGTGCAGGACTGGAGCTCAGGACACGACTCACTCAATCCTAGAGTTCAACTGACATTTTACATAATTGTTAAATAATTAAATAATTGTTGAATGCCCTGTTTCATCTAACTTACACAACAACCCGTACATTCCTTTTATACCTGAAAGGACCATGACTTGAAGAGGGTAGGTGATTACCAGAGGCCACCAACATTCAGACTCGGGTATCCCACTCTATGTTGTGATGAATGTAAAAGCATTCTCAAACAGATGAAAAGTAACATTGACTTTAGTCTCCAAAATATCAAACAGTACCTCAAAACTTTTTAAATCAAAGAAAGAAACTTTTCTTTTTCACTGGATCCACCAGATAGAATACCTCTCATTAATCTTATTCACAGATTATTTAGAGCCAAGGTAATAAGGATGGAGATAAGAATATGGATTATTTTGGCACATTTCCAGGGGTTAAACTGAAATATGCACACTACCTCTGAACACCCGAAAGATTAAAGTCAAGATGATACTATTTCTGCAAGCTTATACAACAGCTGAACACAGTGGGACCCACCCCACCAACTGCAACATCTTTGTTCAGAAATGCTTCTGATGTTAGTACCTTGACCTTACAGATGCTTTGCTTGACAAATCTTAGCAAAGAGATATAAAGTTAAAATTCCTAAAGACTGTAAGGCTGATATTTGCTTAAGGTAAGTGACAGTTACACAGAAAAAAAAAAAATACTACTTTTTAAAAAAGCACTTAAAATTTTCCTTTAAAACTGTTTTTCAAATTTTTAAAGGAAGTAGTTACTGTTTACCTCTTAATATCAGTGAAAATAAGCACAAGTATGTAACTTCATGCAGGCTGGAGAGTTCAGAAGTTATCTATCAAAGGTGCTTTCTCAAATGATGAAAGTTCTCTGGATACTCTTAGCTCAGTCTTTGTGCACACATGTACACGGGGTTTTTGTTGTTAATAATTGGCTGTACTGAGAGTTGAACCTGGGTCATTGTGGTCATATGGCAAGTGTGTTCCTCATCAGAAATGAACTTAGTCCTGTCCCCCCACACACTCAGCTTATTTCAAAATATACACTACTTTAATACAAAAGTTCTTTCAGCTCTAAATCTTCAAGAAAAAATATGTGCCTGTTTAAATACCAATGTGGACTAAGGAAGATGACTTGAGAAATCAGATACAAGCCCCTCATAATGAGAAAATTATCTCTGTCTTACTGCTCAAAGAGATTTCAGACAGTTATCAAGTAAAATAATCTTCACTTTAAAATGACTTCCTTTTAAATGGTTCAAGTGCCAGGTGTCAGCTGAGCATAGAGGCATCATAGTCCATAGTTCTTCAAATCCTCAGTATTTGGAGGCTGTGGCAAAGGGATCACTTGAAGCCATGACACTGCCTCAGACACACTCCACAGAAAGCTACCACTGTGTCACAAATACAGTCAAATAAAATTGATCATCTGCAAATGTGATCAGATGTATAAATACACATATACACATTTGTGTGCACATGAGAGATTCGGTGGGGGGAAATATACTAAATAAAACAATAGACAAAATTAAATTAAATTAATAAAGCTTGTAGGAAAATATTAACTCACTAGACCTAATAACTTCTAAGACTCTATAATTCTAAAGACAATATTTAGTAGACTATATTTTTGTAACTTAGTATTTCATTCATCCTTTCTAAATAAGACCTTATTGTCTATAATATTATCGAGTTAAAATATTTGAAAAAAATATCTTCTTAAAATAAGAAAATTAACTTCGGAATCTCAAGTAAGCCATCAGTCACGGAACACAACTCACATATGAACTTACGTGAAAACACAGAAGCTTGCTAAATGCAAACTGCCATCATTCTTACTAAGAATGCTCTAAAATACCTTTCCTCAAGAAATTTACAACTTAATGCAAGCTGGTTTCTGGTACTTTCACAAAGTGGTATATAGTTTCAAACTATGATCATATTCAGATTATTAGTACAATGCCTAATTGATTATTAAAACATATATCACAATAAAGATTTGCTTTTATATGAAATAAATATTTCCTAAGCTCATATTCATAATCAAATGAATGGAGGAAAAAAACCAGGGCAAAGCTAATAAGAACCTTGCTGGGTGACTGAGGGTTCCCACAAGTACGCTACACAGTATAGCTCAGCAGCCGGGGAGCCAAGAGGCTGGCTACATCAATAAACACAGCCACCCCACAAGCAAGCTCACATTTAGGATGCAGACATTAACCCTTAAAGGCAAGTGAGCATATAGTCTCATTCTCCTATCCCACTTCCAGTATTCAGAGTAGATTACATTAACTAAGGAAAAATGAGACAAGAACTCCTAAGAGTGGAAGGGGATCCTACAGAGAAACACTCCTTTAGCCCTTATTCTCAATACATGAACATCAGGAACAAAATGTATTCTCATCACAGGTTCAGCTTTCAAAATTATTTTTTCAGTCTATGAAAATGATACAGTATGATATCAATCTTAGAAAAACTAGAAGGTTAAAAAAGTTCAAAGAAGATAAAATTACCTACAATCTTTTTGTCTGAATTATTATTGAAACAGTTATTTATAGCTCTTTTAATTTCTTAGTGTTTATACCCGTATTAGTTATAGAATAGCTAACAATCTATAAACTTTGTACTCCTTTTTCCATTTTAATTTTATAACAAGAAATGGTTAAGTGCAAACTTTTGTATTTCACTACATCGCTTAGAAACACAGGAAATCCATGAAAACAATTCTACAATACAGAGAAAGCAAAGCCACTGTGAGCCCTACCTAAAATCATCACTTTCCAAAGAACCGAATTCAGCAATATTTTCAAATACTACAAACACCTAAGAATTCAATCTCTCATTAATTTGAAAATCTTGTATGGATACGAGATTAACATCATGAGCTCTAATTATACTACTACTCTAACTAAAGGCTGCCAAATGAATAAACTCATTCCTTGGAGAAAGTGAACTGATTATAAAGGAACAAAGCAAAGCACTCTGCTATATATCAACAATAGTTCTTCCTATTCACAAGACAACTAAGAATACCATAAATGTGTAAGATTCTCCGTTCCTATGTTTACTCACTTTCAGTACTTAACTGACAATTTAACCCCCTTACAATGACACTTTGTCCTCACTCATTATACCATAATGCAAAGCAAAAAGCAGTGCCAATAGAGAATTTCCCGGTCAGAAGTAAGAACTAACCCTGCCTGGGAGAGAGCACCAACTTTGGGTCTCACTTACCACTGGAGAAGGTTCCTGTCTGCTTGCTGCAGGCATTCGGTGCTCAAGAGACACAGTGCAGTGCCTTTTACTCTCCCTCCAACGACCAGCACTGTCAAGTGTTATCCCTGCCCTGGCAGTCACGGCCAGATAGCATTCTATACTATAGACAATGACTCTGATACTTAAGAGGGTCAAAAACAAAAGCTGTCGTTGGAATTTCAGTGAAATCTGATGAAAACCGAGAAACAGGAGATTTTCATAACAAAGAGGGATCTGACTGAAACTACAAGCACAATTCACAGTTTTAAGAGGTTATCACAAGAATGTTTCATTTATCTAAGATCATAAAGAATAAATTCATATCTGTTACTTTCTAAATTCAATAAGTTTGTATCTTGTTAGTTTCTAAATTCAACAAAAACATTTTAAAAACTTACACTTTGTACATTTTTCTAAAAGAAGTTCTTTTATATCAGTTATATGTCAATAAGTAACTACTTGGGAAACCACTCAAGAAAAAAGGCCTTAGGTCCTTTGACAAAAGGATGTCAGCTCTCCTTGCTTGATGATTATGTCTACTTCACAGGTTCCCTCAAGTGCCCTTTGTGATAGTTTACAGTTCACTGCTGCCGGCAACATAACAACCACCAGCAGACAGTTTACTGGTCATTCTCATTTGTTAATTTAGAAAGAAAGTAACAAAATCTATTGTGCTGGTGTCCAAGATACATTATAAATAAAAATACTCTGTAGGAATCCTTAGGGATACAAGATGCCTACTGTGTAGACCAGAGAAACAGAAATATGTAAATTCAAACATTCTGTTTTTCATTTAACTGTAGGCAAGGCATTTCATTATCATGCTAATAAAGTCTCATCTCTAATCCAGTTATGGTGGGTTCAAATGCAATGATAAATTGTTAAGTGTTGGGGGCTGTGAACCCAGACTCTGAATTTCCTGTAAACAACTTGTCCAGCTGCTCTGAGCAAAACAACTTATTTTTCCTGTGTTTGTAGCTACTCTGAGCATGAGACCCTCAGGAGTTCCTAATGGCAGTGGTTTCTGGTGGGTTTGCCTAGGGTGCGGCTATCAGTTAAGGATCCATATATAAGTGGCTCTGGTATACAATAAAGGGGCATTCTATTTTTTTAAGATTTATTTATCATGTATACAGTGTTCTGCCTACATGTATGCTTGCACACCAGAAGAAGGCTCTAGATCTCATTATAGATGGTTGTGAACACACGTGGTTGCTGGGAATTGAACTCAGGACCTCTGGAAGAACAGCCAGTGCTCTTAACCTCTGAGTCATCTCTCCAGCCCCTAAAGGGGCGTTCTTGTTTCAAGGATGACCCGTGTCTCTGTGTGTTTAAATCTCCAGGCCCTTGCATGGCTCGTGGATGGTCCTGTAGTGCAGCCACAGCACTACAGGCATAATACCGTAGTATACACAGTAGTACAGAAAGTACTATGTAAATGCAGCAATTAGAATAAGGTAGAGTGAAAGTAGTATTTTTATAATTATCATTAAATTGGGCTGTTTTGGTCCTACCTCTTAACTACCATCTAGTTCTGTCAAATTAGAATGCAAGATAAATTATCACTTAGGAATAAGAAGAGGACTGTTAAATACTGCTTGAATCAATGAATCCTCGGTTACTTTAACTATTGACACAGGAAGAGGAAGAAAATAAATGAATGTTTCCTAATATTTTCATAAAAGATTAATTTTTATGCGTATGAGTGCTTGCGTTTAGGAATGTAACCAGAAGAAGGCATCACACTCTTGGAATAGGAATTACAGACAGTAATTCTGTAGGTGCTGGGAACCAAACTCAGATCCTCTACAGGAATAGTAAGGGCTATTAACTACCGAGTAATCCTTCTTAAATTCTACTCCCATTTTTGTTGTTTATAAATTTAGAACAATAAAGCAAATAAAAAACAGTGCAAGAAAGTCTCAATCTTATGACTCATGAGCTGAGAATGCAGTTCAGCTAGGAGAATGCTTGCCTAGGATGCATGAAGCTCTACTTTTGATTGCAGCCATTGCATAAAACCGAGTGTTGGTGTAATTCTGGTACTTGGGAGATGGAGAAGTCCAAGATATCCATGGCTACATCCCACTTTTTTGGCTCAAGCTGAGATACATGACACCCGCTCTCAAATTCAAAAGTTTACTTACTGGGTGACAATTTAAAAAACTCTGTCTCATATTAAAATTCTTACAATAGCACTCATACTTCTCTTCAAAGTCATTCATTTCATGCTGATGGAAAAAAAAACCCTCAGAGACAGCTTGCCTTCCTCGTTCACAAGCACAAGACCCCAGCTGACAAAATAGAATGCTCTTGTTCAGAGGGAGGATTGTCTCTTATAATAGCCTGGCTCTTGCCCCAGGATCTTTATTACCAAGAATAAACTGTATGAAAGGTACCATACTATATAGCAGACCTCCAGCTGCTCTTCTAAGAAAACATCAATGAGACTTTGCGATAAGGGAGATTAACTAGGCTATCACATCCAAGGGCAGCCCTGGGTAGACAAGTGAATTTCTCACCCACTTCTGCTCAACATGAAAAACAGGAAGAAAGGAGGCTTAAATGCTGCATTAACCATCTTTCAAAATGATTTAACATAGGCTTAGCTTATTATGTCTAAAGGAAATAAAGCAACCATGAAACAGATTAAAATTATAGTTTCTATGTCAGCCTCAAAAATAACTTAAGCAAAACAAAAGAAAAAAAAAATATATATATATATATAAACCTAAGCTACCTTTTTATTTTAGGAAAGAGAACTTCCCTAGCTCTCTCAAACTAGTTTTGACAGTAGGCCTGACAGTTCCCAACTGAGATGAAATAAACACAGTACCCATCACAATCACGGAAGACAGCCTGCTCACAAAGATAAGCATGAAATGACATAGTTCTCAATTGCACCAACAACATACCATGGCACATAGAAAGCTATACCATCTGTGAGAAAAGGTTTTATGTCCTACTCTGGTTTGTTTCTGTTTTGTCTTATTATTTTTAGATAACTTTTTTTTTTCTTTTATTTCTTTCCTTTTTTTTGAGACAGGGGTTTTCTGTGTAGCCCTGGCTGTCCTGGAACTTACTTTGTAAACCAGGCTGGCCTGAAGTGCTGGGATTTAAGGCATGAGCCACCACCACCAGTCCAGATAACTGTATTCTAATGATAAAGAAAGGGTGTAGATTTGAGTGCCTGGGAAAGATATGGGAGGAATTGACGAAAGAAATATAATCAGGATATATTGTATTTAAAAAAAAAACAAAAGAAAACAAAACTAGGCCAGCCTGGTCTACAAGAGCTACTTCCGGGACGGGCACCAAAGCTACAGAGAAACCCTGTCTCGAAAAACCAAAAAAAAAAAAAAAAAAACTATCTTCAATAAAAGAGTAGTTTTTTAAAAAGGTTTTATGAAGGTTGAAGATCTATATCTTTACAGTGATAAAGTAAGGCACTATGCTCAAATGTCCACTCCCAATGTTCTGCATGCTTATGAAGCTTCCTATAAAATGACTTGCAAGAGACCACATAATTCTTTAAAGCATTTAAAGGAAAGCTAAGCTGTGGGCTATTGTATATATACAATAATTAGCTTTCACCAGCAGATATGGTTGTCTGTTGTGGAATATTTCTTTACACTGTATAAATATGTGTTGCTATGATTTGCTTGGTTTAATAAACAAGCTGACTGGCCAATAACTGAACAGGATAAAGTTAGGTGGAAAAGGAGAATGATGGGATGAGGAAGGAGAGAGTCAGAGGAGTCACCAGCAGACACAGAGGGAAGAAGAGATGAATGTGCCATGCTAATAAAGGTACCATCACATGGCAGAATGTAAATAAAGAATATGGGCTAACTGAAAATGTAAGAGCTAGTTAGTAATTAAGCCTGAGCTATTGCCCGAGCATCTGTAATTAATATTAAGCCTCAGAGTGGCTATTTGGGACCAGGCAGGTGGGACAGGAGAATCCCAACACTTAGAATAGTTATACAGGGTGAATTATTAGAGCTTATGCTTCCAAGGTTCTGCAAAGAAAGGTTGGGAGGCTGCTAAGAACATGGTACCAACAGTTGCTGCATGAGCAGCCTCTGAGATGATATTAGGACACCTGGTTTACATACTAAGGAACTAATGCCCAGAGAATTTACAGTGTTTATTTGTTCCGGTTAAGTAGGTAGTACTTGACAGAGCTGTAACTAAGTATTAATTAAAAAGAAAAAAAAATCAGTGCTCTACAGTTGCTAATTGTCCCCAATCCCCCATGTAAATACATTCATGAGACTAGTACAGGAAGATAGATAAGCAACACCAATATTTTGAAAGAAAGCAGTCAAGCTATAGTTTCTGGCCAGTGGAGGTTCATGGAGCTTACATTCTAGAAATGACAAGAGGGAACTGAGTTATCTGACTTAATAGCTCCTCAGGTCAACTCTTTCTTAATCTATAGAAAACCATCAAATAGGACCAGCTGAATGGCTCAAGAGATAAAGGTACTTGCCACCAAACCTGGCATGAGTTCTATTCTTGAAACTCATGGTTGAAGGAGATAACTGACTCCAAAAGATGTCCTTTAACCACCCAAATGCTATGGCAAACACATGTATACACAATAGCAAATGGAAGGTTTTAAGGGAAAAAGAAAGACATCAAATGATTTCTATATTGGCACCTCTTCATATATCAGATAAAACTACCATACAAAGGTTTCTGGCTATTGATTGTTTCAGCATGCTACTTTCCTACCAAAGCTCTACTTCTTCCTCTGAAGGCTATTCATATCTCTGAGACTATAATGAAGCCTTAAATTCTTGGACCGTTCCCACAAATTCTTCATCATCCAAGAGAAAGATACATGAGAACATTTCACTAGTCTGCAATCTCATTTTCTGGACCTACCGAAGGGGCCGGTTTCACACCTCTCTGCAAGGACAAGTACAAATGGCAATGTGTGCTTTTCACTCAATACATAAACATAGAGAATTTTTTTGTTTGTTTTTCAAAACAAAGTTTCTCTGTGTAGCCTTAGCTCTCCTGAAACTCACTCTGTAGACCAGGCCGTCCAGAAATTCAAAGATCTGCCAGCCTCTGCAAAACAGAGATCCAGCTGCGGAGAAACCCTGTCTCGAAAAATCAAAAAAAAACAAAACAAACAACAACAACAACAAAAAAAAAAAACAGAGATCCACCTGCCTCTGGCTCCTAAATGTTGAGATTAAAGAGCTGTGCCACCACCACCCGGCTGCTTTTTGCTTATTTGTTTGAATATAGAGGGTTTTTTTTTTGTTGTTTTTTAAATTTAATGTTTCAATGTGGCTAGCGATCTCATTTTATCCTATCATTGAAAATGGTTCTACATACTGAAATGCTAATAATTTAGAATTCCTTGGTCCTGTTATTTAGAAATTTTACTTTAAAAAGAAAACCTTGTTGCACATGCCTTCAATTCTAGGGCACTGGAAACTAAAGAAAAAGTTCAAGGACAGTCTGTTATTGTGTTACTGACTAGTCTGGAGCTCACTGTATAAGAGACTGTCTCAAAAACTCTATGTATGAGGTACGGGGAGAGGGCAGATATGTATGTGTGAGGTATGGGACAGGGTATATATATGTGGGGGGGTGTCTATTTTGACAATTTAAAGAATATCAAGGATATTAAATTTATCCAAATGTATGTACTGTGGATATAGCAAAATGTTTTCTAACCACACTGTCTGTTCTATCGCTTGTAGAACATAGTTATTTTGGTGGCTCAAACAAGTCTAACTATCAAGCTGCCATGAACTACTTTTTGTGCTACATCAAATCTATGTAAGGAAAAAGAAGAAAACTCAGTCCCCATCAGGAACTAGGAAAGGCAGGACAAGTTACCTATGCTGTATTCTCCCAGTGCCAAGAGACAAGCAGGAGGGCAAGGGTAAGCTGCAGACCCCTGCACTAAAGCCCCAGCTGGAAGAACCAACAAACTAGCCCAGGAAGCCTTATTCACAGTCTCAGTGTCACAGTTCTGGTCTAACCCTGTCCACTGCAGCAAGCCAGACTATCAAAATGCAACAAGATATCCCAAAGCAAAAACTAAAGGGGGGGGGGGGGGGGTGCAGCAATTTAACCCAGAACATCCAGGGTAGTAAGCACCTGCACCTGGCTGCACTTAGAATCACTGCCATGAAAGGGAACACTACAAGTTCATGCAAGTTATCTGACCATCATTCTACAACTGTTCTAACACTAGCACAGATCTACATCAGAAACAGAGATAGCCTATACATGAGGGAGGCGTGTGGTTCAGTAGCACTGCACTTGCCTGTCAAGGGTCTGGGCTCAAGTCCCAACATGACAAATAAACAAGTGCCATACCTCTTACTGAAGAGTCCATATAGCCTCACACAGATAGTTCTCAAGTAATTCAAGAAAATAAATTGTGAATAGTTAAAAAAAAAAAAAAAACTACCAAGAATATTTAACGTCTGATACTTAAGAATCAGAACCCCACTTATAGAGGGATCGATCTAGAAGGATCAATCAGAGCTGGTCTGTAATACCAACTTCTGCTTCTCCAGCCACCGGCAAAATTACTACAGACATTCCTGAAATGTGGACAGGAGGGGAACTCATGCTCCCTGAAGTAATTTGGTCAAGAACAACAGCCTGACATCTGCTCACCTGTCAGAACCATCTGAAGTCATGGTGTAGTTAATGATTTTTATTATGCCAGATACCACTTATTTTTAACTCAACCAGGTCTGTAATTATTGGTACTTTCCAATGCTTATTAAAGCTGAGGGTGGGGAAATGTTCAATAGAAATGATGGAGAATAATGAAAACCCAAGTGCAGTGGCACATGCCTTCAATCCCAGTTCAGAAGGTAGATCTCTGAATCCCAGGCCAGCCAGGGTTACATGCTAAGCCCAAGTCTCCCCACCCACAGAAAAAAGAATATCATGATATATTCATTCATCATGCTTTACAATTAGTTAAAATGATTATGAGTACAGTAGCAACATATAAAAACATAGACTCAAACAAAAAGGCTAAATATATTTTATCTGTATTATACACACATATTTAAAAATCAGAAGAAATGCCTATTCGAAAGTTTATTAATTTAAAAAAAAAAAAAAGAAATGCCTAAACAAATAAAACTGCTTGGCACAGTAGTTTGTATGCTTTTGTTTTATACTACTATTGCCAAAATGCTACTGTGATAGGCAAAATGAAAAAATTTTATAGATACAAGCAGTTAGCATACTTACCACAGTGGGATTGCCACTACTTATCAATTGGCTGACTTCATGAAAAATGCTTTTGCAGTCAATTGACTTATCTAATGATCCTCGTTTTACAATTACTGCTACTGCTAATAGAATCTGTTCCCGAACATACTTTTGGAGGCTGCAAAACATAAAAAGTGTGAAAACATTTACCTATATCTACTATTAAGATAGGTGGCACCTCTGAGTGACATTACAAACATCCATTCCCAGACAAGGCATTCTGTAAAAGCCTATTGATCACAAGGGCACGGAGACTTAAATGCCTCTTCGGAACCCCTTCTTAAAGGTCAGCCTACAGAAACAGCAACCTTATAATGTAACCTCTCAAATGTCACAAAGATGTGCCCTTGCACGCTTGGGACAAGTCACATCCCTTACCATAGGCAACAAGACCAATCCCATATTTCCTGAAAGAGTCCCAATGTCCTATTGTCCTGATTAAATATTAATAATGCTTACCTTTTCCTTTCAAATGTGTTTCAGTTTGGACTTAAGTTATACATACAATTCATGCACTTTTAAAATTTGCGACAGCCAAGTGTCTTCTCTGCTCTCTGCTCTCACCCTTCCCATACACTCAGTACAGCAGGCATATGGAACTCCTCAGTTCCTGGCTCCACACTCTTATACTACCAGGCCTATGAGCGTCTATTCCCTCTGCCAAAACCATGGTGCCACTTCCTACAGAAAGTTATCACTAAAGGCTCAAGGCACCAGCATGTGGCATGACTTACCTGTTACAACTGAACTCTATCCTGAAGATCACCACCCCACTTCTAAGCACACTAGTCTATGTAAAACTCAGAATTTACCATATAAGGCATTTATTGAACATTTAATTTCAAGCATGTGTCCCTACATCAAGACTAAAGTCAAAATATTCCTACAAAATACAGATTTGGGCCCGGGGTGGTAGCATATGCCTTTAATATCGGTATTCAGAAGGCAGAGGCTATTGAACCTCTGAATGCCAGCCTAGTCTACATAGCAAGTTCCAGGCCAGGCAGGACATCATAGTAAGACCCTGCCTAAAATAGGAGGGAGGGGGAGACCTCTACTGACAAGAATTTGAAAATTAAAACATTTACTGAGCTTTATGCAGGGGTTTTATTAAATTAACATGTTCAAAAAACACTGTTAACTCCATTAATTATCAGAAAGTTAGCAAGAAATATTAGTCACATATATCAGGCAAGGTCACAAAATCAACGTAGCAGAACAGGAATGCACATTTCTTTCTTGACTGTTATGTTACCTGTCCCTTGGAAAGGAGGCACAGGTAACAAACCTGTACATGTAGTAGTGAGGACCTAAATACATAATCCCTGTGTACACTAGACTATACAACATAAGCTATCTGTATAATCCTACCTATATAGTACACCAAATTTGCTACTTGACTTTAATCCACACCAGCAAGTGGATTAGATAAATTAGATTCTATAAAATAAGAATGTCAATGTCATTAAAGACCAAAAAAAGGGAGCAGAATTACTCTGACTTTAAAGGGATGTAACAGGAGTTGGAGAGCTGGTTTAGTGGTTAAGAGTACTCGTTGATCTTGCAAAGCACTGAGGTTTGGTTCCCAGAACCTATTAGTAGCTCAAAACCACCTATAACTCCAGCCCTCTTCTGAACTTTTGGGGCACCAGGCATACACATGGTGTGCATATACACATACAGAAAAAATACCCATACAAAGCAGCTGGAGAGATGGCTCAGCAGCCAAGAGCATGTTCCCGGCACACACACGGTGGCCCACTACCATCTATAACTCCAATTCTAGGAGATCTGACACCTTCTTCTGACTTAGGGAACATGGGTTCAGTTCCCAGCACACACATGGTGGCCCACTACCATCTATAATCCCAATTCTAGGGGATCTGACACCTTCTTCTGACCTTCACAGGCACACATGTGGTACACAGACACATATGTAGGCAAAAAACTCATACATAATAAAATAAATACATCTAATAAAAATTAAACTACTCATGCACATAAAATAACTTTTTAATTAAAAAAAGGTATAATAACTGAACATAACATCTAACTTGTAATCAAACCCTGGACTAAAAGACAACATATTTTATGTTAGAAAGAAAACATTAACAGAGACAAAGAGACAGACTGCATATTAACAAGAAAAATGACCTATGATGGAAAGATATACCATGGAAAGATTAGTAAAATAATTGAGGAACTCAGAATATGCAATCAGAATGATATTAAGTAATGATATAAACAGGACAATTAGGTCTAGACTATTGACAGTGTGGTCTCAGGAAAGACACACTCAAGTATTTAAGATGAAAACATTGTAGTGTGCATGGCAGTTTGCTCAAATGTGACAAGATGTTAACTGAGTTGCCAGGCAGTGGTGGCACACGTTTTTAATCCCAGCTCAAGAGGCAGAGGCAAGGCCTGTGAGTTCCAGGCCAGCCTAGTCTACAGAGTGGGTTCCAGGACAGCAGGGGCTACAAGAGAAACCCTGTCTTGAAAAACAAAAATGAAAACAAGTTAACTGAGCTTCTACCAGGAAAGGGGTTTGTGTGTTCACTGTGCTGCTGTGTCATCTTTGCCAAAAAAAAAGTTTTAAAAAGTCCTCAAAATAGTGTAGGGAGGAGGCAGTGCTTACCTATCATACACAAGATCTTGGGTTCCACCTCCTGATACCATACACTAACACACACACAGTTGGGGGGAATCAAGTGAACTTTTTCAACACAGAACCTTTCGTAATCAACTCTAAAATAGTCTCTAAACTAATCAAAATGATTTGAGAATGGAATTAATCTGGATAGCAGAAGAAAGCCCATATATAAACATCAAGGAACATCTCTCCCACATCACATCTCCCCAGCTCCCAGAGTTCTGGGTTTCATGGAGCGGAGTGGGAAAGGCTGCCAAGGAGGTTGAACGTTCTACTGAGACCCCGACTACTTAGGACAGACACTGTGACAGCAGTTGACTTAACCACGTGGAAAGTGCCATCAAGTCACTGTTCGATGAAAGTAAAAACAGAACAAAAACCCAGAGAAATAAAGAGGCTTTATGACAGTACCTAGACCCAGGAGCAGGGTGTCACGAAGACTGCTGTCAGACACAGGGTCTAAGTACTAAAGCTACCAGTGGCATACAACTGTTTTCCCTTCAGGTTTAGTAATACTCTCATACTGTGGGCCAGTCTAGCTCTGGACCTTGCAGTGATCCTTCTGCCTTCAAAATCAGAGATGTGATGTGCCCCTCCTAGTTTAAAACAAAACAGAAAACCTGAGCTACCTACATACTCAGCCCCTAATTCTTTAAACTCTTGCTACAAACATAGACTTTATGTTTAGTTCCTTTTATTATATAAATATAAACGCAAGATTTTTCTCAACTTCTTTTTAACCATATGAATACACTATCAAATTTTATTTCAAATTATTTTGCCAGGGTAAAGATCAAAACAACCATCATTATCATTAAAATATAACAAAAATGTGTCTATTCCATACAAGAACGCACAAGCTTGTAAAAATGTTTAAACATTAACGAAAATTCATTTTACCTCTCCTAAAATCTGATCTTTTTCAAAGTAAACAAAGAATTTAGTGCTTTTTCTTCTAAAATATTTTCTATGCACACACATGTACCATTTGGCTTGTTGATGGCTTAATTTTTTCCCTCTTCCTCTTGGGGATACGCAGCTACATCTTATATTACTTAGCCCATGCTAAGCTTCATAAACATATTAAAAGAAATAAAACATCCTACCACACACCTAAGAACAAGTCAAGGTAAGTTCTGACAGAGTCAAAAGTAAAGTTGTATTTATAATCAAATTCTTCAAAATTCAACAATAAAGCTATTTTCGTTAGTATCAGAAACTTAAGAAAAGTTATGATTTCATCAAGTATGAAAGCAAACTACAATCATATGTATGAATTTTCTTTTTTTTTTCCCAAAGATTTATTTTTTATGTATTCAGTGTTCTGCCTGCATGTATCCCTGCAAGCCAGAAGAGGGCACCAAATCTCATTACAGATGGTGGTGAGCACATGTAAGGTTGCTGGGAATTGAACTCAGGACCTTTGGAAGAGCAGGCAAAGCTCTTAACCACTGAGCCATCTCTCCAGCCCCATATATGACTTTTCAAACCACAAGCCCTAGGATAGAGCCTGCCCATAAACACCATCAATAAGAAGAAGGGATCTCTAAAAGGACAGATCAGAGGCTGAACAAGGGTGTTTTAGCAGTGCCGCCCCAAGTACTTACTGAGGCCTTTGCAAGACATAGGTTAGGAGGAATGTTCTCAGCGACTCAATACTGCCTTTTTCCAAGAGAACCCATTCTCGGACAACTGCTTCCATTATGGCTGTGGCAGCTTGAAAAAGGACATAGTCCACTTTACTCGTTTCTGGGAAGAAAATTAAAATTTCTCTTTAAACAGTAATTCATATGATCTTGTGTATTTTGCATTTATTAATTTTAAGACAGAACTTTTCAGACAAGGAATAAGATGGTTACCTGTTCTGTTTTTAATCCAGTGACCTTGCTCTAGCACCACAAAGAGGTTAGTTCCTCTCAGAAGACACCTCAGGCAGGTGGCAGCTAATCACCGATCACAATTTTCACAAACTTTCCTCACCTCTCTTCAACTGTTACTTCCAAAGCATGAAGAACTAAAAAATAACACAGCTTTAAAAGGTAAAAATAAAAATATGAAGCAATCAGAAAGTGTACTAAGAGATTCTCACCCTGTGCAAAACTGGGGTGTTTTATTTGAAAAATATCTTATTAAACTGGTCTTTGAACATTACTATTTATGATGAGTCATGCTGCCAAAATACTGCAGCTTTTAAGTAAGCCTTCAGCAGGATGGCCCACCTCAATAGCAAGTTCAGAAATAAACAGCCACGTGGAAGGTCTTTGTCTCAAATGGTAAAGTACAATGAGCCACATTTACACAAGGTGAGAAGTTCTCCTTACTTTTCTGATTGCAGTACTCATCAAACTGAGTAATCCCGAGGCTACACTTAGAAAGACCCAGCTACCTGGCAAACTCGGAGAAGCTGAGCTAAAACCTGAACCAGAGAAAAAATAGAAAATTAACACACCTTGGAAATATTTTATACTAATTGTCTATTTTTTCTCTTAATGTATACTGCTACAGTTTTCAAACAGCATTATTAAAAGGGAGAAACAGTCAAAATGAAGTCAAGAAAAAGTAGAAATTCTCTGAAGGTCTACAAAATAACCATGTGAAACTCTTAAGTCTGAATAGACTTCAGATTATGTACCAAGATCACTGGGTATGAGTATCTGAAAGCCACAAGAAATAAACTCTAGGCCTAGAATGGTGCCTTCTAGAACTCAAGACAGAAGTACAGACATGCACTGTTTTCTTTCTAACTCAAACTCGGGTCATTAAAAATGTTACTAGTGTTCCTAACACATTAACTATGAAATTCCAGGAGGAAAGGTGCACCCTGACTGAGAGTATGTCACTGTACACAGGACTTCTAAATACAGCAAAAGTAGAAAGAACCAATCAGGGCCTTTTGTTTCTACATTTTGATTAGTCTGTGCTACCGTAACATAAACTGATTGAAATGGTGATTAGAAGTCACAAAAATTTAGAAACTTTAAAATACAATAAATGATTTAATTTTAAAAAAATGAATAGTTTTGAAAATGCGATCTCATTACTAAAAAAAAAAAAAGAATTTAACTTTCCAAGAATGAGGGTGGAGTGGTAGATTTTATTCTAAGAGTCAAACAATTTTAGCCAGAAACAGGTTATATCTATCTCCCTTAAGAAGAAATATGACTGTGTCTGGTGAAGGTAAGTTAAAGAATCTCACTATAGATTTCTCTGAGAGGATGATGGTTTGTCTTCATGTCCATCTACAATGAAATCCTTAACTACAGATATGAAGAAGGTAAAATATGAAGGCTTCACAGAATGTTAGGAACAGCAAAGATCATCGTCTTCAACTGCTGTTTATTACAGATACAGAAACTGATGTCCCAATGGAGAGGAAATGTGAGGTCACATTGACTCCCTAAGTAACACTAATCCATCCTAAGCACATGCCACCAAAGGCAAGACCAAATAGGCACTTTTGTCAGTCACGAGCCCTGAAACACCCTTATTTTAAACTACATATGCCTCTACCCTAGTCTTTTTTTCTGTCCTACACAAGAATGACATTGGGAAGTTTTCAAGAGACCCTTGTTAACTTTTCTTCAACATCTACCTCTACATGGCAGGAAATGAGGGTCTAATTTATTAAGAAACTGTCTCTAAAGAATGGAGAAATGGGTTGGGGGCCTGCAGGCATACAGACAGAACACTGTATACATAATAAATAAATATTTTAAAAAAAAAAGAATGGAGAAATACTGGAAGAGAAAGTAAAGTTCTAAATTGAAAAGTAGGACTTTTTCAAAGAGTATTGCAGTTTCTGATAAACACTATTATTAGCTACCCAAAGAGTATATTTACACATAGCATAAACGTGTAAGAGGAGCTAGAGCGCTCTGCACGCTAGCTAGTACTCACTAGCAGAGCTTCTTCATACACGCAAGCCTCGGTCTCACTGTTCCATGAAGATGACTGACACTGCAAGGTCTTCCCGCTGAGCTGACAACTCAGCTAGAATGTCTGTCTCCCTGGAGGAAGAGCTGCTGCTGGCTACAACAGCGCTGCAATCGCCTGCTTGGGGCTGCTTTCTAGAACGTCTTCTTTGCTACCGCAGTAACTTCAACAGTTATGGACTAGGAATCATTTGGGGGTGAGCATTCAAGACACGGTTTCTCTGTGTAGCCTTGGCTGTCCTGGAACTCAAACTCACAGAGATCCATCCGCCTGCCTCTGTCTTCCAACTGCTGGGATTAAAGGCGTGTGCCACCACCGCCCAGCTTATAATAAATTATATTTCATCTCAAACATGACAGCACCCTTTGGAGAAAAACTGAAAGTGAACTGAGTAATAAAGGGAAACTAATCAAAGAGTGTTCTCAAAACTAAAGTAAATCTACTACAGACGATCAGCGCTGCAGTCTGAAATCATACGGCTGTAACTGACATGCCAGCTCTCCGAGCATAATGACACCTACACCTACCAAAGAGTAGTGAAGTCTCAGTGGAAAGACAAAATTGGCAGTGTTACCAAAGACAATTTTCCAAATACAGAGAAGTCACGTTTCCTAGCCCTATTGGATATTCTGGTTTGTTTCACTGTGTGCGGGCTGCCTAAGATAAGCGAATGGAATCCAATTCTCCCTGAGAAGGCAAAGAAGTGCTACAGAGGTGACTTCAGGAGTAGTAAGCCATTCTTCACATTTCTTGGTTATTTATTTAGCAAGAATTAAACTCAGGCTTGTTTGTTCTTAAAAGAAATATTTAACCCTAAAAAACTAGTAGGTTCCTGAGTGCCAAAGATTTCTTAGGTGAAATAATCTAAAAGTTCACTTGTGGGGAAATACCCAAGCATGCAGTATGCACACACATGCATACACACAGAGGCAGAGGCATAGATACACACAGAGGGGCGCACACACATGTGCAAAGAAAGCAAAAACTAAAAGGGAAACAAAAGGGTAAAAGAAAGAAATGAGGAAAAATGAGAAACACATAAAACTGAAGCCAGCAGTAAAGGAAGAGTTTTAAGAGGACAGAGAAGGGAAGCATCAAAGAGAAAAATCTCCCCTTTATCAGAATATATTTCCCGACATTCTACAAAATGACATCTAATCCCTAAGTAAGAATGTGAAAATTCTGAGTTGTGATTGACTGCCACTTGTATGAGAAGTCTTCTTAGAGGAATTTGCCCTTCTGTGCTGGTGGCAACTGAGTAAGGGGTTTAAAAAAGATTTTTGGTGAAGTTTAGATGCAAACATTATGTAATCAAGGGCTTTGCAATACATTAATGATAGACACTGAAACCCAAGCTGACTTTGAAAACACGACTAGAATTAAGCACAACTAGAAATAATGATACTGTTCTTTCCAGTGTGTCCAGACACGCTGAGCCCTTATGAAAGCTACCATACATCATAAATACACATGCTCTGAAACAAGAGTGCTATAAGAAAATAAGTGCTAACAAAATGCTTATAACTTAGTCACCAATGACAGCTGCAATCAACAGAAAGTCAGATGACACACTGGGGAACCCTAGACGAGGCAGGTGAAGTATCTAACGTGAACTTCAAATTCCAATTACTTTAGGTTAATAGTTTAACACAATGGTCTCTCACACCTGTTGATTTGGAATAATTTCAAGGTAAGATGAGGTCTTAACTCCTTTAAACTCTTTAGGCTAATGTCTTAGTTATTTTTATTTAGCATTAATTAAATATACCGTACAAGTAAAAGAACACATTTCTTAGTAACAGAAACAAATCCATTCAAGTATAAAACTTGACCACTGGTAAGCCCATGTATGGCCTCACTGCATTGAAAAGACACCTGTTACAACTATTGCTCTAAAGGTAAGATTTGAATCAAACAGCTACCTTCCTACTGTTGCTAGCTTCTGTCAGACAAAACAGCCATGTATTTTAGATGGTCTTCTTCAAAAAACAAAAACCCTAGTAAATAAAGTAATGTGACTATGTTTACTTTATTGTTCACACATGTTTATTTTATATGACAACATGGGCATCTCCCAAGCCCTTAAGAAGCCATGCCCATGAAGGCAAATGGTGTCATTATTCTCACTGCACAGATGACAGAGGCCCAGAGAGGCTGACCTCTTCAAGTATGACAATGTGCAACACGCACCACTGGCAGCCAGATCTCATAATTCAACAGAACTCTTCCACTACGACCCAAGACCTCTCATTTCATAAGCCCTAATATGTAAAACAGTTTAGAAGAGATGACCATCATCATAGTTTATTTCTGTATGGAAACCAGAGTACTGGTAACAGACAAACCCTACCAAAATCACAAGAATAAACAAACAGATGCTTTAGATCCTATCAAGTCATCAATTTTGTAGCAATAAATGGACTCAAAATTTTTAAGAAGTTTAAGTATATGAGCAATATGAAAGATACTTCCCACTAAGCAAAAAGGCCAACATAAAATATAAAATAAAAACAATGTTGGGCCATGGTGGCACATGACTTTAATCCCAGCACTTGGGAGGCAGAGGCAAATGGATCTCTGTGAGTTCCAGGCCAGCCTGGTCTACAGAGTGAGTTCCAGAACAGCCAGAGCTACACAGAGAAACCCTGCCTTGAAAAACTCAAACAAGTAAATAAATAGATAACTAAGTAAATAAAAACAATGAATGAAATCTCCCTTTTTATTATTATCAAAAAATATAGAAGAGGCAAATGGCAATATCAGATACAGCTCTTACAAAGTGCCATCTTTGACAAGAGACCTACCATCCCTAGAGTTGTTTGAAAGAGACCATTTCCATATTATGTGTCAGACAGAACTCATAAAGTAAGTTGACAAAACTTATAAATCACCACTTTATTTATTATATCGATAACTTTCCCAGAAGTGACTAATATGGCTATAAGGAAGCTGAGTTTAAACCAGTTTTTAAAAAGAACAACTGGAAAACAACTAAGAGAGAACATACATAACTACCCCCAAACCTAATAGAAAACCATTAGTGAAAGGGACTAACTGCACAAAGGGACTAAAAGGGATTTATAACAACCAGCATTCAAGACAAAAAAAAACGGTCGATTATGCCAAAATATTTTTAAAGAGAAAACTTACCCAAAATATGCCTGCAAACTGCAAATGGTGATTTGGATTTCCTAAAGGATAGGAGTATGTGCTCTGCGTGCTGGCGTTGTTCATTACTGACCATGGAAGGTGGGGCCTTTAGAATAAAAACAAAGACAGAGCAACCAAATGAGAAAGCCTGTACAACACTGATCCATTCGCCCACTGTGGAGAAAAACTTTTCACTTTGAGGAGTGGGGAAGAGGGAAACTTTTTTTTTGCTTTAAGTTTTTAAGGAACTACAGTACAGAACTTCAAAACAAATATATAAAAATACAGTTCCAGGAAGAAACAAAGAAGCAAGATTTGTCTCTGAAACTATTTAAAGCTGCCTAAATCTAGAAAAGGAACTACTTTAAAAGATAGGTAATATCCTCATCCTTTGCTTCAAAATCTACCATTCAGACTAATTTAACTAACTTCAAATGCCAAAACTTTTCAGTACTGAGGAAACTGAATCAAAGTTACGAAAAATCTGCAATGTTACCTGGAATTCATGGACCACTATAAATTCTCTGAATACTAAATTCAATCAGCCAAAAAGCAAGATATCTACTTTACCAAAACAACTTCTGAAGTCTGCCTAGACTTTTAAATTCCACTTTGGTGCAATAGCCTGTTTTCCAAAGCTGTTTCCCTGCTAAAGCATACTTATCCAAAATACATATTCCACGGTTGAATTATCTTCTGATATAACTGGAGGGAAGGGGAAGATATTGGAAATAACATTTATTGTTCTACAATTTACCTGGATCATATTAAGAAAGGCTATCGTTCTGGGTGTGGTGTCACACACCTTGAAGAGAGGCAGAGGAAGGTAGATAGATCTAAGTTTGAGGCCAGACTGGGCTATAGAGAAAGCTCCAGGCCAGCCAAGGACACATGTGGGCATAGTGAGACAACATCTTTAAAAAAAAAAAAAAGGAAAGGAAGGAAGGAAGGAAAAGAGTAAATAAACAATGTAACATATTATGCATTATCGTCTCTCTGAACACTGTACACTCCTGCCCTGTGAATGCCTGGACTAGTTAAAGCCAGTGCACATTATTCCTAAGGTTACAGCACCCTCTACAGTTCTCCAGAAAAAACAAAACTTTCTATTACAAAACTGAGTTTAATTGGATTTAGTAACGAAATATTGGGAGCAACTAGCTACATTACAAGTTCTGTCCTTTCGCCTGCAAACTCTGTTCTCACCAAGAGAACAGAATGAGCTGTATTTCAAGGTTTCCATCATTAACACTGCATTTAGTCAATACCACCCACTCACAGCTGTGTGTACAAATCAACACTAGATTACCTGGGGAGTCTGGATCATTTTTCCTCTCATGATCCTTATGCTAGCTATTTTATAAATAAAAACTCCTTCTATAGCTAATGGGGCTAAACTACTCCGCTACTCACTTTTATAAAAAGTAAAGGTATGAAGATGTTAATGTATAGTATAAAATGTAACCACCTATTTGGATATTATATACACAATAAAATCACCAGGTCAACATATGTGGCAGGACAGAATATACTTTAGATTCCTAAATCCAGAGCTATAATATCTTTATTGAAAGAAAGCTGTTGTTCTGTATGCTTGTTGCCCCAGGTAGGCTGAGGCAGAAAAATCACTTGAGCACAAGAGTTCAAGAGCAACTGGTGATGTAAGAATGTAAAGTACTGAGATGGAGAGATGGCTCAGAGGTTAAGAGCACTGGCTGCTCTTCCAGAGGTCCTGAGTTCAATTCCCAGCAACCACATGTGGCTCACAACCATGTATGAGACCTGGTGCCCTCTTCTGGTGGGCAGGCATACATGCAGACAGAACATTGCATACATAAATAATAATAATAATCATAATCAAGAATGTAAAGTACTGCAGTTTTACACCCACTGTTTGAAAACTTTATTGTACACTCATGTACAGATGATTAAGTGAAGTTTTAAAATGTACTTTTTTAAAAGATTTATTTATTAATTATGTATACAGTGTTCTGTCTACATGCATCCCTGCCCGCCAGAAGAGGGCACCAGATTGCATAACAGATGGTTGTAAGCCATCATGTGGTTGCTAGAAATTGAACTCAGAACCTCTGGAAGAACAGTCAGTGCTTTTAACCTCTGAGCCATCTCTCCAGCCCTTAAGTGAAGTTTTAAAGTGTAACTGATGAATCAGTATTTGATCAACCACTGTCTTTATATTTTATTAAACTGTATATTTCTAATCACATTTTTTAAAGCTGAGAGAACGGGTTGGATGTTTATTCTCCTGAAGGTATTTTTAAAATAAAGCTTCACCATAGCCTGTAAACTTGGTACATACATGTAGTTTTTGATATTTTTTTGTTGCATTTGAAAATCTTGTATATGGTAAAATGGTTTTATACAAAATACTAAATGATAGAAATTATATAATTTACAATCATGTAAATAAAAATATTAAACAGTAAAAAAAAGAATATGTAGACTCAACAACTATAAAAGTCCTTTAATCAAATCCAAATGAATCAAAGACCTCAACATAAAGCCAGCCACACTGAACCTTATAGAAGAGCAAGAGGGAAGTACACTTGAACGCACTGTCACAGGGAACCACTTCCTAAATAGAATGCCAGCAGCACAGACACTGAGTGAAACAATTAATAAATGGGACCTCCTGAACTGAAAAGCTTCTGTAAAGCAAAGGACACGGTCAATAAGACAAAACGACAGCCTACAGAATGGGAAAAGATCTTCACTAACTCCACATCAGACAGAGGTCTGATCTCCAAAATATACAAAGAACTAAAGAAATTGGATACCAAAAGATCACATAATCCAATTAAAAAATGGAGTACAGACCTAAACAGAGAACTCTCAACAGAGGAATCTAAAATGGCTGAAAGACAAGGAAATGTTCAACATCCTTAGTCATCAGAGAAATGCAAATCAAAACAACTCTGAGATTCCATCTTACACCTGTAAGAATGGCCATGATCAAAAACATTGATGACAACTTATGCTGGAGAGGTTGTGGGGAAAAGGGAACACTTCTGCATTGCTGGTGGGAGTGCAAGCTGGTACAACCCCCTTTGGATGTCAGTCTGGCGATTTCTCAGAAAATTAGGAAACAACCTTCCTCAAGACACAGTAATACCACTTTTGGGTACATATCCAAAGGATGCTTAATTGTGCCACTAGGACATGTGCTCAACTATGTTCATAGCAGCTTTGTTTGTCATAGCCAGAACCTGGAAACAACCTAAATGCCCCTCGATCGAAGAGCGGATAAGGAAAACGTGGTACATTTATACAATGGAGTACCACACAGCAGAAAAAAATAATTTTGCAGTAAAATGGATGGAACTAGAAAACATTATTTTGAGTGAGGTAACCCAGATACAGAAAGACAATTATGACATGTACTCACTCATAGGTGGTTTTTAAACAAGGCAAACAAAGAAAGCCAGCCTACAAACCACAATCCCAGAGACCTTAGAAAACAATGAGGACACTAACAGAGACTTACATAGATCTAATCTACATGGGAAGTAGAAAGTAGAAAAAGACAAGATCTCTTGAGTAAATTGGGAGCATGGTGACCTTGGGGGAGGGTTAAAGGGAGGAGGGGAGAGACCTGGAGGGGAGCATAGAAAAATGTAGAGCTCAATAAATATCAATAAAAAAAATTTTTTAAAAAGTCCTTTAAGGGGCTGGAGAGATGGCTCAGAGGTTAAGAGCATTGCCTGCTCTTCCAAAGGTCCTGAGTTCAATTCACAGCAACCACATGGTGGATTACAACCATCTGTAATGAGGTCTGGTGCCCTCTTCTGGCCTTCAGGCATACACACAGACAGAATATTGTATACATAATAAATAAATATTTTTAAAAAGTCCTTTAAAACAACTTCCAAACAGTAAATTATTTCCACCAGTAAATTCCAAGAAGTCTGTGGAGATGGATCCCTGGTTAAGAGCACTTGTGGGACCAAACGCTCACAAACCCAATACAAAAGACTGATGTTTCTGTCCCCAGCTTCACCATCCTACCAGCACAGACAAGCAGATCTGTTCACAAAATCTGGTAAAAAGCGACAGTGACTCAAGTCAGAAGAACCCAAAACTGGATATCTGGAGATTATTTACCGATCCAGGGGTTAAATAACATGCTTAGTTTTTAGTAGGCTGAATATATATGGGGTTCAAAGACTTTGAGCAGCATCTGTTCAGAATGTATTTGACAAGGACTATATGCTTAGCACCATGCCAGAGCTAGTAATGCACCTACATGATTCTACAAGACAAGACAGGAATTAACCAATCACAGAGTTCATAAACCCTGCATCCACCAGTTTGTTCTAATTGCTTCTACTGCCGTGCTGCTAAGCCTTTCTTCGGAACAGTCACCATTCCAATCCCCATTGTAAAGACCTCCAGTTCTTTCCCTAGGAAGCCATGACTGTTCTAAACTATCAGTAATAGTCATAAAATTATAATCATTATAAAACTGTCTGGTAGAATGCTAAATTTTACATATTAGCTCATTAGTTCCAGGAATATCCTCGAAAGAGTTATCTCCCATCCCAGCACTTGGCAGGCAGAGGCAGGCGGATCTCTGTGAGTTCGAGACCAGCCTGGTCTACAGAGCTAGTTCCAGGACAGGCTCCAAAACCACAGAGAAACCCTGTCTTGAAAAACCAAAAAAAAAAAAAAAAGTTATCTCCCTCTTTTAAATGGAGAAATCAAGATTTGGAAATTGTTAAATTCCCAAGAGAGCCAAGTCAATAAGAATGTGACTTCAAGTACACATCAGTGCTTATCCTAGAGGTAAACTGAGGAGTTCTGCCTCTCTTAACTAGCAGAAAATACTAACTAACATTCTGGCTTCCTATACATATTATTATGTACAATTCATGAAAAACGGAAGACGGGACATTGAAGTCAGACTGAATAATCAGGTACTATTTGTAGACAGAAAACCATACTATGAGAGTAGAAGAGAAAACATGGTGTGAAGTTATACTATAAAGATCTAATTAACACTTTCTTAGCTTTTTTTTTTTTTTTTTTTTTGGTTTTTCGAGACAGGGTTTCTCTGTAGCTTTGGTGCCTGTCCTGGAACTAGCTCTTGTAGACCAGGCTGGTCTCGAACTCACAGAGATCCGCCTGCCTCTGCCTCCCAAGTGCTGGGATTAAAGGCGTGCGCCACCACCACCCGGCTTTCTTAGCTTTTTTAATAGATGGTTTCATGCTCTAATTACAAAATGACAGATATGTCACCCAAACACACAAATATTAGTAGCCTTTGACTCAATAAGTGAAGATTTCAATGAGAATTTGATCAACTTTCATTTTCTTGAACTGTTCCTATCTAAATTTAAAACTACTCATAAAGGATAATATGTTTTGATACTTTACATCTATTCTATTATCCTAGCATCCAGGAGTCAGAGGCAGATGACTCTTTTGAGTTCTAGGCCAGCCTGGCCTACATAGAGAGACCTCATTTCCCAGCACTAGGGAGGCAGACAGATCTTTGTGTTTGGGGCCAGCCTGATAGTGAGTCCCCTCTCAAAAATATAACAAACAAAACCAACAAAACCCAAACAATTAAATAATAATAAACTTACTTATCCGTGTTTCACAGTGCTCCATAAGAAGTTCTCCAGATGGCCCTGATTAATGCCTCAAGCGCCTCAGTCCTTACTTCAAAACTGTCCTTCCTACCAACTATGTCTTCCTCTCAGAACACCCTTCTCAGACACATTTTCTTCCAGAAGTGATCTTATTCTTACTCTCAAAGTTTAAAAAATAAATAAAGTGACTATATACCAAGAGCCAAGCTGGGCAATACATGAGACGTATCTAAACACCTCCCAGGATGCTGAACTCTCCATGTATCCACCTTTGCTAAGACTCTTCATTTTCTACCACCTTCTCCAATGCACTGCGAAATATTCCTACAACTTTGTCTTGACTTGTGTACCCCCTTTCCACACAGCCTTACACATTTTTCTCATCTTTCCTCCTCCATCTTATCTTAATCTTTTCCTGATTGCAGACAGTTCTACACTATCTCCTAACTTCTTTACACAACTTAAACCCCACTTTAATGACAAGAAAGGGACATACAATCAGAGAAGCCTGGCTTCCAATCCCCTCTCGGCAGCATAGTCCAAGGGAAATCTCAAGGATAGATACTTATCTGCCTTTCAGGGGTTCCTGATGGCAATGAGAAGTCAAGGACCTAAGCCCTACTACACAGTAAGCATGCAGTTCTCTAGAAATTAACAATAATGCAACCCTGTTAAAATCTCAGCAGTCCTCATCCATGAAAAGGGCTAAAAGCTTGCCAAACCAGACACAGACACTTAAGAAAGAATGGCTATTAATCCCAGCACTCGGGAGGCAGAGGCAGGCGGATCTCTGTGAGTTCGAGGCCAGCCTGGTCTACAAGAGCTAGTTCCAGGACAGGAACCAAAAACTACGGAGAAACCCTGTCTCGAAAAATCAAAAAAGAAGCCAGGCGGTGGTGGCGCGCACACCTTTAATCCCAGCACTCGGGAGGCAGAGGCAGGCGGATCTCTGTGAGTTCGAGACCAGCCTGGTCTACAAGAGCTAGTTCCAGGACAGGCTCCAAAACCACAGAGAAACCCTGTCTCGAAAAACCAAAAAAAAAAAAAAAAAAAAAAAAAAAAAAAAAAATCAAAAAAGAATGGCTAAAATTCAAAACCAGCATTAGAGCAAAGACTTTAACACACGCACCCCATTCTGAAGCAAAAGAAAACCATGCAGAGAGAATCCCCAGGAACAGACCATGACCTAAGTAAGACACATCGGTGAGGAAAGCAGACTGGCCAGGCTGCCAGTGCAGTTACAACTAGATAATCTACACATTTCGTACAAAGTAATAAATTCACTTTGTACATAGAAGAATTTAAGATTTAAAATTGAAACAATAAAATGTTAGGGAAGAAAACACAGGTTTGTCAGGGCAGTAAAAAAACTTCTTAATAAATAGCAAGTACAAATCCTTTTTCAAAATTAATAAATTCAACTATCACAATTACTCTTCTAAATTTTTTTTTTTTTTTTTTTTTTTTTGGTTTTTCGAGACAGGGTTTCTCTGTGGTTTTGGAGCCTGTCCTGGAACTAGCTCTTGTAGACCAGGCTGGTCTCGAATTCACAGAGATCCGCCTGCCTCTGCCTCCCAAGTGCTGGGATTAAAGGCGTGCGCCACCACCACCCGGCTTACTCTTCTAAATATTAAAGTCACCGTAAGTAAAGTAAAATATCAGTCACTCTTTAGAAGAAAGAGACTGCATTAAAATTAACACAGGACTATTTAGCAAAAACTGAAACTCTAACAAAAGAGTAAAATACACATAACAAAAACTAACACTTTGTAATTAATTCTTTTAGTTGTTTTTTAAAAGGATCAGTGAGATAGCCACCAAGTCTGACAACCTGAGTTTGATTCCCCAGGACCCACGTGATGGAAGATAATCATCTCCTGCAAGTTGTCCTCTGACCTCCACATATACTCCCTGGTAAGAGTATCACACACACACACACACACACACTAAATAATTAAGATTTGTAACAACACTTTAACAAGATGACACCTATGCCCTCCACATCTGAGCATTTTCTTCCACTGCAAGTCAATCCTGACTTTAGTTATAGAGCAATGCACCTGCTGAGTTTCTCTCTTCAGTAGGAGCAGCTATAAGATTCATTCCAGCCAATATGAGATTAACAAACTTTTGGATGGAATTTTCTAGAGGTGATTCAGGTGCAAATACATCTTTTACTTCTCCCTTGAAATGGCATGCCTTGTGTAGCTCTGCTCACTTCCTAAAGTCATAAACTAGAAGATGGAAGCCCCTCCCCCACTCTAAGAGATTAGGAAGACAGCAAGACAAAAATCTGGAGCACTTGCTGGCATCTAGAATCACTCACCACAGCAACACTGATGCTAACTCCAGACTTTACGGAAAAGAAAAATAAAGCTATCTTCAGCTCACTCCTTCCACAAAGTGAGTCCCAGAGACCGAGCTCAGCTGGTGACTTGGTGGCGAGTGCCTTTACCCACTGAGTCTCCTTGTCAGTCCAAAGCTATCCTTCTGAAGACACAGTTCTTTGAGGACCTTCTGTTCTACATTGTCAAATCCAACCCAAGTAAATCAAAGTGTAATAGAAAAATGGCTAGTAATTGTGCTAGACAACTTAGAGTAGAAAGTAAAACCAACTAATAAACACAAAAAATACTCAAAATCAGGTATAGCAGTACACACCTGTAATACCAGCACTCAGAACACTGAAGCAGGAATAGAGTGAGTTTAAGGCCAGCCTGAATGACAGTGTGATCATGTCCTATCTCAGTGTTTTGCAAACTACTCTGGGCAGGACATGGCTCTTGTCCTCTTGAAATCAGAGCACCTATAATTACCTGCACAAGACCTTCAGAAGACAAGACCCACTATTATTTCCCTTGTGGAAGGACTTGGCAGGTCTATAAGGCAACTCGCAAGTAACATACATGGAGTGTACAAGGATCCCACCCCATAGCTCACCTTGCCCCTCCTCAAGTATACAGAAACCACTAGCAGTTGCTAAACTTGTCCATGCTCCTGTAGCAGATTCTCACTCATGCTTCTATAGGTGGCTCCAATTAAACTCAATGGTTCACGAAGGTACACTTGGATGGAATAATTTTTTTCTTTTCTTTTTTTTTCTTTTGGTTTTTCGAGACAAGGTTTCTCTGTAGTTTTGGTGCCTGTCCTGGAACTAGCTCTTGTAGACCAAGCTGGCCTCAAACTCACAGAGATCCACCTGCCTCTGCCTCCCGAGTGCTGGGATTAAAGGCGTGCACCACCACCGCCCAGCTGGAATAATTTCTTTGGTCTGTCTTTCGGGACCTATCCAACATGAGCAGAAATCTACCTTCTTTGAAAAAGTTAACCCAATACTCAGCCTCCTAAATGCTGAGATTTTAGGCATTCACTTCCACACACAGTTGATAAGTAACTTTAAAGATATTGTACCTTTGTAGAAGAAACATAAGCTAGGGAATAATGTTAAAGGGAGCTTCAATTATATTTTTCAGAAGACTAAACAAAACACACTAAGATTTGCTATGTAGAAATTGGACACATTCAGGTGATAGTGGCACATGCCTTTAATCCCAGCACTTGGGAGGCAGGCAAATCTCAGTGAGTTCAGGGCTAGCCTGGTCTACAAAGCAAGTTCCAGAACAGCCAGGGCTACACAGAGAAACCCTGTCTTGAAAAACAAAAAACAAAACAAACAAATAAACAAAAAACTAAAAACAACCAGAAATTGGGCATGTGGATATGTCAGAGAATCTACACGCTTTTCAGTTAACTTGTATTTCACTCCCCATCAAACAGCTAACTGCATTTTTTTTTTTTTTTTTTTTTTGGTTTTTCAAGACAGGGTTTCTCTGTGGTTTTGGATCCTGTCCTGGAACTAGCTCTGTAGACCAGGCTGGTCTCGAACTCACAGAGATCCGCCTGCCTCTGCCTCCCAAGTGCTGGGATTAAAGGCGTGCGCCACCACCGCCCGGCAACTAACTGCATATTTTAAGCAACTCTCTGGCTAAAACCACATAAAAACAATAGAGTACCAGTAGGTCAAAAACAAATGCATCTCACATTATACAACCAATTAAAGAATGGGGACACTGAGCGGTGGTGGTGCACACTTTTAATCCCAGCACTCAGGAAACAGACGGATAGATCTCTGTTGAGTTCGATGTCAGCCTGGTCTACAGAGTAACTTCTAGGACAGGTTCCAGAGAAACCCTGTCTCAAATTACAAAAAACAAAACAGAAAGAAAGAAAGAAAGAAAGAAAGAAAGAAAGAAAGAAAGAAAGAAAGAAAGAAAGAAAGAAAGAAAGGAGGGAAGGAGGGAGGGAGGGAGGGAGGGAGGGAGGGAGGGAGGGAGGGAGGGAGGGAGGGAGGGAGGGAGGGAGGGAAGAGAAGGAAGGAAGGAAGGAAGGAAGGAAGGAAGGAAGGAAGGAAGGAAGGAAGGAAGGAAGGAAGGAAGGAAGGAAGGGGGGGCTACAGAAATGGTCTTAGGATCAGAGTTCACTTCCCAGCACCCATAACAACTGCCTGCAACTCAGAGGATCTGATGCCCTCTTCTAGACTGCACAAGCAACTGCACACATGCATGCATCCATAGGCACCTGCACACGTGCATACATTCACACAAACAATAAATAAAAGAATAAAAATATCTTTCTCACTCTCTTTTAACAAAGTAAGCACTCTTATCCAGTCTGACATAATTACTTCAGTGTCAAAAATACAGGGCAACCTGTTTTGCTAAAATGGTATCGAAGAGGCTGCAGAAAGGACCTAGTCAGTAAAGCGCTGAGTTCCATTTCCAGCACCTACACAAAAGCTGCATGTGGTGGGGCACATTTGTAAACCTCCGCTTGGGAGGCAGGGAGAGTCAGCTGTCTGGACAGTCAGCAGAGTCTAATCATCCCCTGGTCCTGACAAGAGACCCTATCTCAAATAACACGTGCATGGTCGGGCATGGTAGTGCACAACTTTAATCCCTGCACTGGGGATGCAAAGGCATGTGGATCTCTTCACACTCCACACCAGTCAAGGCTACACAGTGAGATCCTGCCTCAAAATAAATAAATATAACAAGTGGATACACAAATGTGATAACATATTTTCAGCTTTGAAACTCAAAATAAGATATGTTAAAGATAGATGTCTCAAAATGAAGCTATGCTAAAAACAGATGTATATTAAACAATGATTTTTCTTTAAAAAATCATTTTTAAAAATGATGTTAATCATTTAATCATATTAAAAAAAAATCAATGTTTGATCATTATGTGCTGTGGGATAACCTCTGTGTATGCTGTGAATATGTTTTATTACAACTGGTTAATAAAGAAGTTTCTTTGGCCTATGGCAGAGCAAAATATAGCTTGGCAGGAAATCCAGATATACAGGGAGAAAGAAGGCAGAGTTGGGGAGATGCCAGAAGCCGCCAGAGCAAAACGATGTACTAGAGAACAGGTAACACCAAAAAAATCACATGGCAATACACAGATTATTAGAAATGGGTTAATTTATATGTAGAGCTAACCAATAAGAAGCCTGAGCCATGGGCCAAGCCATTATACTTAATATTAAGCCTGAGAGTAGTTATTTATTCGGGAACTGGTGAGCTGGAGAGAAACCTCCAGTTACAACTGTTTTGTTTGTTCGTTCATTTGTTTTTTTAGATGAGGTCTTATAATGTAGCCCTGGCTGGTCTGGAGCTCACTATTTAAACCAGGCGAGGTTTAAACACACAACTCACTTGCCTCTGCCTCTCAAGTGCTGAGATTAAAAGTATACACACCATAACCAGCCTATGTGATCACTCTAATTGTTTTATAAGTCTAAAGATGAAATTTATATTCATAAAGCAACAGATTATGTCCATCTTCTCTTTAGCAATGTGTGTACTACTGATATTTTATAAAGTACTATGTTTTGAAGATGCAAGACCAAGAAAAGGAGCCAGAATAAGAATATATGGCCTGTTAAAAAATGGATATCTAGAATCCATTACTAGTGCATCTGGACGGGATGCCAACTAGAAGAAATAAATCAGCATATTTCAAATAGGGATCAGTAATTTACAAAACAGAAGATGAATGCAGAGATACACAAAGACATGTGTTGTATAACACATAGCCATTATGTAGGGTGCAAAGGAAGTCCTGAGTGAATTTTATGTGTTTTGACATGGGCACAGACTGTTGCAGACCAATTAGCCCATGGAAAACCGACAAAGCCATTTACCCATATGGGTCAGTCTAAAGAGAAATAGTAAAGCCTTTCTTGGAAGTCCAAGTATAGCTTATGAACAATGTGTGCCAAAACTAGACGCTATAGCTTCCTCCTCCCGGATATTTACAGCCTGATATTGCATATGTACAGAGACCTCCTACCCAAACTAGCCAGCCCCTCCCCCTGTGTGATACCTAATAAACACGCTGAGGTCCAGTTTGAAGTGTTAGGAGAGTGGAAACATTAGAGAACCCCACTTTACCCTAGCTTCAATGTACACGTGTCTGTGTGTCTGTCCTTAATCCCCTCACTTCCTCTAGCCAGGGTTTTAGGACCCAAGTCCTATTGGATGTGACACACTAGCACATGTGTGTACCACTGCAAATGTCAACAGCTTCTTATGGCCACACTGGAGAGCAAAGTAAGTGCTGGCAGCTCACAGTACTTGAGAGTTAAGTCGATAAGTATTTACTTAGTACTCCAAGACTGTCTTGATTTTATATGCTTTGGTGTGAGGTTATACGATACATTAAGGTACAAAAACCAGCTGTAATTTGTAAAGCACTTACTATGTGCCAGACATTATACTAAACATTTTTTTTTTTTTTTTTTTTCGAGACAGGGTTTCTCTGTGGTTTTGGAGCCTGTCCTGGAACTAGCTCTTGTAGACCAGGCTGGTCTCGAATATACTAAACATTTTTAACATAAATTACTTAAACTTTTATAACTCTCAAGGCATCCTATTTTAATTTTTCTTACCTTTATTTATTTGTATAGGTGTGTGTGTGTGCCTCAGCACACTAACTTACAGGAGTTGGTTCTTGCCTTCTACCATGTGGGTCTCAGGAATCAAACTAACATCACCAGGCTTGATGGCAAGAACATTTAGTTGCTGTGCTGACCCCTAATTCTGTTTTATTCTTTTTACGACTTCATTGTCCTAATTTATTTAATTTTGTAAGATTTATTTAATGATGTATAGGAGGGGTCTCTGTGCGTATGCATGTGAGTGCAGGTGCCCTTGGAAGCCAGAGGCAATAGGATCCCCTAGTGCTGGAGTTAAGGGAGATTGTCAGTCACCTAGCGTGGTGTTAGAACCTGAAATTATGTCCTCTTTAAGGGCAGTACCTGTTAGCCACTCAGCTGTGTCTCCAGTCCCATTCATTACTCTATTTTAGAGGACACTGACATTAACTGACTTGTTAAATATCACACACACCATCATTGTTGGAGTAAAAAAAAAAAACGGATATTCCAGACCTTTTACTATTCCATGATTTCAATAACTTCCACATGTGCCTACACACACATCACACACACAACTTTTCTATGACTCCACCTGGTAAGTAAAAGCAAATAATTTTGTTAAACATGACTATATTACAGATTACAATAGTTTTGATTAATCTGAAGATGAATGTTGAGAAAATAAAGTCTAAGCCTGTTTGGGAAAGTAGTCCTCAGCTTCCCCAAACACATATACAGTCATTTCACTCTCATCAGTTATTTTGGCATTAAAAAAATTAAGATTGGGCTGGAGAGATGCCTCAGAGGTTAAAAGAACTGACTGCTGTTCTGGAGGTCCTGACTTCAATTCCCAGCAACCACATGATGATTCACACCCATCTATAATGAGATCTGGTGCTCAGAACCCTATATACATAATAAATAAATTTTTAAAAAATTAAGATTAATATACTCCCCACCCCAATCTTGGTCAGATTCTCACTCACCACATCTGTTGACAGTCTCACAACACCCACAACTCACAAGACCCACCAATGGGCAAACTCAAGGTAATTATGGTGGTAAAAGGACTTAGTATATATAGGCCATAGGATCCCACTCCCTTCTGCATTTAGTCATTCATTTTCTTCATTCAACATAGTACTAAAGCAACTACTCTATGACAAGCCTCGTGCCAGATGCTAGTATAACTGTCAAGGGAAAGCAAGCAGGTTCCCCAAACTTAACATATATATATATATAGGTTTTTCGAGACGGGGTTTCTCTGTGGCTTTGGAGCCTGTCCTGGAACTCGCTCTTGTAGACCAGGCTGGTCTCGAACTCACAGAGATCCGCCTGCCTCTGCCTCCCGAGTGCTGGGATTAAAGGCGTGCGCCAAGCCGAGGCAGAGGCAGGCGGATCTCTGTGAGTTCGAGACCAGCCTGGTCTACAGAGCGAGTTCCAGGACAGGCTCCAAAGCCACAGAGAAACCCTGTCTCGAAAAAACCAAAAAAAAAATAAAATAAAATAAAGGCGTGCGTCACCACCGCCCGGCCAAACTTAACATATATTAAGAGTCTAACAGCATTCGTCAAGTAACACGTAGGCAGTTCTGAATGTAGGGGTATAGAGCAGATGAACCTCACCTTCCAGTTGACAAAGGAAGGCTTCCCTGAAAAGTGAAGAACACTCTTCAGGAAGAAGAAATTGTCTATGAAACGCCTTGTGTTAGGATGAAAAATAGAAGAATAAAAAAAAAACCCGCGCCGGACGGTGGTGGCGCACGCCTTTAATCCCAGCACTCGGGAGGCAGAGGCAGGTGGATCTCTGGGAGTTCGAGGCCAGCCTGGTCTACAAGAGCTAGTTCCAGGAAGGCACCAAAGCTACAGAGAAACCCTGTCTCAAAAAACCAAAAAAAAAAAAAAAAAAAACCCGCAGTGGCCAGAGAGACGTGCAGTAGGAGAAGTGCACTACGAAGCCTGGCAAGGAGGACCTTACCCAAAGCCTGCTGTTAGCCTTTGCAAGAAAAACAGTCTGCTCAAACCTGAGAAATCGGTCTCTGGACTCTACCACGGCACTGCCTGCCTTCCTCTACTGGACAGTCTGCTCAAATACAGCAGTCCCTCAGATGACTAGCAAATGCCGTGCGCGGAGGCTAGAGGCCGACTGCCTCCCTCTACTGCTTTCCACCTTGTCTTTTTGAGACAAGGTCTCTTTTTGGATCCAGAGCTTACCAAATGGCTAAGCTGGCTGACCAGCAAGCTCCAGAATCTGTTTGTCTCTCTTCCCACTTCTGCATCTGACTTCAGAGGATTTGAATAGAGGTCCTCATGCTTGCCCAGCATGCACTTCACCAACTAAGCCATCTCCCTTCCACATTTTATAATAAATATTTAACAAGAAAGTGCTTTGTATTTTACAACTTTTTTTTTTGTTTTTTGTTTTTCGAGACAGGGTTTCTCTGTGGTTTTGGAGCCTGTCCTGGAACTCGCTCTGTAGACCAGGCTGGTCTCGAACTCACAGAGATCCGCCTGCCTCTGCCTCCCGAGTGCTGGGATTAAAGGCGTGCGCCACCACCGCCCGGCTGTATTTTACAACTTTTATCAGCACTTCCAAGCTCCTTTTATTCAACATTTTCATTTGCAATGGGCCCTGCAAATTATGTAGGCAGCCCTAGTAAAAAAAAAAAAAGACAGTTAGCTCAACGACTTTGCTGAGCTTTCAGACCTAAAGGTCTCAGCCACTGAAGACCAGGGAACAGAATGAAGTAGTGCCTATTTAATCAGGACTTCTCTAGGCAAAGCAATGGAATCTGCAATTTTAACAGTCATCCAAGACTGATTATACACATTCTAAACTCTGAAAGGCTCTACTCTGAAATATTGTTATTTTAGAGCCAACTTGACTTCCCACAATTACAAGTGAATAGAGAAAAATCCCCATCTCTCTTCTATTAACTATTTCTCATTTGAAAGGCATTTTCTCTTTGTTGATAAAATTATGCTAAACTAGCACAATTACACAAATCTGTGAAAATAGAATAACCTGACCTTCAAAAGCAAAACTACAAATCCAGCCTTAGTGTGAGCTATGACACACTTACAGTTTTCTTTAAGGTAAAAGACATGATTTGGAATTACACAATATATATGTATATGTGTGTATCTGAACATTACCTGGTCCCCCCAAAATACATACAATTGCCAACTAAAAAAATTAATTCTGAGCCAGGTAGTGGTGGAACACACCTTAAATCCCAGCACTTGGGAGGCAGAGACAGGCAGATCTTTGTGAGTTCGAGCCCAGCCTGGTCTACAGAGTGAGTTCCAGGACAGGGTCCAAAGCTACAGAGAAAGCTTGACTTGAAAAAAAAAAAAAAACAAAACAAACAAACAAACAAAAATAGTTCCAGGGGGGTGGGGAGATGGCTCAGTGGTTAAGAGCATTGCCTGCTCTTCCAAAGGTCCTGAGTTCAATTCCCAGCAACCACATGGTGGCTCACAACCATCTGTAATGAGATCTGCTGCCGTCTTCTGGCCTGCAGGCATACACACAGACAGAATATCGTATACTAAATAAATAAATAAATAAATAAATAAATAAATAAATAAATAAATGTTCCAGGACAAGCTCCAAAGCTACATAGAGAAATTCTGTCTCAAAAAAAAAAAAAAAAAAAAAAAAAAGATAAAAAGGAAAAGCCACAGACTGTGTGTTGTAAAAGTCAGTGGAAAAGGTCAAAGCTTATTTAAACTGTTATGCAGAATTACATAAGAGAGAATGGGTCCTATAATTTGTGAGTCATAAAATATGTATATTCAACATCAAATTTTCACTACATTTAAGTAACCTGATTAAATTTGACATCAGGAAAACACTAAATGAAGAGAATGTTAGCATAGAGTATGGTTGGATTTACTCTCTAAAATATCTACCATCCTCTGGGGAAAAAAATGTTAAATTCCTCAAGATAAAGGCAACACCCTATACTGAGGGACTCTTACGTGAGCCAAATTAGGGTGCATGATGTGAAATTCCCAACAAATCAATAAAATTGTGCTTTAAAAAAAAAAAAGGTCAACAACCTAAAACTTTCTAAAAAAATTAATTTGGGAAGCATATTTAAATACTTCTCCAGGCATACATTTAATCCCAGCACTCAGGAGGCTGAGGCAGGGAGATAGAAAATTCAAGGTCAGTGTGGACTACACAGCAAGTTCCAGGACAGGCGCCGTCTCAAAACCAAATCGTGTTTTCCAGCGTATGTGGTGGTCCCAAGCACTTGGTGGCAAAAGCAGGCCAGCCTGATCTACACAGGGAGTTCCAGGCCAGTCAATGCTACAAAATGAGACCCTACCTCAAAACAACAAAAACCAACCTTTTTCCCATTTCCACCACGTTTTCAGAATCGATAACTTTACTTGTACACAGATGGCTAATTTACAACAACCCTTCATCATTCTAGCTCATCTACCTTCAAATTTACTTTCCAGCAGGTAACTTCTTAGTCGTGAATTAAGCAGTATTTACAGAAAACATCTATTAGCACCTTTCAGACAAAAATCATTCCTTATGCCAGATAATACCTTAACTTTTTTTTACATTTATTTTGTGCGTACTCACAAAGCTTTCACCCAGTGACCCACCTCACCAGCTCTCTTTACCTGTCACCCTGGAGGTCCAATACTTTACGTTCAGTACTTTATTCCATAACCTTAAAAGGCCTGATTACAAATGTACCACTACAGAAACTTCCCATCAAAAAAGAACATGTAACAGGATAATTAATATGCTGGTTTTCAGAAAGAACATGTTGAATAAAAAATTCAAAGGAATAAAGCTCATGCCTGTGATAACCAGCACTCTGAGGCTGATGCAGGACCACCAGAAGGTCAAGGCCAGCACGGGCTACCTACATAATGAGTTCTAACCTAACCTATGCTACAGAGTAAAGAGTTCAGAATTCTGAAATGGGGGTGTCTGGTGAACTGAGTTATGATCAGTCTCATCACTAATTTGCTTTGAATATCAGTTTCTCTCAACAGTGCAAAGCTGCTACAGGGATTCATAAGATAGGACCCAAACTCTAGCAATCGATGGAATATTAGTACCATTTTCTTACCCACATATAAACATTGTGATAAAAACCAGCCTTACCAGGACAGAAAAAGGATAAATTGCCAAGCACAAATACTACATTCCATGAGGCCAATGACGTACACCATCAAGTAACCTATCAACTTAAATACTAGAGCACTGCTGTGTTGTTTAATCTAATAAAAAAAAATACCCCTCCAGCACTTGGGAGGCAGAGGCAGGCGGATCTCTGTGAGTTCGAGACCAGCCTGGTCTACAAGAGCTAGTTCCAGGACAGGCTCCAAAACCACAGAGAAACCCTGTCTCGAAAAACAAACAAACAAACAAAAAAATACCCCTAACTCCTCAGAAATTTTCAGGTATTGTGGGGACGCTATATTTGGAGATTTTAGTAAACTTTTATTAAGCTTAAGTTTTTAATCCCAAATCTTTTAAGGATTTATTTATGAGTTTTTATCTGCATGGCCTGTAGATGTCAGAAGATGTCATTGGATCCCCTGGAAGCAGAGTCAAGGATGGTTGTAAGTCACCACGTGTGCTCAGGCCCAGGTCCTTGAGGAAGCCACAAGTGCTCTAACTCCTGAGCCATCTCTCCAGCCCCTCCTCTCACCTTCCAAAAGCTAAAGCATCTGATACTGTATATGGAGACAAAACTTGACGGATGGTACTAATAACAACGCTAGAATTGGTTCAAGCATTATTTTTAAACGTTTTAACATAATTTATTTTTTAATTATGTGTTTATTTCCATGTGTGGGTATGTGCATGTTAGTGCAAGTGCCCTGGAACTGGAGTTACAAGTGAATGGAACCACCTGACATAGGTGCGGGGAACCCACTCAGGTCCTCCGGAAGAGCATCATGTGCTCCACTGAGCCAGCTCTCCAGGCCCTAGCTAAAATTTTCCTAAACATGATGCTCAACACAACTAAGCTAAAAGAGTCCGGGTACCAAAAAAAAAAAAAAAAAAAAAAAAATCGGGCTGCATTCAATTCTTAGAAAGTCTAAATCATTTTAAGTTTTAAAAAAAGGACCTACAAATTTCAAAAATAATAATCTACAAACGCAGTTGTAATAATTTACAAAAAGAAAAATAAAAGAAATCAAGCTGAGTCAGCAAACGTAAGGCACAGTTTACTGAGTAATCGAACGAAGTTTATCCTTACTTTTGCTCCCTGTGTGGAATAGTGTTTATAATCCTGACTCGTCCTGCTCAAAACACCCTCATCAAACTATGTGAGACTTACGTTACCGAGTACCACAGAGTCAGCTTTCCAATACTCGAAACGCACACGGAGCTCGGTCCTGGACCAAGTTTGGCCCCAACGACCTTGGTCCTAAAGACTGGCCTCCCTCCTTCCTGCCGCTCCGCTCGGTCCACGTGCGGGCTGCGGTTACCCAGAGCTGCCTGCAAGTCAGGCAAAGAGCTAGGGGACCCGATGCACGAGGGAACGAGGGTTGCAAACAGCACCCAGGCTGTGCCATCCCTCCCCTAACAGGATCAACTACTCAGCGTCATGCACACAGTCCCAAGACTGTACCCTGACCCAACTCCTACGGGGCTCACCCCAAGCTCCCTCCCGTGCCTTGCTCTGCTACCCAGTCTGCTCAGCGCGGGATATACAGGGCGAAGCAGGAGGCACAGGAAACTCTCCATCCTACACCACTACACTCCAATGCCAGGCAGAAGACAGGGCGGCCAGGGAAGAGGAGAAGCTCTAGAAAGTAAGGGACCGAGACAGGAGGAAAGTAGGATGGAGAATCCTGCGCCACGCCACCACCACTTCAGGGTTCATCCCAAGGCCCTTCCCGGCCGCCAGGCCAGCGGACAGCAGGCCTGCCGCGGTCGAGCCAGCCGGAGTCCCACGGATCCTGCGGTTCTCGGGGCCCGGCGTTCTCACCATCAGAACTTTGGCCGCGTTCTCCAGCTGAGCGATCACTTCTGGGGGCCCCAGCGCAGCCGCCATCATGGTCTCTCTTCAATGACGCGCCATGCGCTGCATTATGGGAGCAGGCGCCGCGGCCGGCCAATCGCCGCCGCGACCCCGGCGCCTCTCGCGCCTCCGGGGCCGTCGCAGCCGCCGTCGGCGTCGCGCCCTCAGCGGTCTGACGGGACCGCCGAGTCCTGAGCAGCTGCCAGGAGAGAGAGGCGTGAGCCGGGTCGCGGCGGTGGGGTGAGGGCGGCGGCAGCCGGCACCGGACGAGGCCGGGCGGTTTGCTCTGTCAGCCGCGGCCGGGCATCCCGCGCTGCTCTGGGCTCTGCGCATGCGTGGTTCCCGGCGTGCGGCCCCCGCGGTCTCGAACTCTCGCCGCGCAGCCCATTAGGTGCGGGGCAAGGTACGGGTGTCCAGCCGGTGCGGTGCCCATCTTGTCTCTGGCATGGAGCAGCATCTCTTAGCTTTGGGAGCGCTCTACTGCTGCTTTCCTAAAGGTGCACCTACACCCAAAACTCAAGCGTTTCCTGCTCCTACTGTGAGGAAGGGGCATCCGACGATAAAATGCTTGGTTCTTTTCTTTCTGTCTTTCTTTCTCCTTTTCTTCTTTCTTTTTTTCCTCCGAGACAGGGTTTCTCTGTGTGTAGCTTTGGATATCCTGGAACTTGCTCTGTAAACCAGCCTGGCCTCGAACTCACAGAGACCTGCCTGCCTCTGTCTCCTGAGTGCTGGGATCAAAGGCTCTTTTTTTTTTTTTTTTTTTTTTTTTTGGTTTGTTTTCCTGAATCCACTAAGAGCTCGCAGCCACCAGCATTGTGCTTCAGGAGTTGATAATAGCAGTGCTAAGTATAGGTTCAGTGATGAAAGGCGCTTTACAGTGACTGCAGTGCGGTGCCCGTTCTTTAGGGCCTTTGTTGTTGTCGTTGTTGCTGTTTGTCTTAATTTTTCTTTTTTTTTTTTTTTTTTTTGTTTTTCGAGACAGGGTTTCTCTGTGGCTTTGGAGCCTGTCCTGGAACTAGCTCTGTAGACCAGACTGGTCTCGAACTCATAGAGATCCGCCTGCCTCTGCCTCCCGAGTGCTGGGATTAAAGGCGTGCACCACCATCGCCCGGCAATTTTTCTTTTCTAAGTCTGTGTCCAGGCACGTGCACCTGACATTAGCTGGTTCAGTGTTCAAAGGGCTGCCTGGGTGAAGTACTTGCATTGTTTTGAGCTGACTTCTCCCGGCTTTTTCCTGAACCCGCTACCAAGTGCCTTTTTTACCTTCTGGGGCTACATCCATTTGTGAGTTCCTTCTGTTGAAGCTTTTTGGTTTTCCCTGAGACTTTGCCTGTGTGTGTCTGCAAAAGAATTGTATTTTCTAATCATTTATTTCTTACTATGTTATGTGCCTTGGTGTTTTGGTTGCATGTATGTCTGTGTGAAGGTGTCAAATCCCCTGGAACTAGAGTTACAGGCAGTTGTGAGCTACTCTGTGGGTGCTAGTAACTAAACCCAGGTCCTCTGGAAGAGCAGCACCACTGAACCATCTCTCCACCCCCACCACACACACACCTTATTTTGAGACTGGCTTTCTCTATGTAACCCTGGCTGTCCAGGAACTTATTGTGTAGACCCGACCAGCCTCCTGTGCCTCCCCAGCACTGGGATTAAAGGCGTGTGTCACCATGCTCAGCCAGATTTTTTTTTTTTTTTGAGAAAGTAAATTAATGAGATGTTTTATTGCTTGAGAAATAAAAGAAGTGCCTTTGACTTCATTACCAGATGTTAAAGTTAGCCAAGATGCCATTCATGACTGCTTTTCCTGTAAGAATTGTGTGAACCTGGGCCAGCCTGAAGGCTCAATATATTATTGATTTTATATATATAAAAATTCTGTTTTACTCAGAGATCCATCTTACACCTGTAAGAATGGCCAAGATCAAAAACACTGATGACGGGCTGGAGAGATGGCTCAGAGGTTAAGAGCATTGCCTGCTCTACCAAAGGTCCTGAGTTCAATTCCCAGCAACCACATGGTGGCTTACAACCATCTGTAATGGGGTCTGGTGCCCTCTTCTGGCCTGCAGGCATAGACACAGACAGAATATTGTATACATAATAAATAAATAAATAAATAAATAAATAAATAAATAAATAAATAAATATAAAAAACCACTGATGACAACTTATGCTGTAGAGGTTGTGGGGAAAAGGGAAAACTCCTACATTGCTGGTGGGAGTGCAAGTTGGTACAACCCCTTTGGATGTCAGTGTGGCGATTTCTCAGAAAATTAGGAAGCAACCTTCCTCAAGACTCAGTAACACCACTTTTGGGTATATATCCAAAGGATGCTCAATCATGCCACAAGGACATGTGCTCAACTATGTTCGTAGCAGCTTTGTTTGTCCTAGCCAGAACCTGGAAACAACCTTTGACCGGAGAGTGGATAAGGAAAATGTGGTATGTTTCCACAATGGAATACTACACAGCAGAAAAAAATAACAACCTCTTGAATTTTTCAGGAAAATGGATGGAGCTAGAAAACATTATTCTAGCCGGGCGGTGGTGGCGCACGCCTTTAATCCCAGCACTTGGGAGGCAGAGGCAGGCGGATCTCTGTGAGTTCGAGACCAGCCTGGTCTACAAGAGCTAGTTCCAGGACAGGCTCCAAAAACCACAGAGAAACCCTGTCTCGAAAAACCAAAAAAAAAAAGAAAAAAAGAAAACATTATTCTGAAAAAAGAAAGAAAACATTATTCTGAGTGAGGTAACCCAGACACAGAAAGACAATTATCACATGTAGTCACTCATAAGTGGTTTTTAAACATAAAGCAAAGAAAACCAGCCTACAAACCACAATCCCAGAGAATTTAGACAACAATGAGGACACTAAGAGAGACATACATAGATCTAATCTACATGGGAAGTAGAAAAAGACAAGATCTGAGTAAACTGGGAGCATGGGGACCTTGGGGGAGGACTGAAGGGGAAGGGAGAAGTAGAGAGGGGAGTAGAGAAAAATGTAGAGCTCGATAAAAATCATTAAAAAAAAATTCTGTTTTATGTGTGTAGGAATTCTGCCTATATTTATGTCTGTGTCCCTTGTGCATGGGTAGTGTCTATGGAGGTGTCAGAAGGTGGTGTCAGATCTCCTGAAACTGAAGTTATGGACAATCATGAGCCACCATGTAGATGCTGGGAATCTAACCCAAGTCCTCTGAAAGAGCAGCTAGTGCTGTTAACCACCAGTTCATCTCTTCAGCCCTGTCCCCTGAGACTAATTAGTGCTGCTTGTTGGAATACTGACTGATGTCGTTGACATGTTCTTGACAGGAGATCATAGCTGCATTGAGTTCCTGGGTGCAATGACCACGTCATGTCCATCAAAGGGCATCTCACAGCATTCCTCCTGATCCTCTGACTCTTCCTTTCTTTCTTCCCCCCCTTCCTGGATGATTCTTAGTCCTTGGGGACAAGGGTTGACATAGATGTCCCATTTAGAACTGAAACCTCAGTAGACACTTATTCTCAACACTTTAACCAGTGTGGAGTCTATACTAAATGCTGATGAGTAGAGAGATAATCTTCTTTGGTCAAGGTGGAGGGTAGCACTAATACATGGGTAAAAGCGTAAGTATGTCATTTAGCAAAACAATGGCTGTAGGTTCTTCCCTAGACCCTGTGACCTCCCAAGCCATTGGGATTTGACCAACTATAAATATTTTTAAAAGAATTTAAGCTGGGCCGTGGTGGTGCACGCCTTTAATCCCAGCACTCGAGAGGCAGAGGCAGGCGGATCTCTGTGAGTTCGAGACCAGCCTGGTCTACAAGAGCTAGTTCCAGGACAGGTTCCAAAACCACAGAGAAACCCTGTCTCGAAAAAAAAAAAAAAAAAAAAAAAACAATATATATATGGACTGGAGAGACATGTTTGATTGCCTGCACTCACATGATGGCTCACAACTGCTCATAACTCCAGTCCCAGGGGATCAAATAAACGTACGTACATGGTGCACAGACATGCATGCAACCAAGCACTCAGACACAAACAATTTTCAACAATTTGTTATCAATACTAAATATTCCAGTTTGAGAGTGATACTATGATAATGTTTCAAAACCAGCACATCGGAGATGCTGCTCTTTCCTTCATTTAATTTTCACAGCCCTGTGAGAAGAGTGGTGTTGTTGGGGGTGGGGTTTTTTTTGTTTGTTTGTTTGTTTTTGTTTTTTTTTTTTTGTTTTTTGGTTTTTCGAGACAGGGTTTCTCTGTGGCTTTGGAGCCTGTCCTGGAACTAGCTCTGTAGACCAGGCTGGTCTCGAACTCACAGAGATCCGCCTGCCTCTGCCTCCCGAGTGCTGGGATTAAAGGCGTGCGCCACCATCGCCCGGCTAAGAGTGCTGTTGTTAAGCCTGAATCACGGGGGAGAAGCTGATATACACAGCAGTTCAGTACCATTCCTAAGAAATGCTGGGACTGTGTTGTTTTTTTTTTTAAAGATTTATTTATTGATTATGTATACAGCATCTGTCTGCATGTATTCCAGCACAGAAGAGGATACCACCAGATCTCATTATAGATGGTTGTGAGCCACCATGTGGTTGCTGGGAATTGAACTCAGTACCTCTGGAAGAACAGTCAGCGCTCTTAACCTCTGAGCCATCTCTCAGCCCCTGGGACTGTGTTTTAAAGTAACATGAAGTATCTTTTCCAATTAGGGTGAAATGACACAGGAAATTAATGGCATAAGGAAAACTAGAAAAATCTACAAATATGTAGAAATTAAACAGTACACACATAAGCAACCAAATAAATGTTCAAGAAGAAATCAGGGAACCTGGAAAATATTCTGAGAGATAACACCATGTGCCAAAGTTACAGTATACGTATAGTAAAGGTGCTTACCACTAAACCTGACAACCTGAGTCATCCCCCAGGCCCCACATGGTAGCAGGAGAGGAGCAACCCCACAAACTGCCCTCTGACACTGCAGATGCTCCATAATACACCCCACCCACGCTAAATAAATGTAATTTTTAGAAGAGGAAAATGTGTATTTATAAGCATTTTCTTAAAACAAGAACTGAATGCCATGCAGTGGTGGCACACACCTTTAATCCCAGCACTCGGGAGACAGGCAGGCAGGTCTCTGAGTTTGGCCTGGTCTACAGAGCGAGTTCCAGGACAGTCAGGACTACACAGAGAAACCCTGTCTCAAAAAATGAAAAAATCTCCCCACCCCAAAAGAAGAAGAGCTGAGTCTAGTGGTACATGCCTTCATTCTTCCCATCAGGGAATGAAGGCAAGAAGACCTTAAGTTGAAGAAAAAAAAAAAAAAGAAAGAAGGGAAAAAAGAAAGAGTAGGCTGGCTACTTGAACTAGAGGGATGGAGAGATGCTCATTAGTTACGAGTGTATTGATCTAGAGAACCCAGTTCAATTACCAGTACTTAAACCCAGGTTCACAACCATCCGTAAGTCCACCTCCAGGAAATTTTCTCTGAGGGCTCCTGCACTTGTGTGCTTATACATGTGATCAAAAATAAAATAAATCCAGCTGGGGGGTGCGCCTTTAATTCCAACACTTGGGAGGCAGAGACAGGTGCATCTCTGTGAGTTCGAGGTCAGTCTGGTCTACAAGAACTAGTTCCAGGACAGGCTCCAAAGCTACAGAGAAACCCTGTCTCGAAAAACCAAAAATAAAATAAAATAAAATAAATTCAGCTGGGTGGTGGTGATGCACGCCTTTAATCCCAGCACTTGGGAGGCAGAGGCACACAGATCTCTGTGAGTTTGAGGTCAGTCTGGTCTACAGAGCGAGTTCCAGGACAAGCTCTAAAGCTACACAGAAACCCTGTCTCAAAAAACAAAAATAAATAAATAAATAAATAAATAAATAAATGTATAGATAAATCCCTTTTAAAAAAGAACTTAAAGTAGGGGAAAAAAGAACAACACTAAAACTGCAAGAATGAAGAAAAAGATTAAGGAGAGCTGGGCCAGCTGGCTCAGTGAGTAAAGGTGCTTGCCACCAAATCTGATGACCTGTGTTCAAACCCCGGGTCAACATAGCAGCAGGAGAGAAGCTGCTACCAAGTTATCTTCTAACCACACATACACACACATATATAACATACGCACACACATACATACACACACATGCACATACACATGAAATAAACATAGTTTTTAAAGCAGAAATAAAGGACTAAAAACAGTATAAAGTCAAAAAAACTAAGCATTGTTTTCTGAAAATATCCACAAAATTAACAAACCTTTAGGTTTGCTTTTTTTAAAAAAAGTACAATCATAAATAAATTGGTACATTATAACTGATTTTACAGAGAAAGAGTATAGGGAAAGGGAATATTGTAAATAATTGTATGTCAGCAGACTGAATAAGCTAGGTGAAATTTAAATCATAGAAATGCACAATCTACCATGACTGGATCATAAAGACATTGGAAATCAGAGTAGACTTAGAACAAGAGAGGAGCTTGGCTTGGTGATCAGAATTCCCAGCAACATTGAAACCACACACAAAAGCCCAGAATCACATGACTACATCGATAAGTTCTGTTAAAGAGTTTTTTGTGTTCGTGTTCTGTAGACTGGGTTAACCTCGAACTTGGAGACCTGCCACCTCTCCCACTGAGTACAGGGATGAAAGGTGTGAGCTGCTACTGTACCGTCTATAAATGTTTCAAGGCTGTGGAGCCTTGCCAGCTTCTCCACTTTGTCTGGGGGTCCAAGTACGCTCTGAAATGAAATGCCCTTCTCTCTCGTGACAGTTCCCTGTGGCCACAGAAGCCTAGCAATGCTCAACACTACCTAGTCTAAGACTTTGAACCACCAAAACTATAAGCTAGTGTTTCTTTTTCTTCTTCCCACCAGTAGCCTACACAAAGCTGACTTATAAAAGTGTCTTTACGGGACTGGGGAGTGTACCACAGTCTTGTCAACTTGGTGCTCAAAGACCTCCAGAAGTCGGGCGGTGGTGGCGCACGCCTTTAATCCCAGCACTTGGGAGGCAGAGGCAGGCGGATCTCTGTGAGTTCGAGACCAGCCTGGTCTACAAGAGCTAGTTCCAGGACAGGCTCCAAAACCACAGAGAAACCCTGTCTCGAAAAACCAAAAAAAAAAAAAAAAAAAGATGAATAAAAGGCCGGGCGGTGGTGGCGCACGCCTTTAATCCCAGCACTTGGGAGGCAGAGGCAGGCGGATCTCTGTGAGTTCGAGACCAGCCTGGTCTACAAGAGCTAGTTCCAGGACAGGCTCCAAAGCCACAGAGAAATCCTGTCTCGAAAAACCAAAAAAAAAAAAAAAAAAAAAAAAAAAAAAAAGACCTCCAGAGCCGGGAGACTCTCACTCAAGTCTCGCGATAACATGACCCCCCAGGAACTCATGAAAGACCGTCCTTGCTGCGATCACAGGAGGTTTATTGACAGGACAGGAACCAGTGCACTGGGGCCAAAACTCGTTTCCCACGCAGAGATAGAGAGTTCGACCCCAAGTAGCTGGGAGAAGGGGTATTTAAGGGAAGAAAGCATAAAATTTTGAAAATACCAGTGATAATCACAAGCGGGTAACTCCCTGTTTCTCAAGATTATAATCTAACTTTATCTTCAGCTAGTTCCTGAAACAGTCACTGAACTGGCTAATCTAGATTTTTGATTCTTCTCTCCCTGCTTAGATTTTTGGCTCTATTTTTTCTGCTAGATTTTTGGCTCTATTTTTTCTACTAGAGGGGTCTGGATTTATCCGGGTCTTTCAGTGCTAACTAGAGACAGCTGGGAAGAGGAACTGCCTCCATCAGATTGTCCTAGGGGCGTGGCTATGGTACATTTTCTTTTCTCTCTTTTTCTTTTTTTACTGATTTTTCGAGACAAAGGTTTCTCTGTGTAGCCCTGGCTGTCCTGCAACTCACTCTGTAGACCAGGCTGGCCTCGAACTCACAGAGAACTGTCTGCCTCTGCCTCTGCCTTCCGAGTGCTAGGATTAAAGTGTGTGCCACCACCACCCAGAGGGCCATTTTCTTGATTAATGATTTAAATGGGAGGGCCCAGCCCCCAGCCCCTTGTGGTGGTGCCACCCTTGGGCAGAGTCATGGGCTTTATAAGAAAACAAGCTGAGGGCTGGAGAGATAGCTCAGTGGTTAAGAGCATTGCCTGCTCTTCCAAAGGTCCTGAGTTCAATTCCTAGCAACCACATGATGGCTCACAACCATCTGTAATGAGGTCTGGTGCCCTCTTCTGGCCTGCAGACATACAGACAGACAGAATATTGTATACTTAACAAATAAATAAATAAATATTTAAAAAAGAAAAGAAAAAAAAAAAAGAAAACAAGCTGAGCAAGCCGTGCAGAACTAAAGAATGAGCGGCCTTTCTCCACCTTCCCCTTTTCAATTCCTCCTCCAGGCTTCTGCCTCAAGCTCCTTCCCTGGCTTCTCAATGATGGACCATAAGCTGAAATAAACCCTTTCTTCCTCAAGGTCATGGTTTTTCTCACAGCAACAGAGAAGCAACCTAGAACGAACTAGCTAAGTCCATAAAGTGCTTGTCTTGCAACCATGTGGATCTGAATTCAATCCCTAAATAGAAAGAATAAAATAAAAATAGGGGGCTGAAGAGGTGTCTCAGTGGCTAAGAGCACTTAACTGCTCCAGTAGAGGACGCAGGTTCAGGTCACAGCAGCTATGGTGGCTGACCACCACCACCTATAACTAGTTCCAGGAAACCCAATGCCATTTCTGACTTCCATGGGCTCCTGCATGCACAGAGTGTACATACATCCACTCAGGCACACATTACACATAAATAAAGGGAAAATAATTTTTTGAAAAGTTGGTTTGCGCCAGGCGGTGGTGGCGCACGCCTTTAATCCCAGCACTCGGGAGGCAGAGGCAGGCGGATCTCTGTGAGTTCGAGACCAGCCTGGTCTACAAGAGCTAGTTCCAGGACAGGCTCCAAAACCACAGAGAAACCCTGTCTCGAAAAAAACCAAAAAAAAAAAACATAAAAGTTGGTTTGTAAACAGCCGGGCGGTGGTGGCGCACGCCTTTAATCCCAGCACTTGGGAGGCAGAGGCAGGTGGATCTCTGTGAGTTCGAGACCAGCCTGGTCTACAGAGCTAGTTCCAGGACAGGCTCCAAAGCTACAGAGAAACCCTGTCTCGAAAAACCAAAAAAAAAAAAAAAAAAAAAAAAAAAAAAAGTTGGTTTGTGTGTGCTTGTAACCCCAGTATGAAGAAGACAAAGACAGACGGATCCCTGCAGTTCCCTGGCCGGCCAGCCTAGCCCAGTTAGGAGTTCCAAGTCAGTGAAAGACAAAAAAAAAAAAGATACTATCTGAGAAATGACAGTACCATGATAGCCTCACCCCAATTCCTGCCCCATCTCTCTACTCCTGGTGTGTGGATGAAATGTGACCAGCCAGAGTCTTACTCCCGGCACCATGCTTTCTTTGACTGTCCCATGCCTTTCCCACCATCATGGACGCTATCCTTCTGGAACATGAGCCAAAATAAACTCTTTTCTTCTCTAACTTGCTTTTTGTCATGATGTTTAAGCACAGCGACAGGAAAATAACTAACACAGGTGAAAAACCCAGGAAATTTCAATTTGATGGTGGTGTGGTGCGTGTTTAAAGTGCACAGTGCTATTTCGTGGAGTGTTGATCAAAGATGGGCCTGCTGGGTCTGAAAATGGCTGAGAAACACTTGGTAGTGCTGGACCTGAGTGGGGGGGTGCCTCTGTGCTGAGCTGAAAAGGGACTGTTGAACAATGGGTGCAGAGGGATGCTGGGGTCCAGAAACCAGACGCTTGACCGCAGTGGACAGAAAGGAGGAATTACGGATGAGAATTAACTAATGGGCTGACAGCTCCTTTTCAAAGATGTCAGAGCCCACGATGTTCTCTAGTGGTCAACACTGCTTGCAGCAATGAATAGGAACCCTCCAACGGGAGTGTTGGGAGCAGAAATCCTACTGACTTAATCCAGGCTTTAGGAATGGGTATGGCCAAGTGAAATACAGTTAACCCCAAGAACTCTGGGGCCACAGGAATCAGCAGCTTCCGCTTGCCCTTCTCCAACACACACAACTTGGTGGTGCTAAAGCCAGTGAGGTCTGAGAACTTCCCCTTTCAACTATCCAGTCTTCTTATCTCTTCCTGTTCACTAATTTTCACTTTTGTATACATGCCTCACAATGCCTTTGCACACTTCTCAGGTTTTGGGACCCTGTTTGCGTTCCCCTCAGCTTACTATAGGGCATTTGTACTTTGTAATTTACTGTGATTTAATAACAGTAGGTACCCTGGTGGGGTTGGCATCAAGGGACTCCACAACGTCACACCAAGCAACAGAGCCCACCTGAGAGGTTTATTGGAGGGTAGGGTGGAGAACTGAGCGAGAGCAGAATTAAAAAGAGGGAGAGAAGGCCCTTGCTTTTTCTAAGGGAGTATTCGCGCACACAAAGAGTGCACAAGATGTCCCATGTTGGTGGCTGACAATGATATGTCCTTCTGTGGCCCCTGAGGGCAGGCTGGTGGAAATGTCTGAATGCCAGCAGCATTCTTCACCTCTCCAGCTGCACCTCAGCCCCCCACTTCTTCCCATATCTTTTGATGTGGGAGTCTTCTGTTTTGTGTTGATTTCATTGGTTAAATAAAGAAACTGCCTTGGCCCTTTAATAGGACAGAAAATTAGGTAGGCGGAGTAAACAGAACAGAATGCTGGGAGAAAGAAGCCGAGTCAGGCAATCACCATGATTCTCCCACTCCAGACAGACGTAGGTTAAGAATTTTCCTGGTAAGCCACCTTGTGGTGTTACACAGATTATTAGAAATGGGTTAATCGAGATATAAGAGTTAGCCAATAAGAGGCTGGAACTAATGGGCCAGGCAGTGTTTAAAAGGATACGGTTTCTGTGTAATTATTTTGGGTAAAGCTAGCCGGGTGGCGGGAATCAGCTCCGCTGCCCCATACTACAATCTTTTTTTTTTTTTTTTTTTTTTGGTTCTTCGAGACAGGGTTTCTCTGTGGTTTTGGAACCTGTCCTGGAACGAGCTCTTGTAGACCAGGCTGGTCTCGAACTCACAGAGATCCGCCTGCCTCTGCCTCCCGAGTGCTGGGATTAAAGGCGTGCACCACCACCGCCCGGCTCCATACTACAATCTTTTCTTTCTCTCACCCTATTCCCTCCTCCTTTTACTTCTTCATTATAACCTTCCACAGCTTAATCTCTAAAAACAGTGACCTCTTCCCGGGCAGTGGTGGTGCAAGCCTTTAATCCCAGCACTTGGGAGGCAGAGGCAGGCGGATCTCTGTGAGTTCGAGGCCAGCCTGGTCTACAAGAGCTAGTTCCAGGACAGGCTCCAAAGCTGTCTCAAAAAATCTAAATAAATAAATAAATAAATAAATAAAAACAGTGACCCCTAACAAGAGCCCGACTTTTCCTCTCCAAGGTACTATATCCCATCTGGATATTTTTTTTCTTTTTTTAATAACATAATTATTAATCCTTTGGGAATTTCACATCATGCACCCAAATCTCACTCACTTCCCAGTCCCTTGTACCCTCCCTTCACCCCGGCAACATCCTCCCCCAAATCAATTAAAGCCAAACCAAACACAAAAACTCACCTCCCTCCTCCATCTTTCCGACACCTCTCCATCCACCCTAGTGGCACTGGGTGCTGTGGTTGGTGTGTCCCACAGTGTACCCTTCTGTCCAATCAGAACCACCCATAACACGTTCCTTGCCGTGAGTTCAAGGCCTCTGGTACAGCTTCATCATTGGACTCCCACTGAAGCTCCTCTCAGCTACCCTGCTGTTGCCCTGGGTCATGGGGACCCTGCAGTTAGTCTTCCACAGAACCAGTCCCTTCATGAACTCCAGCAGGTAATAGACAGGGTACATGTTAGGGTGTCCCAACCCAAGGTCCAAGATGTGGGTCTAGGTGGTAACTGAGCTGGTGGGTCCGAGCCACTGGAACTGCCCCCTCAGGCAAGGGGCAGAGCCAGCTCTCCAAGACCCATGCCATTGAGGCTAGATTTCCCATGCCAGTGATGCGTGATGAAGTGTGGGGCCGGCCCAATTTGCAAAGGGGAGGAGGGGAGAGCGGTAAGAGAGAGGAATCCAACTCTACATGGGGGCGGGGCCAATTTTGCTGTAGTGTCCAGCAAGGGGTAGGGCCAGTTATCACAAGGGCCAATGAGGAGTGGGGTGGGCTTAGCACGGTCCTCAGATTTCAACACGCATGATTTCTGTGAACCTCTATGGCAACACAGGCCATGGACATCATCCCAGACTCCAGCAGCCACAGGAGCACAGACTCAGGCTTGGCCCTCAGTAGCAGCTTGGGTCCATACGTCACCAAGGCCCGGATGGTGATCATAGACCACCCAGATCAGTATGGCCCTGTCAGCAGCAAGGCTCCCGGACACCAACATGGTCTCAGGTGGCTGTCCAGACCCAGGGCATGTGCACAACCCTCAGCGGTAACAGGAGCCACAGGACTGGGATATTTTTTCTATTCAGAGTTTATCCAGCTATAATCTGAGTATTCTCCATACGCTCCTTGTTGGTTTCTCCTACAGCAGTTACTGAAATCAAGGGAGCCACTATTATTGTAAGGTTCTGCATAGTTCTTGTGCTGAATACTCAAATACTTGAAGAAACTTGAGATTTAATTTATAAACCTTTGCAGTGCTTGGCCACCGTCTCAGTCACTGTCCTACTGCTTTGAAGAGGCAGCACCATGGCCAAGGCAACTCAGAAAGGGAAGCACGGAATTGAGGGCTTGCTTATAGTTTCAGAGGTGAGTCCATTAGCATCCCTGTGGGGAGCATGACAGCAGGCAGGCAGGCGTGGTACACCCTGCTCCGCAGACAACAAAGAAATAGGAACTCAAAGCCCATCCACAGTGACGCACTTCCTCCAGCACAGCAGATGGCCTCCTAATCCTTAGTTCCACTTCCTGGGGGCTAAGCATTCAAATATGTGAGCCTATGGGAGTCGTTTTCATTCAGATTACCACAGACTCAAATCCAGGGCCTCGCATAAGCAGGCATTTTACCCTAGAGCTCTGTCCTCACCATTGCAGGCTCTCTGCCTCTAGAGAAGATGCATATCTTACTTTTCTCCCAACAAAGCTCAAGTCCCACTTTGGGGGTTGTTTTGTTGATCTTTTATCTTGCCTGGGATCAAGTCCAAGGTCTTATGAATGCCCTAGGCAAGTGCTGTGTCCCTGAGCTACATCCCAAACCCTCAAGGCTTCTTATCAAAGAGTATTCCAAGCAACTTTTCCTGCTCTGTCCTGTCTCAGAGTTCTGTCGTTGTGATGAAACACCACAACCAAATGCAACTTGGGAAGGGAAGAATTTATTTGGCTTACACTTCCACCTCACAGTTCATCATTGAAGATGGGGCAGGAACCTGGAGGTGGGAGCTGATGCAAAGGCCGTGGAGGAGTGCTGCTTACTGGCTCGCTCCTCCTGGTTTGCTCAGCCTACATTCTTTTATAGTGCCCAAGACCGCCAGCCCATGATTGATATCACGCACAATGGGCTTGGCCCTCCCACATTGATCACCAATTAAGAAAATGTCTTAACAATGTGGACACTAAGAGACTTACATAGATCTAATCTACATGGGAAGTAGAAAGTAGAAAAAGACAAGATGTCCTGAGTAAATTGAGAGCATGGGGACCTTGGGGGAAGATTGAAGGGGGAGGGGAGAGACAGGAAAGGGAGCAGAGAAAAATATAGAGCTCAATAAATATCAATAAAAAGAAGAAAAAAACAAAAAAAATAAGGAAACGTCTTGCAGGCGTACAGCCTACTCTTTGGAAGCATTTTTTTTTCAATTGAGAGTCCCTCTTCCTGAACGACTTTAACTTGTGTCAAGTCTACATAATCAGGACAGTCCTTATATTTATTCAAAATAAGAGCTGTATTTGAAGCAATGACAAATTTTTTCCTATGGTGCTAATTCTTTCTCCAAAGTTCCAAATTCTCAGTCTAGAGGTTAAACGGTGCAAAAATTAAGTTAAAAAAATAATAATGACCTAAAGTGTGTAACCAAACCAGATAATCCTCTCTGCTTTAATATATATTATATATATACATATGATTTGTTTACCTATTATATATACAGTATTCCTCCTGCATGTATGCCTGCAGATCAGAAGAGGGCACCAGACCTCATTATAGATGGTTGTGAGGCCACCATGTGGTTGCTGAGAATTGAACTCAAGACCTCTGGAAGAGCATCCAGTGCTCTTAACCTCTGAGCCATCTCTCCAGTCCCTGCTTTATTCTTTTGACATTATGAAAACTTGCAATCAACTTCTGTACACACTTCACCCCCTGTAGCTTTGGCAAACATTCCAGCTTCAATCTGAGTCATTCAGTATCTACAAAATGGTGCAGGTTATGCTCCAGAATAACATTGCCCACTATCGTTTCGTTGCTTTAACATGAAGTAAATGCAAATGGATGCTCATAGCAGTTTAAGCACAGTAAAATACTGTCATTTAAGAGTGTCTAGCTATTCTGCTATGTTTTCACCTTGGAGGAAAGGTAGCACCTAATGAAAATGTGAACATAATAGAAAGTTGCAAACTATGTCACATTTCTAAGTGACTGAGTAGCGTTAACACTGCCTTCCTAGGAAAACACAGACAGAAAAAAGAAATCCCTGGGAAAAGAGCTGCAGTTTTCAGGCAGCTTGCTCAACTGCCTTTGTCTCCACGGAAACAATGTGCCAAGAAATTTGATGGAACACAGATCCACCCTTACGAAAGCGTAGCAACATCTCCCTCTGCTGTTTGAATTTCACTGGCGTAGGTTGTTATATCTCAACTCATTAATTTTTTCTCTTTTGATTAGCTTGGCTAAGGGTTTACCATCTTATTATCTTGTCAAATAACCGATCTTTTGTGTAATTGATTGTACACGTGCTGGATGCATGCCAAGGAGAGGAACAGCAGGGTCATATGGCAGCTCTGTCTTCACAGTTCTGAAATCTACAGCCTGGCTCCCACAGCGTGTCTATGACTCTGCATCCCGCCAACGGTGAGCACAGACTCCTTTCTCTGCACAGCCTCTCCAGCATTTGTTGTCAGTTATTGACGGCAGCCGTTCTGAGCGGGCTGAGGTGCTGTCTCAAAGTAGCTTTCATCTGCATTTCCCTGATGGCTAGGGATTTGGAACACTTTTAAAATCATCTATTGGGTCGGGCGGGGTGGCGCACGCCTTTAATCCCAGCACTTGGGAGGCAGAGGCAGGCGGATCTTTGTGAGTTCGAGACCAGCCTGGTCTACAAGAGCTAGTTCCAGGACAGGCTCTAAAGCCACAGAGAAACCCTGTCTCAAAATATTAAGAAAAAAAAATCATCTATTGGCAATTTGTGCTTCTCACTTTTTTTTTTTTTTTAAAAAAAAAGTAATTGTTAAGTTCACGTGTCCATTTGATGATTGGCGGTTTTACTTCCTGGTATTTAATTACTGTAAGTCTTTGTGAACTCAGGATATTAGTCACCTTGTAGGTGAAGAAGGGGCTCTCCTACCCTGTGTGGTGTTTGCTATGTGATAGCGCCCTCTGCTGTACAGAAACAGTTTATTTTCATGTTGTCCAGTCTGCTGATATTTGGGGCAACTCCTGTGCTGTTGTTCTCTTTAGCAAGTTCTTGCCTACCCCAATATATTGAAGGTAGAGAGAATAAGTAGGAGAAAAGCTCAAGGAGCAAGAGAGCAAGGAGAGGAGGATGCTAGGAACCAGCCACGGAGTAGGACTTAAAGCAAGATTACAGAAGTAAGAAAAGGAAAAAAGCCCAGAGGCCAAAGGTAGATGGGAGAATTTAAATTAAGGAAAGCTGGCTAGAAATAAACCAAGCTAAGGCCAGGCATATATAAGTAATAAAAAGCCTCCATGTGATTTATTTGGTAGCTAGGTGGTAGGCCTCCAAAAGACCAAAGAGCCAAAAGAGCAATAAAAACAACCAACTACAACTCCCCCCCCACACAAGGGGTCATGACCCACAAGGTCTAGTTATTTTCTATGATTTTCTTTTCTAATATCTTGAAATTTTCTGTATAGAGGTCTTTAACTTTTAGGGGAGGCAGGTTTCGGCCCAGTGATTTCTGTGTAGCTTTGCTGTCCTGGAACTCGCTCCACAGACCAGGCTGGCATCAAACTCAGAGATCCAGCTGCTTCTGCCTCCCAAGTGCTGGGATTAAAAGCGTGCGCCACTAACGACGTCTGACTGAGGTCTTTAACTCCTTTGGTTAGATAACTAAATACTTATTCTAGGGGGACTTATGGGAATGTGTTGTTTTTCCGAATTTCTCGGGGAGCATACTGTTGGTATAAATGAAGGCTACTTTTCTAATGAGAGACAGAAAGGAAGTGGATCTGGATGAGAAGGGAGGTGGGGAGGAACCGAAAGGAGAGGAGGGAGGGGAAACTAATCAGGCTATACTGTATGAAAAAACATGCTATATTCTTTTTTAAAATGTATTTTTTTTATTTTATGCACATTGGTATTTTGCTATGGGTGTTAGGTCCCCTGGAACTGGAATTAAAGACAGTTGTGAGCTGCCATGTGGGTGCTGGGAATTGAACTCAGGTACCCTGGAAGAATAACCAGTGCTCTTAACACTGAGCCATCTCTCCAGCCCCCTCTATTTTCAATAAAAGGGAAAAATTAAAATGTTAGAAAAATAACTTTTTTAAAAAGTGGGCAGTTTAGTAGCTGGGCAGTGATGGCGCACACCTTTAATCCCAGCACTCGGGAGGCAGAGGCAGGCGGATCTCTGTGAGTTCGAGACCAGCCTGGTCTACAAGAGCTAGTTCCAGGACAGGGACCAAAGCTACCCTATCCCCCCATCTCCTCCTCAGAGAGGGTAAGGCTTCCCATGGGGAGCCAACAGTGACCGGCACATCACTTTGGGGCAGGACCAAGGTCCTCCCCCACATAGCTAGGCTAAGCAAGGTATCCCTCCTAAGAAAATGGACTCCAAAAAACCAGTTCAAGCACTAGGAATAAATCCTGGTCCTGCTGCCAGTGGCTGTTTTTGTAGGTATCCCCATCATGGGTCTTGACTCCTTTGTTCATATTATTGCTCCCCACTCTCTTCAACTGGACTCTGGGAACTCCACCCATTGCTTAGTAGACTGCCTCTGCTTCCATCAGTTGCTGGATGAAGGTTCTATGGTGACAGTTGAGGTAGTCATCAATCTGACTACAGGGCAAGGCCAGCTCAGACCCCCTCTCCACTGTTGCTCAGGGTCTTAGCTGGGGCCATCCTTGTGGATTCCTGGGAATTCCCTAGTGCCAGGTTTCTCATAGCCCCTTAATCAAGATCTCTCTCCTTGCTCTCCCTCTCTGTTCTCTTCTCTCATCTCAACCTTCCTGTTCCCTCCCCCTCCTCTTCCACCCTCCCTTCTCTCCCCCGAATCCCCAGCTCCCAATTTTCTCAGGAGATCTTGTCTATTTTCCCTCCATTTTTTTTTTTTTTTGAGACATGGTTTCCCTATGTAGCCCTGGCTGGCTGTCCTGGAACTCACTCTGTAGACCAGGCTGGCCTTGAACTCACAGAGACCTGCCTGCCTCTGCTCCCTCTGCCTCCTGAATGCTGGGATTAAAGGCACCACCACACCTTACTTCTTCCACGTCTTGTAAAGTGTTGGTGAGATTATTTTGTTTACTTTGTAAAATCTTTATTTTCAGTTTCATTTGTTTCAGTTTTCTGTAGTGATTCTATCTCTTTCTTTCTTTCTTTCTTTTTTTTTTTTTTTTTTTTTTTTTTGGTTTTTCGAGACAGGGTAACTTTGGTGCCTGTCTTGGAACTAGCTCTTGTAGACCAGGCTGGCCTCGAACTCCCAGAGATCCGCCTGCCTCTGCTTCCCGAGTGCTGGGATTAAAGGCGTGCGCCACCACCGCCCGGCTCTATCTCTTTCTTAAATTCAACTTTCATGTCTTGAATTGTTTTATTTCATTCAACGGTTTGCATTTATGCCACCGAAACATTCACATCCTCTTAAGGTCCTCGAACATACTCGTGGCTGCTATTTGGAAGTTCTTGTCTTGTGTTTCAGCTCTATTGCATTTCTTAGGGCCTGCTGGCCTAGGGCTATTGGCTTCTGGTGAAGGCATAGTGCCTTGACTGTTCTTGGGCATCCGGACTCATATTTGAAGTGTTTCTGATATCAATACCTGGTGGTGTCTTTGTTGGGTGCGTGTTCCATTCTCTCGTTGCTGTTGCCCTCTGGATCCTGGCCATTGTGCTGTGTGGGCCTCCGCGGGTTGGTGGGCAACAGAAGGGAATGTAGATGGCCAAGGAGGAAAGACTGAGAGGGGCTTTCGGAAAAGAGCTGAGTTCTGTAGGAAATGCAGGTGGAGTGGGAGAAGAGGCTCCTGCAAGCGGGCTACTCCAGGACAGAGAGTAAGTCTGGAGAGAGCCCAATGGAGACAGCAGAAGTTGCCTACCGAGTCCCAGCCTGCTGGAGCCCCAAGGTCCCTGGTAGAAAGTGTTTCTGGAGATTGGCAGCTGACACAGAGGGATGGAGATGGGTTAGAAGGAAAGGCTGAGAGGGTCTGTCAGGAAGAGCTGAACTGGGTCCCAACCAAAAGGTAGAATTCTCAGGAAATGGAGGTAGGATGGGACCGGGCTTCTCCAAGCACACTGCCACACAACTTAGACCGGTTCTGGAGACGCCGCAGTAGAAGACCAGAAGGATTCATGGCTGGATTCCAGAGTTTGGTCTGCCAGGATACGGTGTTCTGGCAGACTTATGCGAGAGTCTAATCACCTGTCAAATGGAGGTAGAAAAAGAAACTGTGTGGAACCCGACTATTGCTTTAGTCTGAAGTGCAGGTTTTGCAACCACATAAACAGTACTCTAGCAGACCGAGAGCCATGGCCCTCAACAGACAAGACAAAAATACTGTTTGGGCGGTGGTGGCGCATGCCTTTAATCCCAGCACTCAGGAGGCAGAGGCAGATGGATCTCTGTAAGTTTGAGGCCAGCCTGCTCTACAGAGTGAGTTTCAGGACAGCCAAAGCTGTAGCAGACCTTGTCTCGAAAAAAAAGAAAAAAAAAAAGAAAAAAGAAAGAAAAAAGAAAGAAAATAAAAAAACAGAAAAAAAGAAAAAGAAAGAAGGCAGGCAAGAAAGAAGGAAAGAGGAGAAAGAAGGGTGTCTAGAAGTAGGTATAATCAAATCCCCATAATAAATTCTCTGTATTTACTTATTTACTTTTGATGCTTTTATGTTTGTTTGTTTGTTTGGGTTTTGTTTTTTTGTTTTTTTGTTTTTTTTTTTTTTGAGACAGGGTTTCTCTGTAGCTTTGAGGCCTGTCCTGGAACTCCCTTTGTAGACCAGGCTGGCCTCGAACTCCCACAGATCGGCCTGCCTTTGCCTCCCGAGTGCTGGGATTAAAGGCGTGCGCCACCACCACCCGGCTTGTTTGTTTGTTTTTGAGACAGGATTTCTCTGTGTAACCATGGCTGCCCTGGAACTCATTTTGTAGAGCAGACTGGCCTCCAACTCAGATCCATCTGCCTCTGACTCCCAAGTGCTATTGGCCTTTGAGATAGGATCTCACACCGTAGTCCAGGTTGCCCAGGAACGCTGTAAGCCCGGGCCGCTCTTGAACTTGCAGCGATCTCCTGCCTCTGCTTTCTGAGCAGTGAGACTGCAGGTGTGAGCCACAAGTTCCACTAAAGCCCACCGTTTCTAACTGCCATATGCTAATGAACATGTCTGAAACGAAAAGGAAGCCACAGTACTAAGTGGAAAGATCTTGGCAGTCTGAATTATTCAGCCTGAAGCAAGTTTTCAAACCTGACGCAGCTGCCTCCTCACATAGCCTTGGCCACCAGGTGGCTCCCACTCGCAGCGATGTCTAGAAGGATCCAGGCAGAAAGCTGATTTCCTGGTCCAAGTCGCTAGAACTCAAGAGGCCCCCCACTTCCCACCCTGGCTCTCTTCCCCAGAAGAAAAGAGCTGACTGAATAAGGAAGATGAAGGCCAGGTAAAGTGAAGTTAAAACAGAGTGCAGGATGCCTGGGAAGTCAGCTTAGCAAGTTACCGATACACAAGCATAAGCACCTCCATTTGGGTCCCTGCATCCATGTAAAAAGTCAGGCAGCCTGGCATGTGCCAATGGTCCCGGCACTTGATGGGGGAGGGTAGAGACAGAGGATCCCCACAGTTTGCTGGCAAGCAGCAGACTCGGTGAGAGACCCTGACTCCAAACCTCAAATGGAGAAAGACTGAGGACAGAGGTGAAGCTCCTGGTTTGCTTGATACTTTAAGGAAGAATAGATGGGAAGAAAGAGCAGGGGGAGGATCTCTGTGGGATCACGGCCAGCTTGGTCTACACAACAGCTTCGAGGTCAGTCAGAGCTAGCAGTGAGATCCAATGTCAAAAAACAAAACAAAAAGAAAGAAAGAAGGAAGGAAAGAAGAAAGGAAATAGGTGGAGACAGGTGTGGCAGTGCACACTTAGGAGGCAGAGGTAGGCAAATTCAGTGTGAATTCAAGGCCAGTCTGATCGACATCGTGAGTTTCAGGTCAGGATACAGAGTAGGACCCTGTTTCAAAACAAATACCAAAGCAGAATATGGAAACAATGACAAAAAAAGTGGCAGAGGGATAGTTATATACCATTGAGGGTCTGGAAATAAACCTCTGAATCTATGGCCTATTTATTTATTTTAATACTTGAGATGGAACTAGATTCCTTGAATATGCAATATCCCAGCCTGGTAAATTGATTTTCTGGGTTTTGTTGTTTATGTTTTAGATTTATGTTTATTTTCTGAGTGTTTTGCCTGTGTGTATGTACAGCATCATATGCATACATGAGATCTGGTGTCCTCTTCTGGCATGCAAGCATACATGGAAGGAATGTTGTATACATAATAAATTAAAAAAATAAAAATGCTTTATTACTTATTATATGTACAGTATTCTGCCTGCGTGTACATTGAGGGTATTGGATCTCATTACTGATGGCTGTGAGCCACCATGTGGTTGCTGGGAATTGAACTCAGGACCTTTGGAAGAGCAGTCAGTGCTCTTAACCTCTGAGTCATCTCTCCAGCCCCTGTAATACCCTTTATAATATATCTGGGTAGCACCGCTGAAGCCAAAGATAGGTTATGGAACTCCAATTATTTATTTTAGACTAGGTCCCACTGTGTATCTCCAACTGACCCTGAACTCACAAAGATCCACCTACCTCTACCTCCTAAACATAGGATTAAAGGTATGTACCAGCAAGCCCGGCATGGGACTCTGATTCAGAGTGCTTAGTTAGGTCAGGTGACATAACACAGGGCTTCTGACTGGCTGAAGTGGAGGCACTCGTGGGGACAGATCCCACAACCTATGGGTCCAGGTAGACTAGAAAACTGGCTACTTTGTGGGGATACAGGATTGCTGGAGGGAGACAGCCCTACCTTCTGAGGTCACAGGAATCTCCTGCGCTGACAGACTGGGGATGAGAACAGAGGAAAAAGTCACTTAGGCTTTCCTGACACGCAGGTTTAAGTCTAAGAACTCTGGAAGGTGTCCAGGAGATCCACCGAACAAGATACAGGCATGAGAAACACAGAATAGCAGAGCATGTCTAAAAACTGAAGGGTATGGGTGGTGAGGTTGACAGCTGAGTATTCAGTACCATGCAGAGGCGTGAAGCCAATGATCTGTCAAGGAACATCTTCATGACACTTAAAGAGAGCATCCTAGAGGCTTCTAAGAGCAAAGGAACCACCAGGCCTGAGGAGCAGAACCCAGTGGCACACACCCGTAGTCATGAGACTTGTCTGAGCCAGAGGTAGGAGGACCATGGGTTTTTAGGCCAGTTACACAGTGTTTACCGAAAGCAGGGAAAAAGGGGTGACGGACAGAGGCTGTCTGTTCAATTTTCACTTTAGGATTTTATACTCAAGCGCATTTTCAGTCTGGTAGAAAAGGGGGCATTTTCATCATACAAATATTTTTCCAGGCACAAATCATAAAAGAAGGTCTGGCATCTGGCAAAAATAAGATCCAGCCCAGGAAGAGAGACAAAGAACCCCAGAGATGACAGCTATTTGTCAGGGTTGGAAAGCAACCTCATCCAGGCTGGAGGAGGATGAGACTCCTGGAAAACAGCCTAGCCCTGGACAGATGCTCCTGAGAGACTGAAATAGGAAACGGGGGTGGGTGGGGTGAGCTGGAGGGTGGGTCCTTCACCCCCATAAAAGAGGAAAAACCTCAAACAAAACCAAACCCTCTGAAGACTTAGACAGTAATGCAAATTAGAAAAATAAGTTAACAACTCTAAAAGGGAAAAATAAATATAACCAAGATACATTATTTGGTTCAAAGACTATTTACATATGTTCCTAATATTACTTATATTGAAAACTCATCATCTAAAGAATACGACAGAAATAGATTGAGAAACAGAGGTTAAAGTACAGAATATTAAGAAATGACTATAATACACAGCTAATAATAGAAAATATTTAAAGTAAGTAAATCAAAATAAATCTTTAAAAACATGTAAAGGTTTTTAAAGAATGGTTGTTGTTTTTTTTTTTTTGGTTTTTTCGAGACAGGGTTTCTCTGTGGTTTTGGAGCCTGTCCTGGAACTAGCTCTTGTAGACCAGGCTGGTCTCGAACTCACAGAGATCCGCCTGCCTCTGCCTCCCAAGTGCTGGGATTAAAGGCGTGCGCCACCACCGCCCGGCCTAAAAGAATGGCTGTTTGGAGAGAAGTAGCAAGAGATGGAAAGATGACTTTTCCTTTTTCTTTTTGGTTCATTTTGGTTTTTCGAGACAGAATTTCTCTGTGTAGCTCTGGCTGTCCTGGAACTCACTCTGTAGACCAGACTGGCCTTGAACTCACAGAGATCCTCCTGCCTCTGCCTCTTGAGTGCTGGGATTAAAGACGAGTGCCACCACCATCCAGCCAGTGCTGCACACTTTTAATACCAGAATTTTTGAGAGGCAGAGGCAGGCAAATCTCTTTGAATTTGAAACCAGCCTGGTCTACACATAGAGAGTTCATGGACAGTCAAGACTGCATGATGAGACTCTATAACAAGACGAACTATCCCAGAAACTGAAGGCCAGTATGAGGGCTGTTTCTAAAACCTTGATGCAATGCTATGCAGTACCAATAAAGAATGATGAGTTGGGCCGGGCAGTGGTGGCACACGCCTTTAATCCCAGCACTTGGGAGGCAGAGGCAGGCGGATCTTTGTGAGTTCGAGGCCAGCTTGGTCTACAAGAGCTAGTTCTAGGACAGGTTCCGTAGCTACAGAAAAACCCTGTCTCGAAAAACCAAAAAAAAAAAGAATGATGAGTTGGGATCTAGCTTAGTGTAGTGCTTGCCTGGCATGCATGAGGCCTTGGGTTCAATCTCAGCATGATGAAAAGGCACAGTATTCTTGAATGTTTCTCCGTATAGTGCATTTCTCCCAGGATGCACAACTATGATCACTTGTGGTCTGTAGGGGAATGAAATGACTTTTAAAACCATAGTCAAAAGAAAGACTACCCCAGAGTAAACCAGACATCAGCCACTTCCAACATAAGGCTGTGAGCTCGCTATCATCGCTCACCAGTGTGACTATTGAACAGGGTGGGGATTCTGGCTTATGGATGCAGAGGTCTCAATTTGTGGTCAGCCTGTTCCAAGTGAGGGCCTGAGGTGAGGCTGATGGCTCAGCGAACAACCCACCCTACTGAGGACAGAAAGCAGAGAGCTAGGAAGGGGCCGGGGCACAGCACGCACGGCAGGCTCTCAAGGGGCCGGGGCACAACATGCATCTCTGGGGTCTTCCTGGGGAAAGAGTACTTTCTACCACTTCCCAACCGTGAAAGATTAAACCCTGGCTCAAGGCAGAGCCCCTACCTTCCAGCTGCTTCTAACAGCACCAACAGCTTGAGGGGTACACCTAAACCCTAGCCGTGTTGCTCCTCTATCTGACTTGATCCCCATTCTACAGATGACTGTTTACAGACGTCACATAATCTTAGGTTGATTTGCATTCTCTCTCTCTGGCCTCTGTTGTCAGAAACCTGGCGGCAGGTAAACCAGTAGGAAAACGGGGGAGGCTTCAGAATGCTTATTACGAAAGGCCTTACAGGTTCCAACAAAACACCACCAATGAGACACTTGGGTTTAAAGTTTTAATAATAAATTGTGCCAGTAGAAGCTTTCAAAGGCAATGATATATCAATAAATAATAGTTAAATCGAGTTCCTGAGAAAGAACCTACCACATGAAACTACATCAGAGCGTTGTTATTGTAAATGACACGGCGTTACTATAAACTACATGAGAGCATTGTAAATGACACAGCGTTACTATAAACTAGCGAGAAGACTGTAAGTCACAATACAAGCACAGCAGACTTCAGAATTCGCCATTCATACAAATGTAAACCACGACACGGGAATGTTTCTTAGACATAGGTAAATTTGTAAGTGTTTCTGCCTAGATACATACTAAGTAATGGATACATTATGCTAAGACCCTCGAGGAAAACATGTGGAATAGTATAATGAAAATGTGATGCATTCTTCTTTTAAAAAGCAAAAGAAATTGAATGTATTCAAATATAAATCACTTTAAAGAGGAACCATACTAATTTGAAATAGGAATATTTTGTGTTTATCTATAGTTATATATACACCTATATGTCTAAGAAAGAATGTATGGCTTGTTTTTATACTTCAATGTCACTCTGAAGAATCTTTTTCTTTTTACAAAGTTAAAAAATGCGTTGATTAAGCCATATTAAGATTTGACACCTCAACATATGAAAGAAACACAGTCTCACGGTTAACACCTTGGCTGACTGAGGTAACAGGAAACAACACTTACCTCGCCTGTTGGTGTGGGAACCCGTTAGTGAAAAAATTAAGTAGTAGGCCCCTGCCACACCTTCCACATACCAAGACTGACAGCGTACTGGACTAGAGAAATGGACAGAGTGATGTGATTATGTCCAATGTTTTGGCAGAGCTGAATTAATCCCTTTTGATGTGTTTTATATATGACAAACGTTTACATTTGCCTCCAAAGAACCCAGTCATATGCAAGACACGTTAAAGAAAAGAAAAATCACACTTCAGTTACACATATGCATTTCTTTAACAATAAGGGCTACAATCACCACCCACACAATACATTATCAGCACACTTTCTAGAATACCTCATTTAAAACATATTCACAGGACCTGCTGTGAATGGCAAGATATGGTAATTTTATATCAGGAACCCTGCCCGTGCAGCGCTTCCCACAATCAGACACTGGAGTCACCACCTTCTCTCTGCTCACTCTTCCTAGTATAATATGCAAAGGAAAAAGCACAAAAGCAGCTTTGAAACGTTACATCACAATTCTGAAATGTGGGGATATAAACAAAGCACTGTGTAGATGAACGGTTTCCGTGACCCGGAGCGGAGCCCGGTCTTGTTCTCACTTATTGCACAGACTTCTCATCACATGTTCTTTCTAAATGCGGACAAGTGCTATCAGATAAAAACACAAATGGAAGGAACAGCAGCATGATTTGTCAAAGTTAATCCTTATAATTCAGTAAGAAAAATGGGTGTCCATAAAATAAGTGCTCTTTCCATATTGTACTGGAGTTTTAAAAATATTGTTTTGACGCAGTGAAGGTCCTCAGAGGACCAATTCGAAGTCATGGTGACCCTCCCTGTTGCCCATTAACCAAAACTAGAAACGAAGGATCCCTAACTTGAGTTTGTCTTTAAAAAAACTCTTGTTTTGTGTTTTCTTGACAAAGATCCAAGTTTCACAAGACGTGTGGCCACTGGCACTCACACGTACACTGGCTGGCAGCTCTCGGCGGCACCCTCCAGTTCTGCATCCCCCTCATCTGTGCTCTCGGCTGGCTCTGACGGCTTCGGGCACCGGAAAGGGTAGCCGTTGTCGTCGAAGAACCTGCGGAAGGTGAACTCGTAGAAGGCATGCTCGGGGTGCTTGCTGTTGGGGGAAGCCAGCGTGTCCCAGGCCTTGGTGCTCTCCCCGCTGGCCTCGTGCCAGGGGCTTTCTTCATCCACCGGGTCAAAATTGGAGGTGTCCATGGGGTGGCTGATGGTGGGGACGTATGGTGCGGGCTGCTTCCGTATGTCGCGGGAGAAGTCGATGGAGCTGAAGAATGGGTGTGCCTTGAGGTCGTCGGCCCCATCCCTGCCCAGGCGGTTGTCAGCTGAGCAGCACAGCTTGATGATAAGGTCGCGCGCCTCGGCGCTCAGCTTCACCTGCGCCGGGATGTGTAGCGTGTTCTCCCAGTTGATCACCTGTGGGGAGCAGAGCTGGGGTTAGAGCTTCCGCAACCCAGGACTGCACGGCTGCAGCCTGGGACAGCTAAGGGCTGAGCCTGTCACAAAAATCTTCAGCTATGGCAACAGGTTTCTGTTGGGCCACCACAGCGCTCACTTGGTGTTTACGGAGGCTGGTCTCCGGGATTTCTCTTTCCTTTGAGGTAACTGACAGCAGCCAGCCTTGGCCTCATCTGGGTGGTCATTAAGTGAGTCTGCCATGAAGCCCTGCGTCCTTCCACACACTGTGGAGAAAAACCTAATGCTGTCTGCATTGTTCAGGCTCAGGCCCGGAGTGGGCCTGGGCAGTGGAGCTGTGGCTGCTGGGGAGGCCTGATCTGCAGCAAGTGTTTTAGGGGGACCAGAACTATGAGATGTGACCCAGGTCTTCTTGAATATGATACCAAGCCACCAGCAGGAAAGAAACAGTATGCTGGATTTCATAAAAATCACAAACTTTTGTGTCATGTATGATGGTACGCATCTAGCAATCTCAGCATTTCAGAAACAGGGCAGGCCAGCTGCAGGCTCAAGGCCAGGCTGGTGTATACAGTGAGTTCTGGGTCAGTCCGGGGTATGAGACTGGGGCCTCATTAGCTGAACTTACTAAGAATGAAGGGGACAGCCGTAATGTAGACTGTGTCTGAAAAGCACACATGTGTAAAGGACTTAATATCTAGGATACATAGAGAAAGAACTACACCAACATAATCTGAACTTTAAAATCGGGTTAAAGACTATGGGCCATTTCCATAAAAATACATGGGTGGTGAATGAACACAGGAACGTATGCTTGATACCACTGACCACGGAATCCCACACAAAAACCTTACCCCCCCATGAAGATGGCTGTTCTTCCAAAAAGGGGGTTGGGCTGGGTGTGGTAGTGCATGCCTGCAATCCCAGCACTCAGGAGGCTAAGGCAGGTGGACACTAATAAGTGGTGGCAAGGATGTAGAGAAGATGAAGCCTGGGCACACTACTGGAGGGAAATGTCAAACAGATGTTACCAAGCACGGGTGGTTCAAATGTGTAATCTCAGAGCTGAAGGAACTGGAAACTGAGACAGGAGGATGACTCAAGTTGAAGGTAGTTTGGTCTATATATAGTAAGACTGTTTCAAAATAAATAGATAAAAGGATGGAAGAATGAATACATAAATAACAGTTTGGCAGTTCTACGAGGGAAATAGAATGATTGTGAGGACTTGAAAGAGAGGCGATGCACCTGTGCGCACTGAAGCACTAGCCTCAGTAGCCGAGAGGCAGGAGACACCCAGACACCTGCCAACCGGTGAACGGAAAATAAAAACACAGGACACACACTAATTCAGTCTTAAAGGAAATCTATACATGCACAAACAGGGATGAACTTTAGTATATCATGCTAAGTGGAACAGGCAGTTAAAATAAGACAAGGAAGTGTAGAGCTCCATATCTGTGAGGTTCCTACAAATGGCCGGGGAAAGGGGATGGGAGAAGTTATTTAATGGGTACAAAGTTTCTGTGTGAGACAGAATATCCAGAGCCCTGTGTGAACACACTCAAGGTTAACAAATCACACACTTCAAAGTTGTTGAATGCGAACCCCATGGCATACCTATTGCCACTAAAAAAAGGTCTGGGTTAGTGTCCTGTAGGCAAATCAGTGAGTGGTTCAGCAGTTCAACTGGTAAGCAGGAAATGCCAAAACCAATCGCGTTGTTCAGAGTCTCTCTCTCTCTTTCTCTCTCGACAGGATTTTGTTGTGTAGCCTTGGCTGTCCTAGAACTCCCTTTATAGATCATGCTGGCCTTGAACTCAGATCCACCAGCCTCTGGCTCCCCAGGGATCAGAGGCCTGCACCACCACTTCTTACCCCCCCCCCGTAGACCAGTGTCTTCCACCCCACCATGGTCTAATCAGGACGTAAGCACACTAGAACTGTGCTTCTGTAAGTCCACTAAAGAGTTCAGATTTTCAGCTTAACTCTGAATTCTGTAAGTGGCTGTGAACCTAAAATGAATTATTAAATGATTAACTGACAGGTACGTTTTTTTTCAGCGAGTACTGGGAATATACACAACTAGCCATGGTGACACAGTATCCAAATAAGCACACTGGCTTCTCTACCACAGGGCTGCTCCACAGCCGCCACTTGGACTTCACTGTGTGTGGTTCCTGCTTGGGAACACCAAGAGGGCAGACAGATAGGTAACAACGGCCTAAAGAAAATTACAGGTATACAAAGACATTAAAACTCAGGTCTAGCTCTGTTGTTTTAATATAAAAAATTCAAAGTATTGTAAGAATAAGAGAGTTTTTTCTTTGGAAAATCCACTAAAATGACTGTCACTTCTATTCTAGTCAGAAGAGGAGGCCCAAGGCGGACCAGGGCTGTGGAAAGCACAAGGCTCTGCGTCACCCAGGCACACACTCCTTGCTTACCTTCAGCTGGGTTTCCGTGGGGGTAGGTGCCAAGAAAGGGGGCTGTCCAACCAACATCTCAAAAAGAATCACTCCGACACTCCACCAGTCACAGAGCTGTGTGTACCCTGAAAGACAGCATTTCCTTAGTCCCTCAGCGCAGGCTCCCCTCGGCGTGGGCATCCAAGTGGGCTGGCTCAGAGGTGGCACTATGCTAATAATAGGAGAGATCTGTGGAAATGGACGCCTTTAGGCAGGGGGCACAGGCTGCAGCTACAGTGGGTTCACACAAAAGGGCAAGAGACACGGGCCACGGACACTGGGATTTCTTTATTTTTACTCACTGGTCTTCATAAACACAGGATGCTTTTAGAGTAAGGAGACAAGACAGTCATTAAATATTTTTATAACTTGAGTGTGTGCGTGCATGTGTATGTGTCTGTGTGAGCACGCGTGTGCATACCTCTGTGTATAGGGCACACTATGGTATATGTTTTGAGGTCAGAGGACACCTTGTGGGAGTCCATTCCTTCTTTCCACCATGGGGGTCTCAGGGATGGAACTAGGCTTGGCAGTGCTTTACCCCCTGGTATGGGGCAGGTGTAGAAAGCAGGACAGCATCCTAGAGAATTACATAACTCTGCTGAGGATGATGCTGAAGAGCAGGTTCAGCTATCTCTCATGTTTTCCCACATCTCATTCAAGCCAGGTTTGCTAGAAGGCTCTGGAGCAGGAACAGCCAGTAGGGGTTTTGGACTCTACCTTCATCTACCTCCTGGCACTGATGGCTGCTACAGAACACAGAACAGTACTCACAGCTGGAGTGTGGCATCTCTCCTGGGCACAGAGATACCTCTGTGTATAGGGCTGAATGGATCAACAGCCTATATCAGCACCATACTGAAGGAAAATCTCATCCTGCACCCAGTCAGACTAGGTCTAAAGGTACAATGTGAACAGAAAGACTGTGTCTGGATTAGCTGCAAGGTCAAGCTGACAGCCCACTGTCTAAATGGACCACAAAAGACACACTCAGGGTTCCTCCAGTTCTGAAGCAAACACTGTATCCAGACTATCTATCCAGGAAATCAATTTCACCAACTAGTAATCTGATGCCCATAAAGGTTTTTGTTTTTTTTTTTTTTAAAGATTTATTTATTTTTATTATGTATACAACATTCTGCCTCGATGTATGCCCGCACGCCTGAGGAGGGCGCCAAATCTCAGCACAGATGGTTGTGAGCCACCATGTGGTCGCTGGGAATTGAACTCAGGACCTCTGGAAGAGCAGCCAGTGCTCTTAACCTCTGAGCCATCTCTCCAGCCCCCCATAAAGGTTTGCATATTATCACCTCCTAGGAGTTTTGCCTAACATTGAGAATTCATTTGTGTGCCGGACATGGAGTAATCCAGCCTGGACAAGGGAGAGATCAGTTAGAGCTTGAAAATGGTGGGCTAGGGAGGGCAGTGGCCCTAAGACCCCCAACAGTTTCATCTGCTGACTGCATTTATTAATTTATTTTTATGTGTCTGCATGTATGTGTGCAGCATGTGTATGCAGTGCCTGTGGAGATCAGAAGAGGGCACTGGATTCCCCTGGGACTACTATTAGCTGCGAGCAACCACAGAGGGGCTGGGAATTGAACCTGTGTCTTCTCAAAGAGCAGTCCATGCTCTTACCAGTGAGTCATCTGTCCAGCCCCAGCCGGCCCTGAGAAAGTCAGTAAGTTGGAGAGTCATTCCCTTGGACCTGAGGTGGAAAACCCACAGCCCATATTCCTCAGTTAGAGGGTGAGGGAATACATCATTTTAATCCTGGTGAAAGCAAAGGCCCCTCCAGATGAGAGGTAAGATGATGGAGCTTTGTTGCTAGGGAAACCATCAAGCTCCCAGGCGTTCCTAAGCACAAAAATACGACAGGAATATTTAAGAGTCCTGGACACCTACTGCTGAAGCTCTTACAAGGCCAGGCAGTGAGCTGGGAAGGGAGCAGGCTGGCATACCTTTGCGGAGAAGCACCTCGGGTGCGATGTAGTTTGGTGTTCCAACCAGAGAGTGAGCCAGACACCGCTGGTGCTGCTTCTGTGCTCTCTGCTCCAGGGTCTTTAGTCTGTCTCCACAACGACAGTTGGAAACATCGTCCCAGAGGTCACCGGGCTCCATGCTGTCCTGTCTGATGTGGTTCCCTTTACCAGGGGAAAAGGTGTAGTGACAGAAAAGAGCAGAAAAGAACATCATTTCTGAGTCAGCACTGCAGCCAGTCCACAGCTTAGACAGAAAACATAACTCTGGCCATGTCAGCAGACTTCTCCCACTGACAAACCCAGGCCTGCTGCATGCCAGGAAGATCTCTCTCACTGAACTACTACTCCAGAAGCTTTGAGATTTATTTTCCAAGGTTTCTCTTAATAGGGCAGTGTGGAGGAAAGAACCCTTCAATGGTCAAAATCTATTGTAAGAAAGTCCACTAACAAAGAAAACACCCTCACAGATATCATACCGCTCCCTTAGGAAGGGAAGATGCCACTCCGGACCACAGTAAATACACCAATAGGTAATTTTGAAATGAGTAGGTAGCATAAAGACTATGCAACTTCCTGGTAGGGCTGTCCCCATGTGGGTGCGGGTGGTGCACACAGTGGGCCTGAAGCAGTACCTTTCTGGTAGTACTTGGAATTGTGAGTCCACCTGAATCCGGTGCAGAGGCCAAAATCTGTCAGCTTAATGTGGCCATCCAGGTCGATTAAGATGTTGTCGGGCTTAATGTCCCTGTGGATGAAGCCCATCTTGTGGACACTCTCAATGGCCAGAGTCAGTTCTGCGATGTAGAATCGGGCCAGGTGCTCAGGGAAGACCTCCATCCGGATGAGCAGGCTCATCATGTCCCCACCAGGGATGTAGTCCATCACGAAGTAGAGGCTGTCCTTGTCCTGGAAGGAGTAGTACAGCTTCACCACCCACTCGTTGTCAGCCTCAGCCAGGATGTCCCTCTCGGCTTTGACGTGGGCCACCTGGTTCCGGTTCAGGACGTCTTTCTTTCTCAGAGTCTTCATGGCGTACAGGGCGTGAGTGTCCACCTTACAGGCAAGGCACACTTCTCCAAAGGCGCCAATGCCCAGAGTTTTGATTTTCACAAACATGGACTTGTCCATCTTGGCCCTCTTGAGTCTGTTGTAGTTGGACTCCTTCTGGTAGAGGATCTTCCTCATCTGCTCCTGCTCAGCCTCGCAGAGTCCAGCCTGCACACGGGAAAACCAGAGAGTGGTGTTAGAAGGACCCACAGCAGCCAAGTGGGGGGCAGGGCCACCCCAAAACAGCGAGGACTCCTCAAAATGACAAGTCTACCAGACTACAGGCAAGACACCAACCAGCTTTGATCTGTGAACCTGAATATGGACATCTACCTCTGCATGCAACATTCATCCACAGGCATGCAGATATGGAATCAAAGAAAAGTCCTTCTCTACATGATTTTGGGTTCCTAAAAACCAGGGAAAACCACTACCATGACTACGACTGAGAAAATATCTGTGGAAAACATTCCTGGAATCCACTGACTATTATCATTATCTATCCCTGGAATTCATTAACTATTTCAGTAGCTTAAAGAAAATGGGAAAACACAAAACCAGTAATGAATCTGGACCAAAAGGAAATGAGAACACAAATTTAAGTTTTAGAATTTGAAATGACTGGTTTGTGCAATGTAAACTTAATATCTCTTTTATTTACTTATTTTATTTTATTTTTTTTTTTGGTTTTTCGAGACAGGGTTTCTCTGTGATTTTGGAGCCTGTCCTGGAACTAGCTCTTGTAGACCAGGCTGGTCTCGAACTCACAGTGATCCGCCTGCCTCTGCCTCCCGAGTGCTGGGATTAAAGGCGTGTGCCACCACCGCCCGGCCTTTTTTTTGGTTTTTTGAGACAGTTTCTCTGTGTAACAGCCTCAGTTGTTCTGGAACTAGCTCTGTAGACCGGGCTGGTCTCGAACTCACAGAGATCCGCCTGCCTCTGCCTCCCGAGTGCTGGGATTAAATGCCTGCGCCACTGCCGCCAGGCATTTACTATCACATTTAAATTTAAAATAATGTCATAAAATTCAGAGGTTCCCAGTTCAGTCCCCAGCACCCACGTGGTGGCTCTCCATGTAATTCTAGTCTATAATTTTAGTTCCAGAGGATCAAAAGTCCTCTTCTGACCTTCAGTGGCACAAGCATGGTATAGAGATATATATGTAAGCAAAACACTCACATGAAAAGAAAATCTAAAACAATACAACACACATACACAAACACACACACTATCTCCTGGGCATCTGAAGCTGCAGCAGGACTGGGAGACCCAGTTCTATGGGGGGGGTTACAGGTGTACACGTGGTCTCAAAGAAACAACCCCCAAAACACTATGATCCAAATTAGAAAAATGGACCAGCAATATTGTATTTCTCTCTAAAATATCTAACTTAGAAAACTTTTTAAACATTCTTTTTAAATGCTAATAGCAGGTGATCTTTGATGTGCTTTCCTCAGAAGTAAGGACAACCACATCAATCCATTTGCTGACTGACTTGCAGCCAGGGTCCTCAGAAGGGAGGCCACACATTGTGGCTTCTCCAAGTGTCTGGCTCATGCAGGGGTCTATGGGAGGGACGTGTGATGACGGTGCATAGCTGCTACAGTGGACAGGGGAGCTCGGAACAGAGTAAGGAGGAAGAGGGAAATTACTTTGGCCATTTCCTGCTCCAGCTGCAGCCTCCGGCTGACCTTCTGCTGGTAGGTTTTGATGACATTCTCTACATGTTGTTCCATGAAGAACTTGAAGGCATAGGGGGAATAGCTCTTGATGCGGGACTCTCTCTTCTCTTCATCCTTGCTATTTTTGCGGACGGGCACCGGGGATGTCTGGATCTGCTTTTTGTCCCTGCTCGCTTTGTCTCCCTTGGTACCCTTGTGGCTCTTGTCACTCCTGTCCTGCTCGGCGCCCCCACGCAGACTCTGCTCGACACCGGCACATAGGCTATCCACGTCCAGGTTGTATTGCTCGGCCTTGCTGGGTAGCAGCAGGTGCTTGGGGTAAGGTGGCGGCGGGCACCTGCGCTCAGAGCCACCATAGTCCACGTCCAATGGGTGCTGGCCTGTGCTGCCTTCCTTGGTCTCCAGGCTCTCGGAGGAAGGTGCTGAGGGTGCAGGTACCCAGGCAGGGTGAGAGGGACCCACGGCTGTCTGGGGCTCGGGTCGCAGTACACGCACACTCTTTACAGGGTGCAGGATGTGCGCAGCCGTCACTGCGGTGACCGTGTTGGGGGCGGGCAGCGAAGGCTCGGGCTGTGGGCTGCTGAAGGAGTTGGTCCTGCTGGGCCCTGTCCGAAAGGCCACGTGCTGCCGGGTGGCCTCTAGACCCTGCTTCTGCAGCGAGTCGCGGCGAGTCAGTGGGGCTGCAGACCAGGGTCCTGGGGAGCCCAGCTCATACAGGTCGGCATTGAGGCTGTTCCTGGATGGCGTCAGAACTGCCTGTGTGGGGCTATCGCCAGCGAAGGTGGGGCCCCGGGCACCCAACACATGCAGTGGGTGGGCCCCGGGAGCCACAGTGGCTGGCTTGTGGTGCGCAGTGGTATACAGCCCAGTGTGGGCAGGGAAGGCGAGACTGGCAGGAGGGCCACCCTGGGCTTTGGCTAGGCCAGAATAGGCATCTGGTGGTGTCTTGCTCTGGAAGGAGGGGCTGCGCTGCACCCCGTATCCCGGCTGCTCCGCTAGAAGATGAGCACGACCATAGTGTGTGCCCGGGAAATGTGCGCCAGCCTCCGCCGCTGTGCTGTAGCCTTTGGGAGGGTGCTGGTGACCAGGGGTGCTGTGCGGGCTGACCCCCGGGAAGAGGAAGTCTAAATATTGCCGTGGCATCTCCTCCAGCCCAGCAGGGCCCTCATAGTTTGCACCTCCCAGCTGGTGGTAGGATGGGAATGCTTCCCCTGCACCCTCGAAACTGGGCCGCCGTGTTACCGGGGTGGGCACCACGCCCTTTCCTGCAGAGCAAAGAATGAAAAGTCAGTTTAAAAGCACATAGGGCCGGTGGGCTGCTACTCACAGGTTGGTCCTCACACTAGCCCCAGCTTTGGGCAAATGTATAAAGTCTACTGAGAGTCCCGGCGGGGTGAGTCCTGTCTCAGCAGAAACTGCTCTCTCTAAGGCGCAGGCAAGGTAGGGGGGAGATGGATGATGGCACTGAAGGCCAAAGAGCATCTGCTAAGTCATGTGTCGGAGGGGTCAGGCTCCAGCCATGCTAGGGAGCAACCTGGGCAGTCAACTCTGTTTTCTCCATGACGTGCAGTTATTTGGGGAGCCAAGTTTACTCACTGTCATGGTTTCGAAAGGGCAGAACTATACCCACTGTCCAAATAATCATTTGCCTATTTCCCAAATTAAAGATTTGCTGGGTTTCTGTCTTCATTAAGGATAAACAAGGTAATATATACCCAGCATAACTAAGAGCAAAACCATGAAGAGGAGATGGAGAGATAGGAAGAGTGCAGGAGACCCAAGTTTGGTTCCCAGCACCCTTATCAGGTAGCTTCCAGCCTTTGAGAATTCTGTCCTGGAACGATATTGCAGTCAAGTGTGCACACACGCTGTTGTGCTTTGCTGTCCCTTTAAGGAACAAGCCACACCCACTCCCATTACCTCTGACCTGCCTGTGCCATCTTCCCCTTCCCTCTCCTGTTTTTTCAGCGTGGCCGCGTTCTCTCTGGCTTTTTCCCTCTTTCTCTGACTCTCTCTCTCTCTCTCTCTCTCTCTCTCTCTCTCTCTCTCTCCCCTCCTTCCCTCTCTCCCCTTTCAAAAAATGCTTTTATGGCTACTTTCTGTGTCCATGGGTCTGCTCACAACCGCCGCGCATTGGGAACTCTGCGGGACCCACCGGAGCTTGCTGCTCCGTGAGCCGGCCGGGTGCCACCACAGGCCGCAGGGTGCGTGCCCTCCCGCTGGTGGGAAACTGTCGCCACTTATCGCTGGCTCTGCCAGCCCGCCTCGGGAAACATTTTAAGAATAAGACACGCACACACACACACCATTAAAAATAAAAATCTTTTAAAAACAACCCACAAAGTGTCCCCCTCTCTACAAATACCAGGCGCGCATATGGCTGCTGCTGCTTCCTTACTCCTGGCTTTTCCATTTTGAAAATCTTTCCTCATTTAAAGTGGATACCTGGACAAGACAAAGGCCCCTTTCACTTTCCTACGTGGACTCCTCTGCTCTGCCCCACCTGGCAGAGGACCCTGACGCCCAAAGGTTGTGTCTTAACCACTCGCACTGCTCTCCAGGGCAGACCCCAGAATGCCAAGACCCAAGAAAGAGGGCCAGCCAGAGCTGGTGAGCGAAATTCCTTTTCTCAAGAAACCAGAACTGTATATCCCCTAACAACACAAACACTTCGAAAGCCCCTGAGATGTCCTCATTAAGGCTGTTCCTGAGGTCTTTACCGAGCAGGGATTACACACATCCTTTATCACACTCCAGGAACCACAGCCCATCCACTCCATCTCTGGAGAGGAGCACCCCGGCAGCCGGGGAAGCAGAGCGGGCAGCCCTTCCGGAGCTGACACACTGCTCGCAGCTGCAGCCCTGAGAGCTGCCTGCTACCAGAGGTGAGAAAAGTGTGCTTGGAGTTGGAAAAGCCTTCCTTTTCGAAGACCCTCCCTAGGTCCAGTAAAAGGTTTTAAAAAGTTGAACTACCCCTCCCCCCGCCCCCGCTTAAAGATTGGAAAAATTCAACAGACACATAAACCCTCTAGGTAGTAACATAGGCGGCCATGAAGAGGGGTCAGAGGGTCAGGTGAGGTTAAATTCCAGGACTGATCCGCAACCCCAGGTCAACTTTCAGGAACAGGTCTGACTCCCTGTAGGCTCCACTCTCAGGCCACAGTGATTTCCAGTTCACAGTCACCCTCACCTGGGGAGGTCTGCTTGATGACCCGGACAATCTGCTCATTCCTGGGGTCCAGGTAGCCCATCTTACTGATGTACTCCAAGGCTGCTTCAATACTCCTACTGCCTGTTTGCTTGAGAGCTCTGCCAGCCATCTCCTAGGAAGAAAGAAAGCAAGGGATATCACCGATGTCATCACCACCACCACCACCACCAAGCCCTGGTGACTCCTCTCTGTGGCTGCTGGGACCCTGCCACGTGCTGCAGAAGACCTGGAGCACACATGGTGGTTGCAACCATCTGTCTACACCACACCATGTACCATTAAGAGCCTGGATCGAGCACGTGCAGGGCCTCTGATGGTGGGGCTAGAATGAAGTACGCTGGCATTAGGAAAATGACCTTGATCCCAGCTGCTCAGCTCTACGCTGACTCTGGAACAGCGGAAATGCACTGGGTGGGAACAGGGAGAAACTGCTGAGGCCATTTACAAGATGCTTACTGAAGGGCTCCTGCTGACAATGTCCTCTGTCATCTATAGCAGTAAGGAGTAGAGCAGCAGTCTTTGTGAAGCCCCTAGAGCTCTGTCTGCACAGGACATGTCCCTTAAAAGTGTTTGTAGGCCGGCTGCTGGTGACACACGCCTTTAATCTCAGCACTCAGGAGACAGAACTCTGAGTTCGAGACCAGCCTGGTTTATAGAGCAAGTTCCAGGACATACACAGTCTCAAGACAAAGCTGGGGCAACTGTGGGGTGCAGTCTTCAGGTACTCTGGGGTAGAGATGAAGGAAGCAGAAGGGGGCAGAGCCAGGGCAGCTAAGCCCCTGAGTCTTTAGGACTGGAAAGACAGCTCAGCAGGCAGGGGCAGCAGTAGAGGCTTTGGGGGCTGTGAGAGGGTAACGAGCTCTGTAAGAGGGAAATGTGGGAAGAAGGCACTGAAAGGGGGCAGGATGGCAGCAGGGGACACACAGAGGTGTTCAGCAGGAGGCAGACTTGCTGGGGAGTAGAGAAATATTGGGGGGTGGGCAGTGCCCTTGCCGTTCCTGGCACCTGATCATTTATCCCAGTCTGCTTCCGGGGAGAAATCAGGTATGGTGATGCACTAGATAAGCACGTCTCTTATAAGTCTGAAGCTAGCCTGCTCCACAATGCAAGTTCCAGGACAGCCAGAATTACACGAGAAAACCTGTCTTAGGGGGAGAAACCTGTGAGTAATCTGGCAGGGTCTAAATCGCCACCACACACAGCTTCATCCACCCACTTCACACGGTGCCTAGAACAAACCAAGTACTTAATACTAACCATGTGGTCATCAACATTAAATCCTGTTCTCTGTCCTTGGCTGTGTGACAGCTGAGTGGTAAAACAAAAGGCAGCGCGGGGGGGGGGGGGGGAGGCTGGACTCATGGACTCGCTGTAAAGTCACTGGCCAGATCTGGGATTCTACAAGACTGCAGGGATGAGCCTAGATGGAGGTCTGTGGGGCCACTACAGAGAGGAGAGGCGGAAGCGAGAGCTCAAGAAGCAGGCTGGCCAGTGTTCAACATCTGCAATTGCAGGGGAGGCAGCAGAGCTCAGACATGAAGCACTATCCGGCTCACCTGGAGCTGGTGATGACATCTCACCTTCCCGACTTCATGGCTAAGCTATGTGATGAGGTCATGTCTACACAACTCTCAAGGACTCGGAGCAAGGCTGCCCTAAGACTGCGTCTCAGCACACCACTGGAAGTCTTTTGTTCCCACTAAAAATGTGCCAAGTGGAGCTGTCCCTAACCACAGGCCTTTAGCAATAAGGGATCAGCTGCTTTGTGTGAACTGGCTGTGTCTCTTGCAGGGTGGGCTATCTGCCTAAATTCCTTACTTTCAGGACCTGCCAAAAGCAGGGAAGTGGCAGCAGGAGACAGAGCTTGTCACCTGTATATGAGGTCAAGTTCCACGAGCTTACTGTGCTTCGGATCTAGGGACCTGGCCAGGAGTCTAGTGAAACCTCAGGGCAAGACTTGGAATGGCAGGCATGTTTGAAATCAGGAACCCAAGTGGCATCCATGAGCCATGTTTATAAATAAAACCTTCACTTCTGCCCTTTGCATTGTCTGTCCATCTCCACATGGTTAGCAAATCCATACTTTCTGCACACCAACTCTCAAATGTGCTCCTGCACATATTCCAAATCACTGTGGCTCTTGTTTCGTTTTGTGGTGCTGGGGATGGGACCCAGGGCCTCACATAGGCCGGCAATGCTCCACCACTGAGCTCCACCCCCCCCCCACTTGTGTGTTAAGAGCTAAAGGAAGCTCAGAATCTAAGTCCACCATGAGCGTAGGTCTCAGCAAGCAAGGGCAATACATATTAAACTATGACGGAGTGCGGCAGGGGTCTCCAGAGGATCCAGTGTGGCTGAACTCCAGCAGAGGAACCTGGCCTCTCCTCCTTTCCCAGAGCACTAAGCCAGTGTTCTGACCACTCCAAAAAGCCGTGCTGAGCTCAGAGACGGCTACTCGGTGCGTATGTGCACACCCTTCACAAGTCTACCTGCTCTGACTCTGAGCACGTGTTTCCTCATCCGGGCAGCGGAGCTACCTAGGGCTGCACTAGGGATGGAAGGAGAAGATCTCCATGTCAGCTGCAATACTTCCCTTAAGTGTCTCTGGTAGAAGATAGAAAGATGATATTTGTCCATTTTAAGAGCACCTGGAATCAAATACCTCTAATATTTCTTATTTTATTCTTTTAACCACAATTACCTAAAACAATGTGCTGAGCTCCTTTCACCAGCCCTGAATACCCACCTCTGGTTTTCTCTAGATTACAAGCCCAGGTTAGGCTCATGGAAATGGCCAGGTCTTCCCTCTTGGTCCATATGGGGATATCAACAGCATGTTCAGAGAATGTCCACCATAGCTCCACCCGCCCCACCTCCATGATTAGTGTCTGGACACTGCAGAGACTGCACACTGAGAGCAGCTAAACCTGCTTCTTTGGACCAGCCGTACACTGTAAACCCCGCCTCCTTGTTTATCTAGCCGTGTAACCACGTCTGCTCAGCTGTATGCAGCAATTCTGCTTCTGTTCAACCATATAATAGACACCACGGTTATCTCCACCTGAGAGTCCAGATCCCCCACGCCAGCTTTTCTGTTTTTCTGTGCCTGTCTGTCTGTCATTTCTTCATTCTCTTGCCCCGCAGCTCAGTCGGGTCAAGTCCCCGGCTGCTGTGCTCCATTCCTAGGCACAGCTGCCCTCTTGATGCCCTGCCAGAGTCGCTCATGTGAGGGGACCTGCCCAGCTTCTTTTCTGCTGCAGCTGCATCGTCACTCACTGTCCTCACTGTCCAAGCTAGGAAGCCCTGCCTTGTCCGCCTGGCTACCCACATGACAAGAACCAACCAGCTGGGAGGCCCCCGTCATACTAGAAATGCCAGTGACTTCACTCTCTGTGGCTTGGGGGCTGCTGTGGGAGTGAATCTGTTCTTACAGGTTCACCCAGCTCCCAGGCAGGCAGAGGCTGGACTTCCAGCTGCTATACAGCTGAATGGTTCTAACATCCCTAGTGACTACGAGTTATTTCAATTCAGTGACAATTTATTATGTATGGAGGAAAGAATTTCCTACGCAGATCCTCTCCCACCCCTTCCTGGTGAGGAAGCATTTTTCAAACGTTAGCAAAGCCGTATCCCATGCTTTAACAGTCCAACAATGAGGTTTGGCTGGGAATGGAAACGGAGTGCTCCGGCCTTGCTAGTCTTCCAGCGCTTGCATCGGTCTGCAGCTGCCTGTTTCTGAGCCTCTCACAGAACCTGTGATTTTCGCCCATGGTTGGGAGAGTGGCTGGGTCCGCAGACCACAGTGACTGTTACTTATTTCAAAGTCTGAAGGATTCCATTTCTTGGAGAACAAGAGTGCAAGGGAAGAATGAGTGGCTGCCCCGGCCGGGGTGGAATGGAGGAAGCCTGAGAGGCTCAGGCAGTGGTCGAGGCCTCCGGCTTCACCCACTGTCCTTCTCAGGCTGACTCTGCCTTTCTCTAAGTGGCTTCCAGGAACCTTCTGGAAGCACAGTGAAACACAGTGTTTCGGAATATCCCACTGACATTTGTGAGCCCTAATCAGAAACATGGCCCGGGGTGACCCATGTGAGACCATTTCCACTGCCTTTGTACTTTCTGGAGAGAGCCTGGAGGGCTCAGCATGGGCCCTGAGAACATGCTCGAGCAAAGCCAGAAAATGGAAGCAGCCTGCGCGGTTTCAATGGGTGGACACGAAAGGGGCTATGGCTTCACACGTGTGGTGCGGTCCGGCACATGTAGCGCGTTGGTGCAGACAGCTTCCAAGTCTGCTGGGGAAGCTGCGGCTTGCTCATTGTACCATTCTCTTTAGCCCTGGGGCTGTATGCTAACCACGGCTGAGGAAAATATATTTTCAAAGGTATCTTATATGTGGGGAATGAGGAAGAAATTTGTTCTAAATCTAAACCAGCAAGAAAATGGTCAGCCTTGCCAGTGATGAAGAACAGTAGTAAGACAGCATCTTCTATCTCGTCAGCACCAAAATAAGATTAGTAATTACTCAAGAAAAAAAAAAGGACTGGTATAGATTCACAACCATGGTTCTGAAGCTGTAGAAATCATAAAACCACTGGCAAGCAAAAATAAACAAATAAATAAACAAATAAGAATAAAAAATTTGGAGCTAGAGAAATGGCTCAGCGCTTAAGAGCACTTGTTGCTCCTGCAGAGGACCCAGCGCCCACACGATGGCTCACAACCATTAGTAACTCCAGTTCCAGGGGACCCACACCCTTTGATACCACACGTGGTATACAGACATACATGCAGGCAAAACATGCATGCACATAAAATAAATCTGCAAAAAAATGAATAAAAGATTATCATGCTAGTGAGCTGTCTCAGGAAGAGAAGGCATAGGCCATGGAGACTGACGCCCTGTGTTAGCAGGAGAAACTGAGCTTCCGCAGGCTGTTTCCACACATGTACATCCCTGCCAAACAATACACCAGATAAATGTAATTAATTTAAAAATTGATACTTTTCTTCTCAAAATTTACTTTTAGGCTAATTTAAATGAGCCAGTTAAATAGCCTCTCTCTGTAGATAGAGTCTATCTACAGAGTCGTAGGAGAGGAGCTAGGTAGAACGAGCCTGAATTTCTAAAAACGGAGAAGGCTGATTAGTGCACTCCCGGAGTACACACAGCACAGGCTGGTTAGTGCACTCTCGGAGTACACACAGCACAGAGTGGTTAGTGCACTCCTGGGTACACACAGCACAGAGTGGTTAGTGCACTCCCGGAGTACACACAGCACAGGCTGGTTAGTGTACTCCTAGAGTACACACAGCACAGGCTGGTTAGTGCACTCCCGGGTACACACAGCACAGGGTGGTTAGTGCACTCTCGGAGTACACACAGCACAGGGTGGTTAGTGTACTCCTGGGTACACACAGCACAGGATTGAGAAGCCCTCTCAATCACAATTCTATCAACAGACACTTGCAGAATACCAAGGTGAACAGAGCTGGGAACACTCCCTGTCTCCTGGTAACAACCAAGCAGGCTCGTGAACAAACCTTAATTAGGGCATGAGGAATAAATTTGCCTCAATTTGTTTTCATTTTGAATTAATGGCTTCTTTTTTGGTTAAAGACAAGAACATTTATTTACTTCAAGTCTCACTGTGATAAAACTGCCTGTGCTATTTTATTTCCTAATTATGGATGGGCAGATCACAAAAATTCTCCAGATTAAAACTGAATCCGAGCAGTGAGACAAGCAGCTACAAAGTTCCTTTCCACTCTATAAACTCCAAGATTGAGAGATGCCTGACAAAACAAAACACAACTCTGCCACCACAAACACAAGAACGTGGGGTGTAAGGTTTTAGTCAATGTAACCCATCCACAACCCCCACGAGCTTTTACACAGCTGCATGCATACTTGATGGTTTGTGAGCCCACATTTCTGTTCTTGTGTCCCTGGCTATGTGAGCGACCAAACATGAGCGCCAGCAAGTCCTCCCCACCCCCGCTCTGTCTGCACAAGCTGAGGCTCTTCTATTTGCCCCAAACAATAGCCTGGTATGAAGCAGTTCTACGCCAGTTCTGGGTTTCGCCCTTGTGAAGCCTGGCCGTTTCCGCTTCCTCTCCTTGGGACCATATTGCTAGACACCCAGTTGACCCAGCCAGCCTGCTGCCGCTCTGACCCATGAGTGAAGCTATTGTGCACGTCCAGCCCCAGCTGGGCAGTTGGGACCGGGCTACATGGAAGCGAGCAGAAGTGCCCAGCAGGGCCAAGCCAACCTAGGGTCATAAGCAAGGACAAGTCACTCCTGCTTTTAAGCCACAGGATGGCTTAAAAAACTGACAATTACTGCCTCTTCTGTACATCACCGGGAGACACACCCACCTGTTGATCTTAAATTTCAAATGATCTGATCTCCTAAATTTTACCTGGATAAACTTAAACTTGCTCTTCAGGTTAAAATATTTTTATCTGCCAGGCAGTGGTGGCACACACTTTTAAATCCAGCATTGGGAGGCAGAGGCAGGTGGGTCTTTGTGAGTTCGAGGTCAGCCTGGTCTACAGAGTGAGTTCCAGCACAGCCAGAAATACACAGCAAGACTCCATCTCAAAGCAAACAAATAACCCAAAAGATTAAAATATCTTCTTAAACAGTAAATCTATACTATTAACAGACTATTACCATGGAATGAGATAATAATTCAATGCTGGCTGCTGATGCAATTAGCGATGTTAGAAACTAAGTTTCATTTCCACTTATTCCACTCTAGTTTTCTGTAACTCCACCCGCAAACAGTGCTGAAGTATTTACAGTCTGTGTATTTATGGGCTCTAAAATGTTTAACAGAGTTAATATTTACCTCAAAGTCATCATTCTAGTTTTTTCTTAAAGGTATGCCAAACTCCATTATTAATGTCCAATCTCTTTGTGGAATAAAAAAGCACTTCAATCTTTCAAAACTAAAAACCAACAGAAGGACCACGCAGCGGTAGTGCATGCCTTTAATCTCAGCACTCAGGAGGCAGAGACAGGTGAATATCTCTCTGTGGGTTTGAGGCCAGTCTGGACTACAGAGTGAGTTCTAGGACAGCCAGGGCTACACTGGCTACACAGACAAACCCTGTCTCAGAAAACAAAAGAAAACGAAACCAGAAACAACAGAAGATAGAAAAGGCACTTACAAAATCACTCATGGATGGACGTGGACATATAAACAGCCAGCTACTCCAGGCGTAGAAAAGCAGCCCCTCCACCAGCTGCAGGCAGGACCTTGGCTCTAACAACTTCAGGTGACACCAACTCACCTGAGAGGACTACATAGAGCCTCCCCCAGCAGGAGCAACCAACTCACCTGAGAGGACTACACTAGAGCCTCCCCCAGCAGGACCAACCATCCTCCCGATCCTTCTAAACAAGACATCTCTACTTCTAAGGAGGACATTTGTATGGTCAGAGAGATGGATAAGTGGCCTTTTAGATAACAGGCCTGGTCCAGTGAGATGGCTCAGCTAGGGCACAGACTTGAAGAGCAGAGTTCATATCCCACGTGCATCAGGGCAGACCAGCTCCCGAGAGTTGTCCTGACTGCAACATGTGCCTGACCACGGCATATAAACACAAAATAGAAAAATTAATTAAAGGGGCCTTAAATTGATGTGATGCATGTGTGGGAACCAAGATACAAAGAACCTTCCTACAAAACAATGAAGAGGATCAGTCATGTGTAGTTCTGGCTGCAGCTTTCTCCATGGCAACTGCCACCAATATCTGAATTAGTGCCTCTAGGTCTTCATCTGATGTACACTGAAGGCTCTCGGGGGGGAAGAAGGACATATGTGCAGGGACAGGGATCCTATGCGGCGACATCAGAAGAGACTCTCCTGACAGTCCTGCATTATTTGTATGTTAGGGAAATAAAGGCAAAAGTGCCATTAGCATATCCTGCCCATGGCACACAGACAAGCAAGGCTTTGCCGCTGCGGGAGAGGGCCCTGTACCTGTGCCCTCTCCTCTGCTGTATCACACGCTATGTTAACTTCCCTTAGCTGCCATTCCTTGTCCACCTGTGAGTGACCAACCATCCTTGAGACATGAGGTAAATCCCTTTGGATGTGCAAACAGACCCCTAACTTCCACCACCCAAAGGCTCAGAATGTCATCAGATGGCATGAGGCCAATGGCTGGAGATCTTCCTGCCCCGTCTACCTGATGTTTCCACCGATCAACTTAGAAGGTGCCTTGGCTTATGACTGTCTTTATTCTGTTACTATAAAACTTCATGACACCATTACCAAGTTGGAACATGTATTTAGGGTAATCATCATCACTCTGATTCTGGCTCTAGAATAAATGTGTCCTAATCCCTTTGAAGTGAGAGCTGTGTTTCTGCACCCTCAACTAAAACAGACAACCCAACTGCTCTGTGGAGAGCTACCTGAGAGGGCAGGGATGGGCAGCTGTACTGACCACTGCATCCAGCCGCCATGGCCAGTCTCCACCCTGAGCTGCAGGTTCAGAGGGTTCTCCTGAGACTCCTGTAGGGGCTCCAGGAGGGTCTTGCCAGTCCCAACCAACCTCTTTGCCTAGTTCCAGCTGCTCCAGACACTGGGATCTCACTGGTTGGCAGACCCCTCAGAATGACTCAAGACCAAGACATGCTTAGAACCAGGAAATGAGCATGGTCCTTACTCCTCCTTACTCTAAATTGTGGCTATATATCTTTCAAAACCAAGAGACCAACTCTTGGTATGAGTAGCCATTTCCAAAGACAGGCAAAGTCTGAATTTTCAAAACCTAAAACCTAAACAGGGGCTGGAGTTTAATGACAGAATGCCTGTCTTAGTATGACCTTGGCCCCAATCCCAGGACCTTAGCAGACAAAACCCAAACACAAATAGTCGAAGAAACTGAATGTCAGTAAACACAGAGCTTCATTCCATAAAACACAAGCGATGTCTCAAACCCAATACATTGGCGAACATTCAGGATGCCCAAGAGTGGCAAGGCTAGGGACCTGCACAGACACAATGGACAAACGAGAACTGGGCTAAACACACAGGCCAAAGTAAAAAACACTCAAAATCGCACAGTCCCAAGGTAACACACCCACCCTCATGGTGACTATTCCACATCAGCAGAGACTTCTGTCCGCAATGAAAACTAGGTTATCTAAATGTCCCCCAACATGACAACGAAAAGGGCAGTGGTGCGGGTGTCCCCAAACACCGTCCACCAGCTAAACTGAGTTGGCATCACCCATCAACAAGGCTAAACTTCAACCACACAATGAAGACAGCAGATCACAAGATCCTACTGTACAAATCAGACACAGTTTGTCTTCGGAAGAACAAACCTGAGCACAGTTGGGTAAACGGCCCAGGTGAGGGGGCAGCACACGGGAAGGGCATGACAAGCATGGCCCTGGGCACATGCAGCAGAAGCACTTGTCTGTAGGTTTGCAAGAAAAACGGCTCAGTGGTGACGAGCACGGCTGCTCCTGCAGAGGACCTGGGTTCGATTCCCAGCACCCATTCGGAAGCTCACAATTATCTGTAACTTAGTTCCAGGGAATCTGATGCCTATTTTGACCTCTGAAGGCACACATGTGATACAATAAATACAAAACAAACAAACAAATATCTCTGAAGCAGGGCTGGGGAGATACTTCCTGCCTTGCCAGCAGTAGGACCTGAATTAGATCCTAGTACCCCTTCAAGTAAAGCAAGGTGTGAACACATAGACTTGTAATAGGAATGACTAAGTTGTCCTCTGACTTCTACTTACTTACATAGGTCTGTGTACATATACACGTATACACACACACACACACACACAGTATCTGAAATATACACGAGAAGATGTTATATTACTCTTATTGCTTCCATAAACACTGGCGTCATCAGTCACCACCTTGTCCACCTGTGAGCGACCCCATCATCAGTCACCATCAATTGGGCCCTGCAGTGACAGTAAAAACTTTGGCTGTGGGTTCCAAGCTACTGTTCTCCAGTGTTGTTCCTTGTGCTGTAAGCTCTTTGGGCCATTGTTCTAGGAAGCAGTGGGAAGGAGGAGGGTGCCAGCCTCTACAGTGTGGCTCTGCTGAGTTCACCACTGCAGGTCAGCTCCACGAAGTAAGCAGATGCTGATCCCCAACTCAGAATCATGGAGGACGTTACCATTGGGCCTTTTCCTCTGTCACCCTCTCCTCCAAGGAGTTCTACAGAAAATGCTCCTGCAAGCTGTTCCAGCTTCCCACTACAAGACCTTTTTCTTCTCACAAATGATGTATAAGGACTTAGCGTGTGAATAAATGTTGCTGTGATTGGTTTAATAAACAACTCGATTAGCCTATAGCAAGGCAGGATAAAGTCAGGCAGGACCATCAAACTGAGGATGCTGGGATAAAGAAGGGTGAAGTCAAGGCAGGGCAGCTGCCAAGGAAGCAGGACATGCAAAAAATGAGGCAACAAGCCATGAGCCCCGTGGCAAAGCACAGATAAGAAATATGTGCTAATCTAAATGTAAGAGTTAGGTAGCAATGAGCCTGAGCTACCGGCCCAGCATTTTTAATTCATGTTAAGTCTCCGAGTCAATTATTTGGAAAGCGGCTGCTGGTTGTTTGGGAACAGGTAGTTGGGACAGAAAAACTCTGCCTACAGACTTATCTTAGATACAATTCAAAACAGCTACTTGAACTCTTGAGTTTGGCTTAATGGATAAAAAACTGCCAATATCCCAAACATCTCTGATAAGCAACAGTCTGTAATTTTTTTTCAAGAGAATACACTACTCTGGTTTTGTTTTTTAATGTGTTAAGGGATAAAACTGAGTGGCAACCATTTATAGCTATTGCTAAATAAACGCTGACGTCAACAGCAATGAGACACAGATGGTGACCTGCTGCAGAGCGAGTTCAGACAGAAGCAGCCTTTCGGGTACAGGGGTGAGGAGATGGCCTGCTCCACAAGCACGAGGCCCGGGGTTCGGATTTTCAGCACCCACATAAGGCAGGTGTGGTCACAGGGCTAAGGATGTGGAGAGAGGCAGATGCCAAGTGTTTACTGCCTGAACCAGTAAGCCTCAGGTTCAGTGAACAGTAAAAATAATAATAAGAAGAAGCTGGAGGAAAACAAGCATTCCAAATAGGAACGCCACAATCACTGTACTTTAAGAACTTTCCAACACAAAGCTAGAACACACAGTGCATACAAAATGATTCTACTTTTTGGTTTTCGAGACAGGGTTTCTCTGTGGTTTTGGAGCCTGTCCTGGAACTAGCTCTTGTAGACCAGGCTGGTCTCGAACTCACAGAGATCCGCCTGCCTCTGCCTCCCAAGTGCTGGGATTAAAGGCGTGCGCCACCACCGCCCGGCTGATTCTACTTTTTGTAAAACTAAAAAATATCAACATGACAGTGGTGGTTCCCTGCCGCAGTGGCTGTGTGACAGTTAATACATACGTGCACACTGGTGAAGTGTGGAGCAGGCCAGGCCCCAGGAGGCTCTCAGCCTCTCCACAGGGCCCAGTCAGTGAGTGTCTACTTTGGCTCAGTCGGAATCTGAGTCCTACATCTCCTACTGGCCCTTCTCAAGGGCTCTGAGGCTCGTGAAATCTGCACTGTCACTTTGCTGCACTGGATCCTACTAAGGTGTAACTTCTCCTAACGGGGCATTGTGGAGTTTTGCTTTATTTGTTTTGGTGTGTGTGTGTGTAGAGGACAGGGAGTGACACTGGCTGTCTTCCTCTATTGCTGTCCACCTTATTTTCACAGGCCTGGAGCTGGCTAATTCAGCTAGACTGGCTGGCCAGGAATCCTGTTTCTGCTTCTTTGGTGCTGGGATTACAAGTATCCACCGCCATGCCTGGTCTTTCACACGAGTGCCCGAGATCTGAACTCAAGCCCTCAGGCATGCTTAGCAAGCACTTCACTGACTGATCCATTTCCAGCTCTAAGACGGCTATTTTTTTAAAAGATTTTGTTTATTTATTACGTATACAGTATTCTGTCCACATGTTTGCCTGCAGGCCAGAAGAGGGCGCCAGATCTCATTACAGATGGTTGCGAGCCACCATGTATGTGATTGCTGGGAATTGAACTCAGGACCTCTGGAAGAGCAGTCAGGGCTCTTAACCTCTGAGCCATCTCTCCAGCCCAAGACTGCTATTTTCAACGAAGCTACTACACTCACATTACAGGGCAGGCTGAGGGGTGCATGCTGTGCTCCATGGGTCCTGCAGTCACAGCAATGCTCTCAGTGTGCAGCCAGGGCAGGCTGAGGTGTGCATGCCATGCTCCTGGGTTCTGCAGAATGGCTAAAACTGTCTGCCTGGAAAATAAACACTGTCAAATTCACTTTGCCAGAAAACTATGATTCCACAGCCAGCATGGCTTCTTGTTGTCTGAAAGTCCACCTGAGCAATTAAACAGGCATCACAGTGTAAACTGAGACTGCTTGTGCATTTCCCAACTGCTCAGACCTGAATAATCACACAGAAACTATACTAATTACAACACTGTTTGGCCAATGACGTTAGTGTACTCCTAGCTAGCTCTTCCATCTTGAATTAACCCATTTCTGCTAATCTGTGTATTGCCACGAGGCGCGGCCTACCAGTAAGGTACTGGCAGTACCATCTTTCTCTTTTGGCAGCTACACGGCATTTCTCTAACTCCGCCTACTCTCTCTCAATATTTCTGTTCGGATTTCCTGCCTGGCTTTGCTCTGCTAAGCCATTAGCCAAAACAGCTTTATTCATTAACTAATGGTAATAAAACATATTCACAGCATACAGGGGGGAATCCCACATCATCATAGTGCCAAGGAAAGGAAGGACAATATGCTGAAAAGAAAGAGAAAAGGGAAAAAAGGGAAAGACTGTTTGCTTGCTGAGTGGTTACATTCATACATGCAACCAAACTAGAGCTCCTTCCTCAGAAATGTACAAATAACAGTAACACTATTCTCCACCTCCAACAGCCTACACTATTCTAAGATCTTTAAGAATATTAAGCTGGTTTTAGAAAAAGGTGCAGACAGCACACGCTGCCTGGTGGATGAAGCTGGACCATAAGCTCCAAGAGGGTTCCTCAGGTCCCGTCATGGGAACCAGAGTCATGAAAGCAACTAGTAACATGCACTATGGCATTCTAGGTTAAAAGCAGACAGCTCTCTCAGCTGTCTGTGTGGACAACCGGACAGCTCTCTCAGCTGTCTGTGTGGACAACCGGACAGCTCTCTCAGTTGTCTGTATCTGATATACTCTTATATCAGAAATTGGGACCTATGGATTCAACTAGCCTTGATCAAGAAGGTCCAAAAACTTGGGGTACTGGCACACACCCTTAATCCCAGCATTCAAGAGGCAGAGGCAAGCAGATCTCTGTTGAATTAGAGGCTATCCTGGTCTACATAGTGGATGCTAAAAATGTGGACACTACATAGTGAGGTCCTGTCTCAAATAACTAAATAATTGAGCCAGATGTGGTGGTCCACTGGGGAGGCAGAGGCAGGTAAATATCAGTGAGTTCCAGGTCAGCCTGGTCTATAAAATTCCAGGACTGTTGCACAGAGAAAACCTGTCTTGAAAAACCACAAACACACACACACGGTATCCCAAACATATACTGAAGAAAAGACAGCTGGAAAACTGAATATCCACACGCAGAAGAATGAAACTAGACCTACCCTCTGCTCTGTTTAAAAAAGGAAAAAATTAGATCAAAGACCTTAATGGAAGAGTTCAGAAGTGCTAGGATAAAACAGTTTAAGATATAGACACAGGCAAGGATTTTTTGAAAAGACTCTGATAGGCCAGGATAACTGAAAAACTTGAAGAGTGAGATTTTGTGGAATTAAAAGGTTCCTGCATAGCAAAGTAAGTATGAGAGTAAAGAGAAAGCTTAACGGGTGGTGGTGGGGAAATAGTTAGTTAGCTATACATTTGACAGGAACTTAATTTCCAAAATCTATAAAGAAATAAAAACAAAACAAAACGGGCTGGAGAGATGGCTCAGTGGTTAAGAGCATTGACTGTTCTTCCAGAGGTCCTGAGTTCAATTCCCAGCAACCACATGGTGGCTCACAACCATCTGTAGTGAGATCTGGTGCCCTCTTCTGGCCTGCAGGAATACATGGAGGCAGAATGTTGTATACATAATAAATAAAGCAATAAAATCTTAAAAAACAAAACAAAACAAAAAACCCCTAAACACCTGGAAAACCGAATCAATCAAGGAATGGACTGGAAGTTCTCTGAAGTACAGACAGCAGAGACCTATAAAGAAGGTTCTCCATCGCAGTCACCGAAACACTGCACAGGCTACTCCAGCCCCTCCACCCCACACAGAACGGGTGTCGTGATGGAAACAAATGGCCAGCACTGGTGAGGATGTCGAGGAGAACGGGGCTGCTGTGATGTAGCCTGATGCGGCTCCTATGGGCGTATGGGTGGAAATTCCTCAGGAAAGCCAGAAACAGAAGTATTGTGACTCAGCCCTACATTCCTGGGTTCCCCCCAGGAACCGAGGTCACAGACAACAAGCAGACCTGTGCTCACTGAGGCACTACTCACAACAGTCAAACTGCGGAACCAGTCTGACTGCCCATCAATAAATAGACAAAGGTAAACACAGCGGAGTTTTACTAGGCCATACAGAAGAACAAAGTCGTATTTGTTTAAAAAAAACAAAAGTGGATGCAATCAGAGATCACCCCACAAGGCAAAATTAGCCAAGTTCAGAAAGATGTTTTTTCCCATCGGCAGAACCTAGCCTTAATACTATGTGAACACAAAGGGTGAAGAGGGCTCCATGCCTGAGGTTCACGTGTGAAGACAGAGTTTGAGTTCCCGGAGCTGTGCAAAGCTGGAATAGCATGAGCGTCCATGACCCCAGGGCTGCTACCTGGGAGATGGGAGGGGGGCACAGAAGCCCCAGACACCTGCGTGCATCTGGATTATGTGTCCCGAGGGAAAATGAGGATTACGACCTCTGTACACACACATGCCCACACTGCCTAAAATCACAAACACTACACATGTGCACTACACACTGTGCAGACACCCCCTCCACAAACACACATATATACAGATTATATAGTGAAAATTTAAAAATACAAATCTAAGACATGTAAGTAGGAGGAATTGGGGCATCAGGAGGAAGAAAGACAGGATAATGGAGGGAGTGTTCAAAGTACAGGATACACACACAAAAATGTCATCATGGAACCTGCTCTTTGTACAATGAACATGCTAACTGAAGAGACGGCCTGGAGTTTCTTCTTGTTATTTACTAACAGAATGTGACAGCTGCCCAGTGCTGAGGACGCGGCTCAGTGACTGAACCCCAGCCTAATGCCCAAGATCCTGGGTGCAATCCCGGGACTATAAACCAAGTATTCCTAAAGCGTTTGCATTCACACTGGACTTTAAGCCACTCAGAGATGGCCTGAGTCTGAGGAGGACTGCAGTTCATGAAGAAGAGACCTGAGTAACCTCAGATTTCAGTACCCATGGGTCCTGGAGCCGAGCCCCGGAGGAGACTTTGTAATGGTTCTACTCATGAACCGACCAGCTCAAGATTTACCCCACCGCTTGAAAAACAGGCGTGAGGGCCACGACTCACTGACAACTTCCCTTAGGATGACTCATTTCTGGCGTATGCATTTAATCCCAGCACTTGAGAGGCTGGGGCAGGCAGATCTCTGTCAGTTCAAGGCCAGCCTGGGCTACCTAATTACTTTCAAAACGAGACGGCTCAGTGGTTAAGGGCACTGGCGGCTCTGGAGGACCTGGATTCGATTCGGAGCACCCACATGGTGACTCACAGCCATCTGAACTTGAGTTCCAGGGGATCTGATGCCCTCTTCTGGCCTCCATAGTACTGCACACATATGCAGGCAAAACACCATACATATAAAATAAAAATAAAGTTTAAAAAGGAGGTGTTGGAAAGTGCCCCTTCAGTGAAGTGGCTAAGCCACCTCAGTGTCAGCTGTGTGGACTGCTCTCCTTGGCTCCAATTACACAGAAGATGTACACTTTGTTTTGCCTTGGAAAGAGGTTTTGGTTGTGGGGGGATTAACAAATATGTAAATTGGTAGAGAGACCTCTAAAACCCAGGCATTCTCTGAGAGGCAAGTATAAAAATACTCAGAATTCAACAGAATGTAAGCATTTACTAAAAACAAAACAAAACAACCGCCTTTCTGCTCTGGAGCAGAGAGCTGTAGCCATAGCAACTGTCATGTGTGGGTGCTGAGGTCAGTGTGCAATACCACAGAATTTACTCTAGTCCAGCTGCGGGACGAGAGGAGGCTCTGACACTGAGGGAAGCTGTGCCCAAGGCAGAGTAAGTGCTGAGAGGAGGAGAGAAGGTGAAATAGGTCAGCTGAGGCCACCTGGGCTGTGACAGTGTGGCTCACGGAGACCATGATTCTGATTCATGATTCTCACTGGATTCTGATATTCTTTACCCAGATGTCCAAAAAGAAGTCATCGCACACAGATGCTCTCAGAGTCCCTTCATTCTGCAATTGGCACAGGGTTGAAATGCAGGAATTGAAAGACTTGAGCCTAAATCCTAGGCCAGCCATCTTTTATGCTGCCAAGGGAAGGAGGTTCCTTAATCCCTATGTGAACTTTTTGTGAGTCTGTGTGTGTGTGTGTGTGTGTGTGTGTCTGTGCGCATGCGTACAAGAGCACAAGTGGAGGTCAGAGCACAACTTGTAGAAGCCAGTTTTCTCCTACCATGTGAGTCCTGGGAATCAAACTGAGGTCGCTAGGCTTGGCCACAAGCGCTGTTCCCTACTGAGCCATCTCATAGTCCCCTCGTCAGACACCCTAAGATCAAAGCCCATGCCGCTATAGAGTGGACCACAAGTGACTGTTTACTATTGTGACAGACGTAAGACATCAAAACATGAACCGCGCAAAGGAAATTATTTTGTGTTTTTTCTGTTGTGAGTCTAGCCTTTAAGGACAGCCATCTCTCCAGCCCAAAACTACTTATTTTTGTATTTTAAGTTGAAATTTTTATTTTTATTTATTTATTTATTTATTTTTGTAGCACTGGTTTTGAATTCACAGAGATTCACTTGCCTCTGGCTCTCAAGTTTTTGTTTTTTGAGATAGGACTGTCACTGTACAATTCAGGGTGACCTCAGACTTCAAAGGGCTGGGATTACAGATATGTTCCACTGTGCCTATCTTGGATGAACATTTTTAATCTCTCAAACAAAGGTGACGATTTCCCTGTGTGATGAAAGTAGTGGGTTTGGAGACGAGGCCTCACGGCGTGGCCCAGGCTGACCCCTGCACACCAGTGCTTTACCCAGGAGCCTTCTCTCCAGCCCCACCGTCTGTGCCTGTCACTTAGAGAGCAGTGTACTCAAGTGTTCATGATGGACATCATGGCAGGATTTGCTTTTAAACTACCCAGCTACCACACCCCAGCTGAAGTTCTGCTTCTATCTAGAGACAGATAAAACAAGCAGCAGAGGGTATGCCAGCTTCACGTGCTGTTGACTGTCTGAAAATCTGTAAAACAAGAAGTACAAATTCACACAACCAAGTAAAAACAGTGCCTCTGGGTGAGGAGCTGATGGCTCAGTTTCCTATGTGAGAATGTTACACTGTAGTTAAGAGGAGGGGACAGCTCCCTCCACCCCTTGAACTCAGCTGCACAGTACCATAGCTCAACTGTGGACAAACTGGATGGAGGTGGTAATCCCTTCTAATCCCTAGTAGAGGGAATCTACTGGGATTCCAAGCACAGCACCCACACAAACAGGAATCCAGAAAACCGAGAGGCCAGCCTGCACTGAATGAATCAAATGGTCGCAGGCACTATGGGCAGTGGGGGTGTTGGCTATGTGGCTCAGGACAGTGGGGATGTGACTATGTGGCTCGAGTAGTGATGTGGCTCGGGATGACAATGAGGAAAGCCAGAAAGGAGAAGGTCACAGAGCATGGGGACAGGGAAGCAGGATACCTGAACCTGTAATAGGTTGGAAGGAGTAAGGGACACGGGCACCAAACGACGAGCTGGAGGCCACAGATGCGGGTACCAAACAAGATGCAGGAGGCCACATCTGGAAGCTTGCCAGAAGAGTCACTGTGTCAAGGCAACGGCCCGAGAGAACTCCACGTTCAGCAGATGGGCAGTGAAAACACACGCTGCAAAGGCACTTTGACATAAGCAGGCGCGCTGTGGAAAGCCCCACTAACACAATGACTAGCGCTACAAACACTGCCAAACCCAAGTAGGATATTCAGACACTAGGAAGAACGCCCAGGACTTCCCTGGGTCAGCGAGTGGATAAGGGGGCAAAAAGGACTTACAGGAAGGGAGAAGCACTAGAGAGGGAAGAGCCTCCTCTCTGGGGAAAGACCCTGAAACCATCAATGGCATCTCAAAGAGAGGTGGGCCTCTGCTTCTGATTCTCTGCTCTCTCTCCTAGGACACCCGAGGCAGAGCTGTGAATATGGCCAACCAGAAGCCATCCTACCAAGACTCACTGGCTCATTCCAGTCACGGGGAAGGCTGCCGCTGCTTGCCAGAACATTTCCAAAGTAAAACAGAAAACCAGGAAGCAACAGCAAGGCTAAACGAAGGCTGGAGTCAAAGTCAGAGGTGGCGGAGTTACACAGCCTTCCTTGAAGCCATCTCTAAGACACCCCGAGAGTGAGAGCCGACCAGGTTCAATCTGTTTTATTCTGCCACATTCTTGGGACTCCTAGATGTCAAATGTCACCAGTCAAGGCTCTTTTGCTGAATAAAAGTTTTTATAAACCAAATGAAATTATGTCAAATTTACACTGAATGCTGACTTGCTGGCTGGGGCAAAATTTGCGGTTAATTATCTATTCTTGTACAAAACAACTTTTATGTCTAACACATGACTAATAATTTTTTTTTTTTGGGGGGTTTTTTTCGAGACAGGGTTTCTCTGTGGCTTTGGAGCCTGTCATGGAACTAGCTCTTGTAGACCAGGCTAGTCTCGAACTCACAGAGATCCGCCTGCCTCTGCCTCCCAAGTGCTGGGATTAAAGGCGTGCGCCACCACCGCCCGGCGACTAATAATTTTTTAATATCATAGCCAGTCAAATGAATGTCCATCCAACCCAGAGGTCTCTGGGTTTGGGGAAATATTATCTATGTGATTCCATGGAAAAGGTGATCAGAACCCCAAAAGCTGGTCAAAGGACAATGACCCTGCGATTTAATAAAATATGGCAGATGGCATTAGGTGGTGCCACCACCTCCTAACATGTTCTAGCCACGTGCCAGTCACCAAGCATGCAGGCATCCTTTCTATTCCACAGATAGCTCATGATGCAGGGGTATTCACCTCAATAATCTACACAAGCTTCTCTGGTGAAACTGCCAGATGCGGCTGCATCATAGATCCTAACAAAAGCCAGTTTTCTTTCTTCCTGACGGACAGCACAGTTTTGCTAGTGGTCTTGTACTGGTTGACAGGCCTGTTGCCAAGGCTCTTTGGCTCCCAGGTCCTGGCCTGGGAGGAGCACTAGGAGAAACAGCAAGGGGAGTGGAAGTTCCCGTTGCTCCACCTACTCCTGGGCATGATCCTGGATGAAAAAATGCCACCGGTGAAGAATGGACAAGACACACGAGTCCCCTATGTCAGCCACATTCCTCCTGCTCACTGCAGCTGCCCTTATCTATCTCCAGGCAGTGAGCCCCAGGGCGGGGGCGTATTGCCAGCCTTGACATGGCAAGCACACTCAGGAGGTGCTTTACAGTTGTCTGCCTGACACCTGGGCATCATTGAGCACCTTGCCCCTGACAGTGAGGCTGGTGCTACATAGCCCAGCAAAGATGTAAGGAACTTAAACAAATGCATGTACATCTGAGCACTAAGTGCATGCAGTGCCTGAGAAGGCCAGGAGAGGGAGTCAGATCCCCTAGAACTAGAGTTACAGAGGGTTATGAGCTGTCAGTGTGGGTGCTGAGAATCAAATCCAGTGCTCTTAAGTGCATCATCTCTCTAGTCCCTCCTCTACTCTATATCCACAAAATGCTTTGTTGGAAACCCAAACTGTCTTTAAAAGTCCCCAACAGTTGTGCAAACTCAAGGCTGAACTCAGAGCCTCACCCCCAAGACCCCTCCTGTTACGTTGCTATGATTCTTAACCTGAGATACATCTGTGTTACAGTTGGGAGCCCAAGCTGACAACTACACAGCTGTTGGTGAATAGTATTCTAAGGTGTGTGACTTTTGTTTACGCTGCACTTGTTTAACTCCGAGAAGCTGTGTTACTGTGCCTGTCTAAAACACCCGATGGTTTACTAAAGAGCTGACATGAGGCAGGAGCAAGGGTAGGCGGGGCTGGCAGGCAGAGTGTAAAGAGAAGGAGAAACCTGGGAGCAAGGTGAAGAGGGGACGCCAGGGGCCAGCCACCCAGCCAGCATGGAGGAGTGAAAGTAAGAAGAGGAAAAAGCCCAGAGGCAAAAGGTAGTTGGGAAAATTTAAAAAACGCTGGCAAGAAACAAGCTAAAGCCGGGTATTCATAACTAAGAATAAGCCTCCACGTGTGATTTATTTGGGAGCTGGGTGGTAGGCCCCCCAAAAGAATAAAATACCATTAACAACACATAATTGTGTCAGAGAACTGCAGGGTGAGAAAACAGGCTTTACGTAAGATCTATTTGTAATCGCCAGCAATCTTCCCATTAGGGCACACACAGAAGATGCTTGCCCCGGACCGAGGGCTGGGATCAGGCCAAAGGCCGCGAAAGCAGACAGAGGTCAGGCGCTCAGCTCCCAGAAGGCTATGAGGACAAACACCCTGCACACGAGCAGCTGCAGTGGGGAGGGGAAGCATGGCTCCAGGGTGCCTGCTGCTTGTCTCCCCCATCTGCCTGACCGCTGCCAGCTCTCTTGCAAATTTAGATTTAGTGGGGTTCCAAAGTCAGCAAAGACTTGAGAATTAGAGAGGAAATCACCCTTAAGTGTGGTCTGAATACAAGCAGGTCACTTCTAACAATGTAACAACTGCAGGCAATTTAAAGCTAGGACCGTTCCCACTTTCTGTTGTCTGCACACATGCACTACCAGGAGCAAACATGACGGAACAACTACCCCAGTGCTTTCTTGGTCAAGGTGAGCAAGGATGGATGCCTAAGCACAATTTACTAACTCATCATAGGTAAAACTATAAAAATGCTATTACACTCATAATTCTACTTCTAAAATTTACATTAAAAAAATCAGTGCCTTTTGTTTGTTTGCTTGTTTGTTTTGAGACAGAGTTTTGCTGCATAGCGGTGGCTGTCCTGGAACTCGCCACCACCGTCGGACTCAGTTCGGCTCTTTATGATAAAATAAAGGACTACAATGCAGGCCTTAAAAGCAATGTTTTAAAATGGTACTAAATGACATGAACATTTTCATGCTGAAATGTAAGTTCCTTGGCTTGCTGTAGGCATCTCTGTGCTTGCTTGGCTTGGAGTTTCCCGGAAAGGGGCGGCTAGAACAAGGCTGTTCTTCCTGGGCTACAAGTGAGGCCTCCAGTGCTCTCGATAGATGCTAGGAAGGAACGGCAGGCTAATGAGGGAACAGAGGAATCTAATTTAAACTGGAGGATGGGAAAGGGTCACTCTAGTCACTGAAGACAGGCTGGGGAGGAGAGGACAGCACCAGGAAGTCTGAGGACAGAATCCCCAGGACAGGGGCAGGACAGAAGGGACAGGGGTAGCCTGAGGCTACAGGTACTCAGAGCCTTCCCAGGATGGTGGGAATGTTTCTGGGAATGAGAAGACCCTTGGGTGCTAAGGGAGCTTAGCAAACCACTACATGCACTGTGAACCTACTTTGCTGTACAAAAACAAAAAACAAAACAAAAAAACAGCCGGGCGGTGGTGGCGCACACCTTTAATCCCAGCACTCGGGAGGCAGAGGCAGGTGGATCTCTGTGAGTTCGAGACCAGCCTGGTCTACAAGAGCTAGTTCCAGGACAGGCTCCAAAACCACAGAGAAACCCTGTCTCGAAAAACCAAAAAAAAAAAAAAAAAAAACCACAAAAAAACAAAGGGGGGCATATATAGTACACCCATCCACTGTTAACCAATCACAGAATACACACGTCTTTAAATTAGGAAAACACTGCCCAGTTAAAAAACCCAGAAGTAAAGAGTGGTTGGACCTGTGTCCATTAAATTACAAGCGATCTGCTTACAGCTACAGCACGCTGGGATGGGAGAACCGCAGGTAGTCTGTTCTTGTCTTCACACTTCTCCCTGTTTGCTAGGCTTCCACAAAGGAGCTCACTTAGTAGTCAGGGAGAGGACTGCACAGCAGGGCCGACAGAGAGGAAACTCCTGGACCTCCTCAGTCATTTTATTTACTCACTTACTGGGCTTTCTAGGCACAAACTCTGCCACTGAACTACTCTTAAATACTTTTAAAATATCCTTACCCAAAAAGTATGTGGTTTACCTTCTGGCAGGGCCAAATTTGTCTTGAAAGCCATTGGAAGGAGGTGCGGAGGCAAACAGCTGTCCCACCCAAAGACCTCCGTAAGCTTTTCCTGTACCAGCGCTGCACTCTATAACAAGGCTTCCTCCTTCCCCGCTTATTAGTATTTCGCGTTGAAAAGTGGATCCCTTTCCAGAAAAAAGGAAAAAGGAGGAAATATCTGAGATCTAAATCCACTGTCCTTCCACTGGCCAATACCTGTACTTCAGAGACTCACAGGAGGCAGAGCCCGTCACACAGCCAAGAACAGCTTAGCCTTCTTCACACCCGCCTCACTGCTTTGGGACAGCGACTCCCTATGTAGCCCAGGGAGGACTCAAACTCAGAGCCAGCTTACAGGTGTGCACACCACATCCAGCTCTCTATGGTTCTTTTCATATTAACCAGATAAACTTTATAAGGAAGATTTGCTTTGTGTATTATCGATTATCCCTTATCTGGTGTGGGGGGTGGTGGCAGAGGCTTTTGTCTAGACTAGTACGTGAATCGCATCTGCTTGGCAAATATTAAGCAGCAGCTGGGAGGCCTGTGGGAGAATTCTTAGAAGACCAGCCCAGGCCTGAGAGGAGGGAAGTCAGACAGCAGTACTCACAGCCTGCCAACACAGGCCTCACGAATCAAGTGCACTGGAGTCGGAAACAAGTTACTGTGGAGGGCTAAACAGGAACAGCTCCAGTCCACGTGGGCGCTTCAGGAAAAGCCTGCTGCTAAAGCAAAACAAGCTTGGCAGATACTAGGATCCCTCTAGAAAGCTACAAAATGGCACCTTGAAAGCCCCCAAATAAACAGACAGGAAGTCTGTTCTGGAGGAGAATGGGCAGCTGGGAGTGTGCTGAGGACCACAGCTGCAGCTGGAGCGCTGGAGGTGCCAGCACTCGCAAGGGCTGTGCACTCAACCAGCAAAATGCCAGAAGAGGAGGCGATAATAACCCATACCCTCAGTGGATACAAGGGAACAAGATGGAAAAGTCACAGCACATGGAAAACAGACTGTGAAAAGCCAGCAGCCATCCAACACTGAGCCTAGTGACAGACACTGTCCAGAACAGGCAGCCACCACTCAGGGAGTCAGGCACTCCAGACCTGCACTGGCAGGCACTCTGCAGGTAGGGCTCTCTCTCTGACTCCCCTCAGCTAACTGTAGCTTAGAACAGGGACTAGAGCCCACGTCACACGGCTGCTGTACGGCTGTAACAAAGGACAAGCTTGGAGCACCTGCTGCCAAGAGCACTCCCTCCTAAGTGAGCTCTGGGACACATAGCCTCTGCCTCTGCCCCTTCAGGTGCTGCCAACGACTCGTGTGACTGCTGGGGAATTTCACATCCTTCCCTTGATGGCTTAAAAATGTCACAAACTGGGGCTGGAGAGATGTCTCAGAGGTTAAGAGCATTGCCTGCTCTTCCAAAGGTCCTGAGTTCAATTCCCAGCAACCACATGGTGGCTCACAACCATCTGTAATGGGGTCTGGTGCCCTCTTCTGGCCTGCAGGCATACACACAGACAGAATATTGTATACATAATAAATAAAATAAATATCTTAAAAAAAATGTCACAAACTGACTTTCTTTGCTCATTTTCCACAGCATCCCACTCACCCCCTGTGGGCCTGCTGTCAGGAAGCCACTGGGAGAAGTCACATCCTGGCCACTGCCTATGTTCCCATCCCTCCGTAAAGAAAGTCTGTTTGTTTACACTCTCTCTACCCTGGTCCCATTAAAAATCTGAATTACTAGAGCACATGCGGGGTTGGGTTAGGAAAATCACAGCTGACACAGAAATCCAGGACCAAGGAACTGTTAAGGACTCGGAGTCTGGGTGGAGGAGGGGGGGATCACTCCTTAAGGAAGGCAAAGCCATTTTGCATCTGAAAGAAACTTCTTATCTAATTCTTTCTCTAGGGTATACAACCTGAGGAAGGTGCAATAGACAGGAGCCACGTGTCTGCACAGCCCTCAAGACCTCAGGCTCCACAACACCCCGGGGCTCCCTGAGAACAGGAAGCCAAGTAATACCCCTCCATCTCTGGATGCAGAAGCTGTCTACCAACCCAGCAACACCCCTGCACCTTAGCCGTGCCACCTATCAACACTCTGTACCCCTTGCAGGCACTCCATCTGTCACCCCGCAACACCCCTACAATCCATACACTACCATACAGGTTCTCCGCCTGTCACCCAGCAACACCCCTTCATCACATACACTACCATACAGGTGCTCCGCCTGTCACCCAGCAACACCCCTTCATCCCATACACTACCATATAGGTGTTCCGCCTGTCACCCAGCAATACCCCTACATCTGCACCATATGGAAGCTCCTGTTACCAAGCAACACCTCTGTACCCCTGTGTATATGTTCTGCCTGTCACTCAACAACTCTGCAACCCTCCTCACCATGCAGGTGCTCCACACGACAATCCTCAACATCCACCTGGTTGTCACCCACTACAGCTTAGGGAGATAATGGGACAGAGATATGTACCCACATGAACCAAGGCTGCAGAGTGTCACAATGGAATTGGACCCTTACCTTCCTAGAACAGTAACCTACTTATCTCAGAAGGCTTTGTTAAGTTGGGAGCGTAGCCTCCAGCCCCTGGCATCCATCTCAGCACTCCTGGACTGGGAGTTGCTTTGGTCTGGACTCCAAATCCCAGCATGTCAGGACCACTCCCACAGGGTATTTAAGGGGCCTCCCAGAGGAGAAATACATGGTTTTCGGATCTGCGTGGGTTCCCTGCTGTCCTGTCTCCCCGTCATGCGCTCGGCCACCCAAGAGCGTCATTCTTAATAAAACGATGGGCATTTTGATTCGGTTTGATTTGACCTAATTAGATTTCTTGTGCCGGCGGAGCTGTCTCTTAATATTTTTACTTAACAGGCTTCACATCATCTTTTACAAAAGTTGGTCAGATTATGTAAGCAGTACATCATTTGGCAAACACATTACATTGAAAATACCCTAACGTCTTTCACTTTTTCCTGATACTTCCATTTTAAGAGGTTTGATTACAAAAGTACCCATGCATGCTAGATGGGTATAATTAATGTATGAAAATTAATGGGACACGGGCTGGAGAGATGGCTCAGCGGTTAAGATTATTGCCTGCTCTTCCAAAGGTCCTGAGTTCAATTCCCGGCAACCACATAGTGGCTCACAACCATCTGTAATGAGGTCTGGTGCCCTCTTCTGACCTGCAGGCATACACACAGACAGAATATTGTATACATAATAAATAAATATTAAAAACAATTAATGGGGCTGTAAGTTTATAAACTGTGCACATTTAAGATGTAAATTTATTTTAACATTTAAAAGAAAATGCCCATTTCAAGCAGTCAAGTAAAAATTTTCAACTAGTCATAGTACAAATAATATAGAAAAACACATGTGTGTGCGCACAGGCAATAAGCTATTACTTGTACAGTTAAATGCAGTAGAGCAAAAGGGAAAGGAGGGAGGGAGGGAGGGAGGGAGGGAGGGAGGGAGGGAGGGAGGGAGGGAGAGAGGGAGGGCGGGCATAAGAAGAACGGGCCACCACCAGGGAAACAGGTGCCATGGCCACTCAGTTGGGTTTCAGAAAACAAAGCCAGCACTTTTAGTCAAATTAGGGAAGAACAAATTTGCATCTAAACAATGTATCTGATGTGACAGGGACAAAAAAGAATGCCCCTCACCTGGTACAGCAGATTCTAACAAGAGTGTCAATCCACCCATGCATGGCTCCAGGGAACTGTCAGTCTTCCCTCCTGTTTGTGTTCACATAATGACTTTCCCACCAGAATCCTCAGAAAGCAAATGCACTCACTCCTGAGGTGGAGGGGAAGTGGGGAGGGCGCAGCTGTTTTAAGTTTTAAAGTAACACTAGACAGCAAACTGAATTATTTCGGGAGCATTAATATGGTAAAAGGGAGGCCTTTCTGCTACAATGAACATAAATTGGATGTTGATGGGCCCTCTGCAAGCATCACGAGCCTTACTTCCCTGTATTTGTTGTTCATGTATTAGAGAAGCAACCAGTTCATTCCTGGCTCTGCAATTAACACTAATGGGCTTTACTTTAGTCAGGATCCCACCTGTACTTTGGATTATTTGACTTTTTTCTCTTACTTTTGATATATAACTCCAAAAACACCAAGCTCTGATTGCCTCCTTTGTTTGCAAGTGATTTACATTAGATCTTAAAATTTGCTGTTGGCCTGAAAGCCCCCATTCAACCTCACAGGCTGTTTCCCTGGGCTTCCTCCCCTACTCTGTTAGGAAACAGCACTTGGCAGCGCACCTAACTGAGTACTCTCACAAGGAGACAGGCAGGGCAGCTGCTCTCAGCCTCCACTGCTAGCGCAGGCGACGCTACTCAGGAAGCTGTGCTGCACAGACCAAACTAATCCAGCACAGCCCAAGTGTCAGAGAGGACAAGACATAAAGGTGAGGTGTTTCACAAACACATCATCCCAGTAATCAATTCTCTAAGATCTGCATCATCAAACTACAAGAGGACTGACATTTCTTGTGGAAGTAAAGAGTGACATGGTTAGCCTATGCTATGACTGTGACCCAGTCATTAAATTATTTCTAAGAAACTAAAAGCATTTAAGCCATCTGTGTTCTTTGAGCAAATCTTACTAATTGTCTAAGGCAGCAAGAAGACTTCACTTATTTCTAGTTCACACAACTGTGACTTTTACAGTGGTACATGGAAGTAAATTATGGGCTTTTACAAGTCATTCCACAACACAATTACATGTCTGCTAATTACATTTTACTTGGTTGGACACTAGCTCCCTTTCTATGGTCCTGTCCCTCAACCTGGATTTCAGTCAGATACACAGACTTTGAGGAGATCCTAACCATGCAGCTCTGAGTTGATGCTGTCATGTAACATGCTCTCTGCTCCCTCAGTGCAGACTCTGACTCTATGCAACCCCATGTTGACGACTGCCACACTGTCTGGCATAGTTTCTGCCTTTCTGAGCATGGTCATGGCTTCTGGAACAGTACGCACGTTCTTTTAAAAAGGAAAGGACAGCTGACTATGGCGGCACACTCCTACAATCCCAGTACTCGGGAAGTGCGGCCGGAGGACCAAGGCCAGCACGATAAATGAGACTTTGTCTCAAAACAAATAAGTCAAATAAATCAGAACAAACACAGGTATAAATTTGTCAGAGTAAAATTTTTAAGAAAACAAAAATAATTAACATTAGTAAATACATGTTAAATAGCACTCCTACAGGAAGGAAATAAATGTACAAAGCAAAAACAAGGTAAGAGAAGTCAGGCTCTTCCCCAGAGAAACTCAAAATAATCCCAAGCAGGTCAAGGCAAGACTAAGAATAGAACGGGAAGACGGCGTGGCCCAGTAGGGAAGCATGAGCTTAGAGTGCACAGGCCCTGGCTCCATACATGCACACAACCACGACACAAGGAACAACTTCAACAAGAAAAAGCACCTAAGATCGTCTCTTGGAGATAAGGTGCCCATCAGCTCAGGACACAGAAAAGGGCTGTGCGTTAAACAGGTGAAAGTTTGCACAGAACTGCTGAAGAGTGCTGGCGCCTGAACCCACCTGGTCACACCCGGCGTTCACCAACTCCTGAAGCATCTGCCGGTTTACTTCTGCTGTGGCCGAAGTGCCCGATTCATTGGCAAAAGGCAGTAGGGAATATCGGATTTCCCTGAGCGCTTTTTGGTAAGGTCCAAACTTGGGGGTGGCTCTCATCTGCTGCTGCCTGGAGGCATCTTTGCTCCCCAGGGAAGTGTCACTGTTTGGTCCCACAGGCAGCCCCTGGGTGGAAGACGTGGATGGCTGCTTTAGCCCCTCCCGGATCTCTTGCAGTCGCTGCCGGCTATTTCCAGAGTAAGTTGTGGCAGGAAAAGTCTTTGGCCTCATCGTCAGTCCAGTTTCCTTTTACCATAAATACAATCTTCTCAAAGTGTCTTATTATTTAAAAAGAGAACGGGCAATAGCATCAGTTAATTGTAAACATTTTCAGAACAGCTTCCTTTCAAACATCTTCTGTCCTTCAATTCCTGTAGTTCCTAAAGAGAATGTAAAATTTTCCAGAGTTTTCATTTTGAAGATCATCATTCCCTGAAAAAGAAAACAGGACAAAAACATTCGTTTGTGGATTTCACATCCTGTTAAAGTTGCTTTGCAGAAATGCACGGTGATTTTGGAGATATTCTACCCAGAGAGTAAAGAAGCAGCGCATTGCCTTCAGAAGTGTCAGTACGATCTTTCTTGCTCTAGAGCCGCCCCAAGAAAGCTCCTTTAACAGGAAGCCTACAGCTGAGTGCACCCCCACAAACACCACGCGGGGCAACACTGTAGTCTCAACAACTGCCAGCTCACTGTCATGTAATTCTGGACACAGCTTGAGGATTTGGGGTTAAACATACTAAGTACATTTCTGGCTTGTCCCTAATATCAATCAATTCCTGATCCACACCCCTGTTCCCGTGGCTCTCCCCAACATCTTCACCCACCTGTGGCTGTGATCCTTCACATTTTTTGAAAAATTTCCTGATGAAACCCTCTCCAATATTCTGAAAAATAAGGTCAAAACTCATCATATTGAAGGGATCTTCCACTGCAGTTCAAAGCGGTTTGCCCTCAGTACCTTGAGTATGCTTTATGCTGAGAGATGGCTCAGAGGACCAGGGTTCACTTCCCACCACCCACAGGGTAGGACACAACCACTGTAACTCCAGTTCAGGGGATCTGATGCCCTCTTCAGGCACCAGCCACAAATGTGGCGCACATACATACATGCAGGCAAAACACTCATACGTGTGAAATGGACGTGAGAGAGAGCCAGAGAGTCCCTCTTAGCAAAGTCGTGCTCAGGAGTGGGAGACCATCCTCAGGATGTGCACTGGGACTTGTCCCTGGCCTGGCTAACATGTGGTCTGCTCCTCTCGACGCTAGTCAGCAGCCCCAGCTACTAGCTGATCCAGGATCACAAGGGAGAAGCATGACACTCTGCAGCATTCTGAGCTGTGAGGGTCTGTGGGTTGAAGGTATCTCCCGCTTACAGTATTTCCAACTTATGATGCATCTGTCAAAAGGTAACCCAATCACACACCAAGAGGCACTGGCACCCACCACAGCGAAGCCTCGACCCTCTCACAACTGTCTTCACCTGCAGGGAACCCTTACCTGTTGTCTTTTGCCCTCCCCCAACTCCCTCTCACTCTACAGAGCCCAGTAAGTTGACTTCAAAGGATAAACTTTTGAGTTTCAATAAACAAGGTTAAAACTGCCTCCTGAAAGAACAGCCTCTAAAGAATCGGGGCTTCTAGCTTCAGTAGGTAACCCCACAACCACAAACAAGACCCTGTTCATAGACACCTTTATGTGTGGTAGAAATAAGAATAGTATTATTCAATACTCACTACAGGCCAGAGACTGTCACAAGTTTTACTTGAATTAACTCATGTTACATAACCACATACAGCAGGAAATACTAGAAATAACATTAAAATGACTGCTTTGTATGGGGACAGCAGTCTTTACTGCCACAACTGTCCACATTATTGGAAGAACTGAGGAGAATTCACAAAAAGAACCAGACTAAATTCTCAACGTGGAATCTCTATTTAAATACAAGGTTCCTAGTACCCTGAGTCACTGAAATAGTTGTATAAGGCAATAAAGAGAGTGGGCTATGAAATCCAGAGAGCTGAGCCCCTGGCCCAGGCTGGCTAAGGCCCAGGAGCCTAGAACTCTGCTGGACTGATGTAAAACAGGGCATATTGCAAGCACATACATTTCCAGGGACTTCCTGGTCTGGGCATCTGTTTTGAAAGACCTAGATCTCTAAAACCATAAGCTCACATTTCAACAAACCCGGAGGGCTCCTGAGTGCCCGCAGAGCACGTGCGGAGGGCCCTGGAGAGACTCGAAAGGCTGGGAACTCGAAAGGATACTGCTTTTCGCCCAGAAATCACACAGACATGTGGTGTCTAAGCTTTAATTTTCTTCCATTTCTTTGAAAATACCTATGATAAACACTTGACAAAGGGCACTCAGGGGAGAAAGGTCTGCTTGGATCCAGGTTACAGCCCATCATTAAATGACACCTGTCAAACGCAGAGAGAAAATGCAAGCTTTCCTGCTCTCTTACTCTGTACTCCGACAGCCCAGGATCCCCCAGAATGGTGGGGCTCACATGAGTGAGTCTTCTTCAGTGGAATACAATACAATCAAAACTGTCTCCACAGACACGCCCACAGGCCAAACTGAACAAGCAATCCCAATAAAACTCTTTCCCATGTGACTATGTTATGTCGAGTTGACAATTAATCTCACAGTGCCCTATCTTTATAAGGCATGGACTTGACACAGGGCGTTTATGCTACCCTCTACTCTATATCTAGCCTATCCACTCTGCAAACAGGGAAGGAAGTGTCTTTTTTAAAAAAGATTTAAAAAATTTACCTTCTCCGCATAAATGTTTGCCTTTATGTATGTGTGTGCACCCGATGCATGCCTAGTTCCCGGAACTGGAGTGAGCGAGACCCATGTAGGTATTAAGGATGGGACCCTCATCCTCTAACCCCTGAGACATTTCCCCAGTCCCTGGGGGCATCTTTTTTGAGAGAAGGCCTTGCTCTATAGCAAATATAGGAACTCACAGTCCTGTTGCCTCAGCCTCCCCACAGCTTATTCCTACTAAGCTTCAGGCAGCGACAGAATGAGCAGGAACCTCACCTTCAGCAGATCACAGTGAACTGGGGCAGAGGGTAAGGTAAGCGAGGACTGAGAGAAAGAGAAGCCCAAAGGAGAGGAATCCAACACAGGACGGGAGGATGGAGGGGAAAGTCAAAGAAGCAGGAAGATAAGGAGTCTGACTGGGGGTTGGGGTGGAATTCCAGCTGGAGGGAAGAACGCAGGCTCCTCTACAGGGGCTTAGGACAGTGAGGCTGGGGCTTTCCTGGAGACTGGGGACAAACCAGAGGATTCTCTTGAAGTGCCTTTAGCAAATGTCATTCTGGTCTCGGTGCACAAGCCAGGCTAGGAGCAGGGTCCTGGCCAGGAATCTGGGAACTGATTGAGAGATGTGGAACAGGGAAGGGCTTCCGGACCTAGTCACACCAAGCCAGAGGTCTGGGCTTAAAGGCATAGGTAGCTATCGTCAGAGTCCCAGGTATTTAACCAGCCATTCACACATGCCATAGGGTCATCAGGACAGAGAGTAGATGTCCCTCCTGGAACTTTCCTTTAGGAAGGTATAGTCTGTACAGTCAGACTTCACGACAAAGGACCCTAGTAGACACAGAAAACGAGAGCCCTTTCACACATCTAGCCAGGGCGAGGGCTGTGCAGAAAACAGCCATACAAACTTCTGTTAAACGAGAGCAAGCCACATTTCCTGCCCATCCCAGAGCGACAAGGCTGGGTCACGGTAACAAAGAAAGCCCTGGTGGGCTCAGGCCTTCCAAGTTTCCCTGGGATTTGTTCTGAAACAGAGGCTGCTCCCAGGAAAAAAAGGACTGGGAACCACGGGCAATCTTTTCCTAGCACACGATCATTAGGCTGACAGCATTCACAAGGAGCTCAGATGCTCAGAAACTATACCAGTCACATCAGACGGCACACCATCCCCCACCCCCGCCACGCCCAGATCGGAGGCACCCATTTTCTTGACTTCTAATACCTAGGATCAGTCTGACCAGCTTTTGTACTTTCTACCATGTGGTTATGCAGCCTCTGGCTTCTGTTTCACCACTCTGGGCACGACGCTTGCTCACTCATTCATGCCACAAACGGCGGCAGCCCTCACCCATCGTTTTACGGTGCTGGTGCCTCTCAGGTCACACTGGACCAGCTCAGGGCCTGTAGCAAGAGGCAGGGGTAGGGGGTCTGCTCTAAGCCCTTGCTTCCCACATCAGACTTGCTACGGTTCCTGGGAGGCCATGGTAGCTGATGTGACATCTGTGAGGAAAGAAGATGACGTGTTTCATTTCTACTGTGCAGCAGTTCTTGCCCCAGGACATTTCCCAAGGCTGGCAGGCACAGCCCTGACCACAGACAGCCAACTCTGATGTCTCCTGTCATAACCTGGTATAGAGTGGGACAGGAAGAGTCTAAACCAAAGGGATGGCAGAAACTGGGCCAACTTCCAGACATGGGAAAAACTGAAATGGTCTCAGCAGCACAGGTCACAGAAGAGGCAGTCACGTGTGCTATGCAGAAAACGTTTACACCACCAATGACGGTGACTGCTGCCGCCTGCGTCCTCTGAAGTGGCCCAGAGTCTCCAAGTACGCTGAACATGCACTCGAATGGTGGCTGTACTTGTGGTATGAGGCCCACCCTCATACTGTAGGACTTCTGACAGTCGACAAACTGAACTTCCATACAAGAGGTGCCTCTCACTGCTTAAGAATGAGATTCAGACTGTGCAGCTTAAACTTCAAGACAGAAGACAGACAAAATAACCAATTATTTAAGCACAAATGTGTTAATGAAAAATTGACAAAAACCAAGAATTCTAGGGCTCTAACACAGGCTGAAAGAAGTGGCCCAGTCTAATAGCACTGAGAGGTAGCACCCATCAGACCTGGTGATGCTCACAGGAAGGGTTGAAGTAGTGTATTACAGCGATATACACCTAAGGGTTCAGAATGAGCAGGTATAACATTTTACTCAGATCAGGAGACAAGAAGCAGCCAAAACTCAGCATGGTAACTGAAGACACCAAGCTGAATACGAAAGCAGAATGTCCATGTGTCTGTCTCCTCTGTCAGTCAGGGTGTGAGGATGGCCTGGGAAACTGAAAAGATTCTGTGTGTGAAAGAGAAAAGCACAAGGGAAGAAGCCAGTCCAGCTGCGTCCCAAGCCAACTGAGACATGGACCTGAAGCCAAGCACTAGGTTGCACAGGTCTGAGCAGTAGCTTAGCTTCAGGAAGTGACCACAGCCCAACAGGCAGGTCGGAGTTGACTCTTAGGTCCCATCCAACTTAAAAGCACCAGGTCTTTCCTTGCATCTGAATGGCACAGGCCTATATGCCACTGAGAAGAGACAATCCCGATACCTGCTGGCTCACTCCCCTGGACTGCAGGCAGGGTGTCCCTGGCTCAGCAACCTAAGGGACCACAACTGCACTTCTACACCTACTCCAGTCTGCAAACGATCTGAGAGATGGGCAGGTGCATTTTTGTCTGCTCACCCCTCTGCTACCCGACACGCGGCCATATACACCCAGGATGCCCTGTTCAGAAGCAGTCCCCTAGAGCCTCAGCAGGTGCTGGAGAGCAGGAAGCACTGGGCTGAGCAAGAATGCTCCATCCACAGGGAGCCCTTTCTCTAAGCATAACTCCAATGGCCAAAACAAATGTGCCTGAGTGGGGTCAGGCATGGTGGTACACCCCTTTAATCCCAGCGATAGAGGCAAGTGGATCTCTGTGAGTCTGGGGCCAGCCTAGTTTACACAGCAAGTTCCAGGCCAGCCATTACATACTGAGACCCTGTCTCAACAAACCAACCAACCAACCAAGCAAAAAAAAAAAAAAAAAAAAAGTGGCTGGGGGAAGCTCTCACAAAACTGTCATAAATCATCACATGTCCATGATGCTGTGGAACAGTCTTTGTACACTGTAAATATGTATTGCTCTCATTGTTGATTTTGGGGCAGAAAATGCTGGGAAGAAGGAGGGCAGAGTCAGAGGGTTACCAGCAAGGCAGAAAGGAAGCAGGACATGCAGGAGAGGTAAAAAGCCATGAGCCATGGGGCAGGATACAGATTAATACGAATGGATTAATTTAAGTTGTAAGAGCTAGCTAGAAATAAGCCTGAGTTATTGGCCGAGCACTTACAATTAATATTGAATCTCTTGTGGTTATTTGGGAGCAACTCCTGGAACATAGAAAAAACAACCTACATGTCCATGTCCTAGTACTCAGCCATCAGAAGGAAGTCCCATTACAGGCCACACTGTAGATGATCTTAGAAATATCACGCTGGCATTGAGTTGAGTGAAATTAACTGCTCAGAAAATGAAATACCAGAGTGTGTGTGGGGGGGTGGGGGATGGCATACACCTTTGATCCCAGCACTGGGGAGGTAGAGGCAGGCAGATCTCTGAGTTCGAGGTCAGACTGGTCTACATACGGAGCAAATTCCAGGACAGCCAGGGCTACACAGAGAAATCTTTCTTGGGAGAAAAAAACAAACAAAAAACCACGGAATACTGTACCATTCCGTATATGTTGCATACCTAGAGGGGCAAGTCCAGAGACAGAACAGAGATTAATCAGAAGCAAGAGGACAGAAGTGACTGCCTGATGGGTCCAGGAGAAAGTTTTAGGTATAGACAAGTGTTGCTTGTTGCAAGAACAAGAATATATTTAATGTCATGAAACTAAACTGTACATCCTCGTAAATAGTTACACACATACACACACGTTTCTCTTTCTAAATCATAGTTCCTAGATGAAGACGTGGCCCTAGTCACTGGTTCCCAAGAGTGGGGCAAAGTCCCACTCAGGCTGGAGTCTAAACTCTATGAGTGGCTCACATACCATCCCAGCCCCTCTGTCACTCTAATACAGACACTGAAACACCAAGGGAGCGTGTCCATACAGCATCCTCACATGTGGGAGCGTGTCCACACAGCATCCTCACATGTTCCACAAACACTCCAAGCACAAAGTCAGCCAGGGAACTGGAGGTGTGGGCAGCACCCACCTAGCAAGCAGGGGCTCTGAGTTCCAGCCACAACTACTCCAACTGCACAACCCACCCTCCCCAAACAAACAAACAACCCACAAAGTTGGGCGTGAAGACAGGAACAGCAAGTTTAGTCTTTGGCTACCTAGTCAATTTGCAGCTAGCCTGGGCTACTGAGACCTTGTCTCAAAAGAAAACTGTTAACTAGAGCTAAGAAATACCAAGTGGTGGTGGCCTGGACCAGCAGCAGGGTCCAGGGTTTTGCTCTTTTGCTCTGCCTCCCCTTTTCAGGCTCACAAAGCACGGGTAAGCAGAGGACTTCAGTGATACCCATGAAGCTACCATCGGTTTTCTTAAGAGTTCTGATTTTTCTCCCCATCTCTCCCCACTTCTGTGGGAAGTGTTGGTCCCAGAACACCCCAAAAACACTGTCTTTTTAAGAGGTAGACAGCATCCACCAGTGCCCCAGGTCCGTGACGGAATCATCTAAAAAGAAGAAGGCTTTCGGTAACATTAAAAAGATAATTCTTTTTTCAGCTTGGAGACTCTGCATTTTAAGGTTTAATTTGAAGACAGTTGGTTTTACAGCCAAATCTTGAACTTTTAAAAGAATTTTTTCATGGAAACATTCATCAGTCAAATGAAGACTACAGCTGGGGATGGGCTGCACTGAATTCCCACGCCATTCTAACAAGACCTGGTAGATGGGAGTTATTCCTTCGTCAATACCTTTATAGATATGGCCCTAAGGAATATTAAATAAAGTAAATCTATTTTTTATTTGTTTGGCATTAACACCTGATTTAAATGTATTTTAAAGGAAACTGAGTAAGACACTAAAACTGAAAACCTGAAACAATTTAGTCAACTCACACCCGCGACCCCAGCATTTAGTCAGCTCACACCCGCGACCCCAGCATTTAGTCAACTCACACCCGCGACCCCAGCATTTAGTCAACTCACACCCGTGATCCCAGCATTTAGTCAACTCACACCCGTGATCCCAGCATTTAGTCAGCTCACACCCGCGACCCCAGCATTTAGTCAACTCACACCCGCGATCCTAGCATTTAGGAGCCAGGACAAGAAGACTGTTGAAGGTTCCAGGCCAGCCTGGCCTACCTGGTGAATTCCAGGCTAGCCACAGCTTCCCAAAGAGACCCTATCTCAAAGAAAAGCAAAACAGAGACCCCCAAACAAACATAAAACCTGTAACAACTCACAAGACAAAAGCACTTCACTGCAAAACTGAGCCCATTAACAGACCTTCTGCCTAGCTGGGCCGACCAGCAACCGAGTGCGGCATTTTAAGCATTCCTTCCATGCTTCCTCCCAAACCCAGTTCAGCCCTCGGCCTGATCCCGGAGAATGCTAGCAGATGTCCAAGGATTCTTACTCTCTCTTCTCCTGCTTCCCAATCCAACCCAGGCTGCATACACACACCAACCAGCAACCACCGAACCAGCCAAAACCTGTACCTGGTAGGATAGTGCTAACGACACACACTGGCTCTAATTTAGAGGTTTTATTTTAATTATAAAATTGTTTTACCTTTGTATGTACGTGTGTGAATATCACAGCACACCTGTGGAGATCAGGAACAGCTAACAGAAGTCAGCTCTTTCCTTCCTTCTACAATGTAGGTTCTGGGGACTCAAACTCAGGTCACAGGCTTGGGGCGGTGTGTCAGCCTTGTTTGTAACACGGTCTGGCCTCAAACTCAATCCAGCTGTCTTAGTGCTCCTACATTGGAAAGGCAAACATACGCCACCCCGCTATCAGTTCTCTTCATTTGCTCATATGGTTTAGGGGTTTGGGGGAGTGAGTATTTTAAAACACTATTTCTTAGACTAAAACCTCCAGTTATTATTTAAACCACATTCCCACTATAAGCAACTAGCAAAGACGAAACTAAATCAAGTGGACAGGTCAGGCCTTGAGCCAGACACTAAATGTCAGCCTCACATACCACCCCAGTCCCATGCAGGCCGGAAGGCCACAGGCTGAAACTGTCCCTGCTCTAAGGAGGGCAGCAACTGTCTTCCTAGAGGTTCAGGAAAACACCGTTTTCCCACTCTCCAATAACCAGCACACAGCCTTGGGCGCCTGTGCAGTGGCCAGAGTAGCCAAATGCATGCTCCTCCCTGCAGAATTCCTAAGAATGAGTAGCTAAAGCGGACAAGGCAGGTCACTCCTAGCAAGGCTGCACATCTCTGGGCAAGCTGTGCTTCCTCTGCATCCACCCCTCTCAAGTTCCCCCGTATTCTCCACTTGGGAGTCAGAATGAATATCCCATTGGAGAATCACAGTGGTGATCAACCCAGCTAAAGAGCCGTGTGTGTGTGTGTGTGTGTGTGTGTGTGTGTGTGTCTGCCTGTTGATGCAAGAGTCTTCCAGGCGGAAGACCACTTAGAGAAAACCCTCGCGAGTGAGGAAGAGCTGAAGGGCTCTGGCTGCTGGAGGAGTGTGGAGCTAATAATTTTGGAGTCTCCAACTTCCATGTAAAGGCTTGAACATACGAGTTAAGAATGTATCCAGGGAGACAGACAATGCTGGGGAGGGGGCAGGTGCTGTCTGGGAGACTTTTAATATTTAAGAAAATAAATCAGAAGAGCCAGGAGGTTGGGTGGAGTTCATTAGTAATGGAAAGCGCTAGCCCTCAGCGTTCTGGCTCCAGATAACTGCTGGAGGCAGGGAGCTTCCTGCTCTAAACCCAGGCCTACTTCAGTCAAAAGCAACTTCCACTCTTCAAGGTCTGACTTGGAGATCTGTGCGGTCTGCAATGGTATCTTAGCAATCAGGGCCAACAAGGAAAGCAATGAAATAAAATGGCTTTCCTTCTTCAGCCAGAAAAATCCCATGTATGCCAAAAATTGGCACATAAACAAAAAGTACTTATTAACTTTACAAAAAAAAAAAACTAAACCCACCCCACTCTTACAATTAAGTCGACTAAGTCTAGACATTAACCAACATAAAGTATTTGCCAAGTGAATGGCAAGCATTAAGCAATGCCAAATTTACTTCCTAATTTTAGCATCACCACCAATTATCTTGATTTCCAACATTACTGTTTTATTATACCTTCAAGATGAGACAATAAATCAAGCACCATTCGGCTTCAAAGCATTGAGCTGAGCAGCACTCAGGGACATGAGCAACCCAAGCAGATCCTTAAACAATCAGGGCGCCCCTTAGAGGGTGGCACAGAAATGAACGACGGAAGGAACAGCCCTCTAGCACTGGAAGAGGTACTTCTCGGCATGCCAGCTGCTTCAGGGGAATCAGCAATCCACGGGCGGTTTAGAAGGACGGAGATTTCTGGGAATTCCTACAGCTTCCACAAAGCTGACCTCTGAGGACTACTTTAAAGTCTACCCATTTGCAGAACTGACTTAGTCAAGACAATGTAAACACATTGCCTTCATCAGCTGCAGTCCTTCGAGCATACTATTTTTAAATAGTATAGAATACTGACTGGAAGTTTCATATTACAAGCACGAAATAGAAAACGTTGTGTTGGTCTGGATTTCCCAACACAAACATAACACCCTCACTCCACGTTACCCTCCCCGCTCCCCGCCCCCCAAAGCTCCCCAAAGCTTTCGTGTACACGCTTAGGGTGGATTTACCAGTTCCACTCTCCAGTGGGCTTTAAGTGCACAGGGCAGGCTATTTACAACACAGCATTTAAAATAACAAGGCATTTTATTGTAACGTGTTCCCCGCCCACCACTGAAAGTCCCTCCCACCAAAGCTGTGATTTGCTAAGAAAAGAAATACCGACAGACAGCTCCAATTTACACTTAATACTATTCCAACGAGATGGAGAGGCTGAAGAATGTAACTCTTGGCTCAAAACTTCGGGGATTCTGGTAACTGTTCTAGGAATTGCACTGTTGGTACCATTCGCAGCTGACACTTGAAATGCGGTAAAAGTTCAACAATTTCAAAGGAACCCATGATAGATTTGTTCCACAGTCTTCTCTAGACCGGGATAACAAGACAATATTTTACAAGAGGCCGAATACTGTAATGTCTTGTTAATTACAGTTAAAACAGGCTTCCTAAGCAGCGTCTACATTCCTGTACTGGGAGATTTTTGTTAACGCCTTATTACAACAGTTGCCAAAGGGGGGGGGGGTCATAAAAAGTGGCTTAATCTCCAGATTTAGCCCTCAAAAATGGTGAGCATCATTTAACTAAGGGTTAAACTAAAAATACGGCGCAAGATTTCCCACAAACCCCTAAATAAACAGCCACATTACAAGCACGCAAAAAAAGTTTAAAGAAGTAAAAGTCCTCCCTCAAACTTTTTGTCAACAAAATCTGCACGTCCCGTTCTCTCCCGTTCCCTCGCAGGCGTTTGTTTTCACCCGGTAGCGGAGGTCGCCCCGGGTGAGACCCGGACCCCGCAGGCGGCGGCTCATGTGTGGGTGACCTGGGCTGGGGACCAGCGCTACGAACTGAGGCCGCAGAGTGGCGGAGGGGAGGAGCAGCCGAGGCCGGCCGGGGAGAAGTCGGCTCCGGGGAGGCGTTACGCAACGGCCCCGCACCGGACGGCGCGGCCGGGGACGGGACACCGGGCGGGGATTGCGCCGCCGAGGGCCCGGGGAGGGACGGCGCGCAAGGCCGCGAGCGCGCGTGGTGGACGGCGCGGCGCTCCGGAGGCCCAGGCTGGGCGGGGTCGGCGCCGCGGGACGCGGGGTCTCGGCCTCCGGACGCCGCCGCACAGCACAACAAAGCCGTCCCACCGCCTCCACCCACTGCCCCGCACCCGCCCGGTACCGGCCCGGTGGACTCTCCGCGGCCCGCAGGGCGACTCGACCGCGGGACCGGGCGGGACCGCGCGGGCGGAGCCCCGTCCGGACAAACTTCCCGGCCGCGGCCCCTCACCTCCGGGAGCGCTCTACACCCTCGGCGGCATCCTGGCCCGCGGCTCCGGGACCTCGCGCGCCGGGAGACCGGGCGCCGGTGGCGGCAGTGGTTGCTGACCCCGTAGGGTCGGGGGAGCCCGGAGAAGCGGTGGCGGCGCTGGCGGCGGCGGCTCCATCTTCCCGGGGCGCTCACGCCGCGGTTCCGACGCGCAGACCCGAGCGGGACATTCGCTACATTGTTGGCATTCCACGGGCGTCACGTGACCCCTCCTCCCGCGTCACTCCCGGCCGCATACCAGCCCGGGCGGGGCGCCCGCGGCCTCGTTCCCCGCCGCCCGCCCGCTCCGCCCCGCCGGCCGCTTCCTGCGCCGCCCGGCCCGGCCGCCGCCACCTGCCCTGCGCGCGGTTCGCCTCGGAAGTCGCCGGTTCTCCCAAGCTCCTCGTACCAGTCGGCTAAAAAAAAAAAAAAAAAAAGTTCACGGGCTCCGGTGCCAGCCACGAAAAGTAGAGCCGGCTCTTGAGACCGGGGCACCGAATAAAAAACCGGGACGCCTGACAATAGGACCCAGTTTAACCAACTCTCTCCCCGGGCACGCATTCTGGAAAGTGCCTTATGGTTTTATAGAACAGAACAGTACGAACCAACCAGAGAGACAGGCGCTTACACTTCGGCCACTCCTTTAGCCTCCATTTGGGGATTTGGTCCAGGGACAGATGCTGAGAAGAAATAACAGCGTGGAAGCCAAGTCCTCCATCTCCTATTGGCTCTCTAACATCACACTTCCCACCACCTACGGTCTGTGGTAAGTGATGGTGAGGACTAATGGCTTTTAAAAGTCAACCTGGTTTCCTCTTTAATGAACAATCGTGACATTTGAAGTTTCAATTCCGGAAGAAACAATAACGAAGATCATTTGTTCCAGCTTTTATTTTATTTTTGTACTGGGAAAGGAACTCAGACCGTCTCTCCTGTACTAAATTCAGGCTGTATTATCAGCGGAACTCTTGTCCTGATTGCTTAAACCACTCGCCAAACATTTAGCCCTGAACTGCCCCCTCTTCCCCAAATCCCTTGTCTTCCAGAGAATCTCCTCAGTTCTCATTTCTCCACCCTTTGAACTTTAATAATTAGCATTCAATTTCTTTTATCAGTCTGACCCTGTGTGCTTACACTGACATCTTGCAGGGTGATGGAAACCCAATGCATCGCCAACAATTTAGTCTGTGGAAGAGGAACCCACTGACACTCACCTGTGTACATCTCCCCCCACGGCAAGCACACTGGCAGCCCTCACTGTGTGTTTAAAGTTCTTGCCTCTTGCCCTTTAAAGAAACTTTGATCATGCCAACTGTTAGTGGTGCACAATTATAAGCCCAGCCCTAGGAGGCAGAGGCAGGTGCATCTCTGAGTTCGAGGCCAGCCTGATCAACAGTGTGAGTTCCAAGACAACCATGGCTACTCAGAGAAACCAGTCTTGAAAAACAAGAAAGACAACAAAACAAAAGAAAGAAAAACTTTACTCAAATAAAAAATGCTATAAAATGGTGTCATGGTTTAGATTGTAAGCCCCTCAAAAGTACACGTATTCAGGGGGTCATGGTGGCACACGCCTTTATTCTGAACAACTTGAGTGTGCAGCAGCAGAGAAGGAAAATTCACGTGGCGGTATACATATGGGCGCGAAGGAACTGACTTTGTTTCTGCCAAAGGATAAAGGACTGCAGATAGAATTCAGAACCAATGTGGAACAAAGAAAAGCAATTTGCAGAACTGTGTATGTTATGATACCATATTCATAAATACACAGAGCCTTTGGAACCTATACTAAAATCTTCGGTGAATGTAAAGTCTTACACACCAAATTCATGACAACACTGGCCTATATAGAGGGAATGGAAATTGGACTGAGGAGAGAAAAATCTTCAACCTAATCTATAGTGCTTGATTGGTTTAATCAAAAAGATGACAGTAGGGGCTGGAGAGATGGCTCAGTGGTTAAGAGCATTGGGCTGCTCTTCCAGAGAACCTGGGTTCGATTCCCAGCACCCACTGTCTGTGATCTAGCACTCTTGCTCAGACTACACATGCAGGAGGAAATGTCAATGCACATTAAAAATGTTTTTATTTATTTATTTATCTATTTATTTAAGATTTCGGCCTTCTCCTGGCCACCACCTCCCATTTCCCTCCCCCTCCCCCATCAAGTCCCCCTCCCTCATCATCCCTAAGAGTAATCCGGGTTCCCTGCCCTGTGGGAAGTCCAAGGACCACCCACCTCCATCCAGGTCTAGTAAGGTGAGCATCCAAACTGCCTAGGCTCCCACAAAGCCAGTACATGCAGTAGGATCAAAAACCCATTGCCATTGTTCTTGAGTTCTCAGTAGACCTCATTGTCCATTATGTTCAGCAAGTCCAGTTTTATCCCATACTTTTTCAGACCCAGGCCAGCTGGCCTTGGTGAGTTCCTGATAGAACATCCCCATTGTCTCAGTGTGTGGGTGCACCCCTCGCGGTCCTGAGTTCCTTGCTCGTGCTCTGTCTCCTGCTCTTGATTTGGACCTTGAGATTTCAGTCCGGTGCTCCAATGTGGGTCTTTGTCTCTGTCTCTTAAAAATGTTTTTAAAGATGAAGGTAAATTGTTAACATTTAAAAATGTTTTTCCCTTTAGATTTGTGTGTGTGTTTCTTGACTGTAGGCACGTGCATCCTGCCTGTGCCTGGTGCCCATGGGGGCAGGAAGGGGCACTGAGTCCCCTGGAAGTTTTTTTTTGTTTTTTTTGTTTTGTTTTTTTGTTTTTCGAGACAGGGTTTCTCTGTAGTTTTGGAGCCTGTCCTGGAACTAGCTCTTGTAGACCAGGCTGGTCTCCAACTCACAGAGATCCACCTGCCTCCCGAGTGCTGGGATTAAAGGCATGCACCATCACTGCCCGGCTCACCTTGAAGTTTTAAAATGTTTTTAAATGCATGTATTTGAAACTAGAGACAAATTGAAAACAGATGTCGAAGACAGCCAATCGAATCAGGCGTTGTGGTGCATGCTCATAGTCTAGCACTCATGAGGTGGATGCAGGAGGATCAGAGGTTTAAGGTCATCCTAAGCTACATAGTGAATTCTAGTCCAGCTTTAAGGCCAGAGACCCTACCTTTAAAATAATAATAATAAATATAATAATAATAATAAACTATAGTCTCTGAATATAGCGATTCTAGGTGATTTTTGTCATAACTCTTGATACATCTATAATAGGGTAGCCCACAACAACAACAAAAAATTTTAAATTAGTGAACTGTGTCCACTCACATGATGTATGTAGCTGAGGAGAGAAAGATAACACAGGGTCAGCTGAGCACAACATCATTCGTGACAAAATGACCATGTATAGGCGGATACATTATTTGTTCTGTGTTGTAGCCTTCTCCCTCCCAGTGATGCCCTGGTGTTTCCGAGTTATCTAATCTCCAAAGTAACCTGTTATTAACCCTTTCTGATAGAAAATGACCTTGAAGAGCAGAGAGCCAAGTAATTTGCCCAGGATCAAAGAGCTGAGATTTGAATCTAGATAGCGCTAACTGCGGAGCTTAGGAGCCCTGAATTACTAGGCTCTCTCGAGGTAATCACAAGACGTCATGATTACAACGTGCTTATAAATATGGAAACAAGTCAAATTAATCCCTTTATGCATTTAGTGTTGCTGGTTTGTTGTTGCATCGCTAGAGGTGGCAGCCAGGGCCTCCCAGGCGCTAGGCAGACCCTCCCACTGTCACTAAGCTATACCCTGAGCAGTGCCTGAAGACAGGAGGTGTCAGGAGGAGAGGAGCACAAGAGCCCAGGTCTCTAGCATCAGTCAGAGCAGAGGGCTGTCATAGACCTGGCTAACACTGGAAGCCTGCTCGCCACGGAGGCTCCTAAGGTAAGGATACGATAGTTTAGGTGTCTGTCCAAGCAGAATATCCTCTAAGACTCACACCCTGCTTACGCTGTCTCTGAGTGATAATTTACTCAGCCCCTTTGTACGCAGAGCGCAGGCTCTGGTCTTCAGTTTATGCTTGTCCCTTATACGTTGCCAGTGTGACTGAGACTCGTGACATCTGCCTCACTGAAAAAATGGTTGTCTCTGGACAGTCATAAAAACATAGAGCAAGATGAGATCACAAAAGACCCGGATGACTGAGAAGAAGGCATGCCACACTGATTCTTTCCAGTTGGGGGTTGGTTTAGCCCATATGTTTTGTCTCATTAGCCAGACCACAGCTTCCTCCACAACCATAGACTGCACAGAATGTCTTCACTGACAAGCAAAGCAGATATACTTTAAAGCCATCTTTAGTTTGCCAGATATCAGCGCCTGAAGCATTAACCATTTCTAGTCAAATGTGGGGGTGCAAACCCGAATCCCATCACTTAGGGATTGAGGAAGGAAGACTGAGAGTTCCAGGCCAGCGTGGACTACGTGGAGTCCTGTGTGCTGGGCTGGGTATGAATGAGCGGAGTGGACCTGTTCACCGAGACAGCTAGGGAACACTCCTCCATTGTTCTTTGGCTATTTCGGTTCTAAAAACAGAGAACTTTGAGAAAAGAGTTAACCATGTCACTTTTGTTACTTAGGTGTATGGGATTTTTTGTTTTGTTTTGTTTTGTTTTGTTTTTTTAGAGAAGGCAAAATAACCACAACAAAAATTACCATCTTAACCCAGGACCTTTCAAGCACTCTACCTCCGAAGCACATTCCTAGCCCTTAACCATATTTAAGTATTTTGCTCAACAATGAAACGGTTTGAATGTCAGAGCTAAATCCCTAGAATATCAGCTGTCTCACTTACGGTGCAGTGTTAAAGTTGGGGAGGTGAACTCTTCCCTGATTTTAAATTATTTCTAGTCACTTCTAGCTATTGTAGAAGAGAAACCCTCCTAGAAAAATGTTCACAAACTCGTGCAGAGGAGCCGGGCTGTGGTGCTTCACACCTTTAATCCCAGCACTCGGGAGGCAGAGACCGGCAGATCTCTTGAGTTTGAGGCCAGTCTGGTCTACAGAGTGAGTTCCAGGACAGCCAGGGCTCCACAGAGAAACCCTGTCTCAAAAACAGGAACAAAAATAAAGAAAAACAGCAGCTACACAAGCTTCCTATGTCTGGCTGGAACAGTTCAGGAACCAGGGCCGTGGTGGTGGCCCCTGCAAATCCCTGAGACCTGCTCTTCCAGATGCCTGCAGTGATGCTAAGGCATTTTCATTCTCCGAATAGCCTCTCTGCTTCTCAGATGAGTAATAAAGTATGCGGTTGCATCAGCCAGCATTGCTCAATACTCTGAGATTTGTTCCCAGGAAAGTTCAAAGCAGCAACTTCTGCTTTTACACAATTTCTTTTAAGGATTCATGTTAGTCAGGGAATTGGTCGACATTCTCCCATACACCCCCCCTTGTGCTCTCCTGGTTCTGCTTGACTGTACTTGAGGATTCTTCATTATGTTTATGGTTTATGGTTGGCTGCAACGTCCGTCACATGCAGAGATGAACAGAATGCTGCTATGTCTGTATCTGGAAATGTTCCACTGAAAGGTGCTACTTTACTTCTGTATGTTCTGAAACTTCCATTAAAAAGTGTAAAACGGGGGAGGGGGGCATACATTTAATCCCAGCTCTAGGTAGATGGATCTCCGTGAGTTCAAGGCCACCTTAGTCTATAGAATGAGTTCCAAGTCAGCCAGACCTACATAGAGAGATCCTGTCTAAATAATAACAAAAACATAAAACACATAAAGCAGGGACTAGAGAGATGGTGCAGTGGTTAGCATAGACTGCTCTTCCTGATGACCCGCCTACCTGGCAGCTCACAGCTGTCTGTGACTTCAGTTTCAGGGGATCTGATACCAACTTCTGGTCTCTGCAGGCACCAAGACACAAAAGAGGCACACAGACATACATAAGAGAAAACTTTTTTGTTTTGTTTTTTTTGAGACAGGGTTTCTCTGTAGCTTTAGAGGCTGTCCTAGAAAGAGATCTTATAGACCAGGCTGGCCTCAAACTCACAGAGATCCACCTGCCTCTTCCTCCCAAGTACTGGGATTAAAGGTGCGTGCCACCACCCAGCGAGAAAATATTTTTTAAAAAATGAATTGAAAAGACTTGAAACAGGCCTGGTATGGTGGAGCACATCGTTAATTTCAGCACCTGGGAGGCAGGGGCAGGGAGATCAATGTGAGTTCCAGGCCAGCCTGGCCTGCATAGGGAGAGAAATTGTCCTAGAAACAAAGACTAAAACATAATGAGCCGGTGCCTCTGGTCCACTCTGCTCCCAAACTTCTGGGTCCGAACCAGGTGTTGCTGCCTAGTCTCCCAGTCACTGGGTCTATGCCCTAGGAGGCTCAGGCGGCTCATTAAAAACCTTTGTTTGGCCGGGCGGTGGTGGCGCACGCCTTTAATCCCAGCACTTGGGAGGCAGAGGCAGGCGGATCTCTGTGAGTTCGAGACCAGCCTGGTCTACAGAGCTAGTTCCAGGAAAGGCTCTAAAGCTACAGAGAAACCCTGTCTCGAAAAACCAAAAAAAATAAAAAAAATAAAAAAAAAATAAAAACCTTTGTTTGTTTATTCATTTATTTTTGAGATTGGGTCTCACGTAGCTGATGATGACCCTGGACTCTTGATCCCCTGCCTCTGCTAACTGCTATATGGTGTGCTGCCACACCTGCTAAAAATTTGAGTGGACTGTTTTGTAGCAAGTGTGGGTAAACTTTATGAAGAGTAAGCCTTTGTCTTATCACAGCTAATTTCTGTAACAAAACGAACATTTCAGAGTTCTTGTGGGAGCATCCAGCCTGTCTAATGATTTACAATAAATCATTAATTGTATAACTGATGGTAAAGGAAATGTTTTTGTGATCTCTTTTTAAGTTTGACTTTAAAATGAACTGTGAAATGGTGTTTGGGTTGTTAGCAGTTATGTTAACAACAAGCTATTTCCATTAATCTACCAGGTACCGGATGAGAAACAGAAAAATGAAGTGTGTTATCATTAGATGCTCGATAAATCTGGCCAAAAGAAAGCCTGAGAGATGGCGATAAGTTGATTCCTCACGCAAAAGCGGGCGCAGGCTGGTGAGGCCCCGGCTGCCGGGGCTGCAGATTGTGTTAGGTCATCCCTTATGGAAGGCCCAGGAGAGTTGGAACTGGGCGAATGCCCCAGTGCCAATCCCTTGTAGAAGGACAGAGGTGAGAGGGAGTACCAGCTTGAAATATGCTTGGTAGAAAGGGAAAGCGGCTGAACAGTCGGGAGGGAGGCTGGTATTTGAGGCATGCAGAGAATGGACTGGTCAGAAAGAGGGAGGATGTTAGAGAGCAGCAGGGATACCAAGTAAACAAACGAGGAGAAGAGATGACAGAACTCTGTGATTAGGTACGGCCAAATCTAAAGCCATCATGGTAGTAGCGAGTGTCTGTGGTCCCTAGCTAGCCAAGTGGGGGCAGGGTCCGTCTCTTGAGCCCAGAAATTCAAGGTCTGCTTGGCCGATGACCCTGAATAAAAGAGCAGACCACAACCACCGCCATCAGCTACGAAGCTGGGTATGGTGGACACACCTGTGATGCTGGCACTTGGAAAGCGGAGGCAGGAGAATCGGGAGTTCATGGTCAGCCTTAACTACATTGTGAGTGCAAGGCCAGCCTGGCCTACAAGACAGCCTGCCTCAGAAACACAAAACAAAGCACAAAACAAACAAATTTAAAAACCCCATCTCTGCCGGGTGGTGGTGGCGCACGCCTTTAATCCCAGCACTTGGGAGGCAGAGGCAGGTGGATCTCTGTGAGTTCGAGACCAGCCTGGTCTACAAGAGCTAGTTCCAGGACAGGCTCCAAAACCACAGAGAAACCCTGTCTCGAAAAACAAAAGCAAATAAAAAAACCCCATCTCTTGAAGCAACAAGAAAGGAACAGGGGACCGCAGTGCCCTCCTGTGTCTTTTACCAGCGGTTAGAAGTCAACCAGCCTCCTCTGCATGTCTGCCAGGATGTGCTGCTGCTGTAGGTCACAACCAACAGGACCACTTGAATGGAACCTCTCAAGCTCCCTGTGGTAACCTGGTTTCCTCAGATATTTTGCCATAGTAACAGAAAGCTGACCAACATGTTTAAGGATGGGGTTAGGATTTGTGTCAGTGTGGTAGCTTCCACAGAATATAATCCCTTATCTAGTGCCCAGAGGCCACTTAACCAATCTATGTCATATAATAGAAAAGACAGACAGAAGCCCTGCTAAAGACAAAAACAAAATAATCACAGCACTTGCACCCTTCGTGTATCTTCTGAAACTAGAATAGCTGCCTCTCTTTGTCCCTTCCCCACTTCCGTATCTTGGTTGTGAGTTTAGCTAGCCTTTAACAGCTGAGCCATCTCTCCTGCCCTTCTTCCTTATTGCTTTTTCCTATTTTTCTTGCAGACAATTTTACTGTATAGCTCAGACTGACAAGCTTGTGATTCTTCTGCACCAGTCTCCCCAGGGCTTGGATTATAGGCATACAAATCCATCAAGTATTTGAATATGGTCAACAGGAAATAGAATTCTTAGCATATAATTGATTTTAATCAGTTATATTTCATGCCTTTCCAAAGAAGAGGACCTTAGAACCTAGGAATCAGTAGCGGGTGTAACAGTACTTTCTAATCAGAACCGCCAGTCCATAAATAACGACACAGAAACTTATTGATTATGAAAGCTTAGCCTTTGGCTTAGGCTAGCTCTTGTAACTTAAATTAACCCATTTATATTAATCTACATTCTATCAAGAGGCGTTACCTCTCTTCCATCTTGCTCCTCCTGTTTCCTCTTCATGTCTCCTGGCATCCCCTCTGGAGCTTAGCTTCTCCTCTCTCTCTCCCTCCCTGGAAGTCCCACCTATCTCTCCTGCCTAGCTATTGGCCATACAGCTTTTTATTACACCAATCACAGCAGTACATCTTTATACAGTGTAAACAAATATTCCACAACAAAAAAAAGGTACTTTTATCTGCAAATGGCTGACCCAAGGTGTTATTTTTTTTTTTTTTTTTTTTTTTGGTTTTTCGAGACAGGGTTTCTCTGTGGTTTTGGAGCCTGTCCTGGAACTAGCTCTTGTAGACCAGGCTGGTCTCGAACACACAGAGATCCGCCTGCCTCTGCCTCCCGAGTGCTGGGATTAAAGGCGTGCGCCACCACCGCCCGGCCCAAGGTGTTATTTTTATAAGAAATAAATTCAACCCAGCAAGGCTTGGCCTCCTCATGAGTGCCCAAGTCTGTGTGCTTGTTTATGGCATTGGGGATTGAATTTAGAGACTCCTGCATCCGAGGCTCACTCTGCTGCTGAGCTGGATCTCTGTATCTTCCCTATCCCCATCTGTTTTTGCCTTGTTATTTGGAGGCAGGGTCTCCCAGCATCTCCCAGCTGGCCTCGTCCTTGTGACATCCTCCCTCCTTCCTGAGCGGCTGGCATTACCAGCAGGCCCAGCTCCAGGATTACAAGGCTGTACTTCCTGATAGAACTGGGGACGGGGAAGAGTATGAGGTGATAGAATTGTGTTTAGACTTAAAAAGGGAAAAATAATTTAAATTTAAAACTCGAACTTCCCCGGGGTTCAGAAGCACACTCATAGCCATGTATTCCAAGGAGATGTCTGATGGTAATCAGATGGGCAGGACCATTACAGGCGCTTACCCTGCCATCGGGACTGAAATCAAGCCGTCTTCAAACACTGGCTGTGACTTTCCCTTTGACAATGGAAGCATGACACTAGGAGACCCCACGATTTTAGGACACAAAGGATCTTCTGTTGCGTTTGTGTGTGTACACGTGTGTGTACATGTGTGGTCACAGTGGACATCTGAGGGCAACTTGTGCTGACTGGTTCTCTCCTATCACGTGGACACTCAGGTTGTCAGGGTTGGCACCAGGCACCTTTAGCCTATCAGCTGTTATTTGTTTGTTTAGGGCATGTGTGTTCCTGCTTGTCTGTACGTAATGACGTGTGTATTCTGGTGCCCTTGAAGGCCAGAAGGAGGGTTCGGGATCCCCTGAAGCTGGCTGGAGTCCCTGGTGATTCTGATGTGCGTGCTGGAAACCACAGGAAGGCCTCAAACTCACTAGCTGAAAATGACCTTGAACTTCTGATCCTCCTGCCTCTACCTCCTGAGTGCTAAGTTCACTCTTGGTTTCAAAAGAAAATATTTTAAGGTTAAAATTATATTTAAAGTAACAGCAACGGGCTGGCTCCGTGAATAAGACCACACGCTCTTACAGAGGACCCAGGTTCAGTTCCCAGCATTCATATCAGGCAGCTCAGAGCCACCTGCAGCTGCTGTTGCAGGAGATCTGCAGTCCTCTCCCGGCCTCTCCAAATGCACACAGCCCCCCAACACACATAGTTAAAAATAAAAATGCAGCCCAACTCCGAGTTAAACCCGCAGACTAGGTCTGTCTGGAAAGACGGGCATGATGGCGTAGGTCTTAGCAGGGTCTTGCTTCTCGGCCTCTTTTCAGGTAGCTCACTTAGCAGAGAGGACAAGATCCCCCTGATGACTGCAGCTACTCAGACATAAATGCAGTTTACCTATGAAAATCCAGAGAAAATGCAGCTAAAGTCTGGCTTTGCCGGGAGTTGGGGCCCATGAGGACCTCAGGTTCAAGGTTAACCTGAGCTATGTAGAGAGATTATTTCCAAAGATAGATGAACAAAAAAAATCTGAGAAGAGGCATGTCAGAAAACAAAAATCTGAACATTTTCATCGAACCTCTCCCACCCAATCTGGTCAACATTTTCTGAGCAGTAAACAAGGGACACTTGTGACGGATCCGCCAAAGGTAGAAAGCCTTGAGCGCAGGACTTTGTCACTTTAGGTGGAACCAGAAGTGTGTTCTCACTTAGCTATGAGTTACCTAGCTTGCGAGTTTCAGACTTGGGGCTTAGACTGAACATCGCGGTGAGCCCCCACACAGCCTGTCTCCACAGAACGTGCACTCTGTAGGGAGAACCAGGGCTGAGTCAAATCATCCTAAAGAGAAACGGTGTGGTGAGAATCAGTACCGCATGCCACACAGTCTGATTTCTCTAACAGACAGCAATCTATCTAGTGGGCAGGAGAGGCCCCTAGGCCGGGCCTTCTGGAGGGGATGACACCGGGTGGCAGGGCTGAGTGCGTGGGAGCAGCGTTCCAGGTTGTAGCGACTGGAGCATTCCTGGTCAGGGGTGGCTGCACCAGCTTGCACAGACACCACACTCGGGCCCGTCCACTCTTTCTCCAGACAAATCCTTCGTGGTAGCCATTGCAGGGTGATCGAGGGCCACAGTTGGCTGAGACAAATGTGGAGCTTGTCCCAAGCTGCTTTTTTCCCAAGCCAGCAGTACCTGGGTTGTCTATTTTATTGCAGGGACTGAGGACCCCAAATCCCAGAGCGTGCAATGCTGTTAGGACCCCACGAAAATCTTTTCATGTCTTAATTTCTTTAAAAACCTTGAAGAGGAAGTGAGCATAGCAAAAACTGCACAGTAGTACCCACCCCTCTATCCAAAGTCTTCGTCTCCCACAGTCAACCCTGCCCCCAAATTTCTAAATGGAAAATTCAAGAAAGAAACAATTAGGATGGGATATAGCTCAGCCACTAAAGTGCTTGCCTGGCAGGTGGGGAAATCTAGGTTCAACCACCAGTACAAAAAGAGGAGGGTGGAAAGAGAGGAGAGGAGGGGAAGGAAGATAAAAGGGGGGTTACTGTGTCATAACCACTTCGGAGGAGACCATCCATAACGCATCACAGTGCGGTGTTAGAACTCCCGTTTGACTCTGACTGTGGTTAGTCTCACTGTGCTAACTTCCTAGCTTCAACTTTACCACAAGTATTCCCAAGAGGAGGCAGAGTTGCAGAGGGCAGTGCAGCCGGCTTCAGGCATCTCTTGGGATTTTGCTTGGAAAAATGTCCTCAAGAAAAGGAGGGGATGCTATATGTTTAGGATATTAGTGACACTCCCTGTGTCCTCCCCTCCAAAAGGCCAGGCCTGATGGCCTCTCCTGCCCGCTAGATCGATTGCTGTTTGATAGGGAAATTACGCTGTGTGGCATGTGGTACTGTTTCTCATGCTTCTCTCTGTAGGATTATTTGACTTAGGCCTAGTTCCTCCTGTAAAGTGCTTGTTCTGTGAAGACAGGGTGCGTGCACTGCTCAAACTAAACACTGGGCTAACCCACAAGCTAGGTAATTCCTAGCTAAGTGAAAATACACTTCCAATACAAGCAGAGTCAGCTGTGCTGATAAGTATCTGGGGCTCCAGGTGGGCCCTGAAATCTCCAAGGGGAACAGTACAACCATAGCGTGCTATGTGTGACTGAGCTACCGTGTTTGCTGGCTTGGGCTATTAAACGCATTTTCTGCTTCCTTCCTGGTCTTTTCGGCTCATGGTGGTTTACTGGGACACGGCTGATCATGGACTTAAGAGCAGCTGTGCCACAAACCGAGTCACTTAAGCAACAGAAACCAAGTTCCCTCAGATCCACAGAGGCTGGAAATCCTCCAGCAAGGTGTGGAGAAGATCGGTGCCCACAAGCTGAGGAGAATCTATTTCAGACTCTTCTCCCCCTCTTGGTAGCCTTGGATAATCTTTCCACGTCCCTTGCCACCTCCTGTGTTTCTCCACGTGGTTGGCCCTCTGTGTTTGTCTGCATCCCCTGCTTTGTCTCAGGAGAGTGGCTTCACTTCAGTGTGACTGCATCTAACACAGATCCTATCTGTAAATAAGGTCATGTTTTGAGGTAAGGTAGTGAGGGTTAAGGTGCCAGCATCTGCATGTTGGAAGAACACAGGCCCACGCGTCACAAGCTCACATGGAGCAAGTCTGGTCCATTGCCTGTCTATTTATGGACTATTTATAAGTTATTGGGAGAAGAAAAGCGTTTCGTGACCCATGAACGGGATGTACAATCCATATTGCAGTGCCCGAAGCAAGCTGTAACTGGAATGCAGCCATGCACATTCAATTCCCTATCTCCCTGGGCTGCTTTCTTTTAGAGCAGAGCAATTGCAGCCCACTCCATATGGCTTATAAAAGCCTAAATATTTGTTATATGTCCTTTACAGGAAATCTGCCAACCTGTGCTCCAGAGCAATGGCAGCAGGCATGGAGAAACCGTGAATGGGAGGGAGAATCATTGAGACAAGATCAGCACAGTGTGGGGGAAGGCGGGAGAACAGGAAGGGGTTATCAATGACTCTTGCTTCTCTAGCATTCCTCGCCCCGCCCACATTACCGAATAGCCCAGAATGTGCCCAGTGACTGAACCTGTACTAAGGGACAAATGCTTAGCCTACAGGTTTGCAAAAAAGAAAACCCTTTTCCCTGTGAGAAGCACTATACTGATGGAGACTCACGAACCAGACGCTGGTCCAGGTCGATCTGCTAGAACACCGCTCTATGAATGAGAGTCCAGTGAGCCTTCCCGGGCAGTGGTGGAGCCTGTGTCAGTCAAACCCCAGGGTCCCTGTTGCTATGATTGGATGCATCCCCCACTAAAGCTCGTGTGCTGGAAACCAATTCCCCAAAGTATTTGCTGATGGGCTTTAGAGGTCGGGCCTTTGGGAACCAGTTAGGGTTAGATAAGGGAATGAGGGCAAATCCCTTGATGGGCTCAACGAGAAGGGAAGGGGACTTGGTATCTGCGGGTCCATGATGGAAGGACATCAGGACAGGAACTGAAGCAGAGGCCATGGAGGAACACTGCTGCTGGCTTGCTCTCCATGGCTCCTCGGTCGGCTTCCTTATACAACCCAGAACCCTGCACTCAGGGGTGACTGGGCTCTCCCACATCAACCATTAAGCAAGAAAATGCCCCGCAAGGCTGGAGAGATGGCTCAGTGGTTAAGAGCTCTGACTGCTCTTGTAGAGAATCTGGATTCTGTTCCCAGCACCCACATGGTGGCTCACCATCATCTGTAACTCCAGCCCCAGGAGATCAGGTGCCCTTCTTCTCACCTTTACTGACACCAGGCACACAGATGGTGCACATACTCACAGGCAAAACACCTATACACAGTAAATACATAATAAAGAGAGGAAGAAAGAAGGAAGGAAGAAAGGAAAACACGTCCTCACAGATGTGCCCTCAGGCTAATCTGATGTCCGCAATTCCTTAGTTGACATCGTTTTCTTCCCAGATACCTCTAGCTAACGTGAAGCACAGCAGGCTACTGTAACTCCCTTTCTCCATGGCAGATGCAACAAGAGGCTCTGGGCAGATGCTGGCACTTTGATTTCGGATTTTCAAGACTCTCGTGAAAAATAAAATTCTTTATAAATTATCCAGGCACTAGTGTTGTGTGGAAGAGTACATTCGGGAGGCTAGAGAAAGGGCTCGTTGATTACGGCTGCTTACTCCAGCCCCGTGGATCCTGTGCCTTCCTCCCGCCTCTGCAGGCACCTGCACACAGGACATACAATACGCTCACACACACATACACATAAAAAAATTCCCACACATACAAAACAGACTAAGATACCTGCCCAGCTGGTGTTAGTGGATACCAGGCCCAGCCATCTTTCTTTCTGAAGGTCATCAGCATGTTTCCTGGAATGTTATTTTCCCTTCTAGGTTTTTAGGTTTCTCCATCCCTCAAACTCAATTGATCTCCTGTATCCTTGTCTGGGGAAAGCAGCAGAGACAGGAAGGAGCTGACTTCTTGGGCCCACATAAGGAGAGGAAGTGGGAGGCGGTACCTTCTGCAGGGTTGTAGGCCAAGCAAGCGGAGAAAACAAAGTGAAGGACAATGGAGACGCTGGGAAGCCTAGCAGGTGTGAGTGGGCCTTCCCCTTGCCAGCCTGCTGCTGCCAGCCATGTGTTTGTGCCATCAGGTTTGAGGGGAGCTATGACAGAGATGCTGTGGGTGCCTCTGCTCCCCTGAGGCCCCGCCTCCAGCCAGGATCTGCTGTGAAGCTACGGTCGAACCTCCTCTTCTTGAACAGGGCCAGAAACGAAACCCTGGGGTATCGGCGAGAAGCCTCACCTTGCTGCAGTGAACGGCGCTGCAGAGACCTTTTTCACCTCGAAGGGTTGATCAGGCAATCGCATGGGCTCGTTCGTGGTTAGGTCAGGAACCCAGGAATTCTGTGTTAAAATTTTATTTTCCTTATGGGTTTCCGTTTGTTTGTATTTGGTTTTGCATTTTTGAGACAAGAGTATCACTCTGTAGCCCAGGCTAGCCACACACTTCCTTAATACTCCAGCTTCAGCTTCCTTAATACTGAAATTTGTGGGCACAACACAACCTTGGCTTCCATACGTGTGGGTTTTGCTTTTGATAATCCCCTCTCTTTTCTCAAAAGAAAAAAGTCTCATTTATCTGACCTTAAAACATTTCTTCCTTCTGCCACCCTTTTCAAGAAGAGCCCTTCCTGACCTTGGATGACAGGTTCACAACCTTTAGTCTGGGAAGCAGCGGTGTATGTGTGTATGTGTGTGCGTGTGTGTGTGTCTGGAAAGATGTCGCCCACCCCCACCAAGCTTGGAAGCCAACATAGCCAGCCAGTGGTGGAACCTTGACCAAGTTTATTAACTTTTAGGGCCTTGTTCTTCTCATTGGTAAAGCAGAGGTCCATGGCTATCTCTAGTGCCAAGAGAATGAGGTGAGGTAATGTGTGAAGCCCCTGGGGGAGAGTAGGTGCTGAGTAAACCTTTCACCCGAGCTTAGTATCAAGAGTGGAAAGAACATTCTAGAAGGGAGGGTAGAAACCTTCCGGAATGTACCGTCTTCTGAACCAGATGAAGAGGGAAGTGGCATCGTCCAGAAAGAGATGGCCCCATGGACTGCCTGTTACCTCCCAGAGCTCCATGTTCTTAGGACTCAGGAGCACAGCCTCTAAAAAGAGGCAGTCTTGGTGGTTTTTGAGTAAGTCACAGTCACAGCAAACACCCTGTAGCTTTTGAAGAGTTTTAGGCTTTACCCTACAAGCTGTGCATGCCAAGGAAAGCTAAACAGATCTGGGGACTTGGAATTTCCCAAGCCCTAGCAAGGAACACCACCAACTCAACATCACCCAGCTGCAGCTGGGGAATTAGTTTTAAGCCATTTTAAGGCCTGACAAGTATTTTGTTTGGCAAGAGCAGAACACTGTTGTAGAGGATTTGAAATTTGGGGTTCTCGTTCAGGGATAACCAGAGTCTTCCTCAACACTATAGGCAGAGAGAAGAAACAGGACTCACAGGTTAGACTAGAAATAGGCAGATGATTTGACCTGTTGGGAGCCCATAGCATTGTATCACTTCCTCCCTCTTTCCCTTCCTCCTCCCTCCCTCCCTCCCTCCCTCCTCCCTTGCTTTCTCCTTCCCTTCCTTCTCCGTCCTTCCCCTCTTCCTCCTTCCCTCCCTTCTAGTTTTCCTTCTTTCTTGGTAGGTTCAATTTGCATTCATCATATAGTTACCTGAGCTGATCTCAGCCAAGCAAGCTCTGTGCTCGTTTACTGAGAGGGATCCAAGTCAGGCCTGATGATGTAGGCCTGTAATTTCTTGTTGTTGTTGTTTTGTTTTGTTTTTGTTTTCCGAGACAGGGTTTCTCTGTGTAGCTTTGGAGCCTATCCTGGTACTCTCTCTGTAGACCAGACTGGTCTTGAACTCAGAGATCTACCTGCCTCTGCCTCTTGAGTGCTGGGATTAAAGGTGTGAGCCACCACCACCCAGCAGGCCTGTAATCTCTTGAGTGAGGAGTTTAAGGCCAGCCTAGGTTACATAGGTAGACCCTGTCTTAAAAAGATCAATAATTAAAATAAAACAGCGCACATGCATGCGCACCCTCAGCAGTTCAGGGCGCTGGCTCTTTGGACAGGAGTCCCCACAGCGTGGTGTTCACAGCTTCAGGCCGCTCCCGGCTTCCTTAGTTCATACGCCTGCAGAATGTGTCACTGAAAAACTTGCAGACTGTCAGGAAATTGAGACCCTGGGTGAAGTGAGCTGGACAGATGATTCCAATTCCTTCCTTTGGAGAAGCCATTCCTCACACCACGAGGAATGCTGAGAGGAATTTGCCCTTTGCTTCCAGGAAGCAGCTCTCCTATCTAATGCGCATGTGCATGGCGGTCTTGTGCCAGAGGACGCAGGCCAGCGCGAAGGATAAGACCCCCAGAATTCCCTGGCAGCTGCTTGTAATGGATCATTCCCTAGACATTAATCTGCAGTGAAGTCATTACCTACAAATTCTCGAAAAACCAGAGCTGACTAAACACTGGCACGCACGTTCTATTTGAGTTAAGCACGTCTCGGCTCTGTTGAAATGGGTTTCATATTTGAACCTTCATTCCTGGCTCCGCTGAGATAAAGAAAGCAACCGGGGGTAGTTTTCTGAGGTGCTGGGTGACAGTCACTACCTTGCGGCAACACCCAGCAGCCCTCAGTGGTGTAAGACTTTGTTTCTGTAGGTGAGTCTTTTAGTCAGATTGGAGAGGACCGGGTGTCAGCCGGAAGCCTCCATTGAGCGCATTTGTGCTGAGAGAAAACGAACAGAGAGAGAAATGAATGGGATAAACCGAAGGGGAAGTCCCACACAGGAGAGAAATAATGGCCGACGCTTTTTATAGCACAACCCGCCAAGAAGCTCAGAGCAAAAGACTAACCAAAGTTCAAGTGCCCAGAGGGCATCGAACAGCAATTGAGGGCTCAGTTGGAACCCCAACTTCAAACGGGGGCTGCTGTGGAGAAAACACAGGCGAACAGCACAGACCTCATGCTGGGGTCAGAGTTGTGACAACCCAAGCCATTCAAACCCCGGACCACAGCCTGGAAACGCAATTTTAAAACCACACCCCCAAATTAGCCTCAGAGAACTATAATTTCACTCCAATATCTTATTTTTATTGCTCAATCAAAAGCGCTATCTGCTCCCCTGAACTGCAATGGGTAAATGTAAAAAAAACCCGAGTTTCTGCATAATTAACTGACGTTTGATTTGACGACAACCCTTAAATGCCTGGGGCTCGATGGCAATAAGACATTAAGAAGAGGTAGAAAGTGTTCAGCCACTGGGGCTCGGCTTAGTAACTGTTTCCCCCTGGAAGTTTTCAAACCGAGTGGTGAATTAAGGCAATTTAACATTTCTAAGCAACCTAAGCACAGAGTTAGGCATGGTACTTGGGATGCTGAGGTGGAAGGAGTCTGAGGCCAGCCGAGGCAGCATAGGCCTTGGTGATGGTGGATGGGCACCTTCCTTGTGGCTCCTCGAAGACAGGCTTTTGTTTGGCGAAGTACCAGGGAGGCAAAGTCATAGAGCGGCTCTGAGAGGAGAGGAGAGGTGCCGCCCGCCCCGCCGTCTTCATTATCACTGGCTGGGCCGAAAGCCTCCGGAAATACGGTGTGCAGTGATGCACAGACGCAGGGGGTTGGGTACAAGTGTTGTCGCTGTGACAAGATACCTGACTAAAGGAACGTAACGGGGAGGCGGGACTTAATGTGACTGGCAGTCTAGGGAATACTCTACCATGGCGGGAAGGCATGGCGGGACGGGCGAGAGATACTGGTTGTTGCATTGTGTCCACAGCTGGGAAGCAGAGTGAGCAGAGAGGAGGGAGAGAGGGAGTGGGGAATGCTCGCGCTCAGCTTGCTCTCTCTTTTCTACATCACCTTGGAGCCCCAGCCCATGAGGGGCACTGCCCAGATGTAGGGTGTGCTATGGAACACTGTCCTTCAGGTGCGAGATAGTCATTGCACTCCTGAACGGTCAGCGGCTGTGACGTTGGAAAGACTGATGCCTGCACAAGGTTGTTCCCTCTCTGTCGTGAAAGTGGGGAGCTCATGAGGTCTCCCCTCCCCAAGGCCTCATCCAATGAAAGGCTCACAAGACTCCTCCCCTCCACGAGAGTTTGTAGACAGTTTTATTGGGTTTTTTTGGTTTTTTTTTTTTGTTCTTTATTCGTTTTTTTTTTTTTTTTCGAAAATGGCCTTTTCTGTATAACCCTGGCTATCCTGGAACTCGCTCTACAGACAAGGCTGGCCTCAAACTTGTACAGAACCTCCTGTCTTGGCCTCCCAAGTGCTGAGAATAAAGGTGGGCACCACCACCACCCAGAAGTTGTTGGAAGAGAAATTTTTCCTTCATTGTTATAACTACCCGTGAAGTTTCCCATGCTCCTGTAAGAACGTCAGTTGTACTCACTGGTTCACCAGACCACACTGGCCTGTAGGCATTTCTTTGTTCCTGTCGCTCTGGAGTGAGCAGATGTTGCTCAGGTCTCCTTAGAAAAAGTTCATACACTTGGAGCCTGAGAAAGGGGCCTGACATAACCTAAGATGAGTCCAAGAGGAGCCCTTGCATCGTCTCTTCCCTGAGTGACGAGATGTGGCTGAAGCCAAGCTGTTTCAGGGCTCAGGATTCGTGGGGCATAATCCCAGTATGTTGTCCTCCGTGTGGTGCGGACTGTCGTGCCTTCTTGCTGCAGTGACAGTTGCACTGTCTACAGTGTGTGAAGATATACAACTAAAGCTGCCATGTGAACCCTGGGCTGGTTGTCATCCTCTGTGTGGTGTGCAGTGGGGGCCTTCCTGATGAACCCTGGGGTGGCTGACATCCTCTGTGGTATGCGGTGACAGACCTTCTGATGAACAGGGCCTACACATGCGTATGCGGTGGTGGACAAACCAGAGATGATATTACAATCTGAAAGTGGTGTGTACGAGATGGGATGGTTAGCAGGCTGTGGCGTCGACCACTTGGCTCTGGTCTGTAAGACATGCTCTTTCTCTCTGCCCAGAAAGAGCATGCGTGAGGGAGGAGGGACACGTGGATGCTACCTTCTGCACTAGCTCTAAATTAGTAGGAAAGGGGCTGGCAATGGTGGGGAAGGAGATGGAGGTCCTGGCTTGCTCTTTCTCATGGCAGGCAGGGGAAAGGAAAGAGTACAAATTAGGCTATTGCTAAGCAGCCCCTCCTGGAACCCCCAAACCCAGAACTCAGGAAGAATTAGACAATGAAGAGGGAGGGAGTAAGGAGTGAATTATAGAAGCTAGCCTTTCATAGAGAGGAAAGTCGGTTTCATAACACGCAGATGGGGCCTTACTAATGGCCTTATACAGGAGACGATGATGATCAGGGAATATTTTGCCTTTGGACTGTTTGGATTGGGAAGAGACTTCTAAACAACAGATGGGAAACTTTCTCACAGTGTGGCCATGCGACGGTGGGACATGGGGCAAATAGGATCAGTCTGAACGCTGCGCAAATGGAGAAACTGAGTTATATAACCAAGGCTGAATAATCTGGGGCGATATGAGGAAAATCAGTCCCTCTGGACTGGTGCATAGGAGCATGAAGTAGAGCGGGTATTGTCAGCCGCGGTCCCTGTGAGCATCAGGGCCTGGAGAAAAACACAGGAAGCATAGGCATTACCTAGTGCACTGCGCATGAGGGAGGGTGTGTCCGATGACCAGGTCGCCGCGCCAAACCAGAGTTTAAGACTAGGGACCTCAGGACTGGTGTGGGGCTTTAGTGGCGTTGCTGAGCTTCATGGTAGAAGAGGCAGAAGAGGTAACAGAGGCTCCCCAGGTCAGAATGGTTTACAGAGGCACATAAGGCAGGTTCATATAAAACAGACAAAGGGGGGGGGCTGGAGAGAAGGCTCAGTGGTTAAGAGCATTGCCTGACCTTCCAAAGGTCCTGAGTTCAATTCCCAGCAACCACATGGTGGCTCACAACCATCTGTAATGAGGTCTGGTGCCCTCTTCTGGCCTGGAGACATACAGACAGACAGAATATTGTATACATAATAAATAAATAAATAAATTTTTTTTAAAAAAAAAAACAGACAAAGGGGTGTTAGGAAAAGAAAGAGCAGACAAAGGATCTGTCTGTGTAACGTGAAGACAAATGTTGGAAGATTTGTGTTGAGCTGGAGTTTCTAAGGAGAAAAAGAAAAGACCGAGCCAAATTCATTGCTTATGAGCTTCTAGAAGACTAAACCACAATAGAAGTTCAGTGGACATCAAATCAGAGGGCAGTGAAAGGAAAAAGGCCATGCTTGTCCCCACCCCATCCTGAGCTAAGTCATTTCTCTCCTGCAAGAAAGTATAGTGGGGGTGGAAACTGGTGTCCTGGCCTTCCTCCTCCCATGGTGGTTTGAGAGAAAACGGCCCCCAAAGGGAGTGGCACTCTCTGGAGGTGTGGCTTTGCTGGAGTGGGTGTGGTCTTTTTTAGAGGAACAGTGTGGAGGCGGGCTTTGAGGCCTCATATGCTCAAGCCACACCCCGTGAAACAGTTGAGTCCCTGTTGCCTGCAAGATGTAGGACTCTCAGCTCCAGCACGGTGTATGCCTGCACACTGCCATGCTCCCTGCCGCCACATGGTCCGCTACCACCATTTGGGACCCACAGCATTTCTGCTGCCTACTGCCGCCGGGGATCTTGCAGCATTTTTTTAAAAAATTACAAAAATCATGTCAGGGAGCATGGCAGTGAACTGTAAGCCACCCTCTCAATTAAATGTTTTCTTTGTAAGAGTTGCCATGGTCATGGTGTTTCTTCACAGCAACAGAAACTCCAACTATGACACCTTCTCAGCACCCAGTAGTGGCTAATCTATAGGAGGCAGCCAGCTGCAGCTCTGTCCCAGAAACCTCTCCCTTGGCCCTAGGCTTGTCGGCTTATGAGTAGCCACAGTTACACCAAAGCTTCTGGAGTTGGGGGGGATGCAATCTCAGCAGCCCGGGACAGCCAAGGCTACACAGAAAAACCATGTCTCAAAGAAATCAACAAAACAAAACCAAAGAAAAGAAAAGAAAAGAAGAAAGGACGGTAGATCAATGGAACAGAAGAAAAGATGGTAGATCAATGGAACAGAGGCCCAGCAAGAAGCCCACATAATTATGACCTCCTGATTTTTGACAAAAGATACATTGGAGGAAAAAACAGCCTCTCCAAAAGATGGTGCCAAGAAAGCTGGGTACCTCCATGTAGAATAATCAAACTAGATCCTCCTCTCTCACCCTGGATGGACATACACACACACACACCAAATAAATAAACTTCAAATGGAGCAAAGCCCAATAACAATGGTGCGATTCGCTGAGATGTCTGTCAACCAATGAATGGATAATGAAAATGTAGATTTTTATGGAGCTGTGAAGGAAAGGAAATTTGCATAATTTCCAAGACGAAACTGGAAAATACATTGAGGTAACTCATGCTCAGAAAGACGAACAATTACATATGCTTTCTCATGTGGAAATCATTCTAACTTATATGTTCACTTATGTTGGGGTAGTGTGTGTATACAGCCGAGGAAACCAGAAAGGGGCCTGTGAGCAGGGAAAGATTCCTTGAATGGGGGGGGGGGGAGAGAGAGAGAGAGAGAGAGAGAGAGAGAATTAGCATGACACAAAAGTGGCGGGTCTGTTATGGAGACACCATTTCTGATTGAATTTGATGCCCACGCCCCAGCAGGGATTCATGTTGGGTACTGTAAACCTAGTCAAAAGCCCAGGGCTGGGGAGATTGGAGGTCCTAGTCAGAAGCCACCTCCATTGTTATAATAAATGGATAAAATGTGCCCGTGGAGTTGTTTTCCAAACTGTGTTTCTGCCTTCACAGTAGTGCACCTATCAGCTCTGTTTCCAGAAGTTTCTTTTCAGAGTGCTTACTGGTTACCGCAGACACTCAGCTGGTCAAGGTGCTGAAGAGAATTGGCTGCTGAGTGCACAACTGTCATGGGGCCTCTATATCAACTTTTCTAAGGTTCAGGGAGCACGGTGAAACAAGGGGCATCAAGAACTAGGAGCCCGAGGAAGGAGTGAGGAACAGGGTGGATACTGACTTCTAAGTGTGTTTATGTTCCTTCGACTCTTGAATGCTAGCAGTTGTGATTGCCTACCCAGGATCTGCAAAAGATTGAGGCAACCCATCACAATCCCTGACTTCAAACTCTACTACAGAGCTACAGTACTGAAAACAGCCTGGTACTGGCATAAAAACAGACAGGAGGACCCATGGAACCGAATAGAAGACCCGGATATCAATCCACACATCTTCGAACACTTGATTTTTGACAAAGAAGCAAAAAATGTCAAATGGAAAAAAAAAACAGATTTAGCAAATGGTGCTGGCAAAACTGGAAATCAACATGTAGAAGAATGAAAATAAATCCATATCTATCACCATGCCCAAAACTCAAGTCCAAATGGATTAAAGACCTCAACATAAAGCCAGCCACACTGAACCTTATAGAAGAGAAAGTGGGAAATACAGTTGAACACATTGGCACAGGGAACCACTTCCTAAATAGAACCCCAGCAGCACAGGCACTGAGAGAAACAATTAATAAATGGGACCTCCTAAAACTGAAAAGCAAACAACATGATAAACAAGACAAAACAACAGCCTACAGAATGGGAAAAAAATATTCACTAACCCCACATCAGACAGAGGTCTGATTTCCAAAATATACAAAGAACTCAAGAAACTGATCACCAAAAGAACAATAATTTAATTAAAAAAAAATGGAGTACAGACCTAAACAGAGAACTCTCAACAGAGGAATCTAAAATGGCTGAAAGACACTTAAGGAAATGTTCAACATCCTTAGTCATTAGAGAAATACAAATCAAAACAACTCTGAGATTCCATCTTACACCTATAAGAATGACCAAGATCAAAAACACTGATGACAACTTATGCTGGAGAGGTTGTGGGGAAAAGGGAACACTTCTGCATTGCTGGTGGGAATGCAAGCTGGTACAACCCCCTTTGGATGTCAATGTGGCAATTTCCCAGAAAATTAGGAAACAACCTTCCTCAAGATCCAGTAATACCACTTTTGGGTATATATTCAAAGTATGATCAATCGTGTCAAAAGGGCATGTGTCAAATATGTTTTATAGCAGCTTTGTTTGTCATAACCAGAACCTGGAAACAACCTAAATGCCCCTTGACCAAAGAATGGATAAGGAAAATGTGGTACATTTACACAATGGAGTACTACACAGCAAAAAAAGGTGGTTTTAAAACATAAAGCAAAGAAAACCAGCCTACAAATCACAATCCCAGAGAATTTAGACAATAATGAGAACACTAAGAGAGACTTACATAGATCTAATATACATGGGAAGTAGAAAAAGACAAGATTTCCTGAGTAAATTGGAAGCATGGGGTCCTTGGGGGAGGATTGAAGGGGGAAGGGAGAGGGAGCGAGGGGAGCAGAGAAAAATGTAGAGCTCAATAAGTAACAATAAAAAGAAGAAGGCCGGGCAGTGTTGGCGCATGCCTTTAATCCCAGCACTCGGGAGAAGAAGGCAGGCAGATCTCTGTGAGTTCGAGGCCATTCTGGTCTACAAGAGCTAGTTCCAGGACGGGCACCAAAGCTACAGAGAAACCCTGTCTCGAAAAACCAAAAGAAGAAGAAGAAGAAGAAGAAGAAGAAGAAGAAGAAGAAGAAGAAGAAGAAGAAGAAGAAGAAGGTGCACTTTTTAAAAGTAAACTTCTAAGATGTCAAACTTTTAGAGTAATTTTCAAAATACTTTGACAAAATATTTTAAAATGTTTCTTAAAAAAAGATTGAGGCCATCAGTACCCTATCATGCAGGAGGAAGGGACTTCTGGGGAATACCCCTCCCTGAGGATTTATTCATAGTTAGTGTTGATGGTGGAGCAAGAGCTGTTTTCTTCAGTGTGGATCCACAGGTAAGGTGCCCGTGTCCTGGAAATAACCCAGATGAAACTCATTGAGTCATTGCACACACCCAAAGGACACGAATGCTGAGTGAGTATAGAGGATGGTGGTTAACAGGAGATGGATGCAGGAGAGAAACGCAAGGTGAAATGGATGCAGGAGAGAAACACAGGGTGAGATGGATGCAGGAGAGAAACACAGGGTGAGATGGATGCAGGAGAGAAACACAGGGTGAGATGGATGCAGGAGAGAAACACAGGGTGAGATGGATGCAGGAGAGAAACACAGGGTGAGATGGATGCAGGAGAGAAACACAGGGTGAGATGGATGCAGGAGAGAAACACACTCTGTCCATGTACTAAATCATAATGAACCTTACTACCATACATAATTAATATATGTTAATAAGACACATTTAAAATACGTAAGATTAAGACATTTGTCTAGTTTAGCTGTCCTACTTGTCCTTAACAAGCTCACCGACGTGTATCTAATGACATGCCTGTCTGTGTTGATTAAAGGGAACCTTGTTAGTAGATGTTACTCACTGGGACCAGAAGTGCAGGGTTGAAATTAGTCTATTATTAATCCTTCTCTGGGGAGATATAAATCTAAGGTGAATACGAGCAACCTAGCACACCTGTGCCGGAGGTGGTGTGGTACAGACAGTGATGGTGCTGGTGACCATGCTAATGAGGGAGAGGAAGAACAGGAGGAGGAGAGATTGTCAACCATGGCTCTTTATTCTGTGCCTACCATGGCCTGTAGAAAAGGCTCTATGAATATTTCAATTTTTTGTTGTTTGTTTTGTTTTGTTTTTTGAGACAGGATTTCTCTGTGTAGCTTTGGAGCCTGTCCTGGAACTCACTGTGTAGACCAGGTTGACCTCAAACTCATAGAGATCCACCTGTCTCTGCTTCCCAAGTGCTGGGACTAAGGGCGTGCACCATCACTGCCCAGCCAAACATTTTGATATTTATTTTGGCCGTCTGGTAGTATCTCATATGAAAACAAAGAAAATAAGGAAGCTTCTAAGCTGCCTTCTTCATCTTCAAGGAAAGGCATGTGGGGAGGGGAGGGCAGTTCAGGAAAGAAGGTGTTTCATAAGGAAAACTGACCTTTGACCTCTTTGACAATTTGGTCTCAAGTTCTATCTGGTAGGAAAGAACAGCTTCCCAACAAGAGAGTGTGAAGGCAGGAACAACATGGGGTCATTGTGTTTTTAAAACCAAAGCTAGAAGTCAATCATCTTAGGAACTCAGAACCCATCACAGGGAGCCAGAACCCATAACAGGAACACAGAATTCATCACAGGAACTCGAACCAATCACAGGGAACCAGAAACCATAACAGGGAACCAGAAACCATAACAGGGATCCAGAAACCATAACAGGGAGCCAGAAACCATAACAGGGAGCCAGAACCCATTGAAGGAGGCCAGAACTCATCACAGGTAACCTGAACCCATCACAGGCACTCAGAACCCATCACAGGTAATCAAAACACATCACAGGGACTCAGAACCCATCACAAGAAATCAGATCCCATTACAGGAATTCAGAACCCATTACAGAGAATCAGAACGCATGGCAGGGAGTCAGAAACTATCAAAGAAACTCAAAACTCATCACAGGAATCCAGAACCCATCACAGGGACTTATAGCCCATCATAGGAAGACATAATCCATAGCAGGAACACAAAATCTATTATAGGAACACAGAACCCATCACAGAAAGCAAGAACCCATCCCAGGGAGTTGTAACCCATCAGAGGGAATCAGAAACCATCACAGTTAGCCAGAACACATCACAGGAACTCAGAACCCATCACATGGATCCAGAATTCATGAAGGAAACTCAGAACCCATCATGGGGAGCCAGAAACCATCACAGGAACTCAGAATCCATCACAGAAAATCAGAACCCATCACAGGGGGACAGAAACAATGACAAGAATTGGGAAACCATCACAGGAAATCAAAATGCATTACAGGGACTCACAACCTATCACAGGGAACCAGAACCCATCACAAGAACTCAGAACCCATCACAGAAAACCAGAAAGCATCACTTGGAACTCAGACTCCTTCAGAGGGAATCATACACCACCAAATGAAACTCAGAACCCATCACATGGAACTCAGAACCCTTCACAGGATATCAGAACTCGTCACATGGAAATCAGAACCCTTCACAGAAACTCAGAACACATCCCAGGGATCCAGGAGACAACACATGGAATCATAAACCATCACAGGAAGCCATAAACCCATCATAGGGAGCCAGAACCCATCACAGAAAATCAGAGTCCATCACAAGGACTTAGAGGCCATCATAGGAACTCAGAATCCATCACAGGAACTCAGAACCTAGCACAGGGAACCAGAACCCATCATAGGAAGCCTGAACTCATCACAGAGAGCCAGAACCCAGCACAGAAACACAGAATCCATCACAGGGATGCAGAACCCATCCCAGGGAGCTATAACCCATGACACCATGACAAGGAATCAGAAACCATTACAGGGAGTCTAAACCAATCACAGGAACCCAGAACCTATCACTTGTAGCCAGGGCCCTTCACAGGAACTCAGAAACCATCACACAAAGCCAGAACCCATTCCATGGAGACAGAACCCATCACAGGGATCCAGAAACCATTACAGGAACTCAGAACCCATTGCAGGGAGCCAGAACCCATCCCAGAGAGACACAACCCATCACAAAGAACCAGAAACCATCACAGGGAGCCAGACCTCATCAGAGAGAACCTGAATCCATCACAGGAACTCAGAGCCCATCACAGGGAAACAAAACCCATAACAGAAACACAGAACCCATCTCAGGGAATCATAACCCATCACAGGGATCCAGAAACTATGAAATGGAGCTCAGAACCTATCACATGGAACTCAGAAGCCATCACAGGGAATCAGAAACCATCAAATTGAACTCAGAACCCATCACATGGAATTAAGAACCCATTACAGGAAACCAGGAAACCATCACATGGAACTCGGTAGTCAACAAAGGAACTCAGAAGCCACCACAGTGAACCAGAAATCATCACATGGAATTCAGAACCCATCAAAGAAACCAGAAACCATGACATGAAACTCAGAACCCCTCCAATGAAACTCAAAAACTATCACAGGGAATCAGAACCCATCACAGGAACTCAGAATCTATCATAGGAACTCAGAACCCATCACATGGAACTCAGAAAACATCACATGAAACTCAGAAAACATCACATGAAACTCAGAACCCATCACAGGGAACTCAGAACCCATCACAGGGGACTCAGAACCCATCACAGGGGACCAGAAACTAGCACATGGAACTCAGAATCCATCACAGGTAGCTAGAACCCATCACAGGAACTCAGAACCCTTCACATGGAACTCAGAACCCATCACGGGGTATCAGAACCCATCACAGGGCATCAGAATCTATCACAGGGACTTAGAATCTACTATAGAAACTCAGAACCAATTACATGGAACTCACAAGCCATCATAGGAACGCAGAACCCTTCACAGGAACTCAGAACCCATTGCAGGAACTCAGAACCCATCACAAGAACTCAGAATCCTTCACAAGAACTCAAACCCATCACAGAAACCAAGAACCTGTTGACCGAGGTTTCTGTCCTGCCTGGTCTCACAGCTGTTCAGTCCCAAAGAAACACACAGAGGTCTACATCAATCATAAACTTGTTGGCCTATTAGCTCAAGCTTCTTATTAACTCTTATAATTTATATTTACCCCTAATTTTTGTCTGTGTTAGTCACATGGCCTGATACCTTTATCAGCAAGGCATTCTCATCTTGCATCCTCTGCATCTGGGTGACAACTGCAGAATGAACCTTTCTTCTTCCTTGAATTCTCCTATTCTCATTGCCCCAGCTATACTTCCTTCCTGACTACTGACCAATCAACGTTTTATTAAACTACAAGTGATAAATCTTTACAGGGTACAAGACATTGTCCCAGAGCACTTCCCCCACCTTTTTTTCAAAGCAAGAACTCTGAATCTAACATTCCTTGTTTAGTTTTCTTCCTGACCATTATCCATAACAACTTGTAACCAACACTCTAAACAAAGAAAATAATCCATAATCTATTTTTTTTTTGGAATAGGGACATAGTTTTCTAGGTTACTTCCTGATAATTGGGGGTGCTGATCATCTTATGGGGAGCTAAAGATAATTGAGAATTATGGCCAACTCCTGACTGGAATATTCAGTGAGCCTTGATCATTTCAGCCAGCAGTCTTGAGGTTGTTCTAGATGTAGAAATCAGACATCTGGGCCATCCTCTCCGATTGGAGATTTCTCAGGGGTTCTTCCTTGATGAAACCTGATTTTTCTTAGCCCAGAATGAATCCACAGTCTCTCACTTCCTGTAGAAACAAAAGCAAAACCTCTTCTCCAAAGTAACATATCTTTTTTTTTAAAATATTTATTTATTATGTATATAATATTCTGTCTGTGTGTATGCCTGATAGCCAGAAGAGGGCACCAGATCCCATTACAGATGGTTGTGAGCCACCATGTGGTTTCTGGGAATTGAACTCAGGACCTTTGGAAGAGCAGGCAATGCTCTTAACCTCTGAGCCATCTCTCCAGCCCCAGTAACATATCTTTTGACTTAAATTTTGAAGATAAGGTTAATCCAGCAGCATTTATAATCAAATGTCTTTTAGCAGCATTTGCTCCTTCCTCAGTCATCAATGTAAAGAAAACACAATAATATAAGGTATCCAGATTCTCTGTGTAGTTTCCATCTTTACATGATTTTATTTTAACTTCTATTTTTATTTATTTATTTATTTTGGTATTTTAAGACAGGGTTTCTTTGTGTATCTTTGGCTGTACTGGAACTCATTCTATAGATCAGGGTGTCCTTGAACTCACAGAGATCCACCTGCCTCTGCCTCCCAAGTGCTGGGATTAAAGGTGTGTGCCATCAACCATACCCAACTTTTCTCTCTCTCTCTCTCTCTCTCTCTCTCTCTCTCTCTCTCTCTCTCTCTCTTATTTTAAGGACTTTATCCTTTTTCTTTTTTCAAGTCTACATATATTTTTAAAGACACAATAAAACGTTTAGAGATTTTTTTTGTCCGAATCTATCTTCATGTATATCTCTTTTTCTGACCTGAAGAGCCTTTAATTTAATGAGCGATATGGCTAGGACTAAAGCCGTGGCTTTGACGACTGGATTCAGCCCACTCCTTAACTTTCTGAGAGTCTAGCCTCATGGTGGAGGTACTGGCTGGAACCATGCTTATTGCCTCAACTCTATGGAGTTTCAAGGTCCCTGCCACCACCAAGAAGCAGGTTGCTGGCTATTCATCAGCACCACTTAAGTGCTTTGTGGTAGAGCCTCTTAAAAGAGCTGCAAAGATTTTGGAGCTAAAGCTGAGTCAGGAAGCCTCTCTTAAATGAGACATGTTTGTCTCTAACAAACAGAGAACACCCAAGAAAATTCTGCTACCAGAAGCCATACTTAACTCTGTTCTTTTGTGTCTAGAATTACTTCCCAAGCTCTCTCAGGTTTCATGTGGATGCAGTTGTTCAAGTTGGGCGCCATTTGTTGACTAAGATTTCCATCCTGCCCAGTCCCGCAGTCATTTAGTCCCAAAGAAACACACAAAGGTCTACATTAATTATAAACTGATCGGCCTATTAACTCAGGCTTCTTATTAACTCTTACATCTTAAATTAGCCCATAATTTTTGTCTGTGTTAGCCATGAGGCTTGGTACCTTTCTCATCTTGCATTGTCTGCATCTGGGTGATGACTGCAAACTGAAACTTTCCTCTTCCCAGAATTCCCCTATTCTTGTTGCCCCACTTAGACTTCGTGCCTGGTCACCCCACCTATACTTCCTGCCTAGATACTAGCCAATCAGCATTTTATTAAACTACAACTGATAAATCTTTACAGGGTATAAGATCATTGTCCCACAGCAAGAGCCCATTACATGGAACTCAGAACCCATCTCAGGAACTCAGAACCCATCACAGGAACCAGAACCCATCACAGGAACTCAGAACCCATCACAAGAACTCAGAATCTATCACAAGAACTCAGAATCTGTCACAGGAACTCAGAACCCATCACAGGAACTCAGAACCCATCAAAAGAACTCAGAACCCATCACAAGAACTCAGAATCCATCACAGGAAGTCAGAATCCATCACATGGAACTCAGAATCCATCACAGGAACTCAGAACCCAATCACAGGAACTCAGAACCCAATCACAGGAACTCAGAACCCAACCACAGGAACACAGAACATCATTACAGGGAATCAGAAGCCCATCCTCTTCCATCCATCGGCCCTCTTCCGAGGAGAGTTATTTGAACAGTATTCATGACTGTTAGTATTTCACTTTTTTTCTTTGTGAGAAAGAATATTTTAAAAAGCACATTGAAAATTTAGATTCTTCTTTGGAAGCAGCTAAAATTATTTGAATGAACAGAGTCTTTCACCTTATATTTTGTGGGCACTTCACATGGTTGAAGTAAAATTGATTCCAACTAAAAATGTGAACAAGAGCAAAGCAAGCCAAGGATGTGACATGAATGTGTCAGGAAACAGAATCTTCCATCTCTACAAAACTGTTCCCTAAAATTTTGAGCATAAGGCTAAAGGCCACACAGGATGCTCTGAACCACAGCTACCCAGGATAGACATATGGCAGATGGCAGTCAGGCAGAAGATCTTTCTTCTCATAGACCTAGAGTTTTTGGAAAACATCATAGGAAGGTTTTTTTTTTTCATTTTCTTTCTTTCTTTTCTTTTCTTTTTCTTCCTTTTTTTTTTTTTTTTTTTTTTTTTTTGAGACACAGTTTCTTTGTGTTGACTTGACTGCCCTGGAACTCACTCTGTAGACCAGGCTGGCCTTGGACTCACAGAGATCCACCTGCCTCTGCCTCCTGAGTGCTATGATTAAAGGCCACCACCGCCCAGCCCATAAGTAGGTTTAATATGACAACTATGGTTCTTTTTTATTTTTAATAATATGTGTGTGTGTGTGTGTGTGTATGTGTGTATGTGTATATGTGTGTTGGGGGGAGGAACCCACAGAGGCCAAAAGAGTGCTCCAGTTGGGTCCTGGAGTCCAAACTCCTGTTCTGGTGCTGGAACAGCAAGTGTTCTTAAACAGTAGGAAGACCGTCTCTCCAGCCGTTCTTCATTTGACGACTTTAAAAAACATGTGTTGCCTTTCTGATCAGAAAGAAATAAACAGCCGGGCGGTGGTGGCGCACGCCTTTAATCCCAGCACTTGGGAGGCAGAGGCAGGCGGATCTCTGAGTTCGAGGCCAGCCTGGTCTACAGAGCTAGTTCCGGGACAGGCACCAAAGCTACAGAGAAACCCTGCCTCGAAAAACCAAAAAAAAAAAAAAAAAAAAGAAATAAACAACAACAACAACCAACTCCAAGTGTAGATCCCTTTGGAAAGATCGTAAAGGTGGCAATGTGCTTGCCACCAAGCTTGATGACTTGAGTTTGAGATCCAGGCCCACATGGAAAATGAAGAGAACCAACTTTTGAAAGCTATCCTCTGATCTTAATGCTCACACTGTAGCAGGCAAGCTCTGAACACCCCAGCCCCACCCCCTGATAAATAAATATTAAATTAGGTGTGGTGGTGGTGGCACATGGCCTTAATCCCAGCACTTGGGAAGCAGAGATAGACAGACCTCTGAGTTTAAGACTAGCCTGGTCTACAGAGTGTGTTCTAGATCAGCCAGGGCTATGCAGGGAAACATTGTCTTGAAAAATTAATAATAATAATAATAATAAAGATTTTAAAAGATTGTAAAAGGGTGTATGAAGGTAATTGGGATAGAAGTCAGCTCAGGGAATTTAGGTTGAAAGAACCTGATACTTTCTCTGTATTCTCTGTTCAAGCCCTGGCATTAATGTTTAGATGTTGAATGTTCCCCTGAGGTCCATACGCTAAGTCTCATTGGTGGCTGTAGTAGTCTGAAAGAAAATGGCCCCTAAAAGAAGTGGCACTATCAGGTGTCAACATGTTTCTTCACAGCAATAGAAACCATAACTGAGACAGAAGTTGGTACCAGGAGTAGGGTAATGTTGTGATAGGCCTGAACATACTCTTGTTTGGAGAAATATGGATCTTGGGACTGTAGATTAGAAAAGCAGTTGAATGAGTGATTTGAGTGTTGCTTAATGGACCATTCTTTTTTTTTTTTTTTTTTTTTTTTGGTTTTTTGAGACAGGGTTTCTCTGTGGTTTTGGAGCCTGTCCTGGAACTAGCTCTTGTAGACCAGGCTGGTCTCGAACTCACAGAGATCCGCCTGTCTCTGCCTCCTGAGTGCTGGGATTAAAGGCGTGCGCCACCACCGCCCGGCCTTAATGGACCATTCTTATAGGAACATGGAAGACAGTGGTGCTAAGAGTTATTTAAACTGGAGGTTTCAGAGGAGGAAAATTTTTAGTATGCTGCCTAGAGATTGTTTTTGTGATATTTTGGGAAGAATGTGGCTGTCTTTTGCCCTCATCTGAAGAGTCTGCCTGACACTAAAGAGTTTTAGGTTAATTCCGTTTACAGAGGAAATCTCAAAACAGCTTAGTATAGACTCTGTCCTGTGGTTATTAGTGGTAACGCTAATGAAGATTTATAATGAAAAGGAACAAGGAAATGTACAATTTGAGGGGAAAAGGAATACCAGGAAGTGGAATGGAGCTAAATCCTGTGCTCAAGAATATAAACAGAGTAAGAAAAGGAATAAAGGGAGTGGTGACCTCGGGCAAGATCCCACTAAGCTGAGTTTCCAACCTGTGGAATGAATTAAAGAAAAGTTTAGGGCTGGGTGTGGTGGCACATGCCTTCAATCCTAGCACTTGGAAGGTAGAGAGGAGGGCAGATTTCTGAATCCAAGGCCACTTGGTCTACAGAGCAAGTTCCAGAACAGCCAAGCTTAGACAGTGAAAGAAACCATGGAAAAGAGAAAGTTGATGAAGTTGGCTGTGTTCCAGCCCCAGTAAGCACAGAACTTGGTGACTTCAGCCATGTGGTCCCAGAGTTAAGGACAGAGAAAAGGTGCTATTGAATTTGCCTCTGAGAGTAAGGAAAGCCACTGTGTCAGGGACGCCCTTGAATGGAGGCCTAGACAGGACATTGCTAGAAGCTATGAAGTTCAGTTCTGGATTGAACTTGGAGACTCCGAGATGTTAGAAACACCAGAGTTGTGGGAAACCTGCAGAGAGCTGCTAACAGGAAGTGGAACCTGCCCAAGAGAAAGAAGTGTGTTTCAGGCAACAAAGCCGGAAAGAGTTGGAGATCTAAAGAGCATTTTGACATGAGACATGGAGATGCAGAGTTTGTCTAGCTGATTTTTGGTCCAGTATTTCCTCACTATGATCCCTTCCCTATGTTTTGGAATGGTAATGTGTATCCTGTTCCATCATCTGTTGGAAGCATATGATCTGCTTTTTGATTTTGAATTTATAGGGGATAACAGTTAAGAAATTTCATGAATCTCAGAAGAGACTTTCAACTTTAGCCTTGGGCTGAACCTCTGAGACTGTATAAGCAAGCCACCCCAATGAAATGGTTTTTCCTTTGTAAGAGTTACTGTGATCATGGTGTTTCTTCTCAGCTATAGGGACCCCAACTAAGACAGTGGCACTACTGAGGAATGGTGACCCTGTAGAGGGGAGAGAATAATAGGAGATCCTTGGGTTCGTGCGTGGAGATGGTGGGACTCTGACCTCTTTCTCTTTCTCTCTGCTTCCTGGTCCACGAGTACAAAGTTTTGTTCTGTCGTAGGCCCCTGGCCATTGCCACCCAGCATTCCCGCCAGGGGCTCACTACATGTGTTTTTCTGGCTTTGGTTGGAACCCAACTGTGAGCCACACAAACCTTTTATCTAAGTTAATGAAACCAATTTCATTATATTGATGGAAACCAGCTGAGACACCTAAGAATGTAATTCTTCTCATCTTCTTCCTTATAGATTCAGGGAGTCTAGGTGATAGGAGAGACTTAATGGCCTGAAACCTTCATTATTACTTGTTAACAGTGGGAGGATTCACTATTACTCTTGGTTCCTTTGTGGTGTTTTTTTTAATTAAAAAAAATTAAATTAGATTTACTCATTTTACTTTATGTGAATGTTTTATCTACACGAGTATATGCATACCACAGGTGCTCATTGTCCTTGAGGCCCGAAGAGGGCATCAAACCTCTGGAGCTGGAGTTGTGAGTGATTCGAGCCACCATGAGGGGACTGGGAATTGAACCTGGGTCCTTTGTAAGGGTGAAGAGTGCACTTAAGTACTGAGCCACTTCTCTGAGTCTCACTTTGTAGCCCTGGATAACTTGTAATGCCCTGTGTGGACAAGACTGGCCTTGAACTTGTGGCAATCCTCCTTCCTCTACCTCTTGAGTGCTGAGATTACTGGTGTGCACCAGAGTGCCCGGTTTGATTGTGATTTTAAATGTTTTCATTTACTGTATATATGTGTGTGCCTGCAGGGACCCGAAGAGGGCATTGGAGCTGGAATTATAAGCAAGCCACCATGTGGGTGCTGGGAGCCAAGCCTGGCTACCTAGCTAGAGCAGCAAGTGTTCTTAACTGCTGAGCCGCCTCTCCAACCTTTTGACAGTTTATAAAATCCTAGTGCTGGGGCTTCCTCAAAGAAGCCCTGATTCAGTGGGTCTGGGGTGGGGCTTAGACATCATTTGGAAGTTCCTCAGGTGAGGAAGTGATTGTTTAATGAGTTCCTGTTCATGCTAATGAAAACTTTCTGGACAAGTATAGTAGCGGTGATCACATGATACTGTTGCTATATGTGATGCCACTGAGCCGAAATAATTAAAAGGTCATCTTAATACCTATATATTACGAGGACAAAACAGGCGATTCCTTCCCAGGCGGCTGCTCTCTCCAAGCTCAGGGGGAGCCTGGCTGAGGCATATGCTCAGGATGCAAGTCCTGGGGTAAATTCCCTCAAGGGTTCTTCTCATCATAGCGTCAGAGACACCCTGTGAAATTGTCAAATGACTGCTCTGACAGATACCAGCTACCATCGGGTATTCATTGCTGTCCAGAACACCAGGACCAAAAGCAACCTGTGAGGGAAAAGGTTTATTTCAGTTTATACTTCCAGGTAACAGCCCATCACTCAGGGAAGTCAGGACAGGAACTTGGAGACAGGAGCTGCTGCAGAGGTCGTGCTAGAGCTGCTTTCTGGTTTGCTTCTCATGGCTTGCTCAGCCTGCTTTCTTATAACTCCTGGAACCACCAGCTCAGGGAGGCCCCACCTACAACAGACCAGGCCATTCCACATCGTTCACTAAGTGAGAAAATGTACCACAGGCTTTCCTGTAGGCCAGTGTGGTGGGGATGTGTTCTCGGTTGAGATTTCCTCTCCCCAAATGAGTCTAGCTTGTGTTAATTTGATATATAAGTAGCAGGCACACCATCTGATATAAATTAAAATTAAGAACAAAGCTTTTTTTCTCCTCCAGACAGGGTTTCTTTGTGTAACAGCCCTGATTGTCCCGGAACTCTGTCAGTTGGGCTGAACTTGTACTCACAGCAATCCACCTGCCTCTTAAAGATCTTTTTTAAAGATTTATTTATTTATTTATTTTTGGTTTTTCGAGACAGAGTTTCTCTGTGGCTTTGGAGCCTATCCTGGAACTAGCTCTGTAGACCAGGCTGGTCTCGAACTCACAGAGATCCGCCTGCCTCTGCCTCCCAAGTGCTGGGATTAAAGGCGTGCGCCACCATCACCCGGCTAAAGATTTATTTTTGTGCATGAATGTTTGCCTGCATATATGTATGTACGCCATGGGAGGGCCTTGTGCCTTCAGACGCCAGAGAGGGCTTTGAGTTCTCTGAAGCTGTTGTTATGGACAGTTGTAAGCTGTCGTGTGGGTGCTGGGAACTGAATCCAGATCCGATCCTCTACAAGAGCAGAAACTACTCAAGGCACGTCTCAAGCCTCAGGCATGAAGCTTTTGATTTAACATCTCACAGGGAGGAAGTGGCGAAACCAGGTCCCAAACTCATATCTGATCCACTTTCCCAAGTCAGTACATTGAAATTAATCAGACCAATGATGTCAACCAGATGGTGAAAAAAAAAAAAGACCAGAACTCTTTCTCTCTGTGGACACACACATCGAACAACGCTCCATATACATTTCCTCTTTATGAGAAATTCAGAGACTAGGTGAGAGACCCCTGTACCCTGAACAAGTGCAGAACCACATCTATCAAAAATGGTAGGAAAAGTCAAGATATTTGTGACCATAATCACTACCCTCAGCACAGCTCCATACAACCAGGAGACTGTAGTCCCCGGATTCTTCCTGAGAAAGGAGGGGGTTGGACTTGATACTGGTAAGATGTCCATAGTCCCGAAGCAATCTTTGGAATCAATGCTATCCCTGCCAATGCCCCAATAAGTAACACTTAGTTACAGAAAGAATAACTTTGAGATTCACTTGAAATCTGAAGGGGTCCCAAATAGACACAAGAATCTTGAAGAATAACAAACCTAGATGCAGCACAGTTGCTGGCTTCAACATCCGTCTCAAAGCTATGGGCATTAAAGCCACATGACACGGTTATACTGCTATTACTCCTGACATTTAGAGAAATGGAGCAGAGTAGGGAGCCCAGAAACAAACGCGTCAATCAGTTCCTAAAGAGAGCAATGTGCAGTGGGCAAACGCCAACAGACGATGCCGCAGATCTTGCAGAGCAATGGGCTGAACGCTGACCCAGTTTGCTTCTCAGTTCCTGTGATAAACACTGACTGATACCAACTTGGGGGATGGAGGGGCTTATCTGGCTCAAAGGTGACCGTTCATCTTTGAGGAAAGCTGGGGCAGGAACTGAAGCAGAGACCATGGAGGAATGGTGCTTATGGGCTTGCTTCCCTGGCTTGTTCAGCTCCCTAACACCACCCAGGATCACCTCCCCTATCAGGCTTGACCCTTGTACACCAATTACCAATGAATAAAATGCCCCAAAGGAGACAGAAAGATTGTAAGAGCCAGAGGCGGTGGATGACTCCAGGAAACAGGGTCTTCCGTACACAACAGACTGAGGCTCACGTGAGCTCCCGGAGAGTGAGAACACTCGTAAGACCCGCTCAGGTTCAAGCCAGGCAAAGTCCCAGCACCGAGAAGGGGAAGTGAACAAAAAGTCCTACTTCTAACCAAACTGATGCTTGATGGGAATGGGTGCCAAGCCAGCTGAGTGCCACCGGTGTATCAGCCACACACCAGGGCAGGCCAGGTGCAGGAGGAGTTGGCCAACACAAGTAGACTCCATGGTGCTTTTTTGTTTTGTTTTGGCACTTTTCTTATTGAGTATTTAAATTTTGTCTTGCTTTTGTTGTTGTTGATGATGATGTTTTGCTTTTTTTTTTCTTTTTTTAGAAAGACAAAAAGAAAGACTATGAAGTTGGATGGATAGAGAGGTAGAGAGGATCTGGGAGTTTGAAAGGAAAAAGGATTTTACCAAAATATAATGTAACAAAGACTAAGTAAAATAAAGTAATTATAAAAATAAAATTAGTAACAAAGAGAGAAAGAAAAAACCTCTCACAAGCAAGGTCATAGGTCAAGCCAATAAGGGCAGTTCCTCAGTTGAGACTCTTCTTCTTTGATTGTCAAGTTCATGACTGAAGCTAAGACAGTCAGTTATCTTCCATCATCCACAAAAATTGACTCAAAGTAGAGTCAAAACTTATGTATAAGACCTGAAAATATAAAACTTGTGGAAGATACAGCAGGAAAGCTCCAAACATTGATCATGGTGATGCACACCTTCTACAAGTTCAATATCTGTTCATGATCACAGCCCCAAGAAATGAGGAGGAGGAGCGTGACTCATGTTACAGAGGGCAGGGTGTGTGTGAGAGACGTGCGGCTACTGGGGAAGCAACATTATGGCTTTTGTAAAGAATGCCACTGGACTTTGGTAGGATTTGGGTTGACTAATCACTTTCAGCAATATAATCATTTTCACAATATTCTTTTCTCTTTTCTTGAAGCTGTTTGAGGGTGTGGTTTTTAGGATATTGTGGAGGATTGACTTTATGAGTAAATAGAGTTGACTATTAGAACAAGGAGTGAATGTTATTGCTCTAAGGCCCATGGAAGGTCACTGGGTTGTCTGTACAGCAGGAAGTTACAGTGATGAAGAGTTTTGGGCATGAATCCCATTTTAAGGGGGAGAAGAATCATGGCATCACAAGGTTTCTACAGAATTGACAGCCACTATCTAAAAGACAAGTGTTCCCAAAGCTCTGCACTTGGGTCCCCATAAGTTGTACACTTGTGTGTCTGTCTAAGAATCTGTCAGCTGTTCATTTACTGTATAACACTTGTGGCTCCACACAGGTGTACCACTCAATCCTACAGGGCAAGCAGTTAGAGAAAGATCTAATCGAGTTCTAAAACTTATGCTTAATAAACAGAAAGGGGTAATAAAGACCCCCAATGTTTCATTTTGCAGAGTTTGGTAAATTAAAATATGTATACTATACCATAGCTATATATTCAGGATTTCAATAGGCAACTACTTTGAGTTTTGAAAAGGCTGATTCTGTAATTGGACACTTATTAGTGTTATGGCCATCATGGGAATACCTGTGCAAATCAAGACTGACAATGTTCCAGCATATGACTCAAGTAAGATGAAACAGTTTTTTGCATATTACAACATATAACATATTACAGGAATAATGGCAGCCTTAAGTACCAGCCTTGGCACTCCCTCAGAGCTCAGAGCAGGACATCACAGCAAGTAAAAATGTCTGAGGGTAAATGAATAAATTATCTTAAGCACATTACTCTGCATGTTCTTTATTCTTTGGGCAAAGGGTATCTCCATCAGGTTTGTAGTTTATAAACGTGTTTTAAAAAAATTACACAGGACAAAACAATGATATCAGTATGCATTTCAGAATCATAAAAAAAGACAGGTATATCTGATAAAGCAGTACTCCAGGAAAAGCTGACACCACCCAGGAAGGGCCAGCATACAAAGCGAAATACCTGACAATCCAAAACATTAGATAAGGTTACTAAATATCCCTGAACCCTGGACTCACCCATTCCCCTCACCCCAATCTCTACTGTGATAACCAGTTTGTCAGTTAGGGCAAACACACTGTCTTCCTATCTTTTTGAAATTCCTACATGCCTTTCCTGACTTGTTTGCATTAGTATAGAGGGTAGGGACTCCAGAAATTGGTGTCCCTCTACAATGTGAGGAAGGATTCAATTGCTGCTTTTGGGATATTTGTTGTTAATTCCTCCCAAAAAATTTACTGCAAGCCCTTTGCCAATCTTCTGTCTGTAGACAGAGATTGCTTGTTCATTTCCCAACTGCTTAGACCTGAACTATATTAACTATATAACACAGAAACTATATTAATTATAACCCTTTTCAGCCAAATGATTCAGGTATATTTCTAGCTAGTTCTTACATCTTGAATTAACCCATTTCTATTAATCTGTGTATCGCCACAAGGCTGTGGCTTACCAGTAAAAGCTCTGGGTGTCTGTCTTCTTTGGCAGCTACATGATGTCTCTTTGACTCCACCTACTCTCTCTATATACATCTGTTTGGTTTTCCCACCTGGCTTTATTCTGCCCTACGATAGGCTGAAACAACTTTATTCATTATCCAATAAAAGCAACACATATACAGAAGGTTATCCCATATCATCTGTCCATAATGAGGAGCTTTCAACATTAGTAAAAGGTACTATAGTTTCTGCTGGGTCTATTCCTGCTAATTGGTAAAGTCTTAATTTTCCTTTTAGAATCAACAAGAAACCTTTTCTATATAGGTCTTTAATTTCTTACTGTTTGTGTGGTAAAAATTATTCATTCTAGGATATTATCTTTTCTCTGAATTAGAATTCCAGTAGGAAAATACATAGAAGGTAAAATAGCCAGAATATAATCAAGTTGTAGATGCAAATGATCCTCATGTATATTCTGTAATTTCTTTTCTATCAAAGCCAATTTTCTATCAGCTGATAATTTTCTTGATCTGTTTAAGTCATTATCACCTTGTAAGGTTTGAAATAAACTACTTAGTTCTTGAGTTATTAGTCCAGTTATGGACTGTAGCCAGTGAACATCTCCAAGCAACTTTTGAAAACCATCAAGAGTTCATAATTAATTTCTCTTGATTCATACATTCTGGGGTTGAATTTTTGGTAAATCTATCTTATATCCTAGGTAATTCATAGTATCTCCTCTTTCTTTTTTTTTTCAGGAATAATTTATAATCCCCAACAAGACAAATTTTTCTTTTTTTTTTCTTTTTTCTTTTTTTTTTTTTTTTGTTTTTTTTGAGACAGGGTTTCTCTGTGGCTTTGGAGCCTGTCCTGGAACTAGCTCTGTAGACCAGGCTGGTCTCGAACTCACAGAGATCCGCCTGCCTCTGCCACCCGAGTGCTGGGATTAAAGGCGTGTGCCACCATTGCCCGGCGACAAATTTTTCTTTACTTCTCTAAACATTTTCTCTAAGGTATCTGAATCTGAATCCGTTAGTAAAATATCATCCATATAATGGTAAATTATAGATTGAGGAAACTGTTTACTAATTATTTCCAGTGACTGTTGTATAAAATATTGACATAAGATAGAACGGTTTAATATTCCTTGTGGAAGGATTTTCTATTGATATCTTTTTATAGGCTGGGAAGTATTATAAGTAGGCATTGTGGAGGCAAATTTTTCTCTATTCTATTTTAGCAAAGGTATATTTAAAAAGCAATCTTCTAAATCAATCACTAGACTAGTGCATCATTTAGGTAATAGAGGAGGCAAGAATTGCAGGTTATAAAGAGCCCATTGGGGGGCTGGAGAGATGGCTCAGTGGTTAAGAGCATTGCCTGCTCTTCCAAAGGTCCTGAGTTCAATTCCCAGCAACCACATGGGTGGCTCACAACCATCTGTAATGAGGTCTGGTGCCCTCTTCTGGCCTTCGGCATACACACAGATAGACTATTGTATACATAATAAATAATAAATAAATATAAAAAAATAAATAAAGAGCCTATTGGTGAGTCACCTTATTAATAGCTCTTAAATCCGTCACCATTCGTCATTTTCCAGATTTATTTTAGTAACAAATATAGGATAATTTCAAGCACTGGTCTATTCTTCAATATGTTGAGCATTTAGCAACTCCTGTGCCAACTGCTATAATTTTTCTGATGTCAAAGGCCATTGATCCACCCAGACAGGTTTGTCAGTTAGCCATTTTAAAGGTCTACAGAGCAAGTTCCAGACCAGCCAGGGCTACACAAAGAAACCCTGTCTTGACAAACAAAACAAAAGTCTGTGAAAACACAAATAGTGCAATGAAATAATGAAAGTAATCTAAAACATGAAAGTATAAATAGAATCATTAGAGAAAGCCCAAACCAAGATAAATCTGGAAAAGAAAACTTTAGGAAGTCAAATGAAAACTTCAGAAGTAATCAGAAGAAATAGGAAGAATACTACGTACTCATTGACACTACATACTAGTTAAAAAACTACAACAGAAGGATATTACAATTCTAAACATTTGTGGACCAAACACAAGGTCACCCAAGTTCATGAGAGAAATACTTTTACAGCTAAAATCACATATAGATTCTCACACAGTAATAGTGGGAGACTTTGATACCCTATTCTTGCCAACAGATAGGTCATCCAGGCAAAACTAAGCAGATAAATGCTGGAATTAAAAAACATCATGAATCAAATGGATCTAGCAGATATCTATAGAACATTTCACACAAAGGAGTATACATACAAAGAAATATACACACAAAAGAGGAATATACACACAAAGGAGTATGCACACAAAAGAATATATACACAAAGGAGTATACACACAAAGGAGTATACCTTCTTCTCAGGAACTCTGAGACTTTCTCCAAAATTGACCACATACTTCGATACAAAGTCTCAACAGACATAAGAAAATTGAAACAACACCCTGAATCCTATCTGACCCCCATGAATTAAAGCTGGATATCAGCCATCACAGAAAGTAAAAAACTCATGAAAACTGAACAACACTGTACTGAGTGAAAAATGGATCAAGGCAGAAATTAAGAAAGGAATTAAAAACTTTTTAGAACTGAATGAAAATGAAAACACAATATACCCAAGCCTATTGCACACAATGAAGACAGTTCTAAGAAGCAAGTTCATAGCACTAAGTTTCTACATAAAAAACCTGGAGAGTGTGTGCATCAGCAATTTAATGGTGTACTGAAAGTTCTAGAAGAAAAAGAAGAAATGACACTAAAAAAGAGGAGACGGCACGAAATAAACTTGGGGCTGAAATCAATAAAATAGAAATAAATTAAAAACTCAATGAAACACATAGTTGGTTCTTTGAGAAAAATCAGTAAGATTGATAAACCCTTGGCCAAATTAACTAAAAGATGAAGAGAGACTATCCAGATTAATAGAATCAGAGGCAAAAAGAGGGACATCACCACAGACATCAGGGAAATCCAGGGAATCATAAGGATATATTGTAAAACTATGTATTTTACCATATTTGAAAAAAATGGATAAATTTTTGATATGTTTCATCTACCAAAGTTTTATCAAGAGTAGATGAGCAATTTAAACAAAGCCATAAAATAGAAGCAGTAACTGAAAATGTACCAACAACAAAAAAAAAAAAGGCCAGGGCCAGATGGATTTAGCACAGAATTCTACCAGCCCTTCAAAGAAGAATTAGCAACAGTACTTCTCAAATTATTCTGCAAAATAGAAACATAAGGAACATTGCCTTTATTATTTAATGATGCCACAATTGCCCTTTAATATCAGCACTTGATAGGCAGAGTCAGGAGAATCTTGTGAGTCTAAGGTCAGCCTGCTCTATAGATTTATTTTCAGGATAACCAAAGAAAGAAGAAAAAAGAAAGTTATGGAGAGACTAGGGATATAAGGGACATTCCTAGACATAATAAAGACAATTGACAGCAAGTTCACAACCAACATCAACTTAAAGAGAAACTCAAAGAAATTCCACTAAAATTAGAGACAATAAAAGAATGTCTACTCTTTCTATACCTAGTCAATATAGTATTCATTTGAAGTCTTGGCTAGAGCAATAAGATGACTGAGAGAGATCAAATTGAAAAGGAAGAAGTCAAAGTATCTTTTTTTTGCAGATTGTGGTAGCTTGAAAGAAAATGACCACCTTAGTCTCCATGGCACCATTGGAGGTAAGACCTTGTTAGAGTAGGTGTGGCAGTGCTGAAGGAAGTCCATCACTTGCGGGTCTCAGTTACTGAAGCCAGGCCCACTGTGGCACTCTCTCCTCCTGCTGTCTTTGGATCCAGATGTAGAACTCTCAGCTACTTCTCCAGCACCATGCCTCCCTGCGTGTGGCCGTGCTTCCCACCATGTTGCAAAATATTTGTTTAATTATGTAAAAGATATGTTGCATTTGTTTATGTCGTGGAATATTTGTTTAACTATGTAAATATATGTTACGTTTGTTTAATTATGCAAAGATATGTTGCTGTTTTACCTTGCCTGCCTAAGACACCCTTAGGCAGTACATTAGATTGATCTAATAAAAAGCTGAACGATCAACAGTGAGGGAGAAGGTACAGGCAGAATTTCCAGGCAGGGAGAGTAAGCAGGAGGAAGAATTTGGCTTGGGGGAAAGAAAAAAGAAAAAGAGATGACAGGGAGATTCCAGGGGCCAGACAGACAGAGAGGACGCAGAAAAGTAGGACATATAGAATATAGAATGAAAGAAAGGTAAAAAGCCCCAAGGCAAAACACAGATGAATAGAAACAGGTTAAATCAAGTTAAAAGAGTTAGCGAGACAAGCCTAAGATAAGGCTGAGCACTCATATCCAACAATGAGCCTCCATGTCCTTATTTGGGAGCTGGTTGACAGCCCAAAGAAAGTATCGCCACGACGATAACGGACTAAATCACTGAAATGTGGGCCGGCCTCAAGTAAGTGTTCTCATTTCTTAAGAGTTGCTATCGTCATGGTTTCTCTTCACAGAAATAAAACCCTAAGACACAGACAATATGAGAGTATACATAAGTGACCCTAAAAATTCCACTGGGAAACTTTGGCAGCTGATAAACATCTTTCAGAAAAGTAGTAGAATACAAAATACATTACAAAAAAAAAACAATAAATAGATTTCCTATATACAAATGACAAACAAACTGAGAAAGAAATCAGGGAAACACTAGCTTTCACGATAGCCTCAAAAAGTTAAAATGTCTTGGGGTAACGAACTAAGCAAGTGAAAGACTTGTATAATAAAGCCTTTAAGACACTGAAGAAAGAAAGTGGGGGAGTCATCAGAAGATGGAAAGATTCCCCATGCTCATGGATCAGTTGGTTTAATATTATGAAAATGGCCAACCCATCCAAAAGCAATCTACAGATTCAGTGCAACCCCCATCAAAATTTCAATACAGATCTTCACAGAAACTGAAAAGACAATTTTCAACTTCATGTGGAAATACAAAAAATTTTGAAAAGCTAATACAGCTGAGTAATAAAAAAATTGCTGACGGTATCACCACCCCCAATTACAAGTTGGATTACAGAGCTATGGTAGTAAAAACAGCATGACATTGACATACTGGTGAATTTAACTTAAGACCCAGACATAAATTCACACACTTATGGAGATTTCATTTTTCCCAGAAAAGCCAGAAATACAAACTGGATAGAAGGCAGAATCTTTAACAAATGGTGCTGCTCAAACCAGATGACTGGAGAAGAATGCAGATAGATCCGTATTTACCACCCTTTACACAACTCAACTCCAAATGGATCAAGGACCTCAACATAAAGCCAGATGTCATGAATCTGAAAGAAGTGAAAGTGGGGAGCAGTCTGGAACTCATTGGCACAGAAGACTTTCTGAACAAGACACCATTAACATAGGCACAATGATCGACATTAATAAATGTAACTGAAGCCGGGCAGTGGTGGCGCACGCCTTTAATCCCAGCACTTGGGAGACAGAGGCAGGCGGATCTCTGTGAGTTCGAGACCAGCCTGGTTTACAAGAGCTAGTTCCAGGACAGGCTCCAAAACCACAGAGAAACCCTGTCTCAAAAAACCAAAAAAAAAAAAAAAATTAAAAAATAAATAAATAAATAAATAAATAAATAAATAAATAAATAAATGTAACTGAAAAGCTTCTGTGTGGCAAAGGATACCATCATCCGGGCAAAGGATACCATCATCCGGACAAAGTGGCAGGCTACATCCAATACAGAGTTAATGTCTAGAGATATATAAAGAACTAAAAACCAGACCAAAGCTATACATCAAGAGAACAAATACCCCATTAAATATGGGATACGGAACTAAATAGTTCTGAAAGGATAAAACACAAATGGCTGAGAAACACTTAAAGAAATATTCAACATTCTTAGTTATACAGAAAATGCAAATTATCTCAGTTAGGGTTCCTATCACTGTGAAGAGACAATGACCATGGCAACTCTTTCTTAAAAACAAAACAAAACGAACCATTTACTTGGGGTGGCTTACAGTTTCAGAGATTTAGTCCATTTTCGTCGTGGCAGGACATGGTGTGCAGACAAGCACGGTGCTGGAGAAGGAGCAGAGAGTTCTACATCTTCATCTGCAGGCAGCAAAAGGAGTCTCTGTCTACACCGGGAGTAGCTTGAGCATAGGGGACCTCAAAACCCACCCTGATAGTGACACTCTTCCTCCCACAAGGCCACACCTATTCCTGCAAGGTCACACCCCTAATTGTGCCACTGCCTGTGAGCTTATGGGGGCCAATTGCCTTCAAACTACCATGCAGATCAATGCTGCTGTGAGATTTCCTCTTGCCCCAGTCAGAATGCATGATCGGTAAGCTTATGCTGGCAAGGATGTGGGGGAAGGGGAACACTCATGCGTTGCTGGTAGGAGAATAAAACCAAGTGTGGTGGTTCTCAGGAAGACCCAGCTAAACCACTCTTGGGCATATACCTAAAGGACACTTCATGCTGCTACAGAGTGACTTGTTTAACCACACTCATTGCTGCTCTATTCATAAGAACCATAAACTAGAAACATCTTAGACGTCCACCACCTGATGAATGGATAATGAAAATGTGGTATATTTACACAATGGAATATTATTCAGCTGTCAAAAAATAAAAACATGAATTTTTTCAGGTAAATGAATAGAGCTAGAAAAGTAATCCCCTTGAGTGAGGAAACCAAGACCACAAAGACAACTATTGTATGTGTTCTCTCATATGTGGATGTTAGCACTTAAGCCTCTGATAGTTGTGCTACAATCTGTATAGCCACAAAGGCTAGGCATGGAGTGAGGGACTAGGAGAAAGGGATGCTCCCCTAAGGAAGGGGAAATAGAATATGTAGGAAGGAATATGGGGAGGGCAAATAACACTAAAAACCATTTGAAAAACCATATGGAAACCTGCTACTGTAGAAGCTTCCTGAAACACCTCTATACATGAAAGGGATCTAAGTGGGGTCAGCAAACTGCAGGGGAGATGATGCTCCAACTAGACTTTGGCCACCAAGTAAAACCTCTAGTTCCTGGAATGGGTTACATCTTGTTGAGTTGTTGGCCAAAGGGACCCCATAGAAACCCCAAAACATCATAAACTATTACCAAGGTGATCGGTTACTCTCTACAACCTGGTGGTGAGTTCAGCCCCTGTTTCTGGAGACGACACTTACGTAGCTCATATCTCACCAAACCCTGCTGACTAGTGTTCATAGTCCTGGAAGGTACATATCAATCCAGCTGCAAACTCTGCACTCTACAGTGGTGCCCTGCCTGCATGATTGATGGTATAATGGCACAAATGTTGTGGGAGTAACCAACCACTATCAGATTGGATTTAAGCCCCACCCCATTTGAAAGACCCTCAGGACCCTTCCCCCCCAGAACCTGCAGCTGGCCTGCTCCCGTGAGAACATCCTGTTTGTTTGAAAGACCTTCAGGACCTGCAGTCGGCTGCTCTCATGAGAACATCCTGTTTGAGAGACCCTCAGGACCCCCTCAGGACCTGCAGCTGGCCTGCTCTCATGAGAACATCCCATTTGCTTAGGAGAACAGGATATCTGTGATTGGCATATGTGCCAAACTTAGAATGTCAGCAGTTCACAAAAGGAACAATCCCCCCCCCACACACACACACAGACTGCTCATCCTCCTGTGTCCCTGTGAATAATCTTCAAACATAACTCCATTCTGGGAATTGAGGCAAAGACAACCCACAGATGTTTCCCTTATCATGCAGCTATTCTGCCCTGGAATAGACCAAGCACTGCTAGTAACCCTTTGAATAAGCCAATCCAATAAGTTGGAAAACAACCTACAGGTCACCCCCCTTGTGTCTGTGGCTTTTTGCTTTAAAAGATGGACTGTAACAGCTATCGGTTGTCCTTCATATCCCGAACCTGAAGGGCCCTGTCATGACAGAATAAAAATCTTCTTGCTTTTGCATCAATTGTGGTTATGTGAGTGGTGTCTGGAGCAACTCCTCCCTGACGTTTGGACTTCTAGTCCAACACCATGAGATGGAATTCACACCTGATAATGCTCCTATGGCCAAGAACCTGAGACTAGACAGACCACAGGCCCAAAGGAAACCCAACTGTTGTCCTGCTAAAGGAACGCAGCAATAAAATGACTCCTAACAACATTCTGCTGGACTCACAGATCCATGTCTTGCTCAGCCCTCGTCAGAGAAGCTTCCTCCTGCAGCAGATGGAAACAAACACGGAGACCCACAACTAGACTATATGCAGAGAGTGAGAGACTTTGAAACACTTTGTGGAATCGTAAGTGAAACCCTCCTCAGGACTCAGGGAACTCTGAGAAGAGGAGGGGGCCGGGATTGTAAGAGCCAGAGGGGATGGGTGACTTCAAGGAAACAGTGTCTTGCAGAACAACAGGGCGGGTGCACACGTGAATGCACAGAGATTGTGACAGCTTGCACAGGTTCAAGCTAGTTTCCAGCACTGGAGGGGGAAGTCAAGATAAGCTCCCCTCCCTAATCAGGAAGGGGATTGACAGCCATTTGCATAGGAGGAAAATCTGTTTTTTTCCAATGGAGTTTTACTGGGTGTATAAACCACATTCAGGGCCAGGCCCCATGCCCAGCAGTAGATGGCCAAAAGAAAACGAACTCAATAGCAGTTTTAGAGGTTTTTGTTTGTTTGTTTGTTTTTTGGAGACGGGGGGGGGGGTGTCTCTGTGTAGCCCTGGCTGTCCTGGAACTTGCTCTGTAGATCAGGCTGGCCTCGAACTCACAAGGATCCACCTCCCTCTGCCTCCCGAGTGTTGTGATTAAAGGTGTGTACCACCATCACCCGGCTTTGAGCATTTTTTATCGTATACTTTTTATCTTTATATATTATGGCTTCCAGCTGTGTGTTTTTCTGTGTGTGTGTGTGCATGTATGTTAGTGTGTATTCTTTTTATTTTTATTTTTTTCTGCCTGCTTGTTTTCTAAAGAGATAGAAAGAAGGCATGGAGTTAGATGGGTGGGGAGGTAGGGAGGATCTGGGAGGAGATGGGGGAGGGGAAACTGGGATCCAAGTATATTGGTACGAAAAAAATTTATTTTCAATAAAAATGGGAAAAACAAAGTTAACAACTTATATTAAGCATTTTACCACTTTTTTTCTTCCAGGAAAGGAAGGAAGAAAAAAAAAAAAAACAGTCACAACATGACAACCAGAAATCACCTTTTCTATAAAGCTAGTGACTTGAATGAGGTCATCAAGGAGCCTACCTCCTCCTCCTCCTCCTCTTCCTTATTAAATTAAACACACTGCTCATCTGGAGCTTGGAACAGCTTCTAGTTGGCTTTACAGCAGCCAAACCAAGAGATGTTTACTGTGACATTTTATACAACGGGCCAAGATTGAGCTTCACTGAAAACTATGTAATACATTTGCAATAAATTGGCTTTTGTTTTTATTCCACTGAAAAGACTGAGGCTCATCTCAAAACCGAGGAATTTGAAGATTGTTTTTCATAACAAAAAGCATGTCAACAAAATATTAGCAAGTCACCAGACCCACATGGGAGGTTTGGGGCACTCAGAGGAGGTGACAGAAGCTGACTCGGCCAGGAGTCTCCTTTTCTGGCCTGGTTCCTCAGCAACTCTTATCAACAGCTCCTCCTTTCAGTCCGGACTTCGAACTTCGGGATAACGCAAAGTCTGACTGGCTAGGACCCAGGAGTGGTTTCCAGCAAGTCCATGCCATTCAGGAAATCTCAGGGGAGTCTCAGTCTAGACCCTGTTTTGAGCCATGAGCTCCCAAATGAGACCGAGAAAAGCAGTAGATCACTGTCTGCCGCGTGTGAAGTCAGAGCTCAACCCCCAGCACTGAATAACAGTAGCAAAAAACTAAAAATAGTGATAATTTATGAGACAATTTTTAGCTGGTATAATGGCACATAACTGTAGTCTCAGCACTTGGGAGGCTGAGGCAGGAGAATGACCATGTGATCTGGTTACTGTGTGTGCACACAGGTGCGAGTATCAGGTCCTGACGGCAGGCCTGACGTGTCCAGCGCTCTGCAGTAGCAATCAGTATTCATGGCATTCCTGGAATGGCGGTGAGAACACCCAGAATTTCTGTGAGCAGTGCGCCACTGGAAGTGCCAATGTTTCTAAGATACACTATATTTACACCAAAAGGAAAGTCAGTTTTAATCAGAGGTCAGATAAAATAAAGATGCAATTCTTACCAATTAGCGAACCCACTTGGGTTCTATCCACTTGTGATTAAGACGCTCTCAGCTGGACCCCTGTGTCTCCAGAGAGCCCAGGAGTTCAGAGGAGAAAAGGAAATAAATAAATAAATAAATAAATAAATAAATAAATAAATAAATAAGGGATGGAAGAAAAAAAAAGACAAGGAAAGAAAGAAGAAAGCAAAGAAGGAAGACAGATGGCAGGCAGGCAGGCAATAAAAATACAACCTGTACTCACGCTGACACTGTTTTAGTCTCTTTTCCTGTTGTGATAAAATACTCTCACCAACGCAGCGTAAAGGCAAAAGGGTTTGTTTGAGCCCACAGTTCCAGTTACTGTCCACCACTGCCGGAAGCAGCTGGGATACTGTGTGCAAAGTACATATGATGGTGCTTGGCTAACTCTCTCTCTCTCTCTCTCTCTTTCTCTCTCTTTCTCTCTCTCTCTCTCTCTCTCTCTCTCTCTCTGTGTGTGTGTGTGTGTGTGTGTGTGTGTGTGTGTGTGTGTAAGACAGGGTCTTACTATGTAGCTCTGACCGGCCTGGAATGTGCTATGTAAAGCTGGCTGGCCTTGAACTCATGGAATCCAGGTGTCCCTGCCTGCCTCAACCTCCCCTTTGCCTCTTCGCCCATTGCTTTCTTCACTCTTACAGAATCCACAGTCCCCTGCCTCGGGAAAGAATGATGCCACCTTCAGTGTGTGGGTTGTCCCACTTCCATGAATGTAATAAAGATAATGACCTTAGGCACGTTCAGAGGCCCGCCTCCGGGGTGATACATGATACCAACCTCTGTCATGTTGATAGTTAACAGCAACCCTCACAGCTCCACACAGGGATAGCCTGGGCTAACACAGTGTAGGGTCAGTACTTATCAGAAGCAACCACAATATGCACTGTTACTCCCTTTCCTTCCACAGGGACTGAACTTCCTAGCATGATCTGTAAACACTTTTCAGAACTCGGGAGAAATGGAGACGCCTAGTGTGGTGATGTGGATGGGAATATCCCCCACAGGCTCATATGTTTCAATGCTTGGTCCCCAGTCAGTGGGGTGTTTGGGAAGGATTAGGAGGTGTGGCTTTGTTGGAGGTGGTGTGTCACTGGCTTTGGGGTTTCAAAAAAGACTCTGCCATCCTGGGGTTCTCTCTCTGCCTCCTGCTTGTCAGTCAAGATGGGATCTCTCAAATGTTCTCTCTAAGCCTCTGAAACTCTAAGTCAGTTAAACACTTTCTTTATAAGCTGCCTTGGTCATCATGTTTTGTCACAGTAGAAAAGAGACAAAGGTGACAACACCATCTGTAGGTGACAGATACCATCTGTAGGTGACAGAATCATTGTAGGTGACAGACATCATCTGTAGGTGACAGACATCATCTGTAGGTGACAGACATCATCTGTAGGTAACAACACCATCTGTAGGTGACAGAATCATTGTAGGTGACAGACATCATCTGTAGGTGACAGACATCATCTGTAGGTGACAGACATCATCTGTAGGTGACAGACATCATCTGTAGGTGACAACACCATCTGTAGGTGACAGATATCATCCGTAGGTGACAGACATCATCCGTAGGTGACAGACATCATCCGTAGGTGACAGGCATCATCCGTAGGTGACAGACATCATCCGTAGGTGACAACACCATCTGTAGGTGACAGAATCATTGTAGGTGACAGACATCATCTGTAGGTGACAGACATCATCTGTAGGTGACAGACATCATCTGTAGGTAACAACACCATCTGTAGGTGACAGAATCATTGTAGGTGACAGACATCATCCGTAGGTGACAGACATCATCCGTAGGTGACAGACATCATCCGTAGGTGACAGATATCATCGTAGGTGACAGACATCATCTGTAGGTGACAGACATCATCTGTAGGTGACAGACATCATCCGCAGGTGACAGATATCATCTGTAGGTGACAACATCATCTGTAGGTGACAGACATCATCTGTAGGTGACAACATCATCTGTAATGAATTCTAACTGGAAACCACAGCCTAAAGCCTTGCATTTCTCCAGAAAACACTTAACAAGGATTCATGGATCCCCCCCACCCCCAGACAGGGTTTCTTTGTAGCTTTGCCTGTCCTGGAACTCGCTCTGTAGACCAGGCTGGCCTCGAACTTACAGAGATCTGCCTGTCTCTGCCTCCCAAGTGCTGGGATTAAAGCCATGCAACACCACTGTCAAGTTTAACAAGGAATTTTTAAAGTAGATGCAGCACATCGATGAATTTCTGGTCAAGTAACCACACGAATGTTCCAAAAATATCTGGGTGTGAAATAATCTGTTGCCCAGTGCTATGACGGACTGAAGTGAGCCTGATCACATTACATTCCTAGGTACAGTGTTGGCAAGCAGCGGTAGCTGCCAAAGAAAGAATTTAGAAATGTGCATAACGAAAGGGCATCTTAGCCCCGTTCAGATCCACACTGAGCGATTAAGATAAGTTTGTTGCATGTGTGTGTGTGTGTGTGTGTGTGTGTGTGTGTGTGTGCTAGAAATGGAACCAAGGGCCATCAAGCTCCACCGCCAGGCTTTCTCAGTGGTTCTCAACCTTCCTAATGCTGAGGCCCTTTAATACAGTCCTTTCTGTTATAAAATTGTTATCTTTGCTACTTCATAACTCTAATTTTGATACTGTTATAAATAATGATGCAAATATTTGATATTCAGGATATCTGATATGCCTCCCGTGTGAAAGGGTCATTTGACCCCCAGAGGGGTCGAGACCTACAGGTTGAGAATCACTGCTTTAGACATAACTATTAGCAAAGCAAGCACAAATCAGTTGATAAAGCCCATTTAGTAGCTCAGAGAAGTTCTAGCTCTCTGTCCTCAGAGTTGCTGTGCCTGTAACTTTGTGGCTGATACAACATTCCAGGAGAGATTGACCTCTGGGCCATGTGATCCTCCAACCTCAAGCCAGCCTCTAGATGCAAAGGCTGCAGCCTTCTGAATTCTCGTTCTTGCCAGCGAGGGCAATTTCTCATTGTTTTTAATCAGTTAGTACCTAGAGACCTTTAATTTCCTGAGAGCTCCCACCTCTGCAGGTTGTACCACTAAATAACAAGAAGCTACTCTATCAAATCAAAGCCCGTTTGTGAGATTCTGCATGTTTTTCAGAAAAGTCTAGGTGCTCACAGGGACACTAGGAGGACAGGCCATAGTCACCCACAGAGGTTCTACTTCCTGACAGGGCCGACTGACCCCTCCTGGACTCTGTTCTCTGTCAGCCGGCATCTTAATACAGTTGGTCATCACGAGCTGAAGTATGAAGGCACTGTGTGATGCATAGGCCCATATGCCAGCAGACCACTGTCCAGTGCTGTCCGTCATCCATGTACACCAGCAGACCACCGTCCAGTGCTGTCCATCATCCACGTACACCAGCAGACCACTGTCCAGTGCTGTCCGTCATCCATGTACACCAGCAGACCACCGTCCAGTGCTGTCCGTCATCCATGTACACCAGCAGACCACCGTCCAGTGCTGTCCGTCATCCACGCACTCCAGCAGACCACCGTCCAGTGCTGTCCATCATGCACGTACACCAGAGGACCACTGTCCAGTGCTGTCCGTCATCCACGTACGTCAGCAGACCACCGTCCAGTGCTGTCCGCCATGCACGTATGCCAGTGGAACCACTGTCCAGTACTGTTCGTCATCCACGTATGCCAGCAGACCACCGTCCAGTGCTGGCCGTCATTCACGTACACCAGTAGACCACCATCCAATGCTATCCGTCATCCACGTACGCCAGTGGAATCACCGAGACTCTAAAACACAGGCTATGTTGCTGCCCCAGGATGTCTGCCTCAAGGCTTCTAGCTGACGATACACATTCAGAGACGCGTCCAGGGATGCAGATGCCACTCTGTGCTGCATATCAATCAATTTGAGAGTCACAGATCATGGTGCTACGCCGATACTCTGGCATACAGTCACAGGCCACCTCACCGTGGTGACAAGTTCTGTATTGGATGAATTCCTCCTTGTGTTAATTTCCTGGAGTGCATTTGCACAAACTTAGAGGGACAGCACGTTAACCTCTAGATGGGACAGGAAACAGTACATAAACACAAGACATAAAAGGCTGCTTTTGGTAGAGAACTGAGAACTGAGGTCCTCTGTTTGTCTGACCACTACATCCAAGAGATTCAGAAGGTCACGTCAGGTACCATGGCAACACACTCATGCTACAGGGCTGTGGCCTCCCACACAGCCTCTACTTAACCTCCCTGTCCCCTTCTCTCAACGAAACCTAGGGTGTTTATTTTGTGACTCTACCCAGCAGGTTCTCCCTTCTACTCCTGTTTAGATCTCTGCTCTTCATATATTTTTCCATCACCTTCTACCTCTTTGACAAGCGTTGCTGTAGAGTTGAAACCACACCGCTGTTGGTAAGTAGTGTGGAAATGCCCACAGTGTGTGAATGGCCAAGACCACAGAGAACTATCAGCCCCTACAGTCTACCCACAGCCTGGGATCAACCTTGGAGAGCACTGGGGATCCAGGTATGGAATTTCTCAGGACAAACAAGGTGAAATACATAGAAAAGAACAATGAGGAGGCTCTGTCAGTACTTGAATAATGGCCAGAGACGTTCTAGATTTTATGATGAAAAGTAAAATAGTCATCCCTTCCATTCTTCACACAGGAAGTATGATAATGTGAATGTAATTGGTCCCCATAATCTCATAAGGAGTGGCACTATTAGGAGGTGTGGCTTTGTTGCAATGGGTAGGGCCTTGTTGGAGAAAGTGTGTCATTGCGGGGGCGGGCTTTGAGGTTTTCTATGCTCAGGATACTGCCCATTGTCTCAGCTGACTTCCTGTTGCCTGCAAGATGTAGGACTCTCAGCTCTTTCTCCAGCACCATGCCTGTCTGTATGCCACCATCCTTCCCACCATGATGATCATAGATGGATGTTTCTTCCCCACAGCTGCTCTCAATTAATCACTCTGCGGCTTAAAATTAATTACAAATGCTTGGTTGATACTTCAGTCTTGTTACCAGCTAGCTCTCACATTGAAATGAACTCTTATTTCTTTCTTTTTTTTTTTTTTTTGAATTTTTCGAGACAGGGTTTCTCCGTAGCTTTTTGGTTCCTGTCCTGGAACTAGTTCTTGTAGACCAGGCTGGCCTCGAACTCCCAGAGATCCGCCTGCCTCTGCCTCCCGAGTGCTGGGATTAAAGGCGTGCGCCACCACCGCCCGGCCCTTGACTGCTTCTTTGATCAATTAACAGCTGTCTACTAGAATAATACTCACGATTAATATATATCCAGTTATTCTTACCCTCAGATGTCCTCATAACAAAACCATAAGATACTATTCTCTACATTGGTGGAACTGTTTTGGTAATAGTATAGTGTTTGACACAGATAGGTGCAAACGTGATAAAAATGCTTTTATTCCTTTTTTCAATTACATTTAGTGTGTGTGTGTGTGTGTGTGTGTGTGTGTGTGAGAGAGAGAGAGAGAGAGAGAGAGAGAGAGAGAGAGAGAGAGAGAGAAAGGACACTTTAGTGGGAGTTCTCTCTCCTCTTCCGTGGGTCCTAGGGATGATCTTGAACTTCGGCTGTCAGACTTGCTTGCAGGTGCCTTAACCCACTGAGCTGGCCACCACTCCTCCTCCTCCTCTTTGGACAGGGTCACTCTTATCCCAGGTTGGCCTTAAATTCATAGCAATCTTTCTATATTAGCTTCCTAACTGCTGGCATCACAGGTGTATGCTATCACTCACAGCTTAAACACACCATTAATATAATAAACTAGGTATGATAGCGCACACTTCAATCCTGGCATTTGGGAGGCAGAGGCAGGTGGATTTCTGTTCAAGGCTAGCCTCATCTACAGAACGAGTTCAAGGTAGCAGCCAGGGCTACACAGAGAAAATCTGTCTCAAAAAATAAACAAAACAAAGGAAAGAAAGGAACTTTCATCAAATATTATAAAGTCAGTGATGCTATGGTTTAGATTGTAAATGTTACTCAAAAAAGTACTCAGCGGGGCGGTGGTGGCACACACACACACACACACACACACACACACACGCGGGGGGAGAGAGAGAGAGGGAGGGAGGGAGGGAGCCCTTGATTTTATAAGGTCTGTGACTCCAGAGAGCCCTGGCTAATAGAGCGCTGAGTGCTCTGCCACCACACTTCCTCCCAACCTTCATTCCGGGTTTTGATTCATTCTTTTTGTTTGCTTTTGGAGTTTCGTTTTGTTTTTGAGACATGGTCTCTCTCGATGGAGCCCTAGCTGTCCTGGCACTCACTGTGCAGGCCAGGCTGACCTCGAACTCACAGAGCTTCGCTTGACTCTGCCTCCGAGTTGAAGGCATGGACCCACCACTGCCGGGCCTAATTGACTTGAATTTTGTGTGTTCATTCCCTTCCCCAGTACAGACGCTTTCACCACCTCCTACAGAAAAAGCATTTCTCTGCCGGCCTTGCAGTACTTGTCTACTTTAGGGGTCCCCGCCCCTTTTATCACCAACGTCAGTACCTTGCTCATATTTTTTTAACATATTACCTGAATGTTCTTAATATTTTCGTGTTTTCTACATATTTTCATCGCTGCCGTATGTAAATGCCACGTTAAGCTGTGGACAGCTGTTGGGCTGTGGACAGACCCGTAAAGAAAACTACTAAGACCCAACTTTCCTACAGACAACTCGCAGACCGGCGCATGCGTGTGTACCGCCCCCCTCCCCGAGGTAACACGCAGGCGCGCCCAGGCTACACTCACAGGGAAGTGCGCCTGCGCCGACTGACGCCCCGCCCTGCCAGTCGCCCGCTATAAAACCTCGCGCCTTTCCTCGCGAGAAACGAGTAGCTCATGCTCGCTGCAGGGGTCGGAGGTCAGGGCGAGCGTCTCCCGGGCCGAAGGAGGAAGATGGCGGTGGAATCGCGCGTTACCCAGGAGGAGATTAAGAAGGAGCCCGAGAAGCCGATCGACCGCGAGAAGGTGCGGGCGGCGGGCCGCTGCGGGGCCGAGGCGGGAGGACGGGCGGGCGGGCGCGGCCTGCCGGCGGGTGGGCGAAAAGACCAAGCGGCGCGGCCGGGGCTGACTCCGCGCTTCTCCCCAGACCTGCCCGCTCCTGCTGCGGGTCTTCACCACCAACAACGGCCGCCACCACCGCATGGACGAGTTCTCCCGCGGGAACGTGCCCTCGAGCGAGCTGCAGATCTACACCTGGTGAGCCGCGCGGGACTGGGGCCTGGCGGGCTGCATCCCGGGGGGACCGGGCTCTTCCCCCGGCTTACCCGCCTCGGAAGGCTCTAGGGAGCGGTGAGGAAACGTTAGGGTGGAACGGACGGACCGGCCCGGCTCCCGCCATAGGGCTACCGGGTACAGAAACACGTAGGTCGTTTAAAATACCACGGCGAGATGGGAGACGATCGGGAGTTGGGTGCTGCGAGCTGTGCTCAGAGCGTTGACACTGAGAAGCCTCAAGTATCGCAGCACCAGCAAACCCGAGTCCTTTCTGCTCTGGCACTCGGTGTGAAAACGTTTGGTGGTGGTTCAGTGAAGACGGCTGTCCACTCAGCTAGGACCGTACAAGCTTTGTGTCGGGTAAACATCGTAATGGCTTTTGGAAAGCAGTAAAAGCTATTTTTAATATATTTTTGTTGTCGCAAAATGTAACCGGAAATTTGCCTCTTTAACTTTTGAAAGCTGTGCCCCACCTTTAAAATCTTTTCACACACTTCACAACTAGAAACTCTGCACCTGTTAAGCAAACAGTAATTTCTTGTTACTGCGTTCGAGGCCAGCCTGGTCTACATGGTGAAGCCCACAGAGACCCCATCTCAAACGCACACCCCCAAAAACAAAAGGTAGTGATTGAAGAAATATTCAGTAATGGCTTAATGTAAGCCACTTTTCAAATATTAAAATTCCATATGTCTTCCCAGCGAACTAAGATTCCAAATTTGTCAGTACTTTCCTTACACCCTGAGCTTGTAACGAACTGCCTTCTGCACAGAGCGCAGCTTTTCAGAGGCCACCTCTCTGTATTGTTCGAGATTGTTGTGAGAACCACATGGGTGTCAACAAAAAAGGAATGCAGTGCTTTTTACTTGGAAGCTGTATGCATCCTTCAGTTTATCCTTACGACTTTCGGCTGGTAATTCAGGCCCACCCAGACTCATAGAGCCTATTTAAGCTTTAGAAAGTTGTCTCCAAACAAAAGAAAATTAGTTATCTCACCTCATAGTTTATGCCAGCGTTGAAGTTCACTGGAGGCAAAATTTCAATTTTCGAGTTAATTGAAGAATAGAATATAAATTCTGAGAAAGTAAAATTCAACTGCAAATTCCATAAGGTCACAGTGAGAGTCTTTCCGTCTGAAGTTTTACAACTCTGACTACACAGTCTGTGTACAGCTCTTCTGAGAAAATAAGACTTTATGTGAAGTACACACAGCATGAACTACATATTTTTGTGTCATAGTTTCAGGATGCTATCTTTCAGTTTTTAATTTATTTATACGTATATAGGGTTGTTTTACCTGCATGTATTTGTATGCACCATATGAATGCCTGGTGCCCATTGAGCGTAGAAGTGGGGTAGGATCCCTGGAGTTACATGGGGTTGTAAGCTGTCCTGTTAGTGCTGGGAATTGGAACAAGGGTTTTGCAGAAGTATCAGGTGCTCTTAACTGCTGAGCCAGCTCTTCAGCACCCCCTCCCCAACCCCTGGCAGTGGTGGTGTCCACCTTTATTTAATCCCTGCACTTGAGAGGCAGAGGCAGGCAAATTGAGTTTGAGGTCAACCTGGTCTACAGTTGACCAGGACAGCAGTGAATTCTAGAACAGCAGGACAACCAGGGTTGTTACACAGAGAAACCCCATCTCAAAAAGAAGAAAAAGGTTTTTTAGGTTCTGAAGAGAGAGCTGAGTGGATAATAGTGCTCACGGGGCCAGAGTTCAGTTCCCGCACCCATGTTGGGGAGCTCACAGAAGCCTCTAACCCCAGCTCTAGGGCCATCCAATGCACTCTTCTGGCTCACACAGACATTAGGCACACACATGGTGCACATAACATATGCAAGTAGAATTCTCATAAAATGTTTTCCAAAATCCCTCTTGAATTCTGTATTTTAATGTGCAGAGAGGCCACAGTGATTATTTTTTTGATGGGTAAGAATTGTACTATATTTCATTGCATTCTAGAAAGCACTTGTATGCATTCTTGCAATGCATAAAGTGGCCTTTGGTCTGGAACATTCCCATGGGAAAAGATAGGGGAGACCGTCCAATCTGTTTCTAGAAATATCATTTCCTGTTCTGGGCTTGTATACTTCTTTATTCCGCTTAAGCATGTGTGCGTGTGCAAGCGTGAGTGTGACCACCACTGCTCTGTTCCCAGTGGGGAGGAAACAGGTAGACCATGTCTGTAGTGAGATAAGGATGCCAGCTTGGGGGAGCCTTTGCTGATCTAACTTGTATCTTTGTGAGCAAAGTATTTATAATTAATGTCTTTTTTGGTGACTGACACCTACAAGTCACTTATTAGCTTGATGCCAGGCTGGGACTTAAAAGATGCCAGGCATTGGCATCCTGTGCTATACTGTATGCAGGAGACCCTCCCCTAGAGGTGACAACAGGTGGCACTCCACAGCATTTATAGATTGGAGCTGAGGGTGGAGCTCAGTGGTAAGTTGCTTGACTGTAAGAACTCAGCACAGCTGAACAAGGTGGGAATGGATTTTCATCTGTGTTTAAAAGCTAGAATGGAAAGGCTTAATTAGGGCAAACTGGGGAAGCTAAATGAGTGGTTTATTTTAATCAGACTAGCAGAAAGGAGCCTATAGTTTGTTTTAAAGTTTCATGTCCTTGACTTTAAAAAATCATTTTTTATTATTTTGTGTTGTGCAGTGTGCAAGTACTGCAACATTTGTAGAAGTCTGAGGGCAACTTTTGGAGTATCTTCTCTCCACATTTACTTGAGAATTCTGGGGATTGAGCCCAGGACAGCAGGCTTGTGCAGCAAGTGCCTTTACCTATTGAGCCATCTCACTGGCAAATTTTCATTACACTTTTGTGTATATATGTGGCATATGGGAGTGCCATGGTACGTGTGTGGAGGTCAGAGGGCAGGTTGTGGGAGTTACATATGTCTTTCCATGATGTGGGTTCCTTGGATCCAATTCAGGCCATCAGGCTTGGCAGCAAGCACCTTTACCTGCTAAGCCATCTTCTGCCACCATCATTAAGATTCTATGAGAGAACGAGAAATTGCATATCTTTATGAAGATGCTATCCCTGCCCATTGATTCTAAGATGCATTCTGATTTTAGGGGCTATAATATATGAGAGATTATTTATCTTAGCAGTTAGACAGTTTGTGTAGTTGAATAACTTAGGACTGGTTTTTCTTGTAGGTAAGTATATCACTGAGCCAGATGTTGTTATGTAGCCTCAGAAGAGTTATGTGGGAATCTCTTTAATCTCTTGTAGCAAGATTAATTTATTGATGTTTTTAGCATTGAGGACAACAGGATATATTCAGAGGCAAATTAATTTATTATTTAATGTGTGTTTGTGCATATTGCACAAAATGCTTGAGGAGGTCAGGACAGCTGTGGAATTGGTTCTCTCCTTCTGACCTTCGCTTGGGTTGACACAGGTAGCCAGGACTGTGCAGCAAATTGCCTTTTCCATGCCAGCCATCTTGCAGTAAATCATAGTGCAAGGGCCCTGGAGTATGACTTGAGAATGTACTATGTACTGGTTTTATGCCCTTGTTATACTAATGTTTATTAATCATCTTTTCAAAAAATTAGGATGGATGCAACCTTGAAAGAACTGACTAGTTTAGTAAAGGAAGTCTACCCAGAAGCCAGAAAGAAGGGCACACACTTCAATTTTGCAATTGTTTTTATGGATCTTAAAAGACCTGGATATAGGTAGGTGACTTGTTTAATTTCTGTAATCTCTGGACTTTGCAAGAATTTCCCCCCTACCCCCACCTTTCTGGCAAGAGGACGGACGTTATCAGTCTGTCTCAGGCTTCAGTGTTGGAATTACATCATAAGCCGCCAGGCCTGGCTTTGGGATAATCTCTTTATGCCAGTGGTGGTGCCCATAAGTTTATATTCAGAGCTCAAGTGCTTACATTTTGGAAATTTGTTATGTATAGATCATTCTCTGTTCTCTGTACTGTTTGCTGATGCATTTTTAGTCTATTAACAGTTGACTTCCTTTCCAACAGAGTTAAGGAGATTGGCAGCACCATGTCTGGCAGGAAGGGCACCGATGACTCCATGACCCTGCAGTCACAGAAGTTCCAAATAGGGGATTATCTGGACATAGCCATCACTCCTCCAAATCGGGCCCCTCCTTCAGGACGGATGAGACCATACTAAATTCTATTGACTTTCTTGAAGTTATTTTTCAGCCAGTTTGTAAAATAAACTTACTTAATCTTTTCCTCCCTTGAACCTTGCCATTAAGCCTTTAAATTTTAAGCAAATTGTAACACATTTATTTAGGAATTAGAGTTGGATGTACTTTGGTATATTAAAGAAAATGTATGTTTTAAACCCTCTGTAAAATATGAAGAAAAGTGCTCTTAGCATTCTGTGTAAAACTATTGTGAAATACACGTGTGCAATTAGCCCATTTGTGAAAGTTAATGGTGACGTGGGAGCAATCTCAACTCATGGATTTTTACTAAGCGGCAGAGGGCATTTTAAGACCTAAAGAGGCAGAACAAGAAAGCCATGGAGTTTGTATAAAATGGTGCAGTATGTTTGTGGAAGAAGCTATCTTGTGTTGGAAAAGTTTGGCTCACTTAGGTGACGAGAGCTGGAGAGATGACTTTGGTTAAGAAAACTTGTTGCTCTTGCAGAGGACCCAGGTCCTATTCCCAGCATCTCCGTGATGGCTCACATTCTAACTCCAGTCCTAGGGGATGAGAGCCCTTCTCTTGACCTCAGCATCAAGCATGCATGTAGTGAGAGGAAATGACTCGTTCTAGGCTACAGTGAGCTACCTTCAAGAGCTGAGAGTGGAGGGAGAGAGGAAGCAGGTCCTGTGAAGTGCGGGAGAACTGCGAAACCTAGTGCCTGCAGGGCAGCCTAGATGGCTGAGTAGGCGAGTCATGGACTAGGTGGCATTCGTTTCAGTACCAGGTGTGTCGATGTGCGTGCTGGCACGTGTGTGAAGGGCAAGTGAGGAGGGAGAGCTAGTTATAGTTACTAACACAGAGCTGGGCTTGTCCTGCTTTCTAGCTTTTGTGGGACAGTTTAGCTGTACCAGGTACCATCTCAAAACTTCCACAGCTGAGGTGCAGTGATTGACTCCTGTCCACGGGTAAGGCTGTGCCTGCTTGAGTTCAAGGCAGGCATTTGGAATAACTGACCCTGCTTTATTGAATTCATACACAATTAGAAACTCCAATCTTAAAAATTCATGGTAGTTTCCACTTTCAAGGTGGTTAAGAAAGCAGAATGACTGCCTGTTGGGTTTGTTGTCATAAACACTCGCTGATGGCTATGATTTCCTAGGGTTGGCAATGAAATAAACTTCTCAAAGTATTTATTGCATTGGGATTAATGTTGATCAGGTAACCATTCTCTGAAGACTAAAAATCCCAGATTTTTTCCCCCTAAAATAAGGAAATTCCTAGGGGCACTAAGCTAAAACCTAAGATCAAAATAAAATGACATTTATTTGGAGGAAGGGGAGCGTGAACTAGGGCAACGTTGGGAGCTGGTTCTCTGCTTCCACCGTTGAGTCCCAAGGTTGTCACTGGGGGCAGCAGGCGACTTTACCCACCGAGCCATCTCACTAGCCCGAAGTGCATCTTACCAATTTCGTTATTTTATGTATATGGGTGTTTGCCTACGTATATGTGCACCACGTGTATTAATGGTCTTTTCAGAGGTCAGGGGGGTTGTGTCAATTTTGGACAACTGGTTGTGAGTCTGCATGTGGATGCCAGGAACCAAGAGGGGTTCTCTGCAAAAGCAACAAGTTCTTTGACCCTTGGTTTTGAGACAGGGTCTCACTGTGTAGACCAGACTGGCCTAGAATTTGGAGAAATAACCTGCCTCTGCTTTCTATACCGGGTCAAAGGCATGTGGGACCACACCTAGTACAAAGAGCATTTTTAATACCAGTCACTTTAGCAATTCACTTGGAAAGGTCCTGTGATTATACTTTTTGGTTTCTCAAAACGGTTTGAGAAGCCCTGGCTGCCCTGGAACTCATGGATCCACCTGCCTCTGCCTCCCGAGTGCTGCGATTAAAGGGGTGTGCCACTATCCAGCATGCGCAACCCAGAGCCTGGCACACAGCTGTTGGTTGTTTTCAAAGGGGGAAGGACCGCCTGTCCCTCTGCTCTGCACTGTAAGTTGCTGAGGATGTCCTAACCCTGTTCAGCAGCTTTTCACCACTTCCAAGGAAACTTCATGTACAGCAACTAAATTAAATAAAAACCGTTTTTAAGATGGTGTCTCTACTGTAGTCCTGCAACTCTCTAGTTAAGGATGACCTTGAACACCCGACTGTCCTGCTATTGGTTGTTCCCAACTAAAATAATTGGAATGAACGAGGGGAACTTTTAGATAGTAATCAGAAACTGGGAAAAAAACCCTGCTGTTTCTGATTTGCTCCACTCAAGTTTTCCAGCAGTGACAACAGGTGACTTAAATATAAAGAGACAGATCCTTAAAAAAACATAAGAAAAGACATGAAAAAGATAATTGCTGAAAGTATGCGATACAATTCTGGAGATTGTGTGAGTTTGTCCATCTCCAAGAAGGGCCACAGTGCACAGCGTTTTTGTGGTGCTAGGCTTCCAATGCAAGGTCCTTCATGTCAGGCAAGCACTGCCACTGAGTTAGACCCCAGGCTTTCACCCGTAGTCAAGAGTTGAAGGTAAGGAGGTATGATGGAGGTGGGTCTTGTATTAATCTGTTGCTTTCATTGGTTAATTAATAAACTGCCTAGGCCCATTTGATAGGCCAACCCTTAGGTGGGTGGAGTAAACAGAACAGAATGCTGGGAGAAAGCCGAATCAGGCAGTTGCCATGATTCTCCCACTCCAGACAGACGCAGGTTAAGATCTTCCCTGGTAAGCCAGCTCATGGTGCTACACAGAATATTAGAAATGGGTTAGATCAATATGTAAGAGCTAGCCAATAAGAGGCTGGAACTAATGGGCCAGGCAGTGATTAAAAGAATACAATTCCGGTGTAATTATTTCGGGGCATAAGGTAGCCATGCGGGCGGCCGGGTGCCAGGGACGCAGCCCTGCCGCAGATATTACAACAGAGGTAGACATGTCAGAGTACATAACCTGAGAACATGTCTGAGAACATCCCAGATTTTAGAGATTAGAGTTTTGCAAACAGTATAAAACAGGATATGAGGGAAATGCCTCAGTTTCCTCTTCTGAAATGCCATTGAACCTAACTCATGTAAGAATTATATAGAATTACAAACATAGCATTTAGAGTCGAAACTGACAATAAGTTAACAAGCAAGGATTCAGTGAGTAGCTCGTGGAGATGAACATGAGTTTACACTTGCATATACAGAACAAGTTCTACTTAGTGTGACAGATAATGCACCACCAGCTGGGCTGGGGTCTGGGACCAGCCCTCCACTACTCTTCATTGATTACAATCACAAACTCCAAGTAGCCTAGCACACAGGTTTATGACCATTTATATGGGAAGTCCAGGTAGACTCACCCTGGATGGCTCCAGGTGTGCCTCTGCACATTCCACCTAGCACTGGGTCAGAGATTGCAATGCTGCTTGGTTGAGCTGTAAGTTCTTTTTTGTTGTTTTTTCAAGACAGGGTTTCCTGTGTTATCTCTGGTTGTCCTGAAACTCGCTTTGTAGACCAGACTGGCCTTGAACTTACTGAGAGAGAGCTCCACCTGTCTCTGCCTCCTGAGTGCTGGGATTGAAGGCATGTGCCACCACTGCCTGGCAATCCATTAGGTGTAGAAAAAGAGGCAAACAATAGCTGTCAACTGCTGGAAGACCGAAAAGAATGAAGCAGAGTAGGCAGAAAATTTTAGGCAGAGCAGCCAATTTGTAAGCCCCAAGGCAGGAAGCTGAAGACTGGTGTGGCTAAGCCACACATTGCAGGGAGCAGTCACCTATGCCATAGTAAAGATCTTGGCTCTCATTTAAAGAATAGTGGAAAACACCCTGGGAAGACCATGGTGTATATAGCTTGGTGAGCTGGAAGCACCATTCTAAGCGACAAGCTAGGGATAGTAGGGAAGGGCTGAGGGTGAGGCTCAGGGAAACAAAATTTGTACAATCTGAGAATCCAAGATCAAAACAAGCAGAGCCCAAGCCCACTGCTAACCTTGAAAAGAGCCTATCTTGTCTTTCCCTTCTAGTCCTACCCATTTAGTAGCTGTCTTTAGCAAAATTCCAAAGAGCTGCCTAAACCTGCTCTCTACTCCCTCCCCTCTGCTCTTCTTCAGTCAGTTCCAAACTTCATGTCTAAAATTGATTGACATCAACTTTGGCAAACCTAACAACCTCAGCCTCCATATTCTCAGCAGCACTGAAAGAAATGAATGCACGGCCTAAAACACTCCTTCCTGCATCACCAGCCTCTTCCCCACTTCTGTACAACACTCCCCTCTTCCTCTTCTTTAAATATTAGATTTACTCAACATATTTTATGTGTTTTGCTTGTATGTAGTATGTGTACCACACCTGTGTGTGCTTGGTGCCCTGGAAGTCAGAAGAGGGCACTGGAGTTAGGGATTGCTGTGAACTACCACTCAGGTACCTGGAATCAGATGGGGTCCTCTGCAGGAGAAACAGCAAATAGCACTCTAAGGGCAGAGGGAGCCCTGTCCCCAGTGCTCTTCAGCTCTCTACTCCTCCCACAGTCCCAGCAGTAGTGTAAGGTAAATGCCATGGCGTGAAAAGGTGGGCTAGAGTTTGACTTTGAAAATTATTTATTTTATATTATGCAACAAAAAATACAAGCACTTAGAATTCTGGAATTCTCCACTTAATTTTCAATGCATAATTAAATAATCTTTATGTCACAAAATATTTCCTAAAGCTGCTGGGAGGTGGTGACACACTCCTTTAATCCAGCACTCAGGAGCAGAGGCAGGCGAATACTGGAAGTGAGTTCCTGGACACAGGACAGTCAGGACTACCAGAGAAACTTTGTCTCGGGGAAAGGGGTGGTTAAAAAAAGGGGGGGAGGGTTCCCTAAGCCCAATAAGTACCTTATTTGCTAATTTGTCTGAAAATTTTAGCTGGTCACTACAGAACACAAGCTCCTCATTCCCCTACTGGCAACAATGCAAAACTCTCCCAAAAGCACTATCATGAACTTAAGAGATTACTTTCTAGCTGTTCTTGGATCAGAAGGATCTTGGGCTCAGAAGGATATGAGAAAGTTGTAGAATCAAGATGTTCCCATGGCTCCTGGTTTCAGAATCTTCCAGACAGAATTAAGTTCAGATCTGCTGGGTGGAGAGGCCAACACAGTGTGGTGGAACAGAAACAATCGTGTAAGAATAAAAACAGTTAAAAACTGGAAGAAAAGAGAAAAGACTGACGGCAGTGAGCCCTCCTCCTCCTCAGGTCTGTGCGACCCAGCTAAAATTCCCAACAGAAAAATTCGAGAAGAACTTTAGTCCAGCTTGCCTCCCCATTTCTGTATTTCTGTCCTGCTTCTGTATTGGTAGTATCCACACTAGAATTCCTACAAACAAACAAATAAAATCAAGTAAGGACAATTAAGAGACATCAGGACATAAGGCAACATAGTAGCTAAGTATTCTACAAACACACACACACACACACACACACACACACAAAAACACTAAATTTTTTTATTTTTTATTTTTTTAGAAACCTGTCAAACTTAACAAGATGGACTTAAGACACTATTAAATATAGCCGAAGAACTTTTATTCTTCCAATGTATCTAGGAAGTCAATGCTTAGTAATTTATTTCATGATTTATTTTTTAAACGTGCAAAACTACACACTCATACCCCATTACTCTAAATTTTGTCATTCTTCCTTCAAGTCTGAAGAAAAAGAGTAATTTATGAAGTTCTAGAGACCAATCTCACAAATGTAACATTTATTCTCAAGTCTATACTTACGAAAATTAAGAATAGCCAGTATCACGCTGGCCTAAAACCTAACTAGGTTCTTGACAGTGTGAGCACATCTGTTGGCTCACACTAAAACACAAAATTAGACTGGGGTGTATGTATCTCAAAAAATTCTCAGGACATTTTAAAGACTAACATTAAAATTCCAACTTCATTGATTAACCAAATTAAACTTTTAAAATGTTTATTAACTGTGAATTAATTGCAAATAATTTTCTTTCAGGTTTCCAAGCACTTCAAAACTGCTAATAAGGCAATATAACCTTTAAAATGTGAAAGTAGACTATACATATTGCACTTTTCTAACAGGCTAGGCTAGTATCTTCTGCGATGATATAAAAAGTACTGAATAAAATACGTGTTAAAAATAGTTAAGTTCTTGATTAATCTCCCTCAAATTATAAATATAATTCTCAAAACATCCCAGGTTTTCCTAAGATTTAATTTCTTAAAAAACTTTTAAAAAATTTGCTGGGCGGTAGTGATGCATGCCTTTAATCCCATAAAACACTAAATTTTTTAAAAGAAAAGAGGATGGTGGCAGATGTTGAAGCAGGTAGGCAGATGTGTGATTGGAAGCCAGCCTGGTCTATGTAGCGAGTTCTAGGCCAGCCAAGGCTACACAGTAAAATGCTATTTCAAGAATTAATAATAAAAAAATATAAAAAGTACCACGCAAACAGACTAGCTAATTCGGGATGTGAGACCATGGGCCAGTTGCACGCTCAGATGCAGCCAGGCTGTCAGGCTCCCTGGCAATGCAAAGGGAGACGGCGACTTCCATTCGCGCCCTAGTTTGTCTCAGGTAACACAGGCTCCTTCTGCCGTGCCATCTTACTCACTGTCACCAGTTTTCCTTGTTGGCAGCACCCCGGACGCTCTGCCCCTCATACTTAAGGAAGCCTTTCCTGGGTGGCTTCGCTTTAACCTCCAGTGGAGTAGCTAGGTTTGAGTTGTGCTTTAACATCTAAAAAGCAATGACAAATCCAGAAGTTGTTATAAACATTCAAGAAAAAACAAAAAAAAAAGAAAAATAAATAAACATTCAAGAAGAGCTACCAACAATTAGATACAGGTTACTTAAAATACTTTAAAAATCAGCAGTCTATACAGACATTGAACAGCAAAGACAATAAAAAATGTTGCATGGAAGTTTGATGTCTGAAATCTAAATACACGTTTACTAAAGTTGATGGAAACATCCCGGGAGCCGTGTAAGTCTTACTGATGGTGTGGACGACAGGAGGACGGACAGACTAGCGCACTGAAGAGAAGGTGTACAATGCTGTGACTGCGCAAACCAGCACCCATCATGGAGAGGGAGAGGCTCTCAGGCCCTACCTCTCTCTCTCTGAGTATCTAGACACAGTTAATGAGGAGGATGAGAGTCTTCAGTGGCTTGGCCACTCCTACATACTCACTGGTGCTCCAGAAACAGCCCTAATGAAACTCATTTGAGGACACACTCACCCTCTTCTGTCTTAACATAAAAGGAGAGGGGCTCAGTTGGGAAGGGAAAGGGTTGCAAGACTGGGACACGAGAAGGTACTGGGTGTCTATGCGACTGTGAAGGCCAACAAGATACATTATGTACATGTATGAAAATGTTATCATGTAAGCCAGGAAGTGATGGCACATCCCAGCACTCTGGAGGCAGAGGCAGGAGGATCTCTGTGAGTTCGAGACCAGCCTGGTCTACAGCATGAGTCCCAGGACGGCCGGGATACAGAGAAACCCTGCTTCGAAACCAAAATTTAAAAAAAATCATGAAATCCATTATTTTATATAATTAACATAGGCTATTTAAAACATGAAAAGGCCGGGCGGTGGTGGCACACGCCTTTAATCCCAGCACTTGGGAGGCAGAGGCAGGCGGATCTCTGTGAGTTTGAGACCAGCCTGGTCTACAAGAGCTAGTTCCAGGACAGGCTCCAAAACCACAGAGAAACCCTGTCTCGAAAAAACCAAAATAATAATAATAATAATAATAATAATAATAATAAATAAAACAAACATGAAAAGAAAAACTAGAAGCAGCATACTGGATGTAACGTGTTCTTGGGACTGAGCATGTAATAAAAGGTAGAATAAGAAAAGCAAACAAGGAAACAAAGACAAGGTTCCCTTACTTTCTCATAGAAAGAAAACCCACAACAGGAAATTGTAACCTTCTACATATACCCCCACAAAGACAGCCGTTCTGTTCATTTTACCTCCTAAGAAAGCAAGCCGTCAGGAGGGACTGGAGACAGCTTTAGCACGTACGAGCAAGTACTACTCTTAAAGAGGATTAGAGTTCGGTTCCCAGCCCCACTTTGGGCAGCTCACAATTGCTTGTAACTTTAGATCTGACGTGCTCTTATCTCTACTCAGGCACCTGTACATATCCCACAGAGACACACATACATCACACACATAATTAAAGACAAAATAAATATTTAAAAAAGACAAAAACTGTAACTGATGCTTTGTTGATCTTTCCCGGTGAGTCAGTTCTACTGGCATTTAGGCATTTTCTCACAGGTCACTGTCCTCACGGCTCCCCATGAGGCGGAAGAGCTCTAGAATAGTCACTGAGGGATTCATTGCACCTGAGTACTGACTGCCCAACACTATAGTAACCCTGATTAGAGCCAGACTGGCCCGCAGCATCTACTAGTTGGTGATGCCATACTACAGAGTCACCTGTTTTAACATCAAGTGAGTCAGTTTGAGAAATACAGACACACGTTATTAACGACACCCTGCTGTGGTGAGTATACAGAAAACAACATTTTCACTTCCAGTGGAACAACAAATAGTGAATGTGGCAACCACAGATAAAAACTAACGGAAACAACACACTATAGAACATAAACTTAAAGAGAAAACACCTTCTAAGAGTTAGGAACTGGTACTTGGTTCAGGAAAACCTGAAGGATTTTCTCAATACTCAAAGTAACACATTGGCTTGATGGTAAATATGACAGTTTATATGCAATTTCGGTTCTCTAATACAAATACACAACTGTGAAAATATGAGAAAACGATAGCCCGGGAACCAACCTGGAGAATGTCCTCTGGAATTGCAGTGACTTCCGGAGGAGTAGGTGTTCTGATATTTTCACAAGAAGTAATTGTAGGAGAAGGGGGGTCTTCAAAATTCTCATAGCATTCATCTGAATTTAAAATTAACAGAGCACAATCTTCAACTTCCAGATCACTTGATGAACTATTTAGTTTTGATAATGGATAATTTCTATATACCTACAGGATAAGAATAAATCACTGAATTATATGGTAAGTAAATAATAATGTTGTAATGTATTCTATTAACTCCACTGGAGTCTATTAAAGCAGGCCCACAAATGATCCCACTTTCCTGACGGAATTCTACCAAAATCAAGAAAATTGTATATAAAGACAAAGTATTATCTTCACTATTAATGCAGGCTTTTGGGGAGAACTCAACAGAACAGTGGCTGAACCCTGGATCTGGGCAGATTCCCCACCCCATCTTGGGCAGCACAAAACTGACCAGTTGAGAACTGAAGAGGAAGAGCTGGGTAGCAGCTCCTGAGTCCTAAGGAGGAAGATTGAGCTCTAACTTCATGAAACGTTACCAAAGCTGTGAGCCAGAATTTCAGTGCTAAGGGTAGAGCATAGAACAAAGGAGGAAGGCCCAGCTCAGAACAGAATGTCTATATACGCTGCCTGCATACAAACAGGATGGTTCCCCATCTAAGAGAGACTTAACATACACTCAACTCATGCTAAGTCTCAAGTTAATAAAGACAGAGTGGCTAGGAATATCACAGCAACGGGGTGCCTTCCACAGGGATAGAAACACAACAAGTGGGCATGGTGGTGCAGGCAAGAGGTTGTAGTCAATTCCAGCGATGAAGCAAGGTCAAGGCCCCTCTGAGCTACGTGCAGCCCATTCTCTTAAACAAAATGAAAATACACACACAACAAAAGATGTAAATGAGCTGCAAACGGCAAGTGCCTGCAGTCAGCCTACACGTGAAAAGAAACTCTCTGCAGCAGCACTGCTGGGTATTACTTACTAGCTGCAGCTCAGTGCACCAAGCTACATTTCAGTGCTTAAAAATACTGCCTGATTGCAGGCCACCATATGAACACTAAAAAGGACAGAGCATTCTCACCATCAGCAGAGTACTGGCTGTCTCACCTGACTAATGAGGAAGGTTTTGATTTTGTTAGATAGGGTAACAAGGAAAACTGAACCGGGGAGACATTAAATTACTTAAAAATTTCTTACTCAGGAAGAACCACTTCGATCTGTTTCTACTAATTTCTTTTTTCTTTTTTGAGGGGGAGAAAAAAATTTCAAGACAGGGTTTCTCTGTAGCTTTGGAACCTGTCCTGGAACTCACTCTGTAGACCACGTGCTCTGCCTGCCTCTGCTTCCCAAGTGCTAGGATTAAAAACGTGTGTCACCACCACATATGCATGTATATAACCACTTATCTTCAAGAACAACAAATTTCTTGTAAACATTCTTTTTGCTTGGTCTCAGCTAATTTTCAGATCACGACAGACAGCTGCCATCAGCTCTTGGCTCTGCTCACTGTATTCACTCTGCTGCCTTCTCACTAGCTACTTACATTTCTGTAGGCATCTTCTCTCTTTTGGTTTTCTGAGACAGGGTTTCTCTGTAGCTTTGGTGCCTGTCCCGGAACTAGCTCTTGTAGACTAGGCTGGCCTCGAACTCAGAGATCCACCTGCCTCTGCCTCCCGATGAAAGGTGTGCACTACCACTGCCCAGCTTCCGTACTCCTTTCTATACTGTTATGAACAGATTCTGACACAATATGCACTAGTCTAATCTGTTAGACACACTAACTCCAGAAGTCATGACTGAGTCCTAAGGAGGAAGATGAGAGCTTTTAACTTTAGTGGAACTTTACCGAAGCTCTATTGCCCACTGTAGAAGGGATTTTCAAACCAGGAGTACAGAATTTAGGTGGCAATGGTGAATCTGTATATTCAGCATCTAGAAGACATAAAATAGAAATGAAAATTAAGTTGAAATTTGGGGCAGGGAGCAGAAACCAGAAGCTGCAGAAGTCACCATGCAGCAAGGAAAAGCCCTGGGAAATGCAGCAGTCGTGCGTGCGTTTGGAAAACCGACAAGTTGTCACACGCAATAAAGCTGTAAATTCTGCTGTGGCAGGGATTCCACAAAAAAACCCGCTTAGGTAAAAGCAAGCCAAGAGGGCAGGGCTGGGAGACTGTCTGGGCCGGGGACCGGCTAGGCCGTTAGTCCGTCCACCCGGTAGGCGTGGAGTCCGAATCCACATGGGCGACAAATGAAGGACACTTAAAAGAAATCCCACACTAGCTCAGAATTGAGAAATAGACGGTTCTTTATTTAGGGGTAAACTCACAAGTCAGAATCCTCTGCTTGAACGGAGACGAGAAACTGAATCCCGCAGTGCGGGCACATGCTCTACACCCTGGAGCTGGAGGTGCCTGATGTGAGCGCTAGGAATCGAATCCAGGTCCTCTAGAAGAGCAGCATTTGTTCCTACCACTGAGTCATCTCTGGGGCCCCAGTATTCCATTTTTTAAGTTAAAATTATTGTCTCGAAAAATTTTTAAAAATCTGATTATGTGTGTGGTTTGGCTGCACAAGAAAACAAAACAGTCCAATTCACATACATACCTATCATGAATTAAAGTTGTATGGTGTAAGAGCAGTACCAAGTCATGAATTCTGCTGTGATCTGTAACACACGATAGTGACAAACTACTGGGGACCTAACCCAGTTGTCAGAATGCTTGCTAAGGCCTGGGTTCAGTTCCTACTATCAAAATAATTTTAAAAAAAAATCAAATTAGCTACAAAGATAACTCTAACAAAGTCTATTAAAAACCATGTAAACAGGCGCTGAAAATGCTCAGCAGGTAAAATCACTTGCCACATAAACCTTATGACTGCTGTTCAATGCCCATGACACAGTGACTCTCAAAAGTTTTCCTTTGACGTCTGTACACACTATGGCAAGCACATACCCATACTCAAATACCCACCTACCCACACAAACAAAAATTAAAAAAAAAAAAAAAGAAAAAACCTAACATAGAACAAACAAGCAAACTGTAATGTGTTGGGTATAGTTCACTTCACTTGGCGGAGGGCCTCCTTCACATGCACGAAGCCTGGAGTTCAGTCCCCAGTACCACAGAAAACGTGGTGATGGAGGGTTGAAGAGGCGGCTCGGAGGTTGAGAGCACTTGCTGCTCTTGGAGAGGCCCTAGGTTGGTTCTGAGCACTCACGGTGGCTCACAACCACCTGCAGCATGAGCTCCACAGCCAGTGCCGCCTTCTGCCCTTTGTGGACACTACACACACGGTGCACAGACATTCACGCGGGCAAAACACTTATATACATAAAATGAAAATAAATCTTGTTGGGGAATGTTATGTTAAGGTGTCTTACTTTTTGTTTATGCTGCATTTGTTTAACTCTGTGAAGCTGTGGTTCTTTGCCTGTCTAAAACACCTCATGGTCTAATAAAGAGCTGAATGGCCAATAGCGAGGCAGGAGCAAGGATAGGTGGGCTGGCAGGAAGAGAGAATAGAGAGAAGGAGAAATCTGGAGGCCCAACAACAAGGAGAGGAGGACACAAGGGACCTGCCACTCGGTCAGCCACGGCTAGGAGTGAAAGTAAGATTTACAGAAGAGGAAGGTAAAAGCCCGCAGGAAAAAGGTACATGGGATAATTTAAGAAAAGCTGGCTAAAACAAGCCAACCTAAAGCCGGGCATTCCTAAGTAATAAGTATCCGCGTGTGTGACTTTTTTTTGAGAGCTGGATGGTGAGCCCCCCCAAAAACCAAAAGAATAAAACATCACACAACAGAATCTTTTTTTTTTTTTTTTTTTTTTTTTTTTAAATATTTATTTATTTATTTATTATGTATACAATATTCTGTCTGTATGTATGCCTGCAGGCCAGAAGAGGGCACCAGATCTCATTACAGATGGTTGTGAGCCACCATGTGGTTGCTGGGAATTGAACTCAGGACCTTTGGAAGAGCAGGCAATGCTCTTAACCTCTGAGCCATCTCTCCAGCCCACACACAACAGAATCTTAAAAGAAAAAAAAAAGATATTTTAACTGGATATGGTGGTGCAAGCCTGTAATCCCAGAACTCAAGAGGTTGGGACAAGAGGACTGCTGTGAGTTCAAGACTCAAGGTGAGACACTGCCAAAAAATATACATATATACATACATACATATTCTCCTTTCTCTCTTTCGGGTGAGTGCTGTGGTGCATGCACAAGTGTGTCTCAGTACACATGACTGGAGGGTAGAGGCAGATATCAAGTGTCTCCTCAGTTCCACCCCATTTATTTGTTTTGCTTCGAGACAGGGTTTCTCTGTGTTGCCCGGGCTGTCCTGGAACTCACTCTGTATGTAAATCAGGCTGGCCTTAAATACAGAGCTCTGCCTGCCTCTGCCTCCCTCCGTGCTGGCTCTAACATACACGCATCACCACGCCTGGACTTTTATACAAATTCTGGGAATCCAAACTCAAGTCTCTCCTCATGTTTGTGTGGCAAACACTTGACCAACTGAACTATCTCCCCAGCCATACTTTTTTTTTTTAAATTTATTTATTTATTATGTATACAATATTCTGTCTGTGTGTATGACTGCAGGCCAGAAGAGGGCACCAGACCTCATTACAGATGGTTGTGAGCCACCATGTGGTTGCTGGGAATTGAACTCAGGACCTTTGGAAGAGCAGGCAGTGCTCTTAACCTCTGAGCCATCTCTCCAGCCCCCCCCCCAGCCATACTTAAAAAAAAAAAAAACAACAAACATACTCTAATGATTTATTTACTTTGGTGTGTATGAGTGTTTTGTCTGCATGAATGTCTGTTCATACTTGTTCCTGCAGAGGTCAGAAAAGGACATTGGAGCCCCTGGAATTGGAGTTACAGATGGTTATGAGCTAGGAATCACAGTTGCTGGAAATCAAACCAGGTCACAGGAAGAGCAGCTAATGCTCTTAACTACTGAGTCATCTCTCCAGCCCTAATTTCTTTTTTTCTTTTCCTTTTTGTTTTTTCAAGACAGTGTTTTCTGTGTAACAGCCTTGGCTATCCAGGAATTCGATCTGTAGACAAGGCTGGTCTTGAACTCACAGAGATCCATCTGCCTCCGCCTGTCTAGTGCTGGGATTAAAGGCGTTCTTTTTTTTTTTTTTTTTTTTTTAATAGTATCTTGGGTGCTGGAGAGAGAGCTCAGTTGTTAGGACACTGGCTGTTCTTCAGAGAACTAAGGTTCAGTCCCCAGCACCTAGATGGCAGCTCACAACTGTCTGTGACTCCAGGCCCAGGGGAAGGATCCGACATCCTCTCCTAGCCTCTGAAGTTATCAGACATGAATGTACATGGCGCACAGATACACGCCGCAGACACAGTACCCAGACACACTTGAATAAAAAAAAACAGTACCCTGGCAGGCAGCTCTTCTGCTATTGCCATACCCGGCGCTCTCCTTGCCATACTCATGAGCCGGCTTTCTTTCTTTAAACAACTAGTATTCTTTAATACAGTCCTCTTCCTTAGAGTGGGCGGTAAGTTACCATGAGTACAAGCCAGTTACATTTTTAACTTACTTGTACCAGCAGTGCTTATTAATAACATGCCATGAAATCAGCAGACTTTTCTAAAAAGAAGTGCAAAACTTTGGAAAGATGATGAATACAATTTTAAACATTTGCCAATTAGTTGAAAGGAACTCAGAGATTTGCAAAAATTAAAAATTAAATGGGGGCTGTATAGATGGTTCTATGATTAAGAGCACTGGCTGCTCTTCCAGAGGACTTCAATTCAGTTTCCCAGCACCCACATGGCAGCTCACAGTCACCTATAAGTCTAGATCCAGGGTATCTAATGCCCTCTTCTGACCTCCACAGGCACCAGGCACACATATGGTATACATGCAGGCAAGGCACTCATACACTCAGCATTGAAGTGCCTGCCTGTTCTAAGCATGGGGCTTGAGCTCAGGTTCAGTGCTCCAGCACTGTCTCAGGTAAGGTTCCTATCGGTGTGAAGAGACACCATGACCTCGGCCACAATTATATAGGGAAACATGCAACTGAGGCAGCGGCTTATAGTTCAGTTTAGTCCATTATCATCATTGTGGGGAGCACGACAGTGTGCAGGCAGACATGGTGCTGGAGAAGGAGCTGCTATATGCTGATATGCAAGCAACAGAAAGTAGACTGTCTCACTGGACAGGGCTTGAGCATATGTGAGACCTTAAAGCCTGCCTCCTCGGTGACACACGTCCTCAAACAAGACCATACCTACTCCAACAAGGCCACACCTCTAATAGTGCCACCTCCTTTGGGGGCCGTGGCACTATGTGGTAGTAATTCCAGAGCTAGTGGGATGGCAGGCTCATCCCTGAAGCGCAATGGCCAGTCAGCCTAGTCAAATGAAGGGATCCAGATTAGCTAAGGTGGTCAACAATCAGGGAGATACTCTATTAAACCTCTGCGCCCACATGAACACTTCCAACCAGAGTAGCCTGAACTGTGGGGAACAAAAACCTGACACATACTGCACATAATAATACTGAAAACTTACTGGGGTGGACAGAGGGCTCAGCAATTAAGAGCACGGGCTACTCTTGCAGAAGACCCAGGTCCAGTTCCCAGCACCCACATAATGGCTTACAACTACCTGTAACTCCAGTCCCAAAAGCTCCAACGCCGTCTTCTGGACTCCAAGGGTACAACAGACATGTGGGGCACAGACATATGTGAAGGCAATCAAACACAGATAAAAGATAGATTAAAGAAAAAAACTATCAGAAAAATGTATTTCTCTCTCCCATGAAATAAAGCTGAACCTAAGTGGAATGGTACTGAATAGAGCCCAGCACCACAGATTCAAAAGATGCAGTAAGGGGCTGGGCAGATGGTTCAGCAGTTAAGAGCACTGTCTGCTCTTCTAGAGTATCCAGGTTCAATTCCCAGCATCCACATGGCGGCTCACAACTGTCTGTAACTCCAGTTCCAGGGATCTGACATCCTCACACAGACAAATGTGCAAATAAAAAACAAAAACAAAGCAATCTACAGATTCAACGCAATGCCCATCAAAATCCCAGCAAAATTCTTCAAAGACCTCGAAAGAACAGTATTCAACTTCATTTGGAAAAGCAAAAACCCAGGATAGCCAAAACAATCCTGTACAAATAAAAGACCTTCTGGAGGCATCACAATCCCTGATTTCAAACTCTACTACAGAGCTACAGTACTGAAAACAGCCTGCTTTTGGCTTAAAAACAGACAGGAGGACCAATGGAACCAAATAGAAGACCCGGATATCAATCCACACATCTTCGAACACCTGATCTTTGATGAAGTAGCAAAAAATATCAAATGGAAAAAAGAAAGCATATTTAACAAGTGGTGCTGGCATAACTGGATATCAACATGTAGAAGAATGAAAATAGATCCATATCTATCACCATGGACGAAACTCAAGTCCAAATGGATCAAAGACCTCAACATAAAGCCAGCCACACTGAACCTCATAGAACAGAAAGTGGGAAGTACACTTGAACATATTGGCACAGGGAACCACTTCCTAGATATAACCCCAGTAGCACAGACACTGAGAGAAACAATTAATAAATGGGACCTCCTGAAACTGAAAAGCTTCTGTAAAGCAAAGGACATGGTCAACAAGACAAAAACGACAGCCTACAGAATGGAAAAAGATCTTCACTAAACTAAGGTCTAATCTCCAAAATATACAAAGAACTCAAGAAATTGGTCAGCAAAAGATCACATAATCTAATAAAAAAAATGGAGTACAGACGTAAAGAGAGATCTCTCAACAGAAGAATATAAAATGGCTGAAAGACACTTAAGGAAATGTTCAACATCCTTAGTAATCAGAGAAATGCAAATCAAAACAACTCTGAGATTCCATCTTATACCTATAAGAATGGCCAAGATCAAAAACATTGATGACAACTTATGCTGGAGAGGTTGTGGGGAAAAGGGAACACTTCTGCATTGCTGGTGGGAATGCAAGCTGGTACAACCCCTTTGGATGTCAATGTGGCAATTTCTCATAAAATTAAGAAACAACCTTCCTCAAGACACACTAATACCACTTTTAGGTATATATCCGAAGGATGCTCAATCGTGCCACAAGGACATGTGCTCAACTATGTTCACAGCAGCTTTGTTTGTCATAGCCAGAACCTGGAAACAACCTAAATGCCCCTCGACCAAAGAATGGATAAGGAAAATATGGTACATTTACATAATGGAGTACTACACAGCAGAAAAAAATAACAACAACTTGAATTTTGCAGGAAAATGGATGGAGCTAGAAAACATCATTTTGAATAAGGCAACCCAGACACAGAAAGACAATTATCACATGTACTCACTCATAGGTGGTTTTTAAACATAAAGCAAAGAAAGCCAGCCTACAAACTACAATCCCAGAGAACTTAGACAACAATGCGGACACTAAGAGAGACTTACATAGATCTAATCTACATGGGAAGTAGAAAGTAGAAAAAGACAAGATCTCCTGAGTAAATTGGGAGCATGGGGACCTTGGAGAAGGATTGAAGAGGGGAACGGAGAGGTAGGGAGGAGAGCAGAGCAAACTGTAGAGCTCAATAAATATCAATTAAAAAAAAGAAAGAGAGAAAAAACCACCCAAACAAACAAACAAAAAAGATGCAGTAAACTACTTAAGGTTAGTAATCTAAAAATAGAGAATCGTTGTGTCCACAGTTAACCAGGAAAGAACACAAAGGAGAACTTAATTTTTAAACTCACCAGTCTTTCCCAGCTGCTGGCTTATAGAACGAGGAATGGCAAAAGAACTCTCAGTGGTCACAGGCCCTGTCCCCATGGCCTCTCCACTGGCAGTGCTCAGAGGGGAACTGTAAAGTCACAAGAGGTAAACTTTATCTTATTATACTTCAGTTTGGGGTTGTTCGTTTTTGGTTTATGAAATAAAGACCAATGAAAGAAATTAAAATAATTTAGAAATGCATTTGCCATACACACCTTTAAATGTTTACAGTAGTATACATATTTATTTTAAATAATCAAATATATAAAGCAAAATGTGGAGGCACATACACGCAATCCTAGCACTTGAGAGACAACAGGTCATTCCCTGCTTGATCGCCCTGAATCAGAAATCTGCAGATATTACCCAGTATACACAGTAAGTTAGCATTAATAAGCTAGTGTGGCAGGATTTTTTTTTTAAATTAGTCTATCTGGTAGAAAGCAAAATTATTGAAGCCCATTAACAAGTTGGGTGAAAGGAGGTTAGAGAGATGGTTCAGTGGTTAAGAGCACTGGCTACTGTTCCAAAGGACAATCCTAGGTGCTCTGACACCCTTTTTCGCCAGGTATGAACGAAGTGCATGCATAGACACACATTCAGATAAAAGACCCAAACATACAAAAAACTTAAACTAAAAACACACAAACAAAATAAAACTGTCATTATTTTAGAGTAAAAAGACTAAATCTGTCATTTTATTAAGATTGTCTTGCTCTAGCTGGGCAGTGGTGGGTGCACGACTTTAATCGTAGCACTCTGGAGGCAGAGGCAGGTGGATCTCTGTAGTTTGCGGCCAGCCTGGTCTACAGAGTAAATTCTAGGACAGCCAGGGCTACTCAGAAACACTGTGTGTGTGATGTGTATGGGGGACTGACTTGACCAATTACACAAATACACAGGAGAGAATACTGCATGCTGTGCAGATCCTATCACTCCTTAGGAAATTAATAGCAGATCCCTAGGACTCAACAAGATGGATCCCTCTGACCTCCAAATACTGGCCTGGGTGCACACAAAAGTGCACACACACAAATCAATTGGGCTGGAGAGATGGCTTAGTGGTTAAGAGCATTGCCTGCTCTTCCAAAGGTCCTAAGTTCAATTCCAGCAACCACATGGTGGCTCATAACCATCTGTAATGAGGTCTGGTGCCCTCTTCTGGCTTTCAGGCATACATGCAGACAGAATATTGTATACATAATAAATAAGTATTTTTAAAAAAAAAAAAAAAGAAAGAAATTAATAGCATGCACTTCATTGATGAAATTACTGATTCAAGATTTAAAATATGAAACAGTTGAAATCTTTCTAAAAGAGGGCTGGAGAGACGGCTCAGTGTTTCCTGTCTTTCCAGAAAACCCCAGTTCAGTTCCTAGGCACAGACATCAGGGATCAGGAACAGCTCATGTTACCCTAGTTACCAAGGCTAAGACTAAAAAAAAAAAAAGTGATGGCATACATACACTTTTCATCTCAGCACTCAGAAGGCAGGAGCAGGGGAGTCTTTGTGAATTTCAGGCCTTCCGAGATTCACACTTCGGAGATTTGAGTCAGAGAGGCCCTGACTCAAAGGAACAAAATCAACAACAAAAACTCAACCAAACACAAAACCCCAAATTTTGCTGGCATGGAAGTCAGGAAAGTGGGGAACATTCTTTTACTACTGGTGGGAGTTTAAACCACTGTTGGGCATGCACCCAAAGGAGTCTATATCCTACTACAGAGATACGTGGTGCTCAACTACATCCACTGTTGCTTCATTGATGGCCAGGGAAGGGGAAAAGCTTGCATGGTCATCGACTGACAACAGATAATGAAAATTTACACCGGGCGGTGGTGGCGCACACCTTTAATCCCAGCACTCGGGAGGCAGAGGCAGGCGGATCTCTGTGAGTTCGAGACCAGCGTGGTCTACAGAGCTAGTTCCAGGACAGGCTCCAAAGCCACAGGGAAACCCTGTCTCAGAAAAACCAAAAAAAAAAAAAAAAAAAAGAAAAAAGAAAATTTACACAATGGAACATTATTCAGCTGATAAGAAAGATGAAATCATGACATTGCAGGTAAATGGATGGAGCGGTAAACAATCATATTTTCTCTCTTTTTTTTAAATATTTATTTATTTATTATGTATACAACATTCTGTCTGTGTGTATGCCTGCAGGCCAGAAGAGGGCACCAGACCCTATTACAGATGGTTGTAAGGCACCATGTGGTTGCTGGGAATTGAACTCAGAACCTTTGGAAGAGCAGGCAATGCTCTTAACCTCTGAGCCATCTCTCCAGCCCTCATATCTTCTCTTGAATGTAGAAGGGATACAGTACTGGTGTGTGAGTGATATTGGACTCCCCTCTGTATGCTGTGAATATGATTGGTTAATTAATTAAGAAACTGGCTTGGCCTGATAATGTAGGGCAGAGCAAGGTAGGGAAAACTAAACTGAATGCTGGGAGAAAGAAAGGCAGAGTAAGAGAGAAGCCATGGAGCCACTGCCAGAGACAGACATGCTGAAATTTGCCAATATGCCACAGCCCTGTGGCGAAACACAGATTAATGGAAATGGGTTAAATTAAGATATGAGTTAACCAGCAATACACCAAGCAGTGATTTAATTAATTAATACAGTTTCTGCGTGATTATTTTGGGAGTCTGGGCGACTGGGAAACAAATAAGCAGAGTTCTATGACATGTGTGTCTGTGCGTGTGTGTGTTTGTGGTGTAAGAGATGTTGGCTGTATAACAAAGTATGAAGGATTAAGTGGGGTGGGGGAGGAGGGCAGAACAGAGGGACAACTAACACTAAAAATCTTTGAAAAAGTCATGAAGACCCACTACTGTAAATGCTTCTTAAAACATATGAAACATTTCAATGGAGTTACCCTATAACCAGGAACAATGGTTCCATCACAGAGATATCACAGATTAAAAATCCCAGCGATGGGCTGGAGAGATGGCTCAGAAGTTAAGAGCAGTGACTGCTCTTCCAGAGGTCCTGAGTTCAATTCCCAACAACTACATAGTGGCTCAAAACCATCTATAATGAGATCTGGTGCCCTCTTCTGGTGTGTAGGCAGAACACTGTAAACATAATAAATTAAAAAAAAATAATCCCAGTGCCTGGAATGGGTTACCTTTCGGAGTTATTTGTTGGTGAGGTCCCATAGACTCCCACACATTACAGATGATATACGTCCACTGGAATTTCAGAAATAAAACCATGCTTAACACCTAACACTACTATTGGGGACAAGAACCCATGGCTAGATGGGTCTTAGGAAAGAAACTACTATTAATTATGATACATAGAGATAGTATTAAACTGAAGCTTAATGACACTGCTATGCCACAGATTAGTGTACCCAATGCTTTCTTTAAGACAAGCTCTAGCCGGGCGGTGGTGGCGCACGCCTTTAATCCCAGCACTTGGGAGGCAGAGGCAGGCAGATTTCTGTGAGTTCGAGACCAGCCTGATCTACAGAGCTAGTTCCAGGACAGGCTCCAAAACCACAGAGAAACCCTGTCTCGAAAAACCAAAAAAAAAAAAAAAAAAAAAAAAAAAAAAAAAGACAAGCTCTCTATGTAGCCCTGCTTGTCCTGGAGCTTACTATGCAGACCAGTGATGTGGGATTCCCCTCTGTATGCTGTGAATACCATTGGTTAATAAAGAAGCTGCTCTGGGGCTATTGCAGCACAGAATAGGGCAAGACAGGAATTCCAAGCAGATGGAGGAGGAGAAAGATGGCAGAGTCAGAGAGAAGCCAAGTAGCTGCCGCAGAAGACCAACACCAGACACTTACTGGTAGGCCACAACTGCATGGCGATACAGATTAATAGAAATGGGTTAATTTAAGATATAAGAGCTAGCCAATAAGAAGCACGAGCTAACAGGCTAAGTAGTGGTGTAATAATACAGTTCCTGTGGGATTATTTCAGGTCTGGGCGGCCCTCCGACTACAGACTAGGCTGGCCTCAAACTCAGAGATATGCCTCCTGAGTGCTGGGATTAAAGGCATGCACCACCAGGGTAGCCTGATTACCGTATCTCTCTGAATCTTTATCAAGGCAGCTTCATTTTTTGTTGTTTTTGTTTTGTTCAAGACAGGCTCTCTCTACAAAGCCCCAGCTGTCCTGGAAATCTCACTACAGAACGTCCGTCTGGGAGAAGCTTCTTTTTGCAGATGACCATTACACAGTCAACATGGGGAGGGTAAAAGACAACAGAGTGCTCAGCCCTAACTGAGTCTTGGGGTCATCTCAGGAGAAGAGGTGAGAGATGAAAAGAGCAGAGGCAGTAGCTGACGACGTTAAAATGTGTTTTCCTAGCACAACAGGCGGTTGTTTGCACATATGAACTCACAACCATTTTGACAGAATACCTAAGGTTAAATCATACAAAATCCCAACATGGAGGAGGAAGTAACAAAGTCTCACCTTAGCAGAGGAGCTACAGGCAACTGTTATCTGCTGTTTTCTTTAAGGTAGACTAGACTATGCCCCAGCAGTAAAGGGGCAACACAAATCGGACTCCATGGGTTATCAAAACAAAACAAAACAAAAACAAACAAACAAAAAAGACATGAATTGGAGGAGCTTAGGTACTAAAATAAAAAACACTGTATAAAGTTTCCAGAGAATTAACAAAAATATTTTCAAGGGCCTGAGGCTCAGTTGTTAACATCACATATGACTCTAGGACCAGAGTTTGGTTCCCAGCATCTACATCAGACAGCTCACAAGGTCGTGCACCCCCAGTTCCAAGGGGCACCCAGTGCCTGTGCCTCTGAGGGCACCTGCACATGAGCTCACCAGCATATACTCACGCATATAATTAAAAACCACAAAATAAAGCTTTAAAAAAATTCCAAGTTGTTTACCTTTTAATGTTCTTCATATTTTTAAGTCCCATTGTATAATCTTCATTTAAACACATAGTGTATTCGGATATACCAAAGTTTTCTAATTTAGGAGTTACACACTCAAAATCATCCATCTTTAGAGCACACCTGGGAGTCTTTAGCACTGTGATGCAAGAGTCTTTGGCAGGAGGGGTTTCAGACAGGCATTCTTCTTCAGGGCTCTCAGCAGTCTGTGGAGGATTTGGTGGGACTTGGGAGACCATGTACCGCTCAAGTCCAAAATCTGAAAGCTGTGGGCTGCACAGTAGGGGCTTTTCAGCAACAGAACTGCTGGGAACACATGGCTCTGACTGCTCACCCTCCACTCCAGGTTTCTGAATGTCTTCACACACACCCAGCTCCAAGGTTGGGTCACTGACCGTGAGCTCACACACTGGGAGGAAAAGCCAAAGACGTAATTTCTGCTCAAACACCAAGACAGAATCTCTTGCTCATTAAAACAACACAGTGTAGCCAGCCCACCCCAAATACTCCGTGTCAGTCAACTGTCTCTTCTGCAAGTCTGGTATATACATCTTACCTACTTGTGTTCCATCTACACACTTTAGAGAAATGAAACTGCTTTGAAAAAACCAACACCCACTAAAAAAAAATCCAATTTCTTATTCCTCAATATGATTTATTAATCAGACTTAAGTTTTCTGAAAGTATTATTAGTATGGAATTAGTGTATAAGCAACTTTATTGTAGATTTAATACAAACTGTAACAATATGCTTTTAGACTTAGTTTTGTAAAAATTTTCAATTAAATTTTGTTTATTTTATGTGTGCCACAGGGTACATGGGGGTGCTGGAAACCAAAAGCAGGTTGTAAGGTCAGGTGACAAGTGCCTTTACCCAGAGCCGTTTTGCCAGCCATAGACTTAACTTTTGAGTACCCAAGCACAAAAGAAAAGGAGTATTTGAATCTGTGATTATTTTAGGAGGAAAGCAAACTATATTATACATTTTCTAACTTCCAAAGTAAACTGAATTCTAGTACATGTTGATTAACATACCACACATATATACTTGCTGGATTTCACTAATGCTTTTCTCACATACAAAGATCATCTTCATAAAAGACCAAGAAATTGAAGCATATTAAAGCCAGCCCTGAGAGATAATGAGCAGAATGGCGGCAGTAGCATTAACACTGGGCAACAATCACCAGCTGGCCTCCAAAGCGCTGCAAAATGCCAGCTCTAACTGGTCTCTATGAGACCTCATGAAGTAGATACATTAAATACCCCCACCTTACACTGAGGAGCAAGGTCAGTTATTAGACCCTGAGTAATGACAACTTTTCAGCTGGTGACCCTTCTCTCCCCGGTTCCTAGGTTACAGGCATGTGCTGCTTTGATGAGCCACCATGGTACAGTAAACTACTTTATTAATTTACATAGCTCAAGCACCTTGTTCTGCTGAGGAGGAATCTGAACATAAGAGAAACGAGCGAGCCGGGCGGTGGTGGCACACGCCTTTAATCCCAGCACTTGGGAGGCAGAGGCAGGGGGATCTCTGTGAGTTCGAGGCCAGCCTGGGCTACAAGAGCTAGTTCCGGGACAGGCACCAAAGCTACAGAGAAACCTGTCTCGAAAAACCAAAAAAAAAAAAAAAGAGAGAGAGAGAGAAACGAGCGAGTCCCCAGTGGTTCTCCAGCTTCTTATTGGTAGAGCTAACCAGGCTCACTTGTTCATTTTCAACAACTCAAAGACACTTTCACCCAGCACCATGGAAAGGAGAGCAAGGGCAGTTTTATTTCTTGCTGCAAGTCTTACTACTATGTAGCCCAGGCTAGCCCGAAGCTTGCTAGTTAGTGTCCAAGAGGTCCTTCAAGTTCAAGATCCACAAGGACTACCCACAGTGTACCACTGACTAGCACAGAGTGCTGAATGCTCACCGAACAACCCGGCAAACAGAACTAAGGCCCCAGTCAAGCCTTTTTTTGTCTTCTTCTGTACCGAGATGCTAAGAAATGAAAGTCAGTCAAACCTGAATCTTCCTTGTCACGTGTCTGATAGCCATACTTCTGGAAAAACTCTCTTAGTTTCATGATGTCTGTTGAATTTTTTTTCATCAGTACTTTTGTTGCCTTTATGAATCTTGTGCTATCTTGACTTTCCAATCTTGCTTTATTGAGATGAGTGGTAACATCATCCTTTTAGGGAGAAAGCAAATATAATACGTATGGTCTAATCTACTGTGTAATGGCTATCATTATGTTTAAAGTTTAGACTTACTATGCTCAAGAGACCAAGAAACAAAATAGCCTCTAGCAATAAGCCCCTAGGATTGTACAGGCTATCCCCTAATTGCCCACTTCCCTCCTTCCCCAGACATTGACAACTAATCTTAAAATTGAATGATCTTGTAAAATTTACTTTTCTTGCAAGAAGTCACAAGACTAACTGCCATTTCTGCTTTTGTAATCAAGCTTGCTTACTCTGCTCAAAGAGATGACTAGACTATCGCAAGACATACATGTTAAAACAGGCCCTACCTACATGCACGCAGAATACTTGTAATCCTTGGCTTTTGCTTTGATAAGCCCTGGGTTGATATGGCTAAATGCTGCAGCTTGGGAGCGCTCTCAGGGACTATTCTGGTCCCAAGCAGTCAGGTGCCAGTAAATAAAAAGTCTCTTATTAAAATCTTAGGTGCTGCCTGACTGGTGGATCTCTGAGACCTAGACTCGTAACAATTTAAGATACAGAAAATCACCCACCATAAAAAATGATAAATAAATAGTACCTTTAGAGTCTGAACTTCTGAGAGAAGGTCATATAAAACTCTCATTGGAGAATCCTCAAAGTCTTCTAGGAAGGAAGGGAAAAAGTTCAATAAGGATGAGGAAAACAGAAAAGTTAGTATAGTTCCTCAGACATAAAAATCCTGCTGGGTGTGGTGCCTTTTAATCCCAGCAGTTGGAAGGCAGAAGCTGGCAGATCTCTGAGTTCCAGGACAGTCGGAGCTACAGAGAAATTCTGTCTTAACAAACTAACAGCAAAAACAAAATAAACAAACAAATAACCTTCAATGAACAACAACAGACACAAAGTACATAAATCTCCAGACGTAGCAGGCCAGGTCTTTGATTCACAACTGAGGCAAAAAGCAGATGGATCTATTTGAGTTCAAGGCCAGATCCCAGGTTCTGATCAACACAGCAAGGGCTACACAGTGAGTTCTTATTTCACCAAATAAAGTACACCTAACAGACAAATGTCCTACAAACACAGAAACACAAAATATAGCAACTGTAATGGAGTAATGGAGTAAGTAACTGCTGTACAATGTGGGTGATGAACATGGGGAACGGTGCTAAAGGGCTACGGCCTCTAGGGTTCTTTTTATAGGAAAGGTCCCGAATGGGCAAGTCCACTCACACAGAAAGACAGAGGGTTGTCTAAAGCCAGCGGGATGGCACTGACAGGACTGGGGGAATAACTGGTTGCTATTTTCTTTCTTCCTTCCTTTCTTTTTAATGAATCGGTTTGGGTTCACTAAGAGACACCTGTAAAGACAGGAGCAAGCTAAACCTTCTTCTGTACTGAGAGTTCCACAACTGACTATACTAAGAACCAGTGAAAAGCACGTTGAAGAGTTTTACTGTGTATGTAAATTATCTGAAAGTGAATTTGGAAGTCCATTTAGTGATCCAACATTATAGTCACTGTTTGTTAGGGTTTCTATTGCTGCAAGGAACACCATGACCAAAAGCAACTTGGGGGAGGAAAGGTTTATTTGCCTAACACTTCCACATCACAACCCATCAGGGAAGGAGGTCAGGACAGGAACTCAAACAGGGCAGGAACCTGGAGGCAGGGGCTGATGCAGAGGCTATGGAGGATGCTGCTTACTGGCTTGCTCAGCCTGCTTCTATAGAACCATGACCACGAACCCAGAATAACCCATCTACAATGGGCTGGGGGCTGGGCCCTCCCACGTCCAAGCACTAAGAAAAAGCCCTCTAGGCTTGCCTACAGCCCAGTCTTAGGAAGGCATTTTTCTTTCTTTTCTTTTTTCTTTTTTTTGGTTTTTCGAGACAGGGTTTCTCTGTGCCTTTGGAGCCTGTCCTGGAACTAGCTCTGTAGACCAGGCTGGTCTCGAACTCACAGAGATCCGCCTGCCTCTGCCTCCCGAGTGCTGGGATTAAAGGCGTGCGCCACCACCGCCCGGCTAGGAAGGCATTTTTCAACTGGGATTCCCTTTTCTCAGAGGACTCTAGCTGACAGAAAATTAGCCTGCACAGTGATAAAGAGTGAAACTACTGGGCAACTATCTTCTGTGTAATTTTTACATAATAATTAAAGAATTATTACAACTTTTCATTGTAAAAAAACAAATGAAGTATGTGCAGAGGTAATGTTTTGGTAAGAATACTGACCAGCAAACACTTTGTGAAAAGCAATTTTTATAGAGTTGAAAATACTAATGCACTTTAATCTATTATGCTGTGTTCACTCAAAAACATAAACAAATAAAGCACATTTAATCCCCTAAAATAAGAATGGCAGAAATGCTGCTAAAACAGTAAGTTATGTCTCTTGTGAGTAAAACAGAAAACATGTATACTTTTTCTACTGTTCTCTATCTTAAAGTGCCTACGGTGCATATTGATTTTAGAGTCACAAAAACATTTCCAAATGGACGGTTTGTCACAACTAATAGGAATCTGTGTCTACAGGGTGCAATATTATTTAAGACACATTACAATTGTGTCATTTTAAGGAAACAATCTCAAAATTTGAACCACTGTTGCAACAATTTTTTTTGGGGGGGGGGGGTTTGGGTTTTTCTGTAGCTTTGGAGCCTATCATGGAACTAGCTCTTGTAGACCAGGCTGGTCTCGAACTCACAAAGATCCGCCTGTCTTTGCCTCCCGAGTGCTGGGATTAAAGGCGTGCGACACCATCGCCCGGCTTGCAACGATTTTTTTAAAGACAGGTTCTTTCTATGGACAGTCTGGAGCTCCCTGTGGGGCGCAGGCTGGCCTGAAACTCCCAAAGCACTTGGGAGACAAAGGCAGAGTGAGTTCCAAGACAAGCTCCAAAGCTACAAAGAAACCCTGTCTCAAAAACAAAACAAAAGAAATGGTGTTGAATTTTATTTAAAAAAAAAAAAAACAGCAGTTCTGAGTATTTGTACTGCAAATACATTATTACTGGAGAAACTTCAGATGTTAGCTTCAACTCACACACAGGAGAACTGAACTTAGTGCGTTTCCGAACAGACGAAGGTGGATGCTGTTGGCAAGTGTCCAACACACCCAGGACGCCTGGCAAGCACAGTCAGCCTGGGCGACACCGGCGGCGAAGCACAGCTCGCCTTCGCCCACCCTGGCGGGAGCCACCGCCCACTGACAACCGCGCCCGCCCGGCCACGCGCGCCCTCACCGCTGTCCTCGCCGTCCAGCGCCCGCGTCAGCCGGGCCGTCTCGCCGTCCAGCACGGCGGCCAGACCCCGCAGCTTAGAGTGGAAACTCTGGATAGGGTTCATGCTGCGGGAAGCTGAGCCGACCGCCGACCTCCTCGCTCACCCTCCAACCCGCGGCTCATTTGAATCCTACCGCCCGGTACCAGGCGCCCACTCCGCGCAGGCGCAGAAGACTCTCGCGAGAGTGGAGATCTCGCACCGGGGCCCCAGCCAGCCTCGGAGGAGACTCGCGCGCGCGTGCGTCCTCGCTTCGGTCAGTGTCTGAGAACTCGGAGGTGAGAGCGTCTAAGTGAGTTCGAGGGCCAGGCGGGTTCTTTGGGGGGGCTTATCGTCCCCCGCCGTGTGGTCGGCACCGGTGCCCCACTTCCGGTGAGGGGCAGAGCGAGCCCTGGCATCGGCCCGGTCCCCTGTCCGCCACTTCCGGTGAAGGGCAGAGCGTACCCTGGCATCCGCCCGGTTCCCGCTCCCCCACTTCCGGTGAGCGGCAGCGCGTGTTCTGGCATCGTCCCCGTGGGCGCGGGACGTGGGAGGCAGCGCGGCACGCTCGCGGCTAGCTTCCCGGCTCCGGATCTCAGCGACCCCGGCTTCCGTGTCTTTTCCTCAGGAGGCGCCATGTTCCTCACCGCTGTCCTCCTCCGCGGCCGCATTCCGGGCCGGCAGTGGATCGGGAAGCACCGGCGGCCACGGAACGTGTCTTCCCAGATGAAGGCGAACATGCTGCGTCGCCTGGAGGTGGAGGCCGAGAACCACTACTGGCTGAGCATGCCCTACATGACGGCGGAGCAGGAGTACGGTCACGCCGCGCAGCGCCGGGCGCAGGCGTTCGAGGCCATCAAGGCGGCCGCCACTTCCAGATTCCCCGAGCATAGATATGTCGCCGACCAGCTAGGCCATCTCAACGTCACCAAGAAATGGTCCTGACCTGGAGTCATCACCTTTGCGCTCATGGAGACGAGACTGTTGTGTACTTTGCTGGCCCCGGAGCTGAAGGAAAATGTATTTATGTAACCTTCGACCAGAATATTATTAAAGCAAACGTGATTAATAGTTGTTTCCTCTAGGATATTTGGGACTCTCCCTAAGCACTGGCTCACGCCTGTGACCCTCACACCCAGGAGGAAGAGGGAGAGAAATCTCTGCTGGTGTGCTCAGACCCAGCCTCAGAAAGCCAAGAAAAGAATATTTGGGGCTCTAACCTGGCTATCTGTGCGTAATTTCTGATCAATTTCAGTTGTGGTTTGTTTGTTTCCTGACCTCAAAAAGGTAGCCTTGCCTGTCTCCAGGTGCTGGAATGAAAGGCATTGGCTCCCTGCCCTACTGTGAAATGTGGTGTTTTATTTATTTTGGAGCCAGGTCTCCCTGTGTATTGAACTCACGAGATCCGCTGGCCTCCACCTCCTAACGCTGGGGTCAGCGGCTCCCCTTCGCACCTTGAGCCTTTTTTTTAAATGCTGTTCTGTTATAAAACTAACTTGAGGAGTCTAATCTGAGACACTTGTCTAGGACTTTGTTGTACGAGTTTTGTTAGTTTCTGTCTAGAACAGCACCTATGTGTGGGGAGCAACTCCGTCGGTGGGGGATGGGATATGTTGAACACTATTTCACAGGAGTCCCCTAAGACTATCAAAAAACATTTACGATTCATAACAGCAGCAAAATTACAGCTATAAACGTGCAATGAAAACATTTTATGGTTGGGGTCACAGCATTAGGAAGTTTGAGGACCACTGGTCTAGAGTGTTTACTCCCCAGCACAATAAGCTGGGTATGGTGGAGCATACCTGGAATCCCAGCATTCTGGAGATGGAGGCAGATCAGAAGGACAAGGTCATAGCCCACTGTGGAGCAAGGTTGAGGCCAGCCTGAGATACATGAGACCATTTCGCAAAAGAAAGCAGTATTTTCATCCAGGATTTGAGCACCGTGAGCGGACGTGTGAAGTGAAAAACGTTAAAGTCAGGCGGTGGTGGCGCACGCCTTTAATCCCAGCACTCAGGAGGCAGAGGCGGGCGGATCTCTGTGAGTTCGAGACCAGCCTGGTCTACAGAGTGAGCTCCAGGACAGCCAAGGTTAGACACAGAGAAACCCTATCTCAAAAAACAAAAACCAACAACAAAAATGTTTATTGAAACTATTAACAGGAAAGTTTCTGGTTTTTCTTGAGCACATCTCCTATGTTGCCCATGCTGGCCTGGAACTCCTGTCCATACTAAATGGAGATAGATGGAGTACAAGATTTTTTGTTTTGTTAAAACAAGAACGCACACAGCTTTTTTTGAACTAGGTCTTGCCATGCTGCTCAGGTTGTTGAACTTCTGGACTAAATTGATCCTGACTCAGTCTCCCGGGTAGCTCGCCGGGTCTACAAATGCACAGCAATTTAGGGTTTTTTTTTTTTTTTTCATGATAGGATCTCACAGTGTAGTCCTGGTTTGCCTGGAACTTGATATGAACACCAGGCTTGCCTGACACTTAGATGTTCCCTATCTCTGCCTCCTGAGTGCTGGGAGCAGAGGTATGGACTACCATGCCCAGCCCTCCTTTTTAATCTTTTTTTCTTGAATTGGAGATTTCATAGAAAGTTACCGAAAAAGAAAGTAAGTACAAGTCCATTGTAACTACCACCCAATTTCTCTCAATGGTAACACTTTTTCTCTAACCATATCAAAACCTAGAAATGGTTCCTTAGTGGTGATGGCAGTATGGGACTTTGATACCCGCACTCTGGAGGCAGAGGCAGGCAGATCTCTGAATACAACCTGGTCTACAAAGAGAAACCCTGTCTTAAACAGCCAAAACAAACAAACCAAAGCCTAGAAATTAGTATTAGTATGATGTGTAGAATTTACGCAGACTTCACTATTTTATATGGATGCATGTTTGTGTGTGTGCAGGTCTCTGCAGTTGTCTGTAACCATTCCATCACTGCAGGGCGTTTCATGCTCTTTGTAACCTCTGACCCCCCACAACTGTTCATCTTTATATTTCCGTTCTTTGAAGACCCTATGTGTACTGACACTGCCAAAATTGAAAGAATAATTCAGGTCTACAGTCCAGAGATTGCTGCTTTTGACACTCTGGTTTACATCTTCCCAGATACCTGCAGATGCTTAGTCACTGTTCATATAGAGGGAATTATACTAGTCTTTCAGAAATGCTGAGTCAAGTTTGCACTTGGGACTGTTTAGGCGTCTTTGCTTATAATCCACCCTCCCTCTGTAATTTGGTCATTACAGTTTTTTTTGTTTGTTTGTTTTTTTATAAATTTGCAGGAAAGTTTGATTCACGAAACAAGCAGTGAAAACAAAGAATGGTTCCCCTCATCATTTTGCTTCCTATTTCCCTTTCCTCAACAGCACAGTGTTTTCTTGGACATGAGTCAACTACTTTTTCTTCTGAACCTAATAGACATAAACAAAACTAGTACATTTAATACGTAATCCATACATCTACTCTTAACACGTAGTGAGCACTTCTAAACATGTAGCAAAACTAGACATTTAAACAAAGGGCCGAGAGGTAATCACCATACTCACAGGGCAAGGTAATACACACATGAAGCAACAGTTCTAATACAAAGATTTTAGAAGGAATCGGTCCACTTCCTTACAGTGTCATTTCATTTGTATTTTAATAAAGCTTGCCTGAGGATCGGGAAAGTAAAACAGCCACACTGGCCAGCCTTACAGACCAGGCAGCAATGATACACACCTTTAATCCCAGTAGCCACACTAGTTTGCTATAGAAGCCAGGCAGTAGTGGTGCACAACATTAATCCCAGCCCTATCGAGGAATATAAGACAGGAGACAGCTCTCAGTCCCAGTCTCTTTCTGAGCTGTAGTTTCCTGGAGGCAGGATCAACATTTTCGGACTGAGGTCAAGGTAAGAGCCAGTGCTGACTGCTTTGCTTTCCTGGTCTTGAGGCTGAACCCCAGTGTCTGTGAGTTTTTATTAATCATGCTGCACTTCCTACTTCCTACCCTCCTCCAACCTGTGAGGTAAAACTGGCTTGAATGAGTCCAAGAAGTGATGTGAACATCACTTTACAAACTTCCCATCTCTCTAGATTATTAAACTTGATAATGCTGGTGATGAAACCTGGGGTGTCACATGTTATACAGGTGATATGGGAGTGATTTCTTTCTAATCTGTTGCTTTCATTGCTTAATAAAGAAATTGCCTTGGCCCATTTGATAGGCCAACCCTTAGGTGGGTGGAGTAAACAGAACAGAATGCTGGGAGAGTCAGTGAGTTGCCATGATTCTCCCACTCCAGACAAATGCAGGTTAAAATCTCCCAGTAAGACTGGTGCTACACAGATTATTAGAGATGGGTTGATCGGGATATGAGAATTAGCCAGTGAGGGCTAGAGCTAATGGGCCAAGGAGTTTTTAAAAGAATACAGTTTCCATGTAATTATTTCGGGTAAAGCTAACCACGCGGGCGGCTGGGCGCTGGGAATGCAGCCCCGCCGCTCCTATTTCAACATACAGGGGCTCTGCCAACTGAGCTCCATACCCTGCCTGAAAAGTAGGGGATTTTGTTGGCTGTGATGGATGCCTTTGATCAGCATTCAGGAGGCATAGCAGATGACAGTTCCAGGCCAGTCTGGTCTACATAGCTCCAACCCAGCCAGGGATACATAGTGAGACCCTCTCAAAACAACAAAAATTGGTAGTGGCTGTGGTCCACAGGATTTGTGAAGACAATCACAATGATTCAAGTCAATAGAAACTATTAGCCAGTTGGTCACTACACTGGGTGTTTGTCACTTGAGTCCTCAAAACACCTGGTTGACATACTTCCCATAACAAGAACAGTTAGCCAGAAGCAGAAGTACAGAAGGAATAAAGAGTAGGAGACATTTAGAGACTTGCCCAGAACTCTGGACTTTGATGGGTTAGGTTCTGTTTTCATTTTTGGCAAGTGTGCTGCCTCTGTGCATGTCCATTATGCAGTGTTGGGGAATATTTTCAGGTGTGTGACTTTTGTTTCCACTGTATTTGTTTAACTCTGAAGCTGTATTACTATGCCTGTCTAAAACACCTGATGGTCCTAAAAAAAAAAATGCACAGCCAATAGTGAGGCAGGAGCAAGGATAGGCAGGGCTAGCAGGCAGAGTGTATAAATAGAAGGAGGAAATCTGGGAGGAGCAAGAGCTCCTGGCAAGAGAACAAGGAGAGGAGGACATAGGGGCCAGTCACCCAGCAGCCATGGGGGTAGGAGTGAAAGTAAGATTTACAGAAGAGAAAGATAAAAGCCCAGAGGCAAAAGGTAGATGGGATACTTTAAGAAAAGCTGGCTGATGGAGGAAGGTCATTGGCTAATAAAGAAACTGCCTTGGCCCATTTGACTGGCCAGCCTTTAGTTGGGTGGAGTAAACAGAATAGAATGCTGGGAGTAAGAGGAAGTGAGCTCAGACTCGATAGCTCTCCTCTCTGGGGCAGATGCGATGAAGCTCCGACCCAGGATGGACGTAGGCTAGAATCTTCCCGGTAAGCGCACCTTGGGGTGCTACACAGATTATTAGAAATAGGCTAGTCCAGGTGCGAGAGTTAGCCGAGAAGAGGCTAGATATAATGGACCAAGCAGTGTTTAAAAGAATACAGTTTGTGTATTATTTCGGGGCATAAGCTAGCCAGGCGACCAGGAGCTGGGGCGGCAGGAACACAGTCCACAGCTCCTACTACAGCTGGCTAGAAACAAAACAAGCTACGGCTGGGTTATTATAACTAAGAATAAGTGTGTTTACTTGGGAGCTGGGTGGCAGGACCCTCAAAAAGCCAAAATAGGGGCTGGTGAGATGGCTCAGTGGTTAAGAGCACTGACTGCTCCTCCAGAGGACCCAGGTTCAATTCGCAGTACCCACATGGCAGCCTGTAGCTGTCTGTAACTCCAGATTCAAGAGAATCTGACATCATTATACCAATGCACATGAAATAGAGTTAAATAAAGTTTTTAAAAAAGCCAAAATAATAAAACATCACACTACAGTGGTTTATGTTGTGCTAAGATCTGGGACTTGTTACAGGTTCATCATGTAACCCAAACTGACCTACAAATTATCTTCCCCCAGTGCTGGGATTATATGGAAAGTGAGTTTTTCAAACTACTTCCAGCACACATCCACATCCCCACACTTTGAAAGGAAAGCATAATACAGGCACCACATTCATTTGAAAAGATTGAAGTTGACTGCAGCACTCAGAAGGCAGAAGCAGGTGATCTCTGAGTTTGAGGCCAGCCTGGTCTGCAGTGAGTTCCAGAATAGCCAGGACTACACAGAGAAATCCTGTCTCAAAAAACCAAAAGAAAAAGGGATGGGCTGCAGGTATAGTTCAGAAGTAGTGTTTGCTTCCTTACCAGGTTCTAGACCCAGAATAGGAAAAACACAAAAGCCAAAAGGGCAGAGGCAAAGCTAGGTCACTCTACATCCAGGTTCACTCGGAGTTGATTAATCTTCCAAATACATGGCCATTACTACCAGTGGCCAATGAAGTCAGACTTAAGCTAACATCGTGTGTGTGTTTGAGACAGCCCTTTGTTACAGTTCAGAATGAATTTGAGCAATCCCGCCTCAGCCTCCAAGTGCTGGGATTACAGGTGTTGAGCTGCCACAAGTGGCAATGAGCCATTTCTTTGTGCCAGACATCTTCCAGAGCCCACACAGTCTTCAATTCTCTCACTGGCTATTACCATCTAACCATCTTAGCCCTCCCTTTGCCAGAGAACCCCAGTCGTTAAAGGTGCCCACATCTATACCCACTGCCTAGACAATAGCTGCTTGAGCCATTCTCGTCACTGACCCTGTGCAGCTCAATAGATGGCGAAGGAACTTATAAATACTGCCGTTGGGCCATCATGTGTGAAGATTCCTGAAAACTTTTATTTTCACTTCATCTTCAAGATCTTTCCCATGTATATAATTCAATTTTTTTTTTTTCTGTACTGGAACTATGTAGACTAGGCTGGCCTCAAACTCAGGTATCCTCCTGTATCTACCTCCAGAATGCTAGAATTGAAAGCTTATTCAACTATGCCCACACCCAGGGATGCCCCAACTTTTCTATCTAGTTATAGGAAACCTTTACATGGTTTCATGGTGTCTCTGTAAATGCAATGTAAGACAGGTCTCCCTCATTGAGTGCCTTGTAAAAAGCCCTCCAAACAACTCGCTTTCCCTGCTCACTCCTGTGTACATTCCTAAGGGCATTCATCCAGAGGTTACATCTCAGGCCTCCATCTAATCAGTGCTACTTCTCAACTCTTCATGTAAAGTCAATGCTTTCCTTTGATTACTAGCATGACAACTGAGCTGATTTCTTGGAATAGTTTTAAATTTTATTACATTCATGTGTGCGCACATGTACATGCGCTGGCTACTAAGAACACTGGCTTCCTGGAACTAAACCCAGGACTTCAGGTTAGAGGCAATTGCCTTTATCCGCAAAGCTATCGCACTGGCCCAGTAGATTTAAAATAAGTGCAAGTCCTATAGAATCTATGTGCATGAAATATGTGTATGAAAGAGGCAGACCACCCTCACATGGATAACACAATGGTCTTCTCATCATTGATGCGGACTATCTATGGGAAATTTTTCGGTTTAAAACCCAATGTAGGCATATGGTAGGAAAGTGTAAGACGTACATGGAAGCAGGTGCTGTCTGCTCCAAGCTCCCCTCTCTGGAAGCAGCCCTCTGGAGGCTTGGCTATACATGTCTTTAGACACTCCACTAAAACAAAAGTGGACTCAGACACAGGGCACTTCAGTCTTCTCTTGCTTCAAACAGTACTGTAATGGATACTTTTTCCCTTGTAGGGTAGAGCATGAATACAGTCTCCCATACCACAAATGATTCAGTAGGGTTTCTGGTCTCGAACTTGAAAGAACAATAATCAAATTCATATGGAAAAAAAGATACAGGATAACCAAAACAATCTTGTGCAATAAAGAAACTTCCGGAGGCATCCTTGACATCAAGCTCTATTACAGAGCTGCAGTAATGAAAACAGCTTGGTACTGATACAAACAGAGGGTGATCAATGGAATTGAATCGAAGACCTGGATATTAATTATGAACACCTGATTTTTGATAAAGAAGCTAAAATTATACAATGGAAAAAGAAAGTATCTTCAACAAATGATGAAGGCATAACTAGATGTCAACATGTAGAAGAATGCAAACAGATCCATATCTATTCCCATGCACAAAACTCAAGTCCAAATGGAATAAAGACCTCAACATAAATCTGACCACACTAAACCTGATAGAAGAGAAAGTGGGAAGTAGTCTTCAATACATGGGCACAGGAGACCACTTCCTAAATATAACCCCAGTAGCACAGATACTGAGAGCAACAATAAATTAATGGGACCTTCTGAAACTGAGAAGCTTCTGTAAAGCAAAAGACACAGTAAAACAAAAAGGCAACCTACTGAAGGGGAAAAGATATTCCCCACCTCACATCAAAGGACTGATCTCCAAAATATATAAATTACTTAAGAAATTAGACATTAAAATTCTAAATAACCCAATTAAAAATGGGGTACAGAATTAAACAGAGAATTCTCAACAGAAGAATCTCAAATGGCCAAAAGATACTTAAGAAAATGTTCAACAAGCCAGGCGGTGGTGGCACACGCCTTTAATCCCAGCACTCGGGAGGCAGAGGCAGGCGGATCTCTGTGAGTTCGAGACCAGCCTGGTCTTCAAGAGCTAGTTCCAGGACAGGCTCCAAAACCACAGAGAAACCCTGTCTCGAAAAACCAAAAAAAAAAAAAAAAAAAAAATAGAAAGAAAATGTTCAACATCCTTAGCCATCAGGGAAATGCAAATCAAAACAACTCTGAGATACCATCTTACACCTGTCAGAATGGCTAAGATCAAAAACACCAACGATAACCTATGCCGGAGAGGATGTGGAGTAAGGGGAACACTCATCCATTGCTGGTGGAAACACAAACTTGTGCAACCACTTTGGAAATCAGTATAGCAGTTTCTCAGAAAATTGGGAATCGACCTACCTCAGGACCCAGCAATACCACTCTTGGGCACAGTCTCAAAAGATGCTCAATCAGGCCGGGCGGTGGTGGCGCACGCCTTTAATCCCAGCACTCGGGAGGCAGAGGCAGGCAGATCTCTGTGAGTTCGAGGCCAGCCTGGTCTACAAGAGCTAGTTCCAGGACAGGCTCCAGAGCTACAGAGAAACCCTGTCTCGAAAAACTAAAAATAAAATAAAATAAGAGCTAGTTCCAGGACAGGCTCCAAAACCACAGAGAAACCCTGTCTCGAAAAACAAAAAAAACCCCCAAAAAAACAAAAACCAAAAAACAAAAGATGCTCAATCATACTACAAAGACACATGTTTAACTATGTTCACAGCAGCATTATTTGTAATAGCCAGGACCTGGAAACAACCTAGATGCCCCTCAATGGAAGAATGGATAAAGAAAATGTGGCACATTTAAACATTACTACTCAGCGGTAAAAAACAATGACGTCTTGAATTTTGCAGGCAAATGGATGGAATTAGAAAACACTATCCTGAGATAACCCAGACCCCAAAAGATGAGTATGGTATGTACTCACTCACAAGTGGATACTAGCTATAAACAAAGGATATTAAGCTTATAGTTCACGATTCTAGAGAAGCTAATAAGGTGAACCCACAGAAAAACATATAAAGATCCACGTGGAAACTGGAGACAGACAAGACCACCTGACAAAATTGGAAGCATGGGGGTGGTGGAAGAAAGGGTAGAAAGGGGAGAGAAGAGAAGGGGATGGATGAGAACTTGAGGGAATGGGATAGTGGAGATGGAGGAAGGACAGAGAGCAAAGAAAGCGCTGTCTTGATTGAGGGAGTCACTATGGGGTGAGCAGAAACCTGGTCTAGAGAAATTCCCAGGAACCCACAGGGATGACCAGCTAAGACCCTAAGCAACGGAGGAGAGGGGACCCGATCTTGACTTGCCCTGTAGTCAGACTGATGAATATCTTGTTTATTTTTATTTATTTATTTTATTTTATTTTTTGGTTTTTCGAGACAGGGTTTCTCTGTGGTTTTGGTTCCTGTCCTGGAACTAGCTCTGTAGACCAGACTGGTCTCGAACTCACAGAGATCCGCCTGCCTCTGCCTCCTGAGTGCTGGGATTAAAGGCGTGTGCCACCACCGCCCGGCTGATGAATATCTTAAATATCATCATAGAACCTTCATCCAGCAACTGATGGAACTAGAGGCAGAGACCCGCACTGGAGCACTGGACTGAGCTCCCAAAGTCCAGTTGAACAGTGGGAGGAATGAGAATATAAGCAAAGATGTCAAGACCATGATGGGTTCACCCACTGAAACAGTCTAATGGGAGTTTACCAACTCTAGCCACACTAGGAAGGAACAAGCATAGGACCAAGCTAGTCCCTCTGAATGTGGTTGACAGTTGCACGGCTGGGGCAGACTGAGGGGCTACCAGGAGTAGCACCAGGATTTATCCCTACTGCATGTATTGGCTTTTTGGGAACCTATTCTCTTTGGATGGCTACCTTGCTCAGCCTAGATATAGTAGGGAGGGCCTTGGACCGTCCACAAAGTAATGTGACTTACCCTCTCTGAGGATTGGATGGGGGGTGGGGGGTAGAAGGTCTGTGAAGGGAGTGGGGAGGGGAGTGGAACTTGGATTGGTATTTTTGAAAATCTAATAAATTATATAAAAAAAGGATTTAGAGTTGATTGGAGTCACACAACCAGCACTGCAAAATAGAAACTATGCTAACCAACCTGTCAGCCTGTGATGGAAGCCAGGCAGCTCAGGGGTAAAGGGGATGGAGTTTAAATGCATCCTAGAGTGGATCTCTGAGCAGAAGTAACACTCAGAAGCTTTATAGTTGGTTCAGTGCTTAGAAGTGCTTCCCACTCTCCAGAGGAATGTTGAGTGGCTCACAACTGCCTTTAACTCTAGCTCCACAAAATCCAGGGCACCCTAGTCCCTTTCTCCCCCCCCACCCACAAAAAATACACCTTAACACAAACAAACAAAAAAACACCCTATAAGGTGGGAGTCATGGACACAAGGTCAAAGAGTTAACATCATGGAACTGTTAAATACCCATAAAATCCTGTGGCTCCAAAGAGCTATTAGTTGCTATCCTTGTGGATTTTGGACCACCACCTAATGGTGCTGTTCTGTTGTTTAGAGACAGAGTTTCAACTATGTATCCCTCGATTGCCTGAAAATTGATATGTAGACCAGACTAGCTTCAACTCACAGATATCCTCCTGCCTCTGCCTCCTGTGTCGGGATTATAGATGCGTACCACCAAGACTGGTCTCAGACAGTGTACTTACTGAACCAGAGGAAAAGGCGGTCATCTCTGTGAACCTCTCTCTATTGGCTCTTATACATACTCTTGAGATTTTAATGGTCAAGATAACACCTATTACTCAGTAATTTAACAACCACAATTCAACCATTTTACACATGTAGCAGGTATGCAAGATCCTAAAGTATTCTGTGAAACAACCTGTGTCCAGTTAAAAGCCTAATTAAACCTTTTAGGTTCTGAAGAAAACTGAAGTACAATGTAACTTGCCTCTTAGAAGCCAGCTGTCCTCAGAAATCACTAAGCTCTCTAAACCAGTGGTCCTCAACCTGTGCGTGGGCCAAGACCACATCAAACATCAGATATCCTGAATCTCAGATATTTACATTGCGATTCGTAACAGCAGCAAAATTACAGTTATGAAAAATCATTTTATGGTTGGGGGTCACCACAACAAGAGGAACTGTGTTAGAGGGGTGCAGCATTAGAAAGGTAGATGAACCACTGCATTAAATAAACAATACTTTTAAGAGATTTTCACACTGATCAAAATGAAATTATTTCCTCATGTGGCAAATATCACTTTATAATGATAACAAAAACATTACAAAACAAGGCAATATCTTTTCTGTTTATTAATAAAGTAATTATGATGGCTGAAAAAAAAGTTGAAAAATGCACACATATAATGTAGGTTAGGCCATCCAAAATACAGAGCAAAGAGTCATCAGTCATGGTTGGGGTTCACACAAATGAGAAATAAACACAAGGCTTAAAACTACTTGATAAAGACAACTAAGATAAACTATATTAAGTATCACCTTAAATAGTACCCATCTTTTCTCTAACATGGGCATAGGCTTGTCTGTAATCCTGTACAAATATAATAAACTAACAGCTTTCTGAGCCCCTTAATACAAATTTGATTCCTTGCTTTACGTAACCCAAGAAAATAACAGTGAAGTCATTAGAAAAATATGGACCCTTCTGAATATCTATTGTATTTTAAATTTAAAAATACAGCTTAGATCATATGAAATATGAATTTCAGATTTACATCTTACCTATACTTTTACATATGTTCTTATTAGTTTGACTGAAATGCAAAAATATGTCTTAATATCAGATTAGTTAAAAATACTTATCCATGGCTAGAAGTACTAGTTTGTAGAACGAGATGTAAGCTAGGCATATTTTTGAGTTACTGCCTTTCCCAAATACACAGGCTCTAACACTAAGCCTTTAATAGAGATTTGATTCAGAGAGAACGGGAGATCTCATGACTCATTTCAAGCATTCCTGTAAACAGTCAAAATCTGCTTTCTGTAAAGATTAAAATTCAAGTAAATACCATACATTTAAGCTAACCTGTTATGCTCATAACACGTTGAATCATAACCACTATGTAAAAAGTTTTTAAAAAATCATTCTTATGTGACGAGAAAACAACTCTGTAAACATGTTCATTTCAATAGCTGGTGTACTGCAGCTGCTTTGGTTGGCACGGCGACAACAGCTGGGAGCCGCAGGTACTGAACGTCAGGTACCTCTGTACCTGGATAAACCAAGCCTCCTGTCTAATGTTTTTAATGGCAAGGGCAAGACCTGAAATTCAACTTCATTTTCTTCACAAATGTTCAAGTGTTTGAAATTTTGGCAAAGCTTAATTTTGACCTGGTCTTCCCAGCGGACAGCAGACTTGAAGTCAGTTGAAATACTGAAGTCAGCCTTCCCTGACTCCCCGTCACCTGCCGCCCCTTATCAGCGGCCACTGGCAGGTATGAGCAGATTCAGCCTGAACCAGTGGCAAAGGACTTCCCTAGTATGCACAAGGTCCTGGGGTTTGATTCCCCAGAACTTTAAAAACAAAACAAAACACAACAACAAAAACCAGGTAAATATTTTAGACCATGGCAAAATGCTGGCTATAGAGGCTACCAAAACCAAAAACTAAAAATAGTCTACCATGCTAACAAACAAATGGTAAGAACTCAAAAAGATGATACCTCTACACAATAGTGCTTTAAAGGGGCAACCTGTGCCAGGAGCATGCAAATCCCTTGATCTAAAAAGAGAACAGAAGGACCAGGATACTTCTGAAAGCAGCATGCCACTACCAAACTGAGGTTATAGTTTTGGGTGGTGATCTCTCTCTCTCTCCTGGTCTCATGAAGCACAGGCTACTTCTGAACTCACCACAAACCTGGCACGAACCTGACCTTCCTGCCTCAGGCTCCCAAGTGTTGAAACTGCCAGTGTGTAAGCGGTAATTTTTATCTCTTAATTCATTCTGTTTTTTGAGAATCAATAAAGAGTTGAAACAGAGAAATTCATGCTACATAACATTTTAAACCAAAGTTTAAAGCGAACTTACTTCTCTGGTCCAAAGGGGAAGTTTCTTAAGACACAGAATTAGTGCAATCAGTAAGAATCCAATCAATTCCCAAAATTACAAAGTTGGAACAGCAGGTGTCTTGATTTGTGTAGGATTGGGAAATCATAGCGCTATCTCTAGTATGTTTGGTATACCGAGGAGACCAGAGATAACTGGTGGGTAAATGAACTTCAACACTGGGGAATCCTGGGAGTCCGGTAGTTCAGTGCACTCAGGACACCCTCTCCTCCGCAGCAGGCACTGTGTAACCCTGGCACCTGCACATCCGAGTGACACTTCTCTCTGCTGGTCTACTGCGAGTCATCACTTTCAGGTTTGTTCCTCTGATAACTGCAGGAACTGAGAACATTTCTGCACTGTCTTTCTATAGGACACTGGAATGGCCTCCTGTTAAAGCTGGCAGGTGACTGTCAGGGAGTCACACTTAAGACTTCACATATGAGTCCAGAGACTGAGAATTTAAAAATTAGTGTCTGTGTGCACCACAGTTCACACATGACTGTCAGAGGACATGCGGGGCTGTTCTCTCCTCCAGCATGTGGCTGGTCTCAAGCTTAGGAGTAAATGCCTTTATCCACTGAAACATTTAATCAATCCAAGACTGGGAACTGTTTTAGCTTCCTCTGAAGTGCACTTTCAGTCACTGTTTAAGCCGCTGTAAGGTGACTGGAAAGGACCACAGGAATTCTTAGACATCACCTAAACTGAATGACATTCAGTAACATTTTGTAGCTTACATACTTCTAGGGCTGAGAATTTGTTTCTCTGTTGATAATGTTCCTTCTACCACTCTTTCCTTTAGCTATTTCCACTTATTCATACTGTCAACCTCTGTATACTATGTGCACCTCTGTGCTTCCATGCCAATATAAATTCCCCTGAAAATTCAACTTACAATAACCAATCAACAGAGAGAACCCAAAGATTTCTTTTACTACCATGTTTCCTGTGAGCCTCGGGCACACACGATACCACCCAGCTGCATTAATGCTCCTTTACTCCGCTCTTTGGATACAGTCCCTACGTAACCTAGGCAAGACTCAAACTCACAGCAATCTGGCCTCCTGAGTGCTGGGATTACAGGTGTGTATTATAGTGCTCCCAACTAAACCTTTGCTGAATTATATCAATGTCTTCAATGTTCTATATGATTATGTTTATTTATCTGAATCCTTCTGAGTGTTATTTCATAGCCAATAATAGAAAGTCTTTATTAAAATATTGAAAAGTATAAAACAGCAATTATAAATTAGTAAACATCTAATAAAAAAGCAGTATTTTCTTTCCCTTATACAGCACAAGAATCAGTGATTTGGATATCATTTTTAGCCACCATTTGCCCTAGACTTATTTCACCACTGGAGACAACTTTTTAGTTTTTTAGGGTGGAAATCTATGTAGATACTAAGAAATAACTCTACTGTTTAAACTCGGGTGTTAAAAAATACAAATGCCATGTTAACATGTGAGGATAGCATCTCAAGACAGGTGTTATTTCCAAAGGAGCTGTGAGGAACGCTGCACAAATGGACACTAAAAGTTAAGGCATCTTTCTGCTCTGCTCTGCTCCCATGGGTCCAGCAAACTGTACAAATGCTTCCTTTAAAAATATATCTTCTGTTATACTTCCATTATTTCACTCCATCCATCATTTTCTTGCAAATAAAACTGAAAATAGTCCAAAATGTGTTTTTATATACCTATAAAAACAGAAACAATTATTAGTTGGAAGCCAATTTTCTTATTTCCTTAGATATTCAGTAATGCCCTATGGACTAACAAGTTAGAAACCAAAGTCTTGAATTCTACAATAACACAGGTTTTGTAAAGAGTGGAGAAGGACCACTGAGCTCTCAACTTGCACTCAGGGTATCCTGCCTGCCTGCGTAGACACCACCCTGCCTGCCCGTGTAGACACCATCCAGGAGTCAGTCTCGCATCTGCATGCACATACTGCTAGAGAAACTCTAGCTGGGGTTTCCCCGACTACACGAGAACACCGTATGGCTGGAATGGTGCAGTGCCATAAATGCAGACCCTGCAGCTAGCTCTTCACAGTGTGGCTTATTTGGCTCAATGGAGGCTTGGAACCCCTGCATCGGGAGCCTGGATCACACATTGTTCAAGGTCTTGAGCCCTGCCTCTAACTGCATAGGCTCCAAGTCCTCTGCAAAGCCCTGACCTCATGATAAACCTGGAGGAGAGGATGCAGGTGCTCCACTTGACAAGACCCCAGATAAGATCCTCTGGAAAAATAAAAGTAGTCAGGAAAGAAAGCGGACACTAGGCCATAGGTTTGAGATAATGCTTTGTTGTGTCTTACAGAACTAACATTAATGAATCTGGAAGCCCTTTGTCTACCTTTAGTCAATCTTCACTTGATCAAACTTCAATAGTGAGCACCCTTTGTTCATTAAACTAACTAGTAAGGTACTGTAGTCAATTAGTTTCATTAATCTACCAGCAAATGATTAGTAACATTGTGTTAGATAAGGAAATAAGATTCTGGCAGAATGCATATTCCAGTCGTAGGACAGAACAGCTTGATTTGGGTGATATAGTTGAAAAAAAATTACAAACTGTTTTGAGATGAAATATGTAAATAAACTACATTTTGCTGAAGGAAATTACCTGTATAGCATCTTACCTTGCACTCATCAAATGGTTAGTTATGAACAAGTAGTACTCAATTTTCTATTGCCACTGTTACATGGTTATTTGTCCCTGTAAACATATAATTAATTATAAGACGAAAGAAGTATTAAGTTTCTGCTGAATGGAGATGTTAATTACATTAAAGTAAGTTATGTGAATGTTGAAGCTTAACGACAACGGTTTGCCTCCGTGTAGAAGGCAGGCATGAGTGCAGCGCGTTAAGAGAATTCGTTAGGTCTTCTTATATTCACCTCGTGAACATGGCCACTGGGTTGATATTAAGCAGCAGTAATTAAAAAGTGCATGAAACACATCTCTCCACTACCTTACCTAGCAGCTGAATAATCTTAAAGACCCTAAGGCCCTTCATTTATTTATGACATTTTTGATACAGAGTCTCACTCTATGGTCTAGGCCGGCCCCTAGTACTTCAGCTTCCAAGTACTAGAATACAAGGATGTGCTAGCATGACTGGTAAGGGGAAAGAGGTTCTAAATGCTTCTCTAAGACGAGAGCTATTCAGACCAGGTCACAGGGTACTTCCTGGACTTCCTATGAACTGACCTGAATAGCTCCAACCGTTTTCCTATGATCACCAGGTTACTGACACTGGACTCAGGAAGCTCCTGTGATAGCCTGAGAAAGAACTGGGGGTAGTGACATTCGTGAAGTGGTTAGATGGTTCTGGAAACCCAGTTCTGATCAGAAATCCACTCAGCCTCAGCAGCGTTCTATACTGCATCCAGTCACGGACTGGTCATTCAGAAAGGCTAAGTCTTTGTCCATGCCACTCTTTAAAGAGTACAAAGCTCACGACACCCTCAGGAGAGGTTTCACAAGGAGCCTAGCCTAGCACAGAACTTGACTCTTCTGCCTCAGCCTCTAAAATTACAGCTGTGTGCCCCATACCCAGTTGAGTACAATGCTTTTCAAAATTGTTCTCAATTAAATATATACTGGAACACTAAAAAAACCAGGTGGTGGTGGTGCACACCTTTAATCCCAGCACTTGGGAGGCAGAGACAGGCGGATCTCTGTGAGTTTGAGGTCAGTCTGGTCTACAGAGGAAGTTCCAAGACAGGCCCCAAAGCCACAAAGAAACCCTGTCTCAAAAACCAAAGCCAAAACCAAATTCTTAAAATATCATTCAGATTAGCCAACTTTCTGTACCTGGGTGAAGAAACGTGTGGCCGAGAACAGCCCACCTGACCAGGAGCAGAGTGTAACTCGGTCACCATGCTGTGCCGTCCTCACGGACACGCCCACAGCACTGACAGCTATGTGGGTGACATCTCAGCAGACGACCTACATTCTAGTACTGCAAATATCACTCCATTTTGGTTTCATTCAGTTTTGTTTAATCTGGTGATTTTCATCTGAACCAGGTGAGATTACCTGATCTGGTGACTCCTTCTTCAGCTCCATTCTCTAGCCACTGAGATTCACTGTCCAACAAACGGTTTTTTGATTCACTAAGTGGTTTGATAGGAAAAGGTTGATTTGAGCCAATACTGAAAAAGGAGTAGACAATTCAGTGAATACTTTAATGCTCAATTAAGGATACTTAATAATTAATAAGCAGCAAATTAGTATTTCTTTTCTGAAATATGTGAGGGCAACTCATGAGATCTTAGCACTCTGAAAAGGCTATCTCCAAGAGAAAAATGCCCACTACCCCCACCCTCCAGTCAAACGGCTCTCTGGGCCCAAAGTGTGTATTCCAACACTGCCAAAGAAACCAGTTAGACTAAGAAACAGCTTCAGGGGCTGGTGGGAAAGGGCTGTCAACACTTGTTAATCGGGAGCTGTGGTAGCATAGGACAGGTGGAGAGCTATGTCTGTGGCCAGTACAAAAGTTACCTGTCATCTCCCAGTTCTCTGCTTTCTACCTCTGCAGTTTAGATCTAAGGGGAAAAAATGATTCAGTAATTTATCGTAGACTTATTTTTCTAACTAAGAGAACCAGGGAGGAAGGGAAAGGAGGAGGAAAGGAGGAAACGGGAGAGAGATTGCCAAGTACTTCTTATGGGCCAGACACTACGCTGGGTGCTACATACTATCTCCCCCCTCTCGGGAACCCAGGGAAAGGAAACAGACTTGCCTGAGTGACTTGTGAGAACGGCAATAAGGGCTAGAGCTGAAGGGTCAAAGGCTTTCGGTGTAGTGTGGAGGCCTGCCTGCTGACGTCAACATGCTAGTCTGGAGCTTAAAGTCCTTTTCACCTCTTTTTTTTTTTTTTTTTTAACCAAGACAGGCTTTCTCTGTAACAGCCCTGGCTATTTCACACTGCAGACCAGGCTGGCCTCAAACTAACAAAGATCTGCCTGTCCCTCTGCCTCCCAAGTGCTGGGGTTAAAGGCATGCACTAGTATGCCTGAGTACCTTTCTTTTTTTGTATGTATGTTGACAGAAATATAAACTTATGAATCAGTTTTCTTGGTGTGCAATTATGTTAAGAAATTTCTTTTAAGATAAATAAGAAACTATTGGTACTTTCAAATTCTCATTAATTATCCTGACATTGTAATTAAAACCCAATTAAGGGTTATTAGAATAATGACAGTGCTTTTAAATTTTTCTTTGAAAAAAATACAACTTGGTATAAGCCAATATAATCAAGTCTTGAACGGGATTTTCATTTCAGGAGGATGAAGACAGCATATTTACTTGCTTACTAGGTTCCCCAGACATGAAGCTGCATGCATGTGTGCTGTCCTAACTATGGACATGCTCTGCTACTCCCAGTGTTCTGGTTTGCATGTAAAGTGTGGAAGAGCAGGCACCTAACACACACTGCTTCTCCATTAGAAAGAGAATGGAGATAGAATTTTTCTTTTTCTGTCCGTTTCTTGGAGTGTGACTGTTTGTGCATGCGTCATTCACGCAGAACAGGCATCAGACTATTTTACAATGAATACTGAAAAACTCAGGAACAAGGAACACACCTTCTGGCATATTCACTCTGGTTTGCAACAGAAGCTTGTTCCGGATCCATTCCCACAAGGCGAGTTGGAAAGCTGCAGCCATCACCCAAGCTGTAAGATGAGGAACAGCAATTATCTATGTACTGATTTAATAACAATGGTCAAGTTTAACATTCCTTTTTCAGTGGCACAGCAGAACCAAAGCTTATCAAGTCTAAGTTTGGAGGCTCCTGCCTCCACTGCAGACAGTCTTTTCTCTTGTTACTCACACGTACTTAGAAACAAGGTCGCCCTTGAATGCAGAGGCTATTCAATTGTCTGCATACCAGCCACCTTCACCATCACTGGAAACATCATCCACTCCCAAACTGAAATTGCAGTAAGTTCCAGGAAAGTTCAATAGCACTGTGAGAAGAGCTGGCACTCCAGGGACAGCTCAGTGCTGAGCTCACAGGGAGTCCCCAGGTACTGAAAAACCAATCAGCCAACCAAAGAGCTGCTCAACACCTTAGTAAGAAGTACAGTATACCAGTGAACAAAAAGACAAGCTCCCCCTGCGTGCTTATGGTTATACAAAGAACCCAGCATGTTCTGCTGCCTTCACACTCCTGAGCCATCAGAACTGTGTAGAGCAGAGCCACTCACCTCTGGTCGAGACAGAGTGGCTGTAAATTTGACATGTCGCCATCAATAATCACAAACAGACAGTATAGGGCAGGAGAGTAGATAAGAGGCAGGTAAGAACACTTGCTGCTTTTGCAGAGGACCCAGGCTCCTTTCCTAGCACACACATGGTGGCTCACAACCTCCTGGAATTCTAGTCTCAGGGCATCTAGAGCCCACTTTTTGCCTCCCCTGGCATCAGGCATACATGCAGCGTACATATATATGTACAGGCAAAACTCTCATACACATAAATTTTAGAAAATTCCATTTTAAAGCATAACAAGCCCCAGACATCTGCTAAAGTCTAGGGATGGGGTAAATGCAAGCAAAGTAGTCTCACTGAATAAAGGCAACAGAGAAGGAAGAAGCTTTGGGAAGCTGAGATGGCTTGAAGCTAAAACACAGGAGAGATGGCTATAGAAATATGTGAAGGACTGTTAACACATCTGAATGATACTAGCCTGCGAAGGCAAACTGAGAAAAACAGCTGGAAACCTTACAGTGAACAAGTCCAAGCCCTGCACCACTGGACAGCATCCCATTTGACCAGCCAGCGGGAGACTCTCTCAATTGAGATTCCACCTTTAGTAGTGCTAGACTTAGCCTTAAAGAAAATGCTACTCTTGATCCAACCTTGTAAGGCTTAAAACAAACCTCAAAAAGACTATTGTGAAGCCTAAAAAACCTAACAGTGTGTCAAAACCAAACCTATCAGTTATAAAGAGAGACATAAAATCTAGACTGTGGGCTATCTAGCATTCAAAACAACCATGTTTAATTGGAAGTTACTGACAATGAAAAATAACAGATAATGTGAACAGAATTAGGAAAAAACAACCAAGAGAAAACAAAGTGAGACTCTTGTCAGAGAGAGAAAGCGCATACAACACTCCTGTGTCATAATCTATGAAAATATTTTTATGTTTCTAAAAGCAATTTACTTTTATTTTCAAGACCTCGAGTCATTTTTATTTTTCTTCTTCCCATTCAAATGTGTACTCTTACTTTATTTTATGTATGTTCAAGATATTTTGAATTTTCATTTTAAAGTCCTTTAAGAACAATCTCAGAATCTTAAGCTATTTAGCCAGAGGCAGAGGCTACTGATTCCTACACTCTGTAACTTACCTGGAAAATACCGGAACTAGCCAGTACTTCTTCTCGTCACCAAAGACTTGTCTCCAATTTTTACTACATCCAAGAGAAAACCCGTTTCCATCTATTCCATAAGAAAACATAGGTGCGCGGAAAGACTCTTTAAAAAAAAACAAACAAACACAAATATGTATATACACATGAATAAATTTTATCTATTTAAAAATTATAGAGGGAATGGAAAATAATTTTCTTGCCTACAGCTATGCTATGGACAGCTATGAACATAGCTGTCACAAAGGATAAAAGGGATGACAATCATCTGAGGTGAAGATGTCCTAATTATCCGATCTGACCGGTACTGAAATGTTACCTCAGCAAACACACAATCATTATGTCAACCAAACTATACTTTAAAAAAGATAAATTTCAGACTTAACTTGGAGACAGAATATTTTTATTTCGACCCTCTAAAACGACAGGCCCAAATAATTATCTAATATTACTTTCATTTACTATTTTGAGACAGGGTTTCCCTGTGTAGCTCTGGCCGTCCTAAAACTCACTGTAGACTAGCCTGGCCTTGAACTCAAAGGGATCTGCCAGAGTCTGCCTGAGTGCTGGGAATAAAGGTGTGCACCCCTGCTGGCGGCTCTAGACATATAAGAATCTCAGAGCAGCCTGTGTTATGTAAGACCCTATCGGAGAGAAGGGAGAAGTGGACAATAAGATACATTTTTTTTTTCGAGACAGGGTTTCTCTGTGGTTTTGGCGCCTGTCCTGGAACTAGCTCTTGTAGACCAGGCTGGACTTGAACTCACAGAGATTCGCCTGCCTCTGCCTCCCGAGTGCTGGGATTAAAGGCATGCGCCACCAACGCCCGGCAATAAGATACATTTTTAGAGGCTTTTTTTTTTTTTTTTTTTTTGGTTTTTCGAGACAGGGTTTCTCTGTGGCTTTGGAGCCTGTCCTGGAACTAGCTTTGTAGACCAGGCTGGTCTCGAACTCACAGAGATCCGCCTGCCTCTGCCTCCCGAGTGCTGGGATTAAAGGCGTGCGCCACCATCGCCCGGCTAGAGGCTTTTTTAGAGGCTTTTCAGTTTCACATGATTAAATGCTCCAAGTGTGACTGTGACGAAGACTGACCAACATCAAAGGGATATAGACAAACTTCTCCATTTAAAATACTGGCGTCAGTGAAATCTGGGTAGGTGAGTTAGGAAGACAGGCAGAGGTGGCACAGCAGAATAAAGTACCCTCAAAGGAAGAAACCACAGGCCGGCAGGAAGCCAGGGTGTGGGGGTTGGGACAGTAAAGGAAGTGGTATGCGAAGGCTACAGGGTTTCCACAGCATGGCCACAGGATCATCTGATTGGCTGAACCAGACTGTCCAAAATATCAGACCACATTACATAGGACTGGAATTAATGATATCCTCTGAAATTCTGTTTATCGATGTAATTTTGTAAATATATGTGTACATGATAAGTCATGATATAAAATGGTTTCACTGGTAAAAATAATGTGGCAAAAATTATTTAAGGAGGACAGTAGGATGCCAAGAGGCACGGCCTATGGTCTGGACCTGAACTGTGTTCAAGGGTGCCACTAGTTGATGGCACTACCTGAAGGCAGTGGAACCAAGGAAGCAGTAGGTCCTGGAGGGAAGGGTAACGTCCTTAAGAATTTAATGGGACCTTAAGGTGTTCTCTCTCTCCCTCGCCCCCGTTCCTCCTTGGCTGCCATTGGGTCAGCAGCTTTTTGGTTCCACACGCTCCCTATCAGCGCACATGGGTCCCCACAGCACACAGCACAGGAAGTGAACATGGACAGAGACCTCTGCAAACACAGTGCAAAATCAAATCCTGATTCTGCTTCCTTCAAGTTGACCCAGCTGAGGTACTCCATTGTTCTTTTTCACAGAGGGGCTCAACACCACATGGAGAAACAAGCTATGTGAGAAACAGATTCAAGTGTTCACATCCCATCTACGACAAGGCTGCTCCTTAGACCGAGGTGGTCAGAACCAGTTGGGAAAATTGACCTACCACTACCACATTTATCATTATTGAAATAAATTCTTCAATTTTACTATTTAACATGTAAAGGTGTTTTGCCTGAACGTATGTATGTACACCACATGTGTGTCTCGTGCTCAGAGGCTGGAGGAGGCATCGAGACCCCTGAAACTAGAGTTACAGCAGATGTCATTTCTGGTTTTCTGTATTTCTATATATTGTTTGTTTGTTTGATTTTTAAAGAGGTCTTTAGGATAGGGCTTTGCAAACAGGTCACATTGTTGTCAGTTCTAGGGTAAGAGCACTTCTGTAAAGAGAACAAATTACTTAACAGACACAGAGAATTTTATTTATATGGAAAAAGTAAATCATAACGGACCTGAAGTGCTTAACAGTGAAGGGTGAGCTGGCAAGGAAGAAGAAAAACCCTTACACTGGAAGTCACATAATCACACAACCCAATAACAAGACCATGGGGCTGGAGAGATGGTTCTGTGGTTAAGAGCACTGCCTGCTCTTCCAGAGGACCTGAGTTCAATTTCCAGCAGCTACATGGTGGCTCACAACCATCTGTTATGAGATCTGGTGCCCTCTTCTGGCCTGAAGGCATACATGCAGAAAGAACACTTTATACATAATAAATAAATCTTAAAAAAAAATAATCAAGACCATATAATTCAAATATAGTAACTAAAATGTGTCCTCAAATCTCTTAATTCTCTATATTAAAAGTCGTTTCCTTCCAATTCTGGCAAACACACAGGCTTTGGATGCATGTGGACTCTACTCCTAAGTATTAACACAGCAGTTCAGTGTGAGCAGGGCCTCCAGAGTGTCTTGCTAGGCACCCCTAAGCTGGTCTCACACTTGTAACCCTGCCTTAGCCTCCTGACCGCTGGAAGAAAGGGCACACACCACAAAACCCAGTCCTACCACCCTTGAACACCTTTGTTGTGGAATATTATTTTAAGGTGTGTTACATGTTTGTGCTGTGGAATTATTTGTTTAACGATGCAAAGATATGTTACATTCTTTTATGTTGCATTAGTTTGACTCTATGAAGCTGTGTTACTTTGCCTGCCTAAAACACCTGATTGGCCTAATGAAGAGCTGAATGGCCAACAGCAAGGCAGGAGGAAGGAGAGGTGGACTGGCAAGAAGAGAGAATAAACAAGAGGAGAGATGTGGGAGGAGAAGATGAAGGAACAAGAAAAGGAAAAGAGTCACCCAGCTACGCAGCCAGCCATGGAGTAAGAAATAAAGGTATATAGAAATAAAAAAAAAAGGTAAACACCCAGAGGTCAAAGATAGATGGATTAACTTAAAATCTAGCTAGACACAAGCCAAGCTAAAGCCAGGCATTCATATGAAAGAAAAGGTCTCTATGTGTGATGTATTTGGGATCTGGGTGGCAGCCCCCAAAAGAGCACATGGTGATATTTTGTTTGTGATCTAACACATAAAGGTTGCCTGAAGATCAGAGTGCAGAGCTAAGCCACTAATTGGGCACACATCTTTAATCCCAGCATTTGGGAGGCAGAGGCAGATGGGATCTCTGTGAGTTCAAGGCCAGCCTGCACCACAGATAGATTCTGTTTAAAAGAGAAACAGAGCTAGGTGGTGGTGGTTCACACCTTTAATCCAGTAGTTGGGAGTTACAGGCCTTTAATCCCAGCACTAGGAAGGCTGGGCAGAGAGAGGAATGTAAGGTGGGAGGAGACAGAAGCTCATAAAGTCTCTCTAGTGACTGCTCCTTTGCTTCTCGGATCTTTTATCATTTATCCGATATCTGATTCTGGGTTTTTATTAAGACCAATTAGAATTCACCCAACAAGAGTAAAGAATAAAGAGTAGAAACAACCAACGACACATCTTAATTAATTATTCCTCTATATTTATTTCTGTTTTTTATGTTTGTTTCTTTTTGCATTTATCTCCTTATTCAGTGTGTCTATATATCCACATTGCTAAACATATGTGGAGGTCAGAGGACAATCTGTAGGAGCTGGTTCTTTCTTCTTCCACTATGTGGGTTCAGGAGACTGAGCTCAGATCATCAGGTTTGGTAGCAAGTGCCCTTACTTACCAAGCCATCTCTCCAGGCTTGTATTTTCATTTAAAAATTAGGAAGAAAAAGCTGATAACAATAATACTATGCACTAAATTTCACTGACAACTGACACAAAAATGAAAATAAAAAAACATGTCATAAGCACTAGCCCTTAGAACATATGCCCATCAAATGTGCATGGGGGGGCACCAAGAATACACATGAAATATGCTCTCTCTTAGCAAGAAAGTAAACTAAAGGATTTAAAACTTTAAGCATGAAAATCTATCATTCAGAGACTAGTTTTCAAAAGATACTGTATAAACACAGGTAATGACTTTTATTTATAAGTTTATAAACTATAAATTTTGCTATATAATACATTAATGAAATCATCTTACATATAGTCACTTCGGCAACCCTCTCCAACACGAGTCTAGGTATTTTATACACCCAATGTATCCAAAACTGAAGTTAAATACACAATTGTTTTTCGTTTCTTTATTGCCCACTACAGTTTTTCTATACATTTCACATTAATTTGTGGTCATTTTAAAACAAGATTTTATTTACCTATTGTTGTTCTATTTTTTCCAACTAGCCAGCAATGGTAGCTAAACAGCGAGAGCACGCTGACGAAGAACATTGCGGACACAAAGAAAAGGAAGAGCACGTGGAACTTTGCACGAGACTCCTTCAGTTCATTCTGAGGAAAGAAGATGGAAGGGTTATTGTGGGGACAGGAAACCTCTAAAATGCAACTTGTAATCTGGGTCTTCCTAAGGATGGAATCCACCACACACACGCAGACACACACACACACTAAAAATCATATATGAGGAGTAATAAAATAAATGAGACCATGTATTCTGAATCCAAAGTCTCATAGTAGGCTGAACCCATAAACAGTCCTAAGTCATTTAAAAACTGTCCTCAGGAGCTGGAGAGACAGCTCAAGGGTTAAGAGCGCTGACTGTTCTTCCCGGCGTTCACAAGGCAGCTTACCACAGTCTGTGACCCCAGTCCTAGGAGACCCACCACCCTCTTCTGACTTGTGGGCACCAGATATAAATGCAGGTATACTCCCACCCATACACACAAGAGAATAATAAATAACCCAAGCATTTTATTTTATTTATTTTTTTTTTTTAGGATTTTTTCGAGACAGGGTTTCTCCGTAGCTTTTTGGTTCCTGTCCTGGAACTAGCTCTTGTAGACCAGGCTGGCCTCGAACTCACAGAGATCTGCCTGCCTCTGCCTCCCGAGTGCTGGGATTAAAGGCGTGCGCCACCACCGCCCGGCTAACCCAAGCATTTTAAAAGTTTTCCTTAAGCACCTAATGATCTCAGCAGTTCAGTCATGAAATGAAAAGATGGACTTTCTTTCACACCGTGCGGATGTACTCAGATTTCCCTCTACAGCCGGAGGAACAAAGGCACTTCCATTTGTGTAAACAGCTGCTTACTCACAGAGGCTCTAAACTGAGCGCAATGTGACAGGTCTCTCTTTTTACTTCTGTGCATCTCTCCTCTAAGGGGTCCAAGTCCTTAGAAGCTCTGAGGCCCACTCCTCATCCTGGTTTATTTTCCTTTAGTCTTTGTAGGTGATGGGCATTTCATAAAGGTTGCCATAAGGGATTAAAGAATAAACAGATTCTTTCGTTCCTTCTTACAGAAATAGGCTATTAACAGTAAGGAGCCTTTAAATATTTCCTCTTAAATAAAACACTGAATGGGCTTGAGATGTAGCTCAGTCAGAAAAATGCTTGCCTAGTATGCATGAAGTCCTAGGTTCAGAACCTAGCATGACAAAAAACTGAGCATGGGAGTGCCTGCCTTAATTACAGAAGTGGAGGCAGGAGGATCACAAGTTCAAGGTCATCTTTAACTAAACAGTAAGTTAAAGGTCATTTGGGACACATGAGACTGTCTCAAAAACTGTATAGGCAAGTCTCCTAGTTTTTCAGAACAGGCCACACTATTTAATTTAAAAAATGTTTAACGGGCTGGACATGGTGGCACGCACTTTTAATCCTAGCACTAGGTAGGCAGAGGCAGATGATCTCTGTTAGTTTGAGGTAGCTATGTCTACATAGCTAGTTCCAGGATAGCCAGGATCACACAGAAAGATCCTGTCTCAGAGGGGGTGGGGGACTCACACACTGGAGGATGGCTCCTGAATTCAGGTGGCTCATAACTACTTACAACTCTAATGCACACACACCTTTTTTTTTTTTAATTAAAGTTCCTAACCAAAGGGCCAGCAAGATGGCTCAGAGGTAGAAAGTGCTTGTTGCCCAAGTTCAACAATCCAAGTTCAACCCCTACCCTAGACCCATGGCGGAAGGAGAACTGACTTCCAAAGTTAACCTCTCGCCTCCATGTGTGTACGCATGCACGCGAGCATGTGCACCAGACATACAACTGTAATTTAGTCCTAAAATTTAAAACAAAAAGCGTTTGATGGGGTTAGAAAGATGGCCCAAAGACCCGAGCTGAAATCTCCAGCACTTACATAGGTAGTGGGAATGGCTGCCCAGCCCTGTAATGGGGTAGAGACAGGCAGAGCAGAAAAATTTGCTGGCCAGGGAGAGGTGAAATGGCAGAGGAAGACATCCAGCATCCTGCATTCATGAAAACCCACACTCATGTACATACACCACACACAAACAATCCCACACATTACACACGCAGGCTTTGACAGACTGAAAGACTGTTTGCACTACTTTGTGTGTGCATGCGCGCAAAGGAGACTGAACCTAGGGACTCAAAAACTTTACCACTGAACATTTCCCCACGAGTCCTGCATTATTCTGATATTTATTTTTCTCCTCAGAGTAACCACTCTACTTTTAAAACAAAGTGACTATTCTTTCTTGCCAACTTGTAAAGCAAATTTCAATTACATGCATTCACTCTGTAAAGAGATCATGAGAATGTCATGGCAATGATGTGTTTTACCTTCGGGCAATTCTCTGTAGATTTCCTGCGGCAAAGCTTGTGCAAACAGAGACAATGCATTAAGAAAACAATTTTTATACAAAGTTATCCTGAAAACTAGGCTCTATCAGTCATGTGCATCTGGAAGGAACACAAGCAGTTGCCCTCTAATGGTCTACATCTTTCCAGAAAGTAAAAAACACCCAAACATACAGGTCACAACATTTCTCTCTTCAGGCACATGTCAGAGACATGTGCTTTTCCTCTAAACATGTGCTTTTCCACCCAACTACACAGAAACTTTGTGTCTGAAAGAACAAAATAAACGTTTAGCATGACCATCTGTAATTCTGTAATCTTGTTTGGTTAGTGGTTCCAGAAATGGGACCTGAAGACTCAGCACCTCACTGCTATTGCCTGTTTCAGCTGGGAAAACAACGGCAGCCTCCGACAGCTCAGCAATCAGAACCTTTTACAAGTCACAGCATGTCACCCTTCTGTTCCCATTTTACTGAAGACAGACAGACAGACAGACAGACAGACAGAGACACCTTCTAACACTAGAGATCACTGAAGTCCCTTTGTCACTTAGTCCTACCAGGATCCTGGGCTTCCTTTCAGTACCCATCCTTAGTCTAATCTAGCTATAAAAAGTTCCTATGGCACTGGGTGATGGCAGCACACACCTTTAATCCCAGCACTTAGGAGGCAGACAGGCGGATCTCTGAATCTGAGGTCAGTCTGGTCTGCAGAGTGAGTTCCAGGACAGCCAGGAATGCACAGAGGAAACGCTCCCTTGGTATAGTTCAAACATTCCAGTGGTACCTACAGACTCCTCTGGCTTAAATGCTCTTCCCTCAGACATCAATTCCCTTCTATCTTGGTTTAGATTTCCCACTCACAGTGCGGCCAGCCTTTTCCACTCACTTTAATAAGCAGCCCAGACACGTGAAGGTGAGTTAGCTGCTTAACCCTGGGGTCCACTGTGCATCTCCTGCCTACTGAGGGCACAGAAACCTCATACGGCTAACAATAGCAACACTGCCTATAGACAGACAATTCCAAAAAAGATGCATATTTAGAATACAATGTTTGTGACCTTGAATTTAACTGTATTAGCATTCTCCTAAGTCTAAAAAATACACCGTAAAAACCACATTTAAATTTCATTTAATTTTAGAGGCAGGGTCTTACTGTGTATGGAGAGCAGGCTGGCTTCAAACTTAAAGTATATTCTTTAAAATAAGAGCAATAACTAAGCTAGTTAAGTTTTGTTTAACTCTACCTATTTTTTAAACTTTGCTTCATCTTTTTTTTTTTTTTTTTTTTTTTTTGAGACAGTTTCCCTGTGTAGCTCTGGTTATCCTGGAACTATTTTGTAGTTCAGGCTGGCCTCAAACTCACTGAGATCCGCCTGCCTCTGCCTCCCAAGTGCTGGGATTAAAGGTGTGTGCCACTGTACCTGGCAACTTTGCTTCATCTTTAAATCTTGTAGGTTGCATCTTCTGAACAATGTAATTTAGCCACAAAATCATAATCATTGAAAGGATATTTAAATGTGACTCTGGAGAAACCTGCACCCATGCCTTGAGTGTGTACTGCCCTTTTCCTGCACATCTTCCTCTCAATGTCAGCATTTAACTCTAGCTCAGTGGTTCTCAATCTTCCTAAGAAACTCTGTGACCCTTTATTACAGTCCATGTTGTGGTGAACCCCAATCATACAAATATTTTCGCTGCTACTTCCTAAGTACAATTTTGCGACTGTTATGAGTTGTAGAGTAAATATCTTATATATGATCCCTATGAAAAGGGTCATGACCCCAGGCTGAGAACCGCTGCTCAGAAGCATGTACTCTAGCTGTCTTTGCTCACTAACTCTGGCTTGTCCTAAACACTGTTTCTGTGGAAGTCAGGACAGCGGCAGTGCTGGGCTGCATTTTCCTGATGGCGCTTAAGCTCACGCTATCACTGAGTAGAAACTTAATTAGTTTTTTGGGTTTTTTTTTTCTTTTTCTTTTTCGAGACAGGGTTTCTCTGTGGTTTTGGAGCCTGTCTTGGACCTAACACTTGTAGACCAGGCTGGTCTCGAACTCACAGAGATCCGCCTGCCTCTGTCTTCCGAGTGCTGGGATTAAAGGCGTGCGCCACCACCGCCCGGCTCGTTTTTTGGGTTTTTTTGAGACTAGGTCTCACTATGTAGCTCTATCTGACCTGGAACTCTGTATTTCAGGCTGGCTTCGAACTCACAGAGATTGCTTCCCTCTGCTTCCTGAGTGCTGGGATTAAAGGCATGTGCCACTATGCCCAGCATGTAGAAAGTTTAAAATCATACATTTTAAATTTTATTTTATACAAGTGGGTTTTTGTGTGGACATATATATGTGCACCGTATACATGAATATAAATGGCTGTGAGCCAGGATGCAGATATTGGGAATTGAACCTGGGTCCTCTGCAAGAGCAACATGTGTTTTAAACCAATGAGCCATCATCTCTCCAGCCCCCTGAATTACAATGCTTTAGTAAACATCTCTCTAAAATACACAAGGCATTTCCTGGAAATAACTGTGCTCCATGACTCAGAGCTGTACACGGCTTTTAAGAAACAAGTGACCTTGGAAAGTACCTGGACCCTGGGATAGACAGACCTGACTTTAAACTCTAATTTTCTACACTATGAAACACATGACCTAACTTCTCCCACCTCACATCTCACTCTGACAGTTGCAGTCACAACAACCCCCTGTACAAAACCACAGCTCCTCATCTTCCTGTACAGACACACTGGGGTCTTGGAGCTTCACTGACTTGAGGAGATAACACCTGAAGTGACATTTTGTGTTTTAACAAAGTTTGCCTGAAGATCAGAGTGCAGAGTTAAACCACCAAAGCCCAGGTAGTAAATCCTTTAAACCCAGGATTCAGGAGTCAGAGGCAGATGGATCCCTGTTAGTTCAAGGCCACCATGGGAAACACTACACAAAATTAATTCCAGTCTATAAGAGAAACAGAACTCAGTCAAAGGTGATCCAGCACTTGGGATCCAAGGCCTTTTATCCCAGCACTGGGGAGGTGGAGACAGGAGTGATATGGCTGGGTGGAGAGAGGAAGATGAGGCAGGAGACAGGCACTCAAAGCAATCTGAGGAGCAGTCTGAGAACAAGATCGCCCCTTTGGTCTGAGCATTGGCAGAGGTAAGAACTCTAGTGGCTGGCCACTGCTTCTCTGATCTTTCAGTTTTCACCCTGACAGCTGACTCTGGGATTTTACTAATAAAACCAATTAGAATTCACACTACAAATGGCCCGCCCAAGTTCACCAGTACTTAGAAAAGCACTCACTACTAGGAGGGCAACTTTCAAACGCTAACCAATCCAGAGCCCAAACTCCAAGCCTAGTCCAAGTTCCCGTTCCCTAGCCCCCTGCCACCCTTACCTAGAGGCAGCATTACTCATCCCACTATCCACTGAGATGGAGATTATTCAAACTGGTAACCCTAAAGCAGTTCATCTGTTTAGACACCAGCAGCTCTCACCCTCACTGAGCTTGTTAGGCTGTGTCTGTTCTTTCTTTGATTACCTTCTCAGCCACAATGGCCCCTAGGTCTGTGGCCTCACCAGACCTGGATAACAAACCACACATTTTAAACTTTCCCCTGGGTGTTAAAAAGAGTAAATGTGGACATACTTCTATACCACAATTATCTCCTCCTCCAAATCACAATGTAAAAGTGAAAATGGAAGCAGTAATGACATCAGAAGAAAATGGGTGACCAGACAGCAGACAGAAACATGAATAAAAACAGTTGGTTAAAAAATAGAAAACTTTGACAGAAACAAAACAAAACCTACTTAGAAGATACAAAATGAAATGGGAATGGAAGCTTTGCAGCCACAGTCAGAGAAAGACAGCACCAAGAAGAGCCAGCGCCCTGAAGACAGCATACTAGGCCAATAGCACTGAGGAGGCCTTTCAACTTGCAAACTCTGCTGTCCTGTGTGGCCGAGGGTGGGCTCACAGCTGGGGTCCAGACAAATCTATCTCCACTAACAGAGTCCTGGACTACAGGTGCATTCCCTACTGGTAGGAGAAAGTGTCAGTTTCAGTGCTGCCTATATTATGAACTTTGCTGTTATAGCTGGTGATTTCTGTATTTTATTGAAGAAAGGCTCATAGATACCAAGGTCATGAATAAAGATTAGTATCTGTTTTATGAAAACAAAAACCTATCAGAAAAAGTGGACATGGCACAAACGTGGGCGCTCACAGAAAGCCATGGCAACAGCTGGTAAGAAGTCTCTCTCACACTTGCAGAGTAAAGTTAGGTACTGTGTTTCTAGATTAATGGGCGCTGCACATATCAAAGGAGAGTAAGAACACAGCAGCAGGACACAGACATGGTTACAACAGAAATGGTTTGAGACATACAAGGAAAAAACAAAGACATCTCAATAGGCTAATGGAGGAGAATTGCCATGAGTTTAGGCCACACAGTGAGTTCTAGACTAGACTGGTTAATTTAAGACCCTGTCTCAAACACAGATGAACAGACAGACATCTACTGGGTGCTTATTATACAGCACATGCTTACATTCATTTAAACTATCAATTCAGTGCAGTAAGTATGACTCCAGATTTCATAACTGAAAAAGCAATCTAAGCTAACTTCACGCTGCTATTTTGCCACTCAGCAAACACTCACTAAACACTTACTGTATCGTGGGCCAGGTAACATCCTAGACGCGCCACCAATGAAAAAGATAGATTTTCTTGCCTTCATGGAGTTTAAATTATAGCAAATACACAAGCAAAGCTCATGTCCTTTCCCTGGGAGCCGTGTAATTCTAGATCTCAGTATGAGATGACTAAGAAGACCTCAGAGATGACATCACTATTCTAGCCTGGCAACCAACGGAAAGAAAATAAGAAACAGATTTGAAACGTCCATTTTTATGATGACTATTATGTCTGATGACTCAGTAATAATTATCAATTGAAGACTGGGTATTGGGTTCAGCAGTGTGACAGTCAAGGCTGAACCTACATTTAATGGGGCTGATGACACTAGGGAGAAAGAAATAGAGATGAAAATATTCAGATATTTAAATATTTTAATAAAGAGGTAGTTTTAATATATTTTAAAGTTATTTCTAAATTGTATCAGTAGAACATGCAAATATAAAAACCAAACATTGTGAGAATGTTATAATGAGAAACAGCAGTTTTCCACACTACTTCTAAGATGGAGTTCTTTCCACATTTCTGGTACTTATTTTCCCCTCAAGTATATACACTTCCACATTAAAAAGGTTTCAACTTGATTATGTATTCTGAACAGATGGACATTTGTATATGGTAACCAAAACCCCCAGGAAAACAGGAGCGAGCATTCTCCCTGCTGGCTGTCCCAGCGGTGAGCAGTGGCAGCAGCTCTCTAGCGTTCCCCTTAGACACCACCACATCCTACACGCGCTGATGTGGTCCTTGTTCTTGATGCATGGTACATCTCAGAGACCACTTCCCAGTTATTTGTCACACGGAGCTGCTTGTTTCTACAGGATTTCTCCTCAGATAAATCACACTTTAGTCCCTTGTTGATAAAACATTTGATTATTTTAACTACTTGTAGTTTTTTAAAAAAAAAATATTTATTATGTATACAATATTCTGTCTGTGTGTATGCTTGCAGGCACCAGACCCCATTATAGATGGTTGTGAGCCACCATGTGGTTGCTGGGAATTGAACTCAGGACCTTTGGAAGAGCAGGCAATGCTCTTAACTTCTGAGCCATCTCTCCAGCCCCCTACTTGTTGTTTTTTAAAAATCGGAAAGGATGGGGGCTGGAGAGACAGCTCAGCTGTTGAGAGCACTGGCTGTTCTTGCAGAGGACTCGGGTTCAACGCCCAGCACATATCTATCAGGTCAGCTCACAATCTTCTGCAACCCTCTTCTGGTTTCTGCAGGAACCAGGCACACATATGGTGCACAGACATATGGCGAAACATCCACATTCATAAAATAAAAATACATCTTTTCTAAAATTCTGAAAAAAAACGTACGCAGACAGAAAACAAGCGTTTGTCTGGCCCAAGACGCCACTGACTGCAGCACCACACAAGTGTCGTCACGGCAGTGGAAAGAGGCAGACATCGCTACCGCAGCTCTAACAGTCCGCACCAGTCACCTAGAGCCTGTGCACTGGACACAGACTTGCAAGTCAAGTGTAGTCCTGGCCGAGCCATTACAAAAATAGTAAAAAGCATCAAGAAACTTGTTTCAAATACACATCTTTAAACATTTTTAATATATGTTTAAGACAGAAAAAAGACTTACCGTCCAAAATTTTATGAAATACTCTAAAACTGTTGAAGCCACAAAAAGGCAATATAGTAGGGAATACAACAAAAACAGCATGAAGAATTTGTAATTAGTAAATCCCACACAGTTATTCACCCTAGAAGAATATAGAAAGTAACATTGTAAGATAAGACAAATCACAAATATACAGACAGAGAAAGCAAAACAGGGTCTCGGGGCCAGTGGGAGCGGGGTGTAGGGAATGCCTCATGGGACAGCTCAACTCTGTAAGATGTGAGAATCCTGGAGCTTGTACCAAAATGGGGATATACCTAACATTACTGAGTTTACGGAGATGGTCAAAATAGTAAATTAACAGATGCCTTGAAGTCATAAGTGGGGGAAAGAAAGCAGAAAGGTTACATCATCACTATCGGGAAATAGGACAAGTGAGAAGTGGGAAACAAGAGTATCGTAACTGTGGATGTTTTTAATTGTTATATAGATTTTTGCAACTCGAATGTTAATTTTTAATTTATTACCATCTGGATTATTTATCAGAAGATATTTTTAAAGGAAAAATATAAGTGCCCATATCTACATGTGTATGTACATATATACATATCTATATACATACGTGTGTGTGTATATTTATGTATTAGTAATTTAATTGAGCTCAAAAACAGGACCACTGGAATGGGGTATATGGTTTTAGTCATAGAGAGCACTTACAATGTGTAGAGACCCTGGATTTAAACCCCAGTACCAGTCGAGGAAAAAAGGATTACTTAAGAAAATCATTCTGTTTCCTGCTTCTAACGTCCAACCACTACCCCTTTGACTTAGGCAATTTCTACTATTTTTTATACATACCAAGGACAGTGATGATCCATCTTAAGAACACATCTAGGAATCAAGCATAAGAAAAGTCGTTCAGAAAAATCCTGACTCTAATTTCTCATTATTTTACTGAAGCTAAAATATCCCCTTAAAACTAAATCTTTGAGAACCAACCTAGAAACACCAGGTAACTTCTGCCACCTTCATCAGTACCTCCCCAGATAAACAGGCACTAGTTTTTACACTGTGATGTCAGTTCAACACAGCCAGCCTACTGACCACACCAAATGACATCTATTATTCAGTCTGGGAATGATTCTTGGCACATCCGAGGGCCCAGTTTGAACATCCGCTAAGGAGATAAACAGATGACCTCTAGTACTATGGGCATGAGCAGATCAAGAAAGTCAATCCTTAGAAGCGCACACACCAGACACTAACACACAGCTTAAGATGGTTGCTTTCCTACATTCTTTAACATCAAGTTTCCCCGTAGTGACCACTACTATACTTTAGCATAAGAACACCAAAACAAAACCAAACTTTCTTCCCTCTAGAGTACTTTTTATACATGTAGAAAGCGAGACTACAGAGCTCACAAAGTAAGAACGAGAAACTCAACACCCAGAAACTTACACAGCTTGTCTAAGAGGCTTGGAATAGTCAAGAGTTTTAAACCAAGTATTTTTCCTTTACCATACCACCTTCTCACATGAAAACAAGGATTAAAATGGAACAAATGGCAAATGAAAACAATTATAAAATTTACTTCAGTGATTTGTTTTAATATCAACATCGATAATAAAAACAGGAAAATACCATTATAGTATCATTAGTCTATGAAGTGGTCATATTTTACAAAGAGGTTGTAACTGCTGGCTTATCAACATTACATTAAGTGTGAGTGCAGAAAGAATATATTTATTTTTTCGGGAAAAGGTTCTCTGTGTAGCTCTGGCTGTCCTGGAACACATTATGGAGACCAGGCTGGCCTCAAACTCAGAGATCCATGAAAATGATGGCATTAAAGGCATGCATCACCACACCTGGCTAGAAAGTAGATTTAAAATTAAAATTCTATTCAACTAGCAGAGAAACGGTTATCAAAGACTTCTTCTAGTATATTCTAGCTTATATACGTATTTATGTCAGTTCTATGTCCACAGCAAATAATGGGAAAGGATGAAATGGTTTTGCTAAATATGAAGAAGCATGTAAAATGTTTCTCTGTTGCCAAATTCCAGGGCAGGGTTAAAGGAAAACAAAGTGAGTAACACTCACCTGTCGCACGCAGAGCAGTGATGAGCCCGGTCAGGTTTAATCAACTGACATTTTTCACAGTATCGGATAGCTAGAGAGAAGAAAAAAGGAAACAACTCAAAGGTGTGCAAGCTTACTGATCCATAAAGCTTGAAATTTGGAATATATTCTGGAAACCGACAGTGCTCCATTTTAAAATACCAAAATGCACCAGAGAACATCTCAAATAAAATGTCAAAAAGGGGGCCTCATAATGTCTCTTCCCAGAAGTTTTCAAACTAAATAAAGTAGATCTGAAGTAAGCAGTTTGCAGAAGGCTGAACACCAAGACAAACAGCAGAGCTCGTCCAGAGCTCAGGTCCACCGAGTCCCAAACCCAGTGCTCTGTTGACTACAGCACAATGTCTGTAACAGGTTCTCACACACGTAAGACCGTCACCTTCTGTCTGAATCCATCCTGTTCTAGACCAACAATGATTCAATTTTTCGAACAACAACAAAAACCTCTTTGAAACTAAAATTCTAATACATGCTATGCTATTGTCTGGTTCACATTCAATTGTTCAAAAGATACTATGTGCCAGGTAATCTAAACAAAAATCCCTACTTTGTGAAGCTTACATACTCTTATGTTCGAGGGACTAAGACAATCAATACAATAAACAGTGCATTGGATAGTGACAGTGGACAATAAGGAAACAGAACGGGAGGAGTCCAACTCACAAACACCCAAGAAAACAAAGGGAGTTTGAGGATAAGGGTGTATCTCAGATGGCAGAGTGCTAGCCTAGCACTCAGGCACAAAACCCTAGGTTTGAAGGTCAACACTGCGTGTACAAGACACTGTGGTGCACGCCTGTAATTCCAGCACCTGGGAGGCTTGAGGCAGAAGGATCTGAAGTTCAGGGTCATTATCGACTACACAGGGAGTTTGAGGCCAATATGGGATACAGAGACATGAAAGAAAAACTAACAAACAAAACCTCCTACTCTCTTGGAAAATGAAGAATCTAGTTAGAGGAACAAACTCAGTGACAGAAAACTGCTTTATGTGCCTGAACAGTAGCCAATGCGGAAACTGGAAAGATGGCTCGGTGGCTAAAAACATCTGCTGCTGCTCTTCAGAGAGGACCAAGGCTGAGTTCCCAGCACCCATGGCGTGCGGCTCACAATCATTTATAACTCTAGCTCCGGACCTCTGGCCTCCTGGTATACATACTTACATGCAGACAAACACACACACACACACACACACACACACACACACCTACACCTAATTAAAAATAAATCTTTAAAATATAACAAATAAGAATGCTTATTACAGCTATTTTAAATTTAAAAACGCCAGGGTAATTTCCTTTTTTAAAAAAATGTGTACAAATGTTTTGAATGAATGTATGTTCCATGCAACCCATTCATGCCTGGTGGCCTTGGAAGTCCAGAAGAGGGCATCAGATCCCTTCGAATGGAATTACAGTTGTGAGCTACCATGTAGGTACGAGGAAGTCCTGGGTCCTCTGGAAGAGTAGCCAGAGCTCTTAACTGCTGAGCTATTGCTCAAGTTCCTAAGAATAATTTTATCCATGAAATGGCTAAATACTTTATGGTGTGTCTACATAGTGCACTATTCTGCAGAAGAAGACGTTCCCACACAAAACACATATTCCGTTAAGGAAAATACAGCAAGCTGAAGACGGCACCACTAATGCTTAGTCTATATACCAAACAGAAACCTAAGGTTACAGTGTAGGAAGCTCAGGATCAGAAAGAAGCCAGGCACCTCATGTGCCCATTCCTCTACATCCTCCCTCTACGCTGTGTGACAGCTGCGCACATATTTAGGTGCAGGGATGTGAACAAAATCAAACAGGTCCTACCAGAAAACGGGTTGGAAAGAAAGGAGGAGAGGGAGGGAGGGAGGGAGGGAGGGAGGGAGGGAGGGAGGGAGGGAGGGGGGGAGGGAGGGAGGGAGGAGGGAAATTATTACAGTATTTAGAAGAAGGAAGCAGATTGATTACTGTCAGTTCAATCCTCGCATGTTCTACATATCGAGTTCCTGGGCTACATATTGAAATCATGTCTAAAGGAGGGATAGAGGGAGGGATAGAGGGAGGAGGAAGGAAACCATACTTAACAAATGAGCAGATAAAGGCAAATAGTTGCAATCAAAGGAAACTTCATTTTTGTACAGAGCAACCAAAAAAAGGACAGTGTCAAAGACAGAAATAGAGCAAGGTACAGATGTTGTTTCATTTGTTCAATGAATACTTGTGAGTTTTATGTATGACAAATACTGCCCCTTTCTAGAAATAAAGGTGAACACCTTTAATGCCAGCACTCATGAGGCACAAAGGCAGATTTCTGAGTTTGAAGTCAGTCTGGTCTACAGAGGGAGTTCCAGGACAGCCAGGGCTACATGGAGAAACCGTGTCAAAACAAAACAAAACAAAAAAACAAAAAAGGATATAGCTATCACCCTGCTGTTTTGAAAATTATACACTGTCCAAATTTTGCTGAACTTGGGAATTCATAAACCCATTGCAAGTATGGACCGGGGTTAAAGACATCTAATATACAGAACTACAACTACTATGATCAACTAGTTGTTCCAAAATTCTTCATAAAATAAAAAGGATTGCTTAATATTAGCTGTCACTTTTTGGAAATGAGTTCTGCTAAAAACCTCATCACATGCCGAGATGCACACTTGGGTGCTTCCCATCTCATCTCACGTAGCATTTCTACAGACCCAGAGAACAGACGAACCCTCAGGCTGAAATGAAGAGACTGCAACAGGACAGGAGGCAGGGGAGGGGAGGGTTCTCATCCTTCTGGCTAAGAATGAAGAAAACCTCACAGACAACATGAACCATGGTACAAATTGCTTGCTCTGACCTCTGTACAATGCACGGTTAGAGTTCCTTTGGCTTTCTGAACTGTTTCTATCTTTTCAATCTGAAATCTGTACAATGTACCTTAAAGATCACAGAGTGGTCTCATTTACAAGAAAATAATATACCAAAACACCTTTACTTAATCTCTTAAGCGTTTTTAACAATGTAACTTCAAAACCCAGCTTTTGTTAAGACAGAAAAGTAACTCCTTCCTGAGAAGCCCACTCCTGTGGGCACAGCCATCTTTCTCTTAAGCTGGCAACCTCTCTAGCACTAGTGTGTATCTGTATCAAAAACTTTTTAGAAGTGTTTGTTTTTAATTAGGTACGTAAGTGTGTGTTTCCGTGAGTATGTGCATGTGGGCACAGGCGCCTGTGGTGGCTAGAAGAGGGTGTTGCTTTCCCCTTGAGCTAGTTACAGTTACATCATGAGAGACATGATGTGGATACTGGGACCAAACGCCGGTCCTTCACAGGAGTAGACAGAACGCTGAACCTATCGTTTTTCTTAATAAACTCCAACTCTGCTTCTTATTGACTCCTGAAATTCTGTGATATGTGTCACAAATCCTGGCTTGACCTTCAAGCCTCCGAAAGGACACTTGGGACTGCACTGCTAGCAGCATCAAGCTGTGGCTTCTGTTGCTACTGACATAACTTGGGTTTCAAATATCTAAGTGACTTGTACAGCACTAGTAAAGAAAACATGACGGTTAAATCTACATTAGATGATTTTTTTTTTTTTTTTTTGGTTTTTCGAGACAGGGTTTCTCTGTGGCTTTGGAGCCTGTCCTGGAACTAGCTCTGTAGACCAGGCTGGTCTCGAACTCACAGAGATCCACCTGCCTCTGCCTCCCGAGTGCTGGGATTAAAGGCGTGCGCCACCACCGCCCGGCTAGATGATTTTTTTTTTATTTGCTTTTCTTGTTGTTGTGTTTCTTGTTTTGTTTGAGACAGAGTTTCTCAGTGTAGTCCTGGTTATTGTGGAATTCACTTTACAAACCAGGCTGGTCTCAGAACGCACAGCCTGCCTCTGTCTCCTGAGTGCTGGGATTAACAGTGTGTGCCACCACCCCCAGTTTGCAACACAGTATTCCTACACTTTAATATGCTAACTATATCTTTTATCATGTGTTGCCTGTGTGTAGTATGGTATACATATAGTACACTCTTGTGTGGAGACCAGGAGGAAGTCCGTCTTCCACTGCCTTGACAAAGGTCTCAGCAGGAAGCTAGCTGTTTTGGCCAGTGCTCTCAGGAAGTGCCTGTCTCCACCCTGCAGGGATACAGGCATTCATTGTAAAGCTAGATTTTTTTTTTAAACTGGTTTTTAAATATTTGTTTCTTTGGTTTTTCTTTTCTTTCTTATTGTTTTAAAAAAAAGACCTATTTATTTATTATATATACAACATTCTGCCTCCATGTATGACTGTAAGCCAGAAGAGGGTATTATAGATGGTTGTGAGCCGCCGTGTGGTTGCTGGGAATTGGACTCAGAACCTCTGGAAGAGCAGCAGTCAGTGCTCTAGGCCTCTGAGCCATCTCTCTCTCCAGCTCAACCCTAGGATTTTTGCATAGGTGTTAGAGACTCAAACTCAGGTCTCATGCTCGTACAGCGAGCACTCTTCCCGAGTCCTCTCTCCAACCCACCGTCCTGTTCCATACCTACAAATCCCGATAACCCCTTTAAAATATTGCAGACAATTAAAACTCCTTTTTCTTTGTAAAATATGATTTCTTAAAGGTTTATTTATTTATTTATTATGTATAGTGTTCTGTCTGCATGTACACCTGCACACCAGAAGAGGGCACCAGATCTCACTATAGATGGTTATGAACCACCATGTGGTTGCTGGGAACTGAACTCAGATCCTCTGGAAGAGCAGCCAGTGCTCTTAACCTCTGAGCCTTTTCTTTTCTTCCATTCCTTTCTTTAAAAGACAGTGTCTCGTGTAACCGTGGCTGGCTTAGCACTCACTATGCAAGACCAGAGTCAGGATCGATCCGTAGTCACGAAGGTAAGCTTCCTGTATGTGTGCTGTCACTGACAAGCCCACTGGGCTCCGAAGCTAGAGTACTTGGACTCAAATTCTGCTTCCTTCGCATACAGCCTTGTGTGATCTTGAACAAGTAATTCAACCGGTGGAGTAGAGATCCAATCTGACAGACTACCGCCACTCTGAGTCACAGTACACAAACTCTCAAGAGTGGTCACTGTTGGCTCTTCCTGCGGTCTGCTAACATGCTATAAAGGAACTAACTATTTATAACTGCACTCAAATGCCTGCAATGTATCGGACTCCATTTCAGAACTCCAGAGGCCACAGTAGGAGAATCTTAATTGAAGGCCAGTCTGAGCTACTCAGGCTGTATCACCGTAGTCAGTTTGGTCAATAACTCCCAACTGCGTACTGATTTCTCTGCTGCTTCTCACTGATCTCACAGAACCTTGGCCTGTTCTCATTATTGGGACAAAATTATCCCCGAAGTGTCTTACTCTGACACGCACTCATGGGACTAGGTTATTGTGAGTTTAAATGAGTTATGAGTAGAACTCAGTGCAGAGGAACCACTAAGTTGCTACTATTTATAATAGAAACGATTTCTTACAGTAATGTGACCAGCTCAGCACCTCTAATTCCTCTCTATCAAAGAGTTAAACCTAAGAAAGGAAGCTGCTGTCTCAGTCGACCCTTATAGGGGTGCTATGAAATAATCCTTCTGCATACTGTGAACATATATTACTCTCACTGAGTAATGAAGAACTGACCGGTCAATAGCCAGGCAATAAGTATAGGCAGGGCAGCCAAACTCAGAACGCTGGGAGGAAGGGTGGAGCCAGTGGGGTACCAGGAGACACAGAGGCAGCAAGACATGCTGGAGAACAGGTAAAGCCACAAGCTATGTGGAAACACATACATTAGTAGAAATACAGCTAATTAGAGTGCTAAGAACTAGCAGAGAAAAGCCTGAGCTATCAGTCGAGCATCTGTAATAAATATATTACAGATATACTGCTGACGACACAGAAACTTCCACCTACATAGAGCAGCAATCTCGGAGGAAACAGGCAGGTTGGGACCAGGGAAATGAACTGTTCTAGTTAGGTTCCATTGCTGTGATGAAGCACCATGACCAAAAGCAAATTGGGGAGGAAGGGTTTATTTGCTTATATTTCCACATCCATAGTCCATCACTGAAGAAAGTCAGAACAGGAGCTCCAACAGAGCAGGAACCTGGAAGCAGGAGCTGATGCAGAGACCATGAAGGGGTGCTGCGTACTGGCTTGCTCTCCATGGCTTGCTCAGCTTGCTTTCTTACAGAACCCAGGACCACAACCCAGCATGACCCCACCCACTATGAGCTGGGTCTTCATCCATCAATGGCAAATTAAGAAAATGCTCAACAGGCTGGCCCACAGCCCCTTCTTATGGGGGCATTTTCTCAAGTGAGGCGCCCTCCTTGCTGAGGATTCTTGTTTGTGCCATGCTGACATAAAACGAGTCAGCACATAGCTCATAGTTCACGGCCTCACAAAATCCTAATTTGGTCAATTTCTTCCCTGCTGTCTTAAATTCTCCCATTTTTCATACATTCTTGAGTTCTTTTTATTATTCAGGACATAGCATAGATAAATTCAAAGCAGAATTTTCAGATGATAGCGTTCTGGGAACAGCACTGAAAAGGCTGCGTGTTAGAGGAAAGCAGCAATGAGACAAACCAAACTCAGACTCACGAGAGTGAAGCCCTCTAACCACCTGCGCAATACAGCAAGCATCCATTCACATCTGAGATATCACACAACATACAGTAAACTGGAGCCCGTGATCCTGGCATCACAGGCAGGATTAGTCAAGCCAAGCAGATCTATCAGGACAGAGACATTTAAAACTCCTTTGCCAAGTTCAGCCGGTTTCTCTTACCTTTTGAAGCTGATGTGGTGTAGACAGGCAAGTCTCTTGCGGCTCTTCTTAAAATGTCTTGCTGTCTTTCTTGGCTGAACTCCTTCTCATAACGTTCTTTTTCCAAGTTTGACAAGTAGAACTAGAAAGAGAGAAATAACTACTAAACCCGTAATTCTTAGTTAATGTGCTGACGAAAAGCTTTATCTAAAATACGGAGAGTCTCATGAAGCACAACAAAACTTGTTTCCAACTTAACTTTATGTACATTTTAACAAAAACTGCACAGACTAAAGGAGTTAGGCAGGGTGGTAGTGCCACGTGATTCAATCCCAGCACTGGGGAGGCAGGGGCAGGCGGAGCTCTGTGAGTTCAGGGCCAGCCTGGTCTATAAAGGGAGTTCTAGGACAGCCAGGGCTCCACAGAGAAACCCTGCCTTGGGGGAAAAAAAGTGTTAGTGCTTCCTAGTAATGACTGGATAGGGCAGGAGATCCACTATCTTTGCACCTTTGCCTTTTATAGATGAAATTAAAATCCTTAATAAAAAATAGCTTAACACATCTATTCATTCAGTAAAAAAATATTGGCGGCTGGAAATATGGCTCAGTGGAAGAATTTATTTATATGTAAACGTGCACTGCATGTACACCTGCAGGCCAGAAGAGGGCGCCAGATATCATTACAGATGGTTGTGAGCCACCAAGTGGGAGCTGGGAATCAAACTCAGATCCTCTGGAAGAGTAGCCAGTGCTCTTAACCATTAAGTCATCTCTCCAGTCCCCCGAAACTTTTACTTTTTACAAGGACAGACAAAGGTTGATATGCTGGGTGAGAGGGAGACCCCTGTCACGAAGTCCCATGTTTTGGGGCTCCTTTTCTAAATGCCTAGGTGCCATCAAAAGTCACCCATTCCTACTTTCCATTGTTTTAAACTTTATTTTTTCTTCTAATTACCATGTAGGTATATGCCTGCATGTGGGTATATAACTGTTAGTTTAGGTGCTCGCAGAGTCCAGAGATACTGGATCCCTGGAGCTGGAATTAGCGCTTTGAAGCCACCATCTGTCATGGTGCTGGGCACTGAACCCAGGTCCTCTGGGAGCAGTCAGTGCTCCTGTCTGCTCAGCTACCTCTCCAGCCCCATCATCTTTATTTTTGAAAAGCCAACCAACTGTGCTATTCTCTCCAGAATTACCAGGGTTCACCATCTCATTGATAACCTCCTTTCCTCAACAAAATATTCCTTTCAGAGGTGTTTCTGAATGGTTTTTATTGGGGGGGATAGTTTTTCATATAATATATCATATTCATATATCATATTTTTCCCTTCTCAACTCCTAGATCTTCCCCACCTCCCTACCAACTTCATGCTCTTTCTCTCCAAAACAAACAAAAACCAAAGAAACAAATTAAAACAACAAAACACACAAAAACATCATGGAGTCCTCTAGTTTATTAGGGTCGCACTATGCAGCTGGCCTGAAACCAGCTATGTACCCCAGGCTGGCCTTGAATGTTCAATCCTCTCTCCTCTGCATTCCCAGTGCTGGGATTACAGGTCACCAAGGCCACCTGGGTTAATTTTAGAAACATTTTCCCTACCAAATATGAATTTAATTTCTCTTCTTTTTATGTCCTTCCATCTTTTTTTTTTTTTTTTTTTTTTTTTTTTTGGTTTTTCGAGACAGGGTTTCTCTGTGGTTTTGGAGCCTGTCCTGGAACTAGCTCTTGTAGACCAGGCTGGTCTCGAACTCACAGAGATCCGCCTGCCTCTGCCTCCCAAGTGCTGGGATTAAAGGCGTGCGCCACCACCGCCCGGCTATGTCCTTACATTTTCTAGGACTTCTTGTAACTAGGAATTCCTGTATTTTTAATCAAGTCTATTTCACAGATTTGCTTTTTAAAATTAAGAATAACTTAGACTTGTTTTTAAATGTTTCCTATTGTAACAACACTGACTGTTTTTGCTCGTGTTCTCCTAAGGAACTATTACCTGGAATTTTCACATGGTCACACTGAGCTGTGCTAATCAAGCAGGAAGCGGTTCCACTGTCGCATAGACTGTTCTATATCTTAAGTAAGGCAACAGCTTGTGACTAGAAAGTCAGGGGTTCCAGACTGCAGCATTACTGGCAGACAGGTGGTCTGTATTCTCTGGCTCTTCTTCTCCATGTCAACACTAAGTTAAATGCTCTAGCTTCTTCCAAGTGCTATCACCAACTGCTCACGAAATGCCAACAAGCACAGCGCATCAGAACGCTAACGCTGTCTTCCTAGATTCTCCAGCACTGCTTTCACAAAGCAAGCAGCAGAAAGAGCAGTCAGAACACATGCACACTCTCTTAAGGTGAACATCTTCACAAACTTAACTCAGCCTCACAGACAGCTGAACACTTTCAGAAAGAAAGATAAAATCTCATGGCATGATGTTCAATAAATATTTAGAAGAGAATCTGGTCAGATATCTGCAATTCCTCTAGGCTGAGATATCTAGCCTGTAGTGACATTTCAGACCTTGGCTTGCTTGATTGCACGTTTGTTTACCCATCTTTACCATTACTGCGATGGTTTGAATTCAGAATTCAAAGGTTATTGTGATGGTCTGGATAGGAATGGCCTCCGTAGACTCAAGTGTTTGAATGTCTGGCCCAAAGGGAGTAGCACTATTAGGAGGTGTGGCCTTGTTGAAGAAAATGTCCCTGCGGAGGCGGGCTTTGAGGTCTCACTGTACTCACTGTGACACTCTCTCCCCACTAATGTGGATCAAGACACAGAACTCTCAGCTTCTTGTGCAGCACATGTCTGCCTGCACGCCACCTGCCATGATGATAACGGAGTAAACCTGTGAAACTCTAAGCCAGCCCCAATTAAATATTTCCCTTTATGAGTTGCTGTGGTCATGGTGTCTCTTCATGCAACAGACACCCTAAGATAGTTATAAAACAATGAGAAGCTTAAATGAAAAATTTTCAGATATCAGGGTATACAACACTTAATACTACTGAGTATAATTCAAATTAAATTACAATATGCCATTATTACCTTAAATTCAATGTTCAGAAAATTCCACTTAAATATTAGACCAAGGATGGCTCAGCATACCTTCACCACACACAAAGTCCTGGGTTCAATCACCAGCAGCAAAATGACTAAGAATAAATGTTTATAAATTACTATTTTTGTTTTAAAGGGACAGTTTTGCTACATTGTTTAGGGTAACCCCAAACTCCTGAATTCAAGCAAATCTCCTGACTCAGCTTTGTGTAGTCAGACTACAGGCTCACTCCAGAGTCTAACCATAAGCATATATTAAAACTCTGTCTCAAAACAAAACAACAGCTATAACGACAAAACAACAGCTAGGCAGTGGGGCTGAAGAGATGGCTGGTCCAGTGATTAAGAACATCTGCTGTTTCTGCAGAGCACCTGAGTGCAGCTCCCAGCACAGGCATGGCAGCTTACAACGGGGTCTCAGCACTTGTCTGACCTCCACTAGCACCAAACACATGCAGTGCACTCATACATGCAGGCATAAAAATAGTGAATCCTTAAAGTTAGCATTGTTTTAAATGGCACAGGTCCAAAGATGACTAAAATAGGAGCCTGAGAGATGGCTCAGTGGTTAAAAGCACTGACTGCTCTTTCAGAGAACCTGGGTTCAATTCCCAGCACCGACATGGCAACTCCAGGATCCAACATCCTCACACAGACATATATACAGGCAAAACACCAATAAAATAAAAATAAATTTTTAAAAAGATGAATAAAAGGCCGGGCGGTGGTGGCGCACGCCTTTAATCCCAGCACTTGGGAGGCAGAGGCAGGCGGATCTCTGTGAGTTCAAGACCAGCCTGGTCTACAAGAGCTAGTTTCAGGACAGGCTCCAAAACCACAGAGAAACCCTGTCTCGAAAAACCAAAAAAAAAAAAAAAAAAAAAAAGATGAATAAAAGCAAATATTGCCTTCCAAACAAAGAATTGTAAAATACAAGCCAGTGCAACAGCATCACAGGTGCTATGCAGCCCAGCAGTGGGCTCTGTGCGCTAGAATAGCTATACCTGCCAGGAAGGTGTCCACCGGAGCAGTGACAGCAAGACTGTCGTGAAGTAACCGACCACTTTCCGACCACTTTTCTGACAGGCCCTGATGCCCTCATCCACATTCCTGGTAGTGTAAATCTAGATTAATACCCATGGCTGGAGGTGGGAGTTGGGTGGGGGTAGGGACACATTGCTGTTCTTTTGGAGACAAGGCCACGCATGCGCAGAAAATACAGTCTCCAAGTGGACTACAAACCCCAGTGGTACAGTGGAAAACCACGCACGTGCAGGACATTTTCTCCCAGAATGCCCAGAGCCCTTTAAAAATGGGCGTTCCAACCCGCCCTTCCCTCTCTTTTCCCTTCCGTCTCTTCACTCCCGCTCCTTGTATGTTACCCTCCCCCATTAAAGTTTACCCACGTGGGACCCCGCGTGTCTCGTCTCTCCTTCCCCAACCCCGCGTGTCTCGTCTCTCCCTCCTGAACAACAACCCCGCATAAAAAATAATAACATTGGTGCCGTCTGCTCGGGGACCTTCTCGCCCCGGGGCCCTCACCTGAGGCCTTGACTCTGGGTTTTGGCGCCTCCTGGAGCTCGGGGCCTCCCCCGGGACAAGGTCAGAACCGGACGACCTCCGACCACTCCACGTGTTCCACTCATCTCAACACGGCCCTCTCCGACCATCAGCGGCTAATTCGTGAGTTTATCTGGGTTGGCTAACCATCCCCTCTCACCTGGAGGAGGCTGGCCGAGCTCCCGGCTTCCTCTGGCGTGTCCTGGGTGCGGTTGCTAACCCCCCCCCCTTTTCCCCCCGGCCTTCCGCCCTAGGCTGGACCTGTTTTCATCCGCGCCCAAAAGTTTGGTGCTTTTGGTTCTTCCGGCTGCAACGGGCAGCCTTCGGGCTTAACTGTCCCCTCCTAGCCGAGACCCCCGTCTCCCGTCGAAAACTAGGACCGGGTCAACGTTAGCCCATAACACGGTCCTCTGGGTACTCGGACGCCTGTGTCCAGATCAACTGTGTTCGGAGCATCTTCGGGTGCCTTCTGCGGATATTTTCACGGTTCTAGCCATGGGCGCTAAGCCTTCGAAACCAATTCCCCTTCTTCTCCCCTGGGATTGCTGTTGGAAGCTCTGCAGCCTCACGCCTTAATCCAGATTCGTTGGTGACGCAGCTGCTTCTTCTCCTGGCCCCACAATCTCCTGATACTAACACGCCCTTTCCTCTTCCAGCCTCCCAAGTGGACCCTCTCGTGTGGGACACCCAAAATCCCGCCATCGCTAAACACCATTCCCCATCGTTATTCCGTTAAAAAAAAAAAAATCCCACCAAGTATATTACTCAAGCTCAATACCCCCTCTCTTCCCAAAGTCTCAGAGGACTAAAACCCATAATTTCTGACCTTCTAAGGAAAAAGCTGCTCCGCCCCACCTCTTCTCCCTTTAATACTCCTATACTGGCTGTTAAGAAATCTAATGGAACTTACCGTTTGGTTCAGGACCTCCGACTCATTAATTCTGCTGTTGTTCCGCTACACCCAGTTGTCCCTAACCCCCTCACCCTTCTGTCTAACATTCCTTCAGGGACCTCCCACTTCTCAGTTTTAGACCTAAAAGATGCCTTTTTCTCGATTCCCCTCAGCCCTCAATCTCAAAACATCTTTGCCTTCACCTGGACAGATCCTGATACTAATTTCTCCACACAACTAACTTGGACCGTCCTCCCTCAGGGATTCCGGGACAGCCCACACCTCTTTGGCCAGGCCCTGGCCTCTGATCTGCTCTCACTGTCCCTCCTCACCAAGCCAGGGGCTCCCTTCCGGGAACTGACTGGCAGCTGGATTTTACTCATATGCCCACAGTTAAAAAATTAAATATCTCCTGGTGTTGGTGGATACAATGTCTGGGTGGGTTGAAGCTTTCCCCACCTCTAACAAGAGAGCCCAGACAGTTTCTGATATCCTCCTCCGAGAAATTGTTCCGCGGTTTGGGCTTCCAACTTCTCTTCAGTCAGATAACGGCCCAGAGTTTACTTCCCAGATTTCTCAAAATCTGTCTAGGGCACTCGGAATCCCCTGGAATTTTCATATACCATACCACCCCCAGTCTTCAGGTAAGGTAGAACGGACTAACCGCTCTTTAAAGGATGCCCTCGTTAAGATGTCACAAGAACTTCACCTTGACTGGGTAAGGCTTCTGCCTCTGGCCCTTCTCAGACTTCGGGCTCTCCCAAAGGGCCCTCTTTTCATTTCACCATTTGAACTTATGTATGGGCGGCCAGTTTTAACCCCTGGCCTCCCATCGGGAACCTCTCCCCTTCCTGATCACCTGCTCACTCCCCTCCTTTTCCACCTACGTTCACTGCTGTGGGACTTTACAGATCACTCACTACCTCAACCATGTGCTAACACATGTCCACCGCCGGTTAAAATAGGAGATAAGGTTTTATTCTCACCTCCAGGTCAACGTCCCTCACCCCTTTCCCCTAAATGGCAGGGTCCCCTCAGGGTAATTCTTCTAACTCCCACAGCTGCCAAGCTCGAGGGAATTCCTCACTGGATTCACCTGTCACATCTGAAACCGTTCATCCCTACAGCTCAAAACAATCCTCCTTACACGGTAACTCAGACGGGACCATGTTCCCTCAAGTTCCAAAGGACAACAGGTCCAACCCCCTCTACTCCACCCTAAGGAAAACAATGGTCTCATTTTTCATTTAATCCTCCTGTGCTAATACACCCTCCCTTTTCTAAATTCCTAAATAACCATCCAGTTGTCTCTACAGAAATCATCATCAAACACAGAGCCAAGAGGTTCAGGTGATAAGCAAATTCTTAACAAAGTTCCTGACATAACAGGTTCGTCACTGACTGCAGCAGTGACTCCTAAAATGTTAAGGAATATATGATTAAAATCTATTTCTTTTAAGACATTTTCTTTAAGCTCCAAGACACCAGCCTGACCCACCTGGACAAAGCAGACACAAGCGGAACGGAATAAGTATCATTCAATTAATGGAATAACATCCTAACGGTGACCCAGCTACTCAAGAGCCAGATAGATACAAGATCCAGACAGATGCGATCTCCAGACAGATGCGATTTCTTCAATCAGCCACTTGATGCCAGCGGACAAAACATCGATAGGACATCATCAGGACCATCGGACCATCGATAGGACATCATCAGGACAATCGGACGCTCCCCGGATCCCTCGACGCCCAAAGTCAGCAGGAAGCAGTCATGAGAGACCGGGCTACGCCCCTATTCCCTACCCGTTAAGACCCTCAACCCCCCCTCAATTTTTTTTTTTAATAAAACCAAAAGGGTGGAATGCTGTTCTTTTGGAGACAAGGCCACGCATGCGCAGAAAATACAGTCTCCAAGTGGACTACAAACCCCAGTGGTACAGTGGAAAACCACGCACGTGCAGGACATTTTCTCCCAGAATGCCCAGAGCCCTTTAAAAATGGGCGTTCCAACCCGCCCTTCTCTCTCTTTTCCCTTCCGTCTCTTCACTCCCGCTCCTTGTATGTTACCCTCCCCCATTAAAGTTTACCCACGTGGGACCCCGCGTGTCTCGTCTCTCCTTCCCCAACCCCGCGTGTCTCGTCTCTCCCTCCCGAACAACAACCCCGCATAAAAAAATAATAACACACATCATTGTGATTACTGTTGTTGTCCATCTGTCTTGTAACCGCTGAAGTCTGTGCCCACGCAGTAGAGCTGCAGTCTCAGCTGTGGCCGCCAACCTTTTTTGCAGTGGCTGATTGCTAATAATGAGAGACTTATAACTGGCCAAAATGCTAAGAGTAAGCTGACTGTTGAGTGGTCAGCCCTCAACACAACATCTCCAGCATCCTTTCCAAAGCTCAGGAAACTCAGTGGAAGGAGGCAGCAGAAAGAGAAGGACGGTGTGATAAAACACCGTTTTCTGGACATGACATGCTGTGGTGAAATACTATTTTAAGGTGTGTACTTTTGTTTATGCTCTGGAGCATTTGTTTAATGATGCAAAGATCTGTTTAATTAAATTAAAGTCACCTGTGGTCAGGAGGCTGCGTCACCAACTAGCTGACAGGAAGGGGTGGGAGGAGCCAGGTGAAGGGTTTTTAAGGAGGGGCGAGGAAAAAAAGCAGAAGGCCACCTTGGGAGGCTGGGGTGAGCTGCTTGCTATTCAAGCCTGGGGAGGGGGGGAAGGACACAGGAGTCTACCAGCACCTTTGAATCTTGAGTTCTTTAGAGGACAGAGATGCAGATAAGTTCCCTTTGTAACTCTGAAAGAGTCGGTGCCTTAGGGAACAGAATATCTTCAGGCTGCAGCTCAGCTCTTGCAGCCTAACCTCTGTGGTAGCAGTGGAGTTGCAGTTGCTGACTAGAATGGCCTTAGCATACTAGGCAGCAATAACTAAGAGGACAACAACTGGTCACTGCACTCATAGATTCAGCAGGTACAGCTACCTGCACAAGCCTGAGTCAACACGCCATCACAAATAGGAGGCTCCTACGGCCTTACCCCAAGCTGAGCTGGCAGTTAATGGTACAGAGATGGGGGAATCATTTTTACTCAGCAGTGTGGTCATAGGTAAATTGCTCATGCTCCAGTAAATAACTCCATACCCACGCTCAGGCAGGCCACCCTAACCCAACTCAGGGAACCGTAATCACACACATTCGTGTGTGTATACACAGGAGGGACCTTGTTGGGAAAAAGGGATTCAGAGGGCTGGGGTAAGATAATGGTGGCTGAGTATGATCAAAATACATCATATACGTTAATGAAACCAAAGACTTTTTAATCTATGTTAATCGTAATCTTTATTCCAAAGTAAGATAAAATATTCATTTCAAATGAGATTCTTGGAGACAGTTGTATCTAAGCTAGATAAGGGGTGTTTTCCAGAAAGATAAAGGAAAGAATCTTGGCAAGGGAACAGTGAGAGCCAACAGGACGTGAAAACAGCCTGCTGCTGGAAGAGCCAGTTCCCCTGCGAAGGCAGTGGTGAGGAAGGTCTAAGACTGCTGCAGCTACAGAGCAGAGCCGGTCTATTAGGTACCACGTGCATAACAATCTGTATCTTGCAGTAGACTGGCAATTTCTGTACAATTATAAGCAGGAAACAGTGGTAAGACTCTAGCAGGAATGGCAAACTTGGCTCTGACAGGCCTTGCCCCTCCCCATTACCTCTGCCTTGCTGTTAGATTACATTCCACCAAGGCCCATTCTCTTATCTGGGGACTTCCTTCCCGAGGCTGACCAACCAGGGTCCAGCTATCAAAGTTCATCAATCAAAAGCCTCCTTTTGGCTGCCCTGATTAACATGCCCAATCAAAACAAACCAACTCCTCCTAACAAGGGGTTTCCCTTTCTCCCTTTATAAACTGCCCTTTGCCTGTGGACCGGACCGTGCTGGTCTCCTTTTGTCCCTCCCTCTGGTCTCTCAGTAGCGCCATAGTTTAGATTGGTGTACAGGTCCGACCCCCACCCCACGCAGTTCTCATACACCTTCCGGCACCTGTCCTCCCCAATCAGCATCAGCTAATTGTCGAGTTCCCTATAGGTGAGTCTAATTTTCCTTTTAGAGAGGATAACATTTTGCTGGGCATGGGGGCTCATGCTTACAACCCAGCACTTGGCAGGGCAGGCTGAGGTAGGAGGACTGCCAAGATATAAGGTCAGCTTGAAGAGAGAAACATTGTCCAAAACCAGAATGACAGAAACAAGAAAACAAGCAGATATCTACGTTAAGGAGATGGCATGATGACAGTCAGCTGTTTGCGTCTGTAGCTGCCCTTTCAGCCATCTTTCAGGTTTTAGTCCGCTGCCTTTTTATAACCAGGTCTGATTTAGACAATGGTGACACTGCAGTGCACAACAGGAAGCTCAGGGAGAGACTGAGAAACACCTCAGCTGGACTCCACCTCCTCCCTGAGCACTACTGTCTAGCTACCACCGGAAAGGAGCTTGTTCCTCCCAGAGTAACTTTTACCCAGCTATGCTAGGCCGTATCACTTTTCCCAACTTCACTTCAATCTTCTAAATTTATAATTGTTCTGTCATTTGCTCATTTACCACCTTTAACTTTCACATAAAGACCAGGTGTCTACTGATTTCCACGCAATCTCTAACCCAGCAGAGACACAAAGCTAGAAAGAAATTCCAGCATTATTGTAACTCAACTCCCCTAAAAAAATTTAGTTTTTGCTTTTTAAGCCAATCTGATTCCCTGAGTCCTAACCCTTACTCTCTTTCACTTCTGACCTAAAACGGTTCCGCAGCACCAAGCTCACGAGTTCTGCAACTTCATCTATAATGCTATCCATTACTGTATGGCATCTCAACAAGAAAAACAATTTTTGGTTTTGCTTCTGCTCTTGGCTATCAAAAGACTTAGTTTAGGTGGCTCTTGAGGACTTGAAAATTCATTCAACATTTGTCAAACATCCATGATGTGCCAGATTTTCAGGTGGGGGTATTGTGAAGAACTGAACACAGTGAAAGATCTGTGTCTCAGGGACTTTAAGTTTGATAAAGTGAAACATGTCCAAGTACCAGGTGAGCTCCGTACTGTGGTAGTTTGAATGTAACTGGCCCCATAATCTCAGAGGGAGCAGCATTATTAGGAGGTATTATTGTGGGATTTCAATCCAATCCATTTAGCCAATGACTTTTGGGGCAAGTCCTAGGGTGTGGTCTTGTCTGTGTCTGTGACCACTTAAGAGCCAGAGAGGTGTGACCCCTCTCCCTCAGCACTCTCTCTCTCTCTTTCTCTCTCCCTCAGGTGGTCAGAGTCAGAGCAAGGAGCGGCTGGTCCCTGGGCAGAACGGCAGGACATGGGCATCTATCTGATCTGTATCCGAGAGCGTTTATCCTTATCTTACACCTAAATATATTCTTGAGGCCCTTTAACACCACCATGCTCCCACCGTGATAACAATGGACTGAACCTCTGAAACTCTAAGCGAGTCCCCTCAATTAAATGATTTCCTTTTAAGAGTTGCTGTGTTCATGGTGTCTCTTCACAGCAATAGAAACCTTAAGATAATGGCAGAGCAGACCTACAGTTCTACGGCAGGGCCAGTGGACCAAACTTAGCTGAAAGAGTCTGTGGAGTAGTGAGAATGTATGGGACAATAGGTATAAAAAGGTAAGGTCGAGGCAATATAATAAAACCACCAGAGTAACATTTAGCAGCCCCATGATGTTAGGCCATTCTTAGAGTACTGTAAACATTTTATGTGTATTTACTATTTATCCAGTCCTGCAGCAATCCCATGTGGGATACTCCCACGAGGGAGTGCTGTCTATCTCATTTGCCAGAGGAAGCGGTAAAGGAAATCTCCAGAGACACCGCTGGCAAGTGGCAGAGTGGTGTGACTCCAGAACCAATTCTTGGCCCCTCAAGCATCTGAGGTGGAGTTCTCCCTGTTCTGATTCTCTACTTATTTCCTGTGTTGGGAACATTTACTTGTTACACAAGCTTACTCTTTTAGCTTCTGCCGTTTTGTTTTGAAATAGGCTCTTACCATATAAACCTGCCTACCCGTGCTTTCCGAGTGCTCGGATTAAAGGCATGCTCCTCCATGTCCTATATTTTCAAGACATCACTACTAAGAATCACTTAATTAGGTATTTTTCAACTTAAAAGGTTATGAATGGATAGAAGTTTGTAATGTAACTTTAAGGACTAACCATTACCAATGTTCAAAGAACATATCTAACAAACGATTTGGTTTGATTTATGGGTTTACTTTCCGAATGGAAAATTGGCAACAGCTTGTATAGCCTTATCCGCTCAAATCCAGCATACGTGTAACTGACAGCAGCCTGGATCCCAGAGGGACATGTACAGCCCTACTGTGACCACCCTACAACAGGCCTGGTAAACACGTTATCCACCCCAACACAAGAGTAATAGCAAAAATGACCTACAACAACACAGATGAACCCTATAATTAGAATGCTAAAGAAAAGGCAGACACACAACATATGAGAATGAGAGAAATGAATCTATGTACAAATAAGGCAGAAGAATGATTTCTTATGAGGTGACTGATGACGGGAATATTCTGGTCCCTGAACTTGCTGGGATAATGGCTAACGTATGTACTCAGTTTCTGTGAAGTAATGTTTGTTTGTTTTTGAGGCAGTCTCTTTACTAAGTAGCTCAGGCTGTCCTGGAATCTGCTGTGTAGACTAGGCTGGCTTCAAACCCAGAGATCTGCCTCTGCCTCCCAGAGCTGGGATTAAAGAATAACCAGACGCACTAACTAGTTTTATGACAACTTGACACAAGCTAGAGTTATCTGAAAGCAGGAACTCAAGAAAATGTCTCTGTAAGATCTGGCTGCAGGGGATTTTCTTAATCAGTGAGGGAAGGGGCAGGGCTATCCCCAGGGTGGCCGTCGGGGGTTAAGAAAGTCACACGGAGCAATCCAGTAAGCACACCCCTCCATGATTTCTGCTTCTGCCTCCAAGTTCCCGCCCTGTGTGAGTTCCTTCCTGACTGCCTTCTATGAACACTCATGTGGAAGTGTCAGTCAAACAAACCCTTTCCTCCCGGACTCGCTCTGGCCATGGTGTTTCACCACAGCAATAGTGACCCTGACTAAGACACCTGGCCTACTTTGTGTGACATCTTACCAAGGGTACACCTGGGACTTTATTTTCTGTATATAGACTGTCTATAGAATATTAAATGGAAGTTGGTATTTTAAATTAAATGGTCTATAATTTTTAACAAATTCTGAAAAGTTAACATGAAGGAAAACAACTATATTACTTCTATCATCCAATATTTGAATATTCATCCTGAAACAGGAATATCTTAAAAATTGGAAAATGTCAGTCCTCACATGCATCCCACAGAGACAGACACAATTTTCTGAGAAGAAAACCGAAGCTCAGAAATTAATGTGTAGAAAAACAAAAACCAAAACCTCAAACAGTCTTAACTCTGTGCATATGCAGTGTGTGTGTGTGTGTGTGTGTGTGTGTGTGTGTGCGTGTGTGCGTGCGCACACGTGTACATATTATTTGCTTGTTTGGAGGACAGGGTCTCACAGTGTCCAAGGTTGGCTTTGAATTTGCAATCTTCCTGCTAAAAGCTACATTAACAGGAGTGTACCACCATCACGCCCAGCCTAGAGAGGCAGCTTGATCACCATGCTACATTACATTTCAACGAGGAAGAACTCATCTGTGTCAAGGTAAGAAAGACTCCAGTTGCAAAACCTTCTGCACTTAAATGTTTAAAATATTTTCCAATTGCATCCTCCAAGCAGAGAAATGCAGTCACAGCAAGACGAACCCTGAATAACTGTTTTCCACAGTGACAGGTGATTTAGATACAGCACAACTGTTCATGCCTGAGAAAATATGACGGAGGAGTTTCTAAAACCCAGCCCCACTGACCTAACTCAATTCTGACCTGAACTTCTTACCCCAGTGTTAAGAAAATTCAGCATGCCAGTAAAGTGTTAGGACAACTAAACATTTACTGTGCTGTCAGTAAATTGTGCTGAGAACAAGTCAATGACTCACACTACCCAGGAATTTTACAAACGGAAACAGACAAATGTATCATGCAGGGTTTTAACACAGGTAACACAGGGGATATCATTCCATAATCAGTTAAAGCATTTGACAATTTATCAACATAAAATTTACCTCTTTGGAGGGGCTAGCAGGAGATGTGAATATTGTCATCCAATAGGACCATACAAACATAACAAAGAACAGATGGAAAGCCACAAGGTAAACAACGGTCTTTCCTGGTAAATAAAAACAAATAATATTTTATTGAGTCTGGGTGAAAAGAAAAAAATACATTAGAACAGTATGGTCACAAGACCTGATTTAATAAAAACTTTCATTTAAATATCAAATATATAAACTCCTTTATCTTTATGCTACAACAGTAAGATATAAAGAAATATGCTATCCTTGTTATTTCGAGGTGTAAAGTTATAAAATAAGCTTATAAACCTAACTTTATGAATAAAGGCTACATTTGGTGAGAATTAATTACATTCAGTTGCTGAGGCTCTAAGTTAAAAAAACACCTTTGAAAATTTTTGCTGAGTTTGGTTTCCTTCCTTCCTTTCTTTTTTGAGACAGTGCCTCCCTACATATTCTTCGCACTCACCATGTAGACCAGGCTGGTCTCAAAATCAAACTCAGAGATTCACCTGCCTCTACCTTCTGAGTGCTTGGGTTAAAAGTGTGTGCCACCACTCCCAACTGGGTTTGAATCTTTTTTTTAAAATTATATACATTTTAGAACTTAATACAAACATAAAAAGCATTACCCTTTTATGACCAATTTTATTTCTAAAGATCTGTAGTTTTTGTGACTAGACTTCTTCAGGATGATTTTGTCTCTAGTATCATGAGATATTAAATATTATTAACAATTTCTGCTTTAGTTCCAGAGCAATTACTGGATATAAAAGATTACATTGAAATAGTTAAACATACCTTCACCCTCAGCCCTCCTTCCCCAAAGACAAGCATCTTTAGAGTAGTTAACTATTTGGACAGTATTTTTCAAGAGAAAAATTAAAAATAGTCTTCTATTATTGTTCTTAAAGGTCTAATCTTTTCACAATAAACATGCTTATTTTTATTATATACACATGCATACATACGAAATTTCTGCCTAAAATACATGCAGCCACCATTAAAACCAAATGACTAGCCCATCCTCACAACCCTAAGAATGGCCTTTCAGTAAGGCACTCACGTTTAGAATCGGGATGTAACCACCAAATTAAATGAGAAGCTTGAAGAAGACTTTTATGAGGCACAGACAACTTTAAATACATTATAACTGCAACAGGAAAATGTCTTTCAATGAATAGGATATATCAAAGATCTGGAGGGTTTTCTTCATATAGACAATAAAAATAATCAATTTTGAAGAATTACAGAGTGAAATTTTGAGGACGCCACTATCCACTAACAGTCTAACCATGGTCTAAATATTCTACATCACCTGGGGAGGAAGGGCAACCATGTTCTTATAGAGAATTCCTAAGCTCCGATTAGCACCATTCAAAAGCTTATTATCAGTTGTTCATCTACAAACTGGCCAACTCAGGTAAAAGCGTGAAAGCAAGGACCCAGTGCAGTGTTTACAGTTCCTTCTGTTAAGGTACCTGGAGTCTAGAGCATCACAGCACATTACGTGATTATGCTTTGGTAGCCAAGAGGTGTTAGCATTTAGAGAAGTGTTGTGGGAAGAAAGGAGGCTTGTCCTGCTGGGAAATGCATCTTAATGAGCTGTGGTTAACACAGCCATGCCACCAGTGACATGTGGGCATATGACCTGCAGATCTGTGGGAGCTGGGGACATTAGCTTTCCGTGGTCACCAATTCGGGATGTCTCAGCTGCTGCCTTTTGAGACTGACCAGTTTCATTCTGTCTCTGATGTGCTCGGCAGTAGAAGCCATGTCACTTGGACTCTCAAAATACTGTTCAGTTCCGTCAGGGTAAACCACAGGGACAGTGAGTCTATCCAGCAGTGACTTCCCAACTGCTTCAACTTCCTCAAACTGCTCCTCGTCATTAATTGCTCTGGCTCCTCTGGGCAGTCTTGCAAAATCTTTTCAGCGCTTGAGTGGAAGGCAATCGACATCTCCAACCGATGCACCCTCTCTTCCGACGCTACTGTAAACTGCTTCTTCACTCTGTTCAGCCGAGGAAGCGTGTCCCCTGAGGACCGGGACATACAGCCCAAGGAATGGCACCGAACAACCGTGGCCTGCAGCAACTGCCTGCTGTAGTCGTAGGTGCTCTGTGCAACATCGACAAATTTCCTATGCTTTTCCAGTAAAACCTTTGTTTCCTGAGCATCTTCACTCAGTCTGATGTGGGTCTTCAGCAGGGCATCCAGAAGTTCACTTAGCCATTCCACTGCCTGACTGCCTGGGAAGCATCCTCTTCACACTTAAACAACTGCACCATCTGAAGCATCTTTAGCCTCCGCACGTTCACCATGTCCTCACATCTTTGTTTTCTAAGCTGCATATCTTCCATCACGCCTTGTATGTGGTCCACGTTTTCTTTATTTTCAACAGTCACGTCCTTTCCGTAGGCCCAGGAAGCCTGATTGGAGATCTGATCCAGGAGACCTTGGCCTTTTTCTCGCAAGCCTTGCAATCCCACATCAACACTTTTAGCTTCTCTTCAAGCAGTTTTAAAGTTTGCTGAACTGATGCTCCATCAGCTGGTGTCACATCTACGCACAACATGCCTAGTAAGCCATCCAACTGCTGAGACAAATCTTGGGCCACACCATGAAATTCCAAAGCTGCCTGTAGGAGATTCTGCCTAAACTCTAGCTGACTGGCCTGTTGGTAGCAAACATCGCTGAGCTGTTGCTGTAGAGACTTCAATTCCACCAGGTCTTCCTCGTCCCGGGCGTTCAAGAGCGCTGCAATCTTCTGGTTAAGCTCCACACAGACTGCGAACCACTCACTGTGCTGGCTCTCAATCTCCTCGTGCTTCTGCTGCAGGGTCTGGGAAGCCCTGATTGAGTCACCAATGCCCCACTGTGCTCTCAGCTGCTCAGATCCAGGCCCTTCCAGCCAGTTCACAACCTGCATCACCTTCTGCTGGATCTCCTCTAGCTGTGTGCGCTTACTGCACTTACTGCAGACTTCCAGGTACCGCGTGTACTGCTCCTGGAGTGAATATAACAACTTCATAACCTGTGGCTGTGTGAGCAGCTCATCATCCATAGGAGACCACGAGACTCCGCCATCAGAACTGTTAAATCAACGCTGCTGTAATTCAGATAACAACTCATGCCCTGTCTGAAGAACTGTCTCAGGATCAACAGATGGAAGAAAGTTTAAATCCACAGACCTTTCCTTCTCCTGCTCGTTCCCCTTATCACTTCCATTGTTAATCAGAGCAAGTTCATCTAGCAATGACGTAGATTCCTTCGTAAAACTTCTCAAAGACCAACCTCTTATTTAGCCAGTCCATGTGATCGTAGGTAAGACTCCCACCAAAGTCTTCTGTCAACTGGCATGGCTCTACGTAACAAGTCAATTTATTGACAGACACTAAAATAACCTCAAAGCCAAGTCTATCCTTTTCTTTCCAAAAACAAAAGTGGATTACTTTCTTATCCCAGAATTCATCTGGCTTCACTAACATACAAGGGATACCTCAGCAGAAACAACATTCTGCAGCATTAAGATGACCGTCTTCACCACATTCCACTGAGACTTCCTGTCGTTCACGATCACAGTGAATCCTCTGGCCTTACATTTCTCACTTGGAGTGCTGAGTAGGTAGTCCAAAGTGACGCTCAGCTCATCCATGTTCATCTGCTCAAGGCATAGCGGGATCGTCAGGATGAGGCCGCTGCGCCTGTCCTTCCCTCCTGACAGGAAGGCCAGCTTTTTCTTCAGGATGGGCAGTATCACCGAGGCCTCCATCTCACTCCTGCCTGACTGGCGCAGGCCAGGCTGGCGGGTGCTGGGGACGACCCCAATCTTTTGTTTTGAGGGTGTCTCTGTGTAACAGCCCTGAATGTCCTGGAATTTGCTTTAGATACCAGGGTGGCCTTGAGTTCACCTAGTTCCTTACGCCTTTGCCTCCAGTGCTAGGATTAAAGGCTAGAACTTTGGAAAAGAGAGTTTTTGACAGGCTGGCCTTGAACTTACTTTCCAGTCCAAGATGGCCTGGATTCACTTCTGCCTCTGCTTCTCCCGCCACGCTGGCTGGAGAGAACTAGTGCGAACAATGTGCACACAGCTGCCACTCGCTGTAACTGAGTTTTCCTTAAATGTTAATTCTCACTGACTTAAAAATTATTTAAAAGGATCCATCACTATAAATATCACACCAAGGGGAACTGGAAACAGAAAGACAAAAAGTTTTACTAAACAATAATGAATAAATTTGAAAAACAATTCCTGTCTGGGTTAGAGTATTTAGGGTAACAAAAAAAAGTTAGCCACTGTGAACTTCTCCCAGTCTTTCCCAAGCACACTGGTGTCACAGGTGACATCTGGGACGCTAACTATCACTCACTGGTGTAATATTAAGTCTTCTGTTGTGCTCTGCAGTTTTTCTATCTGAAACGAATAAGGTTAGTTTTTATAAGAAGCAAGAACCAATGGCCAGAGCTGAACCCTGTACATGTTTTGGTGTAAAATTTTACACAAACATACTCTGAAGACAAGTTTGAACTCAATTCATCTTTAAAGTCAGACTATAAAGTTCTCTCCACTCTCAGAACTTACTTTTCCTCACAACTATGAAGACTTCGATAAAACACTTGTTTCTTTTCTTTTCTTTTTTTTTTTTTGGTTTTTCGAGACAGGGTTTCTCTGTGGTTTTGGAGCCTGTCCTGGAACTAGCTCTGTAGACCAGGCTGGTCTCGAACTCACAGAGATCCGCCTGCCTCTGCCTCCCAAGTGCTGGGATTAAAGGCGTGCACCACCACCGCCCGGCAAAACACTTGTTTCTATAGTCATCAGATGCTTAAGAATGATAAATTAATAAATGCAAAACACCACGTGTCCTAACCAAACTAGGGGACTTTCTAGTCACAGTTGACTTTAGCTTCTCAATTCTTCATTTCTTCCTACCGAAAGCCTCTTAGCATATGACACCTGCTTTCTTTCTAACCCTTTGGCATGTAAACACGAGAATCAGAGAATTTTAATGTCACTTGTAAGAAGCCTTAATGCCAGAACTGAAATTCATAACTCCTTGATAAAGATCTAAAGTTTTTACTTCTGTCACCGAAAACTGTTTTCCTCCACTTTTCAGTCAGCATTTAACTGTCAGCTTACTTCTCTGCCAGTGTCTGGACTCCTCCCATAGCTGAAGTACTCTTTCTTTTCATTCCCACTAATGTGCTGTCCACTGTAAACATTCTGGCTCCTCAGCAAGCTGCATTTCTCTACGTTGTCTGTTCCCTTCAGGTCAAATCCTGTAGTCTATTGAGTGGACTCAAAAAATATTGAGTTGCCGGGCGGTGGTGGTGCACACCTTTAATCCCAGCACTCGGGAGGCAGAGGCAGGTGATCTCTGTGAGTTCAAGGCCAGCTTGGTCTACAGAGCTAGTTCCAGGACAGGCTCCAAAGCTAGAGTAACTCTGTCTCAAAAAAACAAACACCCCCCCCTCCAAAAAAAAAAAAAAACCAAACACTGAGTGATTGATTTTTCCTTTGGGAACCCATTTGGGGACTCACTCCCTCCTCTGACCCATCTCTAAGGCCACTCACTGACTCTGAACTGCTAGTTCACCAGTATGTCCTGTACTCATTTCCTGTCCGTCAATCAAGCTAGCAGTCTTCACTCACACCATTGGTTCTCAACTTGTGGACAAGGATCCCTTTGACAAACCTCTACATCCAAAACTATTTACATTAGTATTTGTAACAGTAGCAAAAAAACTATAATTTTATAGTTGGGGAGGTCACCAATACATGAGGAGCAATATTAAAGGGTCGCAGCATTTAAGACGGATGTCAGCACACAAGTACTTTAAACTTGATTACTTACAACCAAGATTAGCATAAACAGATGCTTCAACTTTTAACATTTACTATTCCTTTAGGAAATTTCTACTCTCCATACACACAAAATGGTTTGCTTTAAAACACATTTCAGTTAAATAAAATTAACCTCTTAGCACAATACTTGGGATATAATTAACAGACAATAACAAATAATAATAAAAGAAAATACTGCTCTTAACTAAATTCAAATTCATGTGATGTGCTATTTTTTTCTTGAGGGGCTGGAGGGCTGAGGACCACTTAGAGTTGTGTGTGTGTGTGTGTGTGTGTGTGTGTTAGTAGCCTACTACTGAGCTGCCCTCCAATTCTCTCTCCTTTTCCCTCCTCTTCCCCCAAGACAGGGTTTCTCTGTGCAAGCCTAGCTGTCCTGGAACTTGCTCTGTAGACCAGGCTGGCCTCAAACTCAGAGATCACCTGCTTCTGCCTCCCAAGTGCTGGGATTAAAGGCGCATGCTATCGCACAGGGTCTTGATATATAGCCTGGGTTGATCCTAAACTTATAGACCAGGCTGGCCTGTGCTGTGGGATGATCTTTCCAATCTCTGTAAAAATCTGTTGCTCTCATTGGTTGATAATAAAAGCTAAATTGGCCTATAAGCCAGGCAGAATAAAGTTAGGTGGGAAAGTCACACATATATACAGGGAGAAAGAAGGGTGGAGTCAAGAGAAACTCAGGTGCCCAAGAAGTAAGATGCACGGTCACACGGCAACATATAGATTAACAGAAATGGGTTAATTTAAATAGAGGAGCTAGTCAGTAATAAGCCTGAACTATAGGCCAAATATTTTGTAGTTAATATTAAGCATCTGAGTGATTATTTAAAAGCAACTACAAGACAGGGCAGGACAAAGACAGCTCTACTTACAGGTCAGGAACTCATAATGCTCTTAGTCTTAGCCTCCCAAGTGCTGGATTATGTTCCAACATACCCAGCTTCCATGACTATTAAGAGGAAAACTTTGAGTCACATTTATGAAAGTGGGCTGGCAAGATGGCTCAGCAGGTAAAGGCACTTGCCAAACTGAGAGTGTGGCCCACACAGTGGAAGGAGTGAACCAACTCCCCAAAGTTGTACTCCTCTGAGTGTGTGTACACGTGCACACATACCCAATGTGAAAAAGTAAATGTATAAAGTAAAAATATTTGTAAAAAAATTAAAGCTCTAAGAAAAATCTAAATCTATAAATCAAAATCTATGTTCAAAAATCACCTGTAACTCAATGTATCATAAAACTTCAAGACAGCTTTTAACAAGTGGGAAAAAGAGGAAAATATTCTTTTAAGATGTGGCTAAGCTGGGCGGTGGTGGCGCACGCCTTTAATCCCAGCACTCGGGAGGCAGAGGCAGGCGGATCTCTGTAAGTTCGAGACCAGCCTGGTCTACAAGAGCTAGTTCCAGGACAGGCTCCAAAACCACAGAGAAACCCTGACTCGAAAAACCAAAAAAAAAAAAAAAAGATGTGGCTAAAAGCCGGGCGGTGGTGGCACACGCCTTTAATCCCAGCACTCGGGAGGCAGAGGCAGGCGGATCTCTGTGAGTTCGAGACCAGCCTGGTCTACAAGAGCTAGTTCCAGGACAGGCTCCAAAACCACAGAGAAACCCTGTCTCGAAAAACCAAAAAAAAAAAAAAAAAAAAAAAGATGTGGCTAAAAAGAAACCTGCAATACATACTAGTACAAATGAGAACTTTGAAAAAAATAAAGTCAAGGCTGAACAGATGGGATACGCCTATGACACCAATATTTGGAGGCTGAACATGTTCTATATCTGTAAGGTCACCATTTGAAGGCGGAGGCAGGTGAATCTGAAGTGAAAGATACACAGTAAATCCTGGAAAGCCTGAACTACATCAAAGACCCTGCCCTCAAAATACACAAAACAAAACCTTCAGATAATCCCTTCATTTGTGTCTACACTTTCAACACACATAAAATAATTCTGCATTGAAAGATGCAAAGAAAGACAGGACCTCCAAGATTGAATCTGTCTCTTCTGTTACTGAAAAGCATCCTTAAGGGCAACTTTAATCAGGCATGATTATCTCCAGTAATAAGAAAAAATATTAAGCAAGGAGTGGTAGCACACACCAGGGAAGCAAAGGCAGACGGTTCTCTGTGAGTCTGTGGCCAGCCTGGTCTATAAAGTAAGTTACAGAACAGAAAGGGCTACATAGAAAAAACTTGTCTTGAAAAACCAAAAATATAATAAAACAAATATTAATAACTGTTAATTATTTAATTGTTTCAGAATCCTCTGGGTTTTTGTCTGTCAAAATCTAATTTTATTTTTGAAATTTTACTTCAATGGTACTACTAAAGCTTTTTTCAATTCTAGTGAAATTCGTAGAAAAGATCTTTTCTCCTAGGCTTTGTTTGTTTGATCATTATAAACTAATTCATTCCCTTGACCTAATAATACAAATTTAAAATGTGATTTGATTAAATATCTATGAGTAATAACGTACTCTTCTAAACAAATACACGAACAATGGAACCATCCCTAGGATTCAGGCATTGTAAAAGCAGACCTCCCCCCAGCCCAGTGAAGACTACTACCAGAACTGGAACAGACAGAGCTCCAGGGAACACACCAAGCAGAAATGCATGAATTTATACAAAGTAGTGCTAGGAGCCTGCTAAAACATAGCCACGTTAGTCATTTAAGATACTGCGTGCCTAGGAAGAAACCCAGCTGAAGTACTCTCTCCTTCTAACTAAAAAGTTAAAGACACAGTCATTCTTTAAGGAAAACAAAACCCCATGAATTCACACCATTAGGTAAAAAGTACACGGTTACAAACGACTCTACTTAAAGTGGGACTATGAGAGTCTTACCGTTTTCTCCTTTTCCAGAAACAGTAACTGGAAGAAAAAAAATAGGAGTAAATATACTATACATGAATTTTATTTCATTTTCATAAAACCTGAAAAACATTCTATCATTAAGAATGCAAGTACTTTTTTTTTTTTTTTTTGGTTTTTCGAGACAGGGTTTCTCTGTGGTTTTGGAGCCTGTCCTGGAACTAGCTCTTGTAGACCAGGTTGGTCTCGAACTCACAGAGATCCTCTTGCCTCTGCCTCCCAAGTGCTGGGATTAAAGGCGTGCGCCACCACCACCCGGCAGTACTTAACATTTTTAGACCTCTTTAAACTTCAGTGTGTTGAGAGAGTCCTTTACTGCTCTCCTCAATCCCACAGCGAGAAAGCGCTGTCCTTTAGAACACAGTACACGCTCAGCTGGCAAAGCACTGGCTGCGGAAACACAAGGGCGTGTGCTGATCCCCCACCCGTGTGCGGGAGGCGAGCACTTGGAATCCTAGTTGTGTGTGCGAGTTACAGGCTGACCCCTGGGTGGCCAGCCAACCTCACCTGGGCATCCATTCGGGGCGGGCGTAAGGGAACAGCACAGCTGGGCAAGGCCGGACGAAAGGAAACGTAATACTAATCAAGGTGCCTAGTTCCCGAGGGACGATGTCAGATGGATTTCTGACCTACGCACACATTCATATTTCCTTTTAACTGAAGCATGGTAACCATCATATTCAGGGAAAGATTGTAATAATTCATGTATACATGTAAAGTTCTCAAGTTAGGGTAGCTGACAGAGAAAAGGTACTCCATCTTTTTCCATTTTGTACTATTTTTAAAAAGTTTTTATTAGCTGGGCATAGTGGTGCACACCTTTAATCCCAGAACTCAGGAGGCAAAGCCAGGTGGATCTCTGTGAGTTTGAGGCCCGCCTGGTCTATAAACTAAGTTACAGGACAGTCAGAGCTATACAGAGAAACTGTCTTGAAAAAAACAAAAGTAAAATAAAATAAATTTTAATAGCTGTGTACTGTTTAACTGTTAATTATTTTAGAAGCCTCTGCGTTTTATGTTAAAAATCTAATTTTATTTTTGAAATTTTACTTCAAAGGTACTACTAAAGTTTTTTTTTTTAATCCCAGTGAAATTCTTAGATCTTTTTCCCTAGGCATTGTTTGTTGATCATTATTAACTCATTTATTCCCTTTACCTAATAATACAAATTTAAAGCCTGGTGGTTTGATTAAGTATCTGTGTAATAACATACTATTCTAAACAAATATATGAATAATGGAACCATCCCTAGGATTAGATGATGTGGGATGTCCTTCCCTATATGTGTTGCTTTTATTAGTTGTACAATGAAGCTGTTTTGGTCAATGGCTTAGCAGAGTAAAGTGAGGCAGGAAATCCAAACACACATACACACAGATAGTGCACGTGAGTGCGTGAGCAGAGTGGAAGGAGACACCATGTAGCCTCTGAAGAAATAACATGTGGCACTGGTAAGCCAGTCTTGTAGCAATAACAGATAAATAGAAATGGGTTAACCTAAGAGCTAGCTAGGAATATGCCTGAGCCATGGGTCAAACATTAATGCAATTAACATAGTTTCTGTGTGATTATTCAGTATGGGTGGCCGGGAAACAAAAGCATAGTCTCTGCTTATTTTTAGATACTATGAAGCAGACTTCCTCCCCAGCCCAGTGAAGGCTGGTACCAGAACTGAAACAGACAGAGCTCCAGGGAACACACCAAGCAGAAATGCATGAATTTATACAAAGTAGTGCTAGGAGCCTGCTAAAACATAGCCACGTTAGTCATTTAAGATACTGTGTGCCTAGGAAGAAACCCAGCTGAAGTACTCTCTCCTTCTAACTAAAAAGTTAAAGACACAGTCTTTCTTTAAGGAAAACAAAACCCCATGAATTCACACCATTAGGTAAAAAGTACACGGTTACAAACGACTCTACTTAAAGTGGGACTATGAGAGTCTTACCGTTTTCTCCTTTTCCAGAAACAGTAACTGGAAGAAAAAAAATAGGAGTAAATATACTATACATGAATTTTATTTCATTTTCATAAAACCTGAAAAACATTCTATCATTAAGAATGCAAGTACTTAACATTTTTAGACCTCTTTAAACTTCAGTGTGTTGAGAGAGTCCTTTACTGCTCTCCTCAATCCCACAGCGAGAAAGTGCTGTCCTTTAGAACACAGTACACGCTCAGCTGGTAAAGCACTGGCTGCGGAAACACAAGGGCGTGTGCTGATCCCCCACCCGTGTGCGGGAGGCGAGCACTTGGAATCCTAGTTGTGTGTGCGAGTTACAGGCTGACCCCTGGGTGGCCAGCCAACCTCACCTGGGCATCCATTCGGGGCGGGCGTAAGGGAACAGCACAGCTGGGCAAGGCCGGACGAAAGGAAACGTAATACTAATTAAGGTGCCTAGTTCCTGAGGGACGATGTCAGATGGACTTCTGACCTACGCACACATTCATATTTCCTTTTAACTGAAGCATGGTAACCATCATATTCAGGGAAAGACTGTAATAATTCATGTATACATGTAAAGTTCTCAAGTTAGGGTAGCTGACAGAGAAAAGGTACTCCATCTTTTTCCATTTTGTACTATTTTTAAAAAGTTTTTATTAGCTGGGCATAGTGGTGCACACCTTTAATCCCAGAACTCAGGAAGCAGAGACAGGCAGATCTCTGAGTTTGAGGCCAGCCTGGTCTACAAAGTGAGTCCCAGAACAACCAGGGCTACACAAAGAAATACTGTCTCAGAGGAGAAAAAAATAAGTTTTTATTTTTATTTTATGTATATGGGGGTTTGGCCTCAATGTTCCTGGTTCCAGACGCAAGCTGCTGTATGGGTCCTGGGAAATGAACCCAGGTCCTCTGCAAGAGCTTCAGGCCACATCTTCTCTTACCCTTAGAGTATCCTAAAAGCAGTCCGTCTACAATGTCTGAAAAGGTGGGAATTACTGTTCATTCTTTCTGGATGATCCAAAACCATGTTGGACAAGACTATTTCCAATACGTCACGGCTCCAAGCCCTCCCGTCATCCCTTACCTTCCTCGAATTCGATACTAAGGCATCTGCCATATCAGTTTTACACTCAGCACCAGCAAAGACGACGCTGACTACTCTTCAGCAGCGTGCCTTCTGGGCAGCCACACTACAGACCTGCCGTAATGTAGTCGTCTGGCTGGCTTATGCTTTTGGTCTGTTACAGAACACAATGTCCCAAATACTATGTTCCTTCTGATCCACCTTTCAGAGCCATGTGAACACTCCCGCCTCTCTAAAGCTTCCCGAGCCCCCACTTCCAGAATAAACACCACACTCTTCTGTTACTGCTGCTCACTCCCACATCCGTTCTCGTTCTCTTGCACTTCCTCATCGCCGACAGCATCACACATTATTCCATATTTTAAGAATGTATGTATGTGTGTGTGTATGTATGTATGTATGTATCAGCAGGACTTAAGCAAAATCAAATTTGAACTAAAATCTGTAGATAAGCTGAAACTACATGGGCACTTTCTTAACAAACCAAAAATAAATTTATTTATTCATCCACCAGCATCATAACACTAAAGAAATTGTGCAATTGCTTTGGAGCCTGTCCTGGAACTAGCTCTTGCAGTCCAGGCTGGCTTCGAACTCACAGAGATCCGCCTGCCTCTGCCTCCTGAGTGCTGGGATTAAAGGTGTGTGCCACCACCGCCTGGCTAAGATAAGTTTTTGATCATTACTTTTTTTTGAAATACACTTCACAGAAGCATAAAGTTTCTCAACCCATCTCAGATGTTAGGTAAGGCCTGAATATCTCAGCCCCCTGAGCACACATTAAAAATATGTTCTGTACAATAAAAATTATAATTGTAAAATTTAAAAAATTTTTAAGATAATGTCATGACTTGAATGAAAATTGCTGAGAAGTATGATACCGGCCACACTAATTAGAGAATAAACATAAAAATAAAACTGAGGGTTGGTGGAGACTCCAAGGTGATAGGGCTGCCAAGCCTGACTACCTGAGTTCAAGCACTCACTGCAGCCACATGGCGGAAGGAGACAACCATATTGTCCTCTGACCCTGCACATTTGCCATGGCGCCACACACAATAAGCAAATGTGGAAAAGAAATTTATTTTGTTGTTTCAAGACAGGGTTTCTCTGTGTAGCCCTGGAGTCCTGGAACTCGCTCAGTAGACCAGGCTGGCCTCGAACTCACTGAGATCTCTTTGCCTCTGCCTCTAGAGTACTGGGATTAAAGGTATATGCCACCACTGCCCAGAAAAAAAAAAAAAAAAAAAAAAAAGAACTTTTTTATAGATTAAAAAAAAGGTTGAAGATTCTCTTTATGATGGTGCAGCAGAGCCTTAGCCAAGCCAATGCTGCGCTCTTGTCATGTGGACTGAGATAGCTGGAAAACAGCAAACATGGGAATGGAGCACGGCATTCACAGCATCAGCACAAAAACTCTGAACCGCATCCTTACAACAAGCTTGTCTTCATGGTGTGCATGCAAATGTGACAAACTGGTCAAGACCCATGACACACCAATCTTGACATGAAGAAACTAGGGAATGGAATGTTGACTGTACAGTTAGCTGCAGCTGTGTGTCATAGACTATGGCAAAGAATCTCAGGCCAAGGGTGTCATCAAAGAGTGCCACAAATGCAAGAAACGAATAAAAAGGGTCAGAGTGGCCCTAGCTTTCCTTCTCTGGTGTCACTCAGTGTGGTTAGGAACTCACAGCTACTCATCTTCAAAGACAGCCACAGTTCTGGCAGGCTGCATGGGCCTGACCAAGGCAAACCGGTGCCCCCTGGAGACAATCAGGCTCAATATAGAAACTGGGTCTGCTTCTAGGCAATCAGCACTTTGTTGCTGGGACATCTGGTTCCATGAGAAGAGTGGTGATCACATGGTCCAAATTAATGCTACTTGGCCGTCCAACTGGCCCCGACAGTAACCAACCCTGTTGTTGTAAGGCCAAAAGATTAGAAGTCCTAGTGCCCAGGCTCACTACTGAAAACACATCAGGAGGATCAGCGTAAACCTTTGTTACTCTTTATTAACAGTGGAATTTAAATGTTTCCAGAACTGCGGAGGCACAGAGGGGAAGGCAAAAGCAAAATCATTGGCTGAAAGAATTTTAAGAAAGAATTCAAGCCAGGTGTGGCGGCACATGCCACCTGTCACTCAGGAGCAGAGGCAGGCCAGCCAAGACTACAGAGAGACATATCTCAAAGACATCATAAAAAAAAAAAAAAGGAAGGGAGTTCAGGTGTTTTACACACGCGCTCTCTCCATTCTGCCAGCTGTATGTATCTGTCACCAGAGCCGGCATCTAACAACTTAGTCTCACTTCCTGACAGCCCTCACTTAGCCTTAGAGGAAAACATCTAATGTTCCTATCAGTGTGTAGTTGTACATCTACAGCCAGCTTGGCTACATGAAGCTCATTCGCCAGCAAACTGGCTTCACTGTAGACACCCTTTAAGGGTCTTACTCTGTCTCAGAGATCCACCTGCCTCTGCCTCCTGAGTGCTGGAGTTAAAAGCATGTGCCATTCCACCCAGCAGGGATGATGGTGGAGGCAGAGGAAGGTGGATCTCTGTGAGTTTGGGGGGGGGGAAGATGGTGACTTCTCAAGGCCAGGTGACTTATGAAATGTCTTAGATACTCTAGCAATCACTACACAGTAGCACACATCTATTTTTTTAAAGCACTGCTGTTTCCCATCATGTGGGTGTTCTGTTTTACAATCAGACTTCTATGAGTGGACATCTGGGTTGCCTCCAATTTTGTGTTATTAAAACAATCAATAAATAACCCTGTGAATGTGCTATTTACTCGTGGAAGCTTATGTTCAGTGCAGAATCCTCACAGCAGGATTACGGATCTAAAAGTACATGTCTGTTGTATTTTTAGCTTTTCCCAAAAACCTTTTCAAGGATTTTGTGTTCCTTTAAGCAATGCACGCACACCCTGGGTCTTTTCAGTCTAAGTGTTTTCAAACTCTTGGTGCTACGGGGTGATTTTATAGTCTGCACTTGTAGATGAGCGTCAACATCTCATCCTGTGAACTGTTTATGTCTATCCATTTCTGGTTTTGTCTATGAGATCTGGCAATTCTAAGCTCCAGCGCGAGGGGCTTTCATTGGTGTCTCCTTAGAGATTATCCACTTTTCGTTTCTTCTAATGCTTGAATATTTTTATTTTTTAAAAAAAAATCAGATTAGCCGGGCGGTGGTGGTGCACGCCTTTAATCCCAGCACTTGGGAGGCAGAGGCAGGCGGATCTCTGTGAGTTTGAGACCAGCCTGGTCTACAAGAGCTAGTTCCAGGACAGGCTCCAAAACCACAGAGAAACCCTGTCTCAAAAAAACCAAAAAAAAAAAAAAAAAAAAAAATCAGATTAGGTCCACTTTGAAACAGCCAATTCCATTATCAGGAAAATTACCAACCTTAAAAAACTATGGTGGCAGAAATAAGTATTAAAAGTGAGGGTGGCTGCAGAAACGGGGATGTGACTCCTATTGTCCTAATCAGAGACAATTTAAGCAACAAGATAAACTCATAAAATGGGATTCAGAACTGCATGTTCATGGTAACAAACAAATGTATCAACTAAACAGGGAGGCTGGACCAGCAGGCTGGCACAGTGAGTAAAGGCACTTGTGACCCAAAATGGCAGAACTGACTCTAGCAAGTCATCCTCTGCCCCCCACCCCCCACACAAGAAATATATAGGAAGGGAGGTTATTCCTGCCTATAGAACTCTAGATAGTAAATGTAGATAAAATGGTGGCATTAGAAAAAAAAATCATCATTTGGTAACTACTTTTTTTTTTTTTTTTTTACAAGCAAGAATCTTCAGAGTAGCTGGGTGGCAGTGACCCATGCCTTTAGGCAGATCTCAATGAGTTGGAGGCCAGTCTGGTCTTCAGAGGGAGTTACAGGACAGCCAGGGCTGTTACACAGAGAAACTGTCTCAAAAAAACAAAAACAAACAAAAACAAAGCAAAATAATCTTCAAAGGACGCTATATAGGAGCCCAGGGCCAGTACCAGGAACAGATGAGTCAGAGTTTCAGTGCTCCATACGAGGTAAGATACCTGTCTGTCTTAGGCTGGGTTCTGTAGAATCAAATGTTGTGCTAGCTAGTTTTATTTTATTTTATTATTATTTGCCAACTTGACATAAGCTAGACTAACACAAGAGGGAACCACAGCTGGAAACTGCCCGTGTAAGACTGGCCGCAGGAAGTCTGTGACTGGTGTACGAGCAGAGCTAGGCAGTGAGCCATCCTCGTTGGCCTCTGCTTTGCTCCTACCTCAGGAGTTCCAGCTCTGACTACTTTCTATGATGGACAGTGATGGGGATGTGTAAGCCAAATAAACCTTTTCCTCCCCAAGCTGCTTTTGGTCATGGTGTTTATTTTCATTACAGCAACAGAAACCTTGACTCAGCATTAGGTGGGTGCTGAGACAGCGCCTGAAGTGTGGTCTGTTTTCCAGAAGAAACTGACAAAAAGCGGAAGCAAAGCAGAACAGAGCTGAGGGGACGCTGTGAAGGAAGCACAGGCTTTGCAACAGCAAGGCACTGAGCTCTGCAGGGAGCAGCCCAGCCCCATCTCTCTCAGGCACAGCCAGCAGACTGCACCAGAAAGGGTGTGACCTTGGGTGAGGCAAATCGCACAGAAAGAGCTGGGCTGCTGCCTCCTGACCGCACTTGCCACAGCTGAGCAGCAAGTCCTTCCTCGAAATCCCTGCGCTGAAACTAGAGATAACCCACACTGAAGGACATCCTACCAGGCCTGGGCCTGTGTTTTTAAAAATGTCATAAAGACTGAGGAACACTTCAGATTAAGGCGCCAAAGAAGAACAGCTGTAAAGTATGAACCCTTATTTATTTGCAATGCTGTGGATCAAACCAAAGTGTCTTGCACATGCTCACAACTGACTTTGTTCTATGAGATAGGGACTCAGTATGTAGTAGACTACTTAGCTCACAACTCAAACTGCTCTTGAACTCACAACCCTGTCTCTGCTGAGTTTGCAGTGCTGAGACTGCAGACCTGGGCCACGTAGCAGTCTCTAATGTGTAACCTTGACTGGACTGCAGAGCAGGAGGAGGAAGATGGAAGTTACCCAGTTTGCAGAAAAGGGTCTCAAGGGGAGGTAATCACACTATGCAAATTAAGCTAACACAGAAAGACAAATGTTTTCCATCATTTAAGGTTCAAACGTGACAGCAGAAATAAACCGTCTAGGGGACAAAGGAGAGTAATGAGAACTGTGAGAACAGGGATGTCAGGAGGATCATAAAAGAAAGTTCAAATTATATATGTGCAAAATCTTGGAAAAAATCTTAATCTTTACAGTAAGCAGGCATAGCATCCACAGCTTACTCTCAAACAATCAGGAGACTGTGACCGCAGGACCCAGGAGGGAGAAATAACAACACATAGGAGGAAATCTCTTCACAAGTGAAAGTAAAAGGCCTGGCCTCAGCCCAGTGAACAGGCTCACAAAGCAGGCCCCAGTATTTCAGAAGACAAGACAGACAGCAGTGGAAACACCTAACAAGGAAAATGAGGTTTGATTCATGTGTAATCAATCCTGAACAGAGAGGCACGGGACTTTCTCTTATCAGTGGTTGTCCCAACTTTTCCTCCAGGATTTGAGTGCTACCTTCCCTGTATTCTAGATTGCCTATTTCCAAATATGGCATTCTATTCCACTGCCAATATATCTGTCCATTCACTAGAATATGTAATCTTTAAAAACGTACCATTTGGGAGCAGTTTTAGATGCTCAACAAAACTAGGAGAAAGCAAGCTGTCATGTGCCCCTAACCGCCAACTAATTACAGATAATTGGTTTTACTTCTAGTAAAGATCAGGGTGTGGTGGTGCACAACTTTAATCCCGCTGCCCAGGAGGCAGAGGCAGGTGGATCTCTGTGAGCTGAAGGCCAGCCTGGTCCACACAGTGAGTTCCAAGTTAGCCAGGCTATACAGTAAAACCCCGTATTTGCCTTTCTTGGAGCCGTGTTAAGAGTAGAAGAAACTCCCCAGGTAGAAATGGGTCTGTTCAGTCACTGGCTAAAGGAAAGACAGCCCCACTCACTTAAAGTTGTGCTAAAGAGACAGAAGGAGCCGGGCGGTGGTGGCGCACGCCTTTAATCCCAGCACTCGGGAGGCAGAGGCAGGCGGATCTCTGGGAGTTCGAGGCCAGCCTGGTCTACAAGAGCTAGTTCCAGGACGGGCACCAAAGCTACAGAGAAACCCTGTCTCGAAAAACCAAAAAAAAAAAAAAAAGAGAGAGAGAGACAGAAGGAGCTAGGTCTTCAGGTTCTGGATTGTTCTTCGCCAGAGCCCCTGCCCTAATTTATGGGTGTAGGCATGTTGTAGGGTCCTTAAGTCTGCCACTTTTTCTGAAGTATTCAGTTTTCTGAACTCTCCAGAGAAGCAGAACCTTTCTTCTTTCTACGTTTCCGAAGCATGCTTCCCTTAAATTTGGGTTCTTGCCTCAACATTTTGGGGTTCCTGACCCTTAGTGTCATGTTGTCTGCCCTCCATTTGCTCCTCCAGTCAACTGTTGAGGTTTACAGCTTGCCTGCCCTGTAATTTCTCTTTGAAACATAATAAATTTTGTCATGTGCTTTTACTTAAATTCTTGAATTCTTCTATTAAGGAAACTAAGAACCCCAGCTTGGCAGTGGTGGCACACTCCTTTAACCCCAGCCCTTGGGAGGCAGAGGCAGGCGGATCTCTGTGAATTCGAGGCCAGCCTGGTCTACAGAGTGAGTTCCAGATCAGGCTCCAAATCTACACAGAGAAACTCTGTCTTGAAAAACCAAAAAAAGAAAAGAAAAAGTCAGGACAAAAGGCCATGGGAACAGCTAAATTCACTGAACAAGGTGGAGAGTACTGGAGATTGTGAAGCAGACACTTAACAATCCTGATTTTGGCTTTAATCCTTAGTTTTGGATTCAATCTAGCCACCTGGGGGATGGCAAAGAAGAATGTAAAGGGGAAGAGATGAGAGGCTCCTGACATCTTTATCTCCGCACCAATGAAGTAGACGCAGGTGGATCTCTTGTGAAACTGAGGCCAGCCTAGTCTATACAGACTTGCAGGCTAGCCAGAGGTACATAGTGAGAGCCCGTCTTAAAAAAAAATACATTGAGCATGTGTACATGATATTAAATATGGTCACTGTCTTAGGTAGGGTTACTATTGCTATGGTAAAACAACATGACCAAAAGCACCTAGGGGAGGAAAGGGTTTATTTGACTTACACTTTCACATCATAGTCCATCACTGAAGGGAGTCAGGACAGGAACCCAAACAGGGTAGAAGCCTGGATACATGAGCTGACACAGGTCACGGAGGAGTGCTGCTTACTGGCTTGCTCCACACACGGCTTGCTCAACCTGCTTTATTACAGAACCCAGTACCACCAGCAGAGGGATGGTACCACCCATAATGAGCTGAGCTGTCTCCCAGCCATCACTAAGAAAACCCCTGGTTGGACAGTGGCAGTGCACAGATTTAATCTCAGCACTATCAAGGCAGAGGCAGGAAGATCTCTGTGAGTTTGAGGTCAACCTGGTCTATAAAGTGAGTTCCAGAACAGCCAGGAGTATTACGCAGAGAAACCCTGTCTCAAAAAAACAAAAAGAAAAGGAAACTCCCTACAGTCTTGCATAGTATGATCTTATAGAGGCTCAGCTGAGGCTCCCTCTTCTCAGATGACTTTAGCTTGTGTTAAACTGATATAAAACCACCCAGCACAATAATAACAAGGATTTTTAGGTACTTACAGGAAATATATCAGTCATCTTTTGAAAGAACAAAATACATGTTCTTTACGTATATACATTTGGGGACGGAAACCTACACTCCTAGCACTTAGGAGGAAGCAAGAGGGCTACAGTGCATTTGAGGCCCCCTGGACTACAAAGTCAGGCCTTTGTATCAAAATGAATCAATAGAAACCTATCCTGGAATCGAGGCTCTCACTGCAGTGTTTCAGATAGGTGCTCGTCTGCTCAGAAGTGCGTGCTCCATTTCCAGAACACCCGTGTCTGCAGGAGTAGGAGGTGTTGACTATCTCCAGGCTGCAAGTGATGATGATGGGAGGGCTCCTTAGACAGTACATATAATCCCGACACTACCAGCAGCTTAGCATCAAAACCGGCACACTTGCCATATCTTTTTAAAAAAAAAAAAAATCTAGCTAAGAAAAAAAAAACATGAGGAGGCAGAGGCAGGCAGATCTCTGTGAGTTCGAGGCCAGCCTGGTCTACAAGAGGTAGTTCCTGGACAGGAACCAAAAGCTACGGAGAAACCCTGTCTCGAAAAATCCAAAAAAAAAAAAAAAAAAAAAAAAAAAAAAAAAAGAAAAGAAAAAACATGAAAAGCGTTCCACACAGAAGGCAGGCTCGGGGTTTGGACAACAAATCGTGTTGTCTAAATTAGTTTTCTCAAACATCAGTGTGGGGAAAGAAAAGGAAAAAAAGGAGAACAAAGGGGAATTCCGATCTAAAACTAAAACTCAGTATTATCCCGGTCTTCTCCACATATCACTCTGAAGGCCAGGCGGTTGCATGGATCACTGCGGTCAACTGTGCTCTAAGTAATGTCCTTCCACAGGGCTCAGTCTCCCTTCATCTGCAGACACACCTATGTCTGGAGAGGCAGCAAGAAAGGAGAGTAAAGGAAGTGCTCCCTCTAGTCAGTCATTTCTCTTTATTTCAAAGGCAGACGTGGGTCAAGGGGCTTACAGTCAAGCTGAATTCAACTACCCACAACCCACAGGGTAGAGACTGAGAACCTGCTCCTAAAAGTCAGATTACAAACAGACAAAACAGACAGACAGACACACAATTTAAAAATAAAGGGATGACAAAATAAAAATAACTGGACTTTTTGTTTCACTGTGGGTATTTTTCAAGTTAAGCTGTGCAATCTGACCCTGACTCGCATTTTTGGTGCTCCTTCAGCAAGTTTAGCTCATGCCGGTGCTGGGTGGTAGTGGTGGTGGCTGTAGTACATGCCTTTGGTCCCAGCAGAGGCAGACCAATCTCTAGTTCAGGCCTACAGAGCAAGTTCTAGGACAACCAGGACTTCACGGAGGAGCAGAGACACAATTCCAGCCGCCTCCAATTCCCCCATCTACCTCACCCCACCCCATCTCAAAAAACAAAAGAAACATTTAAATCTAGTCAATTTTAATTAACTCAACAATTTTAGCAAACATTCTGGTATTAAAAAGGATGAATCAAAATCATTACATTCAACAAATTTACTATTTGGAAAGGTATGCCATAATTTATTCTGAGCATAGCTACGGAGATAACTAAAAAATGAGGCTCAGCATGTAGGCAACTGACACGCAGGCCTGATGACCTGAGATCAATCTCAGGAACCTGCGCAAAGGTGGAAGGAGAAAACTGACCCCACAAACTTGGCCTCTGACCTCCACAAATGAGCCTTAGCCTATGTGCACCCTTGTACGTCACATAAAAAATAAATTATTTTTGTTGTTTTGAGACAGGATCTCTCTACATAGCTCTCTGTCTGTCCTGGAACTCACTATGTACATCAGGCTGGCCTCGATCTCACCAAGACATGTCTGTGTGTGTCGCCTTAGTGCTGAGGTTGAAGTCCCAGCTGTTTTATTCTAAGTCAGGGCTTCACTATGTAGCTCAGGCCAGCAGCACACACTCTTTCCTCTAAATCAATGTTCTCAGGTGCGGCCATTTTCTTAAGGATGTTGCCACTTAAAAACCCAGTGGTGGTAGAGCGCTCCTTCAGCTGGATCTCTGTGAGTTGGAGGGCAGCCTGTCTACAGAGTGAGTTCCAGGATAGCCAGGGTGGTTACACAGAGAAACTCTGTCTCAAAAAGCCAAAGATAAATAAATGTCTTTCTATGTACAGAAGCCTAGCTTTTCTTTTTTCCCTTAAGATTTACTTATTTATTATGTATACAGTGTTCTGACTCCATGTATGCCTGCAATGCAGGCCAGAAGGAGGCACCAGAATGCATTATAGACGGTTAGGAGCGACCAAGTGGTTGCTGGGAATTGAACTCATGACTTGTGTAAGAGCAGCCAGAGCTCTTAAGCTAGGAGTCATCTCTCCAGCCCCGAGAACTTTAAACAAGTACTTGGTTCAGAGCTAAGCAAATCCAGAGCCACAACTGAGGTCTAGAGTCTGCCATCTTTATTTTTTTTCATTCTTGTATTTACCACATATGCTTCCCCCATGGAATGGTTGTCCTGTAGATAACTGGGCTGTCAGAAAATTAAAACCACATCATTTTGGGGAAACCAAGGGACTGCTTTGTCTTGGATTTTCATTTGATAAAGCTGGTATGAGAAAAGCACAGAAAAGGGCCAGCCGGTATAAAACATATATATTCAATTATTCAATATCACAGACAGTAATGGCCTCCGGTGTTTGGACGACAAAGAATTTCGTTCCACGTTAAAGGCAACCTATCTGAACCAAGAGGTTAAGTCCTTTTAGTAAAATGTGATGCTATTCCTTTATTCCAGGAAATCAGGTAAGAGCTACGTGGTAAAAATTAAAAAGGGAAACCAGCAAAAGTAAAAATAAAGCAAAGCCCAAAGATTAAAGGTATAAAAAATACAAACCATCAAAATAAACAGCCAAGAAAAGCTAACCGTGCTATGCACCTCTCGTTCAATTCTTTCTGCCTCAAGACAACATCGCGTATAAATTCAGCACTGACATTCGAAATGATCTTTAAAAAGGGTCAAATACTGCTCAAACGAGAGGATGGCATTCCCTGTCCCCGGACTGAGCCCTCACTGCAGACCTTGCAGACACACCTCCCTCGCCAGGCCGGAGGCCGCGCTTCTTCTCGCGCAGTCAGGAGATAAACAATCTGGGAGAAACAAGATTTCTTTGTTTGTTGTTTTTAAGGCCAAATTGACTTCACAAGCCATCTATGAAGGGCGATTTTCTCCAGTTCCAAAGGAAAGGCCTTTGTGACCATTCCGTCACAGAAGGGTGGAAGCCCCAAGGCGACTGCAGCCACCCGGAAGCACCGGACGTGGGCGGCGCGCAGGCCCGAACTCGGGACCCCAAGAGCAGCGAGCCGTGAGCCGGAACCCTCGGCCAGGGAGCCCACCCGCGGGGCAGCGCGGGCCGGAACCAAGTCCAGCCCGTGGGCTAACACCCAGCGCCGCAGCCCCGGCCTGCCCACCGCGGCCCGGCCCGTCGCCCGCGCCTCCCGTACTCACACACGCACAGCTCCACCACGTACGCGTAGTAGGACCAGACGACCACGAAGGTGATGAAGAGCACCGGAACCCAGCCCACCACGCGTTGGCAGCAGCGCCAGAGTGTCCAGGGCGCCATGTTCCTCCGGTGACCCCCTGCGCCCGATTCCCACGATTCTGCAGGGCTCCAAGACCCCGGTCGTTCTTCCGCCAGCTCCCCCTCCCCCGAGGTACGGCGGCCCCGAGCAAAGGCGTAGGGCGACGCCGCAACTCCGCCCCCTGGGGCGGCCCGGCTGGGCCCGCCCCCACCCCGCATCCCGCCGCTCCGCCCCTAGCCCGGGCGCCGGGCTCTCCCCGTAGGGGGTGGGGCTTCCCGGCCGAATGAGGCGGGGCCTGAGGTTGGGCGGGGCTCTTATCAGGCCCGCCCACGGGATTTGGGGAGGGGTCTGGGTGGAAAGGAGGAGAGAGTGCTAAGGGTGTAGGAGACCACCCAGGACAGGGTGATAAGAGCGATGGGGATGCACATGGGGAGAAGAATGAATCCTTAGCCACCGTGGGGACTTCAGTGCTCAGACAAGTTGGGGTCCGTTTTTATATAAGGCCATACTCACTCCAGTATGCAAGCGAAAGAGTATTATATACATTAAAATAAAAGACTTCATGATTCTGATGTGTCTCCAGCGAAGAATCCCTGAGATAATGTGATCCTCATTCCATCCTTCACCCCCATGATTTTTTGAACTGGTAGGTGCCTGTGATTTAAGGTGAAAGACATTTACAGCCGGTTATTTTGATTTGGAGCCCACATTTAAGGTTACATCGTGAAAGCAGAATATATAAACATTCCTTTCCCGGCACTGAATTTTCAAAAGTTTATTTACTGCTAGAGATCGCTAAGCAATGACTGTAATCCTAGTAGACTCTAGAAACCATGCTGTGAAGCATCATAATGCACCATCATTAGAAATAATTCTAAAAAAAAAAAGTAGTAATTCATTTCTTTGCTTTGAATATGGATGCTCACAGTGTGTGTGTGGAGGGGGTCTGAGGACATTTTACTGGAGTGAGTTTCTCCTCGTGGGTACTGGAACCACACTCAAGTCAGGTTTCCCACCCTGAATTTCACTGACCCCAGACTGCATGCTTTATTTATTTATTTTTTTTAGGTTTATTTATTTATTTGGCAGTGGGGCATGAAGACACACGCCTTTAATCCCAGTGCACTTAGGAGGAAGAGGCAGGTGGATCTCTGTGAATTTGAGGCCAGCCAGAACTACATAGAGTGTGACCCTGTCTCAAGAAATACATTGTTTTTCTTTTAGTGTATGAGTATTTTACCTGTAGGTTTGTCTGTGCACCATTTGGGTGCCTGGTACTGAGGAGACCAGAATAGGGCATCAGAATCCTAGAACTGGAGTTACAGATGATTTAGAACCACTAAGTGGGTGCTGGGAACTGAACCCTGGTCCTCTGCAAGAGCAGGAAGAACTTCTCGCCAGCCTCAGACAGCATTCTTAATGCCAGTTCCTGCCACTGCCATGGCAGTTTGGGTTTTAGATAAAGTAAGATTTTAGTTAGCTACTCTTCTCTAAAATCTCCAGGAAGAAGGCAGCTGCTTTTACAGTATGATAAAGATTTAGTAAAACGAGTACTAATATTTAACCACCACACAGTACTGTTTAAAGTGAGAAAATGAGAAATGGCCTGGCCTCAATTTTCAGACTACATATTAGTGACAAAGTCGACACAAGGTCAACTAAGGATGCTGAGGTGGATAAGATTCAGCCAGTTTTCTAGAAAGGTGCTTCTACGTCTTGCTTATAGGGGGAAACATGGGATGTGGAGGTTAGGGGTATAGCCCAGTGGGAGACCGCCTCAAGAACAGGTGTAGCGATAGGTTCAATCAGCAGTGCGGTGTGTGTGGGGGTGGCTATGATGGAATTAGGATTGACAGAAAAACTAATATTAAAACTGCTGTCTCATGAGCCTGGTGTGGTGGTGTCCCCGTTAATCCCAGCACTGGGGAGGCAAAGGCAGGAGGATCTCTGTGAGTTCAAGGCCAGGCTGGTCTACAGGGTGAGTTCCATGACAGCCAAGGCTACACAGAGAAACCCTGTCTCAAAAAACAAACAAAAATACTGTCTGAGGGCTAGGATTGGCATGTAGTAAATGAGCCCCCGTTTCTCCTGCCATCGCTCTCTATAAAACTGTGCTAAAAAGCTTACGCCCTTCACAACTTCTCTGTAAAACAAAAAATTTCTTTGTTGTGTCATTCACTGGGCCCTGCACAGCTCTAGAGACTGGCCAAATTGGGGTGTCTTAGTCAGGGTTTCTATTGCTGGGAAGAGACACCATGACCACAGCAACTCTTATAATGGCAAACATTTAATTGAGGTGGCTTACAGTTCAGAGGTTCAGTCCGTTATCGACATGGTGGGAAGCAAGGCAGCATGTCAGCAGACATGGTGCTGGGGAAGGAGCTGAGAGTTCTTACATCCTGACCCATAGGCAACGCTGGGTGTGGCTTGAGCATATATGAAACCTCAAAGCCCACCTCCACAGTGACACACTTCTTCCAACAAGACCACACCTGCTCCAACAAAGCCACACCTCCTGATAGTACCACTCCCTATGAGCTTATGGAAGTCACCACCACATGGGGCATTAGGGGAATAAAGGACCGCTTTACAGAAGAGCAGAGATTGGGTGGTGTTGGCTCTCTGATAGCGAAGACTCAGCACCCTAGGTCTTAGTCAATGCTCTGTTGGTGTAGAGACGCTATGACCACAACAAATCTTATAAAAAGAAGCATTTAATTGGGGCTTGCTCACAGTTTCAGAGGTTTAGTCCAGTGTCATCATTATGAGGAGCATAGAAGCACAAAGGCAGACATGGTACTGGAGAAAGAGTTGATATATATCTATATATACTCTCAAGTATATAGTTCAGGCTGTGCTCAAACTGATAGTCCTCCTACCTCAGCATCCCGGAGCTTGAATTGAAGATGTCCTCCACCACACCTAACCTAATGTAGAAAGAATTCTTCTTTGCTCCTTCCATCTTGTAGCTATGGCGTGAATCCTTGGCATTCCTTGATTACTGTGTCCTCCAAGATCCACCTCCCTTGTCACCTGGTGTTTTGCTTTCCCGCCGTTCTCTCAGCGTCTCAGATTGGATTAAGGCTGACCTCTGATCCAGGAACCTTGTCCTAACCAGTACATGAGTGATGACTTACTTCCAAGAAGGACCACATCCCCACTTCCTGTGGGTGAGCACCTCAGCTTATCTTTGGGGAGGCACAGCTTAGTAGAGAACATAATTTTGAATCTAACTGAAGTGAATCATCTTGCCTATTACTTTGGAAGGTTCTTGAAGCGAGAAAGTATTTATTGTGAATCAGTGTCATATGGGTAAGAAATATTTGGCAACTGTAAAATGAATGTTTGAAGGTTTCTGTCTAATGTTTCAGTCAATCAGTCTCTGATCTCTAAGTGAGTGCCATGTGTATGTGTCCCTAAAGACAGTAGTAACTTTTACAAGGGTTAAGGAAATATTTCAGAGCTGGGCAGTGGTGGCGCACGCCTTTAATCCCAGTACTCGGGAGACAGAGGCAGGCAGATCTCTGTGAGTTCAAGGCCAGCCTTATCTACATGAGTGCGTTCCAGGACAGCTGGGGCTGTTACACAGAGAAACCCTGTTAACCCTGTTTCAAAAAACCAAAAAACAACAACAACAAAAAGTTTTTGTCTTAAAGTCACCTTTGGGGCAGGTTGTAATTTTCTTTGGGCATGGTTAGGGTTACAGTAGCCCCCGCTAACATTTTGGAAATGTGTCTTTAGTGCTCACACACACGCATTAACTCCTGCTCTACTGCTCGTGAGTAGTAGGAACCAGCATCCCCAACCCCTTCTCTTCCTCAATGGGCAGGCACGTGACTTCACTCTATCTCTGCCCCTTTCGAGTTAAGGTAGGGTCATGATGTGAACGGAGAAACTGCATTTGATGACAATCACTCAGACGACGGGTTTGAAAGAATAGTGAGGACAGAAGACTAGAGGAGCAGCGGGGAGGCTGAAGCAGTTCCCAGGCATGCGGAGGCAGCCTGACGTGGGACTGAGTGCAGAGAGAAGCTGTTCTGAACTTCAGGTTACCTTTGATGCACTGCTCCAAAACACAGCAGTGAGAGAAGATGGAAAGTGAAAATATCACATCCTCCATCCCCAACCTTTATTTTCCCCACAAAAGAAATAGGAAAAAAAAAATGTCTCCAGTCTCTCAGACAGTGACCTCCTTCCTTCCCTCCTGTCCTCCACCTCCTTTTTTTACCAGCTGCCAGTTAGCCCTGACGATTGATTTCTGGGGTCTCCATTACAACCACCAGCAGGAACCTACGTATAGTTCAAGTTCTCTCTCCGGATTGAGGGAGAGGACTGACATAAAGCACGCGGGTGTGAGTGTGCAAAGAGTGCAGGTGAATCAGATGTGGTAGCACACCTGAGTTCCAAGCACTCACTCACCTGAGGCCAACACGGACTGAGAGTTTAAAAACAGGCTTCCTGGGCCACACGAAGACCTTGTCTCGATAAACAAAACAAAGAAACTAATTCATATGTCTCAACTAAAGCAGAATTCCACAACACATGAAGAAAAAGGACTATAAATAAAACCCAGGAGAAGACAACTGCTGATGGCTCAGAGGTTAAGAGCACTGACTGCTCTTCCGGAGGACCCGGGTTCAATCCCCAGCACCCACATAGCAGCTCAAAACTGTCTTTAACGTCAAGATCTGACACCCTTACACTGCAGTACATGCAGGCAAAACACCAATGCACATAAAATAAAAATTAAAAGAAAAAGTCAGCAGAAGAAAGAATACAGGGACAGAGTTGTGGCTCGTGGGGGAACACAGAACCCTCACAGGAGAGCACTTTGCTTGAACCCCAAGAAAAGAAGTCATTAGCCCAGAATGCATGGAGGCCTTGGAGGAACCAACAGGCCTTGCTGAGCTCCTGTTTATTACCATTATGTCATACGTTTCTCCTCCAATCACATTCCCGCTCCACCATTCCTAAGGATGGATGGGTTCCCTGTTAGATATTCATACTTAAAGGCTCCACATCACATAAAACACATAGTAAATATATCCCGATGGTTTTCTGTAGCTCACCTTTGGTGCCTCGGCTATGGAATTCACAGTGGATGAAGACTCAGTTCTCAACGCACTACCCACGTAAAAATCTTTCTGAGAACTGCAGGTGGGTTGTGTCTTGCTTTAGGAACAAATGACTCAGTAGATTCTGTCAACCAAAAAAGGCAAGTTGAGGCACATGGGTATGAAAATGTAGAATTAGAGGCAATTCACTGATGATCCCTGAGGGACCAGGTTCTAGAGATCCAGAGCTAGAACCCCTCATGGTGTGCAGGGGTCTGGTGCTTTTCGGGTTTCTGTATGTGTGCTAGGGATTTTATGTAGGCCTCAAGGAAAGATGTGATCTAGTCCTGCCCCACTTCATCCCCAGCCCATGGGCAACAACTCCATAAGAGAGATACAGATAGCCACACTGATTGAGTCAATTAAAAGTATGAGTCCTTTAATTTTTGGCCAGTGACCAAGAGTGGGTTATGTCTTTTGATGTCAAAGCTCAGGGGTATAGCATTTTTTTTTTTTTTTTTTTTTTTTGGTTTTTCGAGACAGGGTTTCTCTGTGGCTTTGGAGCCTGTCCTGGAACTAGCTCTTGTAGACCAGGCTGGTCTCGAACTCACAGAGATTCACCTGCCTCTGCCTCCCAAGTGCTGGGATTAAAGGCGTGTGCCACCACCGCCCGGCAGGGGTATAGCATTTTTAAAGGCAAAAAAACACAATTACATCAATGTTGGATGAGGGTCAGAGTAACATTTCTTTTGACAGAACATAGTAGTTATTTCAGATACAACATGGCAATTAATTTTGATTTATACCTTTGGTTATTTAAGTTTATATAAATATTAATTATTTTGGTTAGTACACCTAAGCCATGCTCAGGGACATAAAAATCTCAAATGTGTTGCCAGGGCAGACATGACTGTTGAGGGAGTGGAGGGCTGAGAACCGTCTAAGTGATTACAAAATGAGTCAGGGCAAGATGGCGTTACCTTAGTCACTTCATGTGGATGGGCTATTATAGATAAAAATAAAAAGATGGAGGATGTAATAAAATAATTTGTCACAATTAGAGTGTCTGGCAAGGACAGTGCTGGATGGTGATTGGCAGTGGCTCACATATAATATATCCCCAGGAAAGAACTGTGACAAGCACTGGGTGTGGCTCCAAGGCATTCACATTTCCTACCTGCCAGGTTCCAGGTTCTGTAAAAGAAACCCAGAATGCAAATGGACATTTCCTGTCCAGACTGCCTGGTCCCAAATAAACATAGAGCCACTTAATATGAATTATAAATGCTCAGCCGGGGCTGGAGAGATGGCTCAGTGGTTAAGAGCATTGCCTCCTCTTCCAAAGGTCCTGAGTTCAATTCCCAGCAACCACATGGTGGCTCACAATCATCTGTAATGAGGTCTAGTGCCCTCTTCTGGCCTGCAGACATATAAGTGCTCGGCCGATAGCTCAGGCTTGTTACTAGCTAACTCTTACACTTAAGTTAACCCATGTGGCTCATGGGTTGTTACCTCATCTTTACATGTCTTGCTTATGAGGCAGTTGGTTGGCCTTTCTCTTAATTCTGTTCTCCTTCTTCCCATCATTCTGTTTGGCTTTCCTGTGACTACATTGTATTCCTCCTCAGCTACCAGCCTGTCAGTTTTTTATTAACCAGTGAGAGTAATACATATTCAGAGTGTAGAAAGGGATTGTTCCACAGTACCTGACACTTGCATAACTGATTTCCTGATGGAAGTACCATTCAGGTTGTAAAACTCATCATATAGACAGCACCACCTGCCAAAACTAAGAAGTCTAATTGATCAAAATCCATCGTTTTGGCAAAGTCTCTAAATGCACCAACCTTGTTTTGTGGCTTTTGTAGTTCTGATTCTGGCTAAATGTTCAGGTTCACTGAAGTATGTCAACTGGGGACATGTTTTTTGTACTTAAAAGCTCACCCTGAGAAAGGCTTGGGGGACACACTGGGATCTGAAACATTGGGATACAATGTAGTCACCGACTGACTGATAGACTTTCTATTGGCTTAAACCCAGGTCTGAGCAGTCTTCTCCAGTGGATACTGTTAATCCCAATGTTGAGAATAAGACCATTACCACAATTTGAGCCAAATTTAAAGCAAGCTTGATATTTTTATTGGGGTGCACCCAGAAGTTGGCTAGTGATTTCCTCCTAAGTTGGGTAAAAGAGAGCAGCTCCAAACTTACCTCTTGAGCCTTTTTAAGGAGTAAAATTATGAGTGGTTTTACAGAAGAGAGACAATGGGGCAGTAAAGGTAAACAGAACTCAAAAAAAAAAATCATCATGTGACTAAGGAGGTTCAGGGAGGGTCAGATAGAGTAAGGTAATTCTCAAAAAACAAGTTGGGGTCATGGGTTGGGAAGGTCAGGTTCCAGGAGACAGAGAACAACTCACTCTTACAGTAAATAAAAACTTATTTTTAACAATACAGCATAATGGCTACTGCCTTCAAAATGGAGTCAGGCAGGTTCATTACCTAAACAGGTTCCTGTGTTACTCAGGGTTTCCTAGAAGAACAGAACCAATGGGAAGATATATATATCTTCAGATTCAAATTAGTCATCTTTAAAACAATAACCACAGCAGAGTCAGACTTGAGAGCTGAGAACCTGGTTGTGACTTGGTCATGAGTCCTAGTGTCTCAGTGGCCAGAGAAGTCCCACAGCAGCGGCCTCGCACCAGGCTCCCTCCTGACATTTAGTTACTCAGTCCACAAGGCCGGGAACCTCAGCAGTCCCAGTCTGGTGCCAGAAGCCTAGAAGGTTCCTGAAGATGGACTGGTCTATGCCCACGTTGAAAACTAGGAAAAGCAAGTTGTGATGTCAGTGAAGGGAACATGGGTGCCAGCCGCTGCACCTCAGCCCCAGGAGGGAAGGCCAAGTGAGCTAAGGGCCAGACCATCTTCCTTCTTCCCATGTCAGTCTTGGCCATCAGTATAGTTGTTCAGGCGAGGAGCTACACTCAGGTGATGCTAATTTGTAGCAAGCTGATATGAAAACCATAATAGTTCCATCCTTAGTACCCCAAAACCAAATGAACAAACAAAAAAACAGAGGCACAGACTCTGCTCTTAAGGTTTTTTTTATTGTTTTATTTCTGGTCTTTTTTTAAAGATTTATTATGTATACAATATTCTGCCTCCATGTATGCTGACACACCAGAAGAGGGCGCCAGATCTCATTACAGATGGTTGTGACCCACCATGTGGTTGCTGGGAATTGAACTCACGACCTGTGGAAGATGGCTTAACCTCTGAGCCATCTCTCCAGCCCCTTTCTGTTTGTTTTTGAGACAGGGCTCCACACGTAGCTCAATCCAACCTTGGTTTTTGTTTCGTTGTTGTTGTTTGTTTTGTTTTTTTGAGACAGGGTTTCTCTGTGTAGCTTTGGAGCCTGTCCTGGAACTTGCTCTGTAGACCAGGCTGGCCTTGCACTCACAGAGATCCACCTGTCTCTGCCTCGCCTCCTGAGTGCTGGTATTAAAGGCCTGTACCACCACCCTCAGCTCAGTCTGACCATGAACTCTCCATCCTCCAGGGTTGTTCTCTGCAGCATTGAAGTTACTGGCATGTACCATCAAGTCTACCTCTATGTGTGATCTTTATACATTAAGGCCTGCAGAAAACAGCAGCGGAGATCAAAATGACTAAGGCGACTGTCTTAGTTACTGTTCTCTTGCTGTGAAGAGACACAATGATTCAGAAAAAAAGAAAGCATTTAATTGGGAGCTTGCTTAGGCTTTCAGAGGGTTAGTCTGCTATCACTATGATGAAAGGCAGACAGACAGGAGTGGTACCCGAGCACTAGCTGAGAGGTGTACATCTTCATCCACATAGAGGGGGTGGGGCGGGGAGAGGCAGGGACCTGAGCTTTTGAAACATCAAACCCACCCACAGGATCACCCCTTCTCCAACAAGGCCACCCCTCCTCCAACAAGGCCACACCTCCACCAACAAGGCCACACCTCCTCCAACAAGGCCACACATTCCACACAAACTTCAGAGCTTTCCCAGCACGAGATTCCTGAGGAAATTCCAATTTCCTGGAGCCAGCATTTCAATAATCTGATGATCAAAAGGGCCCATGTGTCCCTGTGTTAGCTTACCTTCCCTACTGCCAGGCCACACACACCTGGTAGCTAATAGGTCCAAATCTCGACCCCCACCCAATCTTCCCCAGATCATGACTTTGCAGAATGTGGAAGTAACATTTGATGGTGTATTTTTACACAGCGGATGAAAACATGCTTTAGTACAGCGCTTTGGATTCTGGTGTGTTTTATTTTTCCTTATTTTGTTTTTTTTTTTTTTTTTTTGGTTTTTTCGAGACAGGGTTTCTCTGTGGTTTTGGAGCCTGTCCTGGAACTAGCTCTTGTAGACCAGGCTGGTCTCGAACTCACAGAGATCCACCTGCCTCTGCCTCCCGAGTGCTCTTATTTTGTTTTTTAAACTTCTGAAACCATCTTAGTTTTATGGATCAGCTGGAAAATCAGCACAGAGAATTTCCGTAGAGACCTCACCCAGCTTCCCTGAATGTCAGCTCACATAACTGCCAATATTTATACAAACTCAGAAGTTAGGAGGGCCCAACAATATTATCTAAGCGGCTTCACTGGGATATCTCAGTCCCCACCAAGGCCCGTTTTCTGACCCAGGATTTCTCATATGTGTGTAGACACTGGACCGTTTAGTCAGCTCTAGTCCAGCTGTGGTTTCTCAGTCTTTGTTTCGCATGAAAAACATTTTGGAAAAGTCCTGGCCAAGAGGCCCAGAAAGACAATGCAGTATTCTCACTTGTATGTGAATTTGGAACAATCGGATTCACAGAAGCAGAGAGGAGAAAGATGTTTACCAGAGGGGTGTGTGTGTGTGTGTGTGTGCGTGTGTGTGTAAGAATGTTGGTGCAATGCTTCAGTGAGACGGAAGGGATGTATTTTAGTCCTTGGTGGCACAGCGTGGTGATCATGGTGGTATTTTGCACGTTTCAAATTGTTGAGGGTCAGTTGCAAATGCTCTAACTACAAAAATAGTATTTGAGGTGACAGATACATTAATTTAATTTAACCATTTTGCTTTTTGTGTATATATATACACATCACTCATACCTCAATATATGTATAAAATTTATTTTGGCCCATTTGCTATATTTAATGTAATATTACTGTGTGTGTAACCAAAAGACAATTTGGTGGCATCAGGTTTCTCCTTCAACCTTTAAGTGGGTTCCAGGGATGAACTCAAGTTGCAAGCCTTTCAAGGCAGGTACCTTTTCCTGAGACACCATCCTGTAGGCCCCCTTCTCCCATATACTGTAAAAGACTTAGAAAGTCCCTCAAACGCAATGCTCCTTTAGTTTAAAAAAATAAATAAAACTTCCACTTTTTTTTTTTTTTTGGTTTTTCGGCTTTGGAGCCTGTCCTGGAACTAGCTCTGTAGACCAGGCTGGTCTCGAACTCACAGAGATATGCCTGCCTCTGCCTCCCGAGTGCTGGGAAAAACTTCCAGTTTTGAAAGGATTGAGCTATTGTAGAATTTGAGGACAAGTCCTGGAACGAAAAGAAAGAAAGGAAGGAAGGAAGCAAGCAAGCTAGCAGAGGGCGTGGAGGCAGAGGCGTATTGACTCCGGGAATTCAAAGCTAACCTGGTCTACATGAAAAGTTCCAGGTGTGCAGGTGGCTGCTTTGAACTCTTTTTACTCTTTGGGGGGCCTGCCACCCAGCTCCCAAATAAGACACAGACATAGCCTTATTCTTTCTTATAAATACCCGGCCCTAGCTTGACTTGCTCTTAACCCATTTTTCTTATCTTAAATTATTACATGTTGGGGGCCATGAACCTCAGACCCTGAAGTTCCTGTAAACAACTTGTTTTCCTATGCTTGCAGCTGCTTTGAGCACGAGATAGGGAAGTGGTTTCTGGTGGGCTTGCAGCTGAGAGTTAGGGCATGGCCACTAGTCAAGGAGACCCTATATAAGCTGCCCTGGAACACAATGCAGTTGGCATTCTTGTTTCAAGGATGATCTCTCTCTCTCTCTCTCTCTCTCTCTCTCTCTCTCTCTCTCTCTCTCTCTCTCTCTCTCTCTCTCTCTCTCTCTCTCTCTCTCTCTCTGCCTTTGCCTGGCTTGCAAACCATACTGTAGAGCGTAGAGCAGGTGTTGCGTCACAATTGCATTTATCTTTTGCCCCTGGGCTTTTCTCTTTCTCTATTTCTGTATACCTTTCTTTACTTCACTTCTTTCTCTGTGGCTTGCAGTGCAGGTGGGTGGGTGGCCCCTGATGTTCTCCTCCCTCTATTCCAGATTTCTCCATTTATTCTCTCTACCTGCCAGCCCCACCTATCCCTTCTGCCTCACTATTGGCTGCCCAGCTCTTCATTAGACCATTGGGTGTTTTAGACAGGCAGAGAATCACAGCGACACAGAGTTAAACAAATGCAACATTGTCAGAGCCCACGCTGACAGGAATCAGCTGGGGGTAACTGGGAGGGGGCTCGAGGTTATAGGAAATGGCAGATTAAGAGAAATGAAGACAGAAACATAGGCTAGACCCCGGGGGACTGAAGGCCAATACCAAACAGCCCTGAGTTTATTCCACAGACAGCATGCGCACTAAATACAGTCAAAAGGCAGAGCGAAGAGCAGTGCAGTCAGCTAACCCCCTCTGCACTGTCTTTGGGAGGAAGCTCAAGCAAGCACGCTTATCTCATTCAGCTGAGCAGTTTCTAATCTCTAGCGAGGAGTGCCTCCGGCTGGCATACCCCAGTCCAAATCTTAGTAGAAAATGTGCTCTTTCATCTGGGCAAAATGTTCTTTCTGTGGGCTAACACAGATGTTACTCCCAGCCCTCAAGGTTACTGGAAAAAGCAGAGCAGGCAAGCTTGAACTCAAATGCCTTCTTTAAGTCAGAAATGACTCCAGATGGAAACTGAGCCACACGTGGGCTCCCACACAACATAGAAGAATGCAATACATCTTTGCATCATTAAACAAATGTTCCACAGCATAAACAAATGTAATGCACCTTAAAATAATATTCCACAGCACGGGTCAGCCAGGGCTACATAGTGAGACCCTGTTCCCCACCCTACCCACCCCACCCCACCCCAATCCAAAACAAGCAAACGAACAGAAAAGTGTTGTTAGGTATTTTGTAGAAAGTCCCTCGATTTGGGTTCATCTGATCATGATTTCTCATGACTATACTGTTGTGAATTTGTTTTTCTTTTTTAAAAAGATTTATTGTTACATGTGCGTGGGTGCTTATGTGAGTTTTTGTGTGCACCATGAGAGTGTAGGTGCCCACAGAAGCCAGGAGTATGGGATTCCCTGGAACTGGAGTCACAAATGGTTGTGAGCCATCTGATGTGGGTGCTGAGAACTAAGCCTTAAGCTGTCTACAAGAGCAGCAAGGGCTCTTTTTTCTTTTCTTTGGTTTTTTTGAGACAGGCTTTCTCTATAGTGTTGGAGCTTGTTCTGGTACTCACTCTGTAGTCTAGGCTGGCCTCAAACTCACAGAGATCCGCCTGCCTCTGCCTCCTGAGTGCTGGGATTAAAGGTGTGTGCCACCACCACCCGGCTGAGCAGCAAGGGTTCTTAACTACTAAGCCATCTATTTCTTTCCTAAAGTTGCAAATTATGGGAAAGGAAGTCATACAGGCAATATGCTGTGCTAGAGGCATCGTGCTAAGTGCATATGTGATCTGCATAAGACTTTCTGTAGTGATATTTTGTTTGTGTTTTAACAAATAAAGCTTGCCTGAAAATCAGAGTGCAGAGCTAAGCCACTAAAGGCTAGTCAGTGATGGTGCACACCTCCCAGGACTCAGGAGTCAGAGGCAGATGAATCCCTGTTAGCTCAAGGCTACTCTGGGCTACACAAAATTGATCCAGTCTATAAGAGAAACAGCTCACACACAGGTGATCCCAGCACTTGGGATTCCAGGCCTTTAATCCTAGCAGTAGGGAGGTGGAGACAGGAGTGATGTGGCTGGGCAGAGAGAGGAATACAAGGTGGGAGGAGACGGGAGCTCAGTGCAGTCTGAGGTTTGGTGGAGACAGAAGCAGTCTGAGGAGCAGTCAGTCTGAGGATGTAGTCCAAGGACAGGATCGCCCTTTTGTCTGAGCATTGGTAGAGGTAAGAACTCTAGAGGCTAGCTGCTCTGCCTCTCTGATCCTTCAGCTTTCACCCCTGATAGCTGACCCCAAGTTTATATTATTAAGAACAATTAGAATTCGTGTTATACTCTCAGTAACACCTGGCTTTGCCTTAAACAAGATACCATCTCCATGTTTGTCTTAGTTAGGTTCTATTGCTGGGATAAACACCACCGCCAAAAGGCAACTAGGGGAGGAAAGGGTTTATTTTGCTTACGGTTCCACAGTACAGTCTACTATCTAGAGAAGTCAGGGCAGGAACTCAGAGCAGGAACCTGGAAGCAGGAACTGATGCAGAGGCCATGGAGGGGTGCTGCTTACTGGCTTGTTCCCCATGGCTTGCTCAACCTGTTTTCTTTTAGAACTCAGGACCATCAGCCCAGGGATGGCCCCTCCCACAATAGGCTGAGTTCTTTCGTACCAAGCATCAATCAAGAAAATGTAGCAGGATTCTGCCAGGAATATGACACATGCAGTGCCCCAAGGAGGACAAGGGGGACTGTAACTCCTGTATGCATGCATGAACTTGGAGCAGGAGAAGGAAGCTGACAACAGCTGTATCTACATCAACAAAATCACACAGGAAGTGGATGAGCCACCCATGCCAGAAGTGCAGCCACAAGCAGTTGGTGTTCTCCCACACAGTCCCCAGGCTGAGGATGCTAGCTGCCTCTACTATGTAGGCACTGCCCCACACTGTGGTCACAGCCTGAGGAGTGACCTCTTCCTTCACTAAAGTAAATGCCAGTTTCTGGAAAGAAAGAGAGAGGGGGAGGGAGGAAGGAAAGGAAGGAAGGAAGGAAGGAAGGAAGGAAGGAAGGAAGGAAGGAAGGAAAGAAGAAAGGAAGGAAGGAAATCAAATGTCCAATTTAGTGAAACATTTCTCTCAGCTGAGGTTCTCTCTTCTCAAATGACTCTAGCTCGTGCCAAGTTGACATAAAATCGAGGCAGTACAATGGTAAAGACACAGTTTGCTCCCCTTTCAACCTCGATCACTTGGGAAGAGTGCTTTTTCTCCCATAGTGTTATAAAAGAATCATCCATGCTATCTGGTATGCTGGCAGGGGAGGAATTGTACGGCACATCTGAAGGGGAAGCCTGCAGGGCCACACAGGGATTAATCAGCACTCAGGAGGGAGGTATAGGAGGCTTAGAAGGAGCATATTTTCCTCTAAACTCTTTACTAGTGATTTCAACCTAAGCCACTGCCAGGATAAGAAATATGGGTTAATTTAAGTTGTAAGAGCTAGTTAGTAATAAGCCTAAGCTATCGGCCCAGCATTTATAATTAATATTAAGTCTCTGTGTGGTTATTTGGGAGCCAGCTGGTGGGAAAGAGCTGACAGGTAGTCCAGACAAAAACTCTACCTACAGGAACCTATCAGGGAACCCTAAGAGCTGTTGTAGTTCTTTCTGAAGGTATCACCATCCCAACTCAGTGACCTAGCGTTCTCCTGTCAGGTCCTGGTTCTTCCCACCACCTCTAGACATCACCTACCACGTCTAGACTGGAGGCTGAGCTTCTAACATATGCTTTTTGGTCTGTTAAACCACATCCAAACTATAACAAGGTCTTCAAGGACACAGTAGGAAAATACAGATTCCAGAATCTCAACTTCATCTTTTATTAGCTATGGGAGGTTGTAGAATTTGTCTGTCGCCTTTAGATTCAGTTCTCCTGTAGAGTAAGGATGTGTCATTTTCATAGAATTTGCTGTGGGGACAAAGTGAAATTTTATACATTATATGTATATGTAAATTAATAAGAAATAAGGATAAATTAATAAGAAATAAGTAGCTGGACCGGGCGGTGGTGGCGCACGCCTTTAATCCCAGCACTCGGGAGGCAGAGGCAGGCGGATCTCTGTGAGTTCGAGACCAGCCTGGTCTACAAGAGCTAGTTCCAGGACAGGCTCCAAAACCACAGAGAAACCCTGTCTCGAAAACCCCCCCCAAAAAAAAAAAAAAAAAGAAAGAAATAAGTAGCTGGGCGTAGTGGCTGAGACATTTAATCCCAGTACACAGGAGGCAGAGGCAGGCAAATCTCTGTAAATTCATGGCCACCCTGGTCTATATAGTGAGTTCCAGGACAGTCAGAGCTATATAGTGATACCTTGTCTCAAGAAACAAACAACCAAAAAACAAAATGAAAATATATTTCACCCAGAATTTTTTTTTTATTTTTTTTTTTTGGTTTTTCGAGACAGGGTTTCTCTGTGGTTTTGGAGCCTGTTCTGGAACTAGCTCTTGTAGACCAGGCTGGTCTCGAACTCACAGACAACTGCCTCCCAAGTGCTGGGATTAAAGGCATGCACCACCACCGCCCGGCTATTTCACCCAGAATTTACATGGAGGCACAGAATATTTCAACCTGAAATAAAACCCTGCAGTGACTGTGGATGGCTTCTCCTTGGTGATCATTCACCGTCTCAGAAGACCAAGTGCCTGCTGCCTGTGTTGGGGCCTCTGTTCTGTGAGGTGACTTAACTGAGAAGGGTCCCCAATGACTCATGTCTGAGTACATCTTCTCTGGCTGATGGAACTACCTTGGTGGAGTACCTTGTTGAAGTTGTTCAAAAGCTGGCCCACTCTGAGCGTTTGTTCTCTCCCTTCTTCATGGTTGTGTTTCAGGATGTGAGCTCTCAGCTACTGTCCTAATGCCATACCTATGGCCAGGCCCCCTAGGATGGTCATAAACTCCAACCCTATGAAATGGTGAGCCCCAAATAAGCATTTTGTTTTCTACGTTACCTTGGTCATGGTGTCTTATCACAGCAATAGAAAAGTAACTAGACAGTTTCATGGTCTTTTTTTGTTTGTTTGTTTGTTTTTGTTTTTCAAGAGAGGATGTTTTCTTTGCTGCCCTGGCTGTCCTGGAACTCACAGAGATCCACCTTCCTCTACCTCCAGAGTGTTGGGATTAAAGGTGTGCACCATCACTGCCCAACTGCACATGGTCATTTTATCAGTTGAGTCCACATTAAATATTAAAACATAAAAATTGATTTTGACAAAGAAGGGTTTAACAAAGGTATTAGGGAATTTTAACCAAAGAGCACTGAGGAACACAGAGAAAATTCGCGTTGGAAGCAGCTATCATGTTCTGGGCCTGGACACAAAGGCAAGAAGCAGAAGTTACTGCAGTCTAGAAGCTTGAAGGAACAGTCCTGCATGCTCAGGGAGGGAGGGGGTGCCTGGAGGCAAGGGCTGGAGCCTCTGGGGGTGGGGAGTGGACACACAATGAAGCTGGTTTTAGGCATGCCAAAACAAAACAAAAAAGCAGCCAGAGACTGGTACCAAAGGCTGCAGGAATCAAAGCCGAGACTGGATACACCAAAGGGCTTGTCTTCCAACTCCAGGCTTGTGGCCTCTCTGGAACTGCTCACTGTGGGCAGAGCCCAGGGGTTGGCAGCAGGTAAAGGGAACCAGCGTCTCCCATCGCTGCCTAGCATCACAGTGTGTTTGGGAAAAGGATGCTGGAACAATGAGCCACAATAGCTTTGCCATCGGCAGAATCCTGCAGCTTCATTTATCCACTCACACTTTAAGTGGCTGTGTAGAATTCAATCATCCAATCCACGCATCCATTTTCACAGTGCTGGGTAGTCACGTGATTTCCAAATGTTATTATCTGAAATGATGCTGCATTGAGCAATCTTTTTCTTTTCTTTGGTTCATAAACTTTTGTAGTCGGGGCCACTTCATACAGCTATGACTCATATATTTGAGGTGAGAATATTCATATCTCCTATTTTTCTGGGCCTTACGTGGTGTTTCTTTCAGCACCAATTAGTTCTCACAGATACTGTGCAAACCCGATTGTTACAAGCCAACGTGTTCTGTTTTCACTCTCCTGGAAGGAGGGCTGATTCCCACCAAAGCTAAGGTGAGTCCCTAGCAGGCACTCGGGACAGATTCACCACAAGTCAAGGGTCATTTTCTTCCTCTTCAATACAGCCCGATGTGGGGAGCAGGCAAACACTCCCCAAGCCGTGGCAATCCTCAGCCCTGCATCATTTTCCAGGGCCCTCCCTGCCTCACATTTCTGTGTGCTAGAGCCTCGGCATGGTTTTGGAACGCAAGGGTGCCACCTTGTGGAACTTTATGTGGAATTCTTCTTGTTTGAAAGCGACTGCAGTGATATTCCAAACGTCATCACTTCGTTTTCCTCTTTTAGTCTCATTTACTCTACGGCACTGAAGTGGTTGTACTTTGTGAATTTGCACTCTACATTTTTAGAATATACATTTTTTCTGTTCTTTTTTAAAAAAAACTTTTTTATTTTTGGTTTTTTCAAGACAGAATTTCCCTGTATAGCTTTGGAGCCTAAACTGGAACTCACAGAGATTAGTCTGTCTCTGCCTCCTGAGTACTGGGGTTTAAGGCATGCGCCACTGCTGTAGGATTTCCCTCTGTATGCTGTGAATATGTTTTATTACCATTGGTTCATAAAGAAGTTGCTTTGGCTGATGGCAGGGCAGAATACAGCCAGGCTGGAATATATATATGGGGGGGGGGGGGCAGACTCAAGGAGATACCATGTAGCTGCCAAAGAAGAAAGATGCCAGAACGCTGGAACCTTACAGGTAGGTCACAGCCTTGTGGTGATGCACGGATGAATGGCAATGGGTTAATTTAAGGTATGAATTAGCCAGGAATATGCCTAAGGTATTGGCCAACCAGTGTTGTAATTAATATAGGTTCTGCTGTTTCAGGCCACAGTTCTAACCATGCTCGTTTTCCATGCCTCATTTTATTTCTGCATTTCCTTAGTGGTGGACACTGGTGGAGGCAGTCTTGGCAGGAAGGCCCTTGGAGCCACCCTCCTGCACATACATTAGCATGCGCCCCTGAAAGCATCTGTCCAGGAGGTAGCCTCCTTCTAGGTTTCCTTAAGACTGCCTATAGCTAGCAGACACAGGGATCTTGTTTCCTGAATTCATGATAACCTTTGCAGGGTCACATTTCTGTTTTTTGCCAATCTGATAAGTATGGATTAGTATCTTGTCTTAATTTGTGTTCAGCTAACTAATGAGCACAGAGTTCTCTTAGGGACTCAGATCAATCTGTGTGCTCTCACCTTTCACAGTGAACAGAGTTATCGGCTGCTCTTAACTTTCTTCTCCCCTCTTCCCCCCCTTTTATCCTCTCCCCCTATTTCTATCCCCTTTATTCCTGCTCCTCCAACTGTTCTCTCCCGCTCTGTAGAAGGAAGTTTCTGTCCCTCCAGGTTTCACAGACATTCAGTCCCAAATAAACACACACAGGCTTATATTAATTATAAACTCATTGGCCTATTGCTCAGGCTTATTACTAACTAGCGCTTACAACTTAAATTAGCCCATAACTTTTAATCTATGTTTAGCCATGTGGCTTGGTACCTTTTCTCAGTAAGGCATTGCCATTTTGTTTCCTCTGTGTCTGGGTGGCGACTGACTCTCTGCCTTTCCTCGTATCAGAATTCTCCCAGTCTGGTTGCCCTGCCTATACTTCCTGCCTGGCTACTGGCCAATCAGCATTTTATTAAATCAATATGAGTGACAAATCTTTATGAATTCCTGGTTACATGTTATTTTATTTTTTACAATTCATGTGTGTTAGAGCTTTATCTTGAAAGATAAATCTGTGGTGCAAGTTTTAATTCTACAGATACACATTTTCAAAGGTTTGCTCATCATCTTGGTGCTGTGGGATGCAGTGAAGCCTTTAGAAGGGCCTAGTGAGGGAGGGCTTTGGGCCATCGGGAATATGTCCTTTAGGAGAATGAGACCTTTGTTGCTTGCTTCCTCTTTCTGGCCAAAAGTAAGTGTCCTTCTCCTACTTCCCATCACTGCCACCTTGGACCCCAACAGAAACCTGTAAGCATTGGGTCCATACCTGATCATGGACTGGAAATTCTAAACCCATGAGCCAAAAGACTTTTCTCTTTTTACAAATTGATTACTTCAGGTATTTATTATTGGGGTAAGTATCTGAGTAATAAGTCGACATTATAAATATCCATTAAAGATGGTAGTGGGAGCCAGCAAGATGGCTCAGGATAAAAGGCAATTGCTGACAAGACTGAAGACGTGAGTTTGATCCCTAGGACCTACATGGTGGAAGGACAGTCTTCAAGTTATCTTCTGACCTCCACATGCATCCCACGTCACATGTGTGTGTGCCACCTCTCCCAATAAATGTATTTTTTTTTGAAAATTACTGGTGGTTGTGGGAAAAAATTAGAAAGATAAAGATGAGAATTCAAATTCCAATCCTTTGTTTATCCTTGCTATTTCCAAATACTGAATCTATTGATTAATCTTGTTTATATAATGTACATGCTTGGCAGTTCACTCATTTCAAGTACACATTTAGTGGGTTTTGCTACATTACACTGCAAATCTAAAAATTGTGATAAAATATATAACACACAAAAATGGAAACTTTCATCATTTACAAATGTTTGATTCAGCAATATCAGCCTTACTGTTGTGCACCCATCACTAATACATGTTCACAAAATTTTTCATAAACTCTAATATTCTTTTTTTTTTTTTTTTTTTTGGTTTCTCAAGACAGGGTTTCTCTGTGGTTTTGGAGCCTGTCCTAGAACTAGCTCTTGTAGACCAGGCTGGTCTCGAACTCACAGAGATCCACCTGCCTCTGCCTCCCAAGTGCTAGGATTAAAGGCATGCGCCACCACCGCCCGGCAACTCTAATATTCTTTAACTACAGGTGACCACCCACCACCCACTTCACTCTTAGTTCTAGATAGATGAACACTGTACATGAGTCCTTTCTGCTGGCTTTCATTTTTGTGTATGTGATCTTTTCAAGATCCATCCATGGTGTACCATGTACCAGAACCTCATCCCTTTATATGGCAGAGTGGCATGATGTGGGATTCCTCTCTGTATGCTGGGAATACCATTGGTGAATAAAGAAACTGCCTTGGCCTGTTGATAGAGCAGAACTTAGGTAGGTGGGGAAAACTAAACTGAATGCTGGTAGAAAGAAGACAGAGTTGGGAGAAGCCATGTAGCCCCACTGAAGACAGATGCCAGAACTTTACCTGGTGAGCCACATCCTTGTGGCTATACACAGATTAATGGAAATGGGTTAAATTAATATGTAAGGGCTAGTCAATAAGAAGCTAGAGTCAAACAGTGATTTAATTAATATAGTTTCTGTGTGATTATTTCTGGGCTGAGCAGCCAGGAACCAAGTGGCCTCCTTACTACAGTGGAGTCATGTTGTACTCTATGTATACCATACATTTGTGTTTCTACTCATCTTTTGATGGACACTAGCGTTTACATATATTGCCTAAATGTATAATGATACAACGATTACCAGATGTAAATGTTTATTTGAATTCCTAGGAGTATGTGCTTTTTTTTTTTAAATTGAGAAAATGCTGTCATAAGATTGGTCAATAGGCAATTATGTAGGGGGCATTTTCTTGATTAATTATCAATGTGGGAAAGCCCAGCCCACTGGGAGTAGTGCCACCCTTGGGCAGGCGGGATAAGAAAGCAGACTGAGGAAGTCATGAGGGGCAGTTGAGTAGGCAGCACTCCTCCACGGCCACTGGATCAGTTCCTGCCTCCAGGTCCCTGCCCTGCCCTCCCTCATGGTGGACTGTAGGAGAGGTGAGCTGAAATAAATGCTTTCTTCCCCATGTTGATCTGAGTCATGCTGTTTGTCATAGCAACAGACAACAAACTAGAAAAATTGGTACCAGGATCATGGGGGTTTGCTCTGTAGACCTGACCATGTTGTTTTTGGGAGGACTGTGAAAAGAATTTGGCATTTTGGGCTAGAATACAATTCAGCGCTTAGAGCTCGCTGAGCTGCCATGAGCTTGGAAGATGACAGGTGTATGTGGACACGGGATTTTCCTAGCACACTGCTGAAAACAAGTCCCTTCTTTTACGTAATGTTCTGGGTGCCCTGCTGAAAATCGCCTGACCACGTCTGTGAGACGTCTCTACTGTAGTCAACTGGTCTTGCAGGTGTGTACAATGTTTTGTACTGCGACACATCATTGTCATTATGTCCTTTAGTCCCACAACGCAGGAGGCAGAGGCAGGTGAGTCTCTGAATTTAGGGACATCCTGGACTACATATTAAGGTCTAAGGCAGGGTAACATAGCAAGACTCTGTCTCAAAACAATCCAAGAGCCAAACTACAACAAGCCCACAAAAATCTCCTAACATTTTATGATTTTCATGTTGTGGTAACACCAGATAAAGGACAGGGTACTGGAGAGATGGCCAAAGGGTTAAAGCACTTGTGTTCTTGCAAAGGACCTGGGTTTTGGTTCCCAGCATCCACATGGTGGCTTACAACATCCACAGGTACACACAAGGTGCACACAGTAGGTACAATGCTTATACACACAGAATAAGGAAATCTTAAGAAAACACAACAGACCAAAGTAATAGTATCATCCAAGTCTAGCTTGGTGAACTAATGAGTTTATTGGGGTTACTTCTGGAACATGGGTAAGGGGCTACTTACAGGAGTAGGGGCTTCCACATACATATATATGCCCACCTGTACACACATACATAAACATATACTTACATTTCCCTATAACATTATTTTATATTTATTTTACTGCCAATTACTTTATAGTGCCATCTTGCATGTTTCCCGTAGCCCAATATATCTTCTTTTATGAGACCTTGATCTTATGATCATTGTTGTGTGTGTTGTTAAGAAAGTGTGGTACTCAGCTGTGTCCTGTGCAGGCTGAGCCCCTAAACCTATGTGTTTGGGAGAAAGGGTACTGTATTTATATCTCAAAAGTATAGAAAATTTAGAAGAAAGCCTATTTTTCCTGTATCACTGTCAATACTTTATCCTGCTTCCAGACAAGCCACCGTCACTCTCAGGTTATTTTCAAGGCAGAGAACACACAGAGAGGGAACAGTCATTCAGGACAGGACACAGAGAGGGAACAGTCATTCAGGACAGGACACAGAGAGGGAACAGTCACACGGGACAGGACACAGAGAGGGAACAGTCACATGGGACAGGACACAGAGAGGGAACAGTCACATGGGACAGGATACAGAGAGGGAACAGTCACCCGGGACAGGACACAGAAAGGGAACAGTCACATGGGACAGGACACAGAAAGGGAACAGTCACACGGGACAGGATACAGAGAGGGAACAGTCACCCGGGACAGGACACAGAAAGGGAACAGTCACACAGGACAGGATACAGAGAGGGAACAGTCACCAGGACAGGACACAGAGAGGGAACAGTCACACAGGACAGGATACAGAGAGGGAACAGTCACCCGGGACAGGACACAGAGAGGGAACAGTCACACAGGACAGGATACAGAGAGGGAAGCCTGAAGTGAGACTCTCCATGGTGTTGGGCGCTTGCTTAGTCTTTTAGAAAGCACTTCACGTTCTCATGTTCAAGGGCTCAGTGACGGCCTCGGCCTCCAGCTTACCAAAGCAGCACTCTGCATACAGGCTTCTGACAATGTAGTGTGTGTTTCTGTAAAGGAATACTTTCTGTTCTTTTTATTATATTCTTTAATGAAAATTTACCAAGCAATTACTGAGTCAGAGCTGGCTAGAGGGCTTATTAGGTAAGAGCACTTGATGCCAAAGCTCATGACCCAAGTTCAATCTCTGGGACTCCCATGGTAGGAGAGAACTGGCTCCCACAGGCTGGACTCTGACTTCCACATGCACACTGTGGCACACACTTTACCCCCTACCCCCTGCCTCAATCCCTGAACCAGAAAATGAGTACATGGCATTTTTACATTACAAAGCAACTCAATAAAGATTTAGAGAAAATTAATTCTTTGAAAAAAATATCACAAATTCTGGCACTTCAAGCAATGTAATTGCTACACATCTTTTTCTTAAAAAGCTTGTTTCCAGGCTTCCTTGACCCCCTTAATGCTCTCCTTCTTCACGCACTTCCAGTACTCTTGCACGCTCTGCTGCTGCGATACCTGTCACCCAAAAGAGAGGTCAGTCACTGGGATCATGTCTCGTGGCCCTGCTTATTGCCTTCCCATACTTCTCTAAAGAAAGCTGAGGGTGGGTTATGTTGCCAAATGCATGTAATGAAACCCATATTTATTAATTTCTCCGAGATAACATGTGCTGTGGGAATCGGGATCTCTTTTCTAATTGTAAATGAATAATCTTATGTTAGGAACACAAGCATCAGTTCTTTTGTTTTTTTTTTTTTTTGTTTTTCGAGACAGGGTTTCTCTGTGGTTTTGGAGCCTGTCCTGGAACTAGCTCTGTAGACCAGGCTGGTCTCGAACTCACAGAGATTCACCTGCCTCTGCCTTCCGAGTGCTGGGATTAAAGGCGTGCTCCACCACCGCCCGGCTCAAGCATCAGTTCTTGATCATCCCTCTTTCCTAGCTCTCTTCCTAACTATCTATTTACTGTCTGTGCAGATGCGTAAAGCCAAGTTATTCTGATGCAAATTTATTTCATGAGAGTACCTCTAGTAGATCCTAATGCAAACAAAACTCTGGGCTTTCTCTGGCCCCCACTCTGAGCCCAACATGTGACTATGAGCAGCCACGAAATGTACTGATGGTTCTGCGTGCTTCATAGTTAGCTCCCTGCCTTGGTATTGTTGGTAAAACGATCATTTTCTTCATTATACAAATGAAGTAACTGAGGAACAAACTAAGTGGCTCCTCAAGATTCATCAGTTAGCTGGGCGGTAGTGACGCATGCCTTTAATCCCAGCACTCTGGAAGCAGAGGCAGGTGGATCTCTGTGAGTCCAAGGGCAGCCTGGTCTACAGAGCGAGTGCCAGGACAGGCTCCAAAGCTACACAGAGAAACCCTGTCTCAAAAAACAAAAACAAAAACAAAAACAAAACAAAACAAAAAACAAAAAAACAAAAACAAAAAAGATTCATCAGTTAATACATGACAGGGCAGGATTTGAACCTAATGAGTCCAAGGTCAGTTCCAAAGTCAGATCTAAGGTCAGATCCAAAGTCAGACTCAAGGTTAGATACTAGGCTGTGATTTCTGAAATTGATTCAGATGTATGTGAGTATGTGTACATCCAATATACAAGTGTGCATGTATGTCCAAGTGTGTGTGCATGCGTGTGTATAAGTATGTACAATGACAGAGGTCTGAGGCCTGAAGCTCAAAAAGGAGGCTAGTCTGGCTAGCTGGCAAAACCCATAGACCCACCTATCTCTGTCTCTCCAGAAGTGAGATTCTAAGTACATGTCACTGTGTCTGGCATTTACCTGGTTCTGGGGACCAAACTCAGGGCCTTACTAATGGGACCATTTCCCCAGACTCAGGTTATTTTTAAAGTAAGGAAAATGGTAAATATCATTCTTGTGAAAGACAGTTCAGGGTTTGGTTGTAGTTTAGTTTCTGTATAAATGATAACGATTCCATTTAACATATTTCATTTGCTCTAAATTTTAGGTTTAATACCATTGTTACTAACATGTAAAAACACAGATTTAAAAAAAAAAACAAAAAATAAACAAACTAAAATCTGTTACCCATAAACCTCGATGCATCCTGTTTTTCAATACTCCAAGAAACTCCCCATGGCTGAGGCACTCATCGCCGTCCAAGTCAAAGATCTTGAAGACAGTGTCCAAGATATTGTTTGAGAGCTCCTGTCCAGTGGCTACTTTCACAGCTCTCTTAAACTCCGCTGAAAAGCACAGCAAGAAACTGCCGGTCAACAGGTAAATTAGTCTAAGTGGATTTAGTCCACATTTCCCCATTATTTGAGAAGAGCATTCAAATCACGAGTGTATTCAAATCATGAGTGTACACAAATCATGAGAATATTCAAATCATGCATTTGGTTGAGAAATGTCATGAGGATAAAGCAGGGCATTTCAAGGTAATCAAGGTTCCCAGTAACATATTCAATTCCATGTCCTTCCCCTTCTGGAGAATAAGAAAGTAAAAGCAGATAAAGTGTTTCCTGAATAAGCCTGCGGGTGCTATGAACGGAGAATAACATTATCTTACTGCTAGTCACCCCCTTATCGGTATCATCTACTTGAGAGTGAAACTACCTACAGACAATAAAAATGAAATGATCTGTATCTTACCCAGTCTCACAGGGCGATGAGCTAGGCTAAACATTTGCATGGCGATAGCAAAGTCTTCCAAATGCGTTGTAAAATGGCAAAATGACTTGAACTCATCCAAACTAATGCTCTAATAAAATAAAAGGTTTTTTAAATTATAATTTTACATATACATTGAAATATTTTTTCTTTCTTTTTTAGTTTTTCGAGACAGGGTTTCTCTGTGTAACAGCCCTAGCTGTCCTGGAATTAGCTCTTGTAGACCAGGGTGGCCTCAAACTCACAGAGATCTGCCTCCAAAGATGTGCGCCACCACCGCCCCACTATACATTGCAATCTTATTGATGTTAAGTCTTCTATCCTAAAGCTTATGAACTTAGATCTTTCTAAGCAAGTTGATAAAATGTTAAAGACACAGAACAGAGTGGAATACGGAGGTAGAGGCAGGTGGATCTCTGTGAGGTCGAGGCCAGCCTGGTCTACAGAGTAAGTTCCAGGACAGCCAAAGAAATCCTGTCTTGAAAAACAAGAAAACAAAACAAAACAACAACAAAAAACAAAACCTAAAGCAACCCCGTCCCAGCCTCCCCACAGAAGAACAGAACAGTAGACTCTAGAGCTGCAGGAGGTCCATGAGAGTGAGGCTGCCGTGTGGCTGTGTGGACGGGGTACTCTGGGACCAGTCCTAGCTTCTCTCCTGATTCTCATTTTGAAGGAGGCTGCAGAGGTAAAGTGAGGTCTAGGAGGGTTGCAGTCCTGTAAGGCTGATGTCCACGGGAATATACACACGAACGTAAGTATGTATACTCATTGCTGCTCTTGTTCCCTTTCTCCCTGTGTACATGCACACACCCCCACAGAGCTGCAGCCATCTGACGACACAGAGGACAGACACCAAAGAGCAGTTTAAACCCAGCCTTGCTGGCACTTTGATCTTAGATTTCACATCACCAGAACAGAGAGAAGACAGGTTTTTCTGTACTTTATGACTACAGCCAAGGAGACTACTAACACCCTGTTCAATGGACCACTCCTACTTAACCAGTGTACAGGGCACTGGACAAGGTGGCCGATGCTGAAACTTCAGCTCTGCCATCTAAGATGTGTATTATCTTTGCCTAAACCTCAGACAGGCAACTCTTAGGTTCCTTTGACCAAGGTCTCTATGGTGTAGAACTGAGATTTGAACCTTGGTCTATCTGATTTCAGTATCTACATACTTAAGAATAAACAAAACCTAAATTTAAAAGCTACCTTTACCAGTAAAAAGAACTTGGAGAGGGGCTAGAGATGGCTCAGCAGTTATGAGCACTGGCTGCTCTTCTAGAGGTCCTGAGTTCAATTCCCAGCAACCACATGGTGACTCACAACCATCTATAGTGGGATCTGATGACCTCTTCTGGCATAAAGTCATATATACAGGTGGAGTACTCACATAAAATTAATAAATCTTAAATTAAATAAAAAAGAAATTAGAAAATTTTCTTCCTTCAACTGATGCTACCTGAGTCCATCTCAAACTTAGTATCCCTATTGCTTTGATCTCCAGAGCAGCTGGGTTACAGGGACATGCCACCTGAACCAGTGGAAGTTCCGAGAGAAAATTCTTATTTCTCCAGGGCCTTTTAGGACCTGCCCTCTGTCCACATGTGGTCTGCTCAAGTACCACTGCTTTCAGCCTTTGTGGAGCAATTGAAGTTGTAAAACTGCAACAAATTTAAAAAATTATTATTTTTCATACGGGTGTTGTCTGTGTACCACTTGCATGCCTGGTGCCCATGGAGGCCAGAACGGGCATTAGATCCCCTGGATGAAGTTATAGACAGTTGTGAGCCACAATGTGGGTGCTGGAATCAAACTGGGTCTTCTGCAAGAGCAGCGGTGTTCTTAACCCGAGCCTTCTCTCCAGTCCCAACAAAACAACTATAAGGTGACCAAGGTGAAAAAAATGCCAGCAGTGTGAAGGGTAACAAGCCTTCCTTCCTCCTCCGATCCCTCTTCTGACCTTACTGCAAAGGCATGGGCAATACCTGTATGCTTCCAGAAATACACAGCTCATACAAAAGCGGCTGTGCACCCACACAACACAAACGGCCGTTGGACTTGGAACACCCTCTCTGCACATTTCTGCGCTCCACCTTCCTTTTCCCCACAGTGAATTTGTCAGCACAGTGTGGATCAAGTATCATTTCTCTGTCTATCGTATCATGATCTTAAAACAGGCATGGAGTGCAGCCATTCCAATGCCCACTTCTCTTTCCAGCATGCTGAGGTGTGAACTCAGGACCTTGTGCATGCTAGGCTTTTCTACAGGCGGAAACGGCATCTCATTACCACCTGAACTTGTGCATTTTCAAAATGAGGTTTCACACTGTTCATTTGTGATTTCTCTTCTTGTGACTTTATGTCCTGCCTGGTGAGGGTTATCATTGCTGTGATGAAACGCCATGACCAAAGCAACTTGGGGAGGAAAAGGCTTATTTGGCTTATTTGGCTTACACTTCCATACTGTTCACCATCAGAGGAGGTCAGGACAGGAACTCAAGCAGGGCAAGAACCAGGGGGAAGGAGCTGATGCAGAAGCCATGGAGTGGTGATGCTCACTGGCTTGCTCCTTATGGCTTGTTCAGCCTGCTTTCTTATAGAACCCAGGACCACAGCCTAGGAGTGGCCCTACCCACACGGGTTTCCTCAGACAGAGGGCTACTTTGCTTGCTGCCAGGATAATGAAAACAAGGCCTCCTGCAGCAAAGGTCAGGAAACCGCTTCCTGCCTGGTGAGAAGGACTGATTTGTTTGGCTGTGTATGATTTTTCACACAGCAGCTTCCCTCAGGGACTCTCGGAATCACTGTTATTGGCCTTGGCTGGCAAGGGGAAACCAGCACAAACAGGATGTTCACGCTCCTGCTATGAGTAACAATTTTTTTTTGTTTTTGTTTTTCTTGTCTCTGACTCAATAATCTTGAATCTTCTTTCCCTCCGTTGTGCAGGGTCGTGTAGAAACATAAGCATTTCAGGTACTCTGTACTAGCTGACAGTCTGATCTTTTAAGTTCTCAGATCCTCCTGGTGTTTGAGAGTCATGGTTTGAAAAGAGTTCACCATGTGCTCATTAGCTTCACCTGCCAACCTGACCATGTAAACATTTTATTTTATTTTATTTTATTTTATTTTTTTTTTTTTTGGTTTTTCGAGACAGGGTTTCTCTGTGGCTGTGGAGCCTGTCCTGGAACTAGCTCTGTAGACCAGGCTGGTCTCGAACTCACAGAGCTCCGCCTGCCTCTGCCTCCCAAGTGCTGGGATTAAAGGCGTGCGCCACCACCGCCCGGCCCATGTAAACATTTTAATCTCCTAGTCAATACTAGGGGCAGCTCTAAAATTAGATGTTTCCTTTGTATCTAATCAGGGTTGTAAACATTTCCTTTTTTTAAAAAAAATTTACAATTTTTTGGTTTATTGAGACAGGGTTTCTCTTTGTAACCCTGACTGTCCTGGAACTCCCTTATAGACCAGGCTGGTCTCAAACTCAAGATCTGCCTTGGCCTCTGGAGTCCTGGGACTAGAGGTGTGCACATCATTATAAACATTTCTTCATTTTAAAAATTAAATTCACTTGTAATTATGTATTTCCACTTCAATTATCAATTGTATTGCCTTCTGGCCATGATGACATACAGGAGGATGAGGCAGGGGAATTATAAATTAAAGGCCTACTGGACAACATTATGAGAGAAAGAAAAGATCTATTTTTTTTTCTTTTCTTTTTTTTAATGACACGGTTTCTCTCTGGGTAGCTCTGGCTGTCCTAGAACTCAGTTTGTAGCCCAGGCTGGTCTGGAACTCAGAGATATGCCCACCTCTGCCTCTCGAGTGCTGGAATTAAAGGTGTGCGCTGCCATGCCTAGCTGGATCACTCATACTTTATCTTTTCCCTTTTTGCTAGAAATTGCTTTTAAAGGCTGGAGAGATGGCCCAACAGTTACTAATATCAGCTGCTCTTGCATAGGACTGGAATTCCATTTCCAACATTTACACAGAGTGGGTTGCAATCTCCCTTAACTCTAGTTCCAGGGGGTCTGACAGCTCCTGGCCTCTGTGAGCATTTGCACACATGTAATTCACACGTACACACACATGCACTAACATGGATACACATTAGAAAAAGAGAGAGAATCCGGGCGGTGGTGGCACACACCTTTTGTTGTTCCTTTGGAGACAAGGCCACGCATGCGCAAAAAATACAGTCTCCAAGTGGACTACAAACCCCAAAATGCCCAGAGCCCTTTAAAAATGGGCGTTCCAACCCGCCCGGCCCCTCTCTCCTCTCTCTCTCTTCTCTCGCGCTCTCCCCTCCTCTTTCCCTTTCGTCTCTTCACTCCCGCTCCTTGTATGTTACCCTCCCCCATTAAAGTTTACCCACGTGGGACCCCGCGTGTCTTGTCTCTCCTTCCCCAACCCCGCGCGTCTCGTGTCTCCCCCTCCCGAACAACACCCCCGCATAAAAAAATAATAACATTGGTGCCGTCTGCTCGGGGACCTTCTCGCCCCGGGGCCCTCACCTGAGGCCTCGGCTCTGAGTTTTGGCGCCTCCTGGAGCTCGGGGCCTCCCCCGGGACAAGGTCAGAACCGGACGACCTGCGACCACTCCACGTGTTCCAGCCATCTCGACACGGCCCTCCCTCTCCAACCATCAGCGGCTAATTCGTGAGTTTACCTGGGCTGGCTAACCATCCCCTCTCACCTGGAGGAGGCCGGCCGAGCTCCCGGCTTCCTCTGGCGTGTCCTGGGTGTGGTTGCTAACCCCCCCCCCCTTCCCCCGGCCTTCCGCCCTAGGCTAGACCTGTTTTTATCCGCGCCCAAAAGTTCGATACTTTTGGTTCTCTGTCCTCTGCTTCATTCCTTTTCTTTCTTTTTTTCATTGTGACCGCCGCTACGGTGCGGCCCGCCGCCGGTGCGGCCTGACCTTGGCTGAATTCGGCTCAGCCAAGGTCCTACCACCCACCCTGTGAAATCGGACGCCTTTTCACAGGGCCTGGGTGTTCGTTTCGGCTGCAACGGGCAGCCTTCGGGCTTAACTGTCCCCTCCTAGCCGAGACCCCCGTCTCCCGTCGAAAACTAGGACTGGGTCAGCTAGCCCATAGCACGGTCCCCTGGGTACTCTGACGCCTGTGTCCAGAGCAACTGTGTTCGGAGCATCTTCGGGTGCCTTCTGCGGATATTTTCACGGTTCTAGCCATGGGCGCTAAGTCTTCAAAACCAATTCCCCCTTCCTCTCCTCTGGGACAGCTGTTGGAAGCTCTACAGCCCCACGCCTTAATTCCTTCTGTTAAATTATCTACACTCATTCGTCTTTGCTCTAAGAGGTGGCCTTCCTACGGCCTACAGGGGAACTTTAAATGGCCATCGTTCGGGTCTTTTGACCCCGATATTCTACGGGAACTAGCTAACTTTTGCCACCGTTCTGCTAAATGGAAAGAAATGATGTATATTATGGCATTCTTTTACATGGCTTTAAAAACGGATCCTTCTACTGTCTCTCAGTGCTCACCTGCTCACATGTTCTTAGCAATGCCGCCCCACCCGGAACCTTCTGCTCCTGCTATGGACCCCGCGGACGAACCTCCACCTCCCCGGCCTCGCGGGGCTACTCCTTCCCGTTCTGCCAGATCTAACGATGGTTCTTCCATTCCCCTTTCCTCCAAAGTTTCTTTTAGGCACAGAAAATCCTCCTCCAGGTCACCTAACCGTTCTCCGTCTAGTTCCCCAACAAGCTCCCGTTCTGGATCTACAGGGATTTCGCCCAGTTCCTCCGAGGAGGCTTCCACCCGCCCCCGCCGATCCCGGGAGCGATCCCGGGAGCGGCTGGAAGATTCTCCCCACCCCCATCGCAGGTCGCAGGGGGGGATGGAGGCTTCCACCCGCCCCCGCCGATCCGGGAGCGATCCCGGGAGCGGCTGGAAAATTCTCCCCACCCCCACCACAGGTCGCAGGGGGGGGGTGGAGGCTTCCACCCGCCCCCACCGCAGGACATGCAGACAGTCGGAAACGTCTTCGGATTCTTCCCCATCCCCCTCCCGCCCCGTCCCTCGGCCGCGATCTTCCAAAGCACCTCTGGGCTCCACTCCCGCCCGCCGCCTCGCTCACTCCCTGAGGATACCAGGTTCCTAAAGGCTACCACTGCCTCCTGTGAGATCTGCCAAAAGTCAGATCCCAGGACCAAATATCGTAGCTTTCCTTTCCCTACTCACCAAGCCAGGGGCTCCCTTCCGGGAACTGACTGGCAGCTGGATTTTACTCATATGCCCACAGTTAAAAAAATTAAATATCTCCTGGTGTTGGTGGATACAATGTCTGGGTGGGTTAAAGCTTTCCCCACCTCTAACAAGAGAGCCCAGACAGTTTCTGATATCCTCCTCCGAGAAATTGTTCCGCGGTTCGGGCTCCCAACTTCTCTTCAGTCAGATAACGGCCCAGAGTTTACTTCCCAGATTTCTCAGAATCTGTCTAGGGCACTTGGAATCCCCTGGAATTTTCATATACCATACCACCCCCAGTCTTCAGGTAAGGTAGAACGGACTAACCGCTCTTTAAAGGATGCCCTCATTAAGATGTCACAAGAACTTCACCTCGACTGGCTGCCAAGCTCGAGGGAATTCCTCACTGGATTCACCTGTCACATCTGAAACCGTTCATCCCTACAGCTCAGAACAATCCTCCTTACACGGTAACTCAGACGGGACCATGTTCCCTCAAGTTCCAAAGGACAACAGGTCCAACCCCCTCTACTCCACCCTAAGGAAAACAATGGTCTCATTTTTCATTTTTTCCTCCTGTGCTAATACACCCTCCCTTTTCTAAATTCCTAAATAACCATCCAGTTGTCTCTACAGGAATCATCATCAAACACAGAGCCAAGAGGTTCAGGTGACAAGCAAATGCTTAACCAAGTTCCTAAAATAACAGGTTTTGTCACTGACTGCAGCAGTGACCCCTAAAATGTTAAGGAATATATAATTAAAATCTATTTCTTTTAAGACATTTTCTTTAAGCTCCAAGACACCAACCGGACCCACCTGGACAAAGCAGACACAAGCAAAACGAAATAAGTATCATTCAATTAATGGAATAAGTATCATTTACCTTTTTATTCTTATTCTTAACCCCTGGCCTCCAAAAAGCCCCCCCCCCTCCACCCCAACCCCCTCCACCCGAAATCTCCCCTCTAACTTTTTTCTCTCTACTAATGCGACTTTTGCTTTCCAGCATCCTAACGGTGACCCAGCTACTCAAGAGCCAGACAGACACAATCTCCAGACAGATGCGATTTCTTCAATCAGCCACTTGATGCCAGCGGACAAAACATCGATATGACATCATCAGGACAATAGGACGCTCCCCGGACCCCTCGACGCCCAAAGTCAGCAGGAAGCAGTCATGAGATACCGGGCTACGCCCCTATTCCCTACCCGTTAAGACCCTCAACCCCCCCCCCTCAATTTTTTTTTTTAATAAAACCAAAAGGGTGGAATGTTGTTCCTTTGGAGACAAGGCCACGCATGCGCAAAAAATACAGTCTCCAAGTGGACTACAAACCCCAAAATGCCCAGAGCCCTTTAAAAATGGGCGTTCCAACCCGCCCGGCCCCTCTCTCCTCTCTCTCTCTTCTCTCGCGCTCTCCCCTCCTCTTTCCCTTTCGTCTCTTCACTCCCGCTCCTTGTATGTTACCCTCCCCCATTAAAGTTTACCCACGTGGGACCCCGCGTGTCTTGTCTCTCCTTCCCCAACCCCGCGCGTCTCGTGTCTCCCCCTCCTGAACAACACCCCCGCATAAAAAATAATAACACCTTTAATCCCAGCACTTGGGAGGCAGAGGCAGGCAGATCTCTGTGAGTTCAAGGCCAGCCTGGTCTACAAGAGCTAGTTCCAGGACCGGCTCCAAAGCCACAGAGAAACCCTGTCTCGAAAAACAAAAAAGAAAACAAAACAACAACAACAAAAACCAAAAAAAGAAAGAAAAAAGAGAGAGAAAGGGGTTTATAATTTAAAAAACAAATAGTTCTTAAGATCTTATACAAAAATACTTGCTCACTCCAAAAACATTTTGCTTACATAAAATGACAAAGGGAAAAAAAATCACAGTGTACACGCCTGTGGTTGTAGCTCCTAGGGAAGCTGAAGTGAAAGACCATTTGAGCTTTCAAGGTTAAGATCAGTCCATGCAATATGGCAAGGCACTGATTCAAAACAAAAAGAAAACTAACAGGCACTGAAGAGATGGTACAGTGGGTGGAAGCATGTTTTATTCTTGCAGAGGACCTGAGTTCAATTCCCAACACCCATATCAGGCAGCTCACAACTGCTTGTTACCCCAGCTCCAGGGGATGGCCCGACCTCAGATATACACATACATACACAAATATACACATGTACATGTAAATAAATAATAATAAAAAATGAAAAAAAACAAACAGTCCCTTGAAATCTCACTACAGGACAGTCGGTTGAATGAGAAGGGTACCCATGGCTCCCAGCTCATGCTCGCCTACCTGGTCCCCAGTTGGCAGAACTGCGTGAGCAGAGTTAGGAGATGTGGCCTTGTTGGAGGAAGTATGTGACACTTTGAAGTTTCAAAAGATTTGTGTCATTCATTCCCAGTCTGTTTCTCTCTCCCTCCCTCTCTGCCTCCAACTTGTGGATTACGACGTGAGCGCTCAGCTGTCCCTGCCACCATGCCTTTGCTTTGTTGCCATGACGTCTAAACCTGCACCTGTAAGCCCAAGTTAAATGTTGCCTTCTGTAATCGCCTTAATGATGGTGTCACAGCAACAGAAAGTCACTCAGACGCGTACAAAACCACAACTACGAGTCTGGTGATCACCACTTTGAAGCTCACACACAAATCACATTTCCTGTGAAAATGTGTACACGGGACAGCTACTTCTAATATGTTAATGGCACAGCAGCATTTCATTGAATTCAATTTTTTCTTGATGGTTTTCAAGAGGGCTCTGTTGGGCTCACTAGGTACATAGTCAAATCCTATGTAAACAGAGACAACCATGGTCTTCTTCCCAAACAGCCTTTCTTATTTCCTCTGGCTAAGCTCTCCAGAGCAGCACTCAGCGCTGGGTAGAGCCTTGTCCCACAGTGCAGCTGCAGCCTCACAGGGGCTGTGCTGTGTCAGAGGCAGCTCATGACAGGGAGCTAGTACTAGGGAAGTGTCCTTGACCTGGCTGCATCAGTTCAGTTACAAGTCACTATGTTCTATGAAATTTCTGGTCTGTTTCATGTCTCTCAAATGTGTAAAGAAAAGGTATACCGACCTCTCCTACTGACAACTTTTCTCTCACGTTTTTCCAGTAGATGTCTTTATTTTCAGTGTTAGTGAAGAAAAGGAGCCACTCTGCAAAATCTTCCTTCCTCATGAAGTTCAGACCCTTAGAAAACTGAAGGAATTCCATTTCTTGAACTTCCGTTTGTAAGTTTTCCATAAATCTAAACAGTAAAGTACGAAAGTGGTATAAGCAGCGAGCGGCATTCCCCCTTAATACTGTAAGCGGGGCTGTGAGGCAGCTCCCGCCTCCCCACAACTCCTGGCCTCTGGTAGGTGAGCAGAAGGAAGCGTCAGGGCTGTGTCAGGGCGTGAGAGAGCAGCCAGAGACTGGGCAAGTGCAATAGTCCAGCAGGTCTGTGCTGCCATCGGTGTGAGGTATAAAAGTTATGCTGAATGCTGCTTTAACAGATTTACTGAAAAGAGCATTTTCCCAATGCACAAACATCAACAGCCGGAAAAATTAAAGTATAGGGGAGGGCATTCCTTTAAGCTTAATAATTAATGGACACCAACATAGAAACAATGACTTTGTATCAGAAGCTCAGGAGCACATGAAATTATCTGCAGTTTTTGGGGCAACAGCGTGAATCTATGTGACAAAGCACTTTTTTTTTTTTTTAAATAAAACCAGCATGTTACTTTGAGCAAAGTCACACTGATAGCTGTCAGATTAAACTTTTACTTTCTTGAACAAGAATCTAGAAGGACTGCACTAGGTTATTACTTGAGTAATGTCGAAGCCATTATGAGCATCCTACACTGTCACGTGTTGCAATCTCCTTTAAATACATTTTACCTTTTGTGTGCCATAACACAGTTTAAAATGGGTAGAAAATATACATGGGATAAAGAAATGCATACAATCAGGTCAGAGGGAGAAAACCACCACCGTTAGTAGCTTGCTTTAGGGTCTGCATTTCTCCTGTAAACTTCCAAGTGTAGAGGTGAGAAAGGGCGTAGATGTCTGTCTCTGCGACATTTGCTGAATGTACCGGATGCACAGATTTTTGATGCTATATTTCTTTCTGGGTCAAAGCAGAATTTTGTCTAAAACTGAATGCATTTTGTAGGCAAGGTTGGCCTCGAACTCACAGAGATCTGCCTGTGTATTCCTCTTGAGGGCTGGGATTAAAGGTGTGTGTCACCACCGCCCGGATAGTTTCTTCATTTCTTACATATAACATTTCCTCAAATTTTATGTTTACCTTCGAAATTCTTTATAATGAAGTTTTTTTTCTCCTCTTTTCCCAAAGAAACGCACTTGAAGGGTTGTATTAATTCCAGGCTCTTTCACTGCTGGTTCCTATAAAGAAGCACAGAAAGGAACCTGTGGGTGTGAGCTTGGGGAAATGTCCACGAGTGTGTCTTGTAGGAGTGAAGGCAATGAGGACTGTCACTCCTGCCTGCGACCTTGGCTAGCAGGGCTTCCCCCAACTTCCACTACCGTTCTCTGTGATGAAACTCTACAGAAACTAAGAACAGAAGGGACATGCCCTAACAGGACAAACCTACAGCTGAAACTACACCGAATGAAGAAAAGTCGAAAGTCTAGAGAGTCCAGGTGGGACTCCTCGCTCTTTCAGTTCAGCTGGGGTTACAGGTGCGCGCTGCCACGCTGGACTGGTGGACAAGTCCCTCCTAGCGCTCCCTAAAGTGCCCTGACACTGCCACCCAGAGGCTCTCTGCAGCCCACACCACACTGGCCTGGAGTCCAGCGCCCGGTGATCCTTCCAGCTCCACCCTACACTCCTGTCCTCACTGCCGACTTCTCCCCGCACAGAGCGGCAGTCCAGGCAGGGCCATTATTGAACTACAGCCAGCATCACAGACTTACTTTTCTCCAGAACCTGTCTGTTTAAAACAGGGGCTGCGTAACTCATACAACTGGAGGCCTGCAGCTCCCTGGCACTCTTAGCAAAGGCCCCGTCTGCCCCAGGGCCCACAGACACCATTATCTGTGAAAGCATGTCTTCATTCTCTCTTCCACTCAGTTTGGCTATGACTAGAATTTTTTATTTTTAGATTCAGATTTCCACAGTCCTAAGGTTCTACATATCTTGTGAAGTGTAGAGGGTGTCTGCCTCATGATTACAGAACGAGGGGACAAATCAACTGAATAGCAAAATGTCCCCAAATTTAAGCTCAGAAGAGGGATAGCTTCTACTTTTGACATTTACCAAACATCAGACCAAATGTCAAAGCATGAGTAAAATTCATGGTAGCTAAAATATTTTTACTAATTCTTTAAGAATTTCATACAATGTATTTTGATTATATTTACCAACTTTTCCCCTTAATTCCCTGGGAATTTTGTTTTTCTAATTAGATTTGGATTTAAGTCTTGCTCTGAGCATAAATTAAATGAAGTTAGAGGTGCACACCACATCTGCTCTAAAGTCCCTGGTTATGAGATTCTGAGTTTACCTTACAAGTCCACTTCAACTTTTATTCTTTTGAGACAGGTTTCCAGTAGCAAGGAGGACCGTGCCCTCCTAGACTGGGCTGCACATCTGCTTCACTTAAGTGGTGCTGGAACTGAACCCAGGACGCTGTGGACGCTCTGTAAGCACCACCGCGGCGTGCACTGTCAGTCTCCCTGCCTGTTTCCCCTTTAAAGATCTATTTATGTATGTGGGCGTTCGGTCTACATGGATGTCTGTGTACTGGATCCCATAGGCCCAGATTTATAGACAGCTGTGAGCTGCCATGTGGGTGCTGGAAATTGAACTCAGGACCTCTGGAAGCTCAGTCAATACTCTTAACTACTGAGCTCCACTCTTCCTTTTTCTTGAGGTAAAGATCTCACCATAGCTCAATTTGGCCTTGAAGTTGTAATTCTACCTCTGAGCCCCAGATTCTGAGATTTAAGGAGTACAGCACTGTTTTAACAATTTAAACATACTTTGCTCTAAGCAAACAAATATTTCTAAGTTTTCATTTTTGTTTCAGGGAATTTCTCATTCACGTATTAATACATACCTGCCATTGTGTATATGTGGTGTGCATGTGTATGTGCTCATTCACATGTGTGGGCACAGGTGTCTTTGCTGGTGCACATGAGTGGAGGCTCAAGGCTGATGCAGTTCCTTTGGATTGCTCGCCACTGCAGTGAGGCAGGGTCTCTAACTGGCCCTGCCCTGTCAGAGCCCTGTATCTGCAAAGCTGCAGTCACTGTGGCTCTTCCACCCACAAGGTGTACATGAGTTGAGCTCTCATGCTTCCACGCAAATGCTTTAGACGCTGAGCCATTTCCCCAGCTCCTAATTATTGTTGTTTCTAACACTGTTTGTATGTGTGTAGGCCAGAAGACAACCCTAGGTGTCACCCTCAGGAATATGAACACTTTTTTGGGAATCAGGTCTCTCACTGGCCCAGAGCTTACCAACTAGGTTAGGTTAGGTAGCTTGCCAGAGAACCCCAAGGATACTCCTGCCCACTTTTCCAGTGTTGGGATTACAAGTATACACTACCAAATCTAGCTTCTATGTGGGCTCTGGGGATTGAGTTTATGTCCTTGGGCTTTCAATGCAAATGCTTTGCCAACTGAGCAATTCTCTAGCCTGGACTAAATAAAAATAATTTTCTTCCTAAGAAGACAACTTGGCATCAGGTATCCTCCCCTGCTGTGATGTCAGTGGAGGGGAGGTTGTATTTGGTTTCTGAGAGGGTGTCTGTGTAGCTCTGGCTGACCTTGAACTCACAGAGATCTGACTATCTCTGCCTCCTGAGTGCTGGGATACAGATGTGCTCTTGGCAGAGGCTGTGATTTTTAAAAACTGACACATTTGAAATAGATATGTTCTAAACTAGAGTGATTCAGAAGTTTAAGAAAATCTTACAATTACCAGATAATAGTCAGCTGAAATGTATTGGTATATACCACTGGTGGGAATGGAAAGTAGTGTCCCACACGAATACTGGTTAATACTGGTCAGTATGTTAACCTACTCAACAGTAACACGCTCTGATCCAGCAACTGAATTTGTGGTCAGTTACCCCTAAGATATAGTCACACGTCTATAAGAGAGCATAATCCCAGGATTATTCCTTGCAGTCTTATGAACTATGAAAGACAGATATATGGTAAATACTTCCCAAAAGGGGAATGACAGCATAAATATTGTAGCCATACAACAATGTACCTTGAAGCCACAATGAGATGAGATAATGAGCCACGGAGACAGCTTAGTGTGTAGAGCACTTACCACACAGTGTGAGGACCAGAGTTCAGATTTTACCAACACCATGTGTTTGGAAGCGTTTCCTCACATACCTGGGAATCGGCCTCATTCGTCTTCACTGTCTTGAAGTCATCTTGCTTACTTATGATCTTCTGCAACTGAAAAGATTACAGACACACACTTACATGGCTGTCTAATGGAGATCTGAAGTAACCTGAAGACAGATGCTTAGCTGTTACAGGACATCTAGCTGTCTGCGGCTGGCTGTAGGCCATGCAAGACTGCAGGATTAAGCAGGCAGAAAGGCCGCCAGGGCCACAGTTCTCTGCTTAGCAGCAGCTCCTCCAGCAGATGAGCTGCAGACTGCCTTTCACTCCTTTCGGATGGTTTCCATTTGGGCGTGTTTCTTACACCGCTGACACTTTACAGCCACATTTCAGATGCGTATCACACACAACGCCACTCTTCTACATATGTTCTCCCTTTCATTTACTTGTAACATGTTGAAATACTTATATTTTTGTTAACTATAAAACTGTTAACGGTTTCTTAAAACTGAGTATGTTAAGTAGCCTACCTACCTTCCAGAGCCATTTGTACCAGTCTTCATAGGGAAGCAAATGAAAAGAAAGGATTGAAAAGAAGTGAGATGTACACACAATCTCAAACTATGGCTTAAATCAATTAGGAAACAAATCATCAGGTCTTTCTTTAAAAAAAATGACTTGTTAGTAATTTATAAACTGCTAACATTAAGTCAGAGACCATCAATCTACACTTGGAACCCTTCTATGTTTAGTTAGGCAAATGGCTCATGCTGGGTCCTCTAGAGACCTCCCTCCCCTGTGTGCCATGCCCTCCTGGCTTCAGGGAAACAATTGAAAGCTTGACATCACTTTCACCTTTTATGTCTGCCATTGAAAACCCCATGGTACAGCGCCAGGCCCAATTCTCACACTCCGTATCCCTCCTTTGCCCAACACCTGCACTTCTTTCAGGCAGAAATGAACATAATCCAACAAAGATAAGAGCAACAGACTTCCATGTAAGGAACACTCAGCCTCTGGGAGGAGCAGCACTCTGGGGTGCTCCCTGCTTGTTACTCTGGACAGTGCTTTAGAAAAAATTGACATACATTAAAACCCAGATCCTGGCCAGGCAGTGGTGGTACACATCTTTAATCCCAGTACTTGGGAGGCAGAGGCAGGCGGATCTCTGTGAGTTTGAGGCAAGCTTGGTCTACAAGAACTAGTTCCAGGACAGGCTCCAAATCTACAGAGAAACCCTGTCTCGAAAAACAAGAACAACACCACCCAACCAAACAACTACCAATCAAACAAACAAACCAACCAGATCCTAGCCTTGTACACTTGAAAAATTATCTCTCTGAAGTCAACCTGTCCTTCCTGAATGTCCATGGAAGCAATTCTGTTTTTTCTCTAAATTAATTTCACTTTGTTTTCAAGTGTAACTGAACACTGCATATTGTTCTGCATGTGCCTTTTTTCTTTCAGCATGGTTATCTCAAGATTCATGCATGTTGCCTGTTTGTATTCACTGCTGAGTTGTGTCGCACTGACTCCAACACTTTTCAGCTTATTCATCTGCCTGTGATGAGGGATGCCCTTTTGTATGCTGTGAATGTTTTATTACCATTGGTTAATGAAGAAGCTGATTTGAGGAGTATTGGTATTAGTTCTTTGAAAATCATGTAGAATTCTGCACTGAAACCATCTGGTTCTGGGATTTTTTTGGCTAGGAGACTTTTGATGACTGTTTCTATTTCTATAGCAGTTATAGGCCTATTTAATTTGTTTATCTGGTGTTGATTTAATTTTGGTAAGTGATATTTATCCATAAAATTGTCCATCTCCTTTAATTTCCAATTTTGAGGGGTATGGGTTTTCAAAGTATGATCTGATGAGTCTCTGGATATCCTCTGTGTCTATTGTTATGTCCCCCTTTTTGTTTCTGATTTTGTTAATTTGGGTATTTCTTTCTGCCTTTTGGTTAGTTTCGATAAAGGTTTGTCTATTTTGTTGATTTTCTCAAAGAACCAACTCTTTGTCTCATTGTTTCTTAGTATTGTTTTGTTTCTGTACTGTTGAATTCCGCTCTCAATTTGATTATTTCCTGCTGTCTAGTCCTCCTGGGTGAGTTTGCTTCTTTTAGTTCTAGTGTTTTCAGGAATAATGTGGGATGTCCTTCTGTACATGTGTTGCTTTTATTGGTTAATGAATAAAGCTGCTTTGGTGTATAGCAGGGCAGAATATAGCCAGGCTGGAAGAGAGATGTAGAGAGAGTAGGGTAAGTCAAGGAGACTCCATGTAGCTGCTGAAGGAGAAAAATGCCGGAATGCCAGAAATTTACAGGTAGATCACAGTCTTGTGACAATACACAGATTAATAAAAATGGGTTAATTTAAGATATAAAAGCTAGTTAGAAATATGCATGAGACATTGGCCAAATAGTGTTATAATTAACATAGTATCTCTGTGATTATTCGGGTCTGGGCAGCTGGGAAACGAGCAAGCAGCCTCTGCTTACAAAATGGCACCCAATGTTCAGCAATGTACATCCACATAAAGCCTCAGAAAGCTTAATTAAACAAAGAGCTTCTAGATCCACAAAATTGAGAGTCAATTGGAGCTTCTTGGTAGCTGCATTTTTTTTCAGATAGGTTCTGTTTGCTGGTGGTGAGCAGAGGCGTGGCTCATTTAAGAGAAGGCTTCCTGACTCAGCATTAGCAGCAAAAACTGCATGGCTTCTTTAAGAGATGGCTTTTTGGTACATGCTGGCAGTAAAAACTCTAACTCTTGGGGGCTGGAGAGATGGCTCAGAGGTTAAAAGCACTTCCTGCTCTTCCAAAGGTCCTGAGTTCAATTCCTAGCAACCACATGGTGGCTCACAACCATCTGTAATGGGGTCTGGTGCCCTCTTCTGGCCTGCAGGCATATACACAGACAGAATATTGTATACATAATAACTAACTAACTAAATAAATATTAAAAAACTCTGACTCTTTTGGGAGGACCTGCATTTAAACGGGCTTATGAGTAGTGTGCTACAAATTACCTAATGGCACACAGACACACTGCCTCCCTAGAGCTGGGGCGGTGAGCATGGCTCACAGAGTCGGTGAACATATTTCTGCCATGTTGGATGGGGCAGAACAGGCAGGGCCATGGAGTTGGTCCTAGTCACACTTGCTTAATGTTTAGGGAAAAAATGGCACTCCTGGTCAGAAAATGATTAGATATATACAATAAAGACAGATTTAGACAAAAATAAACCTCTGAATGGGTCACAGTGTGTTAAAAAAATTTATGTAGGCTTGGGAGAGACAGGAAAAAGAGTACAGACAGTTATAAAAAGAAGTAAATAGTTTTAAAAATAAAACTAATCTTTAAAAAGACAGTAAAAATAATATAAAAGAGTACAGTCATGGATTAAAGCGGTATAGAAAAATAAGTCACATAAAGATAGAAAATACAGTCTAGATTATGTATGTTATTGTGTTTTCTTTGAATTTTTTGCCCGTGAATGAGCTAACTATAAAGATATATTTAATTTCATTGTTCAATATGCTAAGCTAAACCAGCATATATATATTAAAAGGTATCTTGACTTCAAAATTTGGTTCTAAGGATATGTTGCTTTGGATAAGATGTTCTGCTTTTGTTTCCACAGAAGACAAGAACCTGTGGATTCTTTCCAAGCTAATATGGTTTGATGGAACAAGACCCCCTTAAAGGTCTCCATGAAGCCAAAAATACTTCACTCACCAAACGGGAAGCAGTTTAGTGAAAACTATGCCCAATTTCCCAAAATGATTTATTATAAATGTTTGTTTTCATTTAAGGTGGGATATAATATAGAAATGAATACTTTACATTGGTATGGTCTTTGATTTATTGATACAATAAATTAAGGTCAATTTTGTTATCTATATCTATATATATCATATATATCTGCTTTTGTTTAAGGTATTATGTTTATAAGTCTCATTTAAAAATATAATATATAGCCGAGTGGTGGTGGCGCACGCCTTTAATCCCAGCACTTGGGAGGCAGAGGCAGGCGGATCTCTGTGAGTTCGAGGCCAGCCTGGTTTACAAGAGCTAGTTCCAGGACAGGAACCAAAAGCAACGGAGAAACCCTGTCTCGAAAATCTAATATATATATATTATATAATTAAAAATTATAGAATAGTCATTTATAAGAGTCAAACTTGCAGTCATGTTAGTTAGGTTTTCTAGATATACAGAGAAATTTTTCAGTTAGATAGATAGTCTTTAAACCTTTCAAAGGCCTACAGAATATGGCGAATATGGCATCTAAAATGTTTTAACAACTTAAGACTTTTCTCAACAGTGAGACACGTCTGCTTCTGGCAGCACCAAATACTTCAGAGAGGTTGATGGGCATTGAAGAAATTCATTTTAGAATTTGCCTTCAATGTGACAAGGCTAGTCATTTGGGCAAGAAACTGCTCTTGCCTGGACTGCTTGATGGTATGCTATATGAACTGAACATGCAGGGCACACAGAAAAATGGCTGCTGAAATTGCTTAAAGGTGAGACAGTTCTTTAGGGTTCCTGTTTCATGAAATAACTGCCAGATATTCTGCAGGAAACAGAAGAACATGACTAACAAACTGGCAATATGGACAGAATAGTTCCTCAAATTTCCTGCTTCATGGAAAAGTCTGCTGGATACTATGGACCTATAGGCTGAAGGAGGATGCCCCAATGGTACAGAAGAACTCTGGTTGCCTATCCAGGCATTGAGATGTCTCTGTCAATTCTAGTGTTTTAGAAGTTGCTTACAATGCACTTCCTGTTTACTTAGGTAATAGTATATCCAACTGGGGTCTTTGGAGAGCTGAAGACAGATAGTTATAATTTTCCTTAGTTATGATAAAAGATAAATTAGATATAACTTTAGACTCACAAAGATAGGATAGATGATAGAGTATTTTCCTTAATTTGCCAAATATAAGTGGACTAAATATTGTAACTATAATTCTTGTTTGATAGCTGTTTTGTATATGTAATTTTACTATGTTAAAGTTAAAAACCTTTTTAATTAGACAGAAAAGGGGAGAAGATGTGGGATGTTTTTCTGTATAAATGTTGCTTTTATTGGTTAATGAATAAAGCTGCTCTGGCCTATGGCAGGGCAGAATATAGCCAGGCAGGAATGACATATATATAGAAAGTAGGCTGAGTCAAGGAGATGCCATGTAGCTGCTGAAGGAGAAAGATGCCAGAATATGAGAACTTTACTGGTAGGCCACAACCTTGTAGCAATACATAGATTAACAGAAATGGGTTAATTTAAGATGTAAGAGATAGTTAGAAATATGCATGAGCTATTGGCCAAACAGTGTTGCAATTAATATATTATCTGTGTGATTGATTCGAGTATGGGTGGCTGGGAAATGAATGAGCAGCCTCCGCTTTCACAGGTGTTCTATTAACTCACTAGTGTGGGATTTTTCCAGTTTCTTTATGCACAGCTTTCATTATGTCCAATAAATTTGGGTATGTTATGTGGTCATTTTTATTGAATTTTAGGAAGTTTTTAATGTCTTCTTTTATTTCTTCCTTGACACATTGGTGACTCAGGTGAGCACTGTTTAATTTCCATGTGTTTATGGGATTTCTGAAATTAGTGTTGCTGTTGAAATCTAATTTTAAGCCATGGTGGTCTGATAAGATACATGGAGTTATTCCATTTTTTAAAAATATATATCTGTTAAGGTTTGCTTTATTACCTAATATGTGGTCAGTTTTTGAAAAGGTTTCATGAGGTGCTGAGAAGAAGGTATATTATGTTTGGATAGAATATTCTATAGATGTCTGTTAAGTCCATTTGTTAGTTCCCTTGTTAGTTCCCTTATTTCTCTGTTAAGTTTCTGTCTGGTAGACCTGTCCAGTAATGAGAGTGGGGTGCTGAAGTCTCCCACTACTAGTGTGTGGGGTTTAAGGTATGATTTAAGCTTTTATTTAAAGATTTATTTATTTATTATATATACAGTATTTTCAGTATTCTGTCTGCATATGTGCCTGAAGGCCAGAAGAGGGCGCCAGATCTCTTTACAGATGGTTGTGAGCCACCATGTGGTTGCTGAGAATTGAACTCAGGACCTTTGGAAGAGCAGGCAGTGCTCTTAACAGCTGAACCACCTCTCCATCCCTGATTTAAACTTTCTAAGTGTTTCTTTTACATATGAGGGTGCCCTTGTATTTGGTGCACAGATGTTCAGCACTGAGATTCTCTTGACAGATTTTTCATGTGACAAAAATGAAATGTCCTTTTTTTGTCTCTTTTGATTGATTTTAGTTTGAAATCTATTTTCTTAAATATTAGGATAGCTATACCACCTTGTTTCTTAGGTCCATTTGATTGGAAAATTTTTTCCCAACCCTTTACTCTGAGGCAATGTCTGTCTTTGAGGTTGAGGTGTGTGTGTGTGTTTTTTAAAATATTTATTTATTTATTTTGTGTACAGCATTCCACGTGTGCCTGCAAGCCAGAAGGGGGTGCCAGATGTCACTATATATGGCTGTGAGTCACCATGTGGTTGCTGGGAATTGAACTCAGGACCTCTGGAAGAGCAGTCAGTGCTCATAACCACTGAGCCATCTCTCCAGCCCCGAGGTGTGTTTCTTTTATGTAGCAGAAGGATGGATTCTGTTTTCAATCTGTTAGCCTGTGTCTTTTTATAGGTGAGTTGAGTTCATTTATATTAAGTGATATTAATGACCAGTGATTGCTAGTTCCTGTTATTTTAGTTTTTGTTGTTGGTGACATCACTGTGTGTTTTTTTTTCCTTCTTTGGGATTTGCTGTGAGATAATCTACTGTCTGTGTTTCTGTAGATGTAACCAACTTCCTTGGGTTAGAGTTTTCCTTTAGTACTTTGTGTAGGGCTGTGTTTGTGGCTAGGTATTGGTTAAATCTGGTTGTTACAGAATATTTTATTTTGTCCATCTATGGTGATTGAAAGTTTTGCTGGATATAGAAGTTTGGGCTGGCATCCGTAGTCTCTTGATGTCTTAATTAAATGCTTGATCAGGATCTTCTGGCTTTCATTGTTTCCAGTGAGTATTCAGGTGTAATTCTGATAGGTCTGCCTTTATATGTTACTTGGCATTTTTCCTTGGCAGCTTTTAATATTCTTTATTCTGTCTGTTTAGCATTTTGATTATTATGTGGTGAGAGGACTTTTTTTTTGGGTCCAGTTTATTTGGTGTTCTATAAGCCTCTTGTATCTTCATATGCATATCTTTCTTTAGATTAGGAAAGTTTTTGTCTATGATTTTGTTAAATAAATTTTCTGTGCTTTTGAGTTGGACTACTTCTATTTCTATATTATTCTTAGGTTTGGTCTTTTCATGGTGTCCCATATTTCCTGGGTATTTTGTGTTAAGCTTTTGTTAGATTTACTGTTTCCTTTGACCAATGAGACTATTTCCTTTATTGAGATTCTCTCTTCCATTTCTTGTATTCTACTGTTTATGCTTGCATTTGTAATTCCTGATAGTTTTCCCATATTTTCCATTTCCAGAATCCCCTTGGTTTGTGTTTTTTTTATTGTCCCTATTTTGGTTTTCAAGTCTTGAATCATTTCTTTCACCTGTTTGATTTGTTTTTTCTTGGTTTTCTCTAAGGGATTTGATTTCTTCCAATTTTTTTGTTTGTCTTTTCCTCCTTTTCTTTAAGGGAATTTTTCCCTTTCCACTTTAAGGGCCTCAAAGTTATTTTTTAGGGTATTTTCTTCTGCTTGGTGTGTATTGCTTTTGTATTGGTGTGTTTAAGACTTGAAGTTGTAGAGTCACTAGTTTTTGTTGGTGTGTGTTGCTCTTTGTGATATTGAGTGTGTTCTTACCTTGCCTACCCATCTTTTTTTTTCTGATTGGTGTAGTTGGGGCCATGTTTCTGGTGATCCTAGGTTCAGATGGTTGCTCTTCCTGGTAGAGTCACCCTGGAGGTTACTCGCATTCCAGGAGGGTTGCTCAGCATTCCCAGAGGTCACTCTGTACTCTGCAATCCTGGAGGTGGTTGTTCAGGTTTGCTCCCCCAGAGGTCGCTTGCTTGGGCCTGCTCCTAAGAGGTTGTTTGGGCCTGGTCACGTGATGTTGGCTGGCTTAAACCTGCTCCAGAGGCCACTGGCTCATGCTCCCTCGGAGGTTGCTGGGTCAGGCCTGCTTCTGCAGAGGTCCATTCTAACCTTTTCACATGCATTTTTTTTTCTTCTTGAATGGCTGCTGTCACTGGAATGTCCAGCAAAACACCGAACTCTAGAGTTAAAAACAAACCTCTCTGCCTGCTCCTCATGCTGCATGGAAAGCATCCAGGATCCCCCAAACCTCAGCATCATGCTGGGTTCTTGGCGCTGGGGATTGAACTCAGGGTCTGATGCAATTAGCATGTGAGCTCCTGAGGTGTACCCCAGCATGTGAGCTCCTGAGCTATACCCAGACCCTCTAAGATTTGGCAAATACTCTTTATCAGAATGAAGACACTGTTTCCTACTTCATTGACTTTTAATAATGATACATTTGGTTAATGTTTGATGTATACTGACATAATTAGCTGGGCATGATGGTGCATGCACAGACCTGCAGTACTTGGAAATGAAGGCAGCAGGATCAGAAGTTCATCGCCAGCCTGGGTGTTACATAAGAGCTGTCTCTAAAGGCCAAAGGACAACAAAGAAAGAGACAGTATATGTATACATGGCCTCTTCTGTTGTTACTGTGTCAGGGTGGTGGACTGTATTGACTGATTTCCTAGCTAAGGAGCTCACTGCTATTTCTATTTTGACCTCATTCTGCACTTCACACATGGATTGGTTTGCTTTTTCTGGGTAAGGGCAGAATTCTGTATTTTGGTTTGTGAGGACAGGACTAGAATTTACTTCTTGGCAGGTCTTTCTCTGGTTTTAGTTACCAGGAACATCTTGGGCTTCCTTTCCTTTATCTTGTGTTTCTGGAGGGTTTGTAAAAGTTTGGCATTATCTCCTTAATTCCAATGAAACCATGTGCACTTGAATGTCTTTGTGGGACGATTTTGGGATAGTGATTTCTAGGCTTCTGATAAAGGATTGTTCATATTTAGATACTGTATCTTGTTAGTTTTACTGAAGACATGAGTTCATTTCATCTGAGCACATATGAACTGGCTGCCACAATACTCAATATTCCATTTCTGTGCTTGGCTATCAGTAGCATCTGTGGCACTGTCTCCTTTGATACAAAGTATTGTTAATATATCCTTCCTTTCCAGATTATTCATTCATTTTGAAAATCTGTCACATAAGGTACCAGAGATGGCTTAGGGTTAAGAGCACTTGCTGTCCTTGTAGACTCTACAAGAGCAGTGGTTCTCAACCTTCCTAATGCTGAGACCCTTGTTTCTCATGTTGTAGTGACCCTCAATCATAAAATTATTTGCTGCTATTTTATAACTGTAATTTTGCTACTGTTATGGATTGGAATGTGAAGCTCTGATATGTGATCCCTAGGTTGAGAACTGCTGTAAGGATCTGGATTTGGTTCTGAGCACTCACAAGGGTCTAAGGAATCTGATACTCTTTTCTGGACTTCACAGGCACTGCATACATGTGGTGTACTAAGAATATGCAGGCAAAGCACCCATACACATAATAAAAATAAAAAAAAAATCTCTAAAAAGCTATTGTGTAAGAAAGTAAAATTTAAAAACGAAACATGGATGTTTTATCTGGACATACATACGAGTGTACACTACATGCTGCCACTTAGAGACCACAAGAGAGAGTGTTGGATACCCTAAAACTAGAGTTATAGAGAGCTGTGAGCTGCCAGTGGATGCTGGGTCCTCTCCAGAGTAGCCAGTGCTCTTAACACTGAGTTATCGCTTCAGCCCATACACAAAAATTTAAAATAAATACTTTAAGATGGATGTAATCAATAAAATGGCTAATTATAAATTTTATAGAAAGCTTAAAACTTGTTCTTTTGTTATGAAACATTAAATACAGTCGAATTTAACCTTCATATAATCTTTCTTCAAAAAGTTACAAAACAAACAAAATAAATCAAAAAATGTAATTAGTTAATTGAAGTATGAATTTCTTAGGAGTCTTATAACACAGTGTGAAATTTAGAATAGCAAGGACCTGTCCTGATAGATTTTGTGCTTGATAAATCTTATAATGTTAGGTTTTACCTAGAACACTTTAGTTTGGACTCATAAAGAGGTTCTGATAGCCTCTGAACACTGAAGATTGCAGTGTCTGGGGCCAGAGAGGTAACTCAGTAGGTAAGAGTGTTTGAGCCAATCCTGGGAACCTGAGTTCAATCCCCAGGACCCACACTGGGAAAAGAGTGAACCAACTTTCACAGCTGTCCTTTGACTTCCACACTTGGGCCGTGTGTGTGTTTGTGTGTGTGTGTGTGTGTGTGTGACTAAATTTGACTTAAAAAAGATTATAGCGCTTATATGAATTCTAACATTTCCATTTGAGACATTTGAAAGTATGAACCTAAACATCTCAGTTCAACATTTGGGTCAGAGGGTCTTTCTCTTCCCTAAGACAATCTCTGACACGGTAGCATGGAACCCGGCTAATGTAACAAGCTGTGTGTGCTTGCTCTATGAGAAAGCACTGCTGGAGGTGCTGGGGAGACAGAAAGCTCCTTGCTGTCACTGAATTTCCATTCTAATGGGTTGAAGAGAACAGACATGCAGAGCAATTGCTGGTGCTGTGCACTGTAAATAAAACACTGAAGCAGGGATGGGAGAGAGACTGCTGGGGGTGCAGGCGGCTTCCTCCAGGCGGTTCTCCTTGATGACACGAGTGCCCGCTTCTGCATGACTGAAAATGCCTGAATGAGTGTAGTAAGGACAACCAAGCAGAGGAAAGAACAAGGACTTGGGCACAGGGGTGCCATGTCACAGGGACACATATAGAGATTAGCTGTGGAAGGCCCTCCAGGTGCCTATCTGCTACATACAAATTCTGAATGACTTAGCTGGGTGATGGTGGCACACATCTTTAATCCTAGCACCCAGGAGGCAGATCTCTGTGAGTTTGAGACCAGCCTGGTCTACAAGAGTTAGTTTCAGGACAGGCTCCAAAGCTATAGAGAAACCCTGTCTCGAAAAACAAACAAACAAAAAACAAAAACAAAACAACAAAAAAGAAATTCTGAATGACTGAGGACATACTGTTGAATGGATTTCTGAATCTTTGTTGACCAACACTTTCAATTTCAGACTGAACATGAATTAGGCAGAGTCAATTTATTTCTCTTTGCTTCCAAGACAGTTTACATTCAGGAATGGGAGAATCATTACAAAACCAAGGAGAATAAACTCTATCAAAGGTTTTTCTATGTATTTAGCAGCAACTCTAGCAGGTGTATTTAGTTTGATCAACTCCTAACACTCTTATACTAAGAGCACAGTCCTTTCCATCAGTATGAGAGTAGCTCGGAATGAAAGGACCACCTAAGGGGCCGTTTCCCCGGTGAACAGACTGGTCATTAATCCTCTGTCTAGAGAAGCTGCTTAAAACCCTGGCACTCGGCCCACAAGCAGACGCACCATCTATCAAGGTAAAGATTACATAGATCAACTATTACTGGCTTTGATCACTGTCCATACTGTTTATCACACCTGACAGAGAGCAACTCACGTAGATGACAACTTTCGCCAGTTCTCAGGCTGAAGAAGTAGGCACCGTGCTACCCAACAGCTTTTCATCTAGATGTTAACAAAGCACAAATGCTCACTAGTATGGAAGTTACAAACTGAGGCAATCTGCACATTAGGACACTTTCACAAGACATTACAGATGTGTATCTTATCACTGTATCACCACACCTGGCTCTTTCAAGAATATGAATATGTATGCATGTGTATATATATAAGTATGTAATAAACATACTTAAGTTTATTAAACTAAGGACCATGGAAGTTAAACAATTAAAATAACTTATAGAAATGTAGTTTTCTTCCTTGAAATTATTTCTTCAAAAATTGATAAATGTATCAATCCCCTGGCTATCAAGTTCCATTTCTATAGCCAGCACAAAGAGCCCACTATAGGCATACAAGGTTGGCTTTAAAGCCTTAACCTTCAAACAATCAGTGATGTGTCCCAACAGTTACTTTCTGTTTCCTTTCTACGTGTGGTGCATGTGCATGTGGAGGTCAGAGAGCAGGCTGGGGTATTCTGCCATCAGTCGCCACTGTCTTGAAGTCATCTTGAGTACTTACCATCTTCTGTAGCTGACAAGACTTCAGACAAGCTTCCATGCCACCATGGCTTTGTGATTTTTGCCTCAGGTCACCCCCAAACATTACTGAAGTGCAACTCTGAGCTTTGGAATTGTGATGGTGATCCCTGAAGGGGTCTTGTTCAGTATATCTGAGAAGATTATGTCTAGCTGAGCCGTGGTGGCGCATGCCTTTAATCCCAGCATTTAGAAGGCAGAGGCAGGTGGATCTCTGTGAGTTCAAGCCCACCCTGATCTATAGAGTGAGTTCCAGAACAGGCAGGGTTACACAGAGAAACCCCTCTCAACCCACCCCCCAAAAAGAAAATCGCCTCTAACTTCACTACTAAAAGACATACTCCTCATGATTAACAGGAATAATATCACAAAGTTTTCCAGGTCTTGGAGAATTACACATGTGCAAATTCTACAGGTTGGTTAATCTGAGAGAATCAATTCTCTACCTCATGGACTTTTCATATACACTACTCTCTAAGGTAGATGAAGTAGCTGGACAGCAATGGTGTCTTCTAAGACACTGCACAGATATTTCAGGCTCTATCTGTGCAAGCGCATTTTCTTCCATTGCTTTAACTTAAGTTCCTTTAAAAATGATCATATATCTCAAAAGGGGGTGCCAGTGAGTGGCTCAGAGTATCAACCTTAATGACCTAAATTTGAACTACAGGATCCACAGTGGAAGGAGAGAACTGACTCCTGTTAGCTGTCCTATAACATGTGCCCCATGGCATGTGTGTGCTCATATATACACGTCCATGTACATATGTATACATACGCACACACACAAAAATCTCAAAATAATTTCCCAAATTTACTGATAGAAAATTTTCATTTCCTATTTATTCTCCAGTCTCTACGTCTCTTTAAAAATTTTAAAATGATTTTGTATGTGTATGAATGTTTTGTGTGCATGTTCGTATGTGTACCGTGTGTGTGCCTAGTGCCTGTGAATGTCAGAAGAGGGCATAGGATTCCTTGGAACCAGAGTTACAGGTGGTTTTGAGCTGCCATTAGGTTCTGGGTCCTACACAAAAGCAAAAATAATGCTCTCAACTGCTGAGCTATCTATCCAATCTACTTAACCTCTCTTTTGAAATGTTTCTGTAGTAACAAGGAATTGAAATTAGTCTATTCAACTAAAAAGCCCTCATTCTAGAGCAGAGATTTAACTTAATCATGTGTTTGTTATACAGGTATTTTTGTGTGCTTATTGCAGCATGTGTATGTTAAATGCAGGCATGTGTGAGTGCCTGTGTTTGAGGAGAGGCCAGAGCACCATGATGGATGCCCTCTTCTATTGCTCTCTGTCCTATTCCCTCAAGACAGAGTCTCTTACTCAATCTGGAACTCACTGGTTTCTGTTAGCCTGGTTGACTGGCATGTTCCCGAGATGTACCCACCTTCATCCCCACACTGGGGTTATAGATGTGCATGGCCACATGTGGGTGCTGGTGATCTGAATCCAGGCCCTCATGCTGTGCAACAAGTACTCTCAGCCACCGAACCATCTCCCTGGCCTACCGCCTTCATTTCTAAAATTAACACTTAAACAGAGCTACCACTCCTGGTCACTTCAGGTAAGACAGTCTCTGCACTTTAGCCCAGAGGGTCTGCCTGCCATGCGACAGCCTACTCAGATTTCATATCATTCACCTTCCCTTCCTCACAGGCCTAGATGGACACATCTATCTACTCTGGATCATTCCTAATGATGTTAAGCATTGGTGAGTCTACTTTTTGAGGGGCTCCACTGTTTTACAGTTCATTCTCCACTGAGGTCTTTTTCTGCTCTTCCTCTGTTCCAAGGTTTTGCAAGAGTTTCTTGTACAAAACAACAACAACAACAAACCCCCCAAAACAAAAAACAACCATTTTCAAAGCTACAGTATGAAGCTGGGTCAAAAATTTTACTAAGTATAATTTATGTAGAACAAAATACCCCTTACATAGCCACGTAACCACCAGTGATCAAGACTTGAAGTATTCAGCATTTCAGCACCTCTTCTCTCTCCCTTTACTCCTTCCTGGCTGCAGACAACCAAGGGTCTGCTTTCCTTGGGTATGGACATGAAGAACTGTATATACACAGAATCCTACACTTCATACTTTTTCCTTCATTTCCACTCATCCCTCCTGCTGCTTACTTAACACGTTGTTCCTTTTTGTTGTGCAGTAGAAGTCTATTGCATAAATAACATTTATTCATCTAGTCACTTTTGACAAACATTTTGGTTGCTCCCAGACTGGGGTTGAGTAAAGCTGCTATGCATATTTATATTCAGGTCCTGGGTGAACATGTGTTTTCTATCTTTATTTATTTATTGAGTGAGGGTCTCACTATGTAGCCTCAGTGGCCTGGAACTTCGTACATACACAAGACTGGTCTTCAACTTATAGAGATTCACTTGCCAGCTATTCTGTGTTTTTGAGACAGGGTCTCTCTCTGTAGCCCAGGCTGGCTTAGAATTCACTCTATAGTCTTGGTTGGCCTAGAACTCATGGCAAGCCTTCTAAATTTCACAAATATTGGGATTACATGGTTGAGCCACCTCACCCATTTATATACTCTCTTCTCTTTGGCTGTAAATCTAGGAATAAAATTCTCAGGTCATACACTAAGCATGTATTTAACTTTGAAAGCAGATGGCAGTTTTGCTTTTCGACCCAAGCATCATCTTATTTCTATGAGCAATACACATATATAATAAAGAGGCGGCTATTTGTTTCACTCCTCCATATCTGGGCATAGTGGCCCACACCTGTAATACTAGTAGTACTCAGGACAGCTAGAGCCACATAGAGATACCCTGTTTTAGGAAAACAAAAACACCCGACCAAAACCCAAACCCCCAAAACCCAACCAACCAACTAACCAACCAAAATGCCACAAATCAGTTATTTATGTACACACATAATTTGTCATTCGCATACCCTCACTGGTTGACAATGATGCTCACAATCTGCTAAGTTTGTATGCATCTCCCCCTCTGCATAAACTACAGAGTACAACCAACGGTTTGCTCTGAGATGTTTCTTTCATATCAGCACCAGCTTTTAGAGAACAGAGTGGAATTCACGGTTTTGAGGTTTAGAACTATGTCCTCAGAAAAAAATATTATTAAATACTCAGCTGTATTTGCAGTTTTCAAATATTAGCTGTACCTAGTTCCTAAAACATTTGCACTAATTTATATTTTTTTGGCTTACCTTTCTATTACTTGTTTTTGATACAAGAGTGATTTAAAACACATCTTTAACATGTATTCTTTAAAGCTGTATGATGCAGCTGCCAGAAGCGCATCTCTCTTAGGATCTTATGCTCTAGGCGCTTGTCATTTCCCCAAAACTGTATTTCAGAAGTTTTTAAATTTATTTTTATTTTATTATATGAGTGCTTTGCCCGCATGTAAATTTGTGCTCTATGTGTGTGTCTGGTGCCTGCAGAGGCCAGAAGAGGGAATGGAACCCGGGTTCTCTGCCATTAGGAACTAGGTCTGAACGTGCAAATGGTGTGACCCCTCAAATGCAAACAGTGAGCACTGCTTTGATGTTTAAGGAAATGTCAATCACCGCACAAGCACCAGGTTGTGCTAACGATAACCCCAATACTCACCTTAACAAACTCCTTTCTTTCAATCATCTCATTGCCATCTGCATCTAGCATTTTAAAAGCGACATGGAATCCAGTGTGAGGTTCTGCAAGGAGGTGAACAATGAACAATTATTTAGTTGCTGGCAAAATGCTAAGTATTTGTAGCTACAAAAACCTTCCAATTTGAAATAAATGACCAAAAAGTATATAAGCAAAAGCCAGAGGAAAGAAGGATCTTGTTCATATTTTCTTTCTTTCTTATTACTTTTTCTTTCTTTTTTATTCCTTTCTTTCTTTTTTGAGACAGGGTTTGTCTGTGTAGCCTTGGCTGTGCTGGAACTTACTCTGTAGACCAGGCTTGTCTTGAACTCAGAGATCCACCTGCCTCTGCTTTCAAGTGCTGGGATTAAAGTGTGCTCTACCACTACCCAGCTAGGAAAGTTCTCTTTCAAACAGTACTTGATGTTGAAGCTCTGGCCTCTCAACATCGCCCATGGAGCTGTGGCTGGGCTCCACACCCTGCACAGCAAGTTACTGTGAGAACTTGACCTTACCTTCGGCTTTCTGGTATTCTCATGGCACTCCTGCTATTTTCATATTATTGCTATTCTTTTTTACTTTTCTGTTTTAGTTTTTAAAAACCTTTTATCTTGCCATTCTTGACAACTATAAAATGTATGCCCGCATACCCTTCAGCCAGTTTCCTCTAGCATTAACATTTTACAATTCCAAAACACACTTATCAAGATGAAGATATTAACATTGCTACAGCATATGAACCATGAGCAGCAGAGTTTGTAATTTTCATTTATGCTGTGTTTGCTTTAGAATCAATATAAGGTATTTTGCATTTAGTTGTCATGTCTGCTTAGTCTCATCCACGTATGAGAATTCCTTAATCTTTTCTGTTTCCACTACTGGAATACTTTAAAGGGCAAGAATCTTGTTCAGTTTTTTTTTTTTTTTTTTAAATATTCCTAAGAGGCCAAACATGGTGTCTCATGCCTTTAATCCTTGAGGCAGAGGCAGAAGGGCCTCTGTGAGTTTAAGAGTTTCAGGCCAGTGTGGGTCACATTGTGAGAACTCCCCCTCCCTCCCCCTCCCTCCCCCTCCCGGAAGGCTAACCATGATTTCTCTCTTTTTTCCTTCTCTTGGATAACACTATGATTTTTCTTCTCCCTCAGAAAACACTAACGACGATTTTCCTGTTTTTCTGTTCAGCAAATACTCTGTCTCAGAAGCAAAGTCACAGGGTGCCATAGTGTGTGGGCAGAAGAGCACACTCTAAGTTGACATTATTTTGCAGATGGAGAGATTAAGATGTGTGTGCGCTGTGTGCGTGTGAGACCACTTGTGCACGTAGCCGTGGAAGCCAGAGGCTGAGGTGGGAGCTTGGGTTATCGCTCTCCACCTTATGGCTCTCACTGAATCTGGAGCTTTTTCCGCTATTCTAGACTGGGTAGCCAGTGAGCCCCTCCCCAGTACTGGAACTACAGGTGCAGACTCTCATGTTTTCTCTGAATGCTGGGGTCTGAACTCAGGTTGTCATGTTTGTACAGTAAACACTCTAACTCATGGAGACATCTCACCAGCTCTATTTCCAATGCTTTTAGTGATAAACACAGAAACATCAAATTTCAAGTCCTGCTTGTTAAGAATGAGAACTCCAAATAACTGTTGTAAAGAGAAGCAGTATACTTACTCGTGAGGATTGTAAGTAAGAAAAGATACTCGGTATATGAAATTAGCCCTGAAAGAGAAAACATAAAAATAAATCAGGAGATAAATTTTAGATGAGAACCATGGAAATAACTAATATTGAAACTTCACCTCTGTACAATTTGACATTTTATTCTACATCTTTGGTATAGTGGAAACCACTGAATAATAAGAGTTGAAATACAGCCATATTTTAAAAAAGAAAGACATCATTCTTCATCGAGTTTTACCTCCAGCAAGGAGGTCATGATAGCGAATCTTATGTGTCAGTTAGATTGGGCAAGGATTGCCCATTTTCCTGGGTGTATCTATGAGGGTTCTCCAGCTGAAATCAGTCTATGGACTGGTAGACTCAGTAGAGGAGACTGACCTCTCAACATGTGAGCATCATCTAGTCTGTCAGCAAGATGCCGAGGAAAGAATTCAGGCCTGCCCTCCCCTTACCTGCTAGCAATCTCGCTGCATCCTCTACCCCTGTACTTCTACTCCTGGCTCTCCTGGTTTTCAAGACTTTGGGCTGAGACTGAATCCCACTCCTGGCTCTTGGGTCTCTGGCTTACTGAGGTCACACAAACCTGCAAGTCTCCTTATGAGTTTGGCTTCACTGAACAATACTGACAGCTGCTGTTTAGCAAGTAACAGGAGTTCACTAGCATCTCACCTGTAGGTTATGTAACTTAGACTTAGTTTTTCCTATTTGTAATACCTTACTTGATTGATGGAAATTTACAACTATAGTAGCTCAACTTTGGTTATAGAGAAAGTCAAACTGTATAACTTAAAATGTTAACAATCCAATCTTTGTTGTAGTAACTTCATTTCCCTTTGAGAAACCATTCTTTTTCATTCTTAAATATGCAGGCTGGGTGGGACGCCTTGCTTTTCCTTCCATTTCCATGATACTGAAGGAGGCATTGTATCTGAGTTAGGTTTCTGTTGCTGTGATAAAACACCATGACCAAAAGCAACCTGGGGAGGAAAGGGCTTACTTCTGTTTATAGTTCTATAAAACAGTCCACATACAAGAAAGTCAGGGTAGGAAGTAGAGACCGGAACCTGGAGGCAGGAACCGAAGTAGAAGCCATGAACAAGTGCTGCTTGCTGGTTTGCTCCCAATGGTTTGCTCAGCCTGTTTTCTTACACCACTTACAGTGATGTGGGTCTTCCCATATCAACCACCAATAAAGAAAGCACCCTACAGACTTGTCTAGAGAGGCATTTTCTCAATAAAGATCACCTCTTCCTGAATGACACTACCTTGTGTCAAGCTGACAAAACAGTGGCCAGCCAAGATGGCAAGTGGCTTGGGGCCCAAGCTGGTGAACAGGCTGCTCTAGGGACTGGTTCAGGGCAATTCATGACTGAAGCTAGGCCACTATGAGCGGTTCTGCATGATTTCTACCGAGAATTCCGGATCACTGACTTCTTTTGTGTGCACTCGATGATGTGAGAGTTATAATTAGGACTATGAGGACGTGGGCAAAGACAAGACAGCGTCCAGAGCCTGAGAGCCCATAGTTAACTGGAAGGCTTGAAAAATGGGTACTGGTCTGAGCTCCAAATCCAGGCAGCTTTAGGGCTAGCTCCGTATCTGGTCACTAAATAAACTTTCGTGTTAGAGTAGCGATGGGTTTTAGGCTGATGCAATGAGGAGCATCAGTAAACGCAGAAGTCTGACTTTAAGAAGAATGGCTGTTGGAGGAGTTAACAATTTGTCTCTTGGCCAGAAGCTTGGTATACTAGCAAAATGCACAACTTACAACGGAACACACTTTATCATGAAGAACTCAACAACAGATAAAATCACACAGACTCTTAGTTATATATTATCATATATTATACCTAAAATCACTGATACTTAGTTATAGATTATTATATTAGATAATAATATAACAAAACTCAGGCCTAATAATTATCAACTTGTGAGTCTTATTTTGTCTTTGAATCTCTACCTCTCAGTAGATTATTTTGAAACAAATCTTATGTATCATATCACTTCAAAGCCTCCCAGGTAAAAATATTCAAAGGCTGGGTGCTGATTTCCTGTCCTCACCAGCTCTCCTCACTCAGCTATTTCCTTGATTTTGAAGTAGTTGTGTTTTCTCAGAGTGAGGACATGTAGTCCGTCTATGGGTACCTCGTTCTGAAGACTATTCACCGTTACATGAAGGGAGAACAAATTCTATGTGTTTGTCATGTCTTGCTCCTGTTTACATGAAGGAGAACAAATTCTATGTGTTTGTCATGTCTTGCTCCTGTTTACATGAAGGAGAACAAATTCTATGTGTTTGTCACATCTTGCTCCTGGAAGAAGTGCTCTAATGTTAGTCTGAGGATCAAAGCATTCCATCCCTTGGTGGCCTTAAAAAAAGGGGAAAATAGTGTTTTTCTATATTTCAAAGGAATAGAGAGGGGGTGGGGGGGAGCAACCTCTAGACTGTCCTGGGCTTGGTGCCAAAGGAGACTTTTCTTGTCTTTAAACACAGGTAAATGTCCTTTAAGCATAGACAATTTTTGAAAAAGAAAATTCCATCATCTTTCTCTGAAACACTGACTTAAGTAAACACAGACAAGAAGTGTAAGAACAGTGGCTTGTGTTCCAGACGCAGTACAGACAACAGAGAGCCCTGCAGCGCCTCCTAGCGGCCTCAGAAAGCGCTTCTAGGGAGACCCACATCTAAGGGCACCCTCTGGAAAGCAGATGAGCGCCTGTTACTTTGATGGGAAACTGAATGCTGCTAAGTGGCAGTTTCAAAGCTGCACGATACACAGAGACAATTATGTATGTATGTATGTATGTATGTATGTATGTATGTATGTATCTATCTATCTATCTATCTATCTATCTATCTATCTATTCTTATGTGTATTGGTGTTCTGCCTGCATATGTCTGCGCACCATAAGGATGAGTTCAGACAGTTGTGAGCCGCCATATGGTGCTGACAATCGGACTTGAGTCCTCTGGAAGAGTAGTCAGTGTTCTCAATCACTAAGCTATGCCCAGCACAAACAGGGAAATGTTTTTAAAAATTTACCTAAAGGCTGGGTAGTGGTGGCAATTACCTTTAATCCCAGCACCCGGGAAGTAGAAGCAAGAGGATCTCAGTGAATTCGAGGCCAGCCTGGTCTACAAGGTGAGTTACAAGACTTACACAGAGAAACTCTGTCTCAAAAAACAAAACAAAACAAAAAAACAGACAGAAACAGAGGAATATATAGAGAGAGCAATTCATAAACACTTACCTTTAAAGTTTGATAAAGGATCTTTAGGGGCCACTAGGAGTAATGAGTGAACAGTCCCTACACTTCCAGAAATATTTTCAAGCTGGAACCACACGCAAACACAGTATGTTCAGTAACGGCATTCTGAGAACTGTATTTCCCAGAGCCTGGGCTATCACTCTTCCATGGGGATATATTTATATCTTACAACAATGTGTCTTGTAATTTATAGTCAGAACATCCTTGAGGCAAGTGTGATATTGACAATCTAGCTCAGTTTAAAAATTCAGAATGAGCATAACTTATACTTTACTTTTCTTTCCAAAGCATAGTAAATTTTATCTCAAGAACATTCTACCTTTTGTTGGCTATGTTATAAATTCTGATAGATCCTATATGGTGTGAAATGGAATATCTTAAATTGTTCTTTACACAGTTTTATTAACATTGTCAGTGAAGTACAGGTGAATCTTTCCTTCTTTCTCAGAAATACAGATTTCAACAGAAAATAAAAACAAGCAAAGAAAATCCCTACTAAATTCTTCCTCAATTGTTTTCTGTCTGTAATGACTAGACTTTGTTATTAGTTGAGGCACCTGACTCTGGAATCCCTGCGGAGATAAAGAAAATGAAGATAGCGTGAGTGCCAGAATTGATCTTTCCCTGCATCCTTCTGGTCACAAGTACAAGAAAGCCGAGTCTGCTGACTCAGAGCGCACACATTCCTACAAACTCCCAATATGAAAATCGTAGGAGACTGTTACCTCTAAAGCACATCGGTTTATTCTGGTGCTATGATTGGGAGGGATCCAATAGGGAAGAGGTTCTCAACCTTCCTAATGCTGTGCCTTTACTACAGTTCCTCATGCTGTGGTGACCCCAACCATAAAGTTGTTTTGTTTCTACTTCCTAACTGTAATTTTTCTATTTATGAATCATAATGTAAATATCTGATATGCGACCTTTGCACAACCCGCAGGTTGAGAACTGCTGCAATAGGGATACTAGAGTGGAAAGATCACTGGGTAATTCAATATTAGCACCGTAATGGAATTCTGTGCTGCCCACTATACACTGACATACTGAGGGATGAACAGAACTTGACACAAGCAGCTACTGATTAATATTTACCAGAGTATAGTAATGTGTATACATGTATTTGTTTTGTGGACCTGGGGATCAAACACAGTGCCTCACACATCAGCCAGGAGCTCTACCACTGAACCATACCCCTAGAGCTATTTTGAAGATTCCTAAATGTTTATTTTTCAAACCACCCACTCTTTCCCCATCATGTATGCTTTCTAACATCATTGGCAGCTTTCTCTTGACTTTTAAACTTTCTTCTCTTCCTCTCCCTTCCTACTTGACTTCCTTTATTACTATCCTGTTTAGGGTCCATGTACAATTTGTCAAACTTCTTTAGTAGTCAGTATTCTTTATGGCTTCCTCCAGGACTATCCTCTATTTGCCCAGCATAACCCTAACTTAACTGCAGCACTCTGCTGCTCCACGTGAATGCAGGGTGAGCACACAGCTGGTCAGCAGCTCCATTCTTCACGAACCACATCTCTGCTTGAAGCTCCTCACAGTTATTTTGCTTCTCGATCAGTTCAATCCATTTTCTTATCATGGAAGCCCCTCCCTACTCCTTTCTCCACTATTCTGCTTTGTCCGGGCTGCTCCTCAGGCCCTGCTGCCTACACAGTATATAGATGGATACCATCTATCTCTTCCCTCCTGGCACAACAGAAAAGCCAGCAGCCAGTGGCAAGATGGCCTTTCCCTCTGGCTTTTAAACAATCCCTCTTCTCCTACTTTTTAGGATTTGCTGTGTTTAAACTCTGCCCCTTTTCTCTCACCAGTAAGAAATATGCTCACATCTCTTCATCATAACTAACATGCTCTCAACTATTTGTCTCCCCCCCTACCAGCTTCCTCCTCCTAACTCTTCTGCTCATGCCCAGGCCTCTCAACTAGGTTTCATTTAATTTTCTCACAATGACAACCATTTCTCAAAAATGGCTTCATATCACACCCCTCACTGACCTATATCACTCTAAGCATCAAGTACTCAGGACAAAAATGGTGGGCTAGCAGCTGGTTTATGTGAACGGTAGAGAAGAGCCAGGACCAAATAGAGCAGACTGGATTCCAGAGGGAGAGGAGACCAGCACTAGAAACCACAAGGGAGTAAGAGGACAGCTTGGAGAAACCACAGGGACACAGCCACAAGCTCCAGCAGTCTAGCCCCAGGGCACGGGGTGGGGAGCAGGAGCCCTTCCAGAAGGAAATGCTGGTGCTCAAGGTGAAGGGACTGGCAATACTGCTCACAGGACAAGCCCACAGTTCTCAGAAACCTCAATCCAGTTCAGGTTCCGGTGAGAAAGCGTGTTCCACAGTGGCGAGCAGTTCCATGGTGTCACTCCTCACCACAGTCTTGACCAGGAACCTTGGGGTCTGAGCACAAGGATAATTACAAATCAAGGACTCTGTGGCTGTAGGCTGGGGCTGGCCAGTGAAGAATAAAGGAGGAAGTCCTGCTCCTGGTGGTTAGGGGCAGATCTCATTAACTGAGAATAACCCTGGAGTCTGACAGCCCTAAGCTTGAGGTCAGTGGGTAGGTCAACCTCAAGGATTCTGTTGTAAAGACTACCAATTCTGAAGCTCTACCTGTCCACAGCTGTAGCCCTCCAGCAGGGTGTTCAATATGTAGTGGGTTTGAACGTGAAGGAGACAAGTTTGTCTGTAAAGATCTCAGGCCATGTTTTCTTCCCTTATGCTCAACACACTTGGGAGGTGCCCTCTAGTATGAGGCTCTTCAGGATAACAACTAAGTTTCAGGATGGGAAAACCTCTGCAAAGCTAACTGTGGCCAGCAGAGGGCCCCTATACCCAAAGGAAGCTACCCATGTGAAGACTGCCCTGGCTGACTTCTAACCCTTGTCTAGATCAGGCTCATACCAGTAAGAATCATAGCAAGACACAAGTCTACAAGAAGACATGACAGTGCCCTGGCACACCCACTGCAGACTCCAGTCCTACAGTACCCAGAAAGAGCCTCTCTGACACTTTATCTTTTGTTATTGCCATTTCCTTCCCTTTATGTTATTCTTTTTATTACTATTTTGTCTTTTCCCAGTATTTAAAAAAATTTTATATGCATGAGTGTTTTGTCTATGTGTATTTATGTGTATGAATGTATGTGTACAACTTGCATTCCTGAGGCCCTCAGAAGTCAGCAAAGGGCACTGGATCCCCGGGAACTGGAGCTATGGATGGGTGCTGGGAACTGAACCCTGGTTATCTACAAGAACAAATTAACTACAAAGATTCTTTATTGAATTCCAAGCATTATAGGTCAAATAAGACAGTTACACAGTACTCAAGCCAACATTCTTCTAAGTACTTCTCTAAAGTAGGTCACATCAGAGGCCATAAAGCAAGTCTGAACAAATATGAAAGAAGTGAAAGAATTCATTGTATCTCTTCAGATCAAAGTTCAATAAGAGTAGAAATCAACAGCAGAAGAACCTATTGAAATTATACAAGTATTTCTACACCGTACAATGTACTCTTAGGTAACAAATCACTGGGTTGTAGAGAGCTGCGTGAAGCCACACCTGATGGCAATGTAGAGAGCTGCGTGGAGTCGCACCTGATGGTGCTGGCTCCCGCCCTCCGCGATCCCGAAAGCGAGTGCTCTCTGTGATAACTAATATCAACTAGGCCTGACTTATGCTATTATCATGCAATGATTGTCAGCTGCTTGCATATGCGTGGACCTATGAGCAGTGTCCACCTGGCAATCCAGGATTGGTAGCCCAGGCCTATTTAAGGGCTGGGAGAGGAGAGAGGAAAAGAGAGAGAGAGGGAGGGAGGGAGGGAGAGAGAGAGAGAGAGAGAGAGAGAGAGAGAGAGAGAGATTTTACAATTGTCAAAAGGTCCTGAATAAAACTGCAGTGAGAAGAGCTCCGGTGTTGCGCGTCTTCCTTGCTGGACGAGGGGGGCCGCGACACTGGGTCACTGAAGAAACCAGGGAAGAAAATGACGACTTCCTTAAAAGTGGAAGCACATCCTATCAGAACCTTTGGGGTACAGGTAAGACATCTGTAGAGTTTCTAACTATGACTGCTATGTTAGGAAACCACAGTGGGGCTGGGAATGGCTCAAGTCAATAACGCCTCTCCTTTGCAAGTATGAGGACCTGGGTTCGATCACCAGCAACCACATAAAAACCCAAGATTTGTCACTTGTATTGGTTTAATAAAACACTGATTGGTCAGTAGCCAGGCAGGAAGTATAGGTGGAGTGAACAGAATAGAAGAATTCTAAGAGGAAAGGCTCAGTCTGCAGTTGTTGCCCAGATGCAGGGGAAGCAAGATGAAAATGCCTCAATAATAAAAGGTACCAAGCCACGTGGCTACCAAATACAAGAATTATAGGTTAATTTAAGATGTAAGAGTTAGTTAATAAGAAGCCTGAGCTAATTGGCCAAGCAGTTTCTGTGTGACTGTTCCAGGTCTGGGCATCCAGGAACGAACAAATGCCACCCTCCCTCTCCACCCCCAACAATGCTGTAAACACAGCTGAGGAGGTGGTAACAAGAGGCCTCCTGGGTTGGCTGTCTGTCTAGACTAATTGGTGAGCTTCAGGCCAATGAGAAATCCTGTCTCACAGCGGTAGACAGTATTCTTGAGGGCACTAGAGGTTACCTTCAGATCTCCATGTGCAACTTCACTGAAAAACAGTGATCTTATATTTGAGCAACTTAAAGGTGTATCTAAAAGTGTTAGAAAGGGGCTGGAGAGATGGCTCAGTGGTTAAGAGCATTGCCTGCTCTTCCAAAGGTCCTGAGTTCAATTCCCAGCAACCACATGGTGGCTCACAACCATCTGTAAAGAGGTCTGGCGCCCTCTTCAGGCATAAAGACAGAATATTGTATACATAATAAATAAATATTTTTTTAAAAATAAAAGTGTTAGAAGAACAAGACAAACCCCAAAGCAGTAGATAATAAGAAATAGGATAGAAATGAGTTGGACACTAAAAGAACAATACAAAGACTTAATGAAACAAAGTAGGTTTTTAGAAAATAAACAAGATAGAAAAACTATTGCTCAAAAAAATTAAAAGAGAGGGAGGATATGGTCAATCAAATTAAGCATGAAACCAGCACATTACAACAGATACCAAAAAATCCAAAGGATCATTTGAAGGACTACCTTGAAAAAAAATCTACATTCCAAAAACACTAGAAGATACGAATTCATAGACACAGGTACGCTCCCAAAGTTAAATCAAGAGGATATAATTAATTTAGACAGATATATAACAAGCAATGAGATAGAGGCAGTAAGTGTCTCACAATAGCACACCAAGACCAGATTCTTTCCGTCATTCTACCAGTCACACCCAGGAATAGGTAACACTAACACTCTTCAAACTACTCCATGAAGCAGAAAGATAGGAAAACTGCAACACTAATTGTGAGAAGCTGGTATTAACCCTGATATCAAAACCATAGAAGTGCACAGCAGCAACAGAAGACTGAAGGCTGATTTTCCTGGTAAACAGACACAAAAAGCCACAATAATTTGCAAATTAAATTTAAGAATGCAATAAGGAGAATAAACATCATGGCCATGTTGGTGTTATCCAGGATGTTCAATGTATGTAAATCAAGAGATGTGATGCAGACTCAAGGACTGAAGTTACATCATTTCAGTCAGTGCAGGAAAACCTTTCGACAAACTCTGGCATCAGGATATAGCCTTCCAAAGGCTAGGACTTCAGTGTGCATCTGCATGCCTGGCCTACCTCTTCTCTTTACCATGTTCTCTCAGCCCCTGGAAGCATTCTCGTGGTTTTCCTGTTCATTTTGCCTGGCTTTTTTATTTCTCTGTACAAGACTCCTTAATTTCCACACAGGCCTCATCTCCTTTCTCTCCACTTTCCCTCAATCCTCTAGGGCTTAATCACTGATGTTAAAAAATTTATCTTTTATTGCTTAAAAAAACTTGAGAAAGTTATTTCTCAACCATTTATTATACCATGAAACACCAGTTAAATCACATGGCACTTTCTGCTCCTGCCGTCCCCGCTGCAGTGGCTGGCAGAGCTACATGGATAACCTGATGGGCAATGGCTGCTTTCACGAGGCCGCCATTGTCGGCTACTGCGACGCCAAATACGTCTGGGCAGCCATGGCAGTAGAAATAGATATGATTGTAGGGAAAGGCCGGGAAGGTTTCTTTTTATCAACGGTTTGACTCTTGGTGCAAAGAAGTGTTCAATGATCACAGATGGCCTATACATTGATGGTGACTGCACAATGGATATCCAGACAAAGAGTCAAGGTGAGGATCCAACATACAATGTTGCTGTTGGCAGAGCTGGTAGAGCACTGGTTATAGTCATGGGAAAGGAAGGTGTCCATGGAGGCACACTTAACAAGAAAGAGTATGAACTCGCTTTATACCTGAGGAGGTCTGATGTGTAAGCAGCCTCTTCTATCTACCTAATGTCTTCATAACCACCCCAATTACGATCACAGTGCTACCAGACTGTAGATGGTAGCTAGCTTTTCTTTCTCTATTTCCTAATGTCATGATTCCCAAATGGTCATTTGTATGTTAACCACTGTGTGTAACCAACCTTTATATGGTCATTTATATGTTAACCACTGTGTGTAACCAACCTTTATCTGGCATTATAACTGCAGCACAATAATGATTTGCATGAAATCTTGAAATTGGGGGAAGGGGCATGCTGAATTGGGCATCACTTTGTCTTAGGAACTAATTAATGGGATACTGATTACTAAAATAAGTTAATATTAAGCAAGGTGCTGGTTGTACAATCTCTAATTTGATCAATGTCTTTTCAGCACTTTGAGCATTTACTTGGCTCATTTAGTTTTCCTTTTGTAGCACACGGTTGGGAGGAAAAAGTGCATGCATCTTTATTTCACTCTTTCCTCATCCTTCCCTTCAAACATGAGGTATTTGGTTTTTCCATTCTCTTGTGTAGTGCCTGGTTTATTTAACTTAATTAATACCTCCTTTGTTGACGAGCTATCAAGAACTGCGGTGATTTGCTTTTAATACTATGATTGCACTTGAGATAGACTCTTTGTAGTGTCTATCGGATATGAAGAGTGCAACTGTCGAGAGCAGGCACTTCCTCCCATGACCTTGCTACAATAACCACACCAATCAAATTCCCAGGGACATTCTGTCATTGCAGTAGCTCTGACTTCTTGTCTTTGCACGCCAGCTCTCTTCTTGAGTAAAATTGTAAAAGGCTGCCATTATGGATATTAGGTTCCCAACATAACCATCTGGAGTGTGTCCAGTTTATTTTTCATAGGACCAATTTTTATTTGCAGCTTAGGTTTTTATACGAAGTTACATTATTGTGGACTTGGCTGTCTTGTGATTTTTTTTTTTTTTTGAATTTTTTCGAGACAGGGTTTCTCCGTCACTTTTGGTTCCTGTCCTGGAACTAGCTCTTGTAGACCAGGCTGGCCTCGAACTCACAGAGATCCACCTGCCTCTGCCTCCCGAGTGCTGGGATTAAAGGCGTGCGCCACCACCGCCCGGCTTGTGATGTATTTTTTTCATATGTATTCTGTGCCATACTATTGTTAAAATGAACTGTTGCTATTGTGAGATGGGTTATCTTTCTAATGGCACTACTTTAGGGACATTCTAGTATTTGCTTCTATTGTTTGGGCATTGTGGATAATGTACCGATTTAAAAACAAATTTTGCTGCTGATTTGTCCATTTCTTTCCCTGCACTTTGTTACATCTGGTATACAGTCTAACTCATCTGATTTAATATGTATTTAAAAATGCCATAACTATTAAACACCTTGTTTATAGACAGATTAAATAAATTTATTTCAACCAAAAAAATCACACGGCACAAATATCCCAGTTTCATTATCTAACACTACTTAGTTAAATATATACATAGAAATTTAACAATGATTGAAAATTACCTTTATCACCCAGGTCTCTAAAAAAAGTTGATCCACTGCGTGCTATTTTGATTCCTGATAGTACATCCTCGATATCCTTAGGACAGACACACAAATGAAAATCTTTCAATTTAAGGTATACAAGTTCATTTTCCAGGTCACCCCAAACAAACACACAAAGCCCCAGTACTTCTTACCTTCCTCGTCAGCTTCTTGACTAGTGTTTTACCTACAACAGAGAAGAACCATGACTTAGCATTTACACTTCTTCTCCAAACTCAGACTGCATTAAGGAAGAAAATCATTTCTAAAATGAACAACTCAGTCTAGGTAAGAAATAAAGCTGGCGACTTTAGTCAGTATCTCAAATGTAAAATCAGGAGTCAAAGAATTCCGAATCTGAACACAATGATACTGCAGTTTTCTGCAAGGCCCATTCTCCGTCTTCCACACGTGAATCTCGGTCTTTGTTCCGAGGGCACTGTGAACTGACCTGTACCACATGAGTCCTTTGCTCTTTAAAGTCAGTGTTTTGGTTTCACTGATTCAAAGACATCAATAGGGTAGTTTTGGAAAGCTGCCCTGTTCCAATCCTAGAGAGATCTCTTAAGTATACCACTGTCCAGCCCAGTTTGAGGGGCAACCAAGACTGTCCCAGTCGCTCTTCACAAGGTCTTATTAGACAATAGAGACCTGAAGCTCTTCCAGGTTTTCAGACTTCTTAAAAACTTTACTACTATTATTATTTTATTATTTTGTGAGTGTTGGTGTGTGCATGTCACAGTACATGCAGGGTGATCGGAGGACAACTTTCAAGAGCCCCTTCCCATCACCTTGCTTAGGAGGCAGGTCTTACATGTTTTTGCTATGGTGTGCACTCTAGCCTAGCTGGCCTGTAGGTTTCTTCTGGGTGGCTCTCCAGTCTCCACCTCCAATCTCACTGTAGAAGTGCTGGGATTACAGATGTACGCCACTGGCTATATCTGGCTCCTTACATGGGCTCTCCAAATTCATTGAAATAATAAATGTTGTCTGTCTCAAACCTATTGATGAACATTACTGTGCAGGTGTAGAAATATCTACAATCATATCTGTGAGGTTTCATGTTACTATCCTGATCTAACGTTTTTCCTGAGCATTATGTGCCTGTGAGTGAAAGTTCTTGATTGTCAGGGGCAAATCATAGCATCTAAGTTACTATACAATCTGCAACTGTGAGTGTCTGTAAAGTGTGTATAAAATTAGTAATATAATGATGATTACTTGATCTAGAAAATGGTGCAATACATATATTTTAACTTTTTGTTTGCTTTTGACACAGGTTATGTTATATAGTCCTCACTGTCCTGGAACTTGCTTTGTAGTACAGGTACACCTGAGAGCAGCCATCTTCTTGTCTTATTTCATGAGTTTGTATGGCAACATTCCCAGGACTATTTTAACTCTTAATCTAACAGTTTAATTATACATATAATTATGGAGGCAGTTTATCATTTTTAATTAAAATTCAAAATATTAACTTAAAAGAAATTGATCATAATTTAAATTTATCATAATGTTTTTCTTTCTTTTTTTTTTTTTTTGGATTTTTCGAGACAGGGTTTCTCCGTAGCTTTTTGGTTCCTGTCCTGGAACCAGCTCTTGTAGACCAGGCTGGCCTCGAACTCACAGAGATCCGCCTGCCTCTGCCTCCCGAGTGCTGGGATTAAAGGCGTGCGCCACCACTGCCCGGCTGTTTTTCTTTTTTTTTTTGGTTTTTCGAAACAGGGCTTCTCTGTGGTTTTGGAGCCTGTCCTGGAACTAGCTCTTGTAGACCAGGCTGGTCTCGAACTCACAGAGATCCGCCTGCCTCTGCCTCCCAAGTGCTGGGATTAAAGGCGTGCGCCACCACCGCCTGGCTTCTTTTTTATTTCTTGAAGGGTAGTCTTGCTATATAGCTCAGGCTGGCCTGAGACTGGTGACCTTCCTGCCTTGGTGTGTGACACCATGCTTGGTCTCCTAACATTTTTTCTTAAAATTCATTACCATGTATATTTTATTTTTAGTTCTCCCAGTTTTTGAAAGAGATTGCACTCTATTCGGAAAGCATGTGAGGTGGCAATACCCGGCAGAGGGAAGGTGGAAGGGAATCGAGGATCTGAGGTGGCTTCTAATATAAGATAGATAGATGCCTTTTTGGAACTTTAAAAAAAGTCATGTGCTTTAAAAAAAATCTATTTGAAACTTAGTGAGTTAGGTAATGTCTGTTTGCTTAAAGCTGAACGTCAGACTGTCAAATGGTTAACCCAGTAACATCAGTGCCAGAGAAATAGCACTGAACAGTGCCCCAATAAAGTCATGAATGATAATATACTACAAGAATTAAGGCAAGAAGTAAATTATAGAAACTCCTGAAGAAGGGAGACCTCATATCTGCTTAACTGTGTAGCTGAGAGTGCTTAGCATGAAGGTGTGAAATTAATTTTCATAGTATTCCACCCCACCCCCAGATCCTAGGCTTTTGAATACAGTACTATCTTCATCTTACATATGAAACAAACAAGTAGGACTGCCAGCGGAAAATCTGTATTCTCAATCAGATACTGGACAACCTGACCCAGTGAAGACAGTAACGTAACTATAGTCTCGTCTTCACAGAACTGATTCATCACTAACATATTATTAGAAAGGCATTTGGCTGTTGTGAATAAAAATTAAAATAGAAACATTGGTTATTTCATAGTAATTACAAAATCTGTTCATCCGTATATAGGATGATCATGGAACAGTGGAGTGGGTGTTAAAAGCACTAGGCTGATCTGTGGCTTGATGTGCCAGGAAGAGGTCTATGTCCACCACATCACTCAGCAGTCACAGGAGCACAGAGGCAAGATCTGGTACCAGCCTCTGCTTTATAAACACGATAGAATTAATGTGGGAACTGAATGAAATGCTTCAACTGTCAAAGAGAAGGGGCTGGAATGTTCTGGGCACTAAGGAAGTCTTCTGGGTTAACACCTCTTTACTGTCATATTCCAAAACAGTCAAAACTGATACTGAGAAATGAGCTTTAAAGACAGAGTAAAACTCCTTGCAGTTTCCCGTTGACATAAACACAAAAGTAAAACAGACATCACGAGTGTCTGATAGCTTGTTCTGCAGTCGGAGAGGCATCAGTGCGGGCAACAACAAAGGACAACGACGAGCAGGAGAAATGTCTGCAGATGGTAGGAGAGAAGGGTGGGAACATTCCCGCATCTCAGGGGAGGTGCAGTCTGTCCCAAAGATTACGAAGGACACCTGTTTTTAAAGCAGGCCATGCAGCCAATCCCCAGTTGGGGATGGTTTTGGGATGGGATGGTGATGCATCAGGGATAAGGAAGTTTTAAGTTATTTGTCACCTTACAGGGTGACAACTAAGAATATCCTTGTTGGGCACCATCTCAAGGGTGTGTGCATGTGCTCATGTGTTTTCAAAAAAGCCAGAGTGAAAATGTCATATACCAAGCGACTATGAAATGGCTACTCTTGTACCATCCTCAAGTGCCCTGAGAATTCTGATTTCTGTTTGGCAGGAGTAAGGGGTACAAGACTCCATAGAGTGCTGGCTTCACAGCTGATACATTTTTGAACAGTGGCTTTAGTGTCCTCCTGTGCTTTGAGAACTGGAACTTCCATGTTCAACATCGCATTTGGTACAGAAGCAGCTTAGGTGTCCACACTAGCTAAAAGGAAAAGGAAGCATGATCCAGATACACAATGACACTTTACTCAGCCGTAAAGAAGTTGTGTCACTTGCAGGAAAATGGGAGGAACTGGAGATCATCATATTAGATGAATTAGAGCAGGCTCAGAAGACAAACACATTTTCTTTCACAAGCAGATCTTAATAAAGAGACATAAAAGAAAGGAAGAGGATGGCATGGGGAAGAAGAGTAAAGGAAGGGAGGCGAACATGATCAAGCTTCATAACAGGCAGATATGGAAATGCCATCTGTGACTCACTGCTTCGTACACTAAATATGCTTGCTACTCAGAAAGGGTGTGATGTTCTCTGTCCATTTTTATTACTCTAGGTAAAATTTTGTTTTTGAAATCTAAAAAAATAGTGTATTATAGAATATTATTTTCAGGTGTGTTACTTTTGTTTATGCTGCATTTGATTAACTGTGAAGCTGTGATTCTTTGCCTGTCTAAAATACTTAATGGTCCTAACAAAGAGACGACTGGCCAATAGTGAGGCAGAAGCAAGGACAGGCGGGGCTGGCAGGCAGAGAGAATAAAAGGAGAAACGAGAGGAGGTGGAACAACAGAAAGAGAACAAGGAGAGGAGGACATCAGGGGCCACCTACCCAGCTACGCAGCAAGACACAGAGAAAGTAAAGAAAGGCATACAGAAGAAAAGAAAGGTAAAAGCCTAGAGGCAAAAGATAATTTAAGATGACAAAAAACAAGCCAGGCTAAAGCCAGGCCTTCATAACTAAGAGTAAGCCTCCATGTGTGATTTATTTGGGAGCTGGGTGGTGCCCACCCCCCCGAAAACCCAAAAGAGGAAAAACATATCACAATATAGTGCTTCTTGATAAATGTAACGAAATAAAACAATTTATTATTGAAAGTTGATGAGAAAATTCCCAGTTAGGCAGGAAACAGAAACCATCAGATACTTTGTCTTAGCAGACAAATTAATAATACTCTTAAGAAGTCTTAGTGTTTGTATTTCATGATTACAGGTTCAGAAAATTATTTTAGAATCAGTTAAGTAAAGACATAAAAAATTATACTCACTATGAAAATATTCATATTAGTAAAATAACTGTAGGAAATTTAAATGCTCCCATATAGTTAAATTATAGCATACTAATGAAACCGTCAACATTTTTTCAAGCAGCAATGACAGAGAAACTGCTCCGACATTAAACAGAAGAGGCTGGTTATGAAGTGCACAGCAGACAATGCATAGTCTTACATCTGTAAGTGAAAAGGTGTTTTAAAGGGTAAACCTTATGGCATGTGAATTCTATCTCTGTAAAAAATTTACAGGCCAAAAAGACGTGTGCTAAGAATGCTGGTAATTACTAGGTGGCGGGCATCTGATTCTGGATGACTGCATTTTCTACTCTACAGATTGAATGGCTTCCGTTTTCAAAATGGACAGCCTTTTTTCTCAGACTCTCTAACTTCACCATCTACAACACTCAGAAGCAGACACTACTGCTCTGTGGATCTAGAAACAAGTCAGGAGGCTTTGGTCCACGCGATTCCATGTACTACCCTCGGCCCTAGCACAGTGACACATTGTGTGGTAAGTCACCTCACATATGTCCAATACTTCTCACCTAATTAATGGGAGTAAGTGCCTCAAGCATGCTTGGTTAAAAGCGCAGGAGCACAGAGAGACTGGAGCACAGAGACAAGGGAGTGATGGGTCACTTCTGTGCCTCTTGCCCAGATTTTTTGAACAACTGATAGCTGGCCCCACACGAAACTTTAATAAGGCTACTGACAATCACACTGTCTTTTAAATCCATTATCTCTTACTACTAAGGCTACTTCTGCAAGCCTCTGACATTCTTCCCTTTCTTACAACTTGAAACTGCTTTCTCACTCACTGAGAGTAGAAACAGGGATGCTTCCTGATGTTGTGAGGGCCTTTCCAAGAGCCTGGATAATTTCCGCTTCCACCATGCTCCCTCACCCTTGTCCTCTCGGGGCCTTTGTCCTAGAAAAACCCTCTCCTCTACCCACTGTGCCCCAATCATTCCCCTCAGTCCAATGTTAAAACTCTTCTCAACAGGTGCGGTGGCGCACACCTTTAATCCCAGCACTCGGGAGCCAGAGACAGGCAGCTCTCTGTGAGTTCGAGGCCAGCCTGGTCTACAGAGTGAGCTCCAGGACAGCCAGGGCTGTTATATAGAGAAACCCTGTCTTGAAAAACAAAACAAAATAAACAAACCCCCCAAACTCTTGTGTTGGTCACATTTCTACTAGCTGAAGGGGAGATGCACCCTCTTGGCAAACGGAGGGAGGTAGACAAGATGGGGAGAGGTAAGCGGCTCTAGCTAACGTGGCACGAGAGCACTCTAAATGGTTCCTTGACTTTCAGCTTCCACGTGCTTGCTTAAAACAGGTGAAATCTGTGGATGTGATCAACAGTGAGGTTGAGAAATTGAGCGATTTGGGCAAGTTGATGAAGAAGACTAGAGAAAGTGAACTGCATATGGCACAAATGACTTGGAGGATCTAGGTGAGGCTGAATTTAGTGGCTCCAATCTGTGTGTGACTTCCCAGCAGTTTCAATAAAAGGGATATTATCAAGTAGTTATCAGAGTGACAAAGTCGCAAACCGTGTGGCTGCAGGACAGCGAAAGGGACCTTGGAATGACAGAACAGTGAATGTGAGACACTTTTATGAGGGCAGAGAATAGACACACTCGGTAGCCGGGAAAGTGGAGGATAATTAATTAGTTGTTGCTAGAGATGCAAATTTTGAAATTTGACTGTAAAATTAGGACAATTAGTAGCATGGGTTGTGAACGGTGAAAAAAATGTCACTGGAAGGGAGTGCAGCAAGACAGAATTTAAAAGGGGAGATGGTGTTCTGGCCAGAGAGCCTGTGCTGCAAGCAGAGCACACAGCAGAGACCCAAGCCTACAGGACCCCAGGAAAGGAGCTGTCACTGTCTATCTGGGGTGCTATGCAGAGTGCTTACATAAGTCTCATCAATTGTATTAATAAAGCATACTATTAACAAAAGACCAAAAAGATAATGCCAGGTAAATGAGTTTAAAATCTAATAAATCTTAGATTGCTTTGCATCATTTCATTTACCCAGAGAGCATGGGTCAGTGGTTTGGCTCAGTTTATCTTTGTTTTGCTGTTCATTGTGATCCGTAGGAATGTAACCAAGATTATCTTATCCACGATGAAAAGTGAAGATGAAACATCATATGCATAAAGGATGTATTATTTGGCTTGCAAAATTACTGAAGTCTTGATTTGGCTCGGTGCCTTCTGATGGTTTAACCGCATTCCAAAGAATAATAAAAGTAGAAATGTCACAGTCTTTAATCATAGTTTACTCTAGTTCTTTGAACATATTTTAGGGGCTATTTTGATGTCTTTTTTTCTGTTAAATCTGTTATCTGATTGCTCCGCAAGCAATTTCTCTTGCCCGCTTCTGTTCAGTGATGCTACAGGTCTTGTTTCTTTGTGTTTCAGCTTCTGCTGTTGGGCCCGGGACAACTCAGATGACACATGTGGGAATCTGGGTACCGGCTCCTTCCCCATGGCTCACTTACTGCTTGTGAATGCACAGTGTCTGGTCAGACAGTCTTTAGTAAAGACTGTCTCACCCTGCCCTCTAACAGTGCTAAGCACTTGAGGGAATGCCCCCGTGAGGCATGGGATGGTTTGGAGTTCTTGAGTTCCTTCCTGAGCTCACTAGGGTGCTGAATCCAGACAATTTGGCCCTGCTGACTTGATGAGAACCCTAGACACACACTGCTCTAGAGATCATCTTTTGAATTTAGGTTCCCATGAAGGATTAATTCCCACTGTGGGTGATTAATATTTGTTATGACCTCTGGAAAGCTCCCCATGCCTCAGTTTTGTCTCCTTCCCAAGTGTTCTTAGGCAAAGCACTCAGCACGTAGGTTGGCCTGAATCTACCCCTGACAGCTCAACTACCTCTTACCACAACCTACACCTATTTGTTTATTTTATTTTATTTTTTTGGAAACAGGATTTTGCTTACTGTGGATCTTAGCTGGCCTCATACTAGCAATCCTCCAGCCTCAACTTCCAGTGTGTTCCGATTACAGGCATTTGCTATTGTCTAGCTGACTGACTTGTGCTTGTTTCTGAGAGTGGCTGAAAAATCTCCATTTTATGTTAAAAATGAGGAGACCAGAAGTTTTTACTTAACCTATTTCTATCACTCAGGCCAGAGTTCTGTAGCCAGACGGAAGGACAATGGTGCTGCTCTTTCTGAGTAATGCTGGTCCAGCAAGTGAACCCCAGGTCTTCATCTCTTCTGGATACCCTCTCTGCCTTTCAAGCCATAACAAGAGCAGCCAGATATCCAGTGTTCCTGGTGGAAGAGAATGAAAGGCAGAGACTCCACTCCGCTCTACAAACAAGCGAATAAGGACAGACTGGGTGGGAGAGGAGAGGTAGCTTCCACCCTTCAGCGCCCCACAGCATTCCGACTCCAGGGCAGGGCAGGGCAGGGCAGGGCAGGAGCAAAGTTCTAAAGGAAAGCCTAGAGCACCGCTCCTCCCAATAGCCTTCAGAGCTGTGTTCCTTCTGTTGTAGGCTAGAATGAGTTTCTGTCTCATTGAGTTGCAACAGGAGGGAGAATGCCAGTCTTAGTTAAAGCACTCTAGACTTGAACATTTTCTTATCAATTTTAGCAGCTTAACTTGAATAGGCATTTCTAAATTTCCTGTAACACCTCAGAAGCATTTCCAGAGACTGTAAATGTGATTCTTCATTTTTCTATCAGTTTCAGTGAGCAGTGGATTTATGTGTTCTTTATGCTGCTATAACAGATACTAAGTTTACTCACTCCTATGAATAGAATTCCCCATTGTGAGTACAGCCTGCTTTATCCACTCTCTCACCAGTGGACATGTGGATGGTTTCTAGCTTTTCTGCTAACCCAATGCTGCTGCTATAAACACTCTTTTGCATATCCTATGACACACCAGCAAGTGTTCCTATTGGGTATAGAGTATATATACCTAGAAATGTGAATGTTGGTAGAAAATTCTATAATGTTTAATTTTGCAAAGCAGTTACAAGTTGTTTTCCAAAGCAGGTGGAGCTTTCCATTTCCAACCAAGAGTATAGAAGTTCCTGGAGCTCTCCACCTCTGGTTTACAGCCTCCTCATACTTTGTTGTGACACTTGCCAATAAGAGGTGCAGAATTTTATCCCACCACAGTTACAAACAAGGGAAGAATTTATGTTCATTTTCTTGTTTTCTCTTCTGTGAATATCTATTTCTTCCACTTTTTAATAGCTGTACAGAGGAGGGGGTGAGAAAAAGGTCAAGAGAGGAGAGCACTCTTTCCTGCTTAGTCTTCTTGAGCAGTTCTAGGGATGGGAGCAGGGCCTCACACATCCCAGGTAAGTACCTTTAGCCCTTAGAAGGGCTCTTCGGTTGGATCTAATGAGTCGATAAAGAAGTCTGTTTTATTAAATTGACATGTATGAGGAAAGCCTCACAAGAAAGTGGAGCTTGAAGAAACAACCAAAGCAAGATGCTTTGATATTTAGACAACAATCAATTTAGGAAGGACAGACAGGACAAATGGATCTCTCCACTAAGCTATATCCTAGGGATGTCGTTAAGAGATATGGGCGGGGCAGGGGTAGAAGCTAATGGAAGCTAAAGGTTACTTCAAAGAACTTGTTAATTGGGGCTGTGATGAATTACCACAGTCACCAGTCTGGTGATCAAGGCTGTTTTTCTGGCTTTGCTTTGTGAAAGATGTCCCTCTCACAAGAATCTTTATGGCTTGTGGCATGTAGGAAAAGACAGGCCAAATGGCCCTTTCTGTAGTGACAGTTTCTCCAGTGATGTCACTCTGAAGTAATTATACTCTGAGATGACCTGACCTTCACTCTTCCATGTGCAAACTTTTTTAAAATTGTAGCTTCATATTCTCTTGTTCATTTTATGTGTTATAAATAAATCCTGCCAGTTTTGAACTTGTTGTTTCAATTTCTTTAAGGCAACTTTTGATGAATAAAGTTCTATTTTAATAATGGTGAATCTTGTTCTTTTGGTTGGTACTTTGTCTTATTTAAGAAATGTTTATCTCAGGGAGACACACACAGATACACACACTGCCAAAAGGAGAAATGACGTACACATGAATCACCGGACTCAAATACACATATTAGTAATTGACAGACGGCTTAGCAGGGTGCAGCTGAACAGAAGAGCACCCTCAGCAAAATCTACTGATTCTCATAAGGTTTTCATCTTTTGTGAGAGGAAACTCTGTTTGGCTATAACAGTCTAGAATGAGTTTCTATTTCATAGAACTGGAATTGTCAGTGAGGGGTAGTTTTTTTTTTTTTTTTTATAAAGATGTGTGTGTGTATGTGATGTTTATGTGTGAGTGTTCTGACTACAATGTATATCACATGTGTACTTGGTGCCTGTGGAGGTCAGAAGAGGGCACTGGATCCTCTGAAATAGGAATTACAGAGAGTTGTGAGTCACCATGTGGTGCTGGGAAATTGAACCTAGGTCTTCTAAAAGCACAACAAAAGCTTTTAACTGCTGAGCCATTTCTTCAAGTTCATGTCCCTATACCTAGGCTGGGCAGCTTAAAACAGTATGACTCTTGTTCCAGGACCCCCAGACTTCCAGTCTTTGGGGAATCTGCACTCAGGAGCACAAACCCACACATAATTAAAAATAAATCTTAAAACTATTATTATTATTATTGTATGTGTGCGCCGGCACATGCCATGGCATACATAATGTGGGCTCAAGGGACAACTCTGTGGAGTTGGTTTTTTCCTTCTACTCCACGTGGCTTTGAAGGATTGAAGAACTGAGTGTTCCGACCATTTAAGCCACATGAACTGCTCCTCTTCAGGAGTTTTTATCCCTCAAGTTGGTCTATACTGAGATTCTAGCAGCTAATCAATTATTCTTAAACTATTTCTGACATAAAGTCCTGGTAGACTCTGGGTGACTTCTTATCTGAGCAAACCCTGACTGACCCTGTGGATCTGTTTCTAGTTTTAGGTGAGGGTTCCCAGGGACCTTAAGTCTGCTGTGACCCCTGATGGACTTGAGTTGCTGATTTTATAGTTTTTAACCTTTTTTTTTTCCTTTTTCTGCTGTGAGGACAGAAGTGATAATGTCCAAGTTCTGCTCATGTCAGAGGTTAAATTACTTTATTATTTATTTACTTGTTTTTTTTTTTTTTTGAGATAGGGTCTCAACTATGTAGCCCTAGCTGTCCTGGAACTCACTCTGTAGATCAGTCTGGCCTTGAACTCATGGAGATTCGCTTGCCTCTGCCTCCTGAGAGCTGGGATTAAAGATGTGCGCCACCACATGTGACCCAAACTATTTTTTAAATCTTTGATTAGTATCTTACTATATCAATGTAGGTCAACATTTTAAAAGTTTTGACACTGCTAAACTTCCTTCCATGGGACTTTATTAAAATAATCAAAGCACATTTTTATTACTTTATTTTCTAATTTCCAAACCTTCATTGTTCCCCCAAGATGAAGTCCACACAGTCCTGCCAAGTACACATTCCTTGAGTGGGTGAGCCGTCACTGAGATCTTTTGTACAATTTAGCCCTTATTTATTCTTCAATGTGATCTCCAAGAAATGTCCCAAGCTTTCCGTCTCCAGTGACTGGGGGACTTCCTGTCCCCAGGCTTCTTGAGAGTATTCACCTGCTTTTGCCCTGGTCAGCCTTTCCCAGTGCACTGCCCTGCTGACTGCCCCTCACTGTGCCCTCACACTTCTGCTGTCCACTACCTTACTTACTGAGAAGCCAGCGTTTTGTTACGTTGTGTCAGCATGAGAAGGTTCACAGCACTGTGGCACACACAGTCTGTTGGGGTGAGCCCGGCTGGTTCCCGTGGTACACCTGGGGTTTCTGCCATTGTGGGATAATTGTGAGCTTACTGTTTATAAAGTCATTGTCCTTTGTTATTTTAATTTTTGGTTATATTTTTTTTCAAAATTTTCCTACTTACAGCATAATAAGATAATAACTGATATATGGCTTTCCTTAATAATTAGTCTAGTTTATTTTTCCTCTCAATTTAAAACCTCAATTCCACCAAAAATTAATAATATCCAGTCAAATTATTAAATAATCTTTTTAGTGGCATCTTAAAAACACTTTTTTTTCATTTAAAAAAACCCGTACAAAACAACTACTTCTAAGATAAATACATATGAAAGTTTATAACTGTCATATCATAACAATAAAATACACAAAACACAGAATGGTAATAATTCAAATGCAAAAAAGCTGTCACTAATCTTGAAAACAGGTTTTTCAATGCTCATGTTTAAGTTTACAAAAAAAAAAAAGTCACTCACGCTCCACTTGCTCAAACATTACTGAAAAGAGGAAGTCTCGGGGTGTCATGTAATATTCTCCCTCATGCTCCAGGGATGAAAACTGCATGAACCGCTGTTTTCGTAGAGAAAGTTTCTCTACTGATCCCACGTCATTTTTCTAAAAGAAAAAGAAATAATAATTAAATAAGCTTTTCCGTATCATTGCCAAACTCAGTTACCTCTAGAATTAATTACCTTTAAAGAGTGAGATCTCACAGCCCCCAAAGTTTATATTAGTCATTTAATAAATATCAACTAAGTCCCTACGTTTTTAGACACTGAGTTAAAATACCAATTAAGACTAATTGGAGGGAAGTTACTTTCAACGGGAGCATGACATTCACAAATGTGTGAAGTCACTGCGATGGCGGGAAGTGACACAGAACAAATGGGAGACAGTGGCGGCAGGTGGGTCCTTAGGTAAGACAAAGCAGTCCACTGACAGAGGCCACGGGAGGAGTCAGTGAGCCTGTTCTACAGAGGAGCAGAAGGCCACTGTCACCATGGCGAGGAAGAGAGTGGCGAAGACAGATGTTCTCCTGTGAGGGCTCTGTTCACACAACTGTGACTAGCACCGTGCAGAAAGGACATGCACAGCCACACGCTGCTGGCGCTGGAGTCTCTCAGGTCTTAGAGCTGAAGGACAGCGCTGAAACATCCCACGCTTGCTGCTCCACTCAAGGCCTTCAGCCTCGAGTTCCCATGTTATCTCCCTACACACAGATATGTCTTGTGCTGGGCAGACTGTGACATGCAGTTGACAACATTGGCACCCATGTGGAGCCTTGACATGATATTGTGCTGCTTTCACCCTACACTGCTCTCCTATGGTATCCTTTTCACTGGGCTATGCATGCTCCAGGACACACCACCTACTTTTCATACTCAGCACCAACACCAGGATTTACCCTGACACACAGGCGATAGACAGTGACTGCTGACTCAAACTTGGTGTAGGAAGTCCTTCTGTTTGTGTGTTGCTTTCATTGGATAATGAATAAAGAAACTGCCTTGGCCTAGTTGATAGGGCAGAACTTAGGTAGGCAGAGTAAATAGAACTGAATGCTGGGAAGAAGGGCAGACAGAGAGATGCCATGGATCTCCTGCCTGAGACGATGCTGGTTAGAATCTTGCCGGTAAGCCACAGTCACATGGCTATACACAGATTAGTAGAAATGAGTTAAATTAAGATGTAAAAATTAGCCAATAAGGGCTGAAGAGATGGCTCAGCGGTTAAGAACATTGCCTGCTCTTCCAAAGGTCCTGAGTTCAATTCCCAGCAACCACATGGTGGCTCACAACCAGCTGTAATGGGGTCTGGTGCCCTCTTCTGGCCTGCAGGCATATAGACAGAATATTGTATGCATAATAAATAAATAAATAAATATTTAAAAAAATTAGCCAATAAGAAACTAGAGCTAATGGGTCAAGCAGTGTTTAAATGAATACAGTCTCTGTGTGATTATTTCGGGTGTAAGATAGCTGGGTGGCCGGGACGACAATCAGCCCACTCCTCCTGTTACACAAACCAAAATGGAAGAAAAATGAATTCTGGCTGCTTACATCTCTTCATATTCAAGGCCACCAGAGACTTCTTTTGGCTGATGTGAATTCCTAACTAATTCTCTCCCCTGAAGTAGATAACAGGCTTGCTAAACATCCAGTTTTGCTCCTTCCGCATTCTATTTAGTGCCGACAGCATACCTACAACCTAATGGACATCAATGCTACTTTGTCCATACACTGTTACTAGAAAAGAACTCAAAAGGTGAGGAGGGAACGCAGTACCTTGCACAAGCTGGGAAAAGCACTACCCTGACCTATAACCCAGTCCAGGGGCAAGTTTTAATTACATGCATCATACTCATCCTAGCAACCAGAAAATGGAATCATGGTAATATTTCTGAATATTATATATAAAACACACATACACATACATATGGCAAAACATCAGCATTTATACATAGCAATATACACACATCATTTTGCTTACCAAAAAAAAAGCTGGACAAACATTAATTTCTGAGGAAGTTCTATGTGCTTTGACAGTGAACTTATGTGTATGGCCAGGAACGGGAGGGTGGGCTGTAGCAAAACCAGAAACCTACCTGCATTTGCAAATCCTAGGGATTAGAACAGAAAGAGGCTAAACATGAGACTGTGTTGTGACTATATAGAAGAATTTTTAAAGGCATATAGCTAACATTAACTTATAGCCTATTAAGAAAATAGCAAAACTAATAATCACGTCAGAGAAAGTACACTCTCAAACCCTGAGACACTATTGGTGCTTTTCTAATTTCTGTATCAAAGTTGTTAAATTTTCCTTTTTTTTTTTTTGATATTTCTTTTTGTTTAAATTCTTTTCACATCTCAACCAATTATCTAGTCCACTACTTTATTCAACCCTCTGTCTACTGGTCTTCTAAAGAGGGGCAGTTTACGTTCTGGTTTTCAGGCTGTCCTCTTCCTTGTAGTGATCTTACTTTTTCTGGTCTTAACTAACATGTAGGAAGTAAATATACAAACCGGCTGCTCTCTCATAGCAAGTTGTGTAAAAGATACCGTATTTTTCTCTAGAAGGTTTAGTTCTAAAAGTTTCTCTATCTCGTGGTTATCATTTTTATTAAAATGCTTATTTAATTAAAAATAATGTGAATGTGTGCATATGCCACATGTGTGGGTGTTCACAGAGGCCAGAAGATGGTGTCAGATCCCCTCCTCAAGACACGGACAACTGTGAGATGCTTGACATGGATACTGGAATCCAGCTCCAGGCCTCTCCAAGAGCATCAAGCGCTCCAAACCATGCATGGTTACCATTTTCCATGAGTCTCTATGAAGAGCATCAAGTGCTCCAAACCATGGTTACCATTTTCCATGTCTCTAAGAAGAGCATCAAGTGCTTCAAACCAGTTATCATTTTCCATGTCTCTAAGAAAAGCATCAAGCACAGTTATCATTTTCCATGTGTCTCTATGAAGAGCATCAAGAGCTACACAATCATTGTCTCTAGGACCCTTTCACTCACACAGAGTCACATTTCCGAAGAGCCAACCCTTTAAGAAGTGCCGTTTTATGGAGCTGGATAGCTGACTGGATTGCTTGCATCCACTTACATTTTGGCTAAATTACTTTCTAGTGAACAATATTAGATAAATATAACAAGAATCTTTTTACTAGTTAATTTCTGAACTTGAAGTTTGCATAGAACTGTAGGTCACATCCACAAATAACTTCCAAATGTGACCTACAACCATGACTTTCTCCACCAGCAGATGGTTGAAACCCTTTAATACCCTCTACCAACACCCTTACAATTTAATTTGGTATGGTAGCTTTCTGAATTCCTGTTACCCCCTAGTATAAACAAACCCATTCTACTAGCCCAAAGCCTTCCAATCCCCATTATTATCATCCAACCTCTGTGTATCCTCTCCACTGCCTCTCTCACTGAGATTGAGAACTTTGCTGTCAGCAGTCAACAGTGCCCTTTATTTCTTCTATGACGTATACAGTGGTTGCTCCCAGCTCCCATCTTACTACCAATCTTCCCATAGCTTTACCCTCTTTGAGCTCAACACTTAATTGAGCATCTACTAATTTCAGAAAAACACTAGGAGTCAGAATGCAAATGAACCAAAGGGATAATTGTGTAGCAGAAAATGTCAGCAGCAATGCAGTAGATAACTAAGTGAGCAAGATGCACAAGGCAGGTTGGGAGCATCTTTATAAGCATGTTCTCTCTAATCCTCAAAATACCCAGTTGGAACCAGTTTTTTCTTTTAAGCACCCCTGTTTTATAAAGAAAGGGATGTAGGATTGTGAAGGTCAGCCAGCTTGCCTAGATTAACACAGTAGGTAACTGACGGCACAGCCCATATGGCACCAAGCTCAGTCTCCAACACGTTCCCATAGCAGCTCCTGTGAGAGGAGATGCAGTGCAGTAGGATGCGGATATAAGCTAGAGTCTAGAGACTAACAAAGGAAAGGACTAGAACTGGCCATTCTCTAAGTCCCGGGCTAAATGATGCCCATTTCCTAACTAGTATGCATTCCTTCCCTGGTTATATCAAATTTAAGTTGAGTAGAATGTCCTGAATAGATTTGTTTGCTATTATAAAATTTAAGCGGGGGGGGGGGGGGGGGGGAAGACTTTTGTGAAATTATCACTTTCCAAATTAAGATACCAACACAGTTTTGATTGGGTTATTATTATTATTGTTATTATTTATCAACCAGTAGTCAAATTTTAAAAGAAAAATTTGAAGGCTCACAAGTGCAGTTTGTGTGTATTGTACATTTATGGTTATTTTATAGAATTTGAATTGACTTGCCAATGCCAGTTTTATTGTGTCTGTCTTTTATTTTGCTTTGCTTCATATTTATAACTATTCTGAGCAAATCTCAAACCTACTAGATGGTTTCAAAGATCAATAAAGCCAACATTCAGTCAGTTATGATATTACCAAGAGGAGAAAGATGCTTTACTGTGTGGTTTTCTAAGGATGTGCTATTATAACAACCGAATTCTTTCTGCCTCGTTTTTAAGTAGCCCACCAAGCCTGGGAGTGACGTTTCCACTCACTCTAATGCGTAGCAGCACACTGAGCTGCTGCTTTGTGTACGATAGAAGTACAGTTGATATTTACCACCCACATTTTTTTTTTTTAGAAAATTCTTATTTATTTTTATTTTAGGTGCACTGGTGTTTTGCCTGCATGTGTGTCTGTGTAAACATGTTGGACTCTCTGGGACCAAAGTTACACAGTTGTGAGCTGTATGTGGGTGCTGGGAACTGAACCCGGATCCTCTGGAGGGCAGCTAGTGCTTTCGACTGCTAAGTTTTCTCTCCAGCCCTGAGATTTCTTTATTAATTCTGCAAAACTTGCTCTTATCTAGTTTCATACGTGCATACTATGGTGGCTCCCACCCCCACTAGTTCCCTTCCACTCCCATCAACCCCTTTCCTTACAAACCTGCCTTTCTCACATTCGGTTCTTTTCTTTTTGGTCTTGCTACACACTGAGTTTATCAAGGGCCATCTGTGTGACCAGGAGTTTTAAATTATTCATTTTACCCTGGTGGGCTCACCTGTGGGCCCATAATTGAAGACAATGCCCTTCCCCAAAATTTACTAGTAGCCAAAAGTTCAGCTGTGTGAACCTTCTCCATCCATGACGGATGACAGGGTCAGTCTTGTACACTTAGCACAGATAACTTCTGCTGTTTTTTAAGATTTCTGTATTATTATTGTTGTTGTTGTTGTTGTTGTTGTTGTTGTTACAGGATTTCTCTTTGTAGTACTGGCTATCCTGAACTCACTGTGTAGACCAGGCTGCTCTCCAACTCAGAGATCCACCTGCCTCTGCCTCTGAGTGCTGGGATTAAGGCTGTGTGCCATCACCACCCGGCTTAACCTCTGCCTTGTAGAATCTATTTGTAATAGCTGTGTCATGCACAGAAGACAGCATTTTGCAACCCTTCTTATATTCTTTCTGAAACTTCTTGTTTTCTGAGACATGGAGATGGTGGCATAAATGCTCTGTTTGTTGTAGGAGACCACTTGTTCGTTTCCTGGCCACCCAGACTCCCGTAATAATCACACAGAAACCATATTATTTAAATCACTGCTTGGCCCATTAGCTCTAGATTTGCTAACTCTTACAACTTAATTTAACCCATTTCCATTAATATGTGCATCACCACGAGGTTGTAGCCTACCAGCAAAGTTTCAGCACATCTGTCTGGCGGCAACTCCATGGCTTCTCCTTGACTACACCTCCTTTCTCCCAGCATTCAGTTTAGTTTTCCCTGCCTAGCTAAGTTCTGCCCTGTTATAGGTCCAAAGCAGTTTCTTTATTCATTAATGGTAATCACAGCATACAGAAGGGGAATCCCACATCACTGTGGAAGCCTGAATGTTGCGTCATCACTTATTTGTACAGTCCTGAGTTTCTGTATTCACCACAGTCCTTTGCAAAGAGAAGCGTCTCTGATTAAGGTTGAGTATAGTATTTGTCTATGGGTATAAATAAAAATATTTTAAAGGCAGTTTGATGCCATAACAACTTAATGTAAACAACTGTGGTTAAGTACTCTAGGAACTTGTAGCCATAGGATTTTGACTGTGTTCACAGTGTCAGGAATAAGGTCTCCTTTGTGAAGCAGGCTTCAGATCCAGCAGAAGCAAATGGTTACCACCACAATGTTTGTGCCATTAATACCTGTGGGCATACATTGTCTTGCAAGTTGGTACTGTAGCTTGTAGGGCTCACAGACCACCGATGGATGCCTTTTAGCTCCCAATAGCATGCATAGCTCTTTCTGACAATGTGAAAGCTTGCCAGCAGAAGGAAGTTTCTAGCCCAGTTTTAGTTTAACTTCCTATCTTACAACAAAGGTATGTGGTTTCTTCAGTAATGGTATAACCCAGAATTTTAAGAGTTAAAAAGATCTAGGGAACATCTAGTTCTAGCTCTGTGCAAACACCAGCATCAGAGCTTTTGAGTTCCAGACCATGAGATTTGCTTTAGCACCTTAAACAGTTCTGCAGAAGGCTTTGGTGGGAAGCCACACGCTTCACTGTCAGGTTCTTTTGTTTCTTCACTCCTTCCTTTTGTCTGTTTTTGCCTGATCTCATGTGCTTGAGTTCACTTCACCCATTTTTCTTTGTTCCTTTTCCTCATATATATGAGGTGGCTCCCCTCCCTCCCCCCCGTGAAACAGGGTTTCTCTGTAGCTTTGGAGCCTGTCCTGGAACTAGCTCTGTAGACCAGACTGGCCTCGAACTCACAAAGATCTGCCTGCCTCTGCCTCCCAAATGCTGGGATTAAAGGCGTGTGCCACCACTGCCTGGCAAGGTGGCTTTTTTGTTGTTGTTTTCAATACCATAAACCAAGAGTACTGCTTTGGGTACTGACTTCCTTCTCTGTCTCCGATGATGTATGATTGCAGCAGGCTGGATTTCATAAATGAGTGAGGCAAAGACAGCGGCCTGCAGACTCAGTAAGCACAACCAGCTCGGTTCAGATTGAGAAGAGGAGGTGTAACAGATGTCAAGATGTCAAAACTGCACCTGAGAAAACCAGGTGCCTAGTGTAGTAGGGGTATGTACTAGTTAGAAATGTTCACGAATCCATGCTCAGGTAGTTATTTCAGAGCCTGCTGAATGTATTGCCCTGAAGCACATGACAAAAAATGTACAGAAGTTAACAGCAGTATACTGTTAAAACCACAGTTTTTTCTCTGTGTGTATGTGTAGAAGCACAATTGTGTGTGCATGTGTGGGAATGTCAGGAAATCTTAGATACTGTTCCTTAGGAGCTGTCGACTTTTTCTTTCTTTCTTTCTTTCTTTCTTTCTTTCTTTCTTTCTTTCTTTCTTTCTTTCTTTCTTTCTTTTTTAAAAAAAAAGACAGGAGCCGGGCGATGGTGGTGCACTCGGGAGGCAGAGGCAGGTGGATCTCTGTGAGTTTGAGACCAGCCTGGTCTACAAGAGCTAGTTCCAGGACAGGCTCCAAAGCCACAGAGAAACCTTGTCTGGAAAAACCAAAAAAAAAAAAAAAAGGTAGGGAGTCTTACTGGCTTGGGAATCACAAATTTGGCTAGGCAGATTAGCCTGTAAGCCCCAGGGATCATCCAGTCTCTGCCTCCCCAGTACTGGATTATACATACATGCTATCATGCCCAGCTTTCTAAATGTTGGTTCTGGGACTTGACCTCAGTCCATTCTTTTTTTTTTTTTTTTTTTGGTTTTTCGAGACAGGGTTTCTCTGTGGCTTTGGAGCCTGTCCTGGAACTAGCTCTGTAGACCAGGCTGGTTTCGAACTCACAGAGATCTGCCTGCCTCTGCCTCTCAAGTGCTGGGATTAAAGGCGTGCGCCACCATACAGCTTGCAACTTATCAACTGATCTCTCCAATACCAATGATCACAGATTTTGACTTTCCCCCTTAATATATCCAATAGCCATCACATATAAAGATACTTGGGCTTATAAAGAAATGCAGAAATAGGATGTTTCATAACATGACCCAGCACTTACACTTAATTTACATATCCAATAAAGTTGGTTATTTAGTTACTGAAAACATCCTATTATAAATGCTCGTTTTACACTGAGTTTCATGTAAATATTAATATCCACAGACTCATATTCATGAGAACTGGAGTATGCTCTGACACCTGAACCATGTCTGGGTTCTAGTAAGCCCATCACTAATAAAGAGTAAGGTAGAGAAAACTTACATGTGCCTTAAAGAAATAACAATTATGTTTTCTTCTGTATGTAAAACAAATAATATCACTATGTTCCTATTTTATCTTTGAGATTATAGAATATTTCTCCCTTCCCTTTCCTCCCTCCAAACCTTCCCATAGGCCCCTCCCCCTGGGTTCTCTGAAGGAAAGAGGACAAATGTTTTAAATATCCTGTCAGTGACCCTCAGGGCCAGAATCTCACAAGAAGTGATGTCCGTGCTCAAGACAGAGAGGCTAGCTGTAAAAACAAATGCAAACAAACCCAAACCAACAACTGGTAAGCAGTTCTGCCTTCTTCCTTCTGCTTCTTGATCAGCTGAGCTACGGAGTATCTTGAGGTCTGCTTTGGCTGGATTAAAAAGCCTGTCACAAGCAAGCTATGGTGTCATATGCCTGTAACCCCAGCTGTAGGGAGGCTGAGACAGGCTATGTGTCTGTCTTAGAAGACGCGGCTAAGAAGCCATGCAGGAAAATGAATGCTTGCAAACATCAGGAATGGTCTGGTACAGTGAATTCAGTACCCCTCCCTCAAATTCCATGGGGTAGCAGGCCCATAGCCTTTGAGCCACACAAAGCTCTTCACAATGTTTTCCAAAGTGGAAGGCAAAATTAATGATAAACAGTTGGCATTCCATCTGCCTGCTGTTTACTTTTTTGCCACCACCTCAGTCAGATGGTGTGTGTGTGCATACATATATATGCACACATATATACACTTATTTACATATACATGCATATATACATACATATACACGTACACACACATACACATATTACATTCTTGGACAGATGTTCAATCTTTACAAACTCCCAGAAGTGGGGACCTGGGACGGTAAAAGGCAGAGTGATATTGAGACACTGTTAATTTTACAAACAAAAACAAAATGAACTAAACCAGAGTGACGGCATATCATTTCTGTGGTAGAAAGGAACCAGTGGAAATTCTTAATTGTTCAGATTTTATACAAAGTCCACCTCCACACTTTTATTTTGATAAGAGTGTGACACGGTTGTAAATCTCTTTGAATGTCTGAATCTAAACGAAAGGAGTGGAATAATTAAGTTTCTTACACACTAAGTCTGAACCATTTGTAAAGTGTTTCTCATTAATGTTTTCTATTACATACTTCATTTTAAACTTCTGTAAATTTTTATTTTGCTGTAACTGTTTTCAAACTTTATTATAAAAACAATGCAAATAAAAATCCCACATATTGAAATTTACCAGTCCCAAAGACAAAACAACATATATGTAAATACCACGCAAATATCTACTGGGTCACAGCCTTCATGATACAGTCCATATTTTACTGAGTACAATACATCTTTGAATGAATCATCCCACATGTTTGTTTTTTAAATAATAGAATGTATATTTCACATTGAAAAACCATATAAATGCTGGAGTCCAGCACGTTAAACAGCTGAGGGAGAGCAGTGCAGTGGGGCAGGGAAGAATAAAAACACATGGCTGCAAAAGTTTGGGCCAGGCAAGGTTACCAGAGTCACCCAATGGCCCCTATGCACAACGTGGAAAACCTTCAGAAGTCACAGAAAATGCTGCTTAAAATGTAGGAGGATGAGAAGGATAGCTTAAAAGCACTTAATGTAAATCTTTTATGAGAAAAATACCTTCTAACAAATGAGCCAGAATTATCTGGAAGATTCACTAACATGACAGGCCTCACAATCTACTGTGCTGTATGACGTCAGCATCACTGGCTGACTCATGAGACAGCCACAGTACTTTGTAGAGTGCACGCTATAGACAAACCAGGGCTTTGCTTATATAAACTGCAAATGATTAGAGCTATGAGTGAAAACAGAACGTCTTTCGGAAAAGTACAAGTAGACAGAGTTCTACATTGTCATGAATAACTGCTACACGTCAAATAAAACTAAATCACAAGGCACACACGCTTTCATCTTCCCAATAATGTCAACACACAGTTTTTAAGAGCTCACTATTAGTTCATTCTTTGTCATAACGAGGCACCAGAAAAAGAATCTTTGTGAGCAAAAATTCAGTGTGCTGACACACTGATTTGGGATTTAAGATAATCAAGAAAAACATGACTGAAATTATATCCTAGGATTAAATCAATTGCTTACAAAAATAGTAAGTACCATAGAACAAACTCTTAATTTTAAGCATTGTACTTTGTATATAAATTTCAGTACCAATTTTGCTGCTCATGCCTAAAATCCTAAAGCACCAGGGTTGCTTCAGAGATACTGGACCCTGATCAGCATTTGGAGGATGCTGGAAGCTCCAGGTGTTACTGGCTTTCCTTCCTATCCACTTATTTTAGAGAAGAATCCAAGAAATAAAATCTGGGACCATCAGATCTATATGCTAGTTTTCGTCAACCCAAACAAAACAAAACAACACAGTGTATTTTCCTGAGGACAACTCTTACTTAAAGCAAAAGGTCATTTAAAAAATTTACAAATTAATGAGATAGGTAAGTTCTTGACTGTTCCCAACTTACCAAAAAACCAAAACCCGAAAGTAAACAGCGACACTACAATTAAAGATTTTAAACTTGTCTTAAAGAACCTGCAAAACAGTAACAATTGTGTTTAAAACTTCAGGATAAGCCTGGTGGAACAAAGCCTCTTCTTCCAGGGAGAACAATTCAGTGCGCCTGTGCCAGTGAAATACACAGCCACCTCAGATGGTGGTGCTGCCAGGCACAGGCCACTAACTGTGGGACTCCCCTACTAAAGCTTGGGCTTGTGGGGCAGTAAGGGGCAGATGAAGGTGTATTTGCTTCTGGTTTACACAAAGGCCTCCTATGGGCCAGCACCAGTGTTGTCAGGGCTGGGCAAAGCTAAGAAAAGAGCAGACCCTCCTACTTCATGTCCTAGAGAAGGCCCAATGTCAGCCCTCTCCTCCCATGTCCTGTCCAGTTATGACTTTGTTGGGAGAGAAATGACTATATTTGTGGTTGATTTAGGAACTATGAAGCTAAATTGGCAGGTACCCCAAAATGACAGAACAACTGAAACTGAGAGGCACACCCCTACTGGATCTAACAACCTTTAACCTGAGCACAGGGAAAACTTCCAAGCACATTTAGGTCACAAGAATGTCCCTAGCTAAGCCAGCCACCTCTCAAATCTCTACTGCTCAGTGACTGGGTGGCAGACCTAGTAGCACTGCTGTGTTCTTCAGATGATATTTTAATGCAGAGATAAAAGAGTCCGAGGACCAAGATGGGCAGCACCAGAAAACATATTCGCATCACTTCTGGCAAATGGCATAACTGGCTAGAATGTCTGTTTATGCTAGAATCTAAGCTGGGCAGCGGTGGTGCACGTCTTTAATCCCAGCACTTGGGAGAGAGAGGCATATGGATCTCTGTGAGTTCAAGGCCAGCCTGGTCTATGAGAGCTAGTTTCAGGACAGGCTCCAAAGCTACAGAGAAACCCTGTCTTGAAAACAACAACAACAACAACAAGAATCTAAGGTAGTACCTATGCAAAATTCAGGGGGCAGATTAAGGTAAGAACAACACAAGACAATGGAACCATATTCTGAAAGAGCATGGAAAGATTAAGCAATCAGCAAGGCAATGAACTCAGAAGAGCACAGGTGAGATACAGTAATATCTGAAAAGGGATTTAGTCAACCTAAGTAAGAACACAGAAAAATACCACTATAAATTTAAAAAGAAAATACCTTTTTTCACTGCCCTGTATGTGTGTATTCTATGCTTCAATAATTTTACAAGACCGCAGGGAAGACTTATCAATTTTCATCTTCTAAAATCGGTTTTCAAATTTGGTATCTTAATTGCTGGATTCAATATTTTAAAACTTATTTAAACACACACACATGCCCTCAAAAAAGCAACAGCATGGGGTTAGAGGCAGTTCTAAGAAGATTCTTAAAAAGGCCAGCAAGATGGCTCAGCAGGCAAAAGTGCTTGCTGCCAACTCCATAGCCTGAATTAAATCTGCAAAACATACATGGCAGAGGGAGAAAGCTGACGCCTGCGAGCTGTCCCCTGGCTTCCATGACAGTATGTCCTTCTCAAGCCCCATAAAACAAAACACAAAAAACAAAACCAGAGCCATATTTCCTTATACTGTAAAGTGGAGAAATGAAGGTAGCAGCAGGTTTGGGCTGTGCCCACACACCCACCCAGTATCAGCACTGAACTTAATTAACCTGGGGGATTGGAACTTTTTGTCCCTTCTTACTCCAACCTGTTTGTTATAAACAGAACTATTCCAGAAGGAATGGAATAAACACTACTAATCTTACTCTTTATCTGAACGACGTTTCATAAGGAGCTTCTACAAATCGACTCTGTTGGCCAGTGTATACAGTTACATATAAATAACGAGGGCTCTACTGCAAAGCAGCTGCCCAAGGAGCCGGTTCCTAGGGAAGGGGGTGGGGGTGGGGGATAGAATGCAGGCTGAGATCAAAGGCTCAGGCCTGCTGGAGGCTCTATTACCCTAAACCTAGAGAGACTGTTCAGAGAATTGCTAGGTGGAAGCCCGTGAGTGAATGGGGGTGGAATTCCTCCCGTCACCCCCATGACTGTTCCTCAAACCTGCATCTAAGACTAAATATGTGGGAAAGAAGGAACAGAAAAAAAAATTGCGGGGATTTGGGGCTATATGAACATGTGAGAACCATCCACATGGTTCTAGTTATATATAAAATGCTCCATGGATTTCAAGGATTACTTGTAATGCAGTAAAAAATGTGACAAAGGAATTAAGAGCAGTGAGTGATGGGAACTGGATAAAAGAGATCTTTGAAAGCTGATGACTTCTGTTAAAACATTTCACTCATTTATTGCCTTTAAAGCAACAGGTGCTTCACCCTTCTGTCTCTATTTTTTATCCATGAAGTGACAAATTACAAAAAGTAAGTTCTCTGTTCTTTGTTGAACATTCTTTGGTGTCCACGTTTCTCAAGAATAAAGTGGGAACAGACAGGGCCTTTCTTACAGTGTTACAGCTTTCAGAATGTCCACTACAGACACACTGCATTAGACAAAATACAGTAAGTAAGACCTATTCATTTGGGGCCTTTAGTTTGGAATTGGTAGTAATCTGAATGAAATAAAATTGCTTTGCTTGTGAACATTCTGTGCTGTGACGGAATATTTTCTCTTAAAAAAAACTTTACGAATGGAAATTTTCACTCATTACACATTTTCTACTTTGTTCCGGATGAAGGAGATTTTATTGTATATGAAACAAAACACCCCAGACTAAATTAGAAATCTTCACTGGGCAAGTGATGTCTCATGATAAGTTCTACAGAAAGACAGAGCCTTAACCAAGGAGACAAAAGCTATTCCCAGAAACCCTGGGCACTGGAAACGCCTCCCTGGCATTTCAATGCTGTCTGTCCAGTGATGGTACTCCAGCCTTCTTCTGAAGCAGGAAAGAAGGCTTTGCTTAGTTGAGCACAGCAAGAGAAAATGGTGTTGTGTGTTGCATACATACTGTTGTTTTATTCCTATACAACACACACACCTTCACATACTTCACCTCCACTCATTAAACAACTTGTGTCTAGGGCAGAAGGGAGGGGAAACAAGCATCTTCTCTTTTATTGTTTTTTTTTCCTAACTAGATTATAGCATGATATTCATTTTTCCTCCTCTTCTGCTGCCTTCTAAGAGCTACATCCTAACTTTTGTGATCCAAACAAAAGCTGAACTTGGACCTCAAGTGATCACACACAGTTTAGGGGGTTCAGTTAAACTCTCAACATCACTCTAAAATATTACCAGTGCTATTCACTCCAATTTAATTAAATAATATTCTTCTTAATAAACAGTAGAGTTACTTTAGCTTATTCCCTATATGGTAGAAGGTAAATACCACTGTGGGAACTTTTTCTACCGCTATTAACATCAACCAGCACACATCGCCTATGACAAATCACCAAGCAGAGATAGAAAGGCTATTCGTCCTAGTGGAGGGGCATACGGAAGGTGGTGCTAGAGCAGACACAGGGAAGAAGTGAGCAGCAGTTAGCCAGTGTGGGTGTTCTATTTAAGTTTCAATCATTACTTTTGCAGGTTATGGGTATTATGGTTTTCTATTTTTTTTTTTTTTTTGAGGATTTTCCCCCCAACATAGGGGAAGCCCTGGTTGTCCTGGAACTGGTTTTGTAGACCAGGCTGGCCTCAAACTCAAGAGATCTGCCTGCCTCTGCCCCAAGTGCTGGGATTAAAGGTGTGCAGTACCACCACCTGGCAGATTTCTATTTTTTACAATGAGATATGCACCAGACTAGCATCTTTTAAGACTTTGTCATTAAATTTATGCATAAACTAGTAACAGGTTTGGTATCAGACCATTCGTTTGGGGTGTGAGTCCCCCTCCCTAGGCAGTAGAGGAGATGCTGAGCAGTTAAGGGAGGACTTTTGGGACAGACACTTTGATCTAATGAAGAAACCAAAGGTACCCATGGAAAAAGCTCTTGGGAAATAGAGTTTCAGAGAAGCCTGGAAGACTGCGGGGGGCTGAGTCATGAAGAGAAGCTGCCAGCAGGGACCACAGAATCAGGATAGTGTGTCCTGCAGTATGGGACATGGTATGGAGGAGGAAGGGCTGGATTAAAGGATTCCCTTCCTCCTCCCTCTGCTTCCTGAGAACAGCTGCATGCTGTGCCACAGGAGAGTGATTCATCCCAACATTATTTTGCCACACTTTCCCCGTGCTCCCACACTCGCAGTGCTCCCTTACACCCCACATCCTGACCCTTAGCAAATGGAGTTGCTTCATCTGCGCCCTCAGTTTAAGAGGCAAACAGTGAGGCGGCTTCCCAAAGTTCATTGTTGGCTAGTGCAAGCAGTCTTTCAGTCACATCTTAATTCTAGAAAAACATGAAATAATTAAAAAAAAAACCTGGCACATGTGCTGACTACATATAAATGAGGACCTTTAGGTAAATGGCAAGATTATGAAAGTTTAAATGTATTTAGTCATAAGTTGCACTACAGAAGCACACACATGAATAAAAATAAAATAAAGGGGCAGATTTCCAATTTCTTATCAAAAACAAAAACTATATTTTCATTGGTAATATTGTTCTTTAATGAATGGCCTCTGTAAGAAGCAAACCTATTAATTTAAACTGATCTGATTATTGCTGTCAGGACTGTTTTATAATGGATCTGAACTGCGGGGGTGTCCTTTGCTTTAACACTTATTCTGCTGCCTTTGATCGACTTCAGTGAACCTTTCCAGAAGTCAGATTGATCGCTTATTTGCTTCCGACTGCAATGAAACACGTGACAAAGCTAAGCATGGAATACAATTCATTGTTTCTCATTCTCTTCCTCACTTGCAACCTACCTGCTATGAGTTAGTTTATCTTCTCCAAGAGTCCTTCCTGGAGTAGCCATCTGGGTTAGGTGTCCTCCCTGGGAGAACATTTTATCAGTGCTCCAATGCACTATATTGGGACTGTCTGGCTCTCACCGGAGTACTCAAGAAGAGGAAATGCACCCCAGTGCCTAGTACACAGCTAACACTGTTTGTGCTTTGAGGATATGGACCACAAACCAATGGATCCTTGTGAATTGGGACCAGTTAAATTTAAGGTGTGCTATTATAATAACTTTAAGGAAAGAGTTCAGTCTTAGAATCAATATACAAAAATCTGTTTTATGCATGTCTCAAGGCATTAAAAATGTATTAAGTTTTAGATACCTTGGTGTGTGTTCTGCCACATGCAATTTCACTAAAGATCAATTCACATGACAAGAAACAAAAGCCCTTTGTGCTTATTTTATTACAAACACAAATATGCATACTTATTACTGTAGATTTTCAAATGCTTTCATAAACGGAAAAGAGGAAACGAAGCCACTGACAGGTGGTGGCTGTGTGAACTATACTAGAGGGTGCTGCTTTGGTTTTGCTCAGCATAGAAGCCATGGCATCCCTTAGAAACAGGATGCTCTGAACCCGGATTACACCAGCTGTCTCACACTCCTGTAAATCTCAATGAATGATCTGACCGATTTCAGGCCTTCTACCATGGTTGCTTTATGACTTAATGGATTTTCCCCTATGCTTCATCTTTGAGTTCATTGACAGCCTGAAATACTGTATTTCTGAAACAGTTCTGCTATTAGGATGTATCTGCAGGAACTGAGCAAAAGCCGATGCACAGGCAGCAACACCAGCGAGAGCACAGAGATGCTGGCCACCTTCTAACAGGTCACCAGCAACCCAAAGGATACACGAACCACAGGCTATAAATGTGCAAAGAACAAGCACAGGATTTCATAGTACTTTTGCAAATTAATGCCTTGTTCAAGCAAAAACTGCTCAGGATCTGCTGTGCACAAATGTAGTAAAATTATCTAAGACCCGGGATTTGCCAACACTTCCTTTCCAGTCCCATGTCACTCTTCTGAAGAGTTCATGATGATGATAATGATGATGATGATGTGTGTGTGTGCATGCTCTTATTAATTTTTGAAGATACTTTGAGGGTGATTATCTTTAACAACCTATATTGTAATTTTCTGTGCAAGCACTGAACAACTGGTAAGAAAGTGCATGCGTTTCTTTAACAGGGGCCACCACTGCTAGTATCCAGAACTGCTCCTTTTCAGTTTCTGTAGCTTTTATGAAGAGTCAAATGGGGGAATGCAAGTTCTTTAATCTCAGTACAAGAAAGCAGCAGTGTGAAACTGCCAGAGAAGCCGGTGGGTGCGCTTGCTTACACCCACAATTCTAGCACTTGGAATACTGAGGCAGCAGGTCAGCCATGAATTCCAGACCAGTCTGGGCTACAGAAAGACTCTGTTTCAAACAACCAACCAAATCAAACTAACCCAAACAACACACACACACACACACACACACACACACACACACACACACACACACATACCCCAAGCAAACAAACACCTGCCAGTGAGTCAAGTCTGGAAAGCCAGGCAACCTGCACCAAATGAAGCTCTTCAGAGGTATGTAAACCAACCAACCAAAAACCAAAAACAAACCCAGAAATGGGAACAAATTTAAAATTATTTCTTTAAAAAACTTATTTATTTATTTATTTATTTATTTATTTATCTGGTTTTTCGAGACAGGGTTTCTCTGTGTAGCTTTGAAGCCTGTGGAGCCTGTCCTGGAACTCACTCTGTAGACCAGGCTGGCCTCAAATTCAGAGATCTGCCTGCCTTAGCCTCCCAAGTGCTGGGATTAAAGGCGTGTGCCACTACTGTCTAGCTACAATTTATATTTTAATCACATGTATGCATGTGTCTGTGTGTGGGTGTGGGGGGGTATATGTAACTTGAATACCCCTAAAAGAAACCAGTGGGTTGGCTCATTGGTTAAGAGCTCTTACCACTTTTCCAGAGGACCCAGGTTTAGCTCCCAGCACCATGCTGGGTGGCTCACAACTCCAGGGGATCAGGCGCCCTCTTCTGGTCTCCACAGGCACCTGAATGTTTGTGGTGCACATAAACTCATACATACAGACACAGACAGACAGAGAGGGAGAGACAGAGAAACCCTGTCTCAAAAAACCACCATTACTACCACCAACAGGGTAAGAAAAAATCTAGAGGAAAAAAGTACAATTTTGTAAGTTGTTACCAATTTTAAGGGTCAAATGTGAATGGAGCCAGCATTTGGGTCACCTTTCACTTACTTTCCCCACCCCCTCATTTATTCATTATTTAACTTGTGTTTGAGTGAGAGTGTGTGAGTGCATGCCCCTGTACACACAATGGCATGTGTGTGGAGGTAAAGATCAACTTTCAAGCATCATGTTTTTCCTGCCATAGTCTGGGTCTCAGAGTCTGAACTCTGGTTGTTCTTGCTGGCCCAATCTTTCTCTTTTAAAGTGTGCCTGGACAATCTACTGCTACACCTAGGCTTGGGGAGAGAGTGGACACACACTCGGAGCTTTGAGTAGACAGAACCTGAAGCTCTGGAATGCTTTAGGCACCAGATTTACCCACACTCAAGCTGCTCCTGACTTGCTAGTGAAGTAGCAAAGAGTAACTTTGTGGTTTCAAAAATCTGAGTAATTTTGGAACTTTGTTTAAATTAATTTCTAAATATGTATAAGCTATTTATTGTTTCAGTCTCTCAATTTAAATTTTTGTAAGATTTTTTTCTATAAGAATTTATATATGTTCATCACTGACATAGATATAAATATACATAAGAAACAGTAATTTATGTTTTACTAATATTAATAATATACCTATAAATTTATAAGTAGACCCACTAGACTGTGAGAACTTGGATTACATAACTCAGTTACAAGTTAGGGAGGGAAGAGAATAATCTTCAAGTTCCCATGGATAATGAACAACAGACAAAGGTGTCTGTCTTCATTTGTAAAGCTGTAAAAGGTTAAGATAGTAAAACGGGGCTCACAGAACACACTGGAACAGAAATAAACAGCCAAAAGAACTAAGAGGTCAGGGACGAGAGGAACAGCCATCAAGCGCATGACCTCATGCAACCCAGCTGTACACCTGGAGCAGAGAAGCCATTCTTTCTTGCAGACACACTGTGAAGACTTTCAACGCTAAGAATCAGGAAGGCAAAAAGCTGAATCCTGAAAACTAAACGCATGGGCCCTTCATTTTACACTGCACAGAAAACATCCAGAGCTCTCATCCCCGAAAGCTAGGGGGAAATGCGTACTTCTTCAGAAAGGAAGACCCAATCAGAGCTTGGTCTTGATGCAGTCTCACTTGGATATCTGTATAATCCTGTTTTCACTCTATCATTTCCCTGACACATGCCTTCCTCACTGCTCCACACACAAAAGCAGATGTCAGAATAGATACACCTTTACCAGGACGCACTAATGGGAAATGTGGGTAAGAGCCAGGAGGGCCAGGACATAGGGAAAAGATGTTTTTCCAGAAGGGCCAAAGTGCCTCACTTTGCTATGTTCAGAGTGTTTGGGACCACCATAATTACTACTTGCAGAGCTAAAAAGGTTATTTTTATAATAGGACTGAATGTGTATGTGTTTGTGTGTGTGTGAGCTACATGCTCCTTGAGTTGGTTTTGAACTTGGTATGTGATGAAGAATGACCTTGAATTATTGGTCTGTTTCCCGACTGCTGGGAGTACAGGGTTGTAGCACAATGCCTGCCCTTGTATAGTATGAATGGGTAATAACTCATTAACTGTCAGTTTCCTTAGTCTTTCAACTATTTGTTAAGTCTCTGAAAAAAATGCACATCCACTTTCTACACGATTTCATGAACTTAGTTAGAACATGGTCCAGTCTGTGGTGTACAGTCACATACTTGAGGTTAAAGGTCCCTGCCTGAAGCTTGAGGATATATCTTTGTCCCTTCTTGGTTCTTAAAGTCTTGTACAGTTTTAAGTAAGTTTATGAACCTTTATATTTAAGGTATAGCTCCCAAAGTTTAGGAGTAACTAGTCTTTTCAAGTTATGCCAGGAGGCAGAATTTTTTACATTTATTTTTTTACCCACCTCCAAACTTTTTATAATATATAAATGCTTCAATAAGAAGAGGAAATATGAGCCAGTGATGGTAACACACAGCTTTAATCTCAGCACTCAGGAGGCAGAGGCAGGTGGATTTCTGTGAGTTTAAGGTCAGCCTGATCTACAAAGTGAGTTTCAGAACAACCAGGGATACACAGAGAAACCCTGTCTTAAAAAATAAACAAACAACAAAAAGAAGAGGAAATACAAGTAATTTTAAAGAAAAAAACTAAGATACAAACAAACCAACACCTCCAGATCTTGTCCTAATATATTTCAAGTAATTTCAGTAAGTATATATTATTTTAGTGTTTCAAGAAATAATTGTCATGGCTATAACATAAATGGACTTAATCACTGCTGTTGGGCAAATCTACTGGCAAAACATGAAATTCTAATTTAAAAGAAAAAAAACAGGAGTGTTAAATAGTAAGTTTCAATCGCTGACAAGACATGATATCAACAAGGAGTTTTTGAGAAAGTGTATTTCTAGAAAATACTATACTGATTGTTCTTGTCATCTCCTGCCCCATGTTGTTTATTTTATGGGTAAGAGTTGCCTCCATGGATGTATGTTCACCTGTGCACGCTAGGTATCCTGGGAGGCCAGGAGGAAGGCCGGCATCCACTGAAACTGGAGTTACAGGCAGCTATGAGCTGCCCAGTGGGTGCTGGGAACCAAGTCCAAGACTTCAGTAAGAGCAAAGAGTGCTCTTAACTGCTAAGTCATCTCTCCAGCCTCTTGATAGTTCTCTCTGGATCATGTGGTTTGTGGGCAAATCCCAAAGCTTCCTTCTTATTTTTTCTGGTCATCACTGACTACCTTTTATACTTAGTGCATCTGAGTGAGAACTACCAGAAGGGCTAAGCAAATCTTTGTACACAGGGAGAATGCTGGCTCGGCTAACCATGTGATGATCAGATGAGCCTTCACACTCAGCTGGTTACCGCTTTCCCTTGGCAGTCAAAGCACCACCTTTGGGCACCTACTAAGCCATGCACAGACAAAGGAGTTCTGCCATACCACCATAGTGGTGCCCTGGCCTGGACTTCAATCCTGGAGCAATCCCTTGCATTCTGCAAACTCCAGGACTATGGTTTTAAACAGGCAGAGAAGCCTTCCTAAGGGTCTGCTTTTGATTTAAGCTGGTTTCTTAATTGGGTGATTATGGCTAAATGAAACTGAAAAAGACTTTGTTTTAAAAACATGAGGATGTGATTTAACCTCGTGACATCCCTACTGCATATACAAACCACAGAAAGCAACCCATGTACAGTTTCTTGTACATAACCCCAGCAGACAGCAAGCCTTTTACAAGTCTGGCATACCTGGAGCAGTGTGTTGACATCTGCCTGCGCTTTCAACTTAAATTTCATTTTAGCTAACTTAAAAAGTAATTTTCATTTCTCAGGTACATAGCAGCTAAGGGGCTGAGGACAAAGATACCTGGGATCTTAAGGTATGAGGCTCCTAGTATATGACACGGAGCACTGAAGGTGGGGAAAGGTAGATCGGGTCCTTATTCATAGTAATCACAGATTTACTCTACATAGCATACATTCACGGACTTTCACAGATGGAAATGACATTCTTTTGTATCACCAGATGAACTAAAATATGATTCATGAAATATTACTTTAGATTTAAGTTGTACTGAAATTCAGAAGGTGAGATACTAATGTTATTCGTGGAATTAGGTTACTACAGATTTGCTACTCCTGTTACACCATGCACATGATCTTTAGGCCCATACACTGTTGCCGAGTGGCTCAGAATAGGTTTATGCATAGGTGTCCCTGTCAAAATGTTACAAGTGCCAGGCAAGAGCAGCCCTCACGTGTAGTCTTAGGGAACCTGTTACAGTGCAGGCAGTAGCAACTTCTCACTAGGGCTCAGGTGCGAAAGGAAAGATGAAATACCTTCTGTTTGTCATTGTCATTTGCTTTTCTTCCCTCCCTGACCTGCAGGAAATTTCCTCCACAGATATACAGTAAGACAGACAGAGTACAGCCCTACTACAGGGAAGGGAAGACAGGCTTTTATTCATGTCCTACAAATAGCTATGCCAAATCACAAATTACCTCTAATTACAGGGGATAGCTGTGTCATTTTTCTTTTCATAATCTAGCCATTTACACACTTTGATTTTTTTTAACTTCGATTTGGGTTTATTAACATCAAAGTTTGTCAACATTTATCTGTCTTCGGGCATTTTTACCTGAGGCAGTAAGATTAAAAACAAAATCCAAAAAATGCCCCACCCTTCTCTGCATTCTTGTAAGAAAGCTTTACATACATGTTGGTCTTGTAGTGTTTCATGGCTGTCAGGCTTCTATATATTGCTGTAAAGTTTATTACCTGGGCCACATCAATATAAACAAACACAAACACCCCCTAGTACAGGCCAGCAAGTCTGTTTTACTCACCATTAATATCTTATCATCTTTCGACTCCTTCACCCAGAAATACACACCACAAATACAAGCACTCTTTCACTCCTGATGCCATCCTGTGACTTGCTGATGTGCGCATGTCTGTGGTCACCTACCCAATGCTTTCTGGTTAGATAAGCATTCTGCTTTAGGAGGTGGAAACGGCCACACACAGGACTTGACTATTTTTACTACAGAACCCCAACTGTAGACTCCAGGAAACAGGAGACACTACTTCAGTCACGGGGTTAGTTAGTTATGCTTCTAAATGAAGCATGTTACCAGGCCTGCTCCTCTCCAAACCTGCTGAGTTTAAACTAAATGTACAACTCACTTGCAGCACAATGTAGGACCTTGTAGCACTGTAGCCTTCATGGCCTGGACAACTCCTGTCATCATTCCCTCTCCACTAGAAGCCTATCCCGGCAACAGCACTTTTCTAAGTCACGGCAGATCTTTCCAGTATCAAGTTAGCGTAAACAAACATCTGGACTGAGCAGAAGGAAAGGGCAGTAGCAGCACCAGTGGGCCAGGGCTTACTTTTGTTTTCCTAGACATCCTGGAATCTTATTTACGACAAGAAATTGGACTTTCTCTTATTTTGATGCCCAAATGAAGCCTTGAAGTAGCTCCCCAATGAACTTTTATCATCTAGTGAGTACATAAACTTTTTAACTCTACAATAAAGAGACCTGACAAATACTCCCTCACCATGTGATTAAAATATTACCAGGCGAAAGCTATGTCCTGTATCTTGCCTTCTGATCTAATGCACTATAAGGACACAGTGTGCTTTAGTAGTATTCCTGACAAAAGGACATAAACCACAAGGAAATAGGAACCAATTCTATGAAGAGACAGTCTACAAAGCAACTCAGTGACAGGAGAAATGCTTTAAGAATGATAATGGGCCGGGTGGTGGTGGCACACACCTTTGATCCCAGCACTTGGGAGGCAGAGGCAGGCAGAACTCTGTGTGAGTTCAAGGCTAGCCTGATCTACAGAGCAAGTTCCAGAACAGGCTCCAAAGCTACAGGGAAACCCTGCCTCGGGAAAGTAAATAAATAATTTTAAAAAGGAGACAAACTGAAGCTTAGAGAAAAAGTCTACTTATTTTAAAATAAGTGTAGCCTTTTTTGTTCTTTTTCTTTTTTTGGGGGGGGGGAGTGTTCAAGATAGGGTTTCTCTGTGTAGCCCTGGTTGTCTTGGAACTCATTTTGTAGACCAGCTTGTCCTCAAATTCAAGAGATCCACTTGCCTCTGCTTCCCCAGTGCTAGAATTAAAGAAGTGTACCACTAACCTTAAGTTTAACCATTTTATGTACACTGCAATCTGAGCACTCTATCTACTCATTCATTCACTAACAAGTATTTATTGAGTATCTCCAATAAATCAGGGTCTCTTCTAAGCACTGTTAGTAAAATGAATGGAAGTGAGGCAGTTATACGTAAGCACAGTTGTGGTGTGACTATGAAGTACTTCAAACATGTTAAAGGCTTGGTTTCAGCTGATGGGCTTCAAGAAGTGGTTGGGTGAATCCACTGATGAGTTCATAGCACACTGAACTATTAGGAAGGGGAGCCTAGGTAGTTAGTAGCTTATTGGAGGTATGGCTTTAGTTTTTCTCTCCCCTCAAGTCTAGTCTGTATTGCTCCATTAGACTTGGAGTGGGGTCTGTCCTGGGACATGGTCAGCCTACCAGGGGTCAAATGATTAAAGGAAACTGACTCCCTCATCTAGCAGCTAAAAACTGCTCCTAGCTAGGGGTGGGATTTCCTGTCTACCCCTCCTCCCACGTTGGGTTTTTGCTTTTGTGAAGTTTGTATAAGTCTTGTGCATGTTGTCACAACTGCTGTGAATCCATTGTTTCAGGAAAATGTTTTCTTCTTGGATATTATCCATATCTCTGGCTCTTACAATCTTTTGACCCTGTCTTCTGAGAAGCTCCCTCAGCCTGAGTGGGGGAGGGGTATGACATACCTGTACAATATAGGGCTTAGAATTTCACTGTCTCTTATTCTGACCAGTCAAGGGTCTCTGCTATCTACGGAAAGAAGCTTCTCTGATCAGAGCTGTAAAGTACCATGGATTTATTCTAAGATGTATTCAGGTTTCAGACATGTTAAAGCATGTTGGGAGGTGTTTCTGAACGGGTTAAAATATAAACATAGAGGTGCTGCAATACTCTAAAGAAATCTATTTTAAAAATGATCTTTTAAAAGCTACTTGGTATTCTGACAAGTAATATTTAAACAGTGAGCTAGATCACACTATAAGAACAGTCTGAGCTTCACAACTAACAATATTGTTAGAGACACTTGATTCTTATCAGAAAATGCAAATGCGAACTAATAGCATGGGCAGCATCTCCATGAGATCAGGATGAGCAGGAGGAGACAGACAGCTAGTGGGAATAACTGATACCAACAGAAACTAAGTGTCACAACATTTTAAAACTCAAGAGTAATCCTAGCTTCCAAACACTACTGCAGCTTGTCTTGATGTCCCTGAAATGCTCAATCACAGTAAAAATAAGGTGATATTGAAAGGCAAAATATATGTCTAAAGATATGGGTCATGGAGGTCATAGGGGACACAGATACAAAAATCATACAAATGCATTATTTCTAAGGTATGTTGATATTTATTATTAATTTTATTATGGCTGCCAAGTATTTACAAAGATCTATCTTAAAAGCATTTTTGCAGGATACAAGAGAGCAATTGTACATATGAAATCACAGCAATTGCTGCAGTGTGCATGAGAGCCATGCAAACTCAAGCAGGATGAAACCCTAGTAAGAGGGGACAGAGCACAGAGGGAGCTGCTGCATCTGACTGCTGCTGGAAGAGGCGAGTCAGTTCTCTTCTGAGACATAGTCTCTCTCTCTCTCCATAGCCCTGGCTATCCTGGGACTCACCAAGTATACCATCCTGTCCTAGAACTCAGAGATCTGCCTGTCTCTGCCTCCTGAGAGCTAGAATTAAAGGTGTGTGCTGCCATGCCTGGCAACAGTCAGTTTTCTTTAATGGTGTGTGTGGTAGTTTGAATGTTATTGGTTCCCATAAACTCATAGATAGTGGCACGGTTAGAGATGTGGCTTTGTTGGAGTAGGTGTACCCTTGTTGGAGGAAGGGTCACTGTGGGGGCAGACTTTGAGGTCTCCTATGCTCAAGATACTGCCCGGTGTCTCAGTTCACTTCCTGTTACCTGTAAGATGCAGAACTCTCAGCTCCTTCTCCAGCACCATGTCTGCCTGCATGCTGCCATGTCCACCATGATGATGGACTGAACTGTAAGCCACTCCAATGAAATGTTTTCCTTTATAACAGTTGCCATGGTCACGGTGTCTGTTGACAGCAATAGGAACCCTAAGACAACAGAATACCTGCTCTGTCAACTACACTCCAATATAGGCCCTCCAGTTCAGCCTCTGCCATCTTAAGCATGGCAGCTGCGACTACCTAACTGAGGCTCTCAGAAGACTGAGTCTGCTGAGTTCTTTCACAGGAAAGGAAGACCACCAGACCCTCTCCTAGGACTCCAACCACTTCTTCCCGCCTAATCCCACACTCTCAGCTATGTGTGTCTGGTCCCAGCTGTACCTGGCCTTGGGAGCTGTTAGAGTATATTTGTAGGAGTCAAGAAGCCAATTAAGTGGGAGACCCTACCTATACAGTTTCTTGGAGGCTGATGCCCATGCCAAGGTCGGACTTTTCAGTGTCAGAGCTGTCTTGTCATCACCCATGCTCCTGCTACTAAGCAATACAAACTTATTAGTTCACTAGGTTGGACTAGATGAACTCTTCCTTTGGTCAGTGCTGTCTAGGTGAACAGGCACTTGTTCACATCTCTCCAGAAGTTCACATATCAAATCCTTTGCTATCAGTTGTCAACTAACAGTTTCCTGGTCCCTTGAAACCTGGTGGAACTGTCTTCACTTTATACCAGCTATCCATGTACTGTTTCTCAACTCCTCAGCCACTGTTCTTAGGTCGTCTCCATGACACAGGGGCTGGAATTTGTTACTTCATCTCCTTTGCCAGTTGGAACAACTTTAGCCTTACAACAGAGGTCTGGGACTGATACTGCAAGACACCAGAAATAGAAAGGCATCTGTTTCTATGTCCCAGTCTGTCTTATTTATTCAGAGTTGGAGCCTAAAGGCCCACATCAAAGGTACAAGGCTGTGGCCACACCTTCAGGAACACATCCTTCACACCAGGGCGTTCCCAAGCTAGTCTACCGAGCAGTTTCCATGGCAATTCTAGAGGAGCCTTCCGTCTCCACAGTCCAGCACATACTGCTTATGAAATGCTGCGGAGCTGAAGGACTGTACAGATCAGATTCAGCCCATTTACCCTTTCCAACAACGGCAGACTCCTGCTGGCAGGTTTCTTCACCAGCAAAAGGCTGTATATTGCTGTGGTATATCCATGCCTCCTTCAAAGGGGCCAACATTTAGCTTTATGTGTCCTAACACCTTATCTCCTTCAGGGTCCATTCTTCCTTACCTAGGGGTGGGTAGCTATTTTTTGACCCTGCTGCTTTTCTGGGTTTCTTTCTCGTAAAAAGTCTTGAGGGCATTGAAAAGATACAGACATTATTCCATAACCTTCAACTGAGGTGAGCAGTATTATACAAATGCATACATGTAACAAAAAATTAAACCATTTACTTGCTGACTCATGCTGTGTGTGTACACGTGCACATGTCTGTGGAGTAACTTGCAGGAATTAGTTCTTCCCTTTTACCATGTAGGTCTAGGGACTGAACTCAGGTTGTCAAGTATGGCAAATGCTCCTTTACCCACAGAGCTATTTTGCCAGTCCCCGGCATCTAACCATTATACAACACCAAAATATACTATATGGCTTTTGCCATATTCCAGGCCTATTTAAATAAAAAAAAAATCTAATTGGTCTGAGGTTTACTAGTGGAAGCCTCTCAGTTTAGATGGAGTGAAATCATTGATTTTTTAAAATTTTTATTGAGCTCTACATTTTTCTCTGCTCCCCTTCCTGCCTCTCCTCTCCCCTTCAACCCTCCCCCAAGGTCCCCATGCTCCCAATTTACTCAGGAGATCTTGTCTTTTTCTACTTTCTACTTCCCATGTAGATTGGATCTATGTAAGTCTCTCTTAGTGTCCACATTGTTGTCTTAAGTTCTCTGGGATTGTAGTTTGTAGCCTGGCTTTCTTTGCTTTATGTTTAAAAACCACCTATGAGTGAGTACATGTGATAATTGTCTTTCTGTGTCTGGGTTACCTCACTCAAAATAATGTTTTCTAGTTCCATCCATTTTCCTGCAAAATTCAAGATGTCATTATTTTTTTCTGCTGTGTAGTACTCCACAGTGTAAATGTACCACATTTTTCTTATCCATTCTTCGGTCAAGGGGCATTTAGGTTGTTTCCAGGTTCTGGCTATGACAAACAGTGCTGGTATGAACATAGTTGAGCATATGTCCTTGTGGCACGATTGAGCATTCTTTGGATATATACCCAAAAGTGGTATCATTGGGTCTTGAGGAAGGTTGTTTCCTAACTTTCTGAGAAATCACCACACTGACATCCAAAGGGTGGATTCAGTTTGCATACCCACCAGCAATGCAGAAGTGTTCCCTTTTCCCCACAGCTTCTCCAGCATAAGTTGTCACTGGTGTTTTTGATGTTGGCCATTTTTACAGGTATAAGATGGAATCTCAGAGTTGTTTCGATTTGCTTTTCTCTGATGACTAAGGATGTTGAACATTTCCTTAAGTGTCTTTCAGCCATTTTGGATTCCTCTGTTGAGAGTTCTCTGTTTAGGTCTTACTCCATTTTTTTTTTTTTATTGGATTATATGAGCTTTTGGTGTCCAATTTCTTGAGTTCTTTGGATATTTTGGAGATCAGACCTCTGTGTGATGTGAGGTTAGTAAAGATCTTTTCCCATTCTGTAGGCTGTCATTTTTGTCTTGTTGACCGTGTCCTTTGCTTTATAGAAGCTTTTCCATTTCAGGAGGTCCCATTTATTAATTGTTTCTCTGTGTCTGTGCTGCTGGGGCTATACTTAGGAAGTGGTTCCCTATGCCAATGCGTTCAAGTGTACTTTCCACTTTCTCTTCTATAAGGTTCTGTGTGGCTGGCTTTATGTTGAGTTTTTTTTTTAAAAATATTTATTTATTTATTGTGTATACAATATTCTGTTTGTGTGTATGCCTGCAGGCCAGAAGAGGGCACCAGACCCCTTTACAGATGGTTGTGAGCCACCATGTGGTTGCTGGGAATTGAACTCAGGACATTCAGAAGAGCAGGCAATGCTCTTAACCTCTGAGCCATCTCTCCAGCCCCATATGTTGAGGTTTTTGATCCATTTGGACTGAGTTTTGTGCATGGTGATAGATATGGGTCTATTTTCATTCTTCTACATGTTGACATCCAGTTATGCCAGCACCACTTGTTAAATAAGATTTCTTTTTTCCCATTTGGTATTTTTTGCTTATTTATCAAAGATCAGGTGTTCAAAGATGTGTGGATTGATATCCGGGTCTTCTATTTGGTTCCATTGGTCCTCCTGTCTGTTCTTATGCCAACACCAGGCTGTTTTCAGTACTGTAGCCCTGTAGTAGAGTTTGAAGTCAGGGATTGTGATGCCTCCAGAAGTTCTTTTATTGCATAGGATTGTTCTGGCTATTCTGGAATTTTTGCTTTTCCAAATGATGTTGAGTACCGTTCTTTCGAGGTCTTTTAAGAATTTTGTTGGGCAAAAATCATTGATTTTACATAATTCTAAAATTGATATTTGCTTTACTAAATGTGATAGCAAAAGATAAAAATCTTGTTGCACAGAGACATATATAAATATTAGTAGTATTAAAATCTCAATTTCAAATGGATAAATAAGAGAGATGAAGTTTTACACTTTTGAGAAAATTATTACATTAATTATTATTATAACAGAGGCCAAATCAATTTATTTATTAATTTAGTTATATATTTATTGCATTTATATGCCAGTCATAATATACTTGTTGAAAACAGAAGAAAAGAATATAGTCTTGTCTTTACTTTTTCCTACTGGGAACATGCTATGTCTCTAGGGTTCCAAGAGTATAACTGAGTTTATTTGGGACAATGGGAATTGCTCTATGCTTCTGGCTAACCTTTCTATAAATGCCGGCTAAACCAAAGCCACTTTACTATGCAGCACAGTTCAGTTCATTCCATCACTATCCTATGTACCAGACAAATGGCCATTCCGCTATAGGCAAAACAAGCGTATAAAATAATTCCAAAAGGGAAGAAAAGAAGAACCTGATTAGTGAAGCAGAAGTTAGTAAGAATTTATAAACACACACCAGGCAATGGTGCTGCACGCCTTTAATCCCAGCACTTGGTAGGCAGTGACAGGTGAATCTGTGTGAATTCAAGGCCAGCCAGAACTCTAGAGCAAGTTCCACGACAGTCTCCAAAGCTACCCAGAGAAACCCTGTTTTGAAAAACAAAACAAACAAACAAACAAATTTATAAATACAAATGCAACTAACCCTTCTAAGAGGAATAAAACACCAATGAATGTATACACTAAGGAATGTGGACTAACTCTTCCTCACTTTTACTTAGAAAAGGGAAATGTAATAATGTCTGCTGTTAGGCCAAATAATTTTACTAGTTAGATAGTGAAGAGCAAACAAAATAAATCTGAAATGAAGCCAGGGACACTGCTAGTATCCAGTATTCTACTTAACTGGACAAACTTCAGAAGCACCTCACCCACTGATGAGGCCTGAAGCACGTTCTACTACAAACGTTGGCAGGCGGCAGTACTGTTCCCTGCTGTACTTATTATATCCTGAAACTGTAATAACCACATTTACACAGATGAGCAGTTCACACTCTGTACAGCTTATCTTGTCAACCAGTCCCGATTAAGGTGCCACAATTTCCCGATTACTGTGACAAGTCTGTAACTCGTTTTTAATTCACTCATTTTTCTAAGGCCCTGACATTTTCCCATAGAGCAAAGCAAATATTACATAGCTTGATAAGATGTCAGGCTTAACAGGGATTGCAAAATGATACTGAGATGCTGTACCAATCATAACAGGAAAATAATATTCCTGTTCAAGACAGAGCTGCATGCTGTAAAATGCTAGCGTCAGGCTTCTTAAACTTTTCCAGTCCTGACCCTTTTTTTCACTGAACTTTCTTTTAAAATTAAGACCCTAGGTATAGAGATATGTAAAATAGGTATACAAACCATCTACTAACAATAAATTATCAAGCTACCTTACAACCACCATTTTATGCATATATTTTTACCATTTATTAAAGAGGAAAGCAAATTTGGGGGTAGGGATGGGAAGATGGCTCAGCTGTTAAAATTACTTGCAGCAAGTAAAAGGACCACAGTTCAGCTCCCAGAGCCCATGAGAATCCATAAATGCCATCAGCTGGGTGTAATTTCAGTCAGAAAGGGAGACATGGGTTTCTTGGAGCAATCTGATTAACAAGACAGGCCAAAGTCTGAAAGCTCTAGGAAGATCCTGACATTACCTCAGCCCTTCGCTTGTACCCATACACATGTTTTCACACAAGCACAAACTCCACACACATACACATGAAAAATAATTAAAAAAAAAAAACAAAAAACCCAAACAACCAAAACCACAGGTCTGTGAGGTAGCTCAGTGGGTACAGCAGCTGGCTGCTCAGACTGAAGACCTGAGTGTGATCACTAAGCTCAACATGGTGAAGGACAAAACAGACTCCACCACCCCTGACCTCCATACGTGCAGAGCACTTGAGCCCATACACACAAATACAAATAAATGTAATAAAAATTTAAAAGTACTTAATAAGATAGGTGTGCTTCTTAAATCCTGGCTGGGGATCTGACAGTGCAGGACATAGAACATTTTCAATGTTTTTTTGGGGGGCCTTCACTGGCACTTTGCTTTTCTAGTTATCAAACAAACACACAATATGTACAAAGACTTGTAAGCATTTAGGAGCACTTCAGAAATTGTTGGAAGTTATGTCTTAATCCCAAATCAAAATTCATGTAATGACTTTTAAGAATCAGTAACATGAATTTTTCAAATCACGTATTTAAACACAATACAATTACAGATATAGTAATTTGATATACACCGAGGAATGATGGTAGAAACATACTGAATGCCTCTTTTCTGTTAATAAACCACTACGTTTCTGTAAGAGTAGGAAACTTTGTATATATAGTAAAAATACTGCAATTCATAACACACAATAGTTTGGAATCTGAGCCAAAGCTGTGTTCAAAACAAGGCTCCAATGAAGTCACATGCTGTAACGTTGGCAAGCACTGCTACAAGTGCCTGGGATTCACTGTGTATTTATGTTTGTTTGTTTGTTTAAACAATTCCTCATCCAGTTATGGCCCCGCATGAAAGCGCCACCCACAGTTAAGGAGCTGGTCTAGTGTGCCTTGTTTGTACTTCTAATTAAACAAGTTTAATCACAGGCCACTGAAAACAAAATAACTTCTCCCTAAGCCGCTTTCTGTGGGGTAGGGGTGGGGCGGGTATCCACGAAACTGCACAACTCCTGCCAAGGCTACTACAGTCCTTGTCTTGCCACGTGGCTTAGGTGTTCAATGACATTCCAGGCCACTGCACACACCCATTTCATAGCTCACTCCTTTGCTGAGTCAAACTCCTCGTAGATCTCTGAGCAGGCGTTCCCTTTACCTACACTCCTTTAGCCAAATGAATTCCCACGCAGTCCCAGGAAGCATTTATTTCTCATCCCTTCAGGAGAGCAGGAGGGTGCTGGGTGCTCTTCTAGGACCCACCAATGGGCAGCCAGCATTAAAACTGCTCTCTGCGGTCACACATCCTTAGTACAAAAGATTTCAATAATTATGAAGGGAAAGAAAGGAGAGTTCCAACCTGTCTGTTCCTTCATGACCTGGACATCTACACTTACTCCTGTTGACCCCACACAAACCTCAAGCTGTTGGTCACCATGGAAGAAAACAGAAAAGAATAGGAAGTCATTAACACAACTTCACCATTTTTACTGGAAACATCATTTAGTGTGTTAAGCGGAAATGAAGGTTATTCTTAATATTAAACTAGATCCACATGTGATACTAAGTGGAACAAACACAAAATAAAACTGTATGCTCACATGTGCCCCAAACGGTGGGGGAGGGTTAACAGGTCCCCCTTGGAAAACACATTCCAATCACTGCCTTAGAGGAAGAACGTTCAAGCCAGAGCTACACCGAGTGCACTAGTTTTCAGCCACTGCCGAGGAAGGAATTCCACCCTGGGAGTAAAAGCATAAAAACTCATTTTCTATTCGTCCAAGGAGCAGACCAAGCTTGTGTCAACAGACCTTACTTGCATAGTATATGGGAAACTCAGCAACAGGGGAAAAAAAGTAAATTTATTATTCAAGGCATTAGTAGTTTCTAAGTTAAAATAATATCACGTGGAAAATTAATCTGAGGTTCTGAATAGGATGAAATTGAATATGCAAGCAGAAAAACCAATAATGAAAAATAAATTTGTCTGACATAAGATTAACAAAAATGTCGGAGGCAGAGAGATGGTTAAGAACACCTGCTGCTTTTGTAGAGGCCTGGGTTGGGTTCCCAGCACTCAGGTGATGGTTTGGAACCACCTGTCACTCCAGTTCCAGGGGCCGATACCCTCTTCTGACAGTTGGGCACCAGGCCTGCCTGCAGTGTATTCACATACATGCAGACGAAATACTCATACACATAAAGTAAAAATAAACCTTAGGAAAACTTAACAAGAAGGCTACATTGCATGGTAAGTTTTCTCTGCCTCTCTAATCAGATGTGGTATGAGAACCGGAGCCAATACGTGCATAAACTATATTTATCTTCATACTACCAACATTTACCTTTCATCTGAAAGATTTGCTTTTCTTTTTGTTGTATTGTTTGTTTTTCACTAGACCTAGATAATAGAAACCTAACATATAAGGGAAATAAAGTACTACCTTTAATTCTAAGAAAATGAAAACCAAACACTGAAACGTCTCTCCCTATTTGAGGTTGTACTTTCAAACTCTTCTTTGTTTTCGCACGGCATTATCTACCTTGAAATAGGGCACTAAACACTGGCACCCTAACAGCCCAGGTTTTAAGAAAACCTGTTTCACTGCGTAGACGGGAGTCCACTAAAACATCAATGCTTAAGGCTCATGTAATAGTCGTCATTAGAACATAGAAAATCTACAACCACCAACTGTTTTAACTTTTATAAATGATATTTTCATGATTGGAAAAGTCACCTAACAGGACGACTCCACCGTTCCGTATAAAGCAGCGATTAGGGAAGCCTTTCGCTAGAGAGGCTACCAGAGGTCCCTCCCGGGGAGGCCGGGGACGCCCAGCGCCCGCAGACCAGCTCGCCCCTTCTCCCGCAGACGCCGGCCCCGAGCCACGCCCACCCGCGTCCCCCGCCTCCGGCCGCCCTCCTCCCGGGCTCTCCGGGCACGCGCAGCGGCCTGGGGTCTCCCGCGCCTCCCTCCCAGGGGCGTCCGAGGGCGGGGCTGTACCTGCGCCAGCACCGTCAGGCTGCTCTCGCGCGCAGCGGCTTTCACGCGGCCGTGGTGCCACGTCGCTCCTGCCCCTGCCAGGGCCACGCCGGCCACAGCCGCTGCCACCGGGCCGGCACGCGGGACGGCTTGTCGTCCGGCCGCGAGCCCGCGCCGCAGCCTGCCGCCCCAAGCCGCCAGCCGAGCGCTTCTTCCCGCAGCCGCCGCCATCTTTGCGGAAGCGCTTGAGCGCCGTGCTCCGCCCCCACCTCCTGGTGCCTGAGAAGTCACGAGGGCCTTGACTCTCGCGAGATCTCAGCGGCCTCCACCCGTGCTCTCCCCGTGTGAGCTAGGTGTGGCTGCCTCCTCGACGTTTAAGAGCGGTCGGGAGTGACCGTCCCCTCTGGTGTCAAATTGCTGAGTTAATTGGAAAATTGGTCAAACAAATTGGAGGTACCACCGTTGTCCAAGATAGGGCTGGAGGGATGGGTCATGGCTGGAGGACTTGCTGCCCTCCCAGAGGTCCACAGTTCGATTCCTACACTTAAAGCCACGTGTAACTCCTGCTCCGGGGATCCTGCGCCCTCTTCTGGCCTCTGATACCTCCCCGATAAAAATACAATTAAAATTTAAAAAGGAAGGGAAATAAGTACTGGATGGAAGACCGTGACTATATATATGTCAGACAAGCTAGATTTTAAACGGGTGTGTGTGTTTGGTGGTGGTGGGGGGGAGGATATAGGAAAAGGGAACAAGTTGGAAGGGTGTTTGATGGTAAATATGGAGTCCAGTTAGTTTTAGTATGACTTTTCATTCCCCAGACTTCTCTGGAAAGTGGATATCAGTGTTAAGTGGGCACTTTTGGATCTGCAGAGGGAAATGCGTCTACAATAAGCAGTAAAGAGTGTTAATAAAAAGTGTGCTCGCAACAGTAGAATCCCATCTTCAAAGTAGCTGGGGCATGGGGCTGAAAAGTTCTGCATTTTCTCCAACATTGTTTTTGCCCTAAATGCCACATGCCTGGCTATATTAAGAGTTACTTGGGTCCTCAGGACCCACATGTTGGAAGGAGAAAAGAGTGTCCCACAAGTTGTTTTCTGACCTTCTCATCTATGCAGTGAGTTCCAGGTTACCCATGGCTACATAGTGAAATCCTGCATCAAAAGAAAACAAAGAATGTGTGTACATGCTCTCTCGTACAGACCTCTGTTTTTGCAGCTAAGCAAACTTTAAAATTTTATTTTTCAAGTCATTTTTTTAATTTGTGTGTATGCATGTGTGTACGTATGCCACATGTGGGTGTATGCCCTCGGAATCCAGAAGTGGGTGCTGGATCCCCTGTAACTGGAAGTGGAGGTAGTTGTGATCAACCTGGTGTTGGTGCTGGCAATGCAGCTTTGGTCCCCTGGAAGAGCAGCAAGCACTCTTACCTGATGATCTGTGTCCTCAGTCCCTAAAATTTGGTTTTTAATTGCAGTTAAATGTACACGATGCTAGTATTTTACACATTTAAGTGTAAAGGTCAGTGAGTGGTATTAAGTCTTACACATGTTGTTATACAAAAACCATCATCCATCTACAGAATTTTTTTCATCTTGCAAAACTGGCTAACACTTTTCAAGAGTCTCTCCCTGTTTGTCCACTTCTCCTAAACTCCTGGTCTTTCATTCTATTAAATAATGTCTGATCTAGACTTTTTTTTTATTTTCGAGACAGGGTTTCTCCGTAGCTTTTGGTTCCTGTCCTGGAACTAGCTCTTGTAGACCAGGCTGGCCTCGAACTCACAGAGATCTGCCTGCCTCTGCCTCCCTAGTGCTGGGATTAAAGGCGTGCGCCACCACCGCCCGGCTGATCTAGACTTCTGACAAGGAATTTCTTCAGAACTCCCAGACAGAGTCACTGTGTTTTAAACAATTGTGATTTACTGAATGTTCCATTTAAATTTTGTTCTTACAAAACATTGAATGATCCCACCTGGGACTAACGGCAGGTACACACCTACTTCCATGTCTCTGTCACTAGGGCCCCACTTGTCCTCTCTATGGCAGATGTGGACCAGGACCTCAGTCCTGGTTGTTCTTTTGTGATAGAAAGGGATTCATCCTTGCAGAAGAGTTGGCTTCATTTTGTAGCCTGAGATCCTCTATCCTTCACTACTTTTGAGTAAACTTAATTATGCTCTTGTTCAACTTCTGAAATGGTCAGTCATTAAAATCTTTATCTAGGTGTGTAACAAGTGTGATGTAGCAAGGGTGCGATGCCAGAACTCCTGATGTGTACAAGACAATGAAGACAATGACAATAGTTGCCATTCCAAATCTAATGTGACAAGTTAATCAGAGCCCACTTGAGCTATTGCCCATCCCTAATCCTCACTCCCCTCATCCAAGCCAGTATGTTCTATCTGCAGTCAGAGCTTCCTCACTTCCTCTGAAACCCTTTCAGTGTGCCTTCCTAACAGGGAAGTAAGTAGACTTGCTCTGTATGGACTTGTAAGCCAGGCTCTACCAGAAACATCACGTGATTAAGGGCATCAAGTCCCAATTTTCTCAGCTATAAACAACCCTTTCAGTTTCAGATGGGAAATGAAATGGGATAATTTATAGGAAGTGATTAGCCAAAGTCCTTGCACACGGTGCATGCATGACAGATGGGAGTTAGTCTTAAGATCTGGCTTACTCCAGCTCTGTCATCATGAATGAGCTTGACTGGGTGTCCATGATTCCAGATCACTAACCCACATTAACCCGAGACTTCCTGCCTTTTCATATCTCACCTGATGTGTATCCTCAGGTTTATTTACATCTCTGCTAGATTTCCTAGTTCTTGACATGCATTCCATTGTTCTGAATTACTGATGCATAGCTTGTTTCTGACTCTTGGTGATTCAATGGATTGATTTCTGGGATGTGCTGAGACACAATGGATATCTTATCTTGTAGCTTATCCACACTTTTCAGAAACCACTTCTTTATCTGCTTTGAGCTATTTAATTTGCACAGTTCCCTCACCTACTTAGTGGAGTCAATATCTACTACTCGGTCATGGCCCCAAGCCCAAGAGTGGTGCATAGTCTTGCTACATCACTCAACATATTTAAAACACTGTTTCCCTCACATTTTGACATCCTCAGGGATGAGAATGTCTTTGTTTTCCCAGCATCTAGCAAGCACAGCATCCAGCACACACTAGACATTCAATTAACAGACATATGAATAAGTGAATGAATACATGGCTCTGATGAAACATTGGGACACCCCATGTCTGGGGTGACAGACATGCAGAAATATATTGCTCCTTCGCTACAATTATTTTTCAAAACAAAGCCTCTTGTTGGATTTGCAGATTCTTTTTAAGAGGTGGAAATCTTTGACCTTCTTTGAAAAACGGCTTTGTAATTAGCTTGTTTTCTTGTTACATGTCTAGCCTCTTTGAGCTCTCAGTTAGGAATTAATGTATTCAAACTTTTCTCTTGCAGAGAAAACAAGGTCTTTTAATAGAACCAATCTCTAGCCAGCTAGCCATGCTAAGTATGAAATTGTCTCTAGCAGCTGCCGACTATATTGGTCTTTTGGGGCCCTGGCTTTGTTCATTTCTTCATCCCCAGCTATAGAAAAAAGCCCTGAGCTGGGGTGTATTTTCAACCATGCTGTTTATAAACCAATCCCCAAAGAAGGAACTTGTGCTTCTTCAGCTGTAGCACCCAGCCTGTTTTAAGTGGCCACTGGAGAGAAACGGAATGGTAGCATGGACGGTTTCAAAATATGGTTCTTAATTCACTTAGTCAGGGCTCTTTCTTTGGAGGAGGGACAAAAGTGAAATGGCAGAGGAACAATTACAAGGGGCCTTTTCCGCCACTGGTGGCAAGATTAGATTTAAAACATTGCCAGGTGGCTCTTCACCATTGGGCTGGAGCAGTGGGTGAAAAGCATACAGGGAAGAGAAGTATGCACAGCAAGGTTGGGGTAGAATGTAGAGATGACTGCATACAATGTGTGTCTATAAGGCTTGAAGCAGACATGCTGGGTTGGAGTTGACCTTAAGCGTCTCAGTGGCTGGGGTGGGATGGGAAGATGCAACAATTTTCACAGTATGTACATTCATATGCTGCTTGGAAAATTGACACATCTCAGAACTAGAGAGAGAGAGCGCAGTGATTAAGAGCACTGGATGCTCTTGCAAAGGAACTGGGCTCAGTTTGTAGTACCTACATAATGATTCACACCTTTCTATAAAGCCAATCCCAAGGTATCATCTGAGTCCCTCTTCTGGCCTCGCCAGTGCACACATGTGGTATCCAGACAAACATACGGGCAAAGCACCCATAAGCATAGAAACCAAAACAAATTCAAACATATGGCACATCCCAAAAGGCAACCCTACTGTATCAGCCCCCAGAATACTGGGGTTATGGACTCGTGCTACCATGCTCAATGGCGTTACAAGTTTGTAGGTCCATGGCTGTATGTGTGGCCTGTTACTGTCTACAATGTCCTCATGCTGCACATGGCTGGATGGGGAACAATTGTCAGCCCCTTTGACCTTTACGCCTTTGCCTGTGGCTTCATGCCTCATTTCCTGCATTCTCACCTACCCTGAAGCTGACCTCCGCATCTCACACTTTCTACCCCATGCCTGTCTTTTGCCTGCCTGGACCACTTTGACTTTTCTCACCAATGGCTTTCCGTAAATTATCTTCCTAACTCCTGACATGCAGTAATGTAATTTCCTATGAATTGCTGGTCTTGAACAAAGAAACCAACCAGTTCTTTAAACTGAGGAGGGCATTGTACTTCTGAAACATCTTAAAAGATGCTATGAAGTCAAATGCTACTTTGATCTTAGCATGCGTGGGATAAATAAAGATTATGATCTGATTCTGAAAGGCTGTTTACTGTTACATTACAGAAGAATGTGCATTAAGATTGATTATCTTTGGTGGAGGAGAAAAATATGGGGGATTCTTAAAAGATAAGTTAAAGAGGTTGGGCTTAGTCCAATGTTAATGGAGAAGCCAGCCCTTGAACGGACGTTATAAAGAACCATTGCTTAGAATAGTTTGGAGGTTGAACTATGTTTATGGTAGATAATTGGGTGGCAGAGGGTATGATTCACTCTCAGAGGCCCTAGATGAGTCAAAAGGATTGCTAATTATGTCTTTCTGTGCAGTTTGGGCCATGGGTAAAAATATCTGGGGATCATGATTGATACCAGCATGTGTAGAAATAGGTCAAGATGAAATCTCACTGACAGCAAGACAGCCCTGCCAAGAGGAGCCTTTTCTGTGTCTTTCAGGTCCTCCCCTGGTTCTCATTCCATTCCCATCATCCCTGCTTGCACTCTCATTACCTCGCACTGTGATGATTGCAAGCGTCTCTTAACGCATGCCTCTGCTTCCAGTCTTTTCCTCCTCCCCAGCATTCCATAGCTGGATGTCAGCTCAATCTTCCTCAAACATTTCTTTCAGCATGCATCCATTAGCTGTGTGCTTTAACCTCCCAGGCCTCCATCTCCTTGTCAGAAAATGAGAAGATGGGTTTCAGTTTATTTTTCCAGTTCTAAAATTTGTGTTCTGTACTACTCCAAAGTGATATTTGTTTTTCATTTGACAAGTTGTATGGAGTGTGAAATATGTGCCAGGCATGAAAAGAAGACTGAGATTGAACTTTCTGTGTGCTGCCCGGGCCTCTGCCGGTAGTCTGTGCCTTCTGTGCTCAAGACGTTAAAACATGGGATCCCCATCTATGTGTGTTTATTTCTTTCTTAACTCTACACATTTATAATTACAAGTTTAAAAATACATACCAAAAATTTAAGTTAGGGTGCTGAGGGAGAATTTTGGATCGGAAAAGTCCCGCTGAACAAGCATGAGGACTTTAGTTTGGTACCCAGAACCTGTAATTTTACTGTGGCATGTAACTGTGCAAACACAATAGGCCTTAAGGGGTGGATCCCTGAATCTTATTGGCCAGCTAGCCTAGACAATTAGTAATTTCTGGGTTTAGGGAGACACACTGTTTGAAGTGTTTATCTAATTATTTGTTATCAATAAAAACTTAGGAGTCAGATATTGTGGTAAGAATTTAAATAATCAGAGCAGCAGTGGAAAAGTGACTAGTAACCTCCTCTCTCTCTTTTTCCCTCCATCCAAAAAGGGCCAAGAATCTTTCTAAGGCTCACTCCACTACCTCCTGTGTCTTTCTATATGTCCTTGCTCCTTCAAAACTTCTAAGGCTGTCTTTGGTCCGCTAGTAGCTAGCTCTGCCCTCTGATTCAAAGTAAACTTTATTGTCAGTCTCAGTGTCAGAGTGAGATTAAAAATATCATATAGAATTTCTCCCTTTTTTGTATAAATAAGAGGAACATTTTAACTCTAACACAGTAAAACTATAAACAATAGCAGCAATTATCAGATAAGAATTACATTCACGTGGGGTGGTGGTGACGCACATCTTTAATCCCAGCACTCGGGAGGCAGAGACAGGCAGATCTCTGTAAGTTTGCGGTCAGCTTTGTCTATAAGAGCTAGTTCCAGGAGACAGGCCCTAAATCTACAGAGAAACCCTGTCTTGAAAAACCAAAAACAAAAAAACAAAAAAAAACCAAAAACCAAAAAAAAAAAAAAAAACCAAACAAAACTTTCACAATGTCTAACCCATTTACATTTGTCCAATTTAGAGAAAATACTCCATTATCTATCTTATCTTGGTGAGTTCAAAGTTTTATACCTAATTCATTTTCTATACTAACTTGTATTACCAACCCCAAATGTCTTTTTGTACCTCAAAACTCTTTTTTTTTTTTTTTTTTTTTTTTTTATGTTTTTGAGACAGGGTTTCTCGGTAGCTTTGGAGCCTGTCCTGGCACTAGCTCTTGTAGACCAGGCTGTTCAAAACGTTTTCTTAGGTAAACAATTTACTAGTTTATCTCTCTAACTTATACACTTTATACCTCTTTTGTGAGTTTCTTTTCCAAATTTGGTAATAGGGAAAGTGTAACTATGACTGTCTCATCTTTAACTCCATCAGAGATCTGATAATGATATAACATTACCTGAGTGAACAGGAAGTGCAGAGCAAAACAATTTCCAAAATTATAGAAATGACAAAGGCATCTGGTTGCCTGAACAGACACCCAAGATGCTGCCTCTTCAACATTGGGGCATCCATCTTTGACCTACAGGCCTAGAATATCTGACATATTTTTCTATGAAGCAGCAATTTGAAAGGACTGTCCTACCTTGTCTTGGCAAAGTTTAGCAGTTGCTTTCTTTTGTGTCCTGCTTGTCCGGTTTGGATAACTATGGTCAGTGTTGAGGCAAGGACAGTTTCTTGCCTAGTGGCTAACTTTGTCATAATGAAAGCAAACTCCATATGGAGGATCTTGGATGCTCATCATCCTTTTTTGAAGTAAATTGGTGCTTCCAGGAGCAGATGTATCTCACTGTTATGAAAAATCTCATGTTATTAAAACATCTTAAATGCCATATTCTGTAGGTCTCTGAAGTGTTTGAAGACCATCTATCTATCTATCTAAACTATATCTCTGTTTGACCTGGAAAACATACCTAATGTGGCCATAAATTTGATTGTTTAAAATGACTAACTACTAACCTACATTTCTTAATTATCTTAAACAGTTTGTAATAATACCCTTTAAGGACTAGAACTTTACATTACATTTTAAAATGATCTGCATTGGTGCAATACCTTAAACAAGAGTAAAAACATATATACAATGTTAAAACAAATTTAACCTCAAATTTGTATCAATATAAAAAATATCTTAAACAAGAGCAGAAACATATATACAGTATAACAAAACCTTAAATTTGTATCATTATACAAAAATCCATACCAGTATAAAATATTTAAGCCAGGCGGGTGGTGGCACACACCTTTAATCCCAGCACTCAGGAGACAGAGGCAGGTGGATCTCTGTGAGTTCAAGGCCAGCCTGGTCTACAAGAGCTACTTCCAGGACAGGCTTCAAAGCCACAGAGATACCCTGTCTTGACAAAAACCAAAAAAATATTTAAGACTAATTTTTTTAGTTCAAAAATAGATTCAATGATCTTCCCTTTTATTTTAACATTCCTATATCCCCCTTTTTCTTTTCAGAACTAGATCCCTGAATCTTATCTCCTTTGCTTAGTTTCTTCTTCCCTGACTATGACTAATGACAACTTGCAGCCCAACCCCCTAAATGATGATACATATCCAGTAATCCACTGAATGACCAAAAACCATCCACCCCACCTCTTGGGAATATGAGTGTTGTGTTCTTAAAATTACGTCCTATTATCTGGGAGTAATGGTATTTTTAGGGGACCCTGAGAAAATTTAGATAATGGTCAAGTCCAGGGAAAACTAGCTGCATTATTTGTTGTCTAGCCTCTATGGAATATAAAAGTTCAGGGCTTATCTGAAGTCCTGGCTAGTGTAGTCTGTGAGACTGGACCAGCTCAGCTAGCAGCTTTGAAATTGTTCTGGATGCAGAATTTTGAGAAAACTGCGGCAGAGACATTCTGAGAGGTTGGATCCCCTGACCTGCTTGTCTCATGGTGTGTGATCCTTTTCTGAAATCATTTATGTTAACATAAATATTTTTTTTGCTACTTTTTTTTGGGGGGGTATTGAGACAGGGTTTCTCTGTAGCTTTGGAGCCTGTCCTGAAACTCACTCTGTAGAGCAGGCTGGCCTTGAACTCACAGAGATCTGCCTGTCTCTGCCTCCCAAGTGCTGGGATTAAAGGCTGGTGCCACCACTGCCCGGCTAACACAGGTATGGAATATGTGGTGTGTACAAATCAGCTAAAGATGATTTTGTTTTATGTTTGAGTAGGTAATAGGTATCTTCCAACTTCATAAGTCTGTTTGGACTTCGTCTACACTCTGTCTATGTCATATGAAAGGATGGTTTGTAATGATAAGCCATGAGGCTTCTGTCCAACAAGGTTTGTCATGTTTCATGCAGTCTCAGAGCTGTTCCCATGTTGTGGGATCAGATCAGCATATACCTCACTTGTCCTGTAGTCTTTCCTGACTTTTCCCTTCATGTCTGTAGCCAAGATCCTCAGGAGGTCTCCCCCAGGCAAGTCTGATCTTATTTAACTCTAAAGGAATCTATAGCTTTTTTTCCCTGTGGAAACAAAAGCACAACCTCTCCCCCAACACCACACATTTCCAGACTTCTATTCTGAAGCCAAGACATCCCTAAAGCAGATAGTCTGGTTTAATTCAGCATTCCCTTCCACAGGCCAATGTCTCTCAGCAGCTGTGTTCACTCATCGGCATTTAAAAATTCCAAATTAACAAAGCACCATACACGATCCAGATGTTCTCTGTCTTTTCCATCCTTACATGGCTTATTCCTTTTATATTACTTTGCTCTTTCTTTAAAGACATTATTATTTTTAAACTTTTTTTCTATGACAGTCTCTACCCATTTTTTTTCTTTTATTCTTTTTTAATTAAAATTTCCAACTGCTCCCCGTTTCCCATTTCCCTCCCCTCCTCCCACACATTGCCCCCTCCCCCCACTCCCCTCCCCCATCCCCACTCCTCTTCTCCTCCCCCCAGTCCATTCCCCCTCCCTCTCGATACTGAAGAGCAGTCCAAATTCCCTGCCCTACAGGAAGACCAAGGTCCTCCCACTTCCATCCAGGCCCAGGAAGGTGAGCATCAAAACAGGCTAAGCTCCCACAAAGCCAGTTCATGTATTAGGATCGAAACCTAGTGCCATTGTCCTTGGCTTCTCATCAGCCTTCATTGTCCGCCATGTTCAGGGAGTCCAGTTTCAACCCATGCTTATTCAGTCCCAGTCCAGCTGGCCTTGAAGAGCTCCCAATAGATCAGTTCCAATGTCACAGTGGGTGGGTGCACGCCTCGTGGTCCTGATTTCCTTGGTCATGTTCTCCCTCCTTCTGCTCCTCATTTGGACCTTAAGAGCTCAGACCATTGCTCCAATTTGGGTCTCTGTCTCTCTCTTGATCTATCGCCAGTTGAAAGTTCCTGTGCCATTCTCCTTGGCCTCTCGTCAGCTCTCATTGTCCGCCACATTCCGAGAGTCTGGTTTTATCCCATGTTTTTTCAGTAGCAGTCCAGCTGACCTTGGTGAGCTCCCAATAGATCGGCCCCACTGTCTCAGTGGTTGGGTGCACCCCTCATGGTCCTGACTTCCTTGTTCATGTTCTCTCTCCTTCTGCTCCTCATTATAACCTTGGGAGCTCAGTCCGGTGCTCCAGTGTGGGTCTCTGGCTCTATCTCCATCCATCGCTAGATGAAGGTTCTATGGCGATATGCAAGATATTCATCAGTATGATTATAGGATAGGTTCATTTCAGGTTCCCTATCCTCAGGTGCCCCAATGAACTAACTGGGGACATTGCCCTGGGCATCTGGTAGCCATTCCAAGTTCAAGTCTCTTGCCACCCCTTAGGTGGCTCCCTTACCTAAGGTATGAGTTTCCCTGCTCCCCTATCCAACCTTCCTTTATCCCCAATCACCCCGATTCCCCCAGTTCCCCTCATCCTCTCCTTCACACTTTTCTCTCCCCATCACCCCTCATCCCCATTCCACCCCACCCCCAAGATTCCAATTTTTTGCCCATCAGTCATGTCTATTTCCCATAGCTGGGAGGATATCTATATGTTTTTCCTTGGGTTTACCCTCTTGTTTAGCTTCTTTAGGATCACAAATTATAGACTCAGTGGCCCCTATCCATGGCTAGAAACCAATTATGAGTGAGTACATCCCATGTTCTTCTTTTTGGGTCTGGGTTACCTCACTAAGGATCGTATTTTCTATTTCCATCCATTTGCATGCAAAATTCGAAAAGTCATTGTTTTTTACCGCAGAGTAGTACTCTAATGTGTATATATTCCACAATTTCTTCATCCATTCTTCCATTGAAGGGCATCTAGGTTGCTTCCAGGTTCTGGCTATTACAAATAATGCTGCTATGAACATAGTTGGACAAATGCTTTTGTCATATGATAGGGCATCTCTTGGGTATATTCCCAAGAGTGGTATTGCTGGGTCCAGGGGTAGGTTGATCCCAATTTTTCTGAGAAACCGCCACACTGATTTCCAAAGTGGTTGCACAAGTTTGCAGTCCCACCAGCAATGGATGAGGGTACCCCTTTCTCCACAACCTCTCCAGCAAAGGCTATCCTTGGTGTTTTTGATTTTAGCCATTCTGACAGGTGTAAGATGATATCTCAAAGTTGTTTTGATTTGCATTTCTCTGATCGCTAAGGAGGTTGAGCATGACCTTAAGTATCTTTTGGCCATTTTAACTTCTTCTGTTGAGAATTCTCTGTTCAGTTCAGTGCCCCATTTTTTAATTGGGTTAATTATCCTTTTAAAGTCTAGTTTCTTGAGTTCTTTATATATTTTGGAGATCAGACCTTTGTCTGTTGCGGGGTTGGTGAAGATCTTCTCCCAGTCAGTAGGCTGCCTTTTTGTCTTAATGACAGTGTCCTTTGCTTTACAGAAGCTTCTCAGTTTCAGGAGGTCCCATTTATTCAATGTTGCCCTTAATGTCTGTGCTGCTGGGGTTATACATAGGAAGCGATCTCCAGTGCCCATATGTTGTAGGGTACTTCCCATTTTCTCTTCTATCAGGTTCAGTGTGTTCAGATTGATATTGAGGTCTTTGATCCATTTGGACTTGAGTTTTGTGCATGGTGATAGATATGGGTCTATTTTCATTCTTCTACAGGTTGACATCCAATTGTGCCAGCACCATTTGTTGAAGATGCTTTCTTTCTTCCATTGTATACTTTTAGCTCCTTTATCAAAAATCAGTTGTTCATAGGTTTGTGGGTTAAAATCCGGGTCTTCTATACGATTCCATTGGTCGACTTCTCTGTTTTTATGCCAGTACCACGCTGTTTTCATTACTGTAGCTCTGTAATAGAGTTTGAAGTCAGGGATGGTAATGCCTCCAGAAGTTCCTTTATTGTATAAGATTGTTTTGGCTATCCTGGGTTTTTTGTTTCTCCATATAAAGTTGATTATTGTCCTTTCAAGATCTGTGAAGAATTTTGATGGGATTTTAATGGGGATTGCATTGAATCTATAAATTGCCCTTGGTAGAATTGCCATTTTTACTATGTTGATTCTCCCAATCCAAGAGCAAGGGAGATCCTTCCATTTTCTGGTATCCTCTTCAATTTCTTTCTTCAATGCCTTAAAGTTTTTGTCAAATAGATCTTTCACTTCCTTGGTTAGAGTTACCCCAAGATATTTTATGCTGTTTGTGGCTATCGTGAAAGGTGATGATTCTCTTATTTCTCTCTCTGCTTCCAGATCCTTTGTGTATAAGAGGGCGACTGATTTTTTGGAGTTGATCTTGTATCCTGCCACATTACTAAAGGCGTTTATCAGCTGTAGGAGTTCTTTGGATGAGTTTTTGGGGTCGCTCATGTACACTATCATATCATCTGCAAATAATGCAAGTTTAACTTCTTCCTTTCCAATTTGAATCCCCTTTATCCCCTTATGTTGTCTTATTGCTATTGCTAAAACTTCGAGAACTATATTGAAGAGGTATGGAGAGAGTGGACAGCCTTGGCGTGTTCCTGATTTTAGTGGAATGGCTTTAAGTTTCTCTCCATTTAATTTGATATTAGCTGTCGGCTTGCTGTATATAGCTTTAATTATATTTAGGTATGACCCTTGTATCCCTAATCTCTCCAAGACTTTTATCATAAAGGGATGTTGAATTTTGTCAAATGCTTTTTCAGCATCTAATGAAACGATCATATGGTTTTTTTTCTTTCAGTTTATTTATATGATGGATTACATTGATAGATTTGCGTATGTTAAACCAGCCCTGCATCTCTGGTATGAAGCCTACTTGATCATAATGGATAATTTTTCTAATGTGTTCTTGGATTCGGTTTGCCAGAATTTTGTTGAGGATTTTTGCGTCGATGTTCATGAGTGAGATTGGCCTGTAATTCTCTTTCTTGGTTGGGTCTTTGTGTGGTTTTGGTATCAGAGTTACTGTAGCTTCATAAAAGGAATTTGGCAATGACTCTTCTGTTTCTATATTGTGAAATACATTAAGGAGAATAGGTATTAGGTCTTCTTGGAAGTTCTGGTAGAATTCCGCATTGAAACCATCTGGTCCTGGACTTTTTTTGGAAGGGAGGTTTTTGATAACAGCTTCTAATTCTTCACGACTAACAGGTCTATTTAGGTTGTTCACCTGGTCCTGGTTTAACTTTGGTAAATGGTATTTATCTAAAAAAGCGTCCATTTCTTTTACATTTTCCAGTTTTGTGGCATACAGACTTTTGTAGTAAGATCTAATGATTCTCTGAATTTCCTCTGTGTCTGTGGTTATGTCTCCCTTTTCATTTCTGATCTTATTAATTTGCAAATTCTCTCTCTGCCGTTTGATTAGTTTGGATAGGGGTTTATCAATCTTGTTGATTTTCTCCAGGAACCAGCTTTTTGATTCATTGATTCTTTCAATTCTTTTCTGTGTTTCTATTTTGTTGATTTCAGCCCTCAGTTTGATTATTTCCAGTCTTCTACCCCTTCTAGGTGAGTCTGCTTCTTTTTTTTCTAGAGCTTTCAGGTGGGCTGTTAAGTCTCCAATGTGTGCTTTCTCTGTTTTCTTTAAGTGGGCAGTTAGTGCTATGAACTTTCCTCTCAGAACTGCTTTCATAGTGTCCCATAGGTTTGAGTATGTTGTTTCTTTATTTTCATTGTCTTCAAGGAAGAGTTTAATTTCTTTCTTTATTTCTTCCTTAATCCAGGTATGGTTCAGTAGTTGACTATTCAGTTTCCATGAGTTTGTAGGCTTTCTGGGGGTAGCATTGTTGCTGAATTCTAGCTTTAATCCATGGTGATCTGATAAGATACAGGTGGTTATTAATATTTTTTTGTAACTGTGGATGTTTGCTTTGTTACCGAGTATGTGGTCGATTTTTGAGAAGGTTCCATGAGCTGCAGAGAAGAAGGTATATTCTTTCCTATTTGGGTGGAATATTCTATAGATGTCTGTTAAGTCCATTTGATTCATTACCTCCATTAATTCTCTTATTTCTCTGTTAGGTTTCTGTCTACTTGACCTGTCCATTGGTGAGAGAGGAGTATTAAAGTCTCCTACTATTAACGGTTTGATGGCTGCCTTGAGTTTTAACAATGTTTCTTTTACGTACGTGGGTGCTTTTATATTAGGGGCATAGATATTCAGGATTGAGACTTCATCCTGATGAATTGTTCCTGTTATGAGTAGAAAATGTCCCTCTCCATCTCTCCTGATTGATTTAAGTTTGAAGTCAACTTTGTTAGAAATTAGTATGGCCACCCCTGCTTGTTTCTTAGGTCCATTTACTTGATAAGCCTTATCCCAACCCTTTACTCTGAGTAAGTGCCTGTCTTTGTGGTTGAGGTGTGTTTCTTGTAAACAGCAGAATGTTGGATCCTGTTTTCGTATCCAATCTCTTAGTCTGTGCCTTTTTATAGGAGAGTTGAGTCCATTGACATTAAGTGATATTAATGACCAGTGGTTGTTAACTCCGGTCATTTTTTAAGTTGTAAATTTTGTGTGTTCCCCTTCTTTGTGTTGCGCTGGTGAAGGGTCTCTAGTTGTCTGAGATATTGTGGTCATTGTTGGACTCCTTGGTTAGTGATTTTCCTTCTGTTACTTTCTGTAAGGCTGGATTTGTGGCTACGTATTGTTTAAATTTGTTTTTATCCTGGAAAATTTTGTTTTCTCCATTTATAGTGAACGAAAGCTTGGCTGGGTATAGTAGTCTGGGCTTGCATCCATGGTCTCTTAGTTTCTGCAGTACATCTATCCAGGACCTTCTGGCTTTCATGGTTTCCATAGAGAAGTCAGGTGTAAGTCTGATAGGTTTACCTTTATAAGTAACTTGGCCTTTTTCCTTTGCTGCTCTTAGTATTCTTTCTTTATTCTGTATGCTTTGTGTTTTGATTATTATATGGCGAGAGGATGTTTTTTTTTGATCCAGCCTATTCGGTGTTCTGTATGCTTCTTGAACCTTCATAGGTATATCTTTCTTTAGGTTGGGAAAGTTTTCTTCTATAATTTTATTAAATATATTTTCTGGACCGTTGAGCTGCGCTTCTTCTCCTTCTTCTATTCCTATTATTCTTAGGTTTGGTCTTTTTATTGTGTCCCATATTTCCTGAATGTTTTGTGATGAGAATTTGTTGGCCTTGCTGTTTTCTTTGATCAGCGTGTTTATTTTCTCTATGGTATCTTCAGAATCTGAGATTCTTTCTTCTATCTCTTGTATTCTGTTGGTTATGCTTGCTTCTGTAGTCTCTATTCGTTTACCTAGATTTTCCCTGTCCAGCTGGCCTTCTGTTTGTGTTTTCTTCTTTGCCTCCATTTCAGTTTTTAAGTCTTGAACTGTTTCCATTATCTGTTTGATTGTTTTTCCTTGGTTTCCTAGGGTATCATTCACTGATTTACTCAATTCTTCAAACTTTCTGTTATACTTCTCATCCATTTCTATAAGGGCATTTTTTACATGTTGTTTAAGGGCGTCAATCACTTTCATAAAGTCAATTTTATCTACCTCTTCATGATTAAGGTGTTCATGTCCACCTGTTGGGAGGTCGCTGGGTTCTGGTGGTTTCATATAGTTTTTCAGATTGTTAGGTGAATTCTTGCATTGGCGCCTGCCCATCTCTTTCTCCGAATGCTCCCCTCTGGATGTTCTTTTACCGGATCAGGTCTCCTTGCCTACTGATGTACCTTCCCAGTGATGGCTCTCTGCAGTGCTAGCTCTCCTGGTGTTCTAGTGATGTCTCTCCTTGCTTGTTGCAGGCAGGCCAGTGAAACAAAGGAAGTCTCGCCTGCCTACTTGCCCTGAGGATTTGCCCCCAGCGCCAGACAGACTGAGCTGGATGGTGTTATGTGCCCAAAGAGGAAAGGGGGCAGAAGGAAGAAGGGTTCTGGATGCAAGCTGGGTGGGACAAGAAGAGAGAGGCAGTATGCGGGGTATAGAGCCCCTGCAGGGAGCCCAGGGAGTATAGGGAGGGGGATGAGGAACTTCAGAGTTCCCTGTCCAGGGCTGCTTCCGCCTCCGCTGGTCACAAACTCACCGCACTGCTGTCTCTCCTGGTGCCGAGATCAGATCTCCGTGCAGTTTGGGTAGTTCGTAAACAAAGCGCCTACCTTGGTTGGTGCAGGCGGGCCAGTGAGACAAAGGAGGTCTCGCCTGCCTGCTTGCCCTGAGGATTTGCCCCCAGCGCCAGACAGACTGAGCTGGATGGTGTTATGTGCCCAAAGAGGAAAGGGGACAGAAGGAAGAAGGGTTCTGGATGCAAGCTGGGTGGTACAAGAAGAGAGAGGCAGTATGGGGGGGTAGAGCCCCTGCAGGGAGCCCGGGGAGTATAGGGAGGGGGATGAGGAACTTCAGAGTTCCCTGTCCAGTCACAAACTCACCGCACTGCTGTCTCTCCTGGTGCCGAGATCAGATCTCCATGCAGGTTGGGTAGTTCGTAAACAAAGCGCCTACCTTGGTTGGTGCAGGCGGGCCAGTGAGACAAAGGAGGTCTCGCCTGCCTACTTGCCCTGAGGATTTGCCCCCAGCGCCAGACAGACTGAGCTGGATGGTGTTATGTGCCCAAAGAGGAAAGGGGACAGAAGGAAGAAGGGTTCTGGATGCAAGCTGGGTGGGACAAGAAGAGAGAGGCAGTATGGGGGGGTAGAGCCCCTGTAGGGAGCCCGGGGAGTATAGGGAGGGGGATGAGGAACTTCAGAGTTCCCTGTCCAGGGCTGCTTCCGCCACCGCTGGTCACAAACTCACCGCACTGCTTTCTCTCCTGGTGCCGAGATCAGATCTCCTTGCAGGTTGGGTAGTTAGTAAACAAAGCGCCTACCTTGGTTGGTGCAGGCGGGCCAGTGAAGCAAAGGAGGTCTCGCCTGCCTGCTTGCCCTGAGGATTTGCCCCCAGCGCCAGACAGACTGAGCTGGGTGGTGTTATGTGCCCAAAGAGGAAAGGGGACAGAAGGAAGAAGGGTTCTGGATGCATGCTGGGTGGGACAAGAAGAGAGAGGCAGTATGGGGGGGTAGAGCCCCTGTAGGGAGCCCGGGGAGTATAGGGAGGGGGATGAGGAACTTCAGAGTTCCCTGTCCAGGGCTGCTTCCGCCACCGCTCTCTCTACCCATTTTGTTTTCTTTCTTCAGTACTTAAGCACCTTTTAAAGCATACTATACTGTTTTAGAGGTTTTCTGTGTCTGGCTTTACTCAGTGCCTGTACAGTTCTGTGACCACATGAGACAAATCTTAAACTGGCAGGCAATGGCTAGGCCCTCCACCAAGCTGCCTTGGACTCATAGAGCTCTGCCTGCCTTTGCCTCCCAAGTGCTGGGATTAAAGGTGTGTGCTAGCACCGTCCTACTGAACAGCTACGCCTTAAATCAACAGAAGAGCAAATAGAGGAGCATCATCTTCATAGTTTTTATTATGATAAAAAAGAGCAAGGGGTTGAAGCTTTGTCTTTGTGATTTGGTTGCACACCTCAGAGGAGATGGTGCCATTGTTTCTAAGTTCATTACAGGTGTGTAACACCAGCTCAGCTAAAACATTTGCTTCTTAAATAAACTTCTTGAAAAGTATCATCAGTGTCCTTGGAGGTCAAAAGTAGAGTTTCAGATATTTATGAGCCACCATGTGGGTTCTGGGAACCAAGACTAGGTCCTCTATAAGACTAATGAGTGAGTACCCTTAACCACTGAGACATTCATCTCTCCAGCCCTTTCTTTAATACTTTGTTTAAAATTAGACTTAGCCAGGCGGTGGTAGCACACACCTTTAATCCCAGCACTTGGGAGGCAGAGGCAGGCAGATCTCTGTGAGCTCAAGGCCAACCTGTTCTACAGAGTAAGTTCCAGGACAGGCTACAAAGCTACAGAGAAACTGTCTTGAAAACCTGAATAAACAAACAAACAAATAAATAAGACTTATTCATTTTATTTTATGTGTGAGTGTTTTGCCAGAAGCACTTTTTTAAGAGACAGCTTTCCACTTCTTTGTTTAGGCTGGCTTCTAACTCAAGTGATTTGCTAGCCTCAGCCTTGCAGGCACCTGGGACTATAGGCACACACTACTACACTTGGCTATAAATGAACTTCAAGAAGATTATGGTTTTCATTTAAATGTAGATATGGAGAATGCAATTAGTTCTCTCTGTCCTGGTTCTAAATCCATACACATTTATTATACACACACACACAAATTACTTATATACACATACACACTCATACATACATATATAAGTTCAAAATATTTGAGAAGCTGGGGAATTGGCACATTCAGTAGATCAGTTAATGTACAAGTATGAGGACCCAGCTTTGGATCCCCAGTACCTATATAAACAGCCAGACATGGAGGTACCGGCTTGAATTCTAGTGCTGGGGAGAGAGACAGGAAGAATCCTGGACCATCCAGCTTGTTCTAGGAGTCGGCCCTAGGTTCACTGAGAGACCCTGTGTCTAAAACCAAGGTGGAGAGTGATTAAAAAAATCACCTGATGTTGACCTCTGACCCCCCACGTGCTTGCACACACATCTCTCTTGTAGAGTATTATTTTACAGTGTGTTGCACATAGATAAACATACCTGTAACCTCAGCACTGGGAGATTGATTGACAGGTGGATCCTGGGAGCTCACTGGCTAACCAGCCTAGCCAAAACAGCCACTTTACATCCCCCTCTGGCTTCTGCATGCATGCACAGGGCACACACACACCTACACATCCACATTCATGTATCACACACAGAGACAGAATTATTTATTTTTCTCTAATGTAGATACCACAATTATCAAGGCTGCAGAAAAAGATGCATTACACATTCTGCATTGTAATTTTATTCAGCGATGATGGCAATGATGAATTACACCTTGCCTCAGATGCAGGTAAAACTGGCATCAGCCCTATCTGAAGTTGCTTGTGGTTGGGGGGAAGGCGGCTGTGTGTCCCATGGACCGTCAGTGCAGACACGCAGCCCCACATAAGGGACTGTTTGCTCCCTGCTGTGGTCACCTGTGATAGAATAGGCTTTGCAAACTCACTGTGGCACTGGGTCCTGATTAGTTAACACATCAGAGGGTGGAAGCAACTTGAGAAAGATACACTGAGTTTACAAGCCTGGCTATTATGGGTGACTAGTGAGCAAACAGAAATACAGATGAGCAAGTATATGGATATGTGTAGTATTTACTTGCATATGAAAAAAGAAGTGTTCACTTGAGTCTGTATAAGGTTTGTGTGTGCTGGTGGGAATACGAGGTGCCTGGGAGGACAGAGGAAGAAAATGCTACTAATCCAGATAGCTGTGCAGAGGAGATTGCACACTGCAGACCTGAGGCATTCTTACCAGGGTAGGCTTTGTTAAAATCTCACAATCTTGCTTGCTGACGCTTTATCAAAGTTTTAACCCCCCCACCCCCTTTCTTTAAAGCAGGTGTGAGTCTCTTCCAAAATATTATGCTTTCCAAATACTTTCTTCAGAGATCAAAATTCTAAACTTCAGATTGGGTTAAATACATTTTACAATTCACTCCACAGCTGTTGGAGCTCTCATGGAGTAAAACGAGAATCGCTCTGTAAGGCCCTATGTCTCCACAGAGCAGTTTTGAAAATGAAACCGGATCTTCATGCTCCACTTGACATGGGGATTTCAAGTCATTTTTTACAGGCTTCCCTGTAGCTGCCGTGTGTAACATCAAAAATGTATTAGAATACAGCAAGTTCACAGTTAAAACAGAAGCAAATAAATGGTAGTGCAAATACAGCTTATCATCTCCTTTTGTGGGGTTCATATTTGTGCTGTAACCAAAGAACACATTTTCTTGTCCAGAGTGTGTCGTTGGTTCATTGCAGTCAGGTCGGCTCCCATGGCTAGTAGAGCTTTCATGTTTGGTGCAAGCCGGGGATGTGATTCCTCTTAAAGAGGAGTCAGATTTTCTCTAAGACACGGGTGGTATTTTAATAGTCGTTACTAAGTCCCCAGGATGTTCAGAGACTGAACAATTCTCAGGTGTCCCTCCTAAGGACAGACCTGCTCTTGATTTTTACAAAGCAGTGACTGTCTGAAGTCTCTCAAGGCAATAGAGAATGGAGCTGGGGGATGGGGTGGTACAGGGTCGAGTTTAAGACCCGAGGTTGGGTTTCCAGAATTGAAAAAAGGGCAAGCATTACCTTCTTAGCAGAGGCTAAAAAAGAAGCTGAACAGAAATGCACTGGCAGCAGTCACCTTTTCTGCCTCTGACCGGAAAGACCTATGGCAGCATCACCTGTGAAATTATGCTTCCTTCTCCCACTCCATCCCCCTGCTGGCAAGTTCCTGGGGCAACCCCCCTCCTTGGAGCACATCAATTTCCATGGAGTCTACAGACCAAATCTCTGTTCAGAAAACGATGACTTGCTGTCCCTAAGCCCCCATACTATGAGGACTTAGGCTCGAACTACAGCTTAAAGAGGATTTAGGTTCATTTTCAATCAAGGCTGCTAAATATCAGTTCCATGCTAATTCCGGAAGTTATGAGAGACTTTGTGCTTGAGATAGCTTAGTCCTCCCCTTTAATCTGGGGACCCAACAAAGCACAGTAGCTAAAGAGAACATTCTGGGTAGTATTTTTGTGTTTAAGTGGATAATTGTGATGTTAAGCTTTTTTAAAAAAGAGAACAGTTATTTGAACTCTTGTTATCTTTCGGTTGTGAAATTCTTTTCCCTCCCTCCCTCCCTCCCTCCCTTCCTCCCTCCCTCCCTCCCTTCCTCCCTCCCTCCCTCCCTTCTTCCTTTCTCTTTCTTTTTTCTGAGACAGGGTTTCTCTGTGTAACAATCCTGGCTGTCCTGGAACTCAGGCTGTAGACCAGGCTGGTCTCAAACTCGCAGAGAAAATCCTGCCTCTGCCTCCTGAGTGCTGGGACTGAAGGCATGTGTCACTACCACTCAGCCCTTTTGTGAAATTAATTACAAAGAGTTTCAGTTTGGGATAAACTGGTGGAAACTCCTCATTTAAAATATTTATATGATTAGCAATATGAAAAACAAAAACAAAACCATTGGCTTGCCCAAATTTTTATCAGTAGTGACAGGTGGAAATATTAAAAAATGCAGGGTTTTTAATCTCAATGCCTTTCCACAGTACTAAGGAATTTCTCAAATTTAAACCACTGGAGAACTGGAAAGTCATCTTGCTTGTCTAAGGAGGCAGCCTAAGATTCTGGATTCCTCTCTTTGAAAAGGGGGAAAGGTGGGCAAACCAGAACAAACAAACAAACAAACAAACAAACAGAAAACCCCAGGCTCATGGAGTCTTTGCCTATTAAAACTTTTATTGAAGTTGAAGTGAAAATTGCATTTTGCTTGAGATGATGTGAGCCTGGACACAAGCCTGTCCTCTGTCTCCTTGGGCCAACCAAGGGAAGAAAGAATCAACCCCACTCATTACTGATGGTTTTAACTGTGTAGTCACTCTGTTTGGTGTAGTTCCCAAACCCAAGCTAGATATTTGAGATAGGAGGTAACCATCCTGAATTTAATATTGTGAACTTCCTTTTTGTGAGCTTTGGGCCAGGCAAACATAGATAATTGTACTTACTTGTCCTACATTTACCCTTTAGATCTGTGGCCAGTTTAGGGCCCCAATCTATTCTTCTGGCCTATTTTCTCACCAAGCAGTGACAAACAAAATGAGGACCACTCGCTGAAATGTCAGCATATGAAAGATTTGAGTAGCCTCCTCTCACGGTTCTAATCCTTTGTTTCTTGCACACCCTAACAGATAATTAGATAACTGGTGAGCTTTCTGAAAATATTCTAAATATCCTATAAAATTTAATATCAAAGACCAGTCTATTACATCTTTCAGTGGTGTCAGTGTGGACAACTCTATTTAGATTAGTGCTTTTCAACACTGTGCACATGTAAACACCCTGTGAAGCTTGATCAAAGGCAAGTTCAGGTTTGGTAGGAACTAGATGGGGACTGTTTCTAAGACTTCCCAAGAGTCCCTGATGTAACTCAGTGAGAACCACGGTAAGTAGTGAGAGTTCTGACTGAGATGGAAGAGTCTTTGTACCCTAGAAAAGGCACAGTATCTTCCTGTAACAACCCTTGGTTTGGGGGCTGGAAAGATGGCTCAGTGGTTAAGAGCATTTGCTGTTTTTGCGAGGACTGGGGTTTGGTTTTTAGCAACCACATGGCAGATCATCATCTTTGGTCTCCAAGGTCACTAGCAGTTACTTAGTGTGTGCACGCATGTGCATGTGTGTGCACACGCACACACACACACAGAGACAGAGAAAGAGACAAAACAAATAAGCTAGACAATAGACACACATTTCCTGAATATCTAATTTTAATATGAATTTTATTTCATTGATAAATGATGAGTTCTCCCCAGTTAGAGGGAAGCCCCTCCTGAGCAGTGTGACAGTCTATCACTTAGTGGCATTTTCGGCCACAGTAGCATCTTTCAGTAACTCCCCAATATGACAAGCACAAAGGGAAAGAGGAGGGGCTCTCGCTATGTGTTCTCTAGGCCCGGTAGGAAACATGGAGTTGTTCCTTTGGCCACACACATGCGAATCTACAAGAAGGGCGATATTGTAGACATCAAGGGAATGGGCACTGTTCAAAAGGAATGCCCCATAAATGTTATCATGGCAAAACTGGGAGAGTCTACAGTGTCACCCAGCATGCTGTGGGCATCATTGTAAACAAGCAAGTTAAGGGCAAGATTCTTACCAAGAGAATTACTGTGCGGATTGAACACATCAAGCACTCGAAGAGCAAAGACAACTTCCTGAAGCAGAAGAAAAAGGAAGCCAAAGAGAAGGGCACCTGGGTTCAGCTGAAGCGCCAGCCTGCTCCACCCAGAGAAGACACTTTGTGAGGACTAAGGGGACAGAGCCTGAGCTGCTGGAGCCCATTCCGTACAAATTCCTGGCCTGAAGTACAAAAAGAAATAAAAGACATGGACCGTAAAGGGGTTTTCTTAAGTTGAAGTGTGGTGTCTTCTTCCTGAAAGAAAATGCTGGTTCACTCTGTCTTTCCTATTCAGATTTTATTAAATTTCTCCTACTAATTGATAACAAAAAAAAGGCACTTAGTGACTGTTAAGAAATGCCGAGTGACCGACATACAGGTCACTTGAACTGTCAGATGAGTATCCAAGTGGAGCTGGGTTAATTCATTCTTGTGATCAAATTCCCTTCAGTGATGGCTTATCCAGATGGGTGGGTAGTGGGGTCCTTTGCAACTCCACCAGGCCCCTAAAATGTTTCTTATTCCACAGGCAGAACAGGGACAGGATGCTCATGACCTGGTTCTCGTCACTCAGAGTCAGGGGTGAGGAGGCAGAAGAAGAGAGACGCAATGAAGATGGTTCGTTTCCTTAAACATCTAACGCTGGCTTGTAGATATAGTAAGTACCAAACGCGAAAAATTGCTTAAATTTAAATTAGTTAAGTCAAAAGTTTAAAGTTAGCTCAGCAGTTCAAGTTAGTAGAGGTCTGGGCAGCTAGAATACTCCACCATTTCAGAAGTTCAACTGGGCAGTGGCACTCAGAGAACCCAGAGCAAATAAAAGCTCTGTTCCTGGTGAGGCTGGAAGTCTTCCAGATAGAGCCAGACAGCAATTTGCTCTGAAGACTGCATATAACCTGAAGGGAAAGGGCTGCAGGATCCTGGTGCAGTCGGGGTGGTGTGGGTCTTTGGGTGCTGGGGAAGGAGAGATTCCCATGGGCTGTTAGGGAGGGGCAGTGTGGCCAGCATCTCACCTGGAGCCTTTTGACAACTGCTCCTGCTCGCTGCAAGAGACAATCAGTAGATGCTGAGGAGGAAACTGTGAACAAAGAAAGATGAAGCATTCTTTGCTTGCATCATGACCAATTAATTCGCCTCACTACGTGTTTTATGAGCCATGAATACATGCTCCATTACCTCTCAGACCCATCCTAGAATCCATCCATTCTGTTTACCTGACTGGAGAGCTTTCTGCAATGCCTTAGCCCATTGCTTTATACACATTTCATGCCAGGCCCACTCCTCTTGAATTTTGGGGCTCCCCTACAGCTCTTGAGTTTCTCAGCTCCGACGGCAAAAGCTCCATATTCTGGGGCTCAGGATTAGAAGTTCTGCTTTTATGTCCTAGGATCTTTTCTGATAATTCCATTTCCATGTATTCATTCAACAAGTATTTATTAAACAACTACTGCATGCCAAGAGTTGGCCGACTCCCATGTTTTCTTCAGTGGCAGCTTCTTTGTTCTGGTTGAGATTTCAAGCCTTAATAAAGTGAAATTGCCCAGCCAGAACTTAATGTTACAGAATAGTTTCTAAGTAGTGCAGACCACATTGTTTAGTGACACGAGCCAAATGGATTAGCTTCCGCCTTGGGAGGGGAGAACTTTCATAGCTTTCTTCTTGCTCCGAGGTCTCTGATTACTCAATCTCCTTAGTCCCTGTATCAGTTACGTAGGGGTGCCGTGCAAATGCCCACCAACTGGTTGGCTCAAAATGACAAAAATGCGTTCTCTCCCAGGTGGGGGAGGTTTGAAAGCACTGGCAGTCTTGCCTCTCCTGAAGGCTCTGTGGAGAATCCTTTCTTGCCTCCTCTAACTTCGGTTCCATGGCTTACTGCTGCATTGTTCTGGTCCCTGTTTCCTTTATCACATAGCTGTTGCTGCTGTTGGCACATGCATGTGTGTGTGTGGTATGTTGCAGTCACCCCCCTTTTCTTTTAAAGGTACTGTGGAACTGGGTCCTCCTTTGATCCAATATGACCTTATGTTTACTTTATTACATCTGCAAAGTCAATGCTATCTGATTCATTTTCACTCTGGGCCACATTTATTGGTATCTGGGGGCCATTATTTGAACATACCATTTTGGGGAACATACTTTGACCCACAATAATGCCCCTCCAATCTAGTCTAGAGCCTGGGGCTTTGTTCATGCTAAGAAGTGCTCCACCATTGAGCCATAGCCCTAACTGAGTCCCTTCACATTTCGATACCTGTGTATATCCACTCAGGCTCTAAGGAAACAAAGCTGCAGATGGAGCCTGTAGTTCAGCCAAGAAAGAAGTAGCTGCATCCCGGCTCTTGGTCCTTCCAATCAGGAGGCAGATGGGATGAGCTGAGAGGAAGATCAAAGACCAGCAGGGGCCGCGGGCAGAGCAAGGTACCAGTTAGACACCCCGAAGGTTATCAATCACCTCTAGCCCTTTTAACTTGCTCCTTGGACCTTTCATTTTTCCCGAGTCATTCTTTTCTGCCACTTGCTTCTTCTCTGTCTTCTCTGTCATCCTCATTCTCTGAGCCCCAAATCAAGGAAGAAATATATTAATGTGATCAAAGGACTTCCAAAGGACATTGGCATGTCCCCATTAGGTTATCAGCACTGTATGCAATGTTACTGTTCGTGATCAGGACAACGTCCATGCAGCACTCTGAGCACAAGCCAAGGAGCGGGGTTTGGAAAGTCCCTTCTGCTCAACGTCCTCAGATCCTTCCGTCTTGTCTCATTCATTTCTATAGCACATAGTAGAGTGTCCAACATGTTTCTGTCAGCGAGGAGACAGAACGCAAATGGGCAGGCAGAGTGGGAGTACATCTCAGGATCCTGAAGAGTTTTCTCACACCGTGGCTTAACCCACTCAGATTTCAAGGAAATGTTTGCTCATTTCTGTTACAAATACTTATAAAGTGCCCACTGGGAATGAAGGGTCTTGCTAGAATATGTGGAAATGATTCAAAGTTACAGTCCTTGCTTTTGAGAAGTTTATAATCTAGGGGGAGAAAGGCTGTATAAAATTAAGATTACTATAATATTTACTGCAAATGTCCCAGGTTTATTGTGTTTGACGGAGGAGGAGTCGTGACGGGAGTATTGTTAGAAGAGGTAGACAGTTCTGGCAATTCGGAAAGGAAACTATACTCACCAGTGGCTTTCCCATGAAGGACTCACAGTCCAGGTACTTAAACGAAGGGACTGTCATTTGATACAGTGAGACACATTTGGGAAGAACGCCTGTATGGGAAGGGCACGGGGAGTATGGTAGAAAATGAGGCCAAGAAGCCTATGAATCCAAGAATAGTGGGGTTTGCTTCAGATTCTAGGTGGGAATGTTTGATCTTCATCTTGTATTTAATGGCGAGTCACCAGCATTTCTACCTGTAGGACTAGCAGAAGGCTAGTTCAAAAGCTCTTGAAGCAGACCAAGACTCGGGAAATAGGAAAAAAAAAAAAAGCTGAGATCCAGGGGACTTGAAGTTCAAGGTAGACTCAAAAGAACCTGGCAGATGAGATTGCTGCTGATGGGGAATAGGGAGAAGCCAAAATCTCAGCACCATCATGAAAAGGGCAGGGCAGACCAAGGGGATATTTATGCAGGGAGATGAGATGGAGGGCAGAATGGGGCTGTGGTCTCTACAGTCCCACAGAAAGTAGACTAACATCTGGAACTGGAGAGCAGCAGAGAGAGAAAACGACACTCAGCCCTTTTTATGCAATAGAAACATTATATTGTCCATCTTTAAAGTAAATGCATCATGATTGGAAAACTAGACACAAAATCATCATTTTCTAAATGTAACTGTGTATAAATAGAAAGAACAGGTCAGGCAGTGGTGGCGCACGCCTTTAATCCCAGCACTTGGGAGGCAGAGGCAGACGGATCTCTGTGAATTCGAGGCCAGCCTGGTCTACAAGAGCTAGTTTCAGGACAGGCTCCAAAGCTACAGAGAAACCCTGTCTTGAAAAACAAAACAAAACAGAGAGGAGAGAGAGAGAGAGAGAGAGAGAGAGAGAGAGAGAGAGAGAGAGAAAGAGAGACAGAACATTAGGTTACGAAAAGGTTTACATATTCTAGGAAGAGGAGAATGCATTTCCTTAGCAATGGTTTAAAGAATTACACAGTTCTCCATGTCAGTGGACTCCCATTAGTGAATCAGAACCACTTGAAAATTAATGTGTCAGAAATGAAAATGTACACACTCACCCTGTGAGGATTCCCAACAATACAGATAACTGTCTACATAGGATTTACGTTGATTCTGATTTTCCAAATATATAACACTTCTAGCTTCTGAGTGGAGGAAATTAAAAAAATGGATATAATGTTTGAATTTTGAAGCCAATCGTGGAGAGAAGTTCTACTTAGAAATTAGACCTTTAAATTTTATCTACAAGCCAATTCTTGATGTTTAAATGGCAAACTTATTAAACTATGTTTATGTGACCATAGTTGAAGACTTGGTACCTATATAAAATGCATTCACTTAGAAGTTTATTTTCTGCTGTAAGGAGACCATTTGTTTGTTTCCTGGCGACCCAGACTCTCGAAATAATCACACAGAAACTATATTATTTAAATCACTACTTGGCCCATTAGCTCTAGATTCTTATTGGCTAACTTTTACATCCCAATTTAACCCATTTCTATTTATCTGTGTATTGCCATGTGACTGTGGCTTACCAGTAAGACACTTACCAGTAAGACACTGGAAATCCAGTGTCTATCTCTGGCAGGGCTACATGGCTTCCCTCTACTCTGCCTTCCTCCTCCCAGCATTCAGTTTAGTTTTCCCCACCTATGTCTACTCTGTCCTATTAGGCCAAGCCAGTTTCTTTATTAACCAATAGTATTCACAGCACACAGAGGGGACTCCCACATCAGTTTTCAACCAAATCATAAAAACACAAAACATGCACCTATCAATGAGTACCATATAATGCTTCCATATGTGTACATATGCATCTTCATATTTTGTGTGCTTTGAGATATGGTCTCATGCTGCCCAGGTTCTTCTGTAGCTTACTGCATAGTTGAGGATGACCTTGAACTTTTGATCCTTCTGCCTCCACCTCCTAAGTGCTGGGATTACAAGTGTGCATGACCACACCTAACTTTATATCTTAAACTTTTTAATTGAAAAAACTGACAGTTTTGTCTATATTTTTTGGTACAATTCATTATTGTGCTCCCCTTTTATATTTGAATGTTAGTCTTTTTCTGTGCTTGGACTATGTCTTTATACTCATTTTTTCCCCCATAAAATTAGTCCAAAGGAATAGCGCAAAAGTGAAAATAGTCTTCATAAATCTCAAAGAAAATTGAAGGAAAAGTACAGCTGCATGGCATGATTTAGTGCCTTGGTGCTTCTGCCATAGGTTAGAACAAAATGGTACCTCCATCCTTTGAGAGTCTCAAATCAGTCAGGTCAGCTTTTCAACAACAGGGGAGCCTGCACACGGCATCTCATACCTGTGGATCCATCAGCAGTGCTCCCAGGTGGCAGGGAGGCGTCAGAGACTCAAGTTGCTTGGATTCACGGACTTTGTTCTGATGCATAGATATGTTGGGGAGCCATGTGACATGAAGGTTGTTCTGGAGCAAGAAGACACTTTGATCCATGTACTCACACTACACAGATACACAGCATAGCTTGCTGTCGTTATCACTAAAAGAATGCTAGAATGTGCCAGCGAAGTCCACAGCACTGCCCTGGCAGAAGGCAATGTGGAAGTGTGGGGAAGCAAAAGGATGAGGGTTAGGATAATAATTCATTGGCTTGGACATTTGAAACCTCAGTAAGAGGTGCTTGATACCTCCTGATTATTTCTTTCTGAGAAGTATAAAAAGTGGGGTGTTCATATTAGATGTCTAAAAAAATGTCCTCTTGGGAGAAGAACACCCATAAAGATGAAGAAGGGAAGATATTTCCATATGACACTGGAAGTCACTCACGGCTCCAAGGCTGCAAGGCTTGCACAGGTGCAAAGTTACTCTCATTAAATTCTATTTAAGGAGCATTGCAAATTGCGTGTTTGTCCCCAGATTGGTGCCAATTATGATCAAACAAAGACTTCTTTCTAAATAAGCCAAGTTTAATTTTATACCACCATATAAAAATCTAATTGCTGCTAAGTGTTCTCTTTAAACTGGAAATCTTTATTAGACGAGCAGAAGGCTGGAGAAATGGCTCAGTGGGTAAAGCATTTGCTGTGTAAGCATGGGGAACTGAGGTCAGACCTCCAGGACTCACGAGAAGCTGAGTACACCTGTAACCGCGGCGTTCCTGCTGGGAGATGGGAGAATACCCCAGAGTTTGCTGGCAGGCCAGTCTGCTCTACACTGGAAACCAACCGGAAACCTCGTCTCAAACAAGTTAGAAAGTAAGGACCAGGACCCAACGTTATCCTCTGACCTCTGAATGTACACCCACATGTACCTGCATACATGTGCATATATGCCCGTGCCCATAGATAGACAAAAATAGAAAAGCTCAGTTAATGGATTAATTTAAGGTCACTGAGTTTCCTTTACCTTGTTTACAAAATATAAAAGATAGAATGTTCAAAATATTCTTCTATCATTCTACAACATTTAAAGAATCATAAACACCTGGGATTATAACTATCCTATCTTATTGTTTTTTTTTTTTGTTGTTTTGTTTTTTTTTTTGACAGAGTTTCTCTGTTGCTTTGGGGCCTGACCTGGAACTAGCTCTTGTAGACCACACTGGCATCAAACGCACAGAAATCCACCTGCCTCTGCCTCCTAAGTGCTGGGATTAAAGGTGTGTGCCACCATTGGCCAGCTGCATCTTATTGTTTTAAAGGCAAGCCTTTTTAATTTCCTCTCTACTTTTGATTCTTTCCTAATATCAAACATTCACTAGAGGCTAGATTACAGATCAAGTGTTTCTGGACTTCATAGTCTTTGGAGTATAACTTTATTTCTTTGGACATATATAAAATATACATTATATACTTTAAAATATCTTTTCTAATTAAATTTATGGTTATCTGTCTCCTTGTTTTTCATGATGATGATCAAACATGCCAGGTAAGTACTCATCAATTGAGCTGCAACTCCATCCTGCTACCCACTTCTGTTTGCCCACTGAAGCTTTGGATATATGTAAAATGCTATATATTTTTTTTAAAACCAGGCACTTAAAATTAGTAATTCCCCTTAGCAATTTAATAGGCTTGGTAATGGCTTAACCCTTATTGATAATACAAAACATGTTGGAAGAGAAAGTATTAAAAAAAATAGCTTCAAGAAACACATACAACTCTGATAACGTATGGCCTAGGACAAATTCTACTTCTTTTGAAAACTCCTTCTCACCATCCCTAATCATCCAGTTTGACTGAGCTTGATAATTATGTCTTCGTTTGTATAGATCTCTCCTAGAAGACCTGAGGACACTTGAAGCCAAATTGTTTTCTTGTATATTCTGCTGATAATGTTTTGCTGCTTTTTCTTTTTCTCCTTCACTACTTTCCTCTAGTCTATTATTAACACATTCTTTGTTGACCTTGATCCTGTATAGGTTCTATCAACAGTAATCCAGAACCCTTCTAGTCTTGAAAAAAGCAGTGTTTGTCCTTCTGCTGCCATGATAGTCCCATGGCTTTCTTCCAAAGCCAATTGTGGTGTTCTCCTGCTGATGGGTGAACTCCCTCCAATTTCTTATTTTTACATAAGTAAACCTATGTAATTCATGGATGTAAGAAAGGAATGAAGACAAATGCACACACACATACACACATATACTTTCTGCTACATGAACTGAAAAAACCTCTATGGTTATTTTGGTTAGAATTTTATTTATTTTTAATTAATTTATTATGTATATAGTGTTCTGCCTGCATGTATGCCTTCAGGCCAGAAGAGGGCACCAGATCTCATTATAGATGGTTGTGAGCAACCATGTGGTTGCTGGAAATTGAACTCAGGACCTCTGGAAGAGCAGCCAGTGCTCTTAATCTCTGAGCCATCTCTCCAGCCCCTTGGTTAGAATTTTAAAAACGTTAACTTAGATTAGCGATTATTAATATTTGATCATCAGACTCCTACCTCAGCTGTATCACCTGGGGTGCGTTATAAATATGAAACGTCAGGCGCATCCTGCACCTGCTGACCTAGAATCTTTCTGGGGTAGAGGCAGTCCTTCCACAGTTTGTTCTCTCCGTGTGATTCTGTGGAAAATAAAGCTTAACTGACCAGCCTAGCAAAATGTGCCTACCGGTGCAATAGTGGCACGACAGCAAAGGTGCAACCAACCACTCTCAGCCTGGATGTGAGGTCTTCATCATAGAAGGGGTTTCATGCCTAGTTCTATACGCCTGGCAAAAAGCCCATGATTGGGGAGGTCATAAACTTTTGTTGGGGAACACACTGTTGGTATTAAATGAAATGGTCATGTTATCAAACTGCCCTCTATGGTATGTATGGGTATAAATATCCACAGGTTTGCGTTATTTTTAACTTTTGACAGAGGAACTTTTTTTTTTCCCAGAGGGCAGCAGTTAATGCAGAGACCCATAGCTGGCGAAAGTGCCAAGTATAATTAACGAGGAGTGCTCAGTTGTGGATGAGTCCTGCCATCCAAAGCTCAGGAATGGAAGAGTGGGCAGCAAGAGTGTAGGCGCTGGTGAGTAGGAAAGAGAGCTATAAATGCTGACTTTTGGACTTGACGTGGCTGTTGGACACACAAACTAATTGTGGTTTACATGCGAAAGACCTGTATAAGATCAAGTCAGTCAAAGTTCCAGCGTGAACGGGGGAGGGAGTCCCAAGGTCTTATCCTTGGTGGTGGAGCTATTGGCAATTGATGATCGTTGAAGCAGGGAAAGTCACTCTCCTTTGGAGACATGAACACTAGTTGGTTACCACTGTCCCAGTAGATGAAACCACACTCATGTGCATATGGGAAGCAGTAACTGGAGTCAGGTTTAATAACAACATCAGCAACAATGACAAAAGAAGACATGAAGCTGGTAGGGAGGCAGGGTAAGGGAACACTACAGAGAGCTGAAAGGCGATATGGTGGAGGGATATGATCAAATACATTGTATATATATGCAATTTCAACAATTAAGTAAAAATATTGTTTTAAAAAAGATAAATGTTAAGAGCTACCATCTTAGATAACTGAACATCCTTAGAGCACCATTTTCTTTATTTTCTTTTGTACTCTACAGTTTTTTCTTTCCCTCATATGACTTTTCTTTTCTCTTACTAACTTCTAAAATATAAAATTAAATCCTAATCTTCATCTCCCCTTGTCTATGAAGTAAAATTGGGTTTCACAGTCAGAAGAGTGAAGAGACAATCTAAGGAATAAACCTTGATAGCTATGTATCAGACAAGGAATTAATATCTACAATCTATAAACAACTAAAAAATTATATAAGCCATCCAGGCAGTAAATGGGATAATGAATTGAGTACAAGTGGCCAATAACTATTTTTTAAAATGTTCAATGTCCTTAGGCATTAGGAAACTATGAATTCAAGGCACATTGAGGGTCTTCTTCTCACCATTCAGAATGACTTGCCAAGACAACAAACAATAACTGCTAGCGAGAACGTAGATAGAAGAAGAACCCTGAGAAATAGTTTGTGGAGATGGTTTGTGATGCAAACTGGTACAGCACTATGGAAATCAGAATGACAGTTTCGAGAAAGAGTCAAATGGGAGCCACCTCTTGACCCAGCTATGGCTCTCCAGGGTATGTACTTGAAGGGCAAGGGAAATAACCTACACATGTGAAGATAAATATTCCATGTTTTCTTACATTTATAGAACTGAGATATAAATTTATACACACATGTATATAAGTTATATGAACTATGAAAGCTAGGAGAGGAAATGTCTAGAGGGAGGGAACAGGGAAACAAGCGAGAGTAATGTGTACACATGTGACCTAAAGGTCAAAGGGCAAGTGGAGGTGGTCAGAGAAGGGAAAGGGAGCATGAGGTGGGTGAAAACCGTGACTTCCCCCCCCATGATGGACTGAACCCTCTGAAATTATGAACGAAAATAAGCCCTTCCTTGATTGTTTCTGTCAGGCAGAGTCTACCACAAAGCCCCAATCAACAGATCCAGAGATGTGACACAGTCTGGTGACTGGCTTTGTGATCTGTCTTTTAACTCTCAGCAATCTTTGTAAAATTTATAAACAGAAGCTTAAAATGTGTCTATGTGCAGTTGGGGAGCAAAGCACTCTTTACCTCTCAAAAAAACCCAATGAATTGTTTACACATATTAAATAAATAAATAAATACATTTATTTGTGTATTTGTGTGTGTGTTGGTTTTACACAATCCATCACACGCTTGTAGAGGGACAGAGGACAGCTAGGCGTCACTTCTTGCCTTCTACTATGTAGATTCTGGGGATGAAACAGGTCGTCAAGCATAGCAGGGAGTGCTTTGCCTATTAAGTCATCTCACCCCCGATTAATGTATATTTGTCATATCTGTTGGTTCTCAAATCTAGTGCAGCCTGAGAACCCCTAGGAACTTCCGACTAAACAAAATAACAGACTAGATTGGTTCTCTCGCTGCGAAACAATTGAATTCTTTATACAGCAGAATTCAAAAGGTTTCTTGCCTGAACAATGTGCTGCTCCCAAAATCTGAGAATTCATGTGCTTAGATCTGCAAAATTATGTCCCTATCTTTTCAACTGTTGCCTCCTCTTCATTTCCGTTGAGAGGTTTTGCTCGTTTTTGAGACAGGGTCACACTATGCAACTCTTGCTGTCCTGGAACTCACTCTGTAGACCACACTGGCCTTGACCTCCTGGAGATCCACTGGCTTCTTCTTGAGTGCTGGGATTAAAGGTGTGTGTCACCACACTGGGCATATTACTGAGAGTTGCACTTTCCACTATATTATCTCTGTCAGTTACTCTTAGTTTTCACTTTCTTGTCCCTCCCTTCTGAATATCGAATAATTTCCTCAGATCAGATCTCCAGTTTGCCGGTTTTAATTATACTTCTGTTTTCTGATTTCTCATCTTTGGCCTTTAATTTAACAATAGCTACTTTTCATTTATGGATTATGTGTGTTTTACTTTTGATAATTTCCTATTGATTACTGATTTTTGTTACTCAGCTTATGCATTATACACGGGTTTTTTGTAGTCTTTAGATAGAAGTTTGGATATCTGAAAAATGTGAGTGTCCATTTCTGATGGTTTCTGCTGACTCTTGCTCACGGTGATTTTTCTTTTTCAATTTTGTAAGCTTTGATTGGAACCTCATATTTGGTTGACCTTAATGTGTGGAAAACCTGGAGAACTATTAAACTAAAGATATTTGCAGATGTAGGAAGCCGTAGTTCTCACTGGGCTCTTGTAGTCTCTGGTGAAATTCTTGCATCTTAGCTTACCCCTGTTCCTTAGTTCTGGCTGGACTGACACCAGCGTTTGTCTCCAGAGCGATGCCCCCTCCTCACCTGCACCTCTTAGCTCAATTCTTATTTTTCCTCCTTGTAGGTCTCCATCACGGACCAATTAGAATAGGCTGAGTCCCACGATTTCAGTCTAAGTGGTTTAAAAGAGTAAAAGATGGAGTCTCCATCTGTGCAAGGCCTTGCTGTAGGTCACAGCACCTACGTGCCCCGGCTGTCCACCTATGACTAAGCTTCTAGTATGTCAATATTTAAGAAAGTGTGGTGGAAAGCACACACAATCCCTCAAGTATGATCCTCGTCATCCTGTTTACTAACTGGCCAGAAGTGTTCTTGACCTCTGCAGCTGTGAGGAAGCTGGGACCTTCAGTCTTCTGCATTCCCAGGAAGGAGCGGAGAAGCAGGTTTTGGTGAGTTCTGGTAATGGCAAATAAGGCTAACTACCGAAAGCCCAGTGCCAGTGCCTGACTTTCTAGTGTGTTCTGCTGCACCGGAATTTCCAGATGGCTTACTAATATTACACTGGGATTTGAGAACCGATAATTGCCACACGTGCTTCTCTGAGTCCTTAAGAACTCGAGTGACTAAATTTTATGCCCTCTTGGGAGTAAGGAGATAACACATAAGTGTCTTTTACTTTCTGTAAGTTTAATGAAGTAGAATAGAATGGATATGAAAAGAGACAGCACAACACAAAGCAGGTAGACGTGAGGGAAGCTCTTTGAGAGCAATGCTGTCAGATAAGATTGGGGAAAGGAACGATGCAAGGGAAATTGCATAAGAATACCTACTGTCACTTCCCCAGATTCTTCTCCGATGAATAGCCACAGTGATGCCTAGATGAAGTTATTACCTCTGGCTAATTTAGGTTGCTCAGCGTCAGTGGAATTAGCTCTCCTAAGTTCTGATAAAAGTGATTATTATTTTTTAACTTCTTTTATTGGTTTTAAAATTCATTACATTTACTTGTTTATTGTGTGTTAATGCACACACGTGCCATAGTGCACTTGTGGTGGTCAGAGGACGGCTTACGGGAGTCGGTTCTCTCCTTCTACTGTGTGAGGCCTGGGGCTCAACCTCGGATTTCCAGGCCTGGCAACTGTCACCCTGCCAGCTCAACTCTAAGAAAGTCAACCATTTGTTTTACTCCAGACCCTAGTGAAGTTTACTGCGGTTTCTGTCTCTGCTGGGTGTGAGTTGCAGGGGTGTGAATAGCTGTTACCTGTGCAGCTGGAAGGAACAGGTTCAATAGGAAGGGGTCGCTTACGTCACAACACTATTAAGGGAGCAAATATAGGATTACTTGTGTTTAAATCTATTTTTAGGATTTTAAAATTATATGTTGCAGGAAAACCTTAAACTTGAAGAGGCTTATTGAGCCTCTCATTCCTCTGTCTGAGCAGCTGCCAGCGGCTGATGGTTATAATTAGTGTTATTATTGTTAATAATAATAATTAATAAGAAAGTCTGTTCTAAGATGTGATGCCTTTAAAAATAATATTGAAGATGACAGAACATATATCATTTTTTCCCTCAATAAAGTTTTAGATTGTAAAAAAACCATCATAATTATTATTTCCTACAAAACACAACTTACTTTAACTGGAATTATTTCCTCTAGCCAAGATAAAGAAAATAGCTCTGAAAAAAAAATGCAACCAAGTCTTTGGAAGAAGTGTTACCTGAGTGGAGGGCTATTGTTGTTGTTATAGCACCCGCATTAGCAGCAAGCAAGCAAGCCTGCTTGCCATCTTGTGCCTCAGTGGGACTCTTTGCCTTCTCCAGAGGTTCATTTTATTTTTGAATGATTTAGTTGACCTCAGAATTTTAAAAGACTTTTTGGGTGGTAAATGTTGGCATAGTGTCCTGCAAAGTTCTGAAATACTGACCAAGAAAAAGAAAACGGTTTTCTTTTTCCCCTTAGCATTTAACTGTGTGACAAAAATAGAATCACTAACTTAAGTGACGCCACACACAAGCCCAGCACTGGTACGGGACGGTGTGCAATGCACAGGGCTCATTCAGTCTCCCCAACATTCATGCCAGGACGTCAACTGGTTTAAGTACAAACGTTCAGAAAAGTTATGTAAATGGCATTCCAGTGACACACGTGTGTGTCGCTGTGTGTGCTCACACTCGCTTATGTGTACATGTGTGTACGTGTGTTGCTGTGTTGCTGGGTGTGGAAATCAGGGCATCATTCATATTAGCTACCACTCTTCCATGTACTTGGACCCCAGCCCCAGCTCTTGATCACAGTGTTGTCGCTTCTCAGGGAGGGGGTTGCGGAGTCATATTTCAGTCCGTTTCTGTTTAAAAACCAGAATCCAGTAGTAGTGCACGCCTTTAATTCCAGCACTTGGGAGACAGAGGCAGGTGAATTTCTGTGAGTCCAGGGCCAACCTGGTCTACAGAGTGAGTTCCAGGACACAGAGAAACCCTGCCTCAAAAAAACTGAAAAGTCAGACCTCAAAACCCAGCTAATAAGTTCTCAGTGGTATAAGACACACAATCTGTAATTTCTTTTTCAACTTGATTCCTTTTCAGAAAAAAAAAATCTTTATAATTGTAGGTCTGAAGAAAACCTTTAAAGTTATATGCTAACTCTGATTTTAAGAAAGAAATAAAACAAATTTAGAGACTTGCATTGAATCCAGCAGGAGAAATGAGTGAAGTATTTTCATTTAAAGACTTCATTTTTTTAAAAAAAATTATTTTTATTAAAAAATATATTTTTATGTGTATGGGTGCATGGTGGTTTGAAAGAAAATGGCCCCCAAAGGAGTGGCACTATTAGGAAGTGTGTCACTGTGAGGGCCAGCTTTGAGGTCTTTTTCTCAAGCTCCCCTCAATGTGACAGTTAGTTGACTCCCTGTTGCCTGTAAGATGTAGGACACTCGGCTGTTTCTCCAGCATCATGCCTGTCTGCACGTTGCCATGCTCCCTGCCACGATGGACTGAACCTCTGAACTGTGAGTGAGCTACCGCAGTTAAATATTTCCTTCATAGGAGTTGCCGTGGTCATGGTGTCTCTTCACAGCAATGGTAACTAACTAAGCTAACTAGGACAGGAAGTTTTGTCTGTATTTAAGTCTGTGTACCATGTGCCTGTGGAGGCTGGATGAGGATGTCTGAGCCCTTGTAATTGGAGTTACAAATGGTTATGGGCTCATGTGGGTGCCGGGAACTGAGTCAGGTCCCGTGAAAGAACAGCCAGGGCTCTTGACCGCTGGGCCGCCTTTCTACTGTCCCCTCTCCCTGCACTTTTTATTGGACTTCAAAAATTTTGCTTCCTAGGCTAAGAATGAAGTCTTGCTAACTTCTTATCAAGTCATCACACAACTATATTTCATACTTTGACTTTCCTTTTGTTTACCTAGCCCTCTTCCCCAGTCCCATCTCCTCCTCTCTCATGGTTTGTAGTTCTAGGAGTGGGACCTATGGCCTCACAGTGCTATCCCAGTACCCTGTCCCTATGCTGCAGCTCCTGTCTCATTTTACTTTAGAAAGTGCCTTTATGGAATTTGTTATTTTGCATGTGTGAATGCGGATGCACATCCTTCCCAGTGCAGTGATGGAGGTCAGAGGATAACTTCCGAGAGTCCTGTCTCTCCTTCCATCGTTACATCCAGGGTACAGCTCAGGACGTACTTTTATCCACTGAGATATCTTACTAACTGTTTCTTTTTACTCTTTATTTTGAGACAGGGTTTTGGTTAAGTCACCCAGGATGCTTTTGAACTTACTCTGTAGCCCAGGCTGGCCTTGCACTTGTGATTCTCTTCCTTCAGTCGCCCTAGTAGCTAGGATTGCAGATTGGTGCCACCAGATCTGACTAGTTCTTTTCTCTTCCTCCTTTCTGTTGTATTTTTTTTCTCTTAAAAGATTAATTCTTATATGGGGTGCATCCGGTTTCTTTCAACTGGAGGTGATCAGAGGATGAGTGTGCTCTTTCTGATTGAGAATAAAAAATAATGATGTTAAAATAAAATACTCCACATTTATGTGAAAACACCCTGGGAAAATGTTTTGCCTTTTCCACATTCTACTGGAAGTCAAAAACTGCTGGATCCTCCAGCATACAGCACCAACCTGATGGCGCGGTAATGTTCTGGGGGCCTGTTTGCACCTCACAACTCTATGTCGACATCTACAGCAGCAGCGGTGTTGCATTTGCGCATCAGGCTCTGCACTGACCAGTGCTCACCCAGCAAATGCTGTCACTAGGATGTGACTATATCTTTAGCAACAGCAGCCACAAGGCCTCACGGGAAAAAGGCCCAGCTCGGGTCATGGGAGTGGTGGCATTGCTAATGCTTGAGTCCATCATTTCCTAGAATCTTATCACTTCTAGGATAATGGAAAGGCCAAATTGCTTGATAGCAGGGACCAGAGAAAAGAAGAGACGAGTGTTTGTGAGGCACTTACTCAACACAATGACAGAGTCTGAAAGTGTCACCTTGTTCAGCCACTGAATCCAGACCTGGGATTTCCACCTGATAGACTGGAACATTCCATCTGTAAACAGTGGGTTGACTTGTCCAAGGTTACTCAGCTTACGCGGACAGGTCCGGGATTCAACCCATGTAGACGGTTTTAGATCTTTATGTTTACTGATTCCCACTGTGCTGCTGGGCTGTGCACGTTGTGATTTCTGCACTGGATGGGCCAGAAGAAGGCTCTGGCTGGGGCTTGTTGGGAAAAGAAGACAGAATCAATCTCTCTCTCTCTCTCTCTCTCTCTCTCTCTCTCTCTCTCTCTCTCTCTCTCCTTCATATGCCCTCCATATCACTTTTTCCTTCCTCCTTCTCTCTTCCTCCTACCTGTCTCCTACCCCCCTGCCCTGCCTCACCCTCCTCCATGATTAAGCCCACAGTTCACCATATCTTCAACCGCAATTCAGAATTATTAGACCCTGATTCCAGGAACACTGCCTCCCCTTTGAGTGGTGGCCTTTTCTGTTGCCAGCCTTTAGGTTATTCTATGCTGCTCTGCTGTAGTTTCTATCATCAAGCGATGCATTTTGGCTTTCAGCATGTGTCTCTGCTTTCCCAATTGGATCTTACATCTATTTCAAGATTGATATTGTGCTCCCAAAGAAAGTCAACTTAAGCCCAAGAACTCACACTTGACACATGACTTCTCTTTTTGAAAATGGAGGCTTATTTTTTCTTCTTTTTCTTACTCCTAGGTTTGTTTGAAGATCCATGGAGTCAAGGCGGGAACTCCTTGCTGTGGGAGGCATGCATTTCAGTGCCTGGTCCTGTCACTTATGAAGGCATGCAAGGCCCATACCTGGTTAAAGCTCTTCTTTGTTCAGGGTCTTCTTTACTGCTCGGGAGCACTTTAAACGCTGCTGCTAGGATCGCACCAATTTCTATTGTATTGGGTGTGTTCTGGAAAACTCAACAGAAGTCTTCTGGTGCACTCTGAATGTTGTCTGGGTGAGTATTAAACTATTACTATTGCTTTGCACCAACTACTTCCAAAGTGTGACCTTCAGATCAACAGCCTCAACATTGCCTGGGAGCATGGGAGAAGTGCAAGCCCAAGGCTCCAGAGACACTGGTTCAGAGTCTCCAGCATTTAGCAACCACCCCGGTGAGTGTGCTGCCTACTGAAGCTAGCACGAAGATGCATTAGGTAAATGGCCATTCTGTGCCTGTTTTGGTTGCCTCAGCCTCTCCTCTTTCTGTCCTCCACTCTTACCCAGCTGGCAAAAGGGAACGGCTTTTACCACCACAGCTGCAATTCCCCTTGCCGCTTGATGCCCTAATATACATGCTGATACTTGTATGTCTATCTTGGTTGTTACTTCTGTCAAGTCGCATGTGTGGGTAGAACTGACGCGTATGCAACACGCCTTGCGTGCCAGAAACTACAAGATGTTACAGCTTAAAATGCTGGTCCCCAGGCTCACAGCATTGAAAGTCGAAGAAGCCTTAGATGAGGCAGAAGCAGTTCAAATGCATGGCATTGATTGCTGTGGAGGAGTTCTTGCCCTGGCATGTCTTTAACACTTAAGAACAGCAGTATGACTGCTCTGAGGATCACCATGGTCACAGACCCATTTTCCCACAAGCTAACACTCATGTAGCTTACTGAAAAGGACAGTAAGTAATTCATTAGACGTGGAGGAATAAGGCTATGGTGGCTATAGTATCTTCTCAAAGGGGCAGATCCCAAGAGGAGCTGACTTGGCATCTCATAAACCACAGAGGTCCAGAGACAGGAAGTTTCTGCAATTGTAACTGGCAGATGGGTCTGCCAAGCTAGCCCGAGAACTTTAAATTTGGAGAAAGGACCTCCGACTGTAGGCTGAAAGAAACTATTACTCTGCTGTCTAGAAGGACATATACTTGCTTGAGCAACAATGACCTTAAACACAATCACAGGATTTGGGACACCTATTCAGAGAAAGATGGCAATTTAGGCCAGGTAGTGCCGGCTCCCTCCACACGAGGGAGCCTAGACTCCTCGTTTACATTTTTTGACTGAGAATACAATTTGTATTTTCATCCTGCCACAAATGAAGTCACATGTGTGACTTCTGTTTTATCATTTCGAGGTTTCTTTCATGTAATTTTTATATTTCTATGACGTTCCAAACAGTTACATCTTTTTCCTTTGGGATTTTGGAATGCCAGCCTAAGACACTAGAAAAACACGGGTGGTGTTTCTGCTAACAGTCTCCTTTTACGAGCCTGATGCTATTTGGATTATCTGCAAAAACATCTTCTTCATTAGTGCCTATGAACAAGATCTGTCAGTGAAATCGCCTCCAAAATATGCCTCTGCATATTTGAAAGAATATTTACATAACACAGAAAACAACTCGTTGATTCATTTAAAGTCGTGAAACAATTGTGTGGTACATTTTCTTATTATAGCACCTTGCCGGCAACAAGCTGGGACCTGAGTAGCTTGGCTCCTTTTTTCAGATGTCACTTGGGAGTAAGAAAGGGGCTGTCTGTCCAAGAAGAGGGCCTGTGTGCAGTGGGGGTAGGTATGCCACAGGTAAGAGTGGAAACTCCCCAAAACTGTGGCTTCTTGGTTTGGTATAAAGTTGCAAAATGAATAATGAACTAGGCAGAAGAGAGCAAAGAAGAGGAGAAACTTTAATGACACAGGATTAAAGTTAACAAAACTCAGAGGCCGGGGCTCTGCACTGCTTCAGGATGAAGTACACTGGTGCACAAATTCCATGTCTTCTACCAAACTCTCTCCCACCACAACCTTTCCAAAGAAATATGTCACGGGTTGAGGGGACATCCAGGTGAAATTTTCAACTCTGTATAGTTTTCTGCAAAGATTAGAGATAATTGGCTCGGGGAGAATGGCTCCATTGGTAAGGCACAAGGACACAGGTGTGAGGAGGCAAGTTCTGTGTGCAGAAGAACATCCAGGCACCACAGTGCCCACCTGAAATCCCGGTGTGGAGACTGGGAAATTTCTGCGGTTCACTGGCTAGCCAGTCGGGCAGAGTGGTGAGCTCCGGGTTCAATGAGGTACCCTGTCTTGAAAAGTAAAGCCAAGAGTTTTAAAAATGACACTTGACATTGGCTTCTGGCTTTTAAATGCACATAAATGAGCACACATTCAGACACATACATGGTTGAACATGTGCACACCCACATACCCACACCCACATACATGTACACACAAAGAAAGGAAGGTTAGGGATGTTATCACTTCAAAAACTAATGATTTCTTTCCTGCCTTGCTGCAGAATCTGTTTCCTCATATGTAAAGTATATGCATTTTCTTTAAGACACAGGTAACTGAAAATGCTTAGTCTTTAAATTAACATGACCCCATGTCCACATGACTGGCTGTGTCACCCGACCTGGCTGTGAGAAGATGTGAGAGCCTGGTTTATTTATGTCTTTGTCTGTCATCAGCAGAGATCATGAATGAGAAAGATGTGTAAAGGCCCAAGAGTTCCCAGGGTGCTCCACGTTGGGTCATTATCCTGGGGTAATTGGCGTTGAGAGGGTAGGACCTCTAACGAGCTGTTTCTGTCCCCTAATGGCCAAGAGCCTGGAAATTAACACAGTGCCTGCCGTTCTACATGAGTGACCCGGCCTCTGGAGCTTTCCCCATCCCTCCAGGAAGGTTCTGTGACCACCTCATGGTCACTGCACTAATGGCAACAATTACAGAATGGCCCTTTCAGCGAGACCCGTGTGCATCAGTGACAGGACTCCCAGGAGTCCATTGAGTGACCAGCACCTCAGCGTGCTTGGCTGGATGTGGGTTGCACATCTCGTGGAAGCGGAAGGATGCAGAGGAGGACGTGATGCTGTGCCTGGCTGCAGAACCAAGTTTGGGATGGCAAGTGAACATCCAAGCAGACAGCCCAGGACAGTCAAGGCCCTTTTGGGCTTCTGACTTCCCGTTTACAATCTACAAATACTTGAGGAGGAAGCACGAAGGGACAAAAAACCAGAAGGACACCAAGGATTTGGGAGTCCACGGAAGGCTGGTGAGTAAGACTTAAGCCCAGTTCCTGGGTCTGGAGGTGTATCTCAGTGTTAGAGTGTTTGTCCAGCCTGCCCGGTGCCCCAGATTCCATTCCCAGCACTACAAAAATAAAATGAGACTAAAGATATCTTGGGGAAGTGATGTGTGGGTCAATCACCTTGATCTGATCATTATCCATCGTATGCATGTATTGAAATGTCACTCTGTGTCTTCTGCCTATGCACAATTATTATGACATTAAAAAATTTAAAAAAATACTTTAAAAACAATAACTATTTTGCCACCACAGGTCTCGGAACACATGTGGCAGCATGGGTGTAGTTGGCTCTTGCCTAGGAAATCTTATTTTATTTTATTGTTTTGGTTTTTCAAGACAGGGTTTCTCTGTAGCTTTGGAGCCTGTCCTGGAAATAGCTCTTGTAGACCAGGTTGGTCTTGAACTCACAGAGATCTGACTGCCTCTGCCTCCTGAGTGCTTGGATTAAAGGCATGCACCACCACTGCCCGGCTGGAAATCCTATTTTAAAGTTACAGGAAGGCTCCTGGTGACCCATGCAGTGTGACTTGACTTTATTTCATGTGTTAGAATTAACCAGTCCTGTTCACTCATGGCAACAGTGACTGGACCGCAGAAGGGCATGACTCAGGCGACTGGAGAGGCAACCCACGTACGAAGAGTGAGGGACTCTCTTAGGGATGCATATGCACATGGTGGGTCCCTGAGAGGGGGCCTCTTAGATCCTGTACCTTGATATCTTCCTGGTCTCATCCTTGTCTTGACACTAAGAAGAATCGTGCATTATTTATCTACCAGAATCATTTCCTTAATGGTGTGTTTAAATTATTTTTCACTGAGTTTAACATACTACTAAATTTAGCATAATAATGAACACATAGACTGTCTTCTATGTGGAAAGATAGAGGTAGGTGCTGAATGAATTGCAAAGTATGTAAGTGTGCAAGTGTATTATCTCTGTGTGTGTGTGTGTATTTTTTCTTCCTGTGCCAGGATTGATCCAAGGGCCCTTTGAATGCCAAGCAAGTGTTCTACTACTGAGTACCCAGGCATGCAAAAAATATTTCTGAGTATAAAGCTACAATAGGAAACACAAGTTAAGACAATTAGGTGGAGTCAAAAATAAGCTGTCTTTATTTTAATTTAATATTTTAGTTTGGATAATTTCATACTGTATTTGCATTATTTCCACTCCTCACTCTCCTCTTCCAACTCCTCCTGTGTCCTCCCCAACTCACTTCCAAATTCTTTCATTATCTCTTCTTCTATAGTGTTACTGCAACACACCTACTGAGATAACTTAGTGTTACAAGTGTATAGGGCTGACCAATTGGGATTGGACATCTTATCAGGGTGGGATTGGACAGTTTATGGAAGGGCAGGCTCAGCCCAGCAGAAGACCGATTCTCTTTCTCTCAGCACACATGGATTGCCTGGAGCTTGTCATCTAGGGGTGGGGGCTTGTGTGAAATTTCCCACATCTATGCTGGCCTGTCAACTGGTGTCATTATACAAGTCTGGTTTAAGCAACCGTATTGAGATTCCATGGGGGTAGCGTTCCTGCTGCATACGGAAGTCACTATTATTTATCGCCACAGGCATTCTCCTGGCTCTTCCAGTCTGCCTGCTCCCTCTGTGATGCTCTCAGAGCCTTAGGTGTTGGGATTGTATTGCAGATGTACCAGATGGCACTGGGCACCCCGTAGCCATTTATTCTCTGCATTCTGACCAGCTGTGATCCTCTGTGGCAAAAAGGAGTTTCTTTGACCAGGGTAAACAAAGTCTTGTCCATTACAATAGTGTTTTTCTTTGAGAATAGTTGACTGGCTCAACAGATTTGGAGTCAGGAGAAGAAAGGAGAAAAGTTGTTTGGAATCTATATGTATGATTGATGCTGATTTACAGTCTTAGGAGGGAAAAGATTTAAATTGGAAGGTGAAGAATCAGATGCATTTGGTGTCCTCAATTTGCTTTGGTTTTTCCACAGTTCGGGGGCCCAACCCAGGGCTTTGTATGTCCTAGGTGAGCACTCTGCCACTGGGTGACAGCCCCGATCCTACTGCCCTGAGTGTTAAAGAAAACTTTTGCTGTCATTTGTTGTATTAAACGTTTGTCTCAGCTAAGGTATGCAGACACAGAAATTGCTTGTAAAATATAATTTCGCTAGAAAATGATCCCTTATTCATTCAAAATGAGGAGCCAGTGCAGGATTCAGCTCACAAATGACCAATTTAATGTATATTATTAGTGTATGGAAATAATTGTAGGGGTAAAAAGGGAGTCTCCCTTTTCAGCAGCTGCCTCAGATATCCCGGGCCAACAGTGCCCAGTCAAGTTGGGTCCTGTAACATCTGCCCTCTGCTTTGGCTGCCCTCACTGTGGTATGGAGCTTTAAGAGGAGGGAGGACAACACCAGCCTCTCCTTATTTCTAGGAAGAGCTCTCCCCTGACTGTGTGTCACTCTTATATCACTGTTTAGAGACAGCAAACAGTTCCCGAGGTACCCATTTCAAGTGTCAGGTGTGGGTTATAATTTCCTGCTCATTTGCTGTGTATATCTTTAAGACTTGTTGCCTAGGAATTGGAAAATGCTTATTTAGGGGGTTAAATTATTTTTTTTCTTTTTGTGGAACTAATTTTTCCCCCCAACTTGAATGAGAGTTTGCTTAAGATTGTCAAGGATACCTTTGATAGTAATACATCAATCACAAGTAGATGCAGGGAGCCAAGTCTGTCGCTTTTGCTTGATTTCTAGGTTAAGAAGCAAACTGTGGGGCTGCAGAGGTGACTCGGTGGTTAAGAATATTGGCTGCTCTTTCAGAGGACCTGGGTTCGGTTCTCAGCACTCATATGGCAGCTCACAACTGTCTGTAACTCAGTTCCAGGAAATCTGAGGCCCTCTTCTGGCCTTCAAGGACCCTGCATGCACTTGGTACACTACGTACCTGCAGGCAAAACACTCAGATGCATAAACATAAATAAAAATAAGTATTTTTAAAATGAAGCAAACTGCTCACGTTGAAACCTCAAACGGAAACATTTCTTTGGAAAAATACAGAAAAAGTCAATGGTTTTGGTAAAAGTTCCCAGCCCGCCCCCACGCAGAGAGTAGAATTGATTTGTAATTTTAATGGCACCAGTATGAAGTGATGCAGGGAGTTGAGGACCATGGTCCATTGGAAACTTCTGCGTTTGAGTTGGATAGGGTCTCCTGGCAGCCACCATCTATGAGAACATTGCGCCAGTTACCGGGACAAACAAACAGCAGTTTCTATACCCCCATCAGGAGATATGAAAACCAGAGAGTATACATTTTTTAATTTAGTGCATTTTTGCTACTCAATAAATGTATAATAATAATAACCATCACATTTTTATTAGACACCGCACATTTATGAGCAAGCTTGGTGGTCTTGTTGGGCCTCTGCCAAGTTCTAATGGAGCCTTCATAGTTGTTCAGATTTCTCTGTTAGGGTTCTCTCATTTTTGCATAATTTAAAGAACAATGGCAACCTTACCCAGAATCCGGAGAAAATGGACGAGGTGACATTTATCTTATCTGAGAGGCAATCTACTCTAGTGTCTCCAAGCCAAGGACATTCTTCTAGAGAGCTCGGTGCTGTAATACAAAGTTGAGCAGAAGATAACCACTCACAATGAAAAATAAAAAATGTTAGCTTAGCCCTTAGTTCAAAAATTGGTCTCTGATCCAAGACTTAATAGTCATTGACCTGTGAAGCCAAATCGTATGCTTACTCATCAATAATAGCCCAGCTGGGACTTGGCACAAAAACAGTGCCTAGCTTTTTAGAAACCAGAAATGAAATGTGGTTGAAGGCAGAGTTATTGCCATAACATCAAGGCTCATGAATATAAAATGTCTTGAGAGTGAGAAAGATTTGGAAAGTAGCCACACAAATTGTTTTATAGAACTTGAAGTTTTTCTCCTTGTTCTCCAGCAGAAAACTCTGAGGTGTAGTCACACATCCTGATAGCCATCGAAATTGGGATTCATTTTCTGGCTTTTCACCTTAATTGGTACACTCGTCAGGCAATCTGATTTCAGGCATCAAAGGGCGATGCAAGGATGTTCTGTTCGTTTAGTCTATCGACAAATCCTTGCGGAGCACCTAAGGAGACTTGGCGTTATCAGCGAGCAGGACAGAAACCCGGTCCTGGCAGCACCGCCGCTCCAGGCCTGCTGAGGAGCACACCCTGCTGCGCGTAAGTTACAGGAAATCTGTGGCTCAATTCAGGTTGGAAGGTGAAGAAAATTCAGTTGAAACAAGGGAATCTGTGTCACTCTGCTCAGAAAGACAGTTGAAATAAGACCCAATGGTGACACTCAAGTGTCTGAAGAGTTCTTACTCACTCGAGGAAAAGTACAAAATAAACCAAGTCAGATATGGGTGGGTGTGTGGGGAGAATCTACGTTTAAATAGGTGTAGGGTAACTGTGGGAACTGGAAGGCAATGTTGAAGGAAGAGAAAGCAATTCAATGAATTTTTGTCTTGCCTGACAGTGGCAGCAGGCTGTCTTCCCCAGAGAACGGAAGTGAGCGGAGTTAGTGCTTACGTCAGTCACTCTTCTTGTTGCCATGACAGAACACCGGCCAAGTGCAGCCTGAGAGACGGGCTTATTTCAGCCACAGTTAAAGGGCACTGTTCACCATGGTAGGGCAGCCATGGCAGCAGGTGGACACGTGGTGTCCACAGAGTCATGGACACCGATGCTCAGTTGCTTTCTCCTGTGTCTGGTCTGCCACGTAGACTGGGTCTTCCCACCTCAGTTAACCAAACATGGAGCATCCCTCACTAACATTCCCAGAAGTTTGCCTTCTTCCTGATGCTAAATCCTGTCAAGTTGATATTGTCTGTCAATGTTCCCTATACCTGAAATTTGGGGAGCAGAAAGGTTATGGATTTTGTAGTATTTTCATATATACTTCATATATGTATATCACCTATATAATACATAGTTAGTTAACATTTCATATATATAAAATATATCTTAATGCATAATATAGATGTATATAGTATAGCTATTTTACACATATAGTATTTTAATATATGTACATATATACAGCATGAATATATATTCACACACATATATTATATAGTATATCATATATTTCATATGTACAGAATATCTATCATCCATCTATCTATCTATCTATCTATCTATCTATCTATCTATCTATCTATCTATCTGGGGGGGTGGTATCCAAGTATAAACACTAAATTCATCTATGTTTCTTACATATCTTATACAAATATCTTGAAGGTAATTTAAAAGCAGCATTTACAATAATTTTATGGAGAAAATAAGGTGTCACAGCATAAGATTTTCTACTTGGGCATCATTTGGGATCAGAAAGTTTCAGATTTTGGAACACTGTGGATTTTAGATTTTCGGATGAGGGGTGCTTACTCCTCCTCGCCCTTACAGCGTGTTCTTTACCATTCGTGCACCACTGGCTCTGGCTCATGTGGTTACGGGGTCTATGCAGTCTTACAGCGTGTTCTTTACCATCCATTCGTGCACCACTGGCTCTGGCTCGTGTGGTTACGGACTCTGAGCAGTCTTACAGCGTGTTCTTTACCATTCGTGCACCACTGGCTCTGGCTTGTGTGGTTACGGGGTCTATGCAGTCTTACAGCGTGTTCTTTACCATCCATTCGTGCACCACTGGCTCATGGGTTATGGGGTCTGAGCAGTTTGAAAAGCTGCATGTGGGGTAGTGGTTCGAGGGAGCTGGCGTTAAGGTTCCAGCATGAACCAGAGGCCTGGGGATTCTCACATCTGAGTTCCCAGGCAGGACAGCAATGCCAACTCAAGCCTGGTAGTCAGTCAGCTGGAGGGAAATCTTTCTTCTTCAGCTTTTTGTTCTGCCTAGGCCTTCCTTCAATACATGAATCCCACCCACATAAGGGAGGGCCATCTGTTTTCTTCTGAAGACCAATTAAAATGTCAATTTTATCCAGAAACACCCTTAAAACAAATATCTAGGCACTTCATAGTTCAGTCAAATTAATACGTAAAATTAATCATCATAGTTATGGAGAATTATCTTTAAACCTTGTATCAGCCATAAATGTATTTAATATAAGTAAATAGTAAATCTTTGTTTTAGTGAGATACATGTAGAATAGCATGTAGCCTTGGGTGTCTAGGAAGTGAATGCGTTTATCTGACTTGCAGGCTGATGGGGGAACTTATACAGAAGTAATTTTTGTTGTCTGATGTTAATTGATTTAACATTCTTTTATGAAGCTGATTCATAACTTCTAGGTATGTTGCATGTGCACACACACAATGTGTATGTATACTTACAATATTTTCCATATATATAGCTAATGTATTTTTCCAGAAGAAATGCTCATGAATGTCTTAGAGTTACTTTATCTTTTAAAAGTTAGTCAGGTATTGAGAGAGCAGCCGCACTGGTTAGGGACAAAGCTGGTGAAAGTGGAAGCACAGGCTCACAGCGTGGCTTAGAGAGGTATTCTATACACCTGAATCCACACTGATGATCGACACTTGGCATATAATGTTAGGGTGAGGAAGCTGAGGGCCGTGACTGTATCCCAGGCAGCGCTGAGTCCCTGTGACTGAGCACTGAATAGGAACTCAAGCTGTGGCTTTATTTTTCCATCCGAACTAAGTATTATAAGCAGGTATGAAACATCTCCTTATGCAGAATGATGTCATGACCGGTCATTGTCAAGGTGGCTGATTTAGAATCATCACAGACCTATACTTCTGAGTCTATTTATCCCCGGGGGTGTTTCTGGAAAGGTCCGGTTGAGTAGGGAAGACCGTCCTTGAATGTGAGCATCACCGTTCCATAGTGTGGGCCCCAGAATGAGTAACAAGGAGAACGTGAGCCGAGCAGCAGCTTTCGTCACTATTTCCAGATTGTGGTCTCAGTACGACCTGTGGCCTGTTATCATGCCTTCCCTGACACCAAGGACTGCATCCGCAGACTGAGTGCTGCTCTTATTTTCTGTACTTCTGATTGTTGGGGTGTTGTAAATTAGCTTATATTGCTTTTCAAAAAGATTTATGCTTACATATGTATGTGTGTATTGATTAAAAAAACGGGAATCCCTTACCACTATAAGAACTGTTCTGGTTTAGGTAACCAAGGGTAAAATGGTAAATATAAGAAAGGAGCATCTGAAACATTCATTGTGCTCTAAATAGTACATGTACCTCATGGGCTCATGTGTTTGAACACTTGGACTCCAGCCAGTTGTACTGTTTTGGAAGGTTGTGGAACTTTTAGGAGGTGGAGCCATGACAAGGAAGTGAGTCACTACAAACAGGTATTAAGGTTTTATAGAATGACCCTTCTTCCTGTCTGCATACTGCTTCCTGTTCTACCAAGGAACTTAAGAGGCCAGCTGTGCACTCCTGCTACCACCTGCTCCTACGCCTTTCCTTCCATGATGAGGAAAGTCCCTTGAAGTGTAAACGAAAATAAACCCTCTGCCTCTATGTTGCTTCTTGGCAGGCATTTGGTCATAGCAAAAGAAAAGTAACACAGGCAAGTAAGTGACCCTGAAGACTGGGTTTAAGGCTGTGATGAGCTGGCCATGTGGCTCATGGACCTTTGATTCGTTTTGCTGGAGGAATGCAGAAGAGTTTGGGGCTGCAAGCTTGAGAAATTCTAGGATGACAACAGCAGAGCCTACTGGGTCATCCTAGTGTGAGTTTGGAAGACTATGATGCTCAGCAAAATATGGATAGTAGTTTCAGTAGGGAGTCAGAACTCTTTTGAGAACTGGATTGGAGGCCATTTATGTTAAACTCTGGCAAAAAGTCTGAATTCATTCTGCCTGTGTCCTGAGAACTTGTGTGAAGCCAAGCATAGAGTAATAGACTAATTTGTTTAGCAGAGGGAATTTCAATATAGGATAATATGAATTCTGTGTCATGGTTGTTGCTTCCTACTCTTATCCAGTAAGAGATCCTAGCAACTAGAGCAGAAATATCTGGAAACTATGTATCTTGGTGAAGAAAGAAACAGGAACATATTTAAAAGATCTGCAGTTGTTACAGATTAACACCTTTAAAAAGAAACATCTTGCTCTGATTGAAACAATGGGAAAGGTTCTTTGAGGATAAGGCCTCCCACCCTTGAAATATTCAGCTTGTGAAAACGCATATTCACTGGAAGGGAGGAGAGCTTGGCTGAGAACGCTCCTGAAGGGATCCTTCTGTGGAGGGACGACGACACTTAGAGGAACATTTCCCAGAAAAACACACAGGACCTCTTGCAGCTGTTCCACAGGGCTCAGGTGACATCCCAAGCTGTCAGTAGAAGATGTCAATATTGTCTACAGGGTAATGGTTTTTTTTTTTGTTTTTTTTTTTGTTTTTTTTTTTTTGTTTTTTTTTTTCCCAATCATGAAAGATGCAGGAGTGTGTGGATGGTGGAGAGTTGCACCAAGGTCTAGAGAACAGGTGGTGGACAGGCAATGTGCGGCGAGGCTGGGTTTTCTGAAAGGAGGCCTTGACAGGTCACTGCATGAAGACAGGAAAGAGGAGCTGATGCTGCAATGCACGCCCTGGAATGCTGGAGAGACCTGGACCACCAGGCATTTACTGAGGAAAACTGCAGGTTGCGGAGTAGAACTATCCCAAGAGAAAATCTACTTGTGTTACAACTGGAAGAAGCTGAGGAGTAGGACCATCCAAGGCTGTGGAGCCCGGATGCAGGACACAGAGCTATAGGAGTTGGTATTTGCCCCACTCTGGGTTCCAGTCTTGCTTTGGACCAATGTTTCCTTGCTATGCCTCCATTCTTCCCTTCTGGAGTAGGAATGTTTACTCTGCAGCATTGTATACTGCAAGCTTGTAACTGGGTTTTGCTCATTTTATTTTACTTTATCAGGGATTCAGGGTTGAGATATTGCCTCGATCTTCAGAAAAGACTTTGGACTTTTAAGAAGTGTTGGAACTGGTAAAAATCATGGAAACTTTTGAAGTTGGAATGACTGTATTTTGCATTATAGGGGGTCTGTGACCTTACGGGGGACCAGAGGTGGAATGTTGTGTGTGAAATTCCCTCTACAGACTCATGTGTTTCAACACTTGTTTCCTGTAGCCCAGCTCTAGTTTCTGTCCACTTTCTGCTTCTTGATGGTCACTGTAGTGTGACCAGCTACCTCATGCTCTGTCACCTGTCTTCCTTCCCACGATGGACTGTATTCACTCTCCTTAAAGGAATTTTGTCACACCTGAAGAAAAGTAACATATACATTTATTAAATAATTAGTATTTATGAATTTATTTACTATTTATGTATTGTTGGCTTACTACAGCAAAGCATTTTTCATGAGTGAGTCAGCCCCTTCTTAGTGGGAAAAACACGTGTTCTGTGACTGAAAGCCCTTCATTGCATTGAGCTTGTATTATTCTTCCAAAGAGCATCTTAGGGTTTTATTGCTGTGAAGAGACACTGTGACTAGCATAACTCATAAATGAAAACATTTAATTGGGGCTGGCTTACAATTCGGAGGTTTAGTCCATCATCATCATGGTGGGTGCAGGGCTGCACGCAGGCAGACGTGGTGCCTGAGAGGTGGCTGAGAGTGTTACATCTGTATCCACAGGCAGCAGGAAGTGACAGTGACACACTCACCAGGCTTGAGCTTCTGAGACCTCAAACACACCCCCTACTGATATACTTCCTCCAACAAAGCCAAACCTACTTCAACCAGGCCACACCTCCTTATAGTGCCATTCCTATGGGCCTATGGGCACTATTTTTATTCAAACCGCTATAGGGAGTAAGGGATAGGTTTCCGTCCCAAAGAGCTTCTCTGAGATCCAGTTCAAGATGACAGTGCTTCAGTTCAGAAGGACTTCCTTCTGCTTAACACCAAAGTTGTCAATCTCTATAACCTTATTGTCCTCTGGAGTTGGAATTCTGGCCGTGGGCTCCAAAGGTGGTGGTGAAGTAGCTGAGTGGACAGGAGGCTACCCTACAGTTGACTTAAGCCAGTGGTTGCCTGGGAAGGTAGGTTGGACCTGAGCCCATCTACACAGCGTCTTTGAGCATGGGGTCTGGTAACCAGATAACTCAAGTGTAGCCAAATTCGAAACCCCCTGAGTTAAGAAGAGAAGACAAATCCTGATCAGACAATAAAACGACGACATATTGAGTACAATTGTTGCCTCCCACATCATTTGTGCCAGGTATTTTCAAACCTTTCTAGGTTTATAAAATAAAGGTGCTATTCTGAACTGGAGTCATCCTCTGCACTGGGGAATGTGTATTTTAGCTTTGAGATTCCTGTTTATTTTTATTTTATGTATATGAGTATTTTGCCTGCATATATGTCTGCGCACCACGCGTGTGCCTGGTACCCACAGAGGCCAGAAGAGGGTGTTGGGTTCCCCAGAACTGGAGGTATAGATGGTTGTGAGCTACCGTGTGGTTGTTGGGAATTGAACCAGGGTCCTCCGGAAGAACAACCAGTGCTCTTAACCATGGCACTTTCCTCTAGCACTAAAATGTGCATTTTATATAAAGTTTATAAGTGGGTGTTCAGAGAGCTCAGTGAGGCTCCAGAATTTCCTGCCCATACGCAAATGGTCCAGTAGCAGCAGTACATTTGCCCGGTGGGTTAGTGATGGGGTTGTTTTTGTGGTCCTTGTTCAAGAACAACGGATTCATCCCCTCGACCCCATAGATGTGCCTTTTGGTGCCTGACAATTGTGTCAGTGTTGACTTCCCCCAGCTGTTGTAACTCAGTGTCTTCAGGGTTTGTGGTTATTTGGTTTTTTTCTTTCTGTTTTGGTGTGGTGGTGAGTTGAGCCAGGGTCTCACTATTCATCTCTTGTTGGTTTTGAGCTCCTGGTGTTCCTCCTGCCTGAGGCTCCTGAGTGCTGGGATTCCTAGTGGTTTCTTCTGTCTAGGCATTTTAGCCTGCTTTGCAGGCACTCTTCTTACAGTGGCTCTGTTGGGGTTTGTCCTGGCCTCAGTCTCTTGAAGAGGAACAGCTTCATAAGCAGAGCTTAGATCCTGAAAATATTCAGGACTTCTTTAGACTTTGGAGCAGGTCATACATTACATGTAGTATACAATATGTATACAAAAATGTCATTAATATCAGAGAGGTAAGCTCAATGAAAAATGTTTAAGAATGTGTGTATCATTAGCAGATAGATGGATTGTAAATGGATAACTAAATTCTGAAAATCTTATCCTAGACATTGATCAAATTAAAATTATTACTACATAATTTTTCTTGATGATTACCTTGAAAAATAACATTAGTAAGACTTTGTTTTATCCAAAACTTTATTTTGAATCAGAGCAGAGAAAATAGTTATGGAAACCTTGCCTCTGAAATTGTAGTCTTATTATTATTATTAAGCATACTTTACATGTCTTGTACTTTTTCTTTACTGCTTATTTGGGACTATTTAAATTAAGCAAGTCAACAGTTTGAGTAAAAGTCTAGGTCAGCACTCTGCATTTTAATTTATTGTTTGAGAATCTCATACATGTGCTTTGATGAAAACCCAACCTCTACTGCTTCTCCTTCAACTCTTCTTGTATTCTCCATTTCTCCTTCCCAACTTGTTGCACTCTTTTTTATTGACCCACTGAGTCCTCTTGGTGCTGCCAGTTTGTTTATGGGCATAAGGCCATTCACTGCAGCATGGGCAACCAACCTACCAGGGACCGTGTCCCTAAAGAAAACTGATTTCCCCTCCACTATTAGAATCAGCTTCCAATGGCTCATCAGATAGGGACCTGACTCCATGAGCCCCCTTCTGCTGCGCATGCTGGATTTTCCTGGCTTGACTATGTCCAGGTCTTGTGCAGTCAACCACAGTGTAATGAATTTGTGTGCAATGGCGCTGTCATATCTGAAACATAACGGTTTGCAGCAGTCTTCTCTAAACTGGCGCTTACATTTTGTTCTTTTGTCCTCTCTCCTGAGATAATCCCTGTATCTCAGGAGGAAATGAATAGTTACCCTCACTGGAAGGGAAGGATAACCAACCACTCTGATTGGATGTAAGGCAGAACTCATGCCCAGTGCTCTTAACTGGGTCAAGAGTCCATGGATGGGCAGGTAACAGGCCCTGGAGGAAAACCTAGTATTATCTGCTAGTGAGACGTGCTATCAAACGCCTTCCACACGCTTTTCTTTACCCTCATAGATTAGAGAGCTCTCAACTCTCATCAGAGCAGCTCTTTTTTGTAGTAGGTGGAGAATATTCAGAGATTTACAACTGGTCAGAGGACAGAGAGTAAGAGGCTATGAAGCGCTTAGCTTCTTAACCAAAAGGGAAGGAACTTCTAGCAATAACCCTGAGATGCAGTCCCAAGCAACTGTATTATGTTGCCAGTCTACACAGAATCCTGAAGTACAGCCAGGACTAACCCCTCTTCCCAGGGTTCCATTTGATAGTGACAATGAAAGAACATCAATCAATCAGTCTCTCCTAAGCCGTCTTAACTTTCAGTAAAAACAGCCAAAGGGGAACATCCTTTTACTAGCGTAGGTTTGGACTTTCTCCATTCCTCTTAGTGGTTAACGTGAAATCCTAGCTTGCTATTTAATTGCTCAATATTTTGAGTGTCTAAATAAAATGAAATTTCTTAAATAATTTAGATTATTGTCATTGTTTTTTTAGAGGATACATAGTTTGCGATTGTGAATTTCACAAGTTAATCCCTCTTCCCCAGTGACAGAGCTCAAACCATGGCTCATGCATGCTAGGCAAATGCTCTGCCCTGAGCTCCACACCCAGCCCTGCTGGTTTTCCCTCTTAGGGTCTTTAGTTGTTTTGATCACAAAGGTTCCTTCCACACTCTTGATTCGGCTTCTTGGTTCTGGCAAGGAAGGGCACGAGAGCCCTAAGTGATTCTGAATTCTGATGTGAGGTGTGTTACAGTTCAAGGTTCCAGAAGAATCATGCATATGATTCCAGAGCCAGCCAGAAACCTTCCTGTAGCATTAACTGATTATCTTCCATGATAAAAGTAATAAATGATAATATTTTAGTATCAGTCTTTCGATTCCTTGTTTCATAGACGTTTAAAAGAACCGAGGCAGAGTCATGCTATATAACCCTGGGTGACTTGGTCCTTGCTGTGTAGTTCAGACAGGCCTTGAACTCTCTCTTTAAGTGCTGGGATTATAGGCATTTGCCACCATTCCTGGATTACACATAAACTCCCGATCTTCCTGATGTTTCCTACTGTCCTCGGGTGTGTGGTGCTTAATTTTATGTTCAGTTTGCCTGTTCCCAGAGCTTGCCTAGATATTCGGTCAAATGTTACCCTGGGTATTTCTGAGAGAATGTTTTGGATGAAATTAACATTTAAAACTACAGATTGAGAACAACAGATGGTTTTCTCGAATGTGAGTGAGCTTTTATCCAATCAGTTGAAGAGAATGAAGGTCTGTCTCACAGGACCCCACTGTGGTCTTTCCCAGTGACTTCCTACCATGGCTTCCTTTATTTAAAAAAAAAAAAAAAAAGATAATAAAAGGCTGACCTGAGGTTGAGCAAATTTTCCTGCCTGGTGACCTTTGCACCTGCATGGCGACCTTTGTACCTGCCTGGTGACCTTTGGTGTAGGACTCAGACTCTTCTTGCCTAAGCCTTAAACTGGGACTCTGGCTCTAAAGATTTTGGATTTATCAACCTCTGTGATTAAAGGCCTGTTCTTTGTAGTAAATCTCTCTCTCTTCATACTTTTGCATCTATATCTATATATCGTATTGATTCTCTTCATGTAACAAAACCAGTGAGTACAGGTAAGAACCCCCATGATGTTCATTATCTTTCCAGCCATCTTAATTATGACTTCCTTCATAGATCTAGAGCTTTAGAAAGTAATTGAAGTTTGTGAGGGATGTCTCAAATTTGTGGTCTACATTAGGGTGTCTCAGGATCAGCACTATAGACATTTTAGGGAACAGTGGTCCGTCCTGTGCATCAGAGACATTTGGTGTCACCGCTGGCCTCTATCTTCATGATGCTCCCAGTCGTGAGACCAAATGTACCGTCTAGTCAGTGGTTAGATTTTCTTGTGGGGGTAAAATAGCCCTGGTAAAGAACATTGGCAAACAGCCAATGGCACAAATGGGGTCAGTTATGTAAATCAGGAGGGGCTGAAGATAAAATACTTTAAACAAGAGATTGACCCGTGAAAACAAGGGTCAACAAAGGTCACAAAGAATTTGGAATCCATAGTGTGAAAATCAAGGCCACGCTCCACACTTTGCCTCCTCCCATTTGAGGTTACAGTCAATAGGACGCAAAGCTTGTCTCTGCTGTCATTCTTCCAGCTTCTGTTATGGATTCTATCTTTCTAAAACCAGGATTAAAACAAAAGCCTGCTCAAATAAGGAATGCTGCCCTCATTTAAGGTGTTCCCTGCCAACGGAGGTTTTTGTTGTGGTTGTTGTTGTTTCTTTTTAATGATGGAGCCTTGTGTCAGGCTGCCCTTAGGAAGAAAGAAAAGGCTGACTAAGCATGGCGTCTGTCCCGAGAGGACTGCATTCAGTGTGGTCTGAAAGGAAGTGCGACATGAGTGCTTTCATTGATGTTTTCTGACCTTTCGAGTTAGGGTCTTGCCATGTAGCCCTGGCAGACTCTTGCTTCAACCTCCTGAGTACTAGGCTTAAAGGTTTATGCTACCATTTCTGACTTTAGATAAACCAGGAAACAGGAGAAAATAATGAAGAGACATTGAGTGGCTATGAAGATCTATTTGATGCGTCTTCAGTAAAATGCCAACCCCATTGATCCAATCAAACGCATGCTTAGTTGGGGGCAATCAACATGGATATTCAGTTGGCTTTAGGTAAGGTAGATCATTCTGGATCAGTGGTTCCCAACTTTCCTAATGCTTTGACCCTTTACTACATACAGTTCATGTTGTAGTGACCCCTAACCATAAAATTATTTTCATTGTTAGTTTATAACTATAATTTTGCTATTGTTATGAATGATAGTGCAAATACCTGTGTTTTTCGGATGATCTTAGGTGACCCTGTGAAAGGGTCATCTGACTCGCTCCAAGGGGTTGTGATCCACAGGTTGAGAACCAGTTCTAGGCAAATTTTTGGGCACATCTTCTCAGTTGAAAGATATTCTGCTTAGCTTTCTTTCATGAACATAAGTTCTCTAAGAAAAAGAGCTTCAAGTAATAAATCTTTATGTTTGGCTCATGGCTTCAGAGTTTTCAGTTTGAGGTCATCAGGCTAACTTGTTTCTGAGCCTATGGTGAGGCAGAACACAGTGGCAGTGAGCAAGCTGTTCTCAGGGCCAGGGAAAGGGTAGGGCTGGAATCCTGAGAGCCAGTTATTCCCTTTCAAGGACGTGCCTGCAGTGATGCACTTCTTCCAACTAGACTTCTGTGGTGTCTCGACGAAGAATGTCGCCCACGGGCTCAGTTATTTGGAACACATGGTCCCCAGTCTGTGGTGCTGTTTGGCTTAGGAGGCTTAGGAGGTGTGGCCTTGCTGGAGGGGTTATGTCACTGGGGGTGGGCTTTGCGAGTGAGAACCTGGGGACAATGGTCAGTTCTTTTGGAGAGCTCCTGCCATCCTGCTCCGGTTGCTGTGTCTCCTGCTTGCTGCCATGCTCTCCTTCCATGATGGACTCTTAGCCCTCTGGACCCAGACACTGAAAACAGACTCCTTTTTCTAGAACGCCTCGGTTATCAGCTGTTTTGGCCGTGGTATTTTATTACAGCAATAGAAAAGCAACAGCCACAACTTTCTTCACCTGTAATAGTGTCACAGCTTTAACTGATACATTGTTGTGGGGGACAGTCTGCTTTCAAAGAACACCGCAAAGAGAATGGGAGGTTTTCTGAGGAAGGAGAAATTCCACCCCTGGATGGCAGGATAGGGTCCTGTCTCCAGTCGCCAACCCTCAGGCTGACCCTATGGACATTAGATCTACCTAGTCAGGACTGCCTTGAGCAAATCTGACTCACTTGCCCTTCCCTTGCCCCCGTCCCTGCTACCCTGGTAGAAGTCCTGACACAGTCACCCAAAATATTCCAAGGGGCTTACAATGTGAGTGCTTCCACCATTGTTATCATCACAGGACATAATGAGGGCAGGGCCCTCTCGGTTGTTTTGTGTTCCTTCTGGAGGTGGGCTCTTGGCTCTTCATAAATGATGAGTTGAATAAAATCATTGTTTGGGGTCATTGCGAACAGCTCTAGAGGATACACAACAGGATCTTTCTGCTAGGAAGTGGGTAAATGACTATGAAAAAGGTACCACGTAGCTTCAGAAACGCCATTATCACCCTATTGAAAATCTAGGGGACGGGGACAAACGCAGCAATAAATTCATAATCTGTTGTCTCCTTTGGACTTGCCTCCTGAACTATACCCCAGGCTTCGGTGGGATTTGTATAGTGTTATTTGTACTGTATTCAAATGACTTCTCTACTTTCTTCCCCGTTATTAGTTCATCTTCATAAATAACATTCCCTCTTTTTTTTCTACTAAAACTGTTTACTGTTTTGGTAAAATTAACATGTGCTTATTAATAAGTTGTATCTTTACAAGACTTTTTTGGAACAAATTTGGGACTAGACACTTTATTTTATACTCACCTTTCTTTCTAATCCTGGAAACAACCCATTGTACAGGAGGGGAAATGGTTTGGGGACTATTTCCATTCATTTACATTTTTGTAGTGCCGGGATGGAGTTCAGGCTTTGAGCACATCTCTGGGCTAGCCCTGGTTCCCACGTTCCTATGGGGCTAGCTTAGTCTACCTGGTGGGAGGCTTTCTGAAAAACACGGTCTAGTTCACGCTCCTCTTTTTACTAATTTCCCTCCCTGCCCTCCGTTATCTTCCTCTTCTCCTCCTCCTCCTCTTCCCTCTCACTCATGTTTTTTTTTCTTTTGAGACAGGGTTTCACTATGAAGCCAAGGCTGGTCTCAAGCTCAGCCCTTCTGCTTCAGCTTCCTAGGGTTAGAGTTACAGGCGTGCCCCTCCATTCCTACCTGCAGGGTCTTTCCTTTCTCCGAACCTTCGGACTGTGGAGGCCCATTCTATTTCTTCTTGTTTTGTTGTCCTTTTTCTTCAACTCAGCACAGTGAATCATGTCTTTTTAAAACTCTTTCTGTACGGTTTAATTGACATTGCACTGCTGTTTACATCTTTCCATTTATTTCAGAGGGCAATAATTTTTGTTGGGGAAAAGGTCATGGAGTTTGGGGCTTTGCTTTGGCTGTCGGCTACTGTAATGTCTGAAATCCACAGAAGTGAGTACTTGGGCACAGGTCACTTAATCAAAGCTGAAAGACGCATCCACGCAAGCAGCTGAGCCATCAGCAGGGAGATATTTAAGGATTAATAAAGGGCATGACCTCTTGGATCTTACAGCTTTTGAGGGGGAAATGACTCAAAATGTACACTTTCCGTCACATTTGGGTGGACTTAGGAGCACCAAGAACGTCTCGTTTCCTTTTCACTGTATAGTCAACACACCAAAGCACTCAGCGTTGTACTGAAGTCAATTAGTGACAGGCCATTTAAATCCTGTAGGGTCAGGCTGCAATACTGTGGAGAACAGGAGAAGGGGGCATTACTGTTGGCATTTTTAATCCCACGTCACTTCTTCACCTTCCAGAGGTCCCTGTGCACTGCAAATAGCAATATCCTGGTGGCGTCTGTCTGCTGTGGAGCAGTACGCTGGGCACGGCGTGTTTTCTCACTTGTCTCTGAGCCCATGCTACTTAGTAATTCCTGACGGGCTACTGTAAATGGCTCACTGGGTAGCTCCCGGGTCCCACTAGCTCATGAATAGACTCCCTTCCTTTCCCCTTGACTCTTGTTTCCCTTCTTTAAATCATAGCCAACTTCGGGGAGTTTGGAAGACAGGCGTTTCTAAATCTCTTCCTGGCTACCATAGACATTGTGGTGACCAGTAGAATAAAGGCCAAGTGGGACAGATAGAGCTGCCTTTCTCCAGCCAAATGGGATTCGTTAAATTATAAAAGCGGTTTAGAAGAAGATACAGAAAGGTGTTGTGTGTTCTTAGTGGGGTGCGGCGCACGCCAGAAATTCATACTTTCTGGTAATCAGGATGCAGAAGTTTTAAGAAAGTATTCCAGATGAGCTTGAGCTGCGTAGTGAGACTTTGTGTCAAAAAACCCAACCCAAACAACAAACAAAAGAAAGTTGCACAGTCTCTTTAAAAGATCATCTTGGTAACTGTAACATTGAGAAGTTGGGATAGTTATTGAATTGAGTTACTGTGCTAGCATAATTGACAGAATTAATGTACTCTTTTTTTGCTGTAATATGTAGTCTAGGGAAATTTGAGATGCTGACTTTGATTACATACTTTTTTTTAAGCAGCCACACAATACAAAATGGTGCCCGAGGTCTTGTGACTCTGTCTTTGTCACATTCTAAAGTGGTTCTCCCACTGTGACTTTAACTCTCCACTCAGATCCATATTCATGCACTTCTCTAAGCTAAGGCTGGTGAACACAAGCATGCTGAAGCCTGTGTTGTCTGGCCCAATGAATAATTTTCTACTTATTTTTATGTCTTTAAGTTAGGGGGAGTGTAGAGACCTATCGGGCCTTGGGAGAACTCAGAAGGGTTCTCCCAGCTCTCTGGAGCACATCGTGTTCAGATGACTTGGGGTCAGGGAATCTCTGCTGATTCAGGTGCCCCAGTTCACCCAAGCCCCTTGCGGGGAATTCGATAGAGAACGAAGTGCAAGCCCTTTAACACCATGGCAGCACTGTACAATGGCATAGTAGGCTGACTGTGGAGGACAATACATGACACATTTGGAAAAGCTAGAAGAAAGACTTCTTTTTGACATTAGCCTGGTGATGGAACTGAGGGCCATGTGCATGTGGGCTGAGCCCTCCACCATAAAGTTATACCTCCTAGTTGCAAGGCCTCTGTAAGGTTTTACTGTACAGAGATGCCCAGGGTGATGCCGGGTTGTAGCTGTGTTCACAGAGCCACAGATTAGAAAACCAAGACCTGACATAGGAATCTTCAAAGGCTCCCCTGCCATTATGCTTCTGCGAAGGACTCACCTCTTCACCGTTTCATGGCCTCTCCACAACTCCCAGCTGTAGAGGGGACATTTCAGATTCAGACGGGTGTCATTAAGCTTAGGACGTCATTAACGGTGTTAGCAACACTCAGAGTTGGAAACAAATAAAGAAAATACTATTAAATATGTCAGTGGGGCCTGAGAGGAGATTAATATTCTGTTGGGGAAAGGTGAGAATGGAAGGAAACAGGGATGAGGCATTTTCTTTGGGAAGGAAGCATCCAGAGGATAAAAAGCACTTCTTCCAAGGAGTTGTTGGAGTTTCAGACATGGGCTTCCACTGCTGTTAAAGGTTGTTCAGCGTTTGCTGGGTTTGAGAAGCGAGGTGGTTGCATTGTGCAGACTGTGGGGTTTCTTTTTATGTCGTCAACATTACCAATACCTATTCTCTAGACCTCATTTCATATAGGACTCAAATCTAGATTGCGTTACACTGATGATTAAAACTAGCCATTCCAGGCATGGAGGAGGGATGGCTTCAGTGTCTGTTTCACAAGTCTGATGTGGGGATTTGGACAGCAGGGGCTCTTAGTGTTGGGTGGTCTCCCTTCCCAGCTGAGGTAGGCTGGGGTCAGTTTCTTCAGACATAGAAAACTGGAGTTCTGGGTATTTTCCAAAATGGGCTCTCTCTCCTCCAAGGCAAGTAAGAAGGATTCTTTCTCAGATCTCCACAGTGGGAACCTCTGATTCTAGACCCCATACGATGTCTTAACTCTCACACGTATTCATACTGAGCCTTCGGGAATTTGAAGGAACTATACTTACCTTGGCTCCAGGTGTAGGTTGCTGCCCCTCTCTTCTGCTCTGGAAGTATTGACTCTGTGTCTGCCTGGGTCCCCAGCAGTCTGTCTCAGGACCTCAGTTCTCTGGGGCCTTAAGATGAATTCTTGATTTCATCCTTTTTCCTCTGTGGATGGGAGTGATGACTTCCGGACTCAGGTATCAGACACACACCAGACCATCATTGTTATGGTTATTACCACCACACCAGACCATCATTGTTATTGTTATTACCACCACCACCACCATCACGCCAGACCATCATTGTTATTGTTATTACCACCACACCAGATCATCATTGCTATGGTTATTACCACCACCACCATCATTGCTGTTTTTTACTATTATTAGCCTTTTAAGAAAGGGTCTCATCTGGCCATCTGGTCTTGAACTGCTATGTCAGGCCTTGAACTCCTGATCCCTTTACCTCCACCTCCCATGTACTGGGATTCCAGGCAAGTGCCACTATGCCCAGCAGAGGCTGCTTGCTTCTTAATCACTTTTAGTTCGTTCATAGAGAGGAAAATTAGCACTTCGACTTGATATGCACAGTTTGTTCTAGTCTACCTATTATATATATATATATATATATATATATATATATATATATTTTGGTTTGCTTGCCTTTTTTTTTTTTTTTTTGAGACAGGGTTTCGTTTCTTTGGGTCTTTGGAGCTTGTCCTGGAACTAACTCTTGTAGACCTCGAACTGGCCTCGAATTCACAGAGATCCGCCTGCCTCTGCCTCCCTAGTGCTGGGATTAAAGGCGTATGCCTCCACAGCTGGGCTCTATTCCACCTTTCAACTTCTGAATTTGGTTTTCTCTTGTGGAGCTATATTTTGTGTGTGGTTGTATTTTTCAGCATTCTTTTTGGGGCATTTGAATTCTGCAATTCAATTAGAAAGGCTTTTCCACTGGGAGTGTAGAGGGATTTCTCCATTGTTTCTTTAGTACTTGTTACAATTTAAATTTCCACTTAAGCATTTGATCCATTTGAGCTGTAGCCACATTTCAAGTGTGAAGAAAAACTCTCTTTCTCCCAGATGCCTCCTCAGTTCTTTTAGAACCAGTTACTAACTAGTTCATTTGCCTCATTAATTATCTTATATTAAATTCTAATGTGTACTCAGATTTTTAAGAAATTTATAGACTATTGCTGCTCTATTCAGTTATTTATATGGTAATGCTCTGTTTTATTTACCGGAATTTATAAGTACTTGAAATTATTGTATGACTAGTTAACCTCAGTTAACTTCTTTGTCAAAAATTTGCCAGTTGAATTTTCAATATTATCTTTAGCATCAATGTGGCTAATAAAACAATGTGTTGGCATTTTTATTGTAATCATGGTAAGCCTTTAGATTAGGAAGGATTATATATTTTCAAAATTGGGATTTTTTTTTTCTTTTTAGGAATACCATGTCTTTTTATGTGTTCAAGTCTTTTGTGTCCGCGGGGAGATTTGAAAACATTCTTCAGATGGTTCCTGCACATTTTTTAAAACATTGTTTCTTGCTCTTATCCTTTCCCCTCTGTTGTAACTAGGTCTGTTTGTTTGTTTGTTTTTCTTTCAGTAGCCCTGGCTGTCCTGGCACTCACTCTGTAGACCAGACTGGCCTCGAACTCACAGAGATCTGTCTGGCTCTGCTTTCTGAGTACTGGGATTATAGTTGTGTGCCACCACGCCTGGCTGTAACTGTATATATATATAAAATCTAAGTGTGTTACATATATTCAGAATAACAAGTTAAGGACATATACTCATTATTTATGCCTGTATATTTACTTTGTTACTCACAAGGTCTGGTTTTTGTTCTTTTTAAGATATAGGGTGGCTTTGAACTCACAATAATCTAGTTTCAACCTCCTGACTGCTGCGATTATAGGTGTGCACCATTTATGCCCAGGATGTCATCTCTTATCGTATATGGTAGTGTTGTGCCGTGGGGCTCTGAGGTGTATGAACTTGGCTTCACCATTTGTTAGCAATGGGATGATATATTACTCAATGTTCATAAACCACAACCTTATTAGGAAAAATTTGACAAAGCCAGGCATGGTGGAACGTGCCTTTAATTCCAGCAACTGGGAGGCAGAGACAGGCAGATCTTTGTGAGCCCAGGGCTATAGTATGGCCTACAAACTGAGTTCTAGGATAGTCAGGGCTTCACGGAGAAACCCTGTCTTGAAAAACCACTCCCCCCCCCAAAAAAAAAGTGACAAAATAGTATTGACATTACAAAGTCAGTTTTGAGAGTAAAATGGCCAAGGCATGAAAGCACTTGGAGTGTCTGTCCCCCTGGAAGCAAGCCAGGGCTTGTTGCAATAGTTCCAGGCCCTACCAAGTTCAAACTTTTCGATGAGGTCAGTCTGGGAACCCAAACCATCTGCCTTTCACCCCATGCCATGAGTGGATGACAGGGTTGGAGGCTGGGGATGGGAGAATGGAGGAAATAGAAAGTGAAGGGTTGTGGCCTGGATATGCAGTTATTGTTACTGGAAGGGAATGAGAGATTCTGTGCTGATTGTGTGTGTGTGTGCACGCACTTTGTGTGTGTGTGTATGCAGGTGTGCAGAAGACCAATATAGGACACACAAATTAATGAACAAAACAAGAGCAGGTGAAGAGGACAAATGGCCACTTGAAATGTGTGAAGCACTTACAGCACATAGGCCATGTTTCCAGGCATGCATTCAAGCCAGGGTGCACAGCAGCAGTGAGAGGAGGCATGTTGGATACTGTGTTACAGATCTGTGGCCTCTTGGGGTATTCGTTCATTGTCATAGTCCCCCCTGTCTTCTCATCACCTACTCCAGTCTGGGCCCAGGCACTACAGTGATAGCAGGAAAGGCAAATGTCAAACCTGATAGAATACAAGGTAAGGGGGTGGGGGGAAGAAACGACAAAGGGGAGGGATTAAGGCCCTTGGAGGAGAGAGAGTTTGGGGTTTAGAACTGACTGAAAGCCCCATGTGCAGAAATGCACGGAGGGCTATAGGAGGCATATAACAAGGGCGCCCGTCTTGAGTATCTATTGTCTGTGCCTGCTTTATGTTGTCTTTCTTCTATTCGTAAGTCTGCCACCCAGACAGGTGTGCCTGGAAAGCCACAGCACCATTTTACTGTAATGACTGAAGAGTGCTGGTGAAACATTCTAGAACCTGAATGCAGTGTGACTCGGAAGCAACCTTGAAGAGGTTAGCCACGGGCGTGGGGTGAGTCCCTGGAAAAAATGTAATAAGGTCAGGGAGATAGCAAGGTCATCCTTTCTATTACTAGGCAGGGAGAGGACCAAATGTAAGCCGATGGGCAAGCAAAGGGGCACGGGGCCAAGAAGGGGCTTGCCGCCAGGTAGGAGGTAGGGATGCAGATGAAAAGGGGACTAAATGACTGCAGTGGGAATGAGAAGGGAAGAGCACTCTGCAAAAGTGCTGGGTCAGCTACTTTACTCTTTCTCACTGCTGCATCACTTTTAAAGGGACAGGATGCTTCAGGACCCAGAGGCGGAAATGGTCTTTGCTGGTAGGAGAACAGGCTAAATTCAGACAGAAAAAACGTGGTTGGAGACAGCTGGTGAAAAACGACCCAGTTCAGTCCTCTGCAAATATCTACACCCTGTTCTCCAGTCCTTTACACAGCACCTTCTTGCATTTCATTCTCTCGATCTCTCCCACCACTTTTTTTTTTTTTTTTTTAAATCAACCTGGCACTTTGTACCTAAGGAGTCTAGCAGAGTCCCTGCTTAACACAAGGCTGTTGGCGACCTGGGGGTGATTAATGCAAGCTACTCTAATAGTTTATGAGAAGTGTCACTTCCTCCCAGCTTCTTGTATCCGCCACCGAGCAGTTAACGTTACAGTCAGCTCTCAAACACCGAGGATGAGACTGCTGTTAATACCACACAGCAGGGTTCTTCTGCAGTGGAAACTTGCAAGCCAGACGCACGAAGCCAGTGCCGGGACTCCGGGTGACCCCGGACTGCGGCAAAGAGGTGTGGGAGTGGACAGAAGAGAGGGTCACCTGGCTCCTCTCTTCTCCTTCGGGGACCCTGCGCGAGCGCCTTCTACCCTGGAGGCAGGGGAAGGTCGCTCCAGGGACGGGCACCTCCAGCATCCGCCAAATCTGCAAATTCATTGCTACTTTCGTCTTTGTGGCAAAATCCTCTGGTCCCAGTAGGACATGCCCTAGGGCTTCGCCGCCTTAGGTTGACTTTTCCCACAGAAAAAGCCTTTTATTTGCTTCCCTACCGCAGGGCTCCGGTCTTTGGACTTTGCATCTCTCTGGCACGCCGTCAGGAGCTGCGCTCAAGTCTTAGCAACTTTCACCATCTTGACCTGAGAGTCTAAGACAATGTGAACAAAGAGGAGCAGGGGGAGAGAGACCGGGCCTTCGGGTGGGCTGCGGGGGCAGTGCTTGTGTTGGGGGACGCCGCGCTCGCGGTCTGGGGCGCTTGTGGGTGGTAGGGCGCGGACAGCGCCACCGGTGGGCCCTGCCCCTGGTGGCCCCGGGCAGTGCGTTTCTTTGTCCCTGCCTGGAGCTGGTTTCGAAGGCCGTCGGCCGCGAGCAAAAGCCCTGGCCCGGAACCAGAGCTCGGCTTCCAAGTGCACCGGCGGCGGCGAGCGAGCACTGAGCAGCGAGCAGCACGGGTGCCGGGCCGGCGGCTCCCGCCCTGCTCTATGGCTATGCAGAGAGCTTCTGGCCATGGAGAGAGACCGGGGAACTCGTGCCTTTTGCTTCTCCCACGCAAAGTAGAGCTCAGGCTGGCAAAGACCTTCTTGAGTAGCTTGGCTTGGGAGCGAGAGGGAACTCAGTGGAACCTTCTCCCCGAAGACACACACTCAGATCTGGGGCGTGAGTCGAACTCAAGGACAGAGGAGCCTAGCCCTTTGCACCTAGCCGCGGGAGCCTGGGAGGCAGAGGCAGGACCTAAAACACCCGAAGATACGAGTCAGAATGACCCTAAAAACCCAAGTGTGGGGGCACCAGTGTGTGTGTGTGTGTGTGTGTGTGTGTGTGAGAGAGAGAGAGAGAGAGAGAGAGAGAGAGAGAGAGAGAAGAATCTGACTCCACACCCAACTGTCTTACCTGCAATATAGTTTGCGCTTCTCTGAGTCTGCCTGAAGAATGAAAGAGAAACTGCCCTGTCCAACCAAGCTCCTTGCACCAACCCTTCCCTCCAAGTCTATTTTATAATGCGATGCAAGGTTACAGAGTCCATGAGAAAACTGCTTTCCCAGTTCCCCTCTGCCTACGCCTGCGTCTCTAGCGAGCTAGATTTCAGGTGACCGAACGTCTCCCGGCTGCTGCTGCTTGCCTGTGGCACCGTGTCTCCGGCTTTCTCGTCTCTGAAAGCCGGATTTCCTAGGTCTCCTCCCGGAGAAGTCCGGCGCTCTGCCCGCCTGTGCCCGGCCTGCGGCAGAGCGGTTCGGGCGTCAGGGCGGGCGCTAGGACCGGGCGGAGCGGGGCGGCCGCCGCGCTACCTTAAACCCGGCCCAATGCCGCCGCCTGCGCCACTCTGCGCGCCGGCGGGGGCTGCGCAGGAGGAGCGCTCCGCGGCCACGGCGCTGCGCGGCCCGCGCGGCGACACCTGTTCGCGGCAGCCCGGGCAGCACGCGAGCTCCGGGACGCGGTCCTCGCCCGCCGCTTGCCGCTCGCCTCATTGCAAGCCGCTGGACCTCCGCAGAGCCTCTGCAGCGTTCTGGATACTAGCTTTGGACGCCGAAAGTTTTTTTCTTCTTTTTGTTATATTATCCTTATTTTTTAGAGGAGGGACTGGGAGGAGAGATTTGTCGCCGCCGCCAACGTGAGGTTTTTTTTTTCCTCCCCCTTGAAGGATTCATGCTGATGTCTGCAGAGTCGGTTAGAGAGTAAAAACAGCGCATGCCTTTCTGGAGTCAGGATCCGTAAATTCTGACGTAGCCCGAGCATCTTAAAAATCCCTGTAATATCGCCCAAGCACTTACGTTGCTATGGTCATTCTGATCTCTAAGCAAATGGAGAAACTACGGATTTTTTTCCCTTATTACGGTCGGATGGGGTGAAGACCTTTCTGCCTGCTGAGAGCCGAGGCTCCATATGTAGCGATGCATAGCTGTGTTGATCAGTGTCAGTGTGTGAGTATAAAGTGGTGGCTTCTTAGACTATCAGTGGTTTGACCTTGAACCTGTGCCAGAAAAACAGCAGATTACTTTTATTTATGCATTGGATGGATTGAAGAAAAGAACCCCTCTTTCCCTCTCTCTCTGCAACTACGGCAAGGGAGGGGAGTTGGATATACCTCGCCTAGTGTCTCCTGGTTGATACGATCATTATTGTTTATTCTTGTGCTTAAAAGCCGAGTCCTCTGATGGCTCCCTTAGGTGAAGTTGGGAGCTATTTCGGTGTGCAGGACGCGGTACCGTTCGGGAACGTACCGGTGTTGCCGGTGGACAGTCCGGTGTTGCTAAGTGACCACCTGGGTCAGTCTGAAGCAGGGGGGCTGCCCCGGGGACCCGCAGTCACGGACTTGGATCATTTAAAAGGGATTCTCAGGCGGAGGCAGCTGTACTGCAGGACTGGATTTCACTTAGAAATCTTCCCCAACGGTACTATCCAGGGAACCAGGAAAGACCACAGCCGATTCGGTAGGTATGCCTTTAACCCTTGCGTGTCCACGCGGTGACATTTCAGATTGTTAACTACTAGGAAGGCGGTGGCTAGGCGGGGATGCTGGAAGGGATATAGTCTCATATTCATGCCCCCCTCCCCCCGGTCTCTGTGCGTGTCTTGCCAGCCCAGGGAGGGAAAAAGCCTCCGGAATTGCAGGTCTCTGGCTGGCACTGGTGCAAGTCTACACTGAAAGGCCTTTCTTCTTTTTTTAACGGGGGGGGGGATGAGTTATTAATATAACCCGAATCCCAAGTTTTGTTTTATCAGATACGTGAAAAGATCAGGTTTAAGAAGTTTCTTTTTAATGGATCTATTCCACGAGTTTTAAGCTTCAATCACTAAGAACTTCAAAATGCACCCAGTTTGCTGTAGGTAGTCGGTATCTTGCTCTGATTAAGTTTTCCCCCTTCCCTTTTCCTCTGATAAGTATTCTGCTCGAATTGTAAATTAAATATGTTGTTTTTTCCTGGGGCCGGTCTGAAAGCTTGCTGGCTGTTCTGTGGGGAACACTAAAGTCGTGTTTTAGATCTGAAGCATCCAGGAGCTCCTGGAGAAAATGACCTGGGAAGGGGGCGAAATCCCACGAGGGGTGCTGATCGTCCAGCCGTCGACTCTCGACCTCGGTCTTTTAATTTCTACAGTGTGCAGCCTTGTGTGGGTTTCTGGTGTGAGGGTTTGCGTGCGCTTGCAAAAGCTGCAGGCTCATTTGAAAAGGCCATTCCGAAGATTTCCTGCTCGGAGCAGAGTACTTGTGACTCAGCAGCGAAGGCTGCAGACTCAGGTGGGGACTCTGCCCACTTTCATGCCTGCACACACGTGCCTGGCGGGGCACCTTCAGCAGTGCGGTGCTAAGTCAGCGAGCACAGTTCTGCCTGGGGATGGGGAGGGGGGCGGGGTGTGTGGAATCTAGGTTTCCCCCTTACTTACAAAAAAAAAAATCGACAGTTTGGGCAACCAGACTGTTGGAAAGAGTTAACTTCTGAGTGAACCCACCTGACGACACTTAGGCTAGGTCGTAAAACCTAGTCCTGTGGTAATTTTTCTTCCTCATGCTTTCATGCCAGATGTTGGACTCAATCTAAACTACGTGTTTAGCTTTGTGGACTGTGGATGTTGCCCCAAGGTGATGAGGGTTCAGGCCTGGAGGTATAGTTCAGATTCTCGAGGCCCAGGGTTTTCCCCTTAGTTCATTACTGAGGCTGGGCTCAAAACTGAACCTAGTCAATTTCTCCAGCTGATTTGCGTCCCCTCCCTGCTTAAAAACCAAGTGTAGCTCGTCGCCGCGATTATTCCTTTGAAACCTAACTATCTTCTCACCGCTGCTGACTGTCGCGGAGGGAAGACTAAACTTTGCTAGAGTGCTTGCTTGTCTTGCTGGCCACCTTAAAGGTTGCTACCGAGACCAGCTTTCGGAGCAAGACAGGAGACGGGCGGTGGCGGGGATTGAGTGTCCCGGGGCGCCGGGCAGTCCGCCTGATGCTCCGGGCAGCGGGAGTCGGGTCCTCCCGCGCTCAAGGCTGGCAGGTGCGGGCTCAGCCCCCGGCCCCGCGTTGCTTTCGCTCCGCGCGGTCCTAAGCACGCTCGGGTTCTAACTCCCTTTCCACCCTGCTCCACTGCGCCCCTCGGTGCTGCGGGGACCGCTCCGGGCTAGGGGAAGGGAGGACAGGGGCCGACACCCTACTGTCCGCGTGAAGGGTGTCCGATTTTTCCTTTTTGCCCATAGCTTTCTCTTTGTGTGTGAGTGCGGGTCTGGTGGCGCTGACAGCCGCCGCCCGAGGCAGCGCGGCGGTGGTGTGTGGTGTGGGAACCGCCGGAGGCGCGCACCGCAACCGGAGAGTTGGTGGCGGGGCTGAGGACAGACTAGAGGTCGGAACTGAGCTTTGTGGTCTTACGCAGGGTCCCTCCCCCCTTCTTTCTGGAGCGTGCAGCGGGGGTTTGGGAGAGTCGTGGGGCTTCGCCGGGCCAGGGAGGTGGGTCGGGGGCTCCCGGCCTGGCGAGGCCACAACCGCAGGGGAAGGGGTGGGGGTGGGGGTGACAAAGGGCTGCTCAGGCGGTGCAGGGGGTGGCATGCTATTGTTAACTGCTGCCCCTGAAAGGGCTTCGGAGCTGGCCTCGCAGTAGCAGAAGGCCGGCTGCTCTCGGAGCGCACGGCTGCAGGGGCGCTGCGGCCAGCCAGGGCCACCTTCATTGTGTGAATTTCCCGGTCCCAACCCTGGGCGCTCCACAACTGGGCCCAGGTCAATGGATGGCCCTTACATTCCGGGCCTCTCCACGTACCTTCCCCCAACGGCGTTCTTTCTTTCTTTTTTAAAAATGCAGTCACCTTTAAGATAGGACGTTTGCCACGCGCACTTCAGACATCAGATATCTGTGCTAAGATGCAGGGCCAGGGAGCGCGCGCGTTCAGGGGTCAGCGGACAAGGACTTCAGGTACCAGAACCTAGACTATCAAACAAAAAACCCCAGTTCCTCACGCCGCCTCGATCCTAGAGGTTGGAGAAGGTGTCGCCAAGGAAGTGACATCTCTACTCTCTGGTTCCGCACTGTGTGTGTGTGTGTGTGTGTGTGTACGCGCGAGCGCCTGTGAGAGGGTGTTGATAGGAGACAAGCGGAAGACCCGGCCCTTGCTGGGGACCCCGGGTGCGAGTATTGCAGGTCTGTCGGGTGTCTGCCGCGGGAGGGGGGGGGAAGGGCGCGCCTGGCTCTTGGCGGTGCCACTCACCCTGGTTTGGATGGAGCTGAGTGGGCGGTTGTGCGCAGTGGGGGTAGGGAAGGAGGGTTATTTAAGTCTTTCATCCGGTTGCAGTGAGAAGCGGGCCCCCGGGGTGACAGCAGTGCCGCGGTCTCCCGCTGCTGCTGCTGCGGCAGGTCCCAATATTAGCAACCTCTGCAGCGCTGTGCGTGTGCCGGGAGCCTCCGCACCCTGCCTCCCCAGCCCCGCCCGCTGGGAGTGACTTCGGCGCTAGGACCCGGCAGCGCGGGCCCGGGCGGGGCGGAGGGGCTGCAAGGCGCACCTGGCGTCCGCACCACCCTGGCTTCACCTTCCACCCCCTCCCCGCAGCCGAGGCCTCGGCGCCTCCTTAGCTCCTCCCAGGGGACTTCATCTTCTCCCTGGGTTTCAGAGTAGCTGTAGGTGGGGTGGGTTTACACCTCGATTAAAATAGAAGGTGCATTTTTCTACCTGGAAGGGAATGGCAGAAGGAAACGTGCTGGGCTAAAGCTTTCTGCCGCCCCCGGGCCGCCGCAGGTGGCTGCAGCTGCTGGCAAGCTCGGTGGGGACTTGGCCTCGGTGGTGTAAGGGGATGTGGGGGTGAGGGAGTCTCAGCACGGCAGGGGCTGCAGCCGGGCCAGGGAGTTGAAGGTGGGACTTTATGGAACCCTTTGTTTTTCCTTGAGAGTGATAGGAGTTGGGAGGAGGGCAGCTGGGGGTTCTGCCTCTGAGTGATGGACTGGGAAGCAAGAGTGTGCTTTTCACTTGGAAGGACTTTCTGGTTTTGCTAGACAATGAGCAAAAATTAAGTAGGCAAAGGAAAAAAGTGAACTCTGGGGCCTGCTGAAGCAGGCCTACCTCCTGGCTTGGGAGCGGTGACTCCAAAGGTCATCAGAACCCCAGATGGATACCCCTGCTGGTAAGCCATTCGAGGGGCAGGAGTCACGTCAGATGGTAGTGGAACTAGGTGAGGACAGATAATGATGTGATTTTTAAAAAAATTAATGAAATGAAGTTAAAAACTTACTTGTGGGTTTTGCATATATGTATACAAAGAATCCTGATCGTATCTGCTCTTTATTCCCCCCTCCAATGGCCCCTGGACACCTCCAACAGGTTCCCTAACTTCATGGCTGCTGCTTCCTCCTCTCATCCCTGAGTCCAGTCAGTACAGCCCATATGTGCACATGGGTGTGGGACTATCTACCAGAGCATGGGCAACCTACCAGTAGCCACACTCCCAAGGAAAAATGGCTCTCCTCCACTAGTAGCTGTCAGCTGCTGAGGGGGGGCCTCCTCCACTTGGGGTGGGAGCTCATTAGCCCCCCTCCCATCCATGCTGGAATGCTGACTGGCTTGATCTTGTGCCAGTCTTGTGCAGGGAACCAGAGCTGTAGAGAGGTCATGAGTGCTACAGCAGCGCGGCAGGTCCAGAAGACAACACTCAGGCCATCCCTCCCTGTCTTCTGGCTCTTATATTCTTCCTACCCTCTCTTCCTAGGCCTTCTCTGAGCCTAGGGCTCATGGAGGTGATACAGATGTCCCAGTTAGGGCTGAGGACTCACTGTCCCATATTCTAAGCACTTGAACTAATTAGGAGTCTCTGCATTAACAGCTGCCCAATGCAAAAAGAAGCTTTGGGTAGAAAACAAAATTGAGAGAAGCATAGACCTTTGAGTATAAATATTTAGAAGGCAGCTTGACAAATATTTAGAAGGCAACATGATGACTTAGTAAAGTCACAATGGCAGATTCTGCACTAGGGCCTGTGAGATCGCAGCCGTAGGCTTTTGAGCTGGTTTACAGTGCCAGGTACGAACACTGTGCTATGGACCATGCCTCAAATCCAATTAGAAAGTGGTTGGTTACCCACGTAACAGTCATACCACTCTATCACCAGCGGGCACATCTTACCCAGTGGAGACCCAACATGTATTGCAGCATGCAGAAGGATACCAATTATAGCTCTTCTCCAGTGGTCTGGATAGCACCTTCTGGCACTGTGAAAATTATCCAGCAGAGAGGAAGTTTCCTGGTTAGTTTGAGATTGGTGTCTCTATGTCCTGCAGTCAAATTGTGTGCCGAAAGGACTTTATCATCTTGTTACGGCGTTCAACAAAGCTGACAAATACTGGCTTCTTCCGCTTTTGCTGTTTGTCTGAAGAGGGCACAGGTGGAGGTGCAGCAGCTTCTGTCTGCCAACTCTCTCGTTTCCTGTGGCTGGCTTTAGAGGCGAGGCACAGAACAGTGGACTCTGGGAGGGTGACTAACTGGGGGTTAGTGAAACAAGTGAACAGAACTAGACACTCCAACCACTAGTAGTCGGTGAGACTGGGAAGAGGGAGACCGGCGATCCTTGGCCCCCAGTGGGTCCTTATAGGAAGGGTTGTCTGTGGTGGAAGAGAGACAAATGTCCCTAGTCTACCTGCCAGCTGGTTACCACTCCCCACTGTGGCCTTTACTCCCCACCGTGGCCTTTCTGAGCCGATGTCATCAAGGTTGTGTGTCCTAGGAGAGATAGGTTGCAATGCCAGTGTTAGGCCAACCATTATCCTCTTTGCTTCTTGCCTTGTTTCTGTTCTCTCTCTTTCCTCTTCCCTTGGTCATGAGACATTCCATCTGTGGGACAGTGTCCTTCTGGGTTGTCACTATCTTCAGTGCTGTCCAGGTTGCTCACTCAGCTCTGCACAGGTAAACAGACTAGTGTCAGGAATTTTCGGTCCTCCAGGAAGACAGTTGGAGGAACCAGCTCTGGCCACTGAGGGCTTGGTTGCTCTGGTGGAGGTTGTAGAGTTCACCATGGACAAGGTGGTACCAGGAAAGATAAAGAGCCTCCTGGTCTGCGTGGGGTGGTATCTGGCCACCTTGTTGCTGGGTCTCCCTGACCTGACCACACTGGCATTTTCTGGGTGTGGGAGAAGGGTTGTGACTCACACATCTGGATGTTTTGCTTGCCCTTGGGTCATGGGGGAGACCTCATAAAAGTCTGGAATTTCTTTTTTTTTTTGGTCCCTACTCTGAAGGAACTTCAGGGATATGGATTATGGTTTGAGGTGATGAAATATTCCCACCTGGGGTCACTGTGTCCTGATTCTTGCTGGGAGAGCTCCCCAGATTCATTTCAGACTTTTTTTTTTAAATGTTACCCCCCCCCGACTTGTTTTTCTGTAGCTGAACAAACCACTGGTCTTCAGATGCATCTGTTCGACACATCTGCCTCCCGCTGTGTGTGCCACAGTGTATCACAGTTCTGTTTGTTTGTCCTTCCTATTCTAGTAGCCCCTTCCCCTGTTAGCTTCACTTTTTACCATGTCTGAAAATGTTAAATGGAATATTCCAGAAATAATTCAAAAGTTTCAAACACTTTGTATTTAAACTATCCTATACTAGTTCTAGTTAATTATTAGTTATTAACCTCATAGGGGGCCAAACTTGCAAATTAAATTTGTCATGAGTGTATATGTACATTAAAAGACAGTGTGAATAGGGTTTGGGGTTCTGTGGCTTCAGGCATGGAAGGAATGTCTCTCCACAGATAACAAAGGGCTACTACTGAGCAGGAGGCTGGGCCGAGGCTGTATACTTCTGTCATATTTTTATATTTAATAAGTGGTATGGTGCCTGGTTAATAGTTGCTCCATAATATCTCATCGATGGAATAAGTGAGTATATATGGATTTTAGACATTTTCCTAATAATTAGAAAAAACAAGATACATATATTAATACTCTTCTTTCCATATTATATAACAAAGTCTCAGAAGTTAAGTGTACGAAATGGCAAGAAATTGCAGATAGAAAACCCAAAAAGTTAGAGCCTACTGTGCAGTGTGTGGGGTATTCAAGGAAGCAGGCCTTACGTTCTGATTGACTTGGACGATTGAAATTTCAGCTGCCCTATTAAACACTGGGGCTGAAGACATTGCAGTCCTACAGAGTGGAGGAGAGAAGACCTCTCATGCTTAAGCATGATCCTTGCGGCCATTGCTGTTATTTCTGCTATTCTTCGGTAGCGTTGTGAAATCGTATTCTCTGTTGGGTCAGGTAGAGCTGTTGGTGGGTTATTCATTCTCAGAGCGGCCTCGTGAGTCGAGGAAATGGAGCATCACGTGGCCTCTCAGAGGACATGAATGGATTTTAGTTTTATGGTTAACCCTGTCCTCATTGACCTGGTAAATTAAATTGCACAGACTTCAAGGTGAATGAGATGTTTCCTGTTTTTCATTTTATAGCGAAAGTTGACAACAAAGTAAGTTCTTATGCTGATTTCGGGATTTCCATGACCTTCATTAGGGCATACTTTCTTGGTACCAAGAGGGAAGTCTTGTATAGGTGGCCCCTAATAGCGATAAAGTGTTCTAGGTCTGATTGTTTTGAGTCATAAGGGTTTTAGGAATGGTACCATGAAATAAAATGACTGCATCAGAAAGGAAGTGTATCTCCTATGCAGTGAACCCTGAGGAGAAATTGCCTCTTTGATCTTCTCATTTGCTCTGTGAAGGAGGGAAGTCTAGTCACATTGGCTGTGTCAGGTGGATGGTCCAGGAAAGTTACAGGTTAGTAGTTCAGATGTAATCTGTAATTTTCCTCTTTATCATTCACGATCTCACTTTAGAATAAGTTTTTGTATCTGGGCACATAATCTGTAATCCACAAACATGAGGGTCTGTGTAACATTTCATGAGTGTGCAGGAATGAGTGAAACTGTGTCTATGAGGGTGAGTGATCCCTTGCAACTGAGTTTCTTATGGACTTAATCCTTTACTTTATTAGATTTATGGATTCAGAGTCTGCACTTGATGGCAGCCCGGTCCAGTCCATAAGAGATGGAAAATTAATTGTTTAAAAATCCATATAAGTGCTTTTTCATTAGTCACAGGAGACTGACTTTAGCACACGCAAACACACACACACACACACACACATTCTCTCTTTCTTTCTCTTTCCTATATACATGGAGACTCACTTTAGCGCATGCACACACACATATCACACAAACACACAAATTACTGTTTCCATAGACTTTCCCCCCTCCTTTTATATTCTTAGATGTAAGTATACTTTGTCAATAGTTAAAGATATTTTAGAATAAGAGCTCATTATTTGGTATGCGCTGATATAAGACCTACAAAAAGTGTACTACTTTAATTTATAACCGAAGCGGGAGCGTGGCCAAGCACAGAGATGATTAGCAGCATCTGTGTATCCTGTGGGATGAGCGTCTTAAAGCAACAGTAGACTCAGGGAGACTGAAGCTGCTGATGTGTGGTCATAAAATTCTGGACTGATGCCCAGCTTAGGTGCTGTTATTTTTAGTGAGGTAAGCAAGGCAAAAGAAGGAAGTGGACGAGATCATTATATTGATTTACTTTGGGGATAGAGTATTCCGTGCCTATTTTAATCAGGAGCATTTTTTTTTAAACCAACATTTCCCCTTCCAGAATATTAGGCTATTTTAATTGTTTAACTATTTCTTTGAGGTTTAGATAATAACAGAAAAAGAATCAATCAAAAAGAATCTGTTGAAGCCCAAATATTTTAGGGTAGTTTTTCAAATGGAGCTCAATAAGGTTATACAGTTGAGAGCTAGATCATTCTCTGCAACGCCAATGGAAGCTTTAATTAGCATTCCACACTATTATCTTTAGAGACATAAGACAATAGAATTTAAAAAAAAATTATTTGTGCGCATATACATATACATTTACATACTAACATACACACATTTATATATACAATATTCATATTGCGTGTGTCTCTTTCTCCCAGTCCCAGAGGATGGTAAGTACAAATGCAAGATAACCATACATAAATACTTAATTTTACATATGTAAAATGGAAATATGTCATTTCCTTCTCCAAGTACACTCTTAGCTCATTATATTGTTTTCATTAGACTTATCATTTGCAATGTTTATATAGTTATGAGTTCTAAAATTCTTAAGCTGTATTAGTTATTATGTAAGTCATGTTCCACTATGATAATTTAGTGTCTGAAGATGATAAGATAGCATTTAGTTGGAACATCCTACAAGTCTTAACTTGTATGAATTGCTCCAAGTCGGAAGCTGGGCCCAGTTTCCTCTCTGGAGCCCCTGGGAATGCTGTGGCCCTGGGGACATACTCTGGGCTCTAACTCTCTGTCTGCTCTTGATCTCACAGGCATTCTGGAATTCATCAGTATAGCAGTTGGCCTGGTCAGCATTCGTGGTGTGGACAGTGGCCTCTACCTCGGCATGAATGAGAAGGGAGAGCTGTACGGATCAGTAAGTGGCGGCCCACACTTTGTTAGTCCCCATGTCCCACCTTCCACTTGAACTGTATGTTTGCTAGGTTGACTAAGAAGAGAAACTGAGTCTGGACGTCAAATGGGAGTTTTTAAATCTCTGAGGCGTGCTCTTTCATTGCAATTCCGCATCTTTACCAGACCAAATTTTCCAAGAAAATGCTTTATTTATATGCCAAGCCATCTTCATTATCAAGTAAATAAAGATTCACAAGTGTGAAAAATCCATCGTCTTGTATTGAATGGGGAGCTATTTTTGAAATGAATTGAAATGGTCCCCAAGCTTTGCCAGGCATTGTAATTAAAGCTAGAAATAGGCCATGCAGCGAGAGTCTAAACCCTTTCTCTGAATAACATAAGATTTTCATTATGCAGGAGAGATGGAGGTGGAAATTATTGTTGGACAGTCTTGTGTGTGCATAGGATCCAGCAGCCTTGTGGTTATTTGCAAGTGTTATGAATTCCTTTCTCTCTAGTCTCATTTTCCATCCTTACTAACTTGGAAGGTCCTGATGGTGATGGAGCATTTGCTGGAATCTGCCGGTTGATGGGAACTGGGCCTGGTCCTGGGCTATAGCTGTCCCTGGTTCTGCTCCACAGGAAGCTTGTTGGTTTTACCCTCTTGCATCTCTTCAGTTCCAGCATAGGAGCCCATCACAGTGCATGGAACACAGTCAGGGTTTAGCTTTTCCTGAACATAGGAATATGGTGGATAGGCTATAGTTCCCATGTGAAACTATGTTCAACAGTAACGTTTTGAACAAAATAACCTTGAGTTTTTCATTGTAGTTGTTGGTGGTCAAGTGATCATTTAATCCAAGTTACTTGAGCTATGAAAACTTGGATTGATGCTTACAAAAAGTTGAGATTTAAAGGAAACCCAGAAGAGGAAAAGTTCTGAGATTCTCAGCTGCATTGAAAGACAACCTTTCCCTAGATATACTTCTTTATTGTCCATATCCTAGTTTTGTATTTTAGATTTTTTTTTTTTTTACTTTTTTAATAAATGTTTTGTCAGCCGGGCGGTGGTGGCACACGCCTTTAATCCCAGCACTCGGGAGGCAGAGGCAGGTGAATCTCTGGGAGTTCGAGACCAGCCTGGTCTACAAGAGCTAGTTCCGGGACAGGCACCAAAACTACAGAGAAACCCTGTCTCGAAAAACCAAAAAAAAAAAAATAAATAAATGTTTTGTCTGAATGTATGTATGTACACCATGTGTAGGCAGTGACTTCAGAGATTTGAAAAGGGCGTCAGATCCTCTGGAACTAGAGTTACAGATAGTTGTGAACCAGCAAGTGCTCTTAACTGCCCAGCCATTTCTCTAGCCCCATACCCTGTTTTTAAAATATGTATACCCACATGTAGTGCAAAGTTTTACCCCAGTATTATAAATGACAAGATTATTATGTCCTGCATGATTTGAATATATTACGCATTTAAAAGTTTTTAGAATTAATTTTTAGTGTACAAAAGAACGTTTCCTTATTATATTTCTATGTGTGTTAAACTTTGCTTATGTCTCCTTCATTACCCTTCCTTGTCTTTCCCCTTCCTTCTCACTCCCTCTCTTCCCTTACATAGTTCTCCTGTCATACACAGGTGTGTATGATAAATACTGTTAAATCTAGATTCTGTATGCAAGAGAAAACATGCGCTATTTGTCTTTTTTCCTCTGCATTATCTCTTTTTGTCTCTTTCCCTTTAGATCTCTTCAGCTTCATGACATATATCATATACACACACATGCGAGCACACACACACATACTTATGTCCATGCGTGCATGCACATATACATACACGCATGCACAAACACATACACATGTACACATACATATACAAACACACACACATGCAAGCATGAATACAGCACACACACATACATGCATGCATGTAAACAGTATATATACACACATGCCCTCACATAACACATGTACACACATATACGCATACACACACATTACTCTGTGTTCTGCATATGATTTTCAGATCTATCTGTTTTGCTGAAAAGCACACATCAATCCTTCTTTATAGCTAAATAACTGCACTGTGAACATGCCTCATTTGCTCTGTCCATGCATGTGTTGATGAGGTTGGTTCTATTTCTTGGCTGCTGATAACCCATTTTTTAATATCATAGGATGTGATTTTTCTATTTTGGAAGAATTTTTCACTACAGGTTAATTGCTTTAGATATTTAAATACTTTTTGGAAGTGCTTCTCAAAAAAGAAAATAAATTATTTAAAAGTGTTTGTTAGATATGGAATTTAATTTAGCTTTTGAAATTCAACTCTTGGTATAGGTAAAATTGCTTGTTTTCTAAATGAGTTTTGTTAGTACTTTTAAGTGCAAATATATATATATATATCTAGATATAAAAAGTTTTAAAATAAAAGTCGCAAAATGACATTCTCCATTTGACATGCTCTTACTGTTCTCATTTTCGACACACCACTAGAATTAAGTCAATCCCAGTTGAATACAATACAGTGCATTTTTGTTGTATATAGAAAGAAATTCTGCCCTTAAATGGGTTGAAGGAACTATAGGTTTATGTTTTTCTTTATTGTTATTTGCTTATTGGAGACAGGGTCTCATTATATAGTCCTGGATAGTCTTGAACACATGGCAGTCCTGCAGTGTCTTTCTGAGCACTGAGATTATAGGCATGAAACACAGTGGGTACTGTGTTATTGCAATGGTCTCCAAACTTCTCTGAGCACACATTCCTACCTAAAAAGGTAGCTTTTCCTTCAACGAGTATTCATCTCAAGATATGAATTTTAAATTATTTTATGTTATATATAGAAATTATAGTTTATATATACCCTAACATTAAACATGCATCCAAGTAAGTATTTCCGCAGAATGTCATGAATGAATTAGTTCATGTCTAGTCTGTACCATTTGATCCTTGCTCCAAGGATTGCCTTGTATGCCCTTCTGGAATGTCTGCCCCAGCTGACCAATGACGAGACTGACATGGCCAGTATGGTTGATGCTCCTGAGGTTTATAGGCTGACGAGGAGGAGCACATCTAACTCCAGGTTCAACAATGTTGCCTGCAGGATTTTGCTCTGGCTTCAGTTTTCATCTGGATGTTTTCAGTGACTTCTGGAGTCATTCTCTCTCACTGTGGTTGTCTCCTTGCCTGCGTGCACCCTAGTGCTAGCACAGAGCCTGGAACAGGGTGACAAGTACTCTGAATAGGACAATATTGCAGGAAATTGAGCCCAGACTGTGAAAGCTTTGTCAATCCCAGCTGCCTCCTCTAGGGCTTCTTGCAAACATACAGTAAGTGCTTAGAAGTAGGTAGCATATGCCAATAATCCCAGCCCTCAGAAGGGTGAGGCAAGAGGGTTGTTGCAAATCGGAGGCCCACCCACCTGGTCTACATAGACAGGTCATGTTATTGAGTTGTAAATTCTCAGATGTTCCTCCCAAAGATACCTTCGGTCCACCATCATAGACTCCAACCTTCTGGAGCTGCAAGCCCAGTTAAACACTTTCTTTTATTAAAAACAAACAGTCCACCAAAACATTAAACCAAAAACCCAAAACCAACCAAAACAAATCCCAAGCACTAGATGGGTATGATGGCACACACCTTTAATCCCAGCACTCAGGCTGTAAGTTTGAGGTTTACAGTTCCGGGTTAGACAGGGCTATACAGTGAGACCCTATCTGTAAACAACAAGAACCCCAACCAAAATCTAAACAAACTAAACAGTAGACTTCCACCCACCTTCCCTGTGGCCACAGTCAGCTGAGAGCCCCAATTATGAATCCCAGTGAGGGAAAAGCAAGGGGCACATACCATCACCTGGATCAGGTATCTCAGGTTTGGAGACTGCCCTTAGGACTGAATGCTTTCCGGTGTTCCCTTGCCTCAGCACCTCCCAGCATAAGCCCCTTCTCCACAGTGATGGTCGAATTACCTTCATACCTTGATCTTAGGATCCTTTCCCTGGGATCTCTCCAGGGCTTACCTTGAAGCCTGCTGCCCTTTGCTTCCTGTGCTTTTCACTGACAACTTTGCTCTCCAGTGCCATCTTTGATATCAATTTCTGCATGTCATTTGAATCTCTTCATTTTCCCCCAGATGTGTCATCAAGTGTCACTTATGCATGTGAGAAAGTTAATTCTTTTCTGGGATCCCTTTTGCTCACCTTTTCCTCTTGATGACATAGCATTCTTTAAGGACCAGTGGAAATATTCCCTCTTGTGCAAAACCTTCCTCATGCTCCCATTGTAGTTCTGATTATTCTAGTTGGGTGCCTTTTTTTTTTTTCTTGGAGTCTCAAAAATATTAGGTTATGATTCCATCATTACACAAGCAACAGTACAACTTATAGGATGGTTCAGTGTGTTTCCTTTAGAGGACCCAAAGGGCCTAAACATATTTTACTTCCTAGTGTTACACATTGCGTAGCAGTGGACCTTGAGGTTGAGCTCAGTGAATGCTCCTCAGAGTGAAACGCGTAGCCTCGTGATTGATTTCTGTCTCTCCTACAAGCTGTGCAGGTGTAGATCTTGTAATTCCACCTGGATGGTCAGCATGTCCTCCGAATTCTAGCTGTAGGAGGAACCTTGCTCTCATTCTTATGCCTCATTGGACCGTGCCTGTGTTGTCCTGGTGCATATAGTCCAAAGGGATGCAGCTGTGGTTGGAGCAAAGCTAGAGGTAAAGGCATGGCCAGGCTCCTGTTCTGCTTCTGCTCCTGTTTGCCTCGTCTCTAAGAAGAAGAGCATGAGCTTAACGCTTGGGTTGAGGCTTGCTCTCTAGATGGACCTCCAGAATCCCGGAGTTTGTACTCCCCAGGCCTTCTCTGTCTTGCCTCTGATGCTTTCTTTCCCCACACAAAATGTTTATGCAGCAAGATCGTTTCTCCTCCACTGGGCAGAGCTGGGAGGCAACCTCCCTGGGCAGCAGGGTTTTCCCTTTGGTCTGTACCTCATATGGGAGATCTGGAGAGTGAGGGAGAGGGAGTGCTCCCTTTGGACCCTCTCGTGGTTTCCATTAGGTTTGGTGATTATTCTGACTCCTGTGGCCACGGGAATGAGAAATGACCAAAATACCTATTCATGTTGCCAGGAGATTGAAGGAAGGAAAGAAAAGAAACAGGTGACAATGTTGTTAGAAGCTTTGAAAAGATGGGCCATCATCACAAAGGAAGGTGAATAGGTTTGGGAAATAGGAGTCACTTTTGTTAAACAAATTACTGTGACATGTAGTGATGTCCTTTTGTATTTGGGGGTTAACTGCCCTTTTCCTCTCTTTCTCTTCCCCACCCCTCTGGTTTTAGGCTCGCCCTAAGACTAGAATAAAGGAAACAGAGGTGAACGGGTGAGACTTCTTAGAAAAACAGAAAGGATACTATTATGAGAATTTAGAGACCAGAAAAAAATCTAAAAGAACTGTATTGCTAATGTGTCACAATTCAGTTAAAAGGGGAATTTAAATAATTCTCACTCTGGATATTTCTTGGATATTGTACTTAAGTCTCTATTTATGTGTGTTCCTTTCACTCATGTTTTTCATAGACATTCATATCAACTCGGTGTCTAGTCCTGTGATGAAGTGCACAACCGTGAAATGACTCTCAGAATCTGGCAGGAGAAACATCTTTGTAAATAGTTTGGTGCAATGTGAGATTTGCTGTGACTGAAGAATGCTCAGATGTCTTGGAGCCACAGAGGGGTGTTTAAAGAATGACTTTGGAGATGTGTATTGTAGCATTTAGAGGGGATTCTGAAGGATGGCTAGCAGTCTCAACAAAGGGTGGCATGACAGGTTAGGGTATAGAACACCTGAGATCAGAGAATCCTGTCTGATTGAAATTTAGAGAGACCATTAGATTGCATGCATGCACATACATGTGCCCCCATAAACTAGACAACCAGGGGTATGAATTTTCCCTTGTCATTTTTATTTATCTCAAAGAGACTAAAGCTATGGCTCAGGTAGTATTTCAGGGCTTTGATATAAAGTATCTGGTTATTATGAAGGGGCTTTAAGTCTCAGGAATAACGGACTGTAACAAGGGTCTATTCGTATAGATTGCTGTGAAAACAAGTGGGTCTGCTCCAAGACGCCTGGAAGTGTCTGAGCCTCTCATGGGGAAAAAGGTAGCACTCCCTAAACTGCTGATGTAGGAAGCTACAGTGTGGGCATGCAGCTGTGAGCCGGGGGACAGCACCAGACTGAGAAATGCTGGTGTTCCTGGCTTATATCTGGCCTCACATTTCATTCTTATTGGTCTTTTACTAGATGAAGATTCTGGAGTCAGAGACTCTCCATCAGCATTCTGTTTCCCAGAGGCTCAGCCACGCACAGTGTGTGCAGTTGGCATGTGGTGAGTGTTCACTGACCCAGTTTCTTAGCCTGCTCCAGCCTCACACACGGAGCCTAGTGTGCTGGAGCATCAGGCGGCGATTGCACTTATAATATCCAGGGTCTCCAGGGCAGCCACCTCTTTTAAGTACCAAACTTAAATCAAGAATCTACCTCACTTGCTCTTAGGTCCAGAATTTGTAGGTGCAATGAGGACTCAGGCCAGCACCTTGAGGCTATTCCTACAGCATCCTGACACAGGAGCTTGTTGAGTCAGGTGTTTGCTAGTGTCTTTGGTTACATTTACAGGGATACAGTTGGACCCTGGGCTTTTAGAATTTGTATAACCTGTAACCAAGGTACGATGGATTTCAATGAACATACATGTTCTTTTAATTGAATACATTCCAGCTGGGGGCTTGTTGATTCTGAATAGAGACATATGGGCCAGATAATTTGTTGCGTGATGTTTCCGTATTATAGGATCAGTGTAGGGAGCCCTGTGGTCACATTTGTCCCAGAACTGAGGAACAGATCCATCTCTTTACAAAGGAACAACAGCAACAAACCACAAAAACCCGTGAAGTACATTGTTCCATGTGGAGGCTTTGTTTCTAGGACACCCACAGATAATAGTATCTGTATATGCTCAGTCTCCTTATATAAACTAGCATAACCTGCTTTGAACCTGTGCACATGCTCTGCAGACGTCAATCACTTTCAGATTATTGCACTTGATACAGTTTACAGAAGTGCAGTTGTTCAGAATATCTAATACAGTCCAACATTCTTTGGAAAAATGCTTGAATTGTGTTTAGTGAGCAATGACAAGAAAAAATGTTTGTATATATTTGGCACAGATACAGGTTTAAAAAAATTGATCTTGAGCCTGGCAGTGGTGGCGCATGCCTTTAATCTCAGGGTTCTGGAGGCAGAGGCAGGCAGATCTCTGTGAGTTCGAGCCCAGCCTGGTCTACAAGAGCTAGTTCCAGGACAGGCTCCAAAGCTATAGAGAAACCCTGTCTTGGAAAACAAAAATAAAACAAACAACAACAACAACAATAAAATTGATCTGTGATTACTTGGCTACCGATGTGAACTTGGGTACTGAGGGATGACTATATCTCAGATCCTAAGAAACTCATATTGATTTATTTTTACTATGTGTACATACAGCCATGAAACTAGGTATGAATCCCTTATGCTTACACCTCTTTGACAACTGAAATCCAAGATGTTTTTATGTTAAAATAGACCCTTGACACCAGTAGGACCCAAACTGGTATGGTTGGTCTCATATGATGACTGATGTTACTTCAGTGATGTCTTCTCACTGTGGCTAAGTCCTTGTCAGCCCTGGTTCAGCCTTGCTATTTGACTTGAGGTGATGGATATCAGCTATGTCTTGATTTTTCTCTCAGCGTCTTCCCATTTGAATTATTGTGAGACCCAGTGATGTTCTCTCGTGTTCTCTTCATGCAAACCCACCATGGTGGACTGAGTAGGTCTTTTCCTTTACCTATTTGTCCTGGCCTGGGAGCAGTACCACATAGCACTGGAGGTCATTTTGGATGCAAATATAGTCCTCCATCCTTTTCATGGGGGGTTTGTTCCAGGACCTTCTGTGGATGCCAGAATCCTTGGATGTTCAGGTCCTTTAGATAAAATGGCCTAGCGTTTGGACAGGACCCACAGACATTGTAATTTTAAGCCATCTCTAGATGGCTTGCGACAAATGCCACAGGGTACGAACTATGAAAATAGCTGCTGCACTGTTACTGTTTAAGGAGTAATGACAAGAAAAATGCCTGTAGGAGGTCATGACAGAACTTAGGTGTGTATTCCTGAACATTTTTCTTTTCTTTCTTATCCCTTCCTTCTCTCTACCTTCCTGCACTTCCTCCCTTTCTTCCTGGCATTTAATTTCTAAGTAGCTATTTGGAACTAAAAGAGTTGACACAGTATTTGACTGCAATAGTGTTTTTTGGATAGTGTCGACTAAGTGTGCAAGTGTACATTGCATTCACAGTCCGTGTGTATCTTCTCCTATTCCCTCCCTCCCTCCCTCCCTCCCTCCCTCCCTCCCTCCCTCCCTCCCTCCCTCCCTCCCTCCCTCCCTCCTTCCCATGCTCTCTCTTCCATTCTCACACTTCTCTTTACTTACACACATTCACCAGTGTGCAAAGCTTGGCTGCACACATTCGCTGGTGTGCAAAGCACACATTGGTTGCACTTTCTCACCTTCCTTCTGGCTCTCTTTCAACACTCAGTAAACATTATTGACGGCCTATCCCTGCTGACGCATGCCTGCTAGGAACTGGTATAATTACTGAATTTTGCTTATAACCCCAAATCTACATTTGTCTCACTTTCATGCTTGTTTGCAGGCGTGTGCTGAGCAGGAGGAAAAGCAGCGAGTCTCCTCCATACTCCATTCCCAGCTGAGGTCAAAGGTCAAGTCCTGCCTTTGTGCCACAGGCCTCTCTTCAGGGCATCTGTTTAGTGTTGTGCATTTTTTATTCTGTGCCTTTCGTTGATGATTTTACCTCATAGAATGTCCCTAGCAAGGGCCGAGGATCTGCCTCGCGCTAATGGCTGTGTATGACATGTTCTGTGAGGCAAACGTCTGCTTCAGAGCCACTTCCCTGAGGCTCGATTTTGGTGACGTTGGCTGGGTCAGGTGGTCACGAGGCTACAGTGCACATTAAGTAAGTGTCTTAAATAGAAACACATATAACATGTGTTGGTCGCTGACAGAAGTGATGTGGCGGGAGGCTCATGGGAACCTCCCCCTGTGTTTCCCCAGAGCAGTGGTTCAGTGTTCTGGGAGGCCTTACGGACACTAAGTCCAGATCACAAGTGTGGCCATGTTTGTACTTTGTCGTGTGGGTGATAGGTGGAACCTTAGCTTTGCTCAGGAAACAGACGTGTAAACCAAGAGTGTATGGGCTGGCGAGATGGGTCAGCTGGGAAAGGCACTTGCTGGCAAGCCTTGCAGACTACATATAATCCCTGGAGCACGCGGGGCAGGAGAGAAACTGATTCTTACAAGTTTTGCTCTGACCTCCACACTCATGCTACAGCATATGCGTGCCCACAAACTAACTAACAAACAACAAAACCAAAAGGAATTATGATTTGGTATACTAAGTGTTCTGATACAGTTAGATGTAAAAGCTCTTGCAGTTTTGCAGGAGTAAGTTTAGCTGTAGGAGACGATGTGGCAGAGGAGGTTGAGAGAAACAAGCGTTCCTAGCAGAGGCTGAGGGACTTGGCTGTAGGAACTGGAAATAGGAGCTGCCAACTGCGCCCTGATTCCTCTCTCTGTGTATCTCAGCTGGTGCCAGAGGCTCCTGTGTTGCGTTTTGGATGGTCCTCCCTGTCAGCATCATAGCTACTTGAAGAATGTTGCCTCTGTGTGATTCTGTGGCCCCTCCAGGGAACACCTTCAAGCCTCACAAAAAATTAACTCCACTAGAGTCAAGTGGGAGCCATTGCACTGGGGCGGCCTCTGAAGTGCTGGGCCACATGTCCCTGCTGTGCCTCCAGGAGGAACCACCTTGAAGTTGTGAGAAAACATCCTTAGTCAGCCTGTTGGCCTGGTGTGCCTCAGAGGCACCGTGACAACCAACTGAAAAAAAAAAAAAAAGCCTGCATTCTCAACAGCCCTTGCTGCGGAGGGTTTCCCCAGCGCCACAGGGTTATGGCACTGGCTATAAAGGGTACACTCAGAGCTGTCATCTTTTTACTTTCTATAAATGCTTAAAATCCAGACAGCAGTTGATTCTTTCTTAATCAGTTTTGGAAAAATTATTCATTGAAATACCCATTGTGTATCCTTTATAAGGAAAGTCAATCCAGCATTCAAAGAACTAGCTGGCCAAGGTCATTCCAAGGACACCCCTCTCCTCGTGGCACATGTGATTGCCAGGTGACTGCAGCCTGCCTGACTGCCCTGTGGCACCGGCCTTTCTCATGTCACCTTACAGCCACTGAATGAAGTTCTGGGTTTCTCCTCATTCTCCCGTCTTCCTCCTTGTCTCCCCCTCCCTTCCTTCCTGTTCCCGCCATCCTTTCCTTTTCCACATTGGTGTTTCACATACTGTAGCCCACTTGTGCTAAGTGGGCTTGTTTCTTTCTTGTTTATATCTTTCAAACTGATTTCTATTTGCTGTGCTTTTTGGGAGACTCTGGTCTTTCTTTGCTTTCATTTATGAGCATCTAGAATATGGATATTAAGCTCGGAGGAATGGAAACCTAAGGCTTAGAGTCTTAGTGTTGCTGTTCACCAGCTCTGCAAATAGGGGTCATGTCCTAGTATTCATTCATTAATTCGTCCATTCATTCATTCATTCACTCTTTGACAGTTTCACGCATGCATATAAGATATCTGATCATATTTATCCCATTATCCTCTCTTGTTCCCCTTCCACTCTGCTGAACTCTTTCTCTTCCCCAACGTGTCTCTTTCTTATGCCCATATTTTACGTGACCTCCCAAGTTTAGTAGAGTTAGTTGTATGAGCTTGGATGGGCATTTATTCCCTGGAGCATGACCGCTTCCTAGTGGTTATACTGAAGAAAGTGACTCCCACTGCCCCAGCAACTGTCAACTGCCCATTAACTCTTAGGCAATGTTCTTAACCTGAGCGGAGGCCTATGACAAGGGCTGATGATAGTGACTCAATAGCACTGTTTTGACCATGGGAAGAGATAAGGCCTGTGATGTGACCAGTCTAGCACTTGTTACCTAATGTCCCTCAAGAACCAGGTGGCAGTACTGTGTCTGTGCCCTTCGATGCTTCTGGCTGCATGGAAGACATGATAGATGCCTTGTGTTTCTCAAAAGTTGAATTCTGAAGTTAACACTCATGACTTATTCAAATTATTCTTTAAACATCAGCAATAACACCAATGTTTAAAGATGTTCTAAACATCAATTTTTAAGGAATGTTAGTTTAATAATGTGTACATACACATACACACACATACGCACACACACATGTGTACACACACAGTTTGACATCTGGTGTTGTCTTTCTTGATTTCCATTTTAGTTTGTAGACAGAATCTCTCATTGAACTTGGACCTTAGTGATTTGGCTGAATGGCTACCCAGCAAGCGTCAGGAATCCTTCTCTTTCTGTCTTTACAGTGCTGGGGTGACAGGCTTGTGTCATGCCTGCCTGTCACATGGATGCTGGGGACTGAACTCAGGTTCTCATGCTTACATGACAAGAACTTTTATCAACTAAGTCATCTGCCTTGCCCAAAAGTTTATTCTCATATGTAGCTATTATTATTTACTTAAATAAAGACATTTCTTTCCTTAGGGATTTCATTTACTTTGTAAATTTCTTTGCCATATTTTTAAAATATTTATGTGCTGGTGAAGACACTGGACTCCCAGAGTAACCAGAATAACTACCAGAAATTTTTCTTTCTGGGTTAAAGTACCGTTTAATTTATTTAAAATTTTAATTTATTTATTTGCTTGCTTATTTGTTTTGAGACAGGTTAACTTCAAACTCATAACAATCTTCTCGCCTCTCAAGTGCTGGAATTATAGGCACCTTGCTCTGTAGATGAACTTTTTTTTGGGGGGGGCACCAGCTCACAAATATTGACACAGAGATATACTATCAATTATGAAAGGTCGGCCAATAACTTAGGCTTGTTTCTAACTAGCTCTTATAACTTAAATTAACCCATGCTTTTAAATCTACATTCTTTTACGTGGCTCAGTTACGTTTACTCGGTATTGCCCATGCTGCTTCCTCTGCGTCCCCTGGCGTCTTCTCCCTTCTCCTTTCCAGCTTCCTCTGTGCCTTGAAAGGATGCCTAGCTACTAGATGGTCAGCTTTTTGTTAAACCAGTTAGAGTGACGTATCTTTACACAGTGTAATCAAATATTTTGCAACATTGCTCAGCACAGCACACTTAAAAAAGGCCCCCGTGGCTTCCTAACAGTGGGAGGAGGGTGTTCCTGACTCTTTTGCCTGCTCTCAGGACCCTTTTTCTCCCACTGGGCTGCCTTGTGCAGCATTGATAAAAGAATTTGTGCCCAGTCTTGTTGTAACTTGTTATACCATGTTTGTCTGGGGGAGGCCTGCTCTTTTCTGAAAGGAAACAGAGGAGTGGATCTGGGGGAAAAATGAGGCCTGTGGTGGGGAATTAGGAGTGGAGGGAGGGGAAGCTGTGGTGGTATATATTGTGCAAGAGAAGTTTTTTTTTTAAAAGAAGAAAAGTAGGCTGAGAAAGCCTTGAGGATCAAGCCAGCGACCAGCACTCCTTCCTCCATGGCCTCTGCATCACTCCCTGTCTCCAGGTTCCTTCCCTGATTGAGTTCCTGTCCTGTCTGTATTTGATGACGAACTATCATATGGAAGTCTGAGGGAATAAATCCCCAGTCTCCGAAAGAGAGGTCCCTGTGAGAGTATGTGTTTGGGTCTTGGAATAATAGGGTGACTAGTTAGTGTTAGGAGCACCAACCAGATCTGGACGTAGGCTTAGTTATTCTATAGAAGACAGAGGGGGCCCACGAGAATCAGACACAGTCCTGCAAGTGTGGAGATAAGGACAGCCATTTATATGTCACAAATGAGGCTGGGTAGAAGGATTTGGTTCCAAAGGAACTGGACTGACCTGAGCACTGTGAAAATGAGGAGTTAGGGATTCAAGGGGCAGAGAGAATGCCGGGTACAGGCTCCCTTCCCTTCCAGTCTGAGGAGGATTCTCTGTGAGTATGGGTGGGATGGTGGTGCCAGAGGTGCCCAGTCTCCAGTTAGAGGTGCTGGAAAATCCAAGCGTCCCATGGAGATCCTGCAGAATGACCTGGGGTCCTTGGCATCTTTAAATCTCTTTGGTGGTCTCTTTTCTATGCCTTGTGCACACACCACACATTTACATATTGCTAGCCTTTTACTCTCTCATTGGTTTAAGTTCTCTTAGGAAGTTCATGCTACAGGGAGGTTCATGGGCCAGGAAGACAGCTCCTTTGGAAGCCTTGTTCCTTAGGCTAGTGTGGAAAGAAGATGGAACATGCATGGGAAGTCTCAGCAGTTACAAAGCTGTCTGTCCTGGGAGAAATCTGGTGTGTTCTTTGTGACAAAGCAGCTACCCCCTTTCTGCCCTTGGCTCATCTCTGAGGTAGCAGCCTCATTCTCCAGACTGCTTTCAGCCAGGGCTTCTGGGCTGCAGCACCACCTCCTCCAATGGACACTTGAGGCAGCACATTTTATTTGGTTGCTTTGTCTGTTTTCTAGTCCCTTGGAGGTTTCTCTTCATTTCCTATTTATTACGTTCCTTCAGAGTTATCGTGAAAGCATTCTGATGTTCCTAAGACTCCAGCATTAGAGTCTTAGACTCAGAGGGGTCTTTCCGAGCTGGGGTGTAGGTATGACTGGTGGAGCTTGCACCTAGCATTCTGAGAGGTACTGGCTTCCATCCCCAGTACTGGGCTTTAGAAGTTTCTTTGCACAATGCCCGTCTTTTACAGAGAAATAAGTTGAAGCCTCATTGGTCAGCTCTATGCTAGTATGTTTCTGGAAGGTGCATGCCTCTGCTGGGGGAAATTCTGTGTATTTTTTTAGTTCTTCAGAATTTATCTTTGGGCTTACATTGTCATTAAATCTGCTGATCTTTCAAGCCCTTTCCTTTTATTTCTGCAGACTTTGTGCTGAATTTAAACTGCTTTGTTTATCTTGGAAAGCCTCTTCATTTTTCATTTTTTGAGTCTACCTTCCAGCAAAATATCTGATGGTTATCACAGAAACCAAGTAGTTGTTGGATTCATCTGTCTTTGTCTAGTGTCCTCCTTGAATCTTTCTTTCTTTCTCTCACCTCTCAGCCTCTTAGCTTTGTTTTTCTTCTCTGTCCATCAACCTGGCCCTGCAAGGGCACCTGGGCTCGCTTCTCACTAAGAACATTTCATTGATGTGCGTAGCCTTTACATATCTTTTGTGTGTTTTAAGTGGTCATTGAATGATGTCATTCCTCATACCAGGTGTAGTCTCCAGTGAAAAATATGTCCTGTGATTTGTTTTTCAGCTTAGTGTTCAAAGATCTTAAAAAACAAAAAATTGATCAACTTTTCCTACAGGCATGTTTATAGAAGAATTAGGATCGCATCCGCTGTGCATTCGCTTAAGTCTAAACACTCCTTAAAGCAAAAACTAAAATTTCTAAATTCACACTCTCTGTTGTGTGGAGCGAGGCTTTCTCTGTGCAAACACCTCCTCGAAAATGTGCAGAAAGTTTATGAGCTGTGTGATTTGCTAAACAAAGATTCATTTTTATAAGCAGCTCCTAAGGAAGGCCCCTGAACAGTCTCACTCATCCTATTTGGCAGAGCAGATCTGTCCTTGGCAGCTTATTCATTGCCACATGGCGGGCGAGCCCGACACATGGAAGATGAGTGTGTGTTTGTGTGCGTATGTGCGTTCAGTGTCTCTGTATACATGTATGCTTGTATCCAGATTCAGACTAGGACCTTGATTGCTTCCTAAATACTGGAGTAACTTGATTCTGAGGAGAAGGTTTATTTTTGGTTTTGTGTTGTTTTTTAAAATTACATTTTAAAATTATTTTTAAAAATTTTCATAAAATATATTCTGATCATATTCTTTCCCCTCCCCCAAATCATCCTACAGACTTCCTTACCTCTTTCTCCTTCTCTCAGCACAACCCAGAAAAACAAAGAAAGCAATGCCAAACAAAACCCAAAACCCCACAAGACAAAAATACATCAAACCATAGCAAAAAAAAAAAAAAAAAAAAAAAAAAGGAAGAAAAACACACAAAAATCATGGAGTCTGTTTTGTGTTGGGAAACTACTTATGGACATGGGGCCTGCTGCCCTGGAGGGTGGTTATTATACCTAGGTTCACTTCATTGGAGAAAACTTGTTTCCCTCTCCCAGCAGGTACCAATTGCAATAGCTTCTTGGTCACGGTGGGGCTTTCTACTTGATTCTCTGGAGAGTTTAATGCTGGACAGTACAAGGTTTTATTACCCTTTTCTTTCTTTTTTTCAGGTATGGGAAGAATGCAGAGATCATAGTAATTTTTAATTTTATATGTATCTAATAGAATTAAAACACACGGATCTTTTATTCATTAAGCTTTAATTAAACGCTTTGAGATGGGACTCTCATTGTTTTGTCCAGGTTGACCCAGAACTCTTTGGCGGAAGCCGTGTCTTCACCTCAGTTGTTTCCCAAGTGACTGTCATTGTGGGTGTAGACCCCTGCTCTTGGCTTACATTTATATTTTAATCAATACATAAAAGAATACAAATTGTACACATTTAAGGGTTACCATAAATATATTGTATGCTATCTTTTTTATTATTCTTTTTTTGTGTGTAATTGAGTTTAAACCCAGGACTTTGAACATGCTAAGAACTCCCCCACTGTACTTTCTCTCTTGACTGTTGTTGTGCAATGTTTAAATCAGGTAAAACAAACATGTGTCTCAAGCATGATCATTTCTGGTGGTAAAGCATCAAGACCCTTGCTTCTTGCTTTTTGAAATCTACAGTATATTCGGACTGTCTGACCACCTGACTGTACATAGCCTTCTTGCTACCTATCTGTGGTTTATACTCATTGGTCAACAGTCTCCCCATTCTTCTCCTTCCTCATATATTTCTGATCTATTTTGATAAGGCAAAATGAAAAATTAGCTCTTTACGTTGACCTGCATGCCACCAAGTGCATTGTTCCCCTAATTCCAGAGGTAACAGAGATGGTCAGGAATATGGTCCAGGCAGGTCCATCCAGAATGATGGGGATTTAGAGGCTTTGAGAAACTAGACTTAGGTTTTAGGTGTGTTGTGGGCACAAGGGGTTGGATCTGAATCGGAGCATCTGACGACATAAGAGGAGGTGTCCTCCCACTCTTCTTTCTGCGTGTTGCTGTCTTTCTAGTTGGGGATTTGTCCCAGGAGAGAACAGTTAAAAGACCCGGCTTCTTATTAATGATCCTTTTGTCGTTATATTTAATCACCCTGGTCCCTGCAACAGCTCCCATTAAGGCTTTACTGCTGTATTATTAATGAGAAAGAGTCATTGTGGTTAGGGGAGGTTTAAATACCTCGACTGTAACAAACAGTAGATATGAGAATGAATGACTACCGCTAAGTCATTAACTCCGGAAACGTTCAGGAGCTTTGCAATTAAGTCCTTGTCATGCCTTTCCCTGCTCTGGTGGTTTATATCCTAGCAGCCAGCTGTTTAAGGGACCATCGAGTTGAGTAAATGCCGTCATTTACATAGCGTGGTTAGAGCTTTGCTGTACATTCATGTGGAAACCATGTTTTAAAATAGCAAGTCTGTCTATTTGCAACAAGAGCTATTATTCTGTTTCAAACGCTGTAACATCTCTCTTTCTCTGTCTCTGTCTCTGTCTCTGTCTCTCTCTCTCTCTCTCTCTCTCTCTCTCGCTCTTTTTTGCAACAAGAGCTATTATTCTGTTTCAAATGCTGTAACATCTCTCTCTCTCTTTTAAAGCAGCAGAGATTTGAGCGTAGTAATGCTGTGTGGGGTACCTAGCTTCACGTTGTCTAATTTTTAAGATTGGTCTTGAGGTAAGCCCGTGTCTTAAAGGTGCTTAGACGTTCTCTGGACCGTGCTGTGATTTTCACTGTAGCATCTCATGCTTTGCTTTAAACAGGAATGGTAAAAGTTTTGAAGTTTTAATTTTAGTTTTTCCCATTGCTCAGAATTTGATGACATAAAATGAAAAGAGGTTTCCATAGCTGCTAACATTCACCAGATTTTGTTCCAAAGCATGGACTTTAGTAGACTTTTGAATTAAATCCACATTCTCCACCCAAGTCCAGTGATAAAATCCAATAGTTCAAAGATAGGTATGCCATAAACAGCTATAGTTAAATAATCTAAAAAAATTTAAAACATGGAAATACAATAAAACAAGAATTGATCACTTTATAGTGGAATACTCTATAAACTGTCTGCATTGGAAACATGTGGTGAGCTTTAAAACATCTGCGTCCTATAATTCTAAAAAGTGTATAGTTTATTTGAAGGCCCACGCTCCCCTTCTGCGTACATATAAAGAGACAGGTTAATACATTTTTTCTAGTGTTCCAATTTGCATTTGTTTATCTATTTTTAATTAAAGATAATTTTGGAATAGAAATACATAACTTAAAATATTTGCCTCAGCTAAATATTCATCACTTAGAAGTGAAGTGTGCTCATGAAGAAATGAACTATAAATCTTGCTAGTCTGTCTAAAACAAAAGATTGCACAGTGACATAATCCCTGCTGAAAGGGAGAAGCCATTTGTGATATGTACGTGGCAGAGAGAAGTGCCGTAGTCTTTTATTTTCAGTGGAAATCTTAATTTTGATGGAAATCTGCTTAAGAGAGCGGTCTAACCAGTGTGATTACAGCAGTCCGGGTGCACTGCTGGTGTTACTGTCAGGCCAACCTCCGTCACTGAGCTGAAGAGACTGCTGATCTGACCGCCAGGAAACGTTGTCTGAGGGGTCGGACTGTTTTAAAGTTGAGCAAACACCATGTTTTCTGGGTTGCCCAGAAAGTTCTGTGTATATAAACAACCTTAAGCAGCCTGTGAGGGAGAGAGCCACGGCGTCTCAGCTGTGCAAATGTCAGCTCCTCTTCTTAGCTTACCTTGCGTTTTTAAGGACTTTTTCATAGTTTTAAAAAGTGCAGGAGGAATCTTCTGGCCATGTAGAAATTTGTTCATGCTCTTTGCTTTCATTTCCTCTCCTCCTCTTTCTCCTGCAGAACTAATGGTGTGTGTTTAAAGTTCCACATGGTTTTACAAAGGGAAGAGTTTGTACTCCATTCCTGAACACACCCTGCTGTCACTAGCTCTTTCCTCAGGTGACATCCCTAGGGGTTAGCGGCCTTTTGGAAAATGGTACCTCATGTCTCACGTGTGAACAAAGCTGGGGAAGCCCCGGGCTGTCAGCAAGAAACAGAGCCAGGTCCTGAGTAGGAAGTGGCTGAGTAGGGCTTCTAGAAATGTCCTGCGTCCATGCCTTCACCACCATAGTGACAAGAGGCCGTGGTCCAGAAGGGGATACATCACCCCACCTTTGGACTTACTGCCCCCCTACATTTAACTGGAAAATAACACAAGCTGTGTTCCATTTGCTCCATTTCTGAGAGGTTCTGATGAGAGGTCCATCATAACATTAGGGGTACTCTTGGTCTCCAGAGTCCTCACTACAGATTGAGCATCTGTAATAAACGTTGGAAATTCTTAGGGTCAAAAGTTTCTTTGGAGTATTTGTAGAGATTTCTTTCTTACTTTCCTTTTTTTTTCCGAGACAGTGTTTCACTATGTAACAGTTCTGGCTGTCATTGAACTCACCTGTAGACCAGGCGGCCTTGAACTCATAGAGATCCTCCTGCCTCTGCCTCCCTAGTGCTGCCCCGATTAAAGGTGCACACTGCCACACCTGGTCAGTGGAGCATTCCTAGTGAGAAAGTATGAAACATTCTGAAATATGAAACTTCATGAGGGCCATTACCAACCCCCCCAAATTCAGGCACTAGAAGCATGTTAGATTTTCAGTTAGGGCTGCCTATTTTGGCCTAACCTTTGAAAGACAAGGCCACGAGACTTGGGGAAGAACATAAATGACTGTCAGTGTCTCCTCAGTGAGTGAGGGGTGAAGCTGAGGTCTGAGACAAGCCTTCTCCCCGGGGTGTGACCCACCCTTAGCGGCTGTCCCATCTCTGCCATAAGAAAGGCTCCATGCAGCCATGTGCCCAAGGGCAAAGGGGGCAGGAGCTGCTCCCAACAAGGAGAAATCATCCTATATTTTTAAAATAAAGATTTAGTTTGTGATATTTGTCTGACGATATAATTTCCAGTGGAGAGAAAGAACCCTTAATCTGAATCTATACTTCCCATCTCCCTGTGCCATCTTTTCCAAAACTGGAGTCTTGGCAAACAGGTCTATATTTTTATTCCATTTTGTCAACAACAACAAAATCACATAATTGTTTAGCCAGGAATTAACTTGCTTGTGAGGAGACTGTTACACAGAGGGAGTAAAGCCTGAACTATTGACTGAGGGCTTGGACTCACCCTTTGGTTGTGTCTCAAGGACTTTCTTCAGACTCAGGCCATCTCCTTAGTGCAGGAGTGGGTGCATTTGCCCAGTAGCCCCTTCTAGATTTCCAGGCAGAGAGTGGAGGATTGCCCTTTTCTGTGCACCCCACGCTCCTTTGAGGGCGAGCTTCCTCAGCTATGCTAGATAGTAGGAGCAGCCCATGTGCAGGGCTCACTTCCTGCTATCCACTTTGTCTCCATGAATCCCGTGTGGGTGGGTTGACCCGTTTACTCCCTTGTTTGAACTTACACAATACATGTTTGTCTAATGGGGTGTGATACTTTGTTGAAACCTCAGAGCTGAGGGGGCTCTCTTGTCTAGGATGTCCAAGGCCCAGCAATTGACCTTCAACATCACAAAACCCAAATAACCAAACCTAAACAACATCAAAAACATTGCTGATGCTTTTTTGGCCACTTGGAAGAGTACTTAGGAGGAAGTTGGTAAGAGATATTCGCTGATGTTTCAGGCCTTTGGGTTAAGAAAGAGACCAGAGATGGGGTCTGTGGGTAAAGGCTCTTGCTACCAAGGCTGACCACCCGAGTCTAGTCTCCTGGACCCACAGGGTGGATAGTGAGAATGCAATTGTTTTCTGACCTCCACACATGGCTATGACAGGAGCTCCCCAAAGACATGTAAATAAAAACAAAAAGACAAGGCAAAGCATGACTTACTCCTGGACTGCTGATTGGGTTATAAAATTCTGTCCTTTGCTCTTCAGCCATCTTGGCTTTCTAACAGTAGGAGATGATGAATCTATCCAGTTGGCTTTTCCTAAACTTATGTCTTAAGTCATATGCTTACTATGTGAATACAGAAGGGCAGCAGTGTTTTGGTGATATGTAAAGTATAGTAGGTGCCCTCACTTCTGAAGGACAGGAACAGGAGAATACGCTCTTACCTGGTTTTGATGGCAGTTGTCCCTCAGTATCTGTAAAGGATTCGTTTTAGAAGCCCCTTGACATACCCAGATCTGCCCATGCTCGTCTCTTATGTATTCCTAGTACTGTATAGAAACTGCACATATCTTCCTGTACATCATCCTTGCATGGCACTCTGGAAACATGGATTGTAACATGTTTGAGAAACGGTGATGAGAAAGCCAGTTCACGCTTGGTCCTCATACAACTGACACACACTTGGTGATATCTGTGACTGAAGGACCTGTGGGCCTGGCTTCTTTCTTTTTTTCACTTAGTTAAGGTGCCAAGTGGAAAGGGAAAAGCAATTATTTTTTAAAAGTCACTCCCCCTATTTTTAATGATGGAAACAGAAATACACCTAAAACTTATGCTTCTAGAAGAACCATTTGTTCCTGCCTGTCTTGTGTCTCAGAGTTGACCTTGGCTTCCTATCTGGTCTTGCGTTTCAGAGCTGGTCTCTGAAGACATCCTTGTGGTGACAGTTTTGTCCAAGGAGACAGTTACATGGTTCTCTGCAGGAGGTATGAGGCGATGGTGGTCATACACTTTCGCGAAAGCCTTCATCTTTGGCCTTTGGTGATTTCCTTATTGCCCGTGCACCTGTCAGTTTGGTGAGGTAGCAGTCAGTTCCAGAGTGTGGCTGTAGGGAGAGTCTGAGGTGCCTTCATCACTATTCTACACCATGACGGTGCTGCATCTGGAGTAGTGTCCAGCCAGGACCAGCGTTCCTTTCCCACTTGGACAGCAGCCAGCAGATGCCCAGCAGGATGGATGTGAGCGCACTCTTAGTTTTAAAATAACCAGCTAGAAAGATGCTGATTTGAAAGGTTTCAGTTGTGTGGTGATAGCCACCAGAGGTGGACAGTCCCTTTTCCTCCCTTCACCAGGGACAGCCTTGGTACACACCCTTCAGCCTAGAGTGTGGTCATACCTCTAGAATGTGATGGATGCATCATTTCTGGTCATGGCTGACCTGACAGCATGATCTCCACATTGTGAGGTCACAGAGCTCAGGGAGAGAGGAAGGGCAAGATACTGGAGAAGGCAGAGAGCTTTTCTTAGGGTGGGAATGTAAAACTGAGACTAGCTTTCATTTTGGCGATTCTACACCCGAGCCTGACTTAGGAAATAAGGGTGTGCTTCTCAAGAACTAGGGGGCTAGGGGACTTGTTTTTATTCTACTGTGTTTGGAAGTATTCCCCTTGTCAAGACAGAAAGCTTTATGGCCATTCCTCCTGACCCCCAGGGCACTTCTGAAGATCTCCCCACCATGGACTGAAAACCCTCCACACACATTCCTCTCGTCTCTGTTCCCTGAACCAGGGCTTTCCACTTGCCCCACTCATGGATGCCGTGTGCTCCTGGGTGTACAGGTAGATAAAACAGGTGTACCAATCCAGCACTTGCTAATAATAAATCACAAGACATTTTGAAACATTCTTTGGCTTGTATGTCAAGATGAAACCAGTTTGTGTGCCAGTGAAGTGGATGTGCTTGTTTATGTTTGCACAGAGAATTAAATTTTGACTGAATATTTGTTGTGCAGACAGTGAACTTTCAGTGCTTTTCAGAGTTGACCAAGATTTTGGTTTTTAATGGTCTGTGCTCAGAATGCTGCTTGCATAAATACATAGTATAAAATCTCAGAAGTGTGTTCAGACCATTTCACAAATGGTTGGAAATTCTATTCTAATCTTAAGCCAAAATTTATCTTTTAATAAAACTCAGGTCAGCAACTCAGATTTTATGAAACTCAAACAATTTGTAAAATCAATCATTCTAATATAATATAATATAATCCAAAGATGTTCTAATTTGAAAAACTTACACATTACGGTGGAAAATATGAAAAGTCTTTGTTTCTCATAATTAAATGGTTTTGCTTTTACAAGAGCAGAAAAGTTTTTATGTATGGTGAAAACATTACAGTTCATTGTACTTAACAGTCTCAAGTCTGAGCCAAGGCACTTCAGGCCATGCTGGCTGACTGTGTGGCTAAGAGCGTGAGCAGTACAGAGCGTGCATGATGTGGTGTTCAGCGCAAGGCTTCAGTGAAGCCCTGTGACGCAACGTGGGCGAGCGCTGCCAGAAGTGCCTCAGATTTAATTTGAATTTGAGTTTCAATTAGTCTTGGTTTTTGCACATTTGGAGACCTCTGGTTGCCAGTTCTTTTTGTGACCCCCATGTTCAGTTGCAGAATCCCAGTGGGACCACACCCCATAGTTCAAGAATCTGCATCTTTGATGATGCTATGAAATGGCTTACACTGCGTTTACTCAGTATCAGGTATCATTAGTTATCTGGAGATAGTTTAAAGTCTGAGGGAGGGTGTGGTAGGTTCTAGGCAAGCACATCATTTTTATGTAAAGGGACTTGAATAGTCACAGATTTGGTGAAGAGTTCTCCCAGGGATTTGTCTGTCTGTCTGTTTTTTTTTTTTTTTAAGACAGGGTTTCTCTGTGTAGCCATTGGCTGCCTTGGAACTTACTCTGTAGACCAGGCTGAACTTGAACTGAGAGATCCACCTGCCTCTGCCTACAGAGAATAGGATTAAAGGCACATTCTCCATTGCCTGGCTCTCCTAGGGATTTTAGAAACAGCTGTTCCGTAAATTTTGAGCTCATAATGTTAAAGGGTAGAGGCTTCCATAATGCATTCTCAGGAATGTGCTGCACACTGAAGCTGGAGTGGGAGGGGAGGCCGTAGAGAGTAATCCCTGCAGCAGGGTTCCCCACGGTGCCGCTCACTCACTGTTAACACTGCAGGCATCATTGGCTATAGCGAGTACTTTATAAAAGTGTATTGACAGTGAGGTGGCTCTTAGAGTCTCCACTTGGGCAGTTCCCTACCAGAGAGGCTACTCTCTAAATACTATGGCGAAAATGAGAATGGCTGACTGGGCCAATTGTCCTTTGTACATATGACTGATGTGGAAGGGACCCACGAGACCGTGGCCAGACATCGTCAGCGGATTGGATGTTTTCATATTCCTCAAGGTGCTGCCTTCTTCTTGACTTTGTCCTTGACATTTCTACATTGAATTGTGAAAAATTAGTGTGACTATTGTCTAAAAAAATTCAATATTATGATTTTTCTCCCAATCTCCAAAATGTTTAGTCTCTTTTGCAGTTTAGCCATCTTGAATAAGAAATTCAAATGTCATTAATAACCTGACAGAGTTAAAACATTTTTTAAAAAAATATTTATTTATTTATTATGTATACAATATTCTGTCCGTGTGTATGCCTGCAGGCCAGAAGAGGGCATCAGATCTCATTACAGATGGTTGTGAGCCACCATGTGGTTGCTGGGAATTGAACTCAGGACCTTTGGAAGAGCAGGCAATGCTCTTAACCACTGAGTCATCTCTCCAGTCCCTTAATACAGTTTTTGAAAAATGCATTGATGTAGTTAAAATGAATTTTTTTATTTTTGGTGGTGGTTAAGTATATAAAACTTATTTGATAGTAGAAGTATAAAATCCAGCGTGAAACTGTGCATCTTCCATACTGACAGCAAATCTAACTGTATAGAAGTTCACGGAATCATGTTGTTTTTCATTAGTTTCCACGTGTGATTTTTGTTTTACTTGCAATTTTTTTAATAATAAAGTTTAAAATAAAAAAATATTTTTTAAATTAGGCTTACATGGCTCAAGCATCTTTGATTTGCAAGTCTGAACTCTGAAATGTCCCCACATGTAAACATTTCTTTTCAGCATTAACGCGATGTCCCAAGTGGAAAATTCCATATAGTGAGAATTTTAATGAAAACATATGATGTAAGCTTACCTTTGGGCTGTGCGTAGACGGTATATTTGAAACATAAGTGAAGTTTGTGTTTAGATATTGGTCCCCTAGCCTACATATCTCATTATGCATATGCAAATATTTAAAAAATTCAGAAAAAGGGAAGTTTCAAAGTATTCTGGTCTAAAGTTTCTAGGATAAAAGGGACTGAACTTGTGTATAACAATGGGGACTGTTGCTTCTCGATGAGGCAGCTATATTTTACAATGTATTTATTTCCTTTCTTCTTTTCTTGACAGGAAAAACTAACACAAGAGTGTGTATTCCGAGAACAGTTTGAAGAGAATTGGTACAACACCTATTCTTCCAACCTGTACAAGCATGTGGACACCGGAAGGAGATACTATGTTGCTTTAAATAAGGATGGGACTCCAAGAGAAGGGACCAGGACTAAACGGCACCAGAAATTTACACACTTTTTACCTAGACCAGTGGACCCCGACAGAGTACCTGAACTATATAAGGATATTCTAAGCCAAAGTTGACAAAGACAGTGTCTTCACTTGAGCCCTTAGAACATAACCACTATCAATGCTTCCCTGCCGTGGGTTCTTATTGATTAGCAGGGCCTTCACCTCAGCTCCACTGTTGGCAAACTTTGTCGCATGCATATGTATGATGGAAGCTTGGATGGGGACTTGCTGATTTGCTCTGCACTTATGGGCTGGTCCTCCTGGAGGGCTGCCTGGGGCCACTTGCTTGATTTATTGTGAAAGCAGGGGAGAGGCTGCGTGAGAGGGTGTGAGTACCTGAGCGGGTGAGGCGAGGGGGACAGCAGCGCGCCAAGAGGACAACGGCCTGATGCATGCTGGGAAATAGACATGCTTTTACATTTTTGATCAGTTGAACTTCATCCTATATCAGCACAGCTGCCATACTTCAACTCATCAGGATTTTTGGCTGGTGGCCTGCTCAAGGGAGCACGCCTTTCCACAGGCGTGGAGGGCGCAGTCTCACTGAAAAGACTGTCAGCTCATTCTCACTGATATCATACAGTGAACTCAAAGCAAAGACCTCTTAGTTTAAAAGGAAAAAAAAAAGAAAGAAGAAAAGAGAAAAAAAAGAAAAAAAGAAAAAAGGTTAAATTTATTTATAGAGATTCCAAAGGCAACATTTTATTTATTTTATATATTTATTTATTATATAGAGTTTATTTTTAATGAAATATGTACAGGCCAGATAGGCATTTTGGAAGCTTTAGGCTCTGTAGGTGTTAAATGGCAAAGTCTGCTATGAACCTGTGGTAACTTCATGCAAGTAGGTATCCAAGAAATTCTAATGGCCCTAATGTACTAAAGGCGACAATCTATTTTGTGCCCATATTATTGTAAACTTCTGCACATCGCTCACGACACTGAGTATTCACTCTTCAGATCGCTTGTTTCATAGCTTACCCCAGAGGATTAAAGATAAACTGGGTCTCAACCCTTCATTCCGTGTCTGTAATTTTCCTCTCTCGTAACTCAGTGTAACTGGGGCTTGGAGTGTGCGAAGGCTGGCGTATGTCTTACTTGTTTCAATCTGTTGCAGAGTGTACCAAAGCTAAGCAATACCTATGCCTTTTAATTTCAGACCACGTCCATGACAACAAGACCTAACATCAAACGTGGCACTGATTTAAAATTACCAAGGGAGTGGAAAAACATTTACGTACTACAGATTTTTTTCTTCTTCTTCCTCCTCTTTCTCCTCCTCTCTCTCTTTTGAGGCAAAAGTCAGATGAACAGGATCATTCTTGTAAACTTTTTATTTGTGTTTTGGCTATCAAATATGGAATTATACAAGGACCTTAGGGCCCATTACAACATCTTTTATGGAGATTGCATTTGGTACGAACTGTCATAATTACACAGGGCTAGTACCCTTCAAGTAAAACTTGCAACATGAAACCAATAAATCTTTATCAGTAATGACATTAGAGGGGTGCTGTACTCATTGCCTGTGCTTTCTTTTCTGAATCGGTCTTCAAGAGTGCTCAGAGAGGAGGTTGCTGTGTAGAACACTGTTTATAAAATCTTTTCTTACATTCTATACTGAAAAGCTTGAGAATACAGCTTTATTTGAGAACAAAAATTCTAGAACTTGCTGTTGGGCAAGGGAGACCATTTCTCACTCTGTACTAAGGTGAAATGAGCCAAATTCCTAAAGCGATATTTAAGAAAAAGAAACCTATAACACACTTTTACTTTCCAGCCAGTTGACGTTGGGAAATTGAAAGCGACAGTTGAAAAATGTGTTCAAATTTCCGCAGCTAATTTTAAGATGCGATATCCCGGCTTTGTTTTGCTTGGATGCACATTCTCGATGGGACGTGAAAGCATGTCACTGGCAAGCCGGAGCTGTTGTGAACTCGAAGAGCCTGACTTCCTGTCTTGAGCAAATCCTTGTAGCCCTCTGTGGTCCAAGCTGGAGCACGTGGTGACGGACCCTGCTGGCGAGCATTAGGGAAGAGCTGAAGGTCTTTGGAACTGAAAGACATCTCAGAGAGAGGACCCCGAAGCTCTGTGAAGTAGTTGATAGGATAAAGAGCAGAATGTCCTCCTTATGCACACTCTTTGGACCCCCCTTTCAGTTTCTAAACAGGTGCTGTATCGAGTTTTGAGCAGTGTTCTTCTTTGTTATTTAATTCTTTGCTGCTAAGATGTATACATATTCAGACTTCCATTTCCCAAAAGCATTTATTTTATTTTTGCTGAAAAGGATTCAGTGTTTTGACCACAGGAAAGAACTAGGTTCATAGGAAGTCATAGCTGCAATATCTGAAGAGATTTTAAAAGAGAGCCATTAATAGTCACAGCCTAGTAGGCGTTCCAGAAAATCAGCTCAGAAGAAAGAAAAATAACTGTGCAAAAACTAAAAATTTATATGCATTCCCAGAAAATGCTACTCTAATGTCTATTTTTGAACTTTGTTTTGGTACTTTTTTTTTTTTTTGCAAACTATTGTGTGCTTTTGGTAACCAGTACAATAAACTGTAATGGTCTGTAAATAAATAAATATTGATGTATGCGATTTATGTAAACAGGCACTGTGGGAGAGAAGATGGCTCAGGGTTTCTATGTGAGTACCACCCTGGGAAGTAGACAAATCATTCTCAGTGTTGGGTTCGCATCCTATTCGGTTCCTGCTATAAGAGCTGCAAAGCCTGCTGGATGGCAGCCCCAAGCTACTGTGGGCTGGGTGATTCCAGCCCACAAACAGATGCTCAGATAGCCAAACGACTCTCTTGTTGGTGCCAACGCTGGCATCATGGTCAAAGACTTAGCCAGGGTGGACTGACCCACCTTCCCATCTGCCATGCAAATGTCCCCAAGCAGCACTGAAGGACATGCCAGGTCAGCACTGGGGAACCTGCCCTGCCAGGTCCTGCTTTGTGGATAAAATACGGCTTCAGTGGGTGGCATCTTCACCATTTCATCTCATTAACACGACAATATTGTGTTATTTACGCGATAATCTGTAATTGTATGTAAACACATACAGGATTGTGTACTCTGTGTAAATACATAATTTCAGACTTTGGAAAACTGGTAGTTTTTACTTGATGTCCGCTTGGGAGGTGCCTCAGATTCTTGGCCTGTGTGAGCCAGAGAAAGTTTAACAGTGTCTCTGCCTTTACAGCTTGCTTATGCAGTGAAAATGAATTGAGGGGGGTGGGGGAGTGTGGAGAGCGGGGAGGAAAACCACATTCAATTCCTCCCATCCCCACCCTGTGAGCAATTGATGAGACAGCCAGGAATCTTCCGGGGTGAATATGAACTCGGAGTGAGCACAGGCAGCATGCCTGCACGATTTTTTTTTTTTTTTTTTGTGGACAGATGAATGGACGGTGGTGGTTGGGTGATTGTTAGAGGTTATATTCTGTTTGCTGCATCACTTGACCTTGAAATGTGCCAAATTTAGATTTGCACTGCCTGTGGTCACGTGCACAGAAGAGCAATGAAGTGGTAGAGGTGGGGTGGGGGGCAAAATGCCAGCTGAGTTCAAAGGATGTTGGAGCCACCAAAGGCCTCGCCAGGGTGTGTGTGCCTGTGCAGTCTGCATACCTGCAGGGACTGGCAATTTATACCTGAAAGGAGAGTGGGGGAGAATTGTAACAACACAGTCTCTCCTTCTTCAGGAGACAACCCAAAACCCAGGGGTGCAGGCTTGCGGGGTGGACCCCGATCACAGGAAGTTAGGCTGAATATGTGTGAGCAGACTCTTAAAACTGATTTTTACATCCCCCCCACTTAAAACAACAAACCTTCTAGCATACTTCTGTGCTTGCCGTTAGATCTTTAGAAAGCTGTTTGACAATGCAACCTAATCTTTATGAGGAAAGAAGCTACAGAAACAACAACAAAAAAATAGATCCCGCTATATTTTCCTTTGCGAAGAGAGTGGTGAAAAGCACCCTAACAAGGTCCAGGGTCATGGCTGTCAGGTCTTGAGACAGCTGTAGGACCCTTAGGTCAGACAAGTGGTGGTGAGCCTTCTTCGCTATTTTGGTTAATAGTTAGGGCATTCTAAGAATTCCTGTTGTTTTCCAGCTATATCTCAGCTTGCATTGCAGAAAAAAAATTGTTACAATTCAAATTAGGAATACTTACTGAATATCTGAAAAGCCAGTGGCAAATTGTAGTTGGAGTTGGCCTCTGTCCTGTGTACTCCCCTGAAATCTTTAAATTATGTTTGTGGTTATGGTTGGTTCCCATTGGTATATGTGAACTTTGGCAGGAAAACCAGCCAATAGGAGCTGAGGAGTTAAAACAATAGATTGTATAATGAGAATATCTAGAACTCAAGGGCTGCTTTTCCCTCTGTACACAGGGAAGGGCAGCTTTATTGATAATGCTCATGGCTTACATTGGAGGAACCTTTTCATTTTTTTGAGCATTTATGCAGGCTTTTTCCTAATCATTTTTTCTGGGATGTTGCAGAAACATTCTGTAGGCTCCACCTGGCCATTGCCTCTGGCTTCTAGCCAACGTCGACAGCTTTGTGTGATTTCTTCTGCTTACCACTAGGGGCTTTTCCTTGTCTGTGAGGCTGGTGTCCTGCTCTTTCAGAGGCAAGCAATACTCCAAATGTTCCTGTGCTCTCCAGCTGGGAAACTCTCCCTCCAATTTTCTTCCCTTCCGTTCTTCTCCCTCACTCCTATCTCTCCACTCTGTGGAGTGGCACTGGGGATAAGACGCAGTCACGGATGGCACCCACAGAGCCTAAGAAGAGATCATGGTGCCACGTTTGTTCTGAATTCTGAGATAAGGGAGGTTCAGGACTGTGGACAGTGAAGTGCACGTGATCCAGACCTAGAGGCCTCTGGGATGATAAGGTCAAAGGTGAAATGTGAGGGTTGAGCAGGAGTTACAGAAGAGGTCACTGCAACGTTCTCTTGTGTCTTAATGTTCCAAAGGTACCTTGTCTGTTGGGAACGGGCTGGTCGCGTCTCTTCCTGATAGACAGTGACTGAGTTGGGGACTCTCACAGGGTTTCATCAATCTTGTGGAGGACTGTGAATTCCTGGAGATGAAGAGGGCCCCAGTGTTGGCCTCTGACCATCCCCACCTCCAGGACTTACTTGTGTCTCTCATTCTTGGTGCTAATTTGTCACTCACAGTTTCTATCCAGACAAAGGTAGTCCCTTCAACTATACTGAACAATACTGCTCATTTAAAATTTCTTGTCACAGTGACTTACTATCACAGGAAGAATTGTAATACAAGAAAGAATTAAAACAAAAGAGGTGAAAATATAGCAAATCTTTCAGATATTCAGTCCATTCTTTACATATGCATTGACTAATAGCTGCATGATAAAATGTGGTACAGGGTATGGAAAACAAGAACAAACTGGGTGTTGTGCCTGGATTTTACCTGCCATTTCAGTGCCCTCGAGGCTGAAGCAAGAGGATTTCTGTGAGTTAGAGGCCAGCCTGGGCTAATGAGTTCCAGGATAGTCTTGACTATATCACGAGACTGTCTCAAAAACCCTCAAACTAAAAACCAAATCCATGAAATATCTATTAACAAAACCAAGACAATGAACAAACAAAAAGCCTCAAACCTCAAGGACCAGTGAGATGGCTCAGTCGGCAAAGTCACTTGCCAGAGGAGGCTCAGCAGGTAAAGTCACTTGCCACCAAGCCTGAAATGAGTTTGGTCCCTGCCTGGGACTGAAATGATGGAAGAAGAGAACCAGCTTCCACCAGTTGTCATCTGACCTCCACAAGTGTACTGTGGCATGTTCATGACCACACACATACATGTACATACACACAAACTAATGTAATTTAAAAAAACACCCAGGAGCTGGAGAATTGGCTCGGTGATTAAGAGCAGTTGTTTTTCTTCAAGAGGACCCGGGTTATGTTCCCAGTACCCTTCTTGGGTGGTTCACAGCTATCTGTAACTCTAGCTTCAGGAGATATGACATTGTTTTTGGCCTCTGCGGGCAATTGCACATATGTGGGGAGCATGCATGTGCATGCTCACGCGTATGTACACACACACACACACACACACATACACACACAAATGGGGGCAGAGACAGAGAGACAGAGAGAGAAATAGAGACACAAATAAAATAAAAATAAAATCTTAAAACATTCCCCAACAACAAAACAGCCAAGCAGCCTTCTGAGCAGACACAGAAATGCCCAGCTGGACTCTGCTTTGTGGCTAGACACATTAAATTGGGATGCCCACAGGATGAGGCAATTACCACAACAGCACTAATTTTCCAAAACTCATTCTCCTTCAACTATGTATTTAATTTGCATTGACTCATGGCAACCCAGGAGTAGCCCCGTTCAAGCTCTGCTGCTTTAACTGGGACATTTGGAGAGGCTGTCCTCCAATGGAATGATCTAGACTGTTGGGTAGGTGGGCTCTTTATTAGAAGATAGCTCCTTTAGAAACCAGAGGAATGGAGACCATCCTGTTCCCCCCATCTTCCTTGAAAGACCCAAAGGGAGAAGGCAATGGACTTCCAGAACTTTCTTAAGTGTAGGTTTGTGACGCTCTCTGAGGATGTTAGAACCATACAACTTGTTGACCTGAAATAACAAAGCTTGAACAGGCCTTATCTCGCTACAACACAAATGGACAGGCGCATAACTCTAATCCTGGAGACATAAAATTGCACATCTGAATTTTAGGGACAAAACCACTAATTTTGTCTGTTTCACCAGCATTACAAATCTGTGTTTAATCAGTTTCTCTTTCTCTTTAATTTTCTTTTATAGTTCAAGGGGTACCATGAATTCCCACACTCTTGGAGCTCTCTTCTCCATACCCCACTTTGAAAGGGCAAACACGTTTGGGCATCTATTACAGAATTAGCAGAATGGGCACAGTGTGGTGGACAAGTTCTGCAGTTCCCTCAGGAGAGCTTTAGGATCTTGAATTTGGCTGAGGAATGAGAGCTAATTGGATTAGAGCAGTGGTCAGGGAAGGACATACTTGCAAAAAAGAAACTTTTGTGTCTTTCATGATGCAGCCTGATTGGGGGAGTCTGGTGTGTGTGTGTGTGTGTCTGTGTGTATGTGTGTAATACTCATGAGACCATATGCACCATAATCTCAAGTGCCACCCTTGGATGGATGAGGACTGTGACCTTTGGTAAGTGGGTACACAGTTAAAAGCCATGCCACTATCGGTAATTCACTTTGAAGCCACAATGTCATATTTTATGTAATGTGTCTAAATAAACACTTCCTGTTTCTTTCTCTTGACATATTTCCCACTCAAGCAGGCTGAATTCTCCTGTTCTCACGTCATTGCCTTTCTCTTTTGCAGATGTAAAGTGCATATTCTTCTGAATAGGAGAACTGTATTTGCAATCTACCTGTTGAAGGACATGAACAAATGTTCCTGGAGGCACAGTCTAATCCCATCTATTCTTTATCTAGATTCCCACAAAGATATTTCAGTGTTCAGTCCTACTCTGTAGCCCATGTGGTTCTAAATGTGTTTCAAGTGGGTCACTGCCTTGACATGGCCAACATGGATTTCATTTTTTTTTGTTTTGCAGCCTAAGGAGCTAGCTTCAACAGACCACATACATAAAATTATGCATAAAATTAAACATAAGACCCTCATCTTATGAGAAAATAAAAAATGAAATACAGGGTGGTGAGACTGGTAAAGATACTTGCTTCACGAGCCTAGTGATCTGAATTTGATCTCTGGAACCCATGTGTCTTAGCTACTTCTCCATTGCTGTGATAAAACATCATAACCAAAGTGTCTTACAAAAGAAAGTGTTTGATTGGGAGGTTAGAGTCCATGACGGTAGGGCAAAGCTATGGCAGAAGAACATCTGAGAGCTCATATCATGATCTACAAGTAGGAGGCAGAGAGAGAACACCGAGAATGGAAGAAGCCTTTTGAAACCTTCAATCTCTTCCCCAACTCCTCTAACAAGGCCACACCTCCTAATCCTTCCCAAACAGTTCCACCAACTGGGGACCAAGCATTCAAACTATGAACCTATGGAAGCTGTTCTCATTCAGACCACCACACCATGTAAAGTTGGGAGGAGAGAAGCAACTACAGAGTTTTCCTCTGACCTTCACAGATGTACAGTGGCACACCCACTCCCTCCGTCTCTGCCCTCTCTCCCCTGTGTCTCTCTTACACACTAATAATAGTAAATAAACTACAAATAACATTTTACTGAAACTTGGATAGTAGAAACAATTATCCACAGGATATGGATATTTTTATTAAAATAAAAATAGTTATTTATTACCCTTGACACATTACATGAAAATTCATCAATAATTGAGTCTTAAAGATTAGATCATTACCCAACATGTATATTATATTCATGTATGGCTTATATGCAGATCAAAGATCAAGTAAAGGGACGTTTTTGTTAAAATTTATTATTTTGTTTAGCAAGAAACACACACACATGCTTACACACATGCACTTACTTTACACTCAAGGATTATGAAAGTAAAAAAAAGTTATTAAATTTATTTTCAATGCAATGTAAATATCCACTCATGCACATGACTTGTGCCGACCTGTGGAAATGTCATGAGCTAACATCATGAGTTTCCTGCCTCTTTTATGCTAAATCCACTGCTGTCCTTGGGCACAGTCCTGGGCTGGAGTATGATTTAAAGTCTAGCAATCCCAGTCAAAAGAATGACCATCCTGAATGATGGTCTTGGCCCTTTGGGAGTCTTCTTTAGGTTGCCATTCAACTGAGTGGATGCTGTTTGTTCCCAAGAAGTTACTTCTTGGTTGGACTTGGAGTTGTAACATTTCTCCGACAAATGAAGTGTCCATGAAGTCAGCATGTGCTTTATCTTCTGGGTATTTGTAATGATTGGCTCTGTATTTTTAGTTCCGAACAGCAGTTAAGTTTTAGGATTCCTGTGTGACTGTTTTTATCCCAGAAACATGTGACAACTTGTCATGAGGCTGTCTTTTCGGGCACCACACCCCATGGCCCAGAGCATACTCAAAGGGCTATATTAGGGAACACGTGACAAATGTCTGGCAATTTATAAATATGTTTGATTAGTTAACTACTTTCTAGAAAGGGGCTGTGTACTGATTGGTGTATGACTATTATAAAAGCGTCTGAGGATTGAGACAGAACCGCCATCCAGGAATAGTTCCTGTTCCTACCAGACAGGCTGGGAAACTTCAAAAGTCACAGAGTACTAGGTGGAGGGGAGGTCATGCCCCAGCTGTGGGGTGCCATCAGCCCTAGACTAAGCCCTGTGGCAGTCTCACCCGAAGGTATTTTTAAAGCAATACTAAAAAAGATCAAACTATTTTGAAGTCACATATTCATCCTCAAACAAAGCTCAATAATATTTATAGAAATCAAAAGATACACAGCACCCAGGAGGCACACACAAACACACAGTCTGGCATCCAGTAAAAACTTACCAGTCATGAAAAGAGATAAGAAAACACAAACCATAACGAGGAACAGACACAAACACCAGAAGTCAATCCAACCTGACTTACAACTACAAAGACATTAGAATAAGCAGAAAAAAAAGCATAAAACAGAACCAAGTGCATTTCACGTTTCTAAAGTATCAGAGGTACGAAAGTCCAGGAACAGATCCAAGTTAGATTTCCAGAGATGAGAACAACAGTGTGTGTACGCATATGTGTGCGCGTATGTGCGTGTATGTGTGTGTGTGCATGTGCGTGCGTGTGTGCATGTGCGTGCGTGCTTGCGTGTGTGTGTGTGTGTGTGTGTGTGAGACAGAGAGAGAGAGAGATAAAGAGAAAAAATAAAGAGAGACTAGAAGAGATTGTCAGCAATTGAGGTATAGTATAAGAAAGCAGAATGTTCTCAAAATTTTAACAATAGACTATGTAAAATGAAAAGACAGAGAAAATAAATTTCTATGGGACAGAACAGAACTCAACAAGTGATATCAACTTCAAGCGGCTTAATGTATATGTAATTTGAGCCCCCAGGAAAAGAAAGAAGAGAGAGGGAGAGAATGAGAGAGGAGAGAGAGAGAAATGGCAAGAGATGACACTTCAAATCTAAATACACTGATAGTTTTATTGTGAAAGGTGAAAGACACGTTAGCATCCCTCCAAAGAGCGCAGCTGTGGCTATATTAACACAAACATGTTTGATTTCATGGCAAAAAGCATTATCACGGGTAAGTAAGGTGATTTGTGGTGGTACATGGCTTTGCTCAGCAGATGTGGCAAACAGAAATAGGTAAACTTTAAGATTCCATAACCTTCCAGGAATTGCTAGAATGAGGAGATAATAACAAATCATTGAGAATACAGAAGGCTTGCACAGCCCTGTCAGAGACATCGCCCACCTAACATTTCTAGAGCGTTCCACCAAGTGAAGGCAAACATTCGCCAGCACACTGTGAGCCATAACACACCTTGCGACATATTTAAAGGGATTCAGGTCTTGACAACAGAAGTCAATGATCAGAAAGGTGGATGGGTAATTCTCATATTTGATTAGGAAAACAAGAAGACACACATTACAAATACAAAATAAAGCCAGAGGCGATGACCTGATGTAAGATGTAAGAATAAAAAAATATGAAGGGTAACTCACACTCATGTATCATATTTAGCAATTCTACAAATTGGATAAACGGAGATTTCTTCAAAACCCACAAACTACCAAATACCAAAGCTCATTCAAGGAGAAGTGTGTGACATGAATATCAAAGTAATTTTATTACAGAATCAAATTTTAATTAAAAGAATCCCCCCAAAACTCTAAGTTTAGAAGGCAAAGTTGGCAACATTTTCTAAACATTTAAGGAAAAGAAATGGTTGGCTCAGAGGTTAAGAGCACTGGCGGCTGTTTCAGAGGCTCCGGTTCAACTCCCAGCATTCACATAGCAGCTGTAACTGGGGTTGCCTGAGAGCTGGCACCATTTTCTGGACTCCTCAGGCTCTGGGCATGTGCACGGTGCACAGATATACGTTCAGGTGTAGCTATTCCTATGCATAAAATAAAATAGAAGTAAAAAATAAAAAAAAAGTTATTTTAAGATAAACTCAGGAAATTTAAGAGAATATTTTTTAAATTAAATGGGACATTGTAAAATTAGAAAACCATATTCCAACATAGTTAAGACACATAGATATAAAGATTCTGTACATAATTTTAGCAAGTTAAGTCTAACAATATTTACAGAGAAGAAAAAAAAATCCAAATGGGATTTACCTTAAGAATTTACCATTGGCTTAAGAAAAAATTAATGTAATTTTCTTTGTTACTAAACAAATACCATATTATCATCGCAGTAAAGTTGTAAAAAGCATTCAATACAATCCAACTAATTTCTGGTAAGACTCCTCCAGATTAGGAATAGAAAAAAGCTTCTGTAACCCATAAAGGCATCTGTGAGCAGACTCTTGCAACATCATCATTAGGAAATGTTGAGGGCCCCAGTCCAAACCTCAGGCACAAGGCAGGATGGTTACTCTCGACACTGCTGCTTGGCTGGAGATGCCCCGTGCAGTCTAGCGGGACACTGACTAAGGAAACCACGGAAAGTGTGAAGAAGAGCTGTCCTAGCAGATGACTACAGAAAACATGGCCGTGATTGACAGATGAGTTCACCAAGGTTGCAGGGTGCAGAAGCCGGAGGCAAAACTGTTGAGTTAATAAGATGCACCTCAACACTTCAGTGTCACATACTGACATTAGAATATCCTTTAGTAAGATGACAAATATGAAGTGCTTAGGGACAAAAGTGATGAAATTCAAGGCCGGTGTACTGCATACATGACACAGCACCCCACAAATCAGGACCCCAGGCAGTCCCAGGCTAACACTCACAAGGATTTTTTCAGCCTATTCCATTCCATCCCATCCCTTCCTCTCCTTTCCCACCCCATTCGTTCCACCCCCTCCTGTCCCATGCCGTCCATCCCTTTCCCTCCTACCCATCCCGTCCCCTCCTCTTCCACCCCATCTCAATCTCAGGAGCTTAAAAAAGACTGATTCTGAGCCAGCAAGATGGCTCATTAGGAAAAGGTTTGCTGACCAGCCAAAGGACCTGAGTTTGATCCCTAAGTGTTGATGGAGATTTTTCTCCATCCAGCAGTCCTGGACTGGTTTATCCCTACTCATTGGGTCACCGCAGCTTTTTATGAAATAACCGCTCTGAGGCTTATTATCAGTTATAATTTTTTGGTCAATGGCTCAGGTTTCTTACTGGCTAGCTCTCTCTCTTATAAATTAGCCCATTTCTATTGATCTGTGTATTGTCACATGACCATGGCATTACTTCTGTTCTGGCATCTTTCTCTTTAGGCTGCTGTTGGCATCTTTCTTCTTGGGTGACTACATGGCATCTCCCCAACTCTGCCTTCTCTCTCTCCCTATCTTTGTTTCGATTTCCTGCTTAGGTACATTCTGCCCGGCCATTGGCCGAAACAGCTTTATTCATCAATCAATAAGAGAAACACATAGTCACAGCATACAGAAGGACAAGGACATCCCACATCACCCAAGACTCACACGGTGGGTGAGAGAACTGACTCCTGAGAGCTGTCTTCTGACCTCCACAGGAACGTGGTGGAATGAGTGAATTCCTCCCACAAACATAAAATAATAAATAAATAAATGAAAATTTTGATTCTTAAAACTGTTCTGGCCAATGACTTAGCAGAGAAAAGCCAGGTAGGAAATCAGAACAGAGATAGAGTAGGCAGAGTCAGAGAGATGCCATGTAGCTGCTGAAGAAGACAGATGCCCAGAACCTTTACCGGTAAGTCACAGCCCCATGGCAATACACAGATTAATAGAAATGGGTTAATTTTAGATGTAAGAGCTAGCTAGAAATATGCCTGAGTCATTGGCCAAGCAGTGTTGTAAATAAAAATATTTAATTATTGAATTCATAAGGAAAAGAAGATCTAGAATAGCCTAAAACAACAACAAAACCCAGTCAAACAGAACCCAAGCCAACCCCTAGATCCCCCAAAGAAGTCAGAGTTGTAGTGGGTGTGGAATCTGATAAAGGCTTATATTCAGAGTGTTTGCAAAGCTCTCTGAACTCAAAAAAACAAGAAATCCGCTAAAACCTGGGACAGAAGTTTGAACAGATGCTTCTCCAAGGAAAATCCAAGGGCCCGAGGCATTGAAAGGCACTCAGCCTCACCAGGGAAAACAAATCAAGTCACAGTCAGGAAAACAGACAAAACTGAAAACCTTGAGTCTACTAAGTGTGTGGATCGGGAGCTGGAGCTCTCACACACTGCTGGTGGGAACAGAAAACGAACAACTTCTTCAGGAGACATCTGACAGAGTCGTAAGACTCCAAAATGATTCAGCCACAGCACTTCTACATATGTACCTAATAGAGTCCAAAGCCTGGGCCATACAAAGACGAGGCTTTCTTTGTAATAGGCAGAAGCTGCCAGAACCCAGTGTGCACTCCATGCAAAAGAATGGGGAACCTCAGTGTACCCGCACAGTTCAACACAGCTCAGCAGAGACAACATTCTACACAATTGTGATAAAGGAAAAATCCAGGCAAAAAAGAGTGGACACTGTCTGTTTTATAAGCCAATATAGAGTTCTCAAAAGATCAGCATTTTCCTGGGGGCAAGCAGGGTGGGCAGGAGAAAGGGTTCCCTGAGGGGAGAGGGAAGACTGTTGGTGGTGTGTATGCTTGAATTTTGATTTATCAGGTGCATAAATACATCATGTCCATCAAGTTACATGTTCATGTACAGTTTATTGAATGCCAGTTTATGCTCTGAGAACAAATCAGAAAATGTGGTATAATATGATCGAAAGAGAAACAACAAAACCAACTAAAATCAAGTATCTGGAGCCATCACGTGGGTGAGGCAATGGATGCTCATGGGATCTGGTGTGTCAGGGAATCCGAGTAGCAGTGATCTCCATTTTTTTTTTTTTTTTTACTTTCAACTATTTATTCTGAAATTTTAATTGATTTCAGCTCAACCAGTAAGTTACTTGTTCTTAATATTTTGTTCCTATTAAACATTTGAATTTGCTGTTGTAAGTAATTTAATACAGATCATAGATGCTTCTAGGTCTCCCTACTTCCCTACTTTTTTTTTATTAATTAATTTATTTAATTATTAAAGATTTCTGCCTCTTCCCTGCCACCACCTCCCATTCCCTCCCCCTCCCCCAATCAAGTCTTCCTTCCTCCTCAGCCCAAAGAGCAAGCAGGTTTCTCTGCCCTGTGGGAGGTCCAAGGACCACCCACCTCCATCCAGGTCTATTAAGGTGAGCATCCAAACTACCTGGGCTCCCACAAAGCCATTACGTGCAATAGGATCAAGAACCCATTGCCATTGTTCTTCAGTTCTCAGTAGTCCTCATTGTCCATTATGTTCAGCGAGACCGGTTTTGTCCCATGCTTTACACTAAGGATAAGGAAGCAGTGAGGGAAATCAGAGAAGCATCACCTTTCACGATAGCCACAAATAGCATAAAATACCTTGGGGTAACTCTGACCAAGGAAGTGAAAGATCTATTTGGCAAGAACTTTAAGTCTTTGAAGAAAGAAATTGAAGAGGACACCAGAAAATGGAAGGACCTCCCTTGCTCTTGGATTGGGAGGATCAACATAGTAAAAATGGCAATTCTACCAAAAGCAATCTATAGATTCAACGCAATCCCCATCAAAATCCCATCAAAATTCTTCACAGATCTGGAGAAGACAATAATCAACTTTTATGGAAAAACAAAAAACCCAGGATAGCCAAAACAATCTTATACAATAAAGGATCGTCTGGAGGCATTACCATCCCTGACTTCAAACTCTATTACACAGCTACAGTACTGAAAACGGCTTGGTACTGGCATAAAAACAGAGAAGTCGACCAATGGAATAGAATAGAAGACCCTGACTTTAGCCCACAAACCTATGAACACCTGATTTTCGATAAAGGAGCTAAAAGTATACAATGGAAAAAAGAGAGCATCTTCAACAAATTGTGCTGGCAAAACTGGAAGTCAATCTGTAGAAGAATGAAAATAGATCCATATCTATCACCATGCACAAAACTCAAGTCCAAATGGATTAAAGACCTCAATATCAGTCCAAACACACTGAACCTGATAGAAGAGAAAGTGGGAAGTACTCTACAACACATGGGCACAGGAGAACACTTCCTACGTATAACCCCAGCAGCACAAACACTAAGGACATCATTGAATAAATGGGACCTCCTGAGACTGAGAAGCTTCTGTGATCTCCATTTTCTAAGGACTGCAGCCTCGAGTTTTCCATTGTGGGATCTTCCCTGAGGTTTGCTAAGAAGTGAAAGGGAGGAGCCAGAGGAAGGACACGGCATTATTAGGATGCCCACATCTGAGGGCTCTTTTTTGCGCTTTGCCTCTGCAGACCAGAGAAGTCTGACAGAAGATGGAGGATGAGCAGGGCCAAGCGAGAGTCATTGCTGACATCCCTACCCAGATTCCAGTCCAACCTGCCTTCTGGGAAGCTGAGTCGTACGGTTTAAATGTGAACGTCTTCCATAGGCTCATGTTTGAACCTTAACTTCTGGTGTTTCAGATGATTGAGGATCTTTTCAGAGGTGGAGACTCATGGGTAGAAATGAGTCCGTAGGGGTGTGTTGTAGAGTAGACTATCACTTTAACTTTGTAAAGATGTGTTCCATTTGTTTATGCTGCATTTGTTTAACTATGTAAAGATGTGCTGCTGTTTTACCTTGCCTGCCTAAGGCACCTGATTGGATTGTTCTAATAAAAAGCTGAATGGCCAATAGGCTAGGCAGGAGAGGGATAGGCAGGGCTGTCAGGCAGAGAGAATAAATAGGAGGAGGAATCTAGGAGAGAGAGAGAGAAGGAGAGAGAGGATAAGGATGTCTGGGGCCAGCCAGGCAGGCAGCTGCCCACCAGCCAGACATGGAGTAGGACATACAGAATGAAAGAAAGGTAAAAAGTCCTAAGGCAAAATGTAGATGAAGAGAAGCAGGTTAAATTAAGTATAAGAGCTAGTGGGACAAGCATAAAATAAGATTGAGCATTCATAACTAATATTAAGTTTCTGCATCTTGATACAGTGGTGGGCTTTGTGCCTGACCCCACTTCCCATGCAAGGTTGTTTCCTGTTCTACTAAGAAGGGGACAGGCAGGGGACCCCAGCTGCATACCTGGTCCTTTCTCTCCACACTGGACTGTGCCCTTTCAAAATGTGAGACAAATTAACCCCTCTCTTCCTGGATTTGTTCTTGGTTAAGTGTTTGATCTTGACAACAAGAAGACTAACACAGCCTTTGCACAGGATACAGTGGCTTGGGGGTCCAGCATGGGGTAACAGATGTGTGGAAGCCAGAGGAAAATCGAACGAGGAGAGAAGCCACTTGTGAGACGTCAAGTAGGGCACCTCTGAAATGCTTTGTAATAGTTCCATATTTTTAGTGCAGAGCAGCAGTTAAGTTTCAAAATGCCCAGTTAGCTGTTTTTATCTCAGAAACACGTGACAGTCAGGAGGCTAAATTGGGAGCCACACCCCATGGTTCTGAGCATACTCAAGGAACTATATTAAGGGCCGTGTAACAAGTGTAGGAACAAATTACAAACCATTCAATCAGTCTTGGGCACTAAGCATCGGAGGCAAGGGCAGGCACTCAGACACTTGCTGTGGAGTTAAGGAGCGGTGAGAATCAGTACAATAGAAGATGCGGTGGTTTGGTGGCCATCTTTAGGACTGGAGGGCTAAACTCAAAAGTTCAAAACACTCCCCAAATGAGTTATGTGCAAAGGTGTGGCGTTCTGATCAAAGTTTTGCTTCTACAACGGAGAACAAATAACTTATCTGAAAGGCGACACATGCATCAGCCTTGCTGTTTTGTGCTACAATGTGTGTAGTGTGGTGCTTACTGTCAAATGGAGACCACGGCCTTTACGATTACCTGCTCAGGTGTGTTGGAGCTACATAAAAAGCTCTGAAGCCGTTAAGAATCACTTGCACTGGTGCTAATCCACGTCTGGACAGAGAGTATCCATTTGCCCTTGGGACGCTGACTGGTAAAGAGCTACGCCCGCAGCAGGGTTCAAGGATAGTGCGTATAACAAAATGTCATCTGTGCCCATTTGCTAAGCATCTTTTCTCCACCAGGAGCTTTGGTGTAGTGTTTAAAAAGCAGGTGTGTAATCAGGTCACCTAGATTTGAATCTGAGATCTCCCATTTCTTCTAATTTTTGAGGCTGGGGATGAAATCACCTCCCTCCATATCTCCTCTTGTTCTTCTCTCCTTATGGCTGTCAGACTTGTTTTTCCGGATCAAGTAAACAGAGACGCGTGAAGCATTGTGAATAGCACCTGATCTGTCATCACGACTCATCAGATGGCCGCTATCCTCACACACCTGACTTCCGAGGCCTTAACACGACATGAGAAGGAGCGTGATTGTCTCGGTTCTGTAGATAATAAACCAGCTAGTTCAGGGTACATTTGGCTTGATGTTGGTTTCCTGAGATGGCCCTAGCTTTTCTCCTTCCTGAGGTATTACAGTATCAGAGGCATGCTGCCCACTTAGCCTCCTCCACAGGGAAAGTCTCATCTGGCATTCTACCTGGATCAACATGGATTTCTGAGTGCTACTCCCGATTGCCCTGGTAGTCAAGTGTAGACTACAGGGGTCATTTGTAAGCCGCATTTCCTCTTGGAGTGGGCGCAGTATTGTCTGCCTTCATCCCATTTCAGAGAGGAGATGCAATGGTCCAGTGTTAGCCTCCTTTACTTTTCTTTCTTTCTCTGGAGACAGAGTCCACTCGCTGTGTTGACCAGGGTGGCTGGCTTCAAATTCACAGAGATCCTCCTGGCCCTGACTCCCTAGTGTCAGGATTAAAGGCTTGCAATACCATATCTGGTTCTTTTTCTCTTAATTGTAAAAATAATTTAGAAAAGAGAAATGACTCAATTTGGTTCAATTTGTACTGGAATGAGAGACAGTCCCTTCAATGCCTGACTTTCCAGTTTACCCTGCTTTTGTCCCAGTAACCTGCCCTCTCCCTTCTGTGCACAATTCTGAGTCTCTCCAATTCCCTTTCCTATTTATTTCTTATTCCTCCTCTATGCAAAGAAGGTATGCTCAGGGAGATAGTGCAGGACCCTCCTAACTGTTAAAGTTTATCATTGAACTCCCAAGGGATGATCACAGGCTTCTATTAGGGGGCAACCTTTCCTTGATCTGTCTGCCAGGTAGTCAGGCCATGGAGCACAAAATGCCTCTGAGATTCTACTTTGCCCATGCAATTAAACCCAGTATTCAAAGGGTTACAAAGACAGTGGAGACAGAAGAAGGAAGATATTAAATGAGTATTTGAGGGAGCCCACGTGAGGTGCAGCATTCAATCGAGCTGCTCTGGGGTCAAAGGAGAGAGAAATAAACACTGATGTAGACATAGACATAGCAAATGCAGAAGTGGGGAGCAGAATGGAATTGCCAGAGGCTTAGGTAGAGGAATGGGGGGTGTTGCGGGAGGATACAAAATTTCAGTTATACAGAAGAATGAGTTCAAGAGATCTCTTGGGAGGTGACTGTAGTTGCCAATGTATTGTGTACTTGAAAACGGCAGACAGGCGAGGATAAGGAGAGTTCTCGTCACTAAACAACCAGGACTGTGCCTGTGTTAATGAGCTTGACTGTTCTGCAATGCATACATAGTTCAAAATCACATTTTAAAATGCAGATTTTTATTTGTCAATTAAAAAAATGAAGGGGCAGGGAGAATGGCTCAGTAGGTAAAGTGCTTGCAGCACAAGTGGGAGGACCTAAGTTCAAATCCCCAGAATCCATGAAAAAGCTGGACATTTATCTAGAGTGTCTGTAACCCTAGATGTTCTGAGAGATGGGAGGCAGAGGTGGGAGAATCCTCAGCAGCTCAAGAGACAGCTGGTATACACAGCAGAAAGACAGCAGAGAAAACCTGTCTCAAACAAGATAGAAGGCAAGATTCAACACCAGAGGTTGTTTTCTGACCACCACTCATGGACTATGGCATGCCCACATCCACATTCACATGCACAAATGCACACACACACACACACACACACACATGTTTTTCTCCTATTTGAGACAGGAGAGTAGGTTCTGCAGCTTAGATATCTCACCCCACCACTTAAAGGCAACAAGTTCGCATATATTCACATATAAGCTGGCAGCTCTGTGAGGGCTTGTGCTGGTTAGTTATTTTGTCAGCTAGATACGAGCTCAGATTATCTGCAAAGAGGAACCTTAACTAAGAAAATGCCTTCATCAGATTGTCTTGTTGGCAGGTCTTCAAAGTGTTTCCTTAATTAATGATTGAGGTAGGTGGGCCAGACATTCTTTGGGTCTCTGCTTCAGTTCCCACCTCGAGGTTGCTGCCTTGGGCTCCTGCCCCGGTTTCCCCATGATGGACTGTGATGTAGAGTGTAAATAAACCCTCTCCTCCCAAGTTGCTTTTGGTCAGTGTTTTATCACAGCTGCAGAACAGGACTTGTTCACAAGAGTTCAGATTGCTTCTGGTGTTGGGGACTAAACTCAGGACCTTGCGTAACCCAGCAAAGTGCTTTACTATTGAGTTACACCCCAGCATATTTTGCCTGCTTTAAATGAGTAACAAAACCCAAATATAGAGTCAAAATGAAGACCTTGAACAGGTTGCAGGTTTAGGCTCACTGGGCACTAAAATTTTGCGTAATAGAAAATGACTTTAGGAGGCTGAAGATGTAGCTCAGTTAGAGTTCACTTACCGAGCACGTACCAAGAATGACCTCTAGAATTGTATTATCAGCACATAGGAGCTAGAGAAGGGGGAGCAGAAGTTCCAGCTCACCGTTAGCTACTATCTTAGCTAGGGTTTCAGTTGCTGTGAAGAGACACGATGACCATGGCAGCTTTTATAAAGGAAAACATTCAATTAAGGCTAGTTTTCAGTTTTAGAGATTTAGTCCATTTTTGTCATGGCAGGAAACATGGCGGCATGCAGGCAGGCATGGTGCTGGAGAAGGAGCTGAAAGTTCTACACCTTGATCCGCAGACAACAGGAAGTGAATTGCTTACCACACTTGAGGATGCCCATAGTGAGACCTCAAAGCCCACCCCACAGTGACATATTTCCTCCAACAAAGCCAGACCTTCTAATAACGGCTCTTCCTATAGAACAAGCATTTAGACACATGAGCCTATGGGGACCACACCTAGTCAAACCACCACAGTTACACAGAGAGTTTGAAGTCAGGCTAACATACCTGTCTCAATAGACAAAACCAAACCCAACAATATCAAAAGAAAATGACTTATTGTCATTGGTAAAGCTATTTGTTCCCACGGAGCTAGCCTGTTTGAGACTCTTAGCTGGTATACTGTCTTTCCTCCTTCCCCTCTGTTTGAGATTTGGTGACTTTGTCTACATTTTGGAAATGACCTTTTCAATTACTTCAGAGATTGTCTAGAGAGTAAAAACATGGAGGACCAAAAAGCAAGCACTGGAAGTGGAGAGGGAGGAGGTTGCAGGATGGCAGCATCAAGGGTCCCTGTTCCTAAGAAAGGGCCAGTTTAGATCACACGACTCCTCAACCACTTAAAGATGTATAAGTTCACAATATAATCACAACAGTTTGAAAAAGAAAACCCTCTAAATTCAAGAAGCCGAGGACAACAGTGCAGTCTTATTTTCTTTCGGGAAGACGCTTGAGTGACTGTCCTGTGACTCCTCTGATTTGTCTCCTTGGAATTAAAGAAAGATGGGAATTATTTCCACATGGCCTGAAGGAGAGGTGTTCTTATTGCAATCTGGCTGGCTGGGAGTGCCCAGCTTTGCATATGACCCAGGCAGGCAGGAAGACGTATCCAGGGGTCGTCATGTGCTTTCTGTAGCTGTGCTAGACCACCACTATCAAGACCAACATGGGATGGAAAGGGTGTATTTGGCTTGCTGATGTGCACCATCAGGGAAGACAGGGCAGGAACTTAAAGAAGGAACTTAGAGGCTGTGAGGGAATGCTACTAATTGAAATTGCTTTCGTGTATGCCCCAAGACTTGCCCCAACATGGTACCCATAGTGGACCATGCTCTTCCACATCCCTCTTCAGTTAGGATGTCCTCACAGACAATCTGAGGGTCAGTCTGATGGAGCATTTTCTCAATGGAGTTCCCTCTTCTCAGATGACTCTAGCTTGTGTCAAGTGGACAGAAAACCCAGCAGCACAGCGGGTGAGCAAGAGCCTCTTTGTTTTCTGTCACTTGTCTCGGGGCATGGCAGACTTCGTCTAGGGACCTGCTGGACAGTTTGGGTGGGTTTCCTGTTTCTCTTCTTGCCCAGTGGAAAGGCAATCTGGATTTCTTCTCTTGTCCACCCCTCCTTCTTCTTTGACCCAAGATCTGTCTGTGACATTTTAATTATCACTGTTCTTTCCAAGCACATCCTGGGAGCTACTGTGTGACTTACAGTCTCGGGTGGATAGCTTGATTAGAAGTTGCCCTGATGCTTCCAACTGGCACACTTGGGGTCAAGTTGATATGCCAGTCCCTGAACTTGCTCCATTCTGTCGGAGTGCCACTCCAATGGTGGTAGCACCATCCATCCCAGGACTCAAGAGAACAATATCAAGTCCTTGTCCCTCCATCCCTCCAGCTCCCTCCTAGTTTCTGAATTGTACTAATTTGTTCCCAGATTATTTTTGAATTATTTTTTTTTTTATATTCTCCCGGCCACAACACATTGTTGAGCCCTCTTCTTATTCATACTAGACTCTCAATCTCAAGTCACGGCCCCCTAGTCATCCTTCCCAGAGCCACCAGGACAGCACAGGGCTTCAAGGGGGCTGCTGTGTTTGTGACATGGCAGGCATACTGTACATCAGAGGATGTCGCCAGTGGGGTTTTGTCGCATGCCTATTTCTGCTCAGAAGATTGATCACAGCGAGTAGATAAAAACAATCTACTCACCCTTCTGATCAACACATCTGAGTTGGGCATAAGACCTAGATTCAGATCGAGTCCGACTTTCTTGCCAAATGCGTTAGCAATCAGCTTTTGCAGTTTTGGATATTTTTCTTTTAATTGGGCATCTTTGGTTTAGCTTCAGCAGGCCTGTGTTGCATAATTGGCTTTAGGAACTTTCTAATTTAAATTTTCTTTCTTTCTTTTTTTGTGGTACTGAGGTGGAACCCAGTGCCCTGCACATGTTAGGTGAGTGCCCGGTCTCCAGCTTATACCCAGCACTCTTTTGCTTTCTATTTTGAGACAGAATCTCACTAAATTGCCAAACTGGCTCCAGAATGAACTCACTGTGGAGCCCAAGCAGACCTTGAACAGGAGCCTTTCCTGCCTTGACCTCCAGAGTACTTGGGGTTATGCCACCAAATGACCTGGCTTGTTTTCAAAAATGTTATGGTCCCCTTGGCTTGCAGAACAGATTCTAATATGTCCTCTTGGTGGCCACAGCGTGTGCGTCTTCTTCAGTCACCGTTCCCCTCTTCCCTGCACCCGCCGACATGCCAGTGGTTCCCCAAGCTTTCTATTCTTTGATGCTTCTTCCATTTACCACTGAAACCAGGCCACAGCTGTCTCTCTCTGTCATTTTGTTTAGCATCGTGATCCCCAGGACCATCCATCCACATGGCGACAGGTGGCAGGACTCCTTTTATTTATTTATTTATTTAGTTTGTTTATTTATTTATTTATTTTATTTTATTTTATTTTATTTTTTTTGAGACAGTGTTTCTCTGTGTAACAGTCCTGGCTGTCCTGGAACTAGCTCTTGTAGACCAGGCTGGCCTCAAACTCACCAAGCCAGATGACATGGTTTTGCCTGTCCATTTCTATCTTCCCCCATCTCTTGCTTGTGTCTCCTTGAGCTATACTGGGTGACTCTTCCTGGCTGTTCACACACCCGTCATTTATAGGCCACTAGGATTCTCTTGCAGCTTTTCAACAGTCCCCACCCAGGCATGCTGCACACAGTTAGTAATTTAATCACGTTTCCCAATCTCTCGCCATTTTTATCACTCGTCTCTGAATTCCCTTTAGCCTTTTCTGCATCTTAATGGTATTGAAGTGCCCAGAATTTAATGTAATTTTCCAGGGGTCATTTGTGAAAGGCTGTTGAAATGAGCCTCACCTCTGTGCTCTGCTGATGGAGCTACTGGGAACAAAGCCCAGAATGGCATTAGCTGACCTGCTGCTAGCTTTACTACCCACATCTACCTTTCTCCTTGCCGATACCGCGCCAGCTCTTCCACACAGCCTGGGCGTTACTCCATGGGGAGAAATGTGCATAATATTTTTTACAGTGGACTTTCCTGACTCTCTCTCTCTCTCTCTCTCTCTCTCTCTCTCTCCCTCTTTTTTTTGGCTTTGAGTCAGCATTTAGCATCAAGAATGAGAAGGGAGAAAAGTTAAGAACAGATATCAACAGAAGAAATCTATTCAGCGATCCAGCTTTCTCTTACAACAGATATCAGAGACAATCAATTTAAAGAGAAGAAAGGTTGTTTTGGCTCACAGTTTAAGATGTTTCAGTCCAAGATTGATTGGTCCCACTACCTTTGGGCTTATGGTGATGTAGAGCACCATGGTGGGAGTGTGTGGCAGTGATCGTGGCTTAGTTCATGGGATTGGGTTTGTAGAAAGAGGAGAAAGAGAGAGGAAGAGAACAAACTGGAATCCCAAGTGTCTCCTCCAAAGCCATGTCCCCAGTGGCCCAACTTCTTTCATTTAGGTTCCTTTCTTCTAAGGTCCCACCACTGCCTAATAATGTGACAGGCTAGCAACCAAGCCTTCAATGCAACTTGTGGCCTTTGGGAAGCCAAGAGCTAAACTATAGTGAATAATATAATCAGTAATTGTCACTGTGTGTCAAGGGCTGACTGCACTGGACTCTGTGCTGAGACATTCCTGTAAATTGTTCTATAGACTAAGGCACATTAGACCAGAGGCATTAAGCAAGAAGCTAGAGGTAAAAAAAAAAAAAAAAAAAAAAAAAAAAAAAAAAAAAAAAAAAAAAAAAAAAAGAAGCTAGAGGTAGTGTAGCAGGGTTTGAATCAAGGCTATCTTGGCTGTAAACATAAACATCACGGAGGCTTGGGTGGCACAGAGCACTGGGATGACGTTTGAGTTTAGTGTTAGCTCAGATTCTGGGCCTCGTTTCTACATCCTGAGATGATGCACTCCTCAGAGGACCACTTTAAATCTAAGAGTGAGGGTGAAGTGCCCGGGTGTGGTAGATGATGCTCAGTGAGTATCTGCATCCCCCCATCCCTGAACACCACTACCTGCAGCTGAGTGTAAGAATTTATTAAGACTAGAAGAAGAATGCAAAGCTCAGACAGACAGATTCCTACCGAACAGAGACAGGATCCAAATATTTTAAACCTGAAGACTTGAATGTTCCAGGATACTGCTGATGAGACTTAGTGGAATCTTGTCAACTCCGACAAACAGAACCACTGTGTGACACCTTACTGTGTGTGTCCTCCTTTTAAAAATAATCAATGTTTATGGGAAATAGAAAAAGACAAGATCTCCTGAGTAAATTGGGATCACGGGGACTTTGGGGAAGGGCTGAAGGGGGAAGGGGAGAGGCAGGGATGGGTGGTGTGGGACAATTGTCTGTATTCTGTCAATTATATTTTAAATAAAATGCTGATTGGTCAGTAGCCAGGCAGGAAGTATAGGCGGAAAAACCAGACAGGAAGTAGAGTGGGTCAATGAGAACAGGAGAATTCTGGGAAAGAGGAAGCCCATTCCTCCCCAGTCCTGCCCAGACACAGAAGAAGGAAGATACGACGGCCTTGCTGAAAAAGGTACTGAGCCATGTGGCTAACACAGATAAGAATAATGGGCTAATGTAAGTTGTAAGAGTTAATAAGCCTGAGATAATGGGCCAATCAGTTTATAACTAATGTAGACCTCTATGTTATTTCTTTGGGACTTAACGATTGCAGGATCTGGGCAGGACAGAAAACTAAGGCAACAGAGGGGAACAGAGAAAAATGTAGAGTTCAATAAAAATGAATAAAAAAAAATCAATGTTTAGACAAAGCAAGTCAACTTTGTTACCTTGATGATTGTGTTTATATGTAAAACAGAGGCCAGTTAGATCTCTTTGACCAGAAGTGGCAGGTGGTTGCTAGCAGCCTGATGCGAGTGTTGGAACTGAACCCAGGTCCTCTGCAAGAGCAATAAGTACTCTCAAAATTATAAAACTTTCCTAGCCCCTTAAACTTAAAAAAGTCCACCTATCCATCTGTCTATCTGTCTACCTTCCTACCTACGTATGTACGTACCTACATACCTACCTACCTATCTATGTGTATATATGCCATGACACATGTGTGGAGGTTGGAGAGCAACTTGTGGGAGTCAGTTCTCTTGTTTCACTATGTAGGTCACTTGGTTGAACTCAGTTCATCAGGCTTGGCCCAAGTGCTTATTACCCATTGAGCCATCTCACTTGTCTCAGATTTACTTTAATGTTTATCTACTTCTTATTTTACTTCTTCCAAACAACTCATGTGTCAGTAAGTATTCCTAAATTATCTGCTATGTACTGAGAGGACCGTATGATGCCATCAGCACTATTGCTATCATCACCATTACTACCCCTGTTGCTACCATTATCATTACTACCATTATTGCCACCATTACCACCTTTGCCACCATCACCACCATCACTATCATCATTATCATCAGCACTTACTGGGCACACATGGTGCACATGGCACTATGCCATGTGCTTTGTAGACCCAATTTTTTAATTCTTCATAACTATCCTGTAAAGTAACTAAAGTTTTTACTCCAGTGTTGAAAATGAGAATGCTGTTGCTTGGGGAGGTTGAGTAATTGATCCAAGGCTATTAGGATAGAAAAGGTAGAAAGAAACATGAGCTACATCTTTGCTTATCATCTTCTGGGAAGCAAAATTAAAGCATAGGCAAACCCAGGAACCTTTAGAAAAACCCCTGAGCAAATGTAAAAGTACACACTTTAAGCTGGAACTCTGTAGTTGTTCTGGACCAGAATCGATGAAGGTCAGGGTGTGTGTGTGTGTGTGTGTGTGTGTGTGTGTGTGTGTATGTGTAGATTTCTGTTGACAGAGGTTTCTGTCCCTCTTGGTCCTGCAGCCATTCAGTCCCAAAGAAACACATAGAGTCTTAGCCTATTAGCTCAGGCTTCTTAATAACTTTTATATCTTACATTAATCCATAATTCTTGTCTGTGTTAGCCATGTGGCTTGGTACCTTTTATTTGTGAGGCATTCTCATCTTGTGTCCTCTGTGTCTAGGTGATGACTGCAGACTGAGCCTTTCTTCTTCTTCTTCTTCTTCCCAGAATTCTCCTATTCTGGTCATCCTGCCTATATTCCCTCCCTGGCTACTGGCCAATCAGTGTTTTATTAAACCAATATAAGTGACAGATCTTCACAGGGTACAAGACCACTGTCCCACAGCACCCCCCTATTTTTTTCAAAGCAAGAACTCTGAATATAATCTCCTTGTTTAGCTTCTTTTTTTTTCTGACCATTATTTATAACAACTTGTCATCAACAGTCTAAACAAAGACAAATATTCATAATCCAATTTTTGGGAATGTGGGCATAGTTTTCTAGGCTACTTCCTGTTGATTGGGGGGCACTAATAGTCTTATGGGGCCCAAAAGAAAATTTAGAATTATGATCAAGCCTTGACAGGAATATTCTGTGAGGCTTGAGCATCTCAACCAGCAGTTCTTTTTTTTCAATCAGCAGTCTTGAAGCTGTTCTGGATGTAGAACTCAGAGAAAACTCCAACAGAGGTACTCTGAGATATTGGATCATCTGGGCCATCCACTCCTATTGGAGATTTTTCAGGGGCTCTTGGTCCATCAAACCACATTAGTCTGGAAGAAATCCATAGGTTCTTATCCTCTTTGGAAACAAAAGAAGAACCCCTTTTCCAAGGCAACATATTCTTAGACCCAAATTTTGAAGTCAAGATAACATATATATTTTAAAGGTATCTTGTGCTTTGCTTCACTTGAGATATAGTTCCAATTTCTAGGAATTGAATATTTGCCTCTTGAAGAGGCCAATTTGGATGCCAAGATTCTGGAGTAGTGATACTCACATTGGTGCCTGTGTCTAGTAATCCCTCAATGACAATGTTATTTATATGCACTCTTAGCCTTGGTCTTTGATCATTTATAGAAGTTTGTCAAAATATACACTTCCTATTTCCTATTGGAGTTTTTGATTCATTCTTCAGGATTATTCTGTCATCAAGAACAGTATGGTTTTTTACAGCAGGCAATGGATTTTTAAATTTTCCTGGTAAGATACATCCTCCACAGTGAGTGGGAATGACTGGATCATGTTTGACTTGGGGGCCTGTGAGAGCCTCCACCAAAGAGTTTCCTGATGGTATTGGTTTACCTTGTCTATCTTTTGTTGATCTACATTCATTGGTCCAATGTCAGCCTTTGCCACATTTTCTACATAATCCAGAAGAATGAGACTTTCTATTTTTGCCATTCCCAGAGGAGACATTATTTCTGGAAATCCCTTGTCTACAATCTCTTCTCAGATGTCCTATTCTACCACAATTAAAACATTTGGCATTTTGATGTCTCCTCATACCTTTGGATATTGCTTCTTCTACCCAAGACTCAATATTATAGTCAAATGTTCATTGTATGCAGGATCTATTCATCCATTGGTGGTGATCTAACCTTTAAAGGCCCAAATATCTTCTTGCATTCTAACTTGGAAGTTTCAAAAGCCAAAGATTCAGTAAGTACTTATATAGCTTCTGGGTCAGTTACTCCTATTTGTACAGCCTTACTTAATCTTTGTAAAAAGTCACTAATGTGTTCTCTTTGGCCTTGTTTAATTCTGATTCAATTCATTTTCTTGATTCTTGTATCCTGTCCCAAGCATTTAAGTCTGCTATGTGGCATAGGGACAAGATGTGTCCATCGTAAAGAGCTTGATCCTGTGGGTCAGCATAAGTGCCCTCACCAAGAATTTGATCTTGAGAAACCTCAAGTCTTTTGCTTTTCCCTGTTGTTTTAAATTTTTTTTGCCTCTTCTCACCAATAACATTTCCATAGTAGTTGCGACCTGTCTTCCAAGACTGCTGAAACTAATTGAAGTCAATCATGTGGGTAGCCTTATTGCCAGAAGCCATGTCTTTACTATCTCCCCAACTAATGATGAATGCAAGTTATAAGATATCACTGCTTTCTTAATTTCTTTTAGATTGCTCAGATGTATAGGTATCCATCTTCATTCTTTGGATCCTTTTGGACATTTAGAACTTGATGCTTTTTCAGAGGTGATTACAGGATAGAAAGCTAAACCCTGGGTAAGTCAGCTTTTGCTCTGTCACATTCTGGTGATGTTAAATCCTGTCCTTGTACCTTCTTTTCCTGCTCATCAGCTTTGGTAATTTCCTCAATCATTTCAATCTTTTTACTATTGTCTTTTGTAAAGCCTGAATCTCCTGGCGAGTACATATTTCTAGTGATTTTACTGAAGTTCCCAGCCTCTGGTCCTCATTCTGTACATGTGATTCCAAAGTATGAAGTTTTAAAGATAACATCTCATCCTTGGACATTATTTGAATAGCTTGCAGATTGCTATTCTGAAGAAATACTCTATCTGCTAACCTATCATAACTTTTAAACAGATTTTGATTGTCAAATTCAACAGTATGAGTTCTTTTGGATAATTTCTTAGTACTCTTTGACATGGATTGAATTTTGTCTGTCAAACAAATGTTATCCTTTTCAATGGTATTAATTTCTTCAGCTAGCTGTTCCTTATTAGTCTATAAAGATTGTATCATTTCTAAAAGTGTTCTATTATTGGCTCTGTTATCAAATCATTTTCTTAAGGATACAATATGAAAAACAAAGCTAAGTCCCACTATTCAATAAATTGATGTATCAGAAAAATATTTCTTACACCTCTATGGATTTAGCACATTTCCAGTTTCCCATGGCATGATGGTTGTTTCTATTTTGTTGACTTGATTGGAGCCAGGGTCACCTCAGAAGAAAGGACTTCAATGGAGAAAATATCTCTATCAGATTGACTTGTAGGAATTTTCTTGTTTGTTGATTGATTTTGCAAGGACCCAGTCCACTGTGAGTGGTGCCATTCCCAGGCAGGTGGTCATGGGTTGTATAAGAAAGCAGACTGAAGGAGCATTAGGACAAAAGGGCTTTACTGTCAGAGTAATCTCGTGGGCTGGTAGCAGCAGGAGCCCAGTGTCCTTCTTTGTAGGCACCCTATCTATGCAACATGACTCTTACCTGTCAGCATCCTTTCTGTGTCTTCTGCACAAGATGTTCAAGACAAATGACCCCACTGGTTCTATTTCACTGTTTTCACTCAAACAGCCTTTTGAGCCTAGCAACTTATCAGGAGTTGGCTGGCCTGGTGACTGCTGACCTGGGTTAGGAGTCCACCCTTGTCCAGTTTGGCCAAAGGATCTGGCTGTGTAGAACATGGACACATATACATAATGTGAGTCTTGGGACAGCTGTATGCACAGTGCCCAGGGTGGGGGTGGGGAATCATAAAAGTTTTTATTGCATGGAGCTCTGAGTGTTGTAGGGTATGACAGGCATATGGATGACAGTGGGTGAAGAAGATGCAATGGTGTGACCTCGATGAACAGGAAGAGAAAAAACATATCTCAGCTTGGACTGGGATAAGTTTCTAAGACCATATCCAAAGATGAGGAATGGTGAGAAATAGAGATCTATCTATCTATCTATCTATCTATCTATCTATCTATCTATCTATCTATCTATCATCTATAGATATATATGAATATATATACATATATATTCATCCATCCATCTACCCATCCACATACCCACCCATCCACCAATCAACCATCCATCCACCTACCCATTCATCCATCCATTCATCCATCCATCCATCCATCCATCTGTCCATCCATCACAATCTTAGACCAGAAATCTTCCAAGTCAGAAGGAAATGTTTTACTAATAGCACTAGGAGTCATTCAGGAGACATTAGGGATATTGGAACATAACAGCCATGTGAAAAGAATTGGTAGGGTATGTGATGAGGTTGACAGAGATAAGGCTAAAGTGAGGAATTCTGTATCAGTCATCTTTCTGTCACCATGACAGAATATCTGAGGCAGTCAACTTAGAGGAGGGAAAGGTTGGTTTTGGATCAGGTTTCAGGGGCTCAGGCCATGGTCAGTTGATCACCATTTTTTTGTGGTGAGTGGTGGAGTCAAGTCACTTATCCATGGTGGCCAGGAAGCAAAGAGACAGAAGAAGGGCTGTGGTCCTAGAGTTCCCTCAAGAGCATTTATGACTTCTTCTCAGTAGGCCGACCTCAGGAGGACACTTGTCACATACATCAGTCGTGAAAGGGGGACGCCTGTCCAAGCCATGGCTGGTGTCTATCAGGACTTAGTTTCATTCATCTAGATCTGTGACCAGGAAACAGGAAAACAGGGCACCTTGCACCTTAGTTTCTTATCTTTAGGTACCTTTAAAGATTTTAGCCCTTTCCCAGAGTTAGGCAATTAATGGGCTTCACATGACATTCTGTTTATTAGATACTCACATGGTTCAGTTTGAATAAAAACAAAAGACCCATTTGAATGAGCTCAAGGCTGACTATGAGTCACAAGTTGTTTTTTAAAAATAATTAATTTGTTTATTGAATTAATCTGTTTGCTAAATTCCCTAACTAAATTCCCAAGAACTAGAGATAATGCTTCTTGATGCATTTCTTGCCCTTTCTTTTTAAGAATTGCAGTCTCAATTGTTGCAGAAATGACTTCAATCTCTTTCACAAGACAGTCTGGTAACATTGTCCCAGCTGAGTTGGGGTTCACTATGTAGCCCAGGCTGCCCTGAAACTTGTGATTCCCCACCTGGTCCAGAATCTCAAGTGATGAGATTTTAAATGTGTGCACCAACACTTTATTCTTTGTGTGTGTGTTCTTGCACATCACTGCCTGACCACCACCAAGTTAGTTACCCACCATTCCTCAGTCTTTGCAGAAACTCTTGTGTTGAGCCCCTACGAGTGTCTGGTTATCTTTTCTTCAAGAAAATATTCCAGAGTCTCTTTAAGCTTTCTTAAACACTTTAAAGTTTTATAATTGATTAGCAAGCCCCAAACAATGGTTTAGAGAACTCTAGAGGAGCACGAATCATTTGATTTTTCTACTGGATTTTCAATACACTAACATAGTCCCTAAAATCCAAGATGCTACAAATTGAAAGATAATTTACTGTGCTTTCCATAAAAGGTAGAAGGGACATCTAGCCAATTAACTAAGACACACAGAAATGTTTGCAGGGTGTTTGCTAATTTAGATATTGAAATGTAGAAAATAGGAGCTGGAGAGATGGCTCAGCAGTTAAGACACTTGCTGTTTTTAAAGAAGACCTGGGTTCAGTTTCCAGTCCTCTCTTGGTAATTTGCAACCATCAAAATCTCCAGTTCTGTGAGATCTGATACCTTTTGACTTCTAAAGGAACCAAACATGCACATGGGATACAAAAATACATGCAGACATCACTCATACACATAAATAAAATAAAATAAAAATCAATAACTAAAATACTTAAATGTAAAAATTAGTATGTTTTTGAGTTGGTGGATTAGAACAGATTTTGAGATTTTTTTTTTTTAAAACAAAGTTTCTCTGTAGCTTTGGAGCCTGTCCACCTGTCTGTTTCCCGAGTGCTGGGATTAAGGGCGTGTGCCACCACCACCCTGCTGATTTTGAGAATCTTAGATTCATGTTTTAAAACAGGAAGTTAAGTACTGACAAGCCTCAACTCTGGCCCCCGTTGCTATCTAATGCTGACTCGACAATGTCTTAACTCTGCTGCAAATTGACTCTTAATTCTAACCAACTCCTACCCTCTCTACTACTGCCCCTTTTCAGCTGTCTCCTAGCTCTTTTAATATTAGAGTAGAAGCTGCCCAGGTATGGGATGGGGATGAGTTCCTTACACAGCTGCTTCTGTCAGCTCTGGAGCTGCAGCAGTCTCTCTCTCTATTTCCCTGCTCACTGAGGTCTGAGGAGGTGGCCTTCCACCATCATGGACGGGAGCTGAGCCCAGCACCAAGCCTCCCTAGGCTCTTGACTCTCCTGAACTGTGACCCCAGGCAAGTTGTCTTTCCTTAAGTTGCTTCTTGACAAGTGTTCGGTTACAGTGATGAGAAAACTAACGATTACACCTTTCTCCTTTCTCTGACAAATATCCTGTTCTCATGTCACCTTCTCCATGCCACTCTCTATGACACCAGAGTTAGACTTGTGCTGCTGTGTTATTTCATCCCATCATTCCTCTGTGTGGACATAAATCTCCATGGGTCACGGGAAGTAGTAGTAGGCAGAGATGAACCCCAGGGCATGCTTCGAATCAGCACGGAGATGCATGAAAAAGAAATGATCTAGTTCTTGGTCTGATAGGTAGAGTTTCTGATTTTTGAGAACCAAAAGTTATGTTCTCTATAAGCCTCAAAGGTGAGCAAATGTTTCTATGATTCTAACTTCTGGAACCGGAAGGTCAGAATAAAGACAGGTGCCAGGCTGAAAGAAGAGTGGTATAGATTCCCTCACTGTTCTTTCTGGATGTTTTCTTAGATTCACTCCCTATCTGGGTTGATTCTGCATCTAAGGCAGGGGTTGGCAAGCTATAGCTGATGGGCTTAATCTGTGGTTACGGGTTTTTGTAAATAAAGTTTTATTAGCACATAGTCATGCTTGTTAACTTACATTTCTCTCTCTTACTGTTGCTTTTGCTGTGGGGCAGGAGAGTAGTGATGACAGAGACTGAATGGCCTGCAAAGCTGAAGTATGTTTACTATCTGGACTCTTGTAGAAAAGGTATGCTGAGCCCGGATCTAAGCATTAGAAGGATGCCTAAATAGTCACATCTTACCATCGTTAAAAACAGGAAGTCACAATGAACAACAACAACAATAACAACAACAACAATAATAGCACTTTTTTTTTTTCCAAAGTAGCATTAAAAAAGAAGAAAAATAGAAATAAAAATAGTGAAAGCAAGGCTCTGGATGGAAAACAAGCCTAAGGTCCAAGCCAAGATCTTTGTCTGAATTGACTTTTTGGAGGTGCTTGGAAGGATGTTTTCTGTGTCTGTGGTGACAGAAATACCAGTGGCTGAGATTATAAGATTCTAGAGGAAAGGAGGCCTCTCGAAGGCCATCTAGGATGGTCTGGCCTGGGATGCTTCAGAGTAGTCTTGGGTTTTAATCCCCAGAATCCCATGCCCGCCCTTCGTTTCCTCCACGCTCAGCCAGGTAGTTGCACGACCCTCCCTCCTCCTTCCACCCACTGTCATCCTCAGCAATGAGCTGGGTTTGGGATGTTCTGGATGTCCAGTGTGGAGATGGAGGTCATATGAGAAGCCTCTGTGTGCAGGGATGGAGCATACATCCAGCCCAGGCTGCTAAAGAGCTACAGTTTCTAGGAGAATGTATATCACTCGGGAAGACACTCGGAAGTGATAATCTGACATCACAGCAGGCTCAATCCACATGGTAGGGGACCCAGAGATAGTCCATCTTCTTTCCCAGTGCCTTTCTTTCCTATTTCTATTCAGCTATCATCCCAGAGGTCACAGGTAAGAAGAGATAATGGAGGCTCTCAGATAAGCAGCTCATGGGTACCCAGACAAGTCCTGGATAATCTCACTGTGTGGCCTGCATCCGACAGAGCCATATGCCACGTAATCCTGGATGTTCAGCTCTTCTTACTGTCGTTCACTGAAGGTTCCAAGAGAGAAAGCTGCAAAGAGGCATGGATCCTAGGGTACTGCAGGGGTTGTGTCCAAGTCAAGAGCTGTGAAATATGCAAGTGATGAATATGCAGGCAAACTGACCTATTGGTCAAGTAGATCATGACAAGGCTGTTCCCGTTAGGGGTTGACTGGGAAAAAGTGAGGCGGGGAAAGCCATGGGCAAGGTGTGGAGAGATGCTGTGATGGCTTGATTCCTAGGATCTGAGAACGACACAGATTGAAACAGGGACATGGAGGAGCTAGTGCATCACACCCCAGCTCGCAGGTGGACATAAATCCTGCACGCAATGCTTGCCTTGTCCTGGAGCTATCTCAAGACCTAGGGGTTGTCCTTTGTGTACAAGCCTCAGACACTTGTTTTCTGTAGGTGACTTTTCCTACTTCACCTTCTATCACAGACCCATTGAATTCGAGAATCAAGGGCTGATGATACTGAGACACAGGCTGCTGTATGTGCATATGGACTTTTGTTGAGAGAGACGGTACGAGAACCTATGAGAAGAACCAGCCAAATGCTAGGGGTGGAGAACAGAGAAAGAGAGAGAGGGAGGGTAGAAGGAGGTGTGGAGAAGAACGATGTCCTATATGATAAGTGGTGTTGAAGGAAGATCTCATGGAACTGAAATATGAAACTGGAGATGGGTCCCGAAAGAGGGTTACAATTTCAGTGTGAGAAAGCATCTAGGTTTAGCAGGAGAACAGAAAGGCAGGGAAGCAGAGCAATCTTGGAGGTCAATGTGTAGCTTGAATGATGGATAAGAAATAGGACCTGGAAATAGATAGGTTTAGAGAATGGGGTTGGTTGGTGGGGTTAAGGTGGAGCTAAGTGGAAGAAAATGCAAAGCAACCGGGACTTAAGATGTAAATTTGTCATGCTCAGTAGATCCAGGGCTGGAATAAACTCGTCATGGATCTGGGTTCCTTCTACTTTGTTATTCCAGTGTGGGCCTTCCATTGGTAGTTCAAGGTTGCAAAACAACATTTCAATGGTGAAGTTTAACCATCAACTTGATTGGGTCAGGAGATCCCATAGAGCTGATAAAATGATTTCTCGGTGGGTCTGTGAGGTGACTCTGCATGGGATTAAACTTGAGTCAGTGGACTGGACAAAGATCTACTCTCACTGATGTATGTGTCTATCATCCAGTCTGCAGAGGGCCTGGATAGAACAAAAAGGCAGAGAGAGGGAGAATTCTCTTTGTCTTTTTAAATTAAGACCTCTCTGTCTATATACTTTTAAACATCAGATTCTCAGGTCTTATACCAAGCTCCTGACTTTCCACTCAATGCTGTAGACTGGGGTGGGATGCAGACCATTGGCTTTCTTGGTTTTCAGCCCTTCAGACCTGAGTCAAATTGTATCAACAAATTTTTTGGTTTCCAGCTTACAGAAAGCATGTCGAGGGACTTTTTGGCTCCCATACTCCTGTGAGGTAATTCTCATAATAAACCACGTATATCTATATATGAAGTCTTTGTTTCTGTTCCATCAGGAGAATCCTGACCAATGCAGCTGCAGTGTCTGGCCACTAAGATGGAGAAGGGACAAAGAAAAGAGCATATGGTGACTCATGCCTGTAATCTCAGCACTTGGACAGCAAAGGCAAGAGAATGTCTGCAAGTTCGAGGCCAGCCTAAGCTACATTATGAATTCTATATGTCTAAAAAAAAATTCCAACAAAGAAAAAGTTATGGACAAAAATAGCAGAAAGCAAGGGTGTATATGGCTTGACTCTCATGGAAGATTTGTGGAATTTATCACGTAAAACCGGTGTCAACTGGATTGAGTAGAATTTAGTTACCTAGGCATACCTCACTTCAAGAGATTCAGGAAATGAATTTTGCATTTAAATGTCCATATTTACAGCAAATCACTGGAGGCCTTATTACCACAGGAGAGAATAGAATGGCTAGGATTAATGGGTAATGCCCATATCAGATTACGATGACTTTAGATGCCAGTTTCAGAAGTAGAGACATCAAACTTTCGGATTTATAGGAAGCTCTGAAGATTCTGAGTAAAGGAATTATGGGGAAAGCAGTATTTCAGGAAGATTAACTGGTCAGTAGTAGGAGAAAGAGAAATGGGGAGACTGCAAGCCTACTGTAACACAGAAGCAGGGATTAACAGTAGGTGAGATGAGAACAGGGGCTCGAGAGCCAGGGCACATTGCGAAGACCTGCACAGAGCTGAAGACAAGACCTGCAGCAGAGCTGAAGACCTGCAGCAGAGCTGAAGACAAGACATGCAGCAGAACTGAAGACCTGCAGCAGAGCTGAAGACCTGCAGCAGAACTGAAGACCTGCAGCAGAGCTGAAGACATGCAGCAGAACTGAAGACCTGCAGCAGAGCTGAAGACAAGACATGCAGCAGAGCTGAAGACCTGCAGCAGAGCTGCTTAACTCAGAGCAAAGCCAGAAAAGACGCAGTTTTCCCACCTGGGTTCTCGGAGAAGGGGGCTGGCTATATTTCATAATAGATACCAGGAAAAAGAGATTCCTGAGGGAAGTTTAAGCTGGCATTGAAGATGTCAAAGTTGAGGCTCCAGAAAGACGTTCAGATCAGGTAAACAGTGGTAGTTAATGTTGTGAATCAAGAAAGAAGAGGTAAGTGTGCTGCTCATGGACCACATTTGGCTATTAGGGGTTGACTTCAACAGTGTCTAAGAATTGAGTTATTCATAGACGATCTGTTTATTAAAATATTCATAATATGTAGACTTCATAACATTCACAACTGTAGTTTGAATGTGAAATGTCCCCCAGAGGCTCAGCTTAGCCACAGCTGGTGGCACTGCTTGAGAAGATGTAGAACCTTCAGGAGGTGGAGCTGTGATGGAGGTGGAACTGTGACGGAGGAAGTACGCCACTAGGGAGGGTGTTGAGGATGAATAGCCCCGCCCCACTTCCTGTTCTAGCTCTGCTTCTGGACTGCTGATGCCATGTGACCCACTGCTTTCTATGCCTGCTCCCCTGCCTTCTCCGCCGTGATGGCCTGTGTCCCCCTAGAAGTGAGCCCAGATAGAGCCTGTCCCCTTTAAGCTGCATTTGTCAGGGTATTTTTATCTCAGCAATGGAAACGAAACCAGCATAATATCAACAGCTCCATCGGCGCCGAGGGGCGCTTTCAGTGGCAATGGGTACAGAGATGAGCAAATACAGAACTTGTTTGGTGAGGCTCTTCTCAGTTTGGTGAGGCTCTTCTCAGTTACATCTCCTGGATGACCCTGCTTGGAATCAGGATGAACCATTCTCTCATCCTTTGGCCCAGAGGGCTTTGTTTAGCCTTGGGCACATCTGGAGTCCCCATCATGACACTTTTCCAAATGCCGTTGGCCATCCGAAGATTCCACCTCTCAAGCCCACTCAGTAGATTTGTTTATGAATGTTGACGGTGTATATATTCTGAGGTCACCATCTTGCTAACGTCAGGGCGGTCTTCACTCTCCCCATCTTTTGTGGGGAGCTTTCCTGTCAGACTCAGATGAGAAAGGAAGGTCGCAGAGTCAGAAAGCGGCACTTTTGGCTTCTTTTGTGAAAGATGAAATTTAGGAATCCCTGGGCTCCCATTCTTACATGGATAGTCATAGTGTGGGATTGTGAGTGATTCCCACTGCCTCTCACCCCCATTGTGGCTCTCGCTTTGCCTACCTGGGTTTGAAGGTTCTACCTGATGTTCTAGGATTGGAAATGATGGATGGAGTTATGGACTTCTGGGCCTTGAGTTCATGAATGGAGAATTGAAGACAAAGAAATGAATGAGACTTCTGGTGGGGATGGGGAGATAATTTTAGAAAGAGAAGAGGTCCAGACAAGCTGGAGGGTGACAAGGTTCTCCCTTAGAAGGATACATTGTGTGTATAATGTAGACCTGGAGGGAAAGCATCAGAGAGGCAGGGAAACCCAGAACATAATTGTATCAAGCAAGCAAGCAAACAAACAGAAAATAAAAACCAAAGGGTTCTACTGTGGAAAGCAGAAAGCAGGAAGTGACTGCAAAAAGAAGGGGGAAAACCCCTGCCTCAAGGTCACTAACCTCTGAAAGAAGACAATCTTCCCGACTGGCAGGAGTCAAATGGAAACCCTTCTTTGATATTTCCAGAAACCTGAATTCATCTGGATGAAGACACTGGGAAACAGAGGACAGCTGGGCTAGCCTGTGGCAGGGGGCATAGGGGACAACTGGGCTAGCCTGTGGTAGGTGACACAGGGGACATCTGGGCTAGCCTGTGGTAGAGGACACAGGGGACAGTTGGGCTAACCCGTGGCAAGCCTTGCTGTAAACCCTCTACTCTGCATAGGAAAGAGAAGGCTGTTTCCTTCTTATTTCCCTAAAAGCCCTTGGATCAGGGCGCACTGTCTCCTTACAGCTGGAAATGCTCACGCTTAGAGGTTGAGGGGGTTCTCAGTGATCTGCATAGTAGCCATGCTAAAGAGGTAGCCTCTGCCATTTACTCTCCTCATATGCCAGCCTGGCCACCTCCCCAGCCTAGAGACAAGGTTCCTCTTTGTTCCCCATCACTGAGGAGTTCAGCATAGCTGCGTACAAATCTCACCTTCAGTCAGCACATTCCTCTCTCGTCAGTTTTTAGCCTCTTCTACTTAACAGCTACATCTTGTTCTCGGTGTGCTCCAGCTCAGTTAAGAGACACTAAGGTTCTAAGGCAAAAATAACTTAACGCGACTCTGTGTTACTCAACACGTGTAAGGCCTTTGCTTCGTCTATTGCAGTGACATCTCCCAAGCTCAGGTTATTTTTGGAAATGTGTGCCATGAATGCAATCCACGTTATTGCTGTGAAAAAAGAGACTGTTCTGTGGGGATGGGATCAGTTAGCAGCTTGGATTTACTTCAATCTGAGGGAGGACCAAGGGCGATTCACGATCCCTACTCTCAGCATGCGTAGCTCAGTCCTTACAGGAATAGATGATACTCCCCAAGGCAAATGCTCACCTGCAAGAATGCTACCAGGCTTTGGGAGAAGTGAATATTCTCAGATCTTCTGTTTGTCTCTTTGGAGACTTACCAGCTCCGGGCATCATAGTAACTAGTGTGTCTTAAGCACTTACACTATGCTAGGTACCAACCTAAGTACTTTGACCAGCGTTTTCTTGTTTTCTTTTTATATTAGTTCTTGTTGGGGGTGTTAGTCTGCTTTGTGTTGTTGTATCAAAATGCCTGAGGCTGTGACTTTATAAAAAAAAAGATGTTCATTTGGATCACTGTTCTGGGGAGTTAATTATGTAAAAGGGACATCTATTGAGCTCCAATGGGGACTTCATGGCAGATGACATCACAGGGTTTTGAGAGTGGGCAGAAGAGACTGCAGGTGAGCAGGAAGAAATAGGTAGGTTTATTTTATTTTTTTCCTTAGTAACCTGCTGGCTTGTGACTTAGTTCACTTCTTGGTGTCCCAGGTGCCACTTTCCATGAGATCCTACCTATTAAAACGCCTATGGCCTCACCACCACCATACTGGAGACCAAACTTTAGCTTGGAGTGGCGGGGGAGGGGATCACACTCAAACTACATCTGAACCACAGTGGACTCACACCATTCCCATCTAGCAGAGTTTGAGTGGGCTGGAGGGTTTTCCCCAAGGTCTCGCAGCCTCTAAGAGTCCAGGCTGCAGTTCGAATTCTTCACGCCCCACACTGTACGCTCCGTGGAATCCACTGCCCAAAGAAAACCAGAATCAACTGGTGTAATTATCCTTCCAAGGTAACGCTTTGCTCTGCCTGAGCCGGGAGACCCTAGAGCTGGCTGGGCAGTCTGGTTTGCTCTTTTATTGGGGGAGGGCCCCCTGCCCACAGTTGAAATCACACCTAGATACTTATTTTCTAACTCCAGAGCCAGGATCTGTGCGTGGCAAGGTGATCCTTAGACTTGTGCTATGATTTGTTTAAAGTGTTGCCAAGGAGCAAGCCCTCAAACTCCTTGCATGTATTTTAATGATTTTGCTATAGAAAAAGAATGAAATCACACACACACACACACACACACACACACACACACACACACACTGAAAGTACCTTAAAACACCCCCCGGGCACTTGCCTTAGCAGTCTCTTTCATCTTTTTTAATTCTAGGAATGGTTTGTCAGGTTGGAGGGGGCCCAGCTTGCTGCTAACTCCTAAATGCAGATGGCTTCCCCTTTGGGAGGTAGCAGTGTTCACTAATGGACCCCTAGTGTTAACAGGAAACATAAGGTGGAGATGTGCTGAGGACTTAGCAAGGTATTTATCACAGTGATTGTGCCCAGGGGTTTCTCATAGTGACTGCTTCATCAATTTTAGTCATCTTTCTTCCTCCGGTTTCTGCGGTTCTCCAAAAGGGCATTGTTCAGCAGTTCATTAATGCGAATGCTAAATATAGCTGGAAGGAGCCCAGTCCCGATGCTCCACTGCCCACTGGCAGGCAGGCATCTGCCGGTCGGTAACCTACTTTTATTCCCGTCCTTCTTGCTAGAATATATCATGCCATCGCTGCTATTTATATCCCGAAGCCATTCTGAAAGTTGTTAGCAATCTTCCTGTGGCAGTGGCCAGCCCTCCTCGGGGCTGCCGGAGTGGCAAACCGTGGCAGCGGCAGCGGGCATCCCTCCCTGCCGCGCTTGGCTGCACTAGGTGACCTTGATCCTCGCCATCCTTCCTTTGAAAACAAAACACCAACTTGGAATTTTAATTAAAAGGCAGCGAATGGGCTATCAAGCTCCATGCCTTGGCTGAACTGCTGTTGACTGCAGTGCGGATTGGAGGTCAGCATTGTGAAGCACGTAACAGTAACTTATCAGGGAAATCACATCGGTCCAGTTGAGCCCTGGGCTTCACTTGGAGCCAAAAGCTCAGATGAGGACTCTTCAGTTTAATTTGATTTATTTTGGTTGCATGAAATGGGCCCGGTCAGAAGTGCAGGAGATTCTACTGGGGCAGTCTCCTCTGTCACTCCAAAATGCAGGAGAGAGAGAGAGAGCCATACGGAGAATACCCCTTTTGGTCCAGCCATGTGGAACTTATTGGTTTAATGTCACAGCACAAGTGGCCCAGTGGCGATGACATATGAAATGGCTCCCTTTGGTTCAGGGTGGCTTTTGGAGCACTAGCGGTTCGACTTTAGAACTGGCCCATAAAATGAATTAAGTCTGCTTTAAGTGGCTTGTTTTGCATTGAAAAAGTTATTTAAAGCCTTTTAAAAATAGCATTATCGGGTTTACATTTCTTTGTGAGGAGACTCACACTCTGTTTATTGCAGAGACCTCCTGATTTCAACATTTAAAAAAACTCTTCATAAAGGGACACCCACACCCTAACCCCCAACCCCACGCCGCCTAGATCTTCAGACACTGACCACCTCGAGTGGCTGTGGTGACAAGCCATGGGAAGTCAGAGTATTCTCCGGGTCTGTCGGCAACCGTTCTTGGTGGGGGATTGATGGTGGTTAAAAAGAGGTCAGGCCCTATAAGGTACTATTATCTTGGGAGTGTGAACCTGTGTTTTAAGTCTTGCCAAGGACCTTGATGACTACAGAATTTCCACGAAGTTAAAATAAATGGGGTTCCAGGGAATGAGAGGACTGAAGGAGCCCTCTTACCATGTTTTTCTCTCTCTAGGACATGGGGAAGGTCACATTACAAGATGCAGGAGCCATAGCCATGCCAAGAGCACTTTGCATCTCTTCCCTGACAAGCCATGAGCAGGAATTAGCACCCCCATCTTACGCACAAGGAAACTGAGGTGTTAGATCCTACACCCGAGGCACACTGCTCCCTGTCAGGATGACAATGGACAGAACCTTTGAAACTGGAAGCGAGTCACTCCAATTAATGTTATTTATTTATTTATTTATTTTTATACGAGTTGTCGTGGACATGATGTCTCTTCACAGCAATAGAGACCCTAACTAAGATACCATGATATCTGAAGTCTCATCAGGACTGACTGAAAACTACTCACGGTTTAACAGATGCCTTCAAGAGTTCCAGAAAAGGCCCACCACTGAAAATTCTCTTCTGGTCTTGTTACATTGCCCAGTTCCCTGCTCATGGGTATCTCTGCCTCACACCTCCAGGTGGATTTTGTCTGCTCCATGTTGCGCATGCGTGTGATGGTATGCCCTCCAGCAACCGGGGGAGCACACCTCAGCACATGCCTCTTTCCTCCGCAGCATGGATAGTGAGGTTCTGCTCTTCAAATCTGTGTCCCTGTCAGAATGGCTGGGGGACACATGTCATTCCAGTACAGGACAAAGGAAACCAGGTTAGCAGAGGCCATCTGAAATTCAGCAGCTCCTATGGTGGGACTCGGGGGATTTGTCAGGCAGAGATGTGGGGATGGCTATTGCAGTTGAGGCCACACTGGAGTAAGTTTGGGGCGGGGTGACAAACAGAGCCAGGTGCCAAGGGAGCAGCTGCAGCTGTGCAGTGGGTAGCAGCATTTATATGTGTGCCCTGTGGGAACATGGCAACTGGACCCCTGGAGTTTTCAGCCGCATCTCCCTCCCTCACACACCATGCCGGGAGCTCCTAGGATGGGAAGGTAGTGATGTGCATGTGATTGTCTGTTGCTCTGATATCGCTCCACAATCTGTGACCCTCTGTGCTCCCCCGAATGCTCACACCACCCTGCCCAGTCCCCAGGAGCTCCTCCATGGACACTTGGATTTCCGCCATCTCAGCCTGTAGTCTCCAGGTTCAGGGCTTCCTAGTGGTCTCTATGAATCAGGGTGCTCATTCTCTTGAAACTTCTTTCGTCTCTTTCTGTGTCTGCCTTGATTTGCCCCCTCCCTCTGAGGGCTTTCCATATTGCAAACCTGACCACTGCCTTGGACACAATGCCCTGCCCTCTGGGTTGAGGGTGTAAGGAGCTTATGGATACTGATTTGGTATGGCCCCAAGTGTTCTGGTTTTTTCTCATTACAAAAAAAAATTGTGTGTGTGTGTGTATGTGTGTGAGTGTGTGTGTATGTGTGTGAGTGTGTGTGTATGTGTGTGAGTGTGTGTGTATGTGTGTGAGTGTGTGTGTGTATGTGTGTGAGTGTGTGTCTGACTATGCATACACACATGTGGAGGCCAGAGGTTGATACTGAGGACTTCTTCAATCAGCGTGCCCACTGTGCCCACTCTTCAGGCCTCTGCTTGTCCCAACTCTCAGCTTGTCCCTAGCCTGTCAGCAACTCTGAAGTCCATCAGTGGCCGTACCCTTGCTGCCATACTTGGGGACTACCTCTGCCTGGCTTGTTCATGGCCAGCTCCTGGTTGCTTTTGAGTTTCAGGTCTGGCATCCTGTCCATCACTTCCTGTGTTGACTTGCTTGCCCTTCCCTAGGGCTCCTCTCCAGGATTTTGTAGTTCTTGTACACCCACCCAGTAAAGGTGCCGTCATCCTGTACTTGGGACATTGTGCAAATGCTAACACTGTGTCCTGTGTGTTCTGCATATGAATGATTGCACAGAAAACACACATGTGCATGCACACACACACTCATACACACACACTCGTGTACACACACAGTCATACACACACACTCGTGTACACACACAGTCATACACACACACTCGTGTACACACACAGTCATACACACACACTCGTGTACACACACAGTCATACACACACACTCATACACACACACACACACACACACACACACCACACCAAGGTTTTCAGCAAACCAATGAATAGATTCTTCATCCTTTCCACATTTGCAGGGATCATGGCTGATCCATACCTGATCTCAACAACACTGTCTGGGGACCAAGTGACAGACAATGCAGGACAGAAACGTGCACCAGGTGTAATGGGTGCATATATCTGGTGCTAGCAAAAAATATCTACAGTACGCATGTCCTCCTCCCAATCCCTAGGGCCAAATATATGACAGCTGGCTGCACACACACACACACACACACACGCACGCACGCACGCACGTGCACACACACTGTAGAATTCCTTTATAAGTCTCTAAGGGGGCACAGAACACACATACTTAGCCTGCTCATGCACTGCCTAGGTTGTGCCCTGGGCACAGAGCCCCTGATAACCGACTCTTTTATGTCTGGTTAAGCTTGGCATGGAGTGTGCAGGTCGGGCTGCAGCACATAGGTCTGTGGACAGCCTTGTTTCCATCAGCCAGTGTTATTTTGAGCAGTCACCAAGAGGGAAATAAACATCTGGGCTGTTGTGTAACCCAGCTTTCCTCTCGCCCCCCACTGAAAGTGGGTCACTGCCATGTGGGCGGAGAAGAGCGCAGGTGACGTCTCTCCCTGGAGAAACTCAGGATTTCAGTCCCCTAGCAGGGCTCTGATCCCAGATGCCACACAGGTCTTTGGGAGGCCTTGGCCTTTGTCTGATGAGTCAGTTTTGATTTCTATGATTGATGACGCCATGAGTCAACAGAATAATAACACAGCAGACCGGGCGGACATGGGGCCGAGGGGCCATGCTCTCCTTTCAGTCTGTATAAATTTCACAAATGCCTGACCCATGTGATTTTAAACAAGCAAGCAAACAAGCCCCCGGCCCTCAGTCGCTGCTTCAGATCACGGTGGCCGGTTTCCTTTGCCACCAGGCCTTTTCTTTCTGACCCGAGACTGGTGATTGGATTCTGTTGGAAGAAGAAGAAACTACAAGGTCAAGGATGGATGGTCACCTTTTACTTTTGAGGATCAGATTCAGAGACTTGTGAATGTTAGGCAGTCTCCCTCCCTCCCCCCCCTCCCTCCCTCCCCCCTCCCTCCCTCCCCCCCTCCCTCCCTCCCTCCCTCCCTCCCTCCCGTCTTTCTTTCTTTCTTTCTTTCTTTCTTTCTTTCTTTCTTTCTTTCTTTCTTTCTTTCTTATAATTATTAGAAAACAAAAGATAACAATATCATTTTAAAAATGTTTGAAGTGGCTTAGGGTGTAGCACAGTGGAGAGGGTACCTGCCTAGATGTAGGGAGCCTCCAGTCTGCTCACTTGCATTGCAAAACCAGGCATGGTGACAAGTGCTTGTAATTCCAGTACTTGGAAAGCAGTGGCAGGCCAATCAAGAGCTCAAGGTCATTCTTGGCTACACATCTAGTTTGAGGACAGCCTGGGCTACATGAGACCCTGTCTCTAAGAAACATGTGAAAGACCCTATCTTGGACTCTGCCTTCCTGCCTTGCTCAGTCTCCTCTGGTACACTGATGGAGCAGCCTTATCTGTCAGTAGCTGAGGGCTGGGCTTCCTCCCATGGATACAGGGCTGGCAGTCGAGGGAGATGAGTAGCCAGGAGCCACCATTCCAATCCATCCTTTGTTGACAGCATCGGGCTGTATAATTCAGAGCGCAGTATAGCTTTTGCCAGACTCCCTTGTAATGTAGATAGGCATCCTCCAGCCCCTACGGTGGGTCCCAGAGAGAAAGAGGGAGGAGGGATGGGGACTGAAGGGCTTCCTCTGCCATTGTTGAGGAAGAGTGAAATGATGGGTGGGGGAGGCCTGGGGTACGGGATTTGCTGGTTGCCAGAGTGTGAGCAGTTTCATCACAACTGGTCTGAAGCTGCTCAGGGCCTAAGGGATATTGTGCACCGCTTCTCATAGGGCCTGCAATAACACTTTTCGATAAAGAGTGATTTTAAATAGACAACGGAGGGGAAAGTGAACGCATGCACATGTGCCGAGGTTGTACAGTTCGCCTGCCCCCTGCTAGCCCTGGAGGAGTAATTTTGGTGTTGGGAACTATGAGCAAAGAATTCTTCTCCAAATACACAACCTTGACACCATTTTCACCTCACTTGTTGAAGTCAGAAGAAAGCTTTGGCTGAACAGTTCCTGGAGACTTTCTGCTGGGGGCCCAGAAGTGACGTTCAGTGAGGCTGTTAGAGCACGGCGGTGGTGAGGGTGATAAGAAAACGTTCATGTGTTCCGTGTTGATTCTGTGACAAAGGCTTTCTTCCTAGTGTCTTGTTAAACTCCACCAGTTAGTTGCTGTTACCGGGTCTATAATGTCAAAGAGGAAGCTGAAGCTTTGGGCATCATTTATGGTTACTCTACGCATGGTAGAGCAGGATTTGAATTAGATAACCTGGCTCCAGTGTATGCAAAAACATCTTCTTTCTGAAAATGTCATTATGTCCACAAGTGACCAGTGCCTACTCTGAACCACAGGTGTGGCTTGGGACTAAGAGACAGGTAGTATGGTGGGCCTCCATCATGACAAAAATTACCTCTACCTCTGGGTTTGATTCAGGTGAAAAAAAATAGCTTTCTGTTTGCTCTGCTTGTGATGCTGCCTCCGGAGATCTGAGCTGTGCAGCTTTCTGGAAATCCAGATGTGCAGGTATGCACTGTGGAATCCAGAGTCTTCTGGGCTGCTCAGAATTTTATAATGTTTTTACCTGCCATTGCTCTCTCTCTGTTATATTAGACAAGGAACACTAAAATCCAGTGTGACAGGTGTTAGGGGACCATTGTGGGTCAGTGACAATCTCAAGTTTTCAGAGCAGTGACTATGTTTCAAACGTCACCTGCCATAAAACTTACTAGAGGATGGCTGTGAGTTGAACTATGTGTTGGTCTGTCACTGTGACGGAATCAAACAATCCGATTAGGAAGAGGAAAAGTTTATGTTGGCTTAGAATTTCAATCAATGGTCACTTGACCCTGTTGCCTTCGGGCCTGTGGTGGCACAGTAAATGATGATGGTCAAGGAAGCTCTTCCCCTCATGGCAGTCTAGAATCAAAGAGAAGGTGCTGGCTTCTTAATATCTCCTTTCAGAGCATGCATGGCCAGTGGCCTAATGTTCTTACACCAGGCCCCTCCTCATAAGTGTTCCATAACCTCCTAATGCTGCCTCAACACGATGAACAGACTTAATGTAACACAGAGGTCTTTGGGAGAGTCCTGCTAAAGTTTCTTCCCTGGGGGAGAAGGAAAAAACATCTACCTCTCCTTCTAAGGTTCCAGTGACAAACCAAGGTCACCTAAGTTCACCCAGGGAGAGCTGATTTGTTTACTAGGCTTACCTACAGAGCCGTTGGGGAGGAGTAATGAGTTAGAGCTTAGGTGACCTTAAAGTAGCCTGGCTGGAAGGTCTGTAGCCATCAGGGGTGGTGGCTTCCCCAAGGCTATGTAGATGGAATTTCTTCCCTCCATTCTTCCCCAATTATATTCTCTAGTCCCTCCTGCAAGGCTATAGGCCATGCGAAATTAGGGTAGAATCGCATACAGCTGAGTGTTTGTGGCTGGATATTCTGGCGAGGGTCCCACGACCCTTCATGTTCCCGCCTTCTAGGAGGGAAGGTAAACAGGATGACCTATGATGACCCTTTCTGAGCAGGTCTAGCAGGTCCATCCTAAAGATGGTGAAATTTTGGCTCAGCGGGAAGGACAGTCCTGTACTACAGGCATGATTGTCAGCTTGATGGATTTTAGAATCACCTAGGAGACACAACTCTTGGAATGTCTATGAGGATGTTTCCTGAGATGTTAACTGGGGTAGGAAGACCCACTCTGAGTGTGGGCAGCACCGTCCTGTTGGCTGAGCCCTGGACTGAATGAAGAGCTGAGCACTGGCGTTCATGGCTCTCAGCTTCACTGAAGATGCAATGTGACCAGCGGCCTTCCACTCCTGCCCACAGTGGTGGACTGTACTCTCAGGCCATGAGCCAAAATAAGCCCTCTGGCTGGTTGCTATCCCCAGGTAGTTTGTCATAGCAACAAGAGGAGTAACTAAGATAGGTGAATACAGTCTGAATCATAACCATCTGTGTCACCAAACACTGTGTGGATACTATTAACTCTCAGTACCTATGAGTGTGACCCACCAGGGTTTTGCAGTCATATCACAATGATGTGACTTTGTGTTAGGTTTCAAATCAGCACAATTGGCCGAGGTGCCTATTTAATATAACAGAGTGGACGCTGGCTTCCAGGTTCTCTCTGTATCCCTCAGGCCCTCCTGGTTGGCATACCCTACCCCTTACCCTAAACTTCTCTAGTCCAGAGGTTGGTCTGCCTTTCTCCCAGCTGCCCTTCCCTATATAATCAACCATTTTGGTTATCTGGCCCCTTTTGTCTACTCTGGGACTACTGGGTGCTGCACCTGGTTCCTTCCTCTCCCCTCTTCCTCTCCTCTGCCCCATCTCCTCACATGGCACAGCTCAGTCTGGTCATGTCTACTCTGGACTCTCCCAGATGTCCTTGCCCCTGGTTGTGCCCGCATATCTGTTGTAGGATATCATTTTAAGATGTGTTACATTTGTTTATGTTCTGGAGCATTTGTTTAATGACGTAAAGACATCAGGGGCCAGTCACCCAGCCACCCAGCCACCCAGCCACCCAGCCGCCCAGCCGCCCAGTCACCCAGCCACCCAGCCGCTCAGCCACCCAGCCACGCAGCCACCCAGCCACACAGCCGCTCAGCCACCCAGCCACCCAGCCACGCAGCCACCCAGCCGCTCAGCCACCCAGCCACACAGCCACCCAGCCACCCAGCCGCTCAGCCACCCAGCCACCCGACAAAGAATAAGAGTGAAAGTAAGATCTACAGAAGTAAGAGAAAGATTAAAGGCCAGAGGCAAAAGGTAGATGGATTAATAAAAGTTAAGAAAAGCTGGTAAGAGACAAGTAAAGCTAAGGCGAGGCATTCATAAGTGTGGGTAACGGGTACTCAGCATCCTGGGTATACCATGATGCTGGCCATGTTTACTTTATTCTGCTCCACAGTGCCTCAGAGGCTGGCCATCCCTCCCAGCTCCTCTCATTTCTCCCACTGCCTCTTTTCCTTCCTAAGCCCAGCCTTCCTCTCATTTCTTTTATTACTTTTATTGTGCTCCCTGTAGTCTTCTCTGTCACTCTTTAGTAATTCTTTAAACAACAACAACACCACCACCAACAAAAATCTTTGACCCTTGGCCTCTCTGCTGTCCTTCTCCCACAGAGATGGACTCTGAAGACTTCTGTGTTAAAGGATAATAGACACGAGCATCCAAGAAGGACCTAGGTTACCTCAAACCACCAACCTTGGTGGCTGAAAAAGTAATGATGGTAAAAGAGGAAAAGTCAATGTGGGGCAAGAGAGAGAATCTTGATTTGGCTTTGGAAATACTGAATTCTAGAACCAATGTACTTCTATTTGATGGACTTTTATTTGCTCCCCACATCTTTTCAATCCACCCATTACTCACCATACACTCCCCTACCATCCACCTGCCCGTCTTTAGTCATCTCCCATACACCAAATCTATGTGATTCTGGTTTCAAAATCTACATATATCTTCAAAATAAAAGTCATGACCAGTTTAGTCTATTGATAGAAATCACACGGAAGCCTCCCAGCCTATGCAGGAGAAGAGCAGTTGCTGTAGGAGCAGGTCAGTCCCTCATTTCCGTGATCACCTGACTGTATCCCTTCATGTGTGCTCACATGCCCCATCTCAAGCGACCTTCTATGCTTTCTGCATCTTTTGTGCAAACTGTTTGTCTTTCCTTGTCTGGGAACCTGCTCCTGGACTCGGTATGGTCACCTTCTTTGTATTTAGGTCTCCATGCAGACTTTACATCCACAGAGATCTTCATCTTATTCGACCTTAAGCCGCATTCAGCTTTTATCTAAGAATATTCTTTAATGCCACCAACTTGGCTTCCTTTCAATGCACTTATCACAGAATAAAAGAAATGCTCTTTATTACTAATTTTTCTGAGTGCTTTATCTGTTCTGCATTCCTGACCTCCAAGCTAGAAGAGAAGCTGTGCAAGAGGGAGGTGCTTGTCCATCTCCTTCCCCATCACTTCTCGGCTCCTGTAAAGGGTTTAGTAGCTTGTGCTCAATAGTAGCATCTACAGCAAATCCTTATTTGCTTGTATGTCGGCTAAGTGTTGGATCTGTATTGTCTCTAGTTTGTAGTCTAGTGGGCAAGACATACCCTATCCCACACAGGTATAACCACACTGCAAATGCAGGGACGAAGGTGCACACCAAGTATAACTGGGACACAAGGAGACAAATCTCTTTCTCCATGGGGAATCAGGAAGAACAGGGAGCAGTGATGGCTCACTTGGTTCTTCAAAGGCGAGGGAGTTTCCCTGACAGTCTCAGAGGACTATGAGACATATGTGGGGCCTCTACTTCCTACCCTGTCATGTGACGAATTTCCAGCTCTCTTCTTACCTCTGATGACTTCTGCTTCTTCCTGCATCCCAGCCCTCATTTGGAGTGCAGGTGTTCTCCAAGGGACAGCTGCATGATTCTACCATTCCGTTTCAGATGCTCGCTCTTTAGACCTCTGGGGTATTTTCCAAATCGCCATCTTCAGCCTTGACATTTCTCCCAAATAGTTATTCCACTATCTCAAGAAGTCAGTCCCCTTTAACCTGGATATTTTCTAGAATTCAGTATTTCCAAAGCCAAATCAAGATTCTCTCTCCTGCCCCACACTGATTTTTCCTCTTCTAACATCATTATTTTTTCAGCCACCAAGGTTGGCGGCTTGAGGTAACCTAGGTCCTTCTTGGATGCTCATGTCTATTATCCTTTAATATAGAAGTCTTCAGAGTCCATCCCTGCGGTCTCCTGTATGTCCCCACCCTTCTACACATTGCTCTGGGCTTCCTCTATCATTCTTTATGTCTTTTTAATATTAATTTAAAAAGATTTGCTTTTGTATATGTATGAGCTTAGATGAAGCTATTTGCATCAGATACGTACCCAGTGCCCACAGATGGCAAAGAAGGTGTTGGATTCCTTGAAACTGGAGTTACAGATGGTTGTGAGCTGCCATGTAGGTGCTTTGACTAGAACCCAGGTCCTCTGCAAGAGCAGCAAGTACTCCCAACTGCCAGTCGCCTCTCCAGGTCCTCTATCAACCTATTTTTTCCTTTCCTTTCCTTCTTTTACTGATCTGCCCTTCACACTTGATCAAAGTTACTTAAAAAAAAAAAAGACCAAAACAGAAAATATTTCTGCTGTTGCCCACCAAAGTTCAAGTTTTCCCCTGAAGAACCAAGGCTGTCAGCGAGTTCTTGTCCATTCCTGAGTGCAGCCTGCCATGTTATGATGTCCGAGAGTAATCACCCGCCTCTGTCAGTACACCTGGTACTTTTTAGCTCAGAATGTTCTATCTGCTGAGAATGTTCTTTTTATTTTCTGGTAAACCCTACTGAGATTTCAAGACTCAATTTACATACCATTAGACACATTCACTGATAACACTAGTCAACACATTCATTGTCTTCCCAGTTTCTTAGAACACTCTCACCTCTCATCACCTTTAGCACTTATGCTATGCACGTTACACGTATTTACATACAGTTGTGCACTCTTTAGTACATCAAAGTCATTTTTGAATGCTTTCTTTTTGTGTGTGTGTGTTAGGATTTGTAGCTTGCATATTCCCTTCTTATTCAAGGATTTTCTTTGTGCGTGTGTTTCTGTTTATACAGGTGCCTGTGAATGTGTGTGTACACACATGGAGACAAAGGATAGCATTGGGCATCTCTGAACGTGTGTGTGCACATGCATGGAGACTGAGGATAACTTTGGGCATCTGTGAACGTGCACACATGTGGAGACAGAGGATAACCTTGAGCATCTGTGAACATGTGTGTGCACACGCATGCAGACCAAGGATAACATTGGGCATCTGTGAACATGTGTGTGCAAATGCATGGAGACAGAGGATAACCTTGGGCATATGTGAATGTGTGTGCACACGCATGGAGACAGAAGATAACCTTGGGCATCTTTGAACGTGTGTGCACACACATATGGAGACAGAGGATAACCTTGGCCATCTGTGAATGTGTGTGTGCACACGCATGGAGACAGAGGATAACCTTGGGCATCTGTGAACGTGTCTGTGTGTGTGCATGTGCATGGAGACCGAGGATAACCTTGGGCATTGTTCTTTGATACCATCTGGATTTATTTATTTTTCTTTTTTTGGGACAAGGTCTCCCTCTAGCCTAGAGCTTTCCAGGAAGGCTAGCCCGGATAGCTGGCCAGTGAACTCCAGTTGTCTACTCATTTCTACCTCCTGGGATCAAAAGTTAAACCACCTTACTTGTTTTCTTTTTTTAACTTTTTAAAATTGATTTTATTGAGCTATACATTTTTCTCTGTTCCTCTCCCTTCTACCCTCTCCCATGGTCCCCAAGCTCTCAATTTACCAGGAGATCTTGTCTTTTTCTACTTCCCATGTAGATTAGATGCATGTATGTCTCTGTTAGGGTCCTCATTATTGTTTAGGTTCTCTGGGATTGTGAATTATAGGCTGGTTTTCTTTGTGTTATGTCTAAAAGCCACTTATGAGTGAGTACATATTGTATTTGTCTTTCTGGGTCTGAGTTACCTCACTCAAAATGATGTTTTCTAGATACATCCATTTGCCTGAAAATCTCAAGATGTCATTGTTTTTCTCTGTTGTGTAGTACTCCATTGTGTAAATGTACCACATTTTCCTTATCCATTCTTTGGTCGAGGGGCATTTTGGTTGTTTCCAAGTTCTGTCTATGACAAACAAAGCTGGTGTGAACATAGTTGAGCACATGTCCTTGTGGTATGATTGAGCATCCTTTGGATATATACCCAAAAGTGGTATTACTGGGTCTTGAGGAAGGTTGTTTCCTAATTTTCTGAGAAATCGCCACACTGGCATCCCAAGGGGTTGCACCAGCTTGCACTCCCACCAGCAATGCAGAAGTGTTCCCTTTTCCCCACAACCTCTCCAGCATAAGTTGTCATCAGTGTTTTTGATCTTGGCCATTCTTACAGGTGTAAGATAAATCTCAGAGTTGTTTTGATTTGCATTTCTCTGATTTGCCTGCTTTTGTTTTTAAAGGCGGAGCCTGGGGATCAAACTCAGGTACTTATGCTTGCAAAGCAACCACTTTAGCACCTGACCTCTCTCCCCAGCCCTAAGAGATTTCTTTATTGAGTCTTGTAGTTTAGGTCTGTGGTGGATTATTTTGCTTTTTTCCTGTTTGAAAAGTCTTTTATGTTTTCCTTCCTTTTGGAAAGTTCTTTAGATATAGAATTCTAGGTTGACCATCTTTGCTTTAAAAAAATTGCCCCTCTGTCTTCTGGTTTTTAGTGAAAGCCCCACAGGCCTTCTCACCCTGCTCCTCCAGATGTGAGGTTTTTACCCTGTTCCTCCCTCCGGATGTGAGGTTCTCACCCTGCTCCTCTGTATGTGAGGCATTTTTTCTGGCTGTTTCACTGGTTTCGAGCAATCCAATTGTTCAATTTACATTGGTGTAGTGTTTCTCTTAATTTTTATTTTGACTGGGGTTTGTTGAGCATCTTAGATATATACGCTTGTACTTTTTACCAAGCCATGGCTCAGCCATACTGTTTTGTTCTGTCCTTTCTCTCTCTCTATTCCTCTGGGGAATAAATCTTTGAAGTCTCTCTATAGCTTGAGGAGAAGTTCCTATATATTTTAAAAGGGTTTTTTTTTCTTTGTTTCTTTCACATTGGGTTACTTATTTACTTATTTTTTTGTCTCTCCCAGTTCATCAACTTTTCCCTTGTAGTGTCAACACACTGCTAAGCTGGTTGGTCTCTCACAGCACATGGTGCATTTTCCATTCTAGAACTTTACTTAGTATTTTTAAAAATATTTCCCAGTTGTTAGTAAGTCTATTTTACCTTTTCCCTAGTTTGTTGAATACAGAGAATACCTCTAAGCTAGTGGTTTTCATGTCTTTGTTTTCAATTATATTCTTCTAAGATTGTGTCGATTTCATATATACATACATATATATGTGTATAATATTTTATTTACATATCTGTAGTGTCAAATTATTAACACTATTATGCAACAGAGCTACAGAACTTCTTACTCCTTATGAAGCTGATACTCTATACTCACTAAATAACCACAGCTCACCCCCTACCACTGCTCCAGATCTTGGAAATTATCGCTCCACCTCCTATTATTGATTCAATAGGTACTTCCTAGAAACATATAGCATGTGTCTTTATGTGTCTAGTTTATTATAGTCACTATACTATACTGTACTCGGGGTTCACCTAAGTAATGCATGTGACAGAATTCTCTTCTGTTTTAAGGTTCACCAATATGCCATTGTGTGTATTTTTTTTCATTTGTCCATCAAGAGGCATTTGTACTGTCCTCATCCCCAGTGCTATGAACAGTGCTACTGTGAAATGCGCAGGCAATCAATGTGCCCATTAATTTTTGATGAAATGTCAGGCATTGTGAGAAAGAAGACAGTAGATACATATATTTGGTATCTGGAGAATGACACAGCCCAGAGAAACTGGGGTGAAGGTCACCTCAAAAAACAGTTGGAGGATCAAGGCAAAGAATACAAAACCAATGCTGGGTGCTGGGTACTGCCGCTGTGGGCATGGCTCTCTTCCTGGAGGCCAAAGCTCACCCTTGTGAGACTGTTTAGATATTTTAGCTCAGAGTGGAGATAAAATCAGAGGTACCAAGAATGAACCTCTCACCTGAAAGGCAGCGCTCTCCCCTCTGTGTGCTGTGGTACTGTGGCTCTCAAGTCCCCATCCCTGAGCGAGCCTGCTGTCGGAGAGATGCCTGGAGGCAGCATAGAGGATCCCCATCCTGCTGGGCAAACACTGGAGAGACACATCCGGCTCTCTTTTTGCTTACGCTGCTGCTGAGCAGACAGGAAAATACTGTATCAAGCAAGTGTAAGAACCAGGAAAGGGGATAGTTCACATTTTATCTGACTGTGTTGTGAGGAGGGGAGAATTTGGAATTGAACTAATGATGGATACACAGAAATGTCACCAAATAGGTTGGTATTAACAGCAGGCAGGAAAGGTACCACATCCTCTGGTAGGTGGTGTGGAATATTATTTTAACTAGACAAAGATGTGTTACATGTGTTTATGCTGCGGAATATCACTTTAACTGTGTAAAGGTGTGCTACATGTGTTTATGCTGCGGAATATCACTTTAACTGTGTAAAGGTGTGTTACATGTGTTTATGCTGCGGAATATCACTTTAACTGTGTAAAGGTGTGTTACTTTTGTTGATGCTGCATTCGTTTAACTATGTAAAGCTGTGTTACATTTGTTTCACTTTGCTGGACGAAGACATCGGATTGGTCTAATAAGGAGCTGAATGGTCAGAGAAAGGATAGACAGGGCTGACAGGCAGAGAGAGTAAGTAGGAGGAGAAATCTAGGCTTGGAGAAAGAACAAGAAGGAGGAGAGAACAAGGGACATGCCTAGGGCAAGAAGCCAGGCAGCTACCAGCCAGCCAGACACGAGACTTAGTGAAGGTAAGATACACAGAAGGAAGGAAGGTAATAAGCCCCAAGGCAAAAGGTTACTAAAGAGAAACGGGTTAATTTAAGTTAAAGGACCTAGCCAGAAATGAGCCTAAGCTCTCCTCATATGACTCCAATTTTGGACTGTATTCTGACATCTCCCCTTTTTTATTTTTTAATGGTAGGATATCTGAAGTGGTTTTGATTTGAGATGCAGGTAAATCTAATTGTCATTTGATGTATGCATATCATGTAAATAAGCAAATTATAATATTAGAACAGTGAAAGCATTGTGTGTAATATTCTGCCACCAAGAACAGACATCCAAACTATGTCTAGTACTATGAGTTACATTACTATATTGATCAGAAAATTCTAGAGACTAGCTTGCAAAGAGACCCATATGATTTAGTTCTAGTATCTTGTAAAGCCTAAGCCAGTAATTGTCTTTAATGGGAATACAAATGTTTTGATGCCCTATGCAAACAGGAACTGATTTAAATCCCAAGGAAATATTAAAGTTCGTCCTCCAGATGAGTGAATGAGTCTGTTACAGTCTCAAAGTCCATCCAGAAGCATTAGTAAATTAATGTCTCCCTTAATGCACAGGGCCTTAACTTGGCCCCAGGTAGGCAGACTTGATTTCTGATGATATTTCTGAGATCTCCTTTTTCCTGTTAGCTGGAGGTTTGCTATCTTTCTGGTGAGTTCCACTATCTACTCGCCCTCCACTGGTGTCCTTGATGTTTGGGGCTTGGAGGGTGGAGGCACTGAAGAGGAATCTGTAATGTTTCAGTGGCTCCATCTGCAATGACAGATGCATACTCCTTCCCAATTTTCTTCTAGAGAAGTAAAAACAGGACAGGTCAAGACATCAGCTTGTTCATTTCCTTCTGCAGTAAAACCAGGGCTGTTAGAATGTGCATGCCTGCGAGTCTATCGCTGGAAATAATCCCGTAACTTAATCAGAAGCTGAAATCATTTTAAGGGCTTATGAATTAGCCATAACAGATGAATCAAAACAGCCAGTTCCACCTGCTGGGCTGAGGAAAAAGAAGTCCCAGAAGATTGATAAGTATCTGGACCATGAACCTCTACATACCAGTGGATGAGCCATCGATAAAATAAGTATCTGCCAGTGAAATGGGATGAGGTTGGACAATTTTTGTAATCTCGATTTGTGTGAGAAAATCCCATAGCTTGCCAGCTGGATAATAATTTCCTATTCTTTCTTAGTCATCTGAAAATCAAATTTGAACATCAATAGAGTGCTATAATGCTCTAAAAAAACTGATTATTAATTAAGGGTAATATAATAAATACAAGAAGGATCAAACCTATATAATTGTTGACATTGGGTCCTCCCCTGATTTACTAACTGAACAAGAAAAGTAAGATAAGCAGTATTTTATGGTTCTTATGGTGTAAACAAATCCATTCCAAAGGCTTACCCTCTTGTGCTATTCCTGTAGGAGACATTTTTGTGGGGGAGGAATAAGTTTAAAGGTAGTGAAGGATCCACTCCATACATAAATACTTCTTTTAATCTGGATTCAAATAGCTACGGTTCTCTTCTTCCCTCTCGAGATAATACACAAAGACTGTCCAGCATCTCTCTCCTTCTAATAGCTGGTTAGTGAATAGTTAGATAAACATTCCGAGTTTGCTAAAATTGCCCTGAAATGCCAAGCACAGCTCACGAGGCCAGGGAGAAGTTGGGAAACAAATTCCTCTGCCTTGTGGGCCCTAACTTGCCTGGGTTGTACATTAGATTTTTCATAGGCTCGCTTAGTCCTCATCAAGAAGTGGAGAACATTCAGTGTTAGATTGGTTACCAAATTCCTCATCCCAGGCCTCAGAGCCATTTTCAGGCGATTGAGGATACATATTTAAAGGAGGCTTCAGGAAGAGAGCTGAGGGAAGTGTCACTGGCATAATTGTTGGTGCTGCTGCTTTTGCTTTTGACTTTGATTGGGTGGGGAAAATCTCCCTCTTTTCCTTTTTTTTTTTTTAAAGATCAATTTTAAGGTTTGATCATCCAGTTTATATATTCAATGAGATACATATCTCTTCCTCATGCTTAATATCCTCCTTATCTCCCTTATGCATTTTATTAACAGTCTGAATTAATGCCAAAGTGGCCCAAAATTGAAGAGAGAACTTCCCTCCTTGCTATTGTTGCATCTTCAATACTTGTTCAGACTTTGTCCCATACTTCTTCATCTTCATCTAAAAGTTTTTTTTTCTTTTTTTTGAGACCAAGGATTATACTTGTGTTCTTCCTTTCTTTAAGAGAAATGATATACAAATGCCCCAACATCAGGCAAATCCTTCCCTGGTTTCTCCCCTATGGCATTCACTCACTTGTGCGAGGGTCCCCACTCTCTTAGCTCGTAGCCAACTTCAGGTCCCTGCTCATGGCACCACTTGTATATTGCTCTAGTTGGCGGCATGAACCTGGGAGAAGGAAGGGGATGAAATGAGGCAGCCTACAGTCTCCTGCAGCAGCCAACTTTATTCAGAGCATGAGAGCATTTACATCCTAAGGGCTAAGAAGACTTCCCTGGGTTAAGTGTATGCTCGCAAGGACAAGCTGCACATGGCAAAAACATGTTTTCTCACAGAGGCACGTGAACAACACAGCGGGCATGAACTCACTCCTGTCCGCCACATCTGGGAGGAGCACGGAAACACATTCCAAGAACAATTCTGTGTTCTGAAGAAACCGAGGTCACAAGACTCTTATTTTCGTGGAGTTTTCTCACAGGCACTCAGATCTCCCACACAACTCCTTTTTTGGACTGTGTTCTGACACTGTACGTCATTATTCTCAGGTTGTCTCAAAAATGTCAGCATGCCTCACTGTTCAGTGTGATAGTAAAATTCTCAAGAGTGAACAGGTTGTCCCATTTCAGACACACAGTGAGCTCCTAGGAAGAATGGATATTTGAAAATACACTTCCATTTTTATTACAAAGTTAAGAAGGACTGGGGGTATGCTTCCATGGTCAAATACTTCCCGGCATGTGAGAGACCCCGGGTTGGATCCTCACCATTTAGAAAACAGTGGAGAAAATAAAGACGCCATTGATTTCCAGTGTGCTGAATTTCCAGTCTTGATACTTATTTGAAGGTTCAAGGCAAGAGCACCGTTATCTGTCATCCTCATTGCTGTTTAACTTTTTAACAACATTAGCCGTTGGGGTTTGTCTTGTGCAAGACAGAAATACTGAGAGAAACCTTATTTGCCCACAACTTCCATCTGAGCAGTAAAAATGATAGCTCAGGATTGGAACTCAGGAGTGGAAGCACCGAGAGGATGGATTATTTTCCTGCTTTGATATAAGTTTAAATCTAACCACTGCCAAGAGTAAAATAGCTTTGGTCTTTATGACTTACCGTGTCAATATTAGCTCTCCTTATCAGCCCAAAGGACTTTATTGCTCTTGTCTGTTTTAAAATAAACACTACTGTCACTGGACACCCACAGCCACTATCAAAAGCCAATAATTATTTAATAGTTGTTATGTGTTCCTTCGTGCAGACTGAGCATCCATCATCTGAAAAGTTTGGATCTAGCAGTGCTGTGTTTTGGGATTTGTCTTTCAAATTTTGGAATAATTTGCACATATATAATGAGATATGTTGGGGATAAAACTCAAGTCTGAACCCAAAATGTATTTACATTTTATGCATGCCCTTATGCACATAACTTGTAGATAATTTTATACACTATTTTAAATAATTTTGTGCATAAAATGAAAGTCCACAGTATGGAATTTTCCACTCTGGGTTTTGCTGAGTCAGGAATACTCAGCATGTAGCGCTGTGTCTACATGATTTTTATATTCCTAAATAGGCGCTGACCTCCCCAAGGGCTGGAGAGTATTTAAGACCAAGATAGCATTTTTTCTCTTTATTGTTAAGTATTTTTAAAAACCTGATGTTTTAACAATGTTAATCCATTTAGTCTTCTTACCTTCCTGTGAGACAGGTGTCTACGGCATCTCCGTTCTGTAGGGGAGGAAAGATACTCAGACATGTCAAGTAATTTGAAAACTCTTAGATACATGACTCGAATTCTGACCTAAGAGTTCTAGCTCCAGAATCCAAGCTGTTTGTTTACTTTTGAGACAGGCTCATATTTATCCTAAGCTGGCCTCAAGCTCACTATGAAGAAGTGGAGGGTGGTCTTGAACTCCTGATAGTCCTTGTCTCGGCCTTCCAAGTGCTGGGGTCACAGCCCCACACCATCACACGTGGCAGGGAATTTGTCCTCTTAATCATCTGAATAATCTCCGCTGTTGAAGGTTTAAATTGAACAGAGGGAGGAAAGGAAGGAAGCATTCTCCTTGCTTCCTAGACTCAGATCAGGGCCAGGATCTATGCAGAGAATTATACAGTGTTTAACAGGGAAATGTGGAATTTAGCTTACACTAAACATGGATTTGATTCCAGCTTTTTGCAAAGTTTTAACAAGATCTATACTTGTTTGTTGTAGCGTTAGTCTTGGCAAGGCCTCCTGAGAGAGCTAAATGAGAACCTAGAGGTTGCAGTAATGGTCTAATTGAATGGGCTTAACTTAATAGAGTCTTTCTTCAGGGCCTCTATCTCTATCGCTCTCTGGCTGAGTGGGGATTAGAAATTGGACTAATATGAGAAAAACAGAAGTCTGTGAAGTGTCATATCTGATCCTGGCAGCATCCTGCTTTGAACGAGGTCCCACTGATTGCATAACGAATCGAGACAGGCTTTCGGATGGGAGGAGGAGTAACAAACGCGACTCTGGGGAAACAGGAGTTGATTTTAAACGTAGAAATATTCTTGGAGGTGCATGATTAGATTATATGGACTCTAGGAAGGACAAATAGTTTTCCCTGCATATGTCTGCCTTAGGTACTTGTATAGAGACTCAGTACATGTGATACTTATTAAATAGGGGGCAACTCTGAAATTAATTGTTAGTGTTATTTAACAATGTGGATTACATATTTGCAAGTAGGAAAAAATGAGTGCTTACATTTCCTAACTTCAGTTACCACTCCCCCCTCCAACCCCCAACCCCTGGTCCATGAATCAGGCAGCTCTTTGTTATCCTATCTGGTGAACGCATTTGAGCTGGAGAACGAGCCGATAAGTTTAGGGTGGAACAGATCAAATCAGCAGTTGAGTGAAAAATCCAAGTGTATTGTAGTTTAGGCTTTTGGATCTGGGACCCGAGGCTAAAGATTCAGATTGTAATCACGAGAGCAGGATGTGTCCCAAGAATCTGATCCAAGTAGCCCTGCCAGAATCAACAGGGCTGGGGCAGCAAGATCATCCCTTAGAATCTTACCGGAGAGAAGCATTTTGAAAATTAACCTCGGTTTCCCTTTGTGGTAGGTGCAAAGAGTTGGCCACTCACTCAAGGCTTACTCTCCGTATTATGTGTATTTATGGAGCCTTTCCTCAGGTTACCTGAGCTGACTCAGACTTAGTAATGTGACCAGGTGCCAAAGACTTCGGAGAGAAGCCATCAGCATCCTTGTCCTGGGTTTGTTCTCTTTAGGCCCAGTATGGAAGAATACTCCTTATCGACTCAGTCAGGGCAAGGGCATCCTTCTTTTAGGCACTACTTGATGCCATAATACACAGATATGGCTTGAGCATGTCCCTCAATGTTCTTCTGTTGGAAACTTGGTCCCCGATGGGGTGATGCAGAGAAGAAGTGGAGCATAGGGGGAGGTGGTGAGGCCATTGTGTGTGTAGAGGGGGAGTGGATACAGTGTAAGAAAGGATTAATTTTTATAAAAATCAGTGGCCGAACCCCAGACCCCTCTGCCTTCCTGTCTCCGGTGATTCGTTTGTCACAAGTCCCTTTCTGGTTTTCTGCCATGTGGTGGCGGAGACAGAGAAGCCTTCGCCAGAGGTGCTACCCAATTTCGCACTTTAACCTCTTCAAACTTGTGAGCGAAGTAAATCTTCTCTCAAAATCAAGTGCCCAGCATTAGGAGTTTTGTTCCACCAGGAATAGACAGGATGATAGACGGGAAGACTGGCATTAGTTATCACACGTCTTCCGTGAGCTCTGAAGTCTTCTGGGGCTACTTCCGTTTTCCTGGATGATCTACACACTGCGTAAACCCCAAGCAAAGCTTAAGTGAAGGATGTGGCCTCTGGAACAGGAAGACCATCAATCTTGACCCTGTCACCATTACTTGTCAGGTATGTGGCTCGGGGATCTTTTGTGGGCAGGTCTTCACCTGTAAACTATACCCAGGGTGCTATGAGAGCATGAATTAGCCAGCCCATGTAAGGGACCCAGGGGTTTCCGACACGTATCGGGCACCGACTGGCTTTCCCTCTGCTTGCCCACGGCTTCCTGAGCGCTCTCATTGGCCCTCCGTTCTCTAGCTGAGACTCCAGTGGTTTCCAGCAATGCCGAAACTGGCAGGTGGGGCTCACACTCTCACTGAGATGATGAGTGGCCAACGGAGGTGACAGTGGCTGTTCGAGTCAGTGCTGGAACGGTTCTGTCCTTTGCAAATTGCCGCCTCTTTCCCCATGTTAACTTTTCACATAACCCCCTTTCTCTTGGAAAACAGTTGTGCTAAATATTAGAAGCATATTTTAAGCATCCTGAACCAACCAAAATTCCAAATCGAGAGTTGTGCCAAATCTAAAATGTTTAAATGCTGACACGACTCCCTAGCTGAAAAATTATATATCTTAAAACTTTATTGCATGCGCAAAAGTATTTAAACCATTGTATAAAAATGTCTTCAGTCTGTAAGTGTAATGTATACATGAAATATAAGTGAAATTCATGTTTGGACACAGACCATTATCCCCAGTATTTTGAAGATATTATAAAAGTGGCAAACAGCAACAACATCCAGAATGTAAAACACTTCAGGTCCCAAGGACTGTGACAAGGCCTCTACAAGCTGGGATGAAGGGTACACACAGGGATGGCCTATAGCTTCCTTACCCAGGAGCAACACTGCAGCATGGAGTTCAGTTGTTGCCCAGGGGACATTTCTCCAGCGCATCCAGAGGGGGCTGAATTTGCCTACAAGGCTTGTATGGTCAGTCTATTGGGACTGTGTTAAAGAAAGACCAAGAGGATATTTGCCTTTGGGTCCAGTTAGGGGTCTGCCCTTCAGTGTCCAGTGGCCTGGTATCCAGGGAATCTTTCAGTCTTGCATCATTCAGTCCAGCCCAGTAGGAAATGCTCCGCACCAGAAGAATGCCTTGTTAAGACCCTCTGTCTCTAAAGGGCTGCATGGTAGCCGCCACCATGCTTGCTCCAGAGAAGGCAGGAGGAGGTGGGACCTGATGCACCGTGTGATTTTTCTCGAGGCCAGTGGGTGCAGCAGCTTCTCTTGCCACAGGAGGTGCTGGGTGGTAGCTGTTGGATGGCCAGGGGGAGGAGTGGCTCTTTGGCGTCGGCTTCACTATTCTCTACGCAAGCCAGCTTTGGCACACACAGCTTGGTACCTCTATGAGACTGCTGTAGAAGCGGGAGTAGCAGGGACTGTATGGAATCCCTGTGGACTCCTCAACCCTCATAGGAGATGTTGGGGGATCAGGAACTGGAGCAAGCAAAGGGGTAGATGCTGTAGGTTGCTGAGGAAGACTTGGAACTTCTTGAAAGAGAACGAGTTTGGAAAATAAATTGGGAGTTCCCGAACAGTCATGGTAGCAAAAGCTTGGGGATGGTTGAGTGATCATCTTGAGACCCCAGAATGTGCTGGGGCTGAGGCTGAGGTAGCCCTGGAAGCCTGGGTTGCATCTGTAAGTGAATGACCATGTTTGTGTAATTTACGGGACTCTGACTGAGGCAGTAGACTGAGATGGTACACATGAATACTTGGCCCAATAACAAAGAAAAAGGAGCAAAGGAAGGGGGAACTGAGCAAGGATGGTATACTTAATTGGAAAATATGAGCCAGGATCCAGAGCAGGAACGCAGCTTAGATCTGGGGGCCAAGGCAAGGCAACCATCTGGAGAGGTGGATAGAGTGTGGTGAGGAACGAATGGGACTCCTGAAGGCAGCCGAGACAGGTGCCAGGCTGGATGTACAGATGTTTGTCCCTTTGCACAGACACAGAGAAGCCCAGGGCAGGCTGAGCCGGCAAGGGCTATGTGCTTGTGGAGAGGAACAAGTGTCTTCTTACAGAAGGTGTTGATTGATTTCTCAAGATCAATGCCAAGGAGCTGTCATCTTCATATCCCCAACTGTCTTGGTTTATCCTCAGGCCTTATTGGAGAGCAGGAAGAGGAGGAGGAGGGGAACAGGGGAACAGGGAAGGAACAGCCAGCCAGACCTCGGAAATAGAGAGTAACTCTCGCGATCAGATAAGCTGGGTTACAAATTTACACCCCTTTCCTCCTTCATTCCTTTTCTTGTCTACCCGCCCCCCCCCCCCATTCTTAGCCTCAGCCCATTGAGAGCTTCTCGGATGCAGCGAGGGATTTTCCCAGACTTTACACCCAGCTTGTGAAACTCCCTTAAAAAAAAAAAAAGTTGGCTTTTTTTTTCCTTTATAAATGTGGAAACAAAGAGCCACACCTAGACAAACAGAGGAGTAGAGTTCTGTGACCGAGGGCCCCCCAAGCAGTCCCACAAAGCAGTTTTCTCAATGAATATGTTACATATTAAAGCCTCATACTCAACTTGAGTAAAACGGATCGAAGGAGGATGGTGACATTTTGAGAGTCACGGTCCCCCTGAGATAACACAGCAGATTTTAAAAAGCCATTTTAAATGCAGGAGGGGAGAAAATCGTGAAAGAGTCCAGCTGGCAAGGGCTCAGACCAATCCCAGTTTAATTCCTTTAAGGAGCACATCTTCCAGTATGATGGCGGAGGCCGGCAAAGGCCAGGGAGGGCACTGGGTGCCACTGGCCATTAACTTGGTTTCTTAAGATGTATTTTTGTCATTTCCACAGGTTGTTCGTGAGCACCCTTGGGAGAGTGGTTACAATAAGTATCTCACATCTATTCTCTTTCCCATCTTATGTCACCAGACGTCAGGATACCAAAGCTCAGACCCCGAGGGGGCATTCCCTTTTACCTCACCTGGAGTTAGACTTTGGGGGAGATGTTTGTCTCAGATAAAGATTTGATTACCCGTAGAGGAGCAGGTGAAGACTTGAATCACGGAAGGATGCTTCTTTCTCCCTCTCCTTTCTCAGCTCACCATAGCTCGGTTCATCGTGAACTTCCACGTGGACCTCTGTGTGTGGCACCAGACAACCAAGGCTGCACAGCAAACTGGCATAAACAGACTTCATGAGAACTGTTGAGAAGGGGTGGAGGAGACAACAGTGTAGACCACAGTGTAGACCATGGACTACAACTCTGAACACAGCTTGGGCCAGGAGCAGGATGGACTCAGAATGCAAATAGAATTCATATAAGGCCCAGGGGTAAGAGAAGAGCCTAGTTAGACCAGCCTAATCTATTCTTGCTGGAGACAGGCCTGGGTGGTGAATAGCCTCGAGAGATGCGAAAGGAAGAACCTGATCAGTCGGATAACAAGACAGATGTGTGATCACAGGGTTCTGATGAAGGCAAACTTAGCAGGATCCTTGCTAAAACCAGATTCTACAAGGAAGTGCACAAACAGCCTTGCTGGGAAGGGTTCAGGGGCCTGACCACAGTGGAAATAAGCAATGAGTCTCGGGCAGGTGCAGAGACGTGCAGTTAATGCAGAACAAGGCAGTCTTTCAGGTTTGTTTGGATGAAAGAATCGTTGCTAGTTGGCTGTACCTTTCCACATGTCTCTCATTCCAAGAGATAGACTGCTTTTTCCTCAGAAAGACCTGGGCCTTCTGAGAGATTATTTGAGTAAGGTTTCCTTGTTCTCTGTGAACCACAGCTAGCTGCTGACAAGAAGCAAGCAGCAGGTCAATGTTTCCTTCTAGAATCTTGGTGGAATCAGCCCGACACATCTCTATGCTTTTCATAAGTTAATTGCTAACTTCCCAGGGGCGGGGAAAGAAATCCATTTCTTACTTTCAGGTCTCTTATCAAACAGACTGAGTGCCGCTTGGTTAAGCAGTAACTCTTGCTATGCAGGTAAACAGAATTCCCCACCCTCCCTTGCTTGCTCTTTCAGACATGAGAATGGGGAGAAAATAATCCCCAGCTATTAATAACAGCCTGAACTGGAAGTGGCTCGGTTCCTTTAACATACCCGAGTGTATGAATTGCCACGGAGGAAAGAATGTTTACAGAGCCTCCTGCTTTAACTGAAAATGCTCATGGGAAAGCAGCTTTATGGACCTCAGGGGTGTTCTACTAGCTTGTGGCCCCTGGTGACAAGTGGCCTGCTCCTCCTGTAGTGAATGAAATTGGCCCTGACTTTCACATCTCAGTTTTGCATTAGTAAGTGTCTTAGCACTTCAAGAGCCAGAAGTGGTTTGGGGATTGGGTGGAGGGGTGAGGCTTGAATGCTGTGCAAGGCCTCAAGTCCACAGAGGGCTGGGGAATGATGCTCAGAGACTTTACCTATGTGGGCAGGCATGAGAACTTGACCACTTATGTTGCATGATCTAGAAGTTGCCAGAAAAGCAACTCCCTTGATTGGGAAGTAGATCCCCTCTTAGAGATTTACCTCAGAGCCTGAAACCAAGAGATTTCTACCTGTTGTTGGACCTTGGTGTCCAATGCATGTCTTAAAATGCAAAACTTCTACTTAAAACAATAATGTATTAACATATCAGCACCCAATCACATGCCTTGAATTAATGAGTTCATCAAATACATGCCAACTAGGGACCTAAAGGCCTGGGGGCCTCCTGGAGAACCTTCCCTAGCTCAAGAAATGTCACCATCACCCTAGGCCCAGCTTTGACCCAAGACCCTACCTCATGCCAAGTCAGGAGCCCAGACGCTAGGAGTATTGTGCTCATCACTCCCTCCCCCATGAGAAATTCCAAGCAATTCTGAATCACAACATGAACAAAACCAAGGCTCAGCTAAGCACTGGTGTTCATGGAGAAGTCATTGCTTGTCGCGCGCACAGGAGAATATGTAAATTCTTTCAAATATTTTCTTGTTTTTGTTGGCTAATGCCCTGAGTGTCTATTTACTCTGCCCTCTGGGCAACCTGGAAGCTTTTCATTAATGGGAAAAATTGTGTGTGTGTGTGTGTGTGTGTGTGCATGCATGTGTGTTTACCACCTTAGTTCCCCATTGCTGTAATAAAACAGCAAAGCAGCTTATAAAAGAGAGCATTTAATTTGGCTTATGGTTTCAGAGAGTTAGAGTCCATGATGGTGGAGCAAAGAAACAGCTGAGGGCCCTCGGCTTGATTCACAAACACGAGGGAGAGAGAGAGAGAGAGAGAGAGAGAGAGAGAGAGAGAGAGCGCACACTGGTAATGGCATGAGTCTTTTGAAACCTCAGATACCACTTGGTGACACACCTTCTCCAACAAGACCACAACTCTCAATCCTCCCTACACATTTCTCCCAATTGCAGTCCAAATATGCAAACACACGAGTGGGGGCATTCTCACTCAAACCACCACATTCCACTCTCTGTATCATAGACTTGTGACCAGATCATAATGCAAAGTGCATCTGGCACAACTTCTAAAGTCCCCAGTCTTTCAGTATCCATACGGTTTAGAAGTCCAGAGTCTCGCCTGAGACTCAAGGCAGTCTCTTCATTGTAACCCCTTGTAAAATCAAAAGGCAAGGTACATATGTCCAATATATGATGGCAGAGAATACACATGAACTCCCCAAGAGGGAGTGCAGGGAGGAAACACTGAACCAAAAGCAAGAGAGAAATCCTGTGGTTCTGTGTCTGATGTCAAAGAGCTTAGATTGTTCTTTCCTTCAAGTTTGGTGACTGACAACACACACGTGTCCCTTGGCTGGTCCCACCTTCTGTGTGCAGTTCTCCTGGGCAGACGTCCCAATTGTGCTGGTATCTTTAACTTCTTGGGATCTCCAGCAAAATCCAGGCTTCATTTCACAGTTTCATGATGACTGCTGAGGGCCTCCATGTACGGACTACACTTCTACATTCCTGGTGTCTTGCCTGTTATTCTATTGCTGTGAAAAGACACCATGACCAAGACAATTCTTATAAAAGAAAACATCTAACTGGGGCTTGCTTATAGTTTTAGAGGTTTGCTCCATTATCATTGCGGCAGGAAGCAGAGAGGCATGGTGCGGGAGCAGTAGCTAAGAGCTTTAAATCCTGACCCAAAGGCAGCAGGCAGGGAGAGAGACTTGGCCAGGAGTTTACTTTTGAAACCTCAAAGCCCATGCCCAGTGACACACCTCCCACAACAAGGCCACACCCACTCGAACAAGAGCATATTCTCTAATCCTGCCCAAATTCTTCTAACTGAGGACCAAACATTCAAAAGTATAAGCCTATGTAAGTCTATCTTCATCCAAACTGCCATGCCTGGTCTCAGTGGCTCTTCTTTACAGTAGAGGGAGATCCTATGACCTTTTACTCATGTGTCATTCATGATTCTAAAGCCAGAACCATATGGATAACACAGCCAAGTTTGTCTACCAACTTCGGGCAAACGCTGGCACTCTTGAGTCACATTCATAGAAGCTTTGGTTTGTTGTTGCTTTTTCAGGACATAAAATTTGTTAGGACTTCTATTTCCACTGGGTGGGGTTTTGTCCCAAAGGGACCGTTCCCTTTATTCAATTTAAGATTAAGCTCCTCTTTAATCTTTGTATAACTTTCAACACTAGTCTTGACTGCAACACTACACTTCCTAGTGCACACACTCCACAACAGCCTGCTTCCAACTGCACTTTTTATTTATTTATAACCTATTCTTTTTCATCTCAGAACTAAGAGTGATCACTAATAGCCATGTGACAGTCAAATAGGCCATCTTGAAAGCTCCTTCACCAAGGAAATTATTACTCTTCAGTTTAGCCTTAAGGGCAGAAAGCAGCCACATTCTTTGCCAAAATACCTTAAGGATGGTCTCTAGCCCAGTTGTTAATTTTGTTCTCCCTTGAAGCCCTTTGAGTGGAGGCTCCATAATCTGCATAGCTCCTAGCATTACTCCTTCTAGGCTCCTACTAGGATGGCCTCTTTTATAGTATTCAACCTCTTTCCTAGCCCTAGTCTTCCACATTCTATTCAAACCCAGCATGGTCAGGCATGTCACAGCAACAGCCCACTCTGTTACCAACTTCTTCCTTAGTTACTTTTCTATTGCTGTGATAAAATGCCCTGGCCAAGAAAGTGTTTGGGCTTATGGCTTTAGAGACTTAGAGTCCTTTCTAGTAGAGTGAAGGAATGGCTAGGAGTTTATGACTTGATCCACAAGCAGGACATAGGGAGAGTCAACTGGGAATGGCATGGACTTTTGAAATCTCAAAGCCCATAACCAGTGATATACCTCCAACAAGGTCACACCTCCTCATCCTTCCCAAGCAGTTCCACCAACTGGGGATCAAGTATACAAACATATGAGCCCTGGGGCCATTCTCATTCAAACCAGCACACCACCTTTTCACTTGGGCTCTTTCCAACTCTGTGCATCCATTTCTTCCCTCCAAGATCTCCTAGCTTCTTGGCATAGCTGCTTTTATTTCCTTAATCTTCATTATCCCCTCCTCAAAAGGAAATTTGAGTCATCACATTCTATTCCTGTTTGAACCCTGGATGCTGTCCCAAAACCTACTCTCTTAATGAGACAAGGCTGCCAGCACCCAACTTTGCTTCCTGCTCCAACCCATTTCTGATCTCTTTCTGATCAATACTGCCTATAAATCTCTATAAAACAACATTCTACCTATGCTTCACACAGTCTGTTTCACATGCCCAGAATGCCTTTTCATGTCTAGTGGTCAGTCCCCTGTTTCTGCAGTTTGTCTCCCAGTGTTTAATTTATCCATTATCAAATAGTTTGAAAATATTAAATGGTAAGATTTCAGAAATAAATAATGAATGTGTGTGTGTATGAATGTGTGCACAACTTTGAGAATACGTGGTATGCCTGCACAGGTGTGGATGTTCTAGGTCAGAAATAAACATCAGGTGTCTTAGATCCTCCTGTCTCTACCTCTCCAGGGCTGGGTTTACAGGCTGTTGTGTAGCATTTTCCTCTGAGGTTAAATCTGAAATTTTTGGGAAAAACTGGTTAAAACATGGGGTGTTATAAGTGAGGTAAAACAATAGGCTGTTCTAAGGGGAGGTGAAATATTTCATCCTACAGGAAGCTCCTTAAGCTTAGGAAGTAAACAACTCAAAATAGATTCAGGAAGTCCCTAAAACTGATTAGATACATTAGGCCCCTCCCTCCCCAAGCCTATATAAAAATGAAGGACTGCTAAGGGACACTATCAGACAAGTACAGACCAGCTGAGCATTCAGGGAGAAGCAGCGGTCAGTGGAGCTGTCTAGAAAAGACCAGCCCCGCTGCCTGGAAGAGGCTTAGAAAGGAGACGGCCTAACATGTTGAACTGCATGCAGGCTGTTCAGGGTGCTCCAGGTTTCCAGCTTTTGTGAGCTCTCAATCATGCTAGGGTAGGCTTTGGTGATACAGCTATTTTTGAGTCATTTCAACTCCTCCAAATAACCTCTCACTAACATTCCTGCAAGGAAGCTCAAAGAGCACTCATTCACCAGGTTGGACTTTGGTAGCATCTTTTGTTTGGTTTCTTGTTAGTTCCCCATCTGAGTAGACATTAGGTCTCTTCAGGAAGTATTGCACAATGACACACCATTATACCTGCCTTTTTTTTTTTTGCTTTTGTTTTGAGTCAGGGTTTCTCTGTAGCTTTGGGGCCTGTCCTGGAACTAACTCTTGCAGATCAGGCTGGCCTTGAACTCACAGAGATCTGCCTGCCTCTGCCTCCCCCTGCTTTCCAAGTGCTTGAATTAAAGGCGTGCGCCACCACTGCCTGGCTTATACCTGCCTTTTAACTTGACTTCTGGTAATCAAACTCAGGTCTTTGTGTTTGAGTGGCAAGTACTTTATTCACTGAGCCATTCACCTAGCCCCTGCATATATTACACTGATTGTTTCAATTTGTTAATTTCTCACTGCGTCTGGTTTACAACTAAACTTCACAGAGATGTATAGAAAGGAAAGCTTCTAGTATAAAGAGTGTTCAGTGATATGTCTTGCACAGACCCCTTGGATAAGGATGCCTACTATGATCTGGTTATTTCTTTGGCTTGTTTTCTTCTGTACATCACAGTCTATAAGAGCTCTTCAAGGCTGCATCCTTGTTAAATTCTCAGCTTATAATAATGTGAAGGTAAGAAATCATTGTGAAGTGAATGAGAATTACCTGGGAACATTGAAAGCAATCATACTTGGTACTATTGGCTGTTTCAGACATCTGCAGGATGCCTTAGGATGGGTTTGACTGGTCCTTACCCCTCTGGCTACGACAGCTATTCCTTTAAAGCAGTCCTTCCTCTGAGTCTTTTCCTGGGGCATGACTCCATCTAATCGCCCAACACTGGGACAGCTGCTGTCTAGACTTCCATAAAGGTTTATGAGGACTCAAGCTGAAATGAAGATGGAATTGGAAAACCCAATAGCACAACTAAGGAACTCAAAGGAAAGCCCAGTCACTGAATTTAATAAAACAGAAGACGGAATATCAGGGTTTGAAGAAAAAGTAGACGATTTATACAAAATAGCATTAACAAGCTAAAACATGTATAAGGAAACACCATGAAACACCAAACATTCAAATTATAGAAATAGATGAGGGAGAAGAATCCTAGGTCTGCGGCATAGGCCAGATCTTCAACGACGTCATAGAAGAAAAACTTCCCAAACTAGGGAAAGATAACACCCATACAGATATAAGAAGCACACAGGACAGCAAAAAGACAAAGCTATTAAACAAAATCTCCAAAGTATATCGTAGTTAAAACATTAGACATAAAGAGCAAAGAGAGTGGAAAGCCGCAAGAGAAAATACACAAGTCACATGTAATGGAAAACACATCTGAAGAACAGCTGATTCTCAATGGAAACTTTAAAAGCCAACAGAGCCTGGAGCGATGAATTCCAAGAGGCCATGATGGCCAGCTAATATGTCCAGCAAAACTATCTGCCACAGTTGAAGGAGAAAGAAAAACTTTCCATGTTATAAATAGTCTAAAATTTTTATATCCAACAAACCAAACCTAAAGAAAATACAGGAAACGATATTTCAGGTTGACAAGGAATGAGCATAGAGCTGAGAACTATAGCAAGAAACACAAAACCATAATTGCTAAAACACAAAATACTGCTGAGGACACAAACAGTGAAACTGGAAACAGCACAGTGGCTGCAATAAACTCACACTTTCTAATGATGACTTTAAACATTAACTGCTTCAATTTTCCGATCAAAAGACTCAGGCAACAACAACCCACCTATCTGTCGTCTGCATAAAATACACCTTAGTTTTAAAGACTGGTACAACCTTAGAGTAAAGGATGGACAAAAGTACTCCAAACGGGACCAGGAAGCAAGCAGGTGTCGCTGTTCTAATATCTGATGAAACAGACATCAAAGTGAAACTAATCAGAAGAGAGAAAGAGAGACATCCATACTAGTCAAGGGAGCAGCTAATCTGAGATGATAACACTATCCTACACATATATGTACCAAACCCCGGTACATCCCATTTCACAGAATTTATATCACTAGAATTAAAAACAACCTCATCTCCCAAAGTCTCCTCCTATGGACATATTGCTAAGCAAATCTTCATGTAGATACAATGAAAATGGTGTCTTATTTAAAGGAAGTAAAAACTGTTAGTGTCTTAGCCAGGGTTTCTGTTGCTGTGATGAAACACCATGACCAAGAGGCTAATTGGGGAGGAAGGGTTTATTAGGTTCACACTTCAGCTTTGCTGTTCATCACTGTAGCCAGGACAGGAACTCAAACAGGGCAGGAGCCAGGAAACAGGATGGATGCAGAGGGCATGGAGGGGAGCTGCTTACTGACTTGCTTCCCCTGGCTTGCTTAGCCACCTTCTTATAGAACCCAGGACCAGCGGCCCAGGGATGGCACCACGCATCATGGGCTGGGCCCTTCCCCACTGATCACTAATTGAGAAAATGCCTTGCAGCTGGATCTCATGGCGGCATTTCCTCAGCTGAGGCTCCTTCCTCTAATGGTTCTATAGCGTGTGTCAAACCTTTCCTTCTGGAAGTCTCTCTGCACTTCTGTTTTCTGCCCTAAGCTTGGAGAAGAAGTTTTAAAACTAAAGTGGAATAATGGGATATCACTTTGAAACATAACTTTTTGCAATTCTTAAAATTTTCCATTGGAGAGTAAACATTTTCCTTCTCAAACTGAAGGCTGCGGAGGCATGGGCATTGCCATACCGCTTCCCACTTTGACCTTGTCATGTGACAGTCGCATGTGCAGCCCCCTTTCATCAAATGAAATGAAATGTATGCCCTGGCAATGCTGAAGCATGCGTGGGCAGCCCGTATATGGTGGTTCTGTTGAGCTTGTCCATTCTGGGCTTCATGGTCTAAGTTGATGAGGATGACTGACCTGGTCTCTTCCTCAAGAGGGCACCAGATCTCATTACAGATGGTTGTGAGCCACCATGTGGTTGCTGGGAATTGAACTCAGGATGCTTGTAAGGGCAGGCAGTTCTCTAAACCACTGAGCCATCTCTCCAGCCCTCTCTCATCAATTCTCCCCAAATTACTTTTCCTGCAGGACCCGTTAAGTATGGTGGCTGATGGGGCCATAGCTGGCTGGTGACAGCCTTAGCTAGACCCAGGTGTGTGTGAAGGTCGCTGTTGGAGGCGTGAAGAACATCTGTGAGTAACCTGGAAGGCATTGTAGAGACTGCGGATTGCAGAGTTCTGGGCCATGCCAGCCCGTGATTTTCAGTTCTGCTCTACACGACTGTGAACAGGACGCCATGATTACTCAACACTTACAGGAGGGCAGGCGCAGCTGCCCCTGGCTGATAGCAGTCTTCCTGTCCTCCAGTAACGTGAGAGTACAGGGAAGGCTCATTTGGGCTAGCCTACACTGGTCAACAAATGCGGATGCAAATCAACTGTGGTTGAAGAAAGGCCCAGCAATATTTATATTGTGGATGACACCTGGGAGTTTAGAATGACAGAAATGGCCACAATCTCCATGCACTGTGAGATTTATTTGAAAATAGAGACAAGATGGATAACATTTTCTTTGGATTTACTGAGTAACCTTTCTGAAAGCTTTCTGAAACTCTTTCTGAAAGCTCAAGAAAAAACTTGAGAAGGGGGCCACACAGTGAATGTGAATGCATTCTGGGAAGAAACTGCCAGCAGCAACAGCCTGGCTTTGGACCTCAGTTTCTCATCATTTTCCCTTTGTAGTTTGCATCTTGAATGTTTCCCAAGGGCCCACGTGTTAAGGGCTTTATCTCCAGGGCAGCACTACTGCGAGGCGGTGGGACCTTCGAAAATGGGGCCCAGGAGCCCCACTTTCAGCACCATGTTCTCCCTCCGAAATGGCTAAACGCAGTCTCGTTCAAACCAGGAGGTATCTGGCTTGAATTCTTTTAAACTGTCAAGGTTACACGTGACCAGAGAACGTGGAAGCCTTGTTCCATATTAGAAGAGATCAAAGAGACATGTCAGCTAATGGCAACGTGTGATCTGGGCTTAAATGCTGAGCCAGAGGTAAGGAGGAGACACGGGACGTTATTGAGACAAATTGTGAACTCTGAATGTAGACAGTAGATAGCAACCATATTGAATAGGAGTCAATTTCTCTGACTTTTCAATTATCACAGTGTTCTTTTCTGTTTTGTTGGTTTGGCTTTCTTTGAATAATATACATTCACTGTTCATAGTACCTGGTTTCATAAGGACATCCTTAGACAGGTATATAATGTACTTTGAAAGCCCCACCTTAGCATCCCCCTCCTCTATGCTTGCTCCTTGACAGTCCCAAAGCAGTTGCATTGCTTCTTTTCTGCTCTACATACACACTTGCACACGCAATTTTATGTTCTGTATGAAATCAAAGAGCCACACATGACAGAAGACATCCAATATTTGTCTCTCCGAGTCTGACTTCATTTGCTTAGATGGTTTTCAACTATACAACTTTCCTGCAAATGATAGAATTTTATTCTTTTTTGTGGCTGAATAAGTTCTTGTCGTTGGGAACTCTATGCTGAAGGGTTTTAAGGTGACGAGGCAGCTAACTCTCAAGAGGTTCAGAAAAAAATAGAATGCTGTACATTGTATAAATATAGCATAAACACATAAAATATATAAAATGTTCTATATCGGAGGGAATGTGGAAGCAAATGTGGCTAAGTGTTAAAAGTATGAATCTGAATAGCAGAGTATGGTAATTCTTGGTACTATTCTTACAACTCTTATGCAATTATTTAAAAATGAAAAGTTTTTTATAAAAAAGAAGCAGCTAATATTGCGGCAGTTTGGGGTGGAGGTAATGGAACAAGCTGATTTCCCATTGCATCCCATTTCTCACACTGTCTTGTGCTCGCCTTCTAGAGCCTTCCATCTGCAATGGCCCTGTGAACTGATGCCTTTGCTGGCGGGCCGCTTTATGTCAGGCAGCTCTCTGTGACCAGTGCTACCACAACCAATATGTGAAAAAAAGTGTCCCTCTGGGGGCTCTTGTTCAGCATCGGGCGGCCCTGTTGGGTTCGTCTCTATCAGACAGGGCTTGTATCTCAGGCCGGGAAACAGAAAGAGGGAAGGTGGAAGGGAGCTAGAGAGTGGGGGGAAGATAAGAAGGGGTGGAGGGAGGAAGAAAGAAGGGAACCCAGGAAGATGAAAGACTGGGGTTCCACAATACTCTAAAGCCCACACCCCCATGACATCAGAGCCTCCCACTAGCCCCCACCTCTTAACTGTCCTCGGTACCTCCCAATGCTGATACCCTCTTGGGGGGAAACACACCTAAACCATCACATCCACCTCTGTATCTGGCCATGGTCACTGCTGTTGCTTGCTGGCTTTGTGTTCCCCTTTCTTTGGAATCTCACACAGTCGGTGCCTGCCTCCCCTTTAGCTTGCCCTCCCCTTCCACACAAACACCAAATCATCACTGTGTCGGACACCATCGTCAGGCTGTGTGCCCCTCGGGGTTCCGCTCTGAGGGTGGGGCCGTCTGTTCTCACTCTCCTTTCGGTGTGGCAGGATTGGTTTCATCACCAGGTAGCCTCTCACTATCATCCTGCTCAAATTTATTTTCTCTAATTTAGCGCCTGTGCCCTAAGGGCTGTGGTGGGATTTCCACCCTTCTCAGGTCACTGCAGCCCACAGTGTTTTTTTCTTCATTGCCCTTGGTTTGTTAAGTATGACCTAAGTGCTGACTTGCCCGGTGTTCTGGGTCTGTATTTGGGCTGGAGATTTGCTACATTGAAACTCCATGATGACAATCTACTCACAGTAGGGGAACTTGCTTCTGTTGGCAGGAAGGCAGGTTACGAAAACACTGCCCACAAGGTCTGCAAAATAAGAAGCTTCAGTTTATACCATTAGCGGAGCAAGGCGCTCGGTGTCAGGATTGTCTATGTAACTTTTACAGGGGAGGAGCCTCAGATGGAGTTTGCGGAGCTCTTAAGACTTGCTTAAATCCCGAGACTAATTTTGTCTTGCAGAAGGGGGCAGGTTCTGTCTCATGGCTCTTTCCTCTAAGGAGCAAGTGCCTGTGTAGTATCCATGGTGGTCCCTGTTCATGGCATGAAACGTTCCTGGCTCCATCATATCCGTCTTCTAAACCCTTTGTCCTGTATCTACATCGGCAAACTGGCAACTGTCCCAAGCTTGCGGGATCGTCCAGTCAGCCTTGCTGAAAATGAATTACTTGGTGTTGGTCGGAGCCAGTGGAAAAAAGCCGGCTTAGACTCCCCTCTGAGGTTTGAGACGCTCCTTACCCGTTTTGACTTTGAACAAGTGAACAGCAGTCCTCAACTGTCAAGGCTGCGAGCTCGGCTTCCTCAGGCCTTGATCAAAATGAGGACGTGGTACTGAAAAGCCATGCTCGTTCCTGTATCTGCCTAGTTTTTGAAAAGACTGCTAGAATAAAAACCGGACAAACAGCCTCTTTGAGAACGTGTGAGCACTGTAAGCTGTTCGGCTTTGATAATTTCCCTTTGCTATTTAGTTTTGTCCTTGGAAGAGATGACATGATTTGTATAAAGAGAGATGCCCCGAGGGCAGAAACTATGTCATACAAGCTCTGGGCTTGTCACCTTCTCTTGTAAGATATCAATCACGTAATGTTTCTATTAAATTTAAAAGTTTATATATCAAATTAGGTGATTTATAGGATTATTTTATAAAATACATTTTTAGGATATAGATTTGCTATATTACGGGTTTTTGTTATTCTTGTAAATGTTAATTTTAAAAAACTGAATTAAGTCTTTTAAGCAAGGTTAAAAAAATACAACAAAGCATTCTGGGAGCTGCGATAAAAGGCAGAAAGCCGTGGTCGTATTCCTCCAGACTCCAGGATCTTTCTCAAGGACAACAAGTGCTTTTCTTTGTCTTAGCTGGTTCTTCCGCCATTGCTAGTATCCATTGTTGAGATGGGATTGAGGAGGGTGTAGCTTTTGTCTTGACGTGGTCGCAGTATGTTTTGAACCCTCCACTGCTGAGTCTTTAGTAACACTAAGCATTATAAGGAGAACTCCAGTTTCTTGTCACCTTAGTGACGGAGAGTGTAGCTCAATGCTTGCAGGACCAGGGCCCGGGAAAAGAACACAAAGGACTCCTGCTCCAAAGGTTTTGTGAATTTCAAGAGACCAACAAGTCAAACACACCCTTTGTGGCCACAGAGACCAAAGCCCCTGGAGCAGCCCTACGTGTAGCCCAGGTTACCCAGCAGCTTGCTTTCTTCCCTTCCACCTCTGTCCCTTTTCATCTGCCTTATTATCTATAAAGCGGGGCATGCCATGCACACCTCTAATTCCAGTATGGAGGCTGAGGCAGAAGGATTGTGAGTTTGAGGCCAACTTGGGTTATGTAATGAGTTCTAGGGTAGATAGCGAGACCTTGTCCATCAAAGTGAGTCAAACCAAATCAAATGCAAGTCAACAAAGTAAAACAAAAACTCCAAAAGAATAACCCTGACCTCCGTTTTTCTCTATAACCGTAGATATTACACCTGCATATTTTCTATAGGTTGAGCGTCTTAGGAGGGTCTAGGTTGTGGTGTCATCAGTCTGGCTGTATACGTGCTGTTCACAGTGCAGAACCTGTCACGTTCCTGTCCTTGTTATCTTTGTTCTTTCTAAGTTTTTCTCCTTCCCTTCCTCCCTTTCTCCATCTCTTCCTCCTTCCATCCCCCTTTCCTTATCCCCTTTCTTCTCCCCACTTCTTTCTCTCTCCCTCCCCTCCCTTCCCCTCCTCTCCCCTGCCCTCCCCTCCCCTCCTCTCCCCTCCCCTCCTCTCCTCTCCTCCTCTTCTCTTCTCTATCCCTCTTTCCCTTCCCCTTCCTCCCTTTCTCCATCTCTTCCTCCTTCCATCTGCCTTTTTTCATCCCCTTTCTTCTCCCCACTTCTTTCCTTTCTCTATCCCTCCCCTCCTCTCCTCCATCCCTCTTTTTCTTTCTTCCTTTCTCCTCCATGCTTTCCTCTCTTTCTCTTTTCTCTACCTCTGTTTCCTCCTTTCTTCTTGTTCAGCATTTGACGTGGGTCTTTGGGTCTTGGGCACACGTTCCTCCACCAAGCTGCATCTCCAGTCTTGCCCTGGAGTCACTGTTGCCAATTTTGCCTTGGTTTGTTTGTTTTCATCTTTACAAATTCTCATTTTTATACCCTTTGCCCAGCCTATGCATTCAGTTACCACTGTCAAATCTTTGGATTTTCTCTGGTGCTTCTTTGGACCAGTCTTGCTGCCTCCTTGATTACCTGTGTTCCTCTTTGTCTTCTCTACCTCTAATCTCTCCTCAAATAACACCCTGATATAGTGAGTGTGCACAGGGGGATAGACATCAGCTTTTACCCCACGCTTCCACTCTGGTCTTGAACTCATTTCTTCAAGTAATGGTTTTGTCTCAGCTTTCTGAGTATCCAGAATTATGGAGAAAGCCCCCATATAAAAGGCCTTCCATTTCTGAAGAAGCCTGTATTTCACCCTTTAGTAAAATATACTCCTTTGGGTTGAATGATGGGACTAGGGTTCTGAGTTGAAAGCCTGGTTATCTTAGAAGGCCTCAGAGCCTTCATCATCTCTGGCCTCACTGGTCCTGAGGAGAGGGCTATTCTACATGGTGCTGTCTTTCTCTCCATGAAGGCAGATAGAATTTCCTCTTCATCCGTGACCTTCTAGGAGTCACTGTGGTGTAAGTGTGCTCGGGTCCCTGCTCACAGCAGTCATGTGGGAACACTTTGTTTCCGGAGAGAATCTCTGGAATTTTTCGTGAGTGAGTTACTCCACAGTTTCTTCTGCTTCTCATCGGCCTTGAAACGGCCAGTGAACGGACTCCTAGACCGATTCGCCACGCCCACTCTCTATTACAGCAGCCTTACACCTATCTTTTAGATCTCAGATGTAGGTGTTGTCCTATTTGCTTCTCTGTTGTTTTCATAAAACACTGACCAAAAGCAACTTGGGGGAGGAAGGAGTCTATTTGATTTATAGGTAAAGTCTGTCACTGGGGGAAGCCAAGGCAGGACCCTGGAGGAGGGAACTGAGGTAGAGTTCACGAAGGAGCATTGCTGATGGGTTTGCTCTGTCCTTGAGGCTGGGTGCCTCAGCAGACAGAGCCGTTAGAACGGTCCCACACCTAGTAGTTTTCCAGACGGCAAGGCCAGGAGCCGAAGCATGTCCACTCCGGTGCTGAAAACCCGGTGGGTTTCTGGAGAGCCACTGGTTCTTAGTGAACCCTTGAAGTCTGAAAATGCTGAGTCTGACGTCAGCAAAGGTATCCCTGTGAGCAACAGCAGGGGTAAATCGAATCTCAGCAGCAAGAGGCAAGGTCAAGGGAGTAAAAGTCAAGACATCTTTCTTAAAGGCAGTGTTCTCTGGGCTAGGCACAACCCAGAGCCACAAATTATCTTTACAGTTTTCATCCAGAATGCCCAGTATGTAATAAAAAATGATCAGTCAGGAGCTGGAGAGATGGCTCTTTAGTTAGGAGCACATATTGGCACTGCAGAGGGCTGAAGGAATGTTTCCTGGAAGCCACTGCATGGCCCTCACCTGTCTGTAACTCCAGCACCAAGAGATCCAACACCCTTTTCTGGTTCCATGGGCACTGCGTTACATGCACAAACCCATCCTCAGACATGTATATATGCCCAACATTTAAAAATAAAATCTTTAAAAAAGAAAAAAAAGACATCTTTCTTTTGCCCCATGTACGCTTTTAACAGGAGCTGCTGTCTGAAGGGACAGCCCACATATGGGGCAGTCTTCCCACTTCAATCAGGAAAACCTTGACAAATCCCCAGGTGAGGCTGTCTATGCAGGCGATTCTAATTTTTAGCAAGTTGGTATTCAAGCCGACAATTACAGGTAGTGTGCTTAATCAGTCTCCCAAACTTGTATTCATTTGTCCTGCTTTCTAACTTCAAAAATCTCCTCCTCGTCCCGGATTCCTTCACACCTATAGCATTCTGTTCTGTCATCATGCTACTACTCTAGTGAGGATCTAATTTGGGACATTTAAATTATTTCTGGGGTTGATGACATAGCTCAATGTCATCTCATCACAAGCGAAAAGGATGGCCCTATTTGTCAGCCTGTAGGGCATTTTCTTAGTTAGTTATTGATGTGGGAGGGACCAGCCTATTGTGGGTGGTGCCATTCCTGGGCGGGTGGTCCTGGGTTCTACAAGAAAGCGGGATGAGCAAGCCATGGGGAGTAAGCCAGTAAGCAGCAAGTGTTTCTGTGGTAGAATGAAGCATCCTTCAGGTATATACCCAAGAGTGGTAGAGCTGGATCTTGAGAAAGATCTTCCTGAAGAACTTCCGTACTGATTACCATAGTGTCTGTATGAGTCTGCATTTCCACTAGCAATGGATGAGTGTTCCCCTTACTTCACATTCTCGCTAGTGTGTTTTATTGATCTTAGCAATTTTGACAGGTGTGAGATGAAATTTCAAACTAGTTTTGATTTGCATTTCCCTGATGACTAAGGAAGTAGAACGCTTCTTTAAGTGTTTCTCAGTCATTTGAGTTTCTTCTTTTGAGAATTTTCTGTTTAGATCTGTACCTCATTTTTCAATTGGGCTGTTTGTTTTCTTGATATCTAGTTTTTTGAGTTCTTTATATATTTTGGATATTAGCCCTATATTGGGTGTGTAACTGTTAAAAACCTTTTCCTATTCTGTAAACTGTCCCTTTGTCTGAATGATGGTGTCCTTTGTCATACAGGAACTTTTCAATTTCATGAAGTCCCATTTATTAATTGTCATTCTTAGTGCAACAGATCATTAACAGTGTTCTGTTCAGAAAGTCTTTTCCTGTGTTTATGTCTGAGTTTTCAATTTGATTCCATTGATCAAGATGTCTGCTTTTGTGCCAGTACCATGCTGTTTTATTTATCTGTAGTACAATTTAAGGTCAGGGATGGTGATCACTGTAGCAGTTCTTTTATCACTCAGTGATGCACAATTAATAAAAACTCAGGATCAGAAATTGGGATTCAACCTGAAGATCCAAAAAACAAAACAGCCGGCCACTGGCTTTTACCTTGACCTCAGTCTGAAATGGCGATCCTGCCTCCAGGAGTCTCAGAATGAGACTGTGTTGAGAGCTCTTTCCTCCCATCTTATACTCCTCTCTAGGACTTGGATTCAAGATGTGTACCACTGTCATTAAAGGCATGCACCGCCCAGATTCTATGGCAACTTGTGTGACTACTAGGCTTAAAGGGGTGTGTTACTATAATCTGGTCTTCAGACAGTCTTTATTAAAATATACCACTGCAATTCAGGATTGTTTTATCTATCTTGGGTTTTTTTTTTTTTGAGTTTTTGTATGAAGCTGAAAATTATCCTCTCAAGATCTATAAAGAATTGAGTTGAAATTTTGATGGGAATTACATTAGAATGGTTGGTTGCTTTTGGTAGAATGTCCATTTTCATTATATTATCCTATTGATCCATGAGCATGGGAGATCTCTCTGTATTCCAGTATCTTTGATTTCTTTCTTCAGTGTCTTAAAGTTTTTGTCATACAAATCTGTCACTTGCTTGATTAGAGTTACCCCCAAGATATTTTTTATTATTTGAGGCTATTGTGAAAGGTTTTGTTTCCCTGACTTCTTTCTCAGTCCGTTTGTTGTGTGTAACTGATTTTTGTGAGTTAATTTTGTATCCAGCTACTTTGCTGAAAGGATATCAGCTGTAGGAGTTTCCCAGTGGAATTTTTCAGGTCACTTATGTATGCTATTATATTATCTACAAATAAAAAATATTTTGACTTCTTTCCTTCTTGCTTGTATTCTCTTGATCTCCTTTAGTTATCTTATTGCTTTTAGCTAAGACTTCAAGCACTATATTATTGAATAGGTAGAGAGAAAGTAGACAATCTTGTCTTGTTCCTGATTTTACTAGAATTGCTTTGAGTTTCTTTCCATTTAAGTTGATGTTGGTTATGGGCTGCTGTAAATTACCTTAACTATGTTGAGGGATGTTCTTTGTATTCCTAATCTCTCTAGGATTTTTATCATGAAGTGGTGTTGGATTTTGTCAAAAGCCTTTTTTGCATCTAATGAGACGATCATATGGTTTTTGTCATTCAATTGGTTTATATGCTGAATTCCATTACATATGTTGAACCATCCCTGCAAGTCTGGGATGAAGCCTACTTGATCATGGTGCATCATCTTTTTGATGTGCTCTTGGATTTGTTTTGTAAGTATTTGATTGAGAATTTTTGCATTTATGATCCTAAGGGAAACTGATCTGTAATTCCCTTTCTTTGTTGCATCTTTATGTGGTTTGGTTGTCAGGGTAACTATGGTCTTATAAAATGAGTTGGGTAATGGTCCTTGTGTTTCTATTTTGTGGACTATTTGAGGAGTATTGATATTAACTCTTCTGTGAAAGTCTGGTAGAATTCTGTGCTAGAACCATCTGTCTCTGAGGATGTTTTTTGAAAATTTTAATCAGTGATTTTGTTTCACTAGGGTTTAGAGGTCTGTTTAAGTTGCTTATTTGATCTTGGGTTTACTTTGCTAAATGTTATATATTGAGAAAATTATAATTTTTTTCAGATTTCTCAATTTCTTGCTATCTACTCCTTTTGAGTGTAATTTCTTCCTTTTGTTTTGGAGTGTTCAGATATGATCTTAAGTTACTAGAATGAGATCTCTCCACGTTTTTCATGTATGCACTTAGTGCTATGAATTTGCCTCTTAAAATAGCCTTCATGGTGTCCTATAAGTTTGGATGTGTTGTGTATTCATTTTCATTTAATTCTAGAGGTCTAATTTCTTTCTTAATTTCTGTTTTCATTCAGTAGAGTCGGGCAATTTCTGTGAATCTGTAAGCTCACTGCAGTTTCTGCTATAGATATCCCACTTTAATCCACGGTGATCAGACAGGATGCATGGTGTTATTTCAATTTTCTTGTATCTGTTGAAACTTGTTTTGTGTATGAGAATGTGATAGGTTTGGAGAAAGTTCCATGAGGTGCTGAGAAGATATTCTTTTATGTTTGGGTGAAATGTTCTGTTAATACCTGGTAGGTCCATTTGGTTTATGGTATCAGTTAGCTCCAGCATTTCTCTGTTTAGTTTTTGTTTGGAGGACCTGTCTATTGGTGAGAGTAGGGTACTGAAGTCACCACTATCAGTGTGTAAGGGTCAGTATGTGATTTGAGCTGTAGTAATCTTCCTTTTATGAATTTGTGTGCCCTTGTGTTTGATGCAACATCCTTTTAGTGGATTTTTCTTTTGATGAATATGTAGTGTTCTTCTCTATCTCTTCTGATTAGTTTTGGTTTGAAGTCTATTTTGTCAGACATTAAAATGGCTACACTGCCTTGTTTCTTAGGCCCATTTGCTTGGAATATCTTTTTCTATTATTTTTTCCTAAGGTGATATCTATCCTTGATGTTAAGCTATGTTACTTGGATGCAACAGAAGGCTGGATCCTGTTATTGCATCCACTCTGCTAGTCTGTGTCTTTTTATTGGGGAATTGAGACCATTGATGCTGAGAGATATCTGTGAGCAGTGTTTGTTGATTCCTATGATTTTCCTATTATGGTGTGTGTGTTTCCCTCTTTTGATGTGCTGGTCCGGGATTATTTATTCCTTGTTTTTTCTTTGGTGTGGATAACTTTTTTAGGTTGGAGTTTTTCTTCTAGTGTCTTCTGTAAGGCTATGTTTGTCAATAGGTTTTGCTTAAATTTGGTTTTATCATGCAAGGACTTATTTTCTGTGATTGATAATTTTGCTGGGTATAGTATTCTGGACTGGCATTTGTGATTTCTTAGAGAGTCTGCAAGACATCTGTCCGGGATCTTCTGGCTTCTAGAGTCTCCATTGAGAAGTCAGGTGTAATTCTAATAGGTCTGCCTTTATATGTTACTTGGTCTTTTTCCATTGCAGCTTTTAATATTTGTTTTTTTGTTTCATATGTTTAGATTATTATGTGATGAAGGGATTTTGTTTTCTGGTTTAGTCTATTTGGAGTTCTGTATGCTTCTTGTACCAGTATAGGTCTCTCCTTCTTTAGGTTACAAAAATTTTCTTCTATGACTTTGCTAGAAATATTCTCTTTCCTTTGACCTGGTTTTCTCCTCCTACTTCTATTCCTAGTATTCTTAGATTGAGTCTTTTATAGTGTCCCAGATTTTCTGTATGTTTTGCACCAGATTTTATTTTTTAGATCTAACATATTCTTTGACCAAGGTATCCATTTCTTCTTTCATGTCTTCAGTGCCCAAGTTTCTCTCTCCCATTTTTTATATTCTGTAGGTGAAGCATGTCTTTGAAGTTCCTAAATATTTCATTTCCAGATTTATCTCTCTGATTCCTAGGAGGGTGTGGTGGCTGTGTGGTGCATGAAAAGAAATTCTGGGGTCCTGCTAGGTGTGGCCTCTGGAGGTTCCCAGTAAAATGTGTTCTTAGATATTTGGTACTGATACTTAGGAATGGGGATGGGCTAGGAGAGGGGCTCAGGAGGTTCACAGGTAGGAGGAAAGCAGGGGGTTCCACTGGACCTGTTCAGTTCCATGTTCAGTGAGTAAGGAGAGGTCACAGCAGGTAGTGGGGACAGAGCTGGGGATTGGATATGGAAGAGAGAAGGCAGAATGAAGCTTGCATTCCTGCTTCACTGGCCTACTTGCTTCCCTGGAAGGCTGGTTCCCAGGGAATGCCTGCTTGAGTTGGGGGCTTGGGTAGCACAGTGAGTGGAGAGGAAGCTTGGAGGAAGCAGGGGGGGTAGTCACAGCAGGTGGAGTTAAAAGAGAGAAGGGAAGGAAAAGAAGGTCTGCAGTCTGCCTACCTGCTTCCCCAGCTGGAACTGCTTGTGTTTCCAGGGAATGTCTGCTGGAGCTGGGGGCTTGGATGAGCTGGGGGCTGTGATAAAATGGGGGGCCGTGGTGAACTGGGGGCTGGGATTATCTGGGAGGCTATAGTGAACTGGGGGCTGGGATGAGTTGGAGGCTGGGGTGATCTGGGGGTCTGTGGTGAACTGGGGGCTGGGATGAGTTGGGGGTTGGGGTGATCTGGGGGTTGGGGTGATCTGGGGGGCTGTGGTGAACTGGGGGCTGTGGTGAGCTGGGGCCTGGAGTGATCTGGGGGCTGGGATGAGCTAGGGTCTGGGAAGAGCTGGGGACTGGGCTGAGTGGGCTGGGGGAAGAAGTTTGGAGGGGAAGATCTGTATGATCCACTGGAGGTTGGGGCAGAGAGAAAGGGAAGGCCACACACAGCATGTGGTCTGCTACAGAGCTGGGGATGAGGCTGGGGATTGGATCTGCAGGGGAGAAGGGAGAGGAAGATCTGCAGTTAGGCTACCTGCTTCCTTGGCTGGAGTAGCCTTTGGGTTCCCAGGGAGTTTCCCAAGAGATCTTAAGTAGCATTCTTTTAGAACGTTTAAAATGTTGGCATGAATTTTCTCCAGCCCTTCATCTTCCTCCAGCAGTACAGTTCCATCTTTTCCTGTGTCATAATTGCCAGGTATTGAAAGGCTTCTTAAACGTGTTGTGAAACAAGACTGTATTGTATGACTATTCTTATCTTGGATTTTCTTTTCTGCAGTGCTCTGAGAAATCTCTCTCTCTCTCTTTTTTTTTTTTGCCTCCTGTCAAGTCTCTGAAGGGATTTTCGCAGCTAATTTGGGATAATAAGGCATTCTCGCTGTACTGCAGCTATTCTTTTTAGGAATAATATACATATATTTCAGAAGCTTCTATTTAAGTTTGCCTAAACTGAATGAAAATGTTCACACATTTTTTTTAAGGGATAAATGCGCCCTCATGTTTCCACAGCTCTGTGCACCACCCACCCGCTCTTCCAGGGTTGGTAGCGCTCAGCCTAGACTTCTGCACAAAACAGCCCTTCACGGGCCCTTGGCTTTGATGCCTCTGATGAAAATTAAGGGGACTGAGAAGTTGGAGGTCAAAATACTGTCAAGGAAAATGTAAAGGCCATGATGTAATTGCTTGGTCAGAAGGTCATCTTTTTGAATAAAGTGAAAGGAGCGGCTCTGTGCTTGGACAATACTTTTCATGGTCATTTGAAATGAATATCTGTTAAATGCCAAGAAAATGCCTTGGTCACCCTGAGACCCAAGAAAGGCATTTACTGCACCAAATTCTTAATCTTCTTTCTCTCTGCCTCTTCTTTCCTCCCTCTTTCCCTCCCTCCCTCCTTCCCTCCCTCCCTCCCTCCTTCCTTCCCTCCCTCCCTCCTTCCCTCCCTCTCTCCATTCTTTCTTCTCTTTCTTCCTTTTTTCATTCAAGTCTTGCTATGTGACCCAGACTAATTTGGAACTTCAGACCATTCTGTCTCTGTCTCCTGAATGCTGGGATTGCCGGCGTGTGTCAGCATGCCCGGCCTAGCTTTCTTCGGGAAGAAAGCCCACACTTTATTGCAATCTTTCTCTCCCTTTCTCCACTTGCCTTGTCCAAGGTATGGCTCCCAGTGTGGGAGTCACCCCGTATCTCCTTTTTAAAGAAGGCGGTGTTGCCACATGTGATAGTTATGTTTATGCGTCATGTTGACTAGATTATGGTGCCAAGGTACTCGGTTAAATGCTAGTATAGATCTCACTGTGAAAGTACTTTGTACACGGATTAACAACCATCATCAGTAGATTTTAAAGCATATGACTTTGATAACGTGGGCAACCTCATCAAATCAGTTGAAAGTGTTAAGAGCAAAACCCAAGGATGCCAGATGAAGATGGAATTTGCTCTCAAGCCTACAGCATCAAGCCAGCTGGGGATTCTAGCCTTGTCGCTGCCCTGTGGATTTCAGACTAGTTGCCCTGAGACCTGATAATTGTGTGAGCTGATTTTAACTAAATTCATGCCCCTGGCCTTGGCCCCATGTGTATGTTGCAGGGATGGGTAGAGAGGGAGAGAGAAAGAATCTTGCTGTGTAGCCCAGGCTGGCCTCAAATTCTAAGTCATCCTGCCTTAGCTCCAGAATACAAAGATGACAGGTGTACCACCATACCTGGCCTTCCTTATCTGTCTGTCCATCCAGCCATCCATCCAACTACAATTTTTTTTTACTTATTTATTTATTTTTATTCTTTTTTAATTAAAATTTCCACCTGCTCCCCATTTCCCATTTCCCTCCCCTCCTCCCAAATATTGCCCTCCCCCCACTTCCCTCCCCCTATCCCCACTCCTCTTCTCCTCCCCCCACTCCATTCCCCCTCCCTCTCGTTACTGAAGAGCAGTCCAAATTCCCTGCCCTGCGGGAAGACCAAGGTCCTTCTATCTACGTCCAGAAAGGTGAGCGTCCAAACAGGCTAAGCTCCCACAAAGCCAGTTCATGTATTAGGATCGAAACCTAGTGCCATTGTCCTTGGCTTCTCATCAGTCTTCATTGACCGCCATGCTCAGAGAGTCCGGAATCAACCCATGCTTATTCAGTCCCAGACCAGCTGGCCTTGGTGGGCTCCCAATAAATCAGTTCCACTGTCACAGTGGGTGGGTGCATCCCTCGTGGTCCTGATTTTTTGCTCATGTTCTCCCTCCTTCTGCTCCTCATTTGGACCTTAAGAGCTCAGACCGTTGCTCCAAATTGAGACTCTGTCTCTACCTCGATCCATCGCCAGATGAAGGTTCTAAGGTGATATGCAAGATATTCATCAGTATAGGATAGGGTCATTTCAGGTTCCCTCTCCTTAGTTGCCCAAGGTACCAGCTGGGGACATATTCCTGGACACCTGCGAACCCCTCAAGAGTCAAGTCTCTTGCCAACCCTAAGATGGCTCCCTTAGATAGGATATATACTTCGCTGCTCCCGTATCCATCCTTCCTATATCCCAACCATCCCAATCCTCCGAGCTCCTCCCATCCTCCCCTTCTCATATTTCTCATCCCATTTCCCCTTTGCCCCATGCCACCTCATGTAGGGACATAGCCCCACCCATTGGGGGCGTGTTCGCCTCGGGCTAATGTTTACGGATAAATCTGCCGGGCGGGAGCCCAGCCATTCCTATTACAACAGAGTGGCGCCCCAACGTGCTAATGAACTCCACGTTAAACCTGAGAGGGCTTAAAAAGGACACAGAGAGAATTTAAGACAGCTTTTTGCTGTTTATGGGTTGCGTGCTGCAAAGAAATCGTCCTGACTCAGCAGCAGGAAAAAACTGGCTGTTTTAAAATGCCGGCTTTCTGGGCTGTGCCGCCATCGCAATCTCTGTCTGGCTCCTGCGGGAGACAGAGTCTTTAAATGGAGCATTTGGAGTAAAGTGCTACGGCTTGCTTGATGGCCATGTGGACTGTTGTGTGCCTGGAACTGTGTGTGGCTCGGGGACACCAAATGGTTCTGAGGCAGGAGCGGCTCAGCTCCGCCATGCGGAACTCTGCTGGTCTCAGGCAGGAACTACCGTAATTACCATAATAACAGCGCAGTTAAGGTTTAGACTGGGCAGGACACAGGCGGTACCGTATTACCTGTACATGGTGCAACTTAAGTTTTTAAGAAGTGCTTAATATTTTAAGAAATGCTCCTGGATAGTAAAAAAATTACAGATTCACAATAAAACAGATTCAGACATAAAAGACCACAGTGTTGGATGAGTGTACGTAGGCTTGAGAGAGAAAAAATATATATAAATAATAAAGTTAATGTCTTAAAAAAAGGGTAAAGTCTTTAAAGAGACAGAGTACAGATAGTTATAGATTAAAAGAAATAAAGAAAATAAGCCACGTAAAAATGGAAAATTCACAGAGAGTCTGGATTCTTTGTATTATTGTGTTTTCTTTAAAATTTTTGACTGTAAAGGAGCTAAGTGCAGAGAGACATTTCATTATATGGGCTGCCAAGCTAAACCAGAATGGATATAAGGGTATTATGATTTCAGAATATGGGTCTAAGGATATGATGCTTTGGAGAGGGTCTTCTTTTGTTTTCACAGAGGATGCGACCCTATGGATTTCTTCTATCCCAATATGGTATGATAGACCACGCCCTCCTGAAAGGTTGCTGTGAACACCTTCAAAAAATTACTTCACTCAACTGCCGACTGAGATGAACCTGGCACACAGGTTATACCATGAAAGACCTAGTTAACGACGCCCCCATTCAGCAGGAAGCAGTTTGGAGAGAAATAACTGCGCCCATATTCCCAAATATTGTTTATAAATGTTCTTTTACATTTAAAGGGGGATATGATATAGATATGAATAATTTGCATTGGTATGATTTTTAAGGTCAATTTTGTTATAAGTATATGTATTTCTAATCTTGATTAAGGTATTGTGATTTTATAGTTCATTAAAAAAGTAATGTATATAGGTTGTTAATGGATAATCATCGATAATTGTCAAGCTTTTAGTCATGTTAGTTAGATTTTCTAGATGTGCATAGATATATTTCAGATAGGCATTCTTCATATCTTTCAAAGGCTACAGAATATGGCATTTAAGTGTTTTAATAATTTAGGGCTTTTTATGACAATGAGACACATCTGCTCCTGACAGCACCAATCTACTTCAAGAGGAAGATGGGCATCGAAGAGGCTCCTTATGGAGTTTGATAGCCATTTGGGCAAGAAACTGCTCTTGCCTGGACTGATGCATAAACTGGATGCAAAGAACCCGCAGAGAGAGGACTGCTGAAACTTGCCTAAAGGTGAGATGGTCTTTCGGGGTTCCTGATTCATGAAAGAGTCCAGACATTCTGCAGGACACAGCAAAAAGTGACTGAACTGTCTTTGGAATTTCCTGCTTCATGAAAATGTCTGCTGGATACTATGGGCCTGTAGGCCGAAGATGGATGCCCCAACGGTACAAAAGAACTTTGGGTGACTGTCCAGGCAGTGAGATGTCTCTGTCATTTCTAGAGTTTTCTTATTTCTTGTTTACTTAGGTAATATTATATCCTTCTGGAGTCTTTGATGGAGTTGAAGAATAAATAGATAGTTATAGTTTTCCTTAGTTATGATAAAAGATAAAGTAGATATAAATATTGTAACTGTAATTCTTACTTGATAACTGTTTTGTTATATGTAATTTTACTATGTTAAAGTTAAAGCCTTTCTTTTTGTTTAAACAAAAAAAGGGGAAATGATGGAGGAATTACTTTCATTTAATAAAGAAACTGCCTTGGCCCATTTATAGGCCAGCCCTTAGGTGGGTGGAGTAAACAGAACAGAAGGCTGGGAGAAAGAAGCCGAGTCAGGAGTCGCCATGATTCTCCCACTCCAGACAGACGCAGGTTAAGATCTTTCCTGGTAAGCCAGCTCGTGGTACTACACAGAATATTAGAAATGGGTTAGATCAATATGTAAGAGCTAGCCAATAAGAGGCTGGAGCTAATGGGCCAGGCAGTGATTAAAAGAATACAGTTTCCGTGTAATTATTTCGGGGCATAAGCTAGCCATGCGGGCGGCCGGGTGCCGGGGACGCAGCCCCGCCGCTCTTATTACAACAACCTCACCCACAAGTTCCCAGTTTTTGCCCTGGAATCTTGTCTACTTCCCCCTCTCCATGCGGATGACTATATGATTTTCTTTGGGTTCACTTTCTTATTTAGCTTCTATAGGATCACACATTATATGCTTAATGTCTTTTATTTTATGGCTAGAAACCGATTATGAGTGAGTACATCCCATGTTCCTCTTTTTGAGTCTGGGATACCTCACTCAGGATAGTGTTTTCTATTTCCATCCATTTGCACGCAAAATTCGAGAAGTCATTGTTTTTTACTGCTGAGTAGTACTCTAATATGTATATATTCCACACTTTCTTCATCCATTCCTCCATTGAAGGGCATCTAGGTTGTTTCCAGGTTTTGGCTATTACAAACAATGCTGCTATGAACATAGTTGAACAGATACTTTTGTCATTTGATGTGGCATCTCTTGGGTATATTCCCAATAGTGGTATTACTGGATCTTGGGGTAGGTTGATCCCAAATTTCCTGAGAAATCGCCACACTGATTTCCAAAGTGGTTGCACAAGTTTGCATTCCCACCAGCAATGAATGAGTGTGCCTCTTTCTCCACAACCTCTCCAGCAAAGGCTATCATTGGTGTTCTTGATTTTAGCCATTCTGACAGGTGTAAGATGGTATCTCAAAGTTGTTTTAATTTGCATTTCCCTTATCGCTAAGGAGGTTGAGCATGACCTTAGGTGTTTTTTGGCCATTTGAATTTCTTCTGTTGAGAATTCTCTGTTCAGATCAGTGCCCCATTTTTTTATTGGGTTCATTAGCATTTTAAAGTTTAGTTTCTTGAGTTCTTTATATATTTTGGTGATCAGACCTTTGTCTGTTGCAGGGTTGGTGAAGATCTTCTCCCAGTCAGTGGGTTGCCTTTTTGTCTTAGTGACAGTGTCCTTTGCTTTACAGAAGCTACTCAGTTTCAGGAGGTCCCATTTATTCAATGTTGCCCTTAATGTCTGTGCTGCTGGGGATAAACGTAGGAAGTGATCTCCTGTACCCATATGTTGTAGAGTACTTCCAACTTTTTCTTCTATCAGGTTCAGTGTGTTCAGACTAATATTGAGGTCTTTAATCCATTTGGACTTGAGTTTTGTGCATGGTGATAGATATGGATCTATTTTCATTCTTCTACACGTTGACAACCAGTTCTGCCAGCACCATTTGTTGAAGATGCTCTCTTTTTTCCATTGAATACTTTTAGCTCCTTTATCAAAAATTAGGTGTTCATAAGTTTGTGCGTTAAAATCAGGGTCTTCTACTCGGTTCCATTGGTCGACTTCTCTGTTTTTATGCCAATACCAAACTGTTTTCAATACTGAGGCTCTGTAATAGAGTTTGAGGTCAGGGATGGTAATGCCTCCAGACGATCCTTTATTATATAAGATTGTTTTGGCTATCCTGGGTTTTTTGTTTCTCCATATAAAGTTGATTATTGTCCTCTCAAGATCTGTGAAGAATTTTGATGGGATTTTAATGGGGATTGCATTGAATCTATAAATTGCCCTTGGTAGAATTGCCATTTTTACTATGTTGATCCTCCCTATCCAAGAGCAAGGGAGATCCTTCCATTTTCTGGTATCCTCCTCAATTTCTTTCTTCATTGACTTAAAGTTCTTGTCAAATAGATCCTTTACTTCCTTGGTTAGGGTTACCCCAAGATATTTTATGCTATTTGTGGCTATCGTGAAGGGTGATGCTTCTCTGATTTCCATCTCTGCTTCCTTATCCTTTGTGTATAGGAGGGCAACTGATTTTTTGGAATTGATCTTGTATCCTGCAACGCTACTAAAGGTGTTTATCAGCTGAAGGAGTTCTTTGCTGGAGTTTTTGGGGTCGCTTATGTACACTATCATATCGTCTGCAAATAATGAAAGTTTAACTTCTTCCTTTCCGATTTGAATCCCTTTGATCCCCTTATGTTGTCTTATTGCTATTGCTAGAATTTCAAGCACTATATTAAAGAGGTATGGAGAGAGTGGACAACCTTGTCGTGTTCCTGATTTTAGTGGAATAGCTTTGAGTTTCTCTCCATTTAATTTGATGTTAGCTGACGGCTTGCTATAAATAGCTTTTATTATAGTTAGGAACGACCCTTGTATTCCTAATCTCTCTAAGACCTTTATCATAAAGGGATGTTGAATTTTGTCAAATGCTTTTTCAGCATCTAATGAAATGATCATATGGTTTTTTTCTTTCAGTTTATTTATATGATGGATTACATTGATAGATTTTCGTATGTTGAACCAGCCCTGCATCTCTGGGATGAAGCCTACTTGATCATAATGGATAATTTTTCTGATGTGTTCTTGGATTCAGTTTGCCAGTATTTTATTGAGTATTTTTGCGTCGATGTTCATGAGTGAGATTGGCCTGTAGTTCTCTTTCTTGGTTGTGTCTTTGTGTGGTTTTGGTATCAGAGTAACTTCAGCTTCATAAAAGGAATTTGGCAATGACTTCTCTGTTTCAATATTGTGAAATACATTAAGGAGTATAGGTATTAGGTCTTCTTGGAAGTTCTGGTAGAATTCTGCATTGAAGCCATCTGGACCTGGGCTTTTTTTGGTGGGGAGGTTTTTTATAACAACTTCTAATTCTTCGCGACTAACAGGTCTATTTAGATTGTTCACCTGGTCCTGGTTTAACTTTGGTATATGGTACTTATCTAAAAAAGTGTCCATTTCTATAACATTTTCCAATTTTGTGGCATACAGATTTTTGTAGTAAGATCTAATGATTCTCTGAATTTCCTCTGAGTCTGTGGTTATGTCTCCCTTTTCGTTTCTGATTTTGTTAATTTGCGTATTCTCTCTCCGCCGTTTGATTAGTTTGGATAGGGGTTTATCAATCTTATTGATTTTCTCCATGAACCAGCTTTTTGTTTCATTGATTCTTTGGATTGTTTTCTGTGTTTCTATTTTGTTGATTTCAGCCCTCAATTTGATTATTTCCAGTCTTCTACTTCTCCTAGGTGAGTCTGCTTCTTTTTTTTCTAAAGCTTTCAGGTGGGCTATTAAGTCTCCAATGTGTGCTTTCTCCGTTTTCTTTAAGTGGGCACTTAATGCTATGAATTTTCCTCTTAGCACTGCTTTCATAGTGTCCCATAGGTTTGAGTATGTTGAGTTTTCGTTTTCATTGAATTCAAGAAAGACTTTAATTTCTTTCTTTATTTCTTCCTTGATCCAGGTGAGGTTCAGTAGTTGACTGTCCAGTTTCCATGAGTTCATAGGCTTTCTGGGGATAGCATTGTTGTTGAATTCTAACTTTAATCCATGGTGATCTGATAAGACACAGGTGGTTACCGATATTTTTTTGTAACTGTGTAAGTTTGCTTTGTTACCGAGTATGTGGTCTATTTTCGAGAAGGTTCCATGAGCTGCAGAGAAGAAGGTATATTCTTTCCTATTTGGGTGGAATGTTCTATAGATGTCTGTTAAGTCCATTTGATTCATTACCTCCCTTAATCCTCTTATTTCTCTGTTAGGTTTCTGTTTGATTGACCTGTCCATTGGTGAGAGAGGAGTGTTGAAATCTCCTACTATTAGTGTGTGTGGTTTGATGACTGCCTTGAGTTTTAGTAACGTTTCTTTTACATAAGTGGGTGCTTTTATATTAGGGGCATATATATTCAGGATTGAGATTTCATCCTGGTGAATTGTTCCTGTTATGAGTAAAAAATGTCCATCTCCATCTCTTTTGATTGATTTTAGTTTGAAGTCAACTTTCTTAGAAATTAGTATGGCCACACCTGCTTGTTTCTTAGGTCCGTTTGCTTGATAAACCTTTTCCCAGCCCTTTACTCTGAGTAGATGTCTGTCTTTGTGGTTGAGGTGTGTTTCTTGTAAGCAGCAGAATGTTGGATCCTGTTTTCGTATCCAATCTCTTAGCCTGTGCCTCTTTATAGGTGAGTTGAGTCCATTGATATTAAGTGATATTAATGACCAGTGGTTGTTAACTCCGGTCATTTTTCCTTTCTTTCTTTCTTTCCTTTGGTAGTAGAGTTTGTGTGTTTCCCTTCTTCAAGTTGTGCTGGTGAAGGGTCTTTAGATGTCTGAGTTATTGTGGGCATTGTTGGACTCCTTGGTTTGTGATTTTCCTTCTATTACTTTCTGAAGGGCTGGATTTGTGGCTACGTATTGTTTAAATTTGTTTTTATCCTGGAAAACTTTGTTTTCTCCATTTATAGTGAACGAAAGCTTGGCTGGGTATAGTAGTCTGGGCTTGCATCCATGGTCTCGTAGTTTCTGCAGTATATCTATCCAGGACCTTCTGGCTTTCATGGTTTCCATAGAGAAATCAGGTGTAAGTCTGATAGGTTTACCTTTATAGGTAACTTGACCTTTTTCCTTTGCAGCTCTTAATATTCTTTCTTTATTCTGTATGTTTTGTGTTTTGATTATTATATGACGAGGAGATGTTTTTTTTTGATCCAGTCGATTTGGTGTTCTGTATGCTTCTTGGACCTTCAAAGGAATATCTTTCTTAAGGTTGGGAAAGTTTTCTTCTATAATTTTATTAAATATATTTTCTGGACCATTGAGCTGTACTTCTTCTCCTTCTTCTATCCCTATTATTCTTAGGTTTGGTCTTTTTATTGTGTCCCAGATTTCCTGAATGTTTTGTGATGAGAATTTGTTGGTTATGCTGTTTTCTTTGATGAGAGTGTTTATTTTCTCTATGGTATCTTCAGTGTCTGAGATTCTTTCTTCTATCTCTTGTAATCTGTTGGTGGTACTTGTCTCTGTAGTTCCTGTTCGTTTATTCAAATTTTCCATCTCCATCCTTCCCTCGGTTTGTGTTTTCTTTATTACTTCCACTTCGTTCTTCAAGTCTTGAACCGTTTCCCTTACCTGTTTGATTACTTTTTCTTGTTTCTCTTGGTTTTCTTGGGTATCTTTGAGATATTTATTCATTTCCTCTACCTTTTTGTTTGTAATCTCTAATTGGTTGTGGCAGTTTTTCACCTCCTGTTTAAGGTCCTCTATTATTTTCATAAAATTCACTTTTGAGTCGAATTCTTCTAATTCTTCTGTATTAGGGTTTAGACTTCTCATTTCGGGATTCCTGGATCCTGGTGATGTCACGTTGCCTTTCAAGTTGTTGGGGGAATTCTTGCATTGGCGCCTGCCCATCTTTTCCTTCAAATGGAGCCAGGAGAGGCCTGATGTCTTGGACCAGTCTTTGCTGTGACTAACTCTCTAGGTGTATCTCCTCAGTGTAGGGGCAGGAACCGTTCCCTTCCAGGTGAACTCCTCAACACCAAAACATGGATGCGTGGTATTCCAATGACCCGTGTAAAGAAGGCCGAATGCAAGGGGTCGGGCGGGGTCCAGTAGAACACAGGCGACACTGCAGTACAAGCTGGAGGTGCCTGCGCTCCCTTTCGGGGGTTGCTGAGGCCTGCCCGCTGCTCTGGTTGGGTAGCCTTAGTGTAGGGGCGTTTGTGCTCTCTACCGGGACCGTACGCCCCAGGATAGTACACACTCACCCGTCCCGATGAAACTTCTTGGCACCTACACAGGAACTCCTGGATGCCCCAATGAGCCAGGGACTAATGGAAGTAGGGCGCAGGCAGAGCAGGTCCAGCAGATCACAGCAGAGACTGCAGCCCCAGCAGCAGGGGCCCGCTTTCCCTGGCGGGGACCTTGAGGCCTGCCCTCTAGTCAGGGACTCACTGCTCTGGGTTGGTAGCCTTAGTGAAATGGCAGGAAACTGTTCCACAGCTAAGGACCTTGCAGACAAGGCAGGTTTGGGGGTGGGGGTGGGGGTGGGGGCGGGTGTGTAGGAGAGCAAGCCCTGCAGCAGGAGCTGGGGGAGGGGTGTTTGTGCTCTCTACCTGGACACTCACCCGTCCCGATGAAACTTCTCGGCACCTACACAGGAACTCCTGGATGCCCCAATGAGCCAGGGACTAAGGGAAGTAGGGCGCAGGCAGAGCAGGTCCAGCAGATCACAGCAGAGACTGCAGCCCCAGCAGCAGGGGCCCGCTTTCCCTGGCGGGGACCTTGAGGCCTGCCCTCTGGTCAGGGACTCACTGCTCTGGGTTGGTAGCCTTAGTGAAATGGCAGGAAACCGTCCCGATGAAACTTCTCGGCACCTACACAGGAACTCCTGGATGCCCCACTGAGCCAGGGACTAATGGAAGTAGGGCGCAGGCAGAGCAGGTCCAGCAGATCACAGCAGAGACTGCAGCCCCAGCAGCAGGGGCCCGCTTTCCCTGGCGGGGACCTTGAGGCCTGCCCTCTAGTCAAGAACTCACTGCTCTGGGTTGGTAGCCTTAGTGAAATGGCAGGAAACTGTTCCACAGCTAAGGACCTTGCAGACAAGGCAGGTTTGGGGGTGGGGGTGGGGGCGGGTGTGTAGGAGAGCAAGCCCTGCAGCAGGAGCTGGGGGAGGGGTGTTTGTGCTCTCTACCTGGACAGTCCGCCCCAGGATAGCACACACTCACCCGTCCCGATGAAACTTCTCGGCACCTACACAGGAACTCCTGGATGCCCCAATGAGCCAGGGACTAAGGGAAGTGGGGCGCAGGCAGAGCAGGTCCAGCAGATCACAGCAGAGACTGCAGCCCCAGCAGCAGGGGCCCGCTTTCCCTGGCGGGGACCTTGAGGCCTGCCCTCTGGTCAGGGAATCACTGCTCTGGGTTGGTAGCCTTAGTCCCAACTACAATTTTAATCACTTAGACAGTTCCTTAACTAAACCTTTTCCTGTCTTTACTTTTTTTTTTTTTTTTTTACTTTACTTTTCCTGTCTTTAAAATCCTGTGGGTTTTAAAATGAAACCTCTGTGTATTGGGTGACAGACAGTCTGGTTTATTGATGGATCCATGATCTATATATCTTTCTGTCTTGATTTACTTAGCTAACACTTGCCTGCTTTCCTGGAAGATCCAGGCACACTACTTGTCAAATGTCCAGACGCACAGCCATATACACTTTGATGACGTAGTAGACTAGGGCTGCCCATTAGTGTTCACTGTGTGGATCGCTGCAAGTCACCTTTGAATCTCTTCAGCAGCGTAGGTGCTGTGTCAGTGACCCACCCAGATGGCTCTTCCCACTGGCCGTCTCCCTGTGTACTTGGCCTTCTTGTTTGTTCTCAGTGACTTTCATTAGAGGTCCTGCCATGGGCAAAGAGCTGACTTTCAGGCTTCTGCTCAGACCTTCCTTACCCTGTGCTGGCTTCTGCTCAGACCTTCCTTACCCTGTGCTGGCAACAATAAAATAGGTGCCCTTCCATTCTGGGAGTGAAGAAGAGGTTCTTCCCATCCAGACAGACAGTTGGATTGGTTAAGGCTCTGGTGTGTTGAGTGTGTGTGTGTAAGTTCATTTAGGGTCTATTTTATAGCTCAGGTTGGAAACTCAAAGCAATCCCTCAACCTCAGCCTCTTAAGGACTGGGATAACAGTTTTGCACTGCAAGGGCTGGCATCGCTGCTTTCCTTCCTGTATGTACTTGCAGCCCGAGCTGTTCATTTAATAAAATTGGTTTTTTTTCAGAGTGACAGTTTAAAGAAGGTCCTTCAGATTTCTTTCTTATTAAATGGAGATATTTCAGCAAAACACGATCCTTAAAGACTCTGTGAGAAAGTGAACTAGATAGCCTGACAGAATGGCAGTCTCAGGAGGTGGCTCTTCCACGCTCTTAAGGGCTATGACTCAGAGTGACTCAGTGAGGGCCTTTATGCACCAACAGATGAAGAATTCGAGGGTTCTTTTGCACCTGTTGGTGTGGCACCAGGATTCATAGATGAGACAAAGGATGGGGAGATGGAAGGGTATGAATACGGGGGAGGGGGCGCCCTGAATACTGCAGAGCCTCTTAGGCTCTGGAACATACAGAAGTGGGGCCCAGTGCCCTGAGAACCCCAGCCAAATTACCCCTCTGGATGGGGACACTGAGCCTCGTCACTATTTCCACTGAATAGTAAAGGGAATCGATCATTTAACAGTTTTGCTTAAAAAAATAGTTAATGAAAGTTAGGGTTTTTATTTCAAGAATCTCCTTTTGGCTTCTGTGGTATATGCTCTCGTAGATCAAGAGCAGCTCTCAGCATTGTTCAGGAATGCTAGGTGGTTATTGTTTATACAAGGCCTTCTTCACCCCCGAGGAACTTTCTGACCTACTGGATATGGTTTCCTGTCAAGTTCCCAATGTGCTGACCCATCTCCCCACCACCCCAAGTTCTCTCCTTTGTGCACATTTCCTTTGTAAAAGCCTGGCTGGCTGGGCCTTGGCCAATCCCTGCCAGACAGCAGGAGGCAGAAAGATCCTAGAGCATCCTCATGTCTTCTTCACTTCTTCCTGATGTTCTTCAGTTTCTAGGAAGCAGAACGAGCCTCACCTTGGCTCACTTCCTTAATAAACGGACTATCTCCTGGGAGCTGCTGGGGTTTTGGGAACAGTCTTTTCTAGGTCTCAACCCCACCTCTGCCCGTGACCTTGAAGATATGAATTAAGGACCTTGCTCCTCAGTGTTGCTATCTGTCAAGTGTGACAAATAATTGTGTACTGTAATGTCTGCTGCCGTAGACCTTCAAGGTGGCCTCTTGGAATCGTGAGAGCCCTGGAGACTCAAGGAGAGTTGTGTTGAATTGTGTTGATGGAGGTGGGCCAGGGCAAAGTAGATCTAAAAACCAGGTGGGGAAAGCCGGGGACACTAAGACAGTGAGCACCAGTGTGTACCTCTGAGGAGCATATCTCCTCTTTAGAGGTCCCTGGAAGACATTTCAGTTGGCAACACACTGCATACATGGTGGTGACCACGCAAGAGCACTGCTCGTCCTCATGGCTTAGTGGCTCTGCAGCTCGCTACCATCGCAGAATGGCCCGTTACTGACCTGTGTAGCGATGGTGGCGTGAACACACCTGCTGTGCTGCAGACTAAAGAAAAGCACAGCACATGCAATGATGAGCAGGGTACGCTGCCTGATAGTGGCAATGATTCACTATGGAACACGGGTTTGCGTTTCTTCGCTGTGCTTCTAGTACTGTTTTAGAATGAATCCCCACTCGGGCAAAGTTTACTGCTTCCTGTGTGGCACCAGCCACGTTTGAAGGCATGCTTGGTGATTTTCTGGACTGTACTGAGAGCCATGCAGAGTCACTGACCCAGACCCTCAGGCGTGGGTGAGTTCTGCGTTGTTCTCACAACCACAGCAGAGCCACCCAGAAATCAGTCTCAAGAGCCTACCCCATCATCAAGTGATTTATGATTGTACCCCAATATTTTTTGAGTTGGGTAGGAACCTCAGAACTTAAAAAAAAAGGATTAATCTGATGTAATTGAAGCTTTGTTTCTTTGATGCAAATCTTTCAAGGGTGTTCCTAAGTCAAAACATTCTGTGACCTTAAATTTAAAAACTGAACCAGCATTATCTTCAAGTATAGCGTTCCATACGTTGTCTGGGATACTCAGAGGATGCTATGTTTGGATAGAGAAGGAGCTGTTGATGATTGGCTTTCTAGGGATGCCATTCCCCAGAGCCAGTACCCATAGCCTCTCTGGGAATCAGCTTAAACTCTTTGAAGCCCACCCGAAAGTGATGGCAGACCTCCACAGAAGATACTTGGAGAAGCAATCTGGAATTTCTTTGGAGAAATGAAGTTGGCTTTACTAACCTGAATTCCCTGAAAATCAGGGGCTTAAGCTCTTCACTAAACCTGGTTGTTAGTGCAGGGGGTTTGTTTTTCCCATGCAAAATGTTGACCTCTATCCCAAGGAACAAAGTCTTTGAAAGGCTCCTTGGACATTAAAATAGCTTCACAGAATAGCATTTTGGTGCTTTAAAGTCTAAACTAACCAGAAACACATGATTTCACTTTCCCATAAATCACAGAGGGTTTTGCCTAAGAGAAAAATGCATGGCAAAACACATCATGAATAAACAGTTTAGGGTGGTGATCTGGTTGCACAAGCCGGCCAAGGGTTGGGGAAGGTGACGAATTTGCATTCTGATGGAGCAGGAACCTAGGACAGTCAGCCTGCTTCTGGTGTAAGGCAGGCCAGCACCGGCCCTTGCTTTCTCTGTCCTTCACCTGAGCCATGTAAATGTGATCTTTAGCTTGGACCACTTTAGAGGGAAAAAAGATAAAGTTATAAAGATTCCAGATATAGAATTTATTAAGGAAATGTATTTTACTAACCTTCAGATAGCCTAGCTTCCCTCTTAACACCCATTGCTCCTTGTCATCTGCCCTAGTGGATTTATTATAAGGGATATTGCTAATCAGTGCAAGTGGGCAGAGTTCCACAATGAAATGTGTTGGAGAGCACTGAAGAATTTAAAATATTCTTGATGAGATATTCTTGGCATTGTAATTTGCATTGTACATGAGATACTTTCTTTTATTTTCTCGAGATGTTTATTAAGGAAATGTTGAAAGAACGTGAATTAATTGAGGTCAGTTAAGCTTGACTTTACGCTCTGAAAAAATTTTCTATTATATTTGTTTCTATGTAAATACATATTTGTGGGCATGTGTGTGCCATAGCACACACTGGAGGTTAGTGAACAACTTTTGGGTGTCCGTTCTCTCCTTTCACCATATGAGTCATGGGGATAGAACTTGGGTTGTCAGGCTTGGTGGTGAGTCCCTTTACCCACTGAGCCATCTTGCTGGTCCCAGTGCTATATATACAGACTTACTTGCCTTTAGGTTGTGAGATTTGTTGGGAATATCCTAGACTCTTTGATTCCTGGGCAAAAATTTCTTACCAAAGGATAAGAGAAAGGAGTGAGGGATGGATTTCATTGCCTCTTTTGTGTGGTAGCAGCAGAGCGTAAGGTAAGGCCTAGTACTGGCAGCATGTCAGTGTGTTGGTGAATATTATATCACTGTAAACAAATGTCACACACAGGCCATTTAGGAAGCAGATGTTTATTTGGCCAACAGCTCCAGAAGATGGAGCACAGGGTTGAGTGGCCCCAGTGACTTGGGCCTCTGGTAAAGGCAGTATGAAATGGTAGCAGCATGTGTCAGGGACAGGGTGACATCTTGATCCAGGGGGTGGAAAGAGAACAAAGTCCCAACTGAAGACATGATCCTAATGGCCGACAGACCTCATAAGACGAGGCCTCATACTGGCTCATAGTGTCTACCTATGTGTCACCTTGGAGCCCAAGCATGGACATTGGGAACTCATAACTGTCACTCCAGCCGCAGCCATAAGAAACAACAGAATGGACGAAAAAGTAGATGCCAGATAAGTATTTGGGCAAAGGACTCAGCTGTCTGTAAGTATTGTTGCAGGGATTAAGTGTTTATGAAGATTGCTGGTCCTGATGTAGGGGCTGTTAGTATACAAATGGCTCTGGAATTAAGGAACTTTCCAGAAATTCCAATCCCTTGAGAAAGCTACACCAGTGGTGGTGTCCAGCGTAGGCTCATGTCTGGCAGGTGTAACAGTGTGCTCAGCACCAGGTGCAGCCCCTTATGTGTTAAGTGGAGGATTCTCCCACCAGGGGTGTGTCAGCTGGGACAGGGGTTGGCTGCCTTCCTGGAGAGGACACAGCAGGGCACTGCTGGTTCTTGTCGGTGACAGTCTCACCCAAAGGGCAATTGATAGACAGGGTTGAGAAGCTTGTCGATGGTTTCTACTCCCTATGGCTGTTCTCATTCATGTGAAGACTGCCCAATGGCTCGGGTGACGGAAGAAGAAGCAGGAGCCACAAGGTCAGAGTAGCTTCCTGCCCATGCCTACTGCCTTCTAGGCAGGAAGGCTGCTTGAGGGGACCACCTTTTATTAACCTTGAAAAATGTGAATTTTCATCCCCCTTTTTTTAGACACATGTACTAGGTTCTGAAGGCTAACGTTCTCCATTTGAAAAAGATGGTGGAGTTGAATGAGAAAAAATGATTTGGAAGGAACTCTTGTCATTACTCAGATTATTTTTCAAAGTCTGCCTGGAGACCTGGGCCTTGTGTTCTGGTTCCAATAAGCCGCGCAGGAGGTGGCACACAGAACAGTCGTGGCCAGCAAGCCCATCTTTTGTTTATTTGGCTGTGCTGCTCTCATAGTCTCTTAGACTGTGACCAATCTTTTTGACCTCATATTTTAGAGTCCCTCAGTGCCCCGAAGGGGAACAACATTGTGGAGAAGACATTACCTTCTTCTGCCAACCTAGTTTCCATGAAGGAATCTTGTCAGAATGCCTTAGCGGCCAGGGCCTTTATATATTTACTTTCCTCTGTCAGTGGAAAGGACTTTGAGTGTCTCGTCTCTCAGTGAGATGCCATCAGGGTTACTCCCTGGTTGCCAGGGTTCAGAGAGTCCCTTCCTAAGTCCTTTTGGCTGAGTCATCTTTACTTCTGTGGTCAAGGTGGCCTTCTCCTTTGTACTGAGGACATCTGCCTTGAGGAATTGTGAATGATGTAATCCAACAGGCGTAACACCGAACAGTGTGCCGAGAGCAGGACTTGGCACATTTAGGGACTAACAGACAGGTAAATCATGGTGTCCTGTATTAGTCGACTTTGACCCGATGACTCAGAGAAACAACTTAAAGGAGGGAGAAGGTTTGTTTTGTCTCATGATTTCAAAGGTTATCATCCCTGGTCATGTGAGTCACCCTAAAGCAAAACATCACGGGAGAAGGGTCTGGGTGGGGCAGAGCTGCTTGCATCATGGCAACTAGGAAGTGGGTCTATGTTACTGAGTTTTTTTCCCTCTCTCCATTTTATTCCATACAGTGCTGAATCATTAGATTATTCTGCCCACATTCAAGGAAGTATTCCTTCTTTGTTCAATCATCTCCAGAAACATTCTACAAGGAGGTGTACTTACTATCTGTCTATCTATCATCTATCTATATTTATCGATTTATAACCTATCAATCCATTATATCTATCTATCTATCTATCTATCTATCTATCTATCTATCTATCATCTATCTATCTATCTATCTATCTATCTATCTATCTATCTATCTATCTATCATCTATCTATCATCATCTATATTTATTTATAATCTATCTATCATCTATCTATCTATCTATCTATCTATCTATCTATCTATCATCTATATATATTTATAATCTATCAATCTATTATATCTATCTATCATCATCTATATCTATTTATAATCTATCTATCTATCTTCCATCCATCCTTCTATCCACCTATTTTCTACCTATTAGTTGTCTGTTCACCTATCTTCTATCGATGTACTAGATATATAGTTACTTCTCTTTGTTGCTGTGACTTAAGACCTGACCAAAAGCAACATAAGGGATGAAGAATCTGCTTTGGGCTTATCATTTGAGGGTATAGCCCGTCATGGCTTGATGGAGCTATGGCAGTAGCCATTTGAGGTTTCTTGCTCTTTTATGTCCACGGTCCAGGAAGTTAAGAAAGGTGAACATTGTGTTCAGCTGGCTTCTTTTTTCTTTTTTCATTCCATCCAGAACCCTAGACCATGGGTAACTCCATTCACATTGAGAGCAGGCCTTCCCTTCTTGGTTTATCTTCTTTGTAAACACTCTGACAGACACACCCGAATGTGTGCTTCGCTAATGCCCAGCCAGAATTAGCCATCACCGTCTACCTCTGTCCTCTCTCCTATTGACTCCTACTGTTTTATCTTGTGTGTACCAACTTACCTATTGTGAAACAGGAACCAAAGAGTGGTCTGAGGTCGAAAACTCAGGCATAGCTACTAAGAGTCTGGCGAAATCGTCTTCTGGATAGGTAAATGACTGTAAGGCTCATATTCTGCACCAGTGCCCAAGGCTTCCCTTTAGGTTTGGTCTCTTCTGGGCCGTGATGGGAGGTGAGTGAAGAAGCGTGGACTCTGAGGCTAGACCGCCCCACAACCACTTCCATCTTGTTTAGAGTCACAGTCTGTGGGGCATACTGGGGTGTTTTTTTAAATGTATATACAAGTGGAATCAATTAGAACAATGAGAATTTCATTTTTCAATTAAATTTGATTATAAGATATTTAAAGCATATAGCATGGATGAATAAATAATACATGTGTCATACCGTTTATTAAGAGAAATAAAATTAGAGGGACACTCAGAGTGCCCACTGCAGTCCTGATACACCCCAGCAGCCTCTCCTCCGTTTTATACAGGGCGTTATTGTCCTCAGTTAGGTGTGTGCTGTTTGCATCTTGCTTCTTTTGCGTTGTGTTCAACACACGCTGCACTCTGCACTTCTGTCTCCCAAATACATGTGCACTCAATGAACATAATATGTGCTATTGTTCTGAGTTTTTAAATACTTACAAAAATAGGAACCTACTCCACTTTTCATATGTTTTTGCCCCATTCTTCTCTTATGTGTTTGAGACTTAGCCATACGCATACACACGGACACGGGCAATTCATTTCGCTGTTCTTTAGTATTGCCACAATATGCACATGTCGGGTGGGATTCAACTGCTTCCAATTGTCTTCCGACGTTTGAAGGAAACTCTGCCCTCCGTTTTTGCCCTCTTATAATGCTGCACAGAGACATCTCACCCATGGCTGTCTGTCACATATGATTAGGATTTGCTTAGGGCTCCACTTAAAAGTCCAGTATTGGGTCTCGGGTAGTAGCAGCTTGCTTCGTTACAAGCTGACACATTGCCCCTGGTATAACCGTACTGGCTGGTGTTCTTGCCCACCCCACAGGAAGGTGCAGCTCCTGCTTCACATCTGGGGATTTATTTGGTATTTCCAAATCTAACAATTTGTTTATGAGTATGTTACTAGTAACCACCACCCAACCCTACAATTTAGTCACACTTTCTGTTCCTTGTCTATTGCTAACCTATAATGACTTTTCAATTTTATTCATTATTTTTGTGTGTATGGGCATTTTGCTTGCACATCTCTCTGAGAATCATGGGCAAGTCTGGCACCCTTAGAGGCTAGAAGAAGGCATCAGATCTTCTGAAATTGGAATCACAGTTCTGAGCCACCCTGTTGGTGCTGGGAATTGAAACAAATTATCCAAGAGAGTAAGCTGTCCTTGCTGCTGGGCCATCTCTCTAGCGCACTGATTTTTATTTTCTTTATTGATATTTCCTGATTTATTTATAAGAAAAAATATATTTTGGACACAAGGCCTTTCTTGACATTTGTTTTGTCTTGTGCAGTGTGTTTTCCCAATGCAGTTCACAGAAGGAAGGTTCCCGGCCGCCTGGAAGCCCGAGACTTTGCTCCATTTGTTCCTGATTTGTTATTTGACCTTGGACAGGTTATTGGACATTCTTAGGAGATAGCTTCCTTCATGTTCAAATAAGACAACCTGGTCCCCTTATTGCTGTGACCAAATACCCAACGAAAGCACCTTAAGAAAGGAAGAGCGTACAGATGTTCAAGGACAATGCGGGAAGGTTCACAGGGAGAGACTGAACTGACAACCAGGGAGCCTGCATGGGACTGACCTAGGCCCTCTGCATGCATGGGACTGACCTAGGCACTCTGCATGCATGGGACTGACCTAGGCACTCTGCATGCATGGGACTGACCTAGGCACTCTGCATGCATGGGACTGACCTAGGCACTCTGCATGCATGGGACATGGTCCTCATATGGGACTCCTAACAGTGGGAACAAGGGCTGTCTCCAATTCTTTTACTGGCTGGTGGTGCCCTATTCCTCATACTGGGTCACCTTGCCCAGCCTTAACACATAGGGAGGTGCTTAGTCTTACCGCAACTTAATATGCTATGTTTTATTGGTACTTGTAGGAGACATGCCCTATCTTGTATGAAGGTGGAAGAGGAGGGGATTAGGGGAGATCGGGGGAGGGGGGGGAAGGGACTAGAAGGGTAGGATAGGGAGAGGGTGGGTGCTGCTGGAATGTAAAATAAATAGATACATTTAAAAATTATTTTTTTTTTAAAAGAAAAGCAGGGTTTATATTGGCTCATGGTTTTGAGGGACCGGGAATTAGATACGCTTTCTGGTAGGCAGACAGATAGGGAGAGGGGCCATGGCTAAGTAACAAAGACATGAACTTTCAGACAGGCTTCTTTCTTGCCCTCTTGACCTGACACAAAAGCCTAGCAGCTTAAAACAAAGGCCTTCTTCCTCCTCTCTTCCCCCACCACTAGCCCCCTACTAAGGAGACCGACTCAACAAATTCAAGGCTGGATCAAGACATAGTTGCACAACAATTGTGGGCCAATCAGCTATCTGGTCTTTCTTCAAACTAACCAACCTTAAATCAGGGAAAGAAGTCCCTCCGAGACTTTAAAAAGTCTAGCCCCTGAGGAGAAATTGAATTTTTCAGCTCTTCGAGCCCCCCTGTATTCTTCGACGGTCTTTCCGTGTCTCATGTGTGTGACTCCTCGCCCCAGTGAGTGCCCTTCTTCAACCGTGGTGCTGTCTGCGCCTGCTTATGTTGTTCAAGATGTCTCTGCTGCGACCTGTCACGCTTGAGAGTTTTCCTGCCTTTGAATTCTTTAGCAGGCAGAGAAAATGACCCTGATTAAGACCCTTAGATGGTAACGCTTGAGAGAGGAGATAGTCCTTCACAGCCCTTCACAGCAGGGACGGTGGTGGCAGCAGAGAGGCATTGGTCACATGGTGTCTGCAGGAAGCAGAGAGAGGAATGCCAGTGTTCGGATTGCTTTCTCCTTTTCAGTCATTTCAGGAGCCCAGACCCTGACTTGTTTCCTCTCACTGTTATAATTTAAAAATGACGTCAAGAAGCGCCATACAACAGAACTCTCCTGTGGGAGGGTTATTAAAGGAGAAAAGGGGTGGGGGGATTAGAAGGGAGAGGGGCAAGGGCCGTACTATCTCTTCCGAGTAGTGGTGGGAAAGAAAGGGGAACTGACGAAGCTCGCTTTTCATGGGAGCTTAGCGCATGCCATAGGACCTGGGTATCTGTCTGAATGCTGACAACGCATGTGCTCATGCGCAGGAGCTACTCTTAGGGGCTACAGCTGAGACCCCTAGGGGCAGGCTAGCGTGATGCCTGAATGCTAACACTGACATTGTGGGTGGATGCTCTCTCTGTGGAAACACTCTCACAGACATATTCACAGGTGTATCTCTTGGCGATTCCAAATCCAGTCAGGTTGACAGTGGAGATTATCACAAGTGTAAATGCTAGAATATTTGAACTTTTGGTGCTTGAGGAATATGGATTCTTGGGATTACATGAGTAACATTGGCTAACACTTGAATAACACTTACAGGCTTGAAAAATACTTCCATGTAGTTTTATTTTATGCATGTCCTTTATGATCTAAACAGTAATAAAAGGTGTTGTTACTTCTCCAGCTCTTCAAGGGCACGGACTGTGTCTGTTCCTTAGGGAATGTCCTGTGCCTCGGGTCCTTGATGTACATGGAAAACTCTCACAATGAATGGTTGCTGAATGACTGAAAGATTGGGGATGAACCCATTATTCCATAACGTGGTATTGTCTATCTAAGGTTGTACTTGAAATGTCTCACATTCTTAATAATGCCATTTCTTCTTTCTCAGAAGCTTAAACACTCTCAAATATGTTTATTGTATTAGTCAAAGAATACCTTTGCTTTCCTCTGCATGGTCTTGAACTTTGGACCAGTGGAGTGTGAACAGATGGATTTTTGTTGTGCTTTCAAGTCCGAGTTGTGTTTCTCTTGTACATTTCCTAGGAAGCGCGAATGTGATCACGATTAACAAAACCACGAACTGCCTTTCTTCCCCTGGCCTCCCTCAAAGCAGCCAGAGACACATTCCAGTGTCTTTCTTTCTTTATCTTTTTGGATTTTTGAGACAGGGTTTCTCTGAGTAGCTTTGGCTGTCCTAGAACTCACTTTGTAGACCAGGCTGGCCTCAAACTCAGAGATCTGCCTGCCCGTACCTCCTAAATGCTGGAATCAAAGGTGTGTGCCACCACTGCCCAGCACATTCCAGTGTCTTAATGGGATTATCCTTCCTATCAAATGCTGTGCCAGTTGGCTCCATTTAGGAAAACGAGTTTACTTCTTGATCTATGGTCACTGGTTTCTGTATTGGAATGGTAGCTAACCATCACCTTCATTTATATGGCTGCCCAGATGAGGTTGTTTAGCATCTTCTCAGGACCCAGCTCAGTTACACCACGCCAGTTCCCCATTCCATCATATGGGAACAGTGCTGACTCTTCCTTCATAAGGGCATCTGTGAAATCTATTGCTCCTTGGGGATGGCATCCATTCCTAAGTTACTGCATGCTGGTGCAGCTGCTTCTGCCACCCTGTCCTGACCTGCTCTGTCCTGAGTTTGGAAGCAGCAACCTAGTCAGATGCCCAATGTCAACCTGTGCATGGCACATTGGGACTCAACACTCCTGGAAGGTACTTTTCCGTTGTCATGGGGAGGGAGTACTTAATGTTTCCCCAGAAAGGAGAAAAAGATATTATTTTCTCTTTCCTCTTTCCAGATTCTCTTTTTGTCGGTAGGTTTCCATGAGCGCAGATTACTAGCATCTTGGAGGCAGGATGTTGGTACCAGGAGAGGAGCCATGGGGTCGCTGCTTCTCTGGGGCTCCTATTGAGTTCCCTTGCATCCAGTTTTGGTCTGAAGGCTGACATGAATTAGCAAACCAAAGGAGCCATGCCATTCTGAACTCAGGTGCCCACTAAAGATGCAGAGGTGTTGACTTCATTCAGAGATGAAGTCATGGGAACAGATAAGAAAATAGACTGGGATGGTGAATGAGAGAGTACTCCTTTGTTTAGTCTCCCAGGCTAGAACAGCGCAGGATGGGGGAAGGGCCACGTGGAAAGGAGCCCTGGACCTTTAACTGCTTTCTGTACCTTCCAGGGCTCACAGAGAACTTGACAGGGTAACCCACTTGGTCCTTTAGGGAGTCCTGACTCATGTTGGATCAGCCATGGCTCCCACTTCTTTTGCAAGGATGAGAGTGTCTAACCAATGGTTCTTTTCTCCTCTCTCCTTTCTGCACTGTTCTGTGGCCATTTCACCTTGGTAGGAGAAGCCTGCAGAAATATAGGTCTATAGATTGGGGAAGAAAATGTGCTACTTCGATTAAAATGCATTTCAAAAGCCCAATCATAATAATATATGTCAGCAAGTATATTTTAGAAAGCCATTTGCTTAGAAAATGGGACTTTTCTATGGAGGCGTAATTATAAAGAAATACTTCATATAGGTTAGAGACAACGACTCTAGCTTGAAAGGGTCATGATTAGGGTTCTTCAAGCTTGCAATGTACTAACTGAGACATCTCCTCAGCCTCCAAGACTTAAGTAATTGAGTAGTAACATAAGGTTTGGGAAAATCCTGTCTTTTGCAAGAATATGGATGAATTTGGAGACATTACATTAAATAAAATGAATAAGGCATGTAAAGAAAATGGACCTGTGTTCTGAATTATGTATAGATTCTAAAACAGCCAGCCAGTCATAGAACAGAAAGAATGGTAGCTGCCAGGAGCTGAGGGGGTAATTTGGGGGAGATGGTCAGAGAACACACATTTTAAATGGGCTGAAGAAGTTCAAAAGACCTGTCGAGTAATTTTGTGATTGTAATTAATAATAATGTATTATGCGTATGAAAATTGCTAAAGTAGTTTTTAGATGTTTCCATCTAAAAAATATGTAAGGTAATTTATATGTCAATTTATCCAATTCAATTACCCCATAAAGGATTGTTGTGTAACAGAAATACATTTTTGGATCTGTTAAATTAAAAATCAAAGAGAGAAGTTGTTTTTTCAGACAAGTTTTCAGATGCAGTCAGAGCGGGGAGGGCACGGGATGCTCCAAGGGATAAGGCTGTGTGAGCCAGAGGTGGATTTCGGTGAAGGGGGGGGGAGATGCAGAGATGCAGATGGCTGGGATGACCATGAGGAAGAGAAGGAAGGAGAAGGAAGGAAGTCAGCTTTCCTAGAGATGCCAACAAAGATGGGAACATGCAAATGATGGCGGCCTGCCTGGCTATGAAGTTTTGGGGGACATTATGGGGTCCTGTAAAGGCTCTGTCAGGACCCTCCTATATTTTGAATTAAGAATCTGTGGTTCTGGTTAGCTGGAGCTGAAGAATCAAATCAACTGGGAATAGCTGGCTGTGCTGTGTACTTGCTCAGTGAAATTGGGGGGAGCATTGACTTCTCCCTTCTGCCCTGAGTCCACTCCTCTGTCAACAGGCAGCATGAATGATATCTAACTCAGAGCTTGCTCTGAGGATGGGAGGATGCAGCCTAAATGCATAGAACAGTGCATGAATGACAGTGCCAACCTCTCAGTAAAGGTCAGGTCTGCTACTCTGGGAGGGCAGGTTTGGAGGTGCTAGGGGTTGGATATAGCATGTACCCCAAAGGGCTCATGTGTTTAATGGAAAGGATCCAATCATGAGGATCCTGATGATAGATGGATTATCCCAGTGATGGCTTCCTAGGAATGGACCACTGAGATGCAGTAGAAACTGGTGAGTGGGGCCAATCTGGAGAAAGAGGGTTGTTGGGAACACACTCTTGAAAGATGGATCTCGCACCCAATCTCTCTCCCGCTGCCTCCTGTTTTCCGGAAGGTGAGCAGCCTCCTCTGTCATACTTTCTCACCGTCATGATGCTCCTCACCACAGGTCCAGAAACATGGAGCTCGCTGACCCTGGACTGAAACCATGAACCCAGAAACAATGTCCCTTCCTTAAATGGATTTTTGGATATTTGTTACAACGATGAAAAACTGACAAGGTGGGCAAAGTGCCCATTGTACAAGAGTTTAGAATCTGCAGAAAGCAGACCATGGCCTAGAGGTGTTTCCTGGGATCTGCGTAAATGCCCACAATATAATTTCTTTTCTCCTATTTCCTAGCTTGAACGGCAGCTCAACTCTTGTGATCTCGTTCTAACTAATGGTGCAGGGGCTGGCAGGATGGCTCAGTGGGTAAAGGAGCCTGATGCTAAACCTGACAGCTTGAGTTTGACCCTTAGAACCTTGTAGTGGAAGGAGAGGATCGACTCCTGCAAGCTGATATCTGTGGTGTATGTGCCCTCCCCAAGGGCTAGTTGGTTTTTGTCAACGCGACACAAGCTAGGGTTCTCCAGAAAGAGTGAATCACAATTGAGAAAAGGCTTCCCTAAGGTTAGCCTGCGGGCAAGCATGCGGGGGGGGGGGTGGGGGGGGTGGGTGGGTGGGTGGGGGGGTGGGGGGGGGTGGGGGGGGGATCTTATTATGTAATGATTGATGTGGGCGGGGCCATCCCTGAGCAGGGGGTCCTGACATGTATAAGAAAGTAAACCGAGCAAACCAAAGAGAGCAAACCAATAAACAGTGTTCCTCCGTGGCTTCTGCTTCCGTTCCTGCCCTGAGTTCCTGCTCTTTCTTCCCTCAGTGACAGACTGTAATTTGTAATCCATGGCTGAGGAGAATTACCGCAGGAACGCAGGACAGGAACCGGAGGCAGGAAGTGAAGCAGAGGCCCTGGAGAAACACGGCTTACTGACTCAGTTTACTTTCTTATGTATCCCAGAACCACCTGCCCAGAGGTGAAGCCACCCCGTGCCTTTCCACGTCAGTCACCAGTCAAGAAAATACAACCTGCAGACTTGATCCGGAAAATCTGAGGGAGGCATTTTCTTAGTTGAAATTCCTCTTGTCAGATATCTCTAGGTCGTGTCCAGTTGGCAAAAACAAACCAGAACAAGTGGCCCTGGGCTGACTTGATATGCTAATACATTACTATTAAACCATAACCTTTCCTTTCTTGTTTACTCTCAAGATCTCATATTAATATTGTAATCGCCGTCTAAAACATAAATAACTTTATCAATTCCACAGTCTTTAAAAATTAAAATGCTTTAAAAGTTCTTTTTTTTTTTTTTTTTTTTTTTTTGATTTTTGAGACAGGGTTTCTTTGTAGCTTTGGAGCCTGTCCTGGAACTAGCTCTTGTAGACCAGGCTGGCCTTGAACTCACAGAGATCCACCTGCCTCTGCCTCTGCCTCCCGATTGCTGGGATTAAAGGCATGCGCCACCACCGCCCGGCTCTAAGTTCAATTTCTTAAAAGCATCCAAAGTCTCCAAGTTCATTCCCTCATCTTTGGGCTCCTATAAAATCAAAAATAAAATGTATATTTTCTCACTCCAAGAGAGAAGAAGTAGGGCATGGTTACAATCAGATTAAAGCAAAATAAACATTTAACAGTGTAAAATGTTTAGTCCGTCACGCCTGGTACTCGCCTTCACCAAGGCCTCTTCTCAGCTTTCTTCAGGCCCCATGTGTTGGGCCTCAGCTCTCCACAGCTCCTTAGTTCTAGGGCTTTTACTGCAACTGAGCCTCTTCCCTTCATCAGCAGACTCTCCCAGCCCCTCTTCAGAGACCCCAGCCATGACACAGTGGGAGACTCTCACACATTACCAAGTCTGACTGCGAGCATGGGATTCAGCCTTGGGCCCCTCTGGACTACAGCTTCCGTGTACTGACCCCAAGAAAACACTTCCCAGAAGACTTGGCAGCAGTGATGATGGCCTCTCCTTAATCACAGGTGAGTTTTCAGTCCCAGCTGAGCGACACTGACTGTCTCAGCAAAGGGTTCACTCTAGTGGTTCTGGTAATCACAGTCGATTTGATTCCTCAGCCCCGGCTAACCAGAATCACAGATTCTTAATTTAGCATATAGGAGGGCACCGATAGGGCCTTAATGGGGCTCCGAAAGTCCCCCCTGAAACTTCACAGCCAGGCCTCCATCATTTGCGTTTGCTCCCAACACTCGTCTCTCCCAAGAACAGTCCAGTGAGCTCTGAGCACCTGGTGGCTGTCCTAAGGCAAAGTTCAATGCCACCAAAATCCACAAAAAAAACAGTCAAGTCTGTGTTGCATCCCTTCACTACCTGGTACCAATTTCTGCCTTAGGATTTTACTGCCCACAAACCATTGTGTCAGATGAGGTTCCTCTTTCTGGATAACTGTCATTTGTATCAAGTTGACAATAAAACCAACCAGGACAGACACATCACTCTCCCCACAAATAAATACATGTAAAATGTTAAACACTGGGGCAAATTAGTCAGACAGGATCTCGTTTGGAGCAACAACCCCATTCCTGCCAGTGTTGTTATTATTATTAACATTGTTTGGCCAGCCACTGTAGCATGGTGCCTTCCTACAGCCAATCCTGTTTCCTAGTTTTATTTTCTGCTTGGTGGTAGACACAAAGAAGCATAATGTATGGCTCTTGCTTGTGGGGAACTTTCCAGATGCTTGTATTAAAATGTGGCTTTTCCAAGTCCATGTTTAGAAGCTTTTGTTCCAGTGGAATGAGAAAAGGTAAAAATAGCTCGAGCAGGCATTTCAGAGGGGCCTCGAATTGTTCTTTGCTCATTTTTCTTCTTAGGTTGTGAATATCTTTTGCTTCCACAGAGAGACAAAGGAAAGTAAATTCCTCACAGTGGCGAATTCTCTTTATGCCTGCTGGTACACCATTGCTTCTATAGAATTAGCGTGGGGAAGTGGGAGAGCCTGTTTTCATAGAAATCCTACTCTCTTTGTGGTTATTGACTCTCTCGCTGTACATTCCATGTCAGCGAGGTGAATGAGCGTGTAGGAAGGGGTGCACACACTCGTGGTGGGGTCTCTCAGGGCTGTGCTTGGCCTCAGCATTAAATACCAGTCACGAATCCTGCTGACCTGGTTTTTCCTTGTCAATTTTCTCAGAGAGTGACAGGATTGAGGTTCTTTACCGAGAGGTGCCTGTGACTCCCAGCAAGCCTGTGGACAAAGCTCCTGCATAGGTGTTGGTGTGGCCTTGATGAATGACATGTTCTCTGTAACCCCGAGGAGTCGGAGTCCACCATGATAAACTGGAGTGCGCCCCCCCTCATAACACCACCTGCCATTGCCGTGTCAGCTTGATGGGGTTTAAGAATATTATCAGTCTGCATCTCTTGAAGACATCTCTCTTTGTTTATTCTGTGACCATGCTCCCGGATAACCAATTGTAAAGCATCAGCTCACCCTGAACAGACAAGATGGCGGAGAGGATCTCTCCTGAAAGTGGAGAGAATTTTGCGGAGTGGAGGAGGGGAAGCGGTATGCTAGACGCAGCTGCAGTTGCTTGTTTGGGCCTTGCTTTGAGGGAGTCATCGCCTATGAGCGGTGCAGAGGGAAGCTCCACCTGGCTGTTCCTCCTGTGGGCAGTTAGCGTGTCATGTCCATGTTAGCGTCCATGGAGCTGTGTGCTCTTTAGGGTACATGCAGAGAAACATGGGCACTTGAATTCCAGGGTCTCCAAGGGCAGATGCAATCACTCTTGGCTTTGGACTACTCTTGGGGTCTTAGAGCCATTGTTTTAGGGGAGTCTCTGCCATTTTGATAGATTAGGAGGCTAGTGGGCTGTAGTCATCGTCATTTCATGGTTTTATAACTTTTGGTTTCCTGTCAGAGCTACCATTTATTCACTGTCTGCCCCTTGCCAGGGCCTTCGCCTTTTTCAGTTAATTCTCATCTAAGACCTAAGAGATCTGAACAGAAGCCAACAAGAGGTGACAGCCCTGGTAGGGAGAACTATGAAACATCTCACTTGATGGCTCAAATAGCTGTCAGACGGGACTACTGTGCCACTATTAGACCTTACTACTATATTTAAATTAAAAATTAAAGTCATGTGATTACATTAGTGCTATTTGAGTTTATCTGTACTGCCTGTGTGCAGGTATCCAAAACGGCCAGAAGAGGGCATCAGATTCCCTAACTCTCTCAAAGTCTGAGACCATTTTAGACCAACTGAGGCTCAAGAAAGACTGGGCCACTTGATCCAAGAATAATTGCCAGTCAACTAGGAGGCTGGGCTTTGACCTCACATTTGAGGTCAAATGCTTACAGCGGGCCCAGACCAATGAAAGAACGAATCTTAGCTCTTTTAACCCACCTTCATTTGCCTTGCTCAGCACACCTCTATAACAGTTTTATGCCAACTGATTCTTCATTCTAACTTTATAACAAAATGATTATTTTTTTTGTACACACAACTTATTAAAAAAGATAATTATCTCAACTAGGCCAAGATATATGTGTGATTAAAGGAGATGACATATTATCAAAGAATTTTATAGTTCTCATCTAAAGAGTTTATAGTTTATCTTATAAAATCCATCAATCATGTTATTTTTTGCAGCACTGGGCATTGAATGTAGGGCCTCTTGCATATTCATTTATTATTGACAGGGCTGGATGGAACTCAGTGGTAGAATACTTGCTTAATGTGTACAAGACCCTAGGTCAATCCCTAGCAACACACCACACACACACACACACACACACACACACACACACACACACACACAAGGCAGTGTTATGTTTAGTCGTATGTAACCTCTAAAACCAACCTAAACATATTCAGTGGACATTTTCGTCTCTTTTCCTTTTGATGGCAACAGGTTTAGCTATAGTAACCAGTTGGTAGCTATTTCTGAATGTCGTCAGATCCCTCCACTCCTAGTGACCATAATGGCATATTCACAGACTGAGCACAGTGTAAGCAAGTTTATTTGGCTCCTGGTTCTGGAGCTTGTTGTTTAGAGTAGAAGGTTTGTATCCGTTGAGGGCCTTCCTGATGCTAGACCCCGGGCTGAGTGTGTTATATTGAGAGCAAGCAGGAGATTGGCAAAGTCAGAGGCTCCTAGCAGAGGACACTGAGCATCAACCCGCCCACTTTCAGGTAACTCCAAGAGTGGCGCCCTCAGGACCCAGTTACATCTGACGTCTCAGCTCCTGCTCCCGTTACTAGGCAATTCCATCTCGGCAGGAGCGTTGGGGCTTCAGCATCCAGGAGATGTCACACAGTGTGTGAGGGCAGCAGGTAGCTGAGGGGAGGGGTGCAGAAGTATTTTAACCTACACATTCCCCATTTGCTCCCTTTACTCTTTACCCCCCCCCCAACGGGATTGTTACCCCCTTCGGAGGCCTGCCCATGATCTCAGTTCTCGTTCTTCTCTGTCTACGTTTTTCTTCTGTCCCACCCTCCGCCATTCCACATTAGAAAGCCAGGGAAGGGCAGAGTGGAGGGGGTGGGGCTTAGACCTTTCCAGTGAGAGCCAGGCCCCGCCCCAGTGACTGCGTGCTCCTTTCTCATTTCTCCAAAAGGCATTGGTGAGTGACCTAAAGCTTGGTGACACAGGAAGAGGACCTAGTAAGGTTTACAAGGAAGGAAACCGACATGGCGTGCCCTCATCAGCACCTCGGCTGAGACCTGATGAATAAGCAGGGTTTGGCCCCTTCAGGGTGGCTGCTGGTTTGTTCCAGTCCCTTAGGCAGCCCCACCTCTCTGCAGGATGCTGCTCCCTCACCAGTGACAAAGGCCTCCTTCCTCTGTGCCCTAAGTTCTAGGATGTGCACTCCGTGAGACAGGCAACTCCACTTGGCTCGGCTCTGCCCTATTTAAAGCCTCATTCATGCTGCTCAGTTTTCCACATGCCCAGTAGCTGCTCCATTCATGCCTTTCTCCGCTCAGTTTCTTTTCTCTTTGGAGATTCTGCTTTTTGTCCACCTGCCTGTGCTTCCCTGCAGCAGGACAATCTCAGTACTATTCTGTGAACTTGGAATTAATTTTCTTTCCCTCCTTTCTCCCTCTCCCTTCCTTTGTATCTTGTGGAGAGATACAGGCTGGTCCTGAACTGTGCCCTCCTGCTTCACCTCTAGAGCGATGAGATTCTTGTAGGAAGGACAAGGAAGGACATGGAACAACAGAAGCAGGATATTGGATCGTAGGCTGGAAGTCACGGTTGTTGGCTGTGACGTTTGTGGTTGCTCGGTGTATTCAGCTCTTTTCTGTGGCTGTGGCAAAAACAACACAAAACCTGGACAAAAGCAACTTAGGAGAGAACGCTTCCTCTAGCCCACAGTTCTGGGTTCCAGTCTATCATTTTTGGGAACGCAAAGGTGGTAGGAGCTTGAAGCAGAAAGTCACATCTCATCTACAGTCGAGAAAGGAGAGAAATGATGGCTTGTATGCCGGCTGAGCACTGGAAATATGGATTGCCTCAGGAGGTAGCCAGTTCACGGATCGTCCTTTGCTAGGATAAAGCATCTTCCATTTATTAGGCCCTGAATATTTCTTTTAATTCTTTACTTATGAAAACAGGAGAAGGATTGGGTTAGGTTGGTTCCCACACTCCCCGTGCAGTTTAAAGTCTGTTCCTACAAAACAGGCCCTGAGGTCTGGAGGTGGAAACGGTTAAGACTTGGTTTATTTTTAGAAGAGAGAGCCTCGCCTTTGGGAGGCCAAGTGACACCTGCTGAGGAGTGGGGAGGATTCTCTTCCCTGGGGCCACAGGAGCTGGATTTATAGCTAAGAATTCCAGCACCACTGCCTGGCACTGCCATGTTACTGTAGAAATAGGGGCTCTTTCATCTTGCTGGGTTTGAGGTGTGAGAGAGTCTATAGTGGATTGGGAACAGCAGAGGTGTTTTGAACCCCAAGTTGCCCTTTTCAGGAGACTGTAAACACACAGCTAGAGCTAGGACCTGGCTCCAGCCTTCCAGCTGGCAGTGAGCTCCCTAGAACAACACGCCATGAGGAGAGGAAGGGAGGCGTGTTCTTTTGTTGACTTATTTGTGGGTCCAAAATTAATAGGAAGGTTAGGATGGAGGATCACACATGACACAGAAATGGGTCAAAAGGAAATAAATTGATGCCCCTTGGAAGGACTTCCTTTCTCCCATGACCCTAGCATTTGCGAAGTTGGCTAAAAAATGGCCCTGATCAAAGTCCCAGAGACCCATCACTGACTATATATAGCCTTCTGTAGTAGAAGGCCGCTTGTTTGTTTCCCAGCTGCCCAGACTCGAAATAACTACTCAGAAACTATATTATTTGCAATATTGCTTGGCCAATAGCTTAAGCATACTTCTAGCTAACTCTTATATCCTAAACTAACCCATCTCCATTAATCTGGGTATCGCCACATGGCTGTGGCTGGCTTACCAGGTAAAATTCTGTCTGGTGTCTGTCTCTGGTGGGGCTACATGGTGTCTCCTGACTATGCCTACTCTCTATATATACCTTTTCCAGCCTGGCTATATTCTGTTAAGCCATTGGCTGAAAGCAGCTTCTTTATTCATTAACCAATAAAAGCAACACATATGCAGAAGGACCTACCACACCAGTCTTCCCCGAGTTTTCCTCCAGCGCACACTGAACACACAAGGATGCCCCCGAACACAAGCTCATTCTCAGACCCAGGCTGAGTGTGTATGTCCCACATGGGAGCTTACTTTTCCCATCTTTGAGTCAGAAGAGGGTCAGGAAACCTGCTCTTCACCAGGTGACTGAGTCTACGGGGGTTTCCAGATGAACGAGCTGTGTGAGACCGGAAACACTGGCAGGTTATTTCAATTTCAGGGTGGACTAGATCTTGTGAGTTTGTTTGCTTCCCACCTTCCCCACCCTCCATGGTGAAAGATTCTTTTCTCCTGGAAGCTGGAGGCTCACCTCAGTGACATGGAACTTGGTGGGCCTGAGGAGCTGGCACTGGAACAGGTGTTTGAGTTTGAGGTACTGTATTTAGGAGGATGTGGTTGAGACGGATGAGCGCATTGAGGCAGATGCTCTTCAGTTGTTCATTTAAACAACTCTGAGTGAAAGACACGTGGCACAGTGGTAGCGAGCGGCTGGGTACAGAAGATGTGTAGGCTGTGAGAGGGGCTGGTACACTAAGAGAATCATAGTAAAGGTGTGGTCGAGGACTGGAAGGAATTGGTGGGTTCTGCGCCTAGTTCCTGCTCAGTTACAAACTGGAAAAGCAATTTAAGTGAAAGCCTGCACTCACACAACATTCAGCTACAGATGTGACATGCTATGTCATTATTTATAATGGCCCCAATGTAGAAATAATAAAAAATGTCTGTGCAGGATAGAGATTGTGTAGGTAAACAAAATGTGAGATATCCTTATAATGGACTCTCATTTAACCATGAAAAGGAAAGAAATTTGGGTATATATCACAATTGGATGAACCCTGAGAAAATGTTGCTGGGTCAAAGAAGTGAGATTCAAAGTTTCTGTGGTGCATTATTGTGTTTATGGGAAAAGTCCAGAATAGACAAAGCCACAGACACAGAAAGCTTGTCGGTGGCCTAGGAAGGGTGAGCAGCATGGAAAGGACAGTGGTTGGTAATGGATATATGGCGTCTTTGTCAGTGATGGAATGTTCTGGAATAAGATAGTCAAACTGGTTGTCCAACCTCAAGAATATGTTAAAAAAATAACCTTAGAGTTATGCTTTTTAAAGATCTTTATCTAACAAAATGACATCTATTTAATGAAAATTTTGAGACAAATAATCTGTATTTCAAGTGACTCCTGTTTTTTGATAATCTTTGTGTAGAAAGAGTTGCAACTGTCTACACTGTGGAGTGACTCCAGGGCTCTGCCAGTGGCTCCATGGACAGGGGTCAGCTTTTCTCTTGTGCCATCGACTTGTGTCTTCTGTATATTAAGACTTGTGACTCTGATAGTAGTTGATTATGTTAAGTATCACCTTGCTTGTCATTTAGGTTATCCAGTAGGAATGGAGCTTCAGAAAGTTGATTTGACGTATTTTCAGAATGTCTGCATCCATGTAGGTCGAGCAGAGCAAATCCTGCTTCTCATCCTGTCTATCTATCTATCTATCTATCTATCTATCTATCTATCTATCTATCTATCTATTATCTATCTATCTATCTATCTATCTATCTATCTATCTATCTATCGATCGATCGATCTATCTATAATACTTGTATGTGTGTACATATGTGAGTGCCATCGGATGGTTATAGAAGTTAGAGCTGGGAGGTGGTGGTGCACACCTTTAATTCCAGCTCTCTGGAAGCAGAGGCAAGTGGATCTCTGAGTTCAACGCCAGCCTGGTCTATAGAGTGAGTTCAAAGACAGGGTCCAAAGTATACAGAGAAACCATGTCTCAAAAAACAAACAAAACCCCAAACAAACAAACAAACAAACAAACACACAGACCCCCCCAAAACAACAACAGCAACAAAACAAACAAAAATAAGTTAGAAGATACCAGGCAGTGGTGGCCCATGCCTTTAATCCCAGCAGAGGTAGGTGGATCTCTTTGAATTTGAGGCCAGAGGTCAGTCTGATCTACAGAGTGAGTTCCAGGACAGCTAAGGTAGTTACACAGAGAAACCCTGCCTCAGAAAACCAAAAATCAAAACAACAATAACAAAAAATCAAAACAAAAACTAAACAAACAAGCAAAACCAAAACCAAAGCAAAGCAAAAACAAAAACACATGCGTTCCAGGGATTTAACTCAGGCCATCAGGTTGGGGTAACAAGTGTTTTACCAGCTGGTTCATTTTTCCAGCTCCCCAAATCATGCTTTTTAATAATCCCTTATAATGCAGCTTATAGACTTACTGGTGGAACTTTTCTTAATTAAACTTTTTTTCATACAGTAAATTTTGATTATATTTCCCTCAAACCCCTCCCAGATCCCCCATCTCCCTACCCACCCAATTTTATATACCCTCTCTTTCAAAATAAAAGCAAAAACTAAAACATTTCTCACACAAAAATCTCCCCAAAATGAAAATCAAAACCAAAACGAAAAAGACCAATAAGATGAAAAGTACCAAAATAAAACAAAGGAAACAAAAAAATCCATAAAAAATTGTGGGGTCTGTTTTGGGCTCCTGGGCATAGGGCCTGCCCCAGAGTGTGGTTAATAAGCCCATGAGCCCCTGTTTGGAGAAAACTGATCTTACCTTTACCAGGATTATCAACTACAGATAGCTTCTGGATTAGGGGGTGAGACCCCTGTGTTCATTTCCCTCTCTTAATACTGGGACCCCATCAGACCTGAAAGTATACAGAACCTATGTATGTTGCTATAGTCTCCTCTGTGACTTCACACATGCACAAATGTTGTTGTCTAAAAGACACTGTTTCCTTGGAGTCACCTGTCACCTCTGGCTTTTGCAGTCTTTCTGTCTCCTCTTCCACGTGGGACCCTAAGCCTTGACGGGAGAGGTTTGATGAAGGTGTTCAATGAAGAACTGAGTTTCTTACGTTCTTCGTAATGTCCAGTTATGGGTCTCTATATTAATTCCCATCTACCGCAAGAAGAAGGCTGTCTGAGGTGGGCTGAGTGAGGCGCTGATCTACAGGTAGAGCAGAATGTTCTTAGATGTTCTTAGTCACAACGATGACTTTAGTAGAGTATTAGTTCCCTAGGCCCTTGACCTAGCCAGTCTCGGGCTCTTGACCATTTTTTTGCAGTGTCAGAGTTCCAACTCATGGAGTGGGTCTCAAATCCAGCAAAGAACGTGTTTGGTTATTCCCACATTTGTCTTACTATTGCACCAACATACATGTCAGGCAGGGTATATAGTTAGGTGATATTGATAATTACCTTTCTCCCCTGCTAGCGTGTAGAACACCTCTCATCACTATGAACACCAATCAGTAGCGGTGAAGCTTCTAGTTGGGCACCAGGTGGACATCTCATGTTCAATGACATAAGTGTCTTCATTAATAGAGCCTCACTATCAGGTTGTAGACAGAAAGCATCAGCCTTGGCAACAGCCTGTGATGTTTGGAGGGTCGTCAATGGCTCAACAAGATGGAACCTATTCCAGACACTGAAGTTTTTTGTTTGTTTGTTTGTTTTTCTTGGAACAAAATGTCTAGCTGGAGCATTGTCTCCCCTATTATTTGGTGACTGCATTTAGATTTCTTCCCTACATGAATATGTTTTAAGAGGCTTCTACAGTTGGAGGTTTCCATATGGTTTTCCAAATGCTTTTTAGTGTTAGGTGTCTTCTACCCTTCTCTCCCATCCCCCTACCTAGTAAGGCCCCCTATTCTAGTTTCCATTTATTTCTCCCTAGCACTGAATTCTGTTTCCCCTTTCTTGGGGGATCCTCTCCTTTCTCCTTGGTCTCCTCGTATGTACCTAACTTTCATGGCCATCTAGATTGCACACATACTGGAAGCTTAAATGCTAGCATCCACACATAAGAGAAAGTACCCAATATTCTGGTTATTTTGCTCAAGATTTTTTTTTCTAGCTGGATTGGAATATTTTTTACACGTTTTCCTGAAGCTGGAGCATTTTCTGGCCCAGGCAAGTGACAGACAGTGACCACAATCAGGTTGTTGGAGGTGGAGGGGACACACACACACACACACACGGTTACTGTGATCCATTCTGGAGACCAAGGAAGTGCTGATGATACACTGGTACACTTGAAAGGGCTTTGCTTGTTTTTGAGACAGGGATTCACTGTAGTCTAGACTGGTGTCAAACTGTCAATGCTCCTGCCTCAGCTTTCCAAATGGTAGGAGTCATGAAGCCGGACTTCAAAATATTTCTCTTTATTTTTTGAATAATCCTGGCTTTACAAAGTACCGAACAGCTGGGATTAGAGAGATGGCTTAGTAGTTAAGAGCACTTGTTGCTTTCCCAGAAGACCCACTTTGATCCCCAGTACCTCTGTGGTGGCTCACAACCATTTCTAAAGTCCACTAGAGGATCTGATGCCCTATTCTGACCTCTGTGGGTACCAGGCATGCACATAATATACATGCATGTAGGCAAATACTTCATACACATAAAATAAATACAGCTTAAAAAAATGAAAAGTACTATGCAGGCCATATTTGGAAACTTTTAAGGAATTAGAATAGGCCAGAAACAAATAGAAGAGAAAGGGAATCCTTCAGAGCTCACTCTATGCCCTTCCCTTGGATGTACATTCTGATGATTACTTTATCTTCTCCCAGATATTTTAAAAATACATTTGGAAAGTGATTATGGAAAGGAGGAACGAAGTTCAGAAGAAAATTCTTTTGGTCTTGTCATCGCCAGATGTGAACATCTGCTCTCTTGTTTGTGCCTCTGACCACATTAAATGTTTGGTGCCCCATCCAAATGACTGTTCCGAGGGTTTACTGAGCACTTTAATGACAAATGCGTTTAACCTTTAGCCTGGAAGCAAATGTCATGTTGTCCCTCACTCGCAGAATGTCAAGTGCTCTGCATTGCGGCTCAAAGAAGTCAGCGTCAACAGCAAGAGGCTGAAATGTCTGTGTGCGCCCGAAGTGGATGGAGAATAATTGTGCACATTTGTTGCCTGGAAAACGTTTTCAAAGAGAGTTGAAGAGTGCCCAACGAGACTGTTTTTGTGCCATCTTCATTTCATTCGGCTCATCGCTGCTCTCTGTTCTAGCACTTGGCTGTAGGAAAAGCATGCCTAGCTTGAACAAAGAATATTTTATATTTTTAGCCATAATTGCCTTTGACAAGTTTATTTGGAGAGATTTTGTTGAATTCTTGTTCTGCACATATTGAGAAAATCAAATTGTCATGTGGTTTTTCTATTTCATTCTGTTAACATGGCGTGTCACATGGATGTGTGAATGCCGAGCCTACCTTGGACGTAGTCCCCTTGGTCACACATGGTCTTTGATGTGTGCTGTTGAACTTTTTGCTGGTGTCTTCGAGGGGATTTTTTTTCATCTGTAGTTTTCTGTGGTGTCTTAGTCTGGTTTTGGTATCACAGAGATTATGGCCTCATAAAATGGATTTGAAACTATTTTTTGGAAGAGTATAAGAAACATTCTTAATCATTTTTTGATTGTTTGGTAGAACTCACCCTCAGAGTTTCCTGGTCCTTTTATTGTGGGGAGACTTTTGTTCGGTTATTCAAACTTGTATATTATTGGCCTATTCAGACTTCCTATTTAATAATGGAAGAATGGATGTTTCAAGGAATTTATCTAAATGGGATGGTTAATTTTAATATTCAACTTAACCCAATCTAGGGCCACCTAAAAGAGAGTCTCAAAGAGGAATTGTCTACATTTGGCTGACCTGCGGACTTGTCTGTGGGGGATTGTCTTGTAATGTGGGAAGACTCAGCCTACTGTGGGTATCACTATTACCTAGAGTGGTTCTGAATCTTAAATGGTTAATAGAGCTGAGAGCAAGCAAGCAAGCAATCAGTGTTCATTTCTCTTTCCTCTTGATTGTGGATGTGCTGACTAGTGAGTGCTTCAAGCTCCTGTTGCCGTGACTTCCCCTCGAGAAGGTCATAACTTGAAACTATGAACTAGAAAACCCTCTTTCTTGACTGAAGTTGCTTTTCAGAATATTTTATCACAGCAACAGAAATGAAATCAGAACACTATAATAAAAATTCTCTATAAAATGGAAGAAACTTACCTCAATACAACAAAGATATTGATTGAAGTCCCACAGTTAACATAATGGCCAGAACCCATAGGGAGAACCCCAAAGCATGTTCTCTAAGATCCTGGACAAGGCAAAATGGTCCACTCTTATTGTTTCTGTTCAATATGTACTAGAAGTCCAAGCCAGAGCAATTATATAGAAAATGAAACAAAAGATATCAGAATTAAAATGGAATAAGTGAACACAGCTCTTTGTGAATGATACAACCCTGTATGTAGAGAATTCTAAAAACTCCATGAAACATTTTTACAAATAAATTTAGTAAAGTTAATGATATAGAATCAACATACATCATTGGTCATATTCCCTTAATGTTTATAATAAACCATCTGGATAGAAAATTTAAAAATCTCATTACAACAACACCCCCAAAGAGGAATAAGTTTAACTAAGGAGATAAAACAGTTGTGCACAGAGAATTATAAAATATCAATAAAAGAAACTGATAAAGGACATAGTAATGGAAAGATGGTTCCTGTCTATTACTTAGGAAAATTAATATTGTTATATCTATAAATCATAGACATAGTTACATAATCAATACAAGCAAAATCCTAGGGTAATTTTTTATCAGAAATAAAAAAGAATTCTAAAATTTGTATGACACCACACTGAACCCTAAATCGAAAAGCAATCTTGAGAAAGAAGAACAAAATTGAAGGTGTCATGTGTTTTGATTTTAAATTTTGTTCCAAAGTAGTAGTAATGAAAACAGGCTGGTGGTAGCATAAGAATGTTGAATAATGGAACAAAATAAATAAGCCAATAAGTAAGCCTATGCATATATATTCAACTAATGTTGGATGAGGGCCCCAAGACTATGTGGAAAGGAAAATCTCTCTAACAGTGCTCAGTCAACTGAGTATCCACCTGCAAAGAGCATGAAATTGTGTCCTTATTTTACAATAGGTTCCTCAAATCAACCAAAGACAGACTGAAGACATAAACCCAGAACTCAAAACTGGCAAAAGGATAGGCTGGAGGTGACTTCTCCTGCAAGGAAGACCCAGAATCATACAAATAGCCTCTGCTCACCTAGACCATCTGGGAAGAACATTGGTGCACTTGATGGATGCAATAGAAAGGCTGGGGCGGTGGCTTGGATGGTTTCATAAGGAAAGGAGGAGCCTGGCAGTGGTGGTGCATGCCTTTAATCCCAGCATTTGGGAGGCAGAGGCACATAGATGGAAGTTTCTGTCCTGCCTGGTCCCACAGCTGTTCAGTCCCAACAAAACATACCGAGGCTTATATTAATTATAAACTGATTGGCCTATTAGCCTAGGGTTATTATTAACTAGCTCTTAAAACTTAAATTAACCCATAATTCTTGTTTGTGTTAGCCATGTGGCTTGGTACCTTTTATCAGTGAGATATTCTCATCTTGCTTCCTCTGTATCTGGCTATTGACCACAGACTGATCCTTTCTTCTTTCTAGAATTCTCCTAGTCTGGTCGTCCCACCTATACTTCTTGCCTGGCGACTGGCCAATCAGCGTTTTATTAAATAAATACAAGTAACAAATCTTTACAGGGTACAAGAACATTGTCCCACAACAGAGACAGGAGGATCTCTGTGAGTTCAAGGCCAGCCTGGTCTACAGAGTGAGTTCTAGGACAGTTAGGGCTATACAAAGAAACCCTGTCTCAAACAAACAAACAAACAACAAACAACAAAAAAACAAAAGAAAGAAAGACATGAAGACCTTGCATCTGCTGCCCCATTGCCTCAGTTAGAACCAGACTGAACTCAGGAAAATGCTCTATGATTAAAAAAATGCTGCTGCCAAAGGGCCCTATTTCAAGATGAGCCCCCTACTCCTGTGCCTTCCTGTTGCTGTGTGCTTTACATCCTTACTGGATTGGTCCTCTGGAGTGACCTTACTCCTGCAGGACCCCCAGAAGATGATGGGTACCCCTATGCTGCACACATCCAGGCTTGTCAGAGTGAGCTTATCCATGCACAGCCCATGGAACTTGGCAGGGGTCCTCTTGCTACTATGTGACTATGTTAACATTGCCTGGGCTCTCTAGAGATGCTGTGCAGGGGATGTCTGCTCTCTGCAGAAACCCAAGCCATTGATTATAAACCAGAAAGCTAGGTGGAGAGGATGTTGCTGCACCCAGATGGAGCCAGAGCCCAGCTAGCATACCAAACAGCCCCTGATACTTGACTTCAAGAGAAAAATGTTTGTTCTGAAAATCACTATATAAAATTGGTAGTGACAACATGTACAAAAGCTGTGCAAGTTTCAATAGAGGGACACAAGAAGTCTGACCAATTAAGGAAACATGACACTTGCAAAAGAACACAATAACTACCAACAGATCTCAAAGAAATCCTTTTGTGGACTACCTGCAAAAGAACTCAAAACAATGATTCTAAGGAGACCTCCTAAGATACAAGAGAATGAAGAAGGGCAATTCAATTAAGTCAGGGAAACAATGCAAAGTCTGAATAAGAAATCTGGCAAAGAGACAAAAGCCATTAAAACAGTCAAATAAAGAATCTTTACCTGAAAAATTCAATAAATAAAATGAAAAATTCAATAGAAATCTTGAGCAACTGTCTGGACCAAGCAGAAGAAAGAATTTCTGAATGCAAAGGTATTTCTTTTGAGAGAACTCATCCAAGTCTCTTTCCCCAAATAAAAAGAATGAAGCATGATGTCCCTAGACATCTGGGTCATCAGGAAATAAACACATTTTCAAATTATAGGTATTCTTGAAGAAGAAGGAAAAGGGGAAAGGCTAAGAAAATAAGCTTAACAAAATAACAGCTTCCAATGTTACTGAGTATTGGGAGAGATGAGAGCAACTGGATCTGGGAGGATCAATGGACCCCAAAGTGTTTCGCCTATTAATGGATGATCTCTATGCCAATATTGCAGTCAAGCTATCAAAAGTCCAAGCTAAAGAGAGAACTCTGAAAACAGGAAATGTGTCAAGCCACATTTAAGGGACCCTCCATTAGCTTATTAGACTATTATTCAGTAGAAACTCTATTTCACCCTGGAAAGAAAACTGAGTGTCTATCAAGAGCACTGAACCCAGCAAAGGGGTCCTATAGACAAGACACGAAAACTGGCTGATGGAAGTTCTCCGGAAGTGGGAGGATAATTAGCATCATAAAGACGTATGAGACTACGGGGTCCACTCGAAATTTAGGTACACAAAAGAGAGGATCAATCCCTTCCAATACAGGAAGCCGCCAGATCATAATAAACAGAGGAAAAAAGAATCAAAGGATAATATTAATATAAAATCACCAGAAAGAAATTATCATGAAAATAGGAACAAGTCTTCACATGGAAAATAAACAAATAGATCACATGATCCAGTGAAAAGCTGTGTGTCTCAGTTAGAGTTGCTATTGTTACGGTGAAGCACCATGACCAAAAGCAAGATGGGGAGGAAAGAGTTTGTCTTACTCTTCCACATCATAGTCCATTATTGAAGGACTTCAGGACAGGAACTCAATCAGGGCAGGAATCTGGAGGCAGGAGTTGAAGCAGAGGCCATGGAGGGGTGCTGCTTACTGGCTTGCCCCTCATGATTTGTTCAGTCTGCTTTCTTATAGAACCTAGGACCACCAGCAGGGGTAGCCCCACCCACAACAGTCTGGACTCTATCAATCACCAATTAAGAAAATGACCTTCAGGTTGGCCTACAGCCTAATTTTAAGGAGACATTGTTTTTCAACTGAGGCTCCCTCCATTCCAGTTCCTAGCTATGTCAAGTTGATATAAAACTAACCAGCATGGTATATGCTGGTAGAACAGCAGGACAAACACAGAGACGAATCTAGTGATTTGTTGCCTGCAAGAAACTTGCTTCACCGGCTAAGACAGTCTGAAAGTGAGTGGTTGGAAAGACATTCTGCATGAGCCAGAAGCAAAGCCATCAGGAGATGCTACACTTGCATCGTATAAAATAGACTAAGCCAAAAAGGAGACAAAGTTGGTTAGTATAAAATGGTCAAAAGGTCAATGAAGCAAATAATAAAACATTAAGCATTTCCATGTGCAGTGCTGGAGAACACAACTCCTGTTTGATGTTATGACTTTTGTCATTGTTTTTAAGTTAGTGTACACATGTCCTCAACACACACATGTGGATATTTTAATTAGTCACAAATACCCTTTCACAACATATATGTTCATCAAAACTAAAAATTGTATTTCAATCAACTTGTTTAAAAATGGAAAAAAATGATACTTTTTACATCAATTCTTTTCAATACACATTATTTGAAATATAATTTGGAAAGCATTTAATGCAATCGCTTTAGCCATATATTAGTTAAATGTTAAAGAGCCCTTGAGAAGAAGAAGCCATTTTTGATGTGAAGCTAGTTGTCTTCCTAATGCTAACCTGTCACGGATCTTTCACTTTTAGTGGTGGATAGGTTCTTAAAAATATATTCAACAGTGAAAGTACAAATGTCAGGGTGAACCTCCACCATTTCAGTTCAAATGGCTGCTCTGTGTTCAGTGAGATGTATAGACTTTGAGTTTCGTTAATTTTGGTATGTGGGTTTTTAAAAATTATTTGCAAGGTTTTTATAATGAAGTTTATGAAAACAACATTCTGTTCTTTAAACATTTTCCTTATTTTTGAGGATTTCATATATGGATACAATGATATTTGATCATATCTACCCTCCATCCTTCCCCATCCATCTGTCCCATATTCCCCTAACCTCACGTCCCTCGCTGAGTTTGCACATGGGCATCATGCACTACACCAGAGCATGGGAGACCTAGTAGTGGACACATCCTCAATGAAGAAAGATTTCCCTTTTCCTGGCTGCTGTTCACTGCCAACAGCTCCTCAGTATGGGTGAGGCCTGGCGTTTACCCACCCAGGTAGATAATAACAATTATTATTTATGTTAATAAAGAAAAAAATGTCATGAATTTGAAAGGGAATCAGGGGCATGGGAGGATGTGAAACAGGAAAAGGATGGGTGGGAATGGTAGAAAAACAGTAGTGATGTGTGCAGTTCTCCAAACACATTTTAAATAAGAATGAATAATCCCCCATAAAGGGAGGTCTACCTTTGTCCTCCCCACACAGCCTCAGCATGCACCTGCCCCAGAACAGAAGGATCTCATTGAACTATCTTCCAGGATAATAGGGATTCTGGTGAGGGTTTGGTCGATGAGACTTCCCAGATTGTCTTTCTCGTCCATTTGTCCCATGACATCACACCTCCATGATGCAGCATTGGATAATAGTATTTATCAAGGGTGACTTGCCCTTCATATTTATTTTTCATTTTAATTAGCATATTTTATTACGTAAAATAAAGTGTTTTAATTGTAAAATTCTCATACACACATTTAACGTATGATACTCACCGCCCATTACCCATTCTTCTCCCCAGGGCTTCCCCGCTGCTTCTCCGGCACCTCCCTGAGTTCTCTCTACCTTCATGTCTCTGACTTCTTGACTCCGTAGTTGAGGGAAAACATTGTCTTCTGATCTAGTTTGTATTGCTTACCATGATGATTTCCTTTTCATACTTTCCCCCCTGCAAATAGCATGGTTTGGCTTTATGCTCTGTGAGGCAAAGAGTCCCCAGTTTTTCCTTCCACCCCTGATGGGCACAGAGGCTCATTCCTTGCACTGGCAATTGTGAACAGGGTTGAGATAAACATGGCTATGGAGGTATCTCGATTGTGTGCTGAACTAACTCTCTAGGGTATTCGTTAATTAATTCCTTTGGCACCGTGAGTTGTAGAGCTGGATCCTAAGCTAGGTCTATTTTTAGTTCTTCGAGGAACCTCCATTCTGATTTCTACAGTGGCTGGACTCATTAACGTCCGAACCAGCAGGGTGCGAGGATGCCTCTTCCTCTTTTTCTTGATAATGACAGCCGTTCTTGTTGGAGGTGAACTCTCTTTGCTTTGGAAACAAGGTCTCACCATGTAGTCCATCCTGTCTCGGGTTCACTAGACTCCTTCCTGCCTCAGCCTCCCAAGCACTGTGGCTTCCGGAATGAGCCACAATGCCCAGCTTCAGAAGAGCTTTGGTTTGGTTTCTGTCGTGACTAAAGATATTGAACAGTTTTTCATGGATTTTTTTCCTGGGCGGGGAGGTATCAGAATTTTAAAAAATGTCCTTTTAGTTCATTTGTTGGCTAGATTCCTTTTTTTTTTCTTCCGTTTTTCATGTTTTTAACTCATTTTATATTCTGGATGTTGATCCTCAACTGGATGAGTCTCTGTCAAGTGTTTTCTGCCCCCTCACAGACAGTCTTCTCATTCGATTGATTGATTCCTTTGTCATGGAGAACTTTTAGCTTGGTAGGATTCCATCTTTAGCTCTTTCTGATGCTTCCAGAGTGGCCAGAGTCCTGTTCAGATATCATCGCCTAATCTCTCTCTGAAAGTATTTCCTCTGGGTTTCCTTAGAGTACTTCCATTTCTTAATCAGAGTTTGTCATCCATTTTCAGTTGATTTTTGTACAAGGTAAGAGATAGGGATTTATTTATTTATTTATTTATTTATTTATTTATTTATTTATTTATTTATTTTTTTCCCCAAGACAGAGTTTCTCTGTAACCACCCTGGCTGTCCTGGAACTCTCTTTGTAGACCAGGCTGGTCTCAGACTCACAGAGCTCCACCTGCCTCTGTCTCCCAAGTCCTGGAATTAAAGGTGTGCACTGCCATGCCTGGCTTTGTTTAATTTTTATGCATGTAAATACTTCAGTTTTTCTAAACTTCATTTGTTAAAGAGATATTTTCTCCAATGTACATATATTTACAAATATTTATTTATTTACTTTTTGTGTATTTGTGTATGGGCCTGACTTCCTGACTGTGTACTGTATGCAAGCAGGGGCCTGTGGGGTCAGAAGAAGGGGTCAAGTTTCCTGGAACTGGAGTGCAGGTGGTTGTGATTTCTTGGGTAGGTGCTGAGAACCATACCTGGGTCTTCTACGTGCTCTTAACTGTGGGGCCAATTATATTTCTATATCTCTCTTCCACTTTTTAAACACCTAGGTCAGTAATCAGATAGCTTTAGTCGTATGGGCTTACTTACTGGCACTCTGTTCTGTTATAATGGTGTAGGCATCAAATCTTATGTGGATGACTTGATATTTTTGTTGCCATGGTTCTAGAGCACTGGTTCTCAACTTTCCTAACACTGAGACCCTTGAATATAGTTCCTCATGTTGTGGTGACCCTAACCATAAAATTACTTTCATTGCTCCTTCATAATTGTAATTTTGGTATTGCTAGATTCATAATGTAAATATCTAATTTGCAGGGTGTCTGATATACGACTCCTGTGAGAAGGTCATCACAAAGGGTGGCATCCCACGGCTTGAGAACCGCTGCTCTAAAGTGCAATTTGAAGTCCAATGTCTATGTACTGGATTTGGATAGTAGATTTAAAAAAAAAAAAAAACTCTGGAATTGTTCTTTCTCGGGGCTGCTTTGCTCATTTGCCTTGTTTTGTGATTTTTGTGTGAATTTTGGGTTTGTTTGTCCTGTGTCTGTGAAAAATACCATTGGTATTCTGTTGGCGGTTGTATAGAATCTGTGTATCACTTTTGGTAAGAAGACCAATGCCACAATATTAATCCTGCTGACCTTGAGCATGGCAGGCTTTCCTGTCTGTACTGATTTGGACATTTTCTTCATTGTTTGATAGTGTAGATGTCTTTTGCCTTCTTGGTTGATTTATCCTAAGTATTTATTCCTTTTGAGGATATTATCAACAGGGTTGTCTGTTTGATGTCATTGCCAGCATGTCTGCTGTTGGGGTTTTTAAAAAGCTGTATTTCTGTTTTTTTTTTTTTTTTTTTTTTTTTCAGTTTAGTTTATCAGATCTAAAAGTCTACAAATTGAGACAATTGACTTCTTCTCTGTTTTGTATCTTTATTTCTTTTCCTGCCTCACTGCTCTGGGTAAAATATCAAGTACTGTACTGAACGAGAATGAATTACTCTTGTCTAGTAATTTTCAAGGAAAAACTTTCCACACCCCCCCCCCCACATTTAATCTTTCCTTGACCGTGGGTTTGTCATATATGGAAATATTATGTTTGGATGTGATCCTTTCAGACTTTCCCCCCCTTTTTTAAAATCAAATTGACTTTTATTTTCTATATTTTTATTTATTTTTACTGAGCTCTACATTTTTCTCTGCCCCCCTCCCTGTCTCTCCCCTCCCCTTCAGACCTCCCCCAAGGTCCCCATGCTCCCAATTTATTCAGGAGATCTTGTCTTTTTCTACTTCCCATGTAGATTAGATCTATTCTCAGACTTAAATTGTAAAACGATATGTATTTTACCAGTCTATTTTCAGCATGTATTGAGATGATCATGTGATTTTAAAAGTTCCAACAAGTTACATGATGCACTGTGCTTATTGATTTGTGTATGTAGGTTCATCCTTACACTCTTGAAATAAAACCAATTTGATGATGGTCTATGATCATTTTCATTAACTGCTTATTGTGGTGATTTGAATGAGAATCACCCCCCCCCCCCCAGGCTTACATAATTGACTACTTGGTCCCGGTTAGTAGAACTGTTTGAGGTGTAGACTTGTTGGAGAATGTGTGTCACTGGGGTGGGCTTTGAGGTTTCAAAAGCCCACATCTGGCTCAGTGTTTCCGTCTCTCTGCCTGCTGCCTACAGGTCAGGATGTAAAGCTCTCAGCTACTGCTCCAGTGCCCTTCCTTCTGCTTCCTGACGTGATGATGTAGACTAACCCTCTGAACTGTAAACAAGTTAAATGCTTCCTCTTATAAGAGTCTCCTCGATAATGGTGTCTCCTCACAGCAACAGAAGAGTAACAAAGACTGAAGTTGGTAACAGGGACATTGCTATCATAGCCCTAACCATATTGCTTGTTGGAGTACTGTAGACGACTTTGGGATTTTGGACTAGAAAGGCTGTTGAATGTTTTAAGTGGGGCTTAATAGGACATCCTATTAGGAGCATGGAAGACAACAGTGCTGAGGGAGACATGGACTGTGGGGTTACAGAGGGGACTGTGGGGTTACAGAGGGGACTGTGGGGTTACAGAGGGGACTGTGGGGTTGGGAAGAATGAATAGTATCAGCTGACTTAGAGATCGTCTTTGTGATATTTGGCAAAAAACAAACAAGTAGACAGCAAAACATGTGGCTACTCTTTGCCCTTGTCCTAAAAATTTGCCTGAAGTTAATGAATTAATGGTATTTTTTTTTTTTTTTTTTTTTTGGTTTTTAGAGACAGGGTTTCTCTGTGGTTTTGGAGCCTGTCCTGGAACTAACTCTTGTAGACCAAGCTGGTCTCGAACTCACAGAGATCCGCCTGCCTCTGCTTCCCAAGTGCTGGGATTAAAGGCGTGCGCCACCACCGCCCGGCGAATTAACGGTATTGTTAGAGGAGATTTCAAGATAGCCTAGTATTGACTGCATCCTGTGGTTATTGGTGGTCTCTTTTACACAGATCTACAGTGGAAAGGAGCAAGTAGGCCAAAGAGAAACCCAGCGTGGATAGTTAGAGGAATGAAAGAACACCAGGAAATGTAATATTGGAGCCAAGTCCTGTACTCAAGGAGACAAAAACTGTAAGAAAGGCTGATTAAAAATGGAAAAAAGGGCATGGTGCACTCGGCAAAAGCCAGCTAAGCTTCCAGCTTATGAGAAAGAATGAAAGGAAACCTTAAGCAGCAAAGGAAAACATAAGCAATGGAAAGTTTATGTAAATGCAAGTGGTTCAATGAACCAGCAAGCAGAAGAACTGGGCAGCCTAATGTCTGTCTCTCTCTTCTTGCTGGCTGTGGAACAATAAAGTTCTCAGCTACTGTCTGTCTGCTTCCTACCATGGTGATAATGGACTAACCTTCTAAATCTCTTTTAAAAGAGTTGCCTTGGCTGTGGTGTTTCTTCACAGCAATAGAGTAGTAATTAGGTCTCTGGTTTAAAAGTATTTTCACCACCTCTTTGGGCATTTCATACATTGTGTTTGATCATATTCATTCTCATTGCCTCAGGTTCTCTTCCACCTCCCTACCCACCCAACTATGAGTCTCCCCATTTTTTAAATGTCGCACCTACAGCCATAAACTTGACTCTCAGAATTGTCGTTGCTATACCCCACAGATTCTAATACATTGCATTTCCAGTGTCACTTCAGCTCCCTTCCTGGTTTCTTCAGAGTCCCACTGTTCACTCAGAAATGTTTGGTCAGTTTCTGTGTCTTTGCATAGTTGTGCTGCTTGTTGGCCTGTTTAAGATGCCATGTGTCTTTTGTACCTGGATGTTTGCTGCTTTCCTAAGACAGGACATTTTCTGTTCTTATTTCACTGACTAGGTTTTCTGTGTCTTTACTCTGTGTCTTGGTGTCTTCTTATACAAGATACCTAGGCTTGGTCTTTTAGTCATGTTCAGAGGTCTTACATGTTCTTTTCACACTTGACTTCTCCTCCTTCTCCTTGGTACCAGTGCTCTTCTTTATCAAACTTGTCTTCAAATTCTGTGCTTACCTTTTGTCTATGAGGTTTTCTACTATGTTTTTAAAATTTGATTTATTAAGCTTTTCATTTCCAACATTTGCTTGAGTCTCTCTTCAAAACTCTGTCTCTTTTCACATCTTAGATTGTCTTCCTTAATCCATTCAGTTGTTTATAATTCACACATTATACTGTCTTCCTTTGTCCATTCAGCTGTTTTTCTGCATTTTCTTGGAGTTCAGTGACATTGCAATAATTGTTATTTTGAATTTTTTAACTAATATGTCATTTAGTTTAATATATTGGGAGTCAGTTGTTATAGAGTTATGAACATTTGGAGGAATCATATTGCTTTGTTTTTTGTATGTCTTGTGTTTCCATGTTGAGATTTGTGTAGGTATGTATGTGTACATATAATATATGTATGTATGTATGCACGTATGCACGTATGCACGTATGCATGTATGTATGTATGTATGTATGTATGTATGTATGTATGCATAACTTCCTTTGGTGTGTGACCCAAAGGAAGACAAAAGGAAGAATGTATTTCCTATGCTGGTCAGTAGTGTGGGCAAGAATGGGTGTTTGGTATCCTCTGCCCATTGGCATGTCTTCCTGTGACTTGGTAACTCTAAGGTATCCCCTGGAAAGAACAAACACCACTTTTCTTTTGAATGTGTGAGTTGCTAACCAGTTATCAGTGGGAGTAATTGCTTTGTTCCCTGCTCATTACACTAGTACAAGGTAACATGGAACCAGCTTCCTGGATTAGAGTTTACTTCAGACAAATCAGGTCTCTATAACCGTAAGGCTGGACTGGTGCCAGTTGTAAGCTAACATTTCTAATCCATCACCACCCACAGGCTCCACAGAGGGTAGTGTAGTAAACCCTATCCACTACCTAGGTCATTTTGAGGCCCAGCCTGCCTGGCAGTCTCATGGTGCCCCGGTCTGGGTATGACCTTCTCAAGATGGCTTGCCTATCCGGCACAGGCTGTATGTTGAGAGATAGAGTATATCTCCAGGCTGAGAGGCTCTGCAAGGCCAGATAACCTTTCTGTTGTGCAGATGTTTCTGTGCCGGTGCCAGAGTCAGCTGTTTAATCCCTGCTTGCCCCGCCCTGTGACTTTTTGACTGAGCCACTAGAGGCTTTGAGCGGGCGTGCCCTCTCCTCCCGTGTGTTCTAAGCAGTCTCTGTGACCCTCCAAGCCTTGCGTGTCCCCTCGGGTGTCCACCTTATGGCGAAGCTGTTTTCTGATTGTTTCAAGACTGTCTCCAGTTTCTGAGAGCTGGAGGATCTGGGAAGCACACTGGGCTCCTCAGCCACTCTCCTGGCTTTCTCAGGCTACCTTTACATTTTGTTCTTGTGTCAACTGGGGTTGGGGGCATGGGACTCTATGCATCAGCCTGTGTCCTGGGAGTGAGGTGCCTGGAATGCTTTGTTTTCCTATCATTCTTGCCATCAGGAGTCCTTGTTTTTATTTCCTAATAGAATCCTTATCCTTCTAAAACTCACCGGGTCCTTCCTGCAATAGGGACATGAAGCCAGCGTGGTACCAGGATGCCCGCCACCTGCTCCTATACCATCAAATATCAGTAGGGTCACGCAGTTCTTTATTTCTTTATTTTTAATGTAGAACAGACTGACAGGTAGTGTAAAATAATAAAAAAAATAGAGAGAAAGAAGCCTTCAGTGTCAAGTAGGATAAATAATTGTGACAAAGGAAAGCTCTGTCACTGTCATAACAGGAGTCTAGCAAAGGTCTGTAGGGCTCAGAGGATGGGAGGCATCGCCTGGTAGAGCAGGAGGAGGAACAATGCCTTACATGAGTTTTACTAAGTGATGGAGACAAGGACTCTAAGCGAGCAAAGCATGGAGCTAGGAAAGTCTGGCTGCGTCCAGTGAACAGACAGTATGGCGAGGAGTCTTTGTTTCCAGATGTTTGAAGGGAGAGTGTGGGTTGCAATGTTTGAGTTACCGAATGAGTGCTGATGCCTAAAATGGAAAAGAATCTCTCTCTGAACACTCATGGTGAGGCTCTCCTTCAGGATTCTGTTTTCTCCTTCCTCTGCAAAAGTCAGGAGACTTGGTACTTTCAGGAGGCTTATGCGGCGTTTTCATAGCCCAATTCGGGTTCAAAGCTACAGGGATTGGGCAGGGGTGTGTCTCATAGCCTAGGTAAGTAGCAGGGGTATGTATTGGGAGCAGCACGGTACGAAGAGGAAGGTAAGGGGAATGTGCGAGACAGAAGACAGGAAATATAGCGTGTCTGTGGGAACTCAGAGGGCTGGGCCTGCTGGGTTTCCACCTACCTGGGGATGTGCTAATACCATTAGGAGAAAAAAGGTGGTAGGAGCCTGTTTGGTGGGGGAGGGTCAATTAGCTTGATGTCAGACGTTAAGCCTAGAGTATTGGCTTGGAGTCTAATTGGCCACACATCCAAATCTTCTTCAAGATGCTGTGGAAGGGTGTGCACCTGGGGAAGTACATTGGGATGCTGTACTACAGGATGAATGAGGGCTGAGGAGAAGGAAGCAGAATGGGACTTTTCCTGTCAGAACTTGGTTCTCTTAACTTTGAGGAGAGCCCAGAGGGAAACCGAGGTGAGCACTGCTGTTTCAAAACAGAGCAGCAAATGCGTCTCGGAGCCTTCAGGAGGATCTCCTGCTTCCATTTAGACTTTTCTTAACAGTTACACCTTTCCCTCCCTTATTTAGAAAGCATATCTTAGTGCTCTCCACATCTCTAGGAGTGAAGCTACTGTTAAGGTATGGTGTGCTCAGGTACCAATGCTATGGTAGAAGAGGTCTGATAGGAATCTGCTTCTCTCCAATGACCTGCTTCTGGTACCTGGGATTCCCAGGGGTCAGATCCTCGGAACATCGATCAAGGGGAGAAACAAAGCTCCACAGCTAACCACCCAAATGCAAACTTTGGGTTCCTTCAAAGGGTCCCTGAGGCAGAAGCACACACAGCCTGCTCCTAGTCACTAGTGCCCTTCAAGGTGCTGTGGCCTTGGCTGTGGTCTAGCATCTGTACCCAGAGCGTTCTCTCCCCTCTCATCTCTGTGCCAGTGTGTGACGGGGCAGCAGGGCTCCTGGGCTGCAGGTACTGAGAGCTCTCAGGCCACAGTGTTGGCAGGCTGCCCACGTTGCTGGAATGCTGATGCTCTGCAGGGTGGGCTAGCAGTTTGGCCAATCAGATTCCTGCTGTGAATGTCACAGAAGTAGCTCTCAGGCTAATTAGCTGCATGGTTCCCGGGTTGTGTTGTGTCCTCTGTCCCCATCTCTCTTTCATTGCCTCTGGAGTCCGGCTAGAACACTTGCTGGTTGGGGAGTTCCATAAGCAAAAGGTGTCACCAGAGAGTTGGAATCAGGGGACAGAGATCAGGCTTGTGACTTGCGTCATGTGGGTGACCCCATCGGTGACATTAGGTCAGGAAATTGCTCTGTGTCAAGCCACCATGTTTATTTTGGCACAGTTGGATACTTGCTTGTAAGTTGGCCCGGGTGACGATGCTCACTTCCTGCCACAACACCAGACCTGTTTGGCTGTGACTGCCTTGGGGCACAGGGGATGTTTCATTGTGTGGCAGAGGAGATGGTTCTGTCTATTTCCTTTGCCTTCCTTGGTGCCTGACTATTTCAGTGGGAGGGAGGCTGAAAGATAGGTCAGGGTGTGGAAGATTTCAGGGTTCAGGGAACATCAGCCAAGATTTTGATGGGGGGAGGAGGATGAAATATCTGGAGTTAGTGGAATCTGAAAGATGTTGAATATTTGACAGAAAAACAACAACAAAAATCAAGAGAGGGATTTAAAAAAAAATTCTAGCGCATCTAACCCAGATTTACATCAAGGTAAATTAAGAATGTAATGCAGTTGCTTATTTCCCAAAGTATTTACAATAGAGCTCTTCTTTATAAGGCTCGCCCATGAGCTGTGATGTGCAGTTAGAGGTTGAACTGTCAGGCAGTCATTTAATTAAAAAAAAAAAAGAGGATCATTTTTGTTCTCTTCTTCAAAGTGTTTTCAGTCCAGGGGAGCACAGTAGAGATGGCCTGAGAAGTTGGGGATGGAAGGAAAGTATTTCTCAGTTTTGTTGGTACGCAAAGCTTGGTCTCTGTCTTCCCTAAATTAGTTTACCTTCTTCTCTTTCTTTGGTACAAAAGAGATTTGATGGCTGAGCCTTACGGCTGTGTAGAAGTGGGAGCGGCGGGGCTGCATCCCCGGCACCCGGCCGCCCGCATGGCTAGCTTATGCCCTGAAATAATTACACGGAAACTGTATTCTTTTGAACACTGCCTGGCCCATTAGTTCCAGCCTCTTATTGGCTAGCTCTTACATATTGATCTAACCCATTTCTAATATTCTATGTAACACCATGAGCTGGCTTACCAGGAAAGATCTTAACCTGCATCTGTCTGGAGTGGGAGAATCATGGCGACTCCTGACTCGGCTTCTTTCTCCCAGCATTCTCTTCTGTTTACTCCACCCACCTAAGGGTTGGCCTATCAAATAGGCCTAGGTAGTTTCTTTATTAATTAACCAATGAAAGCAACAGATTAATACAAGACCCACCTCCATCACGGCTGGCAGTACCAACAAGGCTATAGCTGTGAGAATATTATAGATGTTTGAGCTTTTCCCATCAAGTTATTCAGAATTGAAGTTATTATTTTTAAAAGGCTGAGTGAATTATTGACACATCTGGGCAGTTCTGCTTTTGTGGGACTGCACAGTGTCTCACATGATCTGGTATCACTGGGAGTCTTTTAGAAATACAGAACCTCAGGGCCTACCCAGGCCTGAGGAAGGAGACAACATCCTGAGGAGATCTGTGGAAATAAAGTAGGAGTAGGCACCTCCAGACTTCAGTCTGAACCCCCCTGTTTGCTCCATCATGAACTTTGTGCACTCCCCTTTCTCACCTTTTCCCCCCTCAGCCTCTCCCTCTCTCCCTCTGTGTCTTGTGGATGGTTTTCTTCCTGTCTGTCCAACTGCTAATCCCCTGAGATGTGCCGGACCACCCTTGGAACACCTCGAGTTTTCTCTGGATGAAATGTGTGAAGTGATTTGACAGTCGGAGACCTTCCTGTTAACAACCATTACAATAAAACTTTGCCCCGAACCAAATTCAGCAATTATTAACATGTTTAAACAGAAAGCCATGTTTACCAAGGCATTCTTCCCCAGGCTTAACATATCCTGTGGAAAGGGTGGGGCGGAGGTGGTGGTGGGAAATGGAAACCTTAACTCTATCCCTAGTTCAAGATAATGTCAAAACTGGAGGCTTAAGTAAGGGGGGGGGAGAGAGTCTTCCTTAGAAGATGAAAATGGAGATCCTTTTACAAGTGCAGTTGGCCAACCTTGTCACCGAGTTGACTCCATTTAAGTAATTACAGGATGTGCTTAGTGGCTGGTATTTTCTCTGTCCCTGCATTCTGCAGGGTGTACCTGTACAGAGAAGTCTACCATCAAGAGTCACTTCAACAACAGGGCCTTGGGTGTGTCTGAGACCATGTCTATGTGTGCTTCCTGGATGCCTGGGTAGGCTAGGGCTCCCAGGGACACACTTGTCTTGTGTCCTCAATGCCCAGGGTAAGGGCGATGTTCAGCCCAGAGCCTCTCACTATTACACAGCAATGAGTTAACCTTGGCTGTAGAGCTTTTCTCATATCAACAAGGAGTATAATGATTTGCAAATATGGATATGTGGCATCTAGGACTCAGACACGGAATCTTCTGGACTCTTGGACAGCCATTTCAGTCTTGGATTCAGTATAGGAATTCCCTCTGTGATGTGAACTCAGTTATTCATCATGCCTCTGCTGCTTGCAAGATGTCCCACCTGCCAGGGACCAGGCTTCTATGCTGAGGTGACAAGCTGTAGGTCTGTATCTTCACATGCTCACAGTTCACCAGGGTGGTCATATATTGCATCTGCTATCTTTGGCTCACAGTTTGAGGGGAGGCCTGGGGGCCTAAATGAGAGGTGGCTGGTCACATTGTTATTCTGTCTTCCACACAGAGTCAAGGTGAGAGACACCAACTTGACTCAGTGATAGGGTGGTCAGAAACAATCCACAGCAGGTAGCTCAGTGTGGTTTGTGAGTAGGGCATGGAGGCCCAGGCAGGGACTAGTCCCTGATTTATAGAAGTCGTTTTAAGGTACCCAGTATTCATCTCTAGATAAGAGAGAGCTATCAAATGATTTTTAAAAATTGTGTTAAAACACACACAATGTAAAATTTCTCATTTTGGTTACTGATAAGTGTAGTTCAAAACAATAACTACAGTGACATTACTTTGGAATCATGTTGTGTGACAAGACTTTCCCAGGGGAGAGGCAACACACTTGTCTGTTCACTCCAGCTAGAGAGCCCATAACAGACCAAAGTTTGGGTACCACAGAAGTCCAACTTGGTGAAGCAATGAGTTTTATTAGGGTTACTTACAGGAGTATGAATGAGGGTATAAACAGAAACATCTGTCCTGCCTGGTTTTGCAGTTGTTCAGTCTTAACAAAATACATAGAAGCTTATATTAATTATAAACTGGTTGACCTATTAGTTCAGGTTTATTATTAACTAACTCTTACAACTTAACACATAATTTTTGTCTATGTTAGCCACGTGGCTTGGTACCTCTTATCAGTGAGGTAGTCTCATCTTGCTTCCTCTGTATCTGGCTGGTGACTGCAGACTGAACCTTTCTCTTCCCAGAATTCTCCCAGTCTGGTGACCCTGCATATACTTTCTGCCTGGCTACTGGCCAATCAGTGTTTTATTAAACCAACACAAGTGACAAATCTTTACAGGGTATAAGAACATTATCCCACAGCATGAGGGGTTTCCAAGAGAAGCAGAAATGACTCATGGGTAGCTGTGTCACCAACTCCCATTCCAGCATGGGTGACAGCTCACAAAGCCTGGGAAGTTAGAGCACACTGCATAGCCCACAGGCAGCTCAACAGGTTGCAGAGTATCCTTTCTGAGAAATTCAGTTCGTTTCTGCTTCTTTCAGGCTCCTTGGCTGGTCTCAGAGTGTTCTTTGCAGTTTGACTTGCATCAGAGTGACCCTCAGCAGGCTTTTCTTTTTATTCTTGGGAGGAAGGGAGCCCAGTGAATCTGATCAGTTTCAGGGACTTCCTGAAGCTATTTTGAGTTGTTTACTTACTGTCTTAAGGTGCTTCCCTATAGGATTCAATGCCTCAATTGGGAGGAAAACAAACCATTATCTCCGTTCACCTGTAGAACTTACCATCTTCTCAAATGAATTTCTGTAGCTAAAATCAGTAACTCCTCATGTCCCCACCTTTTTTGTGTCTTGTTTGTACCACTTAGCACAGTATCCTCGAAGTTATCTATGTCTTAGCATGTTCATAATTTCCTTCCTTTTTAAGGCCAAGCAATATTGCATTGTATGGAAATACCACATTTGTTAATTGTTGGACTTTTGATTCTATGTACTTTCGGACTATTGTAAATTAGAGGATTCTAGCCTGAATAATGCTATAGTTTAAAGTATATTTTAAAGATGGGGGAACCTTCTTTCTTGCTACTTTGTATGTTGGAGTGGATAATGGGAGTCTATTATGGTAATTCAAGTGACAAATTGTGAAAGTTTTACCTTGATAGTGTTGTGGATTGGGTAGGTAGAAGAGGGACAGATTTAACACAGAGGATTTGAATATTCCCTAGAAAGGAAGTTACCTAAGACATCAGTTTTATACAAGTGATGGTAAGATAAGACCTAGAAGAAGAGAAGGTCTGATGAAGTGGAAGTTTAAGGGAATCTTCCACTTGGCTCCCTTATTCTGGTCACGTCATAATAGCCATTTCCCATAGAGGAGTCAATGGTTTTCTATTCTATAGACCATTATAAAATCTATTTCTAAGCCGGGCGGTGGCGCACGCCTTTAATCCCAGCACTTGGGAGGCAGAGGCAGGCGGATCTCTGTGAGTTCGAGACCAGCCTGGTCTACAAGAAGTAGTTCCAGGACAGGCTCCAAAACCACAGAGAAACCCTGTCTTGAAAAACCAAAAAAAAAAAAAAATCTATTTCTAGCTATTTCTAGTACTCATGATGCTTCAGGACTGCCTGGGCCAGCCTCAGGGCAAGTCTGCAGTGTGGGCAGGGCTGACCTTGGACAGGAAAGGAATATCCTTCCTCTAAGGTCACAGAGATGTTGTGGTAGTCTATTTTATACTAGCGTGACAGAACACCCATGGTTGGGTGTCTGATAAAGTGGAGTTTATTTAACTGGCTCAGGATCTGGTATCTGGAGACTAAAATATGTATTACTGACATTCTGGATAGTGTTACAACATCTTAAGGAAATGGAAAAGGAACCAATTTCATGCAAAAAATCCAAGCATGTGGGGTGGCCTTATTTTATAACAACCTAGTCATGCTGGAACTGACCTGGTCCCATGAAAACTACATTAACCTCTTCAAAGGGTAATGACACCATTTACATAATTACTTCTTACTAGACTCTCTATCTTAAAGGCCCTAATAACACTGTTCTGGGGACCAAGCCTTCACCACATGGCCCTTTGAGGCCACTCCATATTGAAACTGTAGTACTAAACTTTACTTTATGTTATTTTTTTAATTTATTTTTCAACACAAAACCTTTGTAAATCTAAACTGGAAGTTTGCAAATGGGCAAGGCTAAAGGCCAGCATCCTCCCCGCCATCCCCAGACATCCTCAGCTTCCAGCAGGCAGTAAGAAAGATTCATGAAGTGAATTTGCAGAAATTGCTGCCAGAGAAGTAAAGTAATCTTTATAGCTTAGAATAGAAGATCAGGAGATTAAATGGAGATAAAATAAGATGATGCATCTGAGAATATCTGTAAGTCATAAAGCACTGTACATACGTGAGTAATTATCCCCGCGACTTCCCCTAACCAGAGTGGTTGGTTTCTGCATTTCAAGCGCAGACTTTAATGGTGTCTACACGGCCTCATCACAGAGCTGTCTCTCTTGATAGTCCTGAAACCCAGGCATCATCACGGCTACTATTTTGACTGTTCAAGTGGCTTCGTGTGAAATATCCCAAGTTCAATTTGTTCAGAGGGTGCCTTTTTCCTTCAGCTTAAAATATCCATGCTCCCAGGTCCTACCTCACTTCCGTGTACTTCACTTCCGTACAGAGACGTCAGAAACTTGGACCAGACATTTCATTATGAAAAGCTCCAAGTGCATCCAAGAAGAAGAGTATGCTGATTGTTTTTCTGTCACCTTGACCCAAGTTGGAGTTGTCTGGGAAGAGGGAACCCTAAACTTAGAAAGTGCCTCCATGAGATTGGCTTGTAGGTAACTCTGTGGGGGGCATTTTCCTGACTGATGATCCGTGTGGAGGGCACAGCTCACTGAGGGTGGTGCCACCCTTGGGTATTTGGTCCTGGATTCTGTAAGAAATCAGGCTGAGCAAGCCATGTATGTGGAGCAATCCTCTATGACTTCTACATCAGCTCCTGCCTTCAGGTTCTTGTGTGTGCTCCTGCCCTGACTTCTCTCAGTGATGGACCTGTAAGACGAAATAAACTCTTTTCTACACTTCTCCTGTTGTTTGCTTTTTGTTCATGGTGTTTATCAGGACAACAGAAAGCCACTAGGACAGAGGCAAAGCCTGGAATAGTCATTCACACATCCAGCGCTCCGATCTGGCAGGCGGTATTTTATTTTTCCCTTAAAGTGCCCATCTGTGAAACCTCTGTGTGAAGGCCTCGAGGAAAGCTGCACCATCAACTCTATTTCTGCCTACTTCCAACTACATCTTTTCCTAAGTACCAGCATTCAAAAGTAATGCCATCTGCACCCTCACAGATGAATTTTACACACCCCTGTCTCCGTGTTTGTTTTGGGAATATTGTCTTACTCTTGGCTGACATACTGGAGGCTCTTAGAAACCTCAAAGCCCGCCGGGCGGTGGTGGCGCACGCCTTTAATCCCAGCACTCGGGAGGCAGAGGCAGGCGGATCTCTGTGAGTTCGAGACCAGCCTGGTCTACAAGAGCTAGTTCCAGGATAGGCTCCAAAACCACAGAGAAACCCTGTCTCGAAAAACCAAAAAAAAAAAAAAAAAAAAAAAAAGAAACCTCAAAGCCCATCCCCAGGGACACACCCTCTCCAACAAGGCTATACCCCTGATCCTTTGTAAACAGTTCCACCAATTGAGGGCCAACCGTTCAAATACATAGACCTATGGGGGCCATTTTCATTCAAACCACCACACTTTCCCTACATCCTGTGATGGGAAATGATGGTGGCTGGTTGGTTAAGTGCAAGGTCACTTTTTTTTTTTTTTTTGCAAGAAACCCCTTAGGCACCTCAGGTTGTGTCCTGTTTCCTGTGTTGGGACACTGAAGACTTCTGATGCTGCTACTTCGAGCTAGAAAAATCAAAAGTGACACTGGCATACAATAACTCTTAAAATTATATATTAAGAGTCTCAGGCTGGGTCTGGTTATGCACACTTTTAATCCTAGCGCTCTAAAGCCAGAAGCAGAGGGTTCTCTGTGAGTTCAAGGCCAGGTTAGTGTATTCTAGGCCAGTCAGATATATATATATATATATATATATATATATATATATATATATATATATTTGATTTTGAGATGGGATTTCTCTGTAGCTTTGAGCCTGTCCTGGAACTAGCTCTTATGGACCAGGCTGGCCTTGAACTCACAGAGATTGGCCTGCCTCTGTCTCATGAGTGCTGGGATTAAAGGTGTGTGCTATCACGACTCAGTATCCTTTATATCTTTAATTACTGCGAGACTTAGATGATGCCATTGGCCATCCAGTAGCTCTACAAGATTTCAGTCAGACAAATCGGCTGCTTATGCATGTCTTGTAAAAAAAATGCAAACCCACTTCCTGAAGTGCTCATTTTCCTTTGGCTTCATGTCAGTCTGACAGCAAAGGGTGATGGGTGTCCTTCTGCTACCTGGGTTCATGGCTCTGCTCTTCTAGGGACAGGAGCTATGAAGTAGGGAGAAGTCTAGTGCCTGCTCGGAGTTGCCCTGAAGATTTGGGAAGCTTTCCTGTGTCCCACATTTAAAGATCCCATCCTTGTGTTTAAAAATTATGTCATGTCCTTTAGTCCTGGGTTTCTGTCAGTGCAGACAGGCACTGGTAGCATCAGTAGCATCTGCAATCTTTTTGGAAGTGTGAAAATCTCCTTATTCATTTCAAAGACGGCAAGTTTGTTTTGTATGTGTATGTGTATTACATGTTTGTGAGTATGTTGCGGGAGCCCCTTCTGCTTCTTCAGCCAATAGCCGCTGAGATTCCAGCCCATTGGGGTGTGGTCTCTCTCCCTTTAAAAAAGCGGCCACTTCCCTCTCCTCTCTCTCTTGCTTCCTGCTCCGCTTCTGGCGACTGCCTGACTTGGCTTCTTTCTCCCAGCATTCTGTTCTGTCTACTCCTCCTATCTAAGCTGCTGTCCTATCAAAAGGGCCAAGGCAGTTTCTTTATTTAACCAATGAAATCAACACAAAACAGAAGACTCCCACATCATGTGTATGCTCATGCATGTATATGTATGTGTGTGTGTAGACCAGAGGTTGATATTGGGCATCTTTCTCAATTGCCCTTCCTTGTCTTTTGAGATAGGGTTTCTCCTTGCACCTGGGTCTTACTAGTTTGGCTGTACTCGAGGCTGGGCAGCAAGCCTCAAGGATCCTCGTGTCTCTGCCTCCTTGGTGCTGGGATTACAGGTATGTAACACCATACCTGACTTTCTAAGTGGATGCTTAATATCTGAATCTGGATACTGCACACTTTTGGGGCAAGCACTTTACAAACCGAGCTATCTTCCAGACTCCGAAGTGTTTTGATGGATCCATGATATGTGCAAAGGCTAGCAACACGCCTTTAGAACATACCTTGCTAATGGTGACGGCTAATACTTCGGGAATAATGTTAATGCCAATATTAAACAAATTAATGCAGAATATGTTTCTCCTAGCTTCAGCTGCAGAAAAAGCTGCTAGATTCATGTAGAGAGAGTGGCAAAGCAGTTTGTGTTGAACACATGAGCTGGTGCTTAGAGCATTCGCTGCCCCACAACACAGTGAGCACAGTCTTTTACTTGTGTGAGCAAAACCAAAACCCACAAACAGACTTTTGACAAGCCGAGCTCCCCAGCATTTTGGGAAGCCGAACTCCAAAGGTCAGTGACTGGACCTCAGGGATACATGATATATGATGACGCATTTCTTGAAGAGGTCCGACTCTCAGCCTGGAATCGGTCAGAAGGAAGAAACCACTTTTGGTGGTTATGTACTCTTTCACAGGAGGGAAGTGCAGACTCTTGGTGGCTTGGTTTGGTTCTGGTGAAGAGAATAAACACAGCGATCCTCTGGAAGAGCGAGTTCTCCGGGCCAGAATTGCCACTCAGCTGCCTGCAATCTCAAAAACAGATGAATTACTGTCATCCTCTGGGATTTTAACCCCGGGAAGCCCAAGGTCCACATCACACCTGTGTTCTGTGTTGCCTCCTGTGTCAGCTAAGACTTGACATTTTCATGGTGAAGTAAATCCCAGAACACTTGGGGATTTGCTGGCGCGACACGGGGAGTTCCGTGCTGCTCCTGACGTCTGCGATGCTCCGTCTGTAGCTTTCCTGAGTTCAGGGTGTGAACAAGGGCAGGTGATTCTGACCACGTGGATGTGTTATGGAAACTTCTGGACTGACGACCCTGGCCCCTGTAAGCCTCCTGTTGGGAAGATGTAAGAGGCTGACCTGTGCCTTGTTTGTGGGACGTCTATTGCAGGAATGTCACAAAGGCCTTTCTTCCAGCAGGCTGGTCTTGAGAGCAAAGAGCCGCAATCCTGTCTGCATTATTCCTCCTTTCATTCGGAGATGCTGCGAGGCGCACACCCACACCCACAGTGTTTTCCAGCCTCACTGACCAGGGCCTCTGCATCCAGTCTGCTTTATGTCTTTGTATGTTTTGTGCTTTCTGGCTCATAATGCAGATGTCACCTGTGTATAGCAGTGTTCTGAACCCTTCAGACTCATCAGGGACCACCCCAATATACACGCATGTACGTCTCACACACCTGGCCACACACCTCACACACTCACATATACCTCACACTTACACCCTCTCTCACATATACTCACACTCACATTTACCCACACATCGCACACTGCACACTCACACACCTTACTTACAGACTCACTTCTCTACATCCACTCACTCCCACAACCTCATACACTCACACTCCTAAGCCTCTCACACACGCTCACTTTACACTCACATACACCCGCACTCTCATAGTCCCTTGCATGCTACAGCACATAGCCAATCACTTTCCGTTTGTATGTGAATTCTTCCAGCTAGTATATATTTTCCCAATGTAGGCATTTTTTTCCTTTCTTTCCCTCTTTCTCTCTTCCTTCCTTCCTTCCTTCCTTCCTTCCTTCCTTCCTTCCTTCCTCCCTTCCCTTCTCCTTCCTTCCTTCCTTCCTTCCTTCCTTCCTTCCTTCCTTCCTTCCTTCCTTCCTTCCTTCCTTCCTTCCTCCCTTCCCTTCCCCTTCCTTCTTTCCTTCCTTCCTTCCTCCCTTCCCTTCTCCTTCCTTCCTTCCTTCCTTCCTTCCTTCCTTCCTTCCTTCCTTCCTTCCTTCCTTCCTTCCTTCTTCCTTCCTTCCCTCTCTTTCCTGTAAGAGACTATATTTTCAGATCGACTCCTAACGTCATTGTCACAAGCTCAGAGCTATGTAGAAACAACTTTCCAAGCTTCCACTCAGGCACCACGAGAAGAGGAGTGCGTGGCTGTGCCCTCTCAGGGCCGAGCTGCTGAGAGGTGGTGACGGCTCCTGGACTTCTCCAGGAGGAAGTCCCATGTCAAGATCTTGAAGGACCTGAAAGGGTGAATTTTTGTGTGACTATCACTCAGCCTCAGTTTTGTCTTGTTTTGCTTCGTTTTGCTTTGGGCATAGTTAATGAAAGCCAGGAGTTGGGAAGACTCACTATTTTGTTTTTAGACTGCCTGGTTACAGAAACGAGCCACTGTGGTAGTGCAGATGCTCCCATTGCTGTGCTGGTAACCGTGTTTGGCAAACACACTTTGCCCACATTCCTTTGGCCCGACTGGCCCTCCGATTTGTTCTTTTCTTGTGTTAAAGTATCCAGAGCTTAAAAGTTGCCATTTTAACTCTTTTAAATTGTGGTGACTTTGTATGTTCATGCTGTGCAGCCATTAATATCCAGGCCTATTGTGCCACTGTAATCTGAGACTCCGTACACCTTAACCAGTGAGCTTCCCGTCCCAGCCATCTGGCTGCCCCTGGCCGTCACCATTCTCCATTATTACTGCTGCTGTCCTCTGTCTCTGTGATTCTCACTAGCTCGGGTACCTCCTGCAAGTGGATCACATGATGCTTGCCTTTCTGTAGTCCGCTCATCTCACTAAGCACATGTCCTCAAGGTTCATCCTGGGGTTGGGGATGCCAGAGCACCCTTTCTTCCTGAGATGGAATGACACTCCCTCGTACGATGGCTGACCCTAATCGTCTATCCACCCACACCTGGCTTGCTCCTGCCTTCTGGCTCCCGTGAAAAGGCTGCCTTCACGGGTATATGGGTACTGCTAGGATTGATGGATTATATGGTAACTCTGTGTTCAATGCACCGGCAATGTCTCAGTCAGGGCATCCTCATCAGGTCCCGTTTTCTATCTTCTGCCTTTTGTTTTGTGAGTAATAACCATCACACTGTAAAGTGGCATCGGTGGTTTGGATTTCCATTTTCCCTGTGACCAGTGATGTTAAACATGCGTTTATTGGCTGTTTGCATATGCTCTAGGGAAGAAATGTTCTTTGCCCATTTTTTTTTCTAAAGCTAAAGTTGTTGGACTTTTTGTCATTTTTAGACTCTTTGCGTTTGCATACCCAATAGGGTGAAAATAATCCCATTAGGCAGCCAAGCAACGTCCCCCACCTTCATGAGTGAGGTGTCGCCCTAAGCTGGAGCTTGGTCCTGTTCCATTGGCAATGAGGACCTCAGCCTCCAGGATCCAGAGCTGGATGGAATTTACCAAGGAATTTTGAAGGGGCTAAAAAAACCAGATTGCAAGAAACAAAAGAGCAAATTTCTCTTGTGTAAATTGGAGGGAAGACCCATCTTCCTTTGGGCTGATGACTTGCTGGGTCCTCACTTCTGTCTTTAGACATGATCTAATGACTTGGAGGGGAGTAGCATCCTGGAATAAAGCCCACCTTGGCACTTACAGCTTGTCTAGATGAAAGCCTGCATTCCTCTTTCCTTAAACATTTCTTTGAATCTTGAGGACTTAATGTGATTTAGGTCCATGAAACACTATCGTTACCACTCACGCTTCTCAGCGATGGCATGGGCCTTCACTCCACACACTCTCTAAACACAGATAATTTCCATGGTAACTGCAGTGTTCCATGACTTGCACGCACACTCTTGCACCTTTCTTAAAGAAACACAGAACACAACAATGTAGAATCGAAACAGTAAATCACCAGCATGGTTTTTTATTTGTTGTTACGAAGCTGTCCAGAGTTTAGAGACGTACTGGACATTGTCACCCACTCTCATTGTACTGGGGAAATGCAGACATTTGTCCAGCTCCTTTGACGTGTTGCCAGAAAGTAGGGACCTGTTTGAAACATTGTGTAAGGAATGCACAAAGGGTTTCTAGATTGTTGGGGTTAGAACACACCCAAGGTAGAAAATGGGCTTAGAACTTAAAGAACTGAATGGAAAAGTTTTAACCCAACACCTTTATGGGCCAGTTCTCCCTAGTGGAATTACAGTCATAATCACTCTAACGTTGGTAAGAGCTTGGGCAAACATGGCTTTTTGGTACAGCTAATTTTACCCTTGGCTGTACTTGGAAACATGCACAGTTTTGTTATGCCGTCAGAAGTCTCTCTTCCCCTCTGGTTATGTAAGCAAGCCTTTACTTCTCCATGTATGACTGAGTGGTCAACAGAATGAAACCCATATGACGCTTTTACCAAGCGGCATCTTCGTACAGCTCCTACGACAGCATCTGCTTGTGGGTGCTCCAGGGACCCACAGTCCTGGGAATGCCACTGCAGGTGTTTAGTGGGCTACATCTCTGCTGTCTTGGTCACGTATGAAGGCAATAGCTGTCTGTAACCCTAGAGGTGATGGAACTAGCCAAACAGAATGCTGCTCTGACTTCTCCATCATCGGCTACTCTGTCTCCGGGATGCTACTGTTTTGGTGTGAGAGAAGAGGGGACCCTCTTCTGTTTGATTGTTTTCTCTTGAATTAATGTAGTAATAAACTTCAGACAAAGGAACTGCTGGGTCATTTGTAGTAACACAGCAGCGGAGATGAGCTGGGGCAGTGCAGGGGTAAATGCTTCTTGGTGCTTAGTTTGGAATGCAGCCAAACGCTTCAACTCCCACACCAATTTGGGAAGGTCTACCTGAGGTTTTTATATCCTTTGCCTGAAGATTCATTTTTCATTTGTAAGATAGAGCCCTGAATTTCAAGGACAACCTTTCTATACTTCTCTAGAAGGTACACATAGATAATGTTGGAATGAGAAACTGTTTTTTCTTAGCCTAGTTAATATGTATTTTGTAGTCCTTATCTGCCATATGTGTGCCCTTCTGCACTTTCTATAATTTAATTAGAATTCCATCCACCTATATTCTATCAGCTCAGAGGCCAGTCAGCTGCCAGCGTATATTTACCACCTAGGGAAGCAGGACTAGATATGGTCTAACACTGGCCTCTCTACCCCAGTGGAGGAGCCTGGAATGCGAAGGTAAGAGCCCACCTGCGTCTGCCTGCTCATGTACCTGCCAGGGGCCCAGGAGGGACTGTGTGGAGAAGAGACACAACAGGTGCATGAAAAAGGGCCATGGTTGTTAGGAAGACCAACCATGTGATGGTGTGATATGAATTCATTATGCATTGGACACAATTTTCTGCACGCCATGGCTTGTGTTAGGCAGTCTCTGGTTGGGGACTGATGTAGAGATCCTGCCCTTTCTTAACTGGGCACTACGCAAGGGGTGCTTGGCTCAGATTTCACATATATTATGGAACTCACTCCCATGAGTTCTTCTGGGAACATCTGCTGACTGCATGCTTCCTCCTCATCCTTCAGGTCTCTGTTCAAATACTACTTCCTCTGAGGTCCTTCCCTCCATCTCTAGAATGATAGAAAACAACTCCTGCTGATGGGGATCGTGGTCTCTTATGATATCTTCATGGGAGTAGACTCAGATTGTTGATATGATTACTTGATTGTCTACATCCCCCATGAGTCGGGGGGGTGGCGACACATGTTGTCTGGCATTGGTTAGCCCTATCCAGTTCCTACTATGTGGAGCATAGCATGAGCTTAGCAAATGTTTCATAATGGCATTAGAGAATCAATGGGCTATGTCCTCAGTGGATGCTGTTGATGGGAGTCTGCCACTTGCCAAGTTTCATCCTTGTTCTTTCCGCAAACGCATGAAGATAACCCTGGAACCTATCTTCATTTGGCACCAGCCATATGTGCCTTTGCATCTCTTATCTCTTACCTGTCAACTTCTCACCCTTGTGATGCAACACAACACTGAAGAAAGAGGGTCTTTTTTTGGTCAGTTAGGTGCTTACACTTCTTCATCATCTGTCTGGATTTGGACCCACATAAGAGAGATTTATATGGCTGTGCCCATGAGACTGTTTCCAGCGAGGACTAATGGAGGAGAGATTTGCTCTGAATGTTGGTGGCATCATCTCATGCCATTCCAGGATGGAAAGGGTGATGTGGGATTCCCCTCTGTATGCTGTGAATACCATTGGTGAATAAAGGAACTGCCTTGGCCTGTTGCTAGGGCAGAATTTAGGTAAGTGGGAGGGGGGAGAGAACTAAACTGAATGCTGGGAGAAAGGAGGTGGAGTCAGGGAGAAGTCATGGAGCCACTGCTGGAAACAGTCACGCTAAAACTTTGCTGGTAGGCTACAACCTTGTGGTGAATTGTAGATTAATGGAGATGGGTTAAATTAAAATGTAAGAGTTAGCAAATAAGAAGCTAGAACGAATGGGCCAAACAGTGATTTAAATAATACAGTTTCTGTGTGGTTATTTCAGGTCTGAACTACTGGGCAATGGGGAAACAAGCAGCCTCTTCACAACGAAAGGGGAGAGGGAGAAGCCCTCTGAGGGGCTGCATTCTTCTCTCCTTCCTCACTGTGGTGCTGTGTGACCAACAGCTTCACACTTTTCTGATGTGCCTCCCCCTACCATGATGGATGGTAGCCCTTTAAGCCATGAGTCCCTCCGTTCTTAAGATGCCTTCATCATGTATTTATCACAGTGATGAGCAAAGCATTGGTTTGGCCTTTTCCATGGGATAACTTATTATAGAAGGCAAACATCTCATACCCAACCAGGAAATAGGAAGATCCACATGGTGTCTCATAATCTCCTTTGAGGACCTTCCTCTGGGCCATAGCACTTCCTGGTTCTGGTACCTTTGGAGCCATACCTTTTACACATGGGTCTCTGGGGGCCACTAAACACCCAAATATGTAGAACCATATCCTGTCTTGCGTCTCCTCACAAGCACCTGCCTCTGTTCCCCTCTCCCCAGAGGCGTTTGTTCATTGTTTGTCTCCTAGCATTCTCTGTTTGGCCTGACCAGGGCAGGGTGTGATCTGCTTGTGGTCCCTCCATGTGTGTGTTAAGACAAAAGTACATTTCTGTCCATCATGCTACTTGAGTCATATTGCTCTTTCAACAAACCCCAAACAGAAATATACACAGGAAAACCATTCTATGATGTTTCCACATGAACTGTGGAACTGTGGTTGCTGCTGTGTGGGCTGCCTCTGTCTGTCTCTTGCTTTTAAAGCCCAGTAGAAGGCCTTTGTGATAAGACCTTTAGGTGTTTGATGCCACTGGCTTTTCAGCCTATTAAGGTCTTCTAAGACCTGATCTTGTTAGGCCACAGTACCTGGGGTCATCCCTTTGGCTTGAACATTGTCTTCTCTGTATTTTTGTTTCAAATAGAAATGTCACAAGTCTTTGGGAAGTTAAATTGACCTCACTTTCATTAAAAAGGTTTGGCAGATCAGTATTACAAATCTGTAGTCTAAGTTTTATATAGTATCAGAATCTATGGGAAGATATATATATATATATATATATATATATATATATATAGAGAGAGAGAGAGAGAGAGAGACAGACAGACAGACAGACAGACAGACGCACACACACACACTCATGCACACCACTAACTGTTGGAAGAAACGAAGATCCCCCACATACTCTCCATTACCCTGTTCTAACCAGGCAGCTGGGGAATCATAGCCGAGTGAATTTGTTCAGTCTGAGCTCGGTGAAGCCTGCCTCCAAGTGCTTACAGTGTCTTTTTGGGAGGGTTTACAAGCTCACATCTAGTAACTCATTCCATATCCCCTGCCCCGTTGATTGACATAGAGTTTTTTAATTTGAATTTTCAATTTTTCTTTCTTTTTTTAATTATTTGTAGTTTTAAATTATGAACCCATTTCTTGTGCTTCCAATCATTTGGCACCTCTCCTATTCTTTCCAACATTAAAATACAGTGTTTCTGTGGTCACATCTGTACATTCCTCTAGGGCTTTGAGTGTACGACATTTGTATCTAGAGGTTGTACTTCATTAGAATTAGCAGGTGATATTGCTATTCGGTGTTATTTAGTTTACTTGAGGCATTTTTAAGCTAAAATTATTCTTTGCAAATTTCATTTATGTATATAATACATTCTCACTGCTCTCACCCCATCAATACCTCCATCATGTTTCTTCTGTATAAGCCTCTCTGGTTTGCATCTTTTTGTTTTGCTTCATGACTCACTGAGTTTAACCAGAGCTTTCTGTATGATCATGGACATGGAGCCATCCCCTTTGCATGGGATACTCAGCAGTGGTTACAAAACGGAAGACCATGACTCTCCCCCCTAGCATTTATCAGTAGCCAATAGTTCCCTAGGAGAGGTAAGACCCCCTGAGTCCCTTTCTAATTTGTAATCGCCTGTTTAGAGGTTCAGTCTTGCACAGGTCCAGTGCAGGCAAATACAACTGCTAGGACTTCTGATTGCACGGCCAGGCTATGCAGAAGATAACATCGACTGCCTCCATACTAACCTGCTAGTCAAGATGCGTTCGCTGGTGCAGTAGTGGCATGACTGTCGGCGGGATACCATCTACTCTCAATTGTGTGTGAGGCCTGCTCTACTGGAAAGAATTTACTCCTGGTTCTGTAATCCTGGCTCAGGTCCCAGGGGAGAGCTTACTACCCATTTTACTAAATAGACATGGGTCAAATTGCTGCTCAAATATTTTTGTGTTCATAGTCAAATGCTGCCCCAACCCTGGGCAGACAAGCTTCTTTCGCCAGTGAACACTGGTGAATGCGGAGACTCATTGACTGAGATTAACTGACCGCTGAGTGTTAGCCCTTAACAGACATCTGTCTCACCTTCTCCAGTGTTCAGAGATCACCATGGAAGGCAGATGGAGAGAATGTAGGAGCCCAACCATAGAGAGGAGGACTGTTAGATCTATGTACTCAAACAAGTGTCCCGAAGCACACCAGTTCTGTTTTTCCTCATCGCAATGGTGCTTCACTCACAGCAGGCTCTTAATGTAATTCATTAAATAAATGAGTGAAATTTGAATTATGTACAGACTCTGTCCAGTAGGCTTATAGCTCAATGAAAGCTGCTTTAAGTATGGATCACTGAAATTTTATGAATATCCCTTTTGTCTTATCTCAAATATACATTATTTTTATTTTATTCTATATTTTTAATTTGTTACTTGTTTTAAAATGAGCTGGTTAATATGAAAATCCTGCAGATAACATACCTTAAAATGGAAAGTTTACATCAGCTTTTTTGTATCAACAATTTTGAAAGCCAGAATCCCTCATTAACTCTCCTATCAAAGTTTGAATCATATTTCCCCTTATAAAATCTGAATGTGTGACATGATTATTATCTGATTTTGAAGATATGAACTTAAACCACTGACCATGAAGAAGAAAAATGTTTTTTATGTTATTATAAAGCCAGGCTGACAAAACCTTCTTCCGGTCATCCAAATGGTGGTAGCTATTGGTTTTTGTTGATCAGGAGTGTAATTCTGATTCAAAATGACTTACAATGATGTATATATATTAGCACCCACCCCCTCAACCCCTGGACAAAGTGGAAAGTTACAGGCATTGCAGGTTGTAGGGCACACATCTTAGAAGAAGAAGGACCTTCATCTGGAACAAAACAGAATAGAGCACAGAACTGCCACAAGCTCTGGTTGGGAACAGTCACACCAAACAAAAGGGAGCCAGGAGTGTTCACGGGAAAGCTGAAGACTCGCCTGTTGAGGATGCCTTTGGGTGGGTGGCATGGTTGGCATTGGAGCTTTTCCATGATGTATTCTGTGACATTTGGAGGATTTTATGATTTTTTTTCTCACTGATATAACAACAACTCCTTTTGCTTTTAATGTGGTGACCTCATAGTCATGGCTAATTGGTATGGAGCCGTGTCCAAGGCAGAGCACAAGACAGCGTTTTCACACCGGGGCTGGGTGATCAGCTGGGCCAACCAGCTTTCTGTCTCTATAGTAAGTACCCAGACAACCAACTTTGAAGACATGGGTCATTTGGGTTACTGTTTTGGAGTGTCCAGTCCACCCAGCTTCAGAAGCTGACCTGATGCTTTGGGCTTGTGGTAAGGCTGGTGAGTGTGTGTGTGTGTATGTGTGTGTGTGTGTGTGTGTGTGTTGTGTGTGTGTTAGAGCAAACTATTCACCTCACCCCGAGATTTGCCACAGGAAGGAAAGGGAGAGGGCAGCATTCCCCAGTTCCCCTCAAGGACAGGCTACAATGACAAGATCCTCCATAGGCTCAGCGTCTTTCAGCCTCTGTCACCTCACAGGAGCATACAGAGATCCCAGAAGCTCCACTGTTAGGAATAAGTCTGTGACTAAGTGTTTAGTCTGGACACCGTGTCTTTCCTGTACTTCTAACCAGCAGCCTCCATTTATGACATGCAAGAGAAGGAAAGTGGGGGAGTGGGCCGAAGTGTCAAGGTATACTCTGAGACTTAGTGCTGTAGACAGAGGCTTAGCTAGACAGGGCCCTGAACTTCTCATGACAAGAGGGTCATGTCCTGCTGGTCCCTACTGTCCGCAGCTGCCTGACTGCCTAGAATGTGGATTCTTAAGTCTTTTCCTATCCTAGGCAGTGGTGTGTGTTCTTTCTGCTTCTGATGTTCAGGTTTCCTGACGGCAGAGGTGCTGTGTTGGGAGCTGGGCATCCAAGATAACCCCATTGCCTTCTCGCCAACTGAGTCCTTTGTAGTAGTGGGGAGCAGCGGGCTGTGTCCCACCACCTGGCCGCCTGGCTAACTTATGCCCAGAAATAATTATACAGAAACTGTATTCTTTTAAATACTGTTTGGCCCATTAGTTTTAACCTCTTGTTGGCTAGCTCTTACATATTGATCTAACCCATTTCTAATATTCTGTGTAGCACCACGAGCTGGCTTACCAGGAAAGATCTTAACCTGTGTCTGCCTGGAGTGGGAGAATCATGGCGACTGCCTGACTCGGCTTCTTTCTCCCAGCATTCTGCTCAGTCTACGCCGCCTACCTAATTTTCTGTCCTATTAACGGGCCAAGGCAGTCTCTTTATTTAACCAATGAAATTAACACAAAACAGAAGACTCTCTCCCATCAGTCCTCCCCTAGTCCAATGGTTTTTGAAGCTTGTAGAGGAGGATCTTATGAGAGCATAGCTTTTTTTTTTTGTTTTTTTGTTTTTTTTGTTTTTTTTTTTTTGTTTTGTTTTTCGAGACAGGGTTTCTCTGTGGCTTTGGAGCCTGTCCTGGAACTAGCTCTGTAGACCAGGCTGGTCTCGAACTCATAGAGATCCGCCTGCCTCTGCCTCCCGAGTGCTGGGATTAAAGGCGTGCGCCACCATTGCCCGGCCCGAGAGCTTAGCTTTTTAAAAAAGAAAAATACTTCAATGGAGTTATGTGGTTAGCCTATGACTTCCCAGTTTTTGTTGTAATTTCAGTTTCTTTTTAAAAAGTTGATTATTTTTCTTTATTGTCCAATTTAAAGAATGTATCTGTGATCAACATATTACTTCTTGCCAGTGTTGCTTCCAGTTTCCTGTTTGTTCAGAAAGAGCAGGGGAAAAAGATCCTCTCTGGCTCCCCGTCATGCTTTCTACTGGTTCTAACAGACAGGATCTTAAGCAAAGGCTTGGAACAAGGAGTGTTGGAGGTTCTCTCTAAGTGATTGATCTCTTAATCAATAATTTCTTTTCTGAATTATGCACAATGTTTGCTGGAGGCAGGCAGAAGCTCGTGAAAGGTTAAGGATCTGATTTAGGTCACAATAAATTCCAGAAACTTGGGAGAGAACCAGATGTAGAGTCCCCTTCTAGCCTGCCGTATGCCTTTTTATCCCCCTTAAAAAAAAATCAAACCCTCTAGGCTCGGAGACTGCTGGGCCCTTGTCCAACCTCTGTCTTTGTAAGGGGCTGTCTGGTCCAGCTTGTCCAGTCCTACACAGGCAGTAGCGTCTGGCTAGCAGTGGGATTCGAACTGTGAAGTTTAAGTATCAGGAGTCACAGATGTCTGGGATTCAGAAAAGAACAAGAAGTCCAAACTGTCCCGAGTGCTAGGGGTTTCTGGAAACACCAGCATTTGCAAGCCCAAGTGTGTTTCCTTGTCTTCTGTCTCTACTAAACTGTGTGCTCTTTAAGAATGGGCGGGCGCTGTACTTGGTCATAACTGAGTCTCCATCTCACAGACAGGCCTCAGGAAGCAACTGTTGAGGCCTTGGAGGGTTTGTGTGTGTTCCAGGGCCAGAGCACCTTGCTAGGAGTGTTGTGTGATGGTGTGTGCATCTTTACTTTGGGTTGGAAAAAGCCCTAACTGTCTCCTTTAAAGATGGACTTTTCCCAGCTGAAGACTTAGATCCAAAGCTATTACTAACTGGAAAGTGACAGGGTGTGAGTTTTACAGGCTCTGGACCACTCAGGGTCCAGCTGTTTCTTTTTAATGGGAATGACTTTTTCCTCACTTGCTCTCTGCCAGAAGGGGTTCGTGCTCTCTGACACCCTCTCACATAATGATGGTGTCTATTTATCACACTCTCCTTACTTGGGGACAGGTTTAGTGAGTTTATCTAAGGAGTTGGCCTCTTATGTGTTTTTCATCCTGAACATTCTCTCCTGAATTCTGAAATCTTTTCAAACTCTGGTAAAAATCGCTCTTGTTCATTGGTCTCTCTGGTTCCCTTAGTTCACACTGCATGGATTTGTGTCATGCCCTGGAAGTAGCATCTGTCCTGGAAGTATGTGGCTGGTCCCCACCATGACCTTAGGTCGGCATCATAGCAGACATCACCATAGTAATTTCATCTACTTTCTAGACCAGAACTCTTCCTACACAGGCCATTGGTAAGTATTTGTGAAATGCGTGAAAGAATCATTTCTAGGGAAGCTGAGAAATGATTAGATTCCATCATAACTGGTAAGTCGTGGATTTTGGAGACAGGAGAGAAAAACAATGATGTCATCCAAGCTAGTCACTTCGTCTTTTAACTTCCTTTTTAAAATTTCGCCATCATGTGGAAGTCTACAGCTTCAACATGCTCGCCAATACTCAAGAGGCTTTTGACAGCAGTGAGAGTCACACTAGCAAACACTCCACTTTCCAAACAGAGTTGGAGCCTGTCTGCTTCCACCGCATGAGGAGTGGCGCGAGAGGCTCAGGCAGCAAGGATCCTTTAAATTCAGAAGGATTTGTATATCAATTTTATAGCGCTGTTGCCTCTTTCCTCCCCTCCTTCAAACTCCTACACTTAACATTTTATTTTACCATTGTTTGGTCTCCGGTGTCAAATAAAGCACCTTTTATATTTAGTACAATAGACCCAGTGTGGAGTTTGTCTAGTCCAAAGTGCTGTGCAAACATTAACCCATCCAACTCGCCTTGACCCTGACTTGTGCAGCCTTGTTTAAACACTCCAGTCATCCTGGATAGGCTCTCCAGGCAGTAGCTAGGAACATTAGAAAAAGCACACGAGAGTCTGAATATCTGCTAGGGTGTGTTACACACTGATGTTTCCCCTGGTGTTAAAGATCTTAAAGCCAGATTGTTTACAGTTCGTGAGCCTTCCGGAAGAATGGTCAAGGGCAAAGTCACGAACTAGGAAAAGGCTGAACAGCTTGTAGAAGATAAGTGCTTTTGATGACGGACTCTCTAAAATATCCCCAAAGAGCAATATCCAAGGGTTTTATTACTGAAGTAGAATTAAGCAACACATTCTCAAGAATCTCCATAAATCAAAAATCGCTACCCCCCCCACCAACAAAATAAAAATATCTGGCTAAGGTTTGGGGAGTGCACATATTAATTTATCTAAATGACATGTTGACTGTAGCGTGTGCTCATAGCAGGAGCCTGTTTCTCCCTTCCATTGGGGATGTCTAGTTTGTTCCCCCTCCCTGACTTTGGAATTCGTACTGCACTGTAAAAGGTCCATTCCAATTCTATCACGAGGAATGGAATTTGAGGAGTTCACAGTTATTTCAGCTCTCCAAACTTAACATTTTTTCCATGAAACAGATACTGTATTCCATCATCAGAAGGAGGTTTTTCTTTTTCTTTTTAATTTATAAGTTGCACTTAGCAATGAAAATGTAAATCTCACCAAATTCCTCGTGTCTAGCTTAGGTACAATTCTTAGAGGTCCCCTGAGTTCTTGGGACTCAGTTTCTTCATCTGAGAAATATAAGATATTTGAAAAGTTTGGGTGCTAAGGTTTCTTAATGCTCACAATTCATTTGGTGTTTTAGTGACTTTTACTAAAGCAAACCATAGTCAAAGGCGTGAAACCAGTGGTCCAAAAGTGTTTAATTCTTTTGCGGTATCAGCGCTTTCATTATGATGCCCCAGAAGCGATGCGGATGATTGGTATCCTGGACGCCCTCTGCTCATTTTCTACCCGACGGAGAAGCACAAGTCTTCAACACACCTGATGTCTTCACAACTCAGAGCATTTGCCAGTTACATGACAGCTGAACAGGATAAAAAGAAAATGGCATCTGCAAAATGAATGTTTGTGATCATATTAGTTCTGTTTTTGTCTCATTAACATATACATATGAGATTGTCTGTCAAGATAAATGGAAATTTCTTGTCGTCTTTTGATCGTCTCTTGTGGATTCAACACACGCTATAGCTCCTGGGACTGGGTGGAGCTCGGTGGTAGGGCTCTTGGCTAGTGTGTATGAGGCTGTGGGCTCTGGCACCATTACAAAAAAGAAAGAGGGTTCAACGGGATACCTGTCAGGGTGAGAAGTGAGTCTGACCTCAGAGACCTCAAACCGTGAAGAGATTGTAGTCATGCCCAACTTTCTATACATTCCTATTCAGTTCTAATGAGTAAATAAAAACATCATCATCATCAACAACAACAAACCCCAAATCCTTCTAAATTTTCAGAAGGTGAAATTATGATTTCCTTATACAGTATCTTCTATGCTTTCAAAACAGTCAAATATCAAGTTATCACAACAGGAAGCTCTGATGATGCGGCCTTGTGTCGAGGTGAAGGACAAAGCATGGTGGGACACAAGGCCTGGCCAGGCATTCTCACAACCTAGGCTTGGCAGAATCAGACCCCTGGCTTCTTCTTTCTCAGGTCTTAGAAGCGATGGGCCTGATGTGGAGCCTTGCTCAGTGCCTGACACATCCTCAGGACTTTCAGTAAGTCAAGGACCAAAGCCAGTGCTCATGAAGTACCCACAGGGTGGCACTGATGGAGGTACGTGCCATGACTGTCACTTCTTCAGGTGAGAAAGCACAAACATGGAGGACAGGCCTTAACCCCAGGGTCTCTTCTCCCTCTTTCTTTGCACCTAGATCTCCCAGGTTCTGTTTGCTAAAATTCTCGCTTTCAGAGTAGGTTCTGGTTGTGTTTTGCACAAAAGCCTAAAGATGCAGAACTGTAACCATGAAAGTCCAATGGCAGCATGAGACTTGTAGAAATGTCTCCCCCATGAGATGAGCATCAGGTGAGGAATCAAAAACCCACTGCACTCAATCTTTAAAAGTGTTGTTTGAAGTTTGTGCAGTGTGGTTAAGTTATAAACCAGGAAGTTACTGTGTCTCAAAACATCTATATACTCTACAGCTGCAAAAAAAAAATGGCTACAAAGTTATTCAGAAGTTGCCACCTTACACAAGCATCTTACTTGTTAAGCTGGCGATCATTCATCCTGTTGTTAGCAGGAGTCCATGCCTATGGCCTCAGATCTCCACGTTAAACATAATCTGAGGTAATGGGAAAGCAAGCTTTAAAATAACACCAAACATGTTAGAACACATTTAACTGGCTGAAATCAGAATGGAGATTTGTAAACATATTTATAGAGTTGCAGTCTACACTATATAGCCAGAATTTTCAGAGTTGCTATTTAAATCTGCTTGGGATAGTTTTCTTATTTTCATGTTACTCCAAAATAGGTTTCAGTAGCTTTAGTAGGTTTGTGAAGAAAAAGTTAACTCAATTATGGAACTGTACCAAGATGGAACACATATTTGGATTCAATAAGAAAAATCCCAAGATCATTTTTAGTATGTTTGCAAAGCAAAAATAGCTGGTGCTATGAGTTTCATTTTTTGCCAAAATTATGGCATTCATCACAGAAAGAAAGCTACGTGGACCTCTTCTGGGAATGATTTCTATAGTCATGAGGCTGACGAACAAAGCTGCTTGGAATGCTCATTCTCTCTATTAGAGGGACCCCTTTCCCCAATGCCCTGCTATACAGAAGAGTTCTTCTGGGAAATGCCCTTGAATTTAGGAGAAATTGGAGAAAATAAAACCCAAATGTTTTCTTCTGGATCTGAATATAAATTAGTTCTTTTCTTCTTATCTGTCTTGTATATGGTTAGATGATGTATTTATTGGGTCGATTTCAGACTTCTTTCTTCATCTTTTATAAAAAAATAAAAGCAGTCTCTAAAGTTGTATCAACAAATTCCAAAATTTGTAGAATAAAGATCTTTGTTTGTTACCCTCCTTTAGCAGAATTTTTATGCTTTTTCTGTAGAGCAATGAGATGACCATCAATGGCATACTCAGAGAGAATAAACACAGGCCTTCCCTAAAATGCACATTGCAGGAATGTTGACAGTGTCTCCTTCAAAAACATCTTCCAATGATGTCTTCCATGGGACTATGTTGACAGAGGTTTCTGTCTCCCCTGGTCCCGCAGCTGTTCAGTCCCAAAGAAACACACAGAGGTCTAAATTATAAACTGGTTGGCCTATTAGCTCAACCTTTTTTATTAACTAATTCTTACACCTTAAATTAGCCCATTATTCTTGTCTATGTTAGCCATGTGGCTTGGTACCTTTAATCAGTGAGGCATTCACATCTTGCTTCCTCTTTGTCTGGCTTCCTCTGTGTGGACTGCAGGCTGGCTTTTCTCTTCCCAGAATTCCCCTGTTCTCATTGCCCTACCTCTTTTCCTTCCTGCTCACCCCACCTATACATGTCTGTAAAGATTCAGTTAACAACTCCTTTTGAACAAATAAAGTGTTTTGAATGGTAAACCGAATATTAGAACCGCAGCTCAGATATAAATCCAGTCCTTGTTTTATCCGAATGGTATGCACTCCCCTCTGTTTTTAACCTTTGCAAGATTCAGAGTTCTTGTTTTGAAAAAAAAGTGGGGGGACATGCTGTGGACAATGGTCTTGTGTTTTGTAAAAATTTGTCACTTGTATTTTAATAAAACGCTGGTTGGCCAGTAGCCAGGCAGGAAGTATATAGGTGGGGTGACCATAACAGGAGAATTCTTGGAAGAGAAAAGGCTGAGTCTGCAGGTGTCATCCTGATGCAGAGGAAACAAAATGAGACTGCCTCACTGATAAAAGGTACCAAGCAAGCCACATGGCTAACACAAACAAGAATTATAAGCTAATATAAGTTATACATGTTAATAAGAAGCCTGAGCTAATAGACCAACCAGTTTATGTTTATTTTATTTTATTTTATTTTTTGTTTTTCGAGACAAGGTTTCTCTGTGGTTTTGGAGCCTGTCCTGGAACTAGCTCTTGTAGACCAGGCTGGTCTGGAACTCACAGAGATCCGCCTGCCTCTGCCTCCCGAGTGCTGGGATTAAAGGCGTGCACCACCACGCCTGGCACCAGTTTATGTTTAATGTAAACTTATGTGTGTTTCTTTGGGACTGAACAGCTGCAGGACCAGGCAGGCCAGAAACCTTTGTCAACAGGTCTACATTAATAATATCTGAATAAATTCTTTAACTAGAACTTCATACAAATTACAAAACCACATTCTGAGTGAAAAGCAAACACGGCTTGTAAACATCTATCTCCAGTGGACAGTCAGTTACAGACCTTAGTGGTTCTTATTGGAGTTAGAGAACCATAGAACCCCTAGCTCTTCATCCATTGTATTACTGTCACTCGCAGGATTCAGTTCAACAATGCTGGGTGGTTTATAGCCTAGGAGTGGTGGGGTGAAGCACCTAACATACGTGTGTAATGACCTTGAGCTTCCAGCTTCATGTGAGCACACTATGTGATTGCTCACATAACCGTGGAGCCTCCAAGGGATGCAGTTCTTACAACCTGTCCCTGTTAAGTGACACATGATTGTGCTACCAGATTAGAGTGTTTGGTTTTTCAAGACCACATGGCAACTTGGCAAAAGCATTGCTTCTGTGGTCCCTTATGAAGGCTGTTTCATGGTTGCTTGTCTCTGAAAGGAAGTATTTATGCAAATATTTATACCACAGGGCTTAAACTAAAACAGGAAAGTTGCTGTCTGCAGGCCATTGGGAAATTGCTCAAAGATAACCTTTCAAACTCAACTTTGTGTATGCAGAGCCTCGCCCCTCTCTTCTGCTAATGTTATATACGAGAAATGTTGCACATATGAACCCATAACAGATGTAGTAAAGATAGGTCAGATACAGTTACTGGGTTAATGGAAGCCTCAATGTTAGTGACTAAGTTTAGTATTTTGGAGCACCCATTCTGGCTTCTGAAATGAGGGGGCTAGACTAATTATTTGGTCCTTTATTTTGTTGTTAAAAAGATAAAACAACAAAATAAAAAACCACCCAATTCCTCTCAGACCTTTAGATAAAAAAGTAAAACAAAACTCTCCCCATAATGTGATGTTATCTCCATACTCCCCCCCCCCAATGTTGGTATATGTTGCCAAATGAACTTTATTCCAGTGCTTATTTTATTTACTTATTTTTGTGCTTCTGGGGACCCAAACTCTGGGACTTCTTGAGCTAACTATGCTGTAGCACTGAGCTACACCTCAACCCCTTTATTTTAGTATCTTGAAAACATAGACATGCATGTGTGTTTACTCTTGTGTAAGTGTGGGTGTATGTGTGTATGGTATACTTGTTGAGTACTAGTCTTGTTCCCTGCCCTATTTGAGACTTGTCTCGTGACTGTGACTGCTGAGTGGGTCAGGTTAGTTGACCTCTGAGCCTCTAGGGATTCTCATCTCTTCTCTCCAGATCACTCTGGAGAGTTGAAGGAGCTGCGGGCTGTGTTCCTGCCACCCAGCTCCCGGACGCCTGGCTAGCTTATGCCCCAAAATAACAACACACAAACTGTATTCTTTTAAACACTACCTGGCCCATTACTATTAATGTGTGTAGCACCTTGAGGTGCACTTACCAGGAAGATTCTAGCCTACGTCCATCCTGGGTCTGAGCTTCATCGCGTCTGCCCTGGGGAGCAGAGCTATGGCGTCTCAGCTCACTTCCCTTCTTCCCAGCATTCTGTTCTGTTTACTCCACCCACCTATGTTCTAACCTATGAGGCCAAGCAGTTTCTTTATTAATTAACCAATGACATTCCTCCATCAGATCACCGTAAGAACCTTTGGGGTAACAGACTTATGCCACTATGCTTTACTGTATGTGGGTTCTGGGGGTTCAAACTCAGGTCTTTATGCTTGTACCACTGGAAGTTTAACTACAGAGCCATCTCTCCAATCCCTCACCTTTAAAATCCAGACCCTAGTGGGATTTGAACATGGATGCGCTGTCTTGCCATCCCATCAGTTCTCTTACTGCAAGCAGCTGCAGTGCGGCTATCCAAATCCCTCTTTCCTTTAGATGCTTTTATACTAAAGGCCCCATAGCTGCTGAAGAAAAGACTTCAGTCTCTGTGCCTGCCATTGTGTATGGAGGTTCCTTCCTTTTCCAATGCCTTTACTCCTCCAACACAGTGCTCTAGAGTAATCAGTTTCATTTGATGCCTTGTTTATTCTGAAAAAAAATTACTAGTTTGTGATATACAAGCTAAGCTATTTAAATTAAAATCATATTTTTCCATATTTAGTCCTGGAATTGACTTCTCCTATACAGTCTCAATGAGTAAGGCTAATAAAGAACCTTCCCAGACTGGGACTATGCCTTGTACGGCTAACAAAGAATCTTCCAGGACTAACTATGCCCTTCCCAGCCTTCACCTTTGTTTGCCTTTAATAATTAACTGTGATGTGTATAGGAGACCAGAATAATTTACTAAAGGAATTAACTGCAATTGCAAGGTCACTTTTAGTCTTGAGATGAGAAATTATAAACCCAATATTTGGTTATTTTAAAAGTTCAAAAAAGCAAAGCAAAGCAAAGCAAATTGACTGGATCAGACTCCTTGAAACACACAGATTGTGTCCTATTACCTACTTTGATATGTGTGTAGTTGAGTATAACTTGGGTAGTAGGAGAGACTTGGGTTCTGAGCAGGCAGGAGACTGCCTTAATTTTTCTTGTCACCTTGATCATCTTGGCCAAGTCATGTGACTGACAACATCCTTAGCTGACAAGGAAGAAAAGTAGTCCCCAGTGTGAAGATTGGACAGGACAGAATTGGTATACTGCTCTGAGCAATGTGTGGTGTGAGGAAACAGTTGCAGGGGTCTAAGTCCCATGATTCACCCTGCTGTATACTGAGTCCACACCCAATGGCAACTCTTTAAACACATCTGTGGCAAATTCACTCTTTTGCCTTCTGAACCCCACCCATAACAAATATTGTAGGAATCCTTGTTGAGTAGATGGCAGGATGATCCATTTTGAGTGCCATTGAAGCAATTCTCTGTTCTTGGTAAAGATTTTAAAGGGTGGTGACTCTCAGCAGGTAACACAGTGAAGACTGGCATCTTGACCCACACGTTGACTGGACCCTTGAATCTGGGAGCTCTAAAGAGCTTCTTCTTTTTTTTTTTTTTTTGGTTTTTCGAGACAGGGTTTCTCTGTGGTTTTGGAGCCTGTCCTGGAACTAGCTCTTGTAGACCAGGCTGGTCTCGAACTCACAGAGATCCGCCTGCCTCTGCCTCCCAAGTGCTGGGATTAAAGGCGTGCGCCACCACCGCCCAGCTTCTAAAGAGCTTCTTTTGTTGGGTGTTTGTCTCAAGGGAGAACCACATAGATGTTATAAATTTGTGTGCTCATCTGAGGCTTTGGAAGGTGAGGATAACATGGCCACTCATTTCATGTGTTAAATAGATAGCTACTTTAGTGAGGTTTAATAATATGCTATACAGTGGAGCCATTTAAAGTGTGCTATTCAATATTTATTATTTTTACAGTTAGATATGCAGCCTTTACAATGGTTGGTTTTAAAATACTTTCCTCTTTTAAATAGGAAGAAATTGATTCATCAGCATATTTGTTAGAAAATACAGACAGGGATAATTGGATTGATAGACACAGTGCTTGCTGTTCAAGCATGAGGACCTGGGTTTGCTCCCCAGCACCTATGTAAAGAATCCTAGGCACAGAAGTAACACTAGTTATCCAGGGCATGGAATGTAGAGATCAGCGGATCCACATCCACACAGCTCAGTGGCCAGGCACCTAGTCTACTTGGTAAATTCCGGGGCAGTGATAAACCCTGCCTCAAAAAGGCAATGTTTACCTCTGGCTTTCACCTGAACACACACACATGTGAAGAGCTGTAGGTGTAATGGTCTGTCCTATCCCTTTAAGAGACAAGCTCCACCCGCTTTCTACCTTGTCTGCCAAGGCAAGTGTATCTTCCTTCCACTTCCAGCATGCGCTCCTTCCTTTTTGTCTATCTCCTGAAGAGGTAGCTGATGGAGGAAGGTCATTGGTTAAAAAATAAAGAAACTGCTTGGCCTTCATAGGTTAGAACATAGGTGGGTGGAGTAAACAGAACAGAATGCTGGGAGGAAGAGGAAGTGAGCTCAGACTCGATAGCTCTCCTCTCTGGGGCAGATGTGATGAAGCTCCGACCCAGGATGGACGTAGGCTAGAATCTTCCCGGTAAGCTCACCTTGGGGTGCTACACACATTATTAGAAATGGGCTAGTCCAGATGCAAGAGTTAGCCGAGAAGAGGCTAGATATAATGGGCCAAGCAGTGCTTAAAAGAATACAGTTTGTGTGTTGTTATTTCGGGGCATAAGCTAGCCAGGCGACCAGGAGCTGGGGTGGCAGGAACACAGCCCGCAGCTCCCACTACAGGTAGCTTCTCCTTTCTTCTCACCTCCTCCTTTCTCTCTCTGTTTTCTCTTTCTCTCTTTCTGCCTGTCTTTCCTTGTCCCCCTTCTCTCTCCCTCTTCCCCTTTTCATTCCCTTTCATAACCCACTAAATAAATACCCATTTTCTCTGCATGGTGTGCCTATCCATCTCTGTCTCTCACCTGCCGTGGCTCCCTGTGGAACCAGCTGACCCACTGCCTGCTGCCTTGGGGAATGGCACCATTTTACTTTTACCATTACATTGGTGCTTGTGACTCAGCCAGGCTCTCTCCACGTTCCCTCCCATCCACAGTTGGGCCAGCTGAGGACATGTGGAACCCTGGGCTTGGGAGCTGGGTTTCTTTACAACAGCCCCACATTCTATCTGCCTGAATACAGACCTCTACGCACATCAGCTGATTTGGTGGTGAGTTTTCCCCTTCCAGTCAGCTTAACTGTATTGCCCCCAACTGCAGCCTTCATGGCTATGGTTGAACCCTTTGCTGACATTCATCTATGGTTGCTTCCCATAGCTAACAAGCATGATTTGATGACCCAGGGTAATCCACTCCAGCTAGCACTGCACACGAGCAGTGCATCCACTTTGGGGCCCAGAGTCCCTTGAATATTTCTTTCTCCTTTCTTTTTCTTTTCTTTTGGACCACTTGTAGGTCATCCCCACCATGAGAGACTGCTCTAGTGTCCTCTAGCCTCTGGCTTCCAAGTCACCAGATCAGGTCTCATTAACACCCTGCCTATAGAGAGAAGTTGCTCTTCTACAGGTCTTGTGGTGTTCCTTCACTGTTTTTGTGGGTTTTCACAGTTTCAGCTATGGAATATAAACCCTCAAACTATGAGCCCCCTGCCCGTGAACGCTCTGTCAGTGTCCCGCTTGCTCTGATTTTCTTCTCCCTGGGCAGCCCCTTCACACTCATGTAAAAATGCTCTTTTCCTCTTGCTCCCATTCCTTTTATCCCTGCCATTACTACCACTGGTCCCACAGAAATTGACAAGATTAGTTAGATCCATAAGGCAGCTGTTTTCAATTCCAGCCTTTGCTCTCTGCTGCAGCTTACGGTACAGTGACTTGGCAACAGGGTGGATCACACCTCTAGGTCTCTCTTGTTATTATATTTAAAACTCCCACAGCTCAAAAAAATATGGCTTCTCCATGCAACACATGACTGCCGCTATTTTGACTGAGGTCAGGTGACCTCACTGCCATCTTAACTGATGGCCAGGTCAGGTGACCAAGTCCCACCATCTTTACTGAGGTGTACCCTGCCTGTTTCCCTGTTTTACTTATGTTTTTGACTCTATATTCCTCTTGTTGACTCTGTTACATGTGTGTTTTGAGCAGTGGCATGTCTTTGGTGGGGCCCACCAAGAGTATTCACTTCACCAATTCCTGTTTACTGTGTGTGTTTGTGCATACATGTGACTTAAATGCACCTATATTTACTGTTAAATGTTATAATTGTCTGTTCATTGTATCTCATTCCAGACTACAAAGCAATAGGTTTCATGTTTTAAATTGGTATGTACTTTTAAGTCTCTTACAAAAATATGGTATAAAATATATTAAGTTGTTCTCTACTATTGTCAATTCTGCGGTTAGCCTTCTATTGCAAGCAGTTTTTTTTCTTCTTTATGTCTTTTTACAAGTGCAAATCTTACCTGTTAAGTTGAGAGCCAGTACAGTCAAGCTTGGACCCAGCTCTCCACGCAGATTCTTTAACTTATCTATACCCAGTAAACAGCCCTCATCTGCTCAGAGATATGGGGAATATGGCATTTAAATGCTTAATTATTAAAAGACTTTTCATAACAAAAAGAGACAGATTGCTCCCAGAAGCAGCACTCTACTCACTCTACTTCCTCCAAAGAAAACAGAAGACAAATGGGCACAAAACAACGTCCATCAGCAATTCACTTCAACTGCCAAGTGCTGACCATTGGGAAAAACTGCCTTTCATCTAAACTGAAGATCTCCAAACAGAGGAATTGACAGTCTAGCTGCTTGGGTCAAGGCAGGTTTGTCTTCCTAAATATTTCAGAGCCTGAAAGACTGTGCTAAACAGCAAAAGAATAACACAACCCTCAGAAACCATGGAGAACCTTGAGGAGGGGCTCTAGGTGCCAACCAAGTTAGTTCTCTGTCTTTTTTAATCAATATCTTCTCAAGTAAAATTTTATCCTTCTCAAATATCTCTGATGCAGTTGACGGATGATAAGTTTTGTCAGTTTAAAAGAACAACCTTACCAAACAAATTTCAGCAAAATACAAATACAAGTTATTAAGACATGTACCTGCAAGTTATAAAGGTGTGAGGACAAGTGCACACTATCAAATTTCTCTCTCACATTTCCTTTCATAGTCTTAACGATACTTTTCATTGTACGAAAACATCTGTCACATCATTCTGACATAAATATGTTAAAACTTATGTTTTCACAAACCCCCCAAATTCTTGTGAGTTCCAGGGAGCCGAATTGAAGGATCCACCTTAAAAAGGTCAGATAAACCCATCTCAATTTCCTGGTCCTAATTTTTTTCCCAAAACTTAACTTTGTCCTCTGTTCTGCCAATATCTTAAACAGGTGTAAGAGACACTAGATATTTCTACACTACAAACACTTTACAGAAGCAAAGAGACCAGCTACCCCAGGATGTGTCTACCACCCAGCTTTCTCAGGTTCCCTCCCAAGATGATGCCCACAAATAAACAGGAAACAATCTTGAGAATCTGCTGTCCCAATTCCTTTAACCCATTATGCCTAACCTCCCACCTTTTTATTATAAAAAAGAGATGGGAATGCAATGGTCTGTCCTGTCCTTTTAAGAGACAAGCCACGCCCACTAGCTCCCCAGTCCACAGAGGCAAGCTGATTTTCAGCTTCCAGCCTGAGTCCCTTCCTTTCCATCTCTCTCCAGAAGAGGCAGCTTCTGTCTCTCCCTTCTCCCCACTTCTCCACTCCCACTCTGTTTCTCTCTCTCTGTTCTTCTCCCTTCTCCCCTCCCTCCTTTCCCTTTCCTTTCCATAACCCACTAAATAAATATCCAACCTTACTCTGCATGGTGTGCCTGTGGTCTGTCTCTCACCCCCCAGAGCTGCGGCTCCTCATTGGACTGACTACCAGTCTCAGTCTGTCACCCACCATGCGGCTCCCTGCCTGGGACTTGCTCCCTGCCTGGTACTGGCTGTCTTTGTGGTCTGCTGTGATCTAGGACCTGCTACCTGCTGCAGCTTGGGGCCCTACAGCATTTTACTTTTACCATAACAACAGAGTTCTCTGAAGTAATGATAATTTGTGAACTTGTGTTTTATTTAAGTAATAACTATAGTTTTGTACAGTGCTTTTCAACAATTTAATTAAAATATAATTACCTTATTTATCCTCCTTCTGACTTTTCTCCCATGCTCAACACTCTTTCTCTCTCAAGTTCACAACCTTCTCTTCTTTAATCAGTGTTCCTTCCACCCTAGAGTGGAATCTTAGATGAAAGCAAATAGACATCTAGTTCCAACGCCACCCAGCTTTTCTTTTCTTTAAAGGTGAGGACTCTCATACCATCCTGACACTTCTTTTCATGAAAAAAAAAAAACAAGGTGGTTTAGGACATGCACAACAAAGTGCAGCCCTGCAGGGTCCCCTTTTACAACCACTTTTCTTCACTCCTGCAATCACATAGTCTGTTTCCTACCCTCAGCAAGTCTCAGAGCTTATATTAGGATCCAGTGAGTCACTGCATAGAATCAAGATCAAGGACATTTTTGTATTGGTAAGACTGTAAGTATAGAAGCCCACATGCTCTGAGAAGGTATTCATGAATGGATCTCAAAGCAGTGCTATGAGATGGGGCAGATTAGTATCTTACCCAGTGTACCCACACCTTCTTTTACTGAGGTAGAGCAAGCCACATTGCAGGCTGTGAAAGGTGGCACTGGGGCAATCTGGGATGCTGTCTGGAATATGGAGGATAGCTCTGGGTCACTGTGGGATGCTGTCATCTGGGACACAGAGGATAGCTCTGGGTCACTGTGGGATGCTGTCTCAGGTGCTGGGCATTTCAGTAGTGGGTTGACTCAGGTTATCAGCACAGCTCTCCATGTTCTTGCTAACAATTCTGCCTTTCAGAAGACACTGGGTCTTAGGCATAAGCCCTAGAAATGTCTCTGTCTGAAGCTGTGTAAGATTCAGGGGTGTTGGGGACCAGCCTTGACAAAAATACCTCTCACCAGGGTAAAGGCATGGGGATTGGAAATATAATAAAGAATATGAGGACAAGAATGAAAATAATAAAACAGAGAAACATATAGGATAGTATCAGGAGGGAATTCCAGTGGGTACTGAAAATTCACCAGTGTTTAATTTCCAACTGCTTAAAATACCCCTGACCCCAAAAGGTCAGAGTAAGACAAAGACTACATTAATGTGATATAAGGAAATGAGCATACCAGTCGAAAGTTGCAGGCTTTGTCCATAGTCAAACATTCTGTTGCTAGAACAAAACAAGTCATGCTTACACCCTAGACCAAAATATTCTGTAGGCAAACCACTCCCTGGGTGGAATTCAAAGTTATCTCCATAAAGGGAACTGGAACTTAGTTGGATCCTTAGACTTTTTGCTTGAGGTAGAAACAGATCTACTTCTCTATTCCTGGAGCACAAGGTCTGGCTATTAGCTGAACTTGTTGACAATAGCCTTGAGAGAGCAGTACTCTCCGGTCAACACCTAGGTGGGGACTTTGTTTGAGATAGAAGCACAATAACTTTGAAGGAACTAGAAGTTCCAACTCTCTGACGTTTGGTCGAGGTGGAAAGAGGCTCACATTTTTGGGCCTTGACAAAGGGGAACCATTTTGGTGGTCACTGGGATGTGGAAATAAAAATTCAGTTGCACTGCAGCTCAGCGAAATCTGGATTTGTCTGGTAAGATGTGAAGACAACTTCTGAAGCTGGCAGTCAGAGGGAAATTGAGATGGGCTTGGTCACACCTGGAGGGGAAGTTAACCAAGTCAACAAGGAAACTCTTACGATGACACGGGAAGTGCTGTGGTTGACTGTGATGATCTGCATATCTGCGTTTGAGTTGCTTTGTTCCTAGTGACTGTTTTGGATCTCTTGGGCTGTTTTGTGGAACTCTTAGGAGGTGGGGAGGTAGGCAGTGGGTTGCTGATGGATATGCCCTGTGGTTTATAGCTGGGTCCTGCTTCCAACTGCATCTCTTTCTCTGCTGGCCTACTAGGGATGTGACAAATTCCAGGTCCCTGGCTTGAGCTCCCACCACACATTCTCAGGGCTATGGACTCCACTGTGAGGCAAGATAATTCTTCCTCTCTTGAGTTACATTGTCAGACATTTGGTGACTGTGACAGGAAAGTAATTAAAAGTGGTTTCAAATTTTCCAAACTAAATAGCGTTCTTTCCTCCCCAGCCCTCTCTCTAACCCATGCAAGCACACCTGTATGGTGAAGCTGCAGTTCATCAGCTCAGCCAGTAGGGGTGTGTCTCATGACCCCAGGCAAGGACTTCTCCAAGTCTCCCACCGTCTCCAGGTCAGGAGCTCAGCCTTGCAAACAGGTGCAATTTAGGGAGGTTTGGGGCAGTGGAGGGAGGCGTGCCCTCAATCACTTGATCTGAGTTCTTGCTTTTTCCTTTTCCGCTTGACTGTCTTGGACTCTTGTCTCTATTTCTATACTGTTGTGACTGCTTTCTCTTCCTCCTTCCTGCCCAGGATGGAGGCGCTTGTTTCCCAGAACATTCTCCTACTGTCTTGGGTTGACCTTTTCTCCCCATTAAACTTAGAACCCCTTCAATCACCTCTTTCTACCACCCCATCTCAGAGTACTCATTTTGAAAAGGTCCTGCTCACAGAGGGGAAAAACAAAACAAAACAGGGTGTTGCCATTTATTAAATCAATTTTTTTTTCTTTTTTGTTTTTTCAAGACAGGGTTTCTCTGTGGTTTTGGAGCCTGTCCTGGAACTAGCTCTGTAGACCAGGCTGGTCTCGAACTCACAGAGATCCGCCTGCCTCTGCCTCCCGAGTGCTGGGATTAAAGGCGTGCGCCACCACCGCCCGGCTTCAATTTTTGATCCTAACTAGGAAAGCCAGATCTAACGGTCAGGACCATAGATAATATACAGATTGTGAAAACCAGGCCCCCTTAACTTCTAGGGTTCATCCCTTCCCATTCAGATGCCATCTTTTGCAAGTCTGGGATCGCACTCTTAAGGCCAGTGCTGGACTTGGCTTCTGCGTTTCCTTGCTGTGAATGTGGAAGGGACAACTTGATTTTGCCCACTGGAGACCTCGTTCTCATGTTACCCACTGCACTGCTGAACACACACTCAATGGAGTGAATGTTTGCTCAGGGCGCCTTCCTCCAGAGACAGGTGTTATTAGAATTTGTAAATTATAATTTCCAGTAAACATTGGCCTTGACTTCTGTCTTTGACAATCCTGCATGAGAATTTGTCTTTAGCTAGACTTTGTAATCCAGCGCATCCCTCCAACAAACTATAATCTGTTGAAATAATAGTGTACTTATTTGATTTTGCTCATAAATAATAGAGTAAGTCATTTCTACCTTTAAAACTATTCACCAAGAATTTTTTTTTTTCTGACGATGATTTTAGGAGTGGTCAGATAATGTAGTAAATAGGAAAAAAAAAAAACTCATAGCGATTGGCTTTTAGCAAGCTTGGTCTAAAATGTCAGAACACATTCCTGCGTCTTGTGTGGGCACGCAGAATGATTATGGCTGAAATGGAAAAAACAGGTGGAAACCATTGTAGTAAGGGTCACATGTACCACGCATGGGATGTACCGTGGGACTCTAGAGGTGCTGTGTGCCAGTCCAGAGCCATGGCAAGAAGTGGAGACCAACCCCACTACTGCTATTGTTTCAGCCAGAATGGAAGTGGGAAGAATTTGGGTTGCTCTTTTCTCATTACGCTTGTAGCAAGGGGCAGATCTAGAACACGTGTGCATGTATGTGTGTGTGTGCACATGCATACACACACACACACTGATATGACAACTGAGCCATTTGCCGTTTTGTTTTCCACAGCCGACTGCCTCCCAACTCTGTCATTTCATCAGGGGCTCCCAGGCCACCACTGTCAACTCTGCAAGCCAGTGCGGGTGGCCTCTGTCTGACTTTTGTCTCTGTGAAGTACTCCTTTTCCTCACGTTCTCTTCCATCCCTCATGAATCCCCGAGTTCCCAGATGAAAACTATCTGCTGCGATATTCGAGCAAAATGAGTTCATTTCACCCGAAGCTTTGAAAGCAAAGGTGGATTCTTTTGCCCTGAGATCAGAGCACTTGGTGGTTAAGACTGGGCCAAGGTTGCTCGCGTTGCTAGGGGCCCTGGTCTGCGTCAAGGAGGAGAGGTAAGGGGGTGCGGCGGGAGAAGAGCAAGTGAACGGGCCACCAATGCATGCCTTTGCTCCCAAAATCTGATTGGAGAGACCTCCTACAATTACTGGGGCGGATCCAGGGCTGAAGACTCCTGCTTGGTTGGCAAGGTGGAGTAAAAAATGTGTTTATGAAGGAGCTAGTCGTGCAGCATAAATGGATGTTGAAATAGACCAGAACAAGGCAAAACAACCCACCAGCAGATAGCCATAAAAACTCAAGTTACACAACAGAACACATACTTTGCCCTGCTCATCCCTCTCTGAACTCAGGGTCAGGCCCCCCTGCCTGAGCCTCATTTCCCAGCTGGTGTTTGCTTGCTCTAAACACTCTTCCTAGGTTTCTCAGCCCAGGCTCGGCCAAGGTGTCATTTCTCACCATCTCTTTTCTAGTATTTATTTCCTATTATTTGTGTGTGGGATGACTGCCTTTGGGTTCTCTAGATGGGTCGCAGGTTTCTCTTTGACATGCTAGACTTCCTGGGAAGAGAGGACAGAGAGAAAGAGTTGAGAGGTGGGAACAGAGTCGGGGAAGGCGTTTGCCAGAATTTCCCATGGAACTTTTAGCCAAGAGACCTCAGAAAACCTTTCCCTCACCCTAGAATCTTACCAGTTTCTTTGAAAATTAATTAACCTCTGTGAGCACTGCTTGGAACCATGTCTCCGTCTCCATGTGAACCTCCTTGAAGCCAATGCCAATTGCCTGGCTTCCTACACAGAGAGTCTGAGGACACGATGGTGTGGGGTACCCAGATTTTACATACAGATGTGGTGCAGATGTTCCTGGCAGTGGAGGGATCCTTTTGCAGAGGCAGTTCATACCACACTTTGCCAAAATTAGTTGTGGTTTTTACAAGTTTCTAGTTCTGTGGGGTATTTGGATCAGAAAGTCAAAAGAGGAGAGAAAATCTTAAGAATTTTACTTTCATATCAAGATGATATAGGTAGGTCTCCTATTTCCTATTGCTTTTTCTTTTTAAAATATTTTTATCAATTTTTCAGAAAGAATCCATATAATATGTTTTGATCATATTCATTCCCCTACTCTTATCCCTAACTCCTCCCTTATTAACCCTTTACCTTCCTACCCCAACTTTCTTTCGTTTACTCCTTAAAAGAAAAATAACCCAAGAGCTCTAATTTGGGTTGTTGATATACTCCTGGGTATGAGGCCACCCACTTCAGTGTGGTCAAATTTTCAGGAGCCACACTCTTAAAGACAACAGATCTGCCTCCTCTAGAAGCCCTAATGGAGGAAGGTCATTGGTTAATTAATAAAGAAACTGCTTGGCCCTCATAGGTTAGAACATAGGTGGGTGGAGTAAACAGAACAGAATGCTGGGAGGAAGAGGAAGTGAGCTCAGATGCAGGGCAGCTCCTCTCAGGGCAGACGCGATGAAGCTTCGACCCAGGATGGACATAGGCTAGAATCTTCCTGGTAAGCGCACCTTGGGGTGCTACACAGATTATTAGAAATGCTCTAAATTAATACCTGAGAATTAGCCAAGAAGAGGCTAGATATAATGGGCCACGCAGTTTCTTTATTAATTAACCAATGACCTTCCTCCATCAAAGCCCCTTGGTGTCTTCCAGCTCCTCAGTTAGGTTGGGGGCTCATGGACCCCTCTCTGTCCTTGATTGAGTGTTGACTAGCTTGATATTGTATTCATTTTGTGTAATCAACCGCAGCTGCTGTGACCTCACGAGTGTAGCAGTCCTGCCGTGTCCAGAAGACACTGTTGTACTCTGGTCCCTGCTGACTTCTGATTCTCAGCCTTTCCACCCCCTCTTCCTTGATAGTCCCTGAGGTGTGGCAAGGGGGTGATGTTTAGATACCCCATTTGTGGCTGATCACCCCATTGCCACGTAGTCTCTGCACTTTGGCCAGTTGTAAGGACAACCAACAATAAAGCTGTTTGAAAAAGTCATGTAGAAACCCATAATTTTAGTGTGTTTGTTTAATTGGATTACTCTACACAGGGGATTAAGTTCATACTTAATTGTTGCTAAATAAAAAGCCCATTCTAGTGTCAGATGTAGGGTACAACCCCAAAAGTTGTTGGTCAACGGTATCTGGAAGACACCGTTGTTCTTGGTGGCCTACAAGAGCTTGGTTGCAGAATGTAGCACAAATATTTGTCATAGGACATGGAGAATCAACTGCTACTGGCCAGGAAGCTTCCTCTCTGCTGCCTAGATGTCATAGTACTAGAAGGTTGTTAGGAGGAAACCATTAACAGTCTGACCTAACTTTGAACCCTGTGAGCTGTCATAATGAACAGTGCGGCCAGCTATGCTCAAGGACGCAATAGTGGCACAAATGTTGTAGCAGTAACCAACCAACTGCGTGGGTTTAAGGCTTGCCCCACAGAAGGAAACAGATAGGCTGCATACTATAAATTTTGCCAACAACAATGGTTGGCTTCACAAGGGACCAACTTAGGACTATTTTAAATGGGCCTAGTAATGGACTGCCCTGTAATTCACAGCTCTCTAACCATGGGTTAGTGCAGCTCTCTCAGCTCGTTATAGAAGTTTCTTTGTGGTTTACCTAGAAACCTAGCATTTTTCAGTAGCGTGTAGAATACCGTAGGATTTTTAAAACTGCCCACCCTGATATGTAGATCTTTTAGAATTAAGTATCATCAAGTCCTGACAAATGTATAAGCTACTGATAATTTTGATGAAAATAATTGTTAGTGAAAGAATTAATCTCATTAGGATTTTCTCACAGCAACATTTCAGATTTTGAATAAGGACTGTGCGGTGGCTCAGTTTATAAAATGGTTGCCTCACCAATATAGGGACGTGAGTTCAGCTCCCAGGCCAGTGAGAGTCCTCATGTCAAAGGAGGTGGACAGTGTTCCTGAAGATGACAAGCGATGTTGTTTTCTGGCCTGCATCTGAACATACACACACACACACAAACACACACACACACACAAACACACACACACACACACACTGAGTAAAATAACCTATAAAGACAGTACTGGAGGTACTGTCTTTTAAACTAGCAATCTGAATGCATGGCTATTTTAACATTAAGACCAGAGACTTCTTCAATAGAGCAGCTTCTAATTTTTGTTGGCCCTTTGCAAGGCTGGCAATAAAGTTAGAGACAGAATTACTGCTAGGGGAGCCCAAAAGAATCATAACAGAAACAAAGGAGAAACCATGTGTAAACACAGCAAGGTGTGCCTTTCCTACTCCATTTTCCACTCCATGCTATGAGCAGAAGCAGCGAGAAGAGGAGGAATACCAGTTTTCCTGTATTTTATGCTGGCTACAAATGCCTTCTTAATTAGGGCACCTGTTCATAGGATCCTTTTTTCTTCTATGTAATCCTAGTATTATTAAACCAGTGGAACAATCTAGAAGGATAAAGTCCCATGATTTGATACTCTCTGAGAAAATGTTGGAATAGCAGTGATCTTTTAAATTTGGACCCCTTGCGATTGTGACTCCCCTAAAAACCCTTCTCTGGTCTTAAGGAGTAGGCTGGGAAAGAGCTGTGCTACGGAGCCTGCTTGCTGCTGATTGGCAGTGAGTCATTCGGCCCTTGCAGACACTTTAATAGAATACCTATCCTAGTAGGTCTGAGTGCACGTGTGTGTGTGTGTGTGAGCATGCGTGCTCACACTCTTTAGTGATTCTTTTCAGTGAAGCGGAGGCTCAGAACATTTATGAGGACTTTAGTTTCCTTCACAACGCAATGGGATGGGACACTGGGATGTCTCGATTTATGTCAGATCAGGGTACATTTGGTTGGTCCAGGTCCTTTATTTGGAGAACCACGTGAAAGACTCTTGGAATTTAGAACTTGCAAAAACACATGGTTACCATCAAATTAGTGAGAAATTCGCTTCTCTTCCTCCAGTAGTCCTTCCTCTCCAGCCCAATATCACCCCCCTAACCACCCATCCCTGTGTCTGTCTACGAGTCCTGAGGAACAGGGTCTAAGCCAATGCTTGAATTACTTTCTTTGCTTCTATACTGGGAAAAAATAAAGAGTCATGTCTCATGCTCAACTTCTACAATAAAATTAGTAATTAAATCAGCAAACATTTATTGACTACTTACTAGGCCTATTTTGAGGTGCTAAGTGGACACTTAGCATATGCCATCTGTTTAATTCTTAAAGTGGCTCTGCACAGAGTTACCAGTGTCAGGTTTGCTTTACAGGGGACAGGAGCCAGGGGCCGATGGTTGGTGTGTGGGAAAGCTACTTAGTGGGGAATTCTGACTTCAGGTCCAAGCAGGTACCCACATGATGGGGTCACCCAGTGCCCATCCAGTCTGGATTTTCTGTTACAGTCTCCCTACACCTCTGGTTCTTTTATTCTTTTTTTTAAAAATATTTATTTATTTATTATATTTACAATATTCTGTCTGTGTGTATGCCTGCAGGCCAGAAGAGGGCACCAGACCCCATTACAGATGGTTGTGAGCCACCATGTGGTTGCTGGGAATTGAACTCAGGACCTTTGGAAGAGCAGGCAATGCTCTTAACCTCTGAGCCATCTCTCCAGCCCCTGGTTCTTTTATTCTTAAGAGGTCAGTTGTTCAAAGGCCATCTGCTGGGAAGCACTTCAAGTGCCCTGTAAAGTCAGACGTGACATAAGGAATCAAGAGAAACATAAGAACCGCAGCTCAGATGTAAACCCCGACCTTGTGTCATCCGAATGGCATGCACGCCCCTCTCTGTTTTTAACCTTTGCAAGGTCAGGTTACCTAGAGTTTCTTTCTACGTGTCTGCAAAGATCCAGTCAACAACTCCTTTTGAACAAATAAAGTGTTTGAATGGCAAACTATGAATATTAGAACCCATACATATATAATCACCACCAGGATAACACAGATGTAGTCTTCATATACACCGAAGACATCCCAACTAACCAATTGATTCAAAAATATCAAATAGAAAACACATCTCACATGCCTGATCCATGGAGCGGGTGAGGTGAGCATCATAGCAGTCAGCAGAGGAGCCTCTCACTGCACAGCTGGCTGGAGCAGCATGCACTGCCTGAGAGTGCCAAGGACGGCTCACACTGAAAATCACAGGGCAAGGGCTATCCATTCCCGCAGTCACATAGCTGTGTGCAGACTTTCGGTGAAATAAAGTGTAAAGACACATTGAGCTACCTACCCCCTTTCCTTCTGCTTCTGTCTACCGCTGGCCGAGGAAGTCCTTGTCCTGAAGTTAGAATGTATTCTGCATAGTTTGGGGGTTTTTCTCATGTAATATATCAATAAGCAGATAAGGTATTTTATGATTTACTTTTAGTCTTAATGGTGTGGGTGTGCGTGCTTGCATGTGTGTGAGCATGTGTGTGTCTGTGTGTGGGTATGTGCACATGGATCTAGTCAATTATTCATGGAAACCAGAAGAAAGCATCAGATCTCCTGGAGCTAGTTACAGAAGAATATGAGATGCCTGTTGTAGGTGCTGGAGACAGAACTCAGGACCTCTGGAGGACCAGGAAGTGCTCTTAACTACAGAGCCATCTCTCCAGCTTCTATTTTATGTGCTAAAATATGCAAAAATGATACTACATTTAGGACTTTAATCCATCTTTAATTCTTTCTGGACCTTGTATTAGACTCTTATTGAAAGAGAAAATGAGGGCGCTGGGGGACTAATTGCAGAGGACCCAAGTTTTATTTACAATACTCAAATTAGGGGACTCACAACCCCCTCTAATTCCAGCTCCAGGGCATCTGACACACTCTCTGGCCTCCAATGTCATCCCCTCATGTCTCTAGGGGCACCTTCACACATACATTTGCAGAAATGCACATAGACTCACAAAATTAAATCCTAAAAACAACAAAGAAAACATTGGATCAAAGAAGTGCTTTGGAATGACACCAGAGAAAAGGGGCGGGGCATCAGAAATTGTTTTGAACAAGCCTGGCAAATGTCAATAAAGCTCAACAAGCATTTACCAAACAACTACCAATAGTTATAACTAATTTGGGGAGCTCATAGCGAAGCAAATGCCAGCAAGATGGCTCAGAGGAAAGAAACCTGTGCACAGGCTTGACGACCCAAGTTTAAATCCTGCAAGGTAACAAGAGAGAAGCACACTTGGAGAACTGTCCTCTGACCTCCACTTACATGCCGTGACGCACAAATAAAAAATATAAATAAATAAATAAATTTCAATAAAAGTAAAATTGAAATACTGGACAGCAATAAAACCGTAAGGGGACATCTAATATTAAAGTGTTTTGAGATTTGATACTTGTGGTATGAGAACAGCCAGGAGGCTACTGGGGGTAGGAGGGTGCAAAGAGACCGCAGGATAAGGAGGAATAGTGGGGAGGGGTATTGATAAGAATAAATTGTTTGAAAATGTCATTGGAGACAAATATTCTACAAGCTAATTAAAATAAATAAATAGAAAGGATTTCAAGATTCAAATAGAACCTGAAGCCATTCATTTTATTCTGTTGTTGACTATACCCTTTCTTCATATTCCCCATCTTTTGTGTCTCTGTATATGCTTTATTGACAATTTCCTTAGATTATCCAGTTTAGTAGTATTTCATTGATTTACATGTAATCTGTAGTTGATAATTTGAATTTTATATTTTAAGGATGTCTAGTTGATTCCTGTAAGTATTGCTCATCTATCTATCTATCTATCTATCTATCTATCTATCTATCTATCTATCTATCTATCTATCTATCTATCTATCGTCTGTCTGTCTATCAATCTATCATCTATCTATCTGTCTGTCTATTATCTATCTATCTATCTATCTATCTATCTATCTATCTATCTATCTGTATACTCTAACACTCTTACTATTTTATGTATTTAAGTATCCATGTTATAGTGCCTGTAAACCTGTTTCCTTATCTGTGCAACCCGTTCTTCTCTGTCCACTGCGCTGCTGGGGCACATTTCTGCGTGTTTGTAGTTGTGAGCTGCATGCCCGTGTTTGACAACAGCTCTTCAGTCCCGTTCACTGAGGTCAACGACTGCTTCCTACCACGTAGTTTTATCACTGTTTTCGTGCGCAGTTCCAGGACCAGGGCTAATCTTTATGTTACTTATTATCTGTGGAAGTTCCAGACCATGTTGGTAGGTTAGGTTGGTCCAAATCCCAAGCACACGTTATAGTCTGGAGTTTTATGATTTTAGAGTTCCGCTCCTAGAGCTTAGGCTGATCGCATGAGACTCTCAGCCCTTATGGGAGAATCCCAGGCCATGCATTCACAGACCATGAAGCCTTCTGATGGTCCTGCAGCTTTAGTTCAAACTCTACATCCCGAGTGGGACCAAGGCAGTGTTGCGTATTGCTGTGTGGGTTTGAAAACCAAAGTGTCAAAGTCACAATGCTGTCAGTTGTCTGTTGTCATTTCAGGCGGCACACAGGTGCCCACGTGACTTCAGTGGCCTCATCTTACGGTCATGCATTTCTTAATGCTGAAAAGCAGTTAGGTACAGCAGTGTTAGTGCATTTGCACGAGCTGAGATGGTCACAGCGTCACTGGGCACCTTCTTCCTGGACTCCATCTGCAGAGGCAGACTATTGACTGGTGTGTTCTGCGGTCATTACCGCACTGTTCAGCTTGAGCTTCCTCCTTGCCTACAAAGCCAACTGTCTTACCGCAGTTTCCGGCTGTCATCTACTATACCTCCTCTAGGTGCTTGAGCGAAGTACTTTTTAGGCTCCACGTTACCAGAGTACATCTCTGAACTGTTTTCAGGGATGGTAGTTCTCCACCCCATCGACCCCCACCAGAGCCCCTTTGACCATGTGAAGCTGTTGTCAGGGGATGGTGTCCCCATAGGCCTGTTGACAGCATGAAGCTTAGGACTCTGGCCAGTTTCCAGGAACCTGACTGCTATGAGGAAATCACAGAGCCCCTTGCAGAGAGCAGGTTTCATCTTGCTCACTTTGGTTCCCGTGTTTCTCTTCAAATGGAACAGTTAAAATCTGGTCCTCTCCTCTCGTACCTCCTCTCACATGGTGAGTCCTGTGTCTGCCTTTGTCATCTTCCCTAAAGGTGCGATTTTCTCCTCTCTCTCTCCAGTCTCAGGCCAGCTTTTGAACAATTTCAGCATTTCTTTCCATGCCTCCCCTGCCTCTCTCTAGTTTGATTTCACTGTGAAAACAGCCCGATCCATAATGAAGTTGAAGTTTCTCTTTGACTACCATCCAGCCAAACAGAACTTCTAGATGCAGAACTTTGCAGGCTTAAGAACACATTTGAGTTTGCAGTCATTTTATCAAGTTATTTTCTTTCCCTTTCCCCCCCTTTGCTCATAATCACTGTCTATCTTCGTTTTCTAAACCCACCATTACTCAGGAGTTTCCTGAGGGAGAGAACTGACTGAGACAAGGCAGATTCCTACCAACTTGGGATCCTTTAGTGGACCGAAGAGGTAGTATTTTCGGTCATTTTAAATAAACATGTATAATTCCATGGGATATGAAGCCACAGTTCTCTTTTTGTGGGAATCTAAAGTCAGAGTCTCATATAATTTCTGAAAACTGGGCTAGCCTGTGGTAACAAGAAATGAGGATGGAATGACTTACAAAAAGCCCTGAGTTCAGAACCTGGGCAAGGAAAACAAGTTAGAGCCAAATGCCGCACAGATCCTTGTGGCACAGATCTCAAAGTCGACATTTTGATTTTAATTATGTATTTATTATGTGTGTATTGCGTTGGCATTCATGGGTATGCCACACATATACATGTGGGTACATATGAGAGGTCAGAGGCTCTTGAGGTCAGATGTTTTCAACAACTTCTCTTATTTATTAATTAGTTTGTTGGTTGATTTCGGTGGGGTTTCTTGCTGAACATGGGGTTCACTAATTGCCTAGGCTGGCTCGCCAGCAAGTTTTAGAGGTGTGTGCCAATTTACATCTCCTCAGGGTTGTGGTTACAGATGTGTACCACGTCCAGCTTTTCACCGTGGGCACCAGGGATCTGAACTCATGTCCTCATGCTCATGTGGAAGGCGTTTTCTGGCTGAGCCAAACCCCCTCCATCAAAAGACTGTACTTTAAAGGGTTTAGGTCCTAGCCTCCCACCCTGTGGGCCTACCTGAAAAACAGCGCAGGCATATTGTTCCTTAGTCTGATGTTGAAAGCCCTCTGCAGAGAAAGAATCGTTTTCTCCCACAAGAAAACCCATGTTTCAGCTGCCCTGGCTTACTACAGCCTGTGCCAATGCCCCCAAGCAGTTTTCAAAGGTTCCAATTTGCCGCCCTCTTGGTTAATGCCCCAAGTGACCAGTATTTGCTGAGTCCCAGCCTGTTAAGAAATACCATTAGTTCCAAAGCATTGTAAAGGGCAGAGTCCCACCCCAGCCTCGACTTTGCAGCCAAAGCTCTAAACTGCCCCTTGCTGTTGCTGTCTCTGTATTGTGTGTCTTTCAAGTGACAGCCCCTGCTAGTGCTTAAGGATCCCAGACTGGAGTGTCTACAGGTACACTCTTCTTCCTGACTGGAGCTTGCCTCAATTGTGGAAGGGTCACCTCTACTGCTGAGGGTGTTGTTGGGCATATTCCATTCTGAGTCAGACTCAGCCCCCAGGCCCCAGGCCCAGACTGAGAGAAAGGAGCAAAACCCTCACACACGATGATGTCCCATCCAAGAGACAAGTGTGCTGAGCTGAGAAGAGGGGACAGAATGTGTGACTTGTCTTCTGTAGCTCTACGGCTTAGACCTGAGTCATTCTTTCCCATGGGAAAGATTGAAGGGAGAAGAAAAACAGGTTTGTAACTACGCGTGTGTGCGTACATGTGTGTGTGTGGTGGGTGCACATGTGTGTGTGGTGTGTACACTGGTGTGTGGTGTGTATGGTAGGAACACATGTGTGTGTTGGTGGGTGCACATGTGTGTGGTGGGTACATGTGTGTGTGGTGTGTATGGTAGGTACACATGTATGTATGTATGGTGGGTGCACATGTGTGTGGTGTGTATGGTAGGAACACATGTGTGTGTTGGTGGGTGCACATGTGTGTGGTGGGTACACGTGTGTGTGGTGTGTATGGTAGGTACACATGTATGTATGTATGGTGGGTGCACATGTGTGTGGTGTGTATGGTAGGAACACATGTGTGTGTTGGTGGGTGCACATGTGTGTGGTGTGTACACATGTGTGTGGTGGGTGCACATGTGTGTGGTAGGTACACGTGTGTGTGTGTGTGGTGTGTGCAGTATGTGCACACGTGTGTGCATCTATGTGTTTGCTTGCATGGAGCCCAGAGAAAGATGCTGAGTATCCAGCTCCATTGCTCTCGTCCTTATTCTTCGTGACAGGATTTCATAATGAAGCTGGAGCTTGTCACTTAGGGGCTAGATTGTTGGCCAGCGGGTCCCAGGAAACTTCTGTTTCTGCCTCCACTCCCCAACACTGGAGTTATGGGCCCTCCTGCCCCTCGTCCCCCCAAACCCCAGTGTTTATGAGGTGCTGAGGATCTGAACTCAGATCTCCACACTGTGCTCACAAGTGCTCTTACCCACTGTATCATCTCCTCAAACCCAAGGATGTTATTTTAGCGGAAGTCTTTCCTCATGGAAACACAAGGAGTTCATGTGTGTGGGGGTGGGGCAGGTTATTTGTGTGTATGTGGGGAATGTTTGGTGGTGTCTTTCCCAAGAATTATATCTTATACGGTTTTTGAAAGAAAACACACAACTTTGCAAGGATGTTGTAGAAGATCTGAAACATTCTTAATTTTTCAGTGTCTTTTGCCCACGTTGTGTCCAAGCACACTGTGTTCTAGCTTGAGTTAATCAAAATCAGCTACCTCTACTGAAGGTCTCTGAGAATCTGCACTATTAAAGAATTGTTTTTTTTTTTTTTAGTTCATTTTTTCCTTTTCCAACTGTTTCCAGAATTTTCCAGCTCCAGCATATGCTGCTGACAACAGGAATTTACATCTGTTCTTCAGAGGATGATGCTGTCTTTCAGAAGTCAGTGATTGGGGCAGGCCCATTTCATCAAGCTGTACAGGTATGCCATCTTTATAATTTTAACACCCCGGGCTCAACAGAATTCTTAATTTTGCTGAGGCTTCTTGTTCATCTCGGTTTCCATGGTTCCTGGTTATAAATCAAATGATGAGTTTTCACTTTCCTGTTTATTTTGTTGACTGAATAACCCATCAAAGCAGGGCTTTAAAGCAACACCAAACGGCTACGTGTCAATCAAATAGCTAAGACAAGAGCTAAACCCTTTTAGCTAAAACCCCAGGCAAATCAAATTGTGTGCTCCGCCCAGGCCTGTGGCACAGCACCGAGACCACATAACCATAGTATAGTGAAAATAGTGGCAAATTATAAGTTATGGGACATCTGGAGGCCATGAATACTTCTTATAACTCGCTGATAAGATTTCAAAATAATAATGATAATGATGAGGAGGATGATATTACTTCTAATAATAAACGATGCTTCCAAAAATCTCGTGTTTGCAGTAACCAGCTTCAAATGAGGGGCGGCTGCTGCGTTATCAATTCTGCATCCCGAGAGACAGTTTACTGTGGGTGGTTTCCTGATGCATTCTTGAGAAGCCTCCAGATTTCAAGTGTACAATATAAATTCCTTATGAAAAGTGCAGCGCCCGTCTGTTTTATGGATGGTACCACACCTCCTTCATTTTCTTGTGATCATTTAATAATAAAAGGTGGGCGTAGAAAACCTCTCCACAAGTCTGAACATCAGGTTCCGATCCAGTTGATTTTAGTGGTCAATTCTCACTGTTCCCATCTCAGGAGTCCACGGTGTTCTTAAACATCATTTATGTGAGTTAAATGTGTCGGTGTTTACTGTTGGAGAAGGTGAAATTGAGCAAATTTAAAGTATGTGCTTGGAGCCCTCAATCAGCAGGAAGATGGTTGTGGTCCATGCAGCCCTGGGGAGACTCAGCTGTAGGATGGAGGGGAAGCAAGAGAGGAAGAAACAAATGAAGATAATTTAAACCCCAGAGACCTCTCCGAAAGAGGTTTAGGGACCTGAGGAGGTCCCCAGGTCCTACTTTGAGAAATGCTAGCTTGGACTTATATTTTTGTTGTTTCTTTACATGAAAAATAATTTTGGTGTTGTCTTCCTCAGGGTTTGGATTACTGCAGCAAGACACCGTGACCAAAAAGCAAGGCAGGGAGGAAAGGGCTTGTTTGGCTTACACATCTACACCACTGTTCCTCATGGAAGGAAGTCAGGGCAGGAACTCAAACAGGGCAGGAACCTGGAGGGAGGAGCTAACGCAGAGGCCATGGGAGGGTTCTTACCTGCTTGTTCACCATGGCTTGCTCAACCTGCTTCCTTCTAGGACTCAGGACCACCAGCTCAGGAGTGACCCTGAGTGAACCGGGCTCTCCCCCATTAATCCCTAAGTAAGAAAATGCCCCTCAGGCTTGTCTGTAGCCTCATCTTAGGGAGGCATCTTCTCAGTTGCGGTTCCCTCTCTCTGAAGACTTTGCTTGTATCATATTGACGTAAACTAGCTAACCCAGGGGCGCTTGTGGGCATTTCTTAAGTGAGGGTGGGTGCAGGTGCACTCAGAGCCCAGAGGAAGACATCTGGTGTCCCCTCTATCGCTCTCTGCCTTGTTCTCTCGAGGTGGGTGTCTCACTGTTTCTGTATAGGCTGGAGGTGGATGTTTTTTTGTTGCCGGCATACGGCCAGCACATGTTACAGGCACGTGGGGCCACACATAGCTTTGTATGTAGATTCTGCTGATCTGAATATAACTCTCCATGCTTGCACAGCAAAGTTCTTATCCAGTAAGCCATCTCTCAAGCTGTGAATATTTATTTATTTATTTATTTATTTATTTATCTATCTATCTATCTATCTATTTATTTATTTATTTTGTGTTTTGAGACAGGGTCTCATGTGGTTCAAGCTGGCTTTAAACATTGTAGCTAAAGCGGCTTGGAGCTCCTTGTCCCTCTTCCCCCACCTCCCAGGTGATGGGGTGGCAGACATCAGCCACCAGGCTCGCTTTATGTCCTGTGACTGTTCAACATTTACCAACATCTTGCACGAGCTTATTAAGCAATTGGTGATGAATTGCTTGAAAGGTGTCGTTTCTAAGTGTGGTTTTTAGAATCGGCCAAAACTGCCCTTGGCTTCAATTCTCTTAGTTGCTAGGTGTGCGGTCGTGGGCAAACCCTGCCAGCACTCAGATCCCGAGTCTCCCGTGAAATGGGAGTGTGTGTGGTCATTGCGAGGACACACAGGGACCTGTGATGTACCTAGCTCACAAGAGGTCTTCAGCAGTTCTATCTGGAGGAGAAGCAAAAAGAGAGCAGACAGCATCTCTGCTGCCAGGCTCCCCCATCCTCCCTGCAGGGCAAGGGCTTTACTGATTACTGTGGTATGAGCCCAGCAGAGTGCTCCTGGGAGGGATGGCTGGGAGAGAGGTGGAAGACAGCTTTCAACCTCCCCCTCATCCCGTGCCCTGGTCCTTCCCTACGGTGTGTTTATCTTTAAACGCTTTGATCTAAAATGAGCAGTTCTGTGCACTTCCAAAGTCCAGGCGTATTTGGTTCCCTCTATGTAGGCTCTGTTATTTCGTCAGTTGAAGTTTTGCTCCTGCTAATACAGTATGGAGGGGCCCCCCCCTCCTCCTGGCACCTGCCCCTGTTTGGGCTCCTGCAGCTCAGGAGCTTCCTTAAACCCTTTTCACAACAGCCTTGCTCTGTCCATTTACCCTTGAACCTGGCGCCGAATGTGTTTGAGGCGACCTTTCTTGGGAAGATGTGACTCATTCGTCATTTCCTGTTAGCTTTGAGGTTTTGTGTCCCTCCTGGGAGACAGTCTTTGTTTGGGGCCTTCCTCTAGGGCTGCACAAGAAGGACAGACCCTGTTCTAAAGACAGCAGTGACTAAGATGGTGGGCGGTAGGACACTTCTCTCTGTTGAGTTAAGGGACAGAGCCAATACTTGGGACATTCGGAGGTCAGAGGCTCTTGGTTTTCCCCAGGGGATGAGTTGACACTGTCTTCAGCCACCTAAGGTCTCTTCTGAGTTTTCTTGTCTCATTTAGTGTCTTGGATGGTGCATTCTTGCCTATTCTTGTTTTCTGGCGATTCACTAGAGCTGAGCTTCCCCTCCCCTCTCCTACTCTCCCCTCCCCTCCACTCGACTCCCCTCCATCTCTTTCCTTTCCCTGTTGGGATGGTTAGGTTTTACATGACAATCCACAGTTACCAGTCATTTTACTTTATCTTTGTCGTGTTAGGAGTGCTTGAGAATCCTGAGCCTCTTGTGATATCCAGGCGTCTCCTCCCTCCACAGCCTCCATATAAAATGCACCCCGACTGTCATTAACTCCTAAGCCCACTTGGTCCACCAGGGGTAAAGTGGGACCCTGATGTAGGGAAAAATTAAAGTTATATTTCTTCTGTGCACAAAATAAGATGAACTCAGGGGGCAAAATCTCCCTAACCTGATGTCCTTCCTCCCCTCTGGGGACAGGACAGAGACAAGTCCTGTTGGTGCCCTGAAGACCTTGCCCTCGTCTGGCGCCCAGCAGTGTGGTGTGCCCATTGATCCCACATCCTCCTTTCAGAGGTGCCCGCTGTTTGCACCGTATCTTCAGATGTGTGTTGGTTAAAGGAGCTAGCAATAACTGCCAGCCCGTGTACCCAACTGTGATGCCCCACACAATGGCTGGGCTCCTTTCCCAACACCGTTCCAGCCTGCCCTCTATCTCCAGTCCAAATCCTTGAACACCCTAGGGATGGCTCTGAGCACCTGGTAGGCTTGTGGCAATTCTTGAGAGCCGAGATTTACCTGGTTGCTGCAACGTTAAGAGCAAGCCAGAGCTTTCTTTCTTCCTAATGGAAAGTCGCCATACCACCAGCTTGCTTAAAACGTACCCTTGGGAAGACGTGTGGAAAAGCACATATGATATACTGACATTGTATTCATGTAATTGCGAACAAGTCACACACATAGGCAGGTGTCATAGGAAGACGCAGTGGTTAGAGAAGTAGCTGGGGAGGCCTCCCTGCCCCATACCCTGCATGATGGCTCTGTCTTGCTACGGGCTTAACTAAGTTCCCTGCAAATCCTCAGCCTTACCGCCCCTGGAGTCTTGTGTTGCTTGTTAGTCTTATCTTGTTTGAACGGGCTGAACTTCAGTGATGCCAGGCATGTTTAAGATGCCCCTGCCATGATATGCACCTCCTCCTCAGAGCTTTGGGGTTCTAGGGGACCATGGGCAGTGGTGTGAGATGGGAGCAGTCCTGCGGTTGAGGGTGTGCTGTGTCCTGGCTTTGTTACTGGCTCTGGCAACCTGAATCGTGATGGAGTCTTGACTTCTGATGCTCTGCGAGTCACTAATCGATTGTGGTGCTACATCACAACTGTCAGCTTGATGGGGTTTAGAATCACCATGGCAATAAATTTCTGGGTATGTCTTAGAAGGATTTCCTATATTAGGTTATTTGAGAAGGAAAAAAAATACACCCTAAATGTGGACAGTGAGAGCCTATGTTCTGGGGTCCTGGACTGAATAAACAGGAGAAAGTGAGTTGGGCACGAGCATCCATTTCTTTCTGCTTCATGGCTGTGGATGCAATGAGACACTGTGTCTGGTCCCTGCCACTAGGCCTTCCTGGCCACAATGGACTGAGTCCCCAGAATTCAAATCTAAAACGAACCCTTCCTTCCGTCAGTCGCTCTATCAAGTGTTTGGTCACAGCATTGAGAACAGCAATGGTTACAGATGCCAAGTCCTATCAACCCGAAGGAAGCTCGATCATGGCAAACTGTCCTCTGAAACTATCCGGTAGCAACACGCAGACGACAGTCTCGGAAACATGTCCTACGGGGGACGTCTGGGCTGAGGCTGGTATTGGTGTCTCGAACTGAAATGACCTTTGTTTTACCTAAGCTGCTTGATCTGAAGCCATCGGAAGGCTGTGCACCTGTGAATCATGAGGTAGCTCACGTGGAGGGCTCCTCAGAGGTGCTTCAGGCTGCTCCGCTGACCCGAGGATCTGTTCAGACTTTCGCGTACCTCCCGGTCAAACCCCTCTTGTAGAAGAAACAAAGCCGCCTGTGAACAGCAGCTCCATGTTGGGCTTGCTCTGGGAGATGCTCAGCCCCGAGCGAGGGAATTTAATATCCCATCTTTCTCTCATGGAAATGAAGTGATGCGAAGTGATAGGTCCCAACAAAAGGACACCGATGACACCACACTCACCACCTTTTGAGGAACAAAGCTGAATTTTAGATCCAGCAGATAAGTGATAATGCATGAAAGGGTGGATTGTGGCTTTGGGGGGAGGGGAGAACGAAGCCTTGCTGAACCCGAGCCATTCCGAGCCATTCCAGCACACAGGGCTGGGGCAGAGGGTGTGAGGGCACCATTGTTTTAGAAGCACCATGAGAGGTCTACCAGGTCAGCGTGGTTCCTGAAGCGAAGGCAGACGTCAGGTCTTCAGACCCCGGCGAGTCTCCTACGGTGAGGACACTTCTGATGCTGCACCAGTACGCTTACAATTACAAATAACGCTCACTTCATCTTGAGATAAATCTACTTCTGTGTTGTGCTGAAGCGGGGACAGTTTCAGAAGTTCCCAGAGTGACTGGAACAGTAGAACCAGACCCCACAGGTCATGGAGGTCTCCGGTTGGTCGGCCCATCCAGGTCCCTCAGCGGGTGCAAACAAGTTCCACCTGCCTCATGTATGTCTCAGTCCCATCAGGTTTCTTATGTGTGAGGAATGGTGTCACACAGTTTTGATTCAATTTTCCTACTGACTGGTGCTGACTGCCCTGTGACCTGCTTAGTAAGCATTCTTAATCTACCTGGGGAAAGGTTCTTAATGTGTCTTTCCCCATTTTTGTTTTATTATTTTCTTTATATGATTTCTTTATATGATTTTTAGAAATGAGTCCTGGATTGGATAAATGATTGAAAATTAAAAAAAAAATCTATATATTTTTTCTTCCTCTTGGGGGAAGCAGAATACAGAGTCATCAAAAGAAAGGGAATTGAAGAAAGATCGAATATAGATGAAGCTGCCATGATGTTGGTCTAGGAGAAAAAGATCGAAAGAAAGTATATTTTTACAAACATAAGGTTTTAGCTTTGTTTAAAGATGACCGCTGTAGTTTTAGGAACATCATCTGACTGATGGCCAGCCATAGGGGGGCATCCTCTCTTTCTCAGACTTAATAAAACAAGATTTATGTTTTAACTATGTGTATCTGTGTGTGTAGTGTGTGTGTGTGTATCTCTCTGTGTGTGTATCTGTCTGTGTGGGGGTGTGTGTACATGAGTGTGGTACCTGTGGAGGCCAGAAGGTGTTGAATCCCCTGGAACTGGAGTTATAGGGGACTGTGAGCTACCCATCATGGGTGCTGGGAACAGACCACGGTCCTGTTGAAGGGCAGGGAGTACTCTTATCCCGCTGAGCATCCCTCCGGCCTGCATCCCATCTCTCCCAGACTGGAAACACAGTGATGTGCTGAATTGTAGTGACACCCTGCTTAGTCATGTTTATAACATGGGTCAGGTTCCAACTCGGCTGGCAGCAGTGCCCACTTGCTAGGGTCCCTGCTAGGGCTGCTGAGGTGAGGCGTGTAGCGCTTTTATCCTTCAGTCATCTTAGAGGTAACTCTGTGCAAGGAGGGTGTGGGGGGAGACCAAAGTAAGTGGGGATCTCCTTACAGAGCGGATGGTGGTGATTCTTTCTAAAGGAGAAAATGGGTTGTAGTTTTGGAAGAAGCAATGGGCTCAGGACTCTACATGTTGAATCTGGGACCGCTGATTGGATTTTTCTTACAGCATCAAACTGGAAGTTTAGGACAAAGAATTAAGTCCCAGGAATGGAGCTTATAGTCAGTTTCAGTGAAGACTGCCATCCACGACAGCACACTACTGCCTGAGATCCACGGTCCCGCCATCCCACTCCAGACTCACCATCATGATCACAAGGTTCCAGTCTTGACCTTTCCACTGCATGATTCTGTTCACAGATGGTATGGATGAGAAAGGCATGCCACAGACATTCACTCAGGAGCTCTGCCAGGCCGCAAAACTGGTGAACCAAACAACACAGAGAACAAGGCTGTGGTCAAAGCAACTGGGGTTCTGTTTGCCACCACTGCTCCATGGACCCTTGGGTGTACCTGCTTGCCTGAGAAAGAGGACCTTGCCTCTTCACCATCTTTATTTCCTCTCAGGATCTACTTTTTGATTCTATACTTTATAGCAATTGGCTTAGTCATAGTTTTGTTTTGTTTTTTACAGTCACGCATAACACATGTTTTAAAGAACACTTTAGATTTATTTTACCTTATTGTATGAATGTTTTGCATGTATGTGCACCATGTGTCTATCTGTTGGATCCCCTGGAACTGGGTTTGTGGATGGTTGTGTGCCATCATATGGGTGGCGGGAATCAAACCCAGGTCCTTTACAAGATCAACAAGTGCTCTTAACCACTGAGCTATCTCTCTATCCCTATAACATGTTTGCTTTGTTTGGTTTCTCTGTGGCTTTGGAGCCTGTCCTGGAACTAGCTCTTGTAGACCAGGCTGGCCTCAAACTCACAGAGATCCACCTGTCTCTGCCTCCTGAGTGCTGGGATTAAAGGCGTGCGCCACCACCGCTCAGCCCTATAACATGTTTGATAGCTATGGTGTTCACTGTAGTTGTGCCTTGTATTCGGCTTGCATGGGTCCATACTCTCTACCTTGGGTATTAACTGTCAGACAACTTCCCTCACAGACACAGAGTCTGTACACATTGTGGTTGAAGCACAGACAGAGGGCATCCACCTCGTCCTTGTCTTCTCCTTCACTGGGCTGCCCCAGGGACAGAGCGAACCTACTTACAAGGTCCTCACTATGCTGACCTGTGAATATCAGATACTGTCACCTGCGGCTGTGTTCATCTTACACCCAAGAGCTGTGTCGGGCTACATCCAGGATCGGTCACCTCGATGACGCAGGCACTTTGGAGGTCACTAAATGAAGTCTTCTCATCTCCTCCGCTCGCTCATAGCTCTGTCTAATACAAACAATGATGCATTTGTTGGAGTGGCTTCGTTTTCTCGTACAAGCAAAGGGCTGTGTGCACGTCTTGCTTTGATGGGAATGTGGTATTGCCTTTACCTGTCCCTGTGGAGCAGTGTGACTGTGTTTACATAGCATTAATACAAAAGCATCAAGACAGCACAGCCCTCAGCTCTGGGATCCCTTTCAGGCAGAGTCTGGCTCAAATATCTTTAATATGGTACCATTGTAGGGCTCAGACATTATTTCTGCCTATCCTAATTTGTTCGCAGTAATATGTGAAGGCAATACAAATGCCCCAGATTTCCAGGTTTATGAATAAAAGCGGGCAGATACTCCACATGAGAACATGCCCAGTGTTCTTTTATTGGTTGGAAGGGGGTCCCTGTACCCACATATATTAAAGTGTGCACCTGCCTTCAATAAGCCTGAATCAGCATATGTAAGTGAACTGCTTGCCAAATTTGGCTTGTAAATCAAGAATAAAAAGAGCAGACGTGTTTCTAGGCAAGGGAAAAAGTGAAGAGGTTCAGTGGAGATTTGTGAGCTGAAAATGGTCAGTCAAGCCCGTGAAATCCTCTGAAATAGCCCGTGCATTTGTAGTAGTTTTCAGATTTCAGAGAAATAGAGGAAAATTAGCTAAATACCCTAACACTGCCCAGAGCTATGAGGTCATACACATTGTGCAATTTAAAATCCCTGTTCTCTCTACCATCATGGGAAACAGAAGGCAGATAAAAACTATCAGCATAGCTATTGGATAATCCACTTAATGCTCGTACAAAACAAAACCCCGATCCTGGGCCTGGAGTGAGTGATCGTTCTGTCAGTGACGTCATTGCTGTGCAAACATGAGGACCTGGATTCGAACCCTAGAACCCATGCAAAGAACCTGGACCTAATTAGTCCAAGTGATGGAGGGACTGAGTCAAGTGGATCCCTGGAGTTTGCTGGCTAGTGGCCTAGTCCCCTTGGCAAGTTTCATGCCAGTGAGAGACCCTGTCTCAAAAACAAGATAGATGGCCCCTGAACAGCAACATCGAGGTTGCCCTGTGCTCTTCATCTGTGTGCGTGTGTGCACTTATGTGTGCGTGCACATTCACAAGCACGATCACACACACAGGTGCTTGCACTGATCATAGCGTTCTTATGCATTTTGTTGTGCCAGACTCAGATTCTGTAGCAGGTAATGGGATTGTACTCAGTGAATAATTCATTCCTTCCTTCCCTCCCTCCCTTTCTCCCTCCCTTTCTCCCTCCCTTTCTCCCTCCCTCCCTCCCTCCCTCCCTCCCTCCCTCCCTTTCTCCCTTCTTCCCTCCCTCCCTCTTCCTCCCTCCTTTCCTCCCCCCTCTCTCTTTCTCTTTCTCTCTTTCTCCCTCTCTGTCTCTCTCTCTCTCTCTCTCTCTCTCCCCCCCCCTCTCTTTCTCTCTCTCATGTTTTCCTCTCACTCACCCTCTTTCCCCTTCTTCCTTTCTCTCTGTGTATGTGTGTTCCCAAGGACAGAACCTAAGGCCTCATGAGTGTACTCTCACACAGAGCTACACTCCAGACGGCATACAATTTCTGATGCTGTGTTTGTTTGTGGGGGTTGAGAGGGGTGAGGAGAGAGGGACAGTAGAAGAAAGAGGAAGAGGAGAAAAGAAGGAGAAGGAGGGAGAGGGAGAGAGAGACAGAGACACAGAGAGATTCATTTAGCTGTGTGAGGCTTGGTGTCACAGACTGTAGACATAGGATTATAGGAAGACGAAAAGGGAGGCAGAAAGCACATGTTGATTGCCGTTGACAGCTCAGAAGTGTGAGGATTAACTACTCCATGCGATGGAGGTACTGGAAGTGTTTTGAGGCCAGAAGACAGTGCAAGCAGGATGCGCTAAGGAATGGAGAAGAGTCCAGAGACACTGGGTGATCTCACCCACCTACGCTGAGCTTGAGAGAGCAGAAGCCATCTCTATGCTCCTGTTGTCTTGGCATTTATTTATTTCACAGAGTACTGGGATCCATAAAGACACTTCATATCGGATACATTTCCTTCTGACACATTGCGTCCTAATCTGCAGCTCCTGCCCGCCCCCTGTTTTTACCCCCACCTTTCTTCAGTCCTCTTAATCCCTTCATTCTCTGGACCTATACCTTCATGTCATCTATGTGTGCTGTTTTTGTATCTATATAAAATCTAAGAGTCACAAAAGAGAGGAAAACATGGAGTATTTCTTGTTCCGAGACTAAACTCACTTGTATGAGATACTTCAGTGCATACTTCTCCTCAAGGGATTTAACTCCATTTTCTTTAAGGCTGAATAAAGCAATTGTTCATACACACCACATTTTCTTTATCCATTCCTCTGCACAGCTAGGTTAATGTCATGATTTAGCCACTGTAAATGGTCCCCTTCCCCCACCCCTGGTCTACATTCGTGTCAGCAGTGTGTAAGGTTCCCCTCCCCCCACTCTCCCCAGAATTTGTGATTTGTTTTCTTAATGACATCCTTCACTAGGTTAGGGTGGACTCTCAATGCAGCTTTACTTTGCATTTCTCCAGTGGCTTGTGATGGGAACCAGTTTTGCATGTGTTTGTTGCACTTTGGTGCTTCTTCTTTTGAGATATATCTGTCTGTTTATTAGACTATATGTATATTCTGCTATGTTATCTGATTTCTTAGTTTAGTTTCTTGAATTCTTCATATGGTCTAGATATTACTCTTCTGCAGATATGCAGTTAGTGTTTTTGTTTTTCTTATTCCATAGATTGCCTCTTCCCTGAATGGCTCCTTTTGCTGTGCAGAAGCTGTTGTAGTTCATGGACTCCCCGTGTCAGCACTTGACAGAATGCCCTGAGAAACGTAAGTCCTTTTCAGAAAGCCCCTGCTTACACCTACAGCCTGAGTGTTGTTTCTCCCACAGCTTTGGGGTTTGAGTTCTTATTCAAGGTCTTTGATTCCTCTGGAGTGGACCTGTGTTCAAGGTTAGAGATGGGGTCCAGTTTGACTCCTCTCACACAGACAGCCTGTTTCAAGCACGGTTTGCTACAAGCACTCTCTTTCTCTTGGGCTGGACAGTTTTTGCTTTTGCTTTTGTCGGCTTGACGCAAGTTGGGGCTGTCTGTGAAGAAGAAACCTAAGATGGGAAAATGCTTCTATCAGATTTGTCCTGCCTGCTTGCGCCGCCCAGTCCAACATGGTGGAGGCATGTTCACTGCCTCGGAGAGCCATGCACATTGCCCCATCTTCAGGCATACAACGGGTCTATGTTGCCATTAAGCAAGTTGTAGTACTCTGCTCACAAACCCCATTTAAATGCTCAGACATCTGAAAGAGTCGGAGTTCGTGCTGGCAGCATGGACCAGGAAGTCACTGTTTAGAAACTGTGCATTTTTTTCTATTTTCTACCGCTGAATCAGGAAGACTTCTCTTAAAGGAGCTGTGGCATGCCACCAGCAAACAGAGCGAGAATCTGTACTAAACTGTTTTTTTTTTCTTTTCTTTTCTTTCTTTCTTTTTTTTTTTTTTGTGTGTGTGTGTCTAGAATTCCTTCCCAGACTCTCTCAGGTTTTAAGTGGATTTAGTTGGCCACATTGGCATCAATTCATTGTCAGAAGCTGTTCCTGCATTCCCCAGCCACTCTGACTTAAAATAATCACACAGAAATCTTTATTAATTGCAATACTGTTTGGCCAATAGCTTAAGCATATTTTTGGCTAACTCTTATATCCAAACTAACTCATTTCCATTAATCGGTGCATCTCCATGAGGTTGTGGCCTACCAGCAAAGTTTTTTCGGGGGGGGGGGCTCCAGGAGAGGCATCTATCTTCCATGGCAGCTACACAGCTTCTCCTTGACTCTGCCTACTCTTTCCTCTTCGATCTGCTTGGAACTCCCACCTTGCCCTATTCTGCTAAGCCACTGGCCAAAACAGCTTTATTCATTAACCAATAAAAGAAACACACAGACAGAAGGACATCCCATACCACCAGAGTCATCTGGGAAGAGGGTACTTAAGTTGAGAATATGCCTTCATTAATTTAGCCTATAAGCAAGTCTGTGGGCATTTTCTTGATTAATGATTGATGTGGGATGGCCCAGCTCACTGTGGGCAATGGTAGCCCTGGGCAGTTGGTCCTGGGTTTTATAAAAGCAGGCTGAGCAAGCCATGGGGAGCAAGCAAGTGAACATCAGCCCACTATGGCCTCTGCTTCAGTCTGCCTGTAGGTTCCTTCCTTGAGTTCCTTGACCTCTCTTCAGAAAGGAATATAAACTCTAAGCAGAAATAAACTCATTCCTTACCAATTTGCTTTTGGTCATGGTGTCTACTACGGCAACAGAAAACAGACTTGGGCATTCCTCTAATTTTAGTTTTGCTCTCTTTATAGAAAATTTGGTGGTTGTGGTTGCATGTGTTTGAATATGGGTCTTCTCTTATGTCCCACTGATCTACGTATGTTTCTGGTTCTGTGTCACTACCATGATGTTTTGGTTACTATGGGTCAGTAATATAACTTGAAATAAGGCATTGTTATTCTGATCAGGCCTGCTTTAGTGGTTCCATACAAATTTTAAGGTTGCTTTTCTGCCTCTGTGAAGAATGTTTTGGAATTGTGAAGGATCTTGTATTTAATTTGAGGATTACTTTTTGTAGCATATCCATTTTTCACTATGTTTTAATTCTGCCGATTTATGATTATGGGCAATTCTTCCATCTTATGGAGTATAATCTACTTTTTTCTCTAGTGTTTTCGTCATGGAAGTCTTTCGTTTCCTTGGTTAGGTTTATTACAAGGTCTTCTCTTTAACTTTTTAAATGTGAAGGTGTTGTGAATGGGAGTGCTCTTTTGATTTACTTCTCAGCACATTTATCATCGGTGGATAGGAAGGTTATTGATTTTAAAAATTGCTTTATTCGAATTAACTCACAAATGCAAACGTCACACAAATAGTTGAAGGAACTCAAACACATGCCCTCTCCCAAACACTGCATAGCTCAGTAAACATCTGTACAGTTTGAATGGCTGTTGTGAAGCATTGGAGATACCAATATTTGAATGTTGATTTTGTATCCTGCAACTTTGTTAAAAGTATTGATGGGATACTAGAATTTTATGGTGGAGTCTTTAGGGCATCTTACTTATAGAATCATATAATCACAAATAAGGATGCTTTGACTGTTTCCTTTTCAGTTTGTATCCATTTATTTCCTTCCTATGTTTTATGGTTCTGGCTATGATTTCAACCACTTCTCATTCAATACTGGATAAGGGAGGAAAAAGCAGAACACCCTTGTGTTATTCCTTATTTTGGTGAAAATGCTTTGAGATTTTTTTCTGACTTAGTGTAATGTCAATAGAATTGTTGCATATAGTTTGTTGAGATATATCCCTTACATATTTAGCTTCTTCATGGTTTTAATAATGAAGAGGTGTTGGGTTTTGTTAAGAGCCTTTTCTGCATCTATTGAGATGATTGCGAGATCTCTGTCCTTGAGTCCCTATGAGTGATATATTGATTTGTATATGTTAAACCATCCTTGCATTCCTGGAATGAAGCCAACTTGACCATGATGAGTGATATTTTATATGTGCTCTTGAATTTGCTCATACTCATTCTTCTGTTATCTGCTGATTTTTTTTCTAGAGATTTTGAGCCACAAGACGCTGACTGCTGAAGCTCTGACATGAACTATATTATTTTTAGTTCTTAGCTCTTAGTCAGAGCAGCTGTGAGATTAGGGCAGGGACCAGATGTTGCGTGTTCTTGTTTATGGTAAGCCGGCTACTCCCCGGAACACTTCTTCACACCACCCCCCTTCCAACCTGAGTTCCCAGACTTTCTTAATGTCAGGGAAAGGAGCTTCCTGGGCAAACCCAAACACATTCTTTGTCAGCCTGTGCTAATTATGTTTATAATTACCAAATACAGTTTATATCAGGCTCTGGTGTGGAAAGTTGGTACAGGCAGAGGGACACATCTGTGGTGGATTCCACATGTGGAATTCTAAATCTTCATTCCTTGTTTTTGTTTTCTCATCAGGGGGATGTTAACAGACCTTTCTAGGCTTGGTCTCCTTCAAGCTACACATGCAGAGGACACGGGAGACAGACGAGGGACATTTAATGAGCAATGTCCAACGATCTACTATCTTTGGCCTTACATTATTGGCAGCAAGTCAATGTAGATGAAAAATTGCGTTGGTATATTTTTGGTTATTTTCATAATAAGCAGGACAGTTATTTATAATCTTAGCTTGTATCAAGGCTGGTGTTTTATTCTGGAATTGGGAGTCAGGAACTTTTCTGAATCTTTGTCCAAATTGGTTTTTGATTGATCATACATAAATGTAATAAAAATGATGTACAAAGAGGTGATAGGCTTGAGATGAAGTCACAAAAGCAGGCTTGATGCCTGGGGGAGATTGACTGTAGCATGCAAAGGAATGTGATTTGGCTAATTGTTCTAAGTTGCTGATATTTTAATTTTAGTGTTTATGATTAATTCTATGTTTAATTTTGTGTATGTACATGTCTGCATGTGATTGTAGGTGTACAATCACATATGTACATGTGATTGTAGGTGTCTTTGGAGGCCAGAATAGGGCATTGGACCCCCTGGAGCTAGTGTGATAGGGAGTTGTGAGTGCTGGGAACTAAACTCAGGTCCTCAGTTAGGGCAGTGTGAGCTCTTATCCATGAGCCAACTCTATGGCTCCAGCTGTTGGCATTTTGAAGCCTCTGAGAAAGCACATCCCTCACTCAGTGATTGCTCTCATGTCTCAGTGTGTGGTGACTGGTAAAAGTCATAGCAAAAATTGATCACAGAGAACACCGGCAGGAAGGGCTTGTGCTCAGTGGAGTAGCCCTTGCTTAAAATCCTCGCACCAATAGAGGCAGAAGGACAGAGTTCAAGACCATTCTCATAGGAAGCTCTAGGCCATATATCTTTACTTAAACCAGAAGCCAAAACACCAAAACCAAAACCAAAAGTCTTTTGGAGCTGTTGGTACAGTTCAGTGATAAAATGCTTGTCTGATACTAGTGCATACAAAGGCGCCATGTTCTATCCCGAGCATACACAGAAAACCAGATCAGACCAAACCAAACCAGACCAGACCACACCAAACCAGATCAAATCAAACCAAACCAGACCAAACCAAACCAGACCAGACCAAACCATATCAAACCAGACTAAACTAGACCAAATCAGACCAGACCAAACCAAAACAAGCCAAACCAGACCAGACCCGACCAGACCAGACCAGACCCGACCAGACCAGACCAGACCAAACCATATCAAACCAGACTAAACTAGACCAAATCAGACCAGACCAAACCAAAACAAGCCAAACCAGACCAGACCAGACCAGACCAGACCAGACCAGACCAAACCAAACCAAACCAGACCAAACATCACAGAGATGGCATTTAATGAAGGCAGTCTATTCTTTGTTTAACTGCAAGAAGGTGTGTGATCCAAGGCCTGGTGGGTGTTGGAGGAGACCTGGCTCTAAGGACTAGTTCTGTGACCTTGGTCGGATGGACCTCCAGAAGCTTTGGTGTCACAAGTGAAACAGAAATGCCAGTAGTGGAGTACCCGTGAGGCCATCAGCCTGGCATCTTCTCAGCGCTGGTTTTCAGTTTACCTGGTAAACCGAGGGTAAGGACAAGATCCTAACTCCATAGACAGTTAACTCTGAGTCTGGCTTACGGTGTCATTACTATTTCCACTGGGGCCACAGCTCCAGTGGTCCTGTGGGTCAGTAAGCAAAGAAGCTCAGCAGCACAAAGGTGAACTGCAGATGTGTGGCCCCAGTGCAGTATTGTGACAATAGCATAGTTAATGAATCTACTTGACAAGTATCGTCACGTTTTACTTTCCATGGAGGTCCAAGATCTCTAGTATAGCAAGTCTGCAGAAGTTTGCATAGAACCAACGAACTTCCTCCCGTGTCTTATGACGTTGGGGTCCCTCCTGTACCTTTGTCCTAATTGGCCTTCAAGCAGTCATATGCAAAAGAACGACGGGCAAAGAAGTGACAGGCTGAATGTAACACCAGGAAGGGTCCGACTTGGGAAAACCAGGAGTAAGAGTCATAACTCTGCAAGATGGCAGCCCAGTCTCACGCCATTGCTGTTAGCAACGAGGACATGTAAGAAGTCTTCTTGGTCACTGAGTCAGCAGCTAGGACATGTAAGGAGTCTCTTTGGCTTGCAGGGTTCAGTTTCATCTTTCTAGGAAGAGAGCAGTAGAGTAGCAGCAGCTAGGGAGATGCTGTGCTTGCAACAATATTTATTGCACTAACTTGACAGAAACAGTTTGAAATGATTTATGATTATATTCACAATAGCCAAGAATCTTCTAACAATGGTGGCGGTTGGTTTTATGTGCACTTCTTTTGTTGTCTGAAGAAAGACTTGCTTGTGAGTTGAACTTGAGGAAAATAGATGTGAATGCGTGACTGGGTTTGCACACATATATTAATGCCCCATGCGTGATTTTATGAGACTCAAGGGTATTATATAATATGTATTTATAATATGTATCCTTGTACATTTTTTACTCTGGAAAGCACTTTCCTCAACAAAGTTAACATTTCTGGCATGATTTAAAAAACAATTCACTGTGGTGGGAATCACGTGTCTAGATGAGATGCGATAGTAAGTTCATAGGCGGCCCAGGAGGAACAGGTCCTAGCTGCAATGACATCATACTCCTGCTCCATCTCTGGGCCCGAATAATGTGGAAGCAGTGAGTAACTCCGGCTGAAGAACTCTCCTGGTGCAGTGAGGGTGGGTGCTGGATGTGTAGGAAAGAGACCGTGTCAGATTTTCCTATTTGCTGTTCAAGAAAGAATCTGTCTATAAACACAGAAAGGTATAGCCCTCCAGATGTTTTGAAACAATTTGGTTATGTATTAAACATGCAAGCTACTGTTTTGGTCTTTGAAATGGGAACTAAAATGACTTCTGATTGCTTCTGAAGCCACAACAGGATTCACACGTGTTTTCAATGAGCATGGTCTAGCAGGCATTAACTTCTAGCTATAAATTATTTGTTGCGAATGGAAAAATGAGTTGCCCGAAAGAGGTAAAAAGAAACCTGTTGCCGTGTCCATGTTCAGCCTTGGATATACACACCGAAGACCTAAGGTTTTGCCTCACTAAAATTTCGAGATTTGTTCCTAAAGCCAAAAAAAAAAAAAAAAAAAAAAACCTGGGAACAAGTGGAGAGAACAGAATGTAGAAAGTGGACGGGGACTACCTGGCCTGTGATGGGGATGGGACAAGATAGCATTGCATTGTGGGACTGTGTCGGCCGCAGCTGCCGGCTTTCAGGAGTGTTGAGCCTCACGGTAGAAAGGAAGAAACCAGTATGAGTTCCGGTGTGAAATATGTGAGCCGTGAGCCTCCGCCATTTCCTTTATTCGATTCAGCGTTTGTGCTCACACGTTGTATGCGAGTGAGTGGCCCGATGTCGAAGATCAGTCACAGAGGACATGCCGGTCGCCACAATGGTGTCTTAAGAAGCTTCGTTTCCTTCCTCGTTTGTGTCAACACGGTTGAAAGGGCAGTTGCAAGGGCGGCTGCTGAATTTCTGGGTCGTGGATAAATTTCGTACTTTCGCTCCCATGTGGATCCACAGGCTTTAGCCATCCTCCTTGGTAGGTTTGCCCCTAGAAAACACTTTTCTTCTATCTAATTTTGGCTTCTAAAGCTCTCCAAACAGGCCAGAAAAAAATTTCCTAATATTCTAGACAAATGGAAGCAAAAATATGTTGTAATTATTTCTAAGCCTCTTCATAAATCTCCAGAGCATTTCCCAGTGTGTTTCAGATGGCCGGCTAAATAGTTCCTATTTTTTCCTCATTCATATTAGATAAAAAAGTAAATAAACAACCCAAATTTAAATAACAGCAGTCACTGCAAGTCCAAATATCTATCAATCATCTTTATTCACAAATAAGGGACATATATATCCCACAGACTTAAGGGGAGAATGAAATAAGTGCTATCATGGTTGATTAGCTACAAAATCCATAAAAAGCAAGGGGCAAATTAGAATCAAATTTTAAAGAATTTATTTCATTTTTTTCAATTACATAAAAATTCAAAACAGACCCGGGAACCCTGTGGATTTGATTTTCATATGGCTGCGATGCAGTTAGTGTTTGGAGAGGAGGCTGAGGAAACCTTGAAGCAATCTGATGAGATTTCCTGACTTGGGTCCACCCAGGCTGCCCACCTCAAGGCATTTTTGGCTTTTCCATTAGAGACACAGTCTGGAGCAAATGACTTTAACATGGGTATTTGTCTCTGAGCTGTGGGGCCGGGCTGGTGGCTTGGCAAGTGTTCTAGTCATTTGCAGGTGCCTGTGGCTTCCATAAAGATCACACTGGAACATGTGATACGTGTATGAGGAAGAAGGACTATTTGCTGTGTGTATACCAGGGACATGTACCTTACACACAGCTTACCAGTACAGAGGTGTATACATAAAACCCACATATGGGTGTATGCATATATATATATATATATACATACACTCCTGCCCCATGCATGCGTGTACCCAGTTGCCTTGTTTCTTATATGCAATGGCATAATCTTGAGTTGCATTGTTGAAAATTGTTCTGGAAGTCTGGGATCTATGCTCAGAACAAAGCTTTAGAACCACCTGGTCTAGAACAGGGAGAGACCTGGGTGATGTGTCGCTAAGCTCTGGTACCAGATGGATAAAGACCTGCTGATGGTAGCACTGAGGTAATGTGTTGCAATTGGTGCTGGTAGGGGCACAGCGGCTGATGCTGGCAGGGGTGCAGCCGGAGCACCAGTCTGCCCGGAAGATACAGGTTGCACTTGTCTCCCGGATCATGTAAGGGATGCCCCCGCCGTCTGTTTTCTCTTTCCTCACATTGTTTAGGAAATGTGACTCTCTGGCTGGTTTTTTGTGACATCTTTCTCCTCACATCCCCCCTTCCCCATGCTGAGGCAATATTATTTTTCAATTGTTTATTGCTCTCTGGGAACCATTTTCCTACCCTTCCCCTGGTTCACAATGAGCCCCTCTCCGTTCCCATCCCCAGGAGCCAGGTTGTCGAAGGAAAGGCACAACTCATTTGTCCGCATCTCATCTGCAACGGATCCCAGAGACCAGGAGTCCTGAACCTCTTCTTGTGGCTGCTTGCTCCCCAGAAGTGTCCTGAAGGGAAGAAGGAGGTGGCTTTAAAAGAGGGTGAGGGACAGCAGAGGAGGGAGGGGAAGCAGGTAGGGCTCAGACAGCTCAGCTTCTCAGTTCTACTTTACGTTACTTCCCTTGAGTTAGAGACTGTTGCTTTCTGTCATCTTTTCTGGCGTAAGGTTCAGGCCAGTGTAATTTGCATCAAAGGGGAGAGTTACTAGTTACTGGTACCATGCCAGTCAGTCACAGATTTGAAAAGATCCAGATCTGATCTTCTGGACCTCAGTTCTTGGAGGTTCTTGGAGCTATACTGTGGAAGTACTTCCTACATACATCCACACAAGGCCTGCACCCCCTCCCTCTGGGGCATCTCTTCATCTCAGAATCCCCAGCAAGTTCTGCCTATTGCTTTCATTTTTGAGATTTCAGATCATATTTCAATTGTCAGCTTTTCAGGGCTACCCAGTCCAACTAATCCCAGCGAGTAGAAAGGAGTCCATATTCTTGGCGGTGGTAGGCTGGGAGGCCTCTTGTCTCAAACAGTCTATTTTTTTTTTTTGACCCCAGCATTGTTGGAATTCAGGGAATGCTTCTGGAGGGTCTCAAAAATGGAAGGGGCTCACTTCCAGGCTCCATATAGCTCAAGAGGAACACGGCTAGAGGCTGAGGGGACCTGAACAGCTGCATTTGCCTCTACACATGGGTTTCCTTGAATCTGAATAGCACCCACAAAGAAGGGAGAGGCACGAGGGAACACACAGCGTGTTGACTTTCCTTAGATCTGTGACACCCAGCCAGGTGCTACTTTATAGGGCTCTTTCAGACTAGTTTCTGAGGTTTAAGGCCAGCCCATGTGATTATGAGGAAGTTTCCAGAATATGTGAGGTATGGCTGTGGCTGGCTGTATGCATGGCATCGGGGGTGGGGGCAGTCACACCTGGAGGAGGTGAACACACATCACAGGGTCTCCTTGCAGTATTAAACCATGTCTTCACCTGGGTATTTTAGTGTTGAAAATGGCTTGGAATTATAGCAGTAAGGGGCTGCTTACTTGTTTTTGTAAGATAGAGAAAAGAAGGTAAGGTTGACCGGGTAAGGAGGGACAATGGAAATTCAGGTTCAGTATTGCTCATCAGGGCAACTATGCGTGGAAGCAAATTGCAATGCCAAAAACCAAACCAAAACACTCTGGCCTACTCTCAATTAAATAACAACAAAAACAGGAGCGCTCCCGAGAAACTGAATGCTTAGAAACGAAAGGCTGATGTGAGATTTTCATATAAAGCCGTCCCTAGGAGCTCTCCGGATCAGCAGGGCCCAAGATTGAACTGTGATGCTCGGGGAGGCTGCTCCTGAATGTTTAGAAAAGGGAACCCTGAAGAATCTGTGGAATCCAGGGAGGCTAGAGTTGAACTCATTTGCTCAGCCTGGAGTCTGTCTGTACTGAAGGAGCCACAGAACTGGCCCTAGAGACCAGAACGTGCATCTAGAAAAATTGGCAGGAATCAGCGTCCACATCCCTTATTGCTGAAGCTAACTAAGGACATGTCTTCACTAACATTTGCTGATCAGAGAGAAAGAAAGAAGTTAGTGGCTCGTTAGAGGTCCTCATGAGGAACTGTGTCTGACTGTGCCATGTTAACATGTAGAGGTAAGAAGAAACACAAGGAAGACCTGTCTCTGTTGGGCCATATGGAGGGAGACGGAGGAGAAGGAGGAAGCCGAAGTTTCTCTTCTACCCATGTTTGCTGGTGGCAGAATTAGTAGCACGAAGATCAACTATTTTATGCTAGTGAACAGGTTTCCTGAGACCACAGCGAACAGAGTGTATAGAGGACATTAGTTCTGAGACACCAAGGATGGAAAGGAGGCTCGCATCCCAACCTGGGGCTGTAACATCCATCCTGTTAGTGAGCAGCTCCTAGGTGTGTCCCAGACGAATTCCTGAGTGGTTCCCAGTTAGTGTACTCTCTGGGTGTGATGTGAGAAAGGACTCAAGCCCACTGCTAACACTGAGTGCAGGCGAGACTCTGAGTTTAAAGCAAGGATGGAGAAAGGAGAGGCAGGCCTAGCAGGTGCGTATTGTGGACACAGTGGGCCAGGGCTTCTGAGACAGGTCCGGGGCCTTGCTGACCGTCTTCGTCCCTGCTCAGGGCAGTTTAAGCGGAGTCCATGGGGTGGACCTGTGGCACTCACCTGGAATCCTGCATTTGGGAGGCAGGAGTATGGAGCTTGAGGCAACCTGGGCTACATTAGGAGATCATCTTACCAAGAGGAAGAAAAGAAAGGAAAAGAGAGACCCATGCCACGGCTCAGTGGATAAATGTGCTTGTTGTCAAGTCTGTTGTCCGAGTTTTGTAGAAAGAGAGAGCTAACACGTAAGGCTTGTCCTCTGACCTCCGCATGCACACTATGGCTGTGACCTTCCCACAAATAAAAAATGGGGGAGGGGCGCAAACAGGAACTCCTTCCTTAAATCTCTTTCTTGGTTAAACTGTCTTTTTTTTCTGTCTGTCCATCTATCCTTCTATCTATACATCCATCACCTATCCACCCACCATCTACCTATTTGAGACAGGGTATCCTTATGTAGACTGGGCTGGCCTGACACACAAGGAGATCTACTTGCTTCTTGACTTTGATACTCACATAGTATTGATACCTTGTCTTTGTGCTTCTACATTTCAGGAAACTTTAAGATAGTCGATGTAATTTTAAAAGAATTTTTGCCTTTGGGAATCTTAACTTTATCTTGGTGTGGGAGAGTTAAGTCCACAGTTAAGGCAGAATGTGTCGTAGGGATGGCACCCAGCTGACCTGGGGCTCAAGCACAGGGACTGAGCCAATAGATTACTATTTTATCTTGATCCATAGATGCTACAGTGCCATGTGTGTACATGTGTACGTGCACGTGTATGTGTGTACACGCATGTGCGTGTCTCTGGACCAGCAACTCCTAAAGTGTGGCCCTGGAAACTTGGGAGACACTCAGAGTTTTCAGACTTCCAGGCCCTATCCCAGATCCTCTGCGTTCCTGTGGTAGAGTTCACATCTGATCCATCCTTTCAACATCACTAGTGCACGTTAGAGCACTAGTTTAAGCCAGCCTGTCTTCAGTTCTGTGGGCACATGCCCACCTGCAGGTCTTAAAGTCCAGCTTTCATTTGGTGGGGCTGGGCAAGGCTGGATGGTGCTGGGAGGGGTGAGGCGGGGCTGGGTGGGCGGGGCTGGATGGTGTTGGGCGGGGCTGGGTGGGGCTGACTCTTCCTAGTGCAGTCATCGCACTGGATCCAGTGCACTGCCATCAACATTTCCAGACTCTAAGGAGGAATGACTGTTGTGAATACGTATCTCTCTTTGGAAATAGACAAATAACAATCTAAGCTTCCCCACATGTGGAATTTATATGAATCAAACAACAGAAAAAAGGACACGCTCTCCTTGAATAAACCTGTTCTCATTTGAGTTCCTGAATAGAAGACTCCAAGGATCTACCTGCGGTCATTGTAATTACTCTTTGGCAAACAGTAGGCAATCAATAATTGCTACAGGAAGAATGAATAGTGACCTCAGTACCCTCAGGACATTACCTGAGCAGCCTTGCCGCACGGCTCTGCCAAATTTTGTCTAGGGAGAAGGTGAAGGTTTGAGAAGCAAAGAGAGAGACCAGGACAGACAGGTGACCCTCGAGACCAAAGAAATATCCAGAAGGTTCTTGGCACTTGATCCTTCCAGGGCTCCTTTTGCTGTAGTCACCACTTGGCTGTCTTCCGCTCCTGGCTCAAAGGCACCATTCTAATCAATTTTCCCGCAGTCGGTGCCTCTGGGCACTCAGCACTCATCATTTTTGATAAGTCTCATCTCTTTCCAAACACTTCCCTTAATTACAGCAGAGGCAGAGAGGCAATGCTTTCTCTGGCCAGGAACTTCCTGAGACTGCCCCTTGCAGCCTTTGCTGGTGGAGAAGAGACCAAGGACAAGGTCCCTTGTCCCTGCCTGCGGGAGGGCTTCTCCTCCTGCCCTACCTACATGCTTGTCTTCTGTGCTTCTAGGGCTTCATCTTTCACTTAGACAAATAAACCCTTTCCTCCCATCCAGTCCATTCATTCTCCTAGGCCATCAACAGACTCTTGTGGCTTGGACAGTGTCTGCTAACCCTAGTCTGTAGCCTAGCATCTCTTTCTAGTGGGTTTCTCTTCTGGTTGACAATGCATAGGCTGTTGACTGTGAATCTCTTCGAAGTCTAAGGGTCGAAAGGGTTGAGGGAGGAGAGAAACCAGAGACACACCACTGTTCTATGGTTTGTGATCCAGGCTCAGTCCTGCCTCTCAGGTTCAGGGCCCTCCGGGAGCAGTGAGGACTCTTTCTGGTAAATTCTAGCCTCTCCCGAGACTGATTCCGGAAGCTTCCTGGCAATGCCTTTGCCTTTGCGCTGATTCAGTCTGTGCACAGCCTCGCTGCCCACAAGCTTTTGGAGCTTCCTTTCAGTTTACTTTCCTGTACCCCACAGCCCTGTCCTCTAAACATGGAAGAATACTTATTTAGAAGTGAAAAAGGAAGCCAGGTGTGGAGCACCCCTTTAATCCCTAGAGCTGGGAGGCAGGGACAGGTAGATCTCTGTGTGTTCAAGGCCAGCCTGGTTTACATCATGAGTTCCAGGACAGCCAGGGCTATATACTAAGACCCTGTCTCAAGAGAGAAGAAAAAGAATCTGTAAAGCTTTGTTCATCTTTGTGTTGTGTTTATTTTTTTTAAAGACCATAAAATGTTAGATTCTATTCTACAGGAGGGCCCTTAATCAATAAAACAGTAAGAAGACAGATCTTGCTCCCTTCCCCCTCTGGGGGAAAGTGAAGTTGCCAGGACGTTCTTTATGAAGCTCACTCAGCAAGGCAACACGAGGCTTCTGAAGTTCACTCTGCAAGTCCTGTCTGGAGTGCGTGCGAGAGTGTGGTGTTGGGTTGCAGGACACCTCCCACAGTGTAACATTAGAAACATGTCAAACTGGGGCAGAATGCAGCAGGCATGGCTTGTCAGCCCTCGACGCATGGAAAATCTGACCTCTCTCAAAGACAATGGCACCGGGCCCCTCCGACAATGCCCCTCACCTGTTCCACATATTTTCTGTAATGCGTCTATAAAATGCCTCCACATCAACGCTCCAGTGAGAGCAAGAATGTGATTTCACAAGTAGAGAAATCCTGGCAGGAACGCTCCACAGTTAAATCAGTCTCCTTTCAGAGTCACGGCATTGTTGTTTTCAGAATGCTCTGTGATCCTGGATGCCTTGTCATGTGCCCTATGAACTTTGCGACTATACTTGTGTGTGCCGTGGTTAGGTGGTAGTGACTTTGTGGATTGCTCCCCGGCATGGCCCCTAAACCTTTACCCTGTATTCATATAGGCACTCACTTTGCCAAGAATCATTCCAGCTTTTAGAAAGTGAAGGACAGCGGTGGTGACTGTCCCATCCAGCAGTCACATCCCTGACACCAGAGCCCTTTGCAGAGGTCACAATCCACACCCTGTCCTCCCAGTGATATGTCATCTGCAGTGCAGACGGGACAAAATGTGACGTTGCAGTTTGCTTGCCGGAGGAAGCCTCAAGGACAAGGCTCGGGTGTGTGGCTGCTGCTCCCAGCTAGGCCGTTAGATTGCTGGTCTCAAAGCACCTTTGGCTAGGGATTGGTTAGGATGGTGGGAAGCTGACCCCAGAGCCTTCTGGGGCTCAGGCTGACTTGGTGGTTTCTCCTGGATGGTCCCGGCACTGGCTTTCCTGTCTCTTCTGAACAGGGCCTGCCTCTTTTTCTCAGCGGTGTTGAGAATTTGAAACAACAACAACAAACAAACAAATAACAACAAACCGGCCATAAAGAGGCAGAAAAACCACCTTCCCTCTCTCCTCCAGGGACTGCCACTCTCTCTGATTTGCTCAGTTCAGCAGAAACAGAGGAAGCAAAAGCGGCCTCATAAATTAAATATAGGGCTTCCGGAAAGGAAAGTGAGCAAGCTCTTTGAATGGGATTCCCCAGCTCAGCTAAGTGACTAACAACACACAATCATCAGCTAGAGTTTAGCTTGCTGCTTTTGTATTCAAAGGCCTTGCTTTAAGGTACACCCCCAAGGTCATGACACGGCTGCCCCTCTATTTGCTCCTCCCCCTCCTTCCATGCCCAGCCTCTTCTGTATGGACAGGTCCTCACACGCGCCCCCCAGCTCCCCTAAAGCCCCTTTGCTGTCTGTCTGGTGTGATGTTGCCTTGTGAATTCAGTTTTTAGAGCACTTTGGACAGTCAAAGTGGCTTTCATGTTTCCTAAGGATGCTATCTTTTGAGTGATAGCCTAGTTTAGAATCCTCTTTCAAGAGTTTGAAAGGAGGCAGTCTGCCTACAGTTCTTCGGGGAGACTTAGCCTGAACTTGAGGAAAATTAGCGAAGAAATAGGCTGGAAGCAAACCGCATAAGTCTGAGCAGTCTTTTACAGGACAGCCAAGTCTGCTTGAAGCTGTCCTTTACGGGAGAGCCATGGCTGCTTGGAGAGGTAGGCCCTGGAAGGAGCTACGGGGACTCCTAACTCCATGAGCTTTCTACCTTCCAGCACATAGAGACTCACGTTAACAGAGCTATGGTGTGAGGGACATGAGGTGACAAGGCCTCAGAAGCAGGGACAATTGAACCAACCCTTTCTGAGGAAGCACGGTCTTGTGGAAGTGAAAATGCCCTGTGGTGTGGACCCTGCAGCAGAATGAGGTTGGCGGGACAAAGGGCTTGAGTGTCTTTTGCAGTCCCGGGCTGGTTTTAGGCCCTTTTCCTTTTCTTTTCTGCATGAGCTCCTAGTGCTGCCTGTGACCTTCTCTCCCTCCCTCCCTCCCTCCCTCCCTCCCTCCCTCCCTCCCTGTGTTTCTTCTTCCTGCTGATGTCTGCTCCCCAGCTCCAGGGGCACCGCTGGAAAAGTATCCTCCATATTCTAGAGACTATATTGTTCTTCAAACACAGGGTTGCCATTTCTTAAACCTGACTATGACTGCACAAGGAAATTGGCACACACCAGATGGCAACATTGCCAGCTTGGCACAGTCCCATGCAGCTGGCACCTGGGTGGTACCTGTGCTGTCCTCCCGCCTCTGGGCACCACATTTTGGTACTTGAGACCACACAGGCTGGACTGGTATTCCACGGTTGTGGGGCTTCCATGCCGGATTCAGAAGGGATAGCAACGGTGGTGGTAGTGGCAGGTATGACAATTGGTATGACAGATGCAAAGGGCTCATAGAATTCAGTCTTCTCCAATCTCAATCTCTCTCTTTCTCTCTCTCTCTCTCTCTCTCTCTCTCTCTCTCTCTCTCTCTCTCTCTCTCTCTCTCTCTCTCTCTCTCTCCCGGTGCATCTGCAGAACTCTTGCTCATGTGGTCGGGTTGACAATCTGCTGGCTGTGGTGCTGGATGCCATGTGTTTTGATTAGCTGCTGATGGCACAGACCCTAGTTCTATGGTGCTGAGTTTCTGGGCAGACCCTTGCTATGGTGCACGCTGAGCCAGTGGATTCAAGGCCCCAAACAAGACCAGCGCTATCCCTTGATCCTGTGGGTTGCAGTAGGATGGGTGAGTCAGCTGGTCATAGGTAGGAACTAGAAGGATGAGGGATAGCATGAGCTTAACTCTCCTCTTGGTCAGGGCGCAAGAAGCTGGGGGAGTCCAAATTTGGGCTGAGGGTTCTATCCATCATTGCTTGGAGCAAGGGAGGGTGGCTTTCTCTTTTCCTCCTGAGGCAGGGTAGAAGCATAGAAAGAATTAAGGGAACATGATAAGGGGAAGGAGCCCTTCATCCTGGTCTGGTTGAAGTCCCTTGCAGGCAGAGTCAAGAATTACAACCCAGTCAACAACGTTGACTGTGAAGGCTGCCTACATAGAGACAATGGATGATTCTTTGATGTAGAGCTATTTCAAAGAAGAACAGTTGTTAAAATAGACAGGGACCATGCTTAAAGCCTAAGCCGGCAGTTCTCAACCTGCGAGTTGAGATTCCTTTGGATACTAAGCAACACTTTCACAGGGGTTGCTTAAGACGATCAGAAAATACAGATTTTACATTATGACTTATAATAGTAGCAAAATTGCAGCTATGAAGTAGCAATGAAAATAATTTTATTTGGGGGAGGTCCCCACAGCATGAGGAACTGTATTAAAGAGTCTCAGTGTTAGGAAGGTTGAGAACCACTGCACCAAACCTTTCTCTTTTCTCAGCTTGAAACCTGCAAGTTTTCAAAAAAAATATCTTTGAAAATAAAATACATGTTTTTAGTCTCTTGTACAACTCTTGTGGCCCATGTCTTTAAAATGCTCATCTCTATTTAATGTGCATTTGTGTTCCTGTGTGTGAGAAGCTGCAGCATGTGGAGGTCAGAGGGCAACCCGTGGGAGTCAATTCTCTCCTTCTGACGTGGGGTTCCAAACTCAGGCAGTGAATCTTGGTGATGAGCACGTTTGCCCGCTGAGCCTTCTCATTGGCCCCCGTGGTTTTATTTGATCAGATTGCAGTCTTAACCAGGCACCTCAAGAGTCACCCTCTAAGACTCCCCAAAGAAGTAGGGGGAGGGACTTCCTTTAGATAGCCTTTGAGCAATATAATTTCAGAAGCTTCCAAACTGAAGCACGGCTCTGTTGAGAGCTCACACCCACACCTGGTGTATCTTACGCCTTGGATGTTTTTATTAACCACTCCGTCTCCATCATTTTGTTGAGAATGTTTCTCGTCTTAAGATTCTTTTCTATGATGAAGTCACGAATCCTTGTTTCCTGAGTGGAATGCTCCAGGCTGCCACAGACAGCAGTGTGGATCTTTGTCCCCAGCTTGTGCCCCACTGCCTGCCACACTCCCGTGACTAATGCAGCCCTGAAGTGTGTTTCCAGGGCTCTGAACACAGGCAGGGCCAGAGGCTGACGTTCCATCCCCAGGCTGGTCAGGCAAGGGCATCGAGCACCATGCAGAGAACTCCCTCTGAACCAGGGCCTTTGAGGAAGCTTTTCAGGCTGAGAACAGAGGCTGCATAACCGTTCTGAAGGTGGGAGAAGGAAACAGAGAGAAGAATGCTTTTCTGGAACCCTAAAATGTCATTAAGTCAAAGCCCCATCCCGCCCTGCGTGAGCTGGCCTCGTGGCAGATTTTTGAAGGACTGTGCACAGATATTTGGAGAGTCAACAAATTCCTCCATTTCCTGTGTCCAGAAGGACTTTATTTCATGTTAGTCCTTGGGGATGATGAGATGTGGCGCTGGAGAAGTCCCAGTGACTGGAGAGGCCACACGCCTGCGTTCTGAGTGGGGACGATTTCCTTTGGGCTCCAGCTCTCTCTGTACCTGTCTGCCCCTGGCCACAGCCTCTGGACTCTAGTTCTCTACCTGCAAAGTTTTCTGCTCTGCCTCTGTCTGCATGTGATGGTTGTCCATGACCACTTACTTATACCAGACCCATCTTACTGTCAGTCACCTCATGGCTTCCTCCAGGAACCTTCCCAGATGCCCACGCTTAGACTGCCATGAGCTTTCTCTAATCCTTAAATGGATATTTCTTGTTAAAAGTCCTCTTGCACGAACTCCTATCTTGGAGTACCTTCCAGAACAAAGTCTAAAAAGTGAGAGGGAGAGACACACATTGGGTTGTGACGTCCTGCAGGATATCTGGACCCTAATTGTCACTATCTTCCCCTCTGAAGCACACATGAGGCTGTTTTCTCCCAGAGCCAGTGGCCTTTGGGACCCATCTGAGGGACACACCTGAGGCTGTTTTATGACTGAATCTCATGTTCATAAGTAGAAGGAGCACACACTAAAATAATGACGGGCGGTGCAGCCCAGTAAGTACAGGAGGGTTGTTAGTTGGTTGTTACACTGCGGTGGGACTACACAGGACAGCATGTGTTGTAACCTCATGCGGTTTGTTGCATGATAGGTTTGCTGACACCATGTGATGTTGCTGGCCATGGGGATTTTTGAGCTCCATTCCAAGCCAATGGGACCTTTGTGATATATGACATTATTAGTGATATATGACTTCGGAGAAGGAAGGGGTGATTTAGAGACCAGATTCATTTTTCTAATGAGCTAACAGTATAAACATAGGTTATTCATGTAGTAGGGAATTGATTGATTGTTTTATTCTTTTGTAGGGGTTTTGTCTGCATGCATGTCTGAGCAGCACATACATGCAATACCCTCAGAGGCCATAAGAAGGCATCAGATACCCTGGGATTGGAGTTACAGATGGTTGTGAGTCACCATGTGGGTGCTGGCGATCAAACCCAGGACCCCTAGAAGAGCACCACCGAGACACTGCTCCATCCCTGACACAGGGTATCCTTGAACCTTCCTACTGACCTTTAATACCTTTATTTTAATAGAAGAAATGAGAACAGGCTTAGGGGTTCATTGCAAGATGAAAACATTGACTGTGGTAAATGGTGCTCCAGGAGGGTGCTCCCTCTGATGCTTCCCCGTGTGCCTGGAACACAGTGGGCTAAGCAGATGATGAGTGAGTAAGAACTATAATGGGAAGCAAACACGCTAGTAAATATGAGCCTCATACCAATTTCAAGAAGCATAACAATGAAAAAGTCAACTTCCTTGTTCTCTGAGGAATTTTTAGCACATATTACATGTGGGAATGTTTGAACACAATTTGTATAGGTAAATGTAATTATCATAAGTGTGTGCATCTGCATGTGTGTGTGTGAGTGGATTTGTAAGCTTGTGTGTGTGTGCTTTTTTGTTTGTGTATGTGTGTGTAAACATGTGTTTTGTGTGCCTGTGTGGTCATCTGTTCGTGTATGTGCTTCTCTGTGTATGTGTGGATACATGTGTTTGTGTGTGTACTTGTGTATGTACGCATGTGTGAATGTGTTTGTGTGTATGCTTGTGTATTTGTGTGTGTGCTTGTATATGTATGTGTGTGTACTCATGCATTTGTGTGTGTCTGTGTGTGCTTGTGTGTATATGCATGTGTTGGTATGTGTGTGCGCATGTGTTTGTGTGTGTACATATAAATGCTGTTCCTATGAACCTCTAGGTCGTTTACTTAGTGAGAAAACTTCCTGAAGACTTCATGCTATTTAATGACCCCAAAGTCCTTAGACAGGGAAACAGGTACATTCTAAATTGCTGGTTTGCCTTGGAGTCCGGTCTGCTTCATGGCAAATCCTTACAGTTCTGCGGACCGCTTATGGCAACAGCCAGCTCTAATTGTGTCTGGAAGAGACACATCATCGTGGCTTTAGCTAAAAATTGTCCCTGCAAATTCAGTTGGAGAGTAACTTCAAGTTTCTGTTCATGAGGTTTGTGACAGCTACCTAGATATTATATCTTATAAAAGAAACAACTTCTAAAGAAATAAACTCTCCTGTCTGTGCTTTTTCTGAAGTGTTTCTCCTGAAAGCTGGGCCAAGAGAAGTGGAGGGAGGCCGGGCTGTCTCCTCTTCGGGGAGAGGCAGGGCACGTAATTAAACAGGGAGGTGGGCTGTCACGGAGGCGCTTTTAAGAAGGGCGGGTTATCATGCTATCCAGATTCACCCTCTGCAGAAGTGAAATGCAATCCCAAGCATTAGTTATTGACGGGGGACAAATACATCCTGATGCCCCGGCCAGCGTGAAGTCATCATTATTTTGGACAGGGCCAAGCTGATAAGAGGGGCTCTTTTCTCAGAAGAATGTCTTACTGTTTGGAAGTTCTCAGTGCACTCTGTGGGATTAAAAGAAGAATAATAAATTACCCTGGCTTTATCCTTTGAGTATCTGCTGAAAAGATCAGCGCTCGGTGGATATTGGATCCTTTATACTTAGTTTAGACAGGTGAGGGAAGCGGCTCTGTCAGGGGAAGCATCACCCAGAGCAGGGGCTTAGAGACGACTTCTTTCTACCCAGGACAGGGCTCTGTGGAAGAAAACAATCCCCCTGCCTCATGCCCTCTCCCCAGGAACCCAAGGCCTGTGTCTGCATTCCCAGACCCTTTCTGCTCTGCCTCTGCTTCTCACAGGCATATGGAGAATGTCTGGGGAGACACGGAAAAACAAAGGCTCAGGAAAACATATGGCCAAGACTCCCCACAAAGGCAGCCGATAAATCCTGAGTGTGCCTGAGACAATGGCCAATGAGTCCCTCACCTCCACAGCTAACCATACTGGTAAAACTGAGGCAGCAGAGCTGCGTCTCTATCACTGCGAGATGAGAACCCTCTGCCCCCAGCCACTGGTCTCCATGGGTCTCACTCTTTTGGGCGGATGCTGCCGGCCCTACAGTACCACGAGGCTGTGGTAACTGTAGGCTAAAGAAACTTTCATTGTGAAGTACCGGCCTCCAGTATTTAGAGATAGCAGTGGAAAATGGACCCATACAATCCCCGTTCCTGTCTCTTCTCATGGAGAGCATAGGCATTTGAGTTTGGGTGAAAACATTACAATATTTTAGTATTTGACCACAAAAGCAAACATTTCCACAGCAGTTACGGAGCAGAGCTGAACAAAACTCTATCATTAAGTCGGGAAATATGTAAAGGCAGACCTCAGCAGACCAGGCCTTTGATTTCGTTCTCACTCCCTCCCCCTCGTCTCCTTTTTCCTTTACCGCTGATGAGCCCATAATCTCTTCATGTAAAAGAGTCTCATAACAAAGTCTTCAATGAGACCCCAGGCATGGCTGAGGCTGTACGTTAAAACACCGCAGCCGAATCTTCCTCTCTGCCTGTGGATGATTCATGCGGCCTTCCACAAAGTGCAGCTCACACAGCCTGCGAGAATGGCACAAGCAGGTGATCAGCTCCGTCTCGCTTTCCTCAAGGAGGGACCTCACATGCTGTAGAGAAGAGGGAAGGAGCCCGCGCTGCAGATTCCACAGAGAGTCACAGCGGGGCCTTCGTCTGTGCCAGGCTGGTTCAATTAAAAGCTTCTCCACTTCAAAACATGTAGCCAGAAACACATGGAGGTAAGCACAGAGCATGCTCTAGGCGGCCCATGCCAGTGGTACCAAAGTTTTAGTGTCTAGTTTAAAAGAGAAAACCCATGTGAAATGCAGGGCTTTCTGGGACTTCTGCTTTGTGGTTCTCTGACAATGAGGCTGGAGGAAGCCTGGGAACCTGCAAGTCTCCTGGCCTCCAGGAATGATGGCAGTGTGCACCCCAGATGGTCGGTGTTGAACTGCGTGGAGACACACTTAATGGGAGATGACTTTAGCTTGTGTCTAGACTGATCTGTCTTATCGGTGAGGCCTCTTTGCCACTGTGTGGTTGGTGGGATCCTGAGCAACAGTGAGGAGCAACAGTCAGACTTGGTGAGAAAATTGGGTCTAGTCAATCAAATAGCGTGATGCTCATCCAAGATCACCCTGTCTCACTAGTCTGTGTAAGTGCTTCTTGCCTTTCTCACACCCACCTTGTCAGCTACCCCCTCCCCCTTGCTGGCCCTTGCACAGGGCTGTGTTAGTTCCTAGGGCACCTGTCAAGACCCCCCTGGATTTCTCTTTACCTGGATTGCTGCAGATGCTCTATGTTCCTCATCTCTCATCCTTGCAAACTCAACAACTCCACAGGGAAGCCTGACCCATTAGCTGCCCTAGAAGACTCCTAACACACATCTCCTTTCTCTCCTTCCCCTTCTCCCCCTTTCCTCCCTGCTTCTCCTCTTCTTTTCTCTTTCTTTCTAGTCTCGTTGTGCTCGAACCTAGGGTGTCATTCCTGCTATGCAAGAACTCTTTCACTGAACTATCATCCTAGCTTTTTTTTTTTTAAAAAAAAAAAAAACTTTATTTTTGAGAAAGGCTCTCACTGAGTTGCTCAGGCAGGTCTTGAACTCCTGCCTTAACATCATCAGTCTTTATGATGACTCAGACACCATCAGCCTGACTGCAACGTTTCTTTATACAGCATGTACAATTACGCTTCTCGTATAGTTCCGGAATTATCTGTGTAACATCTCTCTCTACTTCCAGCTGTCTCTTACCTATGCACACAGACTCCCAGTCTCACTAGGGCAGGGTCCCATTCATAGGCTACCTGTGAGTGTACAGGGTGGAGATCAGGAACTCCTGACTGTGGGGCACAGAATGTACATGTTTCCACACTTGTGCCACCCAGGGAAGTTCCTGGCACATAACTGTAGACTCGGGAGCTGCATGTTGAGTTTGTAGCTACCTATCTTACTTAGTTAAAGTCGCTACTGCTGTGATAAAACACCATGACTGAAAACAACTTGTGGAGGAAGGAGTTTATTTCAGCTTACACTTCCACATCACAGCCCATCACCAAGAAAATCCAGGTGGGAAAAAAACAGGACAGGGACTTGGAGGCAGGAGCTGATGCAGAGGCCATGGAGGAGTGCTGCTTTCTTCTTGTGGCTTGCTCAGCCTGCTTTCTTAAAGTTCCCAGGAGCACCAGGCCAGGGTGGGAGCACCATCCACAATAGGCAAACCACATGGTGGCATTTCTTAAAAGTGAAGTTGCTTCTTCCCAAGTGACTATAGCTGCTGTCAAGTTGGCATAAAGCTAACCATCAGACTGGATTACCTGGCCCCGCCTTGATGAATGGGGAGGAGCTCAGTCCTGTTTCAACTTGATGCGCCATGCTTTGTGCAAGCCCATGGGAGGCCTGCCCCTTCCTGAACTGAGATGGAGGGGGCATGGGTGGAGAAAGGGGGAGATGGGAAAGGGGAGGGGATGGGATTAGAGGAGGGAGGGGAAACTGGTTGGTATGTAAAATAAATAAAAAAGAATGATTGTTGGGAACTCTTGTGAATTGGTATAAGTCAAATAAAAAAAAAGTTTATGCAGTTTAAAGAACAACTAACCAACAGAGTGTGTTGAAAACTGAAAGATGCTCCTCTATATCCTTGGGCAAGGGTTTTCTGTTCATGCTTCCGTCCATTCCTGATGTTTCCTTCAGTCTAGATGGTCTCACACCATATTGACACAGTAAAATGGAGCATCTGCAGTAGCTTAGCTGGGGCCATAATGTGGATGCAGAGGTTGGGGGAGGATGCTCATTGGGTTTTTTTTTTAAGGACCACTTAGGTTTTATAACACAACATTAGAATTTTTCTTGAACGTATGGGTAAGTTCTGTTCTCACGCAGGCAGAGAAGCTCAGGTGAGTTTCAGAAAGCTCCCCCATGTCTGATTTTCCAGCCTCCTCCAATAAAAATGGCAATGTCCTCTTTGCTGTAGATGTAGGTACTTTAAAAGATTTTAAATTTTTATTTTTAATTATGTATATGAATGTGTGTATCTGTGGGGGTATGTGCTTATGAGTGCACATGCCTGTGGTGGCCAGAAGAGGGCATCAGATCCCCTGGTGCTGGAGTCATAGGTGGTTATGAGGCATCTGAGCTGGGTGCTCAGAACTAAACTTAGGTCCTCTGCAAAATCAGGAAGTGTTCTTAACTACTGAGCCATATCTCCTTCCCCAAGATGTTGATTCTTAACTCTCACCTCACCTTCCTGCAAGATTTCTCTTATAGATCAATTTATTTTGCTCTCAGAAATGTTAACTCCTACTGGGCTATTCCTACCATCTTTCAAGCCTTCTTCTTTGATAATACTGATAAAAGCATAGATTGTTTTTGTTTGAAATTGAGAATAGTCAGAATATATTAGATTAGGGGAGTTTAAGAAGTTTTGGCAAATTCTTTTCTGCTAAGATTCTAGTTTAAATCATTTAATAATGTTGAACACTGTTCTTTGATGCAGGCTGGGTCTCACCAAGGAGACTCTTGGATCCAGGAAGGAGGAGCTGGGTTTTAAGTCTGGCTTTGACACACAACTGTTAGGAGAGCTTTGGGTGGGACTCTATAGTCCTTGACTCTCCTTGCTTATGAGAATTGAGTCTGGATGTGTCTCTTTGGGTTATTGCAAGGATTAAGCATGGTATATGGGTAAATGTCACATCACTGTCTTAGTTAGTGTTCTGTTGCTCTGGAGAGACACAAGACCATGGCAATGCTTATAAAATAAAACATTTTTTGTTGTTTTTTTGAGATAGGGTTTCTCTGTAACTTTGGAGCCTGTCCTAGAACTAGCTCTTGTAGACCAGGCTGGCCTCTGCATCCCAAGTACTGGGATTAATGGCATGCACTACCACCACCTGGATAAAATAAAACATTTAATTGGAGCTTGCTTACATTTAGAGGTTTAGTCCATTGTAATCATGGTGGGAAGCATGGTGGTACACAGACAGACATGGTGCTGGAGAGGTAGTTGAGAGTTCTACATCCAAATTATCAGGCAGCAGGATGAATGATACACTTGGCCTGGCTTGAACATTTGAAAACCCAAAGCCTGCCCCAGTGACACACTTCCTCCAACAAGGCCACACCTCCTAATCCTTGTCAAATAACACCACCCCCTAATGATCAAGTATTCAAATCTATGAACTTGGGGCGGAGCATTCTTATTCTACCACCATATTCCACTCTCTGGCCCTCAAAGGCTTGCAGCCATATCAGAATGCAAAAATGCCTCCGTCCAACCTCAAAAGTCTTCATAGTCTATCACAGTCTACAATGTTTAAAATTCCAGTGTTTAAAGTCTGTTTGGAGACTCATGACAATCTCTTAACTGTAATCCCGGTAAAATCAAAATAAAAAACCAGATCACATACTTCCAGCATACAGTGACAAAGTCTAATACCTCCATCTCAAAAGGGTGGAAGGGGAACATAGCGAGGAAATTCTGGAGCAAAGCAAGACCAAAACACCAGCAGGGCAAGTTCAAAGCTCTGCATCTTCACATCTGATGTTGAAACACTCTTCAGCTCTCCAGCTCCTTTCATCTTTGTTGACTGAAACACACTTCTGTCTCTTGGGTTGGTTCCATACCTGGTCTGCAACTCTCCTGGGCAGGTATCCCACAGTTCTGGCATCTCCATCATCTTTGGGTCTCCAACACAATCCAGGCCTCATTGTCAGCATCACACAATGGCCTGTCTAGGCCTCCATGCAGGGACATGCCTGACACATGCAGCTTTCTTTAGTAGGGAATGGAGATTCCATAACCAATTCTCTATTGTCTCTAAAGCCAGAAGCATGTGGCCAAAGCTGCCAAGTTCTGCTTCTTGCTAGAGTTAGAACATGACCTCCTTGTTCAAATATATTTTCACCAGCTTTCTGTTTTTAGTGGTTCCTTTACTGCCTAATCTTGACTGTCCTGAAACTTGATCTATAGACCAGGGTGGTGGTTTGAAAAAGGTGATCCCTTATAGGAATGACACTAATGGGAGATGTGACCTTGTTGGAGTAGGTGTGATCTTTTTGTTGGAAGTGTGTTGCTATGGAGGAAGGCTTTGAGGTCTCATATATGCTCAAGACACCATCCAGTGTCTTAGACCACTTCCTGTTGTTTAAAAGATATAGGACTCTCAACTCTTTCTCCAGCACCATATCTGCCTGCATACCACCATGTCCCACCATGGTGATAAATTAACTGAATCTCTACACTGTAGGAGAGCCACCCCAATAAAATGTTTTTCTTTACAAGAGTTGCCATGATCATGGTGTCTTTTTACAGCAATAAAAATCCTAACTAAAACAATCAGATGGGCCTTGAACCCAGAGATCTGCCTGCCTCTTCCTCCTGAGTTTGGGGATTAAAGGCATGTGTCAACACACCTTACCCTACGCTCTTCTCTAATTGCTTTGTACAAGTTGGAAACTAAGGTGGGTGAGCTCTTGCCTGGATGTCACTATTCTCTTTATTCTATTTAGCATGAGGCTTTAAAAACCATATCTCATTGAACACTGGACTTAGCTCCATTACACTTCCTGCTGCTCCTTTTCTCCTCAAATAGTACATTGTGTAGTTTTCCTTGCCCAGCTTGCTCCTTTTCATTGTAGATCTGCATAAGACTGGCCACTGATATTGTGACTAATGTGTGACACAATTAATACTAGGCTATTTTGAAATCTCCTCTGCTAACACCATTAATTTAAAAACTCTTCAATTTAGCCTCAGGCAGACTTTTTTGAACAGGGTAAAAAAATAAAACAAACAGTCACATTTCTTTGCCAAATAATGTAAGAACAATCTCTTAGCCCATTTAATAATAGTCTTCTCCTCTGAAACCTTTTGAGCTGGGTCATCATAATCTCCATTGCTCTCAGCGCCACCTGCTCCCACTAGTATGGCCCATTACGCCTCACTTAGTGCATTCAGCTGCTTTCCTAGTCCAAAGGTCCAAGGTCTACATTTTGCTGAACAAAAGCATCATGGCCAGGCCTATCTTAGCTATACCCCACTTCTGGCACCAACTTCTGTCTTAGTCAGTGTTCTGTTGCTGTAAAGACACACCATTACCATGGCAACACATGAAATAAAGCATTTAATTGAGGCTCGCTTACATTCAGAGTTTTAGTCCATTGTAGCCATGATGGGAAGTATGGCAGCATGCAAATGAACATGGTGCTGGAGACGTAGTTAAGAGTTCTACACCCAAATTGTCAGGTGGTAGGAAGAGAGAGTCACTGGGCCTGGTTTGAGCATTTGAAAACCCCAAGCCTGTCCCCAGTGATACACTTCCTCTATCAGGGCCACACCTACTCCAACAATGCCATACCTCCTAACCCTTGTCAAATACTGATCATGCGTTCAAAAATATGAGTCTATGGGAGCTATTCCTATTAAGACTACCACACCCACAACACAAATGTAATAATTAATCATGGGATAATAAACTTTATTCCTGTCAAAAGGGAAAATCTTACATCTAAATTGTTTCCATTCAAGTAATTTAAAATGTGTGGTGGACACACATTTTTTTTGTGTCTTTCACCCCTGTCTTTTTACTTGCACCCTGGGCCTTCATGGGAGTGAATTAAAATCCTCCTGTGTTCCATTCACATCCGTCTGCCTTCCTAGCATTTTCCATCCTGGCTAAGTCAGAAACGAAAGGCACCTTGAACTCATTTCTGGGTTCCTCATGCAGTGTTCTTCTGATGGTACCTTAGTAAGTCCTGCCTCCTCTCTGCCAAGTCCCCATGCATAGCCTTAGTGACACGTTAAGAGATAGAGACACGTTAAGAGTATAATTTGGCAGATTCTCTACCTCTTGAGGCAATTTTCTTTAACCAATCTCAAAATAAGCCTGACAGTTACAGGCTTGTAGAGGTGCTGCGCCCCTAAGGTTTCTGGTTGAAAACACCTGTACACACAGCTTTATGGTTCCTACCATGTTTTAGATGACATTCACCAAGGATCCACATGCCAAGTGTGGTCCCAGGGTGGTACTACAGGGAGATGATGGCACTTGTGAGAGGAAGGACCTATGTGAGCTCTTTAGGTTGTTGGGTGCTCCCCGGGAGCTATGAGAAGGTCTCTCTGTGTATCTTCCTGGTTTGTCAGGGGAGAATTCTACTATTGCCCTTCACCAGTCGGTTGCTTGCTGCTGGCTTGAAATTGCAACCTGTGAGCAAAATGAAGTTTTCTTTTCTTTGTAGACTTAATTGCTTCAAGATATTTTGTTATAGTAACTTAAAGCTGACAAATTCACTTCGCTACAGACAAAATATGGACCTGTATTTTTTAAAGTGATAAAATAGCTCATGTGTTTGTTTTCACACATTGGGGTTCTTTGCAGGACAATAGGCATTATTGTTTATTTATTGTATATTTTACTTTCAGATACCACCATCATCTTATAAATCCATACTAATTTTTTTTTATTGGCTATTATCTAAGATCTTTTTGTTTTCCTCTTACGGTTCTTGGTACCATGTGACCTTTAATTGTAGTTTTTATGGATTGCATATTTCCCTCTTACATTTGGCTGGAAAATATGTTTATATCTAAATGTTTCTACTGTGCCCTCGCTGTCCTTATCCTCCTCACTCTGAACAACTTCCAATGAACTATTGATAAGTAGGAGAGAATTTAGCTAGCCATGCTGCCCAGAGGGATCCTTCTAAGTTCCTTTCTTGGGTAATAAATGTGCCTGTTTCCCTTGGTAGGACTCCTAGGAATGCCAAGGTTTATGTCAATGAGGTGGCCCACGCAGGTTCTGGGCAATTTCAGCCTGGGCTCTGGCATGCAGTAAAGACTCCAAGTGGCCAAAGGGTTAAGGTCTGACTGGGGGATGTCAGTGTAACCTCCCGACCTCCAGGGAGAGAAGAGGAGAAGGGGAGCTAGGAACTGAGTTCACCCACATGGCTGACCATGCCGTCAATCACATGAATAAAAATCGAGGGTAGCCAGAGTTCCAGGGACTCTGCCCTGTGAGTCACGTGGGTACACAAGAAGTGTGAACACACCAAGGCAACGCTCCCCATGTGTTTCTCCGTTTGGCTACTCTAAGCTGCATTTTGATTACTCTAATCATAAGAGCACTGTTTTCTCAGTGGCTAAGTCATGCTCAGAGTATCCCAGCCTGAAGAGCAGAAGGGACCCCTGAATTGCCTGCCTCTGGTTGGCCGTAAGTGATGGTGGCCTAGAATTGCCAGACTCATAGTTGGTATCTGAAGCCAGGCGAGTCTTCTAGAGAACTGGCTCCTGGGGCTGAGTATTACACCTGTGAGGGATAATATTGGTTTTCTGCTAGACAGGATTTAGAACCACCTAGGAGCCATGTCTCAGCATGTGTTTGGGGGATTATCTAGGTTAGATTAGCCTCTGGGCATGCCTGTGATGGATCATCTAGATTAAATTAATCAAGAGGGCAGATGCACCTTGGTGGTGACACACAGCTGTATGGACTGGGGAAGTAAGTCGGACTCAGTCTTTTCTCCTGACCGTGTGTGTATCATGGCCGCTTGCCACTCGCTCCTGCTACGATCTTCTTCACGCCAGGATGGAGTGTACCTTGAAGTGTAGGCCAAAGCAAACTCTTTCTTAAACTTGCTTCTGTCATGGTGTTTTATCACGGCAACAGGACAAGTAATTAATGTAGCAAGTACAGTCCAGACAGCGAGCCTTGCAGATGCTTGCCAGAGCCAACTCCCTCTGTGCTGCTGGGAGCCACACCTCCTCCTCCTCCTCCTTGCCGTGTGCCTCACGCTCAGCTGGGCCAAGCTGCTCTCTGCGCATCTCAAGTCATCAGTATCTTTGAGCCTCACGGGTGACCTCTTCCTCCCCCCTTAATGGCTCTTCTTGTCTATCAAGCTTGGTTAGTGCCCGCTCCCTCTTTTGTGGATTCCTCTCTGCTTACTTCTCCCTAGGCTGCTCGTTGCCTTCTCGGTGTGCCTTCAACATTTGCAATTACTGCTTGTTTTCACAGCCTTGTCATCCCTCAGTTTCCTCAGACCGTCGCTTTCAGGAATCCCTGTGGACATCCACAGTTGCTTCAGCCTCCTCATAGTTAATGGTGTCTTTGCGGATAACACACGCACAGCCTTCTGGATATGTGACGTCATCTCTAGATGAGCGGCAGTACATAATGCAGTGTAACCGGAGTAAACAGTTGCCTGGGTTATACAGGGCATGGCGATAAGAAAACAGAGTCTGAATGTGTTCAGAACAGAGCAATTTCCTCCCTAGTTTTGATCTGTGGTCACTTGACTCTACAGATGTAGAGCCCAGGAAAACAGATAATTAACTGTATACTGTCTTCCCAGCCAGATAATAAGAGACATGGAGATTTTATCTGAGACTATCTTTCTTATAAAGAGATAAGAGCTCTTCTTAGCATAGTACTGGCATATTACAAGGAAATATATACCTAATAATTGAACAATGGCATAAAGTGGCCCTTGTGTTTACGTGGATCTAGACTGTGGACCAGAATCCACAAAAGAGAACGGTAGATATGGAAGGAATGTGCTTGACTATAAACTGCTGTTACCTCGGGCTGAGCTGGTGATGGCTATGAAGGTATGGGAAGGCATTTAGAGTCTAACTAACCTTTTCTGGAAGGAGGGAGAGTGAAGCCTGACTGTTAACCCTACAGAAATTAGAGTCACGGAAGGGGCACTCCTCCCATTGTGTGGTGCCATGTTCTAGAGAGGACTAACTGGGCAAGGAATGTAGGAAGTGCGTCCCAGGGACCGGGTTTCTTGACTGAATTTAAAAAAAAAAAATAGGGCAAAAGGAGGAAGGCAGCCAAGAGACAGCCCGGATCTCTGCTTCTTAACTCTGGACACAACGCGGCCATCTAGCGGAGCACAATGCGACCATCCAGCTCACATCACCCCAACTTCCTTGGCAGGACAGACTGTCTGTTTCCCCTCATACTATGAGAATCAAAGGAAACTCTTCCTTCCTCAAGTTTCTGAGGGCACAGAAACAGGAAAAGTACATAATACAGAAGATTTACTTCATGTCTCCTGAAATCCAATCTGAGCAGTCACCTTGGTTTCTAGGATGAACGGGAAGGAGCGTGAAAAACAAGACCCGAGCGTTGAGCCCAGGTCCTGTGTATGTGCACGTCCGAGGTGGTGCTCTTAAAATGCCAATTTACAAAAGTCTCAATGCAAATGCATTTGTTTGTTAAGTTCTACTTTATTGCAAAGAGAGATGCTTGGTTATTTTGACATATCATCTTTTCAGCAGCTCCCCTGCCCACTTTTCCTAAAGAACAATGCTGCTGTGATGAACTTGAAAATCCACCAAAGGAAGCTCATGGTTGAGCCTCTCTTCTCTTTAGGACTTTAAATAAAACTATTTACTTTATATCTTATGACTATGAGCCACCCTAACAGGTTTGGGTGAACTCCAGAAACCATTTCCAAGCAGATACCTGCAAACCACACAGAAGACAGCACACACCTGGTAGGCCTTCCGTCTTCCGTTAGGAATGAAGTAGAAATCTGGGGGTCATCTCATAGGCCCTGTGATGAGTTGGGACTCACGTCAAATGCATCAGCTGGTATCTACTAGCCCAGACTTGAGCTCTAAATATTCTAGCCCATCAGTGCTGGCGCACATCAGTAAATGTCATGTTCAAGTGCTCTTTGACATGCTGGGATCTCAGAAGGTTGTTAAGTAGGAATATTTCTGCAGAAGTTGAGAATTGCCTATGTCAAGGCATCAAATGTTGGTGGGAAGAGATGGGAGCCCATCACCTCCTCTTCAAGGATCCTGCTGTAACCCACCTCATAAATTGCATGGGACTGAACTTTGACCCATGGGTCTATAGCCTACAGGTCTTTATTTATTTATTTTGAAAATAGTGGCTATATTCCTCATGTATGCAGACTTTTTGTATCATTTGAAATAATTTTTGTGAGGACTCAAGAACAATGCTAGCATGTAGAAAGTGCACGATCATTTGTGAGTGCATTTCCACCTATAGTAAAACAATTTTCAAATGCGCCAGATGTCCTGTGTGAGACAGGGCCAGGTGGACATATCTTGCTATGAAGGAAAGAGGGATGGAAGACAGCCCTGGCAGACAACATCACACAGAGCGTGAAGAGTAAGTGTTCTGCTGCCAAGTTAACCACTGCCTGAGTTTACGGTTCTTCAACCAGTGACGCCAATACACTCCTGTGCTTTATGATGACATTTAGGTCAATGGCAGAAAAGTATGACAAGATTCTGTAAGCTTCAAACCATGGTGAAAAGTTCCTGACTTGGTGACATCACTGCTCAAGCATTGCTCTTTGGTCTGGTATCATGGGTATAAACAAACCCACTGCATTTGCAGTCATGTGATGGTAGGGCAGCATGGTTATGTTCAGTGCATATCTAATAAAATAATAAATGATGGCACCACCACGTATGCACTTTCTATATTCCTTGTCAACAGTGTATGGGGAATCAACTATATTCTCTATTGTTTTTGTTATAGAAATACTAATAATGAATCACTGTGCCATGCTCTTCAGACAGCAGCTCCAGACATTTCATATTTATAATGTATCTTGGTGGATATCTGAATTATGGCAGTCTGGACAAGGTTATTCTAGAATGTTCTCCACAATGAAACCAACCAATAATACCTTTCTCAGAATGAATCCTGGACATTTAATTGAGACAGTTACATTGTCTTGATCTTGATGGTAAAGTCTTGGGGAGTAGGGATTCGAGGGGAGAAAAGAAAATTAAATTTCTTTCTCTCTGTGCCAGAGAGGCCCATCCCATGGGGGGAAAGACTATTGGGCTTTTGCTGTTCAGGAGGAAATGCCTGAGCCCTGGTCTTGATTCCAGTGCTGTGTTGTTTATTTAGCTCCAAATGTATTAATTGTTCTCGGCAGTGCATTCCTTACCTTAAGTGCTTGTTAACATTCTAGAGAAAACTTATGGATTTGTTTAAAGATGATTTCAAAGTATTTTGAGTTCTTTAAAGTACGCTGCTATTGTGGATTGGAGGAAAATAAAGATTGTGTAACCCAAGGCAACTTGAAAGAGTTCAGCACATATTATGGGATAGTACAAAGTAAAGATAAAAGGCCAACGAGTTTATAGTTTAGTGACTAGGCCATCAAACGCTGATGTCCTGAGGTTACAAAAACAGGTCAGAGGGTCTGTAAGTGGCAACAAAGGCTGACTTCATAAGTCACCATGTCCCAAGTCCCTACCCTGTCTCCCACTATCTACATGGAAGCTTGTCAGCCTTGTCTTCAGGTGTCCCTTGTGATAGACACATTGGCTTATGAGATTTTGCACATATTCAGAATGAGCACACATTAAAGGTTCTTCCCACTGCATAGAGCTTTCCTTTGGGGGTTGGTATAATACTGGTATAATTTGACTTGGAATGAATGATATTCATTTGTACAATGTCACCATTACTCTTCATTGCCAACTTATCCAGATTTGGAATCACCTGGGAGACACACCTCTACCCATGCCTCTGAGGACATTTCCAGAGAGGTTTAACTGAGGAGAAAAGATATACCCAGAATATTCGTGGCACTGTCCCACAGGTATTGAACAGAATACAGCGAAAAGGAGGAAGCCAGCTGAGGGCCAGCATTCTTCCTGCCTCTCTGCTTCCCAGAGAGTCAAAATGTAAGGAGTCCCAGCAATGCTCCTGCCAGTGTGAGCTCGGCCATGCCTTCCCCACTGCGATAGGCTGTGCCTTAAATCATGTGCTAAGATAACAGCCTTGTTTCCTTTAGGTTCTCTAGTCATAGCAGCGAGGAAAGTAGCTCACATGCACAGCCATGAAGCAACTGATTACGTAGAGCACTTCTGTAGGCAAGATATCAGAGAGGGTGTTCACAAGACAATCACTTGAAAGTACATGCAAATCGCGTGCAATTCTACACCATCACATTTAGTTCCGTGCACAAAAATTATTAGAAGCATTGTCTGAAAGTCACCTTTGTGCGTGAGTGAGATGAAGCTGAACCCAAATGGATTTTGTGTCTAGACTTGGGATGTCGTAGGTATGGACCATCTGCTGACCATCTGACTGCCCTTGCTCTGGTGATCCTTTCAGTAGCTTAGGAGGGTTCAAGTGAGTCTGTAGACCCCCTGAGGTCTTACAGGCTGTAAGCAGCAAATCGTGCTCTCAGTGGCAAATCAGGGTCTTAAGACTTCTGTTTGTCTGACTTAGAAATGGTGGCAGAAAGCCCGAGACTGCATACGAGTCCCGGCGACTGGATGCATCTTACCCATCTGGGGCTTATTTCTGACTCTCAAAGGGAAGTGCAGAGACGACAGTTTCCAGGATTTCTTCAGTTGTCTAATGATGTTTGGACTCTGGGCTGCTGTCTCTGTGAACCCAGTGATAACTTCAGACATTGTGGCCTCACATTGCAACGTAGAAAAGCATTTGAAAGAACAGCTGGAGGAGAGCTTGCAGTACCAGCATCTGGTGTTGACACAGCACGGAATCAGGAGTTTGTGCTCTGGTGCTCCCGTTGGTCCCCACTTCACAGCCGAGGGCACAGTACTTTGTCACAACCACATAGCTACCCAGAATGCTTGGCACTAGTCTCTCAGATTTGCGATCTGTCTTTCAGTTGGTTCACATATGAGACATGTTGACATGATCCCCAAGTGTAAGCACAGAATCCATTTGTGCTTCATATTCATTTTACCCAATCCCAAAGGTGATTTCTAAACAATCATTTTAATAATTTTTGTGCACAGGACTAATTTTGATGGTGTGGAAATTTTCTCTGTGGAACTGTGTCAGTGCTCAAAGAGTTCTGGTTTCTGAAGGTTGGGACTTGGGATGTTCACAACTGCATGTCATAGAATGGTCAGGGCACAGTCCTGTATGACTTCAGCCCCAGGCTCCTTCCCTGGCTTGCTCTGAGGAGATAGGCCCTTTAGCTAGGTCTGTAGTATTTATTGTTTTCCATGCTAGGGACCAGGCTCTGGTCCTCCTGGTCTAGTTTCTGACTATGGCCACTGGGTCCTTTCAATGCTGGCCTCTTTGGATTCTGCTTTATTCATTCTGGTCACCTCTTTTTCCTTGTGTCTCAAATGCCATAGTACTGTCATTGGCAGCAGGCATGTTTTAAGATCCACGGAGGGGAGGCAGAGGACATTTAAGGCTTCCTTCTGTTGTAGACTGCATCTCTCTTAAGCACCAGGACAGCATCTTTGCCATCATAAAGATTCATGGACTAAAGGGTATACTGTGTACTCATTGGGACACACGTCGGATTCCACTCTGAGATTTTTGTTTTGTTTGTGTGTGTTTATTGTTTTTATTTTTCTTTTAAATTTTCTTTTCTTTTATTTTGGCAGAAATGTTGCAAAGGCAGAGGGTGGATACAAAGAGACAGGGAGATGGATGGGGTTGGGATGCATGATGTAAAAACCCACCAAAAATCAATAAAAAAGGTTTTTAAAAGAATAATCTTCAAGGGAGAACAAATAAGCAAAAGTTGGGAATAGGAAATAGTCACTTCTGTGTAGGGCATAGCATGGCTTTGGTTCATGGAGTGCCATAAGGAGGTACTCAGTGACTGCTGTGTAGAGGGGTGAGGAGGGCAAAGGAAAAAATAAAGGAGGGGTAGATGGGGAAGGAAGGAAAGGAGAAAAGATGGAGGGAGTGAGAGAAAGAGGGACTGAGAAGGGAGACAAGGAAGAAAGGGAGGGGACATGAAGGGAGTCAGGATGAAGTAGAGAATGAAGAAGGGAAGAAGAAGAGAGAGGGCAAGGGAGAGCGAGAGCGCGCGAGTGAGCGAGAGAGAGAGAGAGAGAGAGAGAGAGAGAGAGAGAGAGAGAGAGAGAGGATACCTGAGGCTGGAGCTTTGAGAGGTTCATGGAGTATATATAACTTTTGGAACTCTTGACACCCGTGCTGAGTCCCAGGTTCAAATCACGAAGCCCCCAGAAAGTCCGTGGAGCAATATTCATATGCAAAAACGGGTCTCAGGAGAAGAATGGAGAATAGCAGGTAGAGAAAAGTTGAATTTCATAGAAACATCCCTCACTCTTGGGAAAGAATGGGGAAAACATGGCTCTGCTCCAGATAGGTGGGAATGGAGCTGCCCTAAGAGGTGGTTTAGCTGTGAGCATCATTGCAAGCATCAGTGAGGGAGCTGGTCCAAATCTGTTCTCTGCAAAGCTCCCGGGCCACATTCCTGCAAGATGGTGCCCAATTCTAACTGGGCCTGGGTGCCTCAAGGACCAGCAGTGGCTTGCAAAGGATCAGAGACCAGAGGAGACCTAGATCACACAGTGGAGTGGGGCTGAAGGAAGGGTGTGACTAGGTGACCTGGGTTCAACTCATAACAATGCCTTTTGGGCAAGTTTTTACCTATTTGTGTTCAGCTTCTCATCTTGCAAGGTAATGGTGAGGGTCAGTCTGCTTGGTGCTTGGGCTGTGGTCAATTCTTTGTGTGTGTGTGTGTGTTCACATATATGTGGGTACAAATGTTTATATGGGGCGTATAGAACAAGCTTAAATCTTTTCAGCTACTGTCCACTGTTTTATTGAGCCTGGATCTCTTATTGGCCTGGAATTTGCCTGATAGGCTAGGCTGGCTGTCCAACAAGTCCTAGGGATCTGCTTGTCTCTGCCTCCCAAGTTCTGGGTTTGCCAACATGTTACACCATGCGCCCCCCTCCCTGTCTCTCTCTCTCTCTCTCTCTCTCTCTCTCTCTCTCTCTCTCTCTCTCTCTCTCTCTCTCTCCTTTAAATGTGTGCTTAAGCTTACAAGGTAAGTATTTTGCAAACAGAATTAGTCCCCAGCCAGAAGATTAACTCTTACACTAAGTATCTGCATTGCTGTGGCCCCTGGCCTAGCACTCTGCCTTCCTTTGAGGGGTGCAAGGCATATTTATGGAGTGTTTGCTCCAACAGATAGGAGAGAAAAGTCTGCACCAAAAGGGACTGTTTGGGGGTCACACTATAGGAACTACCCTGCTCTGCTCACAGCTTGGTAGACCTATAGGCTTTGCGTGTATGTGTGTGTGTGTGTGTGTGTGTGTGTGTGTGTAGCATGTAGGGTTTTTTGTAACCAGGTTGCAAAGGCAAGTAAACATTCTCTGGTTGAGTACTGTTCTTTCTCGTGTGAGTCCACGTCTTCAAACTGCTACAGATACCCTGTTCCTGAGATCCAGAAATTTTAATAAAGTATTGTTTCTTAAAGTAAAGATTTTCTGTGAAACTTGGAAAAAAATAACTCTCAAAGATCTATCAAGCCTGTTTGAATTAGCACCTTGGTTCAACTGTGGATTCTCTACCTGCCCCCACTCTGCCTCCTCCTTACCACAGTGTCTATGTTGGGACTAAAACCTTCAGATGGCCATTGTGGCTCACTGGCATCCCTTTGTGTAAAGCTTGGTGAGGTAGCAGGGTTTGTGCTTTTTTGGTTTTTAGTCCTTTGTAGATATGTTTCCCTTGGGACAGCTGGAAGGAGTGGGCAGCCAGGGCTGACTGCCAGCAGGGGAACTCCCTCCCTGCTCTGAGAAGTCCTAGATTTGGGCAGCACTGTTCAGCTCCTCTCTCCATCTTAAGAACTGTGATGTTTTCTTTCCTTTGCTCCACTGTTCCAAAGAGGAATGAGCTTGGGTCTGGAGAGATGGTTCTGTCCTTAAGAGCAGTTGTTCTTACAGAGGACTCGGGTTTGGCTCCCAGTACCCACAACCATTTTGTTTGAAGGGTCCAATGTCCTCTTCTGACCTCCACAGACGCCAGGCAAACACATGTTACATAGATCTATATGCAAGCAAAACACTCATACATGTAAAATAAAATAAAAAATTTAGAGCAAAAGAGGAATAAGCTTTGCTAAGACCTGAGTTGTGATCTCTGACTCCATCCTGCTACCAAAATTCCCTAACCCTCTGTGTTCAAATTTTAACCTCAGTACTTCTGAGTGTGGCCTTATTGACAACATGGCCTTTAAGAATTGAATGAAGATTAAATGTGGTTTCTTAGGTGATTTTGATCCCAAATGACAGGTGCCCTTCTACTCACCAGAAGTCATATGTAGATGGGTACTCATGGGGGATGATGGGTACAGAAGGGGATAATGATGGGTACAAAAGGCATTGCATCTCAGGGCCCACCAAGAGGAGGGGAGAGGCCTCAGAAGGAACCTGCCTGGAATATGCAGGGTCAAGAACTGAGATAATAGGTGTCTGCTGCTATATTTGGTCTCTGGTGTTTCGTCATGACCATTCAAGATTAGTTCAACAGCAGCCTACCCACACTGGACACAGCATACTGCTGAGACATGGACAGGGGTGGACCGATTTCAGTTGCTGAGGTCCTCCTGGCCACACCTCTTCTCTCTGTCCCCACAGCCCCAGGACCTCAACTACAAGCACAAACAGAACACATCTGCCCTACCTACCTTCTACCCCAACAGGGAGAGCTTTGCCCTAACAGGGAAGCCACCAATTAAGGATGGAGATTTTAGCCACATACCTTTGTGAACTTGTCACACAACCAACACCAACCATGACTTACAACTTTACGTCTGTGGGAAAATATGTTCTAAATTCCCAACAACAATTTACAGATGCATTTTTGGACCACAGCTTGTTTAAATTGAGGGCAGCCAATATTTGTAGATTTCTCATCAACACTCAAATTGTATATACTTTTTACGGACACACCATGGAGCTCAACCTTTTCCCTAATTTAGACCAGTCTTTCCATAATTCATTGTAATTGCTGTACTTAATTGTCAGATTGAGAACATTATTTTAGAGGACTTTGCATATATAAGTAATAGGCTTGGGAAATTCTTTTTATGACACTGTAAATCTCTATTAAACAGAAAGGATGGAGAGCTGTGTTATTTAGTGTTTGAGATGCTGTCTCCTGTTGAAGTGGAAACACTCTAAAACATGGAGGTATTGGTGAGAGAGAATCATGGTTTCCTCAGGATTTGCCATAAGACATTGCCTTCTCTGTTTTTTTTCCTTTTAATACATCAGTTAGTATGATGGTTAGTTCTGGCTGTCACTTGATTGTTAACCTGGAAACTTCTGGGAAGAGCATCTCAATGAAGGATTGTCTACAATGGGATGGCCTGTGGGTGACTGTCTTAATGAAGTTCATTGATAGGGAAGACACGCCCACTGTGGCTGGCACTGTGCCCTAGGTGTGGGGGTGAGGTAGGTTGGGGTTTCCTGAACTGTGGTATAAGCATAAAGAAAGCAAACTGAAGACAAACAAGGAACCAAGGCAACATGTCTGCATTACTTTTTCTTTGCTCTTGACTGTGAATGACTAGCCATTTTGTGTGGAGCGGAGGAAGACCCGAGTGAGTGAAGTCCTGAGTGAGTGTGAGCTCTGGAGAAGGGCATGACTGGGTCAAGGACCCTAAAACTTCAGGTCTATGGGAAAGTGGGAGAGCCTTCCCTCTTGATCTGCCTGTGGATGCTGACAGTACGTGCAGAAAATGGCTGCCACATCTTTCTTCCCCTGGATATTTACGGCCTGAAGACTACGATGTTACAGAGGCAGCTTCTACTGAGATTAGTTCAACCTGTGTCCTAGGTCCAGCTGCATACCATAAACCCTGTCTCCCTGTTTATCTGTACATATTAACCACATCTCCTTGTCTAGCTGTATGCAATAACCCACCTCCCTGTTCAACGATACATAATAAACACACGGAGTGTCTGGATGGCTGTGGGTTCTCAGCCACCCGAGAGCAGGACTTCTATGTGTCCGTCGGTCTTCATCTCCTCATCGGCCCCACTCAGGACCAAATCCCTGGGGCCATACAAGACCATGGCACCGTATGACGTTTCCCGCCTTGATTTCTCCATAGCAATGGTTTGTAATCAGGAGTTGTAAGATGGAATTAACCCCTTCTCCTCTAAACCACTTTTTGTCAGGGTGTAGTTGCATAGCAACAGAAGTTAAACTAAAACCATCAGCTTCTCATAAGCATAACAAATATCTGAGCGTGTCTGCTCCTGAGCGGGAAGCTTTATTTCAATGCATGGTGTTGGAGTTTTTGACTGTGACTTTAATCTGTTGCTTTGATCCTGGGCCGAGCCAGCACACCAAAGTGTGAATGTGCTGAGGCAGCACACCAAGGTGTGAGTGTGTGGGCTAGCACACCAAGGTGTGAGTGTGTGGCTGGGAAACCTGATTCACTCTTCCCTGGGGAATAAATATAAGGGAGAGGAAGAGCTTAGTGGTCCATAATCCCCTGGAAGACCCTGACTTCAGTGACCTGAAACCTCCCAGGAGACTTAAGGCTGTCTCCCAATGGTGCCACCCTGGAAGCAAGATGAAAGCGCATTTGGCATCCACTTCGGATCCAAACTGTAGTGGTAACTTATGCAATCCTATGTGCCGGGTAGCTGCGCACTTTATGAAAAATGCATTAAGCAAGTTCAACAACACCGCCTAAAGGCAACTAGTTTAATATTCTGAACCAGCTCTATCAAATCCAAGGTCAGGCTTCAGGAAAACAGTTGAACAAACCTCTCTTGAGAGCCTGCTCCCTAGCACCTATCCCTGGGCCTGGAGGAGTGAAGTATGACTCCAGCCCTCACAGACATTCACTCTGATTCATAGTCACCAAAGGAGTTGCCTGTAATGCCTATTATTTCTAGAAATAAGAGGAGACGGTCGCATAGAATGCTTGGCATGTACTCTGGTATTTAATGGGTATTAGTAGTTGTTGTCATTATTACAAAAAAGAAAAAATACAACCATCTACACTTTTGTCTTCTGACTTGCTTTCTCCATTGTCACCTCCAAGGTAACGCCTGTAAAACCCGCGTTAATTCTTTACAGGATCTATCACCATCTTCCCAAGTGTTTGGTGACTGCAGCAGCACCTTCTCAAGGAGGGGCTAAGAATAACCAGCTGCTCCCCTGGGTAACAGTGTGCTGATCTTCAAGCACCTTGCTGTTCTCATCTTGCCTTCCACTACCTTTTCAACAGGCTCTGCTGAGATGTTCTGTGGTTTGGGGGACTCACTCTGGTCTGGAGATTTCTCACTCCTGTCCTGGCCCTTTTCAACAGCGTTGACTAAGTTAGTCACAGCTTTCGAAGGGGAATGCAGCAGGCTCGGGGTTCAAGCCTACTGGATGCTGGTTCAGTTACATTTCTGAACTTGAGGGCCATGCATTGACAGGAAAAAAAAAGAGCAACTAAAGCTTAATGCTGAGGACCAAAGTGATGAGATTCCCGGCAGGGTTCCTGGGGGCGGCTGTTCCCTGATACCTGCAGGAGGTCTGCCACTCACAGGGGGAACAGGATGGCTTGCAGGGCTCTAGGGCTAAGCGCACAAACACATTGGGAGATGGTTGTGTCATAGGAATATAAATTCCAGCCTATTTAAAAATTTCCTTGTGGCAGCTCCCTACGACGCTGGCAGCTGACTGATCCCTCTAAAGGACAGGGCTTGACCTCACGCATGGCTTTCTAAATGTGACTGCGTGCTAATCCCAGCCCCCACCGTGGAGTGCCGCACAGGGATGCCCACTGCTGACGCCCTCTGTAGCCCTCAGATTCTCCAACAGCTGGATCCCATTAAGGCCAGCTACGTGGCCATGCGGGGCTCCTCTTCCACCACTGATTGCCTTGTTAAGGGTACGTGTGCCTCCTGAGGCTCAACTCCATTGTGACCATGGCAAGCACCGGGGTTCTTGATAAAGACTGACCATGATGGCAGCATGCTATCTCTCTTTCTATGTCTCCCCAGGACGTCTAACCACAGATGACCAACTCTGCTTGCCTCTTGCTCTGGCAAGAAGCTCGTTAATCAACTGTGTAAATATGGTTGTTTGTGTTCTATCGCAGAAGAGAATTGTTTAAAAATAGTCTTTGTTCTTGAGGAACCCATGTATTTACCAGGATTAAATCTCACTGCTTCCATGTTGGGGAGGTGAAGGCAGAGATATGCCAGGACAGCATTCCAAGGGAGGGTTGTCACAAGAAGTACAGAAAGGAAGACTGAGAGACGCGACCATTGGATTTCAGACAGTTTTTCCTACGCGGGAGGCCCAGCTGGCTGTGGGGATAAGGTGGAGTGGTGAATGTGTTTAATAGAGAGCCCCAGCAGATGAGGTCTGGCCCTCTTCTTAGGACCACTGAATCTGGAGGATGCTGGGAACATAGACAAGGGGAGACTGACTCCCTCCAAAGCTGAAGGTTGATGTATTTCCTCAGGAAACCCGATCTAATTGTCACTGTCTGGGTTGGAGTCCTTCTCAGCGGGTTGTTGTTCTTGAAGTCCTTATACCAGGTTGTCAGCATGACTGTCCCCATCCTTGGCTCTGTACCTGGCCAGGACGGCCATCATGCCTCTTGGATGCTATCCACAGAAAGCACCACAGGGTCTGTGCACACTGAAACTGCTAGACAATGCTAGTCAATGTCTGTGGGAGTGAGGCACGGGAGAAAGCAGGGTGTATGAAGAGGAAGAAGCAAAGGGGGAAGGAAAGAGATGAGAGGAAAAAGAAGAAAGAAAGGATGAACAAAGGGATGGGGAAGGGTTGCGAGGAAGGAAGACCGGTTTGTCCGCTCTTTCCTAATTTCCTTTTCGGTGAGGGTCAGATTGGAGAAATCAATCCTGTGCAAAAGAATGTATTTATAACATGTAAGAATCTGACGCACAGGCAGAAAGCACGTGTGGAACGAGTTTAAATGGCTGTCAGCGATCCCTCGGAGTACAGTGTGTAAGGCACCTCATCACTCACCGGCCATGCCCAGCTAAATAAAAATGATACATGTTCTAATTTCATTGTTACCCATACTTGTGGCTCTGTAACAGCTGGCAGGTCACATGGCTTTCTTGAAAAATATGCTCTAGTGAATCTGAATTTGGGGGTTCCAACTTGTGTGTGTTGTATGCGTGTTTGCATGTGCACACATATGCATGGGTTTGTACAGGCCAGAAGACAACCTCAGTCATTCTTCAGGAGGTGCGAACCACCTTGGTTTTTGTTGTTGTTGTTTTTGTTTTTTTCCTTTTCTCTTGTTGTTTGTTTTTTTTTTAAGGCAGGGTCTCTCACTGGCCTGGAACTTGCTAAGCAGGTCAAGAAGGCTAGCCAGTGAGCCCCCGGGAATCTACCTGTCTCCACCTCCAGACTACTGGGGTTACAAACCCACAATGCCATGCCTGGTTTGTTTACGTGGATTCTATGGTCTTGAACTTACATACTCATCCTTGCCACATAAGCATTTTACCAGCTGGTCTGTTGCCCCAGCCTTGAAGGTTTGAAGGTTCCAACTTTCAACTGAAGGTCAAGAGAGAGACATTAAGGCATCAGATGATTAAATATTACGGTTGTGCTCTTCCTTCCTTCATTGTTGCTCAATCCCGCACTGTTGAAAAAAGATTTTCTCCCAGAGCCCTCAGAACTCTTCTGCTGTGGGAGTGGGAATCAGGTATCCTAGTAATCAGAGACTTGGGCCTGGGCCGTAATCTTCTGGTAGCTTGCTCCTGATGCCACCCAGCTGGGCTTTGATGTAAGGCATGACGTAAAATACACACAGGCACCAGCTACATACAGCATGTTTCCTGGTGTCTCTTCTGTCTGCCACAAACGTGGGAACACACAAGAGGCTCCCAGGTGGATAATTTAAAACAGTTGCATCACGTATCAAAATATAAAGATCCTATGAATTGAAAACAGCTCTATTGTGTGAATTTTAAAACTAAAAGTCTGACTTCAGTGACCTCATCGGGGGTCGTCTCCCCACATTGACATCTTTTACAGGGTTCCTGGGGCTGTCACTGTGGGTTGCTGGGTGCGGGGAGCTTTGCTGGGGGGGTTTGAGAATTGACTTAACATTAAAGGGTCTCAGATGTTCCTGCACAGATCTTATCAGAGCCCATATTTGTCTCTGTACAGTACAGAACTTTAAGAAGAGAAATTTGATATGGTAAAAATTTGCTGGGTTCCCTTTAAAAGCTCTTCAAATACCCATGGAATGTTTAAAAATAAATGGTATTTGTCACAGATGTTCCCAAATGATCACTGTCATTGGTCAAATGTGTTACAAGGTCAGAGAGAAAGGTCAGTTTCTTCCGAATGAAGACTCTGGGTGACATGGCCAGACTTAAATCTCTGGAGCCTGTTTTCCAAGCCGTGTTCCATTAGTGGTCTGGAGTGACAGGGCTGGAAGGCCGGGTTGACGCTGAAGTCAGTCTTCAGGAAAGCATTTTTTATTCATCCCTAGGAAGCCAGCTCTCTGTTGAAGATAGATGTTTTGTGCTATCCAATTCCAGTCCCCCTTGGTGCGTGCTTGCGTGTGTGATGGTGGCCGTGGTGGCAGTTGTGGCTGCGGGGCTCCAAGTTTCTCAGGGATTGGGATATTGGAGTAGGAGAATGGTGGCATCTGATTCTGCTCCAGGGCACCTGGCTTAGGGCCCTGAGTTGCTGATCAACTTGATAGCACACTTTGTGTTGATTGATACAGCAGTGGTTTAGCACAAATTAGAATGGGAAGCTGAGACCATGAGGGATCTTAAGCAAGAATCCTCAAAGATGAAGGATGCTAAGAGTCTCAAGCACCCTTCTTTCCTCCATCCTGTCCCTTTCAGCAACTCACAAAGGTAGAAAGAGCCTGTCTTTCAGATAAATGAGGACTTAAATTCCAAGTAGAGAGCCAGAGCTCCGCAGCTAGGAGGATCTTGTCCAAGCTATGTTTGGTAGGTGACAAAATCACCTCCTTGATCGGACACATCTGAAGTCTCTTGCCCAGCTGGAGGGCAGCTGAGAGCTTTTTGCCGTGTTAATCAAAGACAACAGGGTAGAAGATTAAAATAATAATAATAAAACACCCAAATCCTAGGATATATTCTTCACACAACAAAGACATTCTCCTTGTGTAGCTTGGGCAAGGACAGAGGCTCTGGAGAATAAAGGCAGATTTCATCAGTTGTCACCTTTGGCCCCCTCTTTTGCCACCTGCTGACTTTAAGAAAAATTTGCCCGATGATGGGGATTAATGTGAGGGCAGATTCCATTACTGTTGGATGTTTGGGATGAAATTTGATCATTTCCCATCATGTTCCTCCTCCTCACCTGCTCTGGAGAGCAAGCTGAATTCTTCCAAAGAAAATTCGGTCCAGACCGGAACACACCCGGTACCAGTGCCTTGGTCACCTCTGAAAAGGCAAGGCTCTCTCGCAGGCCCAAGGCTGCTCCCCTGGTTTGTTTATGTGGCGAGGTTTATCCCTTTAAGGTCCAATTTCAGGTACTCAGTGAAGCCCAGATGGCTGGAGGCTGGCTCCCCTGGAGAATTTAGGTGCCTGCCAGGGAAATTTCTTACTCCGACCTCCTTGAGGATTCCTCTGCAGTACGTGGGCTGTTCACTTCCAAGTCAGCCCACCTGAGCAGAGAACTACTTTGCTAATCCAGCCTCTGGCCTGTGCAACCTGGGCAGAGGCTCCTTCCTCCTGGGTATCAACAAAACAAATATAATCTAAATAGACTCCCCCACCCCCACAGCAGTTTTGCAGTTTTTGTTCCCGTCCCCTTCCCAGACCCTTTCCATATGTTATACAGGACACCATTTATATGCTTTTGCTATATAAACATCAAACTTCAGGAATTTTCTTTGGTGTATATGTATGTATGGTTCTATGTATGTGGGTGTATGTGCATGCACCATGGGCACATGCACCTGTGTATGTTGTGTGTGTGTACATGGATGGGTGTGGAGGTCAGAGGACAACCTCCGGTGTCATTCTTCAGACTGTCTTCCATCTCCTGTTTGAGACAGGATCTCTCATTGGCTAGGAACTTTGTCAAGCACAACAGACTAGCTAGCTAGTGAACTTCCAGGAATGCACCTATCTTCACCTCTGATCTTGCCATCCGTGGGATTAGAGCGTATGCCTTCACGCCTGACTTTTTAGGTGGGTTCTGGGGATCCTGACTCAGAATGGCATGCTTTCAATCAAGGTCAAACTCAAGGTCCTCTCCTCCATGACTTTACCTTACTGGCAACTGACCCTTCTGAGCTGCTTTGTACCTACACTCTGGGCCATAGAGTGACGTGTGCCTGCCCTTACGTTGATTTCTTGAACTGGTTTTATCCCAGCTGACCCCAAAGTCTGCGCGAGTCCCATCATTCATTTCCTCTGTGTTTAGGGGAAGCAGGCATTATAGTTTGGATTTTTGTTTCTTTTCATTTTTTTTTCCAAGACAGGGATTTTCTGTGTAGTGCTGGCTGTCCCAGACTTCCTCTGTAGATCAGGCTCTCCTTGAACTCAGAGATCCATCTGCCTCTGCCTCCTGAGTGTTGGGATTAAAGATGTGTGCCCCCACTGCTTACAGTTTGGATTTTAAATGTCTCCCAAAGCTCATGTGTTAAGTAAGACTTTTTATTCAGAGGAACTATTGGGAGGATCTATGCAGGATCTAGGTGGAAGAGGTAAGCCACGGGGGTGCTCGTTAGAGGGATATGGAACCTCAGACAGTTCCCCTGATAGACAATTTCTTGCATGTGTTTGTGACAACACTGGAAAACAGTCTAATACACATCGCATACACAGCAAACACTGGCTGGTTTACTAATTGATGAGTTATCGTGTGCATTTTGGCCAATGGGATTCTCTGTAGATTTTTTTGTTTATTTTTCTTGTTGACAGTCTAATCTCCGTACTACTCTTTCAAGGTCCTGGATAGTCACTTCTGTGTTATTCTGGCCACACTAAGCCCCTGTCTCTTCTCACAGTCAAGTGCTTCAGGTCCTGTCCACCAGTGGCTGCCAGGCTTGCGTACATGCACACACCCCTTGTGCCATATTTTTAAAATACTCTTTTCATCCTTGTTTACGAAGGCCTCCTTGATGCCATAGGCAGGCAAAGTAGCATCCTCAGTCGCAGCAGCCTTGTGAGCCTAGCACGTGCCTGCTTGCCTTGCTGTCATTCATGTGTATATCTCATTTCTACTTGCTGGGGATTCTCCTTGAGAACCAGGGCCTTTCTGCTATGCTTTTATACATCCGCCACCACAGTACAATGCTCCAAACTGGCATGCTTCTGAAAGTTTGTTGGAAGGTGTGGTTAATTGGGCTGCATCCCTAGATGGGGCAGCAGGAAGAAAATTCATGGTAAGAACCTCTCACTGGGATGCCTCTAGGCCATAGAGCTACCTTCAAGCTTATGGGAAGTCTAAAATAGGAGACGCTGTTTCCAGAGAACTTTCCATTTATTGGGGAAAAAAATCAGTTCTCCTGTCAGATAAACTGTGGAACAAAAGTCACTTAACTCTTAAATTTTAGGGACGTTGATTGCCCAGGCCTGGCTTCGAACTCACAGAGATCTACCTGCCTCTGCTTCCTGAGTGCTGGGATTAAAGGCGTGCACCACCACCACCTGACATGTTGTTTCTCTTAAAGCAAATTTAGGAATATATAGAAGGAGGGGTCTACAAATGATTTGGGGGACAGTGTGAATTTGAGTCATTGACACATTTAGGGGATTATGCTGAATGCAATCTATAGCCTGGACTGGAAGAGGCAGCTGGGCCTCGGGTCCTTTTTAGGATTTCGTGGCTGCTTAACATTTGTTTCCTATTTTACTGATTACTCTGAGAGAAGCAAAATCAGGCACCCGAACTTCAAGACAAGGGTATTAAGTAAAGCAAAGGCTGAGATGAGCTATTCTTCTCAGAGGCTCCAAGTGCATAACACATGAACTACATATCAACTTGACACAGCTAGAGTCCCCTGAGAGGCAGGAGCCTCAACTGAGAAAATACCTCCATAAGATCTGGCTGTAAGCAAGTGTGTACAGAATTTTCTTAATTAGTGATTAACGGGAGAGGTCCCAGCCCATTGTGAGTGGGGCCATCCTTGGGCTGTGGTCCTGGGTTCTATAACAAAGTAGGATGAGCAAGTCAAGATGAGGAAGCCAGTGAACAGCATCCCTTCGTGGCCTCTCCATCAGCTCCTGCCTCCAGGTTCCTGCCTCCAGGTTCCTACCTCCAGGTTCTTGCCTCCAGGTTCCTGCCTCCAGGCTCCTACCCACTTTGAGTTCCTGTCCTGACTTCCCTCAGTGGTGGACTGCACGTGTAAGCAGAAATAAACCCTTTCCTCCCCAAGTCACTTTAGGTCATGGTGTTTCATCAGAGGAATAGAGACCCTATGACACCTGAGCTTCCCCTTGAACTGTGGTTTCTGACTGGGAACAGGCAATGCCAGATACCGCTTTCTTTGATGTCATAACAACAGATACAACTGTCAATCACTTCTTCAACTTAGGTCTAAGGTATGTTAATTACCTAAGAATTTTTTGAAGACAAGAAAATCCCCAAAGAGACTGGTGAAATTTTCCAAGGGCAGGAATTACCTGTGGGCCATGATGGGTATCTCTGAGTAGAATCCCAGTGGGAACCTGACTGCTAGGCACGGCTTTGCTAGGTCACTTTTTGGGATTCATTCTTTCATTGCCAATTGCCTGGCTTTATACATAACTATGACAACTTTGAATGTTCGTATGTCGACCTGAGTCTTTCAATTCCAATACTGAACAGAACTCATCCTAACAAACCCTCTGCAGGAGCTGAGGCCGAGCCAGCTTGAGAGTCTGAGCTGCAGAGGGAGAGGGTGGGATGTGGTGCTGCCATTCTTGGTCTGAGAGAAAGATGGAGAGGTGTCACTTTCGGATGCAAGTCAGGGTGCATGAGGGGAACAAAAGCGGAGCTGGAGAAGGTGATGGCATCGATCACAGCAGAACCGGATGGATTAGTGGACTGGAAAGGAAGAAAGTGAGAGGTATTCTATCAAAATCAGTGTCCAATCCAGAAATGAAGCCTTGGGTTTTAGGAAATGGGCTCCAGGTGAAAAGTAACTGCATTTTGATGTCTGTCCCTGTTAGAAAACTGCAGAAGGAGAGAAAAATGCATGGCCTTAAATGGAACGTAGTTTCAGATGTGTGACCAGCAGCATAAAAAGTCCCTGTGGGTGGTCTATACACTTCTATGTCACACACTACTAGAACAACTTGGCCAAGCTACCTACCAGACCTACAGACAGCTTTAGTCTAGCACTTGATGGGAAATCTTAGTATTTTTTTTTTTTTCGTTATGTTACTGTAGCCCAATGTAGGAATCCATCAACTTGCCTAGGAAGATGCCTTGCCAGTTTTTGAAGCCTGGGGTTTATCTAGGTTGTGTATCTTGATGTTCAATTTGGTTGATAATGACCAGAAGAGTATATGCAAGGGTATGTATAGTGATATTTTATTTGTATTTTAATAAATAAAGCTTGCCTCAAGATCAGAATGCAAAGCGAAGACACTAGAGGCCAGGCAGTGGTGGCAACACACCTTTAATCCCAGGACTCAGGAGACAGACATGGATCTCTGTGAGTTGAAGGCTACCCTAGACTATACAAGACTGATCCAGAAACAGATCCAAGTGGTGGTGGCTCACACCTTTAATCCCAGCACTAGGGTAGTGGAGACAGGAGTGATATGGCTGGGCAAAGAGAGGAATATAAGGTGGGAGGAGCCAGGACTCAGTGTGGGGTGGAGTCTGAGGATTTGAGGAGACAGGATCTTGCCCTTTCGGTCTGAAGATTTGGTAGAGGTAAAAGGTGTCTCTTGTTGACTGCTTTGCTTTTCTGATCTTCAGCTTGAGCCCCAATGCCTGTCTCTGGTTTTCTTTTTTTATTCGTGTTGACTTACGCACACTCATGAGGGGTCAGAAGACCATTGATGTATAGCTCTGCCCTTGGGTATTTAGAATGTGCTGCCTCCTGATGCCTGATAGAAAGCTACACTAGGTGGTCACCAAATAGCTTAGGAACATCTGCTAAACTCTCGTGTCTATTTTGTAGAGACTTACTCTTGTTGTTTGGACAAACAGCAACAGCCAGCACCCAATTCTGTTAAAAATAACTTGTGTGTGTGAAGAGAGGAGCATTTTGAGATTGCCTCAATATCCATCCATGGCTATTTTTATGGATTTTTATTTATGAAATATTGGCACAGTTTGAGCCCAAGACCTTTGGGTTGGTTGTTTTTAGAAGAGAGTGCTGTAGAGCAAAATGAATGAGTGACGGGGACAGCCTTGGACAGCCTGTTCTAAATTAGATGCTCTCCGCTTGATCTGGCCATTTTATTTTTAAAAAGGAGAAAGTAGCACGGATTCATTTACTATCTTGAAAGGGCCACGCCAGAAATAATTTTATAATCCTAAGGGCTTGCTCTTGTCCGAGACTCTGCCTGAGCCTCCACGTAGCTCTTTAAATACTCGGGGCTTTGTTCTGACTTGGCCCTCCTTTTTTTTTGTGTGTGTGTGTGTCTGTAGGTTTTTGCCTTTAGAGGCTACCACATGTTCATGTTTTAAATTCTCCTGAAGGTAATCTCTCTAGGGAAGTCCTTCTGGGCTGATGGTCATATGAACATTCATATTTTCATTATTTGAATGAGAGAATTGGGTCTTTTTAAAAAACTTGTATAATAGGGCACCAGATGAAGGAATGTGCAGCCTTTACCTAAGATGTGAAATCATTTCAACTGACTATTAAAACCATCCACATTCTGCTGAGAGGACAGGGAGGCGCAGGGAATCGTTTTTGTATTAGGTCACAAGTCTGTCAGCTATTATAGTAACCTGCCCCTAGAAGTCTGATAGCCCCCAAATAAGCCCTACCTTGACTTAATCTTCGGCATGAATTCTGAGTTTTGAGACCATTTCTGTGATTAGACCCATTTAAGGTGCTCCGAGTGTAACATCTCACCAAAACAATTTCGCTGTGATCCTTCCCGCATCTTCTGTCTTTGGGGATGTAATTATATTTATTTATGAGTTGGAGTCACTTCTTAGCTTTGGTTAGGGTTACAACCAGGGTGGGCTCCAGCCAAAGCTGTAAAATTGGCATGGTGCCTGCTGGGCTACCTTCCAGGGGTCCAGAGCCTGCTGTGACGCACCTGGGACCACCGTATTGCCCATCCCTCTGGACTGACCCTGTCCCATGCTAAACTCTGCTACCCTTCCCCTGATAAACATCTCCATTCATTCCTTTGCTCCCTCATTTAATAGACACCCTGCGGTGGCTCCTAGGAAAAGAGGCAGAGAGCTAGCTACCTTCCGCCCACTCGTCCTAAGACCTCCGGTGGGTGGTGAGACTGCTGGTAGCCCGGAACCCCATATACATTGCTTCTTTCATATGTACATTCCTATCGCGAGGTTTGCCATTTGACATGGCACCAGAGAAACAGAGGGGGTTGGGGAGATGGCGTAGTGAGAAAAGTACTTCTGTGCAGCATGAGGACCCGAGTTAGGGTCCTCAGAAATCATGGGAAAACTGGCCATGATGGCATGTGCCTTTAACTCCAGTGCTGGAGGAGGGGACAAGAGGGCCTCAGGGGCTCATGGGTCAGTGAGTCTAGCTTTAACGGTGTAGGCTTCAGGTTCAGTAAGAGATTGGTCTCAAGTGGATGAGGTGGAGATGTGAATAAGGAGAAACATCCAGATGTCAGGCTTTGGTCCCTACTCATGCCTGTGAGGTGAGCTTATTCGCACATATATGTGTATACACTAGCATACATGCACACACACACACACCTTTATACCAGTCACTCATACTCACAAAATAAAAAGAAATAAGCCATGATAACTAACAATGAAACCAGAAGAACCACAACCACATACTGCAACAAATGTTAAGTGAATTTGGCTTCTCATAATATTTTATTATTTTATACTGTGTTTTCAAAATATGGCTGAACATAGGGATGAATAGCAGGGCAACCACCGAACCCTTCTCAGCTGTCATGGACGGAGGATGACTTCACTCTGGGTTAGAGACAACGACTACTCTGTCACCACCCAACCAGGCCACAGAAATGAGGGTGCTTCTCTGAGGAGAGGTAAGAGTCTAGGAAGGTGGAGTGGGAAAAGGAGGGAGACACATGACAGGAAGCCCCCCCCCCGTGGAAGGTTGGGACAATCTTGGGACCCCAACAGCAAGCCTTGGAAGCTGAGGCAAAGAACGGGATGGAACGGACAGGCGTCAAATGCCACACTCCTGATCAGCTTTTCGGGGTGTCTCAGAAGCTGCATTTGATTTGATTTCTTTTGTTTTGTTTTGTGGTACCATTTTAAACATTATTTAACTTTTGGACCACTAACAGTTACAAGGTGATTACGTTTTATTCAGAAAAGCAGGTTTTAGGATTAGCATCTAAAATTTCAACTTTGTGGTGTTAGGGATTTAGCTCAGGGGTTGAGAAGCTCAAAGCCCTGAATTTGATCTTCAGCTTAAAAAAATGAAAAGTAAAATTCAACACTGCACATAAAGTATTTTTCCTTTGAATCTATGTTTATAGCTTTGCTCTCCAAGTTTTAGAACGCTTAAGATTCTTGTGTCAGTTTCTCGAGCATCACACCACATTTGGGATGTTATTTCTGAAGGGGTAACCATTCACTCTATGCTGTGGGGATTATTTTTGACTTTTGCTAGCTCATTCCCTACAGTGCCCATCTTTTGCGTTTATCACTGCTAGATACCTCAGCAATTTCCCATGCGCTGACTTGATTTTACATTTCTGATCTGAGTTTACTTCGGTATGTTTTTAGTTTAAATTGTTACATTCAATTACGGGTATTTCTTAAGACACTTCCATGTTCCTTTGGAATTCGTGAGAGTGAAAATATGTTTGTTATTCTTCTCTTATTGGCTCCCGCTGTCCTTATCAAATGTTTACCTCTCCCCTACATAATCATGGCTCTAGAAAAAGAAATGAAATCTCTGCCCTGTAAATTCACACACTCTAAACAATGGGGGCTTCTTCTGCACTATCTTGTTTCTTTAGGCTTTTAGTGTTTTGCCTTAATAAATTTATTATACAACAGAAATGTACAACACACCAGCTATTCCTCTTTGTAGTGACACAGCTCTAGTTAGTACATCAATGTTTGAACAGGAATGGTTCCCAAGCCTCATGTGTCATCTGGTGATGCTATTTTGAGAGATTGGGGAACCCTTGAGAATAGAACACCTCAAATCATGAGTCCAGATAAACCCATCTTTTCTTAAGTTGCTTCAGGCAACTTGGTCACAGGAATGAGAGAAACAGCTAACCTGGTGTGGTATTAACCTTTTGGTTTGTTTTCTTCTCTTGACTTTGAGGGTCTGGCATAGTATTCTGTTTCTAACCATTAAGACTAACGTCGACAACACTTGGCTTCTGCATGTCTGAGTTTTGGAAGCTCAGACATTACCGTCTCATTTTTAATTGTTATTTTATGTATGGACATTTCGCCTTTTGCCTGCCTGCATGTCTGTGTACCATGTGCCTGCCTGGTGTCTGTGGAGGTCAGAAAAGGGAATTGGATCCCCTGAAACTGGAGTTACAGCAGGTTGAGAGTGGGTTGTGAGTCTCGTGTGGGTCCTGGGAATCAAACCCTGGTCCTCTGGAAGAGCAGCCAGTGCTCTTAATCACCAAGCCATCTCTCTATAGCTTCCTTCTAAAAATTTACACCCTTCTTATCTCTTACACCCCCTTTCTCTCTCTGCTAAATAAAAAGTGAAAGACCGTAAGTCTATATGACTTTTACCTTTAAAATGTCAGATCTTTAGCTGAAAGGCAGTCTGGGAAATGTAGTTTGTACAGGAGAAAAGCACTTCAGTCAGAGCTAAGAAGGAAGGCTGTGTGGCAGTTAATTCCATCCACTTCCATAACAGAAGGGCAAAGTGATGGGCACTTCCATGAGTTCCTCTGATGGCTAGTTTTGACCGTCAACTTAACACAATCACCTGGAAGAGAGAATCTCCATGATGGATTATCTAGACCAGCAATTCTCAACCTGTGGGTTGCAACATATCAGATATTTACATTACAATGCATAACAGAAGCAAAACTGCAGTTATGAAGTAGCAATGAAACAACTTATGGTGAGGGGTCACCACTGCGTGAGGAACTACATCAAAGGGTTGTAGCATTAGGAAGGTTGAGCACCTCTGGCCATCTGAACCATGTTGATCTATGGGTATGTTTATGTAAGACTGTCTTGATTCTGTCAACTGAGGTTGAAAAACCACCGTGGGTAGCACCATTCTCTAGGCAGGGGCTCCCGAACTGTGTGAAAGGAAAGACGGAGCTTAATGCTGGCATGCAAACATAAATTAATTCCTCTATGATTCTCAACTAGGAACGCAGTGTGACCAGCTGTCCTAAGCTCCTGCTGCTGTGACGTCCCCACAGTGATGGGCTGTCACCTGAACCTGTGAGCTCAAGTAAATTCTTCCCCATTAAGTTGCTTTCGTCAGAGCATTTTGTCATTGCAATAGAAAGGAAACTGAAAGAGTAGACTATTTCCCACAAGGGGAAGGAGGTCTCCTGGGCTTTCTTCTGTGATCAGGGTCACAGACCAGTGACAGCTCTAAAGGACTCAATTAGGCCTATCTCTGGGTATGTCTGGGGAGGGGGAGATTTATCCTGAATGTGGATAGCACCTTGCATAGGCTGAGAGTCCAGATGGAATAAGAGAGGATGAAGGAGGAAGCCGTGCAGGGGCAAGCATTCCCCTCTCTGCTACTGTGATGAACTTGGCTCCACCGCAATGGCCCGACCTCTCTGAATCAAGAGCCCAAATAAATCTTCACCAGCTTAATTGGTTCCTATCCGGTATTCTGTCACAGCAAGATGCTATAACACAAGATCCTTCCACTTGTCTTACACATGGATACAGACTATCAGGGAAATGCTGGTAAATACTGACCTCTTCAAAGAAGAAAGGGACAGTAAGGAAGAAGGGGCCAAGTAGCCCTGGAGATGTAGTAGCCAAGGCTTATCCTGGTTCTCTGGTGACAAAGAAGGACATTTTACAAGGAAGATTAAAGGCATCAGATGAATCTGTAGGCACTCTGATGCATGTGCAGTTTACACGGCATCAAGTGAGCCAGGAAGTCTTTAATATTGGTGTGTGACACAAGACCATACACAGTGGAGAAAGCCGGGCCACAGGCACACGAGTGCTTCTGTGTGAAGGGACTCGCGGCTGCAGAAGAAAGACTTACATGTTGAACTAAATGAACTTTGTAATGTCTTTCCTCTCTTCCACGTGTGTGCAGGTGTGCACATGAGTGTGAACATCAGAAGTCCCTCTCAATCACTTCCCACCTTAGTTTTTAAGACAGGTCTCTCACTGACCCTGGTGCTCACCGTCTTGTTTGAGTGGCTGACTAATATGTTCCATGAATACTCCTGTGTGTCTTCCCACCCCACCCCCTTGCTGTGCGACCAAGCTTAGCTTTTCTGATATAGGTCTTAGGGACTGAACTCAGGTCCTTATGCTATGTGAGTCGTTTCCCTAAGGCTCTTAGATCTCCTTCTGGCCTTCCTCACGGAGGAGACGTCAGTGGCTTGAGGAGCAATGCTGTACATGATCTTGGAAGATGCTCTTCTCTGCAGACTGGAGGACCCAAGAAGTGTGGGGCCTTCCTGACTCACAGGACTGCAAAAACTGCTTGCTTCCTCCCTGCTGTCCCCAGCACTAGCTAGAGATGAGCTAAGACTCATCATTCACCATGATATTTTGTATGGAACTCTGGAAGGGAACCCCCGCTTTGGTTTCGAATGAAGTCTTGTGGCCACAAGGATATGAGGAGATTTCGTGGTTATGCTTTATTTTCATGAAAATTCCTCCAAGCCCCTGGAATACAGATTAATTGTGCATTTTAGGCCTGACAGCTACAGAGTTCTCCAGCTTTCCAGCATATGTTAACTCCAAGGAGAAGGAATGCCGGCAGAGCCAGCAAAGCCCCCAAGCCCACAGGAATCTGCCTGCTACTGACCAGCGCTTCCGCTTAGTCACAGGACTGGGACAATGAGTCACCTATAATTTCATGTTTCTGAAAGTTTCACCGGGAAGTCATTTTTAAGCATCGCATCTTAATTCTGTATCATGCTTTTTTATTGCATCCATATTTTAGACAAAAAGACCTTAGAAATGACCTCACCTATGGGGATGGAATCTTCACTCAGAAACAGTTTTAGTTTCTGAGGAAACTAGTATTGGTTTTGTATTTTAAAAGTTGTTTCTTTAGTTTAAACCAAAATTTGATGTGTAAACGTTAAAGATTTTTTTTTGTTTGTTTGTGTGATGAGGACAGAACCTGAGCCCACAGGGGTGCTGTGTAAATTACCCACTGCTCAACCATTCCCACAAACCCTAAAGCCTTTTGAAGGTCTGGTGGAGGCTGGGGCTGGCTAAGAGTTTGAACAATTGGTCGCTAGACTCCTCTCTCTTCTCCACAAGTAATTACACTGTTTATTGAAGCCAAATGGCGCTAGGACGTTACAGAGAATATTTTATTTCAAGCTTGGCTATGGGACAAATTGACAGCCCAAGAAGGGTGCTTGAACCACTCTGAACTGTGACTTGTGCATTTAGAGACTAGAGAAGTGACGTATTAGACATCCTCTGGCCATCTGGGCATCCCCTCTTTTGTCCAAGAAAGCACAATGATGAGCCTGAAGCAAGAACTCTGTTACCTTATTGGATTTGAAGCTGCATTTTGTCACCAGGTGACCAGAGATGATTTACTTAGTCTTATTGTATCCACAGCCTCTGGGTCACTATGATTTAAAACTACACAAGAGGATAACTCAAGGGGGAGAGGACTTGCTCGGGGTCACACTTTCAGAAGCATCTGTAACCTTGTGGCAGAGCCGATTATGAAATTCAGGACACAGAGAAGTTTCGCAGACAAGCCGTGCTGGGTAGCTTCTAGAATCAACTTGCTACAATCTAGAGGCACCTGAATAAAGTCAACTGAGTAAAGTCGCCTGAATCAGACTGGCTTGTGGTCATGGCTTTGAGGAATTGTCTTGGTTGATGATGGAGGGCCTGGTTCACTGTGAGGAGCATCGTCACTAGGCAGGCAGTCTTGAGCTGTGTAAGCAAGTTAGCTGAGCCTGAGCCAGGGAAGGAGCCTGAGGACAGGGTCCCTTCATGGTGTCTGTCTTTTCACGTGCCTGCCTTGACTTCCCTCCTTGGTCTGTGACCTGGAAGTATAAGCTCAAATAAACCTTCACTCTCTGAGTAAATAGTAAGTAGATATAGTAAGTAGAAAGAGAAATCAAATTAGACGACCAATCCAGGTGACAGTTAGGAGGACTAACCCTACACCGTTCCTTCTTCCCTTGGATACCAACTGGCAGGGTTAACATGACTACATGGATTTGCACCTTATGAAGTTCCTAGAAGAGCAAGCGCAACAAATGAATGTTAAGTAATATAATTAATGTTACTAGTGACTTCCTGTCCAGCCCGGGCTGGGCACACTTCTCTTCCTTTAGCTGCTCAGTTTGAGTAAATGCTGAGCAATGTGGTAAATTAATTGGAGTACTTACTATTTAACAAGGCCACGGGCAGGCTCAGGAAAGTGTTGTTCCTGTTAGTATCCCTATGGGCACAGGGCACTGCATTATCTATGTACAGTGGAGACAAACCCAGAAGGTGGCGACCATAATACAATAAGGACTGGAAGCACTGTGTGAGATCGTGTCTTTATAGACGCTGTTGACATGGACTTTTAAGGAAAGGGCTTGGGCTGTCAGGGCTGTGTATGTCCGTCTGATGTGTGTGCTTGGGAACAACAGTTTCACAGGACTTAGCCAGCATGTTATTTGCTCCCGTTCCCTGGGCATGACTTCATTTCAAAGAAGTTGCATGAGTTTGTTTTCCTCATTGAGAAAACAGCAGATCCAGGAACTTGGCTGGGTTCCTGCCCTCCCGCCCCCCCCCCCTTGGACTCAATGGGGGATGGTTAATGAAGAGAAGGACGGCAAGGGGGAGTCCCTGGTGCAGAGTAGGTCCTCCCGTAAATGGCTGTTAGAAGGGATGAGGTCATTTCAGGACTAGTTGGAAAGGCAGGGGACACCATTGAGTCCTTGTGTATTTCTGAGAAGTTTGAGGACTCATCCATTTAACAAAAAATCTTCGAAGTGTAATTGGAAATAAACACAATTAAGTGGCCGATTTTCTCAGCTGGCTTCTTGTAAGACAGCAATTTCGTTTTTATATCTTGGGCTCTGAGGCGTCCTCACAATTCAACGTTAGATAAACTGCTTTTCTTCTAAGCCAAGAACGCTTTGTAGTTCAGGAGGAAGACACGGGTAGAAAGAAACACTTGGTCTCTGTGATGTGTTTCCTGAAGATCATTTTTGAGGTGTGTTCCTTTAGCCTCTTGGGGGATGGTTTATAAAGTCATGGCCTCTGTTATTTTTCCTCCTGAGTCTAGAGGTGTCTGGTCACCATGGTTCAAGGCCTGGAGTTTGTGGGAGGCGCCGGCTTCTTGTTCCATGGCTACCAACTCAGGCCTCACCCTTCACTCTTAGCTTAGGACATGTTCCACAGACCATGAAACACAATGGCTAGACACTGTAAAGCAACCAGAGTGATGGGCAGGGTCCACCCTGAGGCTTCATCTTTGAGCTTAGAGGTGCCACTTGCTGGTCTCCAAATGTCCCCAACTGATAGATGGGTCTCTAGGAGAGTTTGTGTGTGACTTTGCACCACTTGGCTGGTGTATAGCTTCACAGTAATTCCATCTTCCCAGTTAAAATCCTTCTTTCTCCCAGTGGCTCTGTGGGGGTCTACTATCATTCCTCAGTTGTCATTAGCAGGGAAATCCCTTTGTGGTCACTCAGCTGTCAGCTCAGGATTCAGAATGACCCAGAACAATGACGATTTCAACTCATCATTGTATAGAACCCATTACCCCCGGTGCAGCCACATAAGTTTTGAATAGAATCCTTAGGGTACACCCTGTGACTATTGGGAGAATATAAACATGGGCTTTTTTGGCAAGGAAGATTTCCTGGCTTCAGTTCTGGAGACATTAATTGGCCAGAATGGAGGGACTTGCGTCTGCAGAGATGGAGAAGGAAGAAGGCTTATGGCCACCTTCAGCTCGTAGGATGCGTCAGACATGTGGACTGTACGTTTCCCACACATCCTACCTTTGCAGTAAATGCTACCAGGACAAGTCCTCTGAGGCATTGATTATTTATCAGGGCTTCTCTACATAATGCATCTTTTCTTTTCCTTTAAAAAGATTGTGTTTAGTGTTTTTAGTTGATCTCTGTGTGTGTGCGTGCACGCACGCCTTCGCACGCGCACACGTGTGTCACATGCATGTGGGTACCCATGGAGGCCAAAGAGAGTGCCATATTCTCTTGAGCTATAAGTTATAAGTAGTTGTGAACCACCTGACATGGTTGCTGGGAAGCAAACTCAGGTCCCCTGGCAGACCTTAACTCCTAGCCCCTGGGTGCAACATTTTAAACTCTATGGGTGAGTCAAAGCAGGGAATCCGCAGCATTTGATTTATATAATTTTAAAACATTAAAGCATTGTCTACTATTTTAATTATATGAATTTATGGACACAGTGTAATGATCTGATACTCAAATACATAAATAAATAATGTGTAATGAAAAATTCAAAGTATTTATTATCTCTGTTTCCTTAAGCTTATATTGTTATTAATTAGTAACCACCACACGTTTTCAGGTATTCAGAGTATACTGGTCAAGTGAGGGTAATTGCCCTTCCCATCTCCTAGTTCTCCTTGTGTTTGGTGTCTCTGAGCCCCCATCTTCTAGTTACTTTCTGGGTCAGAAGGTAGATCATTGTGACTGTCATCTTAACAGAACTTCTCTCTTTGGACTGTGTTGACTTAAAACAATATTAACCTTGAGTAGCCCACAGACATCCTTCCATTCTCAGTGTCTCAGACAATAGCAGCCATGGCCAAGGTTCTCAGAAATCCTGCCGTCCTTGCTCAGGGATATTAGTCATTTTCATTGTTGTTGGAAAATACAAGGTCCCTTTGAGGCAATCCTGAGACATCTGGACAATATCATATGTGTGTTAAGCTCTTTTAAGGGGCCAGGAGAAAGTCTCCCCAAACTAAGATGAACCACCTTTACCTGTCCACCCTTTCTCCATTCTCCTTACGGGTTGGAACCAACCTCAAGGAGGTCCAAAGGTGAATATAGAACAGGTGTATAAAGAAAGGACTGTGTGGACCACAATTTATTTTTTAAAGCACCATTCTGTACCCTGATGATTTGTGTGTGTGCACCTTGAGTACAGCTGTATAGATGTGCAGCCCTTGTAGGGTGTTTCTTGTCCATCTGATGTCTTCCATGGAGAGACCCCACAGCTCCCCAGGGAGTGGCTCTCCACCCTCTTCCAGGGGACCAAAATTACTTCTTGTATCCTGTGATGAACAGGCAAGGAATCAGATAAGCAGACTGATATGGCTGGTAGCAATAGAACCCCAAGGTGGCTTCGTCCAAGCATGTGTTCTGCTATTTCATGACATGGACTTTAGACTGGAGAGTAGCCTTATGGGCTGTGGTCAGTGGAAAGGACAGATGCCATTGCTCAGACCAATGTGCTCATTTGAGCGGTCTTCAGCCAGCACACAGTGGGAGCATTGGATAAGCATCGTAAATGAGCAGGCTGGGGTTCAGTGCTAGTAGCACAGGGGTGTACGGCTGCTGGAGTTGCCAGCACTGCCCGTCTTCCCCACACACTGAAGCCCCCAGAAGCTCAGGTCCTTGTGCATCTTGATAAGGGCTCCCCATCCATCACTGTCAGACCCAGCGTTCACATCGCGTGTGCTGTTTCTAACATAAACTGACTATTGAAGGGCTTTGAGGGGTTGCAAAGAGCAATAAAATATGAGGACACTCCATTTACTTAAAGATTATACATGTCAGCACCTCGCTGGATACAAAAAGGGGAGGAAAAATAAACTGACAACGATTAATATCATTAATGACTTGTTTTGCTTATTTTCTGAAGCAGTCACTTGATCTTCCCTGTTTGAAGCAGAGAAACTACACAGGAAGTACCGACATACTTGCTTCTGTGTTTTCTGCTCTCTCCGTCCTGGTGTGGGGGGGGAATGTTTTATTTTGTGTAGAATTAACGTGCTGTTACTAGCTTGAATTCAACAAGATAATGTAGATGAGGCCAGAGATATGTGATGCTGCAGAAAAAAACACGCCTAAAGCAGAGACAGCTGCCCCAAGCTGACGACGGAATGGCCGGAGAAGTGCCGACATTGTTCCTATCCATCAACCACGAGTTTGATCCTTAGAGAAGTCTCCAATACACGTTTAATATTAGCAAAGTTTATTTTCATCTTGGAAAAACTAAGAATAATAACAGCTTTGCAGACTGGCGGGGGCTTTGACAATTAGCTGGGGGTATTTGGCTTGATTTTTGTTGGATACTTGAAGAACCAATCAGCAGGAGGCATTCCTGCAGCAGTAGTTTTGGTAGGCGTGGCTTTCCTGAAGGTGTCTATGGGATGGCTAGTCTGGATACCTTCTTCTTCCTTCCTATGATAGTAATGTGATTTCAGGCACATCATCTTGTGAGTAGGGCATCTCTGGTTTGGTGAGCTGGGCTGTTACACAGGATTTGCAGTTTGCCTAAGAACATCAGCTTGTTGCCCAATAGCAGGACCATATATTGCCAACTAAGTGGTGTGACCACATGACATGTGTGACTTTGAACTGCAGATGTGAGCTATGGAGGAATTAGTGGGGTGTCAAGAGAGGCAGCATGTATCATTCCACAGTGGAGATTCACTTATGAATTAGGCCGGTGATGCTGAACCAATAGAGGAACTCAAGTGTCCAAATATTTGCATGACATTTTCTTTCAGGGACAATGCCTGGGGATGCTCGGCCTTCATGGAGAACTTTGCTTGGTTTGCTTCATGGAAAATTGCTGCCAGGGGATAGCAAGCAATGAATGAAGTGGGAATGGAGATCAGGGCAAACCAGGCCATCCTGTCAGATGAGGCCACAACCCCTCCATCACTGCCCTGCAAGGCTTCTTCCTAACCCAAAGGAAGTGGTAAGAACTCCCCCATACGTAATTAGCATTGGTTCCTTCAGGCTGCTGGGCAAACGGAGGTTGTTGAAAACGGACATGTTAATTTAAAGATGTACTTTATGATCTAGGGTAGGAATCAGCAAACCGTAGAACACGGCTAAATATAGTCTGCTGTAACCTGCGCATGGTAGCTTCACTGCAGCCATCTTGATTTGTTCATGCACCGTGTGTCATGATTTTCCCATGACAGGAGAGCGCTTCCGTGGAGATGAGAAATGTCATCTGCCACCTGACTCTTCTCTGGAGAAGTCTGCCTACCTCTGCTCCGGCATTGCTCAACTTCACAGAAATGATGGTGTGAGCCATTTAGTCATCTAATCTTTTCTAGTGGCCACAGGTTGAAAAGAAAAAAGGGTCAATCAATAGCAAGGACTGAAAGTTAACAATGTATTTTAAAAATTTGATCTATGTTCTTTCAGCTAGCAATCCATATTTTTTAAAAACTGAGATATTTCCTTTCTTTTCATCATATGAGTCTCTAAAACCCAGTGTCCATCACTCTCTAAGATCTTGTGTTCTGCATGAGCCTCATGTGAAGTGTTCTGTTCCACATGGGCCTCACAGCTTCCTTATTGGCTGGAGTAGCTCAAGACATCATTAGTATCAACATCCTGGTCTTTGGTTTCCTGTCTACACACAGACCCATCTCCTCACCCTTCTCAGTATCATATGAGGCTTCAGTTATGAGAAGGAAGGACGGTCTTAGAAGGAAATTAGATGCTTCTAGCTTTCCTGGGCTCTTGAATAGGGAGAGAGTATCTTCTGATCAGGACAAGTGAAGGTAAACTTGCCAGGACCCTTAACGGTCCAGGACTACAGGGCTGGTCTTTCATGGATGGCCAGGATATATGGTTTCCATTATAGTGACACAGGTGCCAGGCTGGGGACGATGGATACCTGTTCTATTTTTGTTTCTGTTGTGGAGGCGGGGGAGCAAGGCAGGGGAAGAAGTGTTTATTTGGCTTACAATTTTAGGTCAGAGTTCACTGTTGTGAGGAAGTCCAGGAAGAATGTAAACATGCTCATAACACTGCATCCAGGAACACAGAGAGAAGGAAGGCATATGTACTCAGCCTGCCTGCAGCACTTACCCAGTCCAGAGTCTGCTGCCTAGGGAATGGTGCCCCCCACAGTGAACTGGCCCTTCCCACATCAATGAGCATAATAACAACAACCCCCAACAGACACAGCCACTGGCCAACCTGATCTAATTGAACCGCTCTTCTTAGGTCGTTCTAGATTGTCTCAGGTTGCCAATGAAAATGGACCACCATGCCTTCCAATTGAATTGAGACTTCCCGCTTAGCTTCTGAGGTCTGCGAAGCATCATCAGAAAAAACTGTGTTTCACCCGTGTCTTCTCTCACTTCTGAGTAAAGGGAGACCACACTTTTCACCGAACTGATGAAACCTTTTCTTCCAGGTGTATAGAAAGAAGAGACATTTTATATTGATATATTTTTTTTCAAATTTGCAAAGTTTCATCTCCATTTGATCTGGCTAAAAATAAAGCGATAGTTTGTATGAAATTCAAGACTGCTATAAAATAACAAGAACAAAAACCAGAAACAAACTAATATTTTAAAATTAGTTTATGTGTATGACTGTTGTGTCTGCATGTGTGTCTATGCACCATGTGCTTGCCTAGCATCCATAGAGACCAGCAGAGGGTGTTAGATCCCATGAGACTAGAATTACAGACAGTTGTGAGCTGCCATGTGGGTGGTGGGGATTGAACCTGGGTCCTCTGGAAGAGCAGCTATTGCTCTTAACCACTGAATCTCCTCTCCAGCCCCAAACTTGTTTTTATATCAGGGAGATTATAGGCAGTATAGATTATAGGTAGTGTTAGATTCATTTCTAAGTGAGAGATATTTCCCACTGTCTGACTGAATGCCAGTAAGCCCTAGAGGAGATAACTTGTTTATATTTAGTATTCTGTGGTCCCTGAGTTGCAAAGTTGAAAAGCACCTGTAGCCATCAGCAGACTTGCAGTGTAAGGTTGTTGCAATTTAATACTCATAACTAATATACAAGAACTGAGAGCTGAGGTGAAATTAAAATGAAATGCATATGTGAAAAGCTCTTGTCTCCTTTTGGATTTTCTTTCTATTTCATTCAATTTTGTTCTGGAGAGCTCATCGATTGTACTGATTATAATGGACCAAATTGGATTCAAATTACATGCTGAGAAGCTGAGGTGAAGGTAAGGAGAGAGAAGGCAGAGCAAGAAACTTGAGTCTTTGCCTCCTGACTGGTTTTGTCCATAGGAGAAGAAAGTCCTGCGGGTGGTAGCTGTTCTCTGGGCTCACTGTGAGTTTCAGAGAGGCCACATGAAAACTAATTGTTGAGTCTTTGTTCCTGTAACTAGACACAAATCCTGTCTACCTGCCGGATTTGTGAGCTTCAGCAGTTCTAACAGACAATTCATCGTGAGCTAAAACCTCAGAGGGATAAACGTGCAATGGCTAACTTTGGAGGATGAGTGTCCACTTAGTACACAGATGCCTGATGGCTTTGTCCTCGTCCACTTGTGTGGCTCAAGGGCTCCTACACTGGTAACTTCCTTCCTTGCTGTGACTGAAGGAACACCTCACAAGAAGCAGCTCAGGGAGAGAGGGCTGAATTTAGACTCACTCTTTAAACAGGATACAGCCCATCATGACTAGAAAAGCTAAGTAGGACCTTAGGAGCATGCAGTGTGTGTGTGTGTGTGTGTGTGTGTGTGTGTGTGTGTATGTGTGCGTGCGTGCAACACGGAATCTGTTGTCAGGAAGCAGAGAGTGGACAGGAAGTGGGTGGAGCTAACTAGCCTCAAGGCCTGCCCCCAGTGGCTCACTTCCTCAGTAAGGCCTGCCTCCTAAAGGTCACCAGTGTTGGAAAGCAGCGTCATTAGCAAGAGATCAAATGTTCAGATATAGGGGCCAGCAGGGGGTGGTTCACGTTCAAACCACAATCATTTCAGAAGGAAAATCTCCAAAAATGACCCGTGGGAGTGGAAGTGGTGCCCTTCTCCAGTGGGTCCAAATGTAGCAACGTGAATTTCTCTAACTGTAAAGAGGAAAAGGTGAACCGAGTCGTCGCCACCTGGAGAAACCCAGAAGGGATAACTTAAGAAGATGGTTCTGGTTTTATTTATAATTTCTTCAACTCTGAGGTGTTTGAAGCTCTGTCCCAGAAAAAAAGAGGCTTCAGTATTTCAAAATAACAGGACACAGTGCCACCAGTACTGGGCACTGTAACCTGGGCTGGTGTGAAGAATCAATGTGCTTTGTTGTCGAGGCTCAACGCTTTATATAATTTTGCTAGTCCTTTTCGTCGGCTCCGGAAGACGGAGGGTAATTGTGTTCTTCATGAAGTCTGATTACCTATTGAGCAAAGAAGAGAAGGACAATTGAGAGTGATTACTTTGGAAACGCACAGAAAACCTGTGTCGGCGCCAGATTTTTTTTTTGTCGGCAAGTGGAAAAACAGGGTTTATCAAGTCTGTGAAGCTTTTAGCCTGACATTTTCTGTTTAATTGGGGAGTCTGAGTTTTCAACATCTGCTCTGTTGAGTCTCAGAGGTCTCTTCATGTTGGGAGGCTCTGAACCAGTAAACATACTTTAACAAGCCCCGTTGTTCAGGGGTAACAGTAAAGGGTGCACACAGAATTCGCTTGGAAATAGTTTTGAAAACAGAGTTTTGAGGTAGTTGATTCATTTTAAATCTGGAAGCTTTAAATTTATGGAGACTACCCCAACCAGGATGTTTGTGGGGACAGCCACTGTGGGAGACTTGAAGTTACACCATGAGATTCTTACCTGTTGGGGAGTGTGAAAACAGAATGATCATTCTTAATCATATGACCTGAACTATGACATGGCACAAAATCCAAAATGTTCTGGGCACTGACATGGTATCATAGTGGAAAAGTCCACATTTGACCTCACCTCATGTGATGAAATTCAAGTACCTTAAAGTATTGTATTAAATTACCTTCAGGCCTGGTATATATGGAGCATAAATGAATTTCATGCTTAGACTTGTTTATAAGGTACATGCAGATGTGACCGAATGCTTCTGGTCTCACGCATATGGGATAAAGGACCATTTGACTTGCATGGATTTGCCTACAGGTAGGTTAGTAACTGGCAGCTACTCTAGTTCCAGGCCATTTGAAGTGTCTGCTTGTCCCATTCATGTGGTAAGCTGACTCATCTCTTGTCTTGTCTCTCCTCTTTTCCTTCTATTGTTTGATTTGCTCTTAGCACATTTCCTTATGACTCCCTGTCTTGGCTAGGGTTTCTGTCAACATGATAAAACACCACGACCAAAAAATCAAGTGTGGGAGGAAAAGGTTTGTTTTATTTACACTTACAGTGACATTTCTTCACCCTTGGAAGTCACGGCAGGAACCTGGAAGCAGGAGCTGATGCAGAGGCCATGGATGAATGCTGCTTATTGACTTCTTTTTCACAGCTTGCTCAGTATATTTATAGAACACAGGACCCAGGGGTAGCCCTGCCCACAGTGAACTGAGGCCCCTCCTCCGTCAATCACTAAGCAAGAAAATGCCCTACAGAGTTAGCTGCAGTCAGATCTGATAGAGGCATTTTCTCAATCAGCCTTCGCCCCTTTCAGATGTCTCTTACTTGTGCCAGCACCCCCTCCATTTCTTATCCACTAAGAATATCTCCAAGGTTGTGGGCATAGTTCACCCTTCAAGTTTCTCTGGTTTATGCAAGTTTCTCCATGGGCAGCTACCTTTCAGAGTCTGATTTCTTGATCCTCTGACTCTGGATGAACTCAATCAACGTCATGCTATTTTAAGATTTTTGATGCTGCAAAATGAACTCAGTGATATTTTTGGGTCTATTTTTGTTGCATATTGCTTTGTGTGAGCATTTTTACCTCACTGGTCTTTTGCTTGCACGTTAGGATTTCTGATTTTGTGTTTTTGTGGGTTTTGTTTGTGTACATGCATTTCTTGTACCTTTTCTTTGTTGTTGTTCTTTTTAGCAACTGTTTTCTAAAAAAAAAAAGAGACAAAAAAGGTATAGAGTTGGGAGGGTGGGGAGGTAGGGAGGTTCTGGGAGATGAATGGGGAAATTGTGGTCAGAACATATTGTATGAAAAACTGTATTTTCAATAAAAATTTAAAAAGATTTTTTGTACTAGGCCTCTGTGCCTTTTTGTTATGTTTGCCTTCTTATTCTGTATTTTCTTGGGATAGGTGCATAGCTGAGAAAACATGCAAATTCTCTTCTCTGTTTATTAGCTGTGCAATTCTGAATTTTTTACTTAATTGCTTTGAACCCCACCTCATTCTCTGCAAACTGAGCAATCCTATCTCTCAGTGGGGACTTGAGGAGCAAAAGGATTGATTTATGTTGTTCAGCCCAGGGACTTAAAATGATTATATAGATGACCAGTGAAAACACTCCTTTGAAAAACTGGTCGGATTGCCATGTGATACTACTGTAATGTTTAGTTCCGGCACAGTCCAGTTAAAAGAGGACACTTCGGGGTGACTAATGAGTAAAGGACCACATTCTTTGCTAACACATCGCTTTCTTTCCTCTCAGGTCTTATGTTATCATGGATATAAGTTGGTAGATGAGTGCCTTAGTCTTAATCATAAACAATTCTAAATTGTGATTGGCCAATATAAAATGCAAAAATGCCAGGGGGTTCCCCTGTGACTATACAAAACTATTAAAGTAAATATATGTTAATATCTAAGATAAGGCCCTTCCCCTCACATCCCCTCCTGTGGTCCTGGGAGTGGACATATCACAGCAGTACAGAAGACTTTCCACTGAGGACCAGCTTCCAGCTGCTGTGGCATGCGTGCTATCAGGCCTGACCTTTGCATCTACTCACGTTGGTTGACAGAGGTAGGGTGGAAGGTTAGGAACATGAAGTGCCCTAGTTCAGCTTTTGCTGTACCTGAAGATGCTTATTTAGTTGATTATTCTGTTTGCTGGTTTAAGAGTGAATATAGAGGTCATACATAGGTAAAAGAACAGATCCAGTACCAATCTGCTTACATGGTAGATTTTCTTGGAACCATCTCTTGGCCACAGTGAATGTTTCCCTGAGTATTTTAGGCAAAACAAAATGTGCACGTTTAAGTATGTGGCGGGGGTAGGGGGGAAGCTTTGTGCAAAGATTTTATCTTTTCAAGACAGTGTTTCTCTGTGCAGCTTTGGAGCCTGTTCTGGAACTAGCTCTCGTAGACCAGGCTGGCCTTGAGCTCACTGAGATCTGCCTGCCCCTGCCTCCTGAGTGCTGGGATTAAAAGCACGCGCCACCACCACCTGGGCTGTAAAGATTTTAGCTTTAAAGTCATCAGAAAACACACGTGGGAAAGCCTTTGTTGGTTAAACATCCTTTGAGATTCTGCAAGTAGACAATACTGTTTTCAAGTTTTAAGACCGTTTTTAAAGGCAGGGGAATCCTTGCTGTTGAGTGGTCCAGGAGAGACAAACCCATTTGTAAAGACGATGAAGTGAGTGACCGGAGAGGAGACTAGCGGTATCTGCTGTCAGTAAGGTCATCCAGGCAGGCTCTGTGAGGTGGCAGCATTGAGTAAGGTGTGCCCTATGAGGACAGAGTATCACACACAGAGGTCCCAGGAAGGGAACGTGTGTGTGTGTGTCCGAATTATAGAAATCCTAGAAGCGGGTGACCTGTGGGGAATGGGAGCAGTAAGTCCAGGGAGGTAGATGGGGTTGCCTCAGGTGGGACAAAATGAAAAGACACAGCAACCATCTTACAGAGGCTGCCACTGAAAGTGGGTGGCCTAGGGCAGATAGATAAATGTCTTCTGTATCTTTCTAGACAATTCCTGCTGGTCAGCATTTCCTAAGAGATTGGGATGTTGGAAGGTAAGGAAGGAATCAGTAGCACTGACCTAGGCCCATGGGAAATGGTCTCCTGAGGAATAATTAATGGTTATTTATTGGCTGGCAAGCTCCCAAATGCATCAGAGACCAACCTAAACTCATACCCAGTACCCACTCTCTGTGATCATGCTGTTTTGGAAAGCCTCTCTGTTTTGGTTAAGTGGTGACAATTTCCTGAACCCCAGTGATCAGCATTCCCAGCACTAAAGTAAGTATTTTCCTAGACTCTTGCCACTCCCTGCAACACCTGGTAAGGGCTGGCCCTAGAGGTGTTTATCTGCTGCTGGCATTCTTTAACTCACTGCTTCCCAAACTCAGGTCACTCCTAACAATGTCAATCTCTGACCCAAACAGGACGCTTTGGCCCCTTTCTCCCATCCCTTTCCCAGTGTGCCCTGAAACTATGCCTGGTCTGACGATGAGAGCCCTAATTTCCTGGTACAGGGAACTCACGTCCCAGTGTCTCCCATCAAACCCGTTTTGTGAAGCCCTTGCTTGTTTCCATGTCTGTCTTTCGGTAGCTGACCTTACAGTAGCCCTGCACTGTGCACTGTCCTCATGAACAGGTCTTTGCCACGGACTCATCGTTATGAACACAGGGGAAACTAGGAGGGTCACCTTAGGCAAGTCACTTCACTGTCTGTGACAGGAGCCTCTAGAAGGAGTGACAGTTTACCCCACTTTTCAAAGCTAAAACTTTTTTCAGCAGCCCTAAACTCTCACACTGTAGTTCTCAATCCCACTGTCTGTCCCCGAAAGACCCACAGTAACCAAGGGTCAAAATGCCAGTAAGATCCGAGTTTGTTCTCCTGAGAGACCAAAGCCTCAGAGAGGGGGCATCTGCTCTCATGGGAGTCAGCAAACAGGGTTCCTTTATGTCACCAGCTTGTGCTGGAGGTGATAAATCAGAATTGAAGTACCAAGATGGGTGAAACAAGTTTAGGGCTTCCATTCTGGGGTTTGGGACACACTGAAAAGTCACAGTTTGGGAAGAAGCATTTGCAAAGTCCATGTGACCAAAGGTTGGTATCTGAAGCATAGAAACACCACCAGGAAGTAAACGAAACCAAACAGAAATGGGCAAAGTCTGAAGTGATGTCCCACCAAAGGGACACCCTGATGACACACAACACAGAGAGAGTTATGTATCATATCTCATGACTCTACACCATACACCCTAGGGTCCTGTGATGGTCAGTAGTGATTTAGGAGACACACTGCTGGGAGGACAGAGAGGATTAACTGAGGGTGGGACATCCACCTTCGAAGTGGGTGGCCTAGATTCTAAAGAGGTCCAACCCAAAAAGAAGAATGTACTTAGTCCTGAGTCAGTGCTTCTGATGCCGCCACTGCCATTCTCAACTTACACGGGACTCCAGCTTCCCAGCCTCATAGTGTGGACTCAACACCAGTGGCTCTCAGGGACTTGTGTGTGGGACTGGGACTGCTGGAACCTCAGCTTTGTGGACTCAGCAGCACCAGGTTCTTAGTTTTTCTAGTACACACCCATCGTTGGAACACACAGTTCCTATCCAGTAAGCCAGACCTGTGGCTCCCCTTATATAGGCTATACATATCCCATTGGCTCTGTCCCCCCAGAGAGCCCTGACTGCTTGCAATATACCACTGCATGTTTATAATAATGAAATATCCCTATCATGGAGAACCTGATGGCTGAGAGGGTGTGTGGAACATCGATGATGTTGGAAAGTCCTTCTGTATATGTGTTGCTTTATTGGTTAATAAAATAATAATGAATAGAGAATCTGTCTTAGCCCGTGATAGGGTAGAGTAGAGCTAGGTGGGGAAACTAAACTGAATGCTGGGAGAAAGAAGGTGGAGCCAGGAGACACCATGTAGCCGCCAGAGGGGAAAGATGCAAGCTGCCAGCTGGAACCTTGCCAGTAGGCCATGAGCCTCATGGTAAAATATAAAATAATAGAAATGAGTTAATTTAATATTTAAGAGCTTGCTAGAAATATGCTATAGTGATTGGCCAAGCAGTGATTTAATTAATACAGTTTCTGTGTGGTTATTTCAGGAGTCCAGGCAACTGGGAAATGAAGAAGCCTCCCACAACAAATAGGGAAACTCAAGTTCAAGGCTGGGGAGGCTGATGAAGGTGATTAGGTCGAGAGAGTGAAGTTCCAGTGAATGAGCCTCCAGCCCCTCTCAAAGGCCCCTAGAGAGCTGTCTTTCTCTTCCTGCCGTATGAGGTAGGGATGAGGTGGGTTGATACAGTGAGTAGAAAACTGTGTTTTCCCTTTGAATTTCCCTGCAAGCCAGAAAGTCTTCAAAAAGCTTAATTAATAATAAAACCAAGCCGCAGATACATATTAGATGGTGAGGTAAGCTATTGGGTGGAGGGCCAATACCAGGGGCCATGAATCATATGCAAATAGCATTTGCCCTGGACCTGACAGGTGGAACTACCCTCATAGTCTGACAAGTCCTTGATGCCATGATGATGGTAGAGCCTCAGGGAGTAAGCAAGGCCTGATGGGTGATGAGACACGGGCCGGGTGAGGTAGAGGGAATAGCTGGATGGAAGTCCAGAGTACTAGGTGAGTTCCTCAGGCGTTCCTGCCCAGTGGAGGCAGGGTGCAAGAGGGAGGGGCCTGACTAAAGAGGGAAGAGCTCTCTCCAGGAGGCAGCCCCTCTGGTGGCGTGGAGGAGTGGGCAAAAGTAAAGCTAGTGTCTGCCGGCCCTTGGGGTACCCCATGGCACACCCACGGTTTGAGTGTTGCTGCATTTGTTTCCTTCCTGTGCATGGGTTCATGCAGTGTAATGCACTGCTGGGTTTATAGTGCTGTGTGCACATTGTTAAGTGCTCAATGCTGGGTTTACAATGCTGTGTGCACAGTGTTGGATGTCTAATGTGGGCACACAGTGCTAAGTGCTTAGTGCTGTGTGCACAGTGCTGTGTGCATGGTGCTGTGTGCACAGTGTTGGATGTCTAATGTGGGATACAGTGCTAAAGGCTTGGTGCTGTGTGCACAGTGTTGGATTCTAATGTGGGACGCAGTGCTAAAGGCTTGGTGCTGTGTGCACAGTGTAAACTCAGGCAACATTTGCTCAGTGGCCAGAGGAGAGTAGGGCTAAGATTTTCTATGCACATGGGCCTCGGCTTACAATGGAATTGCTTTTCACTTTGTGTGGGGTTGGCACCAGAAATCCGGCACTTCGTTATAAATTAGGCCTTGTGGCAGACACCCTTGCCCATGTCCAGGCTAACGGAAGTGTGGCACAAAGCGTAGGCCCGGCTAAGCCAGAGTGTTTGCAAGGTTAGGTGGGCTCCGTGCAGGCCCCCTGGGTGTTTGCTCAGGGCTTTGAGCTCACTCACCTGCTTCTTCCCTACAGCTGCAAGCCACAGCTCAGGAGCCTTCCCAGAGCTCTGATCTGAGGACCGAATCAAGTGAGGGATGCTGGGATCTAACTCTGAAAGATCAGGACAGCGTTGCTCTCTTCGGTCTCAGAGAATGCAGCATTCATCCCAACCTCTTGGGGGAAAAAATGGAAAAAAGACAGAAAGAAAAGACTACAAAATGTATTTCATTTTTTATAGCAAAAGGCTCCTGGGTTACATAACAGCATGACATTCAGCAAAGTGCATAATAACCCTCTTCGTTAGTTTTTAGCAACTTATTAGAGTATTGGGGAGGCAGAATTTTCTGTGAATAGGGGAAAGAAACGCACAGAAGTGAGCCATGGAAGCATTCTTGCTGACAGCGTAATCACAGCCCTGCCCTGGCACCCCAGAGCAGAGGGCCAGGCGGCACTCCCGACTTCAAAGCCACTTTCTGTTCACAGCCATCCACTGTAATTCCTCACCAAAGGGGCCTTTGAAAGTCACATTTAACATACTGTCTCCCTCTAATCCTTCGTGTTTGGGCCTTCCTATAATTTGTGCTACAGACATTATCCGTTAAAAGCAAATTTTAAAATATAAGATCAAAGTTGACTCTGGTGATGGAGAAAGACAATTTGAATCAGGTCACATTTTGGTTCACACGCATTTTTTCCCTGTTTGCGTTCTCCTTGCAGGGACCCGTCTCCCTCAGATGTTTTAACTCGTGCTTAACGCTATCATTATTGTTTTCCTTGGGTCTGGTGTCAAGGTAGGGCTTTTAGGAGGTGCTTTTTATCTGTGGTCCCATGGAGCCCCAAGGATTTCACTGAAGGGTCCTGAGTAGGATACAGGGCTGGGGCACCTGGAGACACTGTGCCTTGATGCCTTTGTCTTCTCTGTTTCTTTGTATAGTTTAATTTAGGAATAGGACTCACTTCTTAAACAAAGGGACAAGCTAGGTGAAGGCCTGCGTGTGGGCTCGGCTTCCACAGACACCAGCCAGGCCAACGTGTGCACCCAGAAGAGCTCTCAGTGGCCCTATTCCTGTTCCAATTCAGAGGCTGCATTGATTTGGGTACCACTTTAGATCACTCTCGAGCTTCCTCAAATCCAATTCCATGCCAGCTGAAACTAAGGTGCTTTTGACGGGGCCAGACTCCAGCTGTTGGGACCCAGGAGCTGAACAGATCTGTAGAGTGTGCCAAGTACATCCCAGATGCTGCTCACCTCCGCTGCAAGCAAAGAGTCTCCTCCAGCAGAGGAAACCCAGGGGCAAGACCTTTCTCCTGCAGCCCTGCCTCACACGGTTCTTCGAGCAAATCAGTATGTGGGCATGTGTGATTGGGCGTGCCTGCTCCTCATGTTTTCTTAGATTATACTTGAAAAGGCCAGAACAGAAATATTATGGAAAATACAGGGGAGAGAGAAAGTATTTGAAAGTATTGTGTCTAGATATTTCGTATCTGGCAGAAAAGAAGGGAAAATAATTTCTCAAAGACCTCTCCAGCAAGTTGTAACTTTAAAAGACTCCAGTGTAGACTTTGAAGCTCATGGGTTTGAGTCAGGTTAGAGGTGAGCCAACATTGTCACCTGTGTGACATCTGCAGTCTGGGAAAGAGCTCGCGCTGGGCTCCTAGCACTCTCTAGCTGATTATCTGGGGAGTGTGGGCAGCTTTCTATCCGTCTACACCCCGATTTCCTCTTGTACAGAATGGGGCTAATAAATACTCCACCATCCAATTGAGGGTGCTGGGAGAGGGATAGAATAAAGTAAAGATGAGATTGAATGTCCCAAAGGACTCTTTGGATCCAGGGACCATGGCCCAACACATGGTGTCCGGTGGTCAGTAGTATGTTAAAAAAAGCAAAAAACAACAACCTAAAAATCAAGGAAATCAATTTGGATTCCACTTCATTTATGAAATCCAGTTTCTCATCTCCCACATGAGGAATTAAAGGCTACTTCCTGAAAAAAGGAGTAATGATTCCAAATCTGGGGTCATCAGAGAAAGATTCTTTGGTCTAACTTGCAGGAATCACTGAGAATCTAGAGATAGGAGTCTTATGGTGGCCTGAGACCCAAGGGTTCTCCAATGTGTGTGGGACATTTTTGACTGCCACAGAGGGGTAAACCTTAGTAGTGTCTGAGGGTGGAGGCAAGACAGCATGTGAAGACACATTCTCACAGGAAAGCCACCTCCCCGACACTTTGCCTGCTCTAAAATGTCTGTGGCTTCAAAGCTATGGCTGGCTTAGGTAAAGAGTCAAAGACTCTGAAATAGCGGGGCTTGACTTGGTGGTCTGGGTGTCTGGGAGATGAAGGCACTGTCACCTGGTCACCTAGGCGTCTGCAGTGTTCTAAGAGCTGGATATGGTCATTACAGTGAGGAGACTGGAGGCCAGTTGGCTGTGTTTCAAGAGACTACTTACTGCAGGCTGCCGAGAGCCTGGGGGAATGGGGACACAACGGACTTAGCTTCAATTCCAATTGGCCACCCACCATTTTGGAAGCCCCAGCTGGGTCTCCTCTCTCTCTGTGTCCTGTCTACAGAGTAGCTGGACCAGGCGGCCCATTGTTCCCCTCTGAGTAAATGACTGAGTGGCTTCCCCGACATGTGCAGTTCTCTGCTCAGAGAAACGCCCCAGAAGAACCTTCCTGATCCTAAAATTACCTTTGCCCTTTCCATGTGTTCCTTCTGATTGCCATATTTATAGTTTTTTTCTTTCTGAGATTTGAAATTGTTACCCATTAGCTTATGTGTCTCTCTGCTCTGACAGGAATTAGAGTTTGAGGCTGGCATGTGCTTTCAAGAGGCAGAAGCAGGCAGGTTGACCAGGAGTTCAAGGCTGCTCTAGACTACATAATGAATGCCAGGCTGGCAGGGGACCTATCTATAAACAACCCCTGCCAAATAAACAACAACAACAACAACAACAAAAAACCCCGAAATATTGGTCCTTTTGGAGAAAAGATCTTGCTTGTCATAGTCAATGCTTTTTCCTGTGTTTTATTACCGTGCCTAAATCGAAGTTCTAAATTTTATATGAAAAACCTGAAGTGATATGTGTTTAATGTATGGTACTCATATGAGCAGAATGAAGGCTTATTGTGCTGTGTATATATGTACAGAGGACAGGTATGTGGAATATAGCAGCATATATGGTGGTGGTTGTTATTATGGTGGTGGTGGTGGTTTGTGTGTGTGTGTTTGCTTCTGTGCAGTGTTTGTTTGTGTGATATGAAGGGAGTTTACATAGTACATGTGTGATGTATGCATTTTTGTGTAGCATGTGATATCTGCCCATGACATGTATATATGATGGACACAAAGTATGTTTAGGTTGTGTCTACATGTGTATCATGTATGTATGCATTCATGTTTCAGTGTATATGTGTGCCTGTGAGATGTGTGTGTGTGTGTGTGTGTGTGTGTGTGTGACAGAGCACATGTTTGTGATCTGCAGTTCCAGGATTCGGTAGATCTAGACAAGGTACACAAAGTCTTGAGAGGTTAGCCTGCTCCTGGAGCTCCTGGTCCTTCTGTGGGGACAGCCCACACAAGACTCATGAGCTCACCACTCTGGTGTCTTCAGGTGCTGATGATAGATGTGTCAAGGCTACTCAAGTGGCACCACACATCCCAGCAGAAAGTGGAGGCTCCCCCACCCTACAGATGCAGCTCAGAGCACAAGGAGAGGCCGCCTCTGATCTGGAGTTGAACAAAACCTCCGCTCGTACCATCTGTTTCGGGAACTAAATAAACAGAACATATAAATTTAAAAATAATTAAGGAGACACACACTGGGCAATCACTTACCCATTTAGGAAAGTCGGAGTGATGCAGTGTTATGCTCCAAGTATCTCAGTTATTCCTAATTGATCAAAATACCCTGATGTTTACAGCAAATGAGAGCATGATTCAGAGTGAAATGAAGTCAGTGAAATGCCAGAAGTTTCTACATCCAAAACAGAGACACAGCCCATATGTTCTGAAATACTTTTGTCCTTAGGAAATGTTTATGAAAAAAATGGAAAAAGGATATGCAGAGCTAAGAAAAGAGGTTCAGATAACAGGGAAGCAGGAGCACCTTTGTCCTTTGGGCCCGTTTTCAGGATTATTTGTTAAGTGGACATTGTGTTTGAGAGACCACTCAGGCAGAAAATGAGAAAGTCGCAGTTATGACACATTAATTTTTATGTGCAAAAATGTCAGGCTGTTCAAAGGTTTTTAGGAAATTTTGTATGGTACCAGATAATAAACATTTATGATAAAAGATAAATTATGCCGTTGCCTCAGAGCAAACTAAACAGCTACATACAAAGCCCCTCCAGAGCTAGACCCTCCACTCCAATCAGACTAAGAAATTTATAGCACAACACAGAAAACCAGGGCGTTGACCAGATGACATTAGTAAACAAGTAGAGTATGTGGGTGTGGACAGGACAGTGGCACTCGTCCAGAGAGTTCTGTGTGCCTCGGTACAGTAGCTGCTGATTAACCCCGAGAGCCAGAGTCACAAACCTCTGTCGGAGGTCAGACTCAGAGCCTGTCTCCGGAAAGCTGTTCCATGATTGTCAAATTGCACAGTGAGTGCAGAGCGGCACTTTCAAAAGCAGAAGAGGGTGTCATGAACAGTGACATTGGGCAGCAGATAGGAACAGAAGGATTATTGCATTCCTCCTAGTGCTGTGCAGTATCACTGTCAGAGCTGCTGCTCTTCCTGGGAGACTAGGGAGGACAGCCAGGAGCTCCCAGTAGGCAGTCCCGCCCCTCTGTCTGAAACCTCCTCCCAAGTGTGTGATGAGGAACAAACTGAGCACGAATAGGCTGTGGGTGGTCACTTCAGAGACTGCATTATAAAATGCCCTTGGCTGCAGGCTGTCTCTATGGCTCTCGCATTCTCTGGAGCCCTCCTTTTGGAGAGCAGGCTTTGGAGTTGTGAACTGCTCCTTTGAGAAGCCGAGGATGTGAGGAGCCCAAGTCCCTGGCCAATAGTCAGCAAATGCTACTGTGTGGGTTGTCAGGCCAACGTCCCCAGCTGAGCACCAGGGTGACTATATTTGCAGAAAACACCTTAAATACAATTTTCTGAAAGCCACAGTAAAAGGACTCAGCTAAGTGATCTGCAGAAACAGCAGGATAATACATTTGCTTTGTGCAGCCTGTAGAGTTTGTAACAAGTGCATAGATTTTAAGATGTTCATTTCTAGTTTACCTAGTTTATTTCTAACTAGAGTATCGATGATACCTAATGTATCAGGCACCAAGCAGACCAAATGATCAGGCCGGGAAAGGACTGGCCCACTGTCTAGGAGCCTTGCATATGACACACATATGAGGACCCCTCATTGTTGTGGGATATTATTTTAGCTATGCAAAGATATGTTATATTTGTTTATGCCGTGGAATATTACTTTAACTGTGTAAAGGGGTGTTGCTTTCATTTGCGCTGCATTTGTTTAATTATGTAAAGACGTGTTGCATTTGTTTCACCTTGCCTGCCTAAGGCATCTGATTGGTCTGAGAAAGAGCTGAACAGCCAATAGCTAGGAAGGAGAAAGGATAGGTGGGGCCACTGGGCAGAGAAAATAAATAGGAGGAGAAATCTAGGCTTGGGATAATGAAAGAAGAGAGGCGAGAATGAGGGAGACGCTGGTGCCAGAAGCCAGGCAGTAACCAGTCAGACAGATATACAGACAGCAAGAAAGTAAGAAAAGGTAAAAATCCAGAGGCAAAATGTAGATAAAGAGAACAGGTTAAGTTAAAAGTGATAGCTAAAAACAAGCTAAGCTAAGGCCAAACATTCAAAATCAGCAATAAGTCTCCATGTCATGATTTGGGAGCTGGTTGGTGGTCCAAAAGAAAAAGCCTGTTGCACCTCATTCCTAATCTAAAACAGCCCCCCCCCCTTTATAAAGTGGCATATGGAAGTAGATCCAGCTAAACCTATTCTTAAAACTGTTAGTGCTCACAGGATCAAGGCAGATCACAAAGCAAGAGCGACGTGGGGGATCAGGGACGACTCCTTGGTGTCGGAGGAGTCAGCAATGGGGTCATGGGTTGTGCTCAGTCTCTATAAACATACGTAGCCACATAGTATTGGCTAGAGGAGAGTTGTGACTATGTAATGCCACCCAGAGACCTGGCATTTAGCTTCTTGTGAAAGACTAGAAGAGGCAGACAATGAGGAGCCACTCGCCATGTCTGCACAGTCCCTCAGGGTGAGCCTGTGGCAAGGAGGGCAAGGAGGTCCCACCTTGTCCTTCAGGGGATGGTGTAGGCACAGACCCAAGGGCTCCCTCTCTCACACTCACTGGCCTCGGATGCTTGCTTTTCTCTTTGCTTTGTGTCCCCACTTCTGTCTCTGTGCCTGGCAGTGGTGCTGATATTACTGCCCCCACCCCACCCCCAGGATTCCAGCAGGGTGGCAGAGTTGTATGTATGGGCAAAACCACACTGAGGCCTTGTAGTGGTAAATCAGCTGTCTCTGGCCTTTATTATAACTCTGTGGAGACCAGACATAGGGGATCCTGCAGACATTTGGGGGTCCTGCAGACAGGTCCAGGCCAGAGCAACAGCTACCAGTGTGACTAGAAGAAGCTGACTCTGAGCTATTTCGATAGATGGAGGATTGAGACTACAGCTTTCTGTCTACAAAAACCTTCAATGTCCTGATTTCTGGGCATCAGTCCTCTGATTTTCATCGAAGGTAGACTTTCAGAAAACACAGAAGCAAAATCAAACCAACTGCCTGGAGAATGTCCTCACCAGCCACTGTGGCTTCCCAAAGATGTGTCCTTTTCCTTGGTGACTGCTTCACGAGATACAGAGAGCCTGACTCGGTATTTATGATGAAACAGCCTCAAAGTCATTTGAAATCAGTGGATCTAGAAGAAAAAACAACACCATGTAACCTGCCTCTTCTTCTCTGCCTCCTCTCCCACCTTCTCCCTCTTCTTCCTTCCTTTCTAAGTCCTGAGCCATTGAGGCTGATCCATTTCTGGTTTGTTGTGTTTCGTTCCCAGGCGGTGCACTTCGCAAGAGCTAGAGAAAGACATGAGGGTTCGATTAGAAATGGCGGCGCTTTGCCATGTGGAAACATTGAATTGGAATTTATTTTCATATGCTTTATGCCTGATATATCTAAGGTGCTTACGGTGCCCTGGGGCTTCAAGGTGAACGCATGAAATGACAACACTTAAATGAGATCCAACTGAGAAAGTAGATACTTGCGGAATGTAAGCCAGTGGTTGGGAAGGGAGCCAGCTGAGCTCACTAGTCAGGAGGGCATGCCAGCGACCAGGGTGGTGTCACTGCCTCACAAGGCTCTTGGACTCACAGTCTGTGGCTCTTCAAGGAGACTTATGTGTGTTTTTCTGCAGCATTCCCATCGTACACACAAGATGCAATTCTTCAGAGCTTGCACTGATACTAGGTCACATCCCATCAGCATCTAGCTGAGTGACTTCACTCAAGTCAGAAAGGCAGAGGTTACAGTAACTGTTCTGATGCTGGGCTTGGCAGGGCGTCTCTTAGATCTTAGTGAACACGTGCATACAACATGCTACATCCGTTCTCCATAAAACACCGATGACAAGTGCCAGGATTTCTGTCCCCTTAGATGGGAAAGCCCAGGCACTCATCTTGGTAGAAAGTTAAACCATTGCAACAGTGGGCAGGAATCCAGGCCAGGTGCTGGGATAGGTGAGCCGGGCAGTGAGCTATGTGACCGTGGACAGAAGTGGCAGTGTTTCTTTCCACTTATTCTGCAGAGGCTGGGCCAGGCTGAGCCCTCACCAGTGTAGGTGCTACTTGCTGCTGATGTGAAACTTGGAAGAGGGTTTTCTAACTGCCCCAGCTCATCTATAGCAAAAGCACCAACCATTGCATTATAAATAAAGGAACTCGTCCCTGTCCTTGAGGCAGGATACAGGCTGCAGGGCACAGGCGAGGGAGGAAAAGTGAAGTGTTTTCTCCCATTGTGTCATGGCAGGGGTGCTAGAGCAGATGGCTGAGTTGAGAAAGCCTGAAAGCACGTGTTCCTACCTAATGTACATTTGCCATGACTTGGAATCGTCAAAATGTAAGAGAGACCTCAGGCCATGGAATCTAGTTAAGTGTGGGCATTTGAGCAGAAGGATGAGTAGAGAAAGGGGGTTCTCTACAAGACTCTGAGACTGAGTGAATTAGCAAGGTCTGTTTGATCAAGTACTTCCTGTGTCTCCAGAGGTAAAGATAGAAGATGGCTCCTTCGCCGGGCGGTGGTGGCGCACGCCTTTAATCCCAGCACTTGGGAGGCAGAGGCAGGCGGATCTCTGTGAGTTCGAGACCAGCCTGGTCTACAAGAGCTAGTTCCAGGACAGGCTCCAAAACCACAGAGAAACCCTGTCTCAAAAAACCAAAAAAAAAAAAAAAAAAAAAAAGATGGCTCCTTCTTCAGGCCATAGAGAGAGGACCTGAGGGGTTTTGTGCTTCTGTGGAGAAGAAGAGAAAGACAATCAGAAACTACCTTGCCCTGGGCATTTCCTTCCCTCTCAAGGAGTCATATTTGGGGTGGTGTGTCCTGAACCCCTTTAGGTAGCAAATACAGTTTCAGGGTTAGGAAGGACCTTCAAACAGGAAGGGGGTGGCCTTTGCAACATAACTAAGTCATGAGAGTTGACTGTGGGGTCAACTCTCGTTCTTTTTTTTTTTTTGGTTTTTTTTCGAGACAGGGTTTCTCTGTGGTTTTGGAGCCTGTCCTGGAACTAGCTCTTGTAGACCAGGCTGGTCTCGAACTCACAGAGATCCTCCTGCCTCTGCCTCCCAAGTGCTGGGATTAAAGGCGTGCGCCACCACCGCCCGGCTCAACTCTCGTTCTTAAAAGACAGAGCCGGTGCCTAGGCGAAGGTTGTCACCACCCGAGGCTCCCTTTATGCCCCATCCCTTCTCGCATGTGCTCTCAGTCTCTGCAGAGCTGAGGCAGCAAGAAGCCTTCCCTGAAGGTAAGTAGAGTCTGGTGCTATGCTGTCAGACTTTCCAGCACGCAAAACCATGAGCTAAAGAAACCTCTTTCCTTTGTAAACTAGGGGGTGTTGGGCATTCTGTTACAGGAATGGTGAGAACGTTAGATGAAGGCAGTTTAGCTGTTGGTGTTCTACAAGGCTCTCAGGCATTTGGACTGAGTTTTAGGTGAGTCTTGACAGTTTATTCCTGTGAACCCTAGGTGTTTGGGGGGTAGGCTGGGAACCAACAGGCACCAGAAATCCTCCTGTCTCTGCCCCTCTTGGAGCTGGGGCTACAGGGGTTTGCAGTGACACTGGCTTCACGGTGTTGGTGCTGTGACCCAAGCTCCATATCTCACAAGTGCTATGGAGCCATCTCCCCAGCTCCTCTTTTACTTCCTTCTGGCTGGGGACTGGAGGACCACAACAGCCTGTGTTTGCTCACCGGGGCCTGCCTCTCCCATGCATCTTCTTTAACACAGACCCCTGGGCCCACATAGTTCTGGGAATCGACTGAGGGATAAACAGATGTTTCCAGAAGCCCCATGCTTGCCATTTGCAACTTAATCATCAACTTCTTATTTAACTGCCGTCTCATGCTGCCCATTCTGCTTGGCATGCCATTCTTCTAGCTCAGACCCTGGGATGGTGCCATTATGGTATTCAGTCGCTTTCTTCTGAGCTAGGTACTGCAGTTCGGGTTTGGCCTGTCCCCTCCTGTGTTGAATGTGTGCCTCCCCCAGCACATGGTGCTATTTTGAGAGGTTATGGAAACTTCCAGAAGTGAGACCTGGCTGGGAGAAGTGGGTCACTGAGAGCAGTTCCTTGCGGGGCAATCTTGTTTCTGGTCCAGTCTTGGCTGCCCCAAGCTGAAGAACAATCTTTCTCCATCCTTTTCTAATGAGGGACCAAAAGTTCAGAGACTATGAGCAATATGCATCTTTCCTGGCCTTAAGATGGTGTGAGCCTGGAAGGACACAGCTGCATCTGGTGCATGTTATGGATGTGGAAGAGCGATGCTCGGTTGCGAGAGGACTCGGATGCAAGAGGAAAACAGTAGGGCTGTCCTGACAGAGCCCTTGGAGTCGCCTGGCTGCTTAGGTGGGGAGTGGGGACCCTCAGGAAAGAGGTATCATGGTGGGTCATTCTGGACATGAAACTGGGCAGGAGAGACACTTCCGCTGGCATCCCAGCCTCCTTACATATATCTATCCCAGATTCCTTTCCCATCTATCACTGATGTCTCCAGATGAGGACCTTGTAGGTGACAGCAACTATGATCCTAACGGGTAATCAAAAAAATCACTGGATCTTAGAGTTGAGAAAGCTTTCATTAAGATGGATGTTGACCTGTGAGTGTGGCATTTGCCTTCTGTGGTTCCTTGTTTTTTTCTGGAGGTTTAAAACTGGGTGATTCCCCACTCCCCAGAAGCCTTGGATAATTCTGGTCTTGCTTTCTCTAAAAACTGTAGGTGGAGTTGTTGCTGTAATCGATCTCATTTCATGGGACACATGCTGTCCTCCTGTGAGGTAGGAAAGACCCCTTAACAAGGGGGCGTCACTGTGTACGCACAGAGGGTCATGGACACCGTCAGCACCTGAAGGAAATAGCAGGAGTTCCTGCTTTGTGCAGCTCTCTGTCTCTGCCTGGACGTCGCAGCAACAGCTCAGGGGGTGCTGAGAGAATGCCGGCTTGAGTAGGGATGAGTATCCATACAGCAGAGGGGGCAGGGTGGGGAGGGGGCTCTCTTTCAATTGTCTCTGGAAATCTCCCAAGGGAGATTCAATTTCCATATAGACAGGGTTAGAAGTTTTATCAGACCTTGGCCTTTCACACAGGAGGAAAATTTCCAAACCCGTGGGAGATACTGATATGTCTATCAATTTTCAATTTTGTCTAAAAGAATAACGCTAAGAATATTTATTTGAAAAGGCACACTAAAATCAGATTTTAAAAAATTAGCCTGGTCTCTAATGTATAATCACCATATCTTTTGTAGAGCGAATTCTACTTCAATACAAAATATTTAGCAAGTTTAGTTGTTAAACTATGAACACCAGTCTCTTAAATAGGTTGTCTTGTTTTATGAATAGCTTGCTACCCGTTCCTTATTTTATCATGGGGTCACCTCATTTTAGAGTCTGACAAAAGCGAGACTACATGCTAGATTAAATGCATGCAGACAAGCATGAACACCGTGAAAAAACATATGATTGTTCTATCTCCCTTGTGGAACCCAAGAGGATTCTCCCTTTTATTTATGTGTGTTCAAAAATGTGTAAAAATATATTCGGTATTATGAACAATCAGCTTACATAAGCAATATTTAGTAAGAAACATGTCTTTGAAGCCAGATGTGGTATTGTGTGGGAGGCTGGGGCAGGGGGATGGCTATGGGTGCTCGGCCAGATTTGGCTATAAAATGAGTCTGTCTTTAAGCATTCAGCCATAGCACACACTGCGCGTGGCTCTTTGTGCTCTCTAGGATGGTGGTTGTCCCACTACGACCATGACTCTCAAGTGTCTCCCGATTTCCCCTCACCCCATCTCAGCTTCTCCTCCCTTTCTGTTTATTCGGGACTTCTCTGGACACTTATGGCACCCCAAGGCCCTTGTTTCTGGGCCCTGGGTCCTACAGGCTCCCAGGTTATTGTCAATTCTAACTGCCCCCAAATGGAAGGCTATAAGGTCTGTTCTTTACTAAACTATGATGTGAACCTTTTACTAAGCTGCTGCAGCTGCCACTGAGGCTGGCACAGGCTCTGAACCAGTCTGCGGTGGTCTGGGGTTTGTGTTTGAACTTGGTACTTTCTACGAGTTACTTCAAGAAATCCCTTGAAAAATGTGTTACAACAATTGGTAATGAACTTGAACATCAAGAGAGTAGATCTGAGGTGTGTTTTATATCCTGTTCTTGCTGCCTCTCTCTGTCTACACACACACACACACACACACACACACACACACACATACACACACACACAATGTGAGATAGTGTTCTAGTTTTCTCTCTACTGCTACGATAAACCTCATGACCAAAAGCAACTTGGGGAGAAAACAGTCTATTTTGCTTTATAGTACAGAAGCCATCATCAAGGGACATTAGGGCAGGAACTCAAAGCAGGTACCTGGAGGCAGGAACTGAAGCAGAGACTATAGAGGAACATTGCTTGCTTGCTCTCCATGTTTTTTTCAGCCTGGTTTCTTATACAACGTAGGACGACCTGCCCAGGGATGATGCTGACCCCCAGTGGGCTGTTCCATATTAATTGTTAATCAATAAAATGCCTTTCAGACTTGCCTGTAGGCCACATGGACAGAGGCATTGTTTCAATATAAATTCCCTCTACCCCAATGACTCTAGCTGTGTCGTGTTGATTAAAGTCTACCCAGCACAGATAGTACATGTCTGAATTACCCAATTTAACTCTTCTATGATGTACATATATTCCAGACCATCAGGATGCACACCATACATATGTATGTATCAGTGATATTTTATATAATATATATATATTTGTGCGTATACAATAAAAGAAATCCAAAATATTAAACACAACCTAAATGCTCACCAAGGAGTGCAAAAGTAAGGAAATTATGATATACATGCATGCTAGAATACTATTCAGTTATTAAAAGGAGAAAAATCTCTCCTTCAACAACATGATGGAACTGGAGAGTCCTGTAGGCTGAATGAAGGCACAGAGCTGTGGAAAGCTTGTGGCTTCACTCATGCACGGAATCTTACGAGGAGGATCTTGGAGGAGCTGAAAATAGAGCAGTGGTCACCAGAGTCTTAGGACAGTCCCTCAGGGGCAAAAGATGGGGACGGGCTGGCCCATGGATAGTAGGCCCCACTTGGGGGTGAGTGAGTTCTGGTGTGCTATTTCACACCAGTGCGATTGTGGTGTGATTGCAGAGGTGGCTGTGCACAGCTTCTCTCAAACAGCTAGAACAAAAGTTTACCAGAAAGAATGTCAAATTTTCAAGATATGATATTTAAGTTGATCTCAGTCCAACAATTATAAAACATGTAATATGTATATGCATGCAAATGGCACAAGCTCCCCCCCCATAAATATGTACAGTTTCTAGTCATCAAATTCAAAAGGATTATTTGGTATTTTGATGTCTAGTTTCTTGAGTTCTTTATATATTTTAGAGATCAGTCCTCTGTCTGATGTGGGGTTGGTGAAGATCTTTTCCCATTCTGTAGGCTGTTGTTTTGTCTTGTTGACTGTGTCTTTTGCTTTACAGAAGCTTCTCAGTTCAGGAGGTCCCACTTATTTGTTGCTGCTCTCAGTGTCTGTGCTACTAGTGTTATATTTAGGAAGTGGTCTCCTGTGCCCGCGTGTTCAAGGCTACTTCCCACTTTCTTTTCTCTGAGATTAGTGTGGCCAGATTTATACTGAGGCTTTGATCCATTTGGACTTGAGTTTTGTGCATAGGGATGATATGGATCTATTTTCAGTCTTCTACATGTTGACATCCAGTTATTCCAGCACCATTTGTTGAATATGCTTTCATTTTTCCATTGTATAATTTTAGCTTCTTTGTCAAAAATCAGGTGCTCACAGGTGTGTGGATTAATATCAGGGTCTTCAATTCAACTCCATTGGTTCACCTGTTTGTTTTTATGTCAGTACCAAGCTGTTTTCATTACTGTAGCTCTATAATAGAGCTTGATGCCAGGGATGGTGCTTCCTCTGGAAGTTTCTTTATTGTACATGATTATTTTGGCTATCCTGGGTTTTTTTTTTTTGTTTTCCCATATGAAGCTGACTATTGTTCTTTTGAGGTCTGTGAAGAATTGTGTTAGAATTTTGATTGGGATTCCATTGAATCTGCAGATTGCTTTTGGTAGGATTACCGTTTTTTATTATATTGATTCTACCTATCCCAGAGCATGGGAGGTCTTTCCATTTTCTGACATCTTCTTCAATTACTTTCTTCAAAGATTTGGAGTTCTTGTTGTACAGGCCTTTCACTTCTTTGGTTGGTGTTACCCCAAGATATTTTATGTTATTTGTGACTATTGTAAATGGTGACGTTTCTCCGATTTCTTTCTCAGCCCCTTTATCATTTCTATATTAGGAGGGCTACTGATTTTTTTTAGTTGATCTTTACCTGAGCTAATGGGAGCTCACTGACTCCTGATCTCCTGATTGACAGCAGGGAAACCAGCATAGGAGCAAACCAGACCCTATAAATGTGGGTGACAGTTTTATGGCTGGAGCGGTGTGTGGGACCACTGGCCATGGGACCAGGATTTATCCCTAGTGCTCGAACTGGTATTTTGAAGCTTATTCTCTTTGGAGGGATACCTTGCTCAGTCTAGATATAGCGGGGAGGGCCTTAGTCCTGCCTCAAAGCAATGTGCTAGATTTTGGTGACTCCGCATGTGAAGCCTTGCCCTCTCTGAGGAGTGGATGGGGGCTGGACTGGGAGGATAGTGAAGGGAGTGGGAGGAGGCGAGGAAGTGGGAACTGGGATTGGTATTTAAAGTGAGAAAAGATTGTTTTTAAAAAATGAATGAATTGATTAAAAACAATTCAAAAGGAAACATCATTTAATTTTACAAAGATCCTATGAGGAAGGTGATCATGGTGAGCCTTACACCCAAGCAGCTAACCTCCCGCCTTTTATGATCCCAGCAATGGCTGGTGACAAATGATTACCTTCTTGTTTTCAGAGACGACCTCTCTCTGCCCATCCCCACTTGGTAGATGTGCATCTATCTGTTCATGTGTGTACAGGGTGTGTGTGCAGGTGTGAGTACACATGTACACACATATACAGGAGACAGAGGTTGACACTGGGCCTCTCCCCTAATCCCTCTGCACCCCTATTCTCTTTTGATACAGGGTCTCTCATTGAACCTGAAGTTCAAACGATTCCAGTCTGTGGATTGCCTGGCCAGCAAGCCCCAGGATGTTGTTTCTGCTCCCAGGCACTAGGGTTACAGTCCGTGTGTGGCCACGCCTGGATTTTTACCTGAGTGCTAGGGGTCTGAATTGAATTTCCATGCTTGCCCAGCAAGCGCTTTGCCCCTGCCCCATTTTTTCAGCCCCATATCTCACACCCTGGGGCTTTCTGAGCATTCCCAGCTCTCACTCAGAGATGCTTTTCCACATGCAACCTCTCAATTCCAGCCTTCTCCCTTGCTGTGTGGGGGGTTTTGTCTTTCACACAGGAACTATTCAAGTTCACTGTGATCAGCTGAAACTGGCCCTAAACTGCCACACTGAAATGACTGGTGTGTGGTCTTCAGCACAGCCATGGGAGCCAGTCTCCTGGGTCCCAGTTCCATACCTATCCTCTTTCCATATACCCTCGGTGGTTTTGCTGACCTTCCGCATCAGATCCTGGGTCATCATGGTCCATGTTCTTTCTCCATAGCTTACGAGTACTGACTGTAACACAATATTTGCAGTATGACCCCATCATGAGAGTTCCAAACATTGCCAACTCCTGTGTTCCCTTCAGTTGTGACCAGAGATCAGGGATTTTCTCTGCTCCAAGGGTTTAGCCCTGCAGGACACTTTGATATAGCAAGATGTCTCATCCCAGTAGGTACTTTGTGATTGTGAGCAGGATTTGAATAAATGTATAGCATGCATGTGTTGTGAATATCCTCCACTGTGTCCCTAAATATTTGTCTTTATTTTATGTATCAAAGAATGTTGGTGTCTATATATAGAAATAGTGAAGGTCTTCACAGACTGAGTTTAGCTGATCTTCTACGCAGAGATAAATAACCTTTATGGAGGACTGCTCATCATTATGTGTAGACAGTAGAGATGGGGACTCGTGTCTGCTCCTGGTACCCTGACGGCATAAGGACACCAGGATCTCTGAGATGGGGGGTGGGTACTGGGGCAGTGGAGAGCTTATTAGCCACTGCCTTATGCAGCACTTTCTGACTAGTTTAAAAGGGGCACTTATCCAAACTAACATCCGAAGTAGACAATAATTGCTAGTAACCTGTTTCAGGATGAGCAAACATTCTAGTTCTAGCCACCTTTTAAGTAATGAGATGCTCTGACATTTTGCTTGGAAAAGAGAATAGAAATTTATATAGTCTTGGGTACTCTATGCATATATGTACCTGTACCCACAAGTACAATACATGTAAACACAGAGCCGGGGGAGGAGTCTATGATGATGCTAGGAAAAAGGGTTCCTTTTCTGAGACATCCGATCTTTCTGTAGGAGTTTTCACATCATGCAGTGGCTACTGCCATACCTGTTTCCTTCTGAGATGGAGCAGCCTCGCGGTATCTAGTTACATTAGCTGGTTTTCTTATGTGGTGACCACACCTGACAGGAAGCAACCTAAGAGTGGAGAGGTTTATTTGGACTCTTGGTCTGAGGACATTCAGACTACAATTATGAGGCAGTCATGGCACAGGGACAAGTGGGTCCTGGGAGGGGGAGCAAGTGGTGGCTGCTTGTTCAGTTCTCAGCAGAAACGGGAAGAGAGAGCAGGGAAAGCTGGTGCAAGTTCTTCAGTTCCTTGTGTTTTGTTCCATCTGGGATTCCAGAACATTGTATGATATCTTCCTCATTCATGAATACTTTCAGGTAAAACTCTCTGGAAATGCCCTCACAGGCATTCCCAGTGGTGTGTCTCCTAGGCGACTCCAAGTCCAGTCAGACTGATAACAAAGATGACCCATCAAGTGTACATATGCAAAAAAAGTTTCCTAAACTACTTTTGTTATTGAGAGAATAATTTTCCTTCAGGCATTGTGTTCTGGTAGCTGCCCCTGCTCTGAGGCCTTTCTTGCTCTCTTGGGACTTACCCAGAAGCAGGTGTTTTGGAGGAAGGATAAGTATTTTAGCTTTTCTAAGTGGGTCTGTAGCTTTGCTTGGTAGATATCATGTCATAATGTTGGCAGCCACTGGGGAGTCTTATCTACGATCATCAGGGACTCTCAGGAGTTTCTTTTGTGATATATATATATATTTCAATCAAGATGCCTGCAGTCAGCCCATCCCGAATGGCCTTTAGATTTTCTCTAATCTCTGTCATGCTGCTTGGCAGTGGACATCAGTGGCTTTGACACTTTTGAGACTGCGGATGTCCCAAAAGGACAGCAAGAGATAGAGAGTTTTAAAAACATTTTGACCTTGAGGCAAAAAAAAGAGAGACTTTCCTTTTTTTGTTCTAGATCTTATGAGGTAATTTCCTGAAATTCAAGAGTCAAAGGCAATAGCGGAAAATTATGCCCTTGGAAATCCAGGCGGACAGCTCACTTGGGTCAATGGGGTTTTTTTTGACCCACGTGGACGATAATTGAGTAGACAGTTGTATTGGACTGTTAGTGAGGAGGCTATAGTGTTTGATATGTGACTGTGTGGACAGACAGCATAAACATGATAGACATGGACCCCAGGGGAGCATGCTATGTAATTCACCAAACACAGTGAATAGAGCTTAGATGTGACGGGGGAAATATGGTGAATTTAGCACAAGCAGCGGAGTGTTCTGTGTTGAGATAGACTGCTACTTATAAGGAACATTGTGGGAAGGAACATTATGGGGGAAAGTAGGTTGCTTAAGAAAAAAGAAAAAGATGCAGAGATTCTTTGTGCAGTCAACAGGAAAGCCTAGATACTGACCCAGATATGGTGATGGACCTACCATTAGATGATGGGACTGCAGGGGAGGAGCCCAGGCAGAAAGATACATGTGTTAGGAGGGGACCCAGCAGGTCCAAATTTGCACCTCTGGTGTCCTTGTCACAGAAGACCGGTAGCTTAGTGTATGTTGCCTAAATGAAGTGGCCCACTGTAGGATTCCTTGGGCCATCAGAACCCAACAGAACATCCAAGTAACAGCAAGTCAGCAGCAGTACCCATCATGCTCTCTGTTCCCATCACTTGGTAGATTTTAAGGCCCAGCCCCCCCCCCCCGAGTATGGGGGTGGGGATGGGGATTTGTGCATAGGTCGGGGATGTTTGTTAGTCATGGCTGGACTGAGTCTGGTAAGTCTAGCGGAAAATGAAAAACTCCCCCTTCTTCTGTTTTGCTTTAAAGGCATCTTATTAAATACATGTCATGTCGGGGGTGTGTTGAGTGCTGAGGGCACAGTGAGGTGAGAACAGTACCCAGTGCTCAGGGTCACTTATCAGAGAAGGGACAGTAGGCGAGCCGCCGAGCGGAGGCCTGTAACTGTGCTGGTCAGAGAATGCGTTCCACTCTCAGAATTCCTGAGCAATGTACCAGCACACCTGCTTTAGTCTGAAACCTTTAGTTCATTCGTTAATAAATAGTAAGACCCCAACATGTGTGAGACCCTAATGTGACTAGTACCACTTTAAGAAGAAAAAACAATCAAATGCATTGGGCTCCAGAACTTAAATAATAATTTGGAGCTTGAGATAATAAAATGACAGTGTGCTTCATATATGTGTGTTTTTCTCAATGCAAGGTTTCAGATCCAGGGCCTCACGCATGAGAGGGCAAGCGCTCAACCGCTGGGCTGCATCTCTGGGCACATGTGTTTCTGCTGCTACTGCCCAACTCTGCGGAAAGTAGAGCTACTCAGACCAGACTTGGACTTTGTCTTCTTTGGGTATGTGCTCTGCAGGTCATGTGGTAGACGTCCAGGACACATGGTAAATATATTTTTTAAAAGAATAATTATCAATCAATTACCTAATTAATCACTTTTTATGTGTATTTGCATGTGTTGATGTGCATCATATGCGTGGGTGCCCTCACAGGCCAGAGGATGTCAGATCTCCTGGAACTGGCCTTCTAAGCCACCCGAGCCCTGGCTCCCTGGAAGAGCAGCAAGTGCTTTTAATTGCTGAGCTATCTCTGCAGCCCGTTAGCTCTAGTTTTGTAGCAAGAGCCACACCGTTTTCCATGAAGGCCACACCAGCCTGTAACATCCCTTTCTGAAGCATTCTTGCCTTCTTCTCTCTCCTATTCTCTTTGTTTTTCCTCCCCCCTCCCCCCTCACTGCAATAGTCCTGCTAATGGGTGCACAGTGGCATCTCCTTGCAGTGTGATTTTTATTTCTCTGCTGATTCGTGGGGTTCAACACCTCCTCTCCATCTCTACACAATCCTTTGTAGCTTCTTCAGAAAAATGGTTTTGCACATCCTTTGTCTACTGGAAGACATTGTGGGATGCATTTCTCCTGTGTGTGGCTTACAGTGCTTTCTCCCATCACAGACCGCTGCTTGTGGCTTGTCATAATATGCTGGTGTGATCTCGCTTCTTTGCTTCTGCTCTCGTTACTGCTGCTTTTGACAGGATCTCACTTTATCACTTAGGCTGGCCCAGACCTCACTATGTAGCCCAGGATGGCCTTGAATCTACAGTTATCCTCCCCTGACTCCATGCCTGCCAAGTGCGGGACTATAGGTGTTCACCATCACGCTCAGGATCGTTGCCTGGCTTTGTTGTTTGGTGGAACTCACCAACAAAGTCTTTGTGCTCTGTGTTTTGACTTTATTTTGGAAGGATTATTTTTCTAAAATAAATTCTGTTTGCTCTGATTCTTTGAAGCAGGTTGGCTTCAAATTCACTGTCCTCTTTGCCTGAGCCCCAAGTGCAGGTGAAGAATCATCTTGATCCTTCCTCCCTTCCTCCAGTACTTCCGTTCTCCCTCTTCCCTTCCTTCCGTGACCAAATCACACACATGTAAGGCCCTGTTTGATTGTCCCACAGTCTGTGAGTCTCTTTGTCATCTCAAAGCTTTTATTACTCTTTGGGCGACTCTGTGAAGTTTTTGTACTGTGCTTTCAATTTCATTAGTATTTTCTTCTTTAACATCCATGTTTTTAGTCCACTGAGTATATTTTCTTTTTAAAAATATCTAATACTTCCAGCCAAGCTTTTGGCATCCTCTGTCTTTCTCTTCACCATGCACATGTCCTTCCCCAGGTTGCACAAAAAGCACAGATATAATTGCCATTTTGATATCCCCTCTAATAGTGGCATCACCAATATTTCTGTGTTTGCTTCCAGTGAATGCTTTTTTCCTTTTTTTCCTCTGGATTATAGGTCATAGTTTCTAACTTTCTGGCATGATTGTTGGTAATTATGTTTTTGTGCTGGCCTTTGAGAGTTGAACGTTTTCAGGTGCTGGGATGTTTCTGTCTCCCTTGAGTAATGTTGAGACTTGGATGGAATTTTAAATGAGATGGATATTCTTTACACGGGGAGTGGCATGCATCATGGTGTACCAAGAGGTGAAAGATGGTGGACAGAATAGCAGCTAGGAATCCATGACTTAGTTTCACGGAAAGGGAAAATTAAGATTGCCAGTGGAATTCATGTTGTTTAGCATTTAGTTTTAAGGTACACACGTTGCCCGGGATTATCTGGTTGGGTTTGGTGACATCTCAAAGACAATTCAAGGCAAAAGAGGTGGATGGAGAAGTGAAACTGATGAACAGTGCAGATGGCTTGATCCCTCACTCTTGACTTTGGAACTCGAAGGAAAGAGCCAAAGCATTGGCAGCTCTTAGCACACAGGAGCTGGAAGGGGTGGGGAGTAGCCATCTGGAGCTTTCGTATGGACAAGCAGTCCGGCCACTGCCACCTTTCTAGCTCAGTGACGTGTGTGTTGAACTCTGGGCCCACAGAACAGTAAAGGAATGAATTTAGATTTTGAAGATACTAAGACCTGACACTCTAATAAACAGCAATGGAAAGCTAATATATATGCCCGTTATTTTCATACATGCAACATATTTCACTGTAAAGATTTAGCTGAGCTGGGATGTGACAAAATGGTTGAATATTTATCTAGCTGAAGCTCTAGCTCTGATTCATAGCAACGTTAAAAAAAAAAGGCATCAGAAACTGAAAAGTCAGAAAATTAGAAAGATATAAACAAAACTTGGAAATAACAGCCCAGGAAGAAACTACCAGTTTGGAAACTGACAAATCTGGAGAGGAGGCCTGGGTCTGATGGGTGCTCCTAGACCTAAGACTACCCCCTCTGAGGAGGGCCAGAGCCTGCTGAGGTTTCTGAGGGAGAATCTGCTTATCTGAAAGCAATAACAACAAAAACCAACCAAATCAAAATAAACCATCTCATCTCAACCCAATTAAAACAGACCAGGTCAAACCAACCAACCCAACCAAGTACAATTAAACCAACCAGTCAACTCATCAAAATAAAGCCAGCCCAACACAATCAAATCAAATGAAATCAAATCAACTAACTAATCAAGCCAAACCAACTAGCCAAACTGAACCAAGTCAATCAACCAAACCAAATGAAACTGACCCGACACAGTCAAACTAAACCAAACTAAAATAAACTAATCCAATTAACTAATCCGGACCAAACAAATCAAATCAAATCAAATCAAACTAATGAAACCAAACCAAACCAATTCAAGTAGCTAAACTATCCAACCAATTTGACCCAACTCAACCCAACCAAACTAACTAGCTAAACCAACTCAACCAAGACAACCAAACCAAATCAAACCAAACTAGAACAAACCATCTAACCCAACCCAACCAAACCATAACAGTTAACCAAATCAAACCAAGCCAATTAATTTATCAAGAGAACATAAACATATTTCCAAAGGCAGACAGTAGTGTCTGCCTCATGGTTGGTTGCAGATCTGTTTCTGGGTGGTGCTGACAAGAAGTGGAGAATAAAAATGGACCCATCCTGTTGTGCTCCTTCCTCTCATCATCCTCACCTGCCAGCTTTCTTTGACAGGACCCAACGCCTGGGACTCTGCACTTGAAGGATCAGTACCTAGGGAATGAGAAACATACTTTGTAGGGTCCCAGGCCTAGTATTATATAGTAGAGTTCAGAGCAGGGGAAGGTTTAGCCCTGAGAAACAAGTTTTTAATGAGTATAGATACTTTCCAGTTTAGTCTCTGTGGTTGCCTCAGTGAGTTTTAGTGTGTGTGTGTGTGTGTGTGTGTGTGTGTGTGTATCTTTGCATCTTAAAAGCATGGGAATTTATGTGACTGTTTATGTGCTGAGTAATAACATTTTGGTCTCAACAATAGCTCACATATGATGATAATCCCACAAATGTAATGGAGCTAAAAATTTCCTATCGCCTAGTGGCATTGTAGCTGTCAGGACACCACGGCAAGTGTGCTGCACTTGTGCACGAGATGATGCAGAAATCAGCAAATCCACTGCATCGCCAGTCATAGGAAAAGGTAGCAGTGCAGTTATGTACGTCATCTGCATACTGTGTGCATACTGTGTGGTTATTGCGGAATGTTTGCTCTTTATTTCATAGAGTACATCTATTTGGGAAAGAACTCTACTATAAAATTCTACCTTGTTTCTCTAGCAGTCACTGGTGTTTATAGTGTCTGCTAAAAAAGTGGCCACGATGGAGTCAAGTCTGGACCATGGAGGTTTGTGAGCGCATTCTAGGTTGTTTGTGGGACTAAATTGTCTAAGGAGCAGTTTGTGGAAAGTGTCCCCATTCTTGGGTGTTTATCAGACAGTCTTCTGTCTCTTCTAAGAACAAAACATGCTTATGATGCTTCCCCAGTACATGCTGGGTAATATAAAGATTCTTAGTGTAGCCTGCTGCTCCCTTGGAAACAGCTCATCTCGAGAGTCTTCTATCTCTTCCTTCTTTCCTTCATCTGCGGCATGGCCCCTCTTCCTTCTAACACCTTTGCACATGTCCCTCTACCTGGAGGGCTTCTCATCCCATTGTTCACCTGAATGTTTTCAACTTAGCCTTCAGGTCTTAACTAAGTTAGTGTTGCTTAGAGACATGGAATGTGAGGAGGTCAATGACTAAACAGGGGTGATGGGTAAGAGAATAGGAATAGGCTGCCCTTTGCTCCATCCCAAATATATTCGGGCCCGTCTCTGATACATATCTAATTTTTATATCTGTATCTTAGCTTGAAGGTATTTTTGCTTATTTGTTCATTGGTTGGTTCCTTGTTAGACTTTGACCTAGCTCTACCAGACAGGAGCATGGTTGTTGTTCTCTGCATCCTAGTAAGACGGGTGCATTCTATGCATAACTGGTAGTCCACCCTTGGCTTATGAGCAAACGTGGTGATGGTTGTTGATCTCCAGGGAAACAAATGTTTAGCAACACGGAATGGGAGGAGGTCAGTGTCAGAACACAAGGTGATGGGTAAGAGAACAGAAAAAGACAGCGCTGCGGACACAGGCTGTCCAGCTGTGTCTTCCTGGGCCCCTTTCCTGCACATGTCCTGTGGGGTGCTCTCTGTGATGGTTCTCTCAGTGTTTTAGAAGAGAGTTGGTATTCCCGTCATTTTCAGAACCTCGGGTTGACATGATAGTTCTCCCACGCACAGAATGTAATATAAGGAATGAGAACACTCGTTTCTGGGATGGGGAATGACCCAGAAGCAAACACATGTCTATACAACCTAATTTCTAGATGGGTCTATTTCTAAACAGCACAAGTTGTATTTTTTTTAACTGCATTTAACAACTTGTTGCTAGAGAGTTAGATTTATGGGGTGACATCTCTCACACAAAAATATCTCCAGGGGAAAGAGGGCAGGAGAGATTTGGAACACTGTCGGAGGCTTTTGGATGGGTTCTGAATGACATTTGATCTGTGAGTCTAACTGACATTTTACTTTTCAGAAAGAGGAAAGGAGTAGAGGATAAATGAATAAATTCCCCTGGCAGGTTCAAATAAAATGAAAGGAGATGGAATCTCTTTCCCAGGCTTTATAACTGTCTCATCAACTTGAGAAAGCTGACGACGAACTATACATCAGGCTGAGAGCCACGAGGCTGTGAAGCCAAATACAGCAGCAGGTGGCTCTCGCCTGTGGAGCTCTGTGGGAGATAAACACCTCTAGTGGATTCAGGGGTGATGACCCGACTCAGCCCAGCTAGGAGGAGAGCTGGTGTCAACCTGCTTTCTTTCCTCCATGGCTAAACCAGAGATGCCCTTTCCTGGCAAGGACCTAGCAGCTTGTGTTGACATAGGGGAGTCTTTCTTCATTCCCATTGCTCAACAGACACCCAGTTTGGAGGCTACTGGTTGCAAGTTACCTCACTGTGTGCTTTCCAGAGTGGGGCAATTTCCCCCACTCCACCCCCACACTTCAGAAGCCATAGACTGAGAACACCAACTCCTTAATTGTCAACTCTTTAGATAAAGCTCAGCCTGTTGTTTCTATAAAAGTGCTCTGTTGGGTCGTTTATCTCAGTCTTACCTGCCAGGCACTGCTTTCTATGAATTGGTCTTTCTTATCAATTGGTGGGAAAAAAATCTGGATTCATGGAAAGATGGGAGCCCTTGGGCTCTAGCTCGGGGGAGGGGAGAGTAGAGGAAAGAGATGGGCGGCGTCATGGCGACAGGTCTGAAGTGGTGCTGGGATCCCTTATTAGGGTGGGCTGTATAAGTGGAACTAGACAGCCATGGATATTCAGGATCTGTTTCCCAGGCTCACAGTGTGGTCCTGCTCATGGGATAGAACATAATCATTCATTTCACAGTGCTGTCCTTCCCTGCTTCCCCTCCCCTGGGGTTAACTTGGTTATAGGAGTGCTGTGGGTAAGAGATGCTAGGACTTTAAGAGGTGGAGCTTAAGGGGGGCGGGTCCTTAGGTTATTGTGGGTAGGACTCTAAGAAGTGGTTAATATAGTTCTTGTGGGATTCTAATTAGTTCTCTTGGAGACATGACTGTAAGACAGCGAGACTGGTCTCTCTGCCCACCCTCCACCCACTCTCTGACTCCCTGGCACTCCACCTGATCTCTTCACCACACACACTGTGCCCTTACAGGAGATGAGTTGGTAGCATTACGATGAGCTTGCTTATCTAGAATTGTGAGTTAAATCAACCTATTTTCTTTGTAATATACCCATACTCAGGAGTTTTATTATAGTAGAAGAGAATATTAATTTCAATGAAGCTTTAAGGTCTTGGAAATATATGTCAAATGAATACTAGCAACATTGCATTGCAGGAATGTGAACAATTTTCTCTTGTTCTTAGACTCTGTCTTAGTCAGGGTTTCTATTGCTGTGAAAACACACCATGACAATGGAACTCTTTTTTAATTGATTTTTATTGAGCTCTGCATTCTTCTCTGCTCCCCTCCCTACTTCTCCCTCCTTCTTCAACCCTCCCCCAAGGGGCAACTCTTTTTTTAAGATTTATTTATTTATTATGATAAAGTATTCTACCTACACATATGCCTGCAGGCCAGAAGAGGGCACCAGATATCATTCTAGATGGTTGTGAGCCACCATGTTGTTGCTGGGAACTGAACTCAGGACCTCTGGAAGAGCAGCCAGTGCTCTTAATCTCTGAGCCATCTCTCCAGCCCAGACATGGCAACTCTTATAAAAGAAAACATTTAGTTGAGTTGACAGTTTAGAGTTCAGAGGTTCAGTCCATTATCATCATGGAAGGGAGCATGGCAGCATGAGGGCAGACATGGTGTCGGCTACATCTTGATCAGAAGGCAACAGGAAATGGACTCTAACACTGGGTGGTATCTTTTTTTTGTTTTTTTCTTTTTCTATTTTTTTTCTTTTTTTATTAATTAATTAATTAATTAAATTATTAAAGATTTCTGCCTCTTCCCCGCCACCACCTCCCATTCCCCCCTCCCCCAATCAAGTCTTCCTCCCTCCTCAGCCCAAAGAGCAAGCAGGTTTCCCTGCCCTGTGGGAGGTCCAAGGACCACCCACCTCCATCCAGGTCTATTAAGGTGAGCATCCAAACTACCTGGGCTCCCACAAAGCCATTACGTGCAATAGGATCAAGAACCCATTGCCATTGTTCTTCAGTTCTCAGTAGTCCTCATTGTCCGTTATGTTCAGCGAGACCGGTTTTGTCCCATGCTTTTTCAGACCCCAGCCAGCTGGCCTTGGTGAGTTCCCGATAGAACATCCCCATTGCCTCAGTGTGTGGGTGCACCCCTCGCGGTCCTGAGTTCCTATCCTGAGTGAGTTAAGCCAGACCCAAAAAGAGGAACATGGGATGTACTCACTCATATTTGGTTTCTAGCCATAAATAAAGGACATTGAGACTATAATTCGTGATTCTAGAGAAGCTAAATAAGAAGGTGAACCCAAAGAAAAACATATAAGCATCCTCCTGAATATTAACCTTCATCAGGCGATGAAAGAAGACAGAGACAGAGTCCAACATTGGAGCACTGGACTGAAGTCTCACGATCCAAAGGAGGAGCAGAAGGAGAGAGAGCACTGGGTGGTATCTTGAGCATAGGAAACCTCAAACCCTGCCCCCACAGTGACACACTTCCTCCAACAAGGCCATACCTAGTCCAATAAAACCACACCTAATAGTAACACTCTCTCTGAGCTTCTGGGGGCCAATTACATTCAAACTACCACCATATCCTCCATATTTTCTGCAGTGAGAATGCATTCCTTTTATAAGGGACTCCAGAAACACGAAAGGATCTTAGAAGTCATACGGGCATCCTCATTTCCTTTGGGGCTTGCTTTGGTGACTTTCCCAAAGTTCCTGGAGTAACATGTCTACTTATCTGATACCCAACCCAGGTGGCAGGAGGCCCATAGAAGGCCAGAACCAATGACTGTTCCCTTGCAGAAGCTGCCAACTTCAGGACTAGACATAAAGTCCATGTTGTGAAATCCATCCTTGGAAATTTATATTGCCTATTTATTTGTTTAATTTTGCCTGTGTGGTGTGAGTATAAAAATGTGTGTGCACACTCGCAAGTGTGTGGGTGTACTGCAGGTGTATGTGCGTACTATGTATGTGTGCATGTGGAGGCCCAAGGTTGACACATCTTCCTCCATGGCTCTCCACCTTCTAGAACATGGCAGGGTCTCTTACTTGGACCCAGAGACTGCCAATTTGGCTAGACTAGTTAGTAAGCTTGCCTCAGGCATCCCAGCTCTGCCTCTTCTTGTACACTGGGATTAGAGGGGGCTTGTCCGGTATTTAAATGAGTGCTGGCGACCTGAAATCTGGTTCTCATTCCTGGGTGGCAAGCACTGTACCCACTAAGCCAGCTTCCTGGACTCTAGCTATTTAAAATCTAGAGTAGAGGCTTGCACGAGGGACCGTGAGCACTCAGTGAAGGGAAGAGTGACATGTTCCCTGTGTAGAGGGGATAGCAGGACATTCTCTCCCGACCCACTTCTGAGTCACTGGCCGTCTTTGGAGCTGACCCTCCTCTGCTTCAGAACTGCCTTCCTCGCATTTTCCCTGTTGACCTTGTCCCTTTCCAGGAGCAGTGGTGGCTGGGCAATGACCTTCAGTGGAGGGGCTGGGATGGGTAGAGCTGGTTTTTCACCCTGCCTTTGTAGCTTTACCAGGTTCCTACAAAGTCAGGGAGTTTGAGAGAGTAAGGCACAGATGGCACCACACAAAAGGGATTCTGTACGTCGGAGCAGTGTGACCGCTGTGCTGCTGGTGTCAGAAGAGCCTGAACTATTGTAGACTTCATCTTCACTCTGAGAGCGGAGCCAGCATCTCGAAACAAATGGCTTGGGAGGGGAAAAAATGGACAAAGGAAAGAGGCCTTTACAATGGAGTGCACAGCTTCCTGTTACACATGCCCTGTGCCTGTGGATATTGTCTCATTTTCTCCAGAGCAACCAGCTGGTGGATCAGAGGCCAACAGCTATTTCCAGGACTCAGATGGAGCCACAGCCGAGTCCTGAGCTCACCTGAGGGCAGGAAGGGCTGGGGGCTGTGAGTTCAATGCTCATCTCTGAGGGGTCACTCTTTGGGTGTCTCTGGGCACCTCAGGCTTCCAGCCTAGCAGCAACATTTGCTCTCTGGAAACAGACAACTTGAACCACCATGGATGGTCTGCTTCTGCTGCACCCAGTGTGGTCTAAGATACCTGACTTCAAGCCAGGTCTCAGAGACAGTGCAGCCCCTCATTGGCAGCCCAGAGTTCCGTTGGCTACATGGTGCCTTTGTGGTTGAAGAGTCCTTGACTTTTCTATTTGAAATAGCCCCTGGTTTTCTTGCTGGAGTAAGTTCTCTAAAATGGCCAAAATGCTTGCCCAGTTCAGCCATGGTCATCACACGGAAATTTACAAGCTCTTGCCTTGTAGCGAAGTGGTTTCATGGAGGGTAGAGACCAGAGGATGGGGCAAGAGAGATGGAGGAAGGGTTGTCCATGGGTCCCCTGGAGACTGAAGTCCTGGATGAACCCTGGGCGGCTCTAGCATCTGGGTACAGCAGGACCTGTCTGAAGAAGGACAGTCTCCTAAATCCATGCTCAGATCACCTGGACCTGCTCTAGAAGCAATTCTTTTCATATGACACCAGTCTGGCAAAAAGTTTCAGAATCTCTGTCACCTTTACATCATCATGAGGCCTGAAAAGACCTTGGAAGCCATTAGGAGCAGGTCTGTCCTGACATACTTGATATTTCTTTCAGTCTTTGCAAGAAGGGTGAGGTGGGAGTGCTGGGGCTTGAATGTGGTTCATCCCAGCGAGAAAGCCACACTGGAGCTGAACTCTTAGCAATCACATAGGATAGGAGGGGCAGAAACCTAGCTGGGCTGTGGTGTATGGAGGTGGAGCTTTGGGTGGTGATGAGATTTGGTAAAGCCACCAGGGTGTGTCTACTGTGACTGAATCCTGATGACTTTCTAAGAAGAGGGTAAGAGACCAGAGGGGACATACAGACTGTCATCTTCTTGTCATGGGATGGCCTGACTCAGCCAGGGAGAAAGTCATTTTCTGATGTGGCCTTCTGACCTTGGAGCAGAATTATGAACCCAAATGTACCTACCTCTTTGCTATATAACTTAGCAAAATCTGTGGGCCAACTCCAGGAGTTATGGATAGCAGATGCAGTGTGGGTGTGGGTCCTGCCTGGGCTAGCAGTTACTGTGTTTTCTGTTGTACCCATTCCACGGTCTCATTCAGTAAGGCTTCTGGTGCCCCCGGGGTGAGAGTGAGGGCAAGTGGGAAGTCCGCCATGTCCAGTTCAGCAGCTGCTGGACACATGCATGCAATATGCAGCTTTCCCGTGGACATGTGGTATGAAAGGCAAGGCCCGTGCTCCAAAGAATTGTCGACTAGAGAATATAGAATGTGGCGCCAGTAGTGTTTGATATTGCTTATATCATCTAATGATAATTGCTTTAAGTACTAAAGCTTATTCTGTCTTTACTCTTTAAAAGATGACTGCTATAAAATTAAAAGTCACTTGTATCCCATAACTGTTTTCACTCAAAATTCCATTCTGGAGCTCAGGTGGCTAAATCCAGAAGCTCAGTATGCACATTGGGTAAGAATAGGAAGGGGCAGTCCTGAGCTGGGGGCCAGGGCCCTGTATCACCAAGCAATTCCTCTGAACACTGAGGCTTTATAAACCAGCCTGGCTGCACTTCAGACACACGTGCCATCTGGGAAGAGTAAGTCTAGAACCAGTGTCTACAGGTGTGGTCCACTTGATGGTACAGTGTCCTGATCCAGCTGATGGGACAGTGTCCTGGTCCAGCTGGTGGGACAGTGTCCTCCAGCTGATGGGACAGTGTCCTGGTCCAGCTGGTGGGACAGTGTCCTCCAGCTGATGGGACAGTGTCCTCCAGCTGATGGGACAGTGTCCTCCAGCTGATGGGGCAGTGTCCGGGTCCAGCTGATGGGGCAGTGTCCTGGTCCAGCTGATGGGAGAGTGTCCGGGTCCAGCTGATGGGAGAGCGTCCGGGTCCAGCTGATGGGACAGTGTCCGGGTCCAGCTGATGGGACAGTGTCCTGGTCCAGTTGGTGGGACAGTGCCCTGAGCACCAGCCCAGCACAGGGGCTTACCTGCTGCTGTCTTTTCTTCAGGGTCTTCTTCCACTGCTGGCCTGATGCCTCCCTGGGGACAGTGACCATAGTGCTGACATCTGCTGGCCTCCAGTTCCAATGTTCCTTTTTTTTTTAATAGAATGAAAGAAGAAGAATGATCTGAATGTAGTCATATGAATTGAGGATCAAATGACTCCCTAGGTTCAGCTAGCATGACCAGAGTCTCTCTTGGCTCTGTTTATATGATTGGGGGGTGGGGGGTACAAGAGAAAGGCTACAGCTGGGAGCAGTTTCTGAGACAAATCCCCCTATGGGGCTGCTGACCAGAGTCATAATCAGCTGAGATAGACCTGCAATCTGCACCCAGTCTTCATCTCTGCTTGTTGATTAGATACGATGTCTCTGTGGATAGGAGGTTCTGAATCCTTCCTGGGCACAATATAAAGCCTCGGGGACATTAGACATGACAGCACACCTGTGTTCAACGAAGCCACTGCTGCTAGAATAGCCATAGCACCCAGTGTCGTAGCCCATCTGCAGCATCAGCTCTGTGTAGGCACTACTTGTTATAGTACATGGTGGTGGAGGCGTTATAGTACATGGTCCTCAGGAGGACGCTATGTGCATCCTAGCTTTGAGTTCTTAGCGTTGTTTGCTTAACTTGGAGTCCCTATAAAAGCTATGAAACTAGAAAGGTATCTGGGGTTCTTAAAGGAGGGGATGTGGTAGAACACAATATGAAGGGATGAAGGGGAGTGATTGGGGGGAGGCTTAGGTGGGGAGGGGGCAGGAGGGGAGAATGAATAAGGGTAGAGATAGCCAATACTAAGGATGCTCGAAAGAGCTACATAGAAACCCACTATTTTATAAGTGTTCAAAAATATGAACATTTAAGAGTTTAAATAGAGAGCTCGTACATGAAGGGTGCCGTTTCTATAATCCATGAGTTAATTTGTATTTTTAAAAACCCAAATGCCAGGAGCTCAAGGGAGGAGACAAGAACCGTGGAAAGAGATGGCTGGAGTAGTCTGTGACCGTCAGCTCAACAGTGGGACATAGAAGCCTGTCCTTTGAAGGTTGGAAGCTGCCAGAGAGATTTCTAAATCTGCCTACTGGGGAGGGATAGCTTCTGGTGGACCTACTGTGAGGCAGAACCCTTTCAGTTGGGCAAGACCTTTGGGGGAAGTGATCTTTGCTGCTAAGGTTTGTGTGTGTGTGTGGGGGGACTTGCCCTGGTGTACATTCTCACACCAGTCTGTGGACTCAGCCCAGACTAGGCCTTTCCCATCCAGAGATGCGAAGTCTCCCATCCAGAGATGTGAAGTCTCCCATCCAGAGACGTGAAGTCTCCGATACAGAGATGTGAAGCTTTCCATTGAATGAAATACTGCAACCAGGCAGAGCAGAGCAATTTGAGAGTTCAGAGGTGGAGGTATATGTGTCTCTGTGGGCAATACCTGCAGAGGCCAGAAGAGGGCGCGAAATCCCCGGCGCTGGAATTACGTGTGGTTGTGAGCAGCCTGGCACAGGTGCCCAGGTCTGAACTCAGATCCTCTGGAAAAGCAGCAAGCATTTTAAACTGCTGAGCCATCTCTCTGGGCCCCAGATTGATAGTATCAAGGAAGTATTTTTGTGGTTTTTCTAAGATACATAGGGTTTTATATTTTTATTTTAAGATAATTGGGAGTAAGGTATGGTGTCACATGTCTAAGATCCCAACCCTTGGGAAGTAGAGGCAGGAAGATGAGGAATTTAAGGTCATCCTTGGCTACACATGGAACTCTAGGCTAGCCTGAGCTATTTAAGAGTCGGTGTCAACAAATTACAATCCCAGAGAACTTAGACAACAGTGAGGACCCTAAGAGAGACATACATGGATCTAATTTACATGGGAAGTAGAAAAAGACAAGATCTCCTGAGTAAATTGGGAGCATGGGGACTTTGGGGGAGGGAGGGAAGGGAGCAGAGAAAAATGTAGAGCTCAATAAAAACCAATAAAAAGAGTCGTGTCAAAAAATAAATAAATAAAAAAAAACACACAGAGATACACATAAGAAAAAAAAAAAACCAATGCTGGGCATGGGATACCACCCATCCAGCTGTTGGCCAGGGGTGTTCCAAAAACCCCTCCAAACAATGCAGGTTGTTTCCATTGCTCTCAGTTGCCCACCAGCCTTCGATGGAAGACCCTATTGCTGAAGACACGGCACACCGTGGTCACAGGACATGGAGAAATCGAACTGGTACCGACAGGGCAGCTTTCTCACTGCCGGTAGCTTCACAGGGCAGAAGGCTCCATGCAGACAACCACAGGAAGAAAGCCATCAATAGTCTCTCCCCGCTGGAGACCTGTGAACTGTAATAGCAACTAGTCTGGTCCCATAAACCCCCTGATGCAGTACTGGCAGGAAGGTTATGAGAGTAGTCAACCTCTTTCTGTTGTGTTTAAGCCCTGCCTGATCCATAGAAGGGAACTCATTTCTAGCAGGGTAATTTGGTCGAGAATCTGTGACTGGGCAGTTAAGAAGCCCTTGGGGCAGAACCAACCTCTATTCTTTTGGTAAATGGACATAGTATCTAACTAACTGCCATCTAAACTCTTTTCTTTTTAAATGCCCATTAGCACAGCTCCCAGTCTTCATCAGAGAAGCTTCTTGTAGTAGATGGTGTTTAATACAGAGGCTCAAAACTCATCAAAATGCGGAGCATAAGGACAGAGTATTCAGTTGCATCATCTGTGAACAGGGTCTTCTGGACACAACAAGGCTGTTGCCCTCATAGCTCACAGTGGCTGTCATTACCTATAGAAAACCAGCCCAAGATTGGATCAGTCAACATTTCATCAAAGATGGAAGAGCTCCTGAGACCCCACCCCTCCCTAAGCTCTAACCCCTCTCTGAGGGACCATTTACAATAAACAGTAGCTGAGGCAGGGGGATATCACTTCCTCAGTGGCATAACCACCCATGCTCCAATAGATACACTCCCACACATGGTCATGCAGGCAACTTTTTATACTCAGTGAGCTACGTGTCTGTAGTCTGTCTGTCTTTCTGTCTCTCTCTCTCCCCACAGACACAGAGGGAACAGGGAGGGAAGGTAGGGAAGGATGGAGGGAGGGGCATGCGTGAAAGAAGAGGACTTGCTGGGAGAAGGGTTTCATCAGGAGAAAGGTGGATGAGACAGTACAACAGAGGGCAAAGGACAAAAATCATCATATACCTAAATGAAAGTGTCAAAAATAAAATTTTCTTTAAAAAGTGTAATGGAGAAAAGAGCATGAGTAATGTGGACAAAGAGTAACTAACTCTGCGTGGTGTGCAGGGAGGGAGGAGAGAGTAAGCGAGGTGTGTCATTTAAAGGTTGGAGTGTGACCGTCTAATTGAAAGCTGCCTGCAGGGAACATTTGATATCAATAGATTTTTTTTTCTTAACCAAATTACTGTTGTTACTGAGAGGCAGTGACAAAGAGCTCTCCAGCACCCGCACGTTTAATTTGGGTGATTATTATTTATGCACAATGTATTGCCCCAGTGTAAGCATAGCCGGGGGGATCACAGAGACAACTCACCAGCTTTTCTAAGGCCAAACTTGGGCTTGCTTTTGTTTTGCCAAAGTGACGGTTTTATTGAATCCCATGATGCATCGCCTGCGCCAAACAATGCTGGAGGAAATGCATGAACGCTGAATTATAAGTTTGATTCTAATGAGAGGTTCAGCCTTCCCTTTGTTCGTCAATAAGAAACTCCAGGCAGAGGCCTTGAGAAGGACCCGAGTCTCATAGCTCCACTAGGCCAGTAGCTGCAGTCCACTGTGAAGACACTGCGGTGGCATGTTACATCCAAATCACTTGAGATTATTGAATGACAGTATTCCTATCATTTCTGAGAGGACCACCTTTTAGGGGGGGGTCCCTGAAAAGTATACCTAACATATTCTAATGTTGCCCAGATTCTCATGTAGCTCAGGCAGGCCTTCAATTCACTACACAGATGACACTGAACTTCTAATCCTCCTGCAGCTGGCATTACAGGTACGCACCACCAAGCCTAGTTTCTGTAGTGCGGGGGAATCGAACCCAGGGCTTTAAGCACGCCAGGCAAGCACTGCTTCAACCAAGCCACACCCCTAGCCCATTAATCACACATTCTTAAGCTTGCACAAGAAAAGAATTTGTGTAATGGTTATATTCAGGGAGCAGAGAGGGCAACGAGGTCACATTCTTGTCCCTGTATCTAATTCTGTGTCAGGCACCAACTGCTCCTCCTGGCTGGCGACCATCCTCTGTCTGTTTGGGTTGGAGCTGGGGAAGCGTTTCCTCGGCAAAACATTCACTTAAACAAAAAACCTGCATTGCAACAGTAAATTTAAACGGCGTCTCTTTTATAGAGAACTTTTGAAAAGAGGGAACTTAGACTATGTTACCTGCTAAGTCAAATACCAACAAGTATCGATAAAAGGGCAGCTATCATAGATGATTTAAACATGGTAACGGGGGTCTGGGGACAAAGCTCAGGGGCAGAGGGCAGGGCAAGCATGTGATAGGTCCTGGTTCCTTCTTCAGAGCTAGTGTGGGGACGGAGAGCAAGCAGTAAGTGATCTCTCAAAGAACCATATTAGCAGATCTTTTAAGGTTTTCTCTGAGTGAGCAACCACTTTATCTTTGCCCTTTGGCCATCAGGAAAAGAACATAGATCTGTGGCCAGAGAGAGCTTGTCTCGTGTTTCCCCCAGCCTCTGAGCAAACCATTCTGTCTGGGGACCAGATGCTGGGTAGACAACTCTTTAACGTACACAGAAAGCAAAAGCCATGGCTGCAGAGGGCTTTCTCCGCACACAGCAAGCTTGGGACTAATCCACTGCCCAGCTTTTCACTCACAAACCTATAAACCAGGAGACCGCCTCTCCCTTCTTCAGTGTGTCTTATGCTTTCTATCCCGACTCTGACACACAGCATAAACAGTGCTTTTGCCTGGTTCTTAAACAAGCTGGTATATTCCTGCCATCAACGTGGTAGAGGGAGGGGTTAAGGATTTCAGTACCTTTTCCCGATAGTCTCCATCTGGCGGGTCTCAACCCACTCCAAACGAACACTGCTCCAAGTAACGGCCGTATACACCTATGCAATGGAAGACACATGGTGATACCTCTGTCCTTCCCACTGCCCTCATCACATTGTCACCAGGCTCTTCTCACATCACTTCTCTGGAAATTCAGGTAGCTGTGCTTCGTGCAAAGGTTCCTTTGTCCCCACCAGTCTCTCTGAGCCCTCATTCCAAAGTAAGCTTGAAGCCAGGATTGTCTTTAGGATCCCTGACTCATTTGTAACCTGTTTGTTCCCATAGTTCTGGTTTCTATTCTCCCACTTCTCCAGAATAATTGTATGTTTATGTGCATGTGTGTACATGTGTGTGTGTGTGTGCACGTATGCGTGTGTGTACCTTGGCAAAGCATGTGGTTGTGAGATGACAACTTGCAGGAATCTTTTTCTTTTACTGTGTGAGTCTCTAAGGGAAAACTCAGGTTGCCAAATTCAGTGGCAAGTGTTTTATCCTCTCCCAGCTTTTATTGAAGATAGGGCTTTTGTGCTGTAACAGGAGTGGCTGGCAGCCTTGGTAAGTTCTGTCGAACACCATGGGCACTATGGTACCTACCCAGTCAAATCAGCTGCTATTCCTCCATGGGTAAACTGAGGTAGAGTTCGGTGCCAAGATAAGTGGAGTGACACGTTTGGGCTCCTAGGTCAGATGTGACTAAAAAGCTACAGAAATCCTTTCTATTACCACTGTGACCCTTAAATTCTGGGCGCCCTGATTCTTTGCTTTTGCTAATTGCCGCAGTCTCTCTGAAATGATACGGTATACCAAGACCTCTTTGACACCTTCCGAGTGATGCAGGAGAGTGTCACCAGCAGGTCTGTACAGTCGGGTCTGCACTCTGTGAAACAGCCGACACCTGGAGACACGGCTAGAGGCTGTGCTGCTTCATCCCGCCCCGCAGAGTCACAGGCAGCCCTCACTGAACTCTGACTTCCACCCTTCTCCAGCAGACAGAGTTTCTCACTGGTTGTCCGTGTTCTGATGAACCCTATTTTAGATAGATCTGTCATAATCGAAGGCTTAATTACTCTAAGTGGTGCATGCATCAACAAATGGCAATTTTCATAACTCTTAAGAACAGGAACTTCTCCTCTTGGCTGCGGTGGCTCTCGCACCTCAGATGTCTCCTGCTGACCGTTTGTGCGTCTAAGTGATATGCTACTTTGTGACCTCAGGGAGTGTCTCTTAGCTTATTAGTATCTTTGCAGTAACTGTCTTCTTCTTTTGCTAAGAAAACTCGGGTAGATAATGAAGAATCCTAACATGTTTCATCTTTTAAAAGCAATTTCTTTTATTTTTTGAAAATTTTAAATAATATTTAATTTTATCAATTTTTTATTTAGCAAACAATGATACTGGGTCTCATAACAGCATTTTATCATATGTGTGTGACATCTCACTTCATTCTTCTTTGTCCCTCCATTTCCCTCAGATCTACATTTTAGAGACGTTCTGAAAATAAGTGCAAAAATGATAGCAAACGAGAATTAGAAATATTAATTAGAGTTGGTATAGTCTACCTCCAGTTAGTCCAGGACATTTGACAAACAGGGTTGATTCCTAAGGAGAGCAGGACTTGCAGCTATATGTGTTGTTGTGCCCACACCTGTGTGTGCACTGTGCATCTAGGAAAGCCTGTGTACGTGTGCTTGCCGCTAGGACAAGAAGCAAGGCTTGAAAATCATCTTCTTTCTCACCTGAAATCCTGGCAGAGCATCCTTTTTTATTTTCTGAGAGGCAGAAGCCCCTCCCGTACTCACCCCCACCCAGCGCTTTCCTGCCTCAACTCCAGGGCGGCAGGCTGTGCAGCAGAAAGCATCAGGGAGCACTGGCAAGGGCTTCGGACCCTGTGGCTGAGGCCTCTGGACTTACTTGTCTTTGTAATGAAGAAAACCTGCTCCTCGAGGATAATAACTTCTGACTTGCTGGACAGCTCTTCAGTTTTGTTTACATTAGCGCAAAGTCCTCCACCCCTTAAAATATTGCTCTCTCTTTTATCTGTTTTATAGCATTAAAAATACATCAGGGGTGGTTATGTTTAAGAATGGGAAATGTCAAAAACATCTTTATGGCATTTTTCTTTTAATCTTTGTTTGAAGGACTTCGAGGGGAGAATAGCTCCTAGACTGTTTCTGTTTGGCCCGTTTCTGGAAGGACTTGGTTTCTCTATTAAGGATTCCAAGCTTGTTGTGCTGGACAGATGCTCAGTACACACACACACATATACACACACACACACACACACGTATGCACACATGCACACACACACGTACACATACGCAAAACTGTGCAGGTGCACACACACATGAACACATATATGTACACACACACACATATGACCTACCTTTCTGATCCTAGTAGCTTACATTATATGTTAATATATTAGGCAAATTAGAATGAAAATATCTGCCAATGATAGCATACAGTTTTTGAGTGAGGATCCGTGCTAATGTGTGTTTTTCTTTTGCATTTAACTATTTGGAAATGGCCAGGTGGATCGCAGGGCCCTGGATGATGAAATAGCTTCAGCCTGGTTGGGGTCAGAGACACATGGCAGATCCCATAGTGGCAGGAAAGAACTTCAGTGCTTCTCTGTCTACTTGTGATTGCTACGTGGCTTGGTGATGTGACAGAGCTATGGCCTTGTGACTGCCAATGAGCAGTGGCCACATAGAAGGCTTTCAGTGGCGCTAGCACAAACAGATATCCGTGTTGGAAATGGACAAACAGAAAAACAACAAAATCCTCCTCAAAGGTCAAGAACTTGGCTTCCTCTTACTTTAAGCAATGTAATATTAACTCTTTTAGGTGGACAGCCTGTACACAGATCAGGTTTTTGTTGTGAGGAAAGGAGACTTTTTTGTTATTGTTTTTCCCAGAAAAGCTTATTAATCATATATAAACCCATGATGCTGTGGGGCAAACTGGAAAATCACTGAAGTGAAGTAAGAGCATTCATGAATCTCTCACAATCTGCACTTTGAGTACAGAGATTTGTCTGAAGGTTAATACCGTGGAAAGATCCTGGGCTGGAGAAGGGGCTCAGCAGCTAAGGATGCTTGGTGCTGCTCTTGCATGAGACCGAAGTTGGGTGCCTAGGGCCCAAGTTTGGCAGTTCATGAGTGGCTGTAACTCCAGCTCCAGGGCACCCTACACTCTCTTCTGGCTTCCCAGTACAACATTGCATAAAACACACACACACACACACACATGCAAACAGGACTTCCAAAAATATTATGAAAAAATCCAATTCTCTTCAATAAATTTTTTCGATTAATGTTCTTATGTTAACCATGGATTTGCCTTGTGGGAAAAGATGAAAAGAAAAAGAATGTAGTGGAAGTGGAACGAGCGGTCTAAGGGGCTCCTCAAGGACTCTGTTGCTTTATCTTTCTGCCTCCTCACTCTTACACATCTCTGGGATGCATTCCTTGTTGCGGTCATTTTTTTCCCAATCCAAGACAAGTCCTCCAAGGGACATCATGATGTGTAAGGTCAATCCTTTGGTTTAAACAGCTCTTTCAGACTTCCCAGGAAGCCCTCCCCCTTCTCCTGAGGCTGACAGAGAAAGGATCCTGGGAAGACACATCAGTTATATTTGCCTGTGAGTTAGGAGTTTCCTTCTCAAAATTTGACTTTCTCTTCAAAACTGGGAGGAAGCATTGGCTTTCCTAAGCCAGACAAACAATTTTTAAGAGATCGTGTGTGTCAAGTAGTTGTCCGCTAAGCTCAGCGGCGTATCATACAGTGTACTACTGCCTTTCTCTGTAAACCAGTCCCAAAGCATTGGAATCAGTGTTGGACCCTGAAGGAGATGAAATTGTCCCAACCTTACTCTCTATCCATGAGTTGCCTTGTTCATCTCCCATCCCTCATTGTTGCTGAATGAGTGGTTGCCACGACCCCACTTTTTCTTTTGTGTGCTTTTTATGATGCCAAGAGACTTCATAGTGTGGGGTTTACTGAAGTCCCCTCCTTAACCCGAATAGACCATGCTGATTGGATGCTCCGAACTCGGTCCTATTGTCTACGGTGCGTTCAGCCTTCTGTGTTCTTTCAAACTGCGTAGCCTTACCACACACTCACAGGAGATGAGTGCACACTGATTAGAAAAATAAGTAAAGACAATGTCGCTTAGGACTCAAAACAGGTGCTTCCATGCTAGCCAGGCATCTGCACTGACATTCTCTTACATGGTCAAAAATCGTGGGGCAGTTCGCTACTGGTTTGAAGGTCTGCCTTCTGTGTTCCTGGCTTGCGGTGCTGAAAGCTGGCAGGCGTGAAAATGCACCACGGCGGAACATCGAAAGCAGCTGCTGCCCTCTTATCATTGTGGATTGGCAGTCAGCATCTGAGCTCCCGGACACCCAGGATCACGATAGCTGGGATGCGGGCAACAGCGCATAGACAGAGGCACAAGATTCCAAGGCTTCAAGTGAGATCCAACAAGCCCAGATTCTGGAATAGCTCATTCAAGTCCCTGCAGCGCAGACACAGACATCGGAGGAGGAGGGCTCGGCACCACAGGCCCAACGTTCTTTAATGCTGTAGGTATGTTTAATGCGGTCAAGTCCTGCACAGTCCAGAAGAGCAGACAATCTGTTCCTTTCTAAGGTGGATCTGCTTGTTTCCTTCACAGAGTGATTACTGGGAAAAAGATGGCTTGAGTTGCCAACCACACTTTGTTATGGACGTCCTTTTCAGAGCTGCGCAGACACACGATTTGTGTTTTCTCCAGGGACTCATGTTCCAATGCTTGGTTCCTTCTTTGTTCTTCTAGTCTGCCTCCCATAACTCCAGAAGGATCCTCATGAACATAATACGATTTTCCATGCGTGCGTTTTCTCTTATTCTACAGCCATATCTTTTGGGGCAGACCTGGAATTCCAATTGCCTTCCTTCCCTTTCTCTCCACCCCTCTCCACAAGTCTTACAAACATGTGTGCACACACATCCTAGTTATCCAAGGAGATGATAAGAAAATTCATTAAAAATTTTAAAGTAGCAAGAATAATATGTTGACTCGCATAGTTATAGTAGCTTTAGTTTCCTGTTTAAAAATTATAAGCATAAATTATTTCTATCGGAAACATATTTAAAATGTCCCTGGAGGTTGAAACACATAAATTATAAGATGAGACATAGACATGTCAAGATCAATATAAGAAATACCTCCATATATGAATAAGTAGTTTCGTGGCCATGTACCATTTAAAAAATTATTAGACAGGGACTGGCTGAGAGGAGAAGTGAAGCTCCAAAGGACATTTAATTTAATTTGATTTAAAGAAAAACCCTCAAGAGCGTGAGATGTCTTCTGGTTACAGAGATGCTGACATGTACATCCCAGAAGTGATCCACTAGGAAGTCATTCTTGTCTTGCACAGCCTGAGGAAACACAGGAGCACACACTGCCTAGGGTAAGGTCAGCGGAACCTCAGTGATCCAGCCCTTACAAATGCCAAATAATCAAATTGCCAACCAGCCAGTGTTACACACATAGATGAATATGGACATTCCCCGGAAATCTGTGCAAGGCAAAAGCAGGACTGTTTTAAAGGGATACGAGCCATCACAAATCACACAGTAAGGCGGGTCCTCTCAGGATGGATGGTGTAACATTTAAAATTAATCAATCAGTGTGATTTTTTCACGTTACTAGAACAAAAGAGAAGCTATATAATGATCTTGATTGATATTTAAAAAGCACGTGACAGGACTTTTAATGGGAAAGACTCAAGCTTTTCATAGGATAATAGGAGCATCCTTGGTTCCATAGGGATGTCTGCGAAGATCTCACAGCAAACATTGCTCCTAACCATGAAGCACTTCCTTCCTAAGACATGGAACAAGGCAGACACGGATTGATTTTTATCATCCTGTGACATTGTCCTAGAGCTTCAATAGGCCAAAGCAAAGCAAAACAATAGACAAGACAAGGCATGAGCAAGTGCTCAGTGAAAGAGACAAAAAGCTCAGTTCGGAAAAAGAAGTAAAGAATACTTTTTTGCAGATGACACAGTTATAGGCCACAAAACCGAGGAATTACAGAGTTAGTAAAAAGGACATTTTAAAACTAGTAAAGTTAGAGAACGAACTTCAAAATAGAAGCACGAATTGCATTTTGATATGACAGACGTGAACGATCGGAAGCTACTAAATGTCTGTTACAACGGCAGCAAAGCCATTAGACTCTGAAGCATGGAAATGAGAGAATGGCTGACATCTCTGGTGGAAACTGCAGAGCGCTGCGGAGAACCACGAGACCCCAGCAAACAGGGAACTGCAGCATGCTGGTCTTCAGAAGAGTCTACAGTGTTACCATGTCTGCTTCTTCCAAGTTTCTGTACGGTCACACCATTATTTTCCAATGCCTATAATCTTGCAGGAAAAACTTTAAAAATTCAGAATTCCTATGCTATATTCTATTTTATCCATTTCCCTTTTGTTCTTCTTGCTACAAATCGAACCCATGCTTATTACCCCCCACCACTGAACTAACACTGCTATCCTGTAATTTTTTCTGTAAATATGCTGTCAAATTATCTCATTCTATTAAAATGTCTATTAGCAAGAGCAGATTCTAATATTTGTTTATTAATAAGGATATTTGAGTACTGATAAGTTGTCACATGCTCCAGTGGATAGATCTATACCCGTGGGCATGCAGGCATCACTAATTGGATTAAGTGAGTTATAAACAAACAAAAACAGAACAAAGGAGGAGGGAGAAGAGGAGGAGGAGAACATGAAGCTGGAGGGAAGAAATATGGGGTTCTCTAGAAGAGCTGGAGGACTCCAGGGTAGTAGGTTGGGGAGCAATAGTGAGTGGAAAAGCAGGGTACATGTGATCTTACTGGAGACATGGGAAACATAGGTGAGGGCTGTAATTACAGAGAGGGGAAGGATATAAATGCAAGAGTGTAAAATAACAGCAATACTGGCTGAAAAAGTCATAAGGAATAAAACTCTTAGCTATTTATCTAAACCAAAAAACTTACAATACATTAAAGTGTATATATAATATGTAAAATTTTTGTCTGGGCTGTCAAGGCTCCCTCCAAGAGTCAAAGACCATCTAACAAAACACCAACATCAGGCATGAGAAGCCCTCTTTTGAGTTCCCTAAACTGTTCAGGGAAATAGAAAGACAACTGAAAATCTCACTTCTGATTCTGTGGCTGCCCCAGAGTTGCTCAGCATTTCCACCAGAGCTTGCGAGGAGAGTAGTTCTGGGGAGTCACATGCATAAAGGCTTACCTGTGGGACTGTGTCTCTGTGGATCAGCGCCGACAGAAGAGGTCACATGGAAGATCGGAATGGTCTCAGCCTGTGCCTGCAGCCGTCCACATTCAATGAATTCCAAGTTGTGCACTGATGCACCGTCCGCTAGTGCATCAGTCAATGATGGAGCACATGCTGTGCCACCAGGTTATCATGGAACTGGAAAACGCCCATTGCCTAGTGATACAGTAGTTTTAATGCATAGCACTCCTCCTCTTGTAAGCACACCTACGACAGTACCAGTTGTAGATCAGTAAAACGATACAGTTATATACAGGAGGTAAGACTGGGTGGAAGTATCCGTGTATGTTCTGGTTTAGCTCATTGCTGTTGCCTGCATTTTATTGTCACTTTATGGTGTACCTCTACTTATAAAGCAATGGTTACTGTGAATTGCAGGCCATGCTCGCCCAGCAGCAGTCTCAGCTGTTCTGTGTTAACTGTGTTGACCTAGTCCACTAAAGCTGGTGTGACACGCTCTAGGATACTCACACAGCAAGGAAACTGCTGAGCAGCCCCTCTCAGCAGACACCCTACTGTGGAGTGGTGGGGCCACTTTATAAAACAGAGTCCCTGCCCTAGGTTCCTTAGAGCCCAGTTTGAAAGGCTTCTTGACAGACACTGGGGAGGGTAATCATGTCATGTGCTCTGTTAAGTGCTACCCAAGAGATTTCATCCGAAGAAACTGGCCAGCATCTCAGACAAGCTCAGGGGCTACTGTCGGGGATTGGAATAGAGAAGATGCAAGGTTGCAAGGTAAAAGAGAAGCAGGTCTGGTGTAGGAGGTTCTTTTGTATATGTGTTGCTATTATTGGTTAATGAATAAAGAAGCTGCTTTGACCTGTGATAGGGCAGAATAGAGCTAGGCACGGGGACAGGGTGGGGGACTAAACTGAATGCTGGGAGAAAGAAGGCATAGTCAGGGAGAAGTCACGTAGCCCTGCCAGAGACAGACGCCAGACAGAACTTTACCAGGTAAGCCACAGCCACATGGTAATACACAGATTAATGGAGAGACAGCCATGTGGCAATATACAGATTAATGGAGATGGCTTAGTCTAGGATATAAGAGCAAGTTAAAAATATGTTTCAGCTATTGACCAAACAGTATTGCAAATATTATAGCTTCTGTGTGTTTATTGAGGGACCGGGCAGACAGAAACCTCCGACAACAGGGATCTAGCAAAGAAGGTGCTCAAAGAACAGTCAGAACAAGGCAAGAAAGTCCGTTAAAGCAGGGCAGGCAGGAAGACTGCTGTGAAGAGATGTGGAGGAGCTAGAGGATGGGGAACACGGTCAGAAGTAAAGGCAGGTGTTGTAATGAGGGAGGAACAGTTTCTAGAAGCCATGAAAATCTGCAGCTCACTCAAGGTGCAGTCCATAGTCTGTAAGTGAAGTTGAACCCCTAAAAGATTGTTCTTCAGTGAGTTATTTCAGCACAGCCTGGGACAATCTAGACTCCGAGAGAGTTGAATGTTTCAGCCCATGAGAACTACCAGCATGCCTGAGGGGCTATAATTCTCTTTTTGGTCAGTGCCGTAAACAACAATCTCCACTGTCAACCTGCTCATCTGGCTTCATTCCCTGAAGACTGTCCTGAAGGACAGGCTTGTGTTGGTTAATTCTGATCACCAGCTTTGTTGGATTAAGACGTCCCCAGGGCATTAATGAAGCACATCTTTGGGTGTAGCCAGGAGGTTATTTCCAGAATTATCGAAGGGTAAGGTATACCCTGAATGTGGGGAACAGCATTCCACAGGCTGGGGTTCCCAACTGAATAAACAGGCAGGGAGTCAGCTGAGCTCAGACGTCCCCTTCCTCTGCTTTTTGATCTCCCCAGAAGTGAGCAGGCAGCCAACACTCTTGCTGCCATGCCATCTTCACCGTGATGGACTGCGCCTTCTTTCTCTGAGCCAACGAATCCTTCCTGAAGCGGCCTTTGCTGGTATCTGTCACAGCTCTGAGAAGCCACACAGGGTTATGGGCTGAGCACCCCCCCCCAGTCTTTGCCACTTATTCTAAAACAATCTTGAATGAACCTCAGCCATTTAAGTGCCATGGCCTTGGCATACCATATATTATTCACAATGCACAGGTATTTCTGATAACTTGCAAGTAGGCTTTACCCTTCTCAGCACTGAGATTGAAGAGGTTGAAAATCAACTTATTCTCAGTTCTGCCAAATTAAGTTGTGCTAAGAATCCTAGAAGATAAAGAATCTAATAACACAAATCAAAACCATCTGCATCATTTTCTTTTTCTGTAAACAGGAATGGGGTGGCACATTGCCCCATGTTTGTATTCATGTCCATCACACAACTTGCTCATGTGATGTATTTTATATTTTTCTGCTAACTGAATGACTTGGTAGGCAGGCCTGGGAATCCCATGGCAGTTGCAACTTCTTGTTGGATTGTTCTAGAAGAACTGGGCTATAGTCATAGATGTGTTGGGTCTGGGAAGATGGTGCAGTGGGTTAAATACTTGCTCTGCAAGCATGGGTTCAGGTCCCTGCAGTCACATTTTAAAAATGTGCTCAGTGGCTCATATCTTTAACTCCAGTGCTGGGCAGGCAGACCCAAGGGGCTTGCTGGCCAGTCAGTCTAGCCAGCCTGTAGGTTGCACATTTGGTGAAAGAAAGAGATTCTGCCTCAAAAATAAGGCGGAGAACATTTAAGGAAGACAGCAGACATTGACCTCTGGCTTCCACATGTGTAAACATGTGTATACAGCATATATACACATACATACACACACATCTGCACAAAATTTAAAAACTAAATTAAAAAATGCAGAGAGAAATAAAAGTTTTGCCAACGTGTTTTAAAGATGGGTGATGACTTAGGTGTACTCCCCAAGGCTGTAGGTTTGAGTTTCCACGTGCTGCCTGGCTGGCTGGAGCAGGTGTGAGCAATCGTGAAAGCAAGCAACAGCAAGAGTTACCCGGAGGCCTGAGCTGGCTAATTCCTGCGCTGCTAACGTCCTTTCTTCTTGCAGAAGAAAAAGATTCTTGGAAAAGAGACAGAGCTGGTTCTAAGTAACTACTGGAAAAAGTACCAGGGTGGGCACACCCTGGATGGGAGCCAATGGAAATGCTGACTCCTGGCCCCATGGCCTATTGTAAAATCCAGTGAATCGTGCATAAAAAAATGAAAAAAAAAATGAGTCTTGCGTCTGGTTTGAGATTTATCTCTGCCACCAAATCAGCCTGTCTGCATTTTTCACTGTACTCTTGAATGCTTGTCTACTTAGGGACGAGGAGCTACCTCGAAGGAGACACAAGAGGAAAAGAAGATTTGGGAAGGAATACAGAACATGCGTCTCTCTTGCTATCATGTAGGCTTATTCAAAACCCTCCTGTACAACAAGTAAAAGACGTTGATATGAACTCAAGGCCATGGGATTCAGGTTAGGCCTTTTTGCTTTGGGCAATAGGATTTGGCCCGGCTCACAATGAGACTCATCAAACTGGGTTGTGACATAACGGGAGTGTCATGTACATGAACAATACCATAAGAAAGGCTGGAGGACCTACAGTGTCAACCCTGAGGACTTTTAAAGTGTGGCTTACTGTTTTTCCGGATCCTCGATGCAAAGGCCCAAAGGAGGAGACTAGTTTAAATATAGGTACTGACACAAATTTTAGCCTCTTCCAGGGCAGGATTAAGTTCATGATGGTAAAATTCCTTTGTGATTATGTATTCTCATCAATGGGGCCTATGGGCTCTATACAGGCAGTTTGCCGTTTCACTTCATTCTTGTTGAGTTTCCTCTAGTCTGAGTGTTAATTGCAATTTTGCCGTTTTATGGTATGCATTCCTAAGTAGTTGTTCCACAGCCTGGGTGGGAGGGGAAGTATTCTCTGTTCTTGAATGCTCCATGAAAGGCCAAAAATGTTCAGGAATGCTGAAATCGGTGATGAGAACACACGTAGCTCCCTGCAATACAGAATTCACAGTGGAGACTCAGCTGTGATGCTGGCGGGAGAACTAGTCACACCCAGGGCGAAAGACTGGGAAACACTCCCACTACATCTAGGAAGCTAGCTCCTGGAGGGAGCTTTGAGCATTCATTGGGAATGGCGCATTTGAAAATAACTTATTGAACATATCAACTATGGATGAGATGCTTTGGAATGTTCCAGAGTGTGTGTCATGTGCTATTTTCCAAAGACTGTCCCTTTTGTGGCGGAGGCTTGGTCATAGCAAAGGGATGGATTCCACATACAGAGACGGAACCTCAAAGCAGAAAGATAGGTGGGGGAGCTGGGGTGAGGAGAAGACACTCAGGGTAATCCATGCCAATGGTTGCTTATCTCTTTCATTGCATTTGGACAGAGACCTTGGACTCTTTGTTTTCTTGGTGGAGGAAACAAAACTTTTAAGCATTTCAGCCAGCTTGAAGTATGTAGTTGAGAGGCGGTAAGTATATTCCCACTGTCATACACCATCTTTGTCCATCTCCAGGATATCTGCATCCTTCCGGATGGAAACACTAGACACATTAAACCACTCTCCTTCCCCCTTTGTCTGCTCCAGGCAACCATACCCTACTTTCTGTCTTTATGGGTCCAGTTACTCTAAGGATTGCAAACAAGTGGACTCAGATAATATACTATTTCTTGTTTTGTGCTGGCCTGTCTTGTAAGCATAATGTTCACGTGGTTCATTGTGTCATAATGCATATTACAAAGCCTTTCCCTAAACTCCATACAATACTGTTCCGTCGCAGGTGTGTGATGTGTTCATGGATCTGTGCGTCTGTTGACAGGTATATCCATGTTCTGCCTACTATGAATAGTACTACTGTGCAGGTGGTCCAGCAGGTACCTGAGCTCTGGTTTTCAGCTACTTTGAATCTGCATCTAGAAGCAGAGCTGCTGTGTCTAATGCACCTGTTTCTGTGGGATCACCAAGCTGACTCCCACCGTGGCTGTGGAATCACTGTGCAATGAAAGTGGTGTGCAACAGCTTCAGCTTCTCCACATCCGTGTTATTTTGAGGTGTGTAATGATAGCATCCTAATTGTCTCGAGGTGGTGCCTCGCTGTGGTTTTACTTTGCATTTCCCGGATAAGAGTGACTTCCTCGGATGTTGAACCTTTTGCACAGGATAGCTGGTCAAATGCATTTTCATGCTTTTTGCTCACATTTTTAACTATGCTATTTTGTTCCAAAGGTTTCTTCATGGGTCTGTGTCTGTGAGTGTGTGTGTGTGTGCATGTTTGTGTGTACAAGTGTGTTTGTACATGTGTGTGAATGTGCACATGCCTCCTCTCACTTTCAGACTATACAAATAGCACTTTGAAGCTGTTGAAATTCCCCCATGTATTGTCATCCAGTCGATCTGAATTACTGACCTCTGTTTTGTTCAGCCACACGATAGACAGTATTTTCCCCTACTCATCTTTATCCCTCTTTGAGGCCCTTGTTTAAAAAAAGATGCTTCCCAGGTTTAAAGATTGGATATAGTGTTTTCATTTTCCTGATCAGTACAGGAATGCTTTTAGCCTTCTGAATAACTGGAGATGGAAAGGGTCGCGTCAAGTCACTAAACAAACCCCGCACCTTTAAGATTCGTCCACAGAACTCCATGTTAAAGGACAACAAAGGCATCCGGGACGCAATAGAGAGCTAAGTTCAAGGGCATCAAATGGAGCTTGGGCTGGGAGCCCTGCCCTTTCTCTCTGCCACACAGCTAGCTGTAGAAAAGGTGGCAACACAGCTCGGTTCTCTCTGGGGGAAAGGAGTGGTGCCGGGGGAGCTGGGAGGAGTGGAGGAGGAGAAACTGTGATGGGGATGTATGGCACAGAGAAGAATCTATTTTCAATAAAAAAAAAATGGGGAGTACAAACAAAAATCCTACAAAGCTCTGATCTCTAGGGGCATCAGTTCCTTTGACTGTGGAATGAAGATGTTTGACTAGACAGTCTCTAAGATTAGGTTCTAGAATGCCATCAGTCTTTGGTGTCAATACATATTTTTTTTTGAATTGGTAGTTTTAGCTCATCAGACCCTAAACCAAGTCAACAAGGCTGCAAGTAACACTGAACTCATTTGGAAAAATGCTTACTCCGGTATGCCAAGTCATGGCAGAGGAGTGAGATGGTTTCACCTCTAACAATGGATTGTCATTGTGGTGGGCCATTTACATTGGTAGACCATCATATCCCTCTGCTGTCTGCTTCTAAACCCTGAGGCATTCATTTATTTATTTTAGTTTGTGTGTATCTTTGTGCCGTGAGTTGATGCGTACCATGTGAGCTCTGGTGTCTGCTGAGGCCAGAGGGCATTGGCTACACTGAACTTCAGCTACAGGCTATTGTGAGCCACTGGATGTGGGGTGTTGGAAACTGAATTCAGGTCCTCCATGAGAGCAGTGAGCACTTTTAACAAATGAGCCCCCTCGTGGGACTTTTAAAAGCAATTCCAAACATGGTTTCATAAATAAACATGTTTAGTAGGCAAAGAACTTTGAAAGTAATATTTATGAAAGTAGAAGCCCAGTGACATCTTGGTGGGCTTTATTGCTATGCCCTGCAGGTTCCCTGGGAATCCATGGAGGAAGGAAGTCAACGGATCTGTGGGTAAAGAATGTCTCCAATGCAGGTTACTACAGATGTTCTCCTAACAGAACACACCTTTCACTGGACCAATAAGAAAAATCTTAAAGGACACCAGTGCTGTGCTGTTCTTGAGAATCTCAAAGCAGAAGAGAAAGGGCACACGTACTGGGGTGGCAATCACTGTGGAGGGTGTGCTGGAGGACCCAAATGTGCCAGAACAGTGGAAGTTAGGTTGGGTCATGGTGATTCTTTGGGGTTCTCTGGTAGCAGGCTGATAATGTTGCTCTCTGAGTAATATACTGACAATGTAAAATGATTACTTTACTAAATGAACTTCCTTTGTGTTTGACCTTTGAGGCTGACTGGGACTTGCAACATACTCCAGGCTGTCCTAGAACTCAGGCTGTAGCCCAGACTGGTCTTTAACTCACAGTGACCCCTCCTCTTTGCACTTCCTGACTTCGCGTATTGCAGGTGTGTGCCTGCATTGGTGCTCCTTGCACCTGTTAGTTCTTGAGAAGGGCAACAGTTAAATAAGGTCAGCGACGTGTTAATTTATTTGCAAGTTTTCAAAGTAAAAATATTCAATCAAATATTTAGAAATTGAAGCCTGGTAGTGGTGGCACACGCCTTTAGTCCCAGCACTTGGGAGACAGAGGCAGGCAGATCTCTGTGAGTTCGAGGCCAGGCTGGGCTATAAGAGCTAGTTCGAGGACAGACCCAAATCTACAGAGAAACCCAGTCTCGGAAAAAAAAAAAAAAGAAAGAAAGAAAGAATGAAAGAAAGAAAAGGAAAGAAAAAACATTTAGAAGTTGCAAACAAGCATTAGGTCTGCATTGCCAGCCTGTCTTTCTGCGTTTTTACTTTCCCACTTGGTTTTCATTGGACCTGCTCTCCCCTCTCAGGCCATCCTGCCACAGAGCCATCACCACCCAGAAGGCAGCCCAGCTTTCACTCATGCAGCTTACCTCATTTTGAACTTCCCTGCATCTAGAATGCTGGGCTAAATAAAATCCCTTTCTTTGAGAGGGTACCCGGCCTCAGGTATTTCGTTATAGCAACACAAAATAAACCAGGACACACAACGTGAGATAATTAGCAGTCATCAAGTCGCCTGCAGAGCGTATTTCCTAATGACACATCCATTTGGAATGTACATTGCTGCTGGGTTTTTCAATGGCAGAAATATATACATTAGATCTGGTGTTGAGTGAGCATAGGTCTGAGGTCTGATGTAATCGGAGAACGATGGATTCCAACAAACCGCGAACTCCAGGCTTCATCTTGCATGAGGATGTCGGTGAGTACCGTGAGCGAGAGGGAGTCAGGAGGCATGGCAGCTGGTGCCCCACATCCTCCTCACACAGAACCAGACACTTGGCTAGTCGCTTGGCAGAAATAGGATTGTACAGGATGGGTTTTGATGAGCGAAAATGCTAAGCCTGTAGTTGGGAACTGTTTTATAATTTATGGGGAGTGTTGCCTCTTTTCTCTGCCCCACTTTTCTCCTGCGAAGCTTTTTCTTTCATTCATTGGCTATTTAGGTCTCTGTGGACGAGCCAGAGCACAATCATTTATTATTAATGCCTTTGATTTTCTTTACCTTTCCCCCTCTTACCATATATCTTAATCTACATGCCTGCGAAATTCCAAATTAAAAAAACAAAACAAAACAAAAAAACAGTGGCTACGAACCTTTGGTCGTCCTTTGCAGTCTTACTCACAGTGAGATTTCTCAGTAGTAGAGGAGGGTTTTTGATGAATTCTCCAGACCTGGAATGTGGAAGGTTTGGTAGATATTTAATTCTCGGTTTCCTTTCCACTTGGCGTTTTCCATTTAATCATCAATAATTTAAATGTTCTCCATTTCAGAGGTTTTACAATTAAATTACATTAATTCAGTGTGTGTGCAACACGTGAGGTTGGGGGACAAATGCCAAAGCAGAACCGTGGAGATCGGAGCACAGTTCTGTCCTTCCACCATTCAGGCTACCCAACTCACGTCAGGCGCGGCAGCAGATACCTTTACATATTGCCAGCCAAATTTTGTCAGAGCACTCTGTGCTAGCTAGCCCATTTTAAATATCACATTACCACACCTATTGTATCATATTGCTTTCCACACTTTGCCACCCTCCTGAGGGCAGCAACCATTCTGGCTCATAATTATATTACAGCGCCTGGTGATTGCAATACTTTTTACCCCCTTCTATCAGTCATGAGTATAAACCTTCTGGTAAACTTAAGTTTGCATGGCATTAGTGTGTTGATTATTTTCTCATTATAAAAATTTTAAGGCATGCCGGAAAGTCTAGTAAATGGTCCTGCTATTAAATAAGTGGTGTGATAAATAAGAGCAAACGTTCACAAACAGGGCATCTTTACCAGGGTTTGCTCTTCCCCACACAATGCTCACATAGCTGCATGCAGGGGTTGTCTTTGGGAAATTGACAGCTCTGTGTATACTTCATAGTCTGTTGCTGACCTTCATCTTCACCTAGGCTTTTGGGTACCTCGTCTCTCTGAACAAGCTGTAAACTGGTGTGTGTTGTCACTGAGAATATTCCCGAATGGTGTGGTGTCCTCTGTGGTCCTCTCCAACTGGATTTCCCAATTGGTGTTGTTGAAATTAGTGTGTGTTGATAGATGCCGCTCCGCCTCGCTCATTCATTTTAATTGCAGAATGGCATTCCACTGTGTGAACAAACCCAGGTCTTAATCAGGGCCTCTGGTGATGGGCATTTCAATGGCCTCCCATAGGTTTGCTAGTACAAACAATGTGGTAATTAACATTCTTGGACAGGCTCCCATTTGCACATATGTAAGTGTAATTGCTGGGTCAAAAGGCTAGAAGCAATTTCCATTTTTCTAGTTATTGCAAAAGTGCTGTTTAAAAGTAAAACAAAGGCCATCCTGGTCTACAAGAGCTAGTTCTGGGACAGGCACCAAAGCTACAGAGAAACCCTATCTCGAAAACCAAAAATAAATAAATAAATACATAAATAAAAATAAAAAAATAAAAGTAAAAGTAAAACAAAGCTGACCATTTTTTATTAATAACTGCCCAATATTTTTTTTAACCACAATTCCCCAAATACTGGGCTTCCTCTCTGTCATTTTATACTGAGCAATCTGTCCTGACTTTCGAATCTCCCCCCCTCTTACTTTACCATTCCTTTGGACTTTAATTATTCTCTCTCTATTCCTCCAGTGGGTCCCCGCAACATTCTAAGACACACATGTGGAATACCCCGGCTAGTCAACAGCTGTATTCTGCGGTAAAATAGAAAATATTCGACAGCACATTAATCCTCAGGGGCCATTTCCACACTATTCCTCCCGATGCTTTACTTTCAAACTTGACTTTTTGAAGCCGATATCAAGTAGCGGTGGATTAGAGTTTGCACAAGTTCAGCTGCTTGCTGTTTCTTCTGGGAAATTAATGCCACCATCTCTTTTGTTTTCATTTTCATGAAGACATTCCTTTTAAAAAGTCTTTTTTAAATATTCGAATTTTTTTATTGCCATGGTATGTGCATGTGTGTGTACGTATGTGCTTGTGCTTCTGCAAGTGTGTGCACACAACAACTTGGAGGACTCATTCTGTTTTCTCCTCCCACCTTTGTGGCTGCTCATGGGTCATGGGACTTGTGTGGGGCTGCCACCTCGCAGGATCTTGTGAATACATTTTTTAATCTGCTAATGTAGCAATATGGGCAGTTGTCTTAGTCCCAATTTCCTTCTTCTTCCCCCATCTGCACCTTTCTTTCTTTCATTTTAGATGTTTGAGATGGAGTCTCACCATATAGCTTAGCTGTCCATTGAGCTCACGATCCTTCTGCCCCAGCTGGGATTACAGGTGGGTGTGACCAAGCCTAGACTCCTGATTGGCATTTAACCTTAATCTCACTGTAGTTGAAGAGAATGGTCAGGATAATATCCGCTCTCTGATATGTGTTGAGACGTGCCAGGGTGTGGTCCCAAGTTGGAAATGGTTCACGAGTACTTCAGAGTAAAATGTTTTCTCTCAGCTGGATCCTGCTTGTCAGTCTTGCTGCCTGACTCTACATATTTCTCGTATTTTCATTGATTCGTCTATTATTTTGCTGAGAGAAATGTATGAAAATGTGTTGATTTTGGCAGATGTGATCCTCTGTATTTTTATCAATTTCTTGCTTAATACTGTTTTTAGGATTCATGCAAGATTGAAGTTATTGGAACTTTCTGGTGACCTGAATTATTGGACATCATTGGTGACCATCTGTAGTATGTCAAAGCCCAAGAGTGTTGAAGTTAAAAATCCCACCTAACAACTTATCTTTTAACTGACTATTTTTCTCTTAGTATATTTAGAAATTATTGACCCATAGGGGTTTTAGCTACCATCTTACATCTTATTTTCCTTTGTCTTGACTTCCACTACCTTCTTTTTTGGAGACTGAGCATATTACTGCATCCATCTCTGTTCTACTTAATTAGAAACTGTCTTTGATGTTTATTCTTTAACCTTTACTTAATTAATAGGTCTGACGTCTTCATAAACAGCTAAGAAACTGTAAAATATCACCTAAAGTATAGCATGAAGTCAGAGATGATAAGCTTTGTGGATAACAAAGGCAAAAAAGTGAAGGGAATAAAAAGGAAGGGAAGCAAGAAGACAGTGAAAGGAGGAAGGAGGGTGCTTAGTTATGTCTGTTGCTGTGATGTAACACCAGGTTTTAGCTGTGCTTACAGTTCCAGAGGGTAGAGCTTGGCCAAAAGCGGCAGATATGGCAGCAGAAGCAGAAAGCTGAGGCTTGAACCACATGCACCAGCAGGAGAGCACCCCAGGGATGGGGATGGGTTTTAAAAACATGTACCCCACTCCTAGTGACACACTTCTTCCCAACAAGCCAAAAGTCCAAGCCTTCCCAAACAGCTCCAACTGAGGACAAAGTATTCAGATGCCTAAGGCTATGTGTAGAAGGAACGGCAGGCTGCGTCCCACCACCCAGCTAGCTTTACACCCGAAATAACAACACACAAATTGTATTCTTTTAAACACTGCTTGGCCCATTAGCTCTAACCTCTTAGTGGCTAACTCTCACATCTTGATTAACCCATATCTAATAATCTGTGTAACACCACGAGGTGGTGGCTTACCGGTAAGATCTTAACCTGCATCCATCTTGGAGAGAAGCGCTATGGTGACTGCCTGGAGAGGAGAGGCATGGCGTCTGGCTCACTGCCTTCTTCCTCCCAGCATTCTGTTCTGTTTACTCCGCCTACCTAATTTTCTGTCCTATCAAAGGCCAAGCAGTTTCTTTATTAATTAACCAATGAAAGCAACATATAGATAAAGACACTCCCACATCAGCTATGGAGGGGGACATTTCATCTAAACCAACACAGAGGGGAAGAAGGGAGGAAGAATTAGCAGAGTCACACTAGCCTGTTGCTTGGGGAGCCTTTGAGGTTGCCTTAACCAACAACTCCTACAGACTTGTCTCACCCAGCGTTGAGGGGTAATGTAATGTTTATGCTGTGTGTGGAATTCCGGTGCTAATCGAATTCTCTCAGAATTTCAGTAGCTTAATTCATCACTGATAGTGGCAGTTTCTCTGTATGTTTTGAACTTTGAACTTTTGAATGTCTTTTAATACTTTAGAATGTTTACAACTATTTTCTCTTTATGTCTGTTCATTTGTCTTCAGTTTTTCTTCTTGTTATGAATTTAAGGATATTTTTCCTTCAAGCTTTTCATGCCAATTTCCTCTATCTTGGGGCTTGTGTCAAAATAAGCATGTAATATGTTAGTTCCTAGGGCTGCCTGGCTGATGCCATGGTCAGAGTGTCTCTTCTCACTCACAGTGGCATGGAAATGAGAGGTCCTTCAGACCATGGGGCCACATCAAAGTGGGAACAGAGATGGCCCAAGGGGAGGGTGCTAGTGAAGGAAAGCACACCCAAAAGCTCCAGAGTTTCTACAGAGGAGTTAAGGCAGAGACATGAAGATGGCTGAGGTCTGGCTCATTTGAATAATTAAGTGGTATCTATGGCACGGAACCTGTTCTTGGTTGTCTGGAACATTTCCCTGGATAGATTTAGATCAGGAAATTATTGATTTGGTTTGAGAGCACAAGATACAGGAAGTGGCCGGGAATATGTGCCTTGGGTTGGTTTGTATTTGAAGGGTGTATTTGCAGGTAAGTTGTTCATTATCTAAGGACTAACTAGCAGTGGAGACAGCTGCCTCCCAGCCAGCAAGGCCCCCAGGATGTCACCAGAAAATAAGAGAGCCTAAGATCACAGTGCTCTTCTCTGAAGCCCCCTCATCATTTTCTACTTCCCTAAATCCACCTCCACTCTGATATGAGCATTTATTCAATACACTTATGGGCCTTTTATTTTCAGTCAGAGTATCTTTCATTTGGATCATTGAAAATACTTTCTTGAATAGACTTGCAGAGAAGATGCAGGACTGGCAGCTGCCTCTCTGTGAACTGGTAAAGGGAAGACTCAGAATAAGAAAAAGTAGATTCTTTTCCAAAGAGAGGAGGTGCCCCAGAAGTCCACAAATGAAGTGCACAAATCCTTGACAGGCACAAACAGAGAAGGTTTGTGCAGGGCCAACAGAGGTTGCTGCCAGAAGGAGTTTATTTTGTCATTGCTGAGTGGCTGTGGAGACTGAACTTTTAGGAATAAATTGTTCAGGGAGAAGTTTCTCTTCAACACATACACACACACCTCTACACAAGGATAAGCACACATGTTCACACACACACATGCAAATATATGCAAAAAGGCACAGACACATGTACACACACAAACACACATGCTTACACACATGCATACAAACACACACACATGACATAATCACATTAACATGTTAAAATTGCAGCACAGAAATTCAGGAGCCTTGAGAAGGTAAGACAATAGGACCCTCAACTGCTGGTCTCAAAGACGCTGGAGTAGGCAGAATTCCAGAAGAAGATTTCAAGTTTTTGACTAAAAATGACCAATGACCTGAGTGAAGATACAACCCAGGAGATGAGCTCAATGCAGATCCTAGAGAGAAAAGCTCACACCATGGTGGAAACAGTCAGGAGAATGGATCAAAGCAGATGCAAATATTGGCAATGAAATCATTGCACGTGGAATTCAAGAACACATTTAAAAGATAATATATCATAGCCAAATTTGCTTATTTCCAGGGGTGTAAGCATGGTCTATGTACACACATGCTCATGAGCAGAAGTCACATGATCATATCAACTGATACAGAAAAGGCCTCTGACAAAGTGCAACTCCCCAAACCCTGAGGAAACTGGGAACAGAAGGAGCACACATCAATATAATGAAGATTTATGTGGCAAACCTAGAGCCAACTTTTTGGTAAATGGGACGATACTGAGTTCCCTGCCTGGGAAGCCTGGAACAAGACACGAGAGTTCATGGTCTCCACTCTGACTCAGCCTCAGCCTTGTGCTCAGTCTTAGCAAGCACAACAAACAGGAGAGGGATGTGGGTACAAACAGGAAATGACATCAACCCATCCCTACTTGCAGACAACACAGGCCTTTGCTTAAAAGACAGTAAAGACCCCTCCAGAAGACTGAAGGCCTGACGAATACTTTCAGCAAAGTAGCAGGACACAAAACCAACAAGATATCAGCAACTTTCCTTGATATCAGTAATATAGTTACTAAGAAATAAATCAAGGGAAAATAACATTTATAAGAACTTTTGAACATACCCAGAACTAAGCCTAATATCATTCAGTAAATTGATATCTGGAATTATAAAGATTTGCATGAATTAAACATAAAAAATGCTCAAAAATGGGAAAAAGTGAACTGAATAGCCTCAGAAGAAGAAATACAAGACAAATAAATAGATCAAAAAGTATCCAACACCCTTAGTCACCAGAGGCATGTGAACTAAAGCTGTTCCTGGACTTCACCCCCCTCAAGTCAGAGTGGCTCTCTCTCAAAAAAAAAAAAAAATGACTGCAAACGCTGACCAACAATTGGGCAAAAAGGAACCCTTAATCACTGCTGGAAGGAGTATAAACCTGTGCAGTCACTATGGAAATCAGTGTGTAGGTTTCTCAAAACTCTAAAATTAGAACTGCCATATGACACAGCTATACCACCCTTGTGCATATACCCAAAGTCAACACTCAGAGGTACTGGTCATCGCTGAACTGTTCACAACTAGGCAGGAATGGAACCAGCCTAGCTGTCCATCAACAGATGAGCAGATTAAGACATGATGCATACACACAATGTATATTTTTATGCAGCCACAAAGAAAAATGAAATTATGGCATCTGAAGGAAAACGGATGGGACTGGGAATCATTATGCGAAGGGAAACCTATGCCAGACTCGGAAGACAGATGTCGTGTGTAGCATACGTGATTATGCTACCAGTGGGTCGGGTCTAGTTCGAGAGTTTCCTGATTTTGACCTCTAATCCCACCTGAAAACAGGGACTCACACAATTTCACAAGAGAACACTATTCAGACTGCAGCAACAGTACAGAGTTTAAAGGGTGAGACTCAGGATCAATAGGATCGGGGCCACTTGAGTGAGGCTACTGAAGGGCCCATAATTATCTGGGGCTTCCTTTTGGGGTGTTACGAGCTGTCGAGGTATAGCTTGGGTGGTTCTCTATTTTGATTAGTAGATTAGGGCAAATTTATTTTTTCCTACTGCTACATCCCTTCCCACAAAGTGCATCTGATTTTAATAATATGCACACCCAATTATGCATAGGCACAAGCTGGTAAATATGTATTCTCTCTAAAAGTTCACTTGGAGATATAATTTGTACATGCACTCAAAACCAGTTCAGGCCAGATTGGCCCTTCTGTTCTTCATGCCTGGTTATATTGGGAGTACATTTGAATAGAAACTCTCTAAATTCAGTTGTTACAACAAGGGAGGAAACTTATTGTTCAGAGATGGGGAATGTTCAGCCTGAGGTGGGGGGAGGCCCAGGGGGTTCTGTGGTTGCTAGGTGCAGTTTTGGGAGAGGAATATGTGTGCATAGGATGTGCAGGTGAAGGGGCTCGGCTGCCAAGTGCATTAGGATGGGGGGAGGGAAGAGAGTTGTAATTAAGACCAAGGACAATCCCAGGCTAACACATCTCCTATGCTTCTACTGTCGCGGTCCCCCTCGGCCAGCAAGAAGGACACGCAACACTGGAGCTCTTCTTGCTAAGCAGTTGATTCAGGACCTTGTTAACAATTGTAAAATCTCTCTCTCTCTCTCTCTCTCTCTCTCTCTCTCTCTCTCTCTCTCTCTCTCTCTCTCTTTCTCTCTCTCTCTCTCTCTCTCTCCCTCTCTCCCCCAGCCCTTAAGTAGGCCTGGGCCACCAACCCCAGATTGCCAGGTGGGCACTGCCCATAGGTCCATGCATATGCAAGCAGCTGACAATCATTGTGTGATAATAGCATAAGTCAGGCCTAGTTGATATTAGGAGTTGATTATCATAGAGGGCACTCACTTTCGGGATCACGGAGGGCGGGAGCCAGCACCATCAGGTGCAGCTCCACGCAGCTCTCTACATCGCCATCAGTTGTGACTCCACGTGGCTCTCTACATTCTACCTTTGTCTGCTTCAGAACATGGATTGAGAGAGAGAGAGAGAGAGAGAGAGAGAGAGAGAGAGAGAGAGAGAGAGAGAGAGAGAGAGAGGAGAATGTGTGTGAGCTCAGGTTACAGGGAAAGTTACTGTGGGCACTCTTTTTAGACTGAATCAACGGCATATTCTTTACAAACATAGGTTTGCCATCTACGTTTCAAAATGTCTGGTTTTCAGCTCATGTGGCTCAGGCTACACTGTTGTTTGTAGGTAGCTTGGGATTACACCTTGTCAGAAGAGATGTATTTCCTCTCCTTTGGCACCATTTTGCTCCAGGTAGATTCCCGGGTTCCTCTTCTCAGACCACACAGAAAAACAGGTGAGCTGTTCTGGACCTGACAACCGCTGGCATCTGTGGCTTTATACGGTGGCCCCTGGTTAGAGTCTACCTCCTGACTGTACCTACACTTTTTCTAGCGATGCCTGAACCCATCTCGGGATCGTTACTTGGTTTTTATGGGTTCATCTTGCTCTTTGGCAAGTTCACATGCATGTTTGATATATTCTAATACTCCCAGCCTCATAGCCTGTCTCCCTAGTACTTCCCCATCTCTACCAGTTCCTTTCCCAGATTCAGTGGCTTTAGGTCTTCATTTTATGACCAATTTAATTTAACTGAGGCCATCTATGTGGCTGTTGGGTTGAGTGTCCATGAGAGGTTCATCAGTGGGTGCACCACTGAAAGCAATAACTCCTCTCTCTCTCTCTCTCTCTCTCTCTCTCTCTCTCTCTCTCTCTCCCTCTCTCCCTCAACTCTAAATATATCATTAGCTGATAACTCAGCAGTGAGGGGTTGGGTCCTCCTCCATCCATGCCTGACTCTTGATTTCTTGTGGAGACTCAGTGCAGGCATGAGCACTTGTGTGAGTTCACGATTGCAATCCAGGCATGGTGGCATATGTCTGTAACCTAGTCCTAAGGGGTGGAGACAGAAGGAGTCCCAGAACTTACTGACTAGTGTATCTAGCCAGTAAGAAAGCTCTGGGCTCAGCGAGAGAGACTCTGCCTCAAAGCACAAGGTGGAGAAGGACTGAAGAAGTTAGCCGACATTGGCTCTTCTCCCCTCATGCATGTGTTCATGCACACAAAGAGATGAACCGGGGGACAAAGGAAGTGTGCATTGTGTCACGTGTGTCTTGTAGCATCACACTAAAATAGGAGGTGAGAGAGCTGTCCTGCCTTTCCTGGCACTTTGCCCTCATCAGCCTTCTGTCTACGAGGCCTCCTTGGCCCTCCTCTGTCTCCTCCCGCCATTTCTTCTCTGAGAAGCTCTGTCTCTCTGCCCTTCTCCCATTCCTGAGAGCATCTCATATCTGTCTCCAAATGCTCTTCTGTGAGCCATGGCATATCTGCTTGGCTTTAAATGCCATGCCCTGAAGATGAATCTCAAGTCTGGGTTTATATTTGTTCTTCACCTATTTGTAAAGCCCCAGTGCCACCTCAGTATGTGCTGAAGGTGTTCCAGACTGGCTGCGGCTGCTTCCATTCATTTGCTCATGAAATTTTCATCTATCTATCTATCTATCTATCTATCTATCTATCTATCTATCTATCTATCTATCTATCTATCTATCCATCCATCCATCTACCTATCCATCTATGTATCTATGTATCTATGTATGTATCTATGTATCTATCTATGTATCTATCTATGTATCTATGTATCTATCTATCTATCTATCTATCTATCTATCTATCTATCTATCCATCCATCTATCTACCTATCCATCTATGTATCTATCCATCTATCTATGTATCTATGTATGTATGTATGCATCTATCTATCTATCTATCTATCTATCTATCTATCTATCTATCTATCATCTATCTATCTATACATCTACGTATGTATATATGTATGTATGTATCTATCTATCATCTATCTATACATCTATCTATGTATCTATGTATCTATCACCACCATGTCTCTATAATTTTTTATTTATAATCTGTATTTATAATTTATGTACCTGTCATTTTATATTATCTGTCCATGCATCATTCACCTATCTTTTCTCTGCCCTGTATATCTACCCTTATATTTGTTCCTAGTAAAACTTCTACATCCATTAACATTTGACATATCTCTTAATCTATCAGTCCCCCATCTCTCCGGGGTCTGTCTATCCTATTATCATCTATCATTCATCCACTTCTCTTTTAGTCTGACTTGTGTCAGAGAGAGAAAACACAGGAGAGAGGTTTATATGAACGGACTGTCGTGTGACAGAGGGGACTGGCAATCCACAGGGTTGTACCAGATGGACATTCAAGTAAGAATTGAGATTGAAGTCTTGGATTTAAAACTGCAGGCTATGTCAGGCAAGCTATAAACTTGGATAGGGCTTCCATGTTTCAGTCTTGAGATCAAATCCCTCCTCCTTCAGGAAACTTTGGCCTTTGTGCGCTAGTACTTTAATTAATTGAATAAGGCCTACCCATGTTATGAAGGGCAGTCTACTTCACTCAAAGTCCCTGATTGTAAACATTAAATGAAGCTAAGAAGTCCCTTCCGTAATATTGGTGTTTAACTACACAAATGGGTACCATAGCCTAGTCAAACTGACACACGGAAGCGGTCCTCACACTCTGTGCGTGCTTGCTGAGGGCCACCATCAACTGTAGCCCCCAGAAGTATCCTTGACTTTCTCCACTCCCTATGAAGTCAGCCCAACCTGGAAGAGCTCAGCTCTGCATCATACATCTGAGCTTAGATGATCTGTAAGTCTTTGCGAGTGTCAGCATTTCCATCCCCAAGCCGGAAGTAACAGCCTTAGAAGCGCAGCTCACAGCCTGAGGTGGAAGGAGCCTTGCCCTTTGCTGATTACAGTCTGGGGTCAGGAAGTGGCAGATGAACGGCCTTAGTCACCACTCCTGCCATACAATGCTGCCCTCACCATGCCAGTTGTCAGGCCAGGAGCTGAGACGTGTGGAGTTTGTCCTGAACCAGACAGATCGCAAGAGCCAGTGTTTACCCTGAGGTGAGATCTTCCTTAAAGAAATCCAGAATTCCCTTTTACTCAAGTGGGTACCAAGTACCCTGAGTGTTGGGGAAGACGTGCAGGGGCCATTCAGGCACACACACTCTCCACAGGTGGGAGCCCAGGCCACTTAAAGTCTCTTTGTGGTGGTGGTGGGGGAAGTCCAGGTCCCACTTAAAACTGAGTTCACAAAACCTTTCATTCTCTCAGCATTAGCTAAGGAAGGGCACCATTATTAGGTTTTGAATCAATAAGTTTCCCATATCGCCAAGCAGACATCTGCTCAGCATCTTCTTTTCTTTGGTGAAAAAAAAAAACTTACTTGTACCCATGAGTCCTACTCATGTTTGTTTTGTTTTGCTTTAGGGTGAGTTAAGCTAAAAAGCCATCCAGTACTGAGCTTTAATTCTTTTATTTTTTATTTTTTGTGTGTTTTGAGACAGTATTTCTCTGTAGCTTTAGAGCCTATCCTGGAACTAGCTCTTGTAGACCAGGTTGGCCTTGAACTCACAGAGATCTGCTGCCCCTGCCTCCCTAGTGCTGGGATTAAAGACGTTTGCCACCACTGTCCGACTGAACTTTAAATTCTTAACCCACCAAGAATGATAAAGACTCTGGCCTCCTCTTGGACACTTAGCCTTGTTTGTGCCACTGATCCACACAGATGTGTCAGGTTAACTTCCTGCCCTCCCTGAACTCCCGAATTCTTGATCCTATAACACACAGGCTGCTGTTGTCTCCTGCCTTGGCCTCAAGGAGTGTGGGAACTAGAGCTCTTTCCAGAACTTACCTGGGGCAAAAACCTCATGAGGGGAAGACTCCTAGTTAGCATCGTTGTTGGTCTGACTCCAGAGAGCATGCCTTATCATCTAGCTACATTCTCATCTTCACTAAAAGGAGGAAATACAAAACCAACAACAACCCTTGAGTTTTCCTACCAGTTTTCTGTTGCTATCACAGAATACTCCAGACTGGATACTTTATAAAAAAAAAAAAAAAAGAAGTTTATTTCACTCACAATTTAGGAGACTCAAGAACATGGACCCAACAACTGTTGAGCTTTGAACTCATAACAAATGCCATGACATTGTAGAATACACACAAGAGATTACAGGCTGAGACACAAAGGCAGAGAGATTTGTGGGTCCAACTTTTGCTTTTAGGACCTCCCACTTTCCTGAGAACTCACTCTCAGATCACCATTAATCTCTTCTGAAGGTGGAGGCACTATGACCTAACCACCTTCCACTCAGCTCCACCCTTGAAGGGTTCTGTGGTCTATTAGCACTGCCATCCTGGTGGCAAGGCTTCCAGGGACATAGCCAGATCATATCTGAGACATAGCAGGCAGAGACAAATCTTTACACAGATTACCTTCTGTACTGCTTTTAAGAATTAAATTGTGTGATTCTCAATTAAACAAGTTTTCATTTAGATGCTTGTTGTGTTTTGCTGGTGGTGGTTTGTAGAGTTTGTACTGTGGGGGCAGAAACATGTCAGTCGCTGAGAGGAGCATCAGAGCCATGCCTTGTGAGGCTGTGGATCTCAGCAACCCCTCCTGAGCTCTGACTGTAGCTGCTGTCTGGAGACAGGTTCTTTAGGCTCTGCACATGAGTCCTCTCCTCACTGGACAGGGTAATTTCTGGATGTTTACACTGGCTCTCTCAGTTCTTTGACCAGCCTTTTACCTAACTACATCTGACTCTAGGAGAACCATTTGCCCCGCACCTCAGAATCAGGAGAACTTTGTTCTTACAGTGGTTATGATGGGCTGTCATTGTCCTTGGGAATCTCCAACATTTCTCAGTAGTGTGCAGTTCCACAAACATTCCTTAAGTGCCCATTGTTAGTTAGCACCATATCTATATATGAGCTTGGGACTCAGTCTCACCAGGATAGCCTAAAATTTCTGCCAGTTTTCTTGTCTCAGGCTGCATGGCTTGCACCAATACACTGAGTTTTACTTTCTTAAAGCACACGCGAATAGCATAGACAAGGTTGTGTGAGGAGGGGCAAAGCTTTGCTGTTGGGAAGACCAGTGATGAGAAAGCTGTGTCCCTGGGGCAATTTAAGGACCATCTCAGGAAATGGTTGTTCTTTCTCAACACAGAGACAACCTGACTCCAACTTAGGCTCCCCAGCCAACCAGTGGGCTGCTCAAGAAAGAGAGGAGTATGCTGATTTTAAAAAGTAGGCACATGGCTTGGTGGATAAAGGTGCTCGCTTGCCAAACCTGTCAGCCTAAGTTTGATTCCTAGAACCTACACAGAGGAAGGAGGGTACAGTCTGGACAATTATTTTCTGACCTCCGCATATAAACATATGTGAGTGTCTGCCCCCTTTTAAAAGTCCAAAATGCATTATGTAAATGTAAGAAACTGTCAAACAATGAAAATATTAAGTAGAGAACAGAAGCATTAAACTACCTGACCAGAGAGACCTTTCTGACCCATGCCAGTCAACAATGAATGGTGCTCTCACACCTGGAGAACCCTACCCATGATGACCAGGCTGTGCTGTGTCACTGGGAGCACCCTACCAGTGATGATCAGGCTGTGCTCTGTCACTGGGAGCACCCTACCCATGATGACCAGGCTGTGATATGACACTGGGAGCACCCTACCCGTGATGACCAGGCTGAATGCCTCAGTGGAAGAGACTGTTACCAAAGTGATCAATGTCAGGTAATTCTTTACCTAGCCATGTGAGGTCTGTAGCCAGATGAGCTGAATTCTGGTCTTGGCCTTGCCATTGGCTAATTGTGTGAACTTGGCAAACCAATAATCTTCCCCTTCCCTCACTACCAGTCTGGCTGCGGAAAGAATTAAGTGGCTGAGTGGATAAGGTTTAGAACAGCTCTTAGTGGATCGGTGATGAATGCTCGCAATTACTAGAGATTCCTTCCCACTCTGCCAGGTTATTATTTTATATCATGGGTTATAGGTCATACTGCGTTGCTTATTTACTTGTTCACAGGGTCTGAGCTTCAGCCCTTGGGAGCCTTCTATGATGTATGTGTCCCTTGTTGAGTGTGTTTCTGAGTGCTTCCTGGAACTCGGACACACTTCAGGCTCTTCTGGCATGCCCTGTGTCAGGCCTAGAATCCACCCTTCCTCAGAGGAACTGTGGTTTTGTTTTTAGTGTACAGAGCAGGTAGCCAAAATCTGGGCAAAGAACTAAAAGCTAGATCTTTAAAGGACAATGGGAAATAGGGATGAGCAGAGTGAGAATTAAAGTCTGTTGTTAGTAAATTTCTGGAGAATTCGACGTGTGTGTGGGGGATGGGGGCAGAGGGAGCATGTAGTGGCTCAAAGACTTCACAATGGGAAACAAACTCATGCAGGCTTTAGGTTCAAACTAAACTTTTCTTTCCATGTCCTCTTCTTCCTCCTCTCCTAGTGGGGACTTCACCCAATCGCTCACCTGCTAATTCAGAAGTGGAAATGTTCTCAGTTAGGCCTCATCAAACCTTTAGAATTTACCTTTCCTCTGCCCGAAGCCAAGTGTCCTGCTCAGTTTTCTTCAGCAGCTGCTGCCAGGGACTCAACCCCCAGCAGTAACCCTTCAAACACCTGGTCCTATCATGTTCAAGGCCACTGGGCCCCCTTTGCATTCAAGATAAATCCTGACAAAGGTCAACAGGTGGGGTGTGACCTGTCCCTCACACGTCCCTCTAGATCACACTCTGAGTGCACTGATATTATAAGCAAGGTCTTTGCTAATCTCAAATAAGTATCCACAGGGCCATAGGCGGGCACAGCCTTAACAATGCTTCTTCTCACCCTCCTACTCTATAGGACAAGGTTTCATGCTTTCTTTGTTTAAATGTCACTGATTTGAGGGTACTACCTAGAAAGCCCATGGATGGGGAAGTATCGGGGTCCTTGGGTACCAACCTCAGTATCCCCTTAGGGTTCAGAACAGGATGTCTATGGCAGGTGAGGATCTGAGAGTAAAACAATTAACTCAAGTGTGTTACCACTGCATGATTTTTATTTTTCATGCAAGGGGAGAAAGTGAAATGGAAGGGCACAGAGAAGAAGAAGACGGAGGGGAAGAACAAGGAGAAGAAAGGAGAGTAAGGGGAAGAAGTTGAAGAAGTAGTGAGAAGAAGAAGGAGAACGAGAAGGAGAAGGAGAATAAGGGGTAAGATCCACAAGGTTTCTAGTTTTTACAGACATAGTTGGAAAATTCCATAGGCAAGGACAACGGTAATATGCATATCAAAATCACAGAAAGGTGCAGGTAGAACCGACAAAGCTGTACTCCAGAACATGTGACAGTACCCAGGAAAGAGCCAGCATCCAAAGGGAAAATACCTGACATCCCAAACCATTAGATAGTTACTTAACGTCCCTGAATCCTGGAATCACCCATTCTCCTCATCTAATCTCCTTTGTGATAACCAGCTTTGGGGGCATCTAGATTTGTTTGTTAGCAAAGATGGGGAATGCTGCCTTCCTGCTCAGTGCCTGTCTTCTCTAGAAATTTCTATATGGTCTGTTAGCAGGTAATCTTGTGGAACTGGCTCTATATAAATTTGACTGTTAGAACAAAGAGTGAATGTTATCCCTCTAAGGCCTCATAGTGTGGGGGAATGGAGCAAAGTCATTCTGCCACCTGCGCAGAAGTCACACTGCTGAGGTGTTCTGGGAACGAATCCCATTTCAAAGGGAAGAATCATGGTTCCACAGGATTTCTACAGTTATGACAGTGACTTTCCCAAAAGACAAGTCTTCCTACAGCTCTGCAAAATGGGTGCCCCATAAGTTGTGGGTCTGCCTTTATGGATCTGGCAGATGTACATTACTGTAAGTCTTGTGGGCTCCAATAAGGAAGAACTGCAGTGGATCCTTGTAGAACCTTGCTTTCCCCAGGCTTTGTGCTACTATGTTAATCATTTGCTTATGCTTCATGTATTCATTTGAGAACTATGTCCCAAGCATTTAATTATGGATCAGGAGAGGGGCTGGAGACTGGCAGTAAGCAGCGTGGAACAAAGTCTTCCTCCAGCTATGTAAGAAAGTATCTGGTACATTTAGAATTAGCAAGTGCCACACAAAGAAGGACAAGGCAGAAGAGGTCAGCAGGGTATGGCGGAGTTGAGGGAACTTTAAATTTAGATGAGACAATCATAGAAACCCTCACTGAGAGGATGGCACCTAAGCAAAGACTTGATCAAGGAGGAAGAAGAGCCCATGGGTGTCTCTGGAGAAAGTATGTGGGCAGAAACCTCGGTAAAGGTGAGAGGACCCCATTGGCTATCGGGACAGGAAGAAAGGCTGAATCTGAGCATTCTCAGATATCTGGGGGATCTAGATATCAACGAAGCAATTTCTACACAGCTTCTATTTTGGGTTGAAACCTCCGGCATAACTTACTGATGGTGTGTGAAGGCATGGGATTAGATGCGAACTCAGTAAATTAGGACTGAGGAAATGATCACCAGCAAAGGAGCCCAAGGAGTAGCAGACAGGAAATCATGTGGATCAGGTATACTGGAAGTGAAAGGAATTAAAGGCGGTTGAGTTTTTTAATTAGTACTATTGGAACTGCCAGGGTTTCTGGCAGGCTAGTCGCTGTTCTGAGACCTCAACACTCTGATTCATTGCATCCCTATCAGCTTCCTGGGAGTTTTTTCTTCCCGGCAGATGAGAAGCAAAGCCCAGAAGTAAATAATCTTGCCCAGCTCCATAGTTCACAAGTATCGGAGCCTGTATTTGAAACCCGACCATCTGGTGCCAGGATTCTCGGCATCTAATTATGACATCATCTCACCTAAAGGTTGCAGGTGTGTAAACTGAGACTCAAGGATGGCCTGATAAAGTTAAGTGATGTGGATATCCTTGGTGAGTACCAAAGAGGAGTTTCAAGTGAGTTAAGAAAGAGCACTGTGATGACTGTGGGAGCACTGTGATAGCTGTAGGAGCATTGTGATGGCTGTGGGAGCACTGTGATGACCGTGAGAGCACTGTGATGGCCGTGGGAGCACTGTGATGGCCATGGGAGCACTGTGATGGCCGTGGGAGCACTATGATGGCCGTGGGAGCACTGTGATGGCCGTGGGAGCACTATGATGGCCGTGGGAGCACTGTGATGGCCGTGAGAGCACTGTGATGGCCATGGGAGCACTGTGATGGCCGTGGGAGCACTGTGATGACCATGGGAGCACTGTGATGGCCGTGGGAGCACTGTGATGGCCATGGGAGCACTGTGATGGCGTGGGAGCACTATGATGGCCGTGGGAGCACTGTGATGGCCGTGGGAGCACTGTGATGGCCGTGGGAGCACTGTGATAGCTGTAGGAGCATTGTGATGGCCCTGGGAGCACTGTGGTGGCCATAGGAGCACTGTGATGGCTGTGGGAGCACAGGAACATGAGAGCACTGTGATGGTCATGTGAAGAATGTTTTAAGTCAGAGGCAAACATTTTAAAAGGAAAAATATGGCATCTATGTAGGCTATAGGAAATGAAGGGGTTAACACAGAAATGTTCCAAAGGAGGCAGAATTTGCCTGGGCAGTTGTGACTGAGAAGTGGCCAGTGACTGGATGAGCTGCTTCAGGCTTTGTTGTCTGATGCCCGGTGCCATGCTGCCACTCAGTCTCCAGCGCTGAGAACACAGAAGGAACCATGAGTTCCCAGAGCTGCAGTGAAGTTCCCGGTGCCCTTACCCTCCCACCCTTCTGTCCCAGAAATGCTTATCAGGTGACCTGCTACTCACTCTCCCACTATGAGGGGCCTCCTCACAATACCTTCCCCTGAAGGTCCAAGTCCAAAGCCACCAGCCACTGCCTATGGAAAAGGAAGCATAAGAGAAAGCTGCACTACACTACCTGAGACAGTGACAGCCCCTCGGTCCTTGAAAATCTCCTGGGTCAGTGTGCTAGCCAGGGTTCTCTACAGGGCAGAACTGATAGACAAATCTGCATTACAAAGGGGATTTATGAGGTTGGCTCATATGATACTGGGTAGGTAGTTTGACGGCAGCTGTCTGCATGCTGGAGAGGCCCCAGTAACTGCTCAGTTCATGAAACTGATGGCTTCAGCGAGGATTCCTGGAGAGCCGCTGGCCTTCAGTCCCTGTTGGGAGACTGGAGAAGCAGGGTTTGGATGCTAGCAAAGGTGGGTGGCTGCGGCAGCAACAATAGAGCAGAGGCACACACAAGCCAGGAGTGTGGGTGTGCACCCAATAGCAGCGCTGCTTTTCCCTGGGACCCCTTTCTGTCTGGGCTGCTGAGGGAAGGTGCTGCCCACTCTGGAGGAGGGTCTCACTCCCTCAGCTCCTCCTTCCACTAGATACCCTCACATACCTGCCCAGAGCTATGGCTCTTAATGTTGACAACCAAGAGTCCCGCCCACTGCTACAGTCTTTCTAGCTACCTGGGCTCTGCCTCACTCCTTCGCTCCAACAGGGACACGGCTCCTGCCTTCATCGCCTTTGTTCCCAAGCTTAAATAGCCTGTGAGGAACCCTGAAGTCCAGAGCTTCTCCACGCTGGATACATGGACAGGTGATTGGCTGATTTGGTGTCACAAGTGGGGACACTGTGAGCTGGGCATAGGAAACAAACGGGTTTGCATCCCACAGAAACTCCTTCCACTCTGCCGCCTCCAGGGACAGTCTCAAAGTCCCAGGGAGAAGTTGAGAAGCTGAGCCAACTCGAGGCCACAGTTGTGTTTCCAAGGCGTGGCTTACGTGGGGTGGGGGGCGGGAGTTGCTGCTCTTCCACTTCAGGCCTGTGATGAGAACTGATGCTCATTTGTAGAAGGAGCAGATAAGGAAAATGCCTTAAGAGATGCTGTTCAGCCACGGGGATGAAGGTTTGCCATGTGTGACAACAGAGAGGACACTGTGTTGAATCAAGTCAGACACAGAAAGAGGATTACTGTGTGAGACAGGTGACTTCCTGGAAAGAGCAGAAGAGGGCAGTCAGTCTGGGGGAGGGAAGCACGCTGGAGATGGAGGGATTTGCGACTGAATGTCACATGTGGTCCGGAAAGTCACATATAGTCAGTGCATTTCTCCTGCAGCACAGAGGGAGCACAACACAGATTTCAGTAGAAACTAGAAGAAGGGCTGGGGAGAAGGCCAGTGGGTAAAATGCTTGCCCTGCAAGCCTGAGAACTGGAGCTCAGATCCCCAAGAAAGACCAGGCAGGCATGGTAGTCCATCTGCGATCCCAACCCCCAGGAGGTGGCGACAGGATTTCTGTGGCAAGCTGACCACCCATGACAGCCATAGCTAGTGAGGTCCAAATTCAGCAGGAGGCCTTGGTTAAGTGGAGGTGGACTAATAAGGCGTCTCATATCAACTTCAGACCTCCAGAAGCAGATTCACACTCATACATCTGCATGCTCACACACACACACACGTGTGTCCCCACAGATCCCATAGATATGCACACACACGCACCACATACACACATGCAGACAAACAGACGATCACCTTACAAGAATTCAATTCAGAGTTTCTCAACCCAGAAAAATGATATTAGTTTAAGGGAATGGAAATGATGATCACTCTCTTTTGCCCATTATACATATTTATAATATTCAGCTATAACCTAGAAATATGTAAATGAAAAACAAAAGAATATTAAATCCTACTAGTTTCTAAGCTATCAGGGAAAAATTTAGTCATATCTACTCACTCAGGAAGCATGCTGCTAGCTCTCTCTCCCCTACACACATACTCACATACACACACTCACACACATACAGTCTCACACAAACATGCACTCACATATTCACGCACGTATACATGCACTCACACACATGTACTAACGTATTCACATGCACACACACAACGTACTCATATATGAACACACTCACATGCACACACACTTTCACACATATACACACAATCTCTCACACACACATGCACACACACAGTGTACTCATATATGAACACACACTTTCATACACATACACACACTCTCTCTTACACACACATGCACACATATGCACACACACAGAGCCTATTGACTCAGTCGCTCATCTCACTTCCCCCGTGTTCTCCAAAGCAACCCAGCCTTCCAGCAGCCCCGAGCCAGCAGTGTCCACGCTCACATGGGTCAGACCTGCCTACACTGTTTGCCTAAAATACTTGTGAGTATATACAGCATGGTACGGAACTAATTTTTGAAGCAAGTGTGGGGCTCCAGGGCACTCTGCCGTTTCCTCTTGTCCCTAAAGCTGTTAAAGTAAATTATAGGGCTGGGCGAGAGAGAGGCCAGCTGTGCCTCAGCTGCAGCCCCAGTTGTTGTGACAAAGAGAAAAGTGGGCACCAACAGATCATTAACTGCGAGGCCAAAAATAAGCTGATGATTGGCTCGCACACTCGCCTTGGAGGAGAAAGTGTGGACTCGGCTCATGCCAGGCGAGTCCCAGCCCAGGATGGCACCCATCCTTTCGCCAAAAAAAGCCCTGGCAGTACCACCCAACACACGGCTTCGTGTTCCTCATATTCTATCACACAGGGCAAGTTTCACTTCTTTTTTTCTAACCCTTTTGTTTTTGTTTTTGGAAATTGACAGGAGTTTGTGTCTTGTTTTGAAATTTCCCCCCACGGTTTCCTGTCGGGCTTCTTCTTGGGCTGAGTTCAGTTTCCCTGTTGACTATAATTACTGCGAGCCTTGTGAAGAGAGCTGAAAAATCTAAGTTGACATTAAAGGTGTATTACACTTGAATAAACCCAGAGACAGACTATCACATGCTGGGTTGTAGCTACCCCTGTGTTCTGTCTAGATTAACCAATGTTGACGGCTGTTGGTTTGCGTAGCACTAATAACCACCGGGTGCTCACGGGAACTTATAAACACTGCTCATAAATAGTTGCTAAAGTGAGGGGTGAATAAACATTACCTCAATGGTTTGTGAAGCATGGGCCACAATGGGACCACATGGTGCTTTGAAATAAGACCTTCCTCATTTGAAAGGCAGAGAGGTATACAAGATGGCAAACTGTGGCTCCTTCAACCTCTTGGGTTTTTGGCCATCTGCAGGTGGCCATATGTAGCCAACACCATAGTGAGGCTGCCTTTCCCTCAAAGTGTCTACCGCAGTCTACAGTGCTGATCCCACATGAGTGTATATGTTCTGTATATATGCATTTTACCTTGAAGAATCAATCGAAAAACACCTATTTTGCAAATAGATCTCTGAAGCCCATGAAGCTTGTTCCAGGCTCTACCATGAACTTACAATAGGCCTCCTTTTTCAAGATGTCTATGTAATCTGTGACTGTCAGCTTGGTCCTTGTCATGTCTGTTTGCAGCATGGCATGCGATTGGGGGCAGGCATGGAGTAGCCTTGCCCTGTGTGGACCAAGTGCCAGGGCTCACTATAGAGGTCCTTAAGGCGTGTGTTATTAGAGCTCAGATTTTATATTCCAGGAGACTAAGATTTAAGGAGGTTAACTTCAAGGCCACGTGACTGGTGGCATCACTGGAATTTCTGACGAGCTGCCTTATCTCTGTTCTCTTGGAAGCCTTCCTTGCCAGTGCTTTTGTTCACAGACATTTTCACATTTTTGTGTGTGAAGAAAACATGTGCTGACTGCCCTTGGACAGGAAGTCTAGGGGTGGAGGGTGGACAGGCAGTGTCGGGGTAGAGGGCTAGCATGCAGGCTTGTCTGTGGAGAACCTGTCATCTCCTTGCATGTTCTTCTCATGTTCATTCAATCCCCAGCCTTGATGAGGAGGCACAACCATACTGTAAAGGAACCTTGGCTATCATTGAGCCATTTTGCTAAGCTGGGCTATATTTTTAGGATGTGTTTCACTGACCCTCTGATCCTTTGGTTCAGAATCAGATTAAGCTTACTTCTTGGAGTCCCATCTTCTTGGAGTTCCGTCTTACTTCTTGGAGTTCCTAACGGTTGGCAAAGTGTCAATGACAAGGCTCAAGTCCAACTCAGGGGCGACTTTTGAGTCATCCCAGTGGCCTGTGGCACTGCAGCCTGTGGCAGAGGTTATTCATTATTCACTTCCCAGCCTCACCTGTTCCTACTCCGAATAGGAAATCATGGTCTCCGCAGCACACGTGGGGGCTCAGAATGCCCTCATATCCCGTGTCTTGCAACCTTTTAATTTTCTTCCAGATCGAGCAAACTATGAGTTCCCAGAAAGGGGGCCTACAGTCAACGTCCATCAGCTGGCTGTCTTGGGGAGGCATGGGCGGACTAATTTCTATTTTATTACTTCCGTTCCACAGGTGAGAGAAGGAATCTTGTCTTCAAAGGGTTAGGATGCGAAGTAGACATAAATGGTTTGTAAAGAGTAGCAGGATTCTGACAGAGGAGCACTCGTATTGGCAGTCATTACAGAACTGTTTGTGGATCTACTTGGATGTGCTGGGTAAATAAATCTCATGGGTAGCATGTTTCTTGAGACTAAGGGACAGCTGTTTAACCTAGTGCTAGCTCCATCAATCTTCACACACGCTATAGACTCCTACTAAATACTGCTAAAGTTAGAAGATAATTTGTATTCATATACGTACACGTATGTGTTTATATAGAAACGTCTATATATATGATATGGGAACAAATAATAAATACACTAGAATCAAAGAAATCCACACGAATGTGTTTGAGACATTGTTGTATAAGCTTCAAACTTCTTCAGCCATTTTTCAGTCATCTTCTAACCACAAACAGTAATTTGCGGACTAATGCCGCTACGTCAATGGAAATGAAGAGAGAAAGGCCAGGCTCTGGATTCCCGGGCTGATCCCATTCCCACAGGCCCCCCGGTCCTGCAGGCTTGGCGAGAACATGCCTAGGGTCACACCAATGCACTCCGACAGAGGTAATTTATTACTCATTCCCCAGCTACTTATTTGTTTCTGTGTCATGAAATCTGCCTGTGAAAGACGACTCATGTGTGACCACGGGTAGAGGGAACAATTCTCATTTGTTTTTGACAAACAACGTGGGCGATTGACCCAACCATGTCCCCAGTGAGGAGGTGGGGTGTTGGGGGCCAAAGGTCTGGACCAGGAAATGTCTCACACCTTCCCACTACAGGACACTTTGGCACCTACCTAATTTTTTTGTCATGCCCCTTTTTTTCTGGTGAGGCTTTTGCTGTAAGGGGAGATTACTGAGACAGCCTGAGCACCAAATATTTATTCAAAGTGAAATCTTCCCAACCCTCAGTTCTCTATCAATGGAATGGGTTTTCGGGGGCCTTTCCCTCCACGGTCTGTCAAGGCAGACAAAGAGCACCAGGGCTCCATCTGTGGCACAGGTGTCACTGCTAAAGCCCTGGAATGTGTTTCCAGTTCTTCCTATCTCTACTGTTGGCCTTTGTTTTTTCAAATGAGTGGAATCATGGGGGGGGGGGCAAGGGATTTCATTGGGCAATCTTAACTTCTCATTCCCCTCTCCCCTCCAAGTTCTGGGATATTTTAATTCTTAGCCTTGGTGCCCAGCACTTAAAGCACATGAAAAGGAAAGCTTTAGAGTGAAGTTGAAAGAAAATACCAGAACTGGCTTTGGGAAGCAATGAAATATGGCACTCCACAGATGAGGCAGGCAATAATGCAGTATTAGCCATAGATTTCACGAGCAAATTTCAGGGTTGCGTGGGCCATTAAGAGCAAAACAAAAACCATAATTGCCCTTAATCTCTATTCATTCTGCATGTGTAAGTCCCGTTCAAAGGGAGATTTCGAGGAGGAAGATTAAGAGAAAGCTAAGCGGGCACCTTTGGACAGTGCTGGTTTGGATCCCCTGTCTTTGAAGACTTGTGAAGGGTAGGAAGGTGTGGGTTTGGGGGGAGGGAACCCTCCCTGAGGACTGATGCCAGGTGACAGGCTCTCGGAGACATGACTTGGGTGGGTTTGTCTGTGCTCGTTCCTCTGCATCCACTGTCTCCTTTTGTGCAGGTTTAATACTTGTGCTAGGCGTTTGGCTCAGGAGCCTAATAAATGAGCACACTCACAGGGGGGTGTTCACTCAGCCTTCCTTACAAGACAAGCACCAAGCCCCCAACTGGCTCTGCTCCTAAGGGACTCCAGGATCGGAGTGGAAGGCTTTGGGAAGAGAGGGTCAGTTTAATGTGATCCAGGAATAGAAGGCTCTGCTAATTTACCATGCCTCCGTTTACCCCAGAGAATGAAGTCCTGGTCCTTCATTGCCTTCCTCACCCCAGTAGGATTTTAGGATAGGGGCTAATAGAATGTAATAATGAAGGACATTTGTTTCCCATAATAAGGTACTCTGACTTAACATAGGATACACAGACCAGACTGCAAGACACCCAGACGTACTGTGCTACACCCGGATGTTATGATTCCATGCAGGAATAACCTAGATAATACACTTTGTACCATCACAATGGGTCTAACACTGTAGTTTGTACCATGGTAACCTGGGTAAAAACTGAAGCCACAGAATGACTATAAGCCAGCAAAGTCTTATTTATTTCTATGCTTATAGAAAATTAGGTTGAGTTTGTACTGAGTGGTAAGTCCCTTGAGAAACGATCCTCCATCCATCTCTTGCTCTCTTCCTTCCTTCTGCATGCCAGGCATTTTAAAGTGAAACCATTAATTCTCATTCTCATTTCACGACAACCCCACTTTGACATTGACCACTCATTCATTCAGTAATTTTGTGGTGCTGGGGCTTGAACTGGGGGCCTCGAGCATGCTAGGAAAGTATTCTATTGCTAAGCTCCACCCCCAGCCTCATTTTGGATTTCCAACTCTCTTGAGTTTCTTTCTATTGTTACTGTGGACAGATTGTCTTTCGGTAGGTTGTCTCCTTCCTGCTTTTTAGAAAATCAAATCAGATTCCAACATTTGGCTTCAAGATAAATAGAGAGTTTGGAGTGACTAGTTTCCCATGGATATTCAGGAGGTTCTGAGCCAGAGGGAGCATCAGATAAGGCATGGCTGATGTTGAGCAGAATGCAGGCTGCTTCTAATATCTTTGATTTTTCATTTGATTTAGGATTGGTTAGTTCTTAGGGCTCTTGTTTTGAACTTGAAGTTTCTCTTAGCAGCTTTCTTTTCGTGATGGTCAGGTGCAAGCCTGATAATTCTCTTCTGAGTACCATCCTAATCTCCATCCCTTGCATCTCTTCTGGGCATCATTCTGACTTCCATCCCTTGCATCTCTTTTAGGTACCATCCTAACCTCCACTCTTTGCATCTCTTCTGGGCACCATCCTGACCTCCATCCCTTGCATCTCTTCTGAGTACCACCCTGATCTCTTCCGAGTACCATCCTGACCTCCATCCCTTGCATTCTTCTGAATACCACCCTGATCTCTTCTGAGTACCATCCTGACCTCCATCACTTGCATCTCTTCTGAATACCATCCTGACCTCCATCTCTTGCATCTCTTCTGAGTACCATCCTGACCTCCATCCTTTGCATCTCTTCTGGGTACCATCCTAACCTCCATCCTTAAACACTTGCACCTTACCCCTCTATAATAGACAGGTCAGCAAGGGAAAGGGATTCTGATTTCTGCACATTATGCCACTTTGATCAATTAAACTTTTAAGGGCACTTTCTTCGAACCATGTCAAGAGCTGCTTCTAATTCAGTGACCTCATAACAGACACCCAGCTGAGACTTTTCATCAGATTTTCTCTTAAAGGGACACATTTGGCTCTATTTTCCTCTATTCAAATCATAGCACTGAGTTGGAAGATTAGCCTCCAGAGACACAGAGACGTCATTTTACTTAGATTATTACTCCATGAAAAGTTACAGTTCCTGGTACCCCAGACTGTGACTTCCCGTTACCGTGGGGGATCAGGAGCCCCAGAAGCCCAGCCAGAGTAACTTTGTGGTGCTTCAGGGTTTCTCACCTCGGGTATGAATCTGCCTTAGCAGTTCCTGAAAATTAATGTGGACACTGGCAGATGAATAAAAGCTCAGGGTTTGGTACAAAAACTATTCAATTGAAACAGTTATGAATTTAATTAGAGCTAAAGTAAATAAACAGTAATAAAACATAGGACATATTTATTTCCTAATGGGGAAAGATTTTCCACGATAAGACATCATGGTAGGACTCACAGGGGAAAGATAAGTGGGCTTTCTTTCACAAGACCAAAACCACTTATTTGTCTTTATGTTTTTAAAACTTCGTTGAGCCTGGGCGGTGGTGGCACGTACCCCTCATTCCAGCACTCAGAGGCTGGTGAATCTTTTGAGTTCTGGGCCAGCCTTGTCTACAGAGTAAGTTCCAGAACAGCCAGGGCTAGACAAAGAAATCCTGTCTTGAAACATCATCATTACCAATAACAACAACAAAACAAACAAACCAACAAACTTCACTGATAAAATTAAAACAAATTTAAATATAGAGAAGTATCCACAACAGACCCAATGCTGAGGAGCTATGCCTCTTAAATATAAAAAAAGAATTGGTATGCCAATGATTGGATTCTCGTCAGTAAGAATACCTGAAAAATAAGAGAGAAAACAGGAAAATATTCAGTTTCGTGATCCAAAGTATGAAAAAGTATCAAATATTAGTTGATGGTGAGGAATGGAAAGGAGTGCCCATTACTGTCAAGGGTGTCATAGTGGGTGCTGGCTATGTCGCTTAAGGGCCCTGTAACCTGGAGTGACCTTCAGAGAGGTGACTTGCTAACCATGCACAATGAACCTCAAGGCATTAAAGCATTCATGTCAGTATGTTATGCCTAGCAGAAAATTAGAAATGATCAAATAGTAGAGAATTGTCACAAATCTAGGATGTTCATTAGATGGCTTTCACCAACAATGGTAATGATAAAGAAAAATGTCAAAAAATGTTAGGCTAATTGTACAAAAAATACTAAGTTATGGCCCTGTACGTGACAAATATGAAGGGCTATTTCTGGGTTTTATTCCTTATGCCTCTTGCTTCTTGTTTTTTTCACCTACAATGTATGTAAAGTACGATTTCAGCTTGTTACTAGAGACTCCAAGCTACTGACACACCTTGGTGCAAACCCAACAAATCTCAGTAGTCCTGTTCTCTCCATGGAAATTATTGAAATGTGTGTTCATATAAAAAGCTTAACATCACAGGCTATATATTATGATCATATGTAACTCATACACTATGTGATACATATATAGTCTACAAACACTCTAATTTTTATTAGTGTATATTAGTTGTTTAAACAATGAGTTTCAATTGGGCATTTTTGTGCACACCGATAGCTTAGCTTGACCGCCTTTACACCCCTCCCTGTTCACATCTCTTCCTCCCCTGTGACACAGCATCTCTGGACAGCAGGCTCTTTTGTCAGCATTTTTTTAGGATTTAACCTTTGAGAAAAAGTGTTTTCTGATCTTATTTCAGTTGCCATGGCGAGCTGTAGTTCCACCCAATTTCTTGCACATGGCATGAATTCATTCTTGACCTCTGAATAGGACTCTAGTGTATGTATGTATATATAAATAAATAAACACATATGTACACACACATATATATATATATTTATATATCACAGTGTCTTTATCCATTCATCTGTTCAGTTTTACCCATGTTAATGTGTCAATACTCATGAACTTGTGTTATATTAATAAATAAATACTAATATTGTTTTATGTAGCATAATATATCTACATGTGTAGTGTGTACCATCAACACATATTGATATTACAATGCTTAGATGTTTTAGTTTCTCTAATATAGTGAATTATATTTGAAATTAGTTTGGAGTTACTCAGTGAATCTCAAGTCGTCCTCTTCTTCATAATGACACAGTAATAAGGAGCTGTGGAACCTCAAGGCTTTTGAGACTCACCTGACGCTCTCATGCCCTAGTACCCTGTGCCACAACCAATCCCTTTGCAACAGCACCTTTCCAGCTGTGCTCTGGTGTCCCCTGGAACAGAGGACGACCTTTGGAAGGGAAATGGACACAGTAACTTCAGTGCTCAGATCGGCCAAATGTATTGCCTTTGAAAAATAGAATGAACTCAGTCTTCAAGGAAGACTCAAAGGTTTTTTTTTCCATTTGTAAACCTAAAATCAAAGACTCGAGAAGTCTAGCCCGGCGTTACAGGTGTCCTTTGCTTTGATCATTAATTAAAATGTGACTTCTATGCACAGTGTCACTGTCTGAGGACTTGACAAAACAAAGTGTGCCAGGTACCTGGCAATTTCTTTTCCTGCCAGGAAAGACAGGTGTTCGTTCCCGTGAAAGCTTTGAAGCTAAAAATAAAATAAAACAAAATTTAAATTAAAGGATATTCCCAAGTACATAGTAATCATCTTAAGACGCCCATTTCAGGGTCCTTTTTACCTCCCTGATGGTGGATGGGGTGGAGGTGGGGGAGGGGCGGTCCTTGTTAAACACAAGCAAAAGCCCCAGCTGGAAAGGAATGCAGAAAATGGGGAAAGTAAAGCCTTGTAAGTCATTTGAGATCAGGCGGCAGAGAATGTGTCTCAACGGTGTCATTATCAGATTAATATTTGAGTTCCAATTTAAGCTGGAATTATTTGGATAACAAAAATCAAAAGAAAAGTTTTTACAAACAGTTTTGCCTCGGAGCAGAAGAAGTGCCTCGGAGCAGAAGAAGTGTCTCGGAGCTGGGATTTGGGTGATCTTCCACCACGCCTCTTGCATTCCTGTAAGCCTATGCGCGGCTCTGTGAAGGACGGCGGACATCCTTGCTTTCATGGGCACCGCTTGCTTTATTTCCAGTGAAAATCAGAGAAAAACAAAATTCTTCAAGAGTCATATGAGCTTCGGCGGGATTTTCGACCTCACGGCAAAAAAAAAAAAAAAAAAAAAAAAAAAAAAAAAATCAGAGAGGATTTCTAGTCTTCGTAGAAAGACGGTTTCTTGATAAGTTGGTCTGTCCTGGAAATCAGAGGAGACGCGTCTATGTGGGTAAAAGCTATCTTTCGGTTTCCCAAATTGGAGGTATTCTCTGTCCACCCCACAGAAGCATTTATCGGGTCCCTGCCGTGAGTTTATGAATGAAATGTTTCAAAGCTTTGAAGGAAACCTACGAACTACAGTTGGCAGTGCTACCACCCAGCAGCACCCAGCAAAGAAAAGAATCCAGGCAAACACAATCCATGAGACTGGATCTAAACATTTAAAACTGATCTGCCTTTATTAAGCATGATGCTAAGTGGAATTCAACTTCATGCTGGTGCTAGGGGACAGTAAGGGCAGGGGCACTGTGTCTTGTGTTACTTCAGAGGACAGTCCTAAAGGGGTGGGATTATATGGGTCCCTACTGGCAGGACACTGCGGGTCCTATAAGCTGTATCAAGGAGCATTGCCATCAGTGGGATTCACCAAACCCAGGCCGTGTGATCAGGAGCAACCCGTGGGGTCAGGATGCTGGAGGTTGCTGCAAGAAGTAACCAGAGGGTGTGAAGGGACATTAGCATGAGATTTTAATACAGTAAGTAATCTTCAGGAGAAAATTACTTGTGGCTGGGTGTTCAAAGCAGGCAGTCAGTCAGTGGAGAGAATGATGAGGTATAGGTTTTGTTCAGGCTTCAGAGAGGTCACCGAAACCAAGATGCAGAAAATACTGATAAACGTTTCTGAATAGGTCTGAGTGACAGCCACATTTTCATCAGACCCTCTTTTGCTCAGGAAAGGAGCAGCAAGCTAAGAACAACATGGCTCCCCATGTCCTTTATGCTATGGCAGAAGGTTGTGTCTCCCATGCTTAGGGTTGGTGTTTGTTCATGGAAATTGGATTTTTTGAACAGGTGATTGTTGGTCCGGACTCCAATTCCGAGCCTCTGAAGCACTTGGACTCTAACGCCCAGCCTGCCAAACGCTGACCCCTCCCACAGGTATTTAGGAGGCCGCCCAGAGAAGGAACATGTGGCTTTGGGGTTGCATGTGCGCTCCCTCTGTCTTCCTCCTGTCATGCTCCTGGCAACTGGGGAGTCTGCCGTCTATTAAACTCAGGCATTTAATTTGGCTTAATCTGGTCTGATTGTAATTCTTTGTACCAGTGGAGAGGCTCTGTTAGAAATTATTCCTAACAGTGATTATATAGTTGAAACAGTTACATTACCCAGTTTGGGGTAGTTTAAAGATCTCTCTCTCTTAATAAACACATACACACATGTACATACACACATTATGAGTATGTACATGTGTGTATGCCTCTGTGTTTGCACACATGTGAGTGCCGGTGCACTCTGAGTCCAGAAGAGGGCAGCAGATCCCTTGCAGCTAGAGTTGCTGTGGATTCTAGGATTTGAACTATGGTCCTCGGCAAAGGCAACACAAATTCTTAACTGCTGAGTTTTCTTTATAGCCTACATGGAATCATCCAAGGATTCTGTCCTTCCTGCTCTTTAAGCTCACTGCATTGCTACAAGCCTGGAAATTCTACTTCTTTCCATGTTGGGTGACTCCAGGGACACTGGGTTTAAAGGACTCTAGGAGACATACAACATGCTGTTGGATACTCCACTGGCTCATGTAGCATGCAGCAGTCTCCTTCCCAGAGTATCCTTGGTAGTCAGAACTCGAGGAAGCCCACACAAGCTAGTGTTGGTGAATTCAGTATAATTAGCACAGTTCCCCCCTTAAACACCATCAGCTCTTTGTTTGCTGCTGTTGAGTGGCTGCTGACCTCATCTAGGTGACACCTGACAACAAAGTGGGTGGCGAGATCGTTCCAGGGGCAGCGGTTAAGAGGAGGGGTTGTGTATTTGCTTCTCAGACTCCTAAAGTGAAGGATTTCCGTGCATTTTGCATAACAGCGTTTTCCTTGGAAAGTCCTGAGTTTGCTTGATCCAGGAGCCAGCGGTTGGTTCCTTAGGGAAACACGGAACACTTCAGAGTCAGACCCAAGTGCCCTCTATTGTCCTTTCATTGGGAAGTTGCAGTTCTGAGAAGCACAGTGCTTGGGAGTTGTTCTTCCTTGTCTGGGGTTTGTTTTGAAACAGGATCTCTGTAGCTCTGGTTGCTCTAGAACTCACTCTGTAGTCCAGGCTGGCCTCGAATTCACAAGCATCTACCTACCTCTGCCTACAGAGAACTGGGATTAAAGGACCATGCCTGGTATAGATAGCATTTTTGATGTCATTTATTGGACTCTTAGGGCATTAGTCACTACACTGTGAATTGCATGTTTTCAACTCACCTCAGTTTCACAGCAACCCTGTGATGTGACATTTTGACAACTATTTGACTAGCAAAACTAAAAATTAGAATTTGAATAAGTCCACAGAACACACTTCTGTCTTCAGTTTGGTTGTAGAAGAGCACAGATCTTATAGACTGTACCGCCTTACCTTTCAACAACTATAAAAGGCACAGGGTACTTGAAGGTATTTCAGTAGTATTTCTTGGATGAATAAATGATGGTTCATAATTTGTTATGAAGTTCCATCACAAATTTAACAAAGATATCAAGACTTACCAGATCATAGTGGACCAGGTGTTCTTTAGAACTGATTGTTGAGACCTGCTATCCTTCTGAAGTTCAAGGAAATAGGTCAAGACAATAAAGAGAATTATTTGTTTGCATCCCCCCCGTGTGTGTGTGTTTGGCTAACTATTGAAGTGATTATGTTGACTAGTACCCCCTGAGCACCACATTGGCCAATATTCTGGGATAATAAAGCTATTACAACTGACACAGGACAGATGCTCAAACTATCAAGAAGACTTTTTTTTTCTTTTTGATGCACATTCTCTACATCTTTTGCTCTAATTGAAATGTAAGCTGTAACCATGAAGCTCAAGAATGTTCCAGAATGTGTCAGGATCAGAAAGCACTAGGACTGAGGCATAAAGCATCTCTGGGTGCACTGGAGGATCTCATTGAATGGGAAGTCAGTTCAGGACCCCAGTACTGGGTTCTGTCTCCTGGTAATAATCCGGAGTCTCAGACACTCAGTGTTATGAGTATCCAGGCAATAACACATTGCAGAGAACTGGCTTCCAGGCTTCCATAGGTAGAGGAGTGGAGGAGTGGAGTCATATGATAGGGTGGAGACCAAATCAAAGATGCAAGGCCTCTTGGTCTATGACTTCCTGCACCCTACTGAGCAATGATTTTTTCCATTTCCCTTTTTTTTTCTTAAAGAAAAGTTTGCCCAAATGAGAGACTTTTGCTTGTAAGGTTCCATCTCTTAGGTTGGGGTCCTCCTTAGACCTAGCTAGTCTTCTGAATATCAGGGTGTGCAGCTACTCCCATGAACACCAGTGTTTCTATTGCTCAGTGAGGCGGCAATGACGGTAGGTAATGAAATCAGGTCTGAAAAGCCGTTTCCCCTCATAGCTGATGGACTCCGGACAGACTGAGCAGCGGATATGGCTGATGTCACAGCTACAGAGCTTGCACAGAACCCAGGGAAACTGTGGAAACTGCCCTGACACATTGGAAAGCTCGGCCTTGTCATGGTTCTCCTCAGGGGCTACACCATCTCTACATGCAGGCAGCAATGGTTGGCTTGCCTGGCTTCCCTGTCAATGGACAATGGGCTACAGTGTGTTTGTCCAGGGTGAGCTAAGGCTGCATACAATAAGCTGATTTACAAGGTGCAAGAAAGAAAGAAGGGGAGAAAGAAGGAAAGAAAGAAAGAAAGAAAGAAAGAAAGAAAGAAAGAAAGATAGAAGAAAAAAGGGAGGGAGGGAAGGAAGGAAGAAGGAAGAAATGAAAAAGGGAAAGAAGATTCAAATGCAAACACCTTGGGCAAATGTTCTTAATTCTTTCTAGAATGTTCTTGAACTTTCTTGCCATTAGTATCCTAGTGATTCAAAGTAGGTTATATGTTTTAACAAACAACCTCAACATTTTAATACTATTCATAAGTGTTGACCAAGTAAATTTTTCTCATTGTGGTAATGATGGGAAAGTCACCTGGTTATGACCAAGATGTCAATATTCCATTTGTTTAAAACACAAATATTCATTAGGACCCTTTCTTTCTTCATGTTCGGCTGCCCACCCATCCTCATGTCTGGCGGCCCCTCCTCTAGAATTAGAAGCCCAAGACTTCTATCTGTGCCTGGCTTCATATTTTGGAGAATAATGTCCCACTTCCACTATTTTTAATCTTTATATACAGATCTATCTATCTATCTATCTATCTATCTATCTATCTATCTATCTATCTATCATCTACTCATTTATTACTAGTCTCTGGATTTGTCATCAGAACACAATCCGGAAATCAATCTCACTTGAAGGATAAAAATGTTCAACGATAGCATTACCTTAAAAATAATTCATCCTTCCACCATTTCAAACATATATAATGCACTTTGATCATATCTCCCTAAACCCATCTTTCCCTTCCATGGAACTCCATTTTTGAGGCCCATTGCATATTACTAGGATAGTTTGCATGAGCCTGCACTTGGAGGTGTGTGTGTGTGTAGGGGATGTTTTTCATTTTAGCAAGGTTGACTCACCAGGGGCTGTACCACTAAAGAATATGACTCCCCCTCTGTAGTAGGAGCTGTGGGCCTCTTCCCACAGCCCGGCTCATGGCTGCCTAGCTAGCTTATGCCCCAAAATAACGACACAAACTGTATTCTTTTAAACACTGCTTGACCCATTTCTGTTCATATGTGTAGCACTACAAGGTGCACTTACCGGGAAGATTCTAGCCTACGTCCATCCTGGGTCAGAGCTTCATCGCATCTGCTCTGGAGAGGAGAGCATGGCGTCTGTCTCTCAGAGGAGCTGCCCTGCATCTGAGCTCACTTCCTCTTCCTCCCAGCATTCTATTCTGTCTACTCCACCCACCTAAGGGATAGCCTATCAAATGGGCCAAGGCAGTTTGTTTATTGACAAATGACCTTCCTCCATCACCCCTCCACCAGGAACCAGCAGCTACTGCTAGCTCCTCTCCCAGCCATGATGGAATGTTGATGGGTCCTGTGGCTTGGGCAGATAATCACTGCTATAAATTAGTGGGTCCATTAATCATGCCATGTCTAGAGGACAGCTTTGCCCAGCACTCCTCATGGCTCTTACATTATTTTGCCTCCTCCTCTCCACTGTTTTCTGTACCTTAACAGAGATGTCCTATCTAAATTACATTTCTTTTCTCAAGTTTTGATTTCTTAAAAATCTTTTTAGCCAGGTGGTACACACCTTTAATCCCAGCACTCGGGAGGCAGAGGCAGGGGGATCTCTTGGTGTGAGGCCATCATGATCTATAGAGTTAATTCCAGGATAGCCAAGGCTGCTGCACATAGAAACCCTATCGTGAAAACAACAGCCACACCCCAAAAAAACCGTTTTAAAATGAATTATTTTGTGTTATCCTTATGCTTCTGGTGTCCATGGGCTATGACATTAGTTAAAAAAAAATAAAAGAGCTCAGGGATCGAGGAGGAGGCACAGAGGGGCTGGATTGGAAAGGGGTTAAAGGGAGATGAGGGCGAATATGATTAAAATACATTGTGTGAATTCTCAAAAATGTAATTAAACTATGTTTTACAATCTATTTAAGAGTACATACCTGTTAGATGCAATGCTTTCAGGTCATAACTGACTGTTTTATTTTGTTTGGGGTAAACGGTCTAAGAAGAGGATAAAGTACAACAAAAGTTCACTCATATTAAACCATCTGTTATTGTGGGCTTTGCATTTTAAAATCCTATTTTTTAAAGGGAAGAACCCAGCTAGCTCCTTGATGATCTGTCTTTAGACCACATTGACCAAGGCAACTTGGGAAAGAAAGCTTTACACCGGGCATTTGCTTCCCGTTTCAGAGGGTGGGTCCATGACCATCATGGTAGGAGCATGGTTGGGATGGTGCCGGAGCAGTCGCTGAGAGCCCACGTCCTTAATTTGCAAGTAAAAGCTAGGGTGCTAACTAGAATGGTAAAATATCTAAATGGTACAGACCTTAAATCTCAAAACCCACGCTCAGTGACACAGTGACAAGTCTCCTAATACTCTCCAAACCAGTTCTACCAATTCAACTAGGCACCAGCCATTCAAGTACGTGAGCCTATGGGCGCTGTTCTCATTTGAACCACGCACATCACGTACAGGAAGTACGGACTCCTTTCACCCACTCACTTGTCTTCACGTATCCAGGAGGCAGGTTATGCTGCGATTTGTGCTACGTTTTGGAAAAGCAGGCATGATTGTGGCATTGCTCCGACTCCGGTCTAATACATGGGAGTCTGAAGCAGGCTGTGTGGTCAGCCATCAGTCCGCCCCGAGAACAGCTCCGTCACCCGGTTTGCTGAGGTCTGCTGCAGCCCCAGCAACGAGGGGACAGGTGTGATCTCTGCCTCTGAGAAGTTTAGGGTGGAGAAGCCGTCATGACAAGGGCACAGGTGTGTTGAAGCAAGCAGATTGAGAGCCACGAGGAACCATAGATTGGGTCCAAAGAGCCTTCCATTGTCCAGGGTGTCAGAGGACTATTGGCAAAGGATGAGAAAATTGTTTTAGGTGATTTCTAAAGCTACAGTTACAGGTGAACTCGGAAGCGGAGGTGAGGCGAGATGAATATTCCGGGCAGATGGAAAACGTGTGCCAAGAAAGTGAGGTGTGGAAGAGGGAGCAGAGCCAGGTAACATCAACCAGGTGCCAACTCGAGCCTTCTAGACATTGTGTGCAGCTGAGTTCCTTGTGGGGTTGTGCTGAGCCTGCAACTGAACGCTGCCACTAGCTGTCAATCATGGGCCTTACCAAAGCAAACAGGGCTATCCCAGGCTAGTTTCTTACCTCAATGGGTTCACATTCGATCTCAAAGCTCGTTTTGGTCTAATTTACAGTCAGGCACCAAGAAGAAAGTGTGCTGAGAAAAACGTCAGCCTCTGGTTTTGAGTGAAGGCTCCCACCTTCAGAAGTTTTAAGGCAGTCTGAAGTGCAGTTATAGCTTGGCCCCTCGGTGGTTCTTTTAGTAAACCAGGTGCTGTGGGATTGCTCAAGCTCTTCTAGTCAGGGGCTGGAAAGACTCCAGATGTGACGCACATCTCCTTCCAGGAGGTGGAAAAGCCATAAACAAAAGCAGCCAGCAGCGTGTACGAGTGAATTTGATGGGAACACAAAAACAGAAAGCAAAGCCCCAGACCTCAGGGGTCATTTGGGAAGTCTTTCTCACAATGAGCAATCCGATCCATATCAAAGTCAGGTTTGGTAATTATTTGCATTGGACTAGTTGTTTGAAATGAAAGTTTGAGTTTATTTGTAGAGGAAGATAACAATTTTGGGAAGAAACAGTGGGACCTAAGATTTTTTTCAGATGAAAACAGGACACCCAGATCTCAACAGCGTTGGCAGAAACCATCCTATCTCATTCCTCTCCCATTCCCTAAGTGAAAATAAATAAAGCACATTCTCTGGATCCTTGGGATTACATGCTAGGCATAATGAATGTCTGCTGAATTTCCTGTGTGGGTGGTACTGCTTAACAATCTGGAAAAAAGAAGTTTCTTTCAACACGTGAGCATCACCACTCATTCGCTTCGACCGTTCTGCATGTTGTCAGCTTTTGCTCCACGGGGCTTGCCTTCCAGTTTCAGCGAAACATACTAACACTTAGTGGGAGTATTCATAGGTGAGATTGCTCCTAGGGATCTCATAGGTGAGATTGCCTCTCGGGATCTGGAAACTTCTCGAAACCACATGCATGGGTGAGATTTGCAAAGGTGAATATCTATAGTCTAAAAACCTGTGGTTTTCCCTGATGTTTATGCTTTCATATTTTTCTTTATTTCTTGTTTTTCTTATTGCTATAGTCCTCCTTGCTAGGGCCTTTCTCCTGCAGCAGAGAATGTGCTGAACCTTGTGATCCTTCAGGAAGAGAAGAGCAATGCAATGGTTTACAATATTTTATGACCTCAAGTTACTGTAAAATGGTATTTTTTTATTCTTTGAACATTTCGTACATGCATAGAGTATCTTGATCACATCCAGCTCCCACTGTTTTCCTCCGACTCCCCCAGACCGCCTAACACATCTCCTCCCAACATCTTGTCTTTGCTTTTCAAAACCCACTGAATCCAATTAGTGCTGGCCATATGCAAATGGATGTGGGCCATACACTAGGAGACAGGCAACCCACCAGTGCCACACGCCCAAAGCAGATAGACTCTCTCCTTCAGCAACCAGAACTCTCGTGACTCTTCAGATAGGAGTGTGGTCTCATTAGCTCCCTCTTAGGAGTGTGGTCTCCCTCTCCGTCCACATTGGGAGTTTTTAACTGACTTGATTTGCTCAGGTCTTCCTTAGGTAACCGCCACTGTTGTGAGTTCACGCTTCTAACATCTAGGTTATATCCAGAGGACAGAATCCCAGAACATTCCTTTGCACCCTCCATATTCTTCCTGCCTCCTCTTCTTGGAGAAGAGGTTGGGGTGGCGGTTTGTGAAGTAGATGTCCCACCTGTGGCTAAACACTGCAGTAACTTATTCTCAGCACTTTGAGCTGTATTAGGCATTGCCTATTGTCAGGGGCAAAAAGAAGTTTCTCTGACCACAGTTGAGAGCCACAAAAATCTGTGGGGAAACAAATATTTAGGAGGCATTTTGACAACTTGGCCATGTAGCAGACCAGGAGCAATAGGTTCCCCGCGAGGGTCTGTGACTTCTCTAGCAATAGATTTTAAACCAGATTTACAGCACGAGGCACTAATTCTTTCTTTTGGAGCAGGTCTCGAGTCTAATCAAAAAGTAGTTAGTTACCCCTTTAACAGTTCTGCTGCTATTGTGGACATATCTGACTGTCATGTAAGTATTGTAGCACGCATGTGCACAGTCTAGCATTGGGTAAAGACCACTGATGTCTTTTCTCCCTCAGTAGCCTACATACCACATTCCTGCATCACAGGAGCTTGTCATCACGAACAGAGTTTCCTAGTAAGATTAACAATTTCTACATGCCTTGCAACCAATGTATGTGATACCTTCGGCAACAAGGTCTTATCATCTACTTATGGTTTGTTAACCGAGAGCAAGAGCAATAGCCTGTGTTGCTCTAGGAGTCTCTGGGGCTTCTCTGTCCAAAAGCTTATAGGGAGATAATGTGCTTAGCACTGAGATTTTCATTTAACTAGTCCATGTTTTTTATTAGCTTACAAATTAGTGGTTTTACATAAGAGACAAAGTCTCCTGTACCCTTGACTGCCTGGGACTCATGATGTAGCTGAGGAGGAACTATTACTTCGCCTTTACCTGCAAAAGGCTAGCCTCACAGACATGCATTTATTTGCTTCGATTGGAACCAGGATATCTGTCACCCTCGAGGATGGCATTTGATAGCACATTCATGAAAATTACCTTTGCTTAATATTTGGTTTTTAGCGAACCAATTAGTTTCCTTGCGATATATGACATAGTCCAGGCTACCCTAGACTACACTTAATGTCACCGTGATGACTAGTTTTTATGTTAACTTGATACAAGCTAGAATCATTTTGGAAGAGAGACCTTCAGTTGAGGAAAATGCCTCCACCAGATTTCCCACGGGCAAATATTGTTGCATTTCTCTGTTGGAGACTGGTATGAAAGGGTCTAGAACACTGTGGGGGTGCCACACCTAGATGGTGGCACTGGGAGCTGTAAGAAGACAAGCTGAGAAAGCCAGTAAGCAGCATCCTCAGTGGCCTCTGCATCAGCATCCAGCCTGGGGGTTCCTGTCCTGCTGGAGTTCTGACTATGACTTCCTTCAGTGATGGACTGTGATGTCAAACTGTGAACTTTTGATCATCCTACCTCTCTCTGCCTCCCAAGTGCTGGGCTTACAGGCATGCAACACCACGCCCAATCTTATTAGTGCTGGAGGTTGAACTTAGATTCTTGTATGCTAGGCTAGCAATTTACAACCGAGCTACATCCAGACCCTTCAATATTTTAAATAATCTCTAGATTTTCTGTACTATATATACTATATTTTCTATAACTATGACTGAAATAAACCCGTTCCTTCCCAAGTAGCTTTCATTCGTGGTGTTTTATTCCCCACAACAACAGCAAACCCAAGACAGTCACCTGGGCTGACTTTAAACTCATTTTGGTCTTCTTGCCTCAGCCTTCTAAATCCTGAAACAAATTGCCATGCTTGTAATATATCTGGTTCTTTAGATGTCAATGAGTTTCTGGAATTCTGTGCTTGGTACAAATTGGAAAACAACAACAAGCAAACATGATAACAAATCATTAAACAGAGAAAATACATTTGCTTGACAAGTAAAGTGACTAACTCTAGGGGAGAGGAAGGCGCTCTTACTGGAGTCTGACCTGCTTGGCTTCCCCGCCTTGTTTACCTGTCTGCCCTGATGTGAGCCATTAAGCTGTGCTAATTCCCAGTTTATTCCACTATAAATGGCTCCAATGCATCCCATAAAGGTGACAAAGACTGGTGAAAATGCACACAAATCATTTACCTCGTGCCTGTAAACAGGCACAAGGCGTGTAATAAACGGAAGCTGTCTCATAGTTGTTGTTCAGATCCATGAACAGGTTCAACTAATTACAAATCCAAAGCAACTGGGAGAAAAAGCCATGTTTATGTCGAACATGTCCAGAGATTTTTGTGCCAGTATTTCCTGAACATGGTGACAACTACTCCCGTGGCATTTCTGTTGATGAAGCATACTGGGTCACCTCAGACAGCTGATTCTATGGTGGCTTGTGTAGAATCCGTGGGATCCTATACATTTTATTTATGGCTCGAGCATCTGTGGATTCTGCTGTCTTCAAGATGGCCTAGACCATTCTCAAACTTCCTGATGCTGTAACCCTTTAAAACAGTTCCTCATGTCATGATGACCCCAACTATAAAGCTGTTTTCATTGCTACTCATGACCATTATTTCACTACTGTTATGAATCATAATGTAAATATCTGATATGCAGGACATCTGATATGTGAACCCTGTGAAATGGTTGTTCAACCCCCCCAAGGGGTTGTGACCCACAGGTTGAGAACCTCTGGTCTAGCATCATTCCATGCCTGATACAGACAGGTGACTATACTTATACTCATCTGTCATTCACACCCACATGCCTTCACCATCAGAGCTCTCACCTTCAGAAAAAGAATCTGGTTAAAGAAAGAGCAAAGTCTCATCCTGAGGAGCAAAGTAGAGTTCAAACAAAAACAAAAACTAGATTTAGAGAGCTCCTGAAATGAAAGCAAGCAAACTTGGAGCAAAATAGCTGGCAATGGTCAGAGGATACACAATGCCTACATCATTCTAAGAGAACTGGGGCTCCCTTCTGCACAGATGGTACCCAGTCTGAATGTGTTCTAGCAGAAGGAGATTGCTGGTTAGTACAGTTGCCAAGAAGGTTTTCCCTTTGAGTTAGACACAGATGCATAATCATAGACTGTCTCCACGGTGCTCAGAGTCTCTGATGCTGTGGCAGGGGTGGAAATTAGCAGGCATGGAAGACCAATGACCAGAGGAATCAACAGGAGGCTCCCCATGGTGCTGTACAGCTTCAACAAAGCCCAGGTTCTTCAGTACACTCACCCCTCAGTGTGTGGGGGGAATCCTTCCAGAACCCCTCTTAGCCTCCAAAGCCCATTCCCATTCCTGTCTTCTGTGTAACAGAATACAGTGTTTCCATAGAAACAACTCAATTCTGTATACCTTAAATTATCTCTAGATGATGGATAATACCCAGGAATTGTAGACATCACATACATAGCTGGTAAGGGGATTATTTAAACAACGGTGGCAGGAAAAAACTCTGTTCATATGGAATTTTTATTTTCTTTTTGGAATTTTCATTTGGCACTTAGTTGAAGCCATGGACATCAGTCCTTAGATTAAGAGAGCTTCCACTATGCAATAAACCAAATTCCTGGACCATGAGTCCAAGTTGTTGCCTTTCTGCTTCTCCGTGTTCCCCTTGGAGGAGGCTGAAGACCTAGAGAAGGTTCAGCCACAGGTGAAAGGGTCCTGGAGCCAGGAGTCAGAGCCTAAGTCAAAGTTCCTTCACTGCCCCACATTGCATTGTGGTATGAGAAAGGAGTAGACTTGAACTGTATGTGGCCACTCAAGTCTGAGGGCTGGGGGTCCTTGTTTGAGCAGGGACACCACTGTGACCCTTTCCCGATCAAGCCAGTCTATCCCCCTGCGTCCAGAAATGTGACACAAAGCGGTCAGAACTCTTGTAGAAATCTGAAAACAATATGTTCCCAATATTTCCCTGAGTTTTGTAACTTTTATAATGATAACTATTTATAGAAGCCTTTTTGGGTCAACTATGATTGGTAGAGACTTTTGAGGCTTTAAAACACTTCACCTAAATATTGATGAGTCATTCTAGTCTTTTTTAATCTTTAAATGATCAAGAAGACTGATAACTTACTTGTTATTTTATAGTTTTGCTAATGTCATTTGCTCATTTTAAATTTGTTGTTGTGTGAGTTTGCACATTTATGAATTATTTTTTTTTTAAAAAAAGTCCTGAGAGTCTTACTGTCTAGCCCAGGCTGATCCAAACTCCTGCCTCAGCCTCACAAGAACTGAGATTACAGGTATGTGTCCCCTTACTTAGATCTGAACTCATATGGATTTCATTTGTGATTTTTATCTTCCCTTGATTTTGACTATGTCCCTTTAATCTTTTGACAAATGCCTGGCCCAGTCTCGAGAGTTGACTAAACGTAATTAAATGGCCTCTTGCTATTTCTTTACCTCTCTCCCCACCACTCACTTTTTCTCATTGGCTTTCAGTGGAGCAGTACTACCAAGTCACCCCAAACATGAAGAGCCCAACAGTGGAGTTCACTGCTGATCTTCCAACCTCCCTACGCTTGTCTGTAGAGACTGTGCTAGACAGACATTGGCATTCCTTTATTTTGTCATTCCTGTCAGTCTTCACTCTTTCAGTACTTGTTTTTCATGATGCAATTTAGAAACTATGAAATTCCGACAACAGAGAGTGAATAAATACGTTCTTTTAGAGGGATTAAGTATTTTTCATTCCTCCAGGAAAGTTACAAAGAGGAAAGTATCTCTCCAGAAACGTGAGAAATGACTAAGAGATTTCTCAGAAATTGCTGGAAGCTTCTTTAAGTTGGATGTGATAAGCAACGTGGTGAATTCAAATGTGGGACAGAAAAACACTTCCCTGGTTGTGATGGTTCCTTTCTGTTGACAACTTGACCCAATCTACACCCCTCTGGGAAGGGTATAATGAAGACTTGTCTTGATACTGTGTGGGTATGTCTGTAGGGGACTATCTTGATTATACTAACTGAAGTGGAAGACCCTACCTACCCAATGTGGGCACACTATTTTCATAGGTGGGACTGCGGACGAGATGGAAAGGAGAGGTGAGCTGAACATGAGCAAGAATGTGTGCCAACACGCATTCTCTCTGTGTTCCTGACTGCCTGTGACTGACTGGCTCAGGATCTGGCCATCCTGACTCACCCCTCAATGACAGACTGTAACCCGAAACTGTGGGATAAAATAAATCCTTTCTTCCCTCAAGCTGCTCTTGTCAGAGCAGTTGGAAAGCAAGCTACAATAGTAAGAAAAAAAAAAGCCACACAAAATAAAGCAAGTGGAGATGTTAAATGGCATTTATCAGCATGTCTGTGAAGTCTGTGGAGTCCCAGTTCCCTTCCGTGGCTTTTGTCGATGACGTGACTGTTGATATTCTGATAGAAACTTGTCATGAGGGTGCTGCTGTGTGTGCCCAAGTAGGCTCTTCCAAAGGAAGACCTAGAGATTTCTCCTCAATGCCACTAGCACATAAATTAGATTGGGTGAGTACCAGGTTGGGGCTTCTGATGTGTGGGACTGTTGAGTAATGGGACTACCTTTGAGCTACAGGCTTCTCAGGCTTTCATTGTGTCATTCCCAAAACGGCACAAGTGAGACAAGGAAAGTGAGGTTCAGGGGCTCAAATGGCAAATTTGGAATCATTTTACCCCTTTGGGTGTGTCCACACGTGTGCACACATGCATGCCTCTTGAGTGGGAGTCAGAGGACAGATGAATTTTGGCCCTCACTTTCTACCTTATTTGAGGCACTCCTTGTTTTCCCACAGGCCAAGCGAGGTTAGCTGACACGAGCTTCAGATGATTGATTCTCCTAGTGACCTCCTTTCTCTTACGAGGGCATGCTGGGGTTATGGGCATCAGTCTTACTGTTTCTGTCTTTTTTGTGGGTTCTGGAGACCCAAGCTCATGACATCATTATGATGCAGCAAGATCTTTGCCTACAGAGTCATTTCCTCAGCTGGGCAATGACTTGTATTGCTAGAGGTCTCCCTGCTGGTGAAATAAGACTTTGTGGGAAACCAGGCAGCTCTGGGAGTTCAGGAGAGGCAGCCCTTCTGCGCAGGAAGAAACCCTAGACCCAGAGGTCAACCCACTGGCCAGCACAGGCTGGACCTGCTTCCTGGTACACAGAAGGTGACTCAGAAACTCATCTTGCTCTTGGAATGTTTTGAAAGGTGAACGATATGACAAAAGGCTGAGAACTATGTGAAAGAAACAGCATTCTTCCCTTTGAAAAATTGAATATTTTTAATTTTCCTTGAGTGACTCATATACGAGCTTGAGATTCTCCTGATTTTCTCAGTTTTCTCACCCCAATCACCTTCTTAAATCACCACCCACGAGAAGAAATGCGGTTCGAGCCTACGCCTGGAGTAATGCCAATTCAATCCTCTACACTGCCTTTTAAAGACAATTTAAAATATCATTTTATGATTTTCCCAAATATCTAAAATTTTCAAAACACTTAGGTTTTTTAACAGTTGCTTTGACAAGTCATACTTCCCTTCAAAATACCTGAGAGGTCACCTTTCATCCCCTGGTTTCTCTGGTCACAGTAAGGCATATCAGGGATGCCCAAGCCTCAGTATAGATATCACAGTGACATTGGGACAGCGGCTCTTAACCTTCCTAATGATGCAACCCTTTAATACAGCTCCTCATGTTGTGCTGACCCCCAAGCACAAAATTATTTCATTGCTACTTTATAACTGTATTTTGCTGTTGTTATGAGTTGTAATGTAAATATCTGATGTATGTCCTTAAGAGGGTCACAACCCACAGGTTGAGAACTGTTCCATTAGGTGACTAAGAAAGTTGTTTTCCTCTAAGCTTTGGTTAGGTTCTATATTTTGTACCCCAGTTTTATAGCTGCCTCATTTCTATGTTTATGTCCCCACAACAACAAGGCCTCGAGGAAGAAGAGTAAGTCATTCAGCCATCAAGCCAGCACACACACACACACACACACACACTGAACTCTTTACCACTTCCCATCCAGGCCCATCCGTCTCTTCCCTTGAAAGTCTGGAAGTAGAGACCTGCATTCCACATGTAATAATTAGGGTGATAAATGATACAGAGAAAAAAGGCATGGCTCAGGACCTAGGCGCTGTGAATATCTGTCTCATTTCCACACAGGAAATCCATATGTTCGTACTGTACTTGTTATTGGCGGGATGTGATCTCTCTCCTGCTCTTCCATGGTGCTGAGAGCATGACCATGGGTATCAAGGGTTGGGCATGTTCAGAGAAAGCGTAATCAGACACCACGAAGCTCATGGGTAATTGTCACTCATCATTCTTCCTGGAAAAGAAAAAAGTCTGCGGAGGCTTTGCCTTTAGTCATCTTCAGCCATGGTTGACTGTGTTGAAACAATGCCAGACTGAGCATTGATACCAGGTGCCTGTCCAAGCAGAATCCAATGTCACACCTGCAGATAGAGGGTAAGATTACATCATGTGTCAGGCCCGAGCACCACAAATGACTCTCTGCTTCATCTCAAATAACATTATAATTTCACTTGGAGACTTCAGACTATGCAGTCTTGGCCAAATGAAAGTTTTTGCAGCCAAACACATCAAACTCAATATATTTTGCTTTACCGATGTGATTATTATTTTTTTTAAGTTGCATGTAATTAAATCTATCAATGGCATTTTTTTTTAAAAAAGTATCTGTCCTGGAAGAGGCTTAGAGACATTTGACTGTCAGTTATGAAGATGCCATAGAGTTTTGTGCTGGGAACCAAAGAAAGAATAAAAGGGCCCCAGTGTGTAATGGAAAAGAAATGAGAATTCACAGATGAAAGGGTCTACAATGAGGCCCTTTGTTTTATAAAAATGTCATAGCTACGAAGGTGTAAGTGTGGAGCTGGAGAATTACTTCAGACAAAAATGAAAACCCTCCCAATTTAAACATTTTTCCAGATATGGGACACAACCTGCAATAATCCTCGCTGGACCTTGGGGAAGGCTGTGTGGGTATTTCAGCACCTCCTCACCCCATCCATCCGAATTTTCACCCTTGCACGTTGGTGCACTGGTGGGCTTCACGGCGTTGCTTGTTTGCACTTTGACCCACTTACTGGAAAGCGGCCGTGTGCTCTGAATACTGCTGCAAATGTCTGCATGAACAGAGAAAGGAAACAGTGTCCTCCTGTCCCCGTTCTCCCCACCAACGTCTTTAAGTCCTGGGAGGAAATGTCCCTCTGGCTATTCGTTGGCTTTGGGGCTTACTCTAGAGTTCTCGTATTCTTCATGGAATGGCCTTAGCAGTTTGAATCTTTCAGAGAAGCTTATTATGTTTAACATTGATAGATAGAAGCTTTTGTAATCTTGAATCTAGTGGTGGGGTTTCTGAGAGCCCCAACGAAAATACCTCCCTCTTAACTCTGCCTTAACCTCATTTCCATGACATTTTAGGAAATCTTTAGTCTTGAAGTTCTATACTTGCTTGCCAAGTCCTTGCACAGCCTAGAGATTGACCTGACACTGGGGACACAAGGAAATGAATTGATGACAGACACATGACATGGATCAGGCTGGGATCAGAGGGTCTGGGCTCCTTGATGGAGAAGCTGCAGCACCCAGAAGCTCAGCATGTTTATTATCTACACTGGGGCAGGCAGGCAAGGTTATTGCATACACCTGAACAAGGCAGTTGGTTATTACATACAGCCAAACAAGGGGGCAGGGTTACTTTATAAGCTGAACATGGAGGCAGGTGTATTACACAACTCTGTGTGGTAACAAACACTTCTTGTTTCCACGGTTTCCAACTGGTGTTCCTCGCTGGCATCGTGTGCCGGTTACTGTATTAGTCACCCTTCTCGGCTCTTTGACAAAGTATCAGACAGAAGCAACGAAGGAAGGAAGGAAGGAAGGAAGGAAGGAAGGAAGGAAGGAAGGAAGGAAGGAAGGAAGGAAGAAAGGAAGGGTTTACCGTGGTTCTTGCTTTAAAGGTAAAATTCTTCATACCCGAGACATCATGGTGGCAAGAGCATAAAGGGGCTTGTCAAGTTATGCTCACAATCCAGAAGCAGCGAGCAGACAAGGGGGCTGGGAATGAAAACTAGGAAAACTTAAAGCCCATCCCAAGAACCCACTTCATCCAGTGAGGGCTCACCTCCTAAAAGGTCCCACAGCCTTCCCAAACAGTGCCTACTAGACAAGTGCTCAAACACATGAGCCTGTGGCAGAGGTCCACAGTAGTTTCTTCAGCTGGTGACGACTGCCACTGTGGCTTGATTTAGTGTTTGTCTTCTGTACCAAGTGTCTTCTCCTCCATCCAGGCTGAAGGAACAATGTCTACTCTATACAAGCCATCCTTGTGGAAGAAGCAGGAGGAAGAAACAGGAAATTGTTCTGCACAGAGTCATGGCTTCTCTTAGTTCAATAAAGTCACAGGGCCTCACACGACTGTGGCCCAGAGAGCTGTATTCTGCCTATCGGGAACTGCTGAAGGTCTCAGGGTGATATGTATGCCATTGTATAAAAAGCTGAAGAACTGGGAACTATTTATCCTGGCATGTCATCCTTATTTCTTTTCTCACCCAGCTTTGTATAAATACCAACTATATTCAGCCTTAAAAACTCAGAAAAATGGATGGACAGAAAAATGAACAATTTCTTAAAATCCTGGGTATGTATCCATGTCTAGTTCTGGTCTGTATATTGAATGTTAATTAATTTTCCAATCATGCCATATCAAGCCAGTCAAATATGCTAGCATGGATTGCAGACGGGCTCTTGAAACCTCCCCTTGACTGAGGAGCAATTGACGTGATGGCTGCTTCAGGAAGAGTCAGTTTTCCTCAGGGATGAGACCCCTAACAGTCTGCTCATGCTCAGTGAATGGCCCTGTACCCAAGCATGTATGAGTAGTGCTAACTGATCTCAGTGAGTCCAAAAAAGAGAAAATGATGCTAGGAGGGAGAAGTGGTGGGGGCATCAGGGAGGAACTAGAGGAGTGGTGTGTGGGGTGGATATGATCAATGTGGATATATGAATGAACTTAGCAAAGACTGTATACAATAAAACTTTTTCCATATATGCCACATCTGATAAAACTTAGTTCAAGTCTGCCATGGTGGGCTGAAGAAAATTATTTACCTGGGATATTTTCCTTTGGAGTAGAAGTTTTAATAACTCTTTTTCTTGTTGATATTTACTGCATCTATTAGGTCTCATCACTGGGATGTACAAATGCTTGTGTTTTCCTCAGAATGGGCTCCACTTTACCTGGCGGGGCTTCAGATGCCAGCATAATTCAGACAGACATTCATTCACATGTAGTGACAGGAATTTCCATGTTCCATGGAGCTGGACTCTAGAGGATGCTGGCGTGTTCATCTCCTCTGATGGTTAGCTCCAGGCTCCCCGAGCCACTGGGCCACTCGGGAATACTCTGGATCCCGCCCAAGACTTGGAGGTGTTAATTCTGCTTTCTGGTCACATTTCAGCTAGGGTAATGACTTTCTGACTTCTTACAGCAACTCCAGAAACTTTAGTCAAACAAGATCTCCTTGCTTTCTGCACTATGTGGTTTCATGGGAATGGAATGAGGGTAATTCTTAAAGATTTCTAGAAACTTCTGAGCTCAATGGTCTGTGGAACTTGGTCATGAACCTAGATATGGTGACTTTCCTGACCGCTATCTTGGCTACCACCAAATGCAGGTCCAGTCCTCCTAACTGGAACTTGCTTGGGATAGATCACCTGCCGTGAGCTCCTCCAATGGAGACTACCCAGGCAGTAGAACCCTCTGGATACTAACCTTCGGCAGTGTGTAAACAGAATTTTTGTTTTCCTCAGAATGGGCTCCACTTTGCCTGGCAGAGCTTCAGATGATAACCTGCTTCACAGTGTTGCACAGTGACACCGTCATGGTGGCAATCTAGAGGAAGCTTTTCAGATCCACAGGTAAGGCTTTGCTTGGCTCTGCCTCCATCTCTCCTTCTCTCCACCCTCTATCCACTTCTTCACCAAATCCCTGTGGCAGGTGTCAAATCTCACATCCATCCCTCCTTGTTCTCTTACTGCCCATTCCAGGAAAGGGCCCTCTCTTCTCTTGCTAACTTCCTTCTTACCTCCAGGTGAGTAAACTCCCCCAGGTAGGTCACACCGGTCCTTTCCTGCTGTGACTTTGGCTCTTGCTGCCCCTAATCAGCACTGCCCACAAACATCAGTGTCTTGGGGCAGAGAAATAACCCTGTTTACCCTTCTCTTTCCCACCATGCTCTCCCGTTTGTACTGTTCCTGCTGAAGAACACCAAAACACTTGGAATGTAAACATGTCCAACCAGGTTATGACGCACACATTTGAGAAGAGTCAAAAACGTGCAGGTTCTTTAGGATTGCTTGGCACTCGCTCACTCGAGTTCCATCGCTCTGTACTGAATGCTCAGTGTATGTGGTTTATAGTAGAGGCAGCGCACAGGCTCTTCAGAGGAGAATGGGGTGGTTTATTCATCAGTTTGTGTGGAAGGGGTGTGGAACACAAAGACTAAGTGAATCCCAATCACCTGGTCTCTGTTTTGACTCCTGTATTTAAACTAACGGGACACATGGTTTTCCAATTAAAAATTATATTTCCTAGCTTTGTCTGCAGTTGAGACCCCAGTGTCCTGATTCTGGCCCGTGGAAGTCCGAAAGTCGTGAACACATGTAGGAAATACAAGGAACATGGATTCCCCTTGCTGTCTCTTCCATTGACTGGAATGGCAGCAAACAGAACCTGTCTTTGGACAGGACTATAGTAAGCCTGACGTGCTGAGAATATGCAGTGAGGTAGGCTGGAGTAGGCTGGGTTCCTCTGTCAGCTTTTGCGATAATCAGTTAAAAGAGATTGCGTATTAAAGCCTCCTATGAAGGGGTTGGGGGATGGCTTAACGGTTAAGAGCACTGACTGCTCTTCTAGAGGACTTAGGTTTGATTTCCAGTATCCACATGGCGACTCACAACTCCAGTTCCTGGCATCTCATACTCTCTATGGCCTCCAATGACACCTGACACACACACAGTACACATTCATCCGGGCAGGCAAAGCACCCATATACATAGAACAAAACAAAGTAAAAATATTTTTTAACTAAGCCAACAGAAGGAAACAGAAAACTCCTGCTGAGGTGGTAGCGGCACCCAGGACCCGGGCTTTGCTTTTGCTAACCCTCCTAGTGCTATTATCTTTCTTCTGCTAACCTCTGGGTTTTCCCATGGTGTGTGTGTGTGTGTGTGCACATGTGTGCACATGGGTGTGTTTGCTTAGGTATAAGCCTTTGTAGGCCAGAGGTTGACACCAAGTGCCTTCCTCTATCACTTTTCACCTTATGAGGCAGGGTCACCGTTGAAGCTGGAGCTTGCTGTTTTGGGGTCACTCATGGAACGTGGAGCTTGCTGTTTTGCGGGTCACCACTGAACCTGGAGCCTGCTGTTTGGGGGGTCACTCATGGAACTCGGAGCTTGCTGTTTTAGGTGTCACTCATAGAACCTAGAGTTTGCTGTTTTGGCTAGGCTAGCTGGCCCACAAGCCCCCAGGATCTGCCTGTTTCTGCCACCCACCTCCAGCACTGGGGTGACACGTTGCTGCCATGCCTGGCTTTTCCATGCATGGGGATCTCAACTCAGATCTATCTCCCCAGACCTTGGCTGCTTTAAGCCATTCTCTCTGGGGGTGGGGCATCTGAGTTACAGACACTTTCCTCGGCAGCAGCCAGCTCATGGCTGTTAAGCCTGGCCTTTAGTTATTTTCAACAAATTTAGATTGCCAGTCTACTTTCTCAGAGAAGTGTCTTAGGTCGCATAAGTTATAATTCCCTACTTTTCTCTCCCGACTTGCTGTGCCTTCGGGTTTCACTAACAGTAGCAATGGCCCTGCTCTTCCTTATTGGAACAGTCTCGACTGGGTCATGAATTTCCCCTTGATTTCTAAGAGCAGTTCAAATTGGAGTGATCCTTTACAAGTGTATAGCTTTGGCTTTATCAAGAGGAAGAGGATCATAGAAGCAATAATTTGTCTGCGGAATAATACATAACCTGGCTCTATGATTCTTCTCGAGTCCTCCGGTATTAGGCCATCTCACAGGACTCTGTAATGATCTCATGTAGAGTGTGAGCCCTCTTTGCTGCGGGTAAAACCTCCCATCCTATCTCCCCAGGATTGCTCTGGAACACAGGTGAAGCCCCACTGAGGCTATTGTTCAGTCAAAAGCCACCTGTGAAGACCCTACCTCTGTTATTAACCCCCCCTCTTCCATGAAGGATTGGCATCGAGATGATTGTCCCTCTTTACACCAGACAGTTCTGGGTCCCCAGAGCACAGAATGAAGCCACACTGCCACCTGAAGTCAGGAAAGGGTTGTCCCCCATGTCTAGAGGACTTCATGTGCCTAGCTTCATAGTGAGTAAACAGGGATGGGGGCTGGAGTAACTTACCCTAAGTTCCACGGTCTGGATATGTCAGAATCATGATCAGAATCCAGTGTTTATTCCTGACACCTTCCCATAGCTCTGCACAAAACTAGCTGCTCCGAGGCCTTTGGGAGCTGGTGTTGGTAGGCATAGATTTCTGATCCCACCGCAAAAATAGCTTTTAAGTTTTTTTTTTTTGTTGTTTTTTTTTTTTTTTTTTTTTTGCTGTTGAAGTCATGGTGAGACTTTTTTTTCCCTTTTTTTATTAAAAATTTCCGCCTCCTCCCCGCCTCCCTTTTCCCTCCCCTCCCCCACTCCCCATGACCCACTCCCCTCCTCCTCCCTCTCCAGTCCAAAGAGCAGTCAGGGTTCCCTGCCCTGTGGGCAGTCCAAGGTCCTCCCCCCTCAATCCAGGTCTAGGAAGGTGAGTATCCAAACAGGCTAGGCTCCCACAAAGCCAGTACATACAGTAGGATCAAAACTCAGTGCCATTGTCCTTGGCTTCTCAGCAGCCCTCATTGTCTAAGTATTTTTTTTTTAATTTAATTTAATTTTGTGTTTTGGTGCTTGCAATTGAACTTAGGCCCTTAAAGATGTTAGGTCAGCACTCTACCACTGAACTATAGCCCCAGCCCTGTATTTATTATTACATTCATTTATTTGTGTGTGTGTGGTGTGTCTGTCTATGTGTATCTGTGTGTGTGCTTGTGCCTGTGGATCAAAGGACAATTTCTGGGATTTCCTCCCAACAAATCATAAGATTTGGTGGCAAACACATCTACCCTGAGTCATTTCACTAGTCCTGATTTTTTTTAAAAATAACTTCCCAGGTTGTTCCAATAAATTACAATCAGAAAACTTTGTGTTCACACTGAGAACAGTGGCCTCAGACTTTCCTAGTCTTGTTTCTTTATCTGCTCATCCTGTTTGCTGCCTCCACACAAAATGAAAGCAGTTAGGACTGGAGAGATGGCTCAGTGGTTAGGGGTATTTGTTGCTCTTGCAGAGGACCCGGGTTTGAGTTCTACAACCACATGGCATTTACAACCATCAAAAATCTCAGCTCTAGGGGACTCAACACCTTTTCCTGACATCCACAGGCACCAGCTACCCATCTGATATACCGACATATATACAGGCAAAACTCTCATGTGCATAAAATGACATTAATTGATTAATTAAAAATAAGGACAATCATGTGTCCAAATAAAAGCAAAATCCTTTATCAGCTGAGGCAGTGCTTTGGGTGTGACTCATATCGTGAGATGGCTCCATCAGCTCTGACCTCCAGCAGGGCTTGAGGCCACCTTTCCCATCCATCCCTTACTACTCATGAGTGGTTCTTTGTGGCTAGTTCTTATGGAGACTATGGGAAGAACCTCTCAGCCTGAGAGGTCTGTGAAGGAGACCCAATCACACATGAAATAACTCAAGAGTGAGGGGAAAACTGGTTGGCAATAAATCCCGAGTCAGATACAGGTGGGCGAGAAGCCCAGAGAGAGGCAACAATGGTGGGAATCAGGAGAGGCAGGCTCAGCTCAGAGAGGGGACAGTTCGATTGGGAAGCATCAGTCAGGTCTCAAAAGTGTGATAGAAGGTGAAAATGTGTAGCAGGAATGGGATCAGCCGAGTCCCACCCTGTCCGAGGCCAGCCCGTGACTCCCAGGGTGCTGTTCTCCGTCATGGGCATGCATCTCTTGAGCTGTTAGGAACAAAAGTGAAGAGAGAGCCAGAAATTCTAAAGGTATCCTATATAAATTAATATAAAGTGTGTGTGTGTGTGTGTGTGTGTGTGTGAGAGAGAGAGAGAGAGAGAGAGAGAGAGAGAGACTTGTTGGAGACTGACATGTTGGGAAACTGAGTCTGAGGAGGTAGTGAGCAAAGTCACAAATAAGGATGGGTGGGGGGAGAGGTGCTGTGATCACACCTTGAGCCCCTGAAACCTGAAGGACTTGGTGGTGCTGACTGGGCTGTGTGTTTGGGGTGGGTGTATAGCACGGTAGAGACAGCATATCAGAGGGCCTGGGGCCTGGAACAGGGCAGGACTCTGCGGTGCACTGATGAGCAGCTCTGCTGACTTTTGACTTTGTGCCCAGTGGCATTTTCTTTCCTGCTCCATCGGCCGAGTTGGTTTTGGATGTGAGACGTGTGCTTTATTTTCCCTTGAAAACAAACTTTACATTACTGATGTGCCACTCAAAAATGTTTGTGTTGAATTCCTGCCTCTGAGCCAGGGTCTGTGACTCAGACGGTGTGCGTTTCAAAACTCTCTCAACACAATTTCACATAAAAAAAGAGACACTTTGCAGTGGGCCAACTCTGCTAAAACCAACTGCCTTGTATCACTAATATGTAGCTGGATTGATTCATGGCTGAGTATCTGCAAAGGCACGGATAATCATCTTTGTTTGTGAATTCCTTATTAACACGGAGATAAATGTTATCATAAATTTGAAACTTTTCTATTAAGAGCTAAATTTTTAGTCTTTAAAATTCCCTTCCAGAATATTTGATAGCATGAGACTAAGGGTTCTATGGCACTTTCCCAATTGGACACAGTTTGAGGTGGGTAATTTTTTTTTTTTTGGGTCTCCATTTTCTTTAAGCGAGATGATAAACACTTAATGAGAAGATGGGACTTATGGAAAGCAGCCAGAAGAGAATAGCATTCTCCTGAAGGAATTCCACTTCAGATGCCGTGCTGGAAAAGGAACCCTCGACTCCTGCCCCCTTCGCCTTTTGATGATGGTTTTAAAAACTGTGAAAACAGAGAAAGCCAAGTGTGTGGTCTTTGGCAATTTCATAATAGTCTGTGCGGGAGACAGAGGGGGTGGTGGATTGCTGGAAAGAAATTATTAGTTTTTTCTTTACGATGACAGAAAACAGTTGCAATTGAAAAATGCGAATGGTTCTGCAGCCCTCCCTTTTGGCAAAGCATTAGGTCATCACTCCGTCCAGATGCTGCTTTCAGTGAAGACCTGGAAAAGTCGTGCCCCTAGAGACATCCTCAGGGCGCAACTATTGTCAGCTGGGAGAAACTTGTAGAATTAATGAGGCTTGGAGGAAAAGGCTCCAGATTTTTCTTCAGGGGAATCGCAACTCATTTCCTACCTAGTTCAAACACCTCTGTCCTATTCCCTAGAGTATGGATTTCCCAAGCAGAGCTGAAGGAGACCTCAGCATCCTGGTCACCAACAGTATCTGCACCATTGCTTCGCATTATCTCAGGAAGCAGCAGGCTTGCTGATCAAGAGGTCCTCTCCGCGCACACAACAGCTTAGTAAAAACAGATTCTAACTCTCTAATTAACCCCCACCGTCACAATAGACTAATGGTTCTGACTTTTTCATTTTTTTAAATCTTTCCCAAGGCTGGTTTTTATTATGTAGAAATTTAGTCAAGCTGCCTGGAGCTGAACTCTGAACTAACTCTACCTCTTCACGAATGTGTGTGGCTCAGTGTCCTTTCCTGTGTTCGGGACATGGAGTGGGAGCTTCAGCAGAGGACTCGCAAGGTGCTGGCAATGCTGTGTATCCTGGACCACTTCAAATTCCCTTTGCAGCACAGTGCTAGGTGTGGGCCGTGCACAGATGTAGACAGCAATAGAGTCCTTGACTGTTCAGGTGCTGTGAAGACAGGTGTTGCCCTACTCATCAGGCGAGGTGTTCAGAGTGTCCTATAAACAAGGCTTCTTAAGCTTCCTGTTCTTGACCGTCTACCCCCAAGAATCGGTGTGTGAAGATGAAGTTCCATGGGACCACCTATGCACCTTCGGAGGCCAGAGGCCAGTGTTGGGGTCCTTCACAGCGGCTCTTCCACCTTAGATTTTGAGCAGGGTTTCTCACCGAACCTGGAGCTCAGTAATTAAGTGAGATTGACCAGCTAGCTACCCCGGGATGCTTCTGTCTCCAAGCACAAGGACTATGGGTACATGCCCACACACCCAGAATTCCTATGTGGATGCTGTGGACTGAACTCAGGTCCTTATGCTGGCATGCCAACTACTTTGCCTACTGAGACATTTCTCCAGTTCCTCTCATGAGAAATTTTTACATGACACCAGGTATGCAGATCTATAAAATGGGTATGCAAACCAAACATTTACTAATAATAGATCATAAGGACTTTTGTTTTTAAAAAATTCTTTGGTATGCATGGTGGGATGAGAAAATTAACTTCTGATGGTGGTCCACTTCTCTCTCTCTCTCACACACACACACAATTTTAAAATATAATTTTGCTTAAAACTTAAATCTCAGCTGAATGTTTGATACCACAGGCCACGGCACCACCGAAGTTTTCTTGTGGTTATCCCGTGTCTTTATTTTATAGCAGTCATTGTGGAGAATGCAGCCTTCTAGACTTCAAATGACAGAAATACTTTTAGAAACATTATGAAACTGTTGAAAATTCCATCTTAATCAAAGCTAAATATTATTTAATATTTTTAATAGAGTGAAAATCAATAGCTCTACTTGCATGCTAAGGAATATGATGGGAAAATGTGAAAAAAAATATCGTTCTTCATAGCTGAACCATCGCCTTTTTACAAGAACACCTTGCATGTTGAGTCCAAACAAAGTACAGTTCACAACACGCAGGCATCTGGAGTCTAAGCAGTCCTCATTCATGTTGCATGGGGAATGGCTTGAACGGGGCAAAGTATATATGGCTTTATGTTCAGAACCAAGGCTGTGGTGAGGCGGTGCCGTGCAACACTGGAGGGTGCTGCCAGGAGCACCTTGGGTACCTTGTATGTTTGATTTTGAATTATTTACTGGTCATTTTCCAACCAGAAGCCTTTCACTGCCACCTATTTGAGTCTGTATGTGCGCGCATGTGTATGTGTGTATGTATGTGTGTACATGCATGTGATTCCCTACATTATGTAACCCCCACACACACAGAGTCAGGACCCACAGGGTTTTTTTTATTGATTTTATTGAGCTCTACATTTTTCTCTGCTCCCCTCCCTTCCTCTACCTTCCCCTTCAACCCTCTCCCATTGTTCCCAAGCTACCAATTTACTCAGGAGATCTTGTCTTTTTCTACTTCCCATGTAGATTAGATCTATGTATGTCTCTCTTACAGTCCTCCTTGTTGAGGACCCACAGTTTTAAAAGTCGGCCCTCCAGGGTTGGTGAGATAGCTTAGAGGGTAAAGGTATGGTTGCTAAGTCTGATGATCAGAGTTCCGTTCCGAAGCCCGACATGGTAGAGGGCCAGAACTGACTCCCGAAGCTGTCCTTTGAATTCCTCTCACACTCTGTGGTACACATGCACCTGAACACACAGACTCACACTCAAACGTCACGCAAATAATTAATTTAAAAACAAAGTCGTTGAGCTCCAACAAACTGCGACATTTGCGGGATGTTTGACAACGCTAAAGCATACCCACGGTCGGTTGATGTGTCTTGATGGCCCTGCAAGGACACAAGACCGAAACACCAGGTAGGTGAGGTGAGGCAGCCCAACGACACTGCCTCAAGTCCCCACGAAGGAGGGACCCTCTAAGTCTCTTTGCACACCACATCCCAGGAGGCCTCGTGTAGCTGCAAAACCCACAGCTGTGCTGTATCTGCTGCATTCGGTCCCGATTCTCTCAGATGAGTCACGGTCAGAAAGCCTCTACCGTGGTTCCGCTGGCACCTACTCTCGGATGTCTGCGACTTTGAATCTTCATCCTCCTAGCTTCAAGACTCTGCTCTGGTGACGTAGGTCAATTCCTCTGCAGTTCTGGAAAATTATCAGCGATCTAAACCACCTGTATCTTTGCTCTCTGGGAATGATTACGCTGAAGGCTGAGATTTAGGATTCTTCTGCTGTGACAGATTCTTCTGTGGCCATGAACAAGGAAGGAGAGAGATGTCCAGGAACTCAGCAGAAAAACCCTTCCCAGCACTGGCTTAAACAAAGAATGCCCTTATTCAACCTGGTTATTGTAGAAACCCTAATGGGGGGGCAATCCAAATGGGTACAGCGAGATCCTGTGTTGCGGAGGCACTTTGGAAAAATGATGTTAAGAGAGAGACCTAGGCTATGGGGAAAATGGTCCTGGCTACTCCTCCTTGGAGACCGAATTGCTAGGAGACGGGTGAAGCACAATCATGCAGAGATAGTGGTAGGGAGAAGGTGGCATGGCTGGGTATGGACCGGAGCATCATGAGACATGCCATGGGCCTTTGGTGCATGAAGGGAAGGTGTTGCTCGTGAGAAAACCCTGGGTAAAGGACACATGTCTTTAGGGAGGACATGATTACCGACTAGATCAACCTGCTTTCTTAGAGAACTCATTGCTAGCCACCTCTCCACAAAAGTGCCCTACATCCCAGTGAGTGTGTTGTTTGGCCTTTGAAGGTTCTTTGAAGCTCCTTTCTGGACCTGCCTGGCCACAGTGATTTCCTAATAACACACGTATGCTTTCCACCACAGTCCCAAACGGTGGTGAGGACTGTGTCAGGTTCCCCCTCGAATCTCCCTTCCCTGGTACCAGGCTCTAAGGAGTGGTCCAAAATGTTTGCTCGATTGAGCCATTGCTCATCCCTGGGAGTTCCAGATCCAGGCCAGACAGAAGGATGAAAGGACCGGGACAAATCGCACCACGTCCCCCTTGCACAGCACTGTCATCAAATAAAAATGCTTTTAAAATGAACATCAAAGGCAACGTTAGAAGTGAAAAGTAATACAAAAGGCTACAATACGCCTGAATTGCTTGTTTGGGATACAGAAGGGGCGTCCATTCTGCACTCTGAGGAGTTCTGATTAATGTGGTTTACAGAGTACTGTTAAGCACTGGGACTCTCTCTCCCGACCCCTCTCTCTCCTTCTCTCTCTTTTAAACACTAGCTGGAAGGCTCTTCCTAACTATTTCACCCTCTTGGTGTTTCTATACCACCAGTACTGCCTCTGGGAACCCTGCTGTGACAGCGAGGATGAGGGACACGCTGTAGGCATTTTAGGGAACTCTGCTAGCCAGAGGCAGCGGGAGGAGGTCACTTTCAGTGGCCACGTCTAGCATGTGGACACAAACGAAGTCTGAGGCTTCCTATATCTTCCTAACATTTGGCATTGATGCTAGTACTGGCCCCGTCCAACATCCGGCGAGCTCCACATTAGTTTCAGGACCATTTCAATGTTTTCACACTTGCCTTTCTCTTGGGCTAGATTTGAAGCTTTCTGTGTGATTCAGATTTATCACTTGATAAATTCACCCAAATCATTTAACAAGATAGCAATATAGCTTGGGTAAAGTCATGCTCTGTGGTTAGTGGCCACAACGGTAGAGGTGAATTTCACACAAAATCCTGAAGCGTAGATCATGCATGTTTATTCTCTTGGAGTTCACTCAAATTCACTTTCCAGGAGGCTCAGATGAGGCCGTAGTTGTGTGTTCTGCTCTTTCCCCCATCAGTATTTGCTCACAGGAAAATGTTAATCACGTGCTTAAAGAGATTTCATGTGTGTGTCCATGCGCAGGTGTGTACATGTATGTGTAGGTACTCTTAGACGACAGAAGAGGAAGTCCGATTCTCTGGAACTGGAGTTAGAGGCAGTATACATGGTTTATTTAAAGGCATCTGTAGAGATGACGGAGGGCTGAAAGGAGAGGGTTGGTCTGACCTGAGGTGGGACCGTATTTATTCATGACTAGGGGACATTTCATCATCCTCGTGTGAGATGGCAAAAATGCCCTACAGAGGAGAATGGGATGTGGCTTCTTATAGAGGTGGGCATGACTTTTAGTCCATAAGGGAAGCTGGGAAGTGTAGTCTTTCGACAGGAAAACATCATCCCTAACTCTGAGAAGATAGAAAAAAAAAAAACAAAAACAAAAAACAACAACAAAAACGCAGAGCAGGGGTATTATTGCTGTTTCTTGATACTGTCTTTGTCAGAAGGGGTTGATCTGAGTCCACTGAAGAGGGGTCATGTATGGGGTGTGTGTATGTGTGGAGTCTTAACTTGATTGGCTGCAGAGAGTCAGGTGATTGCTGTCCTGTATTCCTGAAGAGACTTGGAGGATAATAAGTAAAGAGAAGCAGGTGATTGGTTACAGAGGAGAACCGAGGGATTTTCTGAGAAGGGTGAGCAGTAGGGAGGGGCTGTTTAGAGGAAGTGGGTATAGATAGAGCTGATTCACAGTGACAGCGACTTCTCATCGCCAAAGCTATGGCACCAAAGGCAGCTCGCAGAAGTAGCAGGGGCTACGGACCGTCAAGGAAGGTAACAGCAGAAGACAGGACCAGTGTAAAGGATTGTACCCAATCTGGAGTGAAAGGAATGAAGGCCCCAGTCAGCCACTTCCTCCATAGCTTCAAAAAGGTCGTTCAGCAGCTGTGTCAGGAACAGATGGAGCAAACGGAGCTGTTGTAGGGTGGGAGATACTGGGAGAGCATAGGGTGAAGTTCAGTAAAACATTTAAGAGACAGGGTAAAGCTGGATGTGGTGTTGCTTGCCTTTAATCCGAGCACTCAGGAGGCAGAGGCAGGCTGGTGTATGTGAATTCAAGACCAGCCTGGTCTACAAACAAAATCAGGACTGTTACACAGAGAAACCCTGTATCGAAAAACCAGACCAAACCAAGCAACCAATCAAACAAACAAAAAACCAGGGCCCTATTTCAAACCAGTTAGAATGTGTTGGCCCAGAAGAAGCATTATCCAAGGAAGACACAAATCCCATCCTTAGCAGCGGCCAGAGCGGTTCTTTTTAATTGTGGAGTGCTGCTGTAGTCCAGGAGTCGCGCGGGTCCTGAAGGATGTAAACTTATCTGAGCTGCTGAGACAGAAAGGGAAACTGAGGCAAAGGAGGCTTCGGTCCTGCTGCTTTAGTTCTGAGTCCCCCAAACAATGCCCAGAGTGGCGAGAAGAGGGATGAGCTGGCTGGTCCGTGGCCCATTAGTCCCCTTGTAGAGGTCACCCAGACTGCTTTTTCGGGGTTTGTAGGTGTCGATCTCAGCGACTGCTTCAAGGCTGACCAGAGGAACAGCAGTTAAGAGTGCCTCAGAAGAGGGCCATCCAAGGGGCCATGATAAAACTTAACCATTGGCAAAGAACCAGAACATGTCAGGAAGAAATAACTCTACAACTTTGTGGGGAACAATAAGAGAACAAAAACTTTACTTCAAGATAAACATGAGTTCAACACAATTCTACAACTGGCTGGGCCGTGAACCAGAGTTCTGTAGCAGGATAAGGTAGCTAACTAGCTGTTTGCTGCATCAGCCTCCTGCATAAGGGACAAGGACCCGGGAGCCTTGTAAAAGAAGTCAAAGTCAGCCTCTAAGGAATGAACCTGAACAGAACAGTGTCTGAGTGATATTCCTGCTTCCACATAGCGTGAACTTTGTATATTGGTTTCTAATATTAATAATACTAGCTATTATTTCATGAACAAAATCAGAGTATCTTTAGTCAAATAAAATTTTTGGTTAGAAACAATTCGATAGGGTGAAATTTCAAATATTGGGACCATTACCTTAACTGAGCATATTTGATATTTTAAAACATGAAAATACATATTTTTAGAATCAAAGTGTTATTTTTATACTTATATTTCAAGATTATGTAGTAAATATCAGGCTACATGAAAAGGCAACTTAAGTCTAAGTTGTATTCCACAAAAAGAAATGGTTTTCAATTTCAAACTTAAAATTATTCCCAGAGACAGTGACTGCCTTGCCTTCTCCTCATATGTACCTCTAGAACACTCTAGAACACCCTACATTACTACCTAGACAGTGATTGCCATGTCAAGTAGATGGTTTATTTTACGATGTTTTCTAAAATTAACCCTACTAACGGAACCTTTTAAAAATCTCTACCTTCTTATTCCATATACTCAACAGATGAAAGATGAAAGCAATCAGCCATGCCAAATCTCTAATAAATAATTTACACCACAGGCTGAATTAACAAACAAGGAAAAGCCAACTCTTTCTTCTTCTGCTGGTGGACAAATGTCTGGGTCACCACACACTGACAGCAGTAAGCATATTTCTTAACATAATTTTATTTAAATATAGATCGGTTTCTAGAGGCATAATTTGTAAAGCAAGATAACCAAATTAAATGAGCATTATCAGACATTGGCTTTGGGGATTTCTTAGAAAACACCCACAAGCATCACTGCTGAGGCTCGTGTACTCCTTGAGGCTTCAAGGTGAGAGCCCGGGCATGGCGCTGGAGCCCTCCCTCTGGGTGGACACTAGATTATGATCACAGAGTGCAACAGGTGAGGCCAATTTAGAGCTTCTTCTTGATCTAAGTTATCTCCTCCTGAAGAATCTAAAGGCTTGGGATATCTCTTAGTCAGTTTGTTGACTGTACAGACAGCAACAACAACAACAACAAAAACCTTTCCAAAGCTGTGAGTTTGCTGACAGACTATGTGGAATCCTCCTTTAATCAGGGGGCAGGGTTGGCTAGGGTATAGACCCTGAAACTAGCTTTTCCTAATTGAATGGAAGGTAAAGCCATGGCCAACTAAACAAACATGCAGGCCCTAACCAGTTGGATGGTTCCCTTGGTCACAGCATCCTCATTTGTCAGGTCAGGAGATACTAAGGGCAGACTAATTGCTATTTTACTCCCTATTGTTGGAGACATTTATGATGTAGATGTAGACTCTGAGATCCACCATTGGGCAAGAGACTCGATCTCCCTGTCATGTGAGACATGAGAAGTAGTTCATCTTTTCTGTAGTTTTTTTTTTTTTTTCGTTTGTCTTAACTAGTCAGGCCTATGAAGTATGGCAAATCTTATTTTCTGTGCAACCTTGTCCTGTAGTGAGGCTATCAGACAATTGACTCTGGCTTGTACTCCCTCCAAGGGAACTACTTGAACCTGAGGGTTTCCTTCCATTAAGTGTCTTATAAATTTAACCCATTTTACTCACGTGTTCAATCTTCTATAGCCAATTTTTAAAATATAATTTTATACTAAACAAACTTTAAATGTACTTTAAACCTGTTTTTCTTTACTTTCTTTAGGCTTTATTTTGATAATATTTTCAGAATACTGTATGATGGGAGAGAATAGGAGGTTATATAACGGGAGATAAATATTGGTTTCTTTATCCAAGCTTGTTTCTGTAAATAAATTGCATTTGTGTTAGCATAACTGACTGTTAGCCCGTGTATCTTAATTATCTTTAAAAGTTTACAGTAAGTTGATATTTTTATTAGATTTAGACTTTACAATTTTATCCCTGCTATGTTTGGACCTAAAAATTATAATTCTTAATTAAAGATCATTTGATATTAAAATTAACTTTAAACCATAAACATAGTTTACAGGACTGGGTAATCATTTTTTCATGATCCTTTTAAAGGATACCTTTTACAAAATGCTTTTTGTTTGTTTGTTTGTTTGTCTTTTATATATGACTCGGTTTTAAAACAAACCATCTTGGAAGACTGGTGTTGCCGCCTTAGTCAATGGTAAGCAGAGGGCTCAGTGGGTCCGGCTGTCTCATGGGTGCTGCCATCATTGATTTAGACTACGTAGTTACCTTACCCAAGATGGCAGTGAAGTTGCCATCTTTAACCATAACAGGGATTGTAGCTGAGTCACATGGGTGACCCAAGATGGCAGCAAGCCACAATGTACTCCATGGTGAGCCCATCCGTTACACATTCTTTTTCTAAACAAGAGTTGAACCCAAGTTACATACATGGTATGTCATAGCAAATTAAAATTGCCTATACAGCTTTTTAAAATCTCATTCAATGAGCTTACAAATCCTAAAATGCAGAAAGTAAAGCTTCAACAAATGTTTAAAGATAATAAACAAAATCAAAGAAAAGGGAGGAGAATTCAGAATTAAACACCTTGCCATTTGTAACCTCCATGGAGAATAGTTCATGTCTTCATTGCTCTCAAGCACCAAGTGTCTGTCCCTGGGCCGCTGTCTTATTCTCTCCTTCTCTCTGTCACAGAGTCAGGTGACCAGCCTGACCCAGAATAGAAATGGAAGAAGCTTGTAAACTTACATGCTTGGATCTGGAGCAAACAGGCTAAATTCTAACCCCAGAGCCAGCCTTCTTAGGAGACTAGGGCATCATGAAACAGGTCTTCAATATTATCTGTACCCAAAAGATATTTGAATTTCTGTAAGACAGAACCCAGTGATTTACATATCTGTAACCAGTTGGTGTGTGTCTGCAGATGGGAGCAGACAACCTGAAATGCTTCTACCTCTTAGTTGCTAAAAGCAGGATTTTCCAGTCTTGGAGAGGCAGAAAAATAAATAGGCCAAAATCATAAACCAAAAGAAGCTTCAGGCAAATGTAGTCTATGCTATGTCAGTTAGGAATAAATGTAAATTGTAAAGATGTAAGTTTGGAGGCCCAGTTGAAACAGCAGGCATTCTGGCTGTGAGCAAGGTTGTAAGTCAGGGCCTTGAGAAAGATTAAAGTGAACCGTGAGTTTTATGGGGGAGAAGGCCTCAGATTATGCTGACATTATATTTATGGAAATCAGTTTAGATATTAAAAATTGAAAGTTCCAAATTTGGGCCAGCAGTGGTCATTTCAATTATGGAGTTCAAATGAACTTCAGATCTAAGATCACAGGGTCATAGGAAAGGTTCTCAGAGTTTTTGCCTTGGGCCCAGTGGAGAGTTCCAGAAATTCCTGACCAATCTTAGTGGCTCTTAGTTAGTGGCCAATCTTAGCCAGTGGAAAACTCTTGGAAGTTTTTGACTGAGTGGGTCTATAGGAAATTGGGAGTAGATGAGAGCAAAGGCAAGAACAGAGGCCAGCATCAGTTGCTTAGAGTAGCTCCTAAGTGTCTAAATAAGTAAACACACCTGGAAAGTAAGGGGGTGTCCCCAACCAATAAAATTCCAGGGTTAAGATACCACAGGTCCAGTGCAACATTCCCAGAACTTTTGGCCGATTGGGTGGTACTTATGGCCAATGAAAAGTCTCAGGTACCTTTGACCAAGTGGGTCTTACATAAGAAGGCTTCGGGGAGCTCCCAGACCAGCTAGGGCATCTCTGAGTCAGGTCTAAGAGACGTCCTTGTCCCGGTGGTCTGCTATGTTGCACGCATGTTTTGGTCAAAGGCAGCATGGCTTTCCACCCAGGTCAGACTGTGTCAGGGCAGTAAGATGAGAGATAAAGGGTGGAGATGGAGAGAGAGTGAAGAGAAAAGGCTGCCTGACCCTCTAAACTGGGGCCGGGAGCTCATGAGCGCCAGGGAGGTATGTCCGTGGGTGGGCTTGAGCCACTAGTAGGCTCAGATTTCCCAGCCCCAGTCTTCGGCACCATATGTTAGATTACTTAAAGGTAGAGAGACAGAAGGTTGAAAAAAAAAAAAAAAGAGAGGCTTGGTCTGTCCTTGTGCGGGAGCATATCTATTTACTACAAGGGAGCATTTTGTTACCTACATGTGCAAATGGCCAAAATGCCCTATAGAGGAAGATGGGGTGTGGGCCCTATAGGGGCTGAAATGACTCTATAGCCCATAAGGGAAGCTGGGATGTGTAGTCTTTTGATAGGAAACTACCATCAGTGAGTTACATGACATGAGGGCTGGGAATTAAACCTGAATCCTCTGCAAGAGCCCTTATTAAGAATGTTTGCTACTCTTGCAGAGGACTTGCTTTGGGTCCCAGCACCCACATGGTAGCTCCCAATCTCTGGTTTCAGGGGATCTGAAGTCCACTTTTGGGCTCTTGGGTACCAGATCCAAACATGGTATGCATTCATATAGGCAGGCACTCATATATTTGCATAAGATAAAAATAAAATCTTTAAAACCTGCAGGCCACATGCCAGAACCAATGCCTACATGATGGCAGGCTCCCGGGAGAACTCCTGGTTGCCTATGGATGCTATGGTCATTTCGGTTTTTATGCATGTACTCTAATACTTGTGCAATGACAAAATTGCCTAGGGGCTCATTTCTAGAATGAATCTTGGTTACTACATGGCACATGTGTTATTATTTGCTTAAAAACACTGTATGGTTGCTAATTTAGCTATAGTCATCTGAGAGGAAGGAACCTCAACTGAGATAACTCCTCCATAAGATCGGGCTGCAGATAAGCCTGTAGAGCATTTTCTTAGTGTTTGATTGGAGGAGGGAGGCCGTCCATTGTGTGTGAGGTCACGCCTAGACTGGAGGGCCTGGGCTGTATAAAAAGCAGGCTGAGCAAGCCATGAGGATCAAGGCAGTAAACAGCACTCCTTATGGCCTCTGTTTCAGCTCCTGCCTCCAGGTTCCTGCCCTGTTTGAGTTCCTGTCCTGACTTCCTTCAGTGATGAACAATGCTGTGGGAGTGTAAGCCAAATATATCCTTTCCTCCCCAGGTTGCTTTTGGTTCTGGTGTTTTTCCCCAGCAGTAGTGACATTAATTAAGACAAATCTGAAGCAGTCATTTGACAGAAAGCAAAACAGTAGCTTGAGGGCAAAAGTCAAAATCAAACATACAAAGCAAGAACAAAACAGCAGTTTTGGGTGCACAGTACTAGAGTTTTAATTGAAATCAGCACAGTGGCTGATCCATATTGACACCTCACACCACCTTCCTCCCAATGGCTGAGGACCCTTTTGTTCTTTGTCTGGTTCTCTTGGTAACTTACTGATGGCCCTCATCAGGATTGGCAAGTCTTTTCTACAATGTTCTCTATTTTCATACTTCTTCATATATTATTGATCTACTTGGTGACTAGACTGATCTGCTCTTGATTATAAAACTGAACTTATTGTTGAGACTGGCACTTGATATTGAATTAAACTCAAGTCTTCTGCTTTACTGTCAGTAAGCCCAATATCCATTCTAATGACGTAGAAGTTACCACATAACTACTGTGAAGACCATTTTAAATGAATAGAGATCATTTCTCTTTCCCTTCAGGAGGGCTAGGGGTAGAGAACTTCTGGCTTTCTGTTTCCAGGGGATTCCTGCTTGATATCAGAACCCACGAGGGGTATGTAGAAGAAGCTGGCTCCTCAGTGACCCAGTTAAGTCTCTGACTCAGAAGTGTTTCAGGAGGAAGCAAAACTCATTTAAGTTTAAGCCCATCTCTATAAAGTTTCTCAATGGGTCCATTCAACTAGTTTTTCTCAGTGTAACTTTGATTAGTGTGACTATTCCTCTGAGCAGATATCTCTAACTAACTCCTTACATCAACAGTGTGACTATTCCTCTGAGCAGATATCTCTAACTAACTCCTTATGTCAACAGTGTGACTATTCCTCTGAGCAGATATCTCTAACTAACTCCTTACATCAACAGTGTGACTATTCCTCTGAGCAGATATCTCTAACTAACTCCTTATGTCAACAGTGTGACTATTCCTCTGAGCAGATATCTCTAACTAACTCCTCACATCAACAGTGTGACTATTCCTCTGAGCAGATATCTCTAATTAACTCTTTACATCAAATCTTTAGTTGAAAATTCCAGGGTCTTCTTCCGTATTAGAGTACAAAACAGCATTAGCCATGAACCAGAATTGTTGGACTCCATGACCAAGAAGGTGACATCAGGAGGGTGTTAGAGACAGGGGCACAAAGACATCGTGTTTCTTCTTGGTCATAGCAGTCTCCTGTGTTCTTCTGTGGTCTTTCCAGCCCATGCCCCACTCAAGCCTTTGCTAGCCTTCATCTTTATGATGATCCTGTGTACTCAAGATTTATGTTGACTACTAAACATGGACCAGCTGGATAGGAAATGATAACTTCTACCTGCTAGAAGGAAAACAACCTGAATTCAGCTGCTGAGCACATTTAGAATATTGTTGTAAATGATATACAAAAGCAATGATCTTTTCCAATGTACATAAAAATGTAGGAGAGATAAAGAACAAAGTATGATTGTGAATGTGTGTGTAACAGTATATGCACATGTGTGGGGAGACTAGAGGTAGACCTGTATACCGTGTTTCTGCTAGTCTGGCTGACCAACTCTCAGATCCTTCTCTCTTTCTAACTTGGGTCGCAGGAGCCCACCGCTAAGCCTGGGTTTTACAGGTGAGCAGGGGATCTGAGGTCAGGCCCTCAGGCATGTACAGCAGGCACGTTACTGACTGAGCCATCTTCTAAGTACAGGTTTAGGTTACGAGTTGAAACAATGATAATTACTCTATTCCCTGTTGCATGGGATGAGGAAGCATGCCCATGATTTTAGAGATGGCACCATAAACAGATTGGAGACCCTCGGTTTTCTCATCAGCTTATCATACTTTTGGTGTGTCTTTGTTTTTCACTGTTACTCTTCTCAGGCATAGAGGGACCAGGCATAGAGGTTGTGTATTTGGTTTTGTAAGAGGCTTTCTTTTCTCCATATTTGAATTTTAAACACAGATCCTATGTTTTCACTCTTGACTAAATGAGTCTACTCCTAAATTTGGACATATGGGCAAATCCATTCCTGCTTTGTGAAAGAGACACCAAAGGGGCAGCTTTATACCCGTCTGACCTTGATTAAAGGTCAGAGTTGTCTGTAATTTCATAGCCCCATATGCACTCACACATGCATCCTATCTCACTGGGTTCACCTTTGAGAAGATGTTGCCAGTGAGGGACCACTTGATGCTTTTAGCCTGCCAATAGGCCATGTTGCATGATTTGAACCCTTGAGACCATGCTCTCTCTATACTGGCACAGTTATTCCCAGTATCCTTGGAAGACTGGCTCCATTATCGAGACAGGGTTTCACTGTAGCTTTGGAGCCTGTCCTGAAACTAGCTCTTATAGACCAGGCTGGCCTCGAACTCATAAAGATCTGCCTGCCTCTGCCTCTGAGTGCTGGGATTAAAGGTGTGTGCAACCATCGCCCAGCTGAGTATTGTTTCTTAGGAGATGTCCACCCCTTTTATTTTATTTCAGGCAGGATCTTTCACTGGCCTGGCCTAGAACTCACCAAGTAGCAACTGAACTCCAGGGATCTGCCTGCCTCTCCTTGCCTCACACTACTGTTAGAAGCATGCTTCCCCATAATTCCCATTGCTATGTGGATTCTGTGGCTCTAACCTGTGTCTTTCTGCTTGTCTTTGCTGACTGAGCTATCTCCCTAGAGTTGTTTATTGTAACTTTTAGAGAATCATAACATTAACCATTTTGTACAGATTGAAAGTCTCCTCAGTACAGATGCATTTTCCCCTAATACCTTTGGATCACAGGTGATTACATCATAGAGAGGGAGCCTCTGAGTATGGATGAAAGGGTCATGCAGTTACTTGAGCACACCTTTGCAGACTATATGAGGTATGATGAGCAACCCATAAATGCTGGTTGCTCTGCTTGGTCCTCCTTGAGTCCCATCTCAATTATATACTCTGTAAGAGAAAAAGAGGCAAGAAGGCTTTGCAAACTCTTTACAATCAGAGAAACTCCAGGTAAGCATTCGTGTGAGGTGAGAGATGGCTGACCTCTGGGAGATCACGCACGTGCCTCCAAGAGACAGTAGTGTTTGGCTTTAATACAGCTGCTGTACATACAAGTCAGCATGTTAGGCTAGGTCCCTGGAGGCCCCTCAGCTGGGGATGTGTGTTCGGCTTGGCTTTGCCTTCAGTAATGTCCTCTGCCCTCCTGTCAGTCAGTGTCCCGCACAGCATCACTTCTGCGAGCTCAGATGTACCTTTCTCCTGGACTCTGTCTTCATAGTCGGCTGCAGACCTGAATTAGGCTCCATTTGTTAGCACTTTATTTTTTTGTCCCCTGCCTTAGTCAACTGGAGTTGGCCTCTAAAGCAGCAGATCCGATACTAACGGGCTCTTGACCTCAGTGCCATGTTTCTTTATACGACCCCGTGTGTGCACACCTTCAGTCTTTGAAGTCACGCCAACTTGACTTTCATGGATCGCCTCCCCCCCCACACACACACTGAACTAGATGAAATGCTTCGTGAGCTGATAACACAGACAAAAGGCTTCTATAGACTGGGATTTTCCCTCGAGGACAACGGGCCCTGACTTCCTTGTACATTGATTTTTGTCAGCTTTTTCTCCTGCAAAATTTTTTTTACCTTGACCTTCATGTGTTGCTGTTTGAGGAGTCTCTTGCTATTTGGACCAGGCACTTTGAAGACAGCGATCTAGAGGGATAGGAACAATATTTGTCGATCTATATGGTGTTAGTTTGCAGCCAGTTTGGCATAAATACAAGTCAGCATGATAGGCTAGGTCACTGGAGGCCCCTCAGCTGGGGATGTGAGCTTCCAGGAAGAGGGGTTCGGTGTGAGAGCGGCTAGAAGGGGTGTTGTGAGACAAGGAACATTACCCCTTCTCTCACCCCGTCTGGCTATCTCTGTGCCTTCTGGCTTTTGAAGCACCGCCTAGATGGGGTCAGTTTTGCTTCAGTCACTGCTTTACTGTACTGCTGGTACAGCTGCAACGAGGGCCTTTTTACCCCAAGAGCAGAGGGTGCTGAACCACACCACAGGCGGGTCGGCTGCGTCAACTCAGCTACATTTTATATTTTCTCCAAAATGATATAGACTGAGAGCTTTGCCCAGGTTTGGATGAAAAGAACGGACTAAAAAGAAAAAGAAAATCAGCGTTAATATTTGTGGTACATCCTCTGACCATTGGCTCCCAGATGCAAATTAATCGTGGCCCACACAAAGTCCAAATCGACGCTATTTCCCTAGGTTTTGTTAGTTCTCAGCTTCTGGCTGTAGCGGGATTGTGGCAAATCACACCAACAAGGACATTTTTGTGCGCTGTAAATGTTTTAGCAAAATGGCCAACTCCATTGGAGAAAGGCTTTTCTAAGGGTAAGGCGCATCTGCTCTGCCTCAGTTGGTTGTGTGTGTGAGCAGGGTTGATCCACATCTGGAGTCTGTAGCACAAGGCCGCTTTCTGGCACCAAGCATCGTTTCAGGGACACAAAACTCAGGCTGGCAGGCTGAAGACAGCTCCTAGGTTCTGTCTTGCTTGATGCCACTACAGGGCTCTGCCACCTCTCTCTGGCCTGCCATCTGTCTCCTGGCTGTGTGGCTTGGAGAGCAGCCATCATGGACTTCTGCATTTGTTTACAACGTGCGTGCGCTACAAGCATATACAGCGCAGCCTTGGTAGGAAGTTCCCAGAGACAGTGCTCGGGGCTAGTTCAGAGCCAGACCTGATACCAAGATCAGGATAGTCTATACAGAGTGTGAGGGACTTAGCCCGTATCTGTGCCATTTGCTTTCTGACACAAATGTTGTTACCATTGCCTAATAACCTTAACTTCCTCTTCTCATGGAGGTGTTTCAGCATTATAAGGGATGCGTTACAAGTCTAAAGGGAATATGGACCCTTTTGCACCCATCACATAGCTTTGCAAACAAAGTTCTTGCTGCTTTAGGCTCATTTGTGTAATCTACCCAAGCAATTATTACCCCCATCTTTTTTTCTCCCATGTATTTTTTCTTCTCCAAGGAGCTGATTCTGCTTAGCTTAACTCAATGGAGTGAATTCTTTCATTCGCTTCTGTCTTTCAAAAGCTCTTTTTATCTAGCAATGGAGTGGGCACATCACACTAGCACTTGTTGTTTCTGCCTGTAAGCACCCGTCGTTACAGAGGTGGCCCGTGGAGGAACACAGGAAGAATGGATTGTCGACAAACCCAGACTGCTGATGCCTCCTGACTAGACTGGTGAGAATTTTCAAATGACGTCATTAGTGCGAGTGAGAATCCAAGAGAAGGAGAAATGGGAGGAATGCAGCTGACTCTGGGGAAAAGAATCTACCCTACTTGAAAAAGGAAAAGCGGCGCATGGTGCGGTATGGCCTTGGTACAGTCAGACAGACACACTTGTCACAATGGAGATGCTGCACGGGCACCGACAGCAGAGAGCAAGGCAGGTGGAAATGAGTTCTCTTGGAATAATGAACTCAAGTCCTTCTGTACAAAGCCTGTGAATGGCAAGTTTTAATTCATGTCTCCTAAAACCAGATGATATCTCTTGGTTCACCGTAAGCCCCACTCATCAAGGGTTCCCAGACCCTGATGCTCTGTTCTTCCCTTTGCCTTTTTTCTCCCCATTTAGATAAAAAGGATTGTTTATTCACCTGTGAGTACTGTTAATCTTTCTAGGGAAATCACATATGGAACCCTTTTACTTAACATAGCGCCTGTTACATTCTTTTGGGTCATTTTATACTATCTTCAGGTACCTCAGCTCCTCATTTCCATAATTAAATGTATGCCTAAGTTTTATTCATGTCTGTATTTATAAAGATATAGTGTAATCTCTGGTATGTGTGGTATACTAATGGGGATGAGGACTTGTGGGCTCTCGTCCCTTGGAGGGATTAGGTCAGCTCTGGGCACAGGATGCTGCAAGACTGGGTGACCCTGAATTAGAAGAAGTAACCAATGGTGCTGATGCTGTGGTCCTGGGCTGCAATAGAAGACATGAGCCGGCCTTCCACCAAGAACTTTGTTGCTTATTCTTTCTGGGAACCTCTGCCTTAGCTTCTTCAGCTGTGTCTTAAAGCCTGAGGAAGACTTAGTGATTGTCATTGTGATTGCCAGCACTTGATTTTGGCTGGGGTCAAATGCCTGGTCATGCAGGAAAGGGACTTGGGCCAGTAGCATGGAGCACCCAAGGCTCTGGTCCCAGAGCACCAGGAAGCCCCTCAGTCCATGCACTGTGGTCAGGGACGCTATTGATAACTGTAATAGCCGGATGCATGCTGTGCAGACAATGGAGCTTGTCAGTGTGGGTAAAATAATTCAAGGAGACTGAAGACACTAGCTTGGAGACACCTGGCAAGAGATAGTAAGCGTGTTGCAGAGAGGATGTAGTCCCAAGGGAGGCAGCCAACCTTTGCCCCTGGAGAACAATGAAGCTTTGACTGCTGCCTTGGAGTTGGGAGTCTTAGCAGACCTTCAAAGACTTCTGTTATTCCTTCAACATCCTGAAGACACAAAAGAGACAGCCAAGTCCAGGGTCACACAGCTGCTTTGAACCAGTGGGGCCTGTGTTCTAACCTGGCTCTCTGTAGGCTGATCCCTGCCTCCATCCCTGGCCTTAGCTGCCTCCCTTATCCACAAGAATGTGACAAAGAACATATGTGTGGCATCCACCCTGCCCCCAATGGATAGGAACCCACAACCTCTGTGCTGCCATTCTGAACTGTGACTAACATTGTTACTTTCTTGTCAAAGTTCTTGTAACGTCAGCGGGTGACAACTCTTTATTCACCCTTGAGAGTTTGCTGAGCAAATACACAGTTTGTATGTTGGCAGCAACCCAAGGTGCTGCCTGAGGACTCTCTCAGTTGCAGCTCTGAGAAATGTGTGTGAGGGGAGAAGGAGAGAGAGTTGACGAGCAAAGCCAGATGTGCAGTGATTGATTGATTCATTGCAGTGTGTTCTTCTTAATGCCTTCCCTTGCGTTTGTGAAGGACAGGAATACATAAGCCTCCAATAATGTGATCAACTTTGAAACCTAGATGTCTAGTCTCGCTTTGGCAGGACTTCAGAAGCAGGCTTTTTAACTTCATTTGGAAAACTATGTGCCTTTGTGCTTCAGAGAAAATAACGCTGATTAGGAGTTTGCAAAATCAGAAGTCAGGATATTTGCAGTTAGGTGCAGCTGGGAGTTCAAAGGGCTTACTCTCTCATCAAAAGAGGTGGTTTACGCCTTGGCATGCAGGCCCACAATCCCAGCCATTAGGAGGCTGAGGCAGGAGGGCGGCTGTGAGTTGAAAGCCAGCTTGGGCTACATGGTATTTCAAACACAAGACGAAAACCACCAAAAATTTAAAAAGGCAATTCTAGGAAACTACTGACATCCCATTTCATCCAAGGCTTAATCTGCCTACAGCTTGTTAATATAAATGTTATGTTTCTCTTTCCTTTCTTCCTTGTTATGTTATAATGAAAATGTGAATTGACCTAAGCTATAGAGTGGATGTGTTTAAGCGACAAGGAGCTGGGAAGGAGGGCAAACTCGTCTCACTTCTGTTCACCTAAACGTCAGCAGGAGGCAGAGCAGATGACTTGGTTTCTCTTGACTTCGATTCCCTCATTTGTAAGACAATTTTAATGACACCCAGGAAATGGTTTTATACCTCTAGCAGAAGGGAGCTATCAACATAGGAGGCTCAATTAGGCAAGCCATAGCTTTTGGTATGTGCTAAGGTGCCAAGTTGAAGCAATATTTTCTTGGCCAGCATTCTCCAGGCAAGAACCTGATTTGCACAATCAATTGGGTTTACCAGCTCATAATGACCACAATAGCTAGGTGCCTGAATAAAATACAGATTCTTCTCTGTTGTGCCAGTACTCATTGTTCTAAGCAGCTAAATGTGTAGATGTTGTTCAGACTCACGCCGGGGGAGGGCCTCTCTTTCTGATCAAAACACATATTCCAATAAATAACTTAAGATTTATTTCTCCATGAAAGAGGCATTCTCAGCTGCACATCAATCAGCTGAATGGGGGCAGAGAGCCCAGCAGAAGAAGCTGTTGCCTGTTCGAAGTGTATGCACGTGAGAGACAGTCCTCTCCTGTCTGTAATTACTGCGAGAAATAAGGATGAAATATCACGACATGCCTGTCATGCTGAGCAGTTCCGAGACTCTGCATCTCTACCCATAAACAGGAATCGCTTCACCTGCCACTGAAATGGGCTTCCTCGGGGAGGAGCCATGACAGCTGTTTACTGATGAAGAGCAACATTCCAGAACAAGCCACGCCTGGAAGAGAGGGGCATGCTCGCACCCAACTCAGATCACCTGGGGTGTTTCTGGCAGCTGAGTAGGGCTGTGAGGTGCTGTTGTAATTGCAGCGGGTCAGTTCATGGTCACCTGCTAAGTTATCCACATCCCAGAGGACTGGATGATGGGCAGTCCTCTGGGGGAAGGCCGGTTTTCCATACAGCAGCCGGTAGAGCAGGCTGAGTGGCCAGGAAAGGTAGTCTTGAGGGAGGCTGTGGTACTTTGACCTTTGATCAAGAAGTGAGAATGAGAAATGGCTCCAGAGGAAATGGGCCCAATTATTGCAGTATTCTTGTCATTGACCAAATATTAACAAAGAAACAACTTATGGGAAGAAGAATTTCTTTTAGCCCGTGGTACGGGTGTACGCCATCGTGACTGGGAAGGGCTGGGAGTGGGAAGGGCTCCCACTAGCTGCAGGAGGAACATCTGGATGCTTGCTCACACTAGGACAGGGGTTCTCCACCTATGGGTCACGAACCCTCAAGGGTTAAATGACCCTTTCACAGGGGTCACCTAAGACCATTGGGAAACACAGATATTTACATTATCATTCATAACAGTAGCAAAATTATAGTTCTGAAGTAGCAATGAGATGATTTTGTGGTTGGGAGTCACCACAACATGAGGAACTATGTTAACGGGTCTCAGAGCTAGGAAGGTTGAGAAACACTGCTTTAAGAGGATCAGGAAGCTGAACACAGACAGGAAGTGAGGTTGTGCTCAAGATCAGCCTTCAGTGACCCACTTCCTCAAACAAGGCCTCACCTCCTAGGTTCCAGAATCTTCTGAAACAGCTACTAGCTGGGGACTAAGTGTTCAAACACAGGTGCTTCTGGGGGCCATTTCACACCCATGCCACAATAAAGCATGTTCTTCAGCACAGCCATGAACTTGAGTCTACTCCGCTTCACACGGGTCTGCCCTGTGTACTACATGATCTCAGCCAGAGCACCACTTTTCGGTCAAATCCACTCAGCAAAAATGTCTTCTCTTCAGGCCAAATAGCTCAATTTCCAGGAAGATTCATCTATCCTAGATTGGAAAAGTCTGATGGCAATATAACACAAGTGTATTGCCTCAAGTGTTCTGTGATCCCCTCCATCTATCGTGATTATTGCCATGACTGAGAGAAAGGAGTTGACACAACACACCAAAACGTACGGACTGCAGCAAACACAGTGCCCAAAGGAAAATGAGTAGCTGTGAAAACATCCTTTTAAAACAGGACACAGTGCTGGGAAGATGCTCCTTGGTTAAGAGCACTGACGATTCTTGCAGGGTCCTGGGGCTCAGTTCTCAGCATATTCAGGGAACCTGGCACCCTTTCTGGCTTCTTTAAACTCCAGGCACACACACAGTGCACAGACGTACACATAGGCAAAACATCCTACATGTAAAATACAAACGAGTCTCTAAAAATGAAATACCTTTAGGGAAATTCCTCTATGTCACAACCTAGTCGTATGCCCCAAAGGACTACAGAATGAACGACAAACTTAATCTCCACAGAAAGGATGTAATGATTAGAAGGGTGAGAAAGAAAGCAGAGTGCAGGAAACCCTCAGTGACACCCGAAGTTAGCGTGAGGAGTTCTTCAGCCTTTAGCTGGACTAGAAAAGGAAGTTGCCAGGCACTTGGACTTCTGTTTAGGGGTCTAGTTTCTCCCTCATCATGGCACAGGAATTTTCGCCACGCCGTCAGGGCTGACGGTGTTGGAGAGCTGTAGAGCCTGGTCCAGGAAGCTTGTGTGGCCAAATAAATCTCCACATTCCACCCTCATTAGGTTTTTGAGATAGGGCCTGATTTTGAACTTGGGAGCCTTCTGTCTCAGTCTTCCAAATGCTGGAACTGCAGGGGTGATCTGCTGTGCAGTGTTCTGGGTAGTGTATGAATAACAGAGAAATCATAGCACATTGGGCAGGTAGTGAGGGCAGGCAGGGCAGGCAGGCAGGCAGGCAGGGCAGGCAGGGCAGGCAGGTGGTAGGTAGGACAGACAGGCAGACAGACAGGGAAGGCAGGCAGGCAAGCAGGGTAGGGCAGGCAATGGAAAAGAGCAGCCTGGGGCAGAGGCAGGCATGCAAGGTCAGATCCAAGTTGAGTAACATCGGGAGGAAAGCAGCAGTACTAAAGTGACCTTACTGGGATGATCGTCTAGCCAGGGTCTTGGCTCGAAGCCTCAGCTGGCAGACCAGCTCCATTCCTGCTCTGAACCACTCCCAGCAGTTCTGTCTTCTCAGAATGCAGGAGCCAAGGCTGTTGTTCCAATTCACCAGCTTCTGGTGACAGCTCTGATTCTCCGTGGAAAATTCCACACTTCCAGACTAGGTCCAAGTTAAATATTGACTTTGCTAATTTTAAGTTGTTTCACCCATAGACACTTGTGCGTTTGGGAGGGCATTCTAAAGACACATTCTGAATGATCCCTAAGACACCGTTTCTCCTGTACAGGGGGCTTCACGGGATGGTGTATTGGGGAGCAGAAGGCATAAACTTCCAGCGATTTTCCATGTGGGGAACAGCAAAGGACTTAGCCGTAGGAATACTCTTCTTTACCAGGCATTTGGAGATGCTGCTGGGTCTCTGTGGTCCTATGAAATGTATATTTTGTTACAGTTATCCCCTCGCTTGCCTGCAGTACCTGACCACCCTGGGTCCCACCGATTTGTGAGTCTGCTTCTGCCCCGCTTTGAAGGCAGTATTCCTGCCCTGCCCATTCACAGAGACTCCAAACGCCCCCTTTATTTAACAAAGCTCTCTCCCCGAGTTATGATGGCAGAAGATAACTTTTCAAGTATTTAAACCAAAGATCTACCAAGCTGTCAGCTGTGGTTCACGGCGAGGGCTCTGCTCAGCTATCGATTCAGCGGGGATCTTTGCGCTGCCGCAGGAAAATAGGGTTTTAGCAGGCAGTTTGGACAGCTTGATGGTTACTCTTGGCTGTTGATGTGGCATGCTTTTAAAGTCCCCCAGAAGACATCTCGGAGGAGTGTCTGTGAGAGGTCCAGGTTTAACTGAGGAGGGAAAACCCATCCTGAATGTGAGTGGCGTCATTCCGTGGGATCGGATCCTAGACTGAATAAAAGATACAGAAGAAGGCTAGCTCGGCACCAGCAACCATCTCCCTGCATCTGAGTGTAGCGCAGTGGGACCAGCTCCCTCCGTGTCTGGCCACCATGATGGACTCTAAACCCTCAAACCACAGACTGAATAAACCCTCCGTTCTTTAAATTGCTTTTGTTGGTGTTTTTGTTTGTGTGTGTGTTTGTTTTTGGCACAGCAAGGAGCAAAATGACTGATAAGCTCTGATGTCGGCTTAGCGGTGAAAGCCATTGAATGCCTTTCTCACAACAGGTCCATGTAGGCCATGTGACACATGGATGTGCTGTGAAAGTCTCCCCAAATAGTGCCTGCATTCATGTGGTCAATGTAGGAGGAGTAGACCAAAAGATCTTGTTGTTCACCTGATCGCCTGGTAGCTGTCATGGCTTACATAGCACAGAATATAGCCCGGTGTCCCTTCACCTCACTGAGGCCACCTGAGAAGTCATTTGGAGAGGGACAAATTGAGAAGGCAGTGAAGTCTGAGGTCTATATCCCTCAGCTTCGGGTTAGACCATAGCCTTGTGCTGAATGTTGGCCTGGGATGCATGTGTGTTTTCTCCCTCCCTTCCTTTTGCCTTTGCGACAAGTACCCTGAGTTGGTTCCCGGCACTCTTCTGGACAGTGATATGAAGTTCTCATTACTTCTGTTGCCATGCTATGCATGTAGGGGGAGGTGATCTTTCTACAGCCCCTCCCCTGCCTGACCTGGAATTTGGTTAAGATGTTTTCTCACCTGGCCACCTGGAGAGTTATCATGTAAACATGTTTCTGATGCGAAGGCATGACTGTATCTTACGGATAAATCGGGATCTTGTTTTGAGTGTAAATTCAGGCATCAGTTTTAGTGTAATAGAAATATTACTCAGGTTATATTAGTAATGTAGAAGTCAGAGAATGACATCAGTGTTTAAGACTGGCCCTAGTCAGGGAAGCCAGGAGAGATGCTGGGCTCTAAGGGGTATGGGCCGGAGACAATGGTGTCCGGTGTCCTCCTCCTCTCTCCTTTCAAGAAGAACTGAGGTTGACATAATGAGGACGTGTCCCCGTGACAGATCTGGAGATCCTCTTTGGAATGTGCATCCTGTTCTATACACTGCATTAGGAGCAGGGTGGACAAGATGTGGAGGCCCTGTTCCTGCCCTGGGGGCCCTTGAGAGGCAATTAATGTGGGACTTTCATGCTCAAACCAGTGAAGCCAGCTCACCTGCACATTGTGGCAATTACGCATTTCACGCAGGTTTAATGAGATGGTAGGCACAGGAGGGAAATGTAGGGGATAATTACTTAAAATTGAAGCAAGACATTTTCCTAGGTATTGTAGGGGTTCACATTTAGTGACCCAGACAACCATCTTTTCAAACCTTTTCCTTCAAGCCTGCCCAACCCCCCCAGGACTGGGTACTGAACTAAGGACCTCCTAAATTCTAGGTTAGTGCCCTAACATGGAGCTATACCCGGCCCCTTTTTGTGTGTTTGCATTTTGTAACAGGGGCTCACTGTTGGAGCCCAGAAGGACTTTGACCTTAGTCTCCTGCCTCAGTCTCCCAGAGGGATAACAGAGTTCTACACCACCATGCTCGGTTTCTCTGAGCCATGTACAACATAGCCTACTCAGTCTAGGGGAAGAAAGTTTCCGGTAGCTTCAAGGGGGCTTGGCTTAATCAACCCAGCTTAGTCATCCCTTTCCTCCTTCATCAACAAAACAAATGAAGAGAAAACCAAATGTAGTGAAATCTTAAGTCTCTTTTTCTTTAGGAATCATTTATTTGGAAGAAAAAGAGGGAGGTATGTTGTTTCTTAGTTAAGAACATTAATCCCTTTCTTAGAGTATAGTAAGATCTTACCTCCTCACTCTGCAGCCAGTGTGGACAGATAATAATTTTGTCCTGGATCAACTCTATAACAGTAGCATGCACCAGGCACAGATCCCGTGGACTCGGGACCATGGAGGATGCTACCTGGCTGGGGCAGAACTGGAACTCTGATCCTCCTGGCTGCCTGAGCCCACCTGTCCAACTTCCTTGTTTGGCCAGCTGCTCTGAAGGCCTTGGGAAGCCCTGGGGGAAGTAGGGAGGGAAGGACTCAGCAAGGGTCTCTGTACTGCTAGCTCTGGAGGATGCACAAGGATGTGAGCAAGGAGAATGGCAGTTTTCACACTTTGTGTCTACCTTACTGCAGGGTGTGTGGGAGGGTGGCCATCATCAGAAAGAATTCCTGTGGGGGTCAGCAAGGAGTTGAGCATACTGTAACTTCTAGAACATCCTCTCTGTGCTCAGCAGCAAAATCTGCAAAGTGATCCATTTATGCCACCCGCACAGGCTGTTGGTCCTTGCGCCTCTTTTCCGAGTCTTTCCTTTTCCTCTTGAGCACTTGTCTTCAGAAGCTGCTGACCACACCAACATCACCAGAAAGTCTGTTTTTTGGATTTTCCTCTTCTCTTTTAAAAGCAACTCTTTTTTTTTCTTTTTGGCTTTGAATTTTCTTTTGTGCCTTAAAATTGCTTCCTTCTTTGTGTTTCTTCTAGAGTTGGTTCGGTACATGTCTTCACCTTTTAATTTCTCATGGTTCTTTCAGGTTCTGCTACGAGAACATGGCTTCTATGGCTCTCTGGGAGATTCACCTCTCAGTGTTGTGTCTCAGTGTTTTCTCTGAGTGTAAGACTGAGGAGTTTGGAGAGGTAGCAAGCACTCTGTCTCAGAGTGTTCCCATACATTTGGATTCCCTTTATAACTGGTTCATGACCTTAGGAGGCAATCATGATTCTTCTTCCTGGTAGGTCACATGCTGTGCAAAGCCTGGGTAATGGAGGAGGCTGCTATCTTCTTGTTTGTGGGTAGCTGGGCCAGTCAGTGTCTGTAGGAAAGGAGGTGATGAACATTAGCTGTGGAAGGCAATGACACAGTTTCTTGTTTGAGAATGGACCGAATGGACGAGGTTTATCAAGGACAGGCTGTTCTAGAAAAAGAAGCAAAAAATCTTTGAGGAAATGGCAGAGGAACTGGAAGAGAAGCAAGTAAAGATACTCCTAGCATCTGAGTTTCTGTTTGTTCCCCTTGGTAATGTGAAGGAGAAGAACAAGAGATGAGCTGCTTCTCCAAGCACTGTTCCCTGGCACGGCATTATGGGAGAGGGTTGCCCTGTCTCTTTTGAGGTGGCAGTAATTCAACCCTATCTGTAAGAGCTAACACTTTCTCCTATTCTGAGGTCACCAACACTGCCTCGCACATCACCATCTCCTTGGTCATTTCAAGTGACTGTTTGTCTTTGGAGCAACAGCCTCCATATATCTGTCACTGGGACGTCCTTAGGCTCGGGGGTTACTGGGACTTTTCCTATCCCTCAGCATGCATGAGGGTAGGCAGGGGGATCAGATGCAAAGTGATGAAGCCAGAGACAAAGTGGGGGGAACTGAGAGTTCACCCCTCCAGGCTTCTCTGGTCCCAGCCCCCTCCACTGAAGTGTGGCCCCTCTGACACCACTTCTGTTTCACTTCCTGTTAGTCTAATAGGGCCACCTCTCTTGGCCTGTGATTGTTTGATGGCGTCCCCCGCTGCCCGCTCCCTGCCCTGTCATTATCCAAACCACAGCAGCATCAAACTGCAAGGGCTTTAGAAGGGCAGCAGGTCTGATATGTTTCCTGGAGGTAGAGACCCTGGTTTTCACAAGATGAAGTCACATAGTGCTGGGTAAGAGGAAAGCTTAGGTCAGGTAACCCCAGCGACACTCTATCCTCCCTGGGCAGGAGAGTGTAACTTCAGATGCCTGGGGTCATTTCTCTTCCTCAGATGGAGGAACCAATATATTGGGTTAATTTGGGATTATGAACCAGCTTAAATTTACCCTTTACTCTCCTGCCTCCATCAGGACTCAAATATCCCTGGCCTGTGATGTTTTTGCTCCATTCCCGTGCAGTACATCTGTTAGTGGAGAAAATACTCCACTTGAGAAATGTGTAAGGTGTTGTTATTTCCTATTGTTTATTATGTCTGGGAAGGGATGCGAGTTTTGTTGGCTAAACATCTCCTGAGAGCAGTGGTTCTCAGTCCTGATGCCACGACCCTTTAATACAGTTCCTCATGCTGTGGTGACCCCCAGCCATAAAATTATTTCATTGTTACTTCATAGCTATAACTTTGCCACTGCTATGACTTGTAGTGTAAATACCTGTGTTTTCCAATGGTCTTAGTGCCCCTTGTGGGGATTGCAACCCACAGCTTTAGAACTGCTTCCATGAGGTTTGTCGGGTGAAAGAGTTTACTCTACTTGCAAAGAAAGTGGTAAAGGACAAAGACTTTGGGGTCACAGCTGTTAACTTTTGTGTTAACAGAGTAGCTCTTTAGACTTTTTGATCCCCGGTTTTATGAAGCGGGAAAGCTAATATATCCCACGCAGGCAACTCACCAGGTGCAAGGTAACATGTTTAGACAGTGTCTGGAGATCCCAACAGGTTAGCGGACCAGTTCTATCCGGCTCTGTGTCTTCTGCTGCAATAGTACACACGATGGCTCTGATTTGGTCAGTATAGTAACTATCAAAGGTGGTGGTTGGGTGACCTTTTTTTTGATCTGGCCTCATCCCTCATTATACTATTTTTTGTCTATGACCAAAATAAAAATAAGGAGTTCCGTGCTTTTGTAGTAAAAAAGAAAGCCTTGTGAGTTTGACTAGAGTCATGACATACTGTAAATGAAATTCTTCAGGATTCTATATGAATTAGGTTCTTGAGATGCAAAGGTTTGTTGCTTGGCTACAGGAGCACATGTGGAAGAAGTACCTGTTCTGGAATCATCTTTTTGTATATTGTGAAGATGTGTCCTTGTGATTGGTTTAATAAAAGGCTGAATAGCCAATAGCTAGGCAGGAAGAGGTTAGGTGGGACTTCTAGGGACAAAGAGGAAAGGCATACACGCCAGTAGACGTGGAAAAAAAAAAACAGGAGGTGCAAGATGGAAGAGAGGTAAAAGCCACAAGACAAAACATAGATTAATATAAATGGGTTAATTTAAGTTATAAGAGCTAGTGGGACAAGTCTAAGCCATAGGCCCAGCTTTCATAATAATAAGTCTCTATGTAGTTTTTTTGTGAGCTGGTGACACAAAGATAAATCTGTCTGCAAGTAGTCTTATTCCAGTGGGGTTAGAACTGCCCTTCTTATGACACCTGAAATTAGGATTTTCAGAGGAAGCTTTGCATAAGTTTCATGAAGATAAATGAAGTTATGGTTCTTGGTATTTGGTAAATATTAAAACTCACCATGCAAGTGTAACAATGCAGACTTTACAATGGCAAACCCCTTCCTGCTTTTGTGCCTGACATTTTCTTTTTAGTGGCTTAAATTTGGAATCTTTGTGTCTGTAATACCTGGCCCTTGTGTTTTGTAGTAGAGGGAGCTTCTTGTTTGGGCTGTTAACCCAAACCTGCTACAAGATTACTATATCAAGGGAAAAAAAAACCCAAAACCTTTTCTTCTTTTCTTTCTCCTCATTTTAGGGATGTAGTTATAAAAATGGCTCAGGCCAGTGGATCCAAGGCTGAGCCCAAGTGTCACCCCTGTGAAGTGAGTCTTCTCTCTTAGAGCCTCAGATGGGCGGCATTTGTTTGGGACAGGAGACAGTTGGCCTCTGTGGAGTCCAGCCAAATGGACGAGGATCTGAGAGGGAATCTGGCTTAATGGGGAAAACATTCAGATGCCCACTGGGCTTGAAGGGCTCCAAAATGGCAGGGATGGGGTGGGATAGCAGGGGTAGGGTACATGAAGGACTGTAAAAGAGCCAACGCGGCTGCAGGGACAAGCAGTCCCAGAGAAGATGTCCGTGTGCTCTTAGGAAGAGGAGTCCCTGCTGGGGAAGGGAAGCCGGGCCGCTAATTTTGAAACTGAATGTGGTTGGGGTTTGGAGCAGCAGAGCTGAGTGGCCATTTCCCATGCTCTCGGGTCCAGTGGGATGGTGGAGGAGGGCATTGGGAGCACAGGCTGGAGAAAGGCTTACATATTTGCCTCTTTGTTTTGCTTCATGAGCACTGCAGGAATTGTGTAGCATGATTACAAAGCAGAATTTGCAAGGGGCATTTCAGGCTATATGGCACATAAAAATTACAGGGCAGAACCAACTGCTCCTTTTCCATAACTCCTCCAGGCTATGTGGTCCTGGAAATAAAAAATCTGTAGCCATTAGATTGTCAGGAATGAAGGTTTTGAAAATGTTGTGCTTTGTAGCCTATGGATCTTCCGTGTGGTTAGCTATTGACTTCTCTGTGACTGAGGTAAAATGTGTTTGAGGGTGTAGGTATTGCCACCAGAAGCTGAACTCTTAACAAAAAGAAAGACAGCTAGCCAAATGGTGTGCACATTTGGAAGTCTTGGTGACCTGATTTCACCATAATTGACAGTATCAAGCCCAGCACTTCATAAACAGGTGGTTTTATTGGTCCTTTCTTCTCCTTTCTTCATTCCTTGCTGCATTCCAAGTTCCTGTATTGTAAATGTTTTCTGCAGGTCCATCAATGTTCACCATGACAGGAGTGTGCAGCATCTCCCACGGGCCTATGACATTGTCATCAGAAGCCTCACGGTAATGAGTCTTGAATCTTTAGATAGATTTCCTTTTTCTTGTAAACGAAAAAATAAGTTTTAGTTGTCTGGTCTTCACCCCTTACAGATAAGAGTTATTTTCAGATAATATCTGGAAAAGCCCTGGATGGAAAACTGGGTCTGAGCCTGAGTTTTGTGAGTAAATTAGTAAAGTCCTCCAAGGACCCTAAACTATCACTCAGCTCACGTGGCTTTGTGTCACGTGTCTAGAAAAAACATTACCACGTTTGGTACTGAGGCTACCCGTGGCTTGCACCCTTCTAATAAATAAATGAAGAAAGACTGGGTTCCGACATAAAATGTAGGGAGCTGGAGAAATGGTTCCGTGGTTGAGAATACTTGTTCTTCCAGAGGATCTGGATTCAAGGCCCAGCATCACGTGGCAGCAAACAGCCACCTGTAACTCCAGTTCCAGGAGCGTCAGTGCCCACTTCTGCCCTCCACAGTCACCGGGCACATACTCTGTGCACAGATATGCTGCAGGCAAACACTCACACAATAAATAAAAAGTTAAAGAACATGAAATACAGATGATAGTAATACTAATCCTAGCACTAATTCAAGCCCCTCTTTCCCAGCACTTTCTATGTACCAAGCCCTCGATGCCTAGGAAGAATGCCAGTACAATCACATACCATCTCGTTTACTCTTGTTTAGTAAGTAAACCTAGGAAGTGATGGAGACTGAGAAGCCTCAGGTCCGAAAGGCGGTTCGTCAGAGGTGGCAGCGGAAGTGCATGCAAGGCAACCCATTCCAACCTAGAGGTGCACTCTGTCATCTCGTCCCCATCTTCATGTCATTGTCTGAAAACTACATAGGGGACCAAGTTTTCCCTGAAGTCATGAGTGGTATTTACTAATGCTGGCAACAGTGAAGTCATGAATACTGCTAATCATTTTTCAGGTTAGCACCTTCACCTTCTTTCCAAGCCTAGAATGTTCTGGAGTGGCACTTGGACTTTCACAAATCCTTGGCTCCTACTTCCAGTCCTTTTCATTTGACGCTGGCCCTGGACCATCCGCCATTATTTGTCCTCGTCATCAGTGGCGTGGGTGGTACAGCTGGGATTAGCACAGTGTGTGCTGTCGAGTTAGACTTCTCTTGGTTACAGTCCTTACAAATCCCAAGAACAGCCTTTGCTTGCATAGCTGCAGGCCCCTCACAGGCTCTGTTTTGATTTTCTTGCTACCGCTGCTGCTGCTATTTCTCCTCCAAACATTGAGGTTAAGAGAGATAAACCTTATAGGGTATATTTTTCAAAGTGTCTGAACTTCTTTGCCAACAAAGAGCCCACAAATGGATAAGGACCTCACAGACGGGAAGCATCCCAGCCCTGACGTCACCCTACCTTTCGTCCCACGGAAAGGGTGGCTTCTCTAGGGTGTCTGTCCCCAGAGATGAACCTCTGACATGGCTAAGGCCTTATGCGGATGGTAACAGCTGACCCAGCTCTCATTTCCCACAGTCCGCTAAGGTGTGGAAATGTCTTACATTTCATTTTTGTAGCCATAAAAATGTGCTTTTCTTTTGTTGTTCTTATTGGCTGCTTAACAACATTTCCCAGCATGGACAAATGTCACCATTCCATCGTGGCTGTTAGCCCAGACAGTGGGCACATTGTCTGGGGGAGACTCTCTCCTTTGCTGTCTGCCTGTAAGCATCCTGTGACCCTGTGAGATGCATGAAGCTTCAGTGACCGTGAAAACATCTGCTATTTGGCTCACATCTTAGGTAGACATTGAACAAACCAGAAGTCCAATTCAGAGCCCCTCTTGGAGGCCGGCATGGCTCTTAGTGTACTGAGTGTTTCTCTGCCAATCTCTATGTCCGTCGATGTGACCTTGCTTAGCTTCTTCCTTTGTTCTCCCTCCCTTGGGGACACTGGTAATCATCTCAGACTTTATATGGAATGGCCCTGCTTTCCCAGTGGTGAAGTTCTTTTTGGCGTATCTGAAAGGAAAAGAATGAGTCACCCACACAAACATCCCAAACACTAGTATTATAACTCTGGCCACCTTCCGACCAGCCTCCAGCCCCTTGCCTTCAGAGAGCTGGCTGGACTCCCTGACCCTCGCGGTTCAGCTGCTCTGAGCTCACGGGTAAGGCCCGGTGAGCACTGACATACAACATGAAGTTCACTCTGCTATCCAGACAGAGTTGTCTGAAGCACTGACCCCAGAGGTCAGAGAAGCGAGACCAATACACAGCTCTCTCCCAGCGCACATTACTTGCTATCCCCTGGGAGTTCCCAGTGTGTCTGAGCAGGACAGTAAGTAATGGCCATGAAGGTACCAGGTGATCTCAACAGACATTCTAGGTAATGCCGTTCAAGGAATATTGTCATACAAGAGAATTAATTTTCACAGGTAATTTATAAGACCAAATGTTGATTTTTTCCCCCTCTTTAAAAAATGTCCTACAGTGTCCATGACATTAGCACCCTAGGAAACAAAATGTCAGAATGGGACACCCCATTGGGTAGACCTGAAATCCAGTGTTGGAAAATATGAGGGGAATGTAAAACCAGGCTGGAGCACTGAAATCGGAACTTGAGTATCTCAAAGCTCCCGCGGTGAATGTAAAATTCCTTGACCCAGGTTCTAATGGGGAATTAAAACTGTAAGCTCTGAGGCGACCTCCCTCCTTGTGAACGTCCAGCTCACTCAGCCACCAGCAGCTATCCTCTGGTAGGGCTAATAGCGGGTGTATTTCCCTCTCGCAAACGGCAGACTGTGGATACACGCTCTTCCTACCTGAGACTCTGAGGGTGCCAGCACTGTGCGCATAGAGAACTGAGTGCTCCTATTTCTGTTTTAGCCAGCTGTTCCCTCTTCCCTATAATTTCCCCCGCTCCATTTAGACAGCTGTGCACCCACTGGAAGCAGAGCTGGCCAGCCCAGCTCTGGCCAATCGCAAGCCTCTGGTGCTTTGAAAGTACGTCAACTTTATCCCACAAATATACCCTCCCATGGAAAAGGCTAACCTGTGTCCCAGCTGTCTTCCCGCAGTTTGGGCCTGGAATATAGCTTGCTGTGTTTACTGCTGCTGGGTGACTCTACCACCTGCTGTTTTTCAGGTGGCTTAGGGTTGCAGGAGACAGAGAGCTTCTAAATTTATCCACGCTGTTTTAATGGCCCCAGCCGTCATAGAGCAGCCATCTCTGCTGAAGGTGTTTGCTCTTGGTGTCCGTGTCAGGGGAGAATGGAGAGCAGAGGGGAAGTTTATGCTTCTCTTAGATAACACGCTCGGCTACAGATTATGGCTAGGCGCTAAAGCTTCAATATCCACGTTTTAAAAAGCTGTGTGTGGTGCCCACTTGTAATCCAAGTGTTGGGGAGGTAGAAACAGGTGGATTCCTGGGGTTTGCTCACTTGTCAGTGTAGCTTACTTGGCGAATTGCAGGCCTTGTTTCTTTTTCTCTCTCTCTCTCTCTCTCTCTCTCTCTCTCTCTCTCTCTCTCATTATATATATATGTGTATATATGTTATATACATATATATATATGAGAGCTATCTATATATATATAATTGATAGCTCTAAACGAATAACCAAGTTTGGTATCTGGCCTTCACATGCACGTGCACACACATACATACACAGTTGCACACGTGTGCCTGCACATACACAGTGTTTGAGCCTTTCAGTAGGTGAGATGTTGTATTTTATTTCATTTTAGAAGGCATGGCATTCAGCATATTTAACAATTAAGAAGGTATAAAATGCAATGTAATGATTTTGAACCTTGAGGAATTCTGGAAGTTGCAAATAGAAGGTTTCCATGGAGTATCTCACCTGGAATTCAGCAGCCACAGCACAGCCACCCCAGGGGGCCTTTGGAAAGATGGACAACCCATGCCTTTAGGATGGAGATGATCAGGCCCTTCATAAATTTGCTCTGAAAACTGGTATCTCTTTTATGCTTGAGGCAGCACTGGGAAGCCAAAAGCATTTGCTGTAATACAATGAGTGTGCAAATGTCTGCTAAAAACCAAACTGTTGAAGGGCACCAACAGCAATGGGATTTACTGCATGGGGATTGTCTTAGGCCAGGTTTCCAACCTGTGATCAAACACTATAACCATAAACAACTTGGGAAGGAAAAGGTTTATTTCAGCTTACAGCTCTCAGGACAACGGAAGGCCAGGGCAGGAGCTCAGCAGGGCAGGAACCTGGAGGGAGGAATCGAGGCAGAGGCCGTGGAGGAGTGCTGCTTACTGGCTTGCTCCCTAGGCTTTCTCAGTCTGTCTTTCTATATGATCCAGGACCACCGGTCCAGGGCTAGCACCACACATAGTGACCTGGGCACTCCCACATCAACCAAGAGAATGTGCCATGGGCTTGCCCATGTGCCAATCTGGTGGGGACATTTTCTTAAGGTCCTCATCTAAAATCTCTCGGCCTTGTGTCGAGCTGACGTGAATCTAGCCAGTACAGGCTCAGGGGCGATTATCCTAGTGATTCTTCTCCATGTGTAAAGTATAACACCCGTCACCACTGTGAACAAGAGGCAGGGAGGCGGTAGACTCCCTAAAGAGGAATGATTCTGACCTGGCAACAGCAGAACTCCGGAAGACCTGACATAGAAAAGCAGGGGGTTTTCAAAGAGGCAGAAGTGAGGGCTTTAGGTCAAGAAAGGAGACAGAGGTGGCTTGGGCTCAGAGCTTATTGATCATGAAGGATGGGGGCAGGATCTGTGCGGATTCACCGATGGAAGAAGATTCCATGTCAGCTATTGGTGGAGGTGTGGGGCGTGGTGGTTGCTCATTGGTGGAGATGCAGTTGCTGGGTGGGTGTTCTATGCGGAGTCTGTTGTCTGTTTTCTGGGTTGTTGCAGTCTTCAAAAACGTTGAAGATAAACTTTGCTACGGGAATCTGTGTATATGTTCATGGGCTACATATCGAATGGAAAGGAATCTCTTGTTTTTTTTTTTTTTTTTTAGTAAGTCTGTGAAGCTGTGCTTATCTCAGCAGGCAGGATACCCCTTTCCCCCTCTTTCATTATGTCCTGCACCAGTTTTGTCTGGGTCAGACAAGAATGATATCATCTTGTATCAGGCAGTCTCATAGTACTGAGACTCAGCACATCGTACAAACAACAGCATGTTTCTGAATGGCTGTCTGACTTCTTAAATGGGCTTATTTGGCTAGCTCCTGTGGTCTGGCTGGGCACTAATGGTTTCTTAGCGCCAGGGCTTGTAACAAACTACCCCAGACTGGGTGGTTAAGCAACAGGCGTTTCTTTCTTTGTCTTTTCTTTTAATGAAGAAAAAAAATAGATGATTTGTTCTTTATAATTAAACATATGTGACTCAGAGTAGATTATAAAAATAAAATTGAAAAGACAATCTGGAATTTTGGAGAAAATTCTGTAAGTCACATAGGATATGAGTCCGTTTTCAAAATATACAAAAGCTACCTATGAATCAAAAATAAAAGGACACATAATCTCTAAAAGGTATACATTATTGATTATATATTTTACAAAGCAGTTATTGCTATAGATTATGGCTTACAGCCATAAGAGAAAAGATTAATTCTAAAATTAATTGCATATATTTAGAGTTTTAATAATCAAATAATTCCTTACATCCACAGCTTTTAGGGAAATTCAAATCAAATCGCAAATACTTCACAAATATTAAAAGCTTGCTTTTATTTTTGCGAATTTCATATATCCTTCTAGTGGCCACATCCAAACAAGCAAAAAACAAACCAAGATTCTCTTTCCTCCAACAGCCAATAGCTCTCGAATGAGATGCTTATTCTGTAATTTTGGCTGGCTTGACCATGTGCAGGTCTTGTGTGGCTAACTACTAACTCCTGTGAATTTAGGGTTACCATAGCCATGTCATGTCCAGAGGACAGCATCCCAGGGCACACCCCACACCCTCAATGCTTGCATGCTTTTGCTCGGCACTTCCATAATGTCCCTGAATATTGGCAAGTGGTGGGCTTATAGAGATGTGCTGTTTAGGCCTGGGCATTTGCTCTTTTATTCTGATTGCTTTGACCACTAATGCATCTCTTCATTGACTAATGCCCACTTCATAAAGAGGCTTCCCTGGCCAAGGTTGAGAACAGTCCGTGTGTGTGTGTGTGTGTGTGTGTGTGTGTGTGTGTGTGTGTGTGAATAGCAGTTCTCCCTTGGACCTAGGACCCACTCATCCAGGCTCTTTGGACCAAGTACACGCATTCAGGCATGATTTTTCCTCCTATGGGGAGACCTCAAATCCAACCAAAACCAGTTAGTTGTGCTAGTTACGCAGTCTGAATTAGTTAATTTTCTTCTGCTGCCATGAAACACCATTACCAATGCAACTTGCAGAAGGGCAGATTTATCTGGAGCTTACAGCTCTCCTGAGGGTCAGGAATACATCATCATCATGGTAGCTGGAACAGCTGAAAGCTCCTACCCAAAAACAGAAGCAAGAGGCAGAGAACACACTGGGAACGGCACAAGTCTTATGGAATCTCAAAGTCTTCCCTCAGGGACACACTTTTTCCAGCAAGGCTACACCTCCAACCCTCCCTAAACAGCCACCATCTGGGACCTAGCATAAACACCCCAAACTTATGCAGCATTTATCATTCTAACTGCCACCCAACTGTGCTGCTCCTGCCCCAGTGACGCACCTTCCCAGCAGCTCAATCCTGTAGCATGCAGGGCCCAGCACTGGCTAAGACCAGTCATATCTTTTCTCCCCTAGCAGCCTGCGTGTCAGTTTGAGATTAATTTCTGTCTCCTGAAACCAAAGCCAACAACTCATAGGGGGTGTCTCATGCCTTGTTAAATCATTTTTGCTTTTCTGGAATGAAACCCACTTTGTTGTGATGCATGATCTTTTTGATATGAGCTTAATTCTGTGTACCAGTATTTCATTAAGAATTTTTAAAATAGAATTTAATTTATTTATTCTTTGACAATGTTATACATGTAAGCAATGTGTATGTATGTGTGTTTTAACTAACCCACTGAGTCCAGTGAGTGCTGACTGCTTGGATGTTGACGGATGACTGGCCATCCTGTTGACTGGATCTGCTATGGGTAATCACAGCTGTAGTGATTTCATGGGAGCAGTGGCCATGTCATGTCCTGAAGACAGCATTTTATAATGCCCTTCCTCATTCATTGGCTCTCACATTCCTTCTGTTCTTCCTCAGTGTTTTCTGAGCCTTGGTAGGAAATGATACAGTTGTACCATTTAAGACACCCAGTAGACACAGCGTTTTGACCAGTTTTGAGTCTCTGCACTAACTGTTGATCACTGTACAGAGAAGTTTCTGTGGCCAGACTTGAAAGCAGCACTCATCTATGGGCATGAACAAATATTCAGAAGGTAGATTGACAACACATTGTTTAGTAAAATAATAGCAGTCGGTTCCTCCCTAGTGGGCTGTTACCTCCAAAGCCATGAGCTTTTTACCAGGTTTACAGTTCTGGGCAAAAATCCCTTCCCGTGGAGCAAGCCTCAAATCCAGCCACAAAGCAATTGGCTATCCCCATAACTTCTCTGGCACGTGCACATTTTAAGGGAACTTTGATTCCTGTTTGATTGTTTTTTTTTTCCCTCTTCTTTTTTGTGTTTGAGAGTTTCACTTGTGAGTATAATGTGTTGGGACCTAATCGACTCCTTAGTTCCCTCCTTTAATTCTTCTCCTACACCCACCATTATTTTCCCCTCCTAACTTCATGTGCTCTGTTGGTTTGTTTTAAAATCCACTTAGTGTTAAGTGTTACCTAAGTCTCTTTAATGCTGTCTGTATATGCATGGGGTTGGGACCATCTCTCGGAGCGTGGGTAGCCTCCAATGTCCTGCATTCCTGCAGAAAACGGACTCATCCCCTAGCCCCCAAGAAGTCATCAATGGCTTTCTGGCTAACATTTCACAAGCAGCTCTGCCCTCCATGCTGGGATTGTCTGCCTTGATCTTGCCCAGCTTTTTTTTTTTTAATTAATTTATTTAACTATTTCTGCCTCTTCCCCGCCACCACCTCCCATTACCCCCCCTCCCCCAATCAACTCTTCCTCCCTCCTCAGCCCAAAGCGCAAGCAGGTTTCCCTGCCCTGTGGGAGGTCTGATCCAAAGGAGGAGCAGAAGGAGAGAGAGCATGAACAAGGAACTCAGGACCACGAGGGGTGCACCCACACACTGAGGCAAAGGGGATGTTCTGTCGGGAACTCACCAAGGCCAACTGGCCGGGGTCTGAAAAAGCATGGGACAAAACCGGTCTCGCTGAACATAACAGACAATGAGGACTATTGAAAACTGAAGAACAATGGCAATGGGTTCTTGTTCCTATTGCACGTAATGGCTTTGTGGGTGCCCAGCTTTTTTGTGTGCTGCCACAACCACTGTGATTTCGTGTGTGCAACTGCCCTGTTAAATCTGGAAAACAATGTTTCGTTCAAGTCAGCCTAGAAGGTATTAAGAACTTTCATATATATGCTCATCAGGGAGATTGGGCTGTGGATTCTCTCTTTTCGTTGTTTTATCTTTATTTGGTTTTGTTATCAGGGTAGCATTGCCTTGGTACAAAGATTTTGGTAACCTTCCTTCTTTGTCCATTTTCATGGAACAGTTTAGGTGGTATTGATGCTAGTTCTTTGAAGTTCTGGTGAATTCTTCCATAAATCCATATGGTCCTGGGTCTTTTTAAACTGGAAGAATTTTAATTACTGTCAGTCTTATTGCTGGTTATGGAACTGTGTAAATTATTTACTTCATTTTGGTTTATCTTGGCTAGGTTGCAGGTTTAGATTTTAAAATTTGGTGGGTTATAGCATCTTAGTTAGGGTTTCTATTGCTGCTACAAAACAGCATGAAGAGGAAAGAGTTTATTTGGCTTACCCCTTTCATAACACTGTTCATCACTGAAGGAGGTCAGGACAGGAATTCAAACAGGGCAGGAACCTGGAGGCAGGAGATGATGCAGAGGCCATAGAAGACTGTTGCTTACTGGCTTGCCCCCCATGGCTTGCTCAGTCTTATTTCTTTAGAATCCACGACCACCAGCCAGGGATGGCCCCACCCACAAAGGCCTATGTTGTATTCCATCAATCACTAATTAAGAAAATGCTCTACAGTCTTGCCTACAACTGAATTTTATGGAGACACATCTTAGTTGAGATTCCCTCCTCTCAAATGACTTTAACTGTATCAAGTTGATATAAAACTATCCAGCACATATCAGTTTTTAAGGTATGTCCTAATGCTTTCCTGAATTCCATTGGTATCTGTAAAATCCTCTCTTTTATTTCTAATTATATAAATTTGAGTCTTCCTGCTCTTTCTTTTAGTAAACTTGGCTAAGTGCTGGCTAGTCATGTTTATCTTTTCAAAGAATCAATTCTTAGTTTCACTGGCCTTTTTATTTTTTATTTCTAACTCATTAAATTTTTTTTTGCTCTTGTTTTGAAGATCTCTTCCTATCTGCTGATTCAGGGTTTAGTTTGTTCTTGCTTGATTTTCTAAGGCTTTCTGGTGCACCATCAATTTATTAATTGGAGATTGCTCAGATTATTTTTTATGCAGGCACTAGGCACCATAAACTTTCATCATAGCACCGCCTTACTGTGATCTTTGCATGTTGTGCTTTCATTTTCATTCAATCCTAGGGATTTTTTCTTAATCTTCAGTGACAAAAGTATCACCCAGTTGTGTGTGGGTCAGTCTCCACGAGCTTATGAATTTTCTGTAGACTTTAGCACTGCTGATACCTATCTTCCTCCCATTGTGATTTAGATAGATTACAGAATGGCACTTTCCTTTTCCTGTGTTCTTTTTGAGACTTGTTTTTCATTCTAATATGTGATCACTTCTAAAGAAAGTTCCATGGGCTGTTGAGAAGAATGCATGTTTTACTGTTTGGCTGGAATGATTTGTAGATGTCTGTTAGGTCCCTTTGACTTGTGATGTTATTTAGATCTGGCATGTCTCTGTTTCATTTTGTCCAAATGACCTGTCTATGGGTCACAGTCAACTATTGAAGCTGCCCACCGTCAATAGTTTTATATCTAGTAATATTTTTTGAAAAACAAATTTGGGAGCATCTGTATTGGTGGATTTATGTATAGAATTATAATATCCTTTTGGTATATTGTCTTTCTGATGGATATGAAAAAACCTTCTTTACCTCTTTTGAAAAGCTGTGGTTTGCAGTCTAATTGTCGGAAACTAGACTAGCTGTGCCTGTCTGTTTCCCACAACCATTTGCTTGGAATATCTTGGACACTAAGGTAGTGGCTGTCATTGATGGTAAGGCGTATTTCCTGAAAGCAATAAAAAAAAATGAATCTTATTTCTAATCCAATGAACTTGTCTGTGTCTTTTTATTGGGTAAATATGACCATTGATATTGGGGGTTATTATAAAAAGATGTCTACTAATAGCTGTCATTTTGCTGATTTTATGGTGTTTTCTTTTGATGACTTTTCCTGGAGATGTATTCCCTGTGACCCATTGGAGTATTTATTCTTGAGACTTAACTATTACTGCCTTCCAGAATCCTCTGTAGGGCTGGTTTAGTGGTCATAAACAATGAATCTGTTTTTATTCCGGGCAGTTTTTATTCCTCCTTCAATTTTAATTAATGGTTTTGCTGGTCATACTAGACTGGGTTGATAGTTGTGATCTTTCAAAACGTGGAACACAAGCTCTTCTGGCTTTAATAGATCCCATGGAATAATCAGGTTAACCTCACTGCTTTCAAGAGCTTTTATCTAGTCGTGGTTTGTTTTTTTTAACATTTTAAATAGATGCCTTAGTTATTGTTTCTATTGCTGTGAAGAGACACCATGACCATGGCAACTCTTATAATGGAAAACATTTAATTGGAGCTGGCTTACAGTTTCAGAAGCTTATTCCGTTATCATCATGGTGGGGAATATGTTGGCATGCAGGCAGACATGGTGCTGGAGAGGTGCTGAGAGTTCTACATCTTGATCTGCAGGCAACAGAAAGTGAACTGTCCCACACTGGTGTAGCCTGAGCATATATGAGACCTCAAAGCCCACCTGCACAATGGCAAACTTTCTTCAACAAAGCCACACCTTGTAATAGTGCTGCTCCCTAAAAGCCAAGCATTCAAATTTATGAGTCCATGGGGGGCCATAGCTAGTCAAGTCACCACATGTATATTATGTCATAGGGAGTTTGTTTTGTGCCTCTGTGTATTTGGTGTTCTGTAAACCTTTTATATCTGTATACACATCTCTTTCTTTAGGTTTGGACAGCTTTCTTTATGGTTGTCTTAACAATATTTTCTATGCCTTTGGTATTGTATCCTTCTCCTTCTGTATCCATAATCTAAAGTTACATCTTTCCATGGTATCCCAGAGCTCTGCCATGTTCTGCTGATGGGTTTTTAATAGATTTATTATTGACCTTTACTAAGTAATCCAACTTCTGCCTTGCCTTCCAGCTCTGATACTCTGTTATCCACATGAATTATTGATGAGTCTTTTTTCTGAAGTTTTTACTTCATTCCTAAGTTCTTCGTTTACAGCATTATTTTAATTTGACAATTCTTCAATAATTCTAGATTTTTATTGAATTCTGTGTTTATATCTTGAATTGCATTCCTTAGTTCATTTGACTCTTTTGCGCTCTTGGAATGACTTCTTTGGGTTTGAATAGTTATAATCATTCTTTTAAATTCCTTATAAGTTCTTCCAGGTCATTCTTACTGAGGCCCACTTTTATGGGATTAGTAATTTTTGGAGAAGACATTGTGTCTTGGATTTTACTTTTGTTTTTGTTTCTGGGCTGGGGCTTGCACATCTGGAGTTAGTTGGTTGGAAATGAGTGTGAGCCCAGAGCTGATAATCTAAGGACTGCTAACCTGTCATCACTGAGACCTGGGGGAACGATAGAAGCATGAGCTTGCAGTTTAGGATGCAGGGACCCCTTACATGTCACCAGGAACCAGTCAGTGGCAGAAATTGGAGGTGGGGGCCACCTTGACTCTCAGCACTAGGACCAAGGGGATTGTAAAAGTTTCAACCTGACCACTAGGGTCTGTACCTTCCTTACTTCCTGGTATTAGGAGCTGGGTAGAGGGCAGAAATTTTGGCAAGAGTGCTCAGGGCCCCAGGATCCCTTACCTGTTGATGTCTTGAGCTGGTTAAACAGCAGAAATTTGGACAGGCATTCATTTCTCAGTGTTGGAGTTGAAGAATGCAAGGTGCTGCTGTGCTGTTGTAGATGCAACGCCTGATGAAGGTTACCTTCCTGGATTGCATGCAGTGTTTTTTTTTTTTTTAACTTTGTATACTCATGATTGAGATGGATCCCATTCAGGTGAGCTTCTCTTCCAGAGTTTAATTACTTCTCCACAGTTCTACCTCCTAATGCTTGACATCTTGAGATTCAGTGCATGAATTCTGAGAGAATAGTTTAGAGCCATAGCATTGGTTAAGACAGTGGTTTTTAATTTGTGGGTCATGACCCCTTTAGGGGTTGAGTGACCCTTTTACAGGGGTCACCTAAGACCATCGAAAAACACAAATATTTACATTATGATTCACAACGGTAGAAAAAAATTACAGTTATGAAGTTGCAGCAAAAATAATTTTATGGTTGGGGGTCACCACAACATGAGGAACTGTATTAGGAAGGTTGAGAACCACTGGACTAAGAACTTTATGTCAAGAAGACACTAGGTGTTTAAATACAGGAGGCAAAGATATGGAAAAATAGGAGCCACCAGGAGCCAATGGAGCTAGAAGATGGAAGGCTGACCTCTCCCTGAGGACTGCTCTGCTATGAAAATCTTTGAAGAGAACTATAGGGATGGAAGTAGTGCTTTAAGTTTTTATTGCAAACACTACTGATGATCACTTTATGGTCAAAAAGCAAAGATGCTGAGGGACAAGGTGATGGGACTTGCTAATTGGCAGCTGTTGGAATCTCCCTTGTGCCCTGGCTGCCTCAAGCAAAGGGACTGTCAATCAGTTCACCAGGAAGGGTAGGCTACCCTTAGGTCAGCACTGGTCATTGGGAATACTCCCTGGGTGCCCCTAGGAAACTACACGTCAGTTGTGGCTCATGAAGGCACAACCTCTGTTTGAAGGGTTTCGCTGTTCTTTCTGCTCTACCATGTCTCTATAGACTTCAGATTATCTTAAACACACTGGAGCTTGAAGGAGGGGGAAGCACCTCCCTGATGCCTTAGGAAAGGTGGTGTTTTGATGCCAGAGAAGAGACAACCCGTGATTGGTGTAAACACAAGCCCTTATTTACATGAAGTGTATGCTGGGTAGGTGCAGCCCTTTGACTAAGTAAGCAGGCTGTTCTGCTTGCTTGGTGAGTCAGGTTGGAGACACCTCCGGTACTGCCATTCCTGTAGGTAGACAGTGATGCCAGCTGCCTGGTGCTGGCCAGAGCACTCAGGCACAGTGATTGGTGTAGGGCATCCTCACAACATGGCAGCTGATAACTGAGGAGAAAAACACTGGGGGGGAAATGGGGCTTGGGATCGGAGAGAAAATGCCACCTTTCCATTCTAGCTTTAGAAACCACGTAAAACAACTCACCTGGGAAGTCTTTATTAAAGAGTTGCAGATCCTGTCTAGGTTCAAAGGGAGCAGAAAACGACTGTTCCTCTTATTGGAGACCGGCATGTTTGCATAGAGACAGAGGGAACCAGAAACACCGCTAGAACATTTTGGGAAGATGCCGTCCTCCAATTGTCCCCGAGAGGAGCACTCAGAAGGCAGGTGGGAAGCGCACACACCCAGGTCCCATTGCTACAGAAGCCAAGATACAAGGCCGCTTCTCTTGCTCTTGATACAAATGCCATTCCCAGATTCCTTAGACCCAATACACAGCTTCTCTCAAGGTCTTGGTTTTTTGTTTGAACTGCTGAGTTGGTTAAATAAAGAAACAGCAGCGGCAGCAACAGAAACAACAGCTGCAGTGACTGGCTGACTGGCACACCAAAACAAAAATGTGGCAGTGTGCTCTGTTGCTTTGATGGCTACAAAGGAGGAGGAGGAGCTGTGGGAGCCACAGGACACTGGTGAGTGGCAGAAGCTGGCCTTGGGGGAAACAAGTGGACCTGATGCAGCCACAGCGGTGGATCCGTTGGGACCGTGGCAATCCCGACAAGTGGCAGAGGCAGAGATGAGTGGCTGGAGGGCCGAGCTCCAAGGGCCGTGAACCGAACAGCTGCGCGGACAGCTGCAATGGAGACAGAACAGAAATACTGGTGGTTGATAGCCGTCGAAGGAGCCACAGCAGCCAGAGGATGTTGGTAACTGTCTCCTGACGGGAACAACTGGGCAGCAGCCTTGACGGGGAGCAGCAGCTGAGCAGTTCAGAGGCGCTTTAGGGGCGGGAGAAAGCCAAACGGGACAGGGAAGAAGGATAGAAATGGCCGAGAGGAGAAAATGAAGGTCTTGGGTTTTGAAAAAGTTACAGAGAATGTCTCAGTCCTTTGAGCTGAGGAACTAAGACATTGTGATGTGGGAGTTATGACCCTGGGTGTTGTCAGAAGTTGAGGAACTGAATTCTGAGACCCACTGGGGAGCTGTAACGCCCGCGAATAGCAAGGCTACCAAGGCGTGTGGTTTCCCTGACTTCTTAACCTCCCACAAGCACTGGAGCCTCTGATGGTGCTGTCTGCTGCTGCTGCTGCTGTCAAATGTTAAGGGATTCGGAAGCTGACGAATGACAGCCAGCACGTGGAGCGTTTCCTCGCCCTTCTCTAGAATTTCTTTCTGGGCGGAGCCAAAGGACCTCAGGCAGTGAACCAAACACAGAGAATGGGCAGCTTTGTGTGGCTCGTACTACTGATCCTAGAGGCAGGTCGACGGGGAAATGGCGGCGAAAGTGTCTGAAAGGCTGGATAAATGGGTCAGCATTTAAGAGTGCTTGCTGCTCTTCCAGAGGACCGGAGTTGGGTTCCCAGAACCGACACCAGTTGGTTTACAGTCACCTGTAACTCCAGCCCCAGGTTTACCCTAGTACACAGAGCACACACTCACACCTACACACACATAAATAAGAATAAAAACAAACCGTTTTATAGAGCTTACTAAAGTGGGGAAAAGGAAGAATGGTTTTTATCTTCAATTTTTAGTCATCTACATGATGTCACAAGCATAACGGTTTCCAAAAGAATAGCTACTCTGGAGTGTCCCCCAGGGGGTGGCTATCTCTTCAGGCTAGCACACCTCTTTGCCCAATCAGGCTCTACGGTCTCAGCTGACTGGGTCTCTCCTGACAGAGAAGTACTTCATGCCTCGTACATGTCCTGTGGCTGATTACGATGGAGCGGATTTCATTAGTCGGACTGGGCAAAGGCAATGAATTTGGTCCTCTTCACTGATGCCAAGTTGGTTTTGATAAATGCCCAGCCCAGAGTGTTTTTCAAGAGGAAACAAAGAACAGAACCCCACAGCGCTGCCTTTGACAACATTGATCAGTAATCATCTATTCAACCCATAAGTCATTCATTCTACAGATGCTAGCTAAGCGCTTACCACACACGGCAGCCATTGCGGACACTAAAACTGGCTGTTACCTTGCCTCATCCAGGAAGATAAGTGACTGTGGGTAAAGAACTCAAGAACCTGGATATCAAGAAAGCAAAGAACCAAGTCAAAAACAGGGTGCAGATCTAAACAGAGAGTTCTCAGCAATGGAGCCTCAAATGCTAAGAAACTCTTAAAGAAGCATCCAGTATCCCTAGCCATCAGGGAAATGCGACTCAAATGCTAAGATCAGTTAAGATGGCAGCTCATGCTGGCTAGGATGTGGAGTAAGAGGAACTCTCATACATTGCTGGTGGGAGTACGGAAATAAGTGTCGGAACCTATCCCAAGATCCAGCTATACCATAACTAGACATGCAATCAAACGATGCTTCATCCTACTACAGAGACACTTGCTTGACCAAGTTCATTGATACTCACTTTATAGAAGTCAGAAACGGGAAACAACCTAGATGTCCCTCAGCAGAAGAATAGATAAGGAAAATGTGGTACATTTACACAGGGGAATATTGCTAGGCTGTTAAAAAAATGACATCATGAAATTTGCCGGTAAATGGATGGAAGTAGACAGAAATTCATCCTGAGTGAGGTAACACAGACTCAGAAAGACAAACAGATATGATCAGTGCCCTTTTCAGTCATCATCAGAGAAGCCTCCTTCTTCAGCACATGGAACAATTATAGAGAAAGACATTACAAAGAGAGTGGGAGACCTTGGAATACTCAGCCCTGAATGGGATGTATCCATAAAATTCTTCTCCTCGGGGTTCAGGGAGCCCTGTGGAGGGAAAGGCAGAACGAATGTAAGAGTCAGGGGGAAGGAGAAAAAGCAAACAAGGGCTTCTGGATCAACATGAGCCAAGCTCACATGAACTCACAGAGACTAAAACAGCACGCACAGGGCCTGCCCAGGTCTGCACCAGGTCCTCTGTGTATATATTACAGCTTTCAGAGCGGGTCTCTGATTCTTGCGCCTTCTCTTGGGCTCTTTTATTTCCTCTTGATTTGTCTTGTCTGACTCCAAATTGATAGTTTTTGTTTTATAACATTATATTATGTTAATGAGTGAAACCCTAACCACTAGGGTAAAGGTTACCAACTGAACTGTCCCGTATATCTGCTGGGAAAGGGAAAATCTGTTTTCTGTAATAGAGTGACCCTGGGCATAGCAACCCCTCCCAGACAGGCCTCATGTTCAGAAGGAGTTGACCAACATATAATAAACTCATCAGTTGTTGTTTTATTTTTATTTGTTTTTTTTTTGCGGGGGGGGGGTCCTACAGTTTGGTGGGGTTTTTGTTTCGTTTTTGGGGTGGTTTATTTTGTTTCTTTGGTTTGGGGAGTTTTGATGTTGTATTGGGTTTTTGTTTGTTTTCTGAGAAAGAACTTCGTGTTGGGTGGGTAGGAAGGGGAGAGAGTCTGGAAAGACTTGAGGGAATGGAAATATGGTCAAAATATATTTAAATTTAAAAATTGATTTAAATAATAAAAAATAAAAAAATATAGTTCAAATTTTGAAATCATATAACAATGACGGAAAAATCAAGCTCAGCATTTGAGAATAAGGACCGTGGAGTCCATGAGACTATGGAGGCAGGGGAAGCTTCCTGAGAGGATTCACGTAACTCAGATGTTCTGAGATGCATCAGCTCCATGAAGCGTTTTCTCTTCTCTTGGCGTGTTGGTCTCTGTCAAATCTAATACTTCTATTCATTCTCTGTAGAGACATGCTTCTTTCTTCGTTTGTTTTGTTTTTCAAGACAGGGTTTCTCTGTAGTTTTGGAGCCTGTCCTGGAACTTGTTCTATAGGTCAGGCTGGTTTCGAACTCACAGAGATCTGCCTTTCTCTGCCTCCTGAGTGATGGGATTAAAGGCGTGTGCCACCACCGCCTGGTGCTTTCCATGCTTCTAGTACAGATGTTTCTAGCATGTCTTAATATGTGTGTGTATAACTATGATATGTTATTATTATTCAATTTTAGAATGTTTTTGTCTTAGATATACTTTTAACATGCCCATGTCTTATGTGAAAGTGTCTCTGTAGGAATGAGAAGAAGAATTTCAATCTAAAGATTCTAAATCAATGTCTGTGGTATAATTAGCCTATTAGAACACATTCTCTGTCTGCCTGCCTTTCTTCCCACTGTCTCTCTAAGTCTGCTAAGCACTTTGAGACATCACACATGTACACAAAATATTCCTATAACATATATATATATATATAAAATGTACATTCATACCACACACATAGAACATACACAATATACATGCTTGTCACTAGTATGCAAACACAGGAATAGCACATGTGTCATGGAAATACACTGACATTTACATGCCACACAGACACATGCATGCATACACTCACAATGAGACACGTATCTCATATATACATATATCTCATGTATACATACCATACCACACACACATATAGAACCTACCCTGTACTCATGCTCACACATATCCCACTGCACATGTGTACATCAGGTATGTAGAGCACAGACATGTACCTATAGTCAGAAGTGTGGTCACTTCCCTTTGTTCCACGCCAGCAGGACAGTAATTGTTCCCGCGGAAAATCTGACTTTTTTTATGGCTATTATAAACTTAGTATTTGGGGATTATTTTACATCCTCCATTCTGCATATTTCTAGATACCTAGGCCACAATACCAGCGGCGGCGGGAGGTGGGGTGGATGGGTGAGGGTGGTACTCTATTGTTTGGATAAATATTCCCTAAAAATCTCCATAATCAAGGCTTAGCTGGCAATGCAGTGGTAAGAAAGTTGCAAGCTGGAGCAGGGGATCCGTGGGCTATTGGGACTGTTGTTGGTGAAATGATGGCCCCGCATCCTCCTTTGCTCAACTCAGTTCTTTTCTCTGTACATCCCTGGCTGTTACCATGGAGTGAGCTCTTCCCCATTACTGCTTCCTTCTGCCATGGCGTGCAGTCCAGCAACACATCCAGCTGCCTGCCAGCTAGAACCTCCAAAGTCGAGCCTAAGTAACTGTTTTCTGTACAAACCGACTCGGTTAGGATTTCTATGTTGATAGAACGATGCTCAACACAGTAGGGCACTCAGAGCCTTCGAAATGATGACTAGCAGGTCCAAACTTCATTTGGTTCTTTAACGAAATCTCACAGCTTCAGAGTTGGTGCCTGCAAAACTCAGAGCCTCTGACATGGGGATTCTTCAGTCTTATCGCTGAGGCCTCTCAAGGAGTATGTGACGAAGTCTTGGAAAGGGGAAGGATCAGAGTTTGTTTGCGGAGTGCTGTCCCGGGAGGGGCTTGTACTTTTCCACACATACTTGATTCACTGAGCTGCTGTGTCATGCTGGCGAACATCTGGCCCTGTCTTCTCCCCCTGGACGGCTCATTTCAGTCTATGAAGACACATTTGCAGATGGTGATGACATACACAAATCATTTGACTGGATTCACTAAAAAGTAAGGGAAAGCAAGCTAAAATAAATCAGGCTAATTGAATTCCAACGAGCGCGTCTCTTCAATTGCGAGTTCACAGCTGGCCTGATTGTGCACCCTTTTATATCATCGTTACGGGGTCTGAAGATTCGGAGATTAAATAATGGAATTGGAGCTTGCTCCCAATCTCCTTCCCCCCACAAAATGTGCTGGCCATGAAAGGAAGCTTAATTTTCATCACAGGTGACAGACTAAACACATGAATTAAGCCTGCTTCCCAGAGCTGATCTCCTACAGAAATCATTCGTTTTCCTCAGCTCCTGAATGTGTGTTTTATAAAATATCCCAGATTATTTCATTACTTAAAAGGAAAGAGAAGTAGTAACGTGTGCTGCCTGCAGAAGGGGTTTTAACTGTAGCAACCCATTATGGGCCGGGGTCAGAGGTCGCAACCCTGACAAAGGCTCAGGGTGAAGTAGGATTGCAGGTAGAGGTGGAGTTAGAACGAAAACAAACAGGTGGAATCCGGCATTAGCCTGTACCTGCCCATGAGCCATTCCTCTCACGTCTTCTTGAAGCTTTTGGGAGTTCATGGTTTGATGTTAAGGTAAGGACAGTATTTCTGCAGTGGTAAATGGGAATGTCACCTGACTGATGAAGGTCAGGTGGAGAACAGTGAGCACAGCTTTCCTAGATGTTAGGGGGCGAGAACTCCAGAAGCCCCACTCCTTTATGGTGTTTATGCAAACATCCCCAGCTCAGTGGCTAACAGCAGCATTCACTTGGCTAGTTGCCTTGCTTTGAGCAGGCATCAGCAAAGCAGCTCTTTCTGTTCTGCATGGCGTCACTTTGGCCAGCTCTGAGTCTGGGCTGATGTCCCGTGAAGGCACCCTCATTCCTGTACTTAGAAATGGATGCCAGCTTCCTGGTGCTGGCCAGAGCACTCAGGTACAGTGATTGGTGGAGAGGGTCCTCAAAACATGGCAGCTGGGCTCCGAGGGCAAGAGTACTGGAAGAGAGAAGAGAGCTTGAGGGCAGGGAGAAACGTTGCCTTTCTGTCCTAGCTTTGGAAACAATGAAGAACAACTCCCTTGGGGAATCTTTTGTAAAAGGTTGCAAATCCTGCTTAGGTTCAAGGAAGCAGGGAATGGCTGGCCCTCCTGTTGAGGACTGACATGCTTGCAGAGGGAGGGACAGAACCAAAATCTCTGCTGGAGCATTTTGGGAAGACACAGTCTTCCAAATGTCCCTGAAAGGAGCACTCAGAGGCAGGAGGGAAGGGCACTCCTAGAAGTCCCGCTGTGTAGAAGCCAAGATGCAAAGAGGTCACTCCTATAGCTTCTGATTCAAAAGCAATTCCCAAATGCGTTTCATATTACCGTAAACCTAATAGTGAGCTTGCATCCGTGTTATTACTCTGTGCTCTTACAGGCATGAGCTCCCCAATCTGGAGGAGTAACAGCCGGCTGAGGACCAAACCATTTTTACTGACTTTTTCAATGAGAGCATTGAAGTCAGTATCAAGATGGAGACTCCAACTCACACCATCAGATCTCTACTCTAGAGTGTTTGCTCATTCTAACCACATTAAACCTGGCGAAGAAGAGTCAAAAGCAAGCAAATGATCACACTGGCTGCTTCAGCGAGGGGTAACAGATTAACATGTAGGGTAGGCTGAAGATCTCGGAGTTAATTTTCCCCACCTTGTGGTTTTGCCGGCACAGACTCATATGGCTCATTTATTTATTTATTTTAAAGCCCTTACTAAGTTCTTATTATCACCCCCAAATGACATAGGTGGAATTATATATATGATTAGTGCTTTTAAAGCTTCATCAGCTCAACGAGAGGAAGAGACACAGAAAGCTAACATGATGTGTTATCTAGAAACATAACTTTAGAAATCAGACCTAGGCACCCAATATGGTGGCGTGCACATATGACCTCAGCACCCAGAGGTTGAAGAATAAAGACCGCAACTTCAAGGCCAGCATGGTCTGTGGAGAGAGGTGCCGCACACCTGCTGAAGTCCAGGTTTCTCATCCCTCTGTCCTTGGGTTGTCTCGCAGGATTCCCCGACAAAGTCTTCAGTTGGTACTCACTCCTAAGGTGGTGTACCGCTTCAAGGCAGGGCATTTAACAGGGAAGCACACTCAATGAGAGTATGCTGGCTTTGAAACAAGGGCGGGCTCTCCCTTTGCCGGGGAAATCCCCAAGCCACTTCATTGGCTGAGGGGGCATAATTATATTACTGTCCTTGTGTTTAGCACCCACCCTTGCCCTCTGTACTCTGCCTAGGACATGCCCTACAGCTGCTGAGGGTCAGGACCCAGTTCTGCCCTCCTTGGTGGCTGCACTGGTACCAAATCTTGGACCCACTTTTTGAAAGCTGCAAAGGGTGCTGCCAGAATAGAACGCTTTACATCTCTTATAGAGAAAATCAGATTTGGCACACCTCTGAGAGTTTTGTGTGAGAGGAAAAACAAACGTCTACCAAGGTTTCTGATTCCCACGATGTGGGTTAGGGCTGGGAGGTGCAAAAAGCATCAACCCCAAAAGAGCAGTAACCGTCTGACCTTGCTTTGAAAGTAATCTCCCGAAGCTGCAGGGACCACACAGGAGAAGGCGAATGCTTGCTTCCTGAATTCCTTCCCCTCTACTGTTTAAAAGTTCTTGCCCTTTCTCTTTCATCTGCCGAGGGTGTTTTTTCTGTGTGTCAGAGAAGGAGACGGGGCCACTACCCTCTTGTGTCTGTCATGATAACCTTGTCCCAGTGGCTCGCACCTTCGTGTTCTTGGAGTTGGGTTTTGTCTCAGTTCAGTGACGGTGGTGCTGCTTGACACCCAGGAGAAAGTGCTGAACCTTAAATTAATTATCACACATTTTCCTCTGCAATGATAAAGACATCAAAGACTCCCAACTAAATAAGGAAGAGTTACCGAAGAGAATACATTCTCTCTCTCTCTCTCTCTCTCTCTCTCTCTCTCTCTCTCTCTCTCTCTCTCCTACCCTGTCTCTCACTAATTCTCTCTGTAATAATTCTCTCTCTGTGTGTGTCTCATTTAAAAAACAAAATTGGGACGAGTAAAGTTAAACTCACACGAAATCCTTTTTCCTGGACTGAATGGTGAAGAAAGAAATTGCTTACCAAAGGTCTAATTCTTCTTCTTCTCCTCCTCCTCCTCCTCCCCTCACCCAATGCAGCAGCTCCATAACCTTGCAAAGGACAGGTTTTGGAAGCTTTGACAGTTCTGCAATCACACAACCCAGCATTTTTATAAAAAAAAAATATTTATTTTTTAAAATTTCATTTTACCTTCCAATCACATTTCTCCCTCCCACCCCTCTTTTCTGCCCCCGTAGCCCCCCACCTCCCATTCACTCCTCCCAAAGGGTAAGGGCTCCCATGGGGCATCAACAAAGTCTGGCACATTATTTTGGGGCTGGACCAAGTCCCTCCTCTGTGCATTAAGGCTAAGCATGGTATCCCACCATAGGGAATATGCTCCAACAAGCTAGCTCATGCACCAGGGGTGGATCCTGGTCCTACTGCCAGGGGCCCCTCAGATAGTCCAAGCTTCACCACTGTCTCCCACATATAGAGGGCTTAGTTCAGTCTCACGGGGGTCCCCAGCTGTCGGTTTAGAGTTTCTGAGTTTCCACCAGCTTGGTTCAGCTGCTCTGTAGATTTCCCCATCATGATCTTGACCTCCCTGCTCATATGTTCTCTCCTCTCTTCTTTTGAATAGATTACCTGAGCTTGGCCTTGAGTTTGGCTGTGGATCTCTGCACCTGGTTCCACCACTTGCTGGATGAAGGCTCTAGGATGATAGTTAGGGTATTCACCAATCTGATTACAGGGGAAGGCCGGTACAGGCACCCTCTCCACTATTGCTAGGAGTCTTATCTGGGGTCATCCTTGTGGATTTTTGGGAATTTCCCTGGCATCAGGTTTCTCCATACCCCCACAGTGGCTCTATCAAGATCTCTCTTCAATGCTTTCCCACTCCAGCCCTCTCCCCACTTGATCATACAGTTCCCTCAAATTCTCATTCCCTACCCCCTCCTCTTTACTGTCCCCAGGAGAGCTCATCTAATTCCCCTTCCCAGATCTATCCATGTGTCTATCTCAGGGTCCTGTATAACTTAAAGCCTAAGACTGGAGAGGCAATGGTATGGTCGAGATGGGACTGATAAAAGGGACAGATGAGAGGGTTGGTTCCAGAATGCCGAGTAAGTAAACTGGGAACACTGTGGGGATGCCAAAAAAGGGTGAACTAGTCTCTATGAGGGTGCCAAATTTAACTAAATGCATAAAAGTAGGTAAGAATACAAGTCAAATGATCCCAAGCTAACTTTAAAAAATGTTAGCTATTATTCTTTATTGTAAGGGTAAAACTCACAAAATCAAAACAAAAAGTTCAACCTCAAGGTGTGTAATGTGGGAACAAGAGAGTGAAAGCTGGGCCAGCTGGAAGTTTTCTCTGGGAACCCAAAAAGTCATGCCCTAACCTGGTCCAGCCTCTTAAGGTCATTGGCTGAAGAAGGTTCCCATGGTAGATAGGATCAATGTAATAAAAATGGTAATTTTACCAAAAGCAATCTACAGATTTGATGCAATCAAAATCCCAGCATAATTCTTCACAGACCATGAAAGAACACTACCCAGCTTCATATGGAAAAACAAAACAAAACAAAAATAGCTAAAACACTCTTGTACAGGAAAGGAACTTCTGAAGGCATCACCATCCCCTATTTCAAACTCTGCCGTAGAGCTATAGTAATAAAAACAGCCTGGTATTGGCATAAAAATAGACATGTGGACCAATGGAATCGAACTGAAGACCCTGACATTACTCCACACACTTATAAACACGTGATTTTTTTACAAAGAAATCCAAAGGGAAAAGGGAAAGCATCTTTAACAAATGGTGCTGATATCAATGAATGTCAACACATAGAAGAATGCAAGTAGATCCATATCTATCCCCATGCACAAAACTCAAGTTCAAGTTTATCAAAGACCTCAACATAAATCCAGTTACACTGAACCTGATAAAAGAGAAAGTAGGAAGTATCTTTGAAAGCATTGCACAGGATACCACTTCCTAAATATAATATGACTAACACAGACACTGAGAGCAACAATCAATAAATGGGACCTCCTGAAACTGAAAAGCTTCTGTAAGTCAGAGGAGTGGTAAATAAGACAAAATGGCAGCCAACATTTGGGAAAAGATCTTCAGCAACCCCACATCTGACAGAGGGCTGATCTCCAAAATATATAAAAAACTAAAGAAACTGGACACAAAAATACAAAATAATCTAATTAAAAAATAGGGTACAGAGCTAAACAGAACTCTCAGCAGAAGAATCTCAAATGGGTGAAAGACATTTAAGGAACTGCTCAACATCCTTAGTCATTGGAGAAAAGTAAATCAGAATGACTCTGAGATACCTTCTTACACCTGTCCGAATGGCTAAGATCAAAACTACTAAGGACAGCTTATATTGGAGAGGATACAGAGTCAGAGGAACACTCCTCCATTGATGGTGGGAGTGCAAACTTATTCAGCCACTTTGGAAATTAATAGGGTAGTTTCTCAGAAAATTGGAAATCAATCTACCTTAAGACCCAGAAATACCACTGTTGGGCATATACACAAAGAATGCTTAATCATACCACAAGGACACTTAGTCAACAATGCTCATAGCAGCATTATTTGTAATAGCCAGAACCTGGAAACAACCTAGATGCCTAGCAGTTATTGTATATGAGTTGGGTACTTAGACTCCTTGCTCTCCTGAACTCCGGTGTTGCCCTGATATTAGTTCTGAGCTCATTGGCTTCCTTCTCACAAACGCCCATGTGCCACTTGGTTTAATTTTCAGTGCCCTCCCTATACAGTATCCTTCAGGGTCCTGGATGTTTTATATGACTGGCTTGAATTAGCCTCACATGCATAATGACAGGGCTTCTTGGCACAGTTTGCAAACCCAAGGATCCCATGGCATCTAGATTTGTGATGGGCAGCTTTCTAGAAGTTGGGTGTTAAGTGTCACACTGGACAATAAGTATCTCAGATCCAACGTAAGCTGTGGACAGCTAGTTGAACACTTCCAGGGTTATAGTCAGCAAACTTGCTCAACTAACAGCTGGTCCGGAACTTGGCCCTAAAAGTGTACTGAGCACAATGAGACTGTTTCTTCTTGTGTGGAGCTTGCCATCCATGTGGTGGACACTGATAGAATAGTGCCCACCCCCCACAAAGATCAAGGATGAAGTGTTGTGAGATGGTGTTGCAGAAACCTGTCAAGATCCAAGTGGGCTTCCAGAGGGCTGCCTGAGAAGGGGCCATAGAGCTGAAGTGGTCACAGACATCTAAAGGATGTGTGAGATTCCCAGGTGAGGGGAAGATGTGGGTGGGGACTCAGGAGCCCAGGCTGGGGGTGGAAGGAGGCCTGACCATCTCAGGACTTGAAGCCCTGAGTTTGTGGATGAGACCTGAGAGCAACAGGATTATTGAAGGGGGGCAGAAGGATTTTGTGGTTTGTTTATTGGCGATGGGCACAGAATCCACAGCCCTTTACATGCTAAGGCCTCTTTAATGCTGCTATGTCCCCAGCTTTAGTCAGTCTAAGAGCAGTGTAAAGTCTGTCCCTAGATTTCTTGGCTCTCAGCTCTGGAGAATGGGATTACTATTCAAAGGGCACCCATGTCCTGTTTCTCCTGGAAAAGACCCTTCCATGAGCATGCCCTTGATGGGGGAGGTGTGGTGCACACTGCAGGTGGGAGCTAAGGTCTTCACACCACACACTCTGCAAATGCCCCCACCCACAAGCATACACTAGCCTCTAACTGATCAGGCCAGTACGAACAGGGTTTCTTCTGGACCCTCTCCCTTTGCGACAGTGACAGAAGGACCTGGTATTAATTGTTGTATGTAAAATACCTGGAAAAACAGCTTAAAGAGAAAGGGTTCCTCTGGGCTGCTGGTTTGAGCATACAGTCAGCAGCAGCAAAGACGGCATGCATGGCTATGGGAGGGTGAGGCTGCTGGAAGCGGAGAGAGGCAACGCTGCTGGTGGAAAGTTCGCTTTCTCCCTTTCATTCAGTCCTGGGAAAACAGCCCATGGGCTGGTGCTGCCCACTGTTAGGGTGTTGTGGGAGGCCTCTTGTTCATTCCCAGATGCCCAGACTGCTGAATAATCACACAGAAACTATATTATTTGCAATACTGTTTGGCCAATAGATTAAGCGTATTTCTAGTTTACTATTAACCCATTTCTATTAATCTGTGTATCTCCATGTGGCTGTAGCTTACTGGCAAGGTTCCTTCCAGTGCATCTGTCCCCAGTGGTGGCTACATGGATTCTCCCTGATTCCACCTTCTTCCTTCCACACCCCCCTCCCCCGCCCCACCTAGTTCTATTCTGCCCTATCACAGACCAAGGCAGTTTCTTTATTCATTAAACCAATAAAAGCAACACATATACAGACGGACTTCCCACACCAAGGGTGGGTCTTCCTTCCTCACTGACCTTTCTAGAAACACTCTCCCATTCTCATAGACATGCCCAGAGATTTGTGGCCAACATAATTCTAAACCCTGTCAAGTCAATGAAAAAGGCTTACCATTTCAGGCTGTGACGTCTGTATGGGAAACACCTCCCATAAGCCCAAGCATTTGGACACTTGGTCTACAGTCAGAGGCAGTGTTTGGGGAAGCTTGCAGAATATGGTCTTGTTGGAGAAAGTCTCTTGCTGGGGGCAGGCTTTGAGAGGTTAAAGACTCAGGCCATTTCTAGTTCTCTCCCTCTTCCTCTCTCTCTCCCTCTCTCCCTCCCTCCCCCTCCCTCTCTCTCTCAGTTGCTCCAGCTGTTATGCCTGCTTCTCTCCTCCACCATGGTGAACTCTAACCCTCTGGGTCTGTAAACCTAGGTAAACTCTTTCTTCTGTCATTGCTTTGGTCCTGGCATTTGTCACACAATAGGAAGTTGACTAATACGTGGGCCTTTCCTGTGCTTGCCTAGGAGGGAACTTTCTGGTGCTTCCTGACAATGTTTATTCATGACCATTTTGGATATGTGGAAACAAGTAACTCTACTATCTTTTAATGTCTTCTCCACACATGTTCCCAGAATTGCTGATTGTGACTTTCACTGAAGGATGGTCTTATTAAAAAAAATTTTTTTAATTTAATTTTGCATTTTACTCATATTATCCCTCTTCACCTTCTTCCAGTTTAGTTTTCTTCTCTGCTGGATGCTACAATAGTACATTTGATTTCTGTGGGATATCTTTCTTTTCCTTAAAAAAAAAAATAGTTAACTGTCTGTGAGAGCATATGAGTGCATGTACCATGGCACACGTGCAGAAGCTGGGGGACAACCTGTGGGTGGGGTTGATTTTCTCTTTGTGTCATGTGGGTCCCAGGGTTGAAGTCAGTCTTGGATGCAATCATCTTTTCCCAATGAGCAGTCTCAACTCTTGACTTCATTTGGCCCGAGTCCTCTCTATGTAGAGGTATCATGAAGGTCTGCTGGGATCTCTCTTGGTTTCTCCATCCCTGAGGTTTCTTCCAGAGCCTCTCAACAAGGGTACCAGGAGGCTTTCCAAGTTTCTAAGTTCTGAATTCTGCAGAAGTCACCAGATCTTCTTAAACCTGAGGCCCACTCTTGGAGCAATGTCAACCTTCTTTGGTAGTCATAGCCAATCCTACATCAAGGGAATGGGAAATAGATTTGATTTCTCAGTGTTATAACAGCAGATATTGTGGGTTTATTTTTTTGCAGGGGGTACAGAAGATGGAATCCCGGACCTTCTGAATGCTAGGCAAATACTCTAAGCGTGCTAAATTAATATTAAGGCACCATATAGAATGTGTATGAACACTATGCAGTTGTCTCCTGATAGGGATGCTGGCTTTACAGATTCCTGAGTGTGTTCCTTATTTCTAATCCCAACTGTCATATCTAGAATCTGATCTTGGCTTCAGGATTTTATCTTTCCATTTCACTCAATGTTCTCCATGAGGTGGGACAATTGTGAAGACATAAAACAGGTTCATTTCTCTCCTATGTCCTTGTAGTCTGGCTTCTCCCTCCGGTAATGCTCTCGTTGTCTTGTCCTCACTCACTCTCCCCAACAAATCTCATCGGAATCTAAATGCTTCTCTAGGTCTTCACTGTTGAGTTAAGTCTAAACCGGATGACCATCTAGTTCCCATGTGACCCTCACCTGCCATGTTCAGAGAACAGGTGCTGAATCAATATCTCCAGATTCAAACTGAAAAAAATTAAGATGTTCTAGAACATCCTGCATCATGAACAATATTAGTGGAGTCATGATGAAGACTGTAGATGAGAGATATTGTACTTACCAGGTTCCAGGCATTCCCTGTCCTATTTAAAATATTATAAACTGTCATGGGTATAACTATCTCCATGTATGAAGACAGTGATGCCCGTCAAGATTGCATGAAGTCCTTGTTGTCATGATGATCTGGCACAGATGGCACTCAGTGGTCTGAATTCCATCTCTCTTGCTTTTTGACACCATATTTCCTCTTCTTAGATACGGAGGTTTCATTCACACATTCCATTAAATAAAACAAAATGCAGAGTGTTCTCCATTCTTCCTGGAGCAAATCCTTTGCAATTAGGATCGAGCCTGATTGCCTGAGTTCCCCAGGTGGACTTTATTTAAGAATCTTTTCTCAGTGGCTTGAGAGCATTTTGGGTTGCTCATTGATCCTCTTTGGCAGGACTAATTTCTACTTTAAGCATGGCATTGGGAATTTTTTTCCCTTTCCATATTTAGATCCCTTTTTCACCTCTACCCTCACCTTCATTTAAAAACCAGGTTCTTTTTCTTAATTGAAATCTTTTAACAAGTGTATCATAACACACAGATGAATTTCCTACCTACATTTCTTTGGAAAAATATAATAATATTCATAATATTAGATATAGTCTCAGAAAACACTAATAATACTCAGAAAAGGATATTAAAAAAACTAGGAGACTCTGGTTTGAGTTGTGTCCATTTGAAATTGATTGATAACTGTTGCTTGCCTTTTGTATTTTGCTATAAGTCATTGACTTACACGGTGAATAGCGTTATTGGGTTGTGTGTCCTTATCAAGTCTTACATATACTCTGAATGTGTGCCATTAGATGAGAGAGGGTAAGCCAGGCACAGCACGGGATGAGCAATCCTTACTGAAACACAACAGATCAGATATGTTTAGGATTTTAGAGATTTTTCAGATTGTAGGAGATTTGCACAAATAATATCCCAGGGCAACCAAGATCTCGTGGTTTGGATCTGAAATCTGGCACACTAGGAGTGATGCCTGGCGTTACCCTTGGAGTCTGTCAAACCACAAGCTTTCCAGGCTTAGTCCTGAAAATGCCTAATCTCTTCAAAGCAGCACATGTCGAGCTTACTGGGGCTTCTTGGGAAGTTGTTTCCCAGCCCTTGTTCCCTTGTATTCAGCTATCCAGGCACACAACTGTGACTCAAGTCAGCCCCAGCTGGGAGCAGAACACGGCTTCATCCATATGATGTTGGCTTTTCGGGCATGCAGAATGCATGAAAGATGGAGGCATGGAGGCTTCCACCAGATTTCAAAGGAGGGCCTTGGAGGTCGGGCAATGTGGGGCAGAATTGGGGTGTCTATAGGAAGTCTCTGTGAAGGTGAAGCTAAAGATAGATTGGCGACTAGGTGACCTGGTGACCCAGTGGCCCCAAGAGTTAGAGCCCAGGATGCTCCAGATACAAGAATAATTGAATGTTTGCTGGCTAATACCACAGGCAGTGAATGGAGCCAGCCTACAAGAAAGGCCATATAGGTTGAAGCTCACAAGGTCACAAGATAAAACTACCACCTACTCCAGATGCCAGACTTGGGTTTACAGAATATAATTGTCAATGATGCAAAAATACAATTTTTACCTTAAAGGAGATAAGAGACTATCTATTCTGGGTATCTATTCTAGATAATAGACTATTCTAGACTGTCTATTCTGGAGCCAAATTTAAGTGACCATAGCCTGGGAACACAGACTTAGATTATCTCAGATTCTATGTTTCAATATGGAATCAGCTTCGTGACAATTCTTTTATAGTAACCAAACAGGAAAATTGTAATTTAAGACACTTCAAATACATTGGTGGAAACATTGAAGAGGAAGGTTACAGAAAAGTGGAGACATCTCTTGCATACTCCTCAAATGCTGCCTGATGACTCTTGGCCTCTTGGTTGGTGGAAACTAGGATTTTGTTAGGTTTTTATTTGTTAGTCACAAGATGTTAGGGAAGAAATGGCCATTCAGAGGGCTAAATTCAGCCCAGGATAAATTGCAATTAGTTCCTGCACCTGCAACAGTAGAAACTGTGCAGCCACCAAAGGTCAGACAATAGCCTTCCCGGACACAGCTGCTTTCCAGGAACTCACAGTGACAGTGTGTGCCTGCCTCCGCTGCAGTCTTGTGTGGACTGATCCTTTCTTCATATCCCCTCATCCCTCTCTTTTGGAATGGGAATGGGTATCGTGCATCATTGTGAGTTGAAAGTGCATAACGGGGCCGTCTCAGTGAAGGTCACTACTGCTGTGATGAAACACCATGACCAGGGCACCTTGGGGAGGGAAGGGTGAAACTTATGCTTCCACATTGCTGTTTCTCATCAAAGGAAGTCGAAACAGAAACTCAAGCAGAGCAAGAACCTGGAGGCAGGAGCTGGTGCAGAGGCCATGGAGGAATGCTGCTTACTGTCTTGCTCCCCATGGCTTGCTCAACTTGCTTTTATAAAGAACCCACGACCACCAGCCCAGCGGTGCCTCCACACACACACAACGAACTAGGCCCTCCCCCATCAATCACTAACTAAGAGAATATTCTACAGGCTTGCCAATAGCTTGATCTTACTGAGGCATTTTCTCAGTTGTGGCTTCTTATTCTCCAGCGACTAGCTTGTGTCAGGTTGACATAAAGCTGGTCTGTGTGGTGCCTTTTGAATTTTGCAGGGACTCATAGTGAAGACTTTGCACTGAGTCTCACAGGAGGTGTTGGAATCTCCAATACAGCAGTGTTCCAGGTGGAGCTTCTATGAAGTCTGAGACCTTATAAATGGATGAAGCCATAGATAGGTCCATACTTTCATGGACTGTGGGTAAGGGATGGGAGCAGAGGAGGTGCGGTCCCTTGGGAGAAAGTGGTTTCTAGCAGGCACATCCTGGAGACACCCCTTGTCCCCGACTTGTTCCTTCCCATGTACTCTCTGCCTCCTGCCTGCTGTAAGGCGAGCTGCTGCAGTTGGCTCTATATCTCCCGTGACATCCTACCTCCCTGCAGGCTCAGGAACAGTGGACTATTGGCTGAATCCCATGAAACCAAGAGTCAGAACAAACATTGCCCCTCTAAGTCATTGAAATTGAGTTCTTCTGCCACAGTGGAGAAAAGCTAACAAATCCTGGACTTTCCTTCTGGAGCCAGCCATTGTTGAACTAGCTGGATCACAGTCTGTCAGTCACTCTAATAAATCACACACACACACACACGCACACGCACACACCACATACATGGATGAATATATATGTATACATATATATTCCTTCTGTCAGATATGCTCCTCTAGAGAACCTGAATAATACAGTGATAGATAACATGCTGGGGTCCAGGGCAAAAACTCAAAGTTTCCTATATCCTAAATTGCTGATTAGATTGAATTATATTTTAAAAGTTGCTCCAATTCATATTGGCAAACATGGTTTTATTGAAAGGCAGAGTTCTTGGCAAACACTGAATCATTATAGGAGATCATGAATTAATTAAAAAACAGTGTTTGATGTAACTCAGGACGCTCAGATTTTATCTCTAAATTTTCTTCCTATAGTGGTCTGGAAGTTGTATTTTGTAGTAAGATTCTAACCCCAGTGGAAAATAATTGTGCTGCTGAGGTATGCAACCATTTAGAATAAAGCATAGGAATAGGAGAATAACAGATGCTTGGAGTTAGGCATGGTCCCCATGTCCTTGGGTTTGCAGCTCTCCATATGCACATCCCTCGTTCCCAGCCATCACTTCATTTCCACCCTTACCCACAATAGGAAGCCCTGGTTACTCACGTCAGAGGCACATTTTCAGCTACAAAAAAAAAAAATGCTTTCTTCATTGATCAAAATCCATTTCAGTTACCCTGCCACTTACTTACATTCTCTAAAGTGACAGTATGCAAAACCAAGGTGACTGTAATCACCATTGGCTCTAACAAGTCAAAAATTGAACAAGGAAATTTAGGTCATCTTAGGCTTCCTATTCTGGAGTGACCAGAGCATCTTCAAGTTGCTTTATCAGTGAAGGCCATATGAAATTGTGTAAATGGAGACTGTGCTTTCATTTCCCTGCCTCCTAGTCCCAAATAATCACACAAAAACTGTATTAATTACAACACTGTTTGCCAGTGGCTCAGGCATATTCCAACTAGCTCTTACATCTTAAATTAACCTATTTCTATTATTTTATATTTTACCACAAGGCACATGTTTTATTACCTCACATCTTGCTTCTTTGGCAGCTACATGGCATCTGTCTGACTCTGCTTTCTTTCTCCCTATATCCAGTTTAGTTTTCCCGCCTAGCTATATTCTGCTTTGTCATAGGCCAAAGCAGTTCCTTTATTAAGCAATGGTAATAAAACATATTCACAGCATACAAAAGGGAATCCCACATCAGAATTCTCATTTAACTTTTAGAATCTCCCTCATATTTGGCCGTGTTACATGTCCTGAATCCCTTCTTTAAACTAATGATCCTTATTCTTGCAGAGGATGCTTGTTCAAGACCTTTAATAAAAGATGTGGCCACTTGACATTGTTCCCCTTTTTGATATTTCTTTGAAATTCTGTTTTTCAAAAATTGAATAAAAAGTTCCAATGTGGTCCATAGTGACAAGGAAGGGGGGGAAATGGAGAAGAGGGGAGGGGAGGAAGGAGAAGCGTTTGCTGACATGGTTGCTGCGCATCCTTCCTGATGGCCACCTCCTTACTCCAGTCAAATTGTTCACACCTTGTTTGTTTGTTGATTCATGCAGAACATTTCCTTGGATAGCCAGCCTCCCAACCTGTCAGGACTGCACACTTTAGCACAGACCCAACTTGGGCAACTAGGAACGAGGAATAGATAGACACCCCAGGAAATGCTGGGATTGGGTGAGTTACGTGCTCTGGTGGAGACAAACCAGCAGCCTGGAAACTGAGTGTTTATCATACACAGCTGACAGAGGAGGCAGGCTGGTGAATCTCGCTACAGGGTCTTTGGAGGGCAGCGGTCCCAGGCTGCAGTCCCCAGAGAGAAGGAAGCTGGCACTTTCTGCATACAGCAAACATCGCTACTGATTGAGGAAAGTCTTGTCATTCCCATGTGTCTGAGACATTGTGGTCCTTGACATGGCATGCTAGCCCTTACATCATTTCTCCAGGGTGATTCGTGAGTACTATGAACTCTACAGGGCTAATGATGTAAGAAGAATTTGAACTTTCAACAGTAACTATTTGCTGAGTGGCAGCAATGGTATGGAGAAATCCAGCTCGGTTGCCACCATCCCTTATGCTACACAGTTTTGTCCGGTGGAACATAATACAGAATTTACTGCCATCCCAGAACCTTTCTGAGACAAGAATATTTTCATTCAATGCTTTCCTCCCCCATATGTTGAAATGTGTTTCTCTGTTAAAATTCATGTGTGTGTGCATGTGTGTGTGTGTGTTTGCTTTTGTGTGCATGTGTGTAAGAAGGGGAAGGGGCATGAAGCTGATGTAAAATTTGTTCAGACAGGCTACTAGATGCCTGTTAGTCACATTTATTCATTTATCTTGATTCATTCTGGATGGCTGGAACTTTCTGTGCAAACATAATTCATGTCTCAAATTATAATCAATATTCAGTTGTCATGGGAGCATGATAGACCAAGCGGTATCTCAGCCAGCCCTCTGCAATGATTATGACCTCTGATCTCTGTTTTGTGTAAAGAAATCTACAATTAGCTGCAGCAATTTTATAGCATAAATAAGTGCTCAGAAAAAGAAAGTAATTTCGATACATGTTTTGCTATAATATTTCATATAACAGTGTATGCAGCAAGAAAAATTTCTCACTTTTTGCATGTAAATTGACCCAAAGAATAATTTAATTAGATCTCTGTATTAGTCAGGATTCTCTAAAGAAACAACCTATATAATGAATTTCTCTCTCTCTCTCTCTCTCTCTCTCTCTCTCTCTCTCTCTCTCTCACACACACACACACACACACACAAAACACATTTATATGAAAATTATTGGAATGACTTAAGGCTGTGGATCGAGATAGTGCAGAGAAACCATGATGATGACAGAGCAGAGACTACATGACTGCGAACTGTCTGTGACCAAATGGAACATCTATAGTACAGCCGCTACCCTAGAGGCTCAGGACACACCGAGAAAGAGAGAGCAAGTCTGTGAGAGCCAGGGGAGGGAGGACCATTGTAAAACAGTGTCTTCAGGACATATCAAGGGTGTTGCTCCCATGAATCTCGACAGTAGGGTTGTCTGCACAAGACCCCAGCAGTCAACACCCATGGATAGTGGGGAGGATTGAGAAGACCCTCTCCGTAGTAGAAGATTTACAGGCAGTCCATGGCTGCTGAGGAACATGAGTTCTCTTAGACAATGATGAGTTCCCTGACATGCTGCCCACCCTATTCTTATATAGGAAGGTACCGCTAACTGGACTTAGTTGGTTATATGTACAGTGTTTATTTATTATAGAAGGGAACATAAGCTTGAGATGAGGAGTGAATTGATGAAAATATGTTTATGAAATTCTAAAAAATAAGCAATAAAACATATCTCCTGTTAAACAGAGAATGGTTACTTTCTCAGCAGGTAAAACAGGAGATTCAGCAGCTCCAGGGCACATGAGGTGGGGCAGTGGGGGAGGAGGGGGAAGCCCGCCTGTTCAGAAGGATGAACGTGTCAGGACCAAAAGCAGCCAAGAGCCCAGCCTGTGACTTCAGTGCTTTTGTCTAGAGTGTGACAGCAGAAATAGGGTGGATTAAAGGTGGCTTTTCTTTTTCTTTTCTTTTTTTTCAGAAGGATTGAGAAAGTACATTCTTGTCACTCTTGGAGAGTTGGATGCGCTGTATTTGCTGCTGTTCTGTTTCACACTCGCTTCTAATTTTTGAGAGAATCTTTGCCCTGTTCTCACAAGACACAGCCAATACATGGGATTTATTAAACTAGCGAAGCCAGCCGGCCTCTTTTCAGGTAGACCCATCGTGATGGCCATGAGTATCACTGGAGTGGTGTATTTCAGCAGAAATTCCATAATCACTAAACTTAACGGTTCTGGGTCCCTGTCTCTAATGAAATGATAGGTGAAATGAAGCAAAATGGAAGTCCAGCGATTGTGGAGAAGTAAAAACAGGACGGAAAGGAAATCAGCATCGGCTGCAGACCCATCTCCAGAGAAGCAGCCCCGTGTATGTCAGTGCAGCCCTAGGTACCCGAGAAGCCCCTCCATGTGTAACAGCGTGGAAATCAGACCTTTGGTACTTCCTTCATGAACACATGCTATCCCCATCATTTTTAATCTCCTTGTTTATTTGTGGCATAAGCCTAAGTTGAAATTTCAGAGTCTTTTCCTCATAATTACTTCACATCTGAAAACATTTCTAACTACCGTTTTCAACAAGACATTTTCAGAGTCAGGTTTTAAAATTATGCACAAATAAGGGGTTTCATGACGCCGTTTCATACACACATTTCCATTTCTCTTGGTGGTCCTCTTGGTGGCCCTTCCTGGTGCCCTTGCCCCACCCTCTGTCATCTTCCTCCCGCTACAGCGCCCCCTTCTGCACAGACATCACAGCCATTCCACTGCTCTTGTGCTCTTTGCCCTCTCATGGTCCCCTTTCTACTTCATGACCCCATACACATGTGCTTGTGCACAAACATACACACATGTGCTTGTGCATAAACATATACTCACATGTGCTTGTGCACAAACATACACACACATGTGCTTTGCATAAACACATACACACATGTGCTTGTGCACAAACATACACACACATGTGCTTGTGCATAAACATATACTCACATGTGCTTGTGCACAAACATATACATGTGTGCTTATGCAAAATATATATGCACATGCACTTGTGCATAAACATACACACATTGCTGGTGCATGAACATCTACACACAAATGCTTGTGCATATATTATATATATATACATGTGCTAGTGCATAAACATACATACACATATATATACACATGTACCCTGCATAAACATATATATACCATATATTGTATGTTGTATATTATATTATATATTATATATACACATGTGCTGGTGCATAAAATATATATAAACTAAAACCCAGAGTCTGAATCTGAGAGAAACATGCAATATTTGTCTTTTTGCACTGGCTTATTTCTCTTAACATGATGACATCTAATTCTATTCATTGTTTTTTTTTTATGGCAAATGCCAGATTTCAATTTTTTGTAGCTTCACAGAGTTCCATTGTGTGCACACACCACACTTGCTTTGCCAGTCTATCAGCTAATGAACACTCAGCTGGTTCTAGTTCTTAGCTGCTAGGGATAATGCATTAATAAACATGAACGTGCAAAGATCCCCACAGCTTTCTGTCACTTGATACAACTAAGAAAATCAACACAAGGAAGAATGGGTTGTTTTGGCTCATGGACTCAGAGGTTTCAGTTCCCAGTTAGTAGGTTTCACTGCTTTTGCACTGTGGCAGAGTGAACCACCTAGGATCAAATGGGGGAGAGCAAAGCTGCTCACCTCATGGGAGCCAAAAGGCAAAGAGAGAGGGGAAGGGTCCACAGTCCGTCATTTTCTTCCAGTGCACACTCACAATGACTTAACTTCCTCCTACTAGCACCTACCTCACAAAAAGTTTACCTGTCCATTAGTTTCAGAGGCTTGTGGTCAAGTCATATGTGTAAACTATAGTTAAAAAAAATGAGCCAAATAATCACTGAGAGCAGAACCTATGTTTCACAAGTGGAGATTAGTTTTTGGTACAACTTTCACACAAGAACATGTTCATGCTTGAATAGCAACTAAATGTTTTATGGAGATTTTAATGCTGCATCCCATCTTTTAGGAGGTCACTAGTAGCATTTACTACCTTTTTTCTAAGAAATACTCTGCAATGAAAGATAAGATGTAAGAGAGAACAAAGGGGAAAACAGAACCTCTTTAGAAAGCTGGGGGAGAAAATGTCATACTGAATGTGATTTTAGGTCAGGGCACTCTGAACTCAACTATATTTTATAGTGTGTGCATGTGTGTGTGTGTCTGTGTGCGTGCGCACACATGTATGCATGTGTGGAGTCTGAGTGCTAGCTTGGCTGTTATTCATGAGGTGCCAACATACACTGTGGTTTCTGAAAAGGGGTCTCCCTGGGACATGGAGTTCACTGATGAGGCCAGGTTGGCTGATCAGTAACTTCCAGGGATCTGCTTGCCTCTGTCTCCCCTAATCTACAAGCCCTTAACAGGTATTGAAATATTTTGTTGTGTATGTGTTCCGGGGAATCACACTCAGGTAAGACAACTAGTCTATTAATTGAGCCTGCATCCTAGTCCTGTTTTGCAGCTCTAATTGCTGTGTTATTATAAAATAGTTAGGATAAATAAGCATTTTAAAAACTGCAAGGAATTAGAACATGAATAAGCAAAATTTAAAGAAAGCAACTAGGAAGAGAGAAATAATAAGAATTAAAGTCAAATTATTGAAACAAAAATTCAACAATAAAACTTCTGAAATGTGAATTTATACCTAGATTTTTCTTGAATGACAGTGGTAGCAGTGGGGAAGGAAGAACCATGCTTGACCTGATTCAGGAAATATGAAAGGCCAAAAAATGTTCTTTGACAGAACATTAATTACATGTAATCAATCTTTAAAAGAAATTATAAAGAGGGAGCAATGTGCAATAACTTATCTCTTTTGTCAGGGAACAATGGCAGGGTGCTGATTTGTAAGAGGAGGCGGGCATTATTCTCCTGATGAACCTATCTCTCAATTCTGTAGCTCACAATACCCTGGGATTATCCATTGGCCGATGCTAACCTTTGGGTTTTTACACTCCACAATTGGAGTCAATCTATTTGGGTGACAATGGCACTCAGTGTAGCAGTTACTGGTCAGGTTCACCCTGAAGGAAGGCGTTTGAAGATAGTGTAGATTCTGGGGACTCTATAATGCAGGCTCTCGGGGCTACCTGTGACCCACAGGCCAGGAGCTTCCTTTGTGTGGGTATTAATATCTGAAAATATTATTAAGTTGGTGAAGAAGATAAATAGAAAATTAAAGCAATTGTATTATTTTTCCTGGGGAGATATGAAGAAATGTTTATTCAGCCCAGACAAGGCACCAACAGCAGTAAGGTTTCCATGAAATTCCGATTTAGTGAGCCAATGAGTTTACTGGATTTATTTCAGAAGCATGGGGAAGGGTTTCCAGGAACACACGTGATAAAACAGCTCTCTCACTAGTAGGCTCACCCCATCACGGATGACATCATAGAGGCTGCATCACAGACGTCCACATTTAGTCTCCAGTTATTCTTCCTCCTCCTCTGTACTATAGAATCTTCCAAGATCACATGCAGGAAGAGGCAGGAGGGAGTACTGGCTGGAACCCCATGGGATGAACCTATGACCCTCCCCACTTTCTTCTGACTAGTGCCAATAGCCCTGTTACAAAGCACACGGATGTGTATTGTTCTGCTGATTTCCTTGTCTTAACTGGGGGCCAAACACCACAGCAGACTCTACCTTGATGGTGGTCAAGTCAGGCCTGGAGGAAGCAGGCATACTACACCAAAGCAGATAGCTGTAGGGTGTTTAGTAACACTAAAGGACCAAAGGACTGAGCTCTCTGGTTTTAAACTGTAGTAACAATGATGTAAGTAGATGAACATGTCCACCTACATCACAGTTCAGAGAAGCGATGATTGACACTAAGTTTGAGATCTTTATTCCGAGACACATTTCTTTAGTTAAAATGAAGATGTTCACATACAAAAGAATGACTTTGAGGGGCTGTTTTAGGAGACCTTGCTGGTCTTGCCTATCTGGTGGCTGGCAGCTAACTATTAACAACAATTATAGGAGACCTAACCCTCCGTGGGCCCCCTGGGCAATGCACACACAAGGCAGACATGTACATAAAAATAAAATTTTAAATGTAAAATAGAGAATGCAAAAAATGCACTGAGAAACTCCAGTTCAATACCACTCTAGGCCTCCACACCTTGTGGGAATGATGCTTCATAATGTCGTGCTCTGAAAGAAAACAAAGCAGAGAAAATGGAAAAACATGTGCCACCCAGGGATGAAAACCACGTGCAATGTTACTTCTCTAGTTGAATTAGAAAATGCAAAAAATATGCAAGGACTCTTAAAGAAGCAGAAACCCAAATTGTAGCAAGCTGGTTTCCTCTGAAAGGATGTCTCCTTTGACTCCATTTGATCGCACAGACCCTGGCACGCACACCTCTTCCCATTATACTCTGGATCCCAGCTCAGAGTTGATGGGGATTGCGTGGCAAAGAAGTGAGGCTAGACCCCTAGTTTCAGTCTTCACTGCTACCGGGGAAAGGGAAAACAGAGATGTCCTGTCATCACTGGATCTTGCTCTGGTCTCTCCTCATCCCCTGGCCCTTATGAGCACTGTTGAAAGAATTCAGAGAAGTGCAGAAGCTAAAGAGACCACTGCAGAGGAAAACACCCACCAATGGAGGGACCTTTGAGCTAACCTACATTTCTAAGTAGGCTTGGAATATTTCTAAAGTTTCTAGAACACAAAATTTCCTAGGTGTTTTTTTCCAGTCCAAGCTATTGAAAGACACTTTTGGATTAACTCCAGGCAGAAGACCATGGTTACTCTTCATCCTTTGCAGAAAAACTTTTGCTAGATTGGAGTGACCTGTGATGTTTTGGGCTTGTATCCCCACAAGTGCTAGTCCCTGGTTTAACAAAGTGCTCTTTATGAGAATGAGGCTAAGCCTGCAAATATCAAGTCACCACCTAAATGTATCTATTGATTAATTTATTTTTCAACAGCCCATGTAGAATTCTAGCCATCTTAGGAGCAGGTGAAAGTGTCAGTGTGAGTGATGATGAACTGTCTGCAAGAGCAAAAGGAGGACAGGGAGGAAAAAACAAGAGAGGGGCTGAGAGCAAGAGAGAGAATAAGAGCGAGAGAGAGAATGTGAGCGAGAGGAGAGAATGAGAGAGCAAGAGAGAGAGAATGAGAGAGAAAATGAGAGCAAGAAAGAGAATGTGAGTAAGAGAGAGAATGAGCAAGGGGGTGGAGGCTTTTATATATAGTATACACCTGGGAGAAATCCAAGGCAAACAAGATGAGGGTTGAGAGCAGAGACATGTTTCACCCGTTTTTTTAGCCTGTGGTCTCATTTTCCACAGAACGACATGAAGCTCTCCTCTGAGTCACAAAAGCTGTCCTAGACAAAACACTTGTCTCACCCTCAGGAATGACCTCAGTCTGGAAGAGGTCACTCTCACGGGCCTCATGTGCTCTGCTACTTCCACACTACATGCCTCTGTTTCCAACACACATAGATACAGCACACACACACACACACGCACACACACACACACCAACATGCACACACAAACACTCCTGTCATTCTTCTGCATGGAAAGAAAGTCACTGTGCACAGCATGCAACTGAGTTATCTCCCCTTTGGGTTACTCTGTCTTCTGCTTTGTCTGCTATACTCTGAGAATGAGTGAGAGGGAGTTTATTCTTCTTTTTTTTTTTTCCCAGAAGGTTGGTGTGACCTTGGAAGAGAGAAATCTCTATGTCAGCTATCTCTAACTCCCCACAGTATAATCATGGCCACATGCTTACACACGCTCACCCATGCTCACACATGTTTATTTCATTCTCTGGACACACTTCACTACTGTTGCTAAGTTGTTTCTGTTAAATCCATGAGTCTCTCACTTAAAATATTTTGGGAATGGAATCCACGAAGCATGAAATCCATCCTTTCAAGGAGTTTAATAGTGTTGGTGCCCAGCCCACTGGAGCTCAGCATGCTCACAGTGTTGTTCCCTCACAAGTGCTGGCTACTTTCCAACTTCTTCATCACCTCATTCCCTCATATGTGGGAGTCAATTTCTTGTAATAATTCTACAGATTTATGAATCACTTTTCCCTATCTATCTATCATCTATCTATCTATCTATCTATCTATCTATCTATCTATCTATCTATCTATCTATCTATATCTATCAATAATCTATATATCTAACAATCTATCACCATCATCATTCCTCCCATTGATTCAGTTTATTTGGAGAACCCTAACGAATGTGTCACACAATGAGACCTTCGTCTCTTCTTTACTCATGCTTTTCAGATGTATCCAAAGATAGGTATATATTATATACCAATACTTCATTCCTTTTCATGGTAAAATAATAGTCCACTGCATATAAATCACAATTTTCTAATATTTTATTCTTTGATAAACATATGTGTTGCTTCAGACCTTTAGATATTGCAAACGCTGTCTAGAAATGCGTGCCTACATGTTTGCATGAGCATTTATTTTCACTTCCAGTAGGAGAAATGCTTAGGGTAGAGTTCCTGGCCTGTATGTTAGTTCCACGAGGAGTCAAGACACTCCATTCCATCTGTGTGCGGTTTTAGACTTCAACTAGCAACACCTGGGTGTTCTTATTTCTGAACACGCTTGGCAGATCTGTTATTCTTTGCATCTTGGACTAAGGTTAGTTGGGTAGAGCTGAGGTGATCTCTGACTGTGACTTTGATTTGCATTTGTGAATGTTCTTGCTCTAGACATTCTATGCCATCACTCCCCAGTGGTGGAGGCGGATCCAGTGTCAATGCTTTGTTGTTTACAGGGGGTGTTGGCAGCTTTTCCCACTGAGGATGGTGTGAGTTGTGGTGCTCTCCCAACAATTTTTAAAACTTTTTACTCCTTTTAAAAATTAAAATATAATCACATCTTGCCCACTTCCCTTTCCTCAAAGGTTCCATCCCCACTACTTCCTTCTTCTTCTTCTTCTTCTTCTTCTTCTTCTTCTTCTTCTTCTTCTTCTTCTTCTTCTTCTTCTTCTTCTTCTTCTTCTTCTTCTTCTTCTTCTTCTTCCTCTTCCTCCTCCTCCTCCTCCTCCTCCTCCTCCTCCTCCTCCTCCTCCTCCTCCTCCTCCTCCTTCTTCTTCTTCTGTTTTTTTTTGAGGAAGTTTCTCTTCCATTTTGCTTTTGAGATGTTGTTATATAAGACTCTTGAATTGTTGTCAAATGATGTTTGCGCTTTGCTTGGGTGATTATGGTTTTCCTCCATTCTCTCTGTTAATGAGGGTATTTTGTGCCAAATTACTTATGTCCAGGAGCCCTGGACTTCCCAGAATAAGTGCCATTTGATCCTGGTGTAGACACCACAGTTATTATCTTGCTGGTGTTTGTGTGTTTTTCGTCTCTGTACACACTGGGTCATGGCACTGGGTTTTCTCACAGTGCTTTGTTGGCTTTGGATCCAGTGTAGTATTGGTTTTGGAAAACACTTTCAAAGATTTGTAAAGTTTATGAGCTCACAGCAAAAGCTTCCTGTCCTGGGCTCTCTTGTTGGGAGTTTTTAATTACTGATTTGATTTCTTTATTGTGGCTGGTGTTTCAGACTTTCTATTTCCTTTCTTAGTCAGTGTGGATGTCTAGGCTTGTCTCAAGTTGACAAAAACTAACACAATGCTCTCGATGCTGCCTTTTTACCGTTGTGGTCCCTTTAATGAGCAGATGGATAGTTTTGTTGATTCCATTGCTTTTCCTAGTCTTTATTTCTTTCGTCTCTGTTCGGCATCTCCCTCTCTTCAGACTCTGGTTTTCCTTTGAACTTTCTCTACTTCCTTGAAGGATAAAGTTATCAAGATATTTTTTCTTTCATGATGTAGACATTCATATATGTGTGTGTTCATTCTAAAGTTTTTATATGTTAAGTTTTTCTTTCAATTTTACAGAGCTCTTTCCTAAGTTCTGGGGATTTTTCTCTTTGACCTGTCAGGTGTTTAAGTGGCATACATTATTTACATACACATGTATATATACATATACACACATATTACTTTTCCTTCAGTTACTGGCTTCTAGTTGCATTCATCTCTGGTTGGAAAGATGCATTTTCTTGACTTTGATATTTTAAGATTTACTGGGTATTGTTTGATGGTCAGACACTTGCGTGCCTTGGATGCTACTTCCTGTGACCTTGAGAACAGTATATATTGTTTCCAGGGCAGTGTTTAGTGTAAATGCTCAGTCTATGTTTATAATATTGCTGAAGTTTTTTATTTCCTTATTAATCTTCTCTCTATATGTTCTGTACACTGGGGAAAGTGATGTGCTGTAGTCTTTGACTGTCGTTGTAGGACTGTTGGTATCGCCCTTCAGTTCTGTCAATGCTCGCTCCGTGCACATTGGGTGGCTGCCGTCGGGTGCATGACTGTCCTTTCTACAGTATACTGGCGGATCGGTTACATCATTGGTGTAATGTTCCATCGTTTGCTCTTGTAACAAGTTCTCTTTTGTTGTCCAGGTAGCAGCACTGCCCCTCCCATCTTCTGTACTGTTTATACAGAATATAACTTCCCCTCTTCAGCACGTATGCTGTATTATGTAAGGATTAAAGTGCATCTCTTGGAAGCAGTATACAGTCTGATCATGTTTGTTATCCATTCTTCTGGGTTTTCTCTGAGAACTGGCATGTTTGGACCATTTAAGGCCGTTTTCTGCCATTGTGCCGCTCCTGTTCTTTGTGTCCTCTTCCCTTCTTGACATTTTTTCTATTCCTCCAGTATTCTTTCTCTTGTATTCACTGGTTGTTTTCTTCTCTGCCATTTTGATTTTCCCTTTCATGTCATCTGTTGCATGTTTTTTTTTAAAGCTATTTTATTGGCATTTGCCAGGAGCATAATAGTTAATATTTAAAGTGTATGACTAATTGGACTTGATACAAAATTATATCACTAATATACACCAGCTATATTCTTGCCAGTTCCACTTCCCTTATGTTGCTATTATTATTAATTGCATCTCTGTGTATATTGTGTGTCCAAGAACATACATTTATAACTATTATTTTATGTATTTTCCTTAGTCACATAGAAGACAAAGTACGTTACAAGCAAAACATAAAAAAAATGGCTTTTATAAACACCAGATATGATGGTTGATCTCCATTGTTAATTTGATGGGATTAACAATCACTATGGAAACAATCCTTTGAGCATGTCATAAGGGGGTGTTTTTAGATAAGATTAATTGGGTAGGATAGAGTCAGCCTAAATGTGGCAGTGCCCATCCACGAATGAGGGTCTCAGACTGAACGTAAATAAAGAGGTAGGATGGGCGTCCTCATGCATCGCTCTCTCCACACTGACTGTGGATGCGGGGTAAGCAGCTACCTCCTGGTCCTTATGACATGCTTTCTCACCATGACAGCTGCATCCCCTTGAACTGTAAGCCTAAATAAACCCTTCCTCCTGTGAGGTGATTCTTTTTAGGTACTGGGAATTCATAGCAATGAGAGAAGTGGCCAGTATACTTATGAATTGTAATCCCCAGTGCTATTTCTCCATCCCAGGGCTTTGGGTTACAATCTAATGCCATGAAGGTTTAGACTGAGTGACTAACCCCGGTAATTCTTCAGCTTCTGTGCAACTTGGGAGGTCATAATTTAGTACTCGTTTTGAAGAAGCATTTTACATATGTATAAGTCTTGGCTGTCAGTTTCTAAAATTTCCCTTTTTAGATGCATCTTACTGGTTTGTCGGGTAAACATCTTATGGAAGCACCTTTGTGTAGGAGATTTCTCTGATTGTGTATTCCGTCCTGTGACTTCTGACTCTTGATCGTAGCACGTCTTTGAGAGACCTTTTGCTTTTAAGCTGCTCTCAGTTGCAATTTCTTCTTTGTGTAGATTCATATCTTTCTTCTTTTTCCCCCAATTTTTGCAGTTTTCCTCACATTGTTTCTCCAAGGGTCACTTTCTGCTTCCCTTCCTCTCAGCCTTCTGGGACTTCCATGATGTGTGTGTGCTGGAAAATATGCCCATGTGCCACGGGGATCCCTAGCCTGTGTTCTCTTCTGTTGTTATGCCAGTGTGTCATGGGGATCCCGAGCCTGAGTTCTCTTCCTGTTTTCTGTTTGTTTTCCATACTTTTCCTTCTGCTCTTCAGCCTGGGTAACTTTAACAAACTTTTAAAAATCCATTGAGTCTCCCTTCTGTGTATTTCTGAATACAAGAATGTACTATGGAACCCTTCAGAAAATTTTGAAATTTTAGTCTTTTTACTTTTAGTTCCAGAATTTTCACACGGATCTTTAAGACACTTTTGACTATTTATCATGTTTTCCTGACTTCTTCTAGTCTTTTGTCCCTGGATCCTCTCATTTCCTTAGGTTGGCAGGCAAGGTATTTGTCTAGGTTTCTGATCATTTCTTCTTCTTGTGAATGGGCCATCGTTCCCTGCCTTTGTATGCTCTGTAATATTTGTTGTTGCTGATGAGAACTGCGTATTCTGAGCATGAGGTAATTCTAAGAAGAGTCTCCCCCTCCTTGGTGATTCTCTTGTTTCTTGATGAAGGCTATAATTATCTCTTTGTTTAGTGACTTTCCCAAGCTACTTTGGGAGAGTCTATACTCCTTGCCCTGCATGTCCTCTGGAGAGTTCTCGTATTATCTCTGTAGTCAAACAATGGCTCGACGGGGATTGCCTTACACGCCTGGATCCAGTGAAGAAAAGAAGGGAAGGAATGGCTTTAATAACCTCTTCTGACTTAAATAGAAGTAGAAGCCACTTCAGCAGTGCGTTGATGGAACGTCCTGTCGTCTCCCGATCCCTAAGGTACCAGAAACAGTGAATGAAATGCAAACCTTTCATTCTGAGGGTCCCTGGTTCCCAGCCTGGCTCCAGTTAGTCTGTAGCTGTCATCCCTAAAGAAGGGGATGATGACAAAATATCAATATGCATTTTGATTTATTAGCATCCTTCTTCATCAAGTGTTCTCCTAGGTGTTTGAATGTTATCTTAGGCTCCAGAGTCTGAGCATTAGATTCAGTCAGTACAGACGCTTTGTCAGTTCCACAGGGTTTTTATTGGGATGTGTGCTGTGTAGTGGAGAAACTTCTGACAACTTCACCACTTTTTGTGATCTAAGTCCTCCATTTATTCTGTTCTGTGGATAAAGAAGAATCCAAAACCATGTTTAGACTCTCAACCTGGGCAGAATGACTCAATGATTTCCCTGTTTTGTTGCTATGGATCAGAGAGTTACAAGTGGGAATCTGGAAAATATATCAGGATTTTATGCTGGCCAGTGTGGAGACGCTCTGAGGCTTCCAGGGGACAGTGGAGAAGTGACTGAGAACTCTCAGGAATGGAGACATTGTATTCCATCCCAATTAGTTATATTTGGTAGGGAAGCTCCACTACTTAAAAATGTTTCCTGCTACCAAAAGACAAACTTAAAAGAATTATCAGTATGGAAAAAAACTTCATAATCATGACTAAATGGTTTTGATGCATTTACAAAGTAGACAATAGCCATTATAAAACATTTCTTAAAATAGCCCAAACTAGAAGTCATGGAGTTCAGTAATGATGACTTAATTAGTCTGAAGCTTGTCTGTCCCCTCTCCCCATGAGCCGCCAAGTTAGCAAGCCTCTCAGTGCGAGGGGGACCTCAGAAGTAGAGCATCCTGTCAGGCCCACTCAGGTTCTGGAACTTCCACTGTTTAATAAAACTGACAGAAAGGCGGGGGATTTGGTTGTCATGTTGAGCATTTTCACCACAGTTTTGGTAAAAAATACTTACACACACACACACATTCTTAAACTGTGTGATGTTTACTAATTCTTCATGAGGTAAGCTCTTGTTACTAACAGGACTTGGGGAGGTTAATTCCTGGTGTAGAGAAATTGAATTTGAAGAGTCTCATGAAAACAAGTATATAGAGAAAATTTAAATAAATTCTCATTTTGTAATGAGAACCTAAACTGAACAAAGACCCTATTTCACATTTATTAAATTAAAAACAGCAAACCTCTTAGTTCAGTCACATTTTACTTATAAGGCACACTATACATTTGAATATAAGAAACACAAATATTTTGTATATTATGTCTATAAATATGTAATAATGTTTTAACTGAGTTCTTTTCTCCATATATACATACATATATATAATTTTAGATTTAAAAAACCCCATTAATATACCCTCAAAATACAATAAATCATAATTTGAAAATAATGACAGTAATAAGCATAAGAAAAACAAAAATCTAATGTTAAATTATAGTTTTGGCATATGAATAATCAATTTTTGGAATATTAGAGACAACAGAAGTTTTATCATACATAAATAGATAGTTCTGTAAAATTTCATAATCCAGACAGCATAGACACTTGCTCTGCCATGTTAATTGCTGCTCTCTTCAAAATAACTAGGAAATGGAAATAAACTAAATATTCTTCAGCCAACAAATGGATAATGAAATGTGGTATATACACAATATAGAATACTATTCATGTGAAAAGAAAAATGAAATTATCAACTTAGCAGGTAAATTAGTAGAATGGGTGAGATAACCTAGATCCCCCTCAAAAAAACAAACATCACATATTTTCTCTCATTGGAGGTTCCTAGCTCCAAATCTCCAGATGTGAGTACATAGCCTGGAATAACTACAGAAACCAAGACAGTAAAAGGGGACTGTTGCCAGAGGAGGGGGTTAAGGGAGCAATAGAGAGGGGGAACATCAGGGTACCAATCATCTGATCAGAAAAATGAGAAAGGGGGGCTCTAGCTCGAAAGAGGGAGGAAGATAAATACCGGAGGAGGAGAGAGGAAGATACAATACTAGTAAGCAGATCTGAAAAAGTTTAAAGGAATCATACTGTTATTTACCTATAAATAAACTCTATAATACATGTAATTCTGTATGTAATTATACATATATAATTTAAATGAGCTTTTCTGGACTGACAATGATCCCTCCAAGAGCCAAAGACCACCTGACAAAGCCCCAAGACCAAGCATGAGAAGCAGTCTTTTGAGTTGTTGGTAAGGACTATCCAAAAGACACTCAGAACTTACAGACTATTGTTCCTGCCTCCTCAGAGGTAGAAGGTAAGCTCCCATTGCTGAAGACACCATGCATTTCAGACCCAGGGCCTAGAGGCCTCAGAGCTGGAAACTGACCCGAAAGCCTCCTCCATTATCCAAAGCAACTTGTAACCAACATTCTAAACAAAGATCATAATCCATTTCCATTTTTAATCCGTAATCCATTTTTTTTTTGGGGAAATGTGCGTGTAGTTTTCTAGGCTACTTCCTGCTGATTGGGGGTGGTGATAATCTTATGGGGACCAAAAAAAAAATTAGGATTATGGTTAAGTCCTGACTGGAGTATTCTGTGAGACTGGATCATCTCAGTCAGCAGTCTTGAGGCTGATCTGGATGTAGAATTCAGAGGAAACTACAACAGAGGTCCTCTGAAACGTTTGATTACCTGGGCCATCCATTCACACTGGACATTTTTCAGGGGGTCTTCCTTGATCAAACCTGATTGTTCTTCTCCAAGAATGAACCCACAGCCTCTCATTTCTGAGGAAACAAGAGCAAAAACTCTTCTCCAAAGTAACCTATCTTTGGACTTAAATTTTGAAGTCAAGGCATTTTCAAAATATATAGGTTGGATTAATGCAGCAGTATTTATAATCGAATGTCTTTTAGCAACTGCTACTTTTTCCTCAGCAATCAAACAATTTAAAGACAACACAATAACAAACAGTATCCAGATTCTCTGTGTACTTTCCATCTTTTTGTGGCTTTTTAAAATTACTCTGTTTATTTTATTTTATCTTTTAACTTTTGATTTTTTGAGACAGGGTTTCTCTGTGTTTCTTTGGTTGTCCTGGAACTCACTCTGTAGACCAGGGTAGCCTGGGGTGTGAGAGAGATAATGGAGGCAGGAAACACCTCCCATTTTGTACATTCACATGCTCTAAAGGTTTGTATGAGAACATCAGGTGCCCAGTACAGCCTACGTGTGTCCTGGACTGTCCATCTGTCTTTGGGAAAATATATTCTCTGGTGGTTTTGCCTATTAATGTCTTTCTCCAGTTTTTTGCTTAAGTAGAAGCAAAAGGAGTTAATAACTCAGTTTCTGCATTGAAATGTATGACTTATTTTGTCTTGGCAGACTGGGGCCTGTCCCGAGAAGCCTTTGCAGGACAGTGAGCTGCTACAGCATCTTGCAATACAAAGAGCAGGTGAGAGGATTCAGGATGTTAGCCTGGGGAAGAGAAGACTTAATGGGGACAAGATAGCTGTCTTTAAACCCTTGGAAAGCTGTCAGAAGGGAAAGGGATTAGGATGATCGGGTACAGCTCCAGAGGGCATTGACTAAGGGAGCAAGTTTCAAGGAAGCAAATTTGCCTTGAAAGAAATTTCTAGCAATTTGAGCTATTGCTAGAACAAATGATGCGTTCTAAAACACCACAGGGTATGCTTAAGGGAAGAATTTCTGCACCAATTAATTCATGGGCGTTTGGATTAAGCGGATTAAGTGGTCCTCTAAGGGACCGCTTAACTTCAAGATTCTTCGTTCTTGGATATAAAACTTGTACTTTACACAAAGAGTTGGTTTGGTCTGCCACAATCTCTCCTGCTAGCCAACTTACAGACATCCCAGCAGGCAAATGTGAACATATCTCGCAGGGACCTCCGAGACAGACAGCTGCCTGCATTTCCATCCAGTATAGATGAACTCTCCTCAGTCTCTGAATCCAGAGTCTGATATGTCACAGAATCAATGTGGCACTATCATTGGAAAATGTCACATCTTAAAACTTTATATCATGCTCCAAATTATTAAAGCTATTAAATAAAATCACCTTTAGGTTATATATATAAATAAAGACTATGTGAGACAAATTCATCTCATGTTTGGATTTAGAGTCTGCTGTGACTTGGGTATAGCGTGTCACCCCAAAGGTTCACCTGGCATGGCTATTGGCATGAGAAGATTGAGATGGTGTAAATTTTAAGAGGGAGCCTTGTAGAATGTGTGGACATAGGCTGGAGAAGAGATTAGCGTACTTGTAAGGGACTCTTGTTCTTTCCTTTGAGAGAGGGCTGTTAGGAAAAAGCAGCTCTGACCCCCGAATTGTCTGGTTTTCTCTCTGGCCACGGAATCTCTCTCTTCCATCTCTCACCATGATACCATCTGCCATGTCATCATGCTACCAAGAAGGCCTTCCCAGACTGCGAACAGATGGGGCCACTCGGTCTTCCATTTCCACGCTCCCATACTGGGAGCGAGATGAGCCTAATTATAAAATAGCCAGCGCGGATCCTTTGTTAGAGTAACCTAAACAGGACAAGTAGAGTCTTTACAGAAGAGAAACCTCACTGCGGGTACGCAAACATTCCTAATCAAAACCGCTGAAATCCAAAGCCTAGGAACAAGGGCGACCCAGCTCGCTACATATCCTTCTTACTCTCCACTTGCTAGGCCCCAGTCTATCCCTCTGTGCTGGATAGTCTTATGTCAACTAGACACAAGCTAGAGTCATTTTAAAAGAGGGAACCTCAATTGAGAAAATGCATCCCCCCAATTAGTCTGTGGACAAGCCTGTAGTGGATTTTCTAGACTGATGTAGGGGGAATATCATCCCTAAGCTCTTGGTCCTTCATGCTATAAGAAAGCAGCCTGAATAAGTCAAGGCAAGGCAGGTAGTGCTTCTCTGTGTCCTCGGGGTCCCTGACCTGTTTGAGCTCCTGCCCTGACTTCTGTCAGCAACCGGAGTGGGGCCTGAGAACTGTAAGCTGAAGTAAACCCTGTCCTTCTGGGGTTGTTTATGGTCGTGGTGTTTATCAGAGCAGTAGTCACCTTAACGAAGACAGCTTGTCTCCCCTACATGACCTTGGAGCTGTCAATAAGGATGTCTCTGTCTTTGAGGGAGAAACTCTTTACCCAGCTTCCCCTGTGAGGAGCCTACAGTCCACACACTTCCCTTCCCATTATCCCTCCCTCACTTGTTCTCGGTTTTCCTTCAGGAACATACTTCTGTGAAGACGGGGACACTCGCATCTGCAGCTCCTGGCTGTACCCAAGTACAGCATTTCCCGATTAGAAACATTTATAGGTGAATGTCAGCCTGGTACACTTGAAGAATACTCACGCATATGGATACTGGAATTCCTTTCAGACTTTCAGGAACTGGTGCCTTGCGTGTGGTCCATGGGTATTTCAGAGAGAAGATGGGAAGGTTTGGGGACTGAAAAGGCTTGAAGCCCTTTAGAGTTTGATGTTTTCTGTGTCAAGGAATATTCTTCCCATGGCTATGCCTGTACAGTTTTCCCAACGGCTCTGCGGACAGAGCACCTTAGCTCTCCACCAACAGGAATTGAAACTGCAATTAGAGTCCCCTGCTGTCTGTGGAGAGTGAGCATCAGACTAGAAAGGCTGATGGGGAGATGGAGAGGAAGGAGGAAAGAGCAGAAGCGCCTTTGCATGTGGCTAGATTCGTCCAGTACTCAGCTGAAGTGACTCACATCCCCGATCCCTATCCCAAACTCTTTGACCCAGCCAGCTAAGCAGACAGAACAGTGCTTGGTTTGAGCCCCCTGAGCTAGGGAGACTGTTGCTGTGCTCTACCTCATCCTCGGGACCCTTGACTTCTCTTCTTCTCCATTGCCCGAAATGCTCGTCTATGCTTGTGCTCTTTTACCCAAGAAATACGGCACCCTCCCTCAAAGGCAGTTTTCAGTCTGTTGACGGTTGACATAGAGATCATTGGCCATGTTTCAGATTTTAGGGTGGCCTCCTCATTCCCTCAGTAGCTGCCTGGGCAGGGATTCTTGCTCCCTGCCCCTGTAACGATGATGGTCTTATCTCTGGGAATGTCAAGAGTCTCCTTTGATGAGGCTTAGATTCAAAAAGAAGAGAAACCACACACACACACACACACACACTTGCAGGCTTGCACGCAACACTTACATATACCCGTATGTTTTCTATCCTTTTATCAGTAAGAAGTGTCTCCATCTTACTCAGTCCCACCTCCTTGAGAACATAGGCAGTGGAGTAGGCCCCAAGTGAATGTGTGTTGTTGTCGTGGGCACAGCCATATCAAGACCCCAGGCCCAGACCCAGAGGGAAATGGCCAAGTCATCCCTTCAGGTCCCTGTGTGGATATTGATAGTGTGTGCAGAGAATTCCCAGCATGGACTTTTTTTCCCTCTGGATGTTTACAGATTGAAAACTTCCACACAGAGACTGCTTCACTGAAATTAGCTAAACCTGCTTCCTTGATCCACATGCACACCATAAACCCTGTCTCCTTGCTTATCTGTCTCGAATAACCCCGCCTCCTTTTTATCTGTGTCTAATAACTCTGTCTCCTTGGCCAGCTCTATGCAATAACTCTGCCCCTCTATTCAACTGTATTTAATAAACACTGAGCTTCTGAAGTGCTGAGGTTTCTTCATGAGAGACCCCAGTGCGCCTGACCCAACAATTCCGTCTTTCTGTCTTTTTTTTTTTCCTCTCCATGCCTCCCCTGTCAGGTCAGTCCTGAAGGCTGAGCAAGGAAGGTGGCTGATGAGTTCTGTGTCCGAGTGGATGGAAAAGGTGTTGTCAGTCTCTGTTTTTTAAAACTCATGCACTAGGTCTGTTGTCGTTTATAAAGCTAGAAAGATTACTTTGCTATTGGTCTCCCATGATCTGATTAAAGCAAGAACTGTATATGAGGGTGTGATAATGTATAAGCACATGGTCCGTGCACCCTGAACTGAGTTGTGTTCCCAAGCCCTGGAACATCTTCCAAGTAGTGCCCCTCTCACCCAAGACCATCTCTCCTGGTTACAATAATTTCCAACCCTTCAGGAGAGAGATCCTCTGGACATCAAGGAAGGGTGTGAGAGAAGGAAATAGGGTGCCACAAGAACCCAGCTTCCCACCAGAGTGTGTGTGCGAGGCCTGAACGCGTTGGTGTCCACAGCTCATGCAGAAATTTCAACAACAGGGGGATTCTATGTAGTTTTCAGAATGCGGCAAGAGCCCTCTGTTGAAACTCTCCCTGAGGTAAAGTGATTCAGATGTCAGGCAAATGTGCTCTTCGTCTTCCGAGAAAGAATGTAAAAAACCCCGAGTAGGAAATTTGAACAACGACCTATCTTGGTCTCGAGTGTATATTCTAAACCCTGTGTTTTAGATTTTCAGTGTTCAAATGAAAGTGGCTTCATGTGTTAACGCTGCACCCCAGCAGACCGTAGATAAGAAGCTAAAATACCGGCTATCTCCCAGGGCACCTCCACAGGTTCACCTTCCCAGAAGGGAAGACGGGGTGGGGTCTAGCCACCTGTCGAGGACAGCAGACTTGGGGAGGTAACCTGGGCCAGGCAGTCAAGGCCAAAAATGCAGTTGGAGGCCAGCCTCCTCTTCATCCTTCCTGCAGATTGCTCCAGTCAATTAACAATAGAGGCATTATTAGCTGGCCTCGGCCGTGCGTCCCTACCCTGTATCTGTCTGCTAGGTTCTACCTCTGTCGAATTCCCTAAGAGCACTTTTTCCACAGTCAGTCCTTTGATCTTGTTGCTTTTCCTTTAGTCCCGTGCTCAGAGTGAGGTCTCTGGTGCCAGAAGGCCAGGCCTCCAGTAAATCGCCATCTCATTCCTCTGCGATTGTCTGCTCAGAGAGTCAAGCCTTGTACACAGAAGGTCAAACTGGCACATGGAGGTGTCTCCAAGTTAATATCTCCAGACTCACCTCATTGGTGCTTTTGCCTGTCAAGACCAAGCTATATGGCAGATCTGACCAGACACACCCTGGAAGATAAATCTGTTTTATCATCATTTTAGGGGATGGGCTTAGAGAGGCCAGGGTGGGTCACCTTGAACTATTAAGAACTGAAATATATTTCTCAAGCAAGGCCTTCTCAAAGCCTTAGCTTTTCCTCACAAAAGGAGACAATGTAAGTGTCTGGATTCATCGCTGAAAGAATTGAAGATGCTCTTTGCAAAAACTACACAGTCAATCTGCGGTGCTCAAGTATGACTAAGAAGTCTTAGTGGTTCTGAAAGGGATGTATGGATTGTGTAGGGGAATGACTAAGTGGTGCGGGGGGGGGGTGTCAGTCTGACAATACTGAGGAACAACAGTCAGGTGGGATGGGGGCAAGGCATTCTGCCACCTCACTTGCAGGAGGTAGCGTGGAGCCCCTGGGGATGCTCACTAGAGTGAGGCTGAAGAATTGGTGAGGTTGGCTGTGGACGTGAGGCAGGACATGCACAGGTGTCGTGATGGCCATCCCACGTTAAGGTAATGCACTTCGACTTTATCCCAGAAGCATCGGGGGTCCGGTGATGGAATTTAAGCAGGAGAATAACATGATCAGATTTGCATTCTAGAAATAACAGATTGGCAAGTGTGTGGAGTAGGGATTGGAGTCCTGCCAGGCTTGAGACAGAGAGCCCAGTTACGAGGCCGTTGTAGTAATCCAGGCAAGAAGCCGTGAGGGCCTGGATTAAGGTAATGGCTTTGGGGATCGAGAGAATAGCTTGGCTCTGAGTGGATATTAAGAAGGTAGAATCTGCGGGGCTTGGTAACATGATGTGAGGGCTGAAGGAGAACTGAAATCTGGGAAGCTTGCCAAATGTTTTCTAGATGGAATGCATGGATACAGGGCAGCATCACTCAGAGATGTAGGAGCCTAAAAGAAAGGCATCCTGCTAGTGTGCCCAGTGCATTCCTTAAAGGCTTATTTAAGGACATAAGGAAGTTATGTTTTTTCTTTAGATGTAGTCAACCAACATTCAGGAGATAGTAAATGGTGAACCATGGACATAAATGCTGAGTGAGAACCAAAGGCAAGGTCTGGAGATTCGACACAGATGGGACAGAAAATGAAGAAACAGTGCTCAGCCTGGCCAGACAAATCCCAGAGCTTGGGAGAATCGGGAATGATCTGTTAATGCTACAGAAGGTGAAGGGGTAGGTGGGTGGGGTTCCCATGTTCACAAGATACAAACTGAACGAGTGAGAGGAAAAAGTGACCAGCAACCTGGGAAGCAGGGAGGCCACTGACAATACTGGTGGCTGCAGTTTCTTCGGAGTTAAGGGAGTAGCGATAGGGTGCAGGACAGTGGAGAGAACGTGGGAGATGAAAAAGACGAAGATCAACACAGGCTACTGATTTGGGAAAGTTTGCAGTGGAAAGGGAGGGGAAGAAGAGAAAGAATGAAATCTGGGAACGGAACTGGTGACTTTAAAAATCTCTCTCACACACACTGTGTGTGTGTGTGTGTGTGTGCACGCACATGCGCATGCGTGCACATTTTCATTAAATATAGCAGGAAGACAGACAATGAGAATGGGTAATGCCCATCCTTTGGGGTGGGAGCAGAAAGGCGCAGAATGCACACACTGGCAGGTGCTCCGGGGAGAGGTTCACATCCTTCCTGGAGACAAAGGAAGATAAGAAAGTATGGGAGTGAGCGTGGCTGTGTTTTACCAGCAGGAAGGAGTTTGCTCGATACACTGTGTGCCTTTCTGTTGAGAAGGGCGGCCAGGGTTACTTGTTGGAGTAGATAGCTTTGAAAAGAAATGTGAATTTTAAATAGCTCTTGAGAGGGACTGAAGAAGAAATGGCTAACATTTACTGAGTGCTTACCGTGTTACAACCAACATGTAATCACTTTAAATGCACTAAGTCCTATAGTTCTTGTGACATTTCCACAAATCAGCTACCGTAATCACCCCTCTTACAGATTAGGAAACGGAGGCACAGAAATTAAATACTTTGGTAGATGAAGGTATGAAACCAACATTTTGACCCCGTAACCCATTCTTTCAAACATTCAGCTATTTTCAGAACATCCAAATTTTGTTAGTTCCAAGCACTTGTTTGAGTCTTATTCATAAACCATACAGTCAGGATTCCTGTGTTTGTGTTTTTTTGTGTTGAAAAAAAGTGGTGAGACTTTGGGTAATAAAACCACACAGGTGAGAAGCAGCGCAGAAAAAAATATAAAGCAAAATACCGAAGGCTGGTGTTGTAGAGGGCTGTGAGCATAGCTAGCATCATTTGAGCTTTTGACAGTGTGTGTGAGTGTGTGTGTGTGGTGTGTATGTGCGTGTGTGTGTGTGTGTGGTGTACAGGCCAGAGGTAACATGGGATCTCTACTTTGATCCATCTTACCCATGTGTTACTGTATGTAAGTAGTGACGTGAGTGTGTGCATATGTAACTGTGTGTGTGAGTAGGTATAGTCATGTGGAGGTCTATGTTGACACTGGGTGTCCTTCTTGGTTACTCTCCACCTTGTTTATTGAGGCTGGCTCTCTAAGTTGAACCCGGAGCTTGGTGATTGGCATAGCCTTGCTAGTCAGCTTGCTCGGGGCCCATCTCTACCTCCTGAGTGCTGGGGTTACAGACAAGCTGTCACAGCCGTCCTACACTCTATATGAGTCTTACCTCCAGTTTACAGAGCTCAGGCTTGAGTCTCAAGAGCTTCATGCACTGAGCCATCTTCCAAGCCCTTTCACTTTTCAAAACAGTGTCTGTCACTGAAACCAAAGCTCCCTAATTGCTCAGACTGGCTTGTCCACAGCTTCCCAGGCATCCTCCTGTTTCTACCTTGCAAGCACTGAGTCTGCAGGCATGAGTCACAGAACTCAGCTTTTTAAGGGGGCTGGATTTGAACTCAGGTCCTCAGGTTTGTGCGGCAAGCACTTTATCAGCCTAACCATTTCCCTGGTCCCAGAGATTTTTTGAACAAAGACTTCTGAAGCAGGGGACTACTCAACCATGTGAATATGTAAGAGATCACCTAACTCCTACTGCAGAGCCCTGCTTGGCATAGTGAAGGAACAAGGAGTGACATGACTGGTGGGCTGGAGGAGGCCAGGAGACAGATGCAGAAGGTTCTGGAGAGACATAGGGAGCCTAAACTTTCTTTCAGTGGAATGGTGACACTGCAGGGTTTTCAGCAGAGAAGGAGCATCCTTACCTGTAGCTCTGGACGGTGTACTATGAACAGAACAAGGACAGTGTTTAAGACAGTGTAAAGTCAAGAAGGGAGCCCAAACTGGAGACTGCAGCTATGACTGAGGGCTCTTCTAGATAATTTGTCTCTCTGTGTAAACTTCAGAGTCAGACTGACCACTTCCACAGAGCAGCTTGCTGCGATCTTGGTTGACATTGCCCTGAATGGGCAGATAATGTTGGGAAGAGCTGACAACAATAATGAATCTTCCTAGCCATTATGTGGACCAAGTCTCTATTTATTTAGATGCTCAACAATTTTAAAAATACAAATGCTATTACTGTGGTTTGAATATCAAATTGCAACTGTCAATTCATAATCCGGGGAACTGTCATCTTTCTACGTTAGCCTTGCATGCTAACCCTTGCTATTCTTTCCGAGTTATGTGTACTTTTGTTGGGTCATCGGAATTTTCTTTACAGACTGTTAGGTGTCAGTGAAGAAACAAAGACTCTTCTCCTTCTCCAATCTGAACATGTTTTATTGCCTTTGTTGTCTTTTAAGCTAGCTAGAACTTCTGATACAATGCCGAGCAAAAATGGCAAGACAGGGCGTTTCTGCCTTGTTCCTCTTCTGACAGACAGAGATATGGAGTCTAAACATCAAGCGTAATGTTCCTGTAGGGTGTTGCGGCTACTTCTCCCTAAACTGAAGGTACTCTCCTCTGCTTCTAGCTTGACACAATATTTTGTTATTGGTGTCTGCTAGGATTTGTCAAGTCTATTTTCTGCATCTGTTAGCATACACGCATAGATTTCCTTATTTACACTGTTGATATGCTCGATTGCATTATTTGGTCCTGAAATGTTGGACTGGCCTTACATACCCGGCACGTGTCCAAGTTGGTCATGATGTCTAATTCTTTTCTCTGTGCCTGAAAGTGAATGTCACCACATATCGCCTCCTACTAAAGTCCTGTTTGAACACTGCCTTCGGGAGCACTCACGGAACTCTACGTCTGCTTTTAAGATGGAACGCACCGGGAATATATTGTGTGATGTCGTTTTAGTTCCACAAGCACACTGCACACCTGAGAGGAAAGCCCCCTTTCAAGGTTGTTGTTTTTCCTGTTTGTTTGACTTGGCTATAGAGCCCCCAGGGTTCTAGAAATCATTTAATTCAGGTTTCTTCACTGTTCTTCCATCTCCAGTGCTTAGGATCCTGCTTGGCCCATGCTTGTCTTCTTAGAGACATATCAAAAACAAAAGGGCAAAAAAGCAACTTCCAGACACAGAACATGGTTCCAAGCCAGTGGGCAGAGTGCCAAATGTTTCAGTAACATAAACCTGGTGCCGAGAGTGACATGGAGGGAGAAAGGAATCTCCATCTATGCTTAGTGACATTTTAAATTAATAAGCTGGGAGACTTTATCAGGAATGAGGTTGCAGGTTTCTGACCTCTGACCTTTCTGAGAGAGGAAGGGGAATGGGGAGACCGGGACTAGGCCAGCGGAGATAGGGATTTGATGTGTGTGGCGCTCTGTGGATGTGTTGACGTGGCACAAGAGCCTTCGATTGCTTCAGTCACCTTGAGTTAGCTCTGAGGTCAACCGCCCTGCAACATTTCCAGTCTGCTCTCCTGTGTTGGGATGGAGGGAAAAGTAAGGGGAAGAGCTTTGTGTGGTGTGGGAGATCAGAGATGCTGAGGAAACACAGTCACGCCTCAGGTCTGAGAAACTGGTCAACTCAGGGAACCGTAATGAACCCACGGAATCTTTAACAATTTTTTATAAAATGATAACGAGAAGAGAGTATAGCCTCGGCAGTTTGGGCCTTCTTTCTCCTCGACATTTTGAAGGTCCTTCCTTCCCTCAAATGAAGATACCTGTCATGAAAGACTTATCCCAACTGAGGGTCCTAGCCATGGATATCACTTACTATACGTCCATTATTCCTGGAAATGAGTTATGGCCATAAGTGAATCAAGTAAGACGCCTTACCTACTTATACTACTCAGTGAGGGTAGCCACCATCTACAAAAATTGATGATATCTTTTTAAATTACTACAAGAATCCAAAGAGTCCCAACACAAAGAAACAGCAAATACTTTGAGGAGATAGAATTACAGATTGCTCTGATTTGATCCGTGTTGTGTGTATTGATATATGCATGGGTTTAGCATATTATGCCCACAAATATCAATAAATGCTATGTCATTTAAAACAGATCAAAATAAGCATACCAATGTTATTTATACACGCAAATGTAATTTAATAAACCAAAACAACCTATTACCCCACCACCACCCCACAAAGTGTATCTAAACACAAGCGTTATCCATTCTGGTCAGATGTCAATGTTCCTCAGTGTTTTAATGAGAATTTTCTTTCCAAAGCAGTAGCAGGAAGCTAAGCTCCAGCCTGCTAATTGCAGGGGGTTGTTTAAACAGGGCTATTTTTGTTGTGAGAAACCACGGCCTTTGCAGGAACGCCAAGCTTTTCTTCCTCAGCATCTGACATTATCTTTTCACCCTGGTCCTCTCCTGCCCTCTTTGGGCAAGTCTATATTCTAGCTATGTCTAATGGATTCTTCCCTCTTAAACTTCAGAAAAGCACAATTAGTTTCAAACGAAGCACAGTCGAATGGAAGTGTTTCCCAAGTGTTTTTCCTTTTGAGTATTCCAACATTCCAATGGGATATGAAAAAGCCTAATGACACGACTGATTGTCCCACATATAAAGACGTTGTCATGGATTATCTTTGCTGTCACCTCGCCTGGATTTAGAATAGCCAGGGAGTCACGCCCCCACGCATCTCTGTGAGGGTGTTTGCAGAGGGGTTTAGCTGAGGAGGGAAGGCCTACACTGAATATGGGTGACATCATCCCATAGACTGGGGGGGTGTCCAGATTGAGTGAAAGGAGGGGATAGAGGAATCCAGCTAAATCCCAGCATTCACTCCTTCCTGCTTCCTAGTCTGTCTATATGAAAGCACCCCAAACTCATACCATCATAACCTCATGAACCCTGCCATGATGGATTGTATCCTTTTGCCCTGTGAGTCTCAATGAATCCTCCCTGCCTTCTGCTCCAATGATCAGGTTCTTTTGACACAGCGATGCGAAAAATGACACACCCAGGCTTCTGGACTTCCAGAGAAAGCTCGTTCTACCAGGTGATGGGCTATCAGACACCACGTGCTAATCAGTGATAAGGACATTGGTATACCCACTGGTGATGGTGAGATAGTATGCTAGTTTTACATATGAAGGAACGGAGACTCAGGGATATGAGGCATGTTCTCCAGGAGACAGTCATTTATAGACAGAGTGGGACATTTGGGTTACACTAGAGCAACGCTTCCTTTGACTAGCACTGGCTCTCTACAATCAAAATCACTGTCCTCGGTCATCCAGAGGACACCTGCACAGAGGCCCCCAGTGTTTCAGATCTAAGAGGCCAAGATCAGCCCATACACTGGCCAGGGTCATCAGGTCTCGTTCCTTGGCAAGAAGTGGTCCTCGGAGAGATGAGGAGGATTGGAATGTCTGGGGTTGGAGGACAGTTTTTCTACCCCCCACAACCCTGGAGGGTCCCTTCTGTTCATCATTTCAAGAGGTTGCTGACTGGACCATACATGTGGTTTTACCTTTTATGGTCTCAACCAGTTCTCCAGAGAACAGGCCAGCAGCTGGAGTTTAGGAGTGATGGGTAAGAATCGCAAAACTACCTTCTCACTTCAGGGGTGAGGCACACTTCTCACTGGAAATCATCTCCCCCACTCCTTCCTTGGGGTAGAGAGAAGTCAATACATTGGCTTAAGGTTGTGGGATTTTATGAAGAAACTCAAGAGTCCCTGAAAACGTTATATTGGCTACTAACTTGTTGATAAAAGACTCCTGTAGTTACTGGGCAGTTAAATGATCAGGCTACAGACTAGGAATTTCTCTATTCTCAATAATTGATGTTTCTAGTGAAACTCAATTCAGTGCCTGGGACCATCCCTGGAAAGTCCATAAAACATCAGAAATCTATAAAAAGTCAAAATAATGACCTTAAATTTCCCAGCATGCCCATCGTTCATACTTCAGCTTTTCCATATGTTTATTGAGAAAGAAAATTTACCCTGAGTCACCAAGCCCCTGGATTCTCCAGGAGTTAGCTTGTAAGGTCCTATGACTGGAGGGGTTCTTTTAAATGGTGAGTAAGTTAACAAGTGTTATTTACATGTGGATATAATGCTGGGCCCAACTGGCCTGAAGTCAAGGTGTCTGGGAAGTCGGTAGCAGCTTGGCTACCCTGCATTTATATCACACAGTTAAACTCGACACCTACTGCAGGAATGGAAAACACTCCCCATTCGGGAGCTACCTCTACTGGGAAAACCATAACTTGGGATTTATTGATTTTGGTGTGTTGAAGGTGTCAACCTGTTGCGTGGGCACATTAGACAGAGGTATCCAGGGTAGATGCCATGTCTCGTTTTCAGACGGAGATCGATCCAACTTTAAACATCTTCCCCCCACCCCCTACCCTCATCGCCTCAGGATTTCTGTCTGGGACTTCCATGTGCGTTCACTAACTCCAGGTCCATAGCCTGACAGAAAATCCATCCGTCTGTGTCTGACTCACAAAACTGAGACCCAGAAGGAAAAATAAATTTCTTGTGAGGTCATCCCCACAGTCTGAACACTATCTGGTAGACTCCTTGAACCACTAAAGTGGCAAAGAACTTGGCTGTCTTCCCAGTTGTTGGAGAAGGTGCCAGAGACAAGAAAAGTAGCCAGAGGTGGTGGCACATAAGAACACAGAGCCTGAGTCAGAAAACAGGGGGCTGAGATGCTCACACAGAAAAGCAAACCCAAGGTGTGTACATGGGGCTGGGGGGATGCAAGCCTGCTAGAGAAAGAGAAAGGGCTTGCTCGTTTTACTTTTTGCAGGTGCAGAGTCACAAAAAACCTTCAAGGCTGTATAAAAATGGAGCTTTTTTGTGTGTTTGAAAAAGTCCACCAAAAGTTAAAGGAGTTGAAAAGGAAGGGCAGAGGCACAGAACTCTGACGTTTATAAACTATTTGGAAGAGAGGCTTGGGCGTGACTGAGTCCCTGACTTCCAGCTTTGTTCCCAAGTGCTCATATTTCCTCAGGCTGCTTTCATAGCCAGCTCTCCGATGACTGACCTTTGGAGGACTAAGTTGGAACAGGGGATATCAGTAGTTCACTCTGGAGCCTGGCTCGAGGTGTCTTCCTTCTGCTGCCTTCTCTTTCCAGATACATTGGCATCAGAATGGATCTAAGAGATTAAGCAACTCCTGAGTTCTAATCTTTCTGTAGCAGGGAGACACGTGGCAGCAGGCAAGAGACAGAGACATGGATAGGCACGCCATGCATAGTGAGGTTGAATATTTATTAAGTGGGTTATAGAAGGGAAGGGGGAGAAGGAGAAGAGCAGGGTGGGGAGAGAGAGAGAGAGGAGAAAAGGGAGAGACAAAAGCTGCCTCTCCAGAGGGAGACGGAAAAGAGAGAGAACTCAGGTTAGAAGCTGAAGATCAGCCTGTCTCAGCAGATGGGGGAGGGAGTGGGCGTGGCTTGTCTCTTAAAGAGACAGAACAATCATTACATTCCCATCTCTTGTTTTTTATAATAAAAGGCAGGAGGTTAGGCACCACAGGTTAAAGGAATTGGGGTGGTGGATTCTCAAGACTTTTTCCTGTTTATTTGTGGGCATTGTCTTTCAGGGGAACCCGAGAAAGCTAAGTGCTGGCGATATCCTGGCATAGCTGGTCTCTTTGTTCATGTCTGGTTATTGTGGTATAGAAATGTCTTGTGTATCTTACACCTGTTTAAAGCATTGGCAGAACAGAGGACAAAGTTAAATTAAGGGAAAAAAATTTAGGGCCAGGGAATTGAGGGGGATGTGTTTGACCTGTTTAAGGTGGATCCTCTAATTCAGCTCCCTGAAACTCACAAGAATTCTTTGGGTTTGTGAAAACAGAAGTTTTAGACATATACATTGTATAAACAGTAGCATATTTATGTCAGAATGACTGTGACAGGTATTTTTTGCACAATGAAAAGTATTTTTAAGACTATGGAAGGCAGCATGATAGGGAAATTTGTCCTCATACCTTTTTAACTTGCAGGTCTTGTATTTGTATTTTTCTAATCTGTGTAGCTCCTTGATTTCTCCAGGATTTAGCTCCATTCTACTTCTTGGTGCTTTTTCCTTCTACAAAACTTACGTTTTGTCATTTACTCTGCTTGCTTGCTCCTTTTTATTAGAACTCTTTATAAGCACGAATGCTAGTAACCACAGGACAGAGTCTACACTAGGCTGCTTTGAGATTTCTTCTGCCAATGGAATTAATCCAGAGTTCTACACTTTAGGCCCAGGCAGACTCTTTGGACAAGGGCAAAAAGCAATCATATTCTTTATCAAAATATCACAAGAACAATCACTAGGCCACTTACTAAAACTTTTATCCTCTGATACTTCTTGAGTTAGCCCCTCACAGTTCAAATAAATCTTAACGCTACTGTCTTCCATGCTCTTACTAGGATGGCCCATTAAGCAGCAATTAAATCATTCATTCAACTGCTTTTCTAATCCACAGTCCCAAAGTCCACATTCCCTCAAACAAAAGCATGGTCAGGCCTATCATAACAATATCCCAGTCCCTGGTACCAACTTCTGTCTTAGTTAGGGTTTCTATTGCTGTGAAGAGACACATGCCCAGGGTGGCATCTCTTATAAAGAAAAACATTTAATTGGGTAACTCACTTACAGTTTCAGAGGTTCAGCCTATTATCATCATGGTGGGAAACATGACACATGAAGGCAGACAGTGCTGGAGAAGGAGCTGAGAGTTTGACATTTTGCAGACAACAGGAAGTTCACTGTGACACTGAACAGACTTAAGCAAAAGAGACTTCAAAGCCTGTTCCCACAGTGACACACCTCCTCCAACCAGACCACACCCACTCCAAAAGCCACGCCTACTAGGAGTGCCACTCCCTGTGAGATTATGGGGTCCAATTACATTTAAACTACCACTTATACGTACTTACATACAGTATATAACACTGGAAAAAAGGCCATTAGTTTTAAAGAAAGTAAGAAGGTGTATATGGAAGGATACGGGGGGGGGGAAGAGAAGAGGAAAATGATGCAATTATAATATATATAATATATACAATTATAATCTCAAAAAATAAAATAAATTTTTTAAAAATAAAATAACATTCAAAATTAGTTGTATAAGCTGAGCTCCCACAATGAACTGATCACTTGAAGGATTATTCAAGTAAATACAAACAAAAGAAAGGCTCAAATTTAGAAACAACTCAATTTGTCAAGGGCTTATGGCATCTCCAAAATGTGCAAAAATTTGAGTGGAACTCAGTGAGCCATTGATACTAGAAATTGACCAGATTTCCAATTGTCTGTACTGTTTACTAACCCAATCCCTCTGCAGTTGTTTTGTGGTGTGTGTGTGTGTGTGTGTGTGTGAGCCTTGAGAACACCCAAAAGTGATTTCAGCAGTGGACAACTTGCCTCCCCTTTTCTGAGGTAAGACGTGATCAGGAGATTCTCTTCAAAGCTCTCAGATGAGTGTGCTACTCAGCCAGGGCTCTAGCCTGGACAGGAGAAACACACATGGACTTCTGAGCTGACTATTTTGACCAGGATACTACAGACAGTTGATGGGCTTTTACTTCAGGAACCAAAATGGTGGGATAGTTGAGCATGAAGCAGCCGATCTCCAATTATCTCCTTGGGCAGCTGTCAGAAGGACCTGAATTCAATAGGGCTGAGAGAAGGTAAGCGATCTATGTGAAAACAGGTGTGCATGTCCAGGTTGACCTTTGGAGAATGAGTAGATGATGAGGGTACTGAGGTAGTAGGAACTCCATGGCATGGTGCTATCTCCCCATCACACAGCTGAGGCAGTCGAGGAGGAAAGGAACAGCATCTTCCCTGCGACAGCTAAGGGTGTCCTGAGAGTCTGCGCACCAAACAATTGTCCCAGCTTCAACACCAGTGGCTGACAGTAGAAGCTTTAAGGGACCGAACTTAGTGGGAGGAGTTCTAGTTGTTAGGGGTGTGGCCTGGAAGGACAAAAGGACCACACCCCCCCCCTTTGTTCTAGTTCTCACATCACATCAGAAGGGAACATCTCTGTCCCTACCATTTGCTGACTCAGCACAGGCCCTGAAACTTACAAAGCTGAGGAGCAAATAATCCTCTTCTCTACTTTCAGAAACACTTTAATTCAATTTTTTAAATGTTAACAAGTGTACTTAAGGTATTCTTTGGATGATGTATACTTTACAGTGAGGAAATTAAAGGAAGGCAGAGGGTAGCATAAAGGAAATATGTGAAGGAAAGAATAGGAAAAGGAAAGACAAAATAAGACGCCACTTGGTCCAGATGCCACAGTGGTTAGGAGTGCTTAATACTCTTGCAGAGGACCTGGGTTCAGTTGCTAGCATCCACATCAAGTAGATACAACTGCCTGGAAGACCAGCTCCAGAGAACCTGGCTCCCTCTTCCGGCCCCTGTGAGCAACCGCACTCCCGTGCTCACAGCTGGACACACACACATAGATAACTCTAAAAACATATATAAAGAAACACATAGAAGCTCATAATTTTTATATATCTGGCTGCTATTAACTGCTTGTATGTGTCCACTATAATAAAGACATGTACATGTGATTCCAAGAAAGATTTCACACAAGTTCCTCAGAAATGATCAAAAATCAACATTTCTCAAAGCAGGAAATATTGTGATTATGAGCCATTTTCTCACGTATTTAGATCGTCTTTTCACTTTTAATCTTTCTCTCTGTGGTATGTGTGGTGTGTGTGGTATATGCTGTGTGTGTGTGTGTTTCTTGAATAGATACACTGAGGAATATTAGGTGATAAAATTTCTGGGCATTTATTACATTTTGAAAATTGTGCTTTTATACAAATGGACGGAAATAGAAAACACTATCCTGAGTGAGGTAAGCCAGACCCAAAAAGAGGAACATGGGATGTACTCACTCATATTTGGTTTCTAGCCATAAATAAAGGACATTGAGACTATAATTCCTGACTCTAGAGAAGCTAAATAAGAAGGTGAACCCAAAGAAAAACATATAAGCATCCCCCTGAATATTAACCTTCATCAGGCGATGAAAGAAGACAGAGACAGAGACCAACATTGGAGCACTGGACTGAAGTCTCACGATCCAAAGGAGGAGCAGAAGGAGAGTGAGCACGAGCAAGGAACTCAGGACCGCGAGGGGTGCACCCACACACTGAGGCAATGGGGATGTTCTATCGGGAACTCACCAAGGCCAGCTGGCCGGGGACTGAAAAAGCATGGGACAAAACCGGTCTCGCTGAACATAATGGACAATGAGGACTACTGAGAACTGAAGAACAATGGCAATGGGTTCTTGATCCTATTGCATGTAATGGCTTTGTGGGAGCCCAGGTAGTTTGGATGCTCACCTTAATAGACCTGGATGGAGGTGGGTGGTCCTTGGACCTCCCACAGGGCAGAGAAACCTGCTTGCTCTTTGGGCTGAGGAGGAAGGAAGACTTGATTGGGGGAGGGGGAGGGAATGGGAGGTGGTGGCGGGGAAGAGGCAGAAATCTTTAATAATTAAATTAATTAATTAATAAAAAAAAAAGAAAAAAAAAAAAAGAAAATTGTGCTTTTGCCAAAAGCATGCAATGGATAATAAATCTTGCATTACTTCTTTAAATAAAAATCAACTGTCTCCTCTAGATTTCTGGAGAACCCTATTCTGTTGTTGGTTGATGATCTCCGGGATTTGTTACAGCTGAGGGACACACACTTCCCCACGGGTCCTTTTGATCACTAACAGCATTCTCCCTTTTCTTTTTTTTTTTTTTTGGTTTTTCGAGACAGTGTTTCTCTGTGGTTTTGGAGCCTGTCCTGGAACTAGCTCTTGTAGACCAGGCTGGTCTCGAACTCACAGAGATCCGCCTGCCTCTGCCTCCCAAGTGCTGGGATTAAAGGCGTGCGCCACATTCTCCCTTTTCCTGGGCATTCTCCTAAACTGGTCCAAGTGAGTGTGTAGTGTATCAACCAGCAACTTTGTTACTAAGAGTCGGCTCATTGAGTAACAATTGTATCAGTTCCTGAATCAGTTGTGTTCCGTTTCTAAGGAACATTTTCTAGGGGAGCCCTTAATATGGCAGGACTTTAGTCCTCGCAAAGCACTGTCACAAACACTTTAGGGTTGTGATAAAGAAAAGAAGGAATGGAAATATTTAGATCACAAAATGATAGTCCGTTTCAGCATTGCCTGCTTTGTTTACACGAAGTTGAGGCGCACACAGGCTGGCCCGGTTGGTTTGGTCTCTGTAGTGTATTTTTTTGGTAGAAACAGTAAGAAGTCTATTCTTCCTTCTACTTGAACTTTAATCATCAAACTTCCTAGTGTTATCATGTGTCCTGTCGGTTGAACCTTGCTATTGCCTTGGAAACAACCGCAGCTTTATTCAGCTCACCTGAGCCCTTCTTACTCTTTTTGATTTTTTTTTCTTTAAAACACACATGTTTGGTATTGTAGAGGTTTCTGTGTGCTTGGCTGTCTTTTTACCTTTCTGTTTGGCACGTTAGTCACACTATCTAGTCCATGCTGGCATGGAACTTGCAACCCACCCCCCCAACCTCAGGAGTACTGAGATTACAGGCACCAGGGTGGCCAGCCCTTAGCATTTAGTTCCCGGTGGTAGGGTGACCTTAGTCTGTAGTTCATTGTCATGGGCATTGCCAATTTGCTGCCAATCAAAAGACTCGCCATTGTGCTGACAACCTTGTTCTGCACCTTGTGTAATTTCTTTCCATGTTACCCGAGAACACTTTCATCTGTTTATTGTAATTGTATCTACTTTATATGTCCTGGTTTTAGCTCATTTTAGTAATCCTTGATTCGTCAGTGACCACAGAATTTGTGTGCAGAAAGCAATCTCCCTGAATCGCCTTTTATAAATGAAGAACGCGAACATGCCTTCTGGATGAAATCTTGAAATATCAAACACCCCGCCTCCTCCTAAGTCACTTCCTCAGCCTGGGTGATTGCGCGGAGAACAGTGGGAAAAACTGAGTTTCTCCTAAGCCTGGCTCTAGCACCTGAGTTACAAGTTCTCAGTACCAGATGTAGTTCCATGCAGAGTTCTCTCTACGTTCTGAACATCTGCCTGCAATCCTCTCGCAGGCCAGGCCACATTCTCCGCTTTGCAGCGTAATGCATGAAAAAAATTAGAATATATATGCCCATAAGCAAAGACAGAGAGATGAGCAAAGCAGTTTAGCCTACAAAACAAAAACCAAACCGAACAACAAGAAAATAAAAAGAGAAATGCTGTAAAAGTGGATTAACACCCTCCTTGGTTGGGGAAAGACTTAGTATTTTTTTTGCAGATTGATGATACCTCCTTAGCTGTAGAGTGAAGAGAACCTTAGAAAATGAGAAGATAGCTGGAACTTTCCAGGGATGGTACCTGCCAAGGCCAAAGATACAGGCTCCTTTCAGGAGTAGAAGCAAAAAAGAGAAGAAAATAAGAGACAAAATAAAAGAGGGTATTGTTCTCTTTACTTTTTTTTTTTTTTTTTTTTTTTTTTTTTTTTTTTTTGGTTTTTCAAGACAGGGTTTCTCTGTGGCTTTGGAGCCTGTCCTGGAACTAGCTCTGTAGATCAGGCTGGTCTCGAACTCACAGAGATCCACCTGCCTCTGCCTCCCGAGTGCTGGGATTAAAGGTGTGTGCCACCATCGCCCGGCTCTCTTTACCTTTTAAAAAGAAGTTTTTTTTGTCAATCTGATTAAATGTTTTCCCCATTAAAGACATTTTACATTTTAAAATATTTTTTAGATCTATTTATTTTACATTGTGTGTCTGAGTATTTTACCTGTGTGTATGTGTGTGTACCATATACTTGTCTGGTGCCTGCAGAGGTCAGAGGAGAGAGTTGGACCCCCTGGAACAGAGTGAGATGTTTGGGAGTCACCATGTGGATGCTGGGAATCAAACCCAGGTCCTCACAAGAGTAACCATTGCTCTGAACTGCTGAGTCCACCTCTCCAGCCCCCAAAACTGTTTTAAATACAAAAATAAATTAGAATTACAAAGAAAAGCACTTCTGGGAACACCCACTGCAACCAATGGACTCTGGGGCAGAAGAGGTCCGTGGAGCCTAGTTTAAGGATCTATGCTGTGTCTAAGTCAGGGGCTTTGCAGGGAACGGGGGAGCTCAGGTTAGGACAACTTGACATTCATTTCATTAAAAAAGTATTTACAAAGTGAGGGCATGGGGTAGGGAAACTTGCACAGCAAGGACTTGCATGCTTCCAGGAAATGCAGAGTGTTTATCAGCTCTGCAATCAAGGATGGGGAGCAGAATGACCCACAAGTGCAGTACCTGGAGATGGGTGACTGTCTGAGGACTCAGCCAGCAAACAATGTCCCTCTTGGGCTGCGAGGCTGAAGCACACATTTGCTGACTCCACTGTTTTCTGACCATCTGAGCTCTTCAGAGATGTCATATGTCCAAGTGTGGTCCCAATTGTCCTGCTCCTGAGTCACCACCAGGCCAGCAACTAAACTGGCTAAGCAAGGCTCTGAGACCTGAACTCTTGCTCACTGTGGAGCTGTCAAATAGAGGCCAGTCACCGCTGATGTCAGAGATTCACTTCTTGTCTCCCAACCTCATTTGCATTGGCAAATATTTCTGAAGACTAAACTCAAGTGAGGAATTAGACAGTCTTTCTTTGCTGGGAGAATTCTTTTGTGATTGACTTAAGAAAAACAGCATTCCCCAATGGCTTCCCTAGGAAGTCTCATCATTCAGCCTCCCTGCCCCACATTGCACTGCTCAATGCTTAACAAGTGAGCCCTTGAAAGCTTTAAGGAATGGTTAAAGTTTGAAGAAGTTTTCAAACAGGTCAAAAAGATGAGAGCACACTGGATGGTGGTGGTGCAAGCTTTTAATCCCAGCACTCAAACAAACAAACAAACAAACAAACCAACAAATAAGCAAACAAACAAAAAGATGAGAGCGCATCCCTCTGGGTGCAGGTGTTTGAATATGAGATGGAGTTTCTTGGGAACTATATGTGAAGGCATTTCTTCTTACTGATTTGTATTGACATTATATAAATCACCCCAAACTACTTCAGAAGGGAAGAACCAGTTGTTATCTACCTACAAAGATGTGCTGAGAATATTCGATGTTCCCAGAGTGATTTCCTTTTCTCAGTAACAGAAGATGGATGGGTACCCAAGCCTCATGTCTCTGTGCGGACAGAGAGCCGGGTGACCAAATACCATGACCTGAAGGTGAGGCTGCTTCAGTAGTGGAAAGAAATTTTTTCCTCTGGGAACTCTGAGGGCAGACAGCTGGATGATTTGCATACAGGAGGACCAGGAGTTCCCAGAACTCGGTGCTGGGGGTTCCCCTCCTTCTGCATCCACCGCTGGCTGAAGCTGTTTGGGTGTATGTTTCTATGTCATAATGTTCTGTTTCCAAATACAGCAAAGTCCAAGAGGTTTTGCCTCTTTAAAACAAAACAAAACAAAACCCTCAAAACCCTGAAGTCTGGCAAGGTCGCTCACACCTGTAGCCTTGGCACTTCGGAGGCAGAGGCAGGAGGATTGCTGTGAGTCTGAGACTGGTCTGTGGTACAGAGTGAGATCTTGTGCCCCGCAAAGTGAAGCAAAGCAAAATGTTCAATTCCTGCCTCCACAGAAGATAGTGAGCTTTTACTCTTACAGAGGTCTTGGCTCTTTGTTCTTGACCATAAACTGGTCCTCACAGGCAGGGTGGCAAATTCTCTGATAATGGCTTTCCTAGTTACTGAGTGCCACTGTGACATTACTGCTGGTTTGTGAGCCTTTCCTGGAGGTCATTCCATGGGAGGTGGCTTGGTGACCAGGGAGGGTTGGAGGGGGGACATTTGCCAAGCACTCCACTGGCCTCCAGTGGTAATTCCCTCCAGATTTGTCATAGTTTTTAGTGAGTGCTTCGAGGACAAACAAAGATGAAAAGCCGAGGCCAGCTGAATCCTTCTACTGATGTTTTGACCAGAACAGTGCTAAAGCTGCTCATTCTGTTTATGAACGTGGAGGAGGATGCTGGGATAATAAGGTTAGTGTTGGAATCACTCAGCCAGGTCATTCCTGCAGAGTGTCTGCCTAGATGAGGGGAGGTTGCCAGGGCTCCATCTGTTAGCAATACAGCCCCAGCTACAAACACAACTGTCGTGACAACCACACCAAGTCAGTGTTTCAAATAAAACTTGTTAAAAGCTACTGCCTCCAGCCTCCACCCACTGCGGTTAACTGCATTAAATCATCCCCTAACTAGTATTTATTTTCTTCAGCATTTCTTCCTTCTGCAGCTGTGGGCCTGCCAGCCTTTGATTTAACATAACCCCACCAGGACGAGCATTTATGGTCCCAGAAGGTCAGGTGTTTGAGGTGATGTCCGGAAGCCACGCGCCACCTCACCTTTCTTGGATAGCAGGACTGCAGGGGCTCTATTTGTCCCCTTGGTGCTATGGCTTTTACGTCACCTGCTTCACAGGTGCTCTTAGAGAAGCACTCTAGAGTGAGGGGTGCAAGACCGACTCTCAAACTCATCCATCCTTACCAGGTCCCTTGGTGTGCTCATTTTAAAGAAGCTGAGTGATAAGGGACAGTCTGGGCTCATCTTGCGTCAACCTGTGAAATCTGAGTTTACAAACAAATCAAGGTCTCGCTGAGTCCACTAGCCCTGTGTGCTTCGACGTGCATTTTCTTGTGACTTACAGATCTGAAATCGGAGGCAAGCAAATGGCTCAGTAACCCCTTTGGGGCTACTCTCACAAAAAAGTTACCGAATGTCCTCAATACTTTCAGATCTGTCTGTGGTTAAGAGGCGTCTTCCTACAGGTTTATGTCTCTTGCAATATTGCCAAGTGGTTTCAAATGAATTGTCTGGGGCAGGGAAAGTGAAAGGAAGAGACACAAGGAAGGTTTCTCTTCTCTGCAGTTTTAGGAACAAAAAGGGAAGACCTTCCTGGTTGCTAGGAGATTCTCAAAGTCCACAACTGTATCTGAGCATTGTGCTTGGGACCAGATTGACAGGGAAATATTTAAGCTTTAAGTACCATGAGACCAATAGGGGCTTTTGCACCTCAAACTCCAATATCTGCATGCTTACTGACAAATGCACGGAGGGAGCTAACAGTGCCTGGTACTGTGGGTCATTCATTCATTAAGTGAATCAATAAAAGAAAGTGATGGGCTGGGACAATGGCTGAGTTTTTGCAGTACTTGTCCTAAAAGCATGAAGATATGACTTCAGATCTCCAGCACCCATGGGTAAAGCTGGGCATGGCAGTGTGCACCTATAATCCTAGATCTGGGGAGGTAAAGACAGGAGGATGGGGTGTGGAGCTCACTGACCAGTTGGCTAGTCTATGTGAATTGATGAACTCTAAAGTCAATGAAAGATCCTTTCCCCAAAATAAGATGGAGAGGGATGGAGGATACCCAGTGTGCACCCCTGACCTCCACATGAATGCTTGTACCATATATGTTTAACCAGCACCTACATATGTGCACCACACATATGAACATGTGCAAATAACTACTCTCTCTTGATCTCTCACATACGCACACACAAAATGACAACTGCTCTCCTTCTTACAGACAACACACACACCACAGAACACACAATGGAAATGATGTAACCATTAAAAGATATAGTTTTAATAGGAATAATATCATGACTTACATACAAATAGGAAATCGGAATGAGTCAGTTATTTTATCTAGCATGCTAATAAAGAAACTCATAAGGTAGGATTGTAGCTGACTCATCAGAAAATAAGAAACCCGAGGATCACAAATTCACAATGTGTTAGGGGTGTGGAAACGAATCAACAAGTGTACACAAACTGGTTAAGAGAAGGCTGCATCCGCAGGATGATAATCAGTCGTCTCCTGTGAGACAAGGAATGTTTCTCTGAGGTCAAGAATTTCTGTAATCTCTAGGACCACTCATAATAGGCTCAACGTCCCCTATTCATGGCTAGAAACCAAATATGAGTGAGTACATCCCATGTTCCTCTTTTTGGGTCTGGCTCACCTCACTCAGGATAGTGTTTTCTATTTCCATCCATTTGCCTGCAAAATTCAGGAAGTCATTGTTTTTTACTGCTGAGTAGTACTAGAGAAGCTAATTAAGAAGGTGAACCCAAAGAAAAACATTTAGGTGATGAAAGAAGACAGAGACAAAGACCCACATTGGAGCACCGGACTGAAATCTCAAGGTCCAAATCATGAGCAGGAGACAGAGCACGAGCAAGGAACTCAGGACCGCGAGGGGTGCACCCACACACTGAGACAATGGAGATGTTCTATCAGGAACTCACCAAGGCCAGCTGGCCTGGGTCTGAAAAAGCATGGGATAAAACCGGACTTGCTGAACATAATGGACAATGAGGACTACTGAGAACTCAAGAACAATGGCAATGGGTTTTTGATCCTACTGCACGTACTGGCTTTGTGGGAGCCTAGGCAGTTTGGATGCTCACCCTACTAGACCTGGATGGAGGTGGGTGGTCCTTGGACTTCCCACAGGGCAGGGAACCCGGATTACTCTTAGGGATGATGAGGGAAGGGGACTTGATGGGGGAAGGGAAGGGAAATGGGAGGTGGTGGCGGGGAGAAGGCAGAAATCTTTAATAAATAAATAAACAATAAAAAAAAAGAATTTCTGTAATCATCCATTTCCTCCAGTTAAACTTCTGTGTGTTCCTACTCGGGAAGCAACTCAGTCAAGGAGGACCAACCCTCTGCAGACAGGCTGTATATTCAAGTGGTTCCTATAACATCAGTACCGAGTGACAGGCTATCCTGGGCATATTTCAAAATCTCCCTAACTCCTATCCACATTAGCTCATATGTACATAGTACACAGTACGTGCTATCTCCCGTGCATTGTTCTGGGGTTTTAGTCTTACCATCGTCATTGCTATAAACTTCATAATAGGTGGCCCAAAGTGACAGTGCAAATAAATGGCAGACAAGATTTAGACCGAGCTAGTTCAAGTCCACCATCTCCAGCCTGCAGAACTGCCTGAGACCGGCTATGGCCTGCATGTGTCCATTAACCAAGGACAGAGGCTAGACTGCTGGCAATATTGCTTACTGATCCGGAGTGAACACAGCCAGTTGTGGGGGAAAGAAGGGAAGTCAATGCTGTACGGAGCCTCACTGGGTCATTGGCAGGAAAGGCAGGGTCATTGTGTATGTCCCCTGGGTCCCCTTTGTTCACCCACTGAGTCTGTACCCATGCACACCACATCTGATCTCTCTATGATTTGCAAGGCTTGGGCTGATACCCCAAACCATGATAATGACAGACTGACCTCATTGCAAGTCAGTGCGATGCATAGCTGCAAGTGTGGCTGAGCTGGGGAGAGGCTTTCGCCAGTGAAGTGTATTCTAGGCAAGCATAAGGACCCGAGTTTAGAGCCCTGGCACCTGCAGGAAGTCAGTGCAGGGAGAGGGGACAGGTTTAGGACGATCCTTAGAGTTCACCGGCCTGCTAGCCTCACAGAATTGGTGAGCTCCAGGTTCAGCGAGAGACCCTGTCTCAAAACAAAAGGTGAAGAGTGACAGGAAGGAACTCAACATCAGCCTCTGGCCCCTATGTCCAGACAATGGACACAACGAGCTGTACACAACCTAGAGACAATGGGAAATCGTGGGCACTCAAAACTAATCTTGTGAATGGGACCAAGCCCTCCTAATCTGTTAATGTGTGATGAATTAACATGCACACCCATACATGTACACACATACACACACACGCACACACACACACACACACACCATATAGTAAGAGGACTGAGGACAAATATTGGTCCCATGTGTTTGCTTTGAAGCAAACCTGGGACTGCACTCAACAAGCCTTTAGGAGGTGACATGTCCGTTCTGTTCCTGTTTGTGGGGTGCTGGAATGCCCCTTTATCCAGTAGGGCTGAGACCTAGCTTTCTAAAGTGGGACATGGCAAGCACAGTGCACTGCAAATTCCCCAACTGGCAAAACTTCTGCGCAATTCGTTTTCTCCCCATTTTACTGCATCCTATTAAAAAAAAAAAAAAGCCCAGGAAATATTTAGCACTGTCGGACAGCTGTGCCCTGGGCCCTTCTGATTCCTTTCTCATCCACTTGTCCTCTGACCCCAGGAAGCCTGTTCTTGGGAAGGTGCCAGGAAAGGAGAGGTGTCCACACAGCTCCCATTCTCCCTCAGCCTCTGTCTGCGCTGTGTGGAGTCAGCCCACTCTAACTGCAGTCCAGCAGCCCCCAGACAAAACCGCGTCACACTCTCCTTTATTCAGTAAGCGCAGCCCTTTCTCTGTGCAAGAGTTCAGACAAGTGTGGAGGGACACTGGGTATGTCCTTGTTTTCTTCCAACAATGCTGGGGACCAAACTCAGGGCTTTTCTCATGTTAGGCAAGAGCCCTACCACTGTACCACACGCTCAGCCCTGGATTTTTGTTTTCAAATAAGCTGCCTTAGTCTTCCATTTGTAAACAAGCCAACGTTTTGTAAGATGCTTCAGGAAGAAAACAAGAAAGACAAGGAAGATAGGAGTGGGTTCCAGCCTGCAGACAAGATTGATGGGAGATTTTCATGTCCTATCCCAGAAACACTTGGAGAGGGAGAGATAATGTGTCACTCTTACCTGCCGGAGCGGTGTCAGCAAAGAAGCCCTGAGGACAGAGTGAGGTGGCTGATGGTGTCTTCAGTGACTTGTTCTGTGATGTGTGGGACCAGAGCAGACCTGAACATGACCAGAGTTCACCATGGACTGGGGGGGGGGTGGTTTACAACGTAGTGGTGGGCAAACTGCTCTCAATCATGTCATCCTTTATGTCCCAGACCCCAGAGTGCCAAGTGATTGCTAAATATTTACCAGCAGAACACTCAGTATATGCCAGGTGTCCAGGGCGGTGTTTGGCACATGGTTTCTGTCTGATAAATTCTGAGGAAAAAAGTAATAAATGCCATTGACATTTATAAGAATCTAGAAGGAAATTTCGCTTTTGTAAAAATGGTAGTATTGTTAAATTACCTATTTGGAATTGTACCTTGAACTTCTGGAGACAATGCAATTTACTTAATTTTTGGTATGGAAGGTAGAAGTTGCTTTTAGGCAAAGCAAGACTTAATCTCTTCTTGGGGACTAACTGAAGGCCCTGAGCAATGAAGTATAAAAGCACGGTGAAGGTCAGTGTGCATAGTCCCGGTGTCTGACTTGACCTGCTACTCGGCTGGCGGACTTAGGGATGCTTCTTCTTCAGCATCCAACTCATGCCATAGACACGGTGCCATATTCTCTGCAGGGCCATGGTCCTTTCTTCTGCTGGTTCTGGAAGAGTGGGGTCACTGGACGTCTGGCTTCAGTAACCTTCCTTTGTTTCTTATTGTGAGGACCAGAGGTAGTCAGCTGACTGTTTTCCCTGGAGATCATCTTGAATGGCGGACGGCAGAATAAGTGCTAAGCAGAACAGGCATAGTGACATGAACCAGTCTCAAGACTTAGCCTGATTGCGTCATCCAGTGCTCTGTGAGGGCACGAGCACACATCTGCATGTGCTTCTCTGGTCTGAGGCTTTCAGTGACTTCCACTGCTGTCACAGGTAGAAAGCCCACAGACAGAGACACTATCTGGCCAACGCTGGTCTCCATTTTTTAAACATCATGGGAAATGCTGCAAGTTACATACTGTGCAAGCTAGAGTCACTGGGAAGGAGGGACCCTCAATTGAGAAAATGACTCCATAATACCCAGCTGTAGGACATTTTTTTAATTAGTGATTGACAGCATAGGGCCCAGCCCACTGTGGGTGGGGCTCCTCCTGGGCAGGTGGTCCTGGGTTGTATAAAAATCAGGCTGAGCAAGCCATAGAAGCACCCCCCCCGCCATGGCCTCTGCATCAGCTCCTGCCTCCAGGTTCCTGCCCTTCTTGGGTTCTTGACCTGACTTCCTTTGATGATGAACTATGATATGAAAGTATAAGCTAAAAAATAACCTGTTCCCTGTCCAAGCTGCTGTGGTCATGGTGTTTCATCACAGCAATAGCGTAAGACACATGATAAAGGAAGCTAAACAGACCTATCCTGCCTGCCCACCACATGGACATGAGCAGTTGTTAGAGTTGAGGGATGAGGCTCACTGTCTGGCTCATTTTCTGTGCATGTCCCTTCTGTTCTGGTCCCTTTACTTGCTGGAGCATGGAAAGAGGACTAATAGGGACCCAAAGGATGAAATGGAACAACAATGGCGGCCCATGCCAGGCCCAGTACTGAGAACCCTGGCCGTTAAGCTGCTCTGAGGCCTTTAGAGTTAGCATCATCTCTGAAGGGGTCATGAGCCGAGCTAGAAGAGTCTGCTTGGAACCACCATTGCCATCCTTCAGCTAAGGAACCCTGGAAGGCTCCTACCCTGGAATCTCAGTGCATCCACCAGAAAGATTCCCCTGTTGCCACCTTCCCATGCTCCCAAAGGGGCTGAGAATGCCAACCCTGGAATCTAAAACTTGTCTGCAAGACTACTGACTTTGAAGTTCAACCCAAGGCAAGCAGCCCTGAAGCCCTAGCCTTCCTCGCAGTGAGGCTGGCTGAGTGCAGCAGGCAAGGTGCTGAGGTTGACACAGCCCTACGATCACCTCCTTAACACTGCTCCCCTGGGATAACCTGGGATTTTCTCTGAGGGTGTGGAAAGTTTGGCCACTCTTTGGTTCTGCAATCCAGAATTTGGCCTGTGTTTACAATATACATGATGGGACATTAACATGGTTGCCACATGAAGAACTCTGAACTTTAAATAAAAATAAGCTCTATGTATGTAGACTTGTGATGATGAAATGTATCTGCCACGCCTTGGGATCAAATAGCCAGGACCCATGGACTAGATCGAGGGAGAGGCTGGACTGGCTGACAGAGCATCTTGGAGGGACACAGCTGAGTGTCTTTACTTCACGGTGTGGTGAGAAAAGAGTGGGGGCTCCAGAGATCGGAGGAGGAAAATGTGACGTGGTGAAGTGTCACAAGGCCTGTGTCTTGTTAGGCACAAGGTCCTTGAGCCCAGGATCTTCCTGTTTCAGCCTCCCAGGTATGGAACTTACAGCCATGTGCCACTGTGCCAGACTCAAATATCTTTCTGAGGGCAGCCATTAAGAAGCTGAGAGGACAGCCCATGGTGGGGAAACTGAGGCAGCCCAGGGTTTAAAAAAAAGCAACCACAACATCCTGGGAGCTGTGCACTGGTGTAAAGTAGTCAACAAAGTTTAAGGAGAAAAATTGACAGCCATGGCTTGAGTGTTGAGAGAGGCAGAGCCACAGCAAGCAGAGGAACTGTTGGTAGCCTGTAGGTGACTGTCACAGACACAGGAGCCCACAGACAAGAGTTCTGGTGAGTTTCTTGAAGTGGGGACACCCAGACACAGGAAGAGAAATGGTTCCCTGAGTGAAGGCAAAAAGGATTTTGGATAGAATGCTGACATGTTGGAACACCCCAGTGTTCTGGGAGAGAGCTCCCAGAAGCTGCTGGCTCCAACTTTCTCTGGCTAGTAGATTCAGGTGACACTACCAGGCAAGAGGGATGATCCTTGCAGACAGTAGGAGATGAGCCATCCAGGGAAACCTGCTGAGGATGGCAGTCGCTGCCTTAGATACTGGTTTCATTGCTGTGGTCAATGGGAAATGTGGTAAAATGGCGGGGGAACGACTTACCTTGGCTTGGAGTTCCCAGGGGTCATAATCCATCCCGGTGAGGAAATGTGGTAACAAAGAATGTAATGGATGCTGATGCTAATCCCACTTTCTCCTTCTCCTTCCCAAGGATCCCAGTCCACAGGATGGTGCTGGCAACATGTAGAGTGTGTTTTCTTACCTCTACCCAATCTAGAAACTTCCCGCACACCCATGCTGAGCTGTGTGTCGCTAGATGATTGTGGATCCTGTCAAGTTGACAATTACTATTCTATCACAGTACTTATTTCTATCTATGTGTGGGAATCATGCCTACACGGGGGTCAAAGGTACCAGTAGACAGGGTGTGAGCCCGCAGAGGGGTTCTCAGAGTCAGCTGGAGGTGCTGGTGCCTTTTTGTCAGCTTGACCGGAACTTCAATCTGTCTGGGAAGAGGAGTTCTTAACTGGGAAAAGGCCTCCATCAGATTGGCCTGTAGCCAAGACTGTGGGGCATTATCTTCATCAGTGAATGATGTGGAAGAAGCCAGCTCGTTGTGACTGGTGCCGCTCCTGGGCAGGAGGTCTGAGATGATATAAGAAAACAAACTGAGCAAGCCATGAAGAACACACCAGTAAGCAGCCTCCTCCATGGCCTCTGCTGTGGTTTCAGCCTTCAAGTCCTGCCTTGACTTCTTTTTTTTATTTATTTTTCCATTCAAAAATTTCCACTTCCTCCCCTCCTCCTATGCATAGCCCTCCCACTCCCCCACTCATCCTCCTCCCTCCCCCTCCAGTCCTAAGAGAAGTCAGGTTACCCTGCCCTGTGGGAAGTCCAAGGCCCACCCCCATTCATCCAGGTCTAGGAAGGTGTGCATCCAAACAGACTAGGGTCCCAAAAAGCCAGTACATACAGTAGAAACAAGTCCCAGTGCCTTCATCAATGGCTTCTCAGTCCGCCCCCATTGTCAGCCACATTCAGAAAGTTCAGTTTGATCCCATGCTCGTTCAGGCCCAGTCCAGCTGGATTTGGTAAGCTCCCATTAGAACAGGCACACTGTCTCAGTGAGTGGACCAGTCCCTCGCAGTTCAGACTTCCTTGATCATCTTCTCCCTCCTTCTGCTCTTCAACTGGACCTTGGGAGCTCAGTCCAGTGCTCCAATGTGGGTCTCTGTGTCTATCTCCATCCATTGCTGGACAAAGGTTCTATGGTGATATTCGAGATATTCATCAGTGTGACTATGGGACAAGGCCAGTTCAGGCTCCCTCTCCTCTGCTGCCCAAGAACCTACCTGGGGACATCTCTGTAGACACCTGGCTTCCTTAATTAAGATATCTTCTTCCTTGCTCCTATATCCACCCTTCCTCCATCTCAACCCTCCCACTCCCCCAAGCTCTCCCCAATCCTTCCCTTCCCCCTTCTCCCCCCTCCCCTTCCCCCACCCCACTTCTACCTCACCCCCATGTTCCCAACTTTTGCCCACTGCCTTGACTTCTTACCCTGACTTCTTCAGAGATGGGGTGTGACCTGAGGGTTGTAAACGGAAATAACCCTTTTCTTCCCAAGTTGCTTTTGGTCTTGGCGTGCTTATCGAGCAATTGAAGCCTAGCTAAGGCATAAAATTGGTTATTACCCATGGTTCCAGGCTTGGAGGGTGGGGCTTCAGCATATGGATTTGGGAATATGCAGAGTGGTCCTTTATCAACAGACAAAGAGGACATTTTCTTATTTTCTGAACCCATTCTTTGAATATCATTTTATTACAGCTTTCCACCCTGCAATCTGAAAGGGTGGCTCGTAGTTTTTTTCAAGCAGATTTTATTCTTGTCTATTGAAACATCACGTATTTCATACAATTTTTCATATTTTGTTTTATTCCTGAAATAATGTTTGAGAACAAAGGGGTCATGAAAATTCTACAGTTCTTTTTCAACCAGATCTAAAGAAATGATGCTGTTTTTTTCCTGTTTTTATTTATTTTTTAAAAGAATTTTTTGGCTTTGTGCTACTCTGTAGAAGGAACCTTTAAAGGAAGCCACATTAAAAAGTCAGTTATCCCAGCCTTGTTTTAAAAAGCACAATTTTAAGAGGAAGCAGCAACATAGACTCTTTTGGTGTAAAAATGAGATTAAATTCAACACTATATTTTTTTTTTCTAAGAAAATTTTCAAACATTTACTTAGTTTTAGAAGCACCTAGCCAAGCGAGTGGAAAAGTGTCGTTCTAATATTAGATTTGGTCTCTCTCCCGTTTCTCTCCTCCTGTACACGCTTACAAACAATTTTAAGGCATATCTAGCTTTGCTCTTTTACAGCCCCACGTCCTCAGAAATAAACCTGATGCTAGAACCCTGGGACGTTGCCATGTTTCCCTAAGCTTGTTGTCAATCACAACTGTTCAGCAAGGCAATGCGTTAAGCAGCATGTGAAAATTTGCGTTTCTCAAGGGAATCCATCTAGAATAGGGTGTCCAAGGCTGGGCTGGGCCTCCACGGCAGTAGGAATCCCAGTTTTCTCAAGCCTCTCTTTTACAATATCACAGAGCCTCGCCAGACTTCTTCACAGTTCAAGGCAGCGGCATGGACTCCAGCTGTCTCAGCTGAGTCCGGACTGGGAGAGCGAATGGAATTTCGAGAATACTTTCTGCAGGCTCTACCATCCTGTGCATATATCATACTGGAAGAATTTACAGTTCGATCCCCAGAGCTGAGATAGTGTAATTCTCCAGTGGAATAAAGTCCAGAATAAAATCAGGATTCTGTAGCTGGGATTGCTAGTTTCATGTCAACTTGGCAAAAGTTATAGTCATAGTTTTTGGGAGAGGAGGGAACCACAGTGGAGAAAATGTTTCTATCAGATTGGGCTGTAGGCAAACCCATAGGAGATTTTTTTTTAAAGAAAGTGATTGATCAAGGACAGTCCAGGCAACTGTGGGTAGTGCCATTCCTGCGCTGGTGGTCCTGGATTCTCTAAGAACGCAGGCTGAGCAGGCCATGAAAAGCAAGTCATAAATAAGCAGCACCCCTCTGTGACCCCTGTATCCACTCCTGCATCCAGGTTTCTGCCTTGACTTCCCTTAGTGATGGTTTGTTAAATAAAAGTATAAGATGAAAGAAAAAAAACAAAAAACAAAAAGCAAAACAAACAAACACATAACCTTTCCTTCCTGGGTTGGCTGGGTCATGGTCATGTTTCATCGGAGTAATAAAAAGCCTAAGACAGTCGCTGGGGAAGAAAGGGGAAAGGTTCAGGACGTAAAGAGTGCTGGCTGCTTGTGTGTTGCACATAGTGGCTGAACCTGAATGTTAGGCTAGGGTGACTGTGCCCCTTGGCTCTGGGGGTGGGGGGGGAGATGGTAGCCAAGACTGCCCCAGAGCAATAGCAGCACAGGGAACACATGGGCAGCGGACGAAAGCCCTGGGCACTTTGCAAAGCTCTTTCCAACAGCTGTCTTGGTCAGTCCTTCAGTGAGGGCCTCAGGGAAACATCCCCTCAGAGACCTGGAAGCTCAGGATCCTGCTACAAAGACTCTAAGAAAATGTGACCTATGAGGGCTAGTGTGTAGGATGCTCCGGCAAGATTCAGGCTACATCTTCTGCCTGGGATGCTTGCAACTCGCCCACCCTTTCCGAGTTATTCTCTTAATGCTTTACTTCTTTCTCATGTTCCCAGGAAACTCCATGGGCCATGCAAACCGGTTCCAAGGATTCATTATACACAACCGTGTCATATTTTGTAGCTAAGGACAATGTGTGTCGTGTGACAGCAGTATGTGTCTCTTTGCTAGGTGTCTGGCTCTGGGAGGGCAAGAGTTGTGTCTTCCTAAATTCATTATTGCCTCTTACCAATGCATTTGTTTGCCGAGAATGTAATCATGTGAACCAGGGCATAGGGAGCGTCAGAGTGGCTGGCGTGTGTGGTGGGCATAGGCTGGGCTGAGTGGAGCTCTGGGGAGGTGACCTGAACTGGGTGGGCCATTCTGTACAGGGCCTTCATTCTGCAGCTGTGACCTTGGAAACACGTGTTGAGAGGAAGTAGATAAGACAGCTGGTGACAGCAAAATGAAAGACTGGACCAGACAGGAGTGATGGTCCCGAAAGAAGAAACAGGCATGGGAATGTGTCACAGTGGCAGAGACTATCATGACTTTGCCATGTGAAAGACTGCAGACTTGTGTCTTTCGGTGATGTCAGCATTTATTGAGTGACAATAAAGCCACAAAGGGCATTGTTCTCACGTGCTGGAACTTTCTGAGTAATCCTGGTGGTGGCCACAGCCTCTTTTATTACGCCCTCCATTTCCAATATCAATCCTCAGATCCCAGTTACATCTTGCACAGCAATCATCTCCCTATCGATGTGTGATTTTAGGTTACAGGCTAACTGCAGAAGGCTTAAAGAAGCTACATCACCCTGACCTGGGGCTTCTGAGAAAAGAGAAAGAGAACTGATTCAGACCTGGTTGGATAGACGGTAACAAACTCCACTGAGCAAGCGTGAACAGTGCACTAAACAGCAGGCTAGAAGGAGCCTCCATGGTGGCAGAGCAGTAGACCCAGACAGATGGGGAACGTGGAGTGCCTCAAGGCAACCCAAATTGAATGCACGCACATGCCAAGCAGTGGATATCACGGCCAGCCGAGCCCAGGGGAGTTAGATGTTCTCTGTCTGCTGGTTCCCAGATGGACGATGCACACGCTGGTGGCAGGTGAAGGATTCTGTCCCTGTCTTAGTTGGGGTTTCTATCATTACAGCAAAACACCGTGACCAAAAGGCAAGATGGGGAGGAAAGAGTTTATTTGGCTTACGCTCCCATATTGCTGCTCATGGCTGAAGGAAATCAGGACAAGAATTCGCACAGGGCAGGGACCTGGAGGCAGGAGCTGATGCAGAGGCTATGGAGGGCTGGGCTTATTGGCTTGTTTCCCATGGCTTGCTCAGCCTGCTTTCTCATATAACCCAGGACCACCAGCCCAGAGATGGTACTACCCACCATGGGCTGGGCCCTCTCTCGTTGATCACTCATTGAGAACGTGCCTTACAGCTGGATCTCATGGAGGCATTTCCTCAACTGAGGCTCCTTCCTCTCCGAGGACTCTAGATCACGACACAAAACCAGCCAGTACAGTTGCCATTACAATGTTAGGTGTCCTTCTTTTTACGTGGTCTGAGTGAGGGTGTTACGCATATTCTTAAATTGCTCTCTTCCCTAAGTTCCCAGGCCTAGTTTTCATACGTGATTTCCATACACCCGTGCGGCCACATATGTCCACTCTTCTTTGATAAGCTTCTGATGGGTACATTTTATAGGATGAAGTCATTCGTTACCGTGGTGCCCATGGGTAGTGCTGGAGGCACATGTGCCAATGTTTCGTGCACAAGAGTCATCCTGCCTCTATATCTGCACTGAAAGTAGATAGAACCAACTTCTGCTTGTAAAATGGAGCCATCCAGGGCAAGGCATGGCCTGAAGCCACCGTTCCTCACAATTCTGAGTTACTTGGAGCCGGGCACAGCAGACTGGACACAGACGTTAAGAACAGGCGCCGTATCTCCTTTCCCAGCATCGGTGCATGGCTGTGACTTGGCCAAGCAGCGTACAGGTTCCCCCGGATTCAGCCACAAGTGCTTGTATAGACAGCCGCAATTTCTCTGCTGCCGTCTGCTGCTGCGTTTATTGCCCCTCTTGGCAGAAAAGATAGAATAAAAGCACAGCACATTCTAGAAAAGTCAACACAAGCAAAATGCAGAACCGCTTTGCTTTATTGTGCTTCTGAGCACATCGGCTCATTTGTGAATAGGAATTGTGGTTCCATTCCTGGAATTGACCACAATTGTATATTTCTCTATACTAAGCATGGACAGTGAGGAGAGGACCTGGTTTTTCTATTTTTTTTTTTTAAAAAAAAAACATAATGATAAAGAAAACTTAAAGGTCAGAGTCTTCTATTCCTGTCCCTAATCACACACATACACACACACACACACACACATACATACCACTGCACCCCTCCCTTTGTATGAGGAAAGGCCAGCATGTCACAACATTTCTCAACAAACAATTCCCTGTTATCTCTACTGGAGTGGTCTTAATAACTGGGAGACTGAGAGCCATTGAGATTTGATGACCCTTTGGTGGCCTCAAGTTATAGGACAAAACACACTGAGGATATCTCTCTTGAGGAGTCTGCCTTGCTGATTTCCGTAAATGACTCCACTTTAAACCAGGATTGTGCAGCTTCTTACAATTACCGGTATTCTAATTTCCTGGGACTAACTATAGAGGGGGGAGATTTTAATCATGACAAGGGAATGTTGTCATTGTTCAGCCTATCTTTGGAAGCATAGGTGAAAGCCAGTGCCCGAGCAAGCTCCCAGAAAATTCCACAGGGACTGGGCAGCTAGTGGCCCTGTCTCCAGCCTGTAGAAGACAGTCCTCCAGGAAGCCGGAGACACTCTGCTCTTCTCACAGGATTCTTGCCCTATTTCCTTTGCATGTGAGGATACAGAAGGTAAGTTCGGCTGAGAAATCCAGAGTTCCTAGGTGTCTGTTTTTGTAGTAAGCTGTGTGGCCATGGTGAAGATGCTCTCTGGTGCTATAGCCTAACAAAGAAAGCCTAGGGGCGGAGCACGAGGTACAGGGCTGTCTCCAGTGAGCAGAGCCTTCCCCCATCAGCTTCTTCCTTTGCACAATGGGAAGACCAGCAAGGCTGTCAACACAGTGGTCTTTAGAGAGCATCAAAGAGTTTCTCTAAGGCACCTGGAAGGGTCCTCCATGTCCAGCCTGGCTCACCAAGTGACATGATATGTACTAGCCCAAGTTTAGTTAAGATTTGGGTCTTAGCTAAATAGCCTTTGTATTAAGTTAATGTCACCCACTGAAGGGGTGTCCAGGGCCCACCAGCTGGTGAGGAGGAACAGTCTGCTGAGCCTGTGACTCCATTCCACACTTGGGTGACAGAGTCCAGGACACAGATACTACACTTAACCCACACACAACCTCTCCTCGCTTCCTTCCTCCTACAGAGTGACCTGTCTACTGTTAGACCCCAAGAAGAACACACTTAGTCCAACACAAGTTAGTACAGGGAAGCAAAAAGCTTCTGTAAGGTTCCAGAAAATTCCATTAATTAATAAAATTGACCACCAATGGAAGAAGGGGGCCAGAAGAAGGATGCACCAACAGTTTTTGTCTCTAATAAGCATCCTAAGGATCTCTTTACTCTCTCTCTCTCCCTCCTTCCCTCCCCTTTTCCCTCTCTCCCTCCTTCCTTTCTTTTCTTCCTCCCTTTTTTCCTTTCTGATTGGGGCAGAGCTCACTGTGCAGACCAGACTGGCCTTAACCTCAAGCTCCCCTTGCCTCCCAAGTGCTGGGATGATAGACGTGAGCTGAGCTGCCCTACCCCACTTATTTTTTCTTTGGCTCTCTAGTTTTTCTGTGAGGAAGAGAAATGCAGAGCATTAGAGGAAGGATGCTGGGTATGCTGGCCTGGCCTGGCTCTGGATAGCCACTCTGCCTGTTGAATCTTCGATCATGAAGAGCTGACAGACGGTTTCCTGTGAAGCTCCCATCTGACCTAAACCCATGTTCTCTGAATGTTGTCCCAGCCCTGTCGATGGCTCCCCATGGAAAGGGGTATTGCCTCTTACCTGGCAGAGACCTGGTCGAGCACCTCTAGAATTAGAGCAAGAAAGAGAAAGAGCAGAAGCATAAAGAAGATAGGAGGAATAGCATGGACGGTGACCTCTGGGGCGTGGCTGATGCCCAAGGCAGCTCCTTTTTGTTTGGAGACCCCTCTTTCCCTAGAGGAGAGTCTTGATCCTGTGCTCTCGCTCTGCACATGCCCAGGGTCTTCCTTTTATTAACAGAAGGGATTGCTGTCAGCCCACACTTCTGAATGACCATCGTCAAACACTTCTTTGGAAGGTTTTGGCTTCCCAGAAGCCAGTGTGGTGCCCTGCAGAGGGGGTAACTAAGGTACCTCAGAGCAGAACACACTTCCCCCTCTCCGTAAGAACTGGGTATGGGAGGCTTCTCCACCTGAGATGGCACTAATTTTTTTTTTTTTTTAATTTTTGAGACAGGGTTTCTACATAGCTTTTTGGTGCCTGTCCTGGAACTAGCTCTTGTAGATCAGGCTGGCCTTGAACTCACAGAGATCCGCCTGCCTCTGCCTCCCGAGTGTTGGGCGGTGGTGGGCACTAATATTTTTAATGTTTGTATCAAACTCTGTGGCCTCTCAAGTTCCTGCGAGGAAATAATTTTCTAAAGCCATCAGGTATGCGGGTCAGAACGGACAGACTGGGGCCATGCAACAAGTCTGTGTGAAGGAAAAGATGTATGGGGTCTCCCAGCCCAACGGTATGAGATAGAAGACCCTAGCAAGGACAGCCTTTCTTCTTGGCATGGCTAGTTTGTCTTTGTCACAGCTGAAACACTGCAGGAAGTACTGACCCATAGGTAAGAGACCCCTGTGACTTCCAGATGAAAGACCGAGGCCCCCTCGGGCTGGGAAAGGAGGGGTTCTTTCCAGGACAGTCGAGAGCTGTGGGGGCTGCCGCTGTGGACTGGATAGTCACAGGAAGAGTCAGGTTCGGAAATTACAGGCACTTTCTTAAACAAGGATTATTCAACAGACTTCACGGTAGCTTTGCGTGAGACACAATGGAGGATGAAACTGCCCCCTTGGTCCTGTGACCTCCTGAGCTGACCCAGGTCCTCCCCAAGCCTAGTGCCTGGATGGGACCCTGCTCAGAGTTCTGCTGGATTCCAGCTGTGGAGCCTGAGTTGGGTCCCTGGGAACTCTGGAAGAATAAGATCACTTGAAGCCCAGGAGGCATTTGGTGGCCAGTTTGGATCATGCAGGGACATCTAAGTCCGACTTTAAGCCTTCTGAGCCTGAGAGCCACTGTGACTTTGTAGAGCTCCATTTTCAATGTCTCTTATTCCCGTGCTGCTGTAGGCAAGCTTCACTGTGAATATCCATCTGGGTGTGAGTCTCAGGGACTGTTTCCCCTGGCCCATGCTTCCACATCCCAACCTGGAAAATTAGCGACAGGATCAGTAAAAAGATGGCTATATCAAAACTGCCTTGACAGTTTGGGGATCTGCCGAGGCTCTCTTGAGTCACAGATGAATCACTTCTGCATGAGAACATACACATGTGATTTAAAACGTGATTGAAAAATATACCAGCCAGTAGAGTTCTGATTACCATGTGTGAGCATTCCTCTGGAGACTTCTTGGAGAAAAAACTGCTAATCCGTAAGCTACTGACTGGATTCCTCCTTACCCCCCACCCCACTCCTTTTCTTCAGTTGGTCTCAAATCCCACTTTAGCTGTGATGTTTGTATTAATGGGACGGAAATGAGCAACTCTCAAGTGGTCCTCCCCAGCTTCATCTTGAGCCCACATGGTTTGCGGGGGTAGGTACTGCCCCAGCGGGGATCCCTTCTGTCACAGCTGGCGCTGCCCCCTGATTGCCTGTGACATATGCTGCCTTTTGATCTTGACTATGTTCTCCTAATCATTTAATCGTTGACAACACAGAAACATATTTGATGGCATACCAGGTGTAAAGACCCGGCGTGGTTCTTCCCCGGAAGCCGGAGTTTGGGCTGCATGTTCTCCACAGTCGCAGCCAGAAGAGAAACATGCTGCTTTCCTGCACTGGGTGCCAGAGGGCCTTGGTGATGAGGCTGGGGATGGGGAAGCTCTGCCAGCTTCCCCTGCTCTAGAGAGCTGCAACTGGGTGATGCTGACGGACAGCTTCCTCTGCCAGGGGGAAGGAGAACCGTGGGAGCTATTAGGAAAAAACGGGGCTTGGGCGATGATGCTTTATGTGTGTGCTCTTCTTTTCTATTTGGGAATATTTACATTTTCTTTTAAATGTAACTGTGTTTGTGTGTCTGTTCCCTTCCCTCAAGTCCATGCTGCCTGTGGATAGGACCCGTGGTATTTCATTCATCACCTGTGCTGGATCGGTGAGTGAGTGAGTGAATGAATGGATGGATGGATGAATTAATGAGTGAGTGAGTGAGTGGATGGATGGATGGATGGATGGATGAGTGAGTGGATGTATGTATGTATGTATGTGTGTATGGATGGATGGATGGATGGATGGATGGATGGATGGATGGATGGACAAATAAACAGTTTTACCAGTGAGCGACAAGTGTATTTTTCTTTGGGGTCTTGTGTGCACTCAGAGGCCTACTGCTGAAAAACTCAGAAGAAAAACACATCTCTTGTGTATGTACATGTGTATATATGTGTGTGTGTGCATTTAGTAAATGCATGTGTGCACTTGTGTGCATACATGTGCGTGTGTGCATGTGCCTTGCTCACTATGCATGCCTGTGTAGAGGCCAGAGATTGGCGTAATGTGTCTCCTGCCATCTCTCTCCATATTTTTTTTGTTGTTTGTTTTTTTTTTTGTTTTTTTGTTTTTGATATAGAGCCTCTCACTGAATTTGGAGCCCAAACTTTCAACGGGATTGGCTGGCCAGGAGCCCCTGGTCTCTGTGTCCTCAGGACTGAAATTGCAGGTGTGTCCTGCCCTGCCCTACTTTTGAATTTTTTTCAAACATGGGTACACTTTATTGACTGAGCTACTTCACATTGTTTCTTAATCGCACTAAAAAGATCTGTCCACTTAAAAATTCTAGCCTGGATCTGAACAGTATAACTCAAGGTCCTAGAACCAACAAAATTGTGAGAGACTTCTTCCCTTTCATTATTTATCCATCTGGGCTAGGATTGCTTAGTTTTCCCTCAGGCATCCATCGCCAGAATTTATACTTTCCTCACTAGTGTGTCATATCCAGACTGAACTGTTACTATGTCCTGGGAGAACTGGGAGCTGAGCAGCATGTAGTCTCTGGATTCTGCCAACATCTGTGCAGCTCAGGTGCGTGGCATCCTCTCATGTTGCTGAGAACTCGGAGCAAGCCAGGTAGTGCCACTTTGTTATCTCAGTCACGCTGGGACCCTCACAAGCCACAGACAAACACCTCAAGGGCTGCAGTGTTTTCGCTGAGGTAACAAATATCCCAGGCTGTGTGGCTTTGTTGGATTCCGTCACAATTCTACTCAGAGATGTCACAACCGGGCATAGCTCTATCCTTTAAATCTGAAATCTGTATTTCTTGGAATCTTTAATGCTGTGAAATGGTTTCTTAGCTCCTTCCTGCCATCATTTCAAAGTGTGAAATCCAGGCTGCAGTCGCCTCGAGCCATGAAAGGCACGGAGAAGGCAAAGCTACTGGACCACGAGGACTGACACAGTGCCTGAGATGGGGACCTGGACGCAGTGCAGCCCTTCCCAGAGGAAGTCCATTTGCAGGATGACCTATTGTAACACGAACGGGGGCCTGCTTGTTTGTTGTTTTCTGTCCTGCCCGGTACCCCACAACTGTTGAGCCCCAAAGAAAATCACACATAGATCTCTATAAGTTATAAAGTTGATTGGCCCATTAGCTCTAGCCTCTCATTGGCTAACTCTCACATCTTAATTAACCCATTTTTCTGATCTATGTTAGCCATGTGGCTCAGTACCTTTTTCTACGGGGCAGGTCACATCCTGCTGCTTCGGTGGTCTGGGCAGGAGTGGGAGGAATCAACTTCCTCCTTCCCAGAATTCTCCTGTTCTCATTATATCATTTCTACTTCCTGTCTGGTTTTCCCACCTATATTTCCTGCCTGGCCAATCAGCGTTTATTTATAACATGATTGACAGAATACAGATAATTCTCCTGCACCAATCTATGAACTTTCCACTGATGGGCTTTCAATAAGTTGTTCTTGCTTCCTTGATGCCCTTGGTTTTTAGCACTCTGCATTTGGCTGTTTCCGTTTGAATCTGTGTAGCTTTTGACGGGCTAGGAGTTGTCACTGTGAAGTCTCAGTGTTCGGTCTGCAGAAGACATACTTGCATAGGCACCCTCTCTGTCTGCATGAGATTCTGACATGCCTGCTGTGCCTGCTGGGTTAGCTGCAGGGAGGAATTGGTTCTGCACTGGAAAAACTATCCTATGGTCCTGTATTATTTGTTGCTCACTACTGTTACAAAATGCCTACGGCTTATTACTTTATGAAGAAAAGAGGTTTGAAGGCATCTGCTTGCTTTCACGGAGGACCTCGCGGCAGATGGCATCACAATCAGATGTGCGCATGCATAACTGATGTCTCGTGGTGAGTTCAAGCCCAAGAATAGAGATCTAGGGATCCATTCCCCAACTGATCTCAGGATCATACTTTGCTTTTAAGAGCTGGCATAATCCCAGTGCCCAACCGACTCCCACAGGCCCCACTTCTGAAAAGCCCTGCTGCCTTTTAACACTGCCACCCTGAAGGCCAGGTTTGCAGCATGATGAAGCACAGTCAAGCCACAGTGCTCCCGCAATGCTGAGAGGCCCAACAGGACTGTTGGGAAGGTTCCGGGGGAGGGTGTCTCTCAGCCTCCACCCCCCTCCATGGACAGTTGAGCATTTGTGAACATAAATTCAGGTCCTTCTCAGGCTTTGTGCTGAGCGTTTGGTCTCATTTTTGTTTTCTTAGAATAGTATTTCTCTGGCCATCAGTGACTGAATCAAACAGATCCCCTGATTGTACCTGTTAGTCTAACCAAGTGGCTGGGTATCACACCTGCCTAAGGCTCAAGAGCAATTTTTGGAACTTTATCCTTCTTTTCTTCTTTTCTTCTCCCTTTTGAAATGAAACAAGACTAGAGAAGGTTCAACTTTGAACCATTGGAGACTAACCTTGTCTTATGATGTTAGAATTTCGGGAGTATCTTTTTTTCCTGAAACTCATTCCAAAAAATGGAATAAGCAAGGAACCGTCTATGTGGTGTTCTCTCCTCCTCTTTGGCGAGTCTCCATTACAGCTCCCGCTTGTCACACACACGCAGAACTGCGTCGCCTGATACTCGTGTTTGCAAAATAAGCACCATGTGTTCGCATGTCGATGAAAAGTTAATTTCTTAGACATTTGAGGGGCAGAATCATCTGTCAATAAACTTTCAGAAGCAAAGAACCCCAGGAATGTGAGTGCAAGCAAGTGTCACTACCGTGGCGTTTGCGACATCATGAGCAACACCTGTCCCAAACTAAATAAAGCACGAGCGGCCTGCGCAGTAACTCCATTCTGCCCCCGCATCGTGTGTTATCACGGGGACAGGGACACACACATCTTCGCATCATTATAGACACATGTGGCAAATTGATTGTCTTCCAAAACCTGTATGATCAAAAAGTTCTCAAGTAATTTTAGCCCCTGACATAATCCACTTCTCAGTTTCAGGGCCTTTTAAGCCATTTTCCATGAATACTGGCAGAAAGTCACCCATGTGTGCAGAACGGAGTCTGGAATGTGAAACATCGCACGGTCTCAGAATGCAGAAGGAGCTCCCATTTCAAAACAAAGCCAATATTTGGGTTTTCCCTGGCTGCACAATCCCACTTGTCCACAAGTGTCTTCAAAGTTCTTTGATTCACAGGTTTGGAGCAAGGGTCAATGTCTCTGCTGATTTTATGGTTCAATTGTCAAAAATTTGTAAGCTATCTGAAAGGGGCCATTGTGGTTATTTGATAAGACATCGTAGTTGCTTATTCTCATTATGGAGGAACGTAGACTTAGTAATCACTTGTCTGTGTAGGTCCCATTTACAACTGTGTCAGCAGGCCCAATTTCTTCACCAGTCCAGGATCTCATAAACCTACAAAGAAACACAAAATCTAGGGAGACAAGCAGAAGAAATGCTATGACCCAGATGCACCTGTCTCGAGTCCCATGAATTCCTTCCTTTCTCTTCTCTGTTCTCCTACACATAAGGTTGGAAGACTGAAAAATCCAAGTGACGTTTGGGGATGAGATCTTCCCTTCTTTGGGTTTCTTGCTAGTGGAGGCCGAGTCCAAGGTTTCTTGTACGCGAAGCACACGCTCCACCTCTGCTTAGCACTGCGCTACAAGAAACGAGTCTCAGGAGAGCTGTGAAGCAGCTGCGGTGACTCACAGCACCGGGGTTCCTGAGGAACCAGTGCAGGGACTCACAGCACCGGGGTTCCCTAGGAAGCAGTGCAGGGACTCACAGCACCGGGGTTCCCTAGGAACCACTGCAGGGACTCACAGCACCGGGGTTCCCTAGGAACCAGTGCAGGGACTCACAGCACCGGGGTTCCCTAGGAACCACTGCAGGGACTCACAGCACCGGGGTTCCCTAGGAACCAGTGCAGGGACTCACAGCACCGGGGTTCCCTAGGAACCAGTGCAGGGACTCACAGCACCGGGGTTCCCTAGGAACCAGTGCAGGGACTCACAGCACCGGGATTCTGAGGAGCCGCTATAGGAAGACTGTGTTAGGCACTACGTTACATACATTTACTGTGGGATATGAGAAGACAGGAATAGTACCTAAAGGTTGACCCAAAGAATAGCAGCGCTGAAGGAGCAGGATAGGGAATGACGGTGACAAGCAGTCAGATCTCATACAGAGGACATGGGGAGGCTGCAGTCAGTTAGGCATGCGTCCCAGCTCCAAGTATCAGGCTCCAATTAATAAAAAAAGAACAAACAAGTTGGACAGAGAGAGCTGCTGGCCTATGCACTTGAAAGTGTCCCTGTGGACAGGGAGTGCCCAGCAAAATCTGAGTGTCAAGGAGAAGACGGAATGTCAGAACTCAGGTAGTAAACAAGCAAAAAATCATAAATAGAATTTACTTCGGCAGTCACTTCTGAACTTTGCAAAAGCTATTTTAAGATTGAAGTCAGAGAGGGAGAACATTCAATGGGGGCAAAAGAAGGGGAACGAAAACCAACCAACGATTGAAATACTGCCAGAAACATAGACAGTCCTTACTAATCCAAATACTCATTCATCCCTTTATCATGGATATTTCTGAAAATCGGGTGGCCATCCCTCCGGGAGAATGTTGAAATAAAATGGCAAAATGTGGTTTTGTGGTGGTGATCTGGCAAGCCACGCTGGAAGCTCTGAGTGCATTTAAGAAGGTTTTTGTTTAGTGTTGTTTCCTCTTCCTGTTGGTACTGCGCCGATATTCCTCCTGGATGGATCATGGTGTTGATATGGCGAGCTCAGAAGAAAGAATGCCTTCTTACACAGCGGTTTGTATAGAGAATGCAGCCTGCTGAGTGACCAAGGTCACGGTGGCATTCTAGCTCCCGAGTGGAACAGTGCCATGATGCTCAGCACATTTATGTGGCCGTAGCTACCCTACAGCGTCATGGTTTCCCGTGCAGAGTAACAGTACAGTAAACAACTCTTATGATACCAAGAAATACAACTCACGAGCATACCTAATTGTGAAACCCGAATCATTCGGAATATCTGACAGGTGTTTCCAAGGTGACGCGTGGGGAGATGTGATCACGATTGAGTCTGAAAATGAGAGGCACGAGGGATTTCGGAAAACGGTGGAGCCGAGAGCGAAGATGTCATATCCGAGGCTCTGCAAGCTGCTGGACAATGGTGTCAGCTAGCTGTGCCCTCCACTTACACCCCCAGCCTTCTCTCCCCTCCTCTTCTCTGTTTTTCCCCACTTCCCACTGCTTCTCAGGGGACTCCAGAGACAGGAAAGGGTCTCTGCATGGGAGCGTTTCCCACCCTGCTCCACTGAGTTTTTTGAGACTCAGGTCTGGAGACCACCTTGAGGGGTGACAGGGTAATTCAATTTCCAATCTCATTTAATTCTTGCTCTTTCACTGGAGACAACCAACAAGACACCAATTAGGGGCGACGAGGGGCTGGAGGGAAGCTGCAGTCGGCTACTGTATTGCCTGTGTGTGTTTTCACATTCAGCTCGAACTTCAACCTGACCTGTCCTCCTTTGAGCGCTTTCAAAAAGAAATAAACTCCATCTCATTACCATCAGATACAATGATGGGGGAAATGGGCTGGAAAAACCCGGCATCTTTCCTGAGCCCTATTTTGTGCTTACAAAGAGAAGGGCAAATTCTTTACTGCTGTGCCAGTGAGCTATTATGTTTAACAATCTAATTAGAAAGGCCGGGTAGCCTATTCCCATTGTAAAAGCTAAGACGGCACACACAAGCACATCCAATTAGACAGCTGTCCTTTATGATGCGAGCTGCCCTCTGGCCAGGTTCTAATGAAGGACCCACCACTCCAGCCCCTCCCTGCAGCCCCAGGAGATGGGTTTCATCCATAAACTGGGCCAGCTGACAGTGGTGGGGCATTCAGGCCTGTGTGCCAGCAGGCAGGCATATCAGCACGAGCCTGCTCTGTGGCACATAGTAGGACATCTTCTCTGAGGCTCCTGCCCAGCCGAGGTTTAACAGACTCTTGACCAGCAAGACCCCCCCCCATACAATTGAGAGACGTAGTCCCCTTTTGGATTACGGCGCTTGCGTCACTTGTGCAGGTCAGACTTATCTAACAGGTGTCTATAAATCAGAACCATTGCCTTCACTCTGACTGTTACATTCGGCACGCCAGGGATGCACATAAATTGAAACAGACCAAGAGCTCTATACATTGAGCTGAGTGCTTGCCGTGCTGGGTTTATTTCCCCTTCCACTACGTATGGCTTAAATTAAGGCGCCCTGTGTCGAGCAGATTTCTCACTGTGACTTTGTCATCTGTTTAGTGTTTGGCATGTCCCACAAGGCAGTTGTGGTTATTCACAAGTCTAGTAATTAAAAGGAGACCTGGTCGAGGGCCTACTAAGTGGGCTGATGGACTTCAAAGAAAAAGATGCGTTGGAAGGTGGGCATCAAAACGATGGGCGCTCGGTCTGTAAGCTTGCTGTCTATGCAGGCATTAGTTGGAAGGCAGCTTGTATGTGTGTGGGGGGGGGGGGCGGGGGAGATTGGAAATGTGCTTTTTGAATGTAAGCCAAGACGTTTTACACTAAGAACTGGAGCACTGCTGAGTAGGAGTTGAAACCACAGCAAGGATTCTAATTTTAAAGTTGTGTTTTCAGGGACTGGAGAGATAACTCAGTGGTAAAGGCTTTTGCAAACTTGAATTCAGATCCTTAGCACCCATGTGAAAAGCTGGGTGTTGCACAGTTCACCTTTAACCCCAGGAATGAGGAATGGGAGTGAATACTGCATCCTCGTGGCTTACTGGAAAGCCTGTCTAGCTGTATCTGCAAGCTCCAGGCTCTGTAGGAGACCCGTTCTGTTGTTTTATCATTGGCATAGTGGTTGCCCCAGTCTACTGCTCTATCAGCTACAGACTACAGCTTGGCTCTGTGATCATTGCTCCACTGCTCAGGCAGAGGCCTGGCAGACTTCAGCATCCCCCTGGAACTGCCTCTGCCTCTGCAGCCAAATGTAGTTTTTAACTAAGTCTCTATCATTCTATTTCACCAATAATGACCTGGGAATCAGATGCTGGGTACCTGCTAGTTCAGAAAGGTTGAGGAGCAATTAGCTGGCTTTCCTTTGCCTGCATCTCAGAAAAAAGAGCATCTCTTCCATTGCTGCACACCAAAAAGGACCACCACATTCAAAGTCCTCCCACCACCACTACTTCCTGTGCAACTCTCTGTCCATTTCCTGGACTCCCTGTGGCTCTCTATGATTACTTTCTGTCAACTACTTGCTGACTCCGTCTCCTGTTTGAAGGTTGATTTTCTTTAACTAATACAAATTCAAACTTGGGGTTTGCAGTGTGATCATAAATCCCACAGTATTTTTTTTGTCTAAATAAAAAGGTAAGGTTTTAATTCTAGTACAGTAAAACTATATAGACAAATTCAGAATTCACAGTGTGATCATATATCCTAAAACACTGTTCCAATACATAAGGTAAAGAAAGCTAGGGACAGACACTTAAGGTTGATCGAGTTATGGCACTGACCATGTGCACACACACATTGCAGAATAGGCCAACACATGCACACACACACGCACACACATACACACACATGCCTACACCTATATTTTCAACTTATTGAAAATGCCTACCTGGTCATGAAGCTGGGCCTTCCCAGAGCAGAAAAATACAAAGGAACTTCTTATGAGGAACAGAACATATCAATTCTACTTCCAGTTGGGTGGGGGTGAAGACTACGATGACCTTCCTACTCCTAAGTATCTTGGAACCAAAATGTTGCTCATGTCAACCCATTTATTCCCAAATCTATTTCCTCAGATCCATGAAAATTAAAACTGTCATATCCTTGAGAAACTGTGTATCTGTTACATTTCAAATCACCGAAACCAAAGGACCAACAAAACACCTTAAGAGGGCTGTATCTTGGTGCATGTTTGAAGAAGATAAATTATCATTCAGGAAGCAATGGTGGCAGGTGGCTCATGTCTATGGGACTCATTGCTTCCTCACACCTCAGTGGGATGGAGGACTGGGAAGCAGGGCAGAATTTTAAACCCTCAAGTCCCTCCCTCCAGGGCTAGTGACACACTTCCTCCAGCAAGCCTCCCCTGTAGAAGATCCCACAACATCCCCAAACAGCACTGCTAAATGGAGATCAAACACTCAAGCATGTGAGATCAGGGGACACTTCCAGTCCAAACCTTAGTGCACATGAATTATTCTGTCCCCTTGCACGTCTGGCAAAAGTGGGACCTATCATAGAACAGCATTCGCTTGCTTGAGACCTATCAGAGAACAGCATTCGCTTGCTTGTGTGGTATCGCGGTAGGAAGAACTGGGTTTTGAAGCAATGCTGGGAAGTGGGTGCTATAATATGAGTGTTTGGCAACCACATCGTGAAAATGAGCCCATTTTTGCTTGCTCTGTCTGGGATTGTTCCCAGTAAGACTAGGAAAAGGGATTTCTCTTAATTAGTGGGCATCTAAGATGACTCTACTGGCAGGCAGAATTTAATTCCTTGGTTTGAGACGTCAGGTGACCAGGACTGAAGTGTAAACTTTGCTCTTCCAGGGCAGGCATGGAAGTGGAAGTCACTGGAGGAAACCCAGAGGCATCTCATCAGCAGACTGAAGAGTCCTCAGTTGCTGTGGGACAATGGTCTGTACCCTGTCACTTGTATTATTTTTAATAAAACACTGATTGGCCAGTAGTAGCCAGGCAGGAAGTATAGGTGGGGCAACCAGGCAGGAAGCAGAAGTGTAACAAGAATTCTGGGAAGAGGGAAGTTTCATTCTGCAGTCGTGACCCAGCCTCAGAGGAAGCAGAATGTGACTGCCTCACCCAAAAAACGCCAAGCCACATGGCTAACTCAGACAAGAATTATGGGCTAATGTAAGTTATAAGAATTAGTAAACAAGAAGCCTGAACTAATGGGCCAATCAGTTTATAACTAATGTAGACCTCTGTGTGATGATTCTTTGGGACTTAACAGCTGCAAGACCAGGTGGGACAGAAAACTTTGGCCAACACTAAGTGGCAAAGCAGTTTGCACACAAGTACATAGATGGAAGAAAGGAGTATGTATAGACTTCACTGTCTTATCACCGAGAGCTTCTCATCTAACCAGGGCTCTAGATACTTAGCCATGAAAGCACAGCCATGCTCACTGTAGACAGCTTCCGGTAAGCTTCTGGTGCACTAGGGAAAAAGCATGCCATGAACCTTGCAGCAGGGACCACTGTGTTTTCCCAGGTTTTAAGATGTTCTTCAGGTAATTAGAACTCTGAGCACAATGTAGCTTATGGTTTACCTTGGCTGGGGATGAATCAATGCCGACCTGGGAAGAGTGTGTGAGGCTGGAATGATGAGTCCAGTGAAGTGAAATTTAATGGGAACAAAACAAAACCTGTGCTTAGATCCTGAAATTTAGATGCCTAGTTACCCACCGAGGCAAACAAGCCATAGCAACTGTAGTACTTTGAACGCAATTGCCACCCCACCCCCCCACCCCCAGTCTCAGAGGGTATTGTTGGAGTTGGTATGGTCTTGGAGGAATTGTTTCACCACGGGGGTGGGCTCTGAGGTTTCTTATGCTCAGGATACCAACCAGTGTCTCAATCAACCTCCTGTTGCCTGTAAGACATAAGACTCTCAGCTCCAGCACCATATCTGCCTGCATGCTCCCCACCACAATGATAATGGGCTGAACCTCTGAAGCTGTGAGTGAGTCAACCTAATTAAATGTTTCCCTTTAAGAGTTGCCATAGTCACCGTGTCTCTTCCTGGCAATAGAAACCATAACTAAGACTGGGACCACAACTGGGGAAATGACTGATGGATAATAAGCAAATCATGTAGAAGAGCAGAGGTGGTATTTGTCGAGTAGTTACTGCCACGTCCCAGCAATGAAGCCGCGGCTCCATCTCCTTCCAGCAACAGTAGGATGCGGCAGAGCTCCACACCCGGAGGATGTGCTTCCTGCTCACTTTCTAATCTTCATTTATTATGATGATTATTGTTTGAGTTAAACACCTCACACCCTACCCCTGGCATCCATATATCTAAAGAGTCTGGAATGTTCAGATGGCAGTTCTCCTGGGAGTTGCCTTGGTCCAGACTCTGCCCCTGAAATAGCTTGTCACATGATGACCTCTCCCCAGAGATACACAAGACCACCACCAAAAGGTATTTAAACTGTCCCCAGAGAACAAACACATGGTTTTCCGGTCTTCCTTTTCCATTTCCTCTCTGGGGAGCTGGAAAGTCATCTGGGAGAATTTGTATCCATTAAACCTGGGCTTTTTCTAATTCAATTTGATTTGGTCTGATTCAGATTATTGTGTGAGCAGAGAGGCTTATTGGGGCGCAGAAGCTTTTCAATTACTATTTAAATCTTTTTCAAAAGCATATTTTATCATATTCTCCCCCCAGCTCCTCTCAGACCCTCTTAGCTTCCTACCCACCCAACTTCATTTTGAAAGTGAACATGGCTTTTTAATATAGCTCTCTGTCAGGAGAAAAAAAACAAAGCCCCAAATCAAAACAAATCAAATCAACTAAACAAACAAACCAACAAGACAAAAAATATCAAACCAAACAAACAAACCAACAAGACAAAGAGTACCAAACCAACTAACCAACCAACCAACCAAACAAGCAAACAAACAAAACACACAAAAACACTGAGTCTGTTTTGTGTTGGTCACTACTCTCGGGCATGGGGACGACCTTATGGTGCAGTTGATATGCCCAGTAACTCTTCACTGGGGTAAACCGATTTTTCCTTTGCCAGCAGTTATCATTCTCAAATCATCTTGGTTTAGAGTAGGGCTTTAAATCTATGTTTCCTTCTTTGTTCTGGCATTTGTATGACTTGGGCTTAGATAGCATGAGCTCAAGTCCATGCTATTAAAGTCTCTCTGAGTTCATGGATGTATTCGCCCTGTTGCATCTGAAAGATGCTGTTTCATAGAGTTATCCACTACCTTAATCTCTTACAATCTTTCTTCCTCCCCTTCTGCATAGATCCCTGAGTCTTGTGAGGAGAGGTTTGATAAAGCAGTGCCACGTAGTGCTGGGTGCTCCCAAAAATCTTTCTCTCTGCACATTTTCCAGTTGTGGGTCTCTGTGTTAAACAGAGACATTAAGACCAAATATCAATAAATAAGACCCCATGAAGCTTCTGTACAACAAAGGTTATCATTGCTCAAGCCAAATAACAGCCTTCAAAATCAAGAAAAAGTCTTCATAAATTATACATCTGGTAGATTAGTATCCAGAATATACAAAGAACTTAAAACATCAAAGAAACAAAACAAAAAAAAAAACTAGTAAAAAAAACAAATAATGCACTTACTGTGGTATAAAACTAAGCAGATAATTTTCAAAAGATGAAACACAAATAGCTAAGAAACACTTAAAGAAATTTCAACATCCTCCAACATCAGGGAAATACAAATTAAAACTACTGTGAGATTTCATCTCACCTGAGTCAGAACAGCTAAGATAATTAAAACAAATGACAGTTCATTCTGTCGATGATGGAGGGGAAGAAGAACACTCATCCATTGCTGATGGGAGTAAAAATGTGTACAGTCACAATGGAAATAGGTGTAGTTGTTCCTCAGGAAGATAGAAATTAAATCACCTCAAGATCCTGCTCTATACCACTCTTGGGCATATACCCAAAATAACCCTACACCCTACTACAAAGATACTTGCTCATCCATGTTCATTGCTACTCTATCCATAATATCCATAAATCTGAAACAACTTAGATGTTCATCAACATGGATAATGAAACTGTGGTGCATTTACATAATAGAATATTGTTTAGCTGTTAGTAAATAAAATTAGGAAATTTGCAGGTAAATGAATAGAGCTAGAAACAATCATCCTGAGTTAGGTAGGTAACTCAAATCCAGAAAGATAAATATTATATATTTTCTCTTCTATGTGAATGTTATCTTTAAAGCTTTAGGTATATGTGTTTTGATCCAAACAGCCATAGAGGTTAGGTATCTAGTAAGGGACAAAGGGAGGGAGAGGTCTTCCAAAAAAAGGGAAAAAGCACTATAAAGATATCAATGTCAAACTAACATATTGGGATTATATAGAGAGTAGGATGGAAGGGCAGAGCAAAAAGGAGAATATGAGGAAGGACAGCTAACAATAAAGAATATTTGAAAAACTATATGGAAATCTACTATTGTGAGAACTTCCTAAAATAGATACATATATGAAAGGAATTTCAATGGAGTCACCATATAATAGGGGAGACAATGCCTCAACTAGACATCTTAAACTACCAAGTAAAACCTCTAGGGCCAGGATGGGTTACATCACATTGAGTCATTGGCAAAAAGGGTTCCACAGACACCTAAAACATTATGAGATATTGCCAAGGCTATTTGTTACTCACCACAACCTGGTGGTTAGGCTCCATTGTTGAAGATGTTACTTACCCTATTGAACATGGAGAAACTGAGATGGTGCCCAACTAGAAGTTTTACCCCTACTGACCAGCATTTTTTTGTGTGTGCTAGTGTGTATTAAATGTGCTACCAGAGGAAAAAGGTAATCATCAGTATAACCCATTTATAGACACTGAGATCTATAACAGAAACCTGCCTGCAAGAAATAATGATGCAATAGTGGCATGAATGTCTTGGGAGAAACCAACCAATTTTAAAATTTTATTTAGGGCTTACTCAATGAAATAAAACCTATACCTGACATTGCCAAAGTGGCCAAAAACCTGAGAGCAGGTAGGTCATTGGCCCTAGCGAAAAGCTCCTGTTATTATTCTGCTAAGTGAACATATCAATAAAATAACTCCTAATGACTTGCTGCTATATTCTAGATCTCCCTTCTCTTTCCTTATAGTTCCCCTCCCTCATTCTCCTCTTCCCTTTTCTTCTCTCTTTTTTCCTCCTCTTTCCTTCTTTTCTTCACTCTCATCTCCTCCCATTTTCCATGCTCTTCTTTCTTACCAGGCTGTGATATGATGATGTAATCCCTTATTATACAGAATAAAGGGGTGTGTGATCCTCTTCTGGGGTCAGAAGGCTCATGATACTCAGTACCAAGCAGATAGTACTACATTGTTTGGTTCTCTACCCAGTCATTCTGTTTTTATTCTTTGGTTGTTATCTGGGTATCTTCCCTAAAGTCTTATGCTCTGGGAGTTTGGTGCAGTGCTGTTAATAAGTGGTGGAACTGTAAGAATTTGAGCTTCTCAATAAAGTGGTATTAAAGGTAGGACCACCACCACCCCAAGTGCACTGATGCTGATCTTTGAGTGGATTAATTCCTTGAAGGGAGAATGTTATAAGAGAGCAGATCTGGTCCCGTCCCAATCTCTGACCTCTACTTTTGTCCTGTGACCTCTCTTACTCTCATTATATACTATCACCCATCATAATGCCTTCACCAGAACCAAGCTCATGCTTGATCTGTGCTCTTAAAACTACAATTCTGTGCATGGACCTATGTTCTTTATAAAGTACTCAGCCTCAAGTATTTTGTTATAGCAATATGAAATGACCTATTTATATTCCTGTATACATCTAGAGTAAAACTAGGAATAGTATGCACCTACCTCACAGGCTGTCCTGAGCTTATGGTCCACTGAGCTTTCTTATGTAAATTTTCCAGAACAACTACTGAAGCTTCCTCATAACCATGTGCACAGGCCCCCCATGATGCTGAGTCCCATGTTCCTGGTGCAAATGATTAGTCCCTAAAATCATAGAGCTGGAAACAGCTACCTTACCAAGTCATGGAAGGCTATGAAGCATTTAGTTTAAGTCATAACTGCTGTTGAAGACAGTCAAACTGAGCTTGCTCTAAGCTGGTGCTAAAAGAATATGAAAATTGGTGCAGCAACTATGGAGATCAACATAGATGTTTCTTATGAAACTAAAGATAGAACTTGCATATGATCCAGTTGTCCCACTCCTAGAAAATACTGATAAAACCCTGTGACTCTCATATTCACAGTCACTGCTGCTCCATTCACAGGCCAAGAGAGAGAACCAGCTTAGAGGCACATCAGCAGATGGATGTAAAAAGAAGACAACCACAGAAACACAGCTTGCTCCAATACTGAGGGGACCTAAGAGGTAAGTAAACAGCCACACGGTGGGACACCCCACTCTAGGATCTCCATAGTGGGACAAAACCTCAGGTCTTTCCCACAACTCCCTTGGCTTTTCTAGCCATCCAGGAAGGAATTTCCTTAGGGTAGACTCCCCTAAAATGCAACCCCATCCACTGAACCCTCCAAGCTACTAGTTACATCCTGCCTAAGAGCTGAGAGCATCATATAATATGGAGGGGACCAAGAGCTTGTTAAAACATTGAGGAGACAAGAGAGAGCACCAAGAGAGCAAATGAGGAGAGAAGACCAAGAGAGCAGGCTTATAGAGACTTCAGTCTTTCTGAGACAGACATTCACAGTACAGAGCAGACCAAGAAAAACTCCCAAACTCTCAGACAGCCTCGGAAAGGATTGCACCAGGATGCAAAGACACTGCCAGCCACATTTGAAGGAAGAGACAGGTAACTGAAGAAGGGAGAAGGTAACTGAAATATCACTCAACTTCATGTTCTTTTTCTCTTAAAAAAACTAATCACACCTGAAGTCAAATAAAACCAATCAAACTAGGAACAAAAACAATATGGAGTTGGATATATGCTGTCCAACTACTCCTAGGCATGTGACCTACCCTAGTGTGGTTGATATAATCAGTGACAATGGGATATCTTTATTATACCCTTCCCTTGAAGCTTCAGGGATCTGTGTGGTAGAGGAGCTGGAAAGTGTCAGGTGTAAGGAAACTCCATTTCCCTAAATTCTAGTGGTTAGACAGAGCCAGAGATCCCCAGGAACCTGTGAAGCCAGTTTCCCTCTACTAAAGCAGACATTTCCCTCATGGCTGGCAGAAGGGGAAATGGCCATCTGTGGTATGTGTGGTATGTATATACCAAGAAAGCATGCTGGCCTCTAGGCTCCCTCCCTCTCATAAGTGCCTACGCACACTTCAAGGTCCATGCTGATGTCCTCAGCTCTTCTTAGAGCCTTCCTTACTCTAAGTTTCTCCAACTCATGGGCTTCCCCTGCCCACAGCTACACAAGTCTCCTTATAACACTGCTGTTTCACCTATGCTCCCTCTCTTTCTGCTCTCTCTTTTGCCTATGCTCTCTTTGCCTTCCTCTCTCATTCTCCCCTTCTCTCTCTGTCTCTTGCTCTGCTCCTGCCTCTCTCGTGGCCAGGTCTGGCTTGCTAGCCATGTTCAGTCTATCACTTTCTCTCTCTGCTCTAGACGATTCTAGATGCCCCTGGAAGTTCTCTATCTCATATCTACAATAAAAAACCTTCCCCTAACCATTCTATGGGGCAGCCATGCTGTCAGTTTATGAAGAAAGATTGTAAGAGCCAGACATGGCCGATGACTTCAAGGAAACAGCATTTTTCAGATACAGCAAGAACGATGCACAAATGAACTCTGAAACTGTGACGTCACACAGGAGATCTGCACAAGGTCAAGCTGGGCAGAATCCTAGCGTGGAGAAAGGGAAATGAATGCGAAGTACCATCCTAGGCAGAAGCAATTTATACCCAATAGTTTCTAGGAGAGGGAAAACCAGTTCTCTTCAATGGGGTGCTCCCAAAGTTCTAACACCCTTGCTTCTTCAAGCTACAGCCTTTCCCTTCAGTGTTCTCCTCCTCTAAGGACTGCTAAAGAAAGCCAGTACCCTCTTTTCTCCTAGCTAGTCTGCTTCCAAATGGGGCTCTTTCCAAGTTAGACATATTTCTTATACTTTCTGAAAAAAACTGATTCTTTTTAATTAATCTCAAGAGTCATCTCCATTCTGACTGCCTTATGTTGATAATACCATATGATTTTAAAAAGCACTAATTTGTACATGTAGTCATGATTGTAAAATCCCCCACTTATAATGAGTGTACACACACACACACACATTTATGTGCAGTACCTTCTGGAAAATGCCTCTCACAGTCTCCATCTCAATCTTTCCCTCCTGCATCAAAGTATGCTAGAAAGGCAAACATCTTAAAGCCCCATATTTTTTTTTATATCTGTCCAGAGACAGATGCATAGACAAAGTGTTTAAATGCTGGCACTTTTATACAGATCATTTGCATTAAAATGGTCATAAAACTCACTTTATTGTACATAGGAAAGAAAAAAATTCCCATTTAGTTTTTAAAAGCTTATAGATTGAAGATGAGTTTCTAGGTCTTGTCATCCAAACAGCAAGTTTCTCTTTACTATGAAAACAACTACAAGATACACAAGTAGGCGCAATCAACCAATTCTCTAGCTATGCATTTGATAATTACATATATTTGTATGCAAATTGTAAATACATCCATTAAAATGGCTGTAATAATCCCATTGTGAAGACTGTTTGTGGTGTCTGTCATCCCCTTTGTCCCTGTGACTCATACAGGAAAAGCCATCTATGTCTCTCAGAGGTGGCAGTTGAAGCACTGTCCATGGGCATGGGAGGGTGTCTTTGAACGACTGTGGCCCTAGCAGGACAGAGGTTCTGCAGAGCCACTCCCATTAGCATGAAACAAAATTACAGGAGCACCTATGGGGAAAGAGGCATCTAATGTAACATCCTTCCCATCAACAGTCCCTGAGGGCTGGTTCTTATCTTAGTAGGCACATGCTTTAGCAAAGGCAATGGGGACTGGTCACTGGGGCTTTGGGATCAGGGACTAAAAAGAACTCATTCTTAGCAGTGATGGAGAGTGCCAGGGATTTTCTCACCTCACAAAACAAGCTAATTCTCTGAACTAAGAAATAATGAGCAGGACTGAAAACCTGGCAAGCAGCACAAGGGCCTTGGACAGGAGCCTTCCCGTAGTCTGGAGAGCAAAGATGTTTAGAAAGGATGAATTCAAAGGGCCATTTGTTTAAAACAACTTTCCTATTAAATGGTGGAGGGGGAGGACACGATCAGTTGGGGTGGGAGAGCATGTGGATAAAGTAACAATGGGTAGGGATGTACCTTAATATCCCACCTGTTTAAGTCTGAGCACAGCTTTCAGGTTATCTGTGCTGGCTAGTTTTATGTCAACTTGACACGACCTAGGTTTTAACTTTAATATAATAAAATTGCATATAAAAAACAGGTATCAAGCAAGAATTATATGATATAGGAAGTCCTTATGTATATGTGTTGCTTTTATTGACTAATAAATAAATCTGCTTTGGCCTATGACAGGGCAGAATATAGCCAGGCGAGACAGAGAGAGACAGAGAGACAGGGAGAGGAGAGTAAGTGGAGTTGATGAGATGCCATACAGCTGCTGAAGGAGAAAGATGCTTACCAAAGTCCACTGGAACCTTACTAGTAGGCCATATGTTGATAAAGATGAGTTAATTTAAGATGTAAGAGCTAGCTAGAAATATGCATAAACTAAAAGGCCAAGCAGTGTTTTAATTAATACAGTTTCTGTGTGATTATTTGGGGTCTGGGCAGTTGGTAAGGAACAAACAATCTCTGCCTACATCCATCCATACACCTAGCTACTCACCCATCATCCACCCAATCATCCATCAGCCTACCCACTTATCCATTCACCCAGTCACCTACCCCCCACCCATCCATGCATCTATATAAACAGGTCCACAAAATATAAAAACAGCTAAGTATCAAGTCTTCTCATAGCCTTGGGGGTTGTTGATTTAATTTTGAGGCATCTTGATTTGAACGGTTTAAGTATGTCTCTGTAGCAATAGCTAGATGGATTGTTTAACGAGGTGTTGTTGATTAATTCAGATTAGAGAATTAAATCTAGTAAAAAAAAAAAGCAACCTAGCATAGTTAAACTTGTGAGTATCCTTAGAGGGCTTACCTAGACCTAGTAATATTATTTTATTTGGGCTCACAAAACAAGTTATGAATTCCCTTATCCAAGTTTGCTTAAGGAATTAGACCTGGTTTGATAATGGCTAGACTTCTTGGGTGTTCTGATTGCTGTACAATCAATTGTTTTTGGCATACTGAGGTATTGCTTCATTTCAAAGCTGTACTAGTCATAATAGATGATTTATGTTTCTTCAAGCTTTTTTGAATTCCTTGCCTTTATCAACAGTTTATTTGCGGAAATGGTTCTTGCCTTCATACATGCAAGCCTGATGCCAATCATGTGCATACAGATGGCAGCCCCAGAGGGTCATCTCAGGCTGTACTCTGTCTGCTTGTGAGTGCTGACTGCCCATGATTTCTAGGAGACCGGAGGTGGATTATGTTTCTTTGTTCTCATTTACTTTCTGATCCCAAGAGTCGCTTTCCAGCAGTGACCAAATTGAAGAGGAATCTCTGTCAGATGGGTACTGAGTCCTCTGTGATAGCCCCAGTGGTACCTGAGGCTTGCGAGGTCATTGTTATCCCTCCATTCTTTCGGTTATATGCACCCAAAATACCCAGTTTATGAGTATTTCTTCTTTTTAATAACTTTCAGAGCTCTTGCTGTCTCCTAGATATGGAATGCTCCCCAAAGGCCCATATACATTCTTCTTGGTCTCCTTGTTGGGCTACTAGGAGGTGGTAGAAATCTTGCCAGGGCCTATGAAAGTCTTCAGGTCACTGAAGTCATGCTATTGGAGGGAATTGTGGGATCTGTGTCTTCCACTTTCTTCTCCCTGTGCCCCTGTGAGGAGAGAAGCTTTGCTAAAGTAGATGCTTCACATGGGTCCCAGAATAGTGGAGTCAGTGATCACAGACTGAAACTTCAAAACCATGACCAAAGTTAACCCTTTCTCTCTACAGGTTGGTTATCTAAGGTGTGTGTTAGAACAACGCACAGCTGGCTAAGGGTTCTTAGTTTACTAGGATGCCCGCTCTGAGTCCTGCCTGCTCTTGGCCTGAATCCTCCACTCACTTCGAATATACTCATAGTCCCAGCAGGTTTCTGCGCTGTACCCACATGGGTCTGAAGCTGTCCATGGACAGAGACTGATGTATATCATCTGGCTCCCAGCTGGGACCCCTTTCTGTCACCTTCGTCTTGTCTAGGGACTATTCTCTGGAAAGATATCTGTTGAGATAAATGACAAAACAAAACAAGCAAACAACAAACCCATCCTGAATGACCTTGCCTTATGGGAGGGATCCATTCTGGATGACCTTGCCTTTATGGGAGGGATCCATGTTGATCTAAGTGGCTGTAATGGAAATCAGATGTAGATTCTTCTGGGTGCTTTAGATGCCATCACTTCATTTGTTCTGAAATATTTGTGGGAAAGCTCTTATGGACTGATGTGGAGAATGTTGAAATATACAATCATACCTCGATAAAGAATCAAATAACTCTACTTTCTTCCTCTTGAAAATCGACAGCTGAAAATACAGCAAAGATAAGTAAGCAAATAAATAAGTAAGTAAATACATAAACAGTAAATAAAAAGAGAGACTAAATGGAAGAATGGGAAAAGGATGCATGATCCAGAAGATAGGGAGAAGAAAAGCAAATTGCCTTCCCCTGGGCAATCACCATAGCTGCCTACAGCGGGCCTGCAAAAGACTGGACCTGCCAAGAACCAGTCACAGGTCAGAGAGGGACTCATGGAACCCTATCCCTCTCTGATAATCGATGGGCTACTAAAATTGAAGGGAGGAGGATGTCTCTAGATGTGTCCACTGGTGAGCCCGCCAGACTCCATTGGATAGCTCCTTACTCAATGGTCACATAGACGGCCTTGGCTAAACTCAGTGGGTCACAGTACAGTACAATACAAAGAGTCACAGATAAGGAAAGAGACCTCTAGCGAGGAGGGGGAGGTGACAATGGTGGTGGGATGAATATACAGCCAACAGGTGGGTGAGAGCAGTCGGCATGCATTACAATCTATGTATAAAATGTATACAACTGTCCAGGAAATTTTAATCATTAAAAATATCAAAATACTTGGAAACCCTGAACTTGGAGAACCCACTGAGGATTATGATGTGGGGCAGATTTCTAAGCTTCTCAGACCTCCCTTTCCCATGTGGTAAAGGGCATGACGCCACTTGGTGCACACTAGAGCGATGCTGCTGTGCTGAGAAACAGTTCAGTGCTACTTAGCAGCACGGGCACACTCTAGTTCATCATTTGCTAAAGCATGCAGTTAAACTTGTCTTTGGGATTGGCCACAACCGAGATGCAAATTTATTTATTTTTTATTTTAATATAGATAACTTTGTAGGCAGTTGTCTGCTTGATGCTAAGTGTGTGTTAGTCAGGCTAATGCTTTATTTAAAAATGTGTGTTTATTGTTTTAACAATTCAGAATGAGTTCAAATTATTTCAGTTAAGAACAAATAGCCAATTTAAAAATCTTATTCTCTTCTCTATGGTGGGAGATTGGAGAGCAAAATAGAATGACCAAAACAAAACCTTCACTTCAGTGCCCTTTCCAGGCCCAGAGATCAGAACAGAAAAAAGAACTATCTGCCTGAAACTATGGACTAGGCTGGGTTCTGATGATGCAATTCTCTTTGTGAAAATCCTGCCATTCAAACGAGGGAAGTCCTGATTAGTTAAGGCTTGAGACTGAGCGGGGCCTGGGTTTATAAACTAGAGCTCTGTCATCCTAGGTCAGGGGTAGTGTGATTGTCTGAACTTAGTCACAGTTTTCCTCCACTCCTCCTTTGGCCAGAAAGGAGTCACTAGTTTCTGTTTTAATTTTATATAGATCTATTATTTAGGTATGCACGTGTGTGTGTGTGTATGTGTGTGTGTGTCTGTCTGTCTGTCTGAGTGGGGTATGTACATGCACTTCTTGATGGCCAGAAGAGGGAGTCAGATTCCCTGGAGGTAGACAAATAGGTAGTTGTGAGCTGCCAGATGCTGGTGCTGGGAACAGAATTCTGGTTCTCTGTTCCAAGAGCAAAGGCTCTTAATCACACAGCCCTCTCTTTAGCCCCCACTGTTTTCTTTTATAGTGTTATAAAAGACGCTTTCCAAATCAAACTTGCATTTTGGAAATGATCCAGTAGGAATGTATTCTCTTCCTGGCATCTCAATATTGAGCACAATTTCTAAATTTATTTGTTCCTTCTAAAATTATCTGTGAAAGTGTGACTCTGTTGAGCTCAAACACCAATAAAAGAATAATAAACACGACTCTAACACTAGTGCCCTTTCCTGTCACATACTCTTAGTATACTGAATAATAATAGCTATTGAGATAGCAACATTGAAACATTTGGTTTTGGAAAATAACTGTAAGATAGGTACTCAAATGATTTCGTGATTGAAAAGAAACTGTTTCTGGGATTGGAAAGATGCCTCAACGGTTATGAATACTATCTGTGTAGTCCTGAGGACTGGGCTTTTCATCTCAGCACAGAAACAAGGGGGCGCTCAAATGCGTGTAACTCCAACCCTGAGGAACACTAGGCTCTCCTGTGGCCTCTATAAGGGCACAGGAGTGGGTATCTACCTGGGCAAGCACACACACACACACACACACTCGGTCTCTCTCTTTCTCTCTCTCACTGAGGCACACATGTACACGTAAGTAAACAAGTCTTTAAGAAAATGCCTTCCCTTTATTCTTCATAAAATCAGCTTTAAAATTTCAGTTTCCAGTGCCTAAAAAAAAAAAAAATTACAAATTCAGATTTTTCACCAACCCAGGATCCTGGCTGGTCCAGGATCTCAGTTCAGTTTCCTTTCAGTCCCGAGAAGAAGGTATATTTTTATCCCCATTTTATAGATGAAAAGGGTCTTCATAACTTATTTGAGGTCATACAACCAAGTGTCGAGAAGCCAGAGTCATACCTAACCTTCGGCTCCAACATCCTCCTTTTACAATCCCAAAGGGAAGCTGCTCGTGAATTTCTCTTCGGCCACTACCCAGGATGCCTCAGGAACAGCTTGCTGTCTAGGTGTAAGGAAAAGGCTTCTAAACAGTACAGAGGCCAGCCTATTACAGCGTGAACCCTTAAGGACCGCATCAGATCCTAGAAGACGACCGGACGAGCGCTACTGTCAGGGCTGACATTTTGGCTATGCTTCGTAGATGCGTGAGATACTGAATTGCGTGTTTCCACGTCACAGTGCAAGGTTTGCTTTGGAGGAGCCCGGGAGTCGTTCATTTTAACAACTCGGGATTAGAGTGTGGTCATTTACGCTTCGGTGCTTAGAAGCTTTATTTTCTGTTCTGCAGCTCGCCACCTGAGTGTTTTGGAGAGCTTCGAGAATGCCTTGAAGGTTTGCTTTGGCACCAGCTGGAAAGACATTGCGCTGACTGTGGTAAGCACCTCCGTTAGCAGTGGGTTTAATGCAGTTATTTTCTGGTCATAAAGAGCTAAAGACTTTTGAATCCGTGATTATTTTATTAGATCCATATTTTGTTTTATTTTATTAGCTCTGATTATGTAGCAGGCTACATTTCAGTTCCTACGAGCACATCCTTTTATTAAATTCTCATGCACACAAACTTTTGGGCAAGGCTATTAATTGGGGTCTGTGATTTTTTTGCCAGATCATTTCTAAGTCTTCAACACAAATGCTCCCTCTGAGCTGCGGAGCAGTCCGAAATAACTTTTTCTTTTCTTTTCTATGTGTATGGCCACTGAACATAATTATTCCCCTTCTGGGATGTCTCCACTGTGGTCAGGAGTCTTTAGATCCCCAATGCATATTCCACAGGCTGCGGTATTTTATTTTCAAAAGAACCAGCATTTGTTTTGGTTGAATTTTCCAATTCATTTTTCATCACGTATTCAAATGGGTTTCTTATTTTCCACTTCGTTGTCTTCATTCACAACATTGGGGGGGGGAATCCCTCCCAAATTTAACCACTGTCTTCCTCTGCCATTTTGAACCATTCTCTGTGAAGCAGATGGGATTGCAGTGTGGGAGACAGCAACACAACCAGGTCCCTGCAACCCTTCAATCATTAGCCAGCCAGTCATCTTGCCTTGGAAAATTGCTTGGAAACCCTGAGATGTAGGCTGGGGGTAGAGAAGGGTGCTTTCCATTGATTGTTTTTCACCAAGCTGACCACGAATGCCATGAAGCCACTGTAATGGTCTTGCTAATTTCATTTCCTGCACATAAACAAACTGGGCTACCCTTTGAAGTGCCCGAGAGGGGTATGAGCAGTTTCAGCTTGCAATAACTCGACCCCTCGCAGAAGGCTAATTCATCTTTTTTTTTTTAAATAAATCAGTAAAACAGAAGTTAATTAAAGTATAAACAATGGGCTGTATTGTGGCTGAGCTAGTCAGCAAAGGAACCCTTGCAATTCTTTGTGTAATGGATATTACCTGATTACACTTGGAGCAGGGTGGAGTTTAGGAAAGATCAGGTTACTTAGCTCTTTCCCCTCTTGCCCTGAACTTAAAAAAAAAGAAGAAGAAGAAGAAAAAAAAGGGAAAGAAAGAAAAAGCACAAAATCGATAACAGTTGCTTTATTTTTGACAAAGTAGGAAGTGGGTGGCAGCTTCCCTGCTTGAGATGCTGAGGCCCTTGGGGCTTCCTTCCCCTTCCTGGGGGTCCTGATGTTGTTGGCTGGGTTACAGTTGGCTCCTTGGGAGGCCCTGTGGGGGTGGTGGAAGAGCTCAGTGCACAGAAGATATTTTGCCTTGTGAGTAACACCAACCCAGCCTGTGCAAAAGGCAGAGCTCACTCAACACTGAAATCCCTTCTAGTCCCCAAACAGGGCTGGGCAGGGGCCTGAGGGTTAGTTAACACAGGCTTGCAAAACCTTCCCTTATTTCCAAACACAGGGTGGGAGTCGGGGGCTTGGTTATGAGAGACGCAGACATGGCCCACACAGCCCAAACACCAGGCTAAAGGAAGATTGTCTTGACTTTGATGTTAAGAGGGTGTAAA